>NC_064645.1:191553090-194053090 GCF_023864345.2 Schistocerca serialis cubense
AGGCTGTTTAGGTTTTTATGTTGGTAACGCCACGTAGCACTCTATATGAAAGTCACTGACTGTGCTGTGTGAAGGCTGTGGTTGGTTTGCATTGTTGAAATAGTCGCTATTGTAGTGTTGGGCAGTTGGCCATTAACAGCGCGTAGCGTTGCGCAGTTGGAGGTGAGCCGCCAGCAGTGGTGGATGTGGGGAGAGAGATGGCGGAGTTTTGAGATCGAATGACCTGGACGTGTGTCCATCAGAGACAGTAAATTTGTAAGACTGGATGTCATGAACTGATATATATATAATGACTTTTGAACACTATTAAGGTAAATACATTGTTTGTTCTTTATCAAATTCTTTCATTTGCTAACTATGCCTATCTGTAGTTAGTGACTTCAGTAGTTAGAATCTTTTATTTAGCTGGCAGTATTGGCGCTCGCTGTATTGCAGTAGTTTGAGTAACGAAGATTTTTGTGAGGTAAGTGATTCATGAAAGGTATAGGTTATTGTTAGTCAGGGCCATTCTTTTATAGGGATTTTTGAAACTCAGTTGCGTTGCGCTAAAAATATTGTGTGCCAGTTTAGTGTTGATCAGAATAGGTAAAGAGAGTAATGTCTGATTACGTTCAGATTTGCTGAGCTGTTTGAAAAGCAAATAATGTAAGAGGTTTATTAGCACAGTCATTCATAAATTTTTCTAAGGGGCGTTTCAACGGTCCTTACATCCTGGGCATGTTGCTCTTCCATTCGTTGAAACTACGAAATTCCTGGGGCACATCCTCGATAGGAATCTTTCTTGGTCCTTCTATGTGTCCTACCTGGCAGCCCACTGCAAGCGGTCCCTCAATGTATTACGTGTCCTCAGTGCTACTTCCTAGGGAGTGGATCGAACCACCCTCCTCCGTTTCTACAGGTCCCTTGTCCGTTAGAAACTAATCTACGCGTGTCTCGTTTATGAATCTGCACGTCCGTCCCATTTCTTTTATTTTCTTTTCTTTTTCTTTTTGCATCATCAGTCTTCTGAATGGTCTGATATGGCCCGCCACGAATTCCTTTCCCGTGGTAACCTCTTCATCTCAGAGTAGCACTTGCAACCTACGTCCTCAATTATTTGCTTGACGTATTCCAATCTCTGTCTTCTTCTAAAGTTTTTACTCTCTACAGCTCTCTCTAGTACGATGGAAGTCATTCCCTGATGCCTTAATAAATGTCGTAGCATCCTGTTCCATTTCCTTATCAGTGCTTTCCACATATTCCTTTCCTCTCCAATTCCGCGCAGAACCTCCTCATTTCTTACCTTATCAGTCCACCTAATTTTCAACACTCGTCTGTAGCACCACATCTTAAATTCTTCGATTCCCTTCTGCGCCGGTTATTCCAGTCCATGTTTCATTACCATACAATACTGGTCTCAAGATGTACATTCTTAGAAATTTCTTCCTCGAAATAAGAACGATTTTTGGTACTAGTAGACTTCTCTTGTCCAGGAACACTCCTTTTGCTATTGCTAGTCTGCTTTTGATGCCCTCCTTGCTCCGTCCGTCATTAGCTATTTTGCTGACCAGGTAGCAGATTTTCTTAACTTCATCTACTTCGTGACCGTCAGTCCTGATGTTAAGTTTCTCGCTGTTCTCATTTCTGCTATTTGTCATAACTTTCGTCTTTCTTCGATTCATATTCTTTACTCCCTAGATTGTTCATTCCATTCAGCAGATCATGAAATCCTCCTTCACTTTCAATCAAGGCAGCAGTGTCATCAGCGAATCTTATCATTGACATCCTTTCATCCTGCATTTTAATTCCACACCCGCACGTTTCTTTTATTTCCATCGTTGCTTCTTCGATGTATATGTTGAATAGTAAGGGCGAAAGACTACATCCTAGTTTACACCCTTTTTAATCCGAGGACTTCGTTCCTCTCGGCTCTTGTAAGCATTGTATATTACCCGTTTCGCTCTATAGCTTAACCCTATTTTTCTCAGATTTTCGAAAATTTTGCACCATTTTACACTGTCGAACGCTGTTTCCTGGTCGACAAATCGTATGAACGTGTCTTGATTTTTCTTCAGTCCTGCTCCTAATATCAGCCGCAATGTTAAAAATACTTCTCGTGGCGCCTTTCCTAAATCCAAACTGGTCGTCATCTAACACACTCTCGAATTTCTTTTTCATTCTTCTGTATATTATTCTTTCCAGCAACATGGATGCATGAGCTGTTAAGCTGATTTTGCGATACTTCTCGTACTCTTCAGGTCGTGCAGTCTTCGGAATTGTGTAGATGATATTTTTGCGAAAGTCAGATGATATGTCGCCACACCAACACATTCTACACACCAACGTGAGTAGCCATTTTGTTGCCAATTCGCCGAATGATTCTGATATAATGTTATCTATTCCTACTGACTTATCTGACCTTAAGTCCTCAAAAGCGCTTTTAAATTCAGATTCTAATACTGGATGCCCTGTCTCTTCTAAATCGACTCCTGTTTCTTGTTCTCTCATATTAGTCACGTCTTCCCCTTCATAGAACCTCTCACTGTATTCTTTACAACTATCAGCTCTCTCCTCTGCATTTAACAGTGAAATTCCCGTTCCTCTTTCAACGATATCGCCCTTGTTTTTAATGTCAAACGGGTTGTTTCCTATATGCTGAGTCTGTCCTTCCGACAATCATTTCTTTTTCGACTTCTTCACATTTCTCATGCAGCCATTTCGTCTTAGTTTCCTTGCACTTCCTATTTATTTTTTATTCCTCAGTGTCTTGCGTTTCTGTTGTTCCTGAGATTCCCAGAAGGTTTTCTACTTCCTCCTTTCAACTGAAGTATTGCTTTTGTTACCTTCTTTGTACGTATGTTTTCCTTTCCAACGTCTGGCCCTTTTTAGTGATGCCCATTCCTCTTCAACTGTACTGCGTACAGAGCTATTCCTTATTGCTGAATCTATAGCGGTAGGGAACTTCAAGCGTATTTGGTTATTCCTTAGTACATCCGTATCCCACGTCTTGTGTGTTGATTGTTCCTCACTAATTTCTTAAACTTCAGCCTACTATTCATCACTACTATATCGAGTCTGTATCTGCTCCTGGGTACACCTTACAATCCAATACCTGATTTCGGAATCTCTGTCTTCTCGTATCACCTAGCCTTTTCCAAGTTTATCTCCTCCTCAGTGTTTCTCGTCTCTCATTCTTTGTCCCAAGCCCATATTCTCCTGTAACCTTTTCCTCTACTCCTTCCCCTGCAACTGTGTTCTAGTTCCCCATGGCTACTAGATTTTCATCTCACTTTACATACTGTATTACTTTTCCAATACCCCCCTCTGGGCCCCAGGCTTAGAATAGACCTGAGGTATTCCTGCTTGTCTTAAGAGGCGACTAGAAGGAGTCTCACACTTTTCCGCCTTTATGTGATGGTCCCCTGTAGAATTTGACCCCCATTTTTGAAAATATTGGGGAAGGGCGCCTTACATGGTGCATAGTGTCCATCGTGAATTGAGATCTTTAGCCCACTTTCTCGTAGTGGCATTGCAGTCCTCCTCCACCTGTTGAGCGAGTACACTTTCCCGGGTGCATTTTCCTCCACCCACTATGCAGTGTCGTTCTCTGCATCGACGATGACCATGAAATTCTTTGCGCCTCACATACAGCATGGTAGCCAGTCTGCTGTGGTGAGGTCACCATGTATCCTGTTGGTTGTAACCCACTGACTACACATGGATCGCTCTGCTGATGCCTACGCCCTTAACTCTCCGTGTATGCCAAGGAGTAGATGCCCATCATTCGGCCATCGGGACATGCCAGGTTGCCTTTGCCCTGGCTGGGGGGTGCCCATGGGGAGAGCTCCTGATCAGGGTGGGTGGCATCAAGGCAGATGATGTGTGATGAAGCGTACCACATCATTACTTCCTGGTGATCAAACTCCAGCAGTCTCTAAGCGTTCCAACTCTCAGTACAGTGAGAAGGAAGTATGATCCTAAGTCGTTCCCCCCCCCTGGAGGAACGGCAGGCTAAGGATGGCAGTGAACCTTATTCACCCTGATACCTTGTATGTAAGAGAGCTGATGGGAACTCCTTTGTCTTGAAGAAGACTCAATTTTTTGTAGAGTATGTAGAGGACTTTGGGGAGGTGGAGGGGTTGTCCAAAATGCGGTCAGGGTCAGGGTCAGTCTCGATATAAACGGCATCCTCTGACCAGTCACGAATATTACTCGCTTGTGACAAGCTGAGGGATGTTTCCATTACCATCACACATCATGAGAGCTTAAATGTGATCCAGCATATTATATTCCAAAGGGACCATCTTCTGCAGTCTGACAAGGAGCTGCGCAGGAACTTAGGGTGGCGAGGAGTTCATTTCATCTGTCGTGTCCATTGGGGTCCGAGGATAATCAGGTTGCTACCGGTGCTTTCATCTAGCCCTTCGAGGGTGACAAATTACTCGAGGGGGTCAACGTGATGGTCTACTTCTATGACATCAAGCCATATATTCCTCCCCCAGTGTGTTGCTTCAAGTGCTGGAAGTTCGGCCATATCACATGTCGAGATTGTGGATGTCCATCCCATCCCAATACTCCATGTGCCCCATCGCCCATCTGTGTCAACTGCAGAGAGCATCATTTCCCTTGCTTACAAGACTGCAGGATTTTACAATGAGAAAGGAAAATCATGGAATACAGGACCCTGGACCGAATGACCCACATTGAAGCCAAGAGGGAGTTTGAGTACCTACACCCTGTGGCTATGACCTGCTCTTATACCACCGCTATGAGAACAGTTGTAGCCCAATCGGTTCCGTGAGTTCCAGTCGGCTCTCAGAGCCAGAAGACTACATCTGCCCCCTTGATGGTGGGGAGCACTTCCTTCCCTATTACTCCCACTCCACCTACCTCGGGAGCACTGTGCCACCAACCATTGTCATCCCCAGTCTCCACTCCTTGGCTGGAGAGGGGTAAGTCCTCTTTGGCTCCTGTTACTAGGTAGGAGTCCTTTGGGTCATTCCCTTCCCAAGATTTTGCTATTTGTAAATATGACAACAACCAGTGGCTAAAGTGCCCAAAAGCAGCTGGTCATAGGGCTTCACGATCATCCTCAGTCATGGAGACTGAATCCTAAGTGAAGACCCCTAAAACAAGGGGCAGTGGCACTCATACCACCAATGCCTACAACCACTGTGTCTGAGGATGAGGTGAAGATTCTGGCGTCCACTGAGGACCTAGATCTCGCCAGACCCACAATGGATATAACTTGTTCAGGATATAAGTCGGTGGCAGAAGGTGACCCTGAGTTGTAGACTGCCTCATTGAGCGTTTCATGCTATCCCAGTCTCAATATCACATCATCCTCGAGTGAAATTGTGGCGGATTTTTCCACCACCTGGCTGACCTACAGCAGCAGTTAAGCTTTACAACTGGTTACTGCATTGCCCTCCTGGAAACCTGATTCCCGGCAATGCGGACCCCTGCCTTTTGTAGATACAGAGGATATTACAAGTACCATAGTGAATGTAATAGAGAGTCAGGTGGTGTTTGCATTGATCTCCTAAACTCAGTATGTAGTGAAACTGTGCCCCCCACCCCCTTCCCAAACTCTAGAAGTTGGGCTTCCAGGATATAGACGACGCAGGAAATGTCTGTCTGTACCGTATATCTCCCTCCAGGTGGTGCAGTAACCCTGAACGTACTGGAGGCACTGATTGTTCAACTCCCTAAACCTTTCCTACTTTTGGGAGATTTTAACGCGCATAACGCCTTGTGTAGCACAATGTTTACTGGCCTTGGCAGAGATGTCAAAAATTTATTTTCCCAACTCGACTTCTGCCTCTTAAATTCTGGGACCACGTCACATCTCAATGTGGCTCATGGTAGTTACTCTGCCACTGACTTATCAATTTGCAGTCCATAACTTCTCCAATCCATCCACTGGAGAGCAAATGACGACCTGTGTGGTAGTGACCACCTCCCCATCTTCCTGTCACTCATCTGGCGTCATGCCCATGGACGCCTACCCCGATGGGCTTTACACTAGGCAGACTGGGTAGCGTTCACCTCTGCTGTCAGCATTGAATCTCCCCCATGTGGTGCAATCGATATTGATTGAGAAGGTCACTACAACAACAATTTCTGTGGCCGAAAACTCGATCCCTCGTTCTTTAGGGTGGCCCTGCGGAAGATGGTCCCTTGGTAGTTGCTGGAAGTTTGCTGAGGGAATTAACGAGGGTCGACGAGCACTGCAGTGACATAAGTGGCATCCTTCCCTAGAGTACCTAGTAGCCTTTAAGTGACTCCGTGCCTGTGTTCGCCTGCTCATAAAATGATGGAAACAGTAGTGTTGGGAGACATATGTCTCAACCATTGGGTGCCATACGTAACCTTCCCAAGTATGGACGGAGATCAGACATCTTTTTGGGTATCAGACCCCAACAGGTATCCCTGGAGTTAACATCAGTGGTGAGCTCTCTACCGATGCAAACGCGATTGCCCAGCACTTTGCTAAGCACTATGCTCGAGCCTCTGCATCGGAGAAATACCCCCAGTTTTTCGCACCCTCAAATGGTTGATGGAAGGAAAAGTCCTCTCATTCACTACACGTCACAGTGAACCCTATAACGCCTGATTTACAGAGTGAGAGCTCCTCAGCCTCCTTGCACATTGCCCCACTCCTGGGCTGGATCACATCCACAGTCAGATGATTAAACATTTCTCGGCTGACTACAAGCGATATCTCATCGTCATCTTCAACCGGATCTAGTGTGATGGCCACTTTCCGTCGCAATTGCGGGAGAGCGCCATCATTCCAGTGCTAAAACACGGTAAAAATCCGCTTGATGTGGATAGCTATCAGCCCATCAGCATCACCAACGTTCTCTGTAAGCTGCTGGAATGTATGGTGTGTCAGCTGTTGGGTTGGGTCCTGGAGTCAGGTGGCCTGCTGGCTCCATGTCAGGGCAGCTCCAGCCAGGGTCGCTCTACCACTGATAATCTAGTGCCCCTCGAGTCTGCCATCCCAACAGCCTTTTCAAGACGCCAACACCTGGTTGCCATCTTTTTTGACCTATGTAAACCATACAACACGACCTGGTGACATCATATCCTTGCCACATTGTATGAGTCCTGGGCCAGCTCCAGATTTTTATCCAAAATTTCCTGCTGCTCAGTACTTTCCGTGTCCAAGTTGGTGCTTTCCATAGTTCCCCCCATATTCAGGAGAATGGAGTCACACAGGCCTCCATAAAGAGTGCATCTCTATTTTTAGTGGCCATTAACTGCCTAGCAGCAGTTGAAGGGCCGTTGGCCTCCCCTTCTCTGTATGCGGATGACTTCTGCATTTCATATGGCTCCTCCAATAATGGTGTTGCTGAGTGGCGCCTACAGAGAGCCATGCACAAGGTGCGGTCATATGCTCTAGCCCACGGCTTTCAGTTACCAGCTGCGAAGTCATTTGTCATGTAATGCTGTCAGTGTCATACTGTTCATCCAAAACCCGAACTACATCTTCATGAAGATCAACTCACTGTAGTGGAGACATATCGATTCTTAGGACTGGTTTTCGATGCCCTTTTGACCTGGCTACCTCACCTTCGTCAGCTTAAGTGGGTGTGGTGGCAGCACCTCAATGCTCTCCACTGCCTGAGCAACACCAACTGGGGGTGTGTATCGCTCTAAGCTGCTGCACCTCTACAGAGCCCTTGTTCAATCCCGCCTTGACTATGGGAGTATGGTTTATTGTTTGGCGGCGCCCTCAGCATTGCATTTACTTGACCCAGTGAACCACTGTGGCGTTCACCTAGCGACAGGAGCTTTTAGAATGAGCCTGGTGACAAGTGTCCTGGTGGAGGCCGGAGTTCCTCCATTGCAGATCTGACATACTCAACTGCTCGACAGTTATGCCTAGTTCCCCTGAGCATTTGAATTACTGTCTCCTTTTCCCATCCATGGTAGTTATCCTACCTCATCGGCGGCCCAGGTCAGGGCTCACGATTTCAGTTCGTGTGCAATCCCTTCTCTCCGAACTGGTTTAAATGGCTCTGAACACTATGGGACTCAATATCTGAGGTCATCAGTCCCCTAGAACTTAGAACAACTTAAACCTAAGGATATCACATGCGCGAGGCAGGATTCGAACCTGTGACTGTAGCAGTCGTGCCGTTCCAGACTGTAGTGCCTGGAACAGTCCGGGCACACCAGCCGGCTCTCTGAACTGGAGTCCTTCCCTTTACGACCTCTGCTTGAGGTCCATTCACATACTCCTCCATGGTGTACCCCTCGGCCAAAGCTTCGTCTGGACATTTTGCGTAGTCCTATGGACTCCGTTAACCCTGAGGCTCTCCACTGTCACTTTCTCTCGATTCTTGACGTGTTTCAGGGCTCTGCAGTTGTTTACACTGATGGCTAGATGGCTGATGGTAATGTTGGCTTCGCCTATGTCCACAGAGGTCATACTGAACCGCATTGCTTGCCCACTTCCTGCAGTGTATTCACTGCAGAGCTTGTGGCCATATCTGGTGCACGTCAGTACATCCGTTCCTGTTCTGTTGAGTCGTTTCTTCTCTGTTCTAATCCCTGATCAGCTTATAAGCTATCTATCAGTGCTACCGTTGCCATCCTTTGGTAGCAAACATCCAGGAGTCCATCACCGCTCTGGAACGGTCCAGTGGTTCAGTTGTGTTTGTGTGGACCCCAGGACACTTCGAACTCCCAGGCAACGAACTTGCCGACAGGCTGGCCAAACAGGCTACGTGGAAACCGCTCCTGGAGGTGGGCATCTCTGAAACTGACCTGTGTTCTGTCTTACGCTGCAAAGTTTTTCGGCTTTTGGAGACAGAGCGGCCCAACATACACACAAAAAACTGTGCATCATTAAGGAGACTCCGAATGTGTTGAAGTCTTCTCTTTGGACTTCTCACAGGGATTCAGTTGTCCTTTGTCAGCTCCGTATTGGCCATACGTGACTCACACATGGTTACCTCCTCCGTCGTGAGGACCCACCTCAGTGTCGCTGTAGTTCCCGAATGTTAGTCGCCCACCTCTTGCTGGACTGCCCACTTTTAGCCACTCTGCGGCGGACTTTTAACTATCAGAGCACCCTACCTTATTTGTTGGGCGACAGTGGCTCAACAGCAGCTCTAGTTTTACTTTTTATTCGTGAGGGTGGGCTTTATCATTTGATCTGAGTTTTAGTGCATGGCCTTTGTTCCTCTTTGTTGTCCACCATAGGGCTTTTAGGGAGGAGGTTTTCATGTGTTGCAGAGTGGCTGGCGTCTCCTTTTTTATTCTCATTATCAGCCAGCCGTGGTAATCTGTCTTCTTGTTTTTACTTTCCTCTCCCTGTTTCTTCCAACTCTCTGTGATTCTCTTGTCCTGTTTTGTCCATTGCAGTGTTTGTTGTCTTTCTGTCATTCTTCTGATTCTTCCTTAAGTCTGTTATTGTGCTGTACATCTTCTTTGTTTTCTTCTTTTCCTTCGGTAATTGTTCTACTGAGAACAAGGGGCCAATAACCTCGCAGTTTGGTCCCTTTCCCCCCTTTTAAACCAGCCAGCCAACAAAGCCTTTGAATATCCTCACATACTTTCTCTGTCTCTTCATCTTCAGCTTGCAACATCGGCATGAATACCTCAACTATCGTTGTTGGTGTTGGTTTCCTGTCAGTTCTGATTAGAACAACTCCATCATGATGGTAGAGCACTTGCCCGTGAATGGCAAAGATCCCGAGTTCGAGTCTCGGTCCGGCACACAATTTTAATCTGCCAGGAAGTTTCATATCAGCGCACACTCCGCTGTAGAGTGAAAATCTCATTCTGGATATCAATATCTGATGACTATGACGAAGAGCACAACATCAAAGAGGAATGCATCGCTTCGGATGACACTATCGACTCCGCATCAGGCTGGGATGAAGGATCGCTCAACGCTACGGTGTCCAAAATTGAGAAGGAAGCGTCTGTTGGGAAGAACGAGAAGGAAAAATTGTCAATTGTTCTCTCTAAAAATACTGTGCTGAACACAAGTAGTGAGAATGGTTTATGGAAGAAGAATTGCTCAGGGGCTTCCAGCCACCACGTCATCCTCTGGAGACAGCATCCAGTACACCTTGGTGCATCTGAAGGCGAGGTAATATCTAAGACAGGAATGACTTGGAGAATAAAAAGTCTGCGTTTTTTGTGTAATTGTTCTTTGTACTCATTATTCCTGGCATGCAATTACTCAAAGTACTGTCTAAGAGTCGATGCAGTTCCCTTTCGGGTACTTATGCCATAGTGTCGCCTGCAGGTGAATAATATGTATAAATGCGCTTTTGTTTGTTAACATATGCAGTGTGAACTTTTGTGATTTGTTGCAATGGAAAGTGTGGAAACTTTGAAATGTAATTTTCTTTAACTTTACTGCAACACAGGCTTTACAGTTCTACCGTTGCGTCGCTTTTCATCATTTTCCCGGCCAAACCTATGTGTGGCAATCCAAGGTATAGGTATAAAAGGGTTCGAAATTGGTGTAGTATTCTAGGGGTAGTCAATACTTCCACAATAAAACCAGTTACAAGTCCGTCCCATTTTAGCCGCTGAGCGCCACACGTCTCTTGCAGCTTCTGAGATGTTCGAAGACTCATTACGTCGGCGCCGTTTACATGCTGTGCAACAAGCAGAGAGACGGTGTACCTTTACATGTTTAACGTGTGAGAGTCATAGTGAGTCCGCATTTGATTTTGATGTGAAGTCCGAGCCGAGGACAACAGAGAGATGCGAGAGGACAGCTGACATTCTTGCACGTGCTAGTATTGCAACATTTCTTCTGCACCGAATTACAAATTATTTACTTTACTTCCTCGTCATTTCAAAGCTGTTCAGTAATTCTGGAAACACCACATTTTAGTCCGACACCATATGTTATCAAAACAAAGCCATTCATATGTATCAGAACCTCAGCGGTTAGTGCTGTTGACCCTTGGGTTTCTCGCTTCGACCACGGTCGGGCTGGAGTATCACTTCATCATCATCGAAGTGCAAGTCGTCGAAGTGGTGTCAAATAAAAAGACTTAGACCAAGCGGCTGGACATCTCGAACAGGTAATGGAAGAAATTTATTTTGAGGTCGAAATCGCTAAACATTATTTATTTGACGACGACCTGTTTACACAGGAACTTGACGGTCACCGTGAAATGGATAATATTAAGCGATTTTGGTTTCAAAAGAAGTTTCTTTCCATTAAATCCACAGGTTGCTTCCCTCATATAACATGTTTAACCATCCCGAGCAGGGCCACGCGCCCAACAAAGCTTTATACACATTTCAGTTTACTTATATCCGAGAGCAATCGTGGGTAACAGACTACAATGCTTACAAAATCCTCAACGTCTTTAACCCAGTCTTACATACTAATGTTATTCAATGTGAAGGTATCTCTGTCGTTTACGTCTTCACGACCAAACCGATTTAGATGACATGTGGTAAGAAGATAGACCCCGAAGAAGAACATAAGCTAGTTTAGGAAAAAAAATTATTCATCCTAACTACTGATATTCGAGGGGACACGAGGGTAACAACTAGCGCTAATTTATATTCCACAATGACGATAATGGTATGTAGAAATACAATTGCCAGTACCACCTGTTGTCGAAATTCGACCAATAGTATTTATAAAGAAATGTCCACATTATTCCTATTATATGTACGAAAAATTTATCTCTCTCTTTCTCTCTCTCTCTCTCTCTCTCTCTCTCTCTCTCTCTCTCTCTCTCTCTCTAGACCCTTCTCTTGCAGTCTGAATTATTTGTGATCTTCTTCGAGGCGTATACTAAAACAGATGTAGAACCCGCATCAGAAAGATAAGCTTAGCTATGCAAGATGAAGATACTGAAAACGAGGAACTTACATCAGGTATAGTGGTAACGGCAGCAAAAGAACAAAAAATTAGTTCCGTTTACTGCTAGACAAAAGTAAGCGAAGAGAGGACGCCAGTAAACAACGTGATGTGTAGCCTGCATTGCTCCTGAAGGCTTTGTTTCTATGATGTTTTGTTTTTCCCTGTTGACAATCTAAACATTCTGCGTGGTGTCTGTTTGTTCTATATCGTGTCTCCCTACCACTTTCGTTCAACGACGCTCTGAGCGTGTTTTTTAGGGAATTAACTAGTTTGAACCTGGGACCTCTTGCTGGTAAGGAGACGTCAGACCACACATGACATCTAGAATTCAGAAGAGTTCAGTGAGACTAGCGATGATATAACCAAATACTTAATGATTTCAGCGTCAGCTCCACTGTAGTCCCTGTAAAAGAATCTTAATACTAACTAAATTTACTGGAAGGGGTTCAAGGCTTTCCTATTTTTAGTTATCTGGTAAAATAACGTCGAAAAAGCAGTTAAGTTTACCATTGGAAATTTTATTATATTCACAAAACATCGTTTATAAATTGCACTATTGGTAAAAGGAAATGTTTTAATACAGGATGGTAAAAACCAACTGCGTTCAACAAAAATGTGAACGAATAGTCCCTGAGTGGGTTTCCAAGTTCTACAATGGATCGAAGGATGACTTGTGCCATATCACATCTATAATGTAGGTCTAAATTAAGTTTCACAAGAGAGAAAACTATCAAAATGGTCTACGGTGACCCTCAATTATCTTTAATTACTTACCTAACTTGACGTAAATTACAGTGACTGATGTGGCTTCTCAATAACTACATAATAGAAAAATCATCGCTTTTCAGATTTTTACTTCAAATGGCAAATGTACGCAAAAAGGGGATGTAACAGATGAGACTTCTGCAGTTCAGAGTGAAGCCTTATGCGCTCAAAAAGGCGACATCGCGTGCGTTCATTACCTTGTCGGTGTATGTCAGGGGGCAGCAGCTGGCGCAGCTCCGTCCAGCTCGCCCTCTCGGAAGCAACTCCCTCCCAACTTCTCCTTACTACAATTTACCGAAGTTGGTTTAAAAAAAAACTATCTGGCTGTGTTTTCATCTGACCAACCAGGGTCTCAATGTTAACCTTAAGCTCCACCTACAAAAATTCTGTCTATCCAATGAGAAACATTATACTTTTCGCGATGGGGCAATGTTTTTTTAAAGTTTGCAACAGAGACGCGAAAAAGTCTCACGCTAAAACTTGCAGCTGGTGTGGTCCTTTTAGCGTTATCGTAAGATCTATACTGTTCTTCTGGAGGGCTCTATCTTTTAACATTGGCTGGGGGGTGGTCTTGATGTAACAGAGATGCGAAAAAGTCTCACGCTGAAGCTTGCGGGTGGTGTGGTCCTAGCAATTAGCTGGCGACGTGGGTGTCCGTCCGTCCCTTATCGTAGGGCCTTTCAGCTTAACACGGTTCTGCTCTCGGCTTCTGTTCTCGTTTCTCCCCTCGGAACTGCGTCTGTCTCACGGTGGGAAGGTATGACATTCATTTAGGCATTCTTGTGTTAGTCTGTGGTATTCCATTTGCTCACTCGTTACTTCTATTACTTTGGTTAATTTAATGTCACGATTTATTCGGAGCTATGTGACATACTACTGGATTTGCTAATCGTGTCAGGGTTTTCATGGAAGGTGTTGGATTTGCCTGACACCTTACAACAACATCAGCGATCTAACAGTTATGAAATTGTAATTCCTCGGAATTCGTGTGTTACAGCAAACGAACCATTTTCAACATTTAAACATGACGGTCCCTATAATGCGATTTCACGAAACATTTTTATGTTAGAGTGTCATTTCTGCCATATCACCTGATAGCCACACGGAGTAGACGTTGGTAATAGTGTGAGATAAAGAGTAAGACTTTTCTCACGCATGTATGGCTACTTACTTTTACCTTTCTTAACGGATAACCACTCATCCAATATTTTTGTACGCATCTACGGCAAATACCCTTAGAACTGTATTAAGTTTCGTTGACCTTCATTATGATACAGAAAAACGTTTTCACATTCGGAAATCATATGTAGATAACGCACACATGTTGGCGAATCTAAGTAGAGCTTCTATCACCTATATATGTGTATACTCCAGATTTTTCAGTTAGTCTGAAACGCATTTTATGTACAATAGATGTACCATATGCCGATCCACGGGTATGGACCACCTTTCATCTTATGTTTATTTTAAAGTATGTTTTGTCAAGTAGAAGAGACTCAGTTTTTAAATTCTTTGCTCCTAATTTCATTTTTTATGATTTTCGACTGTAGTTTCTGAAGATCTCGACATCAGTAAAAATTTTGTCATTGTGTCCGACACCAAATAAAATAAATTATGAACACTTCCCCCTGCAAAGATTTTTGCTTAACAATTGTTTTGCGTGCACTGCCAGGCCGCTTCCTCAAAACACAACACAAAATCGCGAAACTCTTCTCCCTTTCGCGCAAGTTGCGGAGTTCGGATAGTGGGATTAGCTGACATTTCCTGGTTTGCATTGGATGCATATTTCCGTAGGAACAGTTTACAGGACACAACCTGAAATCAAAATCTATCCAACTCACCAGTCCAAGTATCAGAGTAACCCCCCCCCCCCCCCAAAAAAAAAAAAAAAAAATCCCTGCAGACAGGAAATGATAATGATTTGGCTCTGTAGTTTAGACTTGACGTTCTACTGGAATCACACGTCTCATGCAACATACAAGACGTGTACATATTTGATCGTATAAAAGTCTATGTTCAAAAGGCGTTAAATTACCGACTCCAAGGCTTCCGGGATTGCATTTCTGCGTCTGCTGATCAAATAATTTTTCGTATAGATGAACAACAGGTTCGATACTGAAATGCGATGTGACTAGGATACGACGCATTTCCCTGAGTGATTTATTGTAGTTGGGTAGCGTTATGCAAATATCAGTCAGCTTTAGTACGGTGATAAGCATTTCATTCGGTGGGCCACGTTATCGCACTATGTACGGGTATTTCATAGGTATTGCGCCATTCTCTGATAAAGTGATAATAAAAAAGCATACGGTCAACTGTGATTAAATTCAATTATTTTCTTCGCCAGGAAGTGCATTACAAGCAGAAAATTAAATTATAATTATATTGCTACGTAGATGATTAGTTATGTTATGTTTCGCTATCTAAGTTATTTAAAGTACTTACAAAGCCAACATATAAATCTACACTGAGTGTGAAGAAAATGAGCATCTCAAGGCAGACTATCTGCTTGTGAAACATCCATACACCTGTGTGACTCATTCTGTAAGAGATAAAGTATGCGCTGGTTGCGAAAATTAACATTTGACTTTATCATATGTTGAGTTTTGAAACTGTTTGTAGCTATTAAATCTTGCAGTGCGGGTATTATACATCAAAAGATCTATATCGACTTTGATGTAGATATGGAGCAAGGCATGTTTAAGTACAGGGAGAGAAAACCTTCAGAGCCTTAAAAGTGTTAGTACTCTATGACCTGATCAGGTAGATTTCTATTGTAAAACAGGAAAAGTGGTATCCGAAACCAGTTCATGATTTATAACTTATAATCTACGTTTAACAAGATGCATGATTGTGATGTTCTTACAAGAGCACATTCTGAGTAAAAATCCACAGTTTTAAATCTGGGAAACAGCACAGGTACAGTCTAGCTTATTCAAGATCCATACGTCAGTAACGGAAAAGTCAGCACGTTCCAAGAAGGGATGAAGAAGATGGTACACGAAGTCTCAAAAAAATATAACTTTACCGTATACCTGGCAAAGTTGTGCGCCGTAAGCATTGTATCAGTAGAAAATTAGGTACATAGTTATTTACATGTTCCATACGATATTTGAGCCATTCCGTTATCGAATTTATGTGGAACGAGCTAGATTACAGCCTACGTGTACATCATTAGTGTTAAGATGAATGAAAACATTACTTTTCAGACTTAATCATGCAACTACACTTAATAACTTATGTAACTGCAAGTTACCAGCTTTTAAATAATAGTTCTTCCATGGATTGAAAGACATTGTCTAAGAGAAAAGCTTTCAGAAGACATTTAAAACTTGCTATGCTAACTGTTAGAAATTTTATCTTATTGTGAAAACGATTAAAAATTTTTATTAGTGTATATTGAATTCCTTTCTGTGCCTCTGCCAGCTTTACTAATTGCTCACCAAGGTCATTTTTTTGCTCTACTGTTTTAGGTTGTGACGTTAGTTTACTTCTTGAATTGTGAAGGATTGCATATGACGATTTCGTTGATGGTACAGTTAAAATGCCTAATTCCTTGAAAAGGGTAGTTACGAGATTACTGCTTGCATTCATTCAGCCAGTACATTGTAAGTGACTTATTAGCTGAGAGAAAGACTGCATAACATTTTTGGCAGAAAATCTGCAAAATACGATAGGAGGTTGATTTAAGTGATTCCAAGATTAACAAGTACACAAAGAAGAACAGTAGCTGAACTTAATTGCTTAATGGGAAATTCAAACAATGAAGGAGAAACTGATACTTTCGTGCATTTACGTGGAGCAAGAAAAAGAAAAGATCTATATTTATAGCAAACAAGGTTGCCAGCAAACATTGCGTTTTGTAAGAACGGATGACTCTCACAGGTGAACTAATTGATTGCCTAGATATACTAGCAGAACGCCATGCAAGATGTTCAAGATCTACTGTAAATAGGACAGATGCACAAAACCACCGTTATGTGTCATTAGCAAAGCTACGAAAAGGGTTTCTCCGCTGGAAGTTCACAAATTATCCACCTAGAAATAATTCTTAGATGTAATAACCGAAATATCTAAGTCCAAGTAGAGCTAGTAGAAACAAGGAAACCGACCACAACAGGGTAAGAGCGAAGGACACAAAGGTTGTCCAACTTGATGATGCGCTTGGGATATGTACAGGGTCGTGACGGTAGGTAGATGAAACATATGTACAGGAGAGCTCAAAGTAATCGTCCACTGCTCGTAGAGATGAAGAAAATTTAGAATTTGGAAGGATATGTTCTATGTCACCTCGAAGCAAGTTCGATACTGAAAATAACCATTTAACATTTTAGTTATTCGTGCACTTACTTCTCCAGGGAAAATTAGAGACCTGAGGAACTCTCGTACCACTAACCAGACATCGTCAGAGAGCTAACATTATAAATGGAACATTGCGAGAACAGTAGATAAAAATAAAAAAAACTAATAATTATTGATATAGTAATTATTACGATTTGCGCTACTGATAAACGCTTAACCACAACAAACATGTCTTGCACATCGTGTCTCAGTGTTCAGTTCGACGACTCTGGTTCAGGCTTGGTTTGTGACTTCCACGCCTTGGTATATGAATACCATTGTAGAGACAGGAAGATACAACAAATTTAACAGACTATTACCGGAAAAAAAATTATGTGGAATCCGACGACCATATATTTCAAACGAGAATCTCGGCTGAGCTCTGACTACAGACATTCCTGTGAGCAATGCATATACGGTAACTAAGTAAAGGGAGGCTTACGTAATAACTTACGTATTCTTTATCATAATCTGCATATACTAACGCGAATTATTTACAGACGAATGGAAAAACTGGTAGATGCCGACCTCGGGGAAGATCAGTTTGGATTCCGTAGAAATGTTTGAACACGTGAGGCAATACTGACCTTACGACTTATCTTAGAAGAAAGATTAAGGAAAGGCAAACCTACAATTCTAGCATTTGCCGTGGTAAAATATACGGAGCGAAAGGCTATTTACAATTTGTACAGAAACCAGATGACAGTTTTAAGAGTCGAGGGGCATGAAAGGGAAGTAGTGGTTGGGAAGGGAGTGAGACAGGGTTGTAGCCTCTCTCCGATCTTATTCAATCTGTATATTGAGCAAGCAGTAAAGGAAACAAGAGAAAGATTTAGAGTAGGTATTAAAATCCAGGGAGAAGAAATAAATACTCTGAGGTTCGCCGATGACATTGTAATTCTCTCAGAGGCAGCAAAGGACTTGGAAGAGCAGTTGAACGGAATGGACAGTGTCTTGAAAGGAGGATATAAGATGAACATCAACAAAAGTAAAACGAGGATAATGGAATGTAGTCGAATTGAGTCGGGTGATGCTGAGGGAATTAGATTAGGTAATGAGACACTTAAAGTAGTAAAGGAGTTTTGCTATTTGGGGAGAAAATAACTGATGATGGTCGGAGTAGAGAGGATATAAAATGTAGACTGCCAATGGTAAGGAAAGCTTTTCTGAAGAAGAGAAATTTGTTAACATCGAGTACAGATTTAAGTGTCAGGAAGTCGTTTCTGAATGTGTTTGTATGGAGTGCAGCAATGCACGGAAGTGAAACATGGACAATAAATAGTTTGGACAAGAAGAGACTAGAAGCTTTCGAAATGTGGTGCTACAGAAGAATGTTGAAGATTAGGTGGGTAGGTCACGTAACTAATGAGGAGGTATTGAATAGGATTGGGGAGAAGAGAAGTTTGTGGCACAACTTTACTAGAAGGATGGATTGGTTGGTAGGACATGTTCTGAGGCATCAAGGGATCACAAATTTAGCATTGGAGGGCGGCGTGGAGGGCAAAAATCGTAGAGGGAGACCAAGAGATGAATACACAAAGCAGATTCAGAAGGATGTAGGTTGCAATAGGTACTGGGAGATGAAGGAGCTTTCACAGGATAGATTAGCATGGAGAGCTGCATCATACCAGTCTCAGGACTGAAAACCACAACAAAAACAACAATCTGTATGTTACAAGTCACCATGTTCGTTAATTAATACATACTTCAGTCAGATATCTTCATTGTTTCTACTAGAAATATTAGCTATTCCATCCATTTTTCTCGTCCAAAGATATAGGTCCTCTGATTCTCTTGAAATTTGAGATGCGATTGCTTGTTTGGCCAACAAATTAAAAAACTTCTTCGATTTCGAGTTTATTTATTCATAATTAAAAAGAAAACAGACGCTACGACAGAGAAAACCTGAGAAATAAAAGAACTGAAAGCAGTATTATCAACAATGACAGCACCTTGTGTGACATTGATTTTACACATCGTATTTCAACTTTCTACTGTCCAACTTAAGCTAAGGCATATTATTTTATAGATCAGGTTTACGACACCACTATGCGAGCTGTAAATGAAACACACTTCTCCAAGGAAAATTATTACTTGGTCAGTGAACACCTATAATACAGCTCACGTAGAATCCTCTGTATTGTGCAGAAGTGGTACAAAGCTGTATCACTTTTCAACATAATCTCCCCCATGCTCAATGCAAGTCCCCCAGCGCTTACAAAGTGCATAAATTCCTTCAGAAAAAAATTCCTTTGGTAGTCCGCGTAACCACTCATGTACCTCGTGGCGTACCTATTCATCAGAACGGAACTTCATTCCTCCCATTGCGTCTTTGAGTGGTCCAAACATATGGAAATCACTTGGGGCAAGGTGTGGAGAGTATGGTGGATGAGGAAGACACTCTGAACCCAGGTCTGTGATTGTTGCAACTGTTGTACGGGCAGTGTGGAGCCTTGCATTGTCATGTTGCAAAAGGACACCTGCTGACAGCAACCCACGTCGCTTTGATTTGATTGCATGCCGCAGGTGGTTTTTTTGGAGTCTGTGTATGATGCACTGGTGACAGCGGTCCCTCGAGGCATGTAATGCTCCAAAACGACGCCTTCTTCGTCCCAAAAGAGAGTCAGCATAACCTTCCATGCTGATGGTTCTGTTCGAAACTTCTTTGGTTTTGGTGGTGAGAAATGGTGCCATTTCCTGCTCGCTCTCTTCGTTTCCGGTTGGTGGAAATGAACCCAGGTTTCGTCCCCAGTAACGATTCTTGCAAGGAAGCCATCACCTTCTCGTTCAAAGCGTCGAAGAAGTTCTCCACAAGCATCAACACGTCGCTCTCTTAGTCAGCTGCCGTGCCACCCATATTGCAGACACTTAGTGAAACTGGAGCACATCATGCGCAATGTGGTGTGCTGACCCATGACTAATCTGTAAACATGCTGCAATGTCATTCAGTGTTACTCGGAGGTTTTCCTTCACTATGGCTTCAACTGCTGCAATGTTCTGTGGAGTCACAGCTCGTTGTGCATGACCTGGATGAGGAGCATCTTCCACTGAATTCATACCATTTGCGAACTTCCTACTCCATTCGTAGACTTGCTGCTGTGACAAACATGGATCACCGTACTGAACCTTCATTCGTCGACGAATTTCAATAGGTTTCACACCTTCTCTACGCAAGAACCGAATAACAGAACGCTGTTCTTCCCTGGAGCAAGTCACAAGTGGGGTGGCCATCTTTATACTGATACTGCGACGGTATGTGTACATCTGCACTATGCTGCCACCTACAGGACATTCTGCACGCTGTTTGTAGCAACTTACAGGATAATTGCGCGAAATTTCGATTTGTTATGACAAATTTAAGGTTTTCATTTGACTCACCCTCGTAGTAAAGTGAGTCACAAAGTGCCGGTTCTTTAGCCATGCAATTCATGTCTGTGATAAAAATACAGAAAGCATATCCTGTATTGGAAATGAAGTCCCATGCTTCTTGGCAGAGCATAGGGGAACGATGCGAGAGACCCTCACCACCGTACTAGGCAAGGTCCTAATGGAGGTTGTTTACCGTTTCCTTCCTCCGACCATAATGTGGATGAATGATGATGATGAAGACGACACAGCAATACCCAGTCATCCCGGGGCAGGTGAAAAATCCCTGACCCCGCCGGTAATCTATTTCAGGACCCCGTGCTCGGGAAGCGAGAACGCTACCGCGAGACCATGAGCTGTGGACAATTTCTGTGTAGTTACCGAAATAAAATAAATAAGTGGAATGCCATCAGCATTCGTATCAAATGACAGCGTTTCAACTGCGGATTATGAGTCTGGAATCACATTTTCTACACACAGCGAGTTGTCAAAATTTTGTTGATGATGTTTCAATTAGCTGGTATTAACTGAGGTGGTGGCATCCACCATAGGCCACTATTTTCCAGTCGTCTATGACTCAACCGATGTGGTCACGAGCTCAGAAGACGTGGTGAACGCGACGTGCTGTTAGGAAAGGCCCAGGCGTCGGTCGTCTGTTGCCATAGCCCATTAGCGCCAAATTTCTCCGTACTGCCCTATCGGATACGTTCGTCGCGCGTCGCACATTGATCTCTGTGGTTATTTCACGCGATGTTGCTTGTCTGATAGCAGTGACAAATCTAAGCAAACGGTGATGCTCTCGGCCGTTAAGCGAAGGTCGTCGGCCACTGCGTTGTCCATCGTGAAAGGCAATGCCTAAAATCTGGTATTTTTGGAACACGTTTGACATTGTGAGTCTCGAGACATCGTATTTACCAACGATATCCGAAATGGAATGTCCCATGCGTCCAGCTTCATTTATCATTCTGCTTTCAAAGTCTGTTAATTCCCATCTGTGGGGATAACTATATCGTACATCTTTTCACATGAGTCACCTGAGTATAATTGTCACTTCGCCAGTGCACTACCGTTTTATACCTTATGTACGAGACACTAGCGCACTCTGTATAGGCGCATATTGATATCCCATGGCTTACGTCACTTCAATGTATGCTAACCCCAACGACTTACATTGCCCTCCTTCTTATGTGTGGCACTATAGCGAGAAGGAAGCGCCTCTGCCTTCCTGCCGGCCGAAGTGGCCTAGCGGTTCTAGGCGCTACAGTCTGGAACCGCGCGACCGCTACAGTCGCAGGTTCGAATCCTGCCTCGGGCATGGATGTGTGTGATGCCCTTAGTTAGGTTTAAGTAGTTCTAAGGTATAGAGGACTGATGACCTTAGAAGTCAAGTCCCATAGTGATCAGAGCCATTTGAACCATTTCTGCCTTCCTCCTCTGGTTTCTTTATTACTAACCAGGTGTCTTGCCGTTTCGTTGTCCCTCGACGCAGTAGTAGCGCTCAGGAGCCAGGTTCCATGTAGGTTTGTGCCTCCTGCTGAAATGGGGTGTGTCGGGATCCCAGTTGTTAAAGGTTAAGAAAGTATTGTAATATAATCGTTTTAATGGAGAAGACTTTAACTCGCGTCACAAACTTACCAATAGGGCAGCTTTTGGCTACGCCGTAAAAATCAACAGTTTACAATACAGTTATCACTTTCAATACTCGTTATAGATACTGCCCACGGCACGTAGCGTTCACTCATAATTAATACCATTCTCTTTGTATCTTGTTTATCACTTCCATATTTGTGGTCAGTGGTGCATTCTCCGACTGCCACTGCCTACTCGCGACCGTTCTATTGGAACCGCCTCTGGCTATTCGACCGTGCGTTTTAAGTGGCGCCTTGCTACTATCTTCGCACCGTCTTCCTGACGCACAAGACAGACCCCACCTTATTCCCTCAGCCGAAAGGGCAACTCCACTCGTTCAAATGGCTCTCAGCACTATGGGAATCAACCTCCGAGGTCGTCAGTCCCCAAGAACTTAGAACTATTTAAACTTAATTAACCCCCCCCCCCCCCCTCCCATGATCCATGGACCTAGCCGTTGGTGACGAGGCTTGCGTGCCTCAACGATACAGATAGCCGTGCCGTAGGTGCAACCACAACAGAGGGGTATCTGTTGAGAGGCCAGACAAACGTGTGGTTCCTGAAGAGGGGCAGCAGCCTTTTGAGTAGTTGCAGGGGCAACAGTCTAGATGATTGACTGATCTGGCCTTGTAACTTTAACCAAAATAGCCTTGCTGTTCTGGTACTGCGAACGGCTGAAAGCAAGGGGAAACTACAGCCGTAATTTTTCCCGAGGGCATCCAGGTTTACTGTATGATTAAATGATGATGGCGTCCTCTTGGGTAAAATATTCCGGAGGTAAAATAGTCCCCCATTCGGATCTCCGGGCGGGGACTACTCAAGAGGATGTCATTATCAGGAGAAAGAAAACTGGCGTTCTACGGATCGGAGCGTGGAATGTCAGATCCCTTAATCGGGCATGTAGATTAAAAAATTTAAAAGGGGAAATGGATAGGTTAAAGTTAGATATAGTGGGAATTAGTGAAGTTCGCTGGCAGGAGGAACAAGACTTATGGTCAGGCGAACACAGGGTTATAAATACAAAGTTAAATAGGGGTAATGCAGGAGTAGGTTTAATAATGAATAAAAAAATAGGAGTGCGGGTAAGTTACTACAAACAGCATAGTGAACGCATTATTGTAGCCAAGATAGACACGAAGCCCACGCCTACTACAGTAGTACAAGTTTATATGCCAGCTAGCTCTGCAGATGACGAAGAAAGTGATGAAATGCATGATGAGATAAAAGAAATTATTCAGGTAGTGAAGGGAGACGAAAATTTAATAGTCATGGGTGAGTGGAATTCGTCAGTAGGAAAAGGGAGAGAAGGAAACATAGTAGGTGAATATGGATTGGGGCTAAGAAATGAAAGAGGAAGCCGCCTGGTAGAATTTTGCGCAGAGCGTAACTTAATCATAGCTAACACTTGGTTCAAGAATCATGAAAGAAGGTTGTATACATGGAAGAACCCTGGAGATACTAAAAGGTATCAGACAAATTATATAATGGTAAGACAGAGATTTGGAAACCAGGTTTTAAATTGTAAGACATTTCCAGGGGCAGATGTGGACTCTGACCACAATCTATTGGTTATGAACTGTAGATTAAAAACTGAAGAAACTGCAAAAAGGTGGGAATTTAAGGAGATTGGACCTGGATAAACTGAAAGAACCAGAGGTTTTACAAAGTTTCAGGGAGAGCATAAGGGAACAATTAACAGTAATGAGGGAAAGAAATACAGTAGAATACAGTAGAATAGTGAAGGCAGCAGAGGATCAAATAAGTAAAACGACAAGGGCTAGTAGAAACAGAAGAAATATTGAATTTAATTGATGAAAGGAGAAAATATAAAAATGCATGAATGAAGTAGGCAAAAAGGAATAGAAACCTTTCAAAAATGAGATCGACAGGAAGTACAAAATGGCTAAGCAGGGATGGCTAGAGGACAAATGTAAGAATGTAGAGGCTTATCTCACTAGGGGTAAGATAGATACTGCTTACAGGAAAATTAAAGAGACCTATGGGGAAAGGAGAACCACTTGCATGAATATCAAAAGCTTTGATGGAATCCCAGTTCTAAGCAATGAAGGGAAAGCAGAAAGGTGGAAGGAGTATATAGAGGGTCTATACAAGGGCAATGTAATTGAGGACAATAATATGGAAATGGAAGAGGATGTAGATGAAGATGAAATGGGAGATATGATACTGCATAAAGAGTTTGACAGAGCACTGAAAGACCTGAGTCGAAACAAGGCCCCGGGAGTAGACAACATTCCATTAGAACTACTAACAGCATTGGGAGAGCCAGTCCTGACAAAACTCTACCATCTGGTGAGCAAGATGTGTGAGACAGGTGAAATACCCTCAGACTTCAAGAGGAATATAATAATTCCAATCCCAAAGAAAGCAGGTGTTGACAGATGTGAAAATTACCGAACTATCAGTTTAATAAGTCACAGCTGCAAAATACTAACGCGAATTCTTTACAGACGAATGGAAAAACTGATAGAAGCCGACCTCGGGTTGGATCAGTTTGGATTCCGTAGAAATGTTGGAACACGTGAGGCAATACTGACCCTACGACTTATCTTAGAAGAAAGATTAAGGAAAGGCAAACCTACGTTTCTAGCATTTGTAGACATAGAGAAAGCTTTTGACAATGTTGATTGGAATACACTCTTTCAAATCCTGAAGAAGGCAGAGGTAAAATGCAGGGAGCGAAAGGCTATTTACAATTTGTACAGAAAGCAGATGGCAGTTATAAGAGTCGAGGGGTATGAAGGTGAAGGAGTGATTGGGAAGGCAGTGAGACAGGGTTATAGCCTATCCCCGATGTTGTTCAATCTGTATATTGAGCAAGCAATAGAGGAAACAAAATAAAAGTTCGGAGTAGGTATTAAAATCCATGGAGAACAAATAAAAACTTTGAGGTTCGCCGATGACATTGTAATTGTCAGAGACAGCAAAGGACTTGGAAGAGCAGCTGAACGGAATGGACAGTGTCTTGAAAGGAGGGTACAAGATGAACATCAACGAAAGCAAAACGAGGGTAATGGAATCTAGACGAATAAAGTAGGGTGATGCTGAGGGAATTAGATTAGGAAATGAGACACTTAAAGTAGTAAAGGAGTTTAACTATTTGGGGAGCAAAATAACTGACGATGGTCTAAGTAGAGAGGATATAAAATGTAGACTGGCAATGGCAAGGAAAGCGTTTCTGAAGAAGAAAGATTTTTTAACATCGAGTGTAGATTTAAATGTCAGGAAGTTCTTTCTGAAAGTATTTGCATGGAGTGTAGCCATGTATGGAAGTGAAACGTGGACGATAGATAGTTTAGACAAGAAGAGAATAGAAGTTTTCGAAATGTGGTGCTACAGAAGAATGCTGAAGATTAGATGGGTAGATCACATAACTAATGAGGAGGTATTGAATAGAAGTGGGGAGAAGAGGAGCTAGTGGCCCAACTTGACTATAAGACATGTAGGACATGTTCTGACACATCGAGGGATCACCAATTTAGTATTGGAGGGTAGCGTGTAGGGTAAAAATCGTAGAGGGAGACCAAGAGATGAATACACTAAGCAGATTCAGAAGGATGTAGGCTGCAGTAGGTACTGGGAGATGAAAAAGCTTGCAAAGGATAGAGTAGCATGGAGAGCTGCATCAAACCAGTCTCAGGACTGAAGACCACAACAACAACAACAACCTAAAGACACCACACACATCCAAGCCCGAGGCAGGATTCGAACCTGCGACTGTTGCGGTCGCGCGGCTGCAGACTGTAGCGCCTGGAACCGCTCGACCCACTCCGGCCGGCACTCCACTCGTCTCCTACGCATATAGATATAAAAACTGTCAGCCAATGGGCGTTCAGATCGCTGTTCCCAGGCGGATCTGACGTCACGTTTGCGGACAGTGTGACGGATGTTTGTCTCGAAACACGTTCTCAGGTTGTAAGATCCTACTCCCGTATAGTCCGATCTTGTCCCTACTAAGGTTGTCCAACACTACCTCTTATGATGTTATCGTTAATGCTCCTTGCTGACGCATAATTGTCAGATTGACATGCATCCTGGCGGCTAAAGAGCATTCCCGAGCGTTTAGATCTTGCAAAGGTTCATAAATTTGCGTAATAATTATCGTAAACATGTGAAGGGAATGCACGTATGCATTACATACTCCCAATCCATGACTTATATTCTTGGGTTTGGATCCAATTTATCTGTGCGCAAAACAAAAGTACTCTCTGTGCAACATACTTTATTTTTAGGCTATCTTCATTTTCCACTGCTGCACTAAAAACCACCATGGTGGCATTAGACTATGATGCGGGTAGTGCGTGTTGTTGAAAGCCACTGATGTATGAAGCACATAACCCGAGGAGAGAGCCGCACTGTGGGCGATGAGGACCGGCCCGGCATGGGATGGGTCCTGGAGCGGAGGGTGGAAGGGGCACCGAGGCCGCTACCAGTCGATACGTCGCTTCCCCACCGATAATTAAATCCCCCGCGGACCTGACGGCCTGCGTCCCCGGCCCGGCTGCAATATCGTTGCCTGCCTGCCCTCCGACGTCTGCTCCACTCTTGGTGCGCCACGGCGCGATGGCGACCATAAAAAGAAATGGCTCGTTCGGCCTGGCAGATGAGCCGGAATCCAGCGCTGTATCTGCTGCGTGCGTAGGAAACGATGCGTTTCATATTCGACGTCCGTCGATATTGACGGCGACGGGCGTGGAGCGTTGGCTTTTTTTATACTTTACAACTAGTCTACGGTTTACTGTGGCATATAATGCCAGTTCCGCTCACCTAATGATGCTAAGTTTTGTGGGCTTTCACTGGACGTCGATAATCCCAACTCTGCACAGTTATGGTATCGTTGGAAAGTATTGATTGAGACAAGTTGGTTGGTTGGCCGGACGCGGGACTGAACCGTCGTCCTCCCGAATGCGAGTCCAGTGTGATAACCACTGCGCCACCTCGCTCGGTGATTGAGACAAGTGTTCGATGGTTATTATTAGCATATCTGATTGCTCCCATGTTACATAACACAGCATGTCATTCTCAATGGAAATAAGTCTTCCGAAGTAAGAGTGATTTCAGGTTGCCACAGGGGGGTGTCGTAGGACCGTTGCTATTCACAATAGACATAATTGACCTTGTGGATAACATCGGAAGTTCACTGTGCCTTTTCGCGGATGATGCTGAAGTATATCCAGAGGTTGTAACAACGTAAAATTGTACTGAAATGCAGGACGATCTGCAACGACTTGACGCATGGTGCAGGGAATGGCAATTGAATCACAATGTAGACAAATGTAATGTGCTGCGAATACATAGAAAGAAAGATCCTTTTCATTTAGCTACAATGTAGCAGGTCAGCAACTGGAAGCAGTTAATTCCATAAATTATCTGGGAGTAGGCTTTAGGATTGATTTAAAATGTTACTTTAAATCCGTCTTGATTGCAATTTTTTTTTTTTATTATTCATATGACCGGTTTCGGTTCATTCAGAACCATCTTCAGATCTGATATTTCAGTTACAGGAGCAACCCGTCCAATTCAGCAACTTTCACATGCTACGTCACATGACGGTCATATGAATAATAAAAAAAAATTTGCAATCAAGACGGATTTAAAGTAACATTATGAAATCACTGATTGCTGTTATCCCATAAGACATTATGTCTGTTTTTGCAAAAAATGATTTAAAATGGAATGACCATATAAAATTAATCGTCGGTAAAGCAGATGCCAGACTGAGATTCTAAGGAAATGCAAACCGAAAACAAAGGAAGTAGGTTACAGTACACTTGTTCGCCCACTGCTTGAATACTGCCCACCCTTGTGGGATCCGTACAAGATAGGGTTGATAGAAGAGATAGAAAAGATCCAACGGAGAGCAGCGCGCTTCGTTACAGGATCATTTAGTAATCGGGAAAGCGTTACGGATATGATAGATAAACTCCAGTGGAAAACTCTGCAAGAGAGACGCTCAGTAGCTCGGTACGGGCTTTTGTTGAAGTTTCGAGAACATACCTTCACCGATAAGTCAAGCAGTATATTGCTCCCCCCTACGTATATCTCGCGAAGAGACCATGAGGATGAAATCAGAGAGATTAGAGCCCACACAGAGGCATACCGACAATCTTTCTCTCCACGAACAACACGAGACTGGAATGATGGACGGGAGAACCGAGAGAACCGATAGAGGTACTCAAGGTACCCTCCGCCACACACTATCTGGTGGCTTGCTTAGTATGAATGTAGATGTAGATGTTATTTTCAGGTTGCTTTTATCATGCAGTTAGTGAAAGTTGATCTTCCTCCAGGAATACAGTTAACTTGCAGGATGGATGAGAAACTCTTTTAACTTTATCCCGGTAAAATCGAGATCTCTAACTTTGTCTGCAGCATTATTTGATTGACAATACGTTAATGGTAATCCAGTTGTAGCTCAGTCCTAAGAAGAACTAGGCTCCTTGCTTACCTTGGATTTATCGCGAAGCTCCCCGCTCAGTGCAGTCCCAAGCGACTGGAAAGAAAACGCAGGTGACTCCTCTGTATAAGAAAGGTAAAAGAACGGACCCACCAGCTACAGACCAATATCCCTAACAACGCTTTGCTGCAGAATTCTGGGACATATTCTCAGTTCGAATGTAATGAACTTCCTAGAGGCCGAAAAGCTTATATACACGAATCAGCACGGTATTAGACACTATCGCTCGTGTGAATCGCAACTGCGACCTACGGATGATGGGAAACTGGCAGATTCCACATTCTTATATCTCCGGAAAGCATTTGACATGGAACCCCATTGCAGGCTGTTAACGCAGATACGAGCATACGGAATAGCCTTCCAGATAATTGAGTAGGTCGAAGACTTCTTTAGTAGTGAAACTTATTGTGTTGTCCTTGATGGCTTGTGTTCATCAGAGACGAGGGTACCGACAGGAGTGCCCCACCGAAGTGTGATACGAATCTATTATTTTCTATATACATAAATAATCTGGTGGACAGGGTGAGTAGCAATGCGCGGTTGTTTGCCGATGATGCTGTGGTGTACAGGAAGGTGTCTAAGATTTGTGAATGTAGGATAATTCTACACAACTTGGACCAAATGAATGGCAGCTGGCTCTAAATATAGAAAAATGTACATTAATGTAGGTGAGTAAGGAAAACAAACCAGTAATGTTACGATATTGAGCCTTGGCCGGCTCGCGTGGATGCTGTTTGTTCTTTGGCATTTTGTTGCGATCGAGTGGCGTCTTATTTTTCCCTGAGTTACTACTATAACGAGTTGCTGACTTGCCTCCATCAGTGGCAGCAGCCGTGCTCATCGATACTAGCCGGCCGGGGTGGCCGAGAGGTTCTAGGCGCTATCGTCTGGAACCGCGCGACCGCTACGTTCGCAGGTTCGAATCCTGCCTCGGGCATGGATGTGAGTGATGTCCTTAGGTTAGTTAGGTTTAAGTAGTTCTAAGTTCTGGGGGACTGATGAACACAGCAGTTAAGTCCCATAGTGCTCAGAGCCATTTCATCGATAGCAGCGAGGAAGTATCAGCGGCGCAACGTCACGCCGTGACCACTGGTGTTGTGTATGCGCGGTCTGATTGTGAGGCACTAGCTGCGAGAGCTACAAAGTTCGTTGCCCACCGAACCTGGACACTGAAGTTGAGTGATCAGTTAAACTGTTTTGAAACCTCAACTGCTGTGACATCTCTTCGTTCATTGCCAGTTGTTGTTTCCTGGGCCGTTCTGGCTAGCAGCAACGTATGGTGTGTTGGAGTCAGCGAAATTTAGCAGCTGTCTTCCTGTATGGTCTTTAACTGTTAAATTGGTTGTTAGTTTTCAGTGAAATGCACCAGCGGTATTTTCTGCCTTGTGGTCATTAATGCCCCAGTTACCTGCCCTGGTGGTTAGCGTAGTTTTCTGGCAATGTGCTTTTCCTCGCTGTGTTGATGCTGTCCGGCATGGCAAGTAGTTCGACAGTCTTTTAGTTGTTTGTTCACATATTTTTCTTAAGAGTGATTATTGTGCCTTGGCTGTTCTTAGACGCCAATTTTGAGAATGCAGTGCGGCTGGTATCATCGTCCTCAGCTGATATTTTCCATTGTCGTACCATTGGTTGGGTGGAAGGGATTTGGTTAGGTAGCTGGTCAGTCCTTCAGTTATCCCTGGATCGGGTTGCCATCCGGTTATTCAACCTTACTCTTGGCTGCCTGTGTCACCTCACCTTACGTTAGAGCTACCTCCTCAGGCCGACCCTTGGAACACTTTTGAGCACCACTGTTATGTTGGTTTTAGATTGTGATTTTCATTTTAGTCTGATGTACTGTGCGAGGCCTTCAGCCGTCTATTATTTTAGTTTGTTTTGATTTTAAAATAAGGCCTTCAGCTGACTTAAATAATAATTTGATGATTGATTTGTTTAAAAACTGAATTTTGAAAGTTTGTTCTACCTGAATATCTTGTTATCCAGACCTTAGGCCCTGAGTTGTTCAATGTCTATTGTGTGGCCTTCAGTAGAACTTTTACGTGAATTATTTTTGAGATAAGGCCCTCAGACATCTTAAACTAAAATTTTGAAAATTGATTTTTTAAAAGTATTTTTTTTTAAATTTTCTCTGTCTGAAATTCTTGTTTTCCAGGCCCTAAGCCCTGAGTTGTTCAATGTCTTGTGTGTGGCCCTCAGCCGAGTATTTACGTGAAATACTTTTTTTTTGTTGCTCTGAGGCCTTCAGCCACGTGTATTCTTTAAAGTAATTTTTACAACTTGTGTTCAGGCCTTCAGCCGTTCTTGTTTTTGGTGTTGTTTTGGGCCCTCAGCCCAGGAGGTATTGCAAGTTTTCTTAACTAGTCCTTCAGCCACATTGTTTAAATTTGACTAAGTGGTTCTTAGGAAAATAAAAGTCTGTGTGTTTTGTGCAACTAACAGTAACTCATTACGGGCCCCTCCACAACCATAACCTGATCCGCTCTATCCTGCGAAACTAGATTTCAGATACAGCATTATTAACGTTCTGCTTGACACAGACACGTCTTATATATATGGACGGAACGTTGGAAAGCGATATAAAATGGAGTGAGCATGTGAGGGTTTTGGTAGAGAAGGCCAATGGTCGACTACGATTTAATGGGACAATTTTCGGAAAGTGTGATTCATGTGTAAAGGCGAGAGCTTATAAGAAGCTATTGGGTTCTATTCTTCAGTAGTGCTCGAGTGTTTGGGATCCGCACGAGGTCGGAATAGAGGAAGACATCAGAGCGAACTGCTAGATCTGATACCGGTAGGTTCGAACAACATGCAAGTGTTAAGAAAAAGGTTTCGGGAACTGAAATGGGAAAGATACGCGAAACTAGATGTCATACGGAGGCATATGAACAGTCGTTTGTTCCTCTCTCTAAATGCGGGTGGATCAGAAAAGGAAGCGAGTAATGGTGGTAAAGGGTATTGTCAGCCACGCGCCGTACGGTGGCTTGAGGAGTACTTATCTAGATATAGGGTTAATTCTGAATGCCTTCTCCTCAGCGTACAAAAAGATTGGGCTCAGATTAAATACCAATAAAACATAAATCTTTCTTCAATCAGCGTCTCGAATGGACAGAGTAATATCTATGCCATCATAGACGTAGTGAGCCTTCAAATAATTAACACTTTTCTTAACCTTGGCAGACTCTTATCAGTGGAGGATATACAGATTCGAAAATTCAATACAGAATTAACCGTGCTGGAACATCCTTTGTCGGACTACGACTTAGGTTATTTGACAATCATGTTGTCAGTGTTGAAACATAGATCCTCGTAAACAAATCACATGTAATGCCCACCTTACTTTATAGATCTGAATCCTGATGTTGCAGATGGCATCTTAAAATGCTGGAGCAATAGCATCAGCGGTGCAGGAGAAGGATTCTGCATGTAACATAGCAAGATAGACGCACAGATGTCAGCATTCTTGAAGAGACCCTTACAACCAATACAGGAGCCATATTTTTATGATTCCAGTTACGATGTGTAACGTTCCCTGGCAACACTCTATTAATAAACTAAAATTTGATTGTACTATATACGACGCTATGAAGCAATTTGTATATACTGTAATTATTTAACAAAAAAATATTATTTAATTTTGTGTAAAGGACATTCGTTATTATTGTAATATTTTCTGTAGTAATATTCTCGATGTATTTATGATTGTAATATTTCTATACTCATAATGTAATTGCGAAATGTGTCAATATCTGCGATAGCAAAAATGTAAAATTCAGCCACAGAGGAAAATAATGTTGTAAGATTACAAAGAGATGTTAATGGTCAGCAGTAGTATAAAAAGCACCACGTAGTGTGTATTCTTTGTCGTCTTCCTGGAGAGCTGAAAGTGAGGGGAACCTGTGACGTAGCATTTTATGAATGGGTAAACTTCTTTTGTCTGTATCTAGAGTTAGCCGACATTAGAGGAGAAATTACAAAGTAATGTAAGTTGAATTATTGTTGTGTCTAAATACATTACAATTTAACATAAATGTGTATTACTAATGTAAATTAGCTTGCCCATGTCATCTATAATATTTCTTTAAAGAATTTTCAGCATTTTTAGCGGTGTTGCTGGGCTGTGCCGCGACCGAACGATTAGCACCGGCGGCACATTCAAAAAATTGTTCCGCTAAGAAAAACTAACCAAACCCGTAAATCGGGAGCAGATAAAAATTAGCAGTGAATTAAGTAAATGTTTTTCTTTTAGAGCGATCCTGAGACTGACGGAATTTATTACTAGTTTCACATTTGTGCATTCATAGGCGGATAGTTAACGTTGAAATTTAACAATTTTGGTTCTTTCAAACAACTTAAATGTATAGTGAAGTGTGTTTTAGCAATGATAATTAAACGTCGGCTTGGCAATATTTAACCATCTTCTGCTAATAGAGACAGTCTTGTGTTCCATAGCTAACGCCGGGAAATAATTCAGCAAATATTTAAATATAAAAAAAACCACTGCATTTAGAAAATGTGTGCCAAGGCCGAATTATGTAGAAGATTTAATTCTCAACTGAATATTCTTAATCAGTTAATATGAATTTATCAGCATGAGAGGGTTGACTAAGTTCACGTAATTTTAAATGTACTTAATTCTGTCTAAATGAATTTTTATTACCACACGTAAATAAGGGGTTCTACAACAAAGTTCGTACTGAAGGAAAGAAAGGCAAATTAACTAAAAACAAATTTAAAAAAGGTAACTGATTATTCTTTAATGTAATTTCATTAAAGATGGGTGGCTAACGTAGTCCACATGCCCAATAATCGCACTGCAAAACAGGTGTTCTTTCTGAGTGAACACTGGACAAGCGCCGTGTGGGTGGTTAGAGCAAACGCTTTATAGATGTAGTTACGGTTAACATGTGTCGCATTTGTGTTAACAACTGGGGGCTTTAACCCTCCACCGTTCCTTCTGGGACTTCTTTTGGAAGTATCCAGTCGACAAACAGCGTTTGATAAGAGGCAACATAGAAAAGAAAAAGGATGTGTTGGGGCGAAATGGAATTATATAAGATGCTTCACCTAGGAATTCCTGTTATACCCCTATACAGTCAGCTCAGAATTCACAAATGGTTTGAAGACAAACCCACTGGAATATTTGTGTTTGCTATGGGTGATCAGGGGGATGACGATGATGATGTTCATGATGATAATGATGAGATACATTATTTGGATAAGGAGGACAGAAAAACACCAGAAGGTTACTTTGGAAGTGACAAGATAAGAAACATAAGAAAATGAAAAGTTTCATTAAGTGTGGCTACCAAAGACAATAATATGTTTTGAAAAATGCGTTACACAGAGCTTTATTACATTAAGTATCTGTATGACATGTGGGTAGTATTCTTCTTTCGCACTAAGATGCTGGTTTTATGATCGCAATCCGTATTAATAATAATTGAATATAGATTAGTTATGTGTCAAACATTTTTCGAAAAATAAGGAAATGAATTAGAGATAACTCGTTCTGCGCGGTAACAAAGTTTATCTCGGGTAGTTGGCTGAGGCTACTAATATCCCGCCTCAAGCACTTCCTCGTACAATCCGACACTTTATTTCGTACTCTATGATGGAATGGACTGGACAGGAATCAAGTTCCGGAAAACCAAACACAACACCGGCAAGTATGCACCACTACCACCGGACAATATTAGACGTAATAGTAACTGATATCTAATGATAGATAGGATTCATCAAAGAAGAAAAATGCACAATTTTAACAGTGATTTTATTTTATCGATGTAAGAGGCCACTGTCATCACTCAAGCACACAATATATTCAACTGAAGATGAAACACCTTCTTCAATATAGGTATCACTGACACATATTTATGAAATGAATGCGGCATTTTTCCACTTAGGCTGTATTTTTGTTATTCGTGCAAAACTAGTTCCACATTCTGAATGAATTATTCATTGTTCATGTAGAATAAGGTATGCTTCTTATGCATATGGCACTTACAAAGAAACAGAACCCCTTTAGGATCACTTTGATGTCCGCCTGTCTAATTATCTGTCCGATTGTTGAGATCACTTTTGTCAGAAAAGAGTAGAGGTATCAAGTTGAAATTTATGTCACATACGGAGGTCAACGGTCCTTTGGCAGTTTAAAACAATTAAGCGTCCAAGTGAATGTAATCAGAAGATACGACCATCTTATGATACTTGCAAACGCACGCATAAAAACCTGTAGGGTATATCCCGTTGACCTAGAGTCTTGAAATTTGGCAAGAATCAAGATTTCACGGTACAAGTAAAGTTAAAATCCGTAAATTGTTTGTCTGCAACTATATCACGTAGAAATACTATTTTGTCATTACAAATTTACATTTCATTTATAATATGTCAGAATTATCAGGAACTGTTGAGGGATTTGTATATGGTTTTCAGTAATACGCAGGGTGATTCACAAGTATGCTTCGTGTAAATAATTTACAAAAATTCGTGCCGACTGGCTGACTACAATGAAATAATCTTCGTACATCCATATTTAAATTGAATGATGGTAGTACATTAGCTGGTATAATTTTTATTACAAATGAAACTCCTCCAGCTGTACTTAGGATTTCATAACTATTTGGCTACTGGTTTCGACGTTGCGTCAACGCCATCTTCAGGCCCTTACACTTTGATGATATCAGCTGTGTGTGGCTGAATACTAGAAGTCCGCGGTGAGAGCAATACGTGCTCCACATGGATGGCGGGCCGTAACTAGTTACTGAAAAAAGTTTCATCAGCTTAAGACAGGAAATTCAACACACATCATCTTCTCCGGGTACTGATAATGTTGGTAGCGTTGCCAGTCTTACGGGGCATGAAATGATATCAGAGCCAATATTATTTTATTACCCACCCTGTATAGTTTTCACTACAGGTTCATTCGCAGAACATCCTCGGGTGATGGGTTCGTAAGATATTGCTGAATGTTGTGGTACACATGAAAGCAGTATCGAAGTACTCAGCATAATCCTAGACACCAAATGAGTTTTAGTAAACGTTACTGACAATGGATATTAAAGTATTTACTAACAGCAGCGGAGCTGGTGTTTATGTATATCTTAAAGAACAAACAGCTGTGACAATTAAGTGCATAAAATAATTCACATGAAAACTATGGCATTTCTGTTCGCTGTCACAAGCGACGTTATCCAACGTCGACATCTGTCATCAAAATCTTGTAGCCTCCGGCTGTTACTCTAACGCTGTTTGTGTTCCCCTGTTGGGCATACTAAACGTACGTTACTAACACGCTGCTTAGTGTCTACACAACGGCAGAGAAGAAGTCCCATGTGCGTTAATACATCGAGACTATCGAACATAATCACCCAACACTTTTCACGTAATACTTTTGCCTACCGTATCCTAACTTTTGAGGCAGAATGTTAGAACAGAATGCCATAGAACGCACACTCTATGTTTGTAGCGTCCCCTTAGAAAATTATGAATGACTGTGCTAGTAAACGTCTACGTTATTTGATACGAAGACAGGTGAGTAAATCTGAACGTACTCAGACAGTTATGTCTTTACTTATTCTGATCATCACTAAACTGGCACACAATGTTTTTTAGCACAACACAATCTGACTTTCAAAAATCCCTACCAAAGAATGGCCCTGACTAACAATAAACTATACCTTTCATGAATCATTTACCTCGAAAAAAATCTTCGTTATTCGAACTACTGCAATACAGCAAGCGCCAATACTGCCAGCTAAATAAAAGATTCTAACTACTGAAGGCACGAACTACGGATAGGAGTACTTAGCAAATGAAAGACTTTAATAGAGAACAAACAATGTATTTGCCTCAATAATGTTCAAAAGTCATCATATATATATCTACCAATTCGTGACATCCATCTTCACAAATTTCCTTTTTCTGGCTGACACACGTCCAGATCGTCCGCTTATAGTAACTTCTCAAAACTCTTGCATCTCTCTCTCCACATCCACCACTGCTGGCGGCTCACCTACAACTGCTCAACGCTACGCGCTGTTTACGTCCAACTGCCCAACAATACAATAGCGAATATTCCAACAATCCCAACCGGCCACTGACTGCACACAGCACAGTCAGTGATTTTCATACAGAGTGCTACGTGGCGTTACCAACATAAAAACCTAAACAGCCTACTAACATGTTAAACATCGTCGCTCAGTTGTGTCATTTAGTCTGAATGTACTGTCCACTCTTTTTTTCCACATCCTTATGTATTATGTCTTAGTCTGTTTACCAGCTCTAGTTAAAAAATTGGAAGTACAGTTCACGGTAAAGAAAAGATACGCTAGACAGACGCACCATGCTACACTTAATTCCCGTCTTTTGTAAAGTGACAACTGGGGAGACAAGAAAGGGCATCCAGCGACGGAACAAAAATATAAATATTGAAGTAACAATAATATCTGAATAATGCGTCTCTAGGTGCTCGTATCGAATGTGGCCTCAGGGCAAAGGAAATCGGAGGTAGAAGGTGAATGAGGAGCACAAAATCTTTGTATGGATTAGTTTGAAAAATACGTGATACGTTAACGGTCAACCAGAAGTCCAGGCCGATAATTAACAGGGATACGTCCAGTGGTGCTTAAGATATTGGAATTTTTCGGGTAGAGCGGGGATAAAACTATCATTCGAACCATTCTGATTTAGAGTAAAGTGAATGCCGTTGCTCATTCTTGAAAAGACGTATTTAATCATTCCAAGCAATGGATTTTTAACCTTTCTTATTGTTAGGTAATAAAGTCTTCCATGGGTCGTAATATTTTGCTATTTCTCGTTTATATTCTTTCGAAACCCAGAAAGTTACTAGATAGTTTCAGTCCCAGTGACCTGGAAAAATTTACTGTATTCAGCAGAGGGGCAGTTACTGGAGCAGTTTGTGGAACGCGCAATAATGGTGACTTTTCCCGTCCGCTGCCATTAATTGTGTTGGAGAAGGCGTCAAGAGAGAAAAATGAATGTGAGAAAATAACTAATTGATTCGGCGCTGCTGAGTGGGCAACCAGTGGCGAGAAAAACGATTTCGCGAGTGATAAAGCTACTGCTGTCAGAGGAACAACAGCCCCCGATCGTTGCCCAGGATGTGAAATGTGTCAACAGAAAAAATTCATTCGTATCCCAACTAGCAGAATAAAACAGATCCATAGTTCTCTGCTTATCTGGATATACTGGAAACGTTTGTGTTGCCAGAACCATTTACGAGAACTTTTTTCACAGCCATTCAGTCACTGATGTGAGCACCACGTTGTTGCCTGAAAGATTTGTAAGAAAAGGAGAGAAGATACAGACACTGAAAAATCATAATACTAACTTTGTGTGTAGTTTCGTAGCGTTTTTGTGTGGCATGTTGGTATTCCGATTGCTGTGAGATTATTTATCGATTGTCAGTTTTTACTTGTCGTTCACTGTTGCTACTTCATTTCAAATATTGTCACTTTGTCAATTGGCGATAGTAAGTGGCGTGATAGTGAGAGGAGCAGCGGGTGCTAGAAAGTGGAGTGCTAAATGGAGTAATCGGAACATTTCCGACATAATCTTTAATTTGAATCCAATAAAGGGGTGACAGCAGTGGTGACAGCCATAAACATTTGCGACGTGTATGGGGATAATGCCACCGAATAGAGCACGGAAAGAAAATCGTTTCTTCTTTTTAAGGAATATCGTTCTGACATTAGTGGCTCTCCACGCTTAGGAAGACCTTCTGAGTTTGATGAAGATCGTATGAATGCATTATTTCAGAATGATCCACCTCAGTATACTCGAGAACAGGCGAATGTCATGGACTGCTATCATTCCACCATCGTGCGAATTTGTATGCAATGGGAAAGGTTCAAAAATCATATGTATGGCTACCTCTTGTTCTAAGCCAATATTACCACAATGAACGGGTCATATGTGCACCTCCGCTTGCTCGTCATCAATTGTCTCTTGAGGCCGGCCGGTGTGGCCGTGCGTTTCTAGGCGCTACAGTCTGGAACCGCGTGACCGCTACGGTCGCAGGTTCGAATCCTGCCTCGGTCATGGATGTGCACGATGTCCTTAGGTTAGTTAGGTTTAAGTAGTTCTAAGCTCTAGGGGACTGATGACCACAGATGTTAAGTGCCATAGTGCTCAGAGCCATTTGAACCAATTGCCTCTTGAACAACACAGACCAGAACTATGCTGTATCGTTACTGGTGATGAGAAATAGTGCTCTTATGTTTACATAAGCAAAAGAAAGGAACGTTTGTGCGCAAACAAAGCAGCTACTCCCCGTACAAACACCTGCACTTATTCACAAATGCAAACGGTGGAACACCAACGGTGTGGTGTACTACGAATTGCTTCTCTAAGTCTAAACATCACAGCAGACATTTATTGTCAACATATCTGACGTCTTGCAGAGGCTGTCTAAGAACAATGACGAGGAAGATTGCGCGAAGTGATACTATTCCTCCATAACGCCTGCACACTGCCACACTGACAAAAAACACTACACAAGAGTTGGGATGGGAAGTCATTCCGCACCCACCTTATTCACTTAATTTTTCACCCTAAGATTTTCACACTTCCGGCTCTCTATTGCACAGACTGCAGGGATTTTCCTCTCCGGATGAGAATGTGCTCCGAACATTACTCGACAAGTTCTTCGCCTCAAAACTACGTGATTTCTACAGTCGTGTAATCGCAGAGTTTCCCCACGGTTGGCAGACCTTTCAGAATAGTGATGAGAATATATTATTCATGACTAAAGTTATGTGTATCTATTGTCTTTATTAAACTTAAAGAAAAGCGCTACGAAATTATGCGCCAGCAAAGTACAATGCTGGCAATCAAAATGGAAAAAAAACCAGGAAGGGCAGGGTTACGAAACGTTAATATAGCCTCAAACTTAACTGCCGTTATGTGACATCACGGACTGTGGCTGTGCAGTATCTTTTCATGTGACAGTGAAATTACGCGAAGTGTCTGAGGATGACCTATACTGCTCGAAATATGTAAATTTGAGGTAGCCAACAATGATCGACGGACTAAAAATAAGTACTTTTATAGAAATGAGAACCGTAGATCACTCCCTATTGTGAAGTATATCACATTTTTAGAAAATGCTGGGCTTACTGATAGTCCGTGATTCTCTAGACGTTTTCGGCTGTGCGTCCGGGTACTTGTCCTGCTACAAACAAACGGCTTTCCTGACTCTAGACACGTCGCGTGGCTACATAATCCTGCACAGCTTAGTGTACAATAGAGTACTGGGAATCAGTGTAAAGACGCAGATACCTGCAGGAAAACTAACACTGTTTGTTGGAATGGCTGTGCACAGTGTATATGCACTAGTATATCAGTATACCGACTAGTGCAGTCAAATGGTTTCGCATTTCATGACAGTAGTACTGTATATAAAAATACATCTATGATTAAGACGGTAGGGGGTGGAAATCGTTACAAACGCTGTCAGCGGTGTTAGTATGTACGTACGTGCCTTTACTGCAAATTAGAAACAAACACCATTAGTGCCAGGGTGTGTTGTGTACATAAACCATGACTGTTACGATTCCAAGCGGGAAACAGTTATCACCTGATGGAAAAGGAAAAATCGGTGCGTACAAGGTAATTGGAGTCTAAACTTCACAAATCGTCAAAAATTTATACCGTTTAAGTACAGTGATTGATAATTTCGTTAGACAGTGATTGATAATAACTTCACAAATCGTCAAAAATTTATACCGCTTAAGTACAGTGATTGATAATTTCGTTAGACAGTGATTGATAATTTCGTTGGACTGGACGCACGATCTGAACGGAAAATATGGGCAAATTATATGAGGCATCGAAATAATTACTTCTGCGAGAATCAAGGACCACAAACCGTTATTCTTCTCAGCTTGTTGCCGATTTACACTTGTCATTAATACAAACGACAAATTTTGTCAAATGACAAATATCGTGCATTCAAGGTATGACTGCCGAAACATGCTCTAACACTTAAATTTCAACAGGCTATAGCGTAGTGTGCTTAAAAACATACGTCATGGGCTTCGGAACGGGATAACTAGGTCGTCAGTGAAGAGATATGTTCAATTTAAATGGGCCAAATAAATCTCAGTATTATTTGCATGATCCGAGAACAGAGAATAATGTAAGAATAAGCAGAAATTTTGATGATGGAAATGTTATGATTTGAGCAGCCTTCTGTGCTCAAGATAAATCTCGCATTATTTTGCTTAACACTAGAATCCACTCTAACATGTACACTGAGATGTTAGGGACGGAATACATTAGAACGTGTGAGGACCTATTGGACGAGCGTCTAGTGTTTCAACGTGATAATGCAACAACCAAAAAGCTGTCTGAAGATAAAGATACAGATGTCTTGCCCTGGCCTCCACTTAGCCCAGATTTGACTCCCATGGGAAAACATTTGGGAATAATTGCAAGTCGTGTTTACAGCAATGGAAGACAAATTGACGCAATGTGTGAGCTTGAAAGAGCGATACCAGAAGAGTGGGCGACAATTTAACTGTAAGAATCCTACGAAAATATATGCCGAAGAGAATTTTTGAGGAAATTAGGAGGAACAGAGTTTGTATAAAGTACTAACAATGCAATAACATAAAGGCCACGATTGCTTTCATACTAATCTCCATCCAGAAAATGCAAATGCCTGATTTTGTTACTCGTTTTATGACAGAAACCATTTAATTCCATCATTACTGTTTATATCTTATACGCATCTACTACTTTCGCAATAAATTCGATAAACGCATGCTTCAGACATTTTACCCTTACATTCGTAGGCACCCTGCCTTAATACTGATTTCAACTACCGTATATCTGTCCTCTGTGGTGACCGTCGTGTGAAGCAGCTGAGATTCCGTATATGCATGACAACTCCTGAGATCCCGCCCCGCGAGCAGCCTCGATCTTGCCACTATCGAATTCACACGTACATGAGGAAGTTTGTTCGTCTTACGAGAGGCATAACACCATCGTACCACAAGCAGCTAACATTCAAATGCGGTTGATGGATTAGAAAACTGCTGCTTAATTTTTCCTTACGTATAGAATATAGTTCGCGTTGCTCATACAAACTTTGCCCTGAAATGCTACCGTTCACGTACCCAAGCATTTAATACACTTCATACTAGTTTGATTTTTGTTCCATGTCGCTTTCGTGGTTGTAGAGTTTTAATGGCCAGTAGGACATGAAATTCTTAACTACGTGCCATTTTTCAATCGGAACTACAGTAATTCTAGACTTAATGCAAGAATTACCTTGCAGGTTAGTCATAGCGAGTTGCAGTAAACAGTTCCATTACTCCTCTATGTGTTCCACATAGTGAAACAGAGGCAATATCTACTCACCTGCAATCTTAGCTGTTATCCCTGTTTCTTTTTCTCCTTTAGTCTAATAAGGAAGAAGATAAGGGATATCAGACTGTGCCCTGGGGATTTTATTAAATAAGGAAGTTAGCAGGTTTTGCTATGACTGCTTAAAAGGAGCAAACGTTTAACTTTTTCACGATGGGTTGCGTAACACATTGGCAGTCGAGACTTGATAAACAGTTCTGAGCGCCAGAACAACAATCCCAAAAGCTTTTGTGTAAATTAAACTCAGCAACGTTTTGCGCTGTGATATCTGAATAGCTAAAATCAGTATTGCTATCGAAGATTAATTAAATTACTCTCCAATGACGTATTTTTGAAAGCCTTCGGACGGAGAGAGGGTTTTAGAACCGCTGGTGCTAATAACGTTCCTCGTCTGTTTTTACACGATATTCAGCTTGCTATGTCTCCTTCTTCACTTTTTCTGTTACAGGCATCATAGTATACCGCACGAAAATCGTCATTGGGTTGTATGAATCATTTTTGTATGAGAGTTAGGTCAGGAGATCCGCCAGTTATACAAATTTATTATAAGAAGGACAATGTAAGGGAAAATAATATAGCGAGATCAACTCATTATATGTGTAATGCCCTTTGCACATAGTCTGTAACCGAACGCACTTTTTATTTATGGTAATTCCTTGTGCTTAAGAGGTTACCTTTTGAGATAATGCAAGTACAAGTACGTGTATACAATTTTTGTGAGAGATTGATATCTAAAATGACGACTTTGTCAAATATTTATCTCCACTCAGTCGTATGTATAAAAAGAGGGAGAATCATGCCTCTTCGCTCAAAGTCATAATTGTCGTTTCATTATCTGTTCAATCATCTTTGAGTGAGACTGGCAGCTAGCGGCGTGTTTGCTAACGTGGGACCATTCAATAGGATGCAAGTTAGGGGCGGAATCAGGATGTTATGCAAATCACGCGCAAGTGGGTGTATATTGAATCTGCACAAGGCGTGTAACGCAATCTTATGATGGCTCTCATATAAATCGCAGCCTCTCGTATAATTTATTCATTTACTTAGTAGACCAAATTTCCACTCTGAAAATAAAAATGAGAAAGGATTCCAGAGATGATGACTGTTTAAAAAACAAAGGCCCTCCTAAGATATTACAATTACAATTAATTTCGTTAAATGGAAGACATAGTTAACCATGAAATTGTACAACCATGTATATTAACGTAAACCGAACATATAAGTAATCCTCACCTGACAGAGGTGTTGGCAAGAATCTAGTAACAATGACACTGAATGTAATGTAGTATGCTTCTCTACTACGAGAGAGGGAAGTAAAGAGAAGAGATGAAATTATAATATCATTTTATAAGTTCGTTATCGGACACAGTATCACGATATCTCCTAAGCAGGCAAAATGGTTCTAAAGATACGACCACTGAGAAACCTCAGTTCGAATTTTGGGGTGCTGAAGAATCAACTGAAAACCTACTGGACGGAGCTGCATGCGTTATTGACGGTACAGCGTAAGGCGGCGTGCTACTAGTCGAATCTGCTGCAAGGAGATAGGTTCCACTAGGAGATCAATCGAAGTGCGTGCACGAGAAAACTTCGTGTTTCTCAAGGTAGCCGGACCAGTGACACTGTGAATGAAATTACTCTGCAAGAAGAGCGACAACTAGGAAACAACACCAGATTCTCTTCAGCTCCGCGCCCAGGTAGCGACCTCTCTGTTGTGCCAGAACTCGGTCAATCGTCGCTGCGCCGATAAATAAAGCTTGCGCCAATTATGGCCGTACAACAAATTTGTCTAGACTCCCACTACCACACTCCGCCAACTGAGCCTTCAATATCAGTCCTTCCCTCCAATTCGTAACGGTGACTGAAAACGTATGCTGACGTAACAGTCGAGTAGCCTATCATAGTCTCCGCGAGAACCTTGCACAGGAAGATTTCTGATGACAGAAATATCATGAGTGGGGTGCTATGAGTGGCGTGGTTCTGTTGGCCATCCCCTTGGACCGACCATGTCTTCGAAACGTCTGACGCGTTCCTGCCCAAAACCTGAGGCCTTCGAGGGAAACATGGCCACAGCCAGTGGAAAGACAGCGAGCATCCTTCATTCTGACCTCAGAGACCCGACATCAAAAGAGAAATCCGCCGGCCATGTGTCGGAACTCCGTTCCCGATTCCAAGTGACTGGATGTTCCCGCCCGCCGACCCCCCCCCCCCCCCCCCTTCACCCCACCCAACACCACCTTCGTCAGCGACATCGCTGCTGTTATGGGCGGTTGGCCTTCTCACAGCTCAATAGTTCCTACTCAACTACAGTGTGAAATAAACAGAATTTTGATATGCATGCATCCTACTCCCTATCATGTCCATGCCACATTATTCCCATTTCTGAAGTGAGGCACACACACTGTATAAAAATCTAGTGAGAGCGGTCGGGTAATGCAAGACAGCATGCACTCTGGCCTCTTCATACGCGAATTAGGGGTCATCAAGCCAGCGTATCTTGCGTTTCCAAAATCTGAACCTGCATACGCGCTAATTATTGTTTTTCGCTACTCCATTAAATTGTCTTGCAAAATCGGATGATAAGCACGTACATGATTTGAAGGAGGAAGCATGGATATCATAACTCTGTTTATTTATGTTGGAGATGAGCGGGAATTACCGGGCTGTGAGGAGGCCAACCCCTTAGAATAGCACAGAATTTTGAGAAGGAGAGGGAACATGAAGTTCTGGAAATTGCGGACGGAGTCTTAACCTGAGGCTGTCGGTTTTCTCTTTTGATGTTGGGTCTCAGGGGTCAGAGCGACGGACACTCGCTATTTTTATGCGGTCGCCTGGGACAATTTTCTCTCGAAAGCCTCACGTTTGGGGTAGGAAGACGCCAGCTCGGGTCCCTGGCTGTACTGTTGTTTGCGAAGTTTCGAAGAAATGAGCGTTGAGCCTCATTGGGTAGCCAACAGAACGGCGCCACAAATAACACCCCCGTCGCAAGTAGGCTCCCTGAGTAAAGCCTTTTAAGAGGTCGTGATACGCTGCCCGACTGTTACGTCAGCACACTTTTGCAGTCACTCTCCGGATTTTGCAGGAGGGAATGGTATTGTCTACTCGGTCGACGGAGTACTGTATTGTTTTTTTTTTAAAAAAAAAAAAAAACGGCGATGACTGACCTACTTCTTGCGACCGCTCTCTGGATGCAGAGCAGAACAGACTTCGGTGTTTTGAAACAACCAACGGGAATTAAGCCAGGTAATGCTTACAGCGGCCGCCGGTATTTCGATGGGTGTACACCCCGCCATTTTCAAGGCACGAACTGCAACGGACAGGCGATGTACGGGCAAATTTAAAACTTCGGCTATAGGAGTAATTCAGGAAAGATACACACGCAATGAACACTAGTGCCACCAAAGATGACCAAAGTCAGAGGTATCGATAATGAAAGACTACGAAGTAGCATGTGAGATAACATTGACTGCGTCCCTAAGTTTTCTGACAAGGGAGAGAGCAGGATTCCAAGCAGAGTTTAAACAAAAACCTCCATCCCTGTTTACAAGGTTGCTCCCTAATTTAAAATTTGTTTATGGAAGACATCGAGGAAAATGTATCTTAGTCTGCGCCTTTAAAACCTTCCTGTTTCTTCAGATGTGTTGATGATCCTTTTGTTGTTTGGCGTCATGGTAGGGAGCAATTGAATGCCTTTTTCGAACATCTGAACTCGATCCATCCGAACATCCAAACACAACTGCGTATTGAGGTCGTCTGTTTCAGTATAAGGACCTAATGTCACCCCTACTTTCTGCAACGATAGAGACGGTTGGAACGACGCGATGAGTCACTGTATGGCTCTAATGTCCATCGAGAATAGAAGGTAGAATGGCTATTCTGTAAAGCCTGCCGACCATGAGCGTATTGTCTGACATAGAAAACATTCTCTGGACTGCGAAAGAATCAGAAATAAAAAATGTTAATCACGACATTTTGCTAAGTTATTAAGGTACACCACGGGAAAATATACATTAATGAATGACCTAAAGGTAATTTAAATCATCGTCCTCCAGAATACCAATCTCTTAATTAATACACTATCCAGGGAGAGATCTGCAATAACAATAGAGATAAAATGGCGTCCAGTGACTCGCTTGATGAATGTTCGCCATCTGTCAAAAGTGTTCCTGTTGTGACAGCTGTTTCTCTTTCCTACAGTTTTTACTGTTGTGCAGGGGGTGCTGTTTCGATAATTTGGCAACATATTGTTATATATCTTTGTAGCCGTCTATCCTTGTAGTCGCCACATTTGTCTGTTAGGAGTGAGAATTAAGCTCTGAACAGAGAAAGTAAAGTCATTCTTTTCCCTGCCACATGTTGCCACCGGCATTTCGTCATTTCCTGAAATTGAGTCCTAGTTCCTTTTGCAGCTTGTCTATTGCGTTAGCAGTTCGTCAGTCCCCTCAGCTACTTTCCTTAATAAACAAATGCTAAATGCAATTCAGCATCCTGTACGGTCCAATGACATTAATATGACCACCACCTACGTTCACCGTCAACGTACATTAACCTCTCACACACGGCAAATCACACCATTAGTGGTAGTGGCTTGGGGGGGGGGGGGGGGGTTGGGGGGCGGGGGGGGGGGGGGGGGGGGTGGAAGCGTGCGCACTTTGTTGTAATCAGGAAACAGAGCGATTTATCTGACGTCAAAACACTCTATGAAAACAGATCTTTTTGTTTTTGTAGCACGTTTATACCTTCGCGAATTTAATAGTCAGAAACACTTAAGTGAAAAATATTTCAAACCTATCTGAGAATATTTAAGCTCTCGAAAGAAACTTTAGAAGCACTGAAACGAAGAATAAGAAAAAGTGGTATCGATCATTGTTTTCCTATGTTGCAACAGTCCGTAATCTCCAACGAAGTTGAAATGTCTCGCGACATAAAATACGTTTTTGTACATCACCTGTCACCCTTTACCAAACAATTTGATAAATACCTTCAAGTACATAACACCCTAACAGTTTATGTTCCTTTAATGTCATTATCTTGCGTTTAATAAGGGCTAATACCCCGTCTACCTACATAGTATGTGCGTATTCTTAAATACTATGCCTTTTTTACTTTCATGTACACTAAAACATCTATGTGGACAATTGGAAGATTTGGCTGACCCTCTTCGGTAGGTCATTTATAAACACAGAGAATATTAGCAGTCTTGACTCGGGAACTATTCGATGGTGTCACATTCGGAGAGAGCATCTTGCAAGTAATTACTTTGTAATACGAAGTTCATTACAGGGGAAAGAAGGGTAAAGTGTCCAGGTTTTGAAAAGTTGCCACTACTTATCGGATGTCTTCAAGAATGCTGCTTTCTACCAAGACGTGGCCTAAGTAGGTGTAATCGACACCATTAGTGTTGCCAGTGAAGTTAACAAAGGTAGGTTGCTCCCTTTTCTTTCTGTAAAAACGTTTAGCTTTTCTACCGTTTGATGTAAGGTAAGTCAGAAATACTACTGTCATTGTTTCACTTTTATGTAGGGCAATAGTTTTTTATGATATCACGGTTCACGCAATGCCTTTTGATTTAAGACTATAGGTCATTGTCGTTTCCTTCGGTTGTATTGTTTCGCGTGTGAACCACTAATACAGACACAGAGTCCGATCAAGAAAACTGGTACGACGGATGGCCACTATTCGGGACAGTTCATTTTCAACTTGTTTACCCGAATGAGATTTAGCTAATTCCATATTTTATGCATAGTATAACAATAGAAATTAAAACATTACAAATCGTTTTATAATTAAAACTAATATCCAATATTCTGCTCGTATGCAAGGGTTTGCAAGAGCTTCAAGATGCCAAGAAAACACATCTGGAAAATAGAGCAACAGACACAGGACCCCGATTGAAATGCCAAAGGCAATTTTAGAAGTAAATAATGATAAAGTATCCGTTTCAGCAGCAGCAAAACAATCCTATAATCCATGGAATATGCTAAAACGAAGAATCAATAGATAAACAGAGATGCAGTTGGCAGTAAATACATTATCAGCAGCAGTGTTCAGGGAAGAAAAGGAGCAAGAAATCCTTAATTATATTTCTGAAATGGAAAAGCGATTTTACGGAATTACAGTGAGCGTCCTGGAGCAATTAGCAATCCAGGTGGAAGTGCATAACAGAATATCATGTCGTTTCACCAAAGAGTCTGAGATGGCAGGCGAAGACTGGGTGGCGTGCTTCAGAGAACGTCATCATAATATTAGTCTTAGTGAGCCAGAATCCACCTGTATGGCTAAAGCACAAGCGTTTAACAAAGTGAACGTAGACAAGTTTTTGATATCCTTAAAACATTGCAACATAAACTGTTTGAACCTGCTCATCGTATTTATAATGTAGATGAATCCGCTCTCCTTACAGTTCAGTGGTAGAACAACAAAATATTTGCTACTTCAGCTGATAGAGGTGTGCATGTCACTTTTTTAGTGTGCACGTCTGCACAACCTTCTGTAATGAATGCTAAACATTACAATGGTACACCGTTAAGGGCCAAATTTGTGTGACGCCCTAGTTGATGGATGCAGAGTGAAAGTGTTTCAAATTCATTTGAATATTTTTCTTAAAATGCAAAACTAACTTCTCAAGATCCAGTCTCACTAGGATTAGATGGTCATTCTATCATTTCTAATAACATAGGTTTCATTGATAAAGTCAGACAGAATCATACAACTGTTGTGTGCGGTCCTCGCACTATAGCAACAAGCTCCAACCTTTGGATGTTGCATTCGTATCTCCTATTAAAACCTTTTTCTCAAGAATCCAGGAAGAACTACTGCACAGTTTCAAATAAGTGCACTCCTGGCGTGATGACTGGGTGTTGTGTGCTGTCCTTAGGTTAGTTAGGTTTAAGTAGTTCTAAGTTCTAGGGGACTGATGACTATAGATGTTAAGTCCCATAGTGCTCAGAGCCATTTGAACCATTTTTTGCACTCCTGGTTGAAGCGTTTCTTCGTGCAGCCGTTCCAATGATCAAATATTTGCCGTAGAAAAAACGGAATTTTTGTAAAGGAAAGTGACTATTAACAACTGTCAAGTAAAGGATAAATTGCATGTTTTACCATCAGCTGCTATTTTATTTAAAACTCAAATATCGACTGGTTTCAATCACAGATCATCTTCTCGCGTTACGCTCAAAACAGTTTAAGCCACAACATCAAATTTCTAATTACTTAAAATATTAACTGTTTTAACCATAGTCCATGAAGATGATCTGTGACGGAAACAGGTCGATATTTGGGTCTTAAATAAAAAAAACATGGTTGGACGTGGAATTTTTTCTCTAGACCCTAATGTGTTTACTGTTGAAGGCTATACTGCAGTTAAGGTTACTGACATTCCTTTGGATGGGGTGACTATTATTATGCTTTGTTCAGATACTGGTTCTTCTCGTTGCAAAACTGCTCAGTCTTCTGCAAGTGCTGGTGCTTCCGGACACCAAAATTTTTTGTCTTCTTTACATAGGCTTACTTCTTAACTTCCATAACCAACTTATTAGCCGTCTTCAAGTGCCGGCTGCCTTTAGATTATAGGTCAGAAGCCTTCTTCGAGAGACAGCTTCCCTCAGCGTCCGACCACTGTAGAATGTCCCTCTGGATGTCCAAGAGGTAGGTTCCATTTAATCTCAAAGGTTTGAACATTCAAGTCCTTATGAAAACGTATCGGCTGAAGCTATAAGAAAGACAAATGAGGAGCTTTTAACGAAAAAAAGAAAGTTCGAAGAAAAACAAACAGAGAATATTGCACAATGCGTAGCAACACAAAATAAAGGTAAGAAGCTTAAAGTAGGACAAAATCCTAAGAGAGTATCTCTTAAAACCAAACTCTTTCATGAAGAAATGGAAGGAGAAAATTCCGCTGATTAGGACAGCAGCACAGACTGCTTTAACTGCAAGGAAGCATTTTCTAGATCTAAAGAGCCGCGTGGGATTAGCCGAGCGGTCTGAGGCGCTGCAGTCATGGACTGTGCGACTGGTCCCAGCGGAGGTTCGAGTCCTCCCTTGTCCTTAGGCTAATTTAGGTTAAGTAGTGTGTAAGCTTAGGGACTGATGACCTTATCAGTTAAGTCTCATAAGATTTCACATACATTTGAACTTTTTTTGAGATCTAAAGAAAATGAAGGATGGATAAGATGTCAGAGTTGGACTCATGAACTATGCGCTGGATTTGATGAGGATGATAACTTTACGTGCAAATTTTGCACATTAATATTATTAATATTATTTCAGAGTGGATAAATTGTGAATGAATTAGACTGAAATAGTAATTCATAATTAGTCGTTGAGTTCTAGAGGGAAATCGGAAAAGTTGAGTGCCTTCCATTTTTAGATGTCTTGGTATGACTAAAAAATGATGGCACTTTGGGACATGTAGCATATCCGGAAACGACCCATTTGAATTTATATTTACTTGAAAATAGCTGCCACCATCCTTCGCAGATGACGAATGTTCTAAGAACTGGTAGATAGAGCACGCGTTATTGCTGACGACAGCAGTCTACACCTGAGACGAGTTTTCCAAGCCGACGGGTACTCTCCACAGCAGATAAGTAAAGTACTATGAATGAAACCAACAGCGGGCATTAGGAACGCAGAAGAAGACATGGAAAGTTTTATATCCATGGCTTTCCTACCAGACGTGGGAAGCCCATCGTCAAAAATAGCACGGATCCTAAACGAACACAGAGCGAAAGTGATTTTTTACCCTCCACCAAAGACAGCAGCTTTCGTGGATTCTTTTAAACATGAAGCCTGACGTTTCCAAGATCCCCTACGATTATGTGTGTCCGTATATCGGATAGACGACACGTACGATCCCCGAGATACACAGAGCACGGCAGGTACACCCTGCTGTTGTAAATCGGCGGTAGCAAAGCACTCTATTGACACTGGACTCTGTAAGGTGTATCATACAGTCGAAATTTTAGCCTCCACTTCATCTTTCTGGGACTCAGTAGTGAATGAAGCGCTTGAAATTCGGTTGGCGTCGAATTCAATTAACAGAGAAAGCGGCATCAGCTTGGATGAATCATAGAATCTGGCGCTTCCTGCAATAAACTCACAAAAACGTGGCAACGATGCCGCTCGCAGTGATACATCGATGTCACTGTGTGGATCGACTGTGCTGCCATAGATCTAATTTCATGCATTATATCTCTTTGCTGTCGATCAATGTCTCTGGCGCCTTGGGCATCTGTGGCCGCGTGCGCATTAGCTCCATCTGCGGGTTTAAAAGGACGGAGGAAGCACTGAAGCAACATCCTTTGTTACGCCCATCCGGCCTGGATCTCCACCACCCCCCCCATTACCTTTTATAAATCCCTTCAAATCCTTGAACGCCAAGCTCTCCGCCTCGTCTATCGCATCCGTCTCCCCTCCGCCACGCCGATCCTGTATGATCTCATTCCGTTCCCCCACCTCGTCCTCTTCCTTGAAAGGATATGGATCCTGTACACCTCCTGCAAACTCGATCCTCCTCACCCACTTGTCTCGCCAATCCTCTCCCACCCCCACCCGCTGCTGCACCTGTATTCCCATGTCCCACCCGGTCTCCATCTCTCCACCCTCCTTACCAAGGTGGCTTCCGCCAGCTCCCCCTCCCTGATGATGTCCTCCTCCCCTCCATCTACCCCTCCTATCAACTTTGATCCTCCCCCCACTTCCTATGTCCTTTCCTTTAGGCACCCTCCCTCCCTTCCCCTCCCTTCTCTATCATTTCCCCCCATCCCCCTTCCTCCACCCCTCTTCCCCCGGGCTTCGCCTACATCTTCCTCCCTTCCCCCTATCTCCTCTGCCCATGGCATCTCTGCTCTCCCCTCTTCCTCTCCCATCCCCACCCCTCCTCCTCCTCTCTTGGCAGGTCCCCGGACTTGTACACGCTCAGTGGACCTTCGCGTGCTGGAGATCATCGCCATCAGTGTCTCGTGTGTGTGCCTTCGTTTTATGTTTAGTGTTCTTTCGCCGTCACGCCTCCACTGTTCATGTGTGCCACCGCAGTCCTCCGTGTTATGTGCGCCGTGTCAACAAGTGTTAGTGTTTTTCTTGTCCAGCATGAACGGCTTCATGTTTATTGTTTTTTGTATCTACCTTTTTTGCCCGCCGTTTTCATTGTATTGTCTGTGTCACCTATATGTCATATAATTGTACCACTTAAGGCTGAAGAGCGGCGTAATATGCTGCTGACAGCCCGCCTGTATGAGGTGCTTAAAATTACAATAAAGAAAAAAAAAAACTGAAGCAACAGCCACCTCGGCTCAGTCTGAAGATGGCTGGTCAGTATACAGGCGAAATATTGGAAGAAGAAATCGAATTTATGCTGCTGCACGCCCTAAATTAAATGGAACAATCATTGCGCTGCGAAAATATGAAAATGTACGTGTGTAAACACTGATAGTGAGAGTGAGATGCTGAATATGAACTGTTCACTACGAAGAAAGGCTGGGAATAAGCATTGACAGTGTTCAAAGCCAAATTTTTTGTGATGATGGTGGAAAGAGGACTGAGTTAGCTGGCTCCCTATTTTCCTGTCAGTCTTTTAAAGAGGAGCATATTCGTTTTTTTTGCTCGGACAGCGAGCATTCTTCATCTAGTTTCAATTATACTCAAGAGGTTTAACTTCTCTGGTACCTCTTCGACCTCTGCGTAACTGTTGTTCACCAAAGTAGCTTCAGCTTTATTGTCTATTAGTCTGTGGATTTCCATAGCACGCATAAGAATTCCAGAAGTCTTGCATTTTTCTTTGGAATCATTATCAGTATACACGGCGGTAACAAAAGTCATGGAATATCTCCTAATACCATTCCGAACCTCCTTTTTGTTGTGATTGACACTTCGCAATTCTTCATAAACACAACTTTTATTGATGTAAGTTCACAAGGTTGATGACTGAACAACAAACGTAAGGTATGAATGACGATGCCAGTAAAAGTCTCCTAATTGAGGCAAACAGAAGTTAACTTCTAATTTTTCACAAGGGTTCGTGGTAACTCATACACACTAGTAACGGTCCAATTCGGAGACGAAGACCCAATCTTCAACGGTCGCAGTACACGAGGTCGGCATCGGGCGTGAACTGAACTTCGGGGCTGGTTCTCGCCCCTAAATTGCTGTCTCCCCCCAATCAGGTTTACTTCCTGCAGACCAAGGCTCGAGCTCCTTGTGCAGGAAGTAGTGCTCGGAATGTCTGTTTCCAATATCTTGTGTTTCCTATGGTGCTTTTGGTACGCCTTGGGCGTAGACAACCTCGTCCTCTGAGGTGTAAGTAATATGGGTTGCCGGACCTCAAGGGCTACCTTGGCTCTGGTGTAACACTTTTGTCCGGCGTAGTGCAGAAATACTGAGCAACGCTACCTCAATAGCTGTCAACAGTTGCTAAAGTGTTGCCGGTGCAAGATTTTGTGGACGAATTGACTTCTCAGTTCTGTCGAACAAATTTTCGGTGGGATTCATGTCGGGAGATGTGGGTGGTAAAATCATTCGATTGAGCTATCCAGAATGTTCTCCAAACCAATCACGAACAACTGTGACCTGGTGCCACAGTGCATTGTCATTCATCATCGTCCGGGAATATTAAGTCCATGAAATGGCTGCAGATTGCCTCCAAGCAGCCGAAGATAGCCGTTTGCAATCAGTGATCGGTTCAGTTGTACCAGAGGACCCAGTCTACTCCACGTAAACATAGCCCACCATTTTGCAGTCAGTATCAGCATCCACAGTGTCTTGTTGACAACCTGAGTCCATGGGTTCGTTGGGTCTCCGCCACACTCGAAACCTACCGTCAGCTCTTACCAATTGAAATCGGAACTCATCCGACCAGGCCACGGTTTTCCAGTCGTCCAGGCTCCAACCGCTTTGATCATGAGCTCAGGAGAGGAGCAGCAGGAGTTGTCGTGCTGTTAGCAGAGGTACTGGCATCGGTCGTCTGCTGTTATAGCAGATTAGCGCCAGTCTTTTCCGCACTGTCCTAATGGATACATACATCGTAAGTCCCACATTGATTATGCGGTTATTTCACACTTTATTGCTTGTCTGTTAGCACTGACAAGTCCAAGCAAACGCCGCTGCTCTCTGGCCTTAAGTGACGGCTATCGGCCACTGCATTGACCATGGTGAGAGGCAATGCCTGAAATTGGGTATTCTCAGCGCACTCTTGATACTGCGGATCTCGGAATATAAATTTCCCTAACAATTCTCTAAATGGAATGTCCCATGCACCTAGTTCCAACAACCATTTTGGGTTCAAAGACTGTTAATTCCCATCGTGCAGCCATAATAACGTCAGAAACCTTGTCATGTGGATCACCAAAAAACAAATGACAGCTTCGCCAATGCAATGCCCATCTATACCTTGTGTACAGAATCTGTATATGTGCATATCACTAATCCATATCTTTCGTCACCACATTATAAGGTTATTTATCAGCGATTACGACATGCCCGGACGGTTCTAAGGATTCAGACGGTTCAGGCTGTGTACACATACTCGTAGCTCATAAAACAGAAGGGTAGAGTTGTTGCAGAAAAGAGAAGTATCATCCGATCTGCCGTCGCTTTCAGTAATTTGATGAAGCCAAAAAGAAAACGTGCACAAATCTAAAATAATTGTTTGGGTGAAGGGGCACAAAGTTATTCATGAAAGCGGGTGGGTGGAAAAACAAAGAAAGCTATAGTAACGAGTCGTTAAAATCGCTAAATTTCTACGTACCAGCGATTTTTAAAATCCAGCAAATAGCAAGATGCGCAGAAATGTTGAAATCATATTCGCCAACTAAAGGAAGACATCACAGCGAAATACAGCTGCAAGTGTGTTCCTGAGTGCTTCAGGGTTATATAGAAGAAATGTTTGACTTAATTTCAGCCATAGCCAGTTTAACAATTTTGGAGGAAGTCTTAGGGCGTACATATCATATTCACAATGTGAAGAATACAATGTTGTGATTGGGACGGAATATCAGTTACCTAGTTTGTCTACCAATACTCTAATGGCTTCCACCCTTTTACCGTGTTGAATTATATCATGATGCCAAGTTTTATGCAAAGAATACAATGTTGTGATTGGGACGGAATATCAGTTACCTAGTTTGTCTACCAATACTCTAATGGCTTCCACCCTTTTACCGTGTTGAATTATATCATGATGCCAAGTTTTATGCATTATGTAAGAAAAATTCTGATTAATTGTGTGTAGATAAATGTCAAGTGATTTCAAATGTTTTACTTATTGGTCTAATCAAATTCCCATGCACAGAGACTAGTTCTGAACCACAGCGAGATGTATTATGAAATGTGATCTTTCCCCCTTCTGTCAGCAGTATCAACAGCACACTGCTTAGTTATTTATGTATGTTTTTCAGAAAACGTTATCGACATTTATGTTAAGATTATGTGTCTTACCCACCCAGCCATTGAGCGCAAGCGACCTGAGAAGTGGACGCACGTTATATTACAGGATATCATGGGATAAGTATTGCTCGTTACTATCTTTAGGGTTTTATGTGTCAGATACTCGACAGTTCGTGACAAATAAGTTGGTCGTAATAAGGATTGGCGAAGCCTACTTCTTAGTCTATCTCTGTTCTCTAAGACAGTATTTTTATTGCATTTTTGGGAGAGCATTATCCATTAGTCAAGTTCCTTTACGGATAAGTCGTGCTTGCGGTGGCAGTAGTCAAACAATCGAATGCTAAACAATATCGGAATTGGTTGTATCAGGAGCGGGAATATCTGAAACGCTGTAACCATCTGTTAAAAGCCTCAGTATGGTCCCTAAAGATAAAATATATTGATGATGATCCATTACTCCGTCAAGAATGACGAGATAATCCAATAGTGTAGTGAAGACATTCCCCAGACCATAACTGTTCCTGCCCTGGCATAGACCCTTCCGACTATTGTAGCAGGTAGTTGGCGTTCAGACTTCTCACGCCGTACACGCCAATGGGCACATGTCCAAAGGAGCATAAATCCTGATTCGTCTGAAAAGGCCCCTCTCGTCACTGTTGCCCATTTACGGTGTTGGCGCTTAAATTCTAACCTTTGTCGCCGATGGTTAGCAGTCAGCATGGTTGCATGGTACAGGCACCTGCAACAGAGGCACATACTCAGTAACATTCGCAGAACGGTCGTTGAGGAGACACTACTGGTAGTCCCTCGAATCATCTGGGCGGCAAGCGATGAACAGTTGCATGTATTTCCGACCACTCGCATCTGCTCAACCGTCGTTCATCCCGCTCATCTATGCCCGTGCTGCACCGCAGTTGCCAGTAAAACCAGATGGGTAGGTACTCAGAGAGTGCACAGGATAAGGTTATGATTGTGGTTGGGTCCATAAACAGTTACTGTGGGTTCTACAATCAAACACACAACCTTATTTTTCTAAGAACCACTCGTTTACACATTTCTTTAAAAGATAACAACTAAACAATACGGCTGAAGGCATAGTTAAGGAACTTGAGATGCTTTCTGGGCTAAAGGCCCATAACCACACCAAAAACAAGAATGGCTGAAGGCCTGTCTTAGAAATCAAAAGCAATTACAAAAAGAAGGTCAATTTTTTTCTTTAAAAAACATGCAATTGAAAACAATTAGCGGCTGAAGACCTCCACTATAAGTCTGAAGGACAACTATAAGTAAAACTCATCAATAAGCAATTTTTCCAGCCAAGCAATTTCTCTTTAAACTTACAACAGAACGGTCGAAAGCCTAATTAAAGAAATATTAACTTTTTGCATGGCTAAACGCGACAAACAAATTTGAAACAACGGCTGAAGCCCTGAACAATAAGTCAGACAAGCAATTTAAAATAAACCCCTTCCTTGTCATAAAAAGTTTTCCTTTAAAGAATACACATGGCTAAAGGCCTTATTAGAAGGGGCTCACGTAACTCCTGGGCTGAAGGCCACACATAACACATCGAACAAATAACTTCTTAGGGCCTGGATTACAAACGATTTAAGATAGAACCAAATTTAAGGAAAAAAATGTCATTTTTAAAATAAAATCAATCTTAAAAATTCTAATTTAACACGGCTGAAAGCTTTTTTGTAAAATTTAAAAAAACTGAATTAATACGTGGCTAAAGGCCTCGTGCAATACTTCAAACTAAAATGAAAATCACAATCTAAAACAAACAGAACAAGTGGTATTCAGAAATGTTCCAAGGGTCGGGCTGAGAAGGTAGCTCGAACGTAAAGTGAGATGGGACAGGCAGCCAAGAGTTGAAGTTAAATAATCGGATGGCAACCCAAACTAGGGACAGACCAAGGACCGACCAACAATTTAACCAATTTCCTTCCGTACGACCAACGGCACAACAATGGAAAATATCGGCCGAGAATGAGGATACGAACAGCACTACGTCTTCAGGAATTGGAGTTTAGAAACAGCCAAGGGAACAATAACCACTCTAAGCAAATATGAATCAAACAAGTTAAAAGGCTGTCGAACTACACACCATGCCAAACAGCCAAAAAAGTACGCTAACGAGCAGGGCAGGTAACTGGAGCGTTAACGGCCACAGGGTGTAAAATACCGATGGAGCGACCCCAACACATCAGACATTCCTGCTAGCCCGAACGGCCCAGGGGGCAACAACCCACAATTGAAGAGGTGTCACAATAGTTGAGGCTTCATAACAGGTTAACTGATCACTCAACTTCAGCGTCCAGGTTCGGTGGGCAACGAACTTGGTCGCTCTCGCAGCTGGCGCCTCATAATCCGCCACTACATGCACGCCGTCAGTGATCCCGGCCTGGCCTCGCACCGCAGAGTGTTCCTCGCTGCTCCATCCCAACCGACTGACCACCACACACACCACCACCACCAACCGGAAATTCTGGTGGTCACACCAAAGATAGTAGGACAGCTGCTGCTGCCACTCAAGGAGGCAAGCCAGCAACTTCGTTACGTCAGTGAGTGAGGAAGAAACAAGAATCCACTCGATGTGACAAAACACCAAAGAACAATTGGCATGAACGCAAACGGCTCAGCCTGGATAACACCATTTTGCCTTGTACGGTGTACTTTAGCCAGGGCGGCATGTGGGCCATTTACGAACTTTGCCGTTTCGGGAAGATGTCCACCCCTGACCCGCACCCAATTCTCACGCCCTTTTGCATGCCAAATAAATCGCTCTGTTTCCGCTATACAGCCACGATTACAGTGTTTCTCCAGGTTCCCCCGATAGACTTCATACATTCTCCACTGATAGCTCCGCCACCTCCCTTCTGTGTCTGGTTCTTGTGTCTTGACGCCGAACATTTCTGATGATCAGATTAATGTGACTGGACCGTATAGCGGTAAAATACTTTAATTTACTATGGGGTCTGATCAACAAAGAATGAGACTGATTTTTTTCACAAGGAACATTTCAGTGTTTAAATGATCCTTTTCAAAGTAGTCTCCTCGTACTTGAATGCACTTTATACAGTGTCTCTGCCAGTCCTCGAAACATAAGGTACAGGCCATTCGTTGGCAGGTCCTTGAGAAACGCCACACTTTACTTGAGCAAATTGGCAGCCCTGAAGCTTTGCCCTGGGTGATGGGAATAAAAAAAATATCAGACGGTGCAAGATCGAGGCGATAATGTTGAACTGAGCCAGAAAGTGCATGACTTTGTTAGTGACATGAGGGCGCACATTGCGGTCATGAAGTCAAACCAAGTCCGAGAAGGTTCTGGCCATTTCCTTGCAATGGGCTTCCCTAGTTTAGCCAAAACTGACGTGCAGTATGGTACTGTAGCAGTAATGTAAGGGGAACCACCTGCTGGAAAATCGTTCCACGACAGTCAAAAAGCGTGATCACTGTTACTATCCCTGCAGATTAGAGATTTTCACCTTATTTGGCGATGGAGATTTCCACACTGTGCAGGATCGTTTGTCTTCAGATTCATAGTGATTCAGCTATGACTTGTGACCTGTTAAAATCAGTTCCATAAGCGCATCCCCTCCACCAGCAAAGGGACGCAGCGCTTCACGGCTGGTCTCCATAAGCGCAGCCTTTAGTTTGGGAGGCAACAGAAGTGATACCCAGAGGGCACGTACGTGACATATGGAGATGATAATGCACAATCGTGAAGACACTGCCATATGAAATTCTCAAATGGTTCAAATGGCTCTGAGCACTATGGGGTTCAACTGCTGAGGTCATTAGTCCCCTAGAACTTAGAACTAGTTAAACCTAACTAACCTAAGGACATCACACACATCTATGCCCGAGGCAGGATTCGAACCTGCGACCGTAGCGATCTCGCGGTTCCTGACTGCAGCGCCAGAACCGCGCGGCCACTTCTGAAATTCTCAACCCTTCACAGATCGTACGTAATGTTATTCACCGTTTCTGACGAATAATCACAGCAGCTGTGTTGAAGTTGACTACAGGCACAGCAGAAACACGTCGTCCACCTTACTTAACACAGATAGGTTGGCCTTCTTTGAAGTCCTTGATCTATCTAAACACTATTTCATAAGGTAGTGCATATTCACCGCACGCTAGCTGTAGCATTTTCAAAGTTTCAGTGGCCGTATCCTTTTAACGAACACAGATTTTTATTGCGTATTACTGCTCTTCAGAGGTCACCACCATTGGTTTGCATGCGAAATGCAAAAAGCGTATACGAAATAGAGTATTACTACAAACCTACGGATAGGAAATTGTTGGTGCCTGTGTAAAATATACATAAAAACCTGCACAATCGGGAAACTATTAAGGAAGCTACAAAAAAAAAAAAAAAAAAAAAAAAACAGTCTCAGTCTACCTTCATCAGCCCTCCTATTACAATGATGTGTGCAAACATTGAATTTACATTCATACACATATACAAGGCAATATAAAAGTCACGTCCCATAGGACAAATTTGTTATTAGTGGAGACAGCGAAAACTACAATGAGGCGAACGGCCCACCACTAAGTCACTGAAATGATCAGTCACGTGCAGTGTATATTATCACAAAGCAGGTTGTCCGTGAGGCAGTCGATAAACGGAACGGTATTAAAGGGATGCCAATTACCACAGCTGTGTAGTGTGTTGCTGTTCTGTAGTGAAGTGACTCGTACATCAGCGGAAGGCGAAAATTATTCTCATCAATGCGGTAGGCGTGAGTCAGCAGGAAGCAGCTGCAGAACACCATAGGCGAATCCAAACCTACATAAGTCTAATCACAAAGTGATTGGCCGTTTAATGGAACGGTTCGTCTACGTGCAGTGTTCACGACAAAGACGTCCTAGTCGACCAGGACGTCTCACTACATTTAGCTATGGCGTTAGTGAGACCGTCTCGGTCAACAAGGAAGGTGGCACACGAACGCGGCAGCAGTGAAGCCTCCACGTAGAGACTACTTTCCAAGTGTACCTTTGTAATTGTTTATTTTACTCTTTCTTTTTTATAGATGTACCCATCCCCCCCCCCCCCCTCCCCATGAACCATGGACCTTGCCGTTGGTGGGAAGGCTTGCGTGCCTCAACGATACAGATAGCCGTACCGTAGGTGCAACCACAACGGAGGGGTATCTGTTGAGAGGCCAGACAAACGTGTGGTTCCTGAAGAGGGGCAGCAGCCTTTTCAGTAGTTGCAGGGGCAACAGTCTGGATGATTCACTGATCTGGCCTTGTAACACTAACCAAAATGGCCTTGCTGTTCTGGTACTGCGAACGGCCGAAAGCAAGGGGAAACTACAGCCGTAATTTTTCCCGAGGGCATGCAGGTTTACTGTATGATTAAAAGATGATGGCTTCCTCGTGGGTAAAATATTACGGAGGTAAAATAGTCCCCCATTCGGATCTCCGGGCGGGGACTACCCAAGGGGACGTCGTTATCAGGAGAAAGAAAACTGGCGTTCTACGGATCGGAGTGTGGAAAGTCAGGTCCCTTAATCGGGCAGGTAGGTTAGAAAATTTAAAAAGGGAAATGGATAGGTTAAAGTTAGATATAGTGGGAATTAGTGCAGTTCGGTGGCAGGAGGAACAAGACTTTTGGTCAGGTGAATACAAGGTTATAAATACAAAATCAATTAGGGGTAATGCAGGAGTAGGTTTAATAATGAATAAAGAAATAGGAGTACGAGTAAGCTACTACAAACAGCATAGTGAACGCAGTATTGTGGCCAAGATAGTCACGAAGTCCACGCCTACTACAGTAGTACAAGTTTATATGCCAACTAGCTCTGCAGAAATTAATGGAATGTGTGATGAGATAAAAGAAATTATTCAGGTAGTGAAGGGAGGCGAAATTTTAATAGTCATGGTGACTGGAATTTGAGAGTGGGAAAAGGGAGAGGAGGAAACATAGTAGTAGAATATGGATTGGGGCTAAGAAATGAAAGAGGAAGCCGCCTAGTATAATTCTGTGCAGAGCATAACTTAATCATAGCTAACACTTGGTTCAAGAACCTCGAAAGAAGGTTGTATAAATGGAAGAACCCTGGATATACTAAAAGGTATGAGACAGATTATATAATGGTAAAACAGAGATTTAGGAAACAGGTTTCAAATTATAAGACATTTCCAGGGGCAGATGTGGACTCTGACCACAATATATTTGTTATGAACTGTAGATTAAAACTGAAGAAACTGCAAAAAGGTGGGAATTTAAGGAGATGGGACATGGATAAACTGAAAGAACCAGAGGTTGAACAGGGTTTCAGGGAGAGCATAGGGAAACAATTGACAGGAATGGGGGAAAGAAATACAGTAAATGCAGTAAATGAAGCATGTAAAAAGGAATACAAATGTCTCAAAAATGAGATCGACAGGAAGTGCAAAATGGCTAAGCAGGGATGGCTAGAGGACAAATGTAAGGACGTAGAGGTGCATATCACTAGGGGTAAGATAGATTCTGCCTACAGAAAATTAGAGAGACCTTTGGAGAAAGGAGAACCGCTTGCATGGATATCAAGAGCTTTGATGGAAACCCAGTTCTAAGCAAAGAAGGGAAAGCAGAAAGGTGGAAGGAGGATATAGAGGGTCTATACAAGCGTGATGTACTTGAGGACAATATCATGGAAATGGAAGAGGATGTAGGTGAAGATGAAATGGGAGATATGATACTGGGTGGAGTGTTTGACAGAGCACTGAAAGGCCTAAGTCGAAACAGGGCCCCGGGAGTGTACAACATTCCATTAGAACTACTGACAGCCTTGGGCGTGCCAGTCCTGACAAAACTCTACTATCTGGTAATTCCAAGCCCAAAGAAAGCAGGTGTTGACAGATGTAAAAATTACCAAACTATCAGTTTAATAAGTCACAGCTGCAAAGTACTAACGCGAAATCTTTACAGACGAATGGAAAAACTGATAGAAGCCGATTTCGGGGAAGATCAGTTTGGATTCAGTGGAAATGTTGGAACACGTGAGGCAATACTGACGCTGCGGTTTCTCTCAGAAGGAAGATTAAGGAAAGGCAAACCTACATTTCTAGCATTTGTAGGCCTAGAGAAAGCTTTTGACAATGTCGATTGGAATACTCTGTTTCAAATTTTGAAGGTAGCAGGGGTAAAATACAGGGACCGAAAGGCTATTTACAATTTGTACAGAAACCAGATGGCAGTTATAAGAGTCGAGGGGTATGAAAGGGAAACAGTGGTTGGGAAGGGAGTGAGACAGTGTTGTAACCTATTCCCGATGTTATTCAACCTGTATATTGAGCAAACAGTAAAGGAAACAAAAGAAAAATTCGGAGTAGGTATTAAAATCCATGTAGAACAAATAAAAACTTTGAGGTTCGCCGATGACATTGTAATTTTGTCAGAGAGAGCAAAGGACCTGGAAGAGCAGCTGAACGGAATAGACAGTGTCTTGAAAGGAGGATATAAGATGAACATCAACAAAGGCAAAACGAGAGTAATGGAATGTAGTCGAATTAAGTAGGGTGATGCTGAGGGAATTAGATTAGGAAATGAGACACTTAAAGTTGTAAAGGAGTTTTTCTATTTCGGGAGCAAAATAACTTATGATGGTCGAAGTAGAGGGGATATAAAATGTAGACGGGCAATGGCAAGGAAAGCGTTTCTGAAGAAGAAAAGTTTGTTAACATCGAGTATAGATTTAAATGTCAGGAAGTCGTTTCTGAAAGTATTTATATGGAGTGTAGCCATGTATGGAAGTGAAACGTGGACGATAAATAGTTTGGACAAGAAGAGAATAGAAGCTTTCGAAATGAGGTGCTACAGAAAAAGATTAGATGGGTAGATCACATAACTAACGAGGAGGTATTGAATAGAATTGGGGAGAAGAGGAGCTTGTGGCACAACTTGACTAGAAGAAGGGATCGGTTGGTAGGACATGTTCTGAGACATCGAGGGATCACCAATTTAGTATTGGAGGGCGGTGTGTAGGGTAAAAATCGTAGAGGAAGACCAAGAGATGAATACACTTAGCAGATTCAGAAGGATGTAGGCTGCAGTAGGTACTGGGAGATGAAGAAGCTTGCACAGGATAGAGTAGCATGGAGAGCTGCATCAAACCAGTCTCAGGACTGAAGACTGTAGTGCTGGCAGAAGAGCTAACACTGTTTTTCTAGAGAAGGCCGAAATGCACGCGTTTAATTACACGGTGACTGGCGCGAGGTCTGGAACAGGACAATATCTTGAGAATTGCAAATAAAGTACGTAGTTGATATAATACTTAACTTTAATCCAGAATTGTAGAACATCTCTCTTGATGATACATGCTTCACATAATAAATATCAATTGAATACGGCGCCTTGCTAGGTCGTAGCAAATGTAGCTGAAGGGTATGCTAACTATCGTCTCGGCAAATGAGAGCGTATTTGTCAGTGAACCATTGCTATGAACGTCGGCTGTACAACTGGGGTGAGTGTCAGTACGTCTCTCTGGACCTGCCGTGTGGTGGCGCTCGGTCTGCTATCACTGACAGTGGCGAAACGCGGGTCCGACGTATACTAATGGACCGCGGCCGATTTAATGGCTACCACCTAGCAAGTGTGGTGTCTGGCGGTGACAACACAAAGACCACAACAACAACAATAGTAGATGTAATTTAACAGACCTACTAAAGGAATTAAAAGCAAAATATGTAGAATGCCTATTTAGATGTAAAAGAGTGCAGGATGGCTCTAATCTTTTCACTTAAATAAATCAATGCTTTCCTCTAATCACTTCTTTCCCAGTCGGATCCACTTTTTGTAAGAACTCCATGGTGATGATACTGGCAGGCTGGTGTAACTCTGTGCATGGTTTAAAGAACAACTCACACGCTAGAGGAACAATGACGGCAACATTTTCTTCAGCTACGAAGGTAGTTTCAGATTTGGACTGGAGGACGAATAGACATAATGCAGTCTATTGGGCAAATTATGGACCCACCTCGTTGTCGACATATACAGTCAGACTAACCCCAACGTTAAGTTAAATGTGATGTGTGACATGTTGAATTGAGCCAGAAACTGCATGACTTGATAAGCGACATGAGGCCGCACATTGCAGTCATGAAGTCACATCTCTGCAGTATCCGTGTGTGGACTCCTGCCCAATTCGGCTGCAGTGCACCAATACAACAGTTCGATTTCTGACAAACAAATACGAGTCTCCACGTCGGCGGACGGTAAACATAAGCATATTTACCGGCGAACTTACTAATAGCACCACACAACACTGCGGCGCCAGTATCACTCTAGATGTCGCTACATCGACGGACCTAATGCCTTCGCTGGTCATGTGCCACCTGGAAAGCGCCGGACATGTACTTAGACAGCTGACTGGCCCAAAACCATCAGTCCAGTTAAAGCACGAGTCGCCCTGAGAGCTCCGACACCACTTGTCTCTGTGAGCAGGAAGCAGTATCAATGCCATTTGCAGCTGGGGAAGACTCGGCCAGTAGCACGCTCCCTAGTCGCCTCGCCGTCGTCCCGAACGGCCGTCGCCTGCCACCGACCACAGGCTTTTGAGTCCAGCGCCTTTACACTCCATGATCCGCTTCGGCATCACCGCAAAGCCACCATGGTAGCGCTGGACGCCGCTTGGCTTAAGTCCTGGACGTGCTCAGCTGTCATTTGGTGCTGTCACGCATCCCTCCCTTATGGGGCTCGACGCTTATAACGCAATGACTCAATACTACTCAATGATCTGACGTAGACTCTCATTCAACCATCTTACTGGTGGATGAAAAGTAACCTTTTATCTTAATGTCTTCAACAGACTTGTTATTTTGTTGTTGTCATTAAGCAGTGATCTTTCTTTTCCTACTACCCGTACTCTATGTTTAATGACTTAATGAAGTGTTGTTCCTCATAACCTGTGGTACATCAGTTAGTTGATTGGCGACTCCATGGAGTGTCCTGTGCACCACGACCTGATAATGCATATACTTGGATGGAGAGACAGCATTGGTCGTATTTTTTTGTTTTATTAACCGCAAAATCGATTTTCGGTCACTTAGTGACCACCCTCAGTGCTGTAATATACAATTTAAATTGGTAGGCACTGGTGTCAACAAGCTTAGAGCGATCACAAACTTCGCTCTAAGCTTGTTGACACCAGCGCCTACCAATTTAAATTGTGTATTACAGCACTGAGGATGGTCATTAAGTGACGGAAAATCGATTTTGCGGTTAATAAAACAAAAAAATACGACCAATGCTGTCTCTTCTTCCAAGTACATCAGTTAGTGTTCCCCCTCGTGGTCACACACATAAAGGCCTCATAGGTCCCAATCTTTTATTGGCAGCTTCACTCCTGTGCGGTACAGAAGCCTTGTTGACGAAAGGATTGCTACCCTCTTATGACGGTCTGTATCTCCAACGGAGATGTAGTCTTTTCAGCAGCAGGATGGCGCACCACCACACTCCGAACATATCATACGCCTATTCCTGCATGGTTTTCTTCCTAGGCGCTGGATCTGTAACCAGGGTTCGGTGGAATGGCCACCTAGGTCGTCACACCTGATACCACTGGACTTTTTCCTTTGGAGACACCTCTACTTACAGTGCACACCGACCTATAGCACATTAATTTGACTTGAAGAAGATTATCACCACAGGCTGTACAGAAATACCAACAGCGACGTTACGGTCGGTGCCAGTATTATCCGTCGCCATCTTCACATGTGTCGTCTGCAGGATGGTAGTCAGTTTGAGCACCTTTTGCGTTAGGGGTAGGAGTGAAGAACTGAATGGTGATGGCGGCTGCATTGTGCTGTTAAGCTTCAGGTTATCATTGGCGAATTAGGTAGCATTTGCTTGTACGACTAAAGCACATTAGAAGCACTCGTTCGTCTCTTTCTGTTTTCACTTTCCCCATTAATTTCGACCTGTCTATGGACCAAAACAATTGAACCCCCAATCTAGACTTTTTTCCTACGAACCATGACTTTTGAATCATCCTGTACAAGACAAATTCCTATTAACTCATGTTGTTGTTGTTGTGGTCTTCAGTCCTGAGTCTGGTTTGATGCACCTCTCCATGCTACTCTAACCTGTGCAAGCATCTTCATCTCCCAGAACTTACTGCAACCTACGTCCTTCTGAATCTGCTTAGTGTATCCCATCTCTTGGTCTCCCTCAATGATTTTTACCCTCCACACTGCCCTCCAATGCTAAATTTGTGATCCCTTGATGCCTCAGAATATGTCCTACCAACCGGTACCTTCTTCCTGTCAAGTTGTGCCACAAACTCCTCTTCTCCCCAATTCTATTCAACACCTCCTCATTAGTTATGTGATCTACCCATCTAATCTTAACTCATATTAACTCGTAGTCAGCCCATATGATTGAGTCAATGAATTAATTTAATTGCAGAACGTTTCTTCTAGTATGTGAAGCAGAAGAAATGAATTAAGGAAGGGAATAAATGATATGTCTAGGACTGCCATATATCTCAATAGATGCTTACATGTTGCTACGTACTAGCCATCTCACAGTATCTCTATTACACACCAGCGTAGTGGCAAACCACAGCGGAGGGGAACTGAATATTCGTACGAAGAGTCAGACGATATTTTTCCTCTTCCTGCAGAAGCTTGCAGCAATATTAAAGAGAAAGGCTCCAGCAGTTAATTAAATCCAATTAGCCTAATCTAAATTGGCCTTACCCCCTTTATATTCATCTAAACGGAGGCGTTCTTTTCATTTCAGATAAAAGATTAACAGCTATTTCATAACTTGCTTTTAGAACGTAAGACTACTCAGCGGCAAGTCTGACGTGGTTGAGAGGAAGAAGTAAAAGGCAGCAGTCCTTCCCCTCTGGAATACTCTGTAGGTGATTCGTAAACACCAAAGAATTACTCTATAAAATACAGAGCACTACCTACCTGCTCTAAGAGTATCTAACAATGTATTATTTATTCTTTAGGTCCTTCTCGTATTTCATAGGGTGTTAATGAACAGGAAACCATAGAATGTAATTTAATCGCTTCTTCCCCTTGCATAACTCTGTGGATGAATATTGCTTGATTACTTTCGCAGTGAGTCAGTTGTATTTTGAATGTGGGCTACAGCTACATATCTGTTTCATTGAAGACTTTCGTTACATTTGAAGCACTGGAGAATTGTGAACTATGACCTTCTGTGTAGTTCACCACATTATTATATAGTGTATAAACAGATGTGTCACTGTGATTGTATAACGGACATACAAGCAGCTTCTGGGTTCAAATTTCTTTCTGCTGATAAGTGCCTTTCGTAAAATACCTTTAGGTGAATGTGAAGGTGGTTCGCTTGAAAACGATAGAACTGTTTTCCTTCCCCAGTGACGTCGAATCTGAGCTTGTGCTCCGACTCTGCGGATCTCTCCGACAGTTATTAATTTTCTCCATGTGCTCTATTTTCCGAATACAGGGGAAGTGTTATTGAATACAATCAAGACTAGTTTCCCTCAGAGTCACTCCTCAACTGCGTTACGTTGCTTCGTGTCTAAGTTGTTCCCTCTCCTTTGCATGCCCTACATCTCTAAGAAGGGACCCAAACGGCTCAAATGGCTCAAATGGCTCTGAGCACTATGGGACTTAACTTCTGAGGTCATCAGTCCCCTAGAACTTAGAACTACTTAAACCTAACTGACCTCAGGACATCACACATATCCATGCCCGAGGCAGTATTCGAACCTGCTACCGTAGCGGTCGCGCGGTTCCAGACTGTAGCGCCTAGAGCCGCTCGGCCTGTCCGGCCGGCTCTGAGAAGGGAAACTCCCCATCGAATCGCCCCTAAGAATTAGTGTTAAGAGGGCCCAGTGGACAGTTGTAAAAACTGAACACAAATCAAGCATATAAACAGGAAGAAGGTGTATTGGATGGTTAAGAAAAAAGCAAAACTGAAACTGTGTGCTTAATCGAGACTCGAACTCGTGACCTTTGCCTTCCTCGGGCATGTCTCCGCAGTAGCTTATTTTCCAGAAGTGCTAGTTCTGCAAGGTTCGCAGAAGGGCTTCTGTGAAGTTTGATAGGTAGGAGACGAGGTACTGGCCGAATTGATGCTGTGGGGACGGGTCATGAGTCGTGCTTGGGTAGCTCAGATGGTAGAGCACTTCCCCGCGAAAGGCAAAGGTCCCGAGTTCGAGTCTCGGTCCGGCACACAGTTTTAATCTGTCAGAAAGTTTCATATCTGCACACACTCAGCTGCAGGGTGAAAATCTCATTCTGAAAACAGAAAAATTGAATGGTCCAAAAACAAGAACTGCATTACGAACAGCCTGGAACAAAAAAGGAGCTGTGGGGAAATGGTTACGGTGTTGAACTGCCATCTGACCGACCCGTGTTCATATCTACCTCGCGCCAATTTTAAATTTTGTTCTCGCTGTTCGCTTTATTCAAATTTGTGTCTTTTTCGTTGTGTAACGTCCGGTTGGAAAAGCGATGTGTAAGATAGTGGGCTATAAAGACAACTGACTTGCACAAATACTCTGTTGGTAGCCGAAAGGAAGTGGCTTTCGAATGGGAATAGCAAAACGTTTGATGACAAGGCGACAAGCTAACCGAATCCTCTACTGGATAACACGTCTGATGTGTCACACAGGCGATTACTGACATATCATAGGAATCTACTATTGACGCACCTAATTTGTACGTCTGGGAAGTGAGTGAGATATGCCTCCTTGCCCGATATAGGTGTTTGTATGCATGTGACGGTGACCACTCCCAAGCAGACGGTGAAGACAAAATAGTTTGTCACATAAGCAGCAACAAATGAACGCTACAGTTTCAAAATCACATACTTTCTCTGTGATCTTTCGAAACATATGGTTTTGCTGTTAGAGCTTCCTTAGTTGATCTCCTGGATTCCTTTCACTTACTACTTTTACATGAGTCTAACTAATCCCATTTTCGTAAACCCATTTCTGTTTTCGAAATCTTGACTCTTGTATTTCATTGTGCTAACGTAGATCCACCTGTTTATTTGTTGTTTTTATTTCTGTGAGGCATCTGTGTGGTATCTCGCCGCCTCTCAGTATACAACACATTTACTTGCGACGGTAACATATTCTTACTAGATGACTCTTATTCTGTAACCAATGTATAGTATGACAGGTGCCAAGACTACAGAAACAGAAAACAATTTCGGTGACCGGACGGACAGCTCATAGTGTTGAGGAAAAACTAAAATAAAATAAATGGCAAGAGAGAGTTTTGAACATTGAACGCGGCTGGCCCATTTGGCAGTACAACACTACAAGCATCTACCCACGACGCCGTTTCAGGCTACTCTTCACTGAACTTCTTTGTTCTTGGATTGTTCACTTTTTCTGTTTTGCCTTTGCAGTTTTTTTTTTCTTTTGCAGTTCAGACACCATTTTCCTGTTTTCATGCTCGATCTGTGTTCAGTTTTGACGGGTTATCCACTGGGCCATCTTACCACTAAACGTGACTGGAGGTGCGATGGGGCGTTTCCCTTGTAAGTAGCACCAATAACCAAGGTCTTCAATTATATAACAGCGTAGGCTTCCGCTACGAGAGTCATTCGACATAAAGGTTTTCTGGGTATGGTACCGCGTCATAATGTATAAAACTACTGCTGCTTGAGAAAAACCAACGTTTCGGCCGCGTCAGTTCTTTGTTCGATATATACAGGGTGAGTCACCTAACGTTACCGCTGGATATATTTCGTAAACCACATCAAATACTGACGAACCAGTTCCACAGACCGAACGTGAGGAGAGGGGCTAGTGTAATTGGTTAATACAAACCATAAAAAAATGCACGGAAGTAGGTTTTTTAACACAAACCTACGTTTTTTTAAATGGAACCCCGTTAGTTTTGTTAGCACATCTGAACATATAAACAAATATGTAATCAGTGCCGTTTGTTGCCTTGTAAAATGTTAATTACATCCGGAGATATTGTAACCTAAAGTTGACGCTTGAAACCTCCGACGTTTAGTTGTGTGTTGTAACGAAGACGGGCGCCGGCCGGAGTGGCCGAGTGGTTCTAGGCGCTTCAGTCTGGAACCGCGCGACCGCTGCGGTTGCAGGTTCGAATCCTGCCTCGCGCATGGAAGTGTGTGATGTCGTTAGGTTAGTTAGGTTTAAGTAGTTCTAAGCTCTAGGGTTTGTATTAACCAATTACACTAGCCCCTCTCCTCACGTTCGGTCTGTGGAATCGATTCGTCAGTATTTGATGTGGTTTACGAAATACATCCAGCGGTAATGTTAGGTGACTCACCCTGTATATCAACCTTCCCCTACGGTAGTTACTCTCCGATTTATTATTTGCACTACTTTCCTGCTCTATTACACATATACCCCAGAATGCAGAATAGAGGTGTGATGAGTTGTGATAAAGCTCAACAAGTTTTTAAACAGCAGAAGTAAATATATCAGTTTTTTTCGACCTACCTGGGAAAAATGAAGTGACATTTTTATTCGCCGACTATCTGAGTACCCAGCTTTGCCCGTGTATGTATTTACTCCATTTCTATTAGCCCTCCTCCTTCGGTCCTTTCTCTGTCCAATTTCTCGGGCTCTCCCGGTCGATCTCCTTCTCGCCCCTCTCTCCACCTGCTCTTCCCCACTCTCTCTGTACATCGGCTCCTTGTGCCTTTATTACCCTCCTCCTCGCCCTAGGTCCATCTTATGCTCCCCCTGTGTCTCCTCCTCATCCCGTGTATCTTGTCCTCCCGCCTTTTTGTCTATTCTGTATATCTTCTCCTCTCCTTCTCTCTGTCCATTTTCTATTCCCTGTCTGCTTCCCCTCTCGCAATCTATCTTCTCCTCCATCTCTTACTATTCCCTTTCGTAGCCTGTTCCCCTCTCCCTCTCTCTGTTCATCTCCAGCTCCCCATATCTGTGTCCATGTAATCTTTCACCATATCTGTGTGTCAGTCTCTACGTATCTCCGCGTTATCACCCCCACTGCAATAGGAGCTTACCGGAGCTTACCGGAGCTTACCCACTCAGTATTTTTTCCCCGGTAGGAGATGATGTGTACACAACGAAGTTGGTTGAACTTGATCCAGGAGTGTAGGAAGAGTCTTTTATCCGTGGCTTTGCGCACATAGGCACAAGATACATGTATTCAACATGAATTTAATATATTTAAAACAAATTTGTACAGATATTTCACCTGTAACTTCAGCGAATTTCGCCAAGCAGGTTCATGTTCACTCAGCTCAGAGTTTTGACGTCATATTTCCTGAACTGTGTGTCGTACAATAAAGTAACTTTCTGGCACATTTGGTGGTATATGTGAATCCTCTCTGCAAATCCTATAGTAAAGAAGCACCATACCAAAATTTCATGCCTGATGCAGCAGTTATACTTCACGAACTGAGAGAATAGGGTTAGGGATGAACTTGTTTCCTTTCATCATTCTGTTGGGGTAGAGAGCGAGAAAATGTTTCGTAAGGGTTTGAAATCACGTGTAAAGTTGGAAAAAAGTCACTAATTGCTCTGAATACCAAATACTGAATGAATAAAGTATGGTTTTCGAGCGTCTTGAGCTACACTCCTTTTTCACTCGCATCTCTACCCCTCTGATGGGTCGGTGGTTATTACCCTCACAGCGATTATTTCCAGACAGTAAGTGACACGTGTGCCAAGTTTGGCTGAAATCGTTCCAGTGATTTACGGTGAAATGTGGTACACGCACTCACACACACATACATACGTACAAATATTCATCTTTATTATATGTATGGACTTCAAATATCACGAACGTTGAAGGAGATAGGCACTCCAGCAGTTACCTAGCAGAACCGACGAATAACTCGTACCTTGGTGATACTGACGTGTTGAAAATGTAGACATTCTACTCCTTACGTTTACAATTCTACTAACTGACACACTTAGCTTTGTCTGGGTAATCATTTTGACAATTTTCTATTAGAAAAGAAAAGAAAAAATTAATTACGTTTGTAGCGTAATATCTTGGACAGTTTCTGTAGTCTGGGTGAATCTGCTCCGCATATCAACAACTCGATTTTGTAAACGTCTCTATAGCATCGTCTCTTCATATCTCTATAGATGGTGACTAATTTTGCCCATTGTCTTTTACGCTTCGCAGTTGAAAGCAGAAAAGTGGAAGGAGTATATAGAGCGTATATACAACGGCGATGCACTTGAGCACAATATCGTGGAAATGGAAGAGGACGTACCTGAAGATGAAATGAGGCATATGACAGAGCACTGAAAGACCTAAGCCGAAACACGGCCCCGGGAGTAGACAGCATTCTATTAGAACTACTGATTGAGAAGAATATATCAGTTCCAAAGAAAGCAGGTGATGACAGGTGTGAAAAATACCGAATTCTCAGTTTAATAAGCCACGGCTGCAAAATACTGACATGAATTCTTCGCAGACGAATGGAAGAACTGGTGGAAGCTGACCTCGGGGAAGATGAGTTGGGATTTCGTAGAAATGTTGGAACACGCTAGGCAATACTGATCCTACGACGTAGTTTAGAAGATAGATTAAGAAAAGGCAAACCTATGTTTCTGACATTTGTAGACTTAGAGAAAGCTTTTGACAGTGTTGACTGGAATACTCTCTTTGAAATTCTGAAGGTGACAGGGATCAAATAAAGGCTATTTACTATTTGCACAGAAACCAGTTGGCAGCTACTAGGGTCGAGGGGTACGATAGGGAAGCATTGGTTGAGAAGGGAGTGAGACAGGGCTGTAGCCTATCCCCGATGTTATTCAGTCTGTACATTGAGCAAGCAGTAAAGTAAAGAAAAGAAAAGAAACTTCATGGAGAAGAAAAAGCCTCCTGGGTTAGTCGATGACGTTATAATTCTTTCAGAGACGGCAAAGGATTTGGAAGAGCAGTAGAACGGAATGGACAGTGTCTTGAAACGAGGACATAAGATGAACATCAACAAAAGCAAAACTAGGATAATGGAATTCACTCGAAATAAATCAGGTGATGCTGAGGGAAGTAGATTTGGAAATAAGACACTTCAAGTAGCAGATGAGTTTTGCCATTTAGGGAGCAAAATAACTGATGACAGTCGAAGTAGAGAGGATATAAAATGTAGACTGGCAATGGTAAGGAAAGCGTCTCTAAAGAAGAGAAATTTATTGAGTATAGATTTAAGTGTCAGGAAGTCCTTTTTGAAACTATTTGTTTGGAGTGTAGCCATGCATGGAAGTGAAACATAGACGATAAATAGTTCAGAGAAGAAGAGAATAGAAGCTTTCGAAATGTGGTGCAACATAAGAATGCTGAAGCTTCGATGGGTAGATCAAGTAACCAATGAAGAGGTACTGAACTGAACTGAATTGGGGAGATGAGGAACTTGTAGCGTAACTTGAGTAGAGGGAGAGATCGGCTGGCACGAGACGTTCTAAGGCCTCAAGGGATAAACAGTTTAGTGTGAAAATCGTAGACGACGTCCAAGAGATGATTAAACTAACCAGATTCTGAAGGATGTATTTTCCAGCAGCTACTCGGAGATGAAAAAGCTTGCACAGGATAGAGCAGCATGGAGAGCTGCATCAAACCAGTCTCTGGACTGAAGATCGCAACAACATCAACAGATGTATTTAGCGGCATATGTTGGATACCGCGTGCGAAATTTATTGCGAATAGAGTTATTATCAAAGAAGTCATAAATTTAAACGACATGCATGATGCAGCTGGTTTTCACGCATTCCATTGTTTATTACTTTACATCTCCTGATCTCTGATAGTTAGGTGATTCTTACACCAACGGCGAGTTTTGACTGATAGTTACTAATATGAGTGCCAAGATTGATTGAAATCCGTCTAATGGTTTACGAGGGGATGTGCAATATACACATTTTATAATATGTATGAGTGCTGTAACATTTCCTCTCTTATGTTGGTTTTTCTACTTTAGAATGGAGCCTCAGACATTTTCGGAACTGAATGGTATCGTACTATCTTTTTGTGTTCCTACAAATTATATTACATATGGTTTTGTCCATTGAAATTGCAACATCATATAGGCGGCAAGTGTAAACGTCAAAATTAGTATGATAACTAGCAGCAGGAAAAAGCAGTTTTATTTACAAAACAAGTAGTTAAATGCTTGCTGCGGAGGATGGCCACACAAACAAATTTGTTATGATATATTTAGATTAGCAAATGATTAACTTTTCAGGGCATAGGCACAAAAGGAGGTAGCACTAAGGCCATTTAAGTTCTATCCAGAACCTTTGACTGTTAAAGGTAAAACTTGAGGCCGAATAGGAGTTCTAACAAGCATAGATCCTGAGTCCTATCGTTTCCCCTACACGACGCATGCATAAGTGGTGGTGCCAATGTTCAAGTGTATCCATTCTGGATGACGAACTGAAAACGTTATTTAAACTGAGCTTTGTCACGTACGGTAGAACTCATTCGCTCGCTCTTTAATTGTGCAGTAAATATTCATCTCTAGGTGTTTATTATTTATCTGTCTTTGTAAGCCGTGTTAATTTTACATTGCCATTGTAAGGACACATCTTCAGCTAGGAAGATTCACTTGTATCTGTTACCTATACTGGTAAATTTCAATGTGTTTATCTCAGATCAAAGACCATATTGTGACAAAGTTTGTTATCTTTCATACTCATATTCTTCCTAATTATATTCAGTGTTTATTTGCTGTGAATTAGTGAAAAAGGAAGTGAGACAAATACTGCGTATAGCATGAAAACGTACATTATCAGAACGGATTTGCCATGGACGCAACGAGGCACTGTGTTGTAACTGCCCAAAACGTAAGAAGCTTTTCGTTTCACTAACTTTTCTTTACCATAAATTTCCGCCAGCACCCCGATCACAGTCTAGATAGGTATTTTCCAGATAATGTTCCTGTAACACCTCCATCTGATGAAGAGCATAGGAAAGTAGTTAATGGTACAGAAAATGCATCGTATAAAAATCCCAAAAGGCGACTAGTTGCATATTTGTAACCAAATAAATCGCCATCAAGGTTACTATCTGCGGTTACGTTCACTTCGAAACAGAGCAAGTGAGGTGTATGTTACAAAGTGATAAACAGCCGTAGACTGATTCTCTCATCGTTCCACATACGTAAGTACCGGTCAATAGTATTTGCACAGGGTGTTCAAAAATGGTTCAAATTGCTCTGAGCACTATGGGACTTATCATCTGAGGTCGTCAGTCCCCTAGAAGCTAGAGCTACTTAAACCTAACTAACCTAAGGACATCACACACATCCATGCCCGAGGCAGGATTCGAACCTGCGACCGTAGCAGTCGCGCAGTTCCGGACTGAAGCGCCTAGAACCGCTCGGCCACCGCGGCCGGCTGCACAGGGTGTCGCAGATGGAATGGTCAGTACTCACGTATAGGGCAGGAACTATCGTTTGAAGCAAAATTTCTTCTGCAGCAAGCTCTTTGTTTTCCTTATTTGGAGAGCTGATGGTATAGGGCAAAACAAGAAAGAATGTCAAATAGATATGGGCTCTAAAGTGCGTATCTCACGAGCCATGAGCTGTGTTCATCTTCATCGTTATGAAACATATCTCTTCTACGGAACAAGTGCTGACAGGTATAAAGCTATGCATTTTAGAGGCCATGTTTACCAGACAATTTCTTCTTGTTTTGGTCCATACTGTAATGATATGGACAATAGTTTTGAGAATACGTATTTTTTTAACTCGGTCAAAGCCAATAATATCATATTAATGAAAACTTTGACATACTCTCAAAATTTTGTTCCTTTTCTCCACTGAGGAATTACATTTAATTTTTGTTGATAACTTTTAATAACTTTACTATGAGCAACACATAAATATTTTTTTTTCAAAATCTAATGGTTTCTTTGTTTTAGTTGAGAAAATATACCACTTAATCCATGTGATCGGATACGTTTTATCTTAGTGAGCAACCACTATAGGCTTAAATATTATAAGCTTTAGGGGTCCGCGGAATATGCATGTAAATACATGTGTTCCTGGCACCTTGCAATAAACATCTGTAGTGCTGACTGCACTGAATAGATTACGATAATGTTCAAAGTAGCAAGAGAATAACCATAATATGAAACATCGTGGCTACAGTGTATAATTACAGAGTTTATTATATTAAGTGCATTAACGTACCACGCTTTCCAATTGCATTATTTGGCCAGCGATTAAACTAACCACTGAACGTAATCCCTAAGCAAACTGTAATTCGTTTGAAGTGTTTCCAGACTTCAGTGGCTTTTAGCGTCACATTTAATTTACTGCGACAGTACACATTAGTAGCCTCATTCATGATTTAGATGTTCAAAGACGGTGCAACAAGCGAATGATCGGTGATTTCCGTTTAAATGCAATGTTAAAAAAAAGATAAGACAGAAAGACAAAAATATGTGATCAATCAAAGGTGCACAAAAAAGTTGAAACAAATTAGCATATCACCGCAAAGTCATTGTTGATATTAGCTAGAATCTAATGCTTTGTGAATGACTTCCTTGCAACGCAACCGTACGTATCGGACGAAACTGGCAAGGACAGCATGCACTCGCCGCTGATCCTATATACACTGCCTTACTGTCGGGAATGTAGTAACTGACGCTACTGTTAATACAGCTCAAACATTCGCGGTAGAAGAAAACTTTTTCCGTGCTATAGTTTCTTGATGGCGGATGGTTTGCACGCTTTGTTTCATAAGGTGGCACTATAAAAAAAGATGTGACAGCACAATAAAAAATAACATATAAATTTTATAAACAGAATGTTACAAAATGGCACTTAATTATGATGTAGTTTGATGCATAGTTGTAGATGTCCTATACCTGATACAGTGACGTCTAAAACACCTCTGCTGACGCTTGGCAGTCCTTGATCTTGAATGTATAGCGGAGTGTGTTACTGCAGAAATTCTGGGTTGGATCAAGTTCTAGGAAAACAGTGACTGAAATCTGGAGATAGTCTTCAGAATACTTTACTGAACTGTCTGCTGGCCCTGGCCGGTACTAATTGCTAGTGCGTAATTGACTAATAAGGGGAACTCAGCAAGTGCAAGAAACTGATTTCCCAGAAATTTCACACAGTGAAAGTGGAGTCAAAATAAGCGAACACGTGTCTCTGCTTATATTTAGATGATGGTGTATCAGGAAACGACAAGCATTGTTTTCGAGGTACTTTGCGTACCTTTGAGCTAGTGAATAGTTCAACCGAAGCGGCTTCAGACGTTCGAGCCACGTGTTCGAAACCCGATTTTAATTTTCTGTTTCTCATTTATCTTCCCACGTCCATAGAAGATTATTACACGAATGTTGCCTATTGTGTGCTGAAATAACGTTTTCCTTATTCGTCTACTCGTTGTATGTCTGGTGAATGAGTTTAAAAATAAATTAATTAATCTGAAAATTATATGAAACTGCTTTCCGTGAAATTCCTTAATTATTCTTGATTCATGATCAATTGCAAGCCCCAGTTTTCGGTGAAGTAATACATTATGCGTGATTTGCAGCTAAATTATTAGCAACGTGTAAGATCAGCAATTTTAACGATGTTTCTTTCCCGAGTGAGATTCATGCGAAAAAATGTTAGTGTGGGAAATCTGCCTTTGCTCGATGCTCGTGGTGTTCGAAAGTTCTACGTTTCGAATGTTTCTCCTATCCGTATCACTGAATTGAACGTGCAAAATCTTCTTTAAGAATGAACGTAAGAGAAAATTATTAGAATTTATGCAAGAATGAAATACAAAAATATGAGAATTTAAAAAGATTTTAACTCCTGGAAATACCATTCACATGTATATATTACATAATAAATGTATGACACTCATTGTGAAACCTAGTTGTAATTTTACAATTAATATAACGCCGTCGTATCCTCTAATTTGATAAGAAACATTCGTGTAGTAGCCTTCTACGGACATGGGTAGATAAATGAAAAAAATAGAAACAAATAAAAACAATAATCAGATTTCAACGCAAGGCGCAAAACTGAGAGTTCGCGACGCTAGCCACTATGCCACCATTTTCCACTGAAACTGTCACGCGCTTTAAAGACACAAAAATTACGTCGAAAAGATCGACCTTTCTCAGAAAACGTCGAGTATCTACGGATAAGCTGACACACGTGTTCATCTATTTTGACTGCCCTTCCAATGGGCTAAGTTTCTGTGAAATCAAGCAGGGCGCTTTCCGTGTTTTCCTCAAGTGTGTGCGAGGCATCTCGTGTCCGTCCTCTTAAGAGTGAAGTGAAGTATTCTGCTGTTGACAGCAGGCTCTGTTGGCTGTCCACACTTTCGGCAGACGTGCGCGACACGGTGGAAGCACTGCCAAAGGAGGAAGAAGTGTGTGTTTTGCAGACGCCGTCTGCATGTTGGTGTATTGAGCTGACGGTCACCCGCTTGTGTGGTGGCGGCCTCTCGTGGTACTTGTGTATTTCTTGCCTGGTACACAATGCTGACGAAACAATATAGGCACCAGAAGAGAAGGAGAAAACGAAATGATACCTCACAGATTGGAGGCTATATGATAATACATACATTTAAAATATGTTTTGCATCACCCCTGCATCCAGAACTCCCGAAGGTAGACGTTGCTGTGGATATTGTGTCTCACACACATTCCCTTTGACTGTTCAGAGATGTCACTAAACCCGACGAAAGATGTAAGCAACCATGCATGAGCAGTGCCTATTAGTCCAGTTCCAGTCATTTCACCAGGAGGGAGGTACATGTCTCGTGTAGGCTGTAGTTCAACCATGCCTAGACGGTGAACACCGTGGTTCTATCGCGTTCGCATTGTTACTTTGTGCCAGGATGGGCTCTCAACAAGGGAGGTGTCAAGGCGTCTTGGATTGAATCAAAGCGATGGTGTTCAGACATGGAGGACATGCGGAGAGACAGGAACTGTAAATTACATGCCTCGCTCAGGCCACCCAAGGGCTACTACTGCAGTGGATGACCGCAACCTACGGATTAGGGCTCGGAGGAATCCTGACTGCAACGCCACCATGCTGAATAATGCTTTTCGTGCAGCTACAGGACGTCGGTTTAGGACTGAAACTGTGCGCAGTAGGCTGCTTGAAGCCCAGCTTCACTCCCGACGTCCACTGCGAGGTCCATCTTTGCAACCACGACACCATGCAGCGCGGTGAAGATGAGCCCAAAAAAATGGACCGCTCAGGGTTGGTATCAATTTCACTTCACCGATGAGTGAACGCCTACAACCAGACAATTCTCAGAGGCGTGTTTGGAGGTAACCCTGTCAGGCTGAACGCCATAGACACACTGTCCGGCGAGTGCAGCAAGGTGAAGATTCCTTGCTGTATTGGGGTGGCGTTATATGGGGCCGACGTCCGCCGCTGGTGGTCGTGGAAGGCGCCGTAACGGCTGTCGATACGTGCAACCATATCGGCAGCGTATTAGAGAGTCATTCGTCTTCATGGACGAAAATTCACGCCACCATAGTGCACGTCTTGTGAATGGCTTCCTTCAGCATAACGACACCGCTCGACTAGAGTGGCCAGCATGTTCTCCAGACAAGAACCCTATCGAACATTCTTAGAATTGATTGAAAAGGGCTGTTTATGGATGACGTGGCCCACCAAGCACTCTGAATGATCTACGCCGAATTGCCGTTGAGGAGTCGGACAATCTGGGCCAACAGTGACTTGATGAGCTTGTGGATGGTATTCCACGACAAATACAGGCATACATCAATGTAAGAAGACGTGCTGCTGGGTATTATAGGTACCGGTGTGTACAGCAATCTGGACCATGACCTTTGAAACTGTCGCTGTATGGTGCTACACCATGCAATGTATGGTTTTCGTGAGCAATAAAAAGGGCGGAAATGATGTTTATGTTTATCTATATTCAAAATTTTATGTACTCGTTCTGGAACTCTCGGAACCGAGGCGATGTTAAACTTTTTTCGTGTGTGTATTTTAGCGATTACAGACTCCAGTCAAATTTATGAGGAACACTGAAGTATGATCCCACTTACTATATGTCCTCGCACGCCTTTTGCACAGGATACATGCACTGGTCTGTTGGCAAGAGTACCTTCTCCTGAGACAAGCTGAACCAAAACACTTGGAAGTGGTCCTCACCGTTGACGCAGAGGTATCATATTTCAATATGTCCGCAGCTCGTGGTCCAGTGGCTAGTGTTGCTGCTTTCCTATCAGAGAGTCACTGGTTCGATTCGCGGCTGGGTTGGAGATTATCTCTGCCCGGGGACTGGGTGTTTCTGTTGTCCTCATCATTTTATCATCATCATCATCATTCGTGGCAGTGGCTAGATTGGATTGTGTAAAAATTGGGCTGTGTAAACCTCGGGAATATGTATGGCCGGTGATGACTGCGCAGTTGTATGCCATGATAACCAAACGTCATCATCATGTTTCAATACCAACTCACAGGTGTCTTTAAGTTTGTAATGGAATTTCAAGTTTCCGTCAGACGCCGACAGTGGTTATGCAGGATCTGGCAGACCCCATGGAGCACGCCCACTGAGCCGCATCCCCAGCGGCTCCGTACCTTGAGCGCCCTATTTTACTGTGATATAGGACTGCCGGCTGCATATCGCACTCGCGCTTGCTGCCTCTTCGCTACGTGATCCTACTCACGCCCCCGCCTAGTCGCGGCTCCAACACCTGTCGTTCATACTGTAGCGCATGAAGCCTCTTCCTTGTGGACAATGAGAGTTACACTATATTTCTTGCCGCATTAACTCTAATGAGTCTTCGTATGCTACAGGAAACAAGATTATATTTTCTGTTTGCTGTGTTAACTTTTCGCTAATCATTTCAGCTCCTGTCCACTTTCCTACGACGAAAATTATTGCACCACTCTGTAGTCCACCTCTCCTTTCCATTGCATGTGAAATCATACACAACACACACAGACACATGTGTATGGAAGAACACTGAGAAATGGCACGGTGATACAGTCGCACGAGACACAAAACATGGGAATGCGGGATGTAAGTGACATATGGGTGCGCTGTCAGACATCTCTAAATCTCTCCCAGTTGTGACCTGAAGTCGTTCTCAATTATTCCGATGATATCAGGAGAAACTCTGCTGTGCCTCTCCAAAACGTTGTGAGATCACCGACCTCGCCGACAATGGTCATCTGGAGCGGTACAGAACCTGTATTCATCACTGAACACAGTGCGACGACATTCAACAGCAATCCATGCCTCACGGCGACGATACCATGCCAAATGCAAGTGTTTGTTTATTGGTGCTAAAGGCAGCCTACGTATGGCATGGAATTTAGTAATCAGGCTGCTGCTAGTCTTCATCACTGTGGGGATTTCGTTACTTATTCTCCGATGGTAGGCGCTCATGTGAACGAATCATTACGATGTGCTTGGTGCACAACAGGGCAATGCTCCATTTTCGTCATTAGAAGTAGTCGAGCGGCGCACTGATGACGAGTACTCTGGTCCTCACGTCCCTATGCAGTCAGACTTCAGGCCACTGTCATATCCTAATGATCCAAAATACTGCAGAAAGGAAAACAATACAGTGGTACAGTCTTCACTTGAAGCTGAACGGGTAGACTACATTCAGTAGTAATAATTGTCATCAGTGCACTGGAGAACTTTAATTCTCATAATTTGTTTACACAAATATGTGAGAAGCATACAACTTCCACATTACCAGGCCAGAATCGTAGAATTATTGGTGCGATAGGAACTAGGTCGAAGAATAATAGTTGGCATACTAAGTTGGATATATAGACAGGAAATGGAGCATTTTAGTGCAAGTTCCTGGAAGTTGAGAATTTGTCAGCCAACTATTATTGGTGGAGGATTTCTGCAAGAGAAAGACGCAATAATCGACTACTCGGAAGGAAAATGCTATATTACAGTTGATGGATAAAATATAATTCAGAATTTTCTCAAAACAGAAGCTCGCCATGGCAAAGTCTGCCGGCGAGTGAAAATCAAGTTTGTAGGTATTGAAAACTCAACTGCCAGGGGGTAGTTCAGTTGCTATAGCTGACGTAACCAAGTGTGCTAATGTTGACAACAGCAAGCAAGATCGAGGCAGTATTAGCAGACAAGACTTTAGAATCAAATTACTTAAGTGAGCAGCAGAGAAAAGAGCTGTGCAGTCTGTTGTACAGATAGCTACAAACCTTTTCAGAAAAACCAGTTATAATAAAAAGAAACGTGTATCACATGCTAGTTAAGCATCATGAAACGTATTGTCACACAACCTACTCGATTCCCCAGACAAAGGGAGAGGTCGTAGACAAGGAATGAAGAAAATGTTAGAACGCGGAATGGCAGACATATGATATCAATTAAAATTAAAGGTTTATATCCACATAAACATCTTAATAATTCTATTTCATAAATGTAACATTTCTATTGTATATATCTGCGTAAATATTTGATTTCTATATTCATGTAAATAGTAGAATTAGTTATGAGATGAAAAGTCTGAAAGAAATTACATGGATATTGTAAAGAGAACCTGAAATGCATTCTAAGGACAGTAAATAATGATTTTGCTGAATTTACTAGTAAAGGTAAGAACCTGTCTTATTAAGACATCTCAGATAATAAATTTTAAATGGCAATACAGTTTTCTAAACAGAATTTGTAGATAGTGTGTTAGTTTTATGATTGTTCATCTAAACGTAGGCTTCTAAATTTGTGATTAGGTGTAAGCAATAGTGCACTATTCATGTCAGAGGTACATGTACCACAACCTCAAATAAAAGTTTTGAATAATAATGAGGCGGGACACTTAGGGAAAAGGAGGAAAGTTGTCCACGGGGCTAATCAGTTACCGTTCGTTGGACAGAAAACACATACACTTTAAAACAATACTCGCAACAATCATATTTAGAAGATTTTACTACACTGGTGGCTGAAAGCCATATTAGAAGATTTGCAAGTTATTGTCGGATGAAGGCCACAAGCAATGTCACACACAAGCAACGGCTGAAGACCTCATTAAGAAGGTTCGAAATTATTCGTGACCTGAAACCCAGAATCAATTTCAGAATACACAAGGGCTGAAGGCCTGAATTACCAGTAAGATCGACAATTACCTTTTAAAATACTACAACCCTTCCTAATAATTTTAATAACTTGTAACAAGCTATAGTGACGGCTGAAGGCCTTACTAAACCAGGATTGAAAATTATTTGTCGGTTGGAAGCCGCAAGCAACGTTATAAATAATTAAGGGCCGAAGTCCTGATTATGAAAGGATTCAAACTTATTGGGGGCCGAAGGTTACAAGCAATTTTCAGATTACTCAACGGCCGAAGTAAGGAAGGCAGTTGCATGTTAAAATACTATTAACTTTTAGAACAACCTTATCGAGCTGTAACAGGCTACAGTGACGGCTGCAGGCCCTATTTAGAGAAAATTTTAAATAATTTGTCGGCTGCAGGCCACAAGTAGTGTTACAAACAATTAACGACTGAAGGCCGGAATTACAAGTGGGAAGGCAATAACATGTTGAAGCATTAGAGTAAATTTTAAACAATTACGACAACTTCTCGAAATAAGACGGAGTTATCCACAGACAGTGCTCCCCGGATCGACCTCAGGAAGGTGACTACCGCTGTGTAAACGGTGAGACAGGCAGCCAAGAGTTGTACTCACGTAACCGGACGGCAACTCATACTAGGGGTAGCTTAAGCGCCGATTGACCGACTAACCAATCTGTCTAACGTCAGATCACCGGTACAACGATGGAATATTTGTAGGCAAGGGCGAAGAGATGGACAGCACCACGCCTTCAGAAAAACACCCAAAGCCGAAGGAAACATTAGAACCAAGGTGGACCTCCCAAAACATATGCACAGTACAATTCAAGAGGCTGTCGTACTACACGCCGTGTCGGACAGCATCAACACGACGAGGAGAGGTATACTGCCGGAAAAGTACACTAACCACCAGCGCAGGTAACTGGTGGGTTAGCGGCCACAAGACAGAAAATATCGATGATGGCACTACACTAAAAAGAATAATACTAAATCCAAACTAAGATCAAGGAGTCGATGGCGGCTAATGGCTTCCGCCAACCTGACAGACTCCACTCGTTGCGGTTGGTCTCATCGAACCCGGGAGCAGAAACACTCAGACTACAGCGAGATCTCAAACAGTGGATGTTTCAGTCCTGGACACGGTTCACTCAACGCCAAACGTCCTGGGTTCAGTCATCAGCTACAGCCCCTCGGTCCGACAGTCTCTGCACGCCACCAACGGTCCCGGCCTGCCCTCGCACTGCGGACCTCCTCGCTGCTCCATCCGAAACCTCTGAACTCATCTGTTCGCCACTCTCTCCAAATCCAGTACACAGACAGCATTAAAACAACTGTTCATTCAAAAACGCAAGATACACATCGATCCGGGAAAACAATTCGACCAACAACTCGCAATAATAAAACCAGTCACTATGAATCAACACGGACGACTAATAAGTCGGCACAAACAGAGAGAAGCCAGAAGTTGTCGGAAGACCAAATGCACGTCATCCGCTGTGACGACTGACCGAACAACCAACCAACGGTCGTCCCCATTCAAGTCAGGCACGGGAAAGATCCCAGTGAAGATCGTCGACTGACAACTTATTGCCACGAGGGCACTTCGACGGGTGGACACACACACACACACACACACACACACAGGTGGAAGTTGCGCTACTCGAATATCACGGTCCGCGACCACATCCTTCCTTCGGACTGTGCATGTGTGTCGCCAGCGGTCGGGCGAGTAGTGGCTGTCCGAACCTCATTGTTACTCCTTCCCAACTCCACTCGCTCGACACACGACGACCCGGAAATTGTAGAGGCCGCTCCAAGGATGGTACCACAGTACGCGCTATCGATAAGCGCTGCTGCTGCTGCTCACGGACAGACAAGGTGACCAAACGTAGTGGCGCCAGTGAAAACACTTAGAAAACCAGACGCCACTATCGCTATTACTAGATGCCAAGCTATGAACAGCATCAACGCGAGCCGCACACTGCTCAAATAGTATATGTACTCATGTACATAAATACTAAAGGACACATTTTCCGTAGGGTGATGTCTTGTCGCTGGCCGCTGTGGCCGAGCGGTTCTAGGCGCTTCAGTCCGGAACCGCGCTGCTGCTACGGTCGCAGGTTCGAATTCTGCCTCGGGCATGGATGTGTGTGATGTCCTTAGGTTAAGTTAGGTTTAAGTTGTTCTTAGTCTAGGGGACTGATGACCTCACATGTTAAGTCCCATAGTGCTTATAGCCATTTCAACAATTTTTTTATGTCTTGTCTGAATGCATTAGCCTGCAGGCAATGGGCTCAGGTCATCTATCTTCCAGTTTAACTATATGCTCATTTCGGCTCTTACTGATGTCCTTGGACATAAGTTTTGCATTTTAGGGTTATTTTAATGCGTGCTTTCTTATCGGTATGGTACTAGATTGGGAATGACCATTGAACTGGGTTTTCCTTGTAATAAAGAAATAAGCTGGATGTCATATGCTATCGAAACACATATATGTAAAGCACGGCAGCACAACACAAAATAATGGCTAAACAAAGTTCGTATCGCGAATTTTCAAAGATATTGCAAAAGCTGATATAACTAACTTTCGTGTACAGCTATGTTCCAACGTAAATATTAAAGAAGAAGTGTGAAGTGATATCTTACCCAACCACTCTCCACACAGCGAACAAACAAGCTAGTTTGGGCGTTAGATGAAACGCATAGCTTCAATATGAACGTAATCTGATTCAAAACACTGTATGTAATTGCAAATAAGTAACAAAACGAATGTCAATAAATAGAACTGTGCAACAGAACTAGACTGTGCGACCAGTGAACATACTAGTGTTACAAAGTCTATAGTAAATTTGGCGCTTACCTTCAGCAAATCGTTAAAACCCGTGTGCAGGTGCAGCACGTCGTGTGGAAACTCTTAGGTAAAGCACATAGTAGCCGTTCCAGGGAACTCGCACGACTACGAACCGATTGTTCACAGCCTGCAACGTAAACCGCACTCGAAAATGTTCCGCGCAACGCTCTTGACATGTCGCCGTGGAATGTGAGCCACGTGATCGCCCAGTACTCGCACCATTTCAAAACATTGAGACTTGTCAACCGGTAAGCTCCGAACGCTGTGTAGTGCAAATAGTTCAAAAATTCAAAAAGGGTCTAAGCACTATGGGACCTTACATCTGAGGTCATCAGCCCCCTAGACTTACAACTACGTAAACCTAAGTAACCTAAGGACATCACACGCATACATGCCCGAGGAAGGATTCGAACCTGCGACCGTAGCAGCAGCGCGGTTCCGGACAGAAGAGCCTATAATCGCTCGGCCACATCTGCCGGCGTGCAAATAGTGATAGCATAGCATGCCAATAATGAAACTGCAATGCTCATTGCAAGCAAATAACGAGCATGATGCAGACGGAAAGAATCGACGACTTGGACAACAGTACAGACAGCAAAACGTCACTGCAGCAAAAACAAAACAAAAAAAAAAAGGACAGACTACACTTAAAATTACCATCATGAACAGAATAAACAATCATCATATGTCTCCATAGGAAAATGTATATATTAATGCACCATCTTTCAGCCAAATTGCGTAATTGTGTGACTGTATATTAATGCTTAATCGACAGTACTCCATTGTCCCCATGCCCGAGATGGCTGTTCTGTGGATGATCAAGACCTAGCCACCTGCATCCTGAAGCCAGCAGCAAATCCTGGCGTGTCTTCCCATATTCCAGCCCACACCTGAAGGTCCTGGCGTCGACTACCATCCACCAGGAAGAACCGTCGTTCCTGCAGTCCGTCTCAAGATCTATTATCGCAGCTATAATTCATTGTATTCGACGTTGTTAATCAAACTTAATTCTGTAAAAACATGATTTTGATTTGTGAGAAAGAACATTTATGACAATCTCACATAACGAAAATAAAAAAGAAATGCTTTGTGACAAAGGACTCTTACACGGAAGAATTGCTTAAAACCTGAACATTTTATGTAGTAATCGTGCTTGAAATGTGTTATGAACATTTTATGGACTTCAGAATTTAATGAGTTTTTAAAATGACATGACAAAATGCCTATGAATTCCTGAAATATTTGTACTGGCTTGTAACATGTAAAATATCATTGTGCTTTGGTGTCCAAACATTCAATTAAGTTTCAAAGAAGAAGTAGACTGCGAACTGTACGTCCATCCCTTGGTTTTTTACTACGTTTTCCTTGGGACCACCATTGAACATGGTGACGAGTAATTACAGTCGGGGTGCAAGTTAGAACACATGTCTCAGTCAAATAACAAGGATAACAGTCAAGTGTAAATGTAAATGCGCTGAAATAATCGCTCTTTTCTGAAAGGAAAGAAGAGGTATCCATTTAACATGTAAAACTGTGAACTTATGCCCATGAACTAAAATACAACAAATGAAGTCATTATAGTTAAATGTTGTTTTCCAATAGTCAAAACAGTGTTATCTCAACGTTTAGGGGGCACTTTATATATCCCCAACCTTTATACGAAATTTACCCAAAATAATGTAGATATGCCAGACACAACTGGATTGTTTATCGATAATCATACAAAAATTATAATCTGTATTTAGTATTAACAGTAATGACATAAGGGAACCGCTATTTTTTTCTTTTTTTACTCTGTTGTTTTTGCCATTGTGCTTATCTCACTCGATTTCTTGATTCATGTGTATTCGATGAAATTATCTTAGGAGATCTTTTTTGGACTTAATCATTTGCAACAGGAACTGGTCTAAGAAATCGGAATACCAAGCAAGTGTATTAGAATATCGCGGTTTCCGTGTAGAGGATCTTTTGTTTTAAATATTGGGCTATGTGGAATCATGCCAGCTGACTTATTTCTTTAAAATGTACTGTTAAAGATTAACCACATTTTATTTAAACAGCCGTCCTTCCTTTACAGATTCGTAGTTTTGTGTGTATTCTTAAATACGGAAGCATTTACTTTTGTTGTTTTAGTTTACGTGCGCCATTTCATGTGCCGTAGTCATTTGTTTGTGGAATACGATAGAACCTGCAATATTACAAAGTCCATAGTATTAAACTGATTACTTAAATACTAATATCTGCAAGGAAACATATTTAAATTTACGTTCAGTAACAAATTTTACCAAGAGATTTGCTCTCCAAGCCAAAACTGCGGATTGTTGCTGATTTCAGATGCAATTATATTCACTTTTTGTGAAAGTTCAGAATTAAGTAATTCATTTGATGGAAGAGACCCCAGTTTCTTTAACGTTGCCGCCATTGCTTTTCATTTTAATGTAAAAATAGTTCGCAACCCGAAATTGCCTTCCGTGTTAACTGCAAGTAAAACATAAAATCCTAATTAACGGCCGGTGACGTTAAAGCACGCGTCTTACTTATTCATTGTGGGCCAAAGGCTGATATTCATTTTTGGAGAAATAAAGAAATGGAAGCTCTGATCTGAAAGCAACAGGACCGTAAAAGATAAAATGAGCTTAGGTACAGTTTTGTAGCAAAAGTACAATAATAAATCATTGATTTAAAGTTGTGTGTATTTTCTGACGTTAGAAGAATAAATCTGAAGTATTTCCATTTTGTTAAACTACATTTTACTTATTGGAAATGGACACTAGCTTTTAACTTACTTTTTGAAATCCACTGTGAACTGCTGTGTGTCATTTCGAACTTCGGCCACAAACTGTAGGCAGCAGGTATTTGCTTTACTGTTAAAAAAATCTTTCGTTGGCTACCCATGTATCAAACAACGTCTGTGCCTCAGTGAAATAATCAAAGAAGCAGAATGTTTAGAAATTATGACAGATATTGCTTTAAATAGAGAAAGGCTGGAAAAGACTCGCTGCCCTTGCAAAGTGTTTTTTTTCAATTAGAAAAAAGAAACAGTAGAACCCCCGATTCTTTAAAGAATTGAGTTCCCATGCATAACGGACAGCCAAATGAAACGAGACAAATGGAAAAATGTATGTAAACCATTTATTATTCCAGAAGTAATCACCATATCTGTTAATACATTTATCCTAGGGAAATGACTTGGGGAGAGATTAGGACCACATGGAGGATGTGTTCGGGCTTCCCAGCGAAAACTTCTACAGCGTAGACGAAACAAACATGGCAACATGTGGGTCGGTCCCTCCCCCACCATCACCACCACCAAAGTTCCGTATCTTGAAGAAAGACATTTATTGGCTCTGATTTTTCCCGACGAAAAGTTGCACATGTGTCTGCATTGAGTGTCCTTGGTGATCTCACATCCAATTAAGAACCATATCACACCTTCTGCAATCTGTAGTGGACCATCGTAAATCTCAGTGACTTCAGAGTAGTTATTACCTCAGAATGAAAATGTCATTTCTGTTCGTCTCATAGTGTATTTCTTTCAGTTACCTCCGCCGGCCGAAGTGGCCGTGCGGTTAAAGGCGCTGCAGTCTGGAACCGCAAGACCGCTACGGTCGCAGGTTCGAATCCTGCCTCGGGCATGGATGTTTGTGATGTCCTTAGGTTAGTTAGGTTTAACTAGTTCTAAGTTCTAGGGGACTAATGACCTCAGCAGTTGAGTCCCATAGTGCTCAGAGCCATTTGAACCATTTTTCAGTTACCTCCTGTACTATATTCTAGCAGTTTCTTCTATATGTGGTACAGTTCTCATCGAACTGTTATTTAACAGCGATATATCACAAGAAAGGTACTTTGTTCCTTAATTTTTGTTCACCATTGTAGTGCTTTTCAGTTCTGTGCCAATGGCAGCTATAAGAGGAGGCAAGGGAGGCCGTGTCACCTCACTTTTCTGTGGTAGAAATGGTAGTAGTAGTAGTAGTAGTAGCAATAATTATTTCACAACAAAACTGTATGCTCTTCTGTCAGCTTATGTTATTCCTGCTAAATTGTCTTCAATAGAGAGCAAGTCAAAGTACGAAAACTTAAGCCTAACCCAAGTCAGGTAGAGGCGCAAATGTATGGGGGGAGATGCTAGGCACGTGTCACGCCATCTGCAACGCTCGATTGTCATAGTAACCATGATGTCACTACAAGAAATAGAGGGGTGCAGGCTGTCACTGTCGTGTCGCCGTTTCCACCTCTAGCTTGTCCCACGTGCAGTAATTTTCCTCTGTATAGTGAATACGAATGAAGCCTTACCTTGTACAAGCACTGATGTAATGCTTTCGAGTGAGGACATCATTACTGTCTTGAAGGAGCTGTCGTCTTCGAGGAGATGTGTACGACATGAAATTTTGAGGCAAGGACGTCCAACACCGGCGCTACACCTTCTTCAGAAAAAAAAGTTCAAAACGCATTCCAAAGCTAATATAGCGAGGAGCACAAGTGACGATGTTCTAGACTTCCTAAAGAAAATTATTCTGCAGGCCATGTTTGCTGGAAAGCACAAGAACAACAATGTGGTCAGTCGAGGGTTTCGACTATCTGAAGAATCTGTGAAGAGATTTACCATGCACGCCTCTTCTAATGATCATCTAATTTGCTTTGCATGTGAAAAACTATCCAAAAAGTATTTATATGTCAGAGCTGCTTAATGACATCACACGCTGATGAAAATCAGACACAAGAATGACGTGAAAGCTATCAGAGTCATCACGGAAATTCTGTTCGACATCACAAATCTCTTACATAAGCAGGAGCTAGTTTTCAGTGGTCGTAATGACACAAAAGATTCCCTGAATCCGAGAAATTTCAGAGCCATTTACAACTTGTGCTAATCAGAAACGAAGATCTGAAAGCACACTGGAAGGAAGTGCGCTATTTCTGGGTATTTTCAAAAGCTATACAGAACGACCTAATAGAATGATAAATGAGGATATTTGTGCATGCATACATTCCATTTCGGATAGAAATTTCTTTTATGCCTGCTTTTTGGACGAAGAAAGAAACAAGACACAATGCTCTATTCATACGAAACTACGACTCCGACATTCAAGAACATTTTCTTGGTGTCATTGTGAACAAAGACAGAACTGCTGCTGCTTTATTCACTGTGCTAAGTGGCGTGTTTCAGAATTATGATATGAAGAAGAAACTGGTGGCCCAAACATGCGATTGTTCTTTCGTTCTATCAGGAGAATTAAATGGCCTGGAAGCTAAGGCCCGTGAAATTGTTCACCAAACTCCTTTTGCTCACTGTCTTGCACATCGTCTAAATTCAGCTTTGCAGGAGAGCTGTTCTTGTATCAAACCAGTAAGAATTTTTGACTCTACAGGGTATCCCTGCTTTCTTCCACCGGTCTTGCCAGTGCACTACAAATCTCCAAGTACTGTTGGTAAATGCATTCATTCGAACAGTGAAATAATATGCAACTGTAATGTCAGAATAATATCTGTCATTCATGAAGCCCGTCCGGATATAAGTGACGTTTTAAATAGAATAATTGACAGTCCAGATTCTAGTGCAACGACTACAAGAGAAGCCCATGGTTTCAAAAACAGCCTTCTTATATTTAATGTCGTCTTTCTGCGGTTTTCCGAAGCATATTTTTAAAGACTGAATTGCTTTTCAAAATTCTTCAGGAAAAAATCAATGATGCACGATTTTACACAATGTCTCAGAATGCATAGTTTACAAGAAAAACATAGGAAATGTAGATAAATTGATCGAAATTTTAAATTCCACGAAATTGTCGATTAATTCGCAAGCTGAAGGTTCCATAAATGGAGCTTATATGATGGATGACTTCATTGGCCAACCGCTGATGTGAAAATAAAAAGACGTGTTCTTTGAGGTATTGGACAGTATTGTATCGCAGCTGGAAACAAGATTTTCGCATTGCGAAAAGTACTCTTTCTTAAACTGGGCGATCCTGCTCAGTTCGCAACTGGACAGCATTTCCATGTACACTGCGTGGATTCATTATTACAAACGTAAGAAGCGTCCTTCAATTGCTCACAGTTGCGTGTAGAACTGGAGACACTATTTCACTGCCAGCATAAAGAGACATGTCAGTCCTTCGGTTTGGGACATGTTATGAAAAGAATAATTGAGAATGAAACGGACCAAATTCTTCCAGAAGCATTCAAACTGTTTTGTCCGATTGCTGTCATTCCTGCAACAAGCATTTCAGTTAAAAAGAGTATTACTTCGTGAGGCTATTTTTGATACGTCGTTGCAACTACAAAACCAGACGCGTTTCGTTTTACTGAGGTAAAGCATCATCATTGGTCTGTAAGTAAGTTTGTTTATATTTTGATTTGCTTTTTAGATCGAAAGACAGTTCGTTAAGAATAAATTGGTTTGTACTTACGGTGATTTTGTGGCTGCTTTTTAGCTTACATCAGTAAATGCCGTCTGCTAGCACAAAGTTGAGATATCTTGTCTAACACGTATAAAATGGTATTTGAGTAACAGTATGGCCCGTTATTACTTATCAGAACTTAATTGTAACTCAATTGAAAAACCAATATTGCCCATACCTGAAAGTTGAGAAACGTGATATGACGATGTCACTGAAAGATTAGGAAAGAAGAGGGATCATCGAGTTAACTTGTTTCACAAGTAAAAATGCTTAAACACCGACTCTACCAGCTCGTTTGCAAAAGGAAGTGTCATTGTTATTATTTTTGTCATTAGCAATAGTAGTAATAATGGTGAAGGTCTTCGTCGTTTTAGTAGTACTAGTAGTTGTCTCAGCAATGGTGGTGGTAGTGGTCATCAGGAACTATAGCTGTGAGTATGTTAAATGGGAAGGAAAGGGGATTTTCCAGGATCTTTTCTGGCCTCTCCAGAATTTGGGCTCTTAATCCGCCACTGTTGTCTACCCTCCAAAGGTATAGAAGTACTCGCACTATCTACCGCATTTGACCAGACCCATCTAGTATACCATTTCATTCAGTATGGAACGTTTGCAAGTGCAGGTCCCGTACCGACGCCTTGGGGGAGATCTGACGTTCGCAGAACATTAAAGATGTCAAGTGAGCAATGCGCCGTCGAATATGTGGTGTCGTAGAGTATGGAGAGGGGCGCAAGAAGCATCGACCACAGCAGAGATACTCCACAGCAAAACGGTATCACGAGGCGTCAGCGAAATGCTATGCAGAAGCCGTGCCAACGTACTGTAGTTCTGAGGCGGCGCCGCCGTTCCCTCTGCCCTTGAATAGCGTCGCCAGAGGTCAAGAGGGCTGTTCTGTTCGACGGCGGACCCTACCCCACTGCACGTAGTTCCTATCAGAGTAACATCGTTGTGCTGACTAATCTCCGTGCCACAGACCGTGTCAACCGTCGGGGAGTGGAGAGACTTCCGACTCCTGTGATCTGTGCCTACTCGCCAACGCTATCAGAGCTTTGTCAATTAGTGTCTACGAACTTGTGTTTTCTAGTGACTGTAATGAAGCCACAGTACTTCCATTCTGAGCTGGTATCAATTCGCCACTCACTGATCGAGACTCATTTAGTGTGTTCTGCACCGAAAGTCTACGTGTACAGTTTCATAGCTATAGCCGAGCCTGCCGAGAAAAGATAACATTCGTTGTAATTAATAAAGCATTACTTGTTCAGAGTGTTATAATTAAATGAATTTTTACTAACCACCTCAGTCTCTAAGAAACCATACAAGACAAGTAAAGCGAAGGCGAGGAAGTGGCGCGCGATTAGCTCACTGTGGCATATTGTGCTATTTCATTCTGCTTTGTTGTTGCATCGAGTGTTCGCGATGCCTTTTCCAGATATGTAGTCCGCAGCTCGTGGTCTAGTGGCTAGCGTTGCTGCCTCTGGGCTGGTTCAAATGGCTCTGAGCACTATGGGACTCAACATCTTAGGTCATAAGTCCCCTAGAACCTAGAACTACTTAAACCTAACTAACGTAAGGACATCACACACACGCATGCCCGAGGCAGGATTCGAACCTGCGACCGTAGCAGTCCCTCGGTTCCGGACTGCAGCGCCAGAACCGCTAGACCACAGCGGCCGGCTGCCTCTGGGTCATGGGGTCACGAGTTCAATTCCCGGCCGGGTTGGGGATTTTCTCTGCCCGGGGTCTGGGTGCTTGTGTTGTCCTCAACATTTCATTATCACCATCATCACTCGTGAGAGTGCTTGGATTGTGTAAAAAAAATTGACTGTGTAAAATTTGTGACTTTGTACGGGCACTGATGACCATGCAGTTGAGCGCCCCACAAAATCAAATGTCATCATCATCCAGATATGTACTCAATAGAGCCTATACAATTGCAGGGACAAAGGATTGGACAACTATTACAAGCACTGCTAGGAATTGTGGCAGCACCACGATCGCCATCCCAGCCCGTTCAATTGAAATAACTCAACAAACGGTTCACGCACCTAAATTGAGAGGGTTCCTGGGGCAATGCGTAGACTCGTCTCATCACGTTGCACAGTTTACCGCGCATTTCATCGCTTACGGCATTACCGGTAACTAGCATATTTACCGTTTCTCTCGGCCATAGGCACAGATGTATTCTGGTTCCTATTAAAATTGTTACCATATCGCCAACCTCATGATGTCCCATAGGACGAGTTAGTTGAGAAACAGTCAAATCATTTTAAATCATAAATGAATGTAGCGGCTGCTCGTTAAAAGTTTTTCATATTAAAACAGCATCCAGGACGGTCCTACTCTTGAGCCGGCCATTGTGGTCGAGCGGTTCTAGGCACTTCAGTGCGGAACCGCGCTGCTGTTCCGATCGTAGGTTCGAATCCTGCCTCGGGCATGGATGTGTGTGATGTCCTTAGTGTCCTTAGTTTAGTTAGGTTTAAGTAGTTCTAAGTCTAGGGGACTGATGACCTCAGATGTTAAGTCCCATAGTGCTTAGAGTCATTTGAACCATTTTTTGTCCTACACTTGGATGGTAGCAGAACATTGCGGCGCTTCTAGACACTGTCATTTCCAGTGTTCATGTGGGTTGAGTTACGTGACGTTATGATGAGATATGCTGTTACTCAGAACATCCCTGATTTCCATTATTGTGCTGCCTTACTGCCCAATCCAAACTCTGACCTCAGTACAGCGTTGTCAGTTACTGAGTCACAGGTAATTGTCGATGTAACTGCGCATGATTTTCAAGCATCTGCATTATCTTTTGTCAAGAGCAAGACAGTTCAGTGGCCAACCCCTCCCTCACCCCCCTCTCCGTCTAGGTGATATGCGAACCAATCGCAATATCAAGCAGCAAAGCAGCCCACACAACCGTGGAAGTCCTTCCCGCATTGCTTTCAAACGCATGATAGGCTCAGTGCACATGCCGCAAAGCCTTGCGTTCCGCATCTGTCAAACAAGGCCACATACTGTCGGTATGTTTACGTATACATGGTGTTAGGCAGCTTTCACTTTCCACCAAAGATAGTAAACCTAATGACGTGTATGTCATGTCTGCTGCGTAACGGTCCGGCGATCCTGTTGTTGTTTCGTCAGATTGCCAGGAAGCCAACTACGAACTTACCACACGATAATCCAAAAACTATGTGTTCTACTGCGTGTGTTTAACTAGTATGTTAATTTCCATCTACACACTGGTGCTATTGTTGAGCTGCTTAGCCGTGCTATTTATGAATGATTAGGTAGCCCACAGCTTCAGTAAATACATAACGGGTTGACAGTATAATGGGCAACCTATCACAGTGCTTGGTGTTGCAGTTCACCAGCCACGTTCCGTGTTACCACTAAAACAGTGTAATTTAAAGTGTTCTGCTCTCGCATGTCTCATAACATTTTTGGTCTGGATATCTTTGGCCTTTTCGGATTGTCATTTCAGTTATCAGTTCACTAGAAAGTGTTGCAAATTCTGATCAATATTTATGTATTATGTGACAAGTGCAGTTCTTTCTGTTCCGTGGAAGTTTAGGCCACGTCCAAGGGTTCGAGGCCCATGTAACATTGAAAGATAATGCGCAGCCCAAGTTTTACTGCTCGTCCTGTCCCTTATGCATTACAGGACCGGACTGCCACAGAGTTGCAGCGGTTGCAGGACAGTGATGTCATTAAACCAGTGTCGGCCAGCCAATGGGTGTCACCTCTGGTGTTCGTTACTGAACTGTCTGGCGGGCTGAAACTCTGTGCAGACTTTAAATCAACCATCAAACCACAAATTGATGTTTATTCCTGTCTGTTCCCCCCCCCCCCCCCACCCCCCTCCCAACCCTGAGGATTTGATGCCCGAATTAGGTCAGGGTCATTTCTTTTCAAAAACTAATCTCCAGGAGGCGTACCTGCTACTGCCTGTAGATGAAGAGTCAAAGGAAATTTCTGTGATCAACATACACAAGGGATTATTCCACAAAATTTACAAGTATTGTTTCAAGTACTGTCCGAAGTGGGACTGATGTGCAACCGTTGTATGTGTTCCTTCTTTCTCAATGAAACTGAGTGTCTTGGCCACATGATTAATCCCCACAGTATCCATCAAAAATCTCATTCGTGACTTTCCTGCGCCACCAATCTATCAGATTTGCAACCTGTAATGAGGAAGCTAAACGTTTTACCACCAGTGCAGTGGCGCTCAGATCACGGCTAAATAGGTTGCCTCGCGAGGGCGTTCCGTTAGTATGGTCGGTCGAATGTCAGACTACTTTCCAGCGGCTGCTATGTGATCGGTGCTTGGTCCATGTCGACTCTAGCAAGCCTGTCGTTCTTGCAGCGGATGCCTCATCTTATGGCATGGGTACAGTGCTGTCACACCGATTGGGCTCCAATGACAGGACAGTTGCGTTTGCATCATAGACTTTGACAAATGCCCAACACAAACATAGGCACGGCTCAGCAGGACCAGCCATACCTCTGAGGATGTCCAACGTAGTAATGGACGAAACGTTAGGAATTGAAGAATTCCATGGACCACGGCCATATAACCCGGAAGAATTATCAACAACAGTACCATCCGGTCGTAAAAGTTGTATGAAACATAGGCAAGTTGAAAAAGAGGAGCTGGCTGCTATTTATGGGATCACGCTCCGCCTGCCGCTTGGGTAGCCGTGCGGTCTTAGGCGACTTGTCACGGCTGGCGCGTGTGTGCGTCGTCCTTAGCGTAAGTTAGTTTAAGTTAGATTAAGTAATGTGTAAGCTTTGGGACCGACGACGTCAGCAGTTTGGTCCCATTGAACTTACCAGAAATTTCGAATTTCCACGCACTTCCATCAGTACCTGTATGGCCGCCGCTTGTCTCTAGTTATGGACCGTAGAACACTAACGTCTTCCTTAGGGCCCTACCAGCATGTCCCACAAATACAGCGCATACGTTTCAAAGGTGGGCCCTTCTCTTGTCCAATTAACAGTACAAGCTTTCAATTCGGCCCACTACCAAGCACTTAACGCCAGCCTGTGTTGACCCTTCCTATTGGCTCTGTAACTGCATTTAATTCCTCCGAGAACACCTTCCATCACAATGATTCAGAAGAATTCCGACTTTTGGAAGGTTTTATGGTCACTTTCCGCCGTGTGGGGCAGAGAAGGCACAGGATCAATCGCTGCAGACGGTGTTCGAGTCTGTTCGTCGTAGGTGGCCACCGACTCATGCTCCCTCAGTCCCTCCATCGCAAAGCTCTTTGGTTGTAGCACCAAGGACATTTGGGTATTCTCCACACCAAGCAGTTGGCAAGGCGTCTTGTACATGGCCAGGAAACTATGTACCAATAGAGGCCACGACTTCACAGTGCCATATGTGCAGAGTATCAATCTGCTCTCTCACAGCGGTACTTTGATTGGTTACTTCCTGACGGACCGGTGGCAACGCCTGCAGATAGATTTGTCTGGACCATACTGGAAAATATGGTGGAAATGGATGTCAATGCATACAGCAAATTTCTCATTGCCGTTCCAAGGATGTCTCCACATCAGTCAACATGGTATCACATCTTACGCCTTTCTTCTGCATTGAATGGCTCTGAGCACTATGGGACTTAACTGCTGTGGTCATCAGTCCCCTAGAACTTAGAACTACTTAAACCTAACTAACCTAAGGACATCACACACACCCATGCCCGAGGCAGGATTCGAAACTGCGACCGCAGCGGTCGCGCGGTTCCAGACTGTAGCGTCTAGAACCGCTCGGCCACTCCGGCCGGCCTTCTGCATTGAATGTTTACATGAAGTGATTGATAGTGTCGAATAATGGGACGCAATTCTCGTCTCTGGAATTTGACCAGTTTTGTGCAGGCAGTGGTATTCAGCACGCTTCTACAGCGTATAACGGTGAAATCAAACGTTTCGTAAGGACCTTCAAATCACATATGGACGAGTTGCCAACTATTCAAACATGGGACAAGGGTGTGAAAATTTTTCCGTCGTCGATCCGCTCCCTGCCTCAAGATAGAAAGTCGCCAGTGGAGCTCCCATATAGTCGATGTCATAGGACTATGCTCCATTTGCTACGTCTACCGCAGAAACTTATTTTCCTCCTTGCGATTCACAGTTTCGGCCTCAGCAAACAGTTTCCTTTCGTCTGTTTGGCAGGTGCCGCAGATGGGAATGGGGTGTTGTGTCCAAGGTGTTGCCCCATTCCATCTACATCGTCCACGTTCCGAGGGGGTTTCATAGGCAACGTCAGAGCAAGCTCCAACCAATCCACTCGGGATATTCTGCCGCCTCTTTCCTGTTCACAGACCCATCACAGTCAGAGCATGCAGCAGCCTCCGTCATAGTCACAGACGTCGTCTCCGCAGCGGGAGATGCCAATGGACAATGTCCTGTATCCGCCGCCAGCTTGGCAGTCGTGCTGGCAGCCCGCAACGCCGCCAGCAGGACCCGTACGTTGTCTCCAGCGACTGGCCCGTCGCATGGTCTACCTCTGCGCCTATGGCTGCCGACGCGCACCCTGTGGTTGGTTTCCCGGTGGGGAGTTCCAGCCACGAGTATGTTGGATACCGAGGAGTGAGAAAGTGCTCGGCGTCGACTGATATATCGGCACCTAATTCCGCCATTGGTTTGAAGCTCACTCCTCCCCCTGTGCCACTACCCCCACCTCCCCAGCCCCCTCGCCGTCGAGTCCCATCTCCATCCCTGATACCGGGGCAGAAGTTTGGGGAGGGAAGCATGCGGTGTCGTCGAGTATTGAGAGTGGCGCAAGAAGTACCGACCACAGCAGAGATATTGGCCAGCAAAGCGGTATCACAAGGCGCCCACTTGCAGAAAGTTCGTGTCAGAGTAACGTCGTTGTGCTGACTACTCACTGTAACATAGTCCTTGTCAACCATTGGGGTGTGAAGAGATCTCCGTTCCTGTGAAGTGTGCCTATGCGCCAACGCTATCGCAACTGTATCAAGAAATACCTTCGAACTTGTGTTTTCTGGTGATAGTAGTGAAGCCACAATAGGGCCATTCTGGACTTGTATCAATTCGCAACTCAGTAATCGAGGGTCATTTAGTGTGTTCTGAACCGCATGTCAACGTGTGCAGTTTCTTAGCTACAGCCTGACGAGCAAAGTTAAGTTGTATTGTAATTAATAAAGTATTACTTCTTCAGATTGTTCTAATTAAGTTTATTATTAGTTGCCTCCTTAGTGTCCAAGAAGCCAGACACAACAGAATAGACCACAGTTTCCGTGTTACAGGCAGAAGGTTATAGGTTGATAAAAAATGGCGCGTGCTGCAGGATCAGTAATCAATGAAAATCATAAGGGACCTGTACTGATATTTCGGCGACAGAAAATCAACAATTTCGTGTAGTTCGGCAACGAAACCCATAGTGATTTTTCCTCGACACTCCGGAGTATTACAGATCACTAGAGCTTCTTTGCAAAGGATTGAGAAACAGGGTTTACTGTTTTCTCCTTACAAGCTACCACTGGCACAACATTTACGACTGCTAGATAAACATGAGTGAGCTCGATTTCTGCACAACGTTACTGGAGAGACTTGACGAGGTGCCGCATTTCTGACGAGGCAAACTTTCATCTGGGTGTGTTTGGCAGTAAATTTAAATTCCGATTCTAACCGAACACAAACCCACCGCACATTCATGAAAAGACCCAAAGTAACCTAAAAGTCGGCGTGTGGTGTTCCATTGATAAGTCCATTGAGACCGTTGGACCATAATTTTGAAGAAAGCAATGGCCATCCAATTGGTACCATTTCTGAGCCATGATAACCAATTTCTTCGTTCCACAATTGCAGGCAGAGTGCAGCCCAAACGCTATTATGGTTTCAGCAAGATGGGGCTACAGCACAAACGGTTTGCAATACGAGGTGCATCCAAGTTCTAAGGCCTCCGATTTTTTTTCTAATTAACTACTCACCCGAAATCGATGAAACTGGCGTTACTTTTCGACGTAATCACCCTGCAGACGTACACATTTTTCACAACGCTGACGCCATGATTCCATGGCAGCGGCGAAGGCTTTTTAGGAGTCTGTTTTAACCACTGGAAAATCGCTGAGGCAATAGCAGCATGGCTGGTGAATGTACGGCCACGGAGAGTGTCTTTCATTGTTGGAAAAAGCCAAAAGTGACTAGGAGCCAGGTCAGGTGAGTAGAGAGCATGAGGAATCACTTCAAAGTTGTTATCACGAAGAAACTGTTGTGTAACGTTAGCTCGATGTGCGGGTGCATTGTCTTGGTAAAACAACACACGCGCAGCCCTTCCCGGACGTTTTTGTTGCCGTGCAGGAAGAAATTTGTTCTTCAAAACATTTTCGTAGGATGCACTTGTTACCGTAGTGCCCTTTGGAACGCAATGGGTAAGGATTACGCCCTCGCTGTCCCACAACATGGACACCATAATTTTTTCAGCGCTGGCGGTTACCCGAAATTTTTTTGGTGACGGTGAATCTGTGTGCTTCCATTGAGCTGACTGGCGCTTTGTTTCTGGATTGAAAAATGGCATCCACGTCTCATCCATTGTCACAACCGACGAAAAGAAAGTCCCATTCATGCTGTCGTAGCGCGTCAACATTGCTTGGCAACATGCCACACAGGCAGCCATGTAGTCGTCCATCAGCATTCGTAGCACCCACCTGGATAATACTTTTCGCATTTTCAGGTCGTCATGCAGGATTGTGTGCACAGAATCCACAGAAATGCCAACTCTGGAGGCGATCTGTTCAACAGTCATTCGGCGATCCCCCAAAACAATTCTCTCCACTTTCTCGATCATGTCGTCAGACTGGCTTGTGCGAGCCCGAGGTTGTTTCGGTTTGTTGTCACACGATGTTCTTCCTTCATTAAACTGTCGCACCCACGAACGCACTTTCGACACATCCATAACTCCATCACCACATGTCTCCTTCAACTGTCGATGAATTTCAATTGGTTTCACACCAAGGAAATTCAGAAAACGAATGATTGCACGCTGTTCAAGTAAGGAAAACGTCGCCATTTTAAGTGTTTAAAACAGTTCTGATTCTCGACGCTGGCGGTAAAATTGCATCTGCCGTACGGTGCTGCCATCTCTGGGACGTTTTGACAACGAACGCGGCCTCATTTTAAAACAATGCGCATGTTTCTATCTCTTTCCAGTCCGGAGAAAAAAAATCGGAGGCCTTAGAACTTGAATGCACCTCGTACAGCGATTTACCTGAATCATTACTTTCCACCATCTTACTCTCACGATTTGGTTATATCCCACGGTGGCGACATCACACGATCTTTCGAACTCCTAATTTTTTTCTGCGAGTCATCTTAAGAACAAAGCCTGTCTTTACGGCGACTCCACAATAGTGACGAGTTGAAAGTCATAATCCGGACAGAGTCCATACGTTGAGAAATGACAAAACGTAATGAGCACTTTCCACGAACGTCTTCAGCAATGCATCTAAAATGGTTCGCCATTTCTATGACATTCCTCTTAAGAAATACACTAGTGTTTTGCTTTTCAGTAATGGAAGTGATACCTAAAAGTTGACTAAATGTGGTGTTATCACTGGGTGTCCGCTACTGCAATTGTACCAAAATAAAGCACGTTTGTATGGACTGTGTTAAGACAGACTGTTATGAAAATTATATATCGTCATGTTTATCTGTTTTCCCTCTTTCCCTTAGTTGCTCTAAATTCGTGGAGTTAGGTACCGTCTATGTAACTAAATGCAGGCAGTTTGTTTATTGCCATACGCGTTTCGCTTCGAATATTTGGGAAAAATCATCAGTGCCCTGAAATACATGTTTCTTTTTATACATACAATAAAAGAATTATTTGACAGATATAACATGCTGCCATATTACATTCTGTTGTGTTTTTCTCTAGCTTTTTAGGTTAGAAGCAACTTTTGTAGCACAAGTTCCTTGTTGTGAATTTATCGTTTTTGTGTTACTTACGATTTCCAGCGCTGTTAACACACGTGTGTGGTCCTGGAGATGTATTTGCTAGTCTTCATACTCCAGCTGTCCGATTTCTGCCGTTCTTTCATCCACATTTGCCACACCGCATGTTTGAGTTTCACTTTCCATTTGGTGATAAACATATGTGTGCACTGTTGCGAACTGTTGTTCTGTTGTTGCATGTTTGTCAGTCTTTTGTTTGTGTGATTGATGCTTTCCGTTTGTTGTGTGTGTAAGTGCACTCGTGTGTGTGTGTGTGTGTGTGTGTGTGTGTGTGTGTGTGTGTGTGCCTGTGTCTGTGTGTGTGTATTTTTTGTGTGTAAATGTACCTTCTTTTTAATTTTTTTGTAACAATAAATATGGGTATACGTGTGTGTGTTTTGTTGTGTGTAAATGAATTTCTTTATAGAAATATGGGTTTGTGTATAATTATGTGTCTTTCCTGTTGTGCGTAAATCTGTTTCTTCTTATTTTAAATTTGAGTTCATGTGTCTCTGTTTGTGTGTGTGGGGACGGGCTGGAGGTAGAAAGAGAGAAGGGGGGTAAGGAGATTCATTAATTACTTATTTAGCGCCACCTGTTCTTTTCTCCCAGTAAGGTACCGAAAAATCCTAACAGAAGCTTTAATAAAAAAAAAAGTTTAATTCAAGAATTACTGAGGATGTGGAACCTGGGAATATGAACCATCCACAAGCCTCACTTTAAGTTTGTATTTATTGCAACACAACCAGTTACAACAGCGACAATTACGTGTTGCAATTGATTAGGTAGGTCACAGCTATACTGACAACAATTTACACAAACAGATTGAGGCTTGAAAATTTAGAAATTTTAAATTCCACGAACAACCAGTTAAACTGGAGAACAACTTGGCTCAGTTTTCACTGGTATACATTATACCACTGAAACACTTTCCGACAAGATAAATCGTCGAACACGGACAACTAAGACAATTCCATCGTTACAGGAAACCTGATGAGTTAGCTTAATTTGAGAGTAAATCAGACTAAGAACAGCCGACCAGTTGCAAAGGATAAAGTAATCTTTACCTAGGTTTCAATAGATATAAATCTATCTTCTTCAGAAGACGGCAGTATTATAACATGAAGTTATAATACTGCCGTCTTCTGAAGAAGATAGATTTATATCTATTGAAACCTAGGTAAAGATTACTTTATCCTTTGCAACTGGTCGGCTGTTCTTAGTCTGATTTACGTGAAACCGTTGCTGTAGCGCAGCTATGTTTAAAGTACTCTAATTTGAGAGTGATATTCCAGTGGGCTTACTTAAATATTAAATAAGACAGGATAAATCTAGCACCCATTAAAAGAGCCATATACATTAAATCATGGAAATAGCACAACAAATTTAAAGACATAAATATGTATAAACAGGCTTCTAACACAAAACCGTTTCACCGTGCACAATTCAGAATGTAAAAGGGAATAAAAATTATTCTTAAAACCATCACTTTGGAATCACATTGGCCATGTAAAACCAACTTAATAAACTTGACCACAATAGCCGGCCGCGGTGGTCTCGCGGTTCTAGGCGCTCAGTCCGGAACCGTGCGACTTCCACGGTCGCAGGTTCGAATCCTGCCTCGGGCATGGATGTGTGTGATGTCCTTAGGTTAGTTAGGTTTAATTAGTTATAAGTTCTAGGGGACTGATGACCTAAGATGTTAAGTCCCATAGTGCTCAGAACCATTTATTTTTTTTGACCACAATAACTTACTCTCTAGAGCTATATAAAACAACCATAGGATGAAAGGAATCCTAATGGACCAGTACTGGCCTAAAGCTAGCTTGATGATTTAAACCCCTCAGTAAGGCGGAGGCAGATAAAGAAAGAGTAAGATTGACCTCCACAAGGGGCTAAACTTATTAATTGAAGCGACTGGCTAAAGAACAAACAAGGTACGATAGAAATCGTAACAGCCCCCAGGAACCGTGCAACTGTAACGGCGTATAAGAAGCTACCCGCTAATGAATCTTTGCAGATTACGTGCATTAACACTTCCAGAATAAGGGTAGAAAATAGAAGGCCTTGTAGTCACTCAGGAAATGAGACTACTGGAATGAACCGTATAAAACTACTATTAACTAACGTAAGTAATAAATTAGATATACCCTACATGACTGTTGTGAGTGCTGGGGCACTTAACAGACCATTAAGATGACATAACGTGGACTTGACGAGAACCCAAAAGAAGAGAGAACATCGCATGTCAGAACCCCATTTCACGGGCGGAACAAGTTCCACACAATTTAAAGTATAAAATACTTATATAACTAATTAACTAAAACCTCATAGAAATCTGGATAAACAAGTTATACAAATGCAAAATTAAGTCACATTTATCTTGGTTGCTTGAGATGCTTCGTGAGTGGTATGGGACGTCCTGGTTGTCGATTCAAACAAACCCCGGACTTAAACAGAAGACAACAAAAATTCATTTCTAATACATTGGGCTGAAAATTAACACTGAAATGAAGCCAACAGCAAACAGTGGAAGAAACGGAGGAGAATACTAAAGCGTCTGATAGGAACAGTCAACAGCAGTCACGACGAATAACTTCGGCAATATGGCGGGGCTACAGAATCAACATTTCAGCGGAATGTGAATGTCAACCACCGCTCAGAAAAGGTGTATGATAGGTCTTACTTGGATTGATGCACACTCCGACGAATAGCTACAGGTAGCGGGACACAGTCTTGCTTCCACACGGGCCACATAGAGGAAACAGAACTGATAGAATTTCCATAACGTCTTGAATCAAACACCACTATTACGTCCCAACGCCTGTAACCTTATCGAGGCCTACACACTCTTCATAAAGCGTCGACAATGGTCGCACTACTCGCGACCACTCCCCACTGCCGGCCTTCCCGTTACCCCTGCTGTACGTGTAACTAGGAACCACTCTGTGCGGAGCACACAGCGCCCCCTTGGAATCGCTAGTAAACAAAATATGGCGCTTGGCGGGAATTGAAATTAGCGCTGCAAGTGACATTCAGAGGGAGAGGAATCGAACTGTTCAATTTATCCTAGTTACTTATCGGTCTGTTATTGTTTTGGTAGCTAGTATAATCACAGAGTATTTGTTTATATGGCTTTGGTGTCCGCCCCGGTAGCTGAGTGGTCAGCGTGACAGACTGTCAATGCTAAGGGCCCGGGTTCGATTCCCGGCTGGGTCGGAGATTTTCTCCACTCAGGGACTGGGTGTTGTGTTGTCCTAATCATCATCATTTCATCCCCATCGACGCGCAGGTCGCCGAAGTGGCGTCAAATCGAAAGATCTGCACCAGGCGAACGGTCTACCCGACGGGAGGCCCTAGCCACACGACATTTCCATATGGATTTGGTCGTTGAGTACCTTCTTTTCCATTGCAGTGGCTCTTTGTGTGTGAAAGTTTTCTTGCAATGTCCTATAATTATTCACTCTGGTAACAGTAATCTCACATACCATGTTGGATGGTTTATCTCGATGTTTGATCGGGTGTTCAGCGTTGAAAGAATCGCTATTTCCGTATTTCCAGCTTCTTATACGTTCTTTATACCTAGTTGTGGAGTTCCTGCATGTCATCCATAGACATAATGATTTAATTTCTTGGCACTCTAGCTGGTATATACCTGCTCCTTGATATTTATCTGGTTTTTCTGTTGTTTATAAATGTGATTGGAGTGTTTTCTTGTTCTGTAAGACATTTGCAATCCTTGTTTTTGTAGTACTATTTCCTATCTTGTGTGTTGCTTTGTGTTTTTATCTTAAGAAAACTACAAACAGAAAAAACACCACTAAGGAATCGAAAGAAAAACTACAAGCTAGCAACAATATAGTCACAAGACCTGCTGAAGGGAACAGCACATTACTGATCAATAAAGAACAATATACTGAAAAACCAAAAAAGTCATATCTTCCAACAACATCACAAAACTAAAATCAGATCCAACAGCACGCTTCGAGACATACAAAAAAAACAACCTCAAAGACATCAGACACATACTCACAGATAAACAAAAACAACACATCACACAGAAGAACACAAAAGCACCAACCCTCAGAAGCCAACCCAAGGTCCACAAAACCCACATTCCATTGAGGCCTGTTATTAATTTCATGAATGCACCATTATACCATGTGGCAAAACACATGAACGAAACTATAATGCAGCAATGTGAATTGAAAAACGGCAGAACAGTGAAAAACAGAAATGAACTCATAACACAAATAAAAGAGTAACATATCCCACAAACAGCATCACTCATCTCATTTGACATAGAGAACATGTACGCTTCAATACCCACCGCAGACACAATAAAACTAACTGCAAAAAACTTACTGACATGCAACAAACAATATTAATTAAAAAACTAAAGTCCTCAAAAGTAATCTCATCCCAAAATAACTTTGAATTTGAGATTGAAAAAAAAAAAATGGTTCAAATGGCTCTGAGCACTATGGGACTTAACATCTCTGGTCATCAGTCCCCTAGAACTTAGAACTACTTAAACCTAACTAACCTAAGGACATCACACACACCCATGCCTTAGGCAGGATTCGAACCTGCGATCGTAGCAGTCGCGCGGTTCCGGACTGAGCGCCTGAACCGCTAGACCACCGCGGCCGGCTTGAGATTGAAGATGAGCTTCCAGTGGGATCCCGAATTTCAGGAACACTGGTAAATATATTCATGAAACACACAGAAAACACAATTTTCGATGCAGTATCAAAGGACACAAAATTGTTTACCGGCAAAGATATGTGGACGACATAATCTGTATGGCAGATGAACCAACAGAGAAAATTGATAAACTTCATACAGATATAAACAACATACATAAATACATTCAATTCACCATGAAAAATATACAGAAAAACATTTCTTGGATGTAACAGTAAAGAGGGAGAACAATAAACACCATTTGTCATCTTCAGAACGCCAACAGCCACAGGCATAATTACACATGCTTCATCCAAACACCCACAAATCATAAATTAACGGCCCTATGACAAATGTTACACAGACTTAATAACATTCCACTCAGCAAAGAAAGCTATAAAGAAGAGTTGCAACTCATAGCACAAACAATGGGTACAGCATCCATATACTGCAAAAACTTAGTCAAAAATGAAAACACAACTGAAGAAAAATCAAAACAAGCAGAGAGCACAGAACCCCACATACACTACAGCACACATGGAAACACAAAACAATAACACTCTTACATACAAACACAAATCAATACACGAGATAGCAAATACTAAAGAAACAGGGCTTAGAAATAGCTTACAGGACAAGAAACATACTCCAAATACACTTAAAAACAACAGAAAAATCAGAGGTATACCATGGAGCAGGTATAAGCAGGTATGTACCAGCAAGAGTGCCAAGAATATAAACCAGTATATCTGGGTATGACAAGCAGGAACTTATAAAGTATATATAAACAACATATAAGAAGTTGAAAATAGCCAATCTACCTTTGCAGAACACCTGACAAAACACGGACATGATCCATCCAACATGGAATGTGACATGACCGTTATCAGAGTGAATAAACACAACAAAAGTTCCTGACATTAGAAGAAAACTTTCACATAAAAACAACCATTACAAAGGAAAAGAAGGTACCCAACGACCAAATCCATATAAACAATAGCTCGCTGATCATGCTAGTTACCAAAACAATAATAAACCGAAATGTAACCAGGATAAATAATTAATGAGTCTCCTTCCCCTATTCTCTCTCTCTACCCCCCACCCTCCCCCTTACACACACACACACACACACACACACACACACACACACACAAGAACTCACATTAAAAGAAAAACACATTTGCACACAGCAAATTCGACAGACACACACAATTCATGTAAAGAAAAACAGCAGCATACACACACACACACACACACACACACACACACACAAACACACACATACACACACACACAACAAATGAAAGTCGTCAAACACTCCATAAACAAAAGACAGACGAACACACTACAATAGTCGGCGACACTACACATCGAAAACACACATGTGTTGATCAACAAATGGAAATTCAAAGTGAAACATGCTATGTGGCAAATGTGGATGTAAGAACGCCAGAAATCGGACAGCTGGAGTATGAAGACTAACAAATACATCTTCAGGACCACACACATGTGTTGACAGCGCTGGAAATCGTACGTAACACCGAACGATACATTCACAATATGCTGCAAAAGTTGCCTCTAATCTAAAAAGCAAGGAACAACACGACAAAATGTAATATAGCAGTATATTATATCTATCACGTAAAACGTTTATTTTATGTACAAAAAGTGACATGTATTTCAGGCTACTGAAGATGCTTCCGAAATAAACGAAGTGAAACGCGTAAGGCAATAAACAAACTGCATTCATTTAGTTGCATAGATGGTACATACGTCCACGAAAATTATTTATGTTTTAGATTTGGTTGGTTCATATTTGACGAAAATGTATGTTTCATCCAGTGATGTACTCTTTCTTTCCCCTGTGAGGATGACTGTAATAGTCAAAACCAAAAGGCAATAAACATACACTTGTTCAGTTGATGGCACAAATATGCTGTTTGCAAAATGCCTAACAGCTCACTTACGAAAATCTTTCTATGATGTTCATTGATGCACTGCGAAATGATTAATATCCGCTTTTTCTTTTTTTTTTTTCTTTTAGGAGAATTAGGGTAGCTCACTGCACAATAATCGCTAGCGAATTTAAAAACTGTTATCCTGTGCCTTCGTCGTCACATTCATCATCATAATCATCAGGTAAGTAGAGATTGATTTTGTCCAGCAGTTCTTGCAGTTCAGCTGGCCGCTGTGGCCTACCGGTTCTAGGCGCTTCAGTGCGGAACCGCGCTGCTGCTACGGCCGCCGGTTCGAATCCTGCCTCAGGCATGGCTGTGTGTGATGTCTTTAGGTTAGGGAACTGATGACCTCAGATGTTAAGTCCCATATTGCTCAGAGCCATCTGATCTTGCAGTTCAGCAGTTCTCCCAATTCCTTCAAATACACGCAGTTCTGCTGCACGTGAAGAGTACTGGTACACAACAAAATGTCTTTTCAGGTCTCACATGTGTGTAGATCCCTGACGTTTTACATATTGATTCGCACGTTTCAGGAATTATTTTTGATAGTAAGTCTTGAGAACTTGCAATACTGTATTTAATATCTTTATAGTGTTTTACAGTAGCCAAAAATCGGAAAGTGACAGCCAGTCTTTCTTCAGCATGACTTTTCTGCTTCGATATCAATGGATTCACCAAGCGAAACAGTGTGATGAAACTCCCATCGTCCATTCTCAGATAATTGAGAACTTCGTCATTGTACAGTTTTCTCAATAATGTCTGGTGACTAAAATGTTTTCGTTTCAGTAACCATACCTGGCCCATATCATTCACTTTTCTACGAGAGGTGTTTATTTTGTTTCGACTGAACAAAAGGTATGACGCGCGGCCACCATACATTCTCGAGAGAAACCAAAACCGGCTAACAACATGGGGCGCAACGTACGGCCATGTGGATACCGCACTTGACATCGTGGGGTCTTAGTTGGGCCGTCAAGGAACGTCGTTAATAGCCAGCTTAATCATTAGCGGACTGTTTAGTTATAACGACGATTTCAATACACACATCAACAAAAGTATGCGTCAAACCGGTTCCCAGAACTTCTGAAGATAGACGTTGGCTGTGGACATTGTATCACAGACATAGCCCCCTTGAATGTTCAGAGATGTCTCTAAATCCGACCACAGATGTAATAGTTCTTGCATGAGCAGCGCCTATTAGACGGAGGGGTTCCGACAGCCAATCACTTAAAGTTATTCCACCAGGAAGGAGGTACACAGCTCGTTTTGTCTGTAGTTCAGCCGTGTCTAGACGGTCAATGCCGCGTTGCAGCGCGTCCCCATTATTACTAAAGTGCGCGTCATTTATGTTGGCGGCCGAGTTTAGGTTCGTTCTGCGCATCTGACGTCAAAAATTACAGTCAGCCAATGAACAGAGAACGACGTTGCCAGATCTCGACTGCAGAGCAGAGCAGGGACCAGTGTCTTCAGTTTTAGAAACGTTCAGTCATAAATAAAGTAATAGAACAAAAGCAATGTCTTGATAGCAGACTTTGTTTTATAGAAAGTTTGGAAAAACCATTCTTTATACCAATTGCTTCATTTTCTATTAATTAATGAAACCAAACAAGCAATAAGACTCCTAATTCAGGCGATAGCAAGGAAAGGTGTTTGTATCAATTTCACAAACCGCTTTTTCGCAATAAAGAACAGTGGTAATTGTTTATTTCCTATTGTACTTCGATGAAGTGCGAATAATTCATAGACATACCAACAGTGTTTGTCAGAATTTTGCGTGACCTGTTACAGTCCTTATGGAGATGCATAGCGCGACGAACTGGGCAAGTGTAACGGTTAAGGTGTTGGGTTAGCAAGCGAAAGGTTACGTGTTCAAACCTTGTGCGATGCTAAATATTTTCCTTATTTAAAAACAATATCGAAGTGTCTTACTTCACGAATTTTATTCGTTTGAATGCAATTTTTTGAAATGTCTAGTGCTTTGTCTCTTCATTAACCCTTTCGCTGCTGCAGTCACGCACTCCCCGCATTCCGCACTGTGTGTGATTTAGTCATCACTGTACTGCTCGCCTGTGGAGACACATGGTGTTCCCACTGCTTTGACACACTTATCATTCGATTTCACAAAAACTATTTGGCCCAAAAATTAGATTTTTACACATCTTCTTGACTGATACCTTCCCCCCATAAATGACTTAATTTTGTTCCGATGTTCAACCCAGTTATTGTGCAGCATTAAATATAGAAAACCATTGCACGAAATTTTGAAGAGTTTGCAGAGGTAAAAGTCCATAGTGTATACTTTCCGTATGGTCGATTTTAGTTGCCACAATGTTGAGAATGAAATGTGGACAAGGTACCTAAATTTCATATAAAATTTACTGTATAACAATATCTCATTTAATGTAAGTACCACATAGGTGTCGTAAGTAATATTGAGAAATATTCCGTCTTTTGCGTCTGTAATAAAAGTTTTATTGACACTGGGCGCGTTTGGCTTTATTTTAAAGCACTTTAATCAGTCAAAGGAAGTGGAGGGAAGGTATCAGTCAAGAAGATGTGTAAAAATCTAATTTTTGGGCCAAATAGTTTTTGTGGAATCGAATGATAAGTGTGTCAAAGCAGTCGGAAACACCATGTGTCAGCACAGGCGAGCAGTGCAGTGACAAAATCGCGCACAGCGCGGAATGCGGGGAGCACGTCTCTGTAGCAGCGAAAGGGTTAATGCGGCCGTGGTGGCTTTACTTCATAAACTGCGCGCTCCCCCCTAAACGTAAGCTTGCGAACCATACTATACTATGGCGCTGCTTCTCTTGGCGCGTGCGTCGTGTGCAACTGGCAACGCAGCAATCTCCCGCGTCTGGGCGGGCATGCGCGAGCCGCCAAGATAAAAGAATTCAACTATAGGTGCCAGGAAGGGCTCTCAACAAGGGAAGTGTCCAAGTGTCTCAGAGTGAACCAAAGCGATGTTGTTCACACATGGATGCGACACAGTGAGAGAAATGAAGTATCACTACCTCACGGATTATGGCTCGGAGGAACCCTGACAGCAACGCCACCATATTGAATCAGGTTTTTCGTGCACCCACAGGACGTCGTGATACCCCTCAAACTGTGCATAATCGGCTGCACGACGCGGAAGTTCATTCCTGACGTCCATGGCGAGGTCCATTTTTGCATCCACAACACCATGCATTGCGGTAGAGATGGGCCCAACAACACGCCAAATGGACCGCTCAGGCTTGGTATCACGTTCTGCTCACCGATGAGTGTTGTATATGCCTTCAAACAGGCAATAATCGGAGACGTGGTTCGGAGGCAATCCGGTTAGGCTAAACACCTTAGACACACTGTGCAGCGAGCGCAGCAAGTTGGAGGTTCCCTGATGGTTTGGGATGGCATTTTGTGGGGACAACGTACGCTAGTGGTGGTCCTGCAAGGCGCTGTAACGTCTGTAGGATACGTGAATGCCATCCACCGACCGATAGTGCAACCGTATCGGCAACATATTGGCGAGGCATTCGTCTTCATGGACGACAATTCGTGCCTCTGTCGTGCACATCTTGTGAATGACTTCCTTCAGGATAGCGACGTCGCTCGACTAGAGTGGCCAGCATGCTCTCCGGACATGATCCCTGTCGAACATGCCTGGGATGGATTGAAAAGGGGTGTTTATGGACGAAGTGACCTAACAACCACTCTGGGGGATCTACGCCGAATCGCCGTTGAGGAGTGGGACAATCTGGACCAACAGTGCTTTGCTGATTCTGTGTATAGTATGCCACGACGATTACAGGCATGCATCAATGCAAGAGGACATGCTACTGGGTATTGGAGGTTCTGGTGTGTACAGCAGTCTGGACCACCACCTCTGAAGGTCTCACTATATGGTGGTACAACGTGCAATGTGTGGTTTTCATGAGCAAGAAAAAGGGCGGAAATGATGTTTATGTTGATCTCTATTTCAGTTTTATGTACAGGTTCCGGAACTCTCGGAACCGAGGTGATGCAGAACTTTTTTTCATGTGCTTAGCTAAAAGAGAGTAGATGTTGCACATTAAAATAAATGCCCAAAACAATCTAAAAATCTATTTATAATTTAGGGTTGCTCATGAGTACATATTTCGGTTGATCATCTAGAATCGCTAGAAACCTATATTTCAAAAAACGTCGATTAATCTACCCTTCTACACAATGCAGTGCTTTCAAAGATTCCTCAGTGCTCCTGCTGTTATAGTTATTACACAGTTTAATGCCACAATCTACTATTACTGTTTTATCATCGTTATATCAAGTGAATTAACAGTTATTTGATTACTCTTATGCTTGCCATTGTTGTTCTTTATACTCAAATCCAAAGAAATAATGAACTGCTGCTTGTGAAGGTGCATTGAAAAAACGGTATTGGGATTTTCGGAAAACTGTAAGAGTGCACTCTCGATTTCAGCAACTGTGTAGCTAAAGAGAAAACACCCACCGTAGTGAAAAACCTTGCTTGCTGAGGTGGTAAAATTTTCAAAGTGCAGTTTCTCAACACGATTTTCGGAAATATAAGCCAACTGCGCATGGCAATATTATCTAGCTGTGCATATATCTCATCTAGAAACTGAAAGTAATCGAAAGGCAAGATTATAGGCAGAAATTCTTATATTTCAGCAGATTATTGTTTATAATATCAACGGTGTTCTCATGGGCACATAGAGACTGTTACAGTCAAAACTGGGAAATGATCTCATATAATAACTTATAGATTCTCTTGACCCGCATTACAAAAAGCTGACTGCAAATCGTATATGTGCTCCACAGAATAGTGATTAGAAGTATCCTCGAATGTCGAAAAGTAGTAGAAATCTGACATATTATGCAAGACAAATGGGACAAAACTCTAATACAGATGACAAAATAAGAGATGATTTTCAAAACATTTGTCACAAAAAAAAGATTTTCATGCGTTTCTCAGCTATGTGACTTTAAACTATAACTGTTTGCTCTCGTTTTACGCCACAACAGGAATAAAAGTTTATTCAGTGTTGAATGTGGAAGACAGTCTTCATTTCTCATGCCACCTCATCCCTGTTCAAAATGTAATCCGCTGCAGCGGTTCTTGTCGTTGATCCTACAAATGGCGTTCAATGAAACCAGCCGAAGTCGCAGTGTCTACTGAAACTGCTATATCTAGAATGCAGCGAAAGAAACACTAGCGCCGGTCATGTCATCGGGCACAGCTGACGCTGTAAGCGATAGCAATAGTCGAACGCTGGCGGGGTCGACAGAACACATCCGGAGCTAACTGGAACACTGGTCGCAGTGCTCCAAGCGAGTAACTTTGTCATTCCAGCGGCGGCCGAGTAGAAAAGCGCGACTGTGTGTGGTGACTGCTCTTCTGCTTCCAGCGATGCTATAGCCTAAACCTTTGTACGCAAGCAGCACTGGTTCATTGAGTCATCGCTGCCCTGTTCAGATAGATGCGTTGCTCTCAGACCAGGATGTACGATATTTCCGAACCGGGCAAAAACTTGCCGGTGCCCCCCCCCCTTCCAACCCCCCACCCATCGAGTTGTTGAGATATAAATAAAAAATGAAAAAAAAACTTTCTTCAAAAATATTCATTTTGCAGTGCACATCTTTCTGAAAAGTTTATTATATAAAATATATACACTAATAATTATAACAACGCTGATCATTTGCATACTCATTCAACCACATAAACAAACAGCATTGGCATTCACCTGTTCGGGTTTATTCGGCTCAGCCCATACAGACACGTCCCCGTGTGTCTGTGACAAAGTTTTTTACTTCTAGATGTGAACGGGGTTCCTCTGGCAGAGACATCACGTACACTACGCACTCATTCAAAAATATGAGTCGCTCAGAAATATACTTTAATCTGTTCAAAAATGTTCAAAAACCAACTTGGATGCATCTCAAAATCCTATGAATGATTAGTATGCCAAAGCCTTGAGAAAGAAAATTTTTTTCTTCAAGAATATGAATTTAGCGTCCCCTGAAATTGGGGCCCCATAAAATAGACACTCAGGTTAGATACCCCGGTTTGCCCCCCCCCCCCTCCCCACCTGCCTAGATTTTGGCCTTAATTCTCTGATCGCTCAAGGAAACCCTCCCCATACTCATTGAACTAAATCTGTTCCTAAATACGGAATTGCTGATAATAAATTAGTAATTACTGTCGCACCTCAGAATGATATTTGACCTCAAGGTAAAACATATCCTATAAATGCAGTTGCTATAACTAAGAATAGGATTACTGTACCAATTATTCAGGTGTGTATGTATATGTAAGATCTGTAGTAAATTCCTCGTCCGACATGTAAATAAATACAAATAAAAAATATAGAAGCTCCATTTGCATGTAAGGTTCGAATAATTCAGCCATTATTTACGTCTCGGCAGATGTGGACTACACTACTAAATGCTATTTCAATATGTAATGTATAATGTATAGCTAAAAATAGTCCAGTTACAATTTGATTTACCAAACATAACCCTAGTAGGGACCCAAAATTCCATCAAAATGAAATATTTGTTGGTGCAGGTAAATCAACTAAAGAGTTATTAATGATTTTAATTAAAGGATGTCTCAATCGTAAGGGTTTATTCATTAGTAAATTATCTCCTGTTTTTAATTTAATAATTTCCTTGGCTCTTTGAGTGATTTTCCCTTACTTAACTTATATATGTTCTTTTTCTTATGGATTTTTGTTTTTTTGATGTTGTACTAGATTAGGTGTTTATACTGTTATAATTGCTGGTTGGTCTTCTAATTCAAATTATTCTTTACTAGGTTCTCTTCGTTCTGTTGCTCAAACAATTTCATATGAAGTTAGTTTGGCTTTAATTTTATTATCTTTAATTATTTTAATTGGTAGTTTTAACATGTTTGATTTTATAAATTATCAGCTTTATTGTTGATTTATTATTATTTCTTTCCCTTTAGCTTTAGCTTGTTTTGCTTCTTGTTTAGCTGAGACTAACCATACTCCTTTTGACTTTGCCGAAGGTGAATCTGAGTTAGTTTCAGGTTTTAATATTGAGTATGGTGCAGGTGGTTTTACTTTAATTTTTTTAGCTGAGTATACTAGAATTTTTTTTATAAGAATATTATTAGCTTTAATTTTTTTAGGTGGTGACTTTTATTCTTTTATATTTTTTATTAAGCTTGCTGTTATGTCCTTTGGTTTTATTTGAGTTCGTGGGACATTACCACGTTTTCGTTATGATAAGTTAATGTACTTATCTTGAAAAAGTTTTTGGTCATTATCTTTAAATATTTTTATTTTCTTTGTTGGTTTAAAGATTTTATTTATTTCATTTATTTAGTGAAATTTTTTAAGAAAAGTTAATAGAAGAGTTAAACTTCTAGTTTTATGTTTTCAAAACATATGCTTCTCCTAAGCTAATTAACTTATTATTCCTTAATTAGTTTATCTCATGCGTTTGCAACATGTACATTAATTAAGAAGTATGTAACGTAGATAATTGCTAAGATTTGTCCTGTTATAATGTAAGGTTCTTCAACAGGTCGTTTTCCAATTCATGTTAATAAGCATACAACAACTACTATAATTCAGAATAAAATGTGATTGATAGGATAGAATTGAATACCTCGGAATGGTGTTTTATTATAAAATGGTAAAATTATTAAGATTCTAATTGATAAGAATAATGCAATAACACCTCCTAGTTTATTAGGGATTGATTGTAGAATTGTGTATGCAAATAAGAAATATCATTCTGGTTGAATATGGACGGGTGTTACTAATGGGTTGGAAGGTACAAAATTATCTGGATCTCCTAGGAGGTAAGGATTAATCAAGCACAGTATAATTAATAATGATGCTATTAATACAGATGTAATAGAGTCCTTGAAAGTAAAGTATGGGTGAAATGGGATTTTTTCAATATCTCCATTTAGGCCTAAGGGGTTATGAGACCCTGTTTGGTGGAGGAAGAATAAATGAATTGCTGCCATTGCAGCAATAATAAACGGTAGTACAAAATGGAATGTAAAGAATCGGTTTAATGTTGCATTATTAACAGCAAACCCTCCCCATACTCATTGAACTAAATCTGTTCCTAAATACGGAATTGCTGATAATAAATTAGTAATTACTGTCGCACCTCAGAATGATATTTGACCTCAAGGTAAAATGTATCCTATAAATGCAGTTGCTATAACTAAGAATAGGATTACTGTACCAATTATTCAGGTGTGTATGTATATGTAAGATCCGTAGTAAATTCCTCGTCCGACATGTAAATAAATACAAATAAAAAATATAGGAGCTCCATTTGCATGTAAGGTTCGAATAATTCAGCCATTATTTACGTCTCGGCAGATGTGGACTACACTACTAAATGCTATTTCAATATGTAATGTATAATGTATAGCTAAAAACAGTCCAGTTACAATTTGAATTACCAAACATAACCCTAGTAGGGACCCAAAATTCCATCAAAATAAAATATTTGTTGGTGCAGATAAATCAACTAAAGAGTTATTAATGATTTTAATTAAAGGATGTCTCAATTGTAAGGGTTTATTCATTAGTAAATTATCTTATTTTACGAATAGGCTCCTGGTTAATGTTGGTGATTTTAACAACTGTTAATAGTGCTAATAATAAATAAATTATTATTATTATTGTGATAATGAATGTTGGTCTATTATATAGTTTTTCTAAAGATATTGTTATTTCTTGATAATTGATTGAATTATGAATATTTATAGTTTCAGTATTTTTGAAAAAGTCTATAAATATTGTTATATCTAAAATAATTAATGTTGATATGATAAGTATTCGTATTGTTAAGGTAATAATTATCGTAATTGATTTAGGTTGAAATATTTCGTTTTATGCAATTCTCGTAATATAAATAAATAGAACTACTATACCACCAAGAAACGTTAAAAATAAAATATATGATAATCACTATCTTTCCATTATTGTTCCTGTTATTAGTTCAACTAGAAAAGTTTGTAGGATAATGAAAAGCATTATTGATATTGGGTGTCTTAATTTAATAAAATTAATATTTATTACGTTTGATAGCGATATAATTATTATTTTGATCATTTCAGGGGTTAGTTTATTAAAAATATCGGTTTTGGGGATCGATGATGGAAATCTTTTTCACCTCTGAAGTTTTAAAAGTGGGGGCTGGACTTATTTCCGGTTTACAAGACCGGCGTTTTTTTTAAACTATTAGAACTAATGTTTATATTCTCTGTCTTTACTTCTTTATTGATTTATTTTGCTGGTGTTTATGTTTTTTCTTCTAAACGTAAGCATTTATTAATGGTTCCTTTGATATTAGAATATATTGTTCTTTCTTTATTTATATTGGTTATTGTTTTTCTTATTGAGTTTGATTATGATTATTTTTTTCCTGTCATTTGTTTGGTTTTTTCTGTTTGTGAAGGTGCTTTAGGTCTTTCTATTTTAGTTTCAATAATTCGTTCTCATGGGAATGATTTTTTTAATTCTTTTGGTTTATCTTTATGTTAAAGTATTTATTTATAACTATTTTTTGATCCCTCTTTGTTTGGTTAATAATTGTTGATGGTTGGTCCATTCTTTAATGTTTCTGTCTAGTTTTGTTTTTATGATTTGTGTTTATTCATATGCAGATTTGAATATGATTAGATATTATTTTGGTATTGATTATTTTTCTTTTAGTTTGATTCTGCTTAGTTGTTGAATTTGTTCCTTAATAATTACCGCTAGAGGTTCAGTTTATTTAAGTTCTTATCATTCTAATTTTTTTATCTTTATGGTCTTAATTTTAATGATTATGCTTTATTGTTCTTTTGCTAGATTGAATCTTTTTTCTTTTTATATTTTTTTTGAGGCTAGATTGGTTCCTACTTTACTTTTGATTTTGGGTTGAGGCTATCAACCTGAACGGTTGCAGGATGGTGTTTATTTAATTTTTTATACTCTGGTTGCTAGATTGCCTTTTTTATTAGTGTTATTTAGGGTTTATGATTTTTCTAATACTTTGTATTTTCCTTTATTGGTTCCTTTATTTTGGTTCTTATTATTTTATGTTTTATGTGTTTATAATTCTTGCTTATTTAGTTAAGATGCCAATATTTTTGGTTCATTTATGGCTTCCTAAGGCCCATGTTGAGGCTCCTATTTCAGGTAGAATGATTCTTGCTGGTGTTTTATTAAAGTTAGGTGGTTGTGGTATTTTTCGTGTTATGAAGGTTATTTCTTATTTGGGTTTCAAGTTTAATTATTTTTGATTGTCTTTAGGTTTATCTGGTGGGGTTATTGTTAGATTTATTTGTTTTCGTCAGGTTGATTTAAAGTCTTTAATTACATATTCTTCTGTTGCTCATATAAGAATGGTTATTGGAGGATTGATAACTATGAATTGATGAGGTTGTATAGGTTCTCTTTCTTTAATGGTTGGTCATGGTTTGTGTTCTTCTGGTTTATTTTGTTTATCTAATATTATTTATGAGCGTTTAGGTAGATGAAGATTATTAATTAACAAGGGTATAATTAATTTGATACCAAGAATGGCTTTATGATGATTCCTTTTGAGATCTTCTAATATAGCTTCTTTAAATTTGGTAGGTGAACTTAGATTATTAAATAGAATTATGTCTTGATCTTCTTTTAGATTTTTTGCTTTAATTTTTTTGTCTTTTTTTAGAACTGTTTATACTTTGTATATGTATTCTTATTCTCAGCATGGTAATTATTATTCTGGTGTTTATACTTGTTCTCTTGGTTATTTTCGTGAATATCATCTTTTACTTTTACATTGAATGCCTTTAAATATTCTTTGTTTAAAGGGGGAGTATTTTTTTGTTTAGGTTGCTTAAGTATTTTAATTAAAAATGTTGTTTTGTGGAATCAATGATATGAATTTTTCATCTTAGGCCGTGAATTTATTTTCTATTTGTTCTCTGAGTTTTTTTTCTTAATTTTTTTCTAGAACTATAATTTTTATTTTGGGTATTTATTATTTAATAATTGATTATAGAGTTTTTGTTGAATGAGAACTTTTTAATTTAAATGGTTCTATGGTTGTTATGACTTTAATTTTGGATTGAATGTCTCTTATTTTTATGTCTTTTGTTATGCATATTTCTTCTTTGGTTATTTATTATAGAGAGGATTATATATCGGGAGAAAAAATATAAATCGTTTTATTATTATTGTTTTAATATTTATTCTTTCTATAGGTTTTTTAATTATCAGTCCTAATTTGATTAGAATTTTATTGGGATGGGATGGTTTAGGTTTAGTTTCTTATTGTTTAGTTATTTATTATCAATATGTTAAATCTTATAGTGCAGGTATGTTAACTGCACTTTCTAATCGTATTGGTGAGGTTGCTATTTTAATTTCTATTGCTTGAATATTGAATTTTGGTGGTTGAAATTATATTTATTATTATGATTTTATTTCTAATTCTTTTGAAATAAAGCTTAATACTATATTAATTGTTTTAGCAGCTATAACTAAAAGAGCTCAAATTCCCTTTTCTTCTTGACTTCCTGCTGCTATGGCTGCCCCTACTCCTGTTTCTGCTTTGGTTCATTCTTCTACTCATGTTACTGCTGGGGTTTATTTATTAATTCGTTTCAGACCAATATTAGATACTTATAATTGTGGTTGATTCTTACTTTTAATTGGTTGTATAACTATGTTTATGGCTGGTTTCGGAGCAAATTTTGAATTTGATTTGAAGAAAATTATTGCTCTTTCTACTTTAAGACAACATGGTTTAATAATAAGAATTTTGGCTATGGGTTATCCAAAACTTGCATTTTTTCATTTATAAGCCCATGCTTTATTTAAGGCTTTATTGGTTATGTGTGCAGGTTCAATAATTCATAATTTAAAGTATTCTCAGGATATTCGTTTTATAGGTTCAATTGTTAATTTTATGCCTTTAACTTCAGTTTGTTTTAATGTTTCTAGTTTGTCTTTGTGTGGTATACCATTTTTAGCAGGTTTTTATTCAAAGGATTTAATTCTTGAAATTGTTTGTTTGAGATGAATTAATTGTTTGATTTTTTCTTTATTTCTTTTCTACTGGTTTAACTGCTTCTTATTCTTTTCGTCTTTTTTATTATTCAATATCTGGTGATAATAATTTTTATTCTAGATTTTCTTTTGATGATAAGGGTTATTATATTTCATTTGGTATAATTGGTTTATTGTTTGTTGCTGTTTTTGGTGGTAGTCTTTTGTCTTGGTTAATTTTTCCTGTTCCTCATGTGATTGCCTTGCCTTATTATTTAAAGTTTTTAACTATTACAGTAGTTGTTTTGGTTGGTCATTTGGGTTATCTTATTTCTAATTTTGATTTTTCTCAAAATTTATTTTCTTTAAGTATACTTTCTTGTGTCAGATTTGCTGGTTCTATGTGGTTTATACCTTTTATTTCAACTAAGTTTATTAGATATGTTCCTTTAAAATTGGGTTATTATTCATCTAAATCATTTGATTATGGTTGAGGTGAAATATTTGGTGGTCAAGGTTTGTATAGACTATTTATTTATTTAATTAGTTTTATACAAGGTTGATATGCTTCTAATTTTAAGATTTATCTTTTAACTTTTATTTTTTGAATATTTATTTTGGTGGGATTATTTTTCGTTTACTTAAATAGCTTATAATTAGAGCGTGACACTGAAGATGTTAAGGAAGTATTTTTACTTTTAGGTATTTATAAATATACATATATTATTTTTACAGTGAAAATGTAATGTTTTATTTAAACTATATAAATTTTAGAAATGTTAACAGAGTTTAACCACTAATATAAAAAGTTAGCAGCTTTCATATTGGCTTTACATTTCCTCAATTGGAACTTTATAGTTCAATTACATTATTAACAGTAATATGCCGCTTTTTGGCTTCAATTAATAGGAATAAGGGTATTTTATTTACCAACCTTCCAGGTCGAAACTGACTGCAATACTTCGCTTCTTATTCTATTTAAGGTTGATTGATTATATCAATACTTTTTGAATGCAACCCAAATGTTATACTTAACTACTACCCTTTATTCTGCTCATTGTAAGGCTCTTTGATTTCATTCATGGTATAGTCCACCTAATAATACTATAATAAAAAATATTGTTGATATTGTTCAGATTATAATGTCTGAAGTTTAAAAAATAATTACAATTGGAAGGATTAGTGCGATTTCTACATCAAAAATTAAGAAAATTACTGCAATTAAGAAAAATCGAAGTGAGAATGGTATTCCTGCTGATCTTTTTGGGTCAAATCCACACTCAAATGGTGATCTTTTTTCTCGGTCATTAATTAATTTTTTTGATAATGTTGTTGCAAGGATTATAACAATTATTGGAATAATAAATCTAATAAAAATTCTTGTAGATAAAATTAGGATTGTTTTTCTTGATTTATATCAAGCTTTTTGATTGGAAGTCAAATGTACTATTTATACTAGAAAAACAATTATCTACCTTATCAATAAATAGAAATGTATAAGAATAATCATACTATGTCTACAAAGTGTCAGTACCATGCTGCTGCTTCAAATCCAAAGTGGGGTCTTGGTGAGAATTGGTTTATTGAATGCCGAAGTAGACATGTTGATAAGAAAATTGTTCCGATAATTACATGTAGACCATGGAATCCTGTTGCAACAAAGAATGTTGATCCATAAACTGCGTCTGCAATGGTGAAGGGTGCTTCTCAATATTCGTATGCTTGAAATATAGTGAAGTATAGTCCTAGTAGTACTGTGAAGAATAGTCCTTGTAATGCTTGAGTATGATTAGATTCTATTAAACTATGATGTGCTCATGTTACTGTTACTCCTGATGCTAAAAGAACAGCTGTATTAAGTAATGGAATTTGTATAGGATTAAAAGGTTGAATTCCTATTGGTGGTCATAATATCCCTAGTACAGAAAAATGAAACAAAGAATAGTACTTCTCATGCAATAAATAAAATTATTCCTCATCGTAATCCAATTGATACAAATCCTGTATGTAGTCCTTGGTATGTTCCTTCTCGTACTACATCTCGTCATCATTGAATTATAGTTAGTAGGGTAATTCCAAATCCGATTATAAATAAGTTAATGTTAAATAGGTGAAATCATTTTGCTAATCCTGATACTAGAACTATTGCTCCAATTGCTCCTGTTAATGGTCAAGGTCTGTAATCTACTAAGTGGAATGGGTGGTTTGAGTGAGTTGTTAACATAAGTTTAGTATACTTCTCTAGAATATAAAGTTCTTAAAATTGAGAAAACATAGGCTTGAATTATTGCTGTAGGTGCATCTTTACGGAGAATAATGACATCTATGCTGTTCAAACCTATATGATATGGGTAATGCGTGATGTGGCTACCTTTCTTTTAACCTGATTTGAGTATATTTAAAAATATATAATAAGATACGCCTTCAATCGCGAGGACCACTGGCCCCCTATGAGTATGTCCGTTTCATAATTTTTCTCTGGACAACCATGCAATAAGGGGTGAAAAATATATATAACCTGAAAAATTTAAGTTACCAGCATCAGAATCATAACTGAGGCCCTAAAAATGGCTCTGAGTACTATGGGACTCAACTGCTGAGGTCATTAGTCCCCTAGAACTTAGAACTAGTTAAACCTAACTAACCTAAGGACATCACAAACATCCATGCCCAAGGCAGGATTCGAACCTGCGACCGTAGCGGTCTTGCGGTTCCAGACTGCAGCGCCTTTAACCGCACGGCCACTTCAGCTGGCCTGAGGCCCTAGATTTAGCATCTGCCTGCATTAAAATGCGTCCCTGGCGCCCCTAACAAAACAACTGAACGTCAAATTTTAAAACAAAGCATATGTGTTTCTGTTACTTTAAAGCGGCTCCTAGAAGGTCGATAACACTGACGATAAATATCAGGGCGTGCAGTAATACCGAGCGTCAAGGCGTGAGAGTCCTGGAAATACTGTGCCTTGTGGACAGCACTGACAGTAACCTTATCGGCCTCCTGTACTGAAAGACCGAAGAAGTTCAGGAGAGATAAGTTGCTCTTGGCTGTAAAAAAGAGTCCGAAACAAGAAGAAAAAGCATTATTATTATAGTACAATCGAAATCTATAAATCATTGCTGCAATCTCGGACTGGAAAGGAAATGAGCACTAATCCAGAAGGGATAAGAATGATGGAATATGTAGTGGACTGGCCAGACAGCGAATCCACTATGACCAGTAGCCGAAAGGCACGCGTTTAAGCTCACGCAGACGGGGTGAGGTCTGGAACAGGACAATGTCTTGAGAATTGCAAATAAAGTACGAAGATCTTGGAATACTTAACTTTAATCCATAATTGGTGTACATCGCTCTTGTTGATACGTTAAAACAATCTCAATATAAACTGGTAATGGCGCCTTGCTAGGTCGTAGCAAATGACGTAGCTGAAGGCTATGCTAACTAACGTCTCGGCAAACGAGAGCGTATTTGTCAGTGAACCTTTCCTAGCAAAGTCGGCTGTACAACTGGGGCGAGTGCTAGTAAGTCTCTCTAGACCTGCCGTGTGGCGGCGCTCGGTCTGCAATCACTGACAGTGGCGACACACGGGTCCGACGTATACTAATGGACCGCGGCCGATTTAAAGGCTACCACCCAGCAAGTGTTGTGTCTGGCGGTGACACCACAGAATAAATGATCTGTTGCTCAGAAAGCACAGGGAACGACCACGAAGGAACACGTTTTATATAGTTAGTTAGGAAAGTTAAATGGTTCAAATGGCTCTGAGCACTATGGGACTCAACAGCTGAGGTCATAAGTCCCCTAGAACTTAGAACTACTTAAATCTAACTAACCTAAGGACATCATACACATCCATGCCCGAGGCAGGATTCGAACCTGCGACCGTAGCAGTAGCGCGGTTCCAGACTGAAGCGCCTAGAACCGCTCAGTCACCATGGCCGGCTAGGAAAGTTAAAAACAGGCGCATATACAGATGTTTACTTCTGTATATAAATTACTTAACCGAATATAATCCTTCAGAGCGCTTGTTATTGTATGACACGTGTCCATAACTATGTCTCAAATATCGAGACGTGAAACCGCGCTTGTGAATATCCAGTCTTTGAAAGAATTGCCAGTAGCAAGCTATCACAGCGTAATGGAAAAGCTTTCATTTGGTGGAACTGCGTCTCTCATTGTATTATGTCTTTTTTGGAGATGGGGTTATGGGAATCCGCAGAAACTTGTCAGGATGGGGTGCCTGGGGGGGGGGGGGGAGAGTGCTTTATGTATCACGATGCCAATGTATGTGGAGAATGTTTCCAGTAACGTATCAAATGTTGGATCACCATCATAAAAAAAATCATAAGCTCCTTTTTTCCTTCGCACAACCTCAATGTTCTCGACAAGTTACCGGGAGTGATTTTTTAAGCTCCTCGAACCAAAGTTTCGTTCACTTTTCTTCTGCTTGCAACAAAGAAGTGCCATTATTACAGAAGCAGCGACGTTATCGACCCACAGTCCGAACCACAATATTATTGCCCAGCATTACTGACAATATAATTGAGTAGTCTAGGGAGGACGTCAATAATATTGCGCAATAGTACTATGCAGTATCATTCACGGTCTAACGGCCGCTTCATGCAGTGGTTTAAAAACTGCACTGAGAGGAAAGCTACTAAAAATAAGAAACCACGCTCTCACATAAATGTAGATCCGTTAGTCCAGAATGAATACAACAAACGACCGACTATGCCGTATTTGTCTTTCTTCTTTCAGAGATAAAGGCTGGTTGCGGAATGCTCACCTCTTAGACCACTGCTCCGTGTCAGCACTGTCTTCACATGTTTCCTGTGCATTACATTCCCCGGAACACGAAACAGAGTAATGACTTGATCGTTTTATGCACTGTGCATGTAACAAATTATTTACAAATTATTGATAAAGGACGTTCTCTCCAACTTGTCACCCTTCCCATAGTACTCAGTAACAATTTGTTATTCATCCTAGTTTTTACATCTGAAATTAGTGGCCGGCCGCTGTGACCGAGCGGTTCAAGGTACTTCAGTTCGTGACCACGCTGCTGCTGCGGTCACAGGTTCGAATCCTGCCTCGGGCATGGATGTGTGTGATGTCCTTAGGTTAGTTAGGTTTAAGTAGTTCTAAATCTAGGCGACTGATGACCTGAGATGTTAAGTCCCATAGTGCTTAGAGCCTTTTGAACCATTTGAAATTAGTGTTTTAACGGGAAAGAAGAGTGCTTGTAAGTCTATCATTACATGTCGTATGATAACATAATGTGGTAAAGTTTGTAATTGTTTTATACCTTGATAGGATGTTAGTCCTTTTAAGCGAGGTGTGGGTAATCTCTCCAACCTGTTAGATGCTCATAGAAAAATTAATTATAACATCCTGCTCCTGTCGTGAATGCGTAAAGCGATCAAATTCGTCGCTACTGCTAGAGGATACTGAACTTATTAACAAAGAGACTGTGGATGAGCAAAGAGGTACAATGCAGAAAGAACAAGATTATCATTTAAATATTTATTTATTGGAACCAGCATGATCTTTTACATTTCCAACAACAGCCTTCACAAAAGTACAGTTGCAGCCAGGAATTAACTGCAGAAAACTGTAAGTAAAATATTCTTACTTAAAGTGAAACAGGCATTGCTATTAAATAACTAAATAGGTAATGCTTACCTAGCGGCGGACCACTTTCTGTGTTACCCTATGAGCTAAATTGAACCTCCCGACTACAGATGCTGCTAGAGAAAACTTTCCAGATGAACTAGAGAGATGTTAGATAACAGATATTATTGCACCCATTTATTTATTTATTTTAGCGTCGGCATATAATCACTTTTTAACCAGCAAAAAGTTAAATCACTGACATGCAGTGCAAAACAGAAATTGAGGGACTTAAGAAGCCTTATGTTGACTGACGTGAATCTGTTTTACAATATGATTGGGTTAATTTGAAGGAAAGGATGGAAACAATAGATTAACATTAACGATTTACAATGTTATAGTGGCACAAATACGAATAAAGACACATACATTTAACAAAAGTGTTGAACTTGCTCTTTAAATTTTTACCAGGTAGTTTAGCATAGTTAATTGTTGTGGCACCGCAGGCTGGTAGATAAAACTAAAAAGAGTACTACCAACACAAATGTTCAGAGCCTCAATTGAAATAATAATACATATAATATACATGCTAATATGTGGCTTCTGATATCTTCTTATCACATAGCGACATAGAAATTAGCTTTCAAAATCCAGCAAGCTACCTGTAACAGTTGCCCGCACCTAATGAGTGTCACATTATCGTAGGGGTTATTAATGTCTCTGGCCAAGGTAATGAACAACAAAACAAGACTCTAAGAGAAAAGTGCATGGAGTCAAAAGCGATAACCGTTGACGGAATTTGTAACCACTGATGTCTTTGCCATAAATACTGGGACGGCGGCTGTGTTCCTGAGTTAAATGATTTCTGAGGCCTTTTCCAGGTCAAAAAACAGGTCTGCTGCTAACCGCCATGAAAGCTGGTCGTTAAGTTCTAGACAGCAGATAATGCGTTCGTTTCTCATAGGGTTCCCATCCTGTTTAGGAGTCGATCGACGCGAGGAACGACCTTATCTACTGAAGGAGAAGCAGCCATTCAGATTTGCAGGGAACGGTGGCCACAATTTTGGAATAACCGCAAGTTCTCTCGTGAAGAACGTATCGTAGAATTCGGGATACCGCTTTGCAGTATGTAAGGGTCTGAGTTCGACTGAGTCCTTAATCTCAGATTTTCCTTTGAATGGGAAATCTACGTTTATATTCATACAGCTGTCGAAATAAAAAGAACATAGAAAAATGAAATACACCAGAGCGTTAGCTATAAGAAGGCGACTAGCACATGGGTTGTAAACATGTGAAAACAGCGAAACCGCAGTATATTATAATGCCTAATTCGGTGAAGAAAAAACATTGGCATTCGAAACAACTTCAAGTCTTCTCTGAACGAATGAATGCAGGTCGTATATGGTTTCTAAGGGAATCTTATATCAGTCTTCTTTCAAAATAGCGCGAAGTTCAGGTGACTGCCATCAACCATCCTTCTCTCCAAAGTGATCACCAACGCTCAGTAATATTGAGGTATGGTGACTATAACGTCCAGGAAAGATGAGATAGTTCATCCTCGTGCTTGCAAAACCCTTCCTGGATGATTCGTGCTGTGTGAACAGTGGCTATATCGTCTTGGTCGACAGCATCACCACTGGGGGACAAAAATTGGCCAATGAGGTGGGCTTTATCAGCTAGAATGGTCTCATAGTCCTTGGTAGTAATGCGATCTTGCAAGTTACGTGGGCCAATGGAGTGCCACCATATGGCTGCCCGAATCATCACGGAACCTCCGCCATGTTTCACTCTTGGGACGTAAACTCGACCACAAAAGCAAATAGCGTGAAACAGGACTCATCCATTCTAACAACCTTCTACCATCGTTCCATAGTCCAGGTTTTTCGGTTAGGGCATTTGCATAGTACGTGAGTCGTTTTGTAATTCCATCTCGTCCTATTCTTCCCTGTGTATGGAGCTCCCTTCGTGTTGTTGTGGTGCTGATAGGGTTTGCGACATTCAGCTTTGCAATGACTTGTGCAGTTGTCGTCCTCTTATGTTTCGTCACAATCATCTTCGAGAACTGTCTGTCTTGATCATTAAACACACACTTTCTCCCGCGTTGTGACTTAGCGGATGACGTTTGTCCGCTTTCCCTGTGTGCGGTATAAATCTTCTATACGGTACCTCTTGAAACATCGAACTCTTCGGCTACCTTCGTTGCGGAAGCAACAATCATGCGAGCACCAACAATTTGTCAGCTTTCGCATGTACTGAGCTCCGACGTAATACACTCACAAATACGCTGAACACCGTTCTGGCCACGATCGGCACTTGAAACATATTGAAAATATTGCATAGTTGATATTCGTCATCAAATACTATATTGCAATTCGCAAGCTTGGCTAGCATGTGCATTTATGTTCCAGCATGCGTTTGGCGCGGTGTTTCCATATTTTAATCCACTGCCTGTGTTACGTAGGAATATAAATCAGCTTTTAGTTAATTTGTTATTTCATCTTGACCGAGTGCTCACGTCGCGTCTCATCAACGTGGTGGGGTTGGATAGAGATCTAAGTCGCAAATAGTGTAACACTACAACAGTACGAAAAAACGCAAAAAAGTACTTATCCCTTCTGCCGTACTTGATATCTGAAAGGCGTTCACACTGTACAGCAGGCCAGTGTGGCCGAGCGGTTCTAGGCGCTTCGGTCTGGAACCGCGCGACCGCTACGGTCGCAGGTTAGAATTCTGCCTCGGGCATGGATGTGTGTGATGTCCTTAGGTTAGTTAGGTTTAAGTAGTTCTAAGTTCTAGAGGACTGATGACCTCAGATGTTAAGTCCCATAGTGCTCAGAGCCATTTGAACCATTTTTGACACTGTACCAAAACATCGACTGGTAACACAGAATCATATCGTGTATCTTATCAAATCTATGGTTGGCTCGAGGAATGGGTATTAGATCCCATTACGTTGAGCTGGATGGTGAATGTTCCACAGAAACGAAACTAACGTCACGTGTGCCGCAATGATGTGTAATAGGACCACTTATTTTTGCACTACACATAACTGGCTAATCAGGCATCAGCAGTACCAAGACTGTGAAACGGAACCTGTTAAAGGCTTTACTTTACCGAAGTATGCGATACCCTCCAAATTCAACCAGTTTAACGAGTATTTATGATTATAGAAAAGTTGTTGTGCATGTTAACAATGATTGCATAACATGTCTCCATAAACAGTCAACCCATTAAATTACACTGAATAACTGACCCACACAAAAGTTAATATCACTTGATCACTGATACAGCAAATGTCATCATGTAAAAACACTAAGTTCACCTTAAATAATTAATATGAAGTACGAAAAATAGTAGCCAACTTTCGTATTTAGGATCTCCTTAAATAAAAATCACCCAGTGAAACCTATTTGTTCACTAGGACCGGTTTCACTCAGTATTCACGTAAACACTCCTATTTTAGACGAAAACCAATGTAATTCTTAATAATTCATGTTATTTACTTATTTATACAAATTAGAGAAGTCAATTGCGAAACTTATAAAAAACGGCCTTTTTGTAACAAAGAATTATTCTGTTAAGTCAACAAATCTGTCTGTCATTTTAATAATCTGTTAAATAATGTCACTCGATATAAATTAATAACTTTTCGGCACAAATTACGATAACAGATGTACATGTGACTTATAAACTATATCTCTTTTTAGCAGTAATTTGACAAGGTTATAAATACAAGCAGTAAGACGGGTCGGGAGCGGAGTCTAAATGTCACTTTGGTAAAGTGTATGTGTGTTATTGTTCGAGATGGATAACCATTGCAAAGAGCATGTAACAGAAGTGCTACTTTGTGATGTGTCATTGTCTTTGGTGCACAGTGGAATTAAGATGGCCACCAGAGTAATAAATATTTGAAGTTTAAATATTTGTTGGTTTCGCTCAGTATTTATCATCAAAAGCACATCAAAAACACGGGAACTCATGTTTTTACCCCTAGACAACCAGATTTAGAGCCAGCATTAGCATCGAGACACAGCAGCGATCCAGCAAGCAGCAGCGATTACCACAATGCATTTTAATGTTGCCAACCGAACATCAAGTGCTAACAAGCTCCGTAAAGGGGAGTGAAATACTGCGATTATAGCAATATCTACGACTAGGTGACCATTGTAACTGTTATCCGACGATGTTCCTGTGTACACCAAAGTATCCTCGTTGGACAATCGTTGTTAAATGCAAAAAATGGCGGATAAAACTTCCAGTATATTCAGTGTACACGTAATTGCGAATGTGGACAACCATCAGCTGTAGAACAGATTAACGAAAAAAAAAAATAAAATGTGCCAGACCTGGACTCGAGCACGGATCTCCCGCTTAGTGCGTGCAGTTGCCTTGCAATCTGGATATGTAGGCATCACTCACAGCCAGGCCCAAACTGCTATTCGTCGTCAACCATACGTTTACTAACTGTACTCGTACACCCGTTATGTATAATCCCATGTAGGTGAGACATTTTACTCGAAAGTCTCTTGCACGTGTCGGCGGATAAATAGGATGCTGCAGTGCCCGTGTTATACCGAATTACAATGCAAACTTCCTTCGAACATGCATGCATTTCGTAATCCGCAATCAGCAAGGCACTGAAGTATCGTAAGACTTCCAGCTGTTGTAATGAATGGCAGCTCACTTTAATTGTGGATAAAAGAAAGAAAACGCCTCAACAAGAAGAAAGATCGCAGTGGAATCTGATTACAAGTTCAGCAGTCAACTATTTTTAGGACTTCTCGTCGTATAAATATTTAGGGGCAGTATTGTAACAAATGTGATATGGGACGATAATGTAAAACTCAGTATTAGAAGTGGTGAATGGATGATTTAAATCGGCTGGTTGGATCCTACTAAAACCCAATGAATCTTTAAAAGAAAACGCTACAAGGCTCTGGGACAACCAGTTCCACTGTTCCAGTGTCTGAAGTCCTTATCAAATAAGTGTATCACTAACGTGCGACGAAATATGAGACGTGATGGCAGGATCTCAATTTTGATCCGAGATGCTCGGTTAACTTAAATGTCGATCCTTGGAAATATGACGAGACAGTTCTCGTGAAATCCAGAGGTATAATTTTAGGGAACATACACTCTAAGACAAAAGAAACGAATGGGGGTCGGAAATCGGTAGATGTGATGTGCATGTAAAGATAAAAATATGATTACAACTTCAGAAAAATTTGATGGTTTACTCGAGAGAAAAAGCTACACAAACTGAGGAAGCCAATAAAACGTTAGTATATCTCGGATCCTTTTTGCAAGCAGTTATTCGACTTGTCATTGATTGATAGTGGTGTTGGATGTACTGCTGACAGTTATCGTGCCAAATTCTGTGAAATTCCCACGTTAGTTGTTCAAACTCCCGAGATTGTTGGAGGGACTTGTCTTTAATGCTTCAGACGGCTAAGGTAAGGGTTGGCAAACAGGAAAACAAGCAGTAAAAATTCCTTGCGTGTGCGGGTGCGCATTGTCTTGGTGAAATATAAACCCAGGGTTGGTTGCCGTGTATGGCAAAAAATAAATCGTCGACGTACGGCAGACAAGTCTCCGCCGGTTCATTTCGAATCGTCAATGAGATTTCAGGCCTGAGATGTGAGGAGACTTGACAGTCAGGTGTGCGATACCAACCAGCCACACATTATATGACCCGACAGCCAAGGGCACGTTCTGGGGTGCCATTCCTTTTCATAGCAGGACGCGTTTGGTTCTCATCCGCGGTCGCCTTACGGCACCACAGGAAGTCGAAGATATTCTAGTCCCTGTTTTGTAGCCCTTCATGATGAGCCATACTAGACTTACATTACAGCATGATAATGCACGCCCACACATGGCAATAGTTTCTACAACTTGTCTTCGCATTTTCCATGGCATTTCTTGGCAACAAGGTCGCTGGACGTCTCCCAAGTTGAGAACTTTTGAAATATTATGGGCAGAACCCTCTAACCAGTTCGAGATTAAGACGATCAAACGCGCCAACTGGGCAGAATATGGCACGATATCCCTGAGGAGGACATCCGGCACTTCTCTCAATCAATGTCAGACCGAGGAACTTCTTGCATAAGTTCCCCGGGGGGACCAACGCCTTATTGTCTTCATTCATGAAGACAGGGTGACCATCGTATATCTCGGGAAGGGGCTTTGGGATTAAGATGAGTGGGGCTACGCCACGTTCAAACGCATACAGACAGTAATGTTTACCTCGATCAATATGCAAATAGAATAGGGAAGAGGATTAATAATATCGGTATGATGTACCCTCCGCCGTACATTCTAAGGTAATGGATTATATGTATTTATATGTAGATGTTGTCAAATTTGAGTAAAAATATCGTCATCAGAAGTGAACACACAACCTATCAAGCAGATGTATGTGCACAAGACTCTAAAGCCCTAAAAGTGTGAGTGTGTGAGAGGGGCCTTCACGAGCACAAATTGCGAAGTATATTCACACGGTACTTTTACGTGATATGTTGTTCTTCAATTTTCCTTAAAAATTTAAGTTTCTCATTAATTTCACATAGGGCAGGTAACTGGTATATGCCGCATAGGATTTTTATCCTAAATTTCGAATCTGGTGCATTTTTATCCATAGCACGTCACCTACTTCCGTCATTTTGGATTAATGAACCTATACTTGTTTTACCACTTAGACTGGGAATAACAACCACCGTTGACGTTCCCTGATATTCCTTGAGATACTAAGAAATGGGTCAATGAATGCATGTGTGCAGTCCCAAGCAAAATACCGAACTAACAAGTAAGTACTGTAGTATTAATGCACTGGACCCACAATCGGAAGGAGAGAGATTCTGTTCCCTGTTCTTCGTGCCACAAACGTTAGATTTTAAATCATTCTATAGCCTTACATCTATGCGGCTACATAAATTCAGATAAAACTATGCGATACTTTCTTTTCTCGTGAACGTATTCCATTGCTCTGCGTTAATCATTACTTTTTTAATCAGTTTCACTGTGTTATTTCAGCAAGGACAATCATTTTAATTAACTATGGTCCGTGATGAAATGAAATTATTGCTGAAGAGCTATGACCCACAATCGTCTACGAATCTGAACAATATCAGCTGCAAAAGAATTACATTCGTTCTGCACACACCGAAGAAATAGTGATGGTCCTCGAAGTAATGCGATATGGCTTTACAGTAACGAGTTAAGTTTTTTGGTAGTCACTACAATTTATTGGGAATACAGTACTATTTACTGCAGGACACAGAGAATGAGAGTGTAGCAGAGATTTCTCCAACTATCTTGTCAGTATTTTGGTCTGGTGTCACATTACAGAATGTATGTAATCGAAGTGATTTTAGTGAAACTCAGATGGTGAGGAGTGAGTAATGTTTTCATTAAACTATTTTGCTTCCTTTCAGAAATGGATTAAATAGTACGTAAATTGTAGTAGTACACCACCCCTAAACAGACAAATAAAAGCTTTATGGCGTCTTACCAACGTTTTCTATGGTAAATAGAAGAACATTGTTAAATGCAGTGCGTTGGTAACCTATGCATATAACTCTTACACTAGAAGAGCGGCAAGCACGAGTTATAATTATCACGTACTTTTTTGATGTTGTGCCGGTGGCTGACATTATTGCAGCCGACCTCTCCCGTGTCAAAGATATCACGGCCCCAGGTGACCTCTTCCACACGTTATGTGAAGAGTGGGGAGTAACGGATGGGCAGCGAACGGAGATAGACATTCCGCCTGGAGCAACACTATTGCATTTACCAGTCGAGAGCATGTCGTTAGCTCTAGGGGAATAGCATATGGTTTCTTCTATGTCGAACAGCTGTATAGCTGCGCTGTGGTAGCGAGATCCTGATTAATTATTGCTGATTTTGTGGTGATATCCGAGTGCTTTCTGGGCGGGAAAAAGTGTTTCCAGACCCGTATTACGGCGCACGATGGAGTTTTCCTGCGCGTTTGTTTCCAGAAAGAAATGACAGCCACATTCAAGAAGCAGTGCTGTGCAGGGGAAGCGACCAGTTGGCGTTCTCGTGCGACGTTTGTCGGATCATTTTTTTAACTGAACGATGTTTCGATAAGGGGATCTGGGGTTAGTTGCTGTTTTACGCTACTCTGTAGTCACGTATTATTGACATTTACTGTGTACGATTTCTGCTTGCTTCAAGATACACAAAGATTACGGTGGTTCTCCGGACACGATTTTAAGAATATTGTGGTACTTAACTTGTTCAATATTACCAATTTTTTTATCTGTCTCCTGTACAAAGAAAAATTGTCGTCTATGGTTTCTACTGGAGCGCTAACGTAATGCCTGTTAAGTTAACTAAGGCTTGTGTGAAAGGCAGAGGTTTAACAACATATTTTCGAGGCGAGATTAGATGGGCTGCATAACATCTGAACTATTGCGCCTCACCTTAAAAGATTAATGTTGCCACTTTTCTGGGCGAGAGTTACAAGGTTACCTTCGCGGAGCAAGCACTACTGTCAGTCTTGCTTGTGTATGATCCAGAGTTAGCCTGTATCTAATGTATGCATGTTTCAGGAAACGGACTGCGTTATGATCAGGTGTATAATGTGAAGATGGTTTGTGTTGCTATGAAAGTTGACGTCTGTGACGCTACTGGTCTCTAAGAGATGTTCAGCATAGGTTAAGTGTATGAAGTAAAAATTGCTGTGATTTAGACATATCAAATTGTCTTACAGCCAGGCTGTCGGTTTCTGTAAACTCTGTAATTCTTCTGTTAAATGGTTTTGCGTTTTATTAACAGAACTGAATAGGGTTTACCTACTGTTCTTGCAATTTTACATAATGTTTTTTGCTTCTTGTTTTTAAATTTGTGGCGGCATCCTACTGTAATTAAAATTTCGAGAGTTTGTTTTTTAAAATTGAGGGATTGTGGGACTTCTTCTGAGTTTTGACAGGATATGCATTCTCAGAGTACTGGCAGTTATAGTGATGCTAAGATCTTCGGGATTTGACATTCTGTGAGAACGATTTTCTATTTGAAGAACATTTTGATATGTGAATAATTTGGGGAGGGAAGGTATTTGTTTTAGAAATGAATATAGTATTTTACATGAATGCTAAATAAAATAGATGCTATGAGTGAATCTTTGGCTATACTCCCTTCCTAGCGCCCCAAACAATCACGGAAATTTCGAAAGGGTGCTTAAATTAACTAATGGCACTATGTTTGCTATGAAATAAGAGTTTTCTTTTATTTATTACTTAATTTATTTATTAGGATATAATTTTGTAGGAAGTACGTCAAATGTAGTAATAAAAGGTCAAAATAGTTTCAACTTCCTTACTGGCATTGGAATTTGAAACCTGTATCGTGTGCAGCATACTTTTGGAAATGCATTAAAAATGTATTACGTTTTTTAGTAATCAGTGATAGTTTCAATCATGTGGCTGTCTTTATAATTTCAAAATTTTAACCGGAAAATACAAAAACCATAATTTTATAATTCCCGATGGTTCTTCATGTGCCCTGAGAGAAAAATTAACGTACACTAAATGCCTTAGGTATAACGGTAAAGTGACTGTTAGTTTACAGATAAGAATCTTTCCACTAGTAAGCAAATGTAGTGGGACTACCACTGTTTAAACGTGGTGCCGCTAACGAATTATATAAAATTCTGTACTTCGTATTTCTACGGAGTAATAAACGCAGCTTTATCACAATGCGAAAGAAGTCAACGTAGGCTCCTGTTTCCACGAACGTAAACGCACGAAAGATATAATGAAAGTCGAAACTAATTAGTTCTACGTGTCATGTGTTATAAAGAGGGGTAACTTGTTTTGTTTTATGGCAGATCCGTGACGCAACTGCTGATTTTCGGTCTACAATTTATACCGCTCCTTTCGCCGTTTGCGCAGCATGCTACATCAAAGCCCATTTTCGTATGCTCGGCAGTAATTTACATAGACGATAATTCATTTGCATATTACTCTACTTGCAACCGGAATAACTTTTAATGGAACACTGTTCACATGAACTAAAGTGATATGTAGCTAGCTGAAACGTGTGTGTATATGTGTTGCTTCACTTTAGAGGCAGTAATAACTAAAACGAATGTGTACTTTAGAGAAAAATTAATGCTGTAATAATAGTAGCCCAATGTGAATGTTCTTAATTCAGTACGTATTCTGTCGAACGTGATTTGTCGCATTACAATTCACTACGAACCATTGTGTCGTTCCTCGGTTTGTTTAGTAACTGAAGCTTTTCATTCCCTTTCAGGTCATTCACAGTTAAATACCCGGCTCATATTATATAGTACGGTTTCCGAAAAATTGCCACACTCACACTAATGAGTTAGTTGCTGTCTCCAAAGAGTTAGTCGCGAGACTTCCGCTGCTTCTGAGCAGCATCGCTCCTGAAGCACTGCAAGTAGTCTAGAATATGCAAACAAATGAAAACGAGTGTGTGTTGTATTTACGATGTAAAAAAGCACGTCCTGTATCGGAGATTATTTTTGTGGCACCGTAAATTCTAGCAGCAGCGAGAAATATAATCCAGAAACAGCACTCTTTCGATTTCCAAAGGATGCTAAGATAGAAGTGAGTATTGTTAGAATTAACAAAACGTGATTTAGCACGTTTAGTTACACGTTTCCTACCTGCGACATAATATTCAACATTGCCATTCACTAGTAGTGTCTTCAGAGCTCCCACTTGCAATAAAAAAAACTACAAAATTTTAACTAACAGTGTTATTATTGTTGTTCTCCGAGTGCATATAAACATATTAGTCGACAACTCTTTCAGTCGTTTCGTACTTGAGATCCACAACAAAGCTGTTTATACGTTTTTGTGGTTACCTACTATACTGCGCAGCAGAATTAAAGGCTCACTTTTTGTGAACCCCGTTGTGGCGCTTAAATTTGAAAAATGGCTGAATGCTGAACACTACGTTCCTCTGTATTGGTGCAAAAGCATGGCGCCCTGTGACATATGTAAAGTAAAGGCCACAGTTCAGACGTTCATGTGACTTGTAAGGTAGTTTAATGACGTCACATTGGCTCCAAATTTAACGCCGCCGTGGATATTTCACAAAACCGGAAAGTCATCAGACACCCCTTTTACCAACATGTCACCCCTCTTTTGAGGTCTCTGCGATGGAGGTCTGAAATGCGATGCCCAATGTTGAAATCACGTAGTATTCTTACGAATGGCCGAGGAAACTATTGCAGACACACCGTCGTTCAGGACTGTCACGAAAAAGCTGCAGGCAGTTGCATAAAGGGCGTCAATGAAAGTACCCCTTTCCCTGGGGATTTGATTCCCACGTATATCGCGGTCTAAAACGATATTTCGCACTATGATGGGCAAGAGGAAGACGTTCTTCACAACTTTTGATGCTCCTGACAGCCTCGGATGTTGCAATCCTTTTCTAAGGACATTGGGTGGCTGCACCCATATCGAACATGATCGCACCCGTGTAGAGCACAGTGCCACAGCAATTTTTGCTCCCGTGTACATGTTGGAGTCGCTAGGGACTGTTCAAAACCATTCGACGAAATCAGAACATGATCCAAAGCACATGCGTGAATAAATCGACAAAGGGCTCTTCTACGACCCACCCGTTCGATAAAACCTAAGTGCCATCCAGCCACCCTACTTTGTTGAGCACGTTAATAAAGTACCGGTACAGACAGAACCCGCACAAGAGTCTCAGGCGCCTGGAGGTAGGCTACGCCACTGTTCATTTGTCGCTACACTATTTCTCTTTCGTGTGACAGTAAGCCCCCTGGAATCGGAGAGTGGCCAAGGGGTTGCCAGTCTGCGAGAGCTTAGGACTTCTCACGAGTTTTTTCTGTAAAATGTATGGGCGCCACTGAGGGTTTTGCCCAATTTGGGTTGGACGGGTCTTGAAACGATCATTTGACCTTTTATTTACTGTGTGTCCCATTTCTCCGTCATCACGCCACAGGGGAACACAAAATAGAAGGTATGGAAAAAACATAAGCTGTTGCTACGCCCCAGGATGTCAGCAGTGTCGAAGGTTGAGAAGAATGTCTTTGTGTTGCTCATGGCCCAGTAAATTGTCGTTTTCGACCTCCAGACGTGTGGGAATCAACGCCCCAGGGTTTCATACACGCTCCTTATGCCAACTCACTGCGTCCTGTTTGTGCAGTTTCTGCTCGGGCGTATGTCTGGAATGGTTTCTTCGGCCTCTCGTAATAAAACCGGATGATCTCAAGGCTGGGCGTTGCAGTCCAGACAACCATAACATGGGCTTTAAAAGAAGGAATGAAGCGTGTGTACGGGGATGTGTGACGACCTTCCGATTGTGAGACACAATTTTGATGAAATGTGGCGCCATTGTGACCCTAGAGGTCACATGAACCTCTGAGTTGTGGCTTTTTCTCTCTCGTGTGTCGACACCTTGCTGTTCGAAGCCTAACGGAGCCCTAGGATGACGTCAGACGGCTTCATCTTCTGCACCATTACAGAGGAATATAGTACACACATTTGAGCCAAATTTCATATTTAGAGTGAAACTTCCTGGCAGAATAAAACTGTGTGCCACGCCGAGATTCGAACTCGGGACCTTTGCCTTTTGCGGGCAAGTGCTCTACCACCTGAGCTACCCAAGCACGACTCACGCCCCGTCCTCACAGCTTTACTTCTGCAAGTATCTCGTCTCCCACATTTCAAACTTTGCAGAAGCTCTCCTGCGAACCTTGCGGAACTAGCACTCCTACAAGAAAGGATATTGCGGAGACATGGCTTAGCCACAGCCTGGGGGATCTTTCCAGAATGAGATTTTCACTATTCAGTGGAGTGTGCGCTGATATGAAGCTTTATATTTAAACATCGCAAAGTAATTACGGGGTTTCGAAACAGTGATTCTATAATTTTGTAGTATAGCGTAAGTTGAATAAGGCAATTTGTCGTTCGCTTTCCAAACAATGAATAAGTCCACCTATAACCCGCCAACAAAAGGTTTAAAGCAGTCGGTCATTGAAAACCAATATTGATTCTGGAGCGTATTACAATACTCCCATAATCCCGGAGATACGGTTATTAATAATGAACGGATAGTGCAAAATAGAGATTCTAAAATCACGGGTCGGTTTGTGAGACGTGTCCAGCAGCATGTATAAACTCCAGTCACTATTTTATAATAATGAAGAGTAGAACCACATAACATTTTTTTGTGCTTGGCTACAATTTATAATTCATAATTTCGTAGTTTCAGATACCTGCCATCATTGCATCTATCATAAGGCAAAAATCATAAACAATGGCATGTACAATTCTTCGTTCACACTATAAAAACATATTTCGTAAGAACAGGAAATTACCAGGGTCTGTACATTATTTCAGTAGATCACAAACTGGAAGCGTTTACAACTAATGCGGAACAAATAGAGTAATTTACATGAGTAATCCATACCAAATTCCTTAAAATATTAGTACAATGTATATCCTACGAAGTGTAGGTGCATACTAGCGATGATACTGTCTCCAATAAGAAGGTAAATTATTCAACCGCCATCAGGTGGCGCTCAAAGACGAGTAGCATCATACCCTATTTAACAGAGGGCAGACAGGTGGCAACATCAATAACATGTCAAATAGCTTGAAAATATACGTCTCATTTTGTTAATGCCTCCAGTGAACTTTAAAATAACGATTTCATGTGGTTCAATACATGTGAGTTGAAGATACATCTATAGGCACTATTACAAATGGCTCGAATGGCTCTGAGCACTATGGGACTTAACTTCTGAGGTCATCAGTCCCCTAGAACTTAGAACTACATAAACCTAACTAATCTAAGGACATCACACTCATCCATACCCGAGGCAGGATTCGAACCTGCGACAGACTGTAGAGCCTAGAACCGCTCGGCCACCCTGGCTGGCACACGCTTACAACCATCCTCTATTGGAGTAATACATTTTTCAATCTTCAGTTACACATAGTTAAAATATCAACAGCAATTACGACGCTGCAGTTGCCCTCCGCAAATTAACTGTTTTGATTAGCTATTATACTTCGCTAATTGCATGTTTACGATGTATTTAAATTCTACTCTGCTTCTTGTTGTTTTGATTTTTGCCTTCACAAGAGTGGCAGAAACACTTTTTTACTTGTATCTTGCACAAAAATATCATAGTATACGCCATGTTGCCGACTGACATTATTATTTCAATCGAAAAGTTACATCAGTGGTCAAAGCTACATTTTACCGCCAGGTTCTGAAAGCGCTATGTTTAGTCTCAGCGTCTGTTTGACTAAACATCTCAAATTGCTTAACGTTTATGCACTGAGTGCTAGTATGGCTATTTAGTAAGTGCAGTCTTCACTGGTTAATTATACTGTTCATTATAGTGAAAATAATATAGGTCATCTTATACAAAAGAATTACTATTACGTATTGTACTAACGCTTAAGAGTGAAACTGAATGCTGAAGTTGACTGTTATATGTTTGAGAGTCATATTTCCTCATTAACGCTTTGTGTTGAACTTGATGCTAAGAACTGCTCTTAGTAAATTAACTTTGCACTTTTTGAAAGTTTGTGAAGCTCCGACAATGAGTAAAATGTGTAATGCTAAGTCCTTAATAAAATATGTACTAATTATGTTTTAAAAATTAACATAGTTTGATTAACAAGTCACTTCTGCATTTTCTAAATAGCTATAAGCTATTCATTCTAAGAATTTATTCTAAGAATTTCCACTTTTTTTTAGTCATACAGAAGCTTAACCGGGAAATAGTACTTTAAGAACCCAGAAACAGAATAAAATTGTGATTGAGATATAATTTTTCGATGTAAACAAAAACGTCAGTTAGCAAAACGGTGGACACTGAGCTGCTTTTGTGCAACGGCGTAGAAGTGAAACATATATTTCATTATAGATATAATTTTACGATGTAAGCAAAGATGTCAGCCGGAGACATGGCTGATACTACTCTGTTTTGGTCCAAAATACGGAAGTGTTTGTACCACAAGGATAATAACAACAAGAAGAGTAGAGAGTAAGTACATCTGTCTCACAATGCATCATAAGTAAAGAAATCGCGAAGTATAGTACCTGAACAAAACTGTTAACTTGCAAAGATCAGCTTCAGGGTAGAAATTTCTGTCAGTGATTTAGCGAAGTATTTATTAGTGACTGAAGTACGTATTATGTCAACTGAAGATAGGTGAAAGCCCGAAAGGCATATTGGTGTAATGAAGAAGTACAAGAAAGGTTACTGGTTGCTGTATTTGTTAAAATCACATAATCCACAGACACGGAGCTCAACAAACCATAAAATGGATAAATGTTAGGATCCTTTTATGCCTGCAGTTTGTTTTCCATCATACATAGGAAGGGGGGGGGGGGTCTAATATCAACCGAGTGGAAGCGAATAACTTCGGACGGACGTTTCAGACATTCTTAGCACAATAACATTTCCAGTTGCAAGAGACTCTTTATATAGAGTTAGAGGGTTTTTCTAGGGTGTTCTCATTTTCGGTGAAACATTAATGGACATTCTTGAACAAAAGTGTGTATTAAAATATCTTGGGGCTCATGAATGGTTCACAACAGAGATGGGAAATAAATACATAAACTTCCAATGACTAACCACAGACGTCAGTACATAAACAAATTATTTAAAAATACTACAGCCACAGAAAGCTACAACTACAGCCAAAGTAAATTCCTCTTGCTCCGACCGCTACGGTGGCAGGTTCGAGTCCTGCCTCGGGCAAGGATGTGTGTGATTTCTTTACGTTAGTTAGGTTTAAGTAGTTCTAAGTTCTAGGGGACTGATGACCTCAGCAGTTAAGTCCCATAGTGCCCAGAGCCATTTGAACCATTTTCCTCTTGCTCCAACATCCATTAACATACAAAAATGACACTTTCCATTCGATTTTGCACCATCTTCTCATTGACGACATCTTGCATAAAACGTAAACTCAAAACTATATACATCTTCCAGAATCGGTTTGATATTCCTTCCAATGTTTGCAGGAAGTGGTGTGCAATTCTTTACCCAAGAAAACTATCGCACAGTGTAGTAACAACACTAAAATCTTGTAACTATGCGAGGAACACAAGAGCCCCATGTATTTTCAGTAGTACAGATAGCAACAAATTAGCCAACTACAGAGTGCGAAACATTACTTGTCCTGAATGTGATAAGTGTTACATTGGACAACCAGATAGAGACACAGCATCTAGGATGAGCGAACATAAATAAAGCTGAAGGTGGCGGAATTAAGACTCCACAATGGCTGAGCATGTGTCGAGTAAGGTCCATTGCTACCAGACACGAAACCGTGCCCTCATGTCAACCAAAGTCCAAAAACAGAAACTGTTGAAATCTGTGGACATGAACAAACATCTGTTGCACAATCCTGATTTAATATTAAAAGACCATATATAGCGCAGTACAATCACTTTCTAGACCTCTGTTAATCCTCATAGTTCTCCAGTTCTTCCCACACTAGCTGTTCTATTCTATTAAACAATTTGTTCCTGTGCTTATTTACCTATATTATTGTCATTGTCTATGAATCACGTCTGTTCTATTGTGTGAATTGTCAGTTACATCTGTTACCATAATCCTGTGTTATTTTCCATCTCTAACATCACTACAGGCTATAGTAACACTCTTGTCAAGAATTTATTTTATTTTATTGGGATTGTTGATTTAATTTATGCTCTTACGTTTCCTTTTTTGAATTTAGTTTTTCTGGTTTTTCTGGTCTCTTCTCTTTATATTTACTAACTGTTTAACATTTAACCTTTTTAATTGCATTACCACTGCACTGTTAAAGATAACATTTACTCAGAATTGTTACCTCACTCTTGATGTGTTCAATAATATTACCTTTTCGACGATGATAGCTAAAGTCTGATGATGGCCTTGTTAGCCGAAAACTGGTTAACGAAATAAATTAATACTACAGAAGACATAAAATATTTTTCTTTTAATTTATGACTGAGGAACTATTCGGAAAATTGAAATTCCAAGTAACCCACACCTAGGGTTGAATAGTTATGCAGATTTTATCTTTGAGCATAAGCTACTAGTAGTACGTAGGGGATGCAAAGAGACCGCACAAAAAGTGCTGCGATTGGCGCTAGTTCTAAGTGTGGAGAGACGAGACTCTAAAAGGCTAATATGTACCTTACTTTTCGCAAAATGAAGTGTGACTGACGCCTAGACAACTATCCGTTCAATATAACACAGAGGTTCATAGCTTAGGATCTCCCTTTTTCACCTTTCCTAGAAGTGGTAGCAGGCGTCCGATGCCGACTGACGGATTTTGGAGAGCATCACGGAATTATCCGAAACGTGCTCGTCTGCCTTCGCTTTCAGCTGGGTAGAGTGGGCGGGGGCGGGAGAGAGAGGGAATATTCCTTTTGGCTGTGGCACTACTGCCATTAGTTTTTCCTTGCTGCAGTGAGGATCCGCTGTTTGAAGGCCTTCGCTCAGCTTTTACAAGGTAAACGACTGCTGGGTTCTTAGTTCGTCCAAGTGCAAGGTGGTAATCACATCGTTTTTGCAGCAGAGCGCATGTATCTGTGCCTGGAAATCTCGACTTCACCTACGGAGGCCCACTGGTAAGAGCCAGCCAGTCAGTTCCTTGGATGGAAACGTAGCCAGTGGGACCAATAGAAAGAGTGTTTGCATTTCTGCTGTTTGCTCACCAGTATCCGTTCACTCTCCTGGTATCACCTCTAGGTTTCTCCCACATTAAAATTAGCGACTACAGTCGCAGATCAGATTTCACTTCCGTCTTTGAGTTCACTTCAGTCTATTCCCTTAGCCATTTTTTACTTTCGGTATTTATACCATAAATTCTCAACATGCGTGTCTCTATTGCTTAGCCCTGTTTCGGAAAAAATTTTACTCTGAAACTCTATCTCCAACCACCAAAAGTTAAAAGTTGTAATATCTAGTGATTTCAGCTTATGGTTTGCCACACATTAGAAGCTTAAATAGGAAACCGTCTTCAGTTTACCAAAGGATTTCTTGCTAGTTTTAGAGCAATTGGTTATTTGCTTTACCGTTGTCGCTTTAAAGTCTGCTAACTACTGATATTATCTGTAGACATGTATTCCTTCTCAATTTCCCTGTAAACTCCTGCTAAGAGGCTACGTTTGTAAGAAATCTTCTTGCCTGACTTCTGTTTTAACTATAAATTTTCCTCTGCAGATCCTTATTTAAAGGAAACTTATTCAGTACACTAATATATTTGAACCATTACTGATTTTAAATGGTTATTAATGGGTGAGTAGTTATCTAGAAAGTGATCTGTAAACAGATATTGGAGGAAGATAGCTAATGAGGAATTCTGAAGTCGACTGTAAGTTTTGTGTGCCACAAAATTTTGTTGGATCGCCACCCAATATAACTAAAATTGAGATAATTTAATATATGAATTAATCACTGGTTTAGTAAGCATAACTAGTGTGTTAATATTAATATAAAGATCCAAGCGAATATATCGAATGAGTATACGGAAACAATTAAGTAGAATCGTTAAATCAAATAATTCAGAGCAAGCAGGAACTTAAACCCCAACAAATAGAATAAGCTATTCAGACAAAAGTCTACAATTATAGGGGCTGCCTTTAGCGCTTCAAAAACGCCAGAAGAGATCTATTGAAAATAATCTTATAAAAGGGAAGGGGTTTGTCCAAGACACAGTGATCACAGTTTAACACAGTTTATAAAAATGAAACATCCTATTAAAAATTCGAAAAATAAGCCTAAACTATGACCTGTCGTGGCCTGTTATATAACTGATTAACTCACTTATGTTATTATTATACTGAGTGCTGAGGCGCGTTGCGATGATAAATGAAATAGAAATTTCGGGCCCGTATGGGAGAAGTTCACAAAAGCATAGACGATTAGCACACGCAAGGATAGAAATAAAGAATTCTGCCCATCACAATAAGTCAGCGGCTTAGAGGTTCATGCATGTCGTTGTGATTGAATTATTGTGAACACGAATAGTATGGAACACTTTCTTACAAAGAAATGTATCTGCATCACCTTGAACATAAAACTAAGCTACGCTGGACTTAAACAGTGGCAAATGCTGTGAATATTCATAAAATAAGCAAAATTATTAAGACACACGGAAACTTCAAGAGCACAAATGAAACCGTGTAGATACGAATACTAACGAAATATCACGCGGAATTAAGAATAAAACTTATTCGACATGGTCCTGGAATTACAAACAGTGAAATTATCACCACGTGGTATGAAAAAAGCTATGCCATATTAAGGGGAACACCCTATCCCAACAATCTTAAATTAAGTGACTTGGCTTCCCCGTATTTCAGGAAACACTGTAGCCATTGAGATGAAACTTTTACAGGACATTCAATTGTATGTTTTGAGTCCACTGAGCGACAGTAATTGCCTTTCAGCCGTTGCTTTAGGAAATACATTTTTTTAATTACATGGTTAAAATGTTGTGTCCTTTTTTTGTATGTCATTCTAAATAATTTTTATTATACATAACATTATCTTCTTCTTTTAGTTCAGGAGACTCAGGATATGAATGTTATTACTCCCTGGAAATTTGAATACTCTACTCGAAGTGCTTTTGAGATTTAGGGAAAAATGCAACAGAACATGTAAATTTTCAGGAACGGCTTCTAAGGTTTCAAAAGACTGTAACTCACTTAATATAGGCTTCATTTTTTAGTTTTAGTTACAAGGAAGCACCCTGCACCATACTGTATATCATATTCTTGTTCTTTTAGCAAGTATACTCTGCTCTATCAATGGGAACCTTGTCCATCATTTCTAGTTCTCTGATGCAGTTTGCTACTGGATTAATTACCATATGCTATAGCACTTTCACCCTACCAATGTTGCCATCACTGAAAGCAATAACAGCATCACTGACCCCCACTTTAGCGTCTTCATTCCACCAAAAACATTTCTTGGTAAGCGAGTCGATATAGGATTATTGAACGAATCATTCAGATTTTGAGTCTGACCATGTAGACACTTCTTCATTAATTCAGGATTTGCCAGGTCTCTGTAAATAGGTTTTATGATCTCCACGACTGCTCATAGAATGGAATGTTTATGGCTGTATGAACTGTTTGAGTGCTGGACATAGTAGCAATTGTACCATGAATCAGGTACAGTTATTCAAAAGTGTTGTAATGGTTTATCATCAGTTGGCAGTCTGTGGAAGAAGGTAGCCCATACTGCCTGCTTCATTTTCAACAAATCCTCAGTATTATTTCTAATGGCCATCCAGTAATACTGCTGTAGTTCATCAATCATTTTGACTGTCAGCCAGTCTCTCATGGTTTTACCATTAGAAAGTTTCTTGTCTCTCAAACTTTGTTTCAACCTCCACAACTTGGTTCCCACCTTCTTCTGGACATGATCTTTATAACATAGCAGTCCAATCCTTCTATATATAAATTACGGATTTTATTATATCATGAAGTAACGCGCGTAAAAATTTTAACCTTTTCAACCAGTGTAGACAATATTCTAAAAATAGAGTAAACTACCTCCCATGTGAGTTTATAAGTGATATATACGTATCATATTATTCGGAAAATTGCGAATTTTGTAATGAAATAAAAATCCGAAAATGTGAAAAAGAATTTCCGTTCTAACTCACCTTAAAATTGAAGCGAAATCAAAAGCAGAAGAAATAAAACACATACATACGAGAAAAGTTCGCACGTACTTTCCAATTAAAAGAGAACTCGGACAACTGAAGCGTAAACCTGTGCTGGGGCAATGAACTTCCTATACTACGTATTCTGCTTGCACAAAGCAAGGATCGGAAAACCTTACTACATACAGAAAAATAAACTCCAGACTACGGTCGGAAAAATATAATAATTCGTCTACCGAACTTGAAAATTAACTAGGAGGTCAAACGTGTACATCAGTTAGAACACTTAGAGACATTCACACATTACCACACTCACCAGCGCCAAGTCACTCTTTAGAGTAACGTCTTCACTTAGCAAAGGTCGAGTCCCGGGTGGCGAGAGCACACTCTTCCTGCAGTGAGCTTCTCCCAGATAGCTGGAAAGACCAGAGGGGTCTTTTTCGCCACCAACTTAACTGCTTTCGAATTACTACCGAAAGGGTACAAATCTCTTTGCCTTAACTGAAGAAGCTACGTTGGCAATACTGATGCTACCATAACAGACAGCCAGATGCTATACTGCTGCCTTATCAAATACGAATACAACACACACACTCGCTCACTCATTCACGCAGATAATAAAGAGAGAAAGGAAATTTGGGTGCTCAAAATATAGGTAATGTTCACAGGGTTAGATACTTACTGGAAAAATCTGTACTTTAATATAGATTTGTACCACTTAATGGGGACCAAGATGAGGTACAAAACAATATTAGAAATGTTTGAGTGTGACAGCACGAATTAGAAGTTGAATAGTTTGAAATGAATCTAACAGAGACGTTTCAGTTTCTCAGTGATTGTTTGTAGAGATTTCTTTTTAATTCGTTTGAAAGTCTGTCTTAAAGTACATAATACACACAAATATGTTAATCATACTATGTTCATGCTTTAATAATTTTACTCAAGCTTTGAAAATGGTAGAATGAATGTAAACTTTAATACTGTTTACACTTCAGCAGAAAGTGTGAAGAGCAATTTTACCACCGTTAAACTACACCCTTTTAGCCTCGACGTTTGGATTCATTTTCAGAATGATAACATAGATGTGTACGTCTTGACTGCCATTTCGCCTATGACGTTACCATGTAAATTACTTCATTATTACTCTTTCCGAAACCAATGTATTACAATCTTTTGATAAATGATGTTCGAATTTTTGTCATCAACAAATACTGATTCATTTGGTGGCTGAAGGTTTCGATGGACTACTTGCTCCGAGAGTAACAAACTGAAAGCGCTCGTCCTCTTTCAGCTCATAGATTACTCTGTCCATCAAGCAGTAGTTGAAGGAAGTAAGTGCTTTCTAAAGAGGTCTTAATGCAGAGCTTAGCCCTTCAGAGCCTTTTTGCTGGACTGCAGAATAAGGGGCGTGAAATAAAGCAAGATTAAAAAAAAGTTATCATGCTGTCTCTTTACGACAGCCTTTGGAGCACTCTCTTTATAAAATGGCTAAAAGACTGGAATGGTGGGGATCACTTACTTAGGTTTTAATGTACTAAGTGCACCATCTCCCTCGTAAAGTCATACATATTTGACAATCTAGTAAATAACACGTCTTTGTCTTTCGTTATTTCTAAAAATGGATAAATTACGTTACTTCCCGATGCAAGGGGCGTTTCCCTGCTACGCATCTTAAGGGGAGCCGGAGGTGGTCAAATCCAAAAAATTACGATTTTTTTTTTGTTACCGAAAATTAATTGGAACATTCCTCTTTAATGTAAACTTTGAATTATTGTTCTACTCGCACTATAATTGGAGTTATTACCATTTTCCCCCACGCTTGCAGAGGAAATGGGCGGCCGCTGAGTGCATCTGACACCCTCTCGTGACTTCCTGGCGAACTGCTTGGGATTTTCTTGGCCTGTTACGCATACAGCGCCTTATGTTACGCAAACAGCGAGTATGAAAGGGTTGGCTGCATTGTTTTCTGTGACAAATGAAGCGCTAAGAGCGCGGAACATCGTCTCTTTGCTGTTTACCGTTTCGAATTAGTTCAGTGTTGCGCCTGTTGTTGGTAGTATTATACTTCTTGTGTAAAGCGTTGTTCTGGTTACGATGCCACGTTTTAGTAATCGTGTATATAAGAAGAGGAAGAACATAGGGAAAAGAAATTTAACACTAACACCAAGTTGCGATACTACAATTACTGAAACTGTGCGTTCTTCTGCTAAGCAACTCATGGCCGGCCATAGCTCTGTGACATCTTCTAGCAAGAAGCTGACTGGTGGAAGTGACAGATTTCGTGAATATGTTAGTGACAGTGATGATATTAACGAAGTACTGAATATTGGATTATTATCTTCTGTGCTGAAAGAAAGTGTTCTATGCAAAATGTGTTCAAGTGTAGGAGTGGGACTAGAGATAACAAAGCACTTTGGTTTAGCATGTGAGATGAAGGTAATTTGTGCATGTTGCAAGTATCAAGTTACTTTCTACAATTCACATGTCAGTCTCTGTGGTGATAATGGACGATCTAGAGTGTTTGATGTGAATGTTCGACTTGTGTATGGTCTTCGATCCATTGGAAAAGGGTCTACTGCTGGTAAACTGTTTTGTGGTATTATGAACTTGCCATCGCCTCCAAGCAAATTTGGGTACTACTGTGAACTGGTAGGATCGTCTGTTGAAGATGTGGCTTTGAAAACCATGAAGGAAGCAGTGGAGGAATCTGTAGAAATGAACGGTGGTTCTAGGGATTTGGTAGTGGCATTAGATGGTTCCTGGCAAAAAAGGGGTCATAAATCCCTGAATGGCGTTGTAACTGCTGCTTGTGGTGACAGTGCAAAAGTGATAGATGTTGCAATATTATCAAAACATTGTAGGTGCAAAAACAAAATCAAAGGAGAGCACAGTGGAACCTGTGAGGCAAATTTTAGTGGATGAAGTGGAGCAATAGAAGAGGATGGAGTGAAACCAATTTTTGAACGTTCAGTTCCCAGATCCAACGTTAGGTACAAATACTACCTTGGGGATGGTGACTCCAAAGGTTTCAAGACTATAGAGGAACTGAAACCAAATGGAAATGAATTTGTAGTTGAAAAGTTGGAATGCATTGTACATGTGCAAAACCGTATGGGTGCATGGCTTCGAAGGATCAAACAAACTTTGGGTTCAAGTAAGCTCAGTGATGGAAAGAAATTAGGAGGGAGAGGCAGGCTTACTGATGAGGTGATTGAACGTCTACAGAGATACTATGGGTATTCTATAAGGCAAAAAACTAGTAATGTTAGTGACATGCGAAAAGCAGTGTGGGCATTGTTCCTTCATACTGCCTCTTCCAATGAATACCCTCAACACAACTTGTGCCCAAAAGATTCCTGGTGCAAATATAATGCAAAAAAGGACTAAGATCACAAAAATGGTTTGCCAGCAGCTGTGATAAATGCTATAAAACCAATTTTTCATGACTTAGCACAGCCAGAATTGTTACACAAATGTCTACACGGAAAGACGCGGAATCCTAATGAGAGCGTAAACAATTTGACTTGGGAAGTGATTCCTAAAACGGTGTTTGTAAGCATAAAAACACTGCACTTTGGCATTTATGATGCAATAGCAACCTACAACCAAGGGAACAGTGTGAAGTTCTGAAGGCATTAGGATTTACAGCTGGGGTGAACACTGTATGAGCACTAAGAAATATTGACAGAGAAAGGATAAGAGGAGCAGAAAGAACAGAAAGGCATATGAAGTATGATGGAACAACAGGCCAGAAAAGAAGACAGAAGAGGAAGCTTTTGGAGGATGAAGAAGAAGACCCTGATAATCCACCCTATAGTGCAGGAATGTATTGAGAAACTTTGATAGCCATTTCCCGTAAATTAGAATTTTTCAAATATAAGAAATATTTTCGCAAAATCCACTCAAGTTAGAGAGATGAAATTTTTATACAGGACTTCTAGTGGTCAAACTTACATTGTAACACAGCCATTTGGCAATATTTCAGTAGTTTCATTTCAGTTTAATTATAAAGCATTTATTTGTAAAAAAATTGGGTCATTAATAAAAAAATATTACTTTTGAATGCATTATGGGAACAGCAGTGATCAATGTCTTGTAAATAATTACTATTAAAAACTGTCTTAATCACGATTTATTTTACAAGGTGACCGGTTTCGACCACTACTGTGGTCATCTTCAGACCATTGAGTAGGAACCCCTTTCTGTTGGAGAAAGGGGTTCCTACTCAATGGTCTGAAGATGACCACAGTAGTGGTCGAAACCGGTCACCTTGTAAATTAAATCGTGATCAAGACTGTTTTTAATAGTAATTAATAAAAAAATAATTGGAAAGAAACTAGAAAAGATACTCCAAAATCCCTCTGTCATAACTGCAATACTAAACCACTCTACATGTAAAAAAATTCAAATTTTTCTATTTGGTAGTTTATTCATAAATGTTCCTCAAACTTAGTGATTTTAACATGGGCAGCATAGGCACCTCCGGCTCCCCTTAAACAACCATTAGATGCGATAGAGAGGTACCAATCTAGGACCAACTTCCCTTGCTCGATTTCAATCTTCACAAGCATCAGAACAAGTTAATTAACCTTCCTGATATGACCCAGCCTTACACTGTGCTAGGAAGACTTTTGTTTCTTTTCATACCAGTGCAACCCTTGAACAGTGTAAGCAGGCTGTACTGCGATTCATGAACGTGTCCCGGTGATTGAACTTGGGTTGGTAAACTAAAAACACCAAAACTCTTGGTGTTCCACAGTGTTAAAAGAAAAACCAGCTAAGTAAATTTATTAATAGAGTAAGACATTTGCATTTTAGAACTTTTACTATATGAAAGTGAAATCGTTCTGCCAAGCTGAGAGAGAAGGATCGATTAAAATGAGTGAACTTGAATTTTTCAGTATGAACCTTTATTTCCTTATCATCGTTACAGATTAACGAACTTGTAGCTCAACGGAAATTTCACACAATGCAATAACATTCTTGCGTAATCTGGCAGTTCAGTTGAAATGAGAGTTTTAAGAAGCACCTAAAGACAAAGAAACATCAGGACTTTTAAGTCTCATTAAACGAAGTACTGAGTAGTTTTTTGCAGCTAGTTTCTGGCTTGATCGAAAGGAAGAAGAGGAAGAAAAAGAAGGAAATGGTTTCGATAATGATGGACCAGAAAACACTCAACATACGTATTTAGGACTGCAGATCAAAGGCTTCAGATCATCGATAAATTTAGTACACGATATGAGGCATACATTCCCAGCTGCCGTGCTTATATGTTTATGTGAATTTAAATTGGCTGCAAATATATCTTACAGCCTCTTAAACAAATCACTTCAGCCACTTTAATACTTTATTCTGTTGGCGATATCAGAGAGACAAACATCACCAACTTAGAACATCTTCTCAGTATCTCCATTGTGGATGACGAACTGCGACTGTGATAAATCGCCAATTTAGAACATCTCTCTTACCTTCATTAACATTTCGTGTATTAACTTCTTGGATAACGCATCTCCACAAAGGAATGTTTCAATACACAGACGATTGCTACAATAAGATAATGCTGTGTATTGATCATACTGCAGACAACAATATAATGATTTTTGTATTTCAACTATAGCATCGCAATACGTATATCATTAACCAAAATGTGTTGTAACTATTACTTTATATTTCAGAAACTAGTTCTTGTGGATCTTACAAAGGACTAAAATAAAGAGCTGTTGCCATTATACGGTCTTTCATTTGTTTCAATTCTAGTTCGCTAATAACACCTTGTGTAAAACTATGGCCAGAAAGTTACAGTTTTATTACTCACATTTCATAAAGAATAACATTACTCAAAATTATGTATCTAAATTGAAAAATAATATCAGTCACTACTCTTGATTAAATCTGACTTTTGGTAAGGAAGGAGTGATTATTGCTCATACCAATTTTTTATAATGTACCTACTGTAACGGGATGCCTCAAATAAAAGCTGATTATGAAAGGAAATGAAAAAGATCTTCTCCATTATAAGTACTTGTAATCCAAACAGATTCAACTAAATATTTTTGTTGCTGTGTAAACTGATATACAAAGATCTGTCAAAATATTTTTACTATAATTTAAACACTTTGCTTAAGCCTCCCTAGCAGATATAGTCAAACACTAATCACATTAAACATAATGAAAAATGACACATTCTACGTATGTATGATATATCTTTCAAACAGAAAGCGTATTAACATTTTAAACTGAGATGAAAATAAGTTTGTTTCTGGATTGGATTGAAATATTCAAGACAATCTCTTAAATGATACTTTCTTTTTTGTGAGAACTGCCGCTTTCCTCTAAATTTACTTGTTTTGAAACATTGCCATACAGGCAACAACCGTTTTAAAACCATAAAACTGCCGAGTGGTACAGAAATGGCACTGGAAGTGTGTACTCTTGAATGGCAGATACATATGCATTCACTTTCACTCTAGTAATACTTCCTTGAGCTAAATAAGGAATTTAAGACTTCACTTGTTTCCTTCTTCATGTCCATTAAAATTACCTACCTCTGTGATAAGTAAACTGCAAATTTACAATAAATAAGTTTCATAGACTATTGAAAACTGACAGATAGTAGAAAAAGCTTCTACCAAGAATTAAAATTACTTGTCCCTTGCTTACTGTTACTGTTTTCTTATTATTTACCAGTATCAGACAATGAGAAACTAGTTTTGGAATGTGTCTTAAGAGGACCACAACCTGCCTATCTAACCCATATTAATTTACGAAAGTATTTGATCCATTTCTGAATAACCTATTTGATGCAGAATCTTAATAATTTTACTGTATGTTACATGATGCTAATAAAGTAAACTGTACTAAAATCTACTTTAGCCATTTTTTAATTTTTAAGAAATACTTTTTTAAATTTATTAACAAAAATATAATTTTTTTCGCAGAAAATCTTATTTTGTCAATTTCCTAATGGTGAAATATTAATGATAGTTTCTGATATAATGGGGCATACGTACTGAAAACTTTAGTTTGTGGGAAATTGACTTTAAAGAGAAAACTTTTGAAATTTGTTACTTACAGTTAATTAAAACTGTCCTGCTGCATACGATGGTCCTTGGCTTCTAGCAGGTCTTCCAGCTTCTTTTTAACCTTCCTGGATGTTTGTCTTGCTTTCTTCGCCATATTAGATGCAGACCTTTCTGCATTGGCTATCCTCATTTCATCACAATGTGGCAGCCCAGTTATCATATTTTTACCAGAATTAATGCCCAGCTTTTTCGTTACCCAACACTTCAGAATATTACCACAATTGAATGTAATAACAGCATCATGAACTCCTAGTTTAATTGTATGCATGCCAACAAATACAATTTTACGAAGGCGGTTCCAAATTATGCTGTCGAAACTTTCATTTGGGTTCTGTGTCTGCCCATGCAGACATTTCTTTAGAAGGTCAGGATGAGCCAAGTCTCTGAAAATGGTTTTAATTGCTGTAATATCAGCAGCAGGAAGAGAATTCTGGCGAGAATAAGATTCTCCAGTTGCCTGAGCCCTATTGTATTTGCACCACGAATTTTCTCCTGATGGACACAATCCATGACATGGCTTATCATCAGTAGAAGACTTACGCAAGAATACGGCCCAAACATCTCTCTTCATTGCCTCCAGATTTTCTTGATTTCTCCTAATTACCTGCCCATAGTATACCTGCAAGTTTTCTATTTCAGTTTTAGTTAACTGACCCTGTCCAGTCAACAATTTTCCATCTTCTAATATTTTTCCTTTCATATCAACAGTTAGTTCTCTCAGCCTTGTTCCCAAATGTTTTGAATATGGCCTAAACATTCTAATTTGCTAATAATGGCATCTCCATGTGGCTTAGAATTCACCACATTGTTGTATGCCTTACTGTCACCATCGCCCAAAGGTTTGGTGTACCATACGCCTCTTGTTTCTACGGAGCGATGAAATATTTGTTGTACTCCATGAACTTCCATACCACCACTTGTTCCTCTAAAATTAGCCACACAGTTGTGTTCTTTATCTTCATTGACTTTACAACATTTGCAATATTATTATCTCCACATCTAACACCTTAGCGGTGTCTATACTCATGGCAGTCATAACTCCCTTCAGAGGAGTATGTCCTCTATTCTGCCAACTTCCATCAAGTGCAACTGCAATATCCGAACATACATCATTTTCTTCCACCGCTTCCCTAGCAGTCAGTTTCATGCTTTCCTCGCTGTCCTCACATACAGCTTTCTCAAATATAGCAATCAGTTTTTCAAATTTATTTGGTGGTTGATGTAAGATCATCACTCAACAAAATGTACTCCCTGCATCCATGCCCTTGCAAATGGATCGTAATGCATTAACTAATCTGGTACTGATTTCATAAGGGCCACTTGCATCTGTTTGTAAAGAGCATATAGTGCAAATTAAATACACTCTGTGACTCACCACACTTTCTACACTGTACAAATTTAGAAACTACATGTGATAATATTCTCATATTTATAATAATGTTACTGCACCCCTTGTCACTTACAATAAATTCTTTGTAACTCTCTTGAAATGGTGAGAGCTTATTTGATGATGCACTTGTTGAAGAATTACAATTAGAAACATGGTTTGCCAGGCGACATAACCTCTTGTATAGATAGCTTTGTAAACTTGTTTCCTCTAAATTGTTGTTTCTTGAAAATACCTTTACGTTTCGTCATTTTCAATAAATACAACAAAACACACGTAAACAAGCGCTGCAAACGTAAGTATAACAACTACTCGCAATCACACTTGAACGAAACTAATCGCGTGTTTGAAAGCGTGTTTTTTACAAACAGCAGAAACAAAAGAATACCGACTGTTGCATTCCAAGTGTAGTCAACACACTCGGGAGTAATATATGGAGAAAATTAGGTGACGGAAAAGTGAACGTGACACATAAACACACGTGGTAGGAAAATGCTCTTTAAATGCTCGAATTTTTTTTCAGCTAAATCCTTTTCAGAGTACTTCAATCAAACCTTAATCTATCGAAATATGATGAAAACCGAAAATCGATTTTTTTTTCGACTTGAACCACGGTGTGGTCCCCTTAAACAAAAGTAATAAAAAACTGCAACTTTATGCGGTGCTGAATGGATTATAGATCCCACCATTTGTTATCAAGGGAGGTAAAATGATGGAGATAACAAGATAAAATTATAATTGTCCTTTCATCTGGAGTACGCCAACGTAAGTAGATGAATAACTGTGCTGAATCTGGACATTTCATTTCAGATTTTACGCAAATCAGTACTATTGATTACTGCATGGAGAATTGATGTCACTGAGGTGGTAGATAGATAATGCGGCAGATCAGATGAAAAAGAGAACTGCCTGTACGCAACCTGTTATGGTGTAAGCGTTAGGCAAAGTTTTCAGCAGACATGATGAATTTGCAGCGCATTACTCCCATTATTATGGTGATTTTGCTGTGCTTGTCTTGGCCTGTCCAAACTTCTTTACCATCAACAACATCGACCACCTGACCACTAATAATTGCCTGGGCTTACTGTGGCGTGATACGAATTACTCTGGAAACCAGCCACTGGTAACCGTTTGTGATGGTGAGAACCTGATGTCACCCCGATTGTCATTATGATGACCATGCTTGATAGTATATAACGCACAGTGGCTCCTTATCCTGAGTGAAACATGGTTGATCCTCTGGCTCAGTGTCCCATGCTTACTCAATTGCATTTCAAGCTAGGAACTGCCAGCCACATCAAGCGCACGACTGTGCCATGTGTCAGGGACACTACCTTCAAGTCAGCCGTATGGGGTCGGGCAATATTATCTATCTGTTGGGATCGCCCATTGCCGGGCTTGAACATCTACTTTTTTGTCTGAATATGGGGCCTTCGGACATGTGGGGCGTCGTTAGCCACCAAAAAACCAGATTATTTATTACTCAATTTATTATTGAATATACACTACTGTTCATAAAAAGAGACACACACAGAAGCAATTATCTGTAACAAGTCATGTTAAGAGGAGGTGTAAACCGTAATAAGTGTTTTAATTGGTAGGGAGATGGAGTGCACTTAAGCACAACAGAAAGTTCCTTTCAGTGGTCAGTGTTACGCAACGCTCAGTAGGTGCAGAATCGCCTTACGAAGTTGAAATGTGTAATCAAGTGCCATTATGTCTCGCTGACATCTTAGGGTGGCGTACTGACGTGTGAGTGCGTTCGGACGGACAGCCTGTCGTTCTGTGATATTTTGACTCATACAGGGCACGCAGATTGAACAGTGAAGCGTATGTGGAATCAGTGGAGGAGAGAAGGGCCAGGCACGGCACCGACAGGATACTGGACGATACAACATGGTCATAGCACGAGATGACCGCCATCGTGTCTGCTTGGCAGTAACCGACAGAACAGCCCCGTCGACGGCGTTGGAGCGACATTGGAGCAACGCCGGATTGTGTCCACGTCTGCATCGACGGTTTGATGCCGTCTTCTGCTGGCTGGACGGGTGGCAGGCGTGCCATTCCGTCAGCCTCTGCTGACCAGGACCCGCCAACTCCGCAGAATGCAATGTGCGCGTGAACGTCGACACCGGCATGCTGAGTGACAAAATGTAGTGTTTTCGGACGAGAGCCACTTCAGCCTGTCCTACAGTGATGACCACATACGCCTTCGACGTCACTGTGATGAAAGCCGTCGGGGAGACTTTCTTGTTGAGCTGCATAGCGGACAGATGGCAAGTGTGACTCTTTGGGAGGCCATTGTCTATAACGTGCGAAATTACCTCCTACGCCTTGGGGACAACCTGTAGAGTTACCACATGTACGAATGCATGCTTTCGCGGTGATATCGAATAATAAAACATTCTCGGGTTTCAATCCGCGTCAAGTGGTTTACTGCCAACGAGCTTTCAATAGAAATCTCCTCTGCCATTTTCAAATGGATGACTGTCGTGTGGTTGTCATTGCCGTGTTTATACAGCCGCGCCGTCGCTCGTGACGTCGCTCGTGACGTCACTGTTGCTCGGTCCCGCACAATATATGGTAATGTTTTGGCCGCGCGGCCGCCGCGCCCGCTTCAACTCCCTCAACACCGGATCCCACGCTGTACTCAGCTGCAGTCCACCGTCTCTATTGAAGGTGTTGTCAGGAATTCTACTCTCTATGACCTCGTTTCACTCTGTCCCAGAAGCCATTAGTCCGTTTAATAATAGACGTCTCATCGAATGCAGTTCGGTGTCCGTTTCCCAGAGCATGTTCTGCTACAGCTGACTTTTCGGGCGTAGACGGTAACACCTTTCATGTTGTATGCGGCGCTGTTCAATGTTGCGAACAGTCTGGCCGACATAGAACTGCCCACATCGACACGGTATCTTGTAAATTCCTGGCTTTCTGAGGCCTACATCGTCTTTCACAGATTTCCTTAGTTGTTGGATCTCTGCCGGAGGCCTGAAGATTGTGTCTATTTTATGCCTCTTCAGGAGCCGACTAATTTTCCCTGTTGTCGAACCACAAAACGATATAATGCAACCTACTTGGTGTCTTCTTCAGAGGTCTCTTTCCTTTGAGGCTTGGATGACACTGCTTGTGAGATCTGTCTGTTGATGTAACCGTTTTCCTTAAAAACTTTGCGTAAGTGGCTCAAGTCTCTCGGCAAGTTTTCAGCGTCTGAGACGGTTTCAGCTCGATGTACTAAGGTCCTCGGAACTGACTGTTTCTGTGCTGGGTGATGGAAGCTGGTGGCGTGCAGATACCGCATGTCAGAGACGTTTCCCAACCTGAGACACTGCCTCTTCAGCAGGCCATTCCACGTGCCATATTTCAGCAAGAAAATACCCGGCCACACGTGGCGAGGAATGGGGCATGCCTTCTGCGAAGTATGATGGGTACCACCTGGCTGCCAATTCGTCTGACATGTCACCCACAGAACACATCTGTGATACGGCCGGTCGGCAACTTGTTCGTTCAGGTCGTCCCGCAACCATAGTTGATGCATTGTGGACGCGCCTACAAACCGCGTTACAGACTATTCCGCATCAGCATGTTCAGATTCTCGTTGATTCCATGGCACGACATCTAGCGACTCTGACTGCAGCTCATGTTGCCACTCCTCCATACCAAATTTCCGCAACCACAGTGGATGTACAGGTCGGTTTACCTGATACTTTGTGTGGTTTCATGTCCATTGAAGGAATAAATTTTGTTCTGATCACCTCTTTCGATTTTGGTGTTTCATTTTATCGAAACAGTAGTGAACAGCAAGCAGCCGTGGCTTCAACGAGGGCCGGTTGCTACATAGACTGTAGTGAAATGTGTTGTTCGTCAGTGGCAGGGTTAGTGCTGCCAGAGATCACTGAGTCGGTCTCTGGCAGCCCTGACTCTGCCACTGAGGAACAGCACATTTCACTAAAGCCTTTGTAGCAACCGGCCCTCGTTGAGGCCACGGCTGCTTGCTGTTCGCCAGATTGTGAGTCGCTGGTCGATGCTACGTATCCCATGACTTGTATCATGTAAGATATTCCTAAATCGATTAAGGCCAAAGTCAGAAAGATTTCTTCAATAACGACACTTTCGACTTCTTTCCCTATCCTTCTCAAATCTGAAATCAAACTCCATTTGTACTGACTGTTAATCAAATTGTTGACTAATCTTCACTCTGAATAAAACTCACACGCAAGGCGCGGAACGTCTATCGAGTTCCAATCTGAAACTCTCTGCCTCCACTTCGTGATGACTGATTGTTGTTTGTGCCATGGGTGCATGAAACTGATGCTGTACAAACTTCTCTATGACCGCGGACTAATGTCACTACTGTGTGGATTAGTTTGTTACTCGATGGTTCTGCAGCGTGAGTGTTGCTGCTTGGAATCGCCATACGATGATCCTCTTCCCTGTATCACTCTACATAGTACTGCTCGCCATTCTGTGTCCCGGACTTGGTCTAACCTGCAGGGACTTGGCCGCCTGGATGATAGGTTAAAGATAGCAAGCAAGATTGCCCAGTGTATGAAGTTCAGTTCCAATACTCGTCCAACCACTATGATTTAGGGTTCTTTGCTTTTCTTCAGAACACAGGAGAGTTGCTCCATCGACAGAACCAAGGAGCGTTGACCCACTGTGCTACATCGAAGACTTTGATGATCTTTCCAAAGAACGTTTAATTCCAAACATAGCTCCCTATGTCTCGCTGATTACTGAGTAGCAACAGATCGACAAATAAAGACAAAAATGAATGAAGAACAAGAAATGATGAAAGATAGTCAAGAAAAAGTCTAGAAAAGAACCAGTCAGAAAGTGAGAAAGGCGCGATAAATACATGAAAGCAATTATCTACTAAAATAAATGTTCTATTTGCCTCGCTTAAGTAGAAAATGTATTTAATCTTTACTAGTTGGAAGACATCTCATTTTTACTTGAACCCGTTACCAGAACGCTAGAGTCAAATGAAAGCTCACTGTGAAATTTTCACATTTCGTCTGTGGTAAAAGAGAAATACATACGCGATCATGTAGGTATGGAGCAACCCTTCAAATATTCTACAAGACAATCTTTAACCCAGTAAGTCTTTTAACAAGAACCATGCCTTGCATTGGCACCTCTCATCTTGAAATGTCCACAGAACTTTTCAGTTTTATCTTTAATTATCTTTTTCGACAGTGACATTCTGAGGCTAACAGCGGTAGAAAATTGTTCATAGAGAGTCAAAAAAGAAAGAGGGGAAGGAGAGAAACAGCTGGAAATAAAGAGGAGATGAGCACATTTTACGGACTGTGAAAAATAAGCTTTACTTTCATCGCCTGTAACTTCCGAGAATGCTGAAACGACTAGCAAAACATTTGCAGTTGTCTAAAAGTCACAGAGTTGACATAACGGGAAACGCCACCACCACGGTTCGCTATGGAGCGTAGTCACTGTTTTCTTTAAAAACGCCGATCACATCAACGTAATCCATGCAAGCCCTAAAGTTTGATTATAGAGTTCCGACCGTAATATACGACAAAAAAAAAAGCGATTTGACGGGGAAAGTTTTGCAGTGTCAGTAAGGCAAACCAGTGCTATGACCGACGCCTGAGACGAGATGTGCCGTAACTACGGCGGCTACAAGATCGGCAGTGACGGCTACGGCGTCGGCAGGGACGGCGGTGCATTTGACGGACGGCCATATTTACTCGAGCTGTAAAACGAACGGACTAGGAGTGCGGTACCATTGCCGCCCAAACAGAGCTCTCGCAAAGTGTGTATAAATTGGCTATCTATATGCAAAACCGAGCTCTTCCGGCCGTTCCGGAGACAATAACATTTTTACGACGCGGCCGTATAGGCGAAGAGCCAGGCGGCCGTGGGTGTAATTGGGTTCACTGTTACTGCTTCCGTGAGGACCACTGTGGAAGGCGCACAATAAACTGGCGTCGCAAGAGCAGAACTGGCCGCACTGATCGAGCAAATCATATCGAGGGGCGGTGCTCCATGATCAACAGTTATCAGAGAAAATTTTGCACTGCAAGAGAGAAGCATACTTTCTCCAACGTATTCCTGGATGCACTATATGTCCCTACCTATCGCCATAACGTGGTACGTTTTGCTGAGTCGGCCATGGCCGTTTTGGTGGTGTGGGATTTATGTTGTGGGGCGCACAATTTTGAATGACGTACCGACTTCCAAATCTTTGAACATGGCACACTCACCGATTGACATTGTGACAGCATTTGCGTCTTCACGTGGGTGTATTCGACCATGACTTCGTTTTTGTGGATGAGAAAGTGCGACCGCATGGAACAGCAGAGGTGGAGGAACGAGAGGCTGTTCGTCGTCTGGTCTGCCCATTCCCCAAACTTGAATCCCATTGAGAACGTGTGTGTGTCGGGAGACGCACTGCAGTATGTCCACGTGCACCAAAAGCCATTCAGCAGCTGTCAACAGCACAGGTGGAGAAATGCAACGTCCTTCCACAACAGCTCCTCACGAACCTTGTGGCCAGCGCGCGAGCACGTTGTAGATCATGCAATACATTCCGTGATGGTACCATACCCTATTAAGAACTATGTCTCACCTAGTATTATGTCCATAGGACCATCATGAGTCGCGGTGACTTCAGAGTAATTATTGTCTTTGAATTAAAATATCATTTCTGTTCGTCTGACTGCGTATTTCTTTTATCCTCTGTACTATGCTGTAGCAGTTATTTCTATGTACAGACCGAGTTTGCCGGCCGCGGTCGTCTCGCGGTTAAGGCGCTCAGTCCGGAACCGCGCGACTGCTACGGTCGCAGGTTCGAATCCTGCCTCGGGCATGGATGTGTGTGATGTCCTTAGGTTAGTTAGGTTTAAGTAGTTCTACGTTCTAGGGGACTGATGACCACAGATGTTAAGTCCCGTAGTGCTCAGAGCCATTAGAACCATTTTTTGAACAGACCGAGTTTCATCGAGCTACGTCTCTTGGCAGTGACACATCACTACAAAGCTACTTTCGTCCTTAAGTTTTACACACCAGAGTATGCTGGGCGTCGCCTGCAGACCTGATGGCTACAGTGACGCGTAGTCACATGGACTCCGCGATGGACTCCGCGAGGCACCGATGTGATATGCAGCAATGCAATTCCGTGTCTCTTTTGTCGACAACCAAAACGTCTGAAGATCGGCCAGAGGTGACTCTGAGATACACGTCTCGCTCTATGGTATCCCAATAAAAGAATGGACAATAGGTTTGTGATGCCTCATTTCTTTGAGAGTGATTCATGGTTAAGTGCTGAGTTAATAAGTAATTCTATAAGACTTGATAGGCTGAATACCTGGCAGGTAAAAAGATCACAGTTCTCTGAGCAAGTTTGTATACGAGGAAGTGGAGAAGTACGTATCTGTACAGTTAACATCCCACTTTTAGTTACTTAAGAGTTAACAAAGATAGTGATCAGTGCATTTCAAAAGCCTTGTCTTTCTTAGGCACCCCAAAACAAGTCCAGAGAGGCCATTGGTCATAGGGATATCCAGGCAGTTTACCGTTAAGGATAAGTGGCGTGATGCCACCTAACAAATACGCCACTAAGGCTGCCAGGAGTATATTTTGTTTCAACAAACATTAAAAAACAGACTCGACACTCCTCTACCCTCCCCCCCCCCCTCTCACCCCCACCCATGTTGAAAGACAAAAGTATCGATTTCTGATACTTGGTAGTCCACTTGGCTTCGTGACGTAGAACCGAGGTCATGAAAACGTGTCAGACATTCTATTTCATATTAGTTCAGTCTCGAATTTCATACGTTCTGCTTTATTATCACGTTAGTAGAATATTGGATGCCAACCCTTGGTGTTTCTAAATGACAGGAGATTCAGGAAACGGTTGTGAGAATTAAATAGGCATGGTTTCTAATGTATCGAGCTCGTGCTTCACTGGGCACTGCTCAAGGAGGGTACACGCCAGGCTATGTTCGTCACTTCCGAAACCCTGTCAACGGATTCCTCATGAGGAAACATGAAGACCTGATTTTAGTCTCCTTGCCTATGGAACCATGATAGTGCTCAGTGGTGCACCTCTTTGTCCGTAGCAAATCGGCGGACAGATATTGCCAAGGTTGTTAAGAATATGCTGAAGAAGTTCCGTTGGCAAGCCCTTTCACATCCTCCGTACAGTCTTGATTACTCCACATCAGATTCCCATATATTTGGAGCCTTGAAGAAAGACATTACTTCGGACGAACAGGCACACGCCTGGGTACAATTATTCTTCCGCAGACCAGAGCAAATAATTTTCCACGAAGGCATTAACCAACTTGCCTCACAGTGGGGTAAATGTACTAACAGTTTTGGTGAATACCTTTTAAGTAATAAACTGTTTCCTTACCTTTCATATTTGGGTCTCATTTATATTTCACTGCTCCTTACACTTAATCCACCAAATATAATTACTATTCCGTCTGATGTCTATTTTAATACTACAAGAACCCGCACTCCTTCCTCGTCCCCCCCCCCCCCCCACGCCCCCCCGCCCACCACTTGCACTAAAGCTCAAGAAATGTGTCAGTTTAGCCAGAGAACCATAGAGGATAGTATAAGAGGCGTACTGTATGACTGTCCATGCTTTTCCATCCATGATTAAGACAATTCGACCCTCGCCTATCATAGTGAGTCGGCGTGTAAGATTCTTTCTGTATGTTTTGCCGACGAATGCTGGACGTAGCACAAGTAGTACCTTCTACTTCTACTTCCCGTGTTTCTGAGTGGTGAAGTGGGTAGCTGTATTATTCAAAATAACATTCAAAAGGAATGGTGTTATGATGTATTTATTTACTAAACACCATAAACTAGTAATACCGACACAAATAATAATGATTAACTTCAAACTACTACAGTAGTAGATCGGTAGGCATTCCATCGGCGACTGACAACTATGGTACGTGGCGTGTACCTCGTATCTGCGATTCGTATCAGTTCATTAGGCTGAACACTACTAATTTATTTATTGAGATGACCAATTTCTGGCGTTTTAATATTGTTGTACGAATGTACTTATAACCTGTAGGCTCCTTCTAAGATCTGTATCGAAAAAAGCTACTGTTATTAGCAAATATTTATAACCCATGATTACTTGCTTCGTGCCAGAATAACTGTGCTTACCTTGCGTACCTCGCTGCTGACGGAACGGATGTTCTCTTCTCTAGTTACAGGGCCTCATATTACCGCACCACTGTGGACGCCATATGGTCCACTGCCTCCTTCAGCCAGCGTTGCTACAGAAATGTCAATCGCCAATGTGTGAGTTCTCCAGTACCACTTTACTCACTGAATGCTAGATGAAATGTACAGACGCGATACAAAATTCTAAAATTGTAAAATAAGGAAATAAAATGTCGCATGAACATGAAGGGTTCCTTATAATACATATTGTGGTGTCACCGCCAGACACCACACTTTCTAGGTGGTAGCCTTTAAATCGGCCGCGGTCCATTAGTATACGTCGGACCCGCGTGTCGTCACTGTCAGTGATTGCAGACCGAGCGCCACCACACGGCAGGTCTAAAGAGACTTCCTAGCACTCGCCCCAGTTGTACAGCCGACTTTGCTAGCGATGCTACACTGACAAATACGCTCTCATTTGCCGTGACGATAGTTAGCATAGCCTTCAGCTACGTCATTTGCTACGACCTAGCAAGGCGCCATAGCATTTGATATCTATCTTGTGAAGCATGTACAATCAAGAGCGATATTCTACATTTATGGATTAAAGTTAAGTATTACAGCAACTGCGTCCGTTTTTCTAAGTTCTCATTTCCTTGTAATGTTCCAGACCTCACGCCAATCTGCGTGAGCTTAAAAGCGTGCATGACGGCCTCCTCTAGCAACACGGTGTTGGCTCTTCTGCCAACACTTCACATATAACTGTTACTAATCCTCTTAATTACCAGAGCAGTAGAAGTAGTAAATTATCCGTGTTTTATCGACCTTTTGTAATCCAGGCAAAAATAAAACAATTGCATCAAAAGCTATGGTCACGCGTCATTATTTTAATCTAGACGTATCACTCCCCTTTCTGTCTGTTGTATCTAGGGGTAATGTTGGTTTGGTGAAAGCAATTAACCAACAGCTTTGTCTCACCTGCTTTGCGAAATCTGTATTGGCCATTCTCAAATAATGGTTCAAATGGCTCTGAGCACTATGGGACTTAACATCTTAGGTCATCAGTCCCCTAGAACTTAGAACTACTTAAACCTAACTAACCTAAGGACATCATACACACCCATGTCCGAGGCAGGATTCGAACCTGCGACCGTAGCAGTCCCGCGGTTCCGGACTGCAGCGCCTAGAACCGCACGGCCACCGCGGCTGGCTTTGGCCATTCTATCAACATCTGGTCCACTGACAACATTAATCTGATGACCTCCCTTAGTCTCCCATGAAAAGAGATCCAAGCAGAATGAACGCGGCAGAAAAAAACAAATCGCACCTTATAGGTTGCCGTATCGTTCACCGGTGAGAAAACATGACAGTTGAATCATGGGCCCCACTTTATCCGATTGACAGTACCCTCCTTGCAAATACCTCCGGAACGGTGGCCTGTTGCTTGGTGTGTGAAATGCTCAAGTGCTTTTCATATGCTGCTAATAGTGTTTTGAAAGTTTACCCCGACTTACCAGATGAAGTGAAATATTTCCCACGCTTCTCCGGTTGTAATTTCTATGCTCTGTGATTCACGCTGAAGATGGGTGTGCTTGTGGGACAGAATGCCGTTGCGACGAGTTGGTTGGTATTATTGGTTATCAGTTGTCGTTTCACTGTGCTGTATTGACACTATTACTATCTTCGACAGTCTACGGTGAGCAGTGCTATCAGAATCTTGTTAACCGTTCCACTGGACTCTGATCGTGGCAGTTTTTCTTGTCTCTTCGACGAACACATGTTACGTTCGTGATAGGGTTGTCATAGCTAGCTGGGACCTCGACGGGACACTTTGAGATAGGGACGTAGAAATAAAGTAAAAAAAAATCTAATGTTATTACTTTTTATTTAGAACACAATTACATGGAACTTGTTGTGGCAGAAGTAGTTGGTACACCATATTTTTCAGTAATCGAGACTTTATTCTTGTCCAGGCTTTCGTACTTTTATCAAACAGAGCCAAATTTGACCATATAAATTTTAATTAAGTTTCACTAATGGGACGATTGAAAAAATCTGAAATTATTTTAGGGGGTCTTATTTCTGCGTCAAAAAATTGTTTTACTTGTCTCCAAATCTTAATAATTCCTTCAACTGCGCGCCAATGAAACCCTCCGAGGTTGGTGTTGGTGTTGTCTCCACAAATTGCGAAATCTGCAATTGTCTTAAAGTGTCTAGGAAAAACTTTGCATAGACTCCGAGGTTTCGTTATTCAGCGAATGAAAGGTAAACAGTTTCTGACGGGTCCCGTCAGTTTCAGCAAAGTATTGAACAACTAAAGGAATCATTTCTACAGCCTTGTGGCTCCATGCGACGGTGTCTAAGCCATAAGATGAAACCTCTTCCAATTGTTTTATCCAATTTGACACGGAGCGTGGTGCGAGTATATCTTTAACAATTCATGTAGCTTTGATCCTGACTGTAGACTGCTCTGCGGCAACTTTTATGTCAGGATACATTGCGGCACTCAGTCTTATGGAAATTCGGAAGTTTGTGGTAAGTTCCTATGGGACCAACCTGCTCACGTCATCGGTCTCGAGGCTTACATACTACTTCATCTAACTTAAACTAACTTACGCTGAGGACAACACACACACACCCAGTCCCAAGGGAGGACTGGAACCTTAGACGGGGGGAACTGCACGAAGCGCGGCAAGGTGCCCGAGACCGCGGGGCTACCCCGCGCGGCAATTTTGCGGAATATTTGATGATGATTGACAAGTTTATATGCTGTTGTTAGCTCTGCAGCAGCAACGACCAATTCCTCGTGGATATCTTCGTCAACTGAGGGCTCTGGCGTAAAACATGTAACTGTCACTTTGGCCAAAAATGACTTACGATGTAGTATCTTACATGCTGAGATACATACACGAGTTAATTTCCCAAAATATCCACAGATGGCAACAGAATACGGCTTGTTTTTTCCTGGTAAGTAACGACATCTGAGTGTATAAAATGTTATCTGTGAGATAATGGCTACCGGGAGGAAGTTGGAGTTTGGAGGCATGACGAATGTGGACGATTTTGCGATGTTAGAAGAGGTGTTAGGCAGTGATTTTGAGCGTGGTGACAGTGATAAATATCTAGATTACCACGAGTCAGACTATGAAAGTAATGTCAGCAGTAATAATGAGCCGGCCACAGTGGCCGTGCGGTTCTAGGCGCTACAGTCTGGAGCCGAGCGACCGATCCGGTCGCAGGTTCGAATCCTGCCTCAGGCATGGATGTGTCTCATGTCCTTAGGTTAGTTAGGTTTGATTAGTTCTAAGTTCTAGGCGACTGATGACCTCAGAAGTTAAGTCGCATAGTGCTCAGAGCCATTGGAACCAGCAATAATGAAGAAAATAAGGTAAGTAGTGTCACTAACCTCATATTTGCCTTTGCATGTAAACAATGGTATCTACTGTAATTAACATCTTATAGGTGCTATGGAGAAATGCAGATTCTATTTGTTGTAGTTACCTCGTTATACATGCTATCGATTAATACAGAGAACTACAACTGATTGTTATGTACTGTAACATTCTCCTAGGCAAACGTTTGTGTGCATATTATGTTTTAAATTGTGTACCTTGCTTGGTTAAGTAATGTAATGTATCTACAAAATAATTTTCAACGTATTTTTGATTGAGGTTAGTTGATAAGAACTGTGGTAGAATTAAAATTGTAAACGAATTTCAGTGTGTGTTTTTCAAACCAAATCTTTTCCTATTTCAATTACATTAGGCCTGCCGATTTCTTTATTTTTTCATTTAGAATCATGCAGATCCTAAGAAAGGCGAACAGAATCGTGGCAGAAGAAAGAAGAGGGATATGAACCAAAAACATAAAGGCCAAGAAGCACGCTATAGAGGTTTAGCTTAAATTCAGAAACGAGGTGAAGGGAATGAGGGTCGCAGCCGCAAACCTGGTCCTAACTGTAACTGCAGAAAAAAGTGTTTTCAATTATTCAACGAGGGAAAGAGAATGGACATCTTTCAGAAGTTTTGAATGTGGGAAATTATGACTTGCAGAATGCCTTCCCTCACGGTTGCATGCAAACAACCTAAACAAAGAGAAAAACAAAGTAAACTGACAGTCCATCAAGACGGAGTACAACTATAAAGTATTCTGTGATGTCACCTAGTGGAAAGCGCAGTGAAGTTTGTAAGACAGCTCACTTGAATACTCAAAGACTATAAAGAAGTAGGAGTCGTTTAAAATACTTAACATGCAAAATAAAGGAAGGTTGTAAAACTCCCTCAGGACATGGAAGGGGAAGCATAATCCTAAAATGTATTCGAGTGCAGATACTGAATTTGTCAATACTTTCATAAATAGATTGCCAACATATACTAGTCATTACAAAAGAGTTGATGGTCCTAATAGGAAATTCATGAGCGTGGAGTACACAATAGAAAGCCGTTATGACCAATACAAAGAAGAATGCGAACAGCTACAGAAATTGCCTGGATACGGTTATAAATTTCGACGGATTTTTGTAGGAGAGCACCACACATCCTGTAACAACCCTAAATCAGTCACTTGTAGCACATGCGATTGCCTAAATATTAAAATACAAAATGGAAAAAAAGGGGAAACACCAAAACTTATCAAAATCTTGATCAGCTGAACTTTAGTAACATCACTGAAAAGCGAAAGCAGGACAGAATGTTAACACGCTACCTACAAAAGAGTCAGAGAAAGATACAGGTATTTATGTCATTACGTTTCATTTGCAGGAGGCCCTACCAACTTCCAACCTTTAAACTGATCCTACTTTCTACAAGAAGGAACTCTTCTGTTAAAATCTCAGTGTCAATTCTTGTTCAGAAAAACAAGGATATTTCTATGTGTGGTATGAAGGAACTGCTGGTGGAGGAGAAAGTGAGATTGGCAGTTGTTTACTGAAGCACTTTGTGAGGCATAACATTTTGGGGAGAAGTTGATAGTCATATCTGACAACTGTGAGGCCAAGACAAAAACTGGACCATTGTTGCAGTATGGCTGAAACTTATATATAGCAGAGGATCGATTCAGAACTGTCACAAACACATTTCCGGAAGTAGGGCATATAATGTTGCCTTCTGATCGTGACTTAGGCATTGTTGAGAAATTTATACGGAATCATTGTCAGTGTCTATTATCGCCTAAGAAGCGGATACATGTCTCGAAGAAGTATCAGAAACCTATGATTGTGTACTTATGACCATAGGTGATTTTGTAAATATTTCAAACATGCGGGACAACTTCAATCAGGCTTGTAAAACAGATTGTGGCAAAAAGTTTGGAATTAGAAATGTTGTGAAGATGGAGTTGTCAAGCCAGGAACCCGAAAAAGTGAAAGTAAGTAATACATACCATGGTGAAATGGATACTGTTCCACTTACCCGAAGAGGTTGTCCAGTACAGTTCCTCGAATGCTTCAAATGTCCTATACCAATCCTGCACAAAGGTCCAAAACCCATTGACGCCACGAAATTGAATGATGTTCTGTCATCTTTACAATACATACCAGAAGTGCGTTGCTTATTACAAGACATTACAACAGCTGAACTATCCAGGGCATACGATAAGAGCAGTGACAGTGAAATTTGAATACCACTATCAGTGTGTTCAGGTTTTAAAACTGTTAAATTTAATTGCATTATATTGTGTCATTAATATGTTTGCTTAAATTATTATCAATTAACTTCATAACGTCAAATTTTCCTGTGGAAAATGAACATTTTTAATGCAATGAATAACATGGTATTTACATTTACGTTCATGAATCACATGGTATCTACCATACAATTTGTGTCAATGTCTTGTGTATTGTTCCTTTTCTCCACTAAAAAATTTTATTTCCATTTTGTAACCTTATCAGTGCATTCCTTAATGTTCGGATACTTAGTTTAAACTTGAAGAAAAGATATATCATAGTAATATGTGTTGTTATATTTTTATGAATCTTCATATTCTAATACCTCCAAAAAAACTAAACTGTCAGTTACCATGCTTTAGGCACGAACTCCCAAATTATGAATGTACAAACATGCTTTCATGTCAATTCTACTGCGAATTAGTTTGTAAGATTCTTCATAGAAACAGGATGCTTTATATCTGCCTAGTCTTCGTGAGCTACTGAGATGAAGTAGCTACAAATCTCACACAACGCTTCACGATCCGTAAATCCTTTCTTGGCAAAAGATCACTGTTTTGTCTAATTATCTGAAAAGTGGCACTTTCTCTTTCTATCCTTAGGCATTTTCGTAAGCTATGATCAGTTTCTTAACTGATATACATTCGACAGTAACGCTTTAGTCTTCGAACTACAAGTCACTATACACTTCACGCTGTTAGAAGATAAAGAACGTTCTTTACTGTTCCATCATCTTTCGGGCATGCACTCGGGACAGTGACAATTCTTCTTGCGATATTTCGGCTAGAAACCTCCCAGCCATCTTCAAGGCGAGTCGGAGACTGAGTTCACAGAGTTTGCGCGTGCCTGTTTATACGGAGAGTCACGTGATACAAAGCTGCTGAGGATTGAAAGCGAATGCGTTAAAGATATCAAAGTCGCCACTACTGCGCTAGTCATAGATAAGATGTATATAGCAAAGATAAACATATAAGCGCAGAGTGCAAACAAAATAGTGCTGCTGCGAATCCACCGTGCTTGTAAATAAATAACTAATCTTTAAAAGTGGTAACATCTGTCGGAAGTGAAGATGCAGAAATTCTTTCCGAACGAAGGTGTGAAATAAGCGGTTTCAAGGCATTGTCAAGATGAAATCCTGCCTCACGGTTTAGCAGTTTGTCGGCTAGTTGTATTTCTACAGCTTCCTTAACAACTGAGTCCCAGAAAGATGAAGCAGTAGTTAAAATCTTAACATCTTCATAATCCATGGCATGGCCAGTAGAAATGTAATGTTCGGCAACTGCTGATTTGTTGAACTGAAGAAGACGTGTGTACCTCTGGTGTTCGACGCATCGTTCCTGTACAGTGCGCGTGGTTTGCCCTATGTAACGTTTGCCACACTCACAAGGGATTTCATAAACTCCCGCCTTTCGCAAGAGCAGATCATCCTTAACGGATCCCAACAAGGCTGCAGTCTTAGCTGCTGGGCGGAATATCACATTCACTTTATGTTTCTTCAAGATTCTAGCGATTTTAGAAGAAACATTACCAACGTATGGGAGAAAGGCTACAGATTTCACTTCGCTTTCCATTTCCCCATCCTTTTCTTGTGATTTTTCTGCAGTTTTTATTTGCAGGGCTTTCTTAGTCTGCTGTTGCGAATAGCCATTTCTCCTAAAAACTGCCTCCAGGTGTACAAGCTCATCCTGCAGGCTGTCAACATCAGACACTACATGAACCCTGTGGACCAAAGTTTTCAGAACACTCATAATTTGGCGACGGATGGTGGCAGCTAGACGCCTGCAAATACAGATCTGTGTGTGTGGGCTTACGGTATACGCAATGACCTAGGGATCCATCTTCTTTCCGGCGAACCAGCACATCCAGAAACGGTAAACAGCCATTCTTCTGTCGCTCCATAGTGAACTTGATGTTTCCGTGAATGGAATTGAGAAGTTCCAAAACCTCTATCGGTTTATCCTCTACGTGGGGCCACACTATGAAAGTGTCATCCGCGTATCTCCAGAAGGCCGTCGGTTTTAATACTGCTGAGTTGAGGGCTTTCTCTTCAAAATCCTCCATAAACAAATTAGCCACCAGGGGGGAGAGAAAGCTCCCCATAGCGACACTGTAAATTTGTTCGTAATATTGTTCATCAAATAAAAAATAAGTGGAGGTTAATGCATCTTTAAACAAAGCTTTTATATCATCCTCAAACTTGCTGCTAATGAGATACAAGGAGTCAGCCACAGGTACTTTGGTGAACAACGAGACAACGTCAAAAGTAACTAATAAATCTATGCTGTTGAGCTTCAGACCTTTCAACCTACTGATAAAATCCGACGAGTTGTGGATATGATGTTCACATTTCCCCACAAACGGCCTCAACAGAGAGTCTAAATATTTTTCCAATGAGTACGTTGGTGCACCTATATTGCTAACTATTGATCGGAAAGTCAGCACTTTTAAAATGTGCTCCAAACATGGATTAAGATTTTTAGTTTCTTCTGAACTGGACGTTTGTAGAACTTTGTGTACCTTGGGAAGGCCATATAATCTGGAGGGCACAGAGCTGTGTCCCTTCAGTTTGTTGGCGACTTCTTTAGGCAGAGAACTGGAGTTCAGAAGCGATGCAGTTTTCCTCTCAACACGAGATGTGGGGTCCTTGTCTTTCTTACGATATGCAGACTCATCCAGTAAGTTGTGCATCTTCTGAATATAGACGTCTCTACGAATCAAAACTGGCATTACCCTTGTCTGCAGGAAGGACCAAAGACTGGGAATCATTCCGAAGTTTACGGAGTGCAGCTCTGTCAGCTAAGGATATGTTGCCTTTTTGTGGACGAGATCTTGTAAGAGTTCGACTCACTTCAGATCTTATGTCTTCGGCGGAATCACCAGGTAACTTTCGGACAGCTTCTTCAATACCAGAGATAAAAGATGTTAACGGCAGGGGCTTTGGCGTGGGAGCGAAGTTCAGACCCTTTCCCAAAATGACATAGTCGCATTGTCCAAGTCCTTATTTGTAAAATTAAAAACAGAAGATTTAAAACACACATCTCGTTGCGACTGAGTAGTCAGATGGTCGAATTTCGCCACTTGTCTTGCAGTGGAATCTTGATGAGCCCAGTCCGATTTTGCTCATGTTATGCCATCAGTCCATTCCCAAGAAATAGGTGGGAGTTTAGCTGCTATCTTCAGATATAAATGATGCAACTCTGCCGAGATCAAATCCAAATTCCTGCAGGTATATCTAATTCTCTCCTTAACCAATGCCAAACTCGCTTTACGAGTAATCTTATTAGCTACAACAGTCTTGATAAAACGTACCACTTTCGCAAATTTAGGTATAATATCATGGCTCCGGCATCTTTGTAAAACGCTCAAGGAACTTAATAGTCTTGCTCTTAAAGTTCGTACCTTGTCCAACCTCCGGACATTTAAAGTCATCTCCTCCCCGAAGAGGACTGCGATGTGATTCTTGAAGCTTTTTCGGCGGACATAATGCTCCATCATCTTTCGGGCGTGCACTTGGGACAGCGACAATTATTCTTGCGATATTTTGGCTAGAAACCTCCTAGCCATCTTCAAGACGAGTCGGAGACTGAGATCATAGCGTTTGCGCTTGCCTATTTATACGGAGAGTCACGTGATACAAAGCTGCTGAGGACTGAAAGCGAAAGCGTCAAAGATATCAAAGTCGCCACTACTGCGCTAGTCATAGATAAGATGTATATAGCAAAGATAAACATATAAGCGCAGAGTGCAAACAAAATAGGGCTGCTGCGAATCCACCGTGCCTGTAATAAATAATTAATCTTTAAAAGTGGTAACATCTGTCGGAAGTGAAGATGCAGAAATTCTTTCCGAACGAAGGTGTGAAATAAGCGGTTTCCAAGCATTGTCAAGATGAAAGCCTTCGTCACGGTATAGCAGTTTGTCGGCTAGTTGTATTTCTACAGCTTCCTTAACATCTAGGTCCCAGAAAGATGAAGCAGTAGTTAAAATCTTAACATCTTTATAATCCATGGCATGGCTAGTAGAAATGCAATTTTCGGCAACAGCTGATTCGTAGGATTGAAGAAGACGTGTGTACCTCTGGTGTTCGACGCATCGTTCCTGTACAGTGCGCGTGGTTTGCCCTATGTAACGTTTGCCACACTCACAAGGGATTTCGTAGACTCCCGCCTTTCGCAAGAGCAGATCATCCTTAACGGATCCCAACAAGGCTGTAGTCTTAGCTGGTGGGCGGAATATCACATTCACTTTATGTTTCTTCAAGATTCTAGCGATTTTAGAAGAAACATTCCCAACGTATGGGAGAAAGGCTGTAGATTTCACTTCCCTTTCCACTTCCCCATCCTTTTCCCGTGATTTTTCTGCAGTTTTTATTTGCAGGGCTTTCTTAATCTCCTGTTGCGAATAGCCATTTCTCCTAAAAACTGCCTCCAGGTGTACAAGCTCATCCTGCAGGCTGTCAACATCAGACACCACATGAGCCCTGTGGACCTCACATCTCCTGTTGAGAGGAAAACTGCGTCGCTTCTGAACTCCAGTTCTCTGCCTAAAGAAGTCGCCAACAAACTGAAGGGACACAGCTCTGTGCCCCCCAGATTATATGGCATTCCCAAGGTACACAGAGTTCTACGAACGTCCAGTTCAGAAGAAACTGAAAATCTTAATCCATGTTTGGAGCACATTTTAAAAGTGCTGACTTTTCGACCAATAGTTAGCAATATTGGTGCACCAACGTACTCATTGGCAAAATATTTAGCCTCTCTGTTGAGACCGTTTGTGGGGAAATGTGAACATCATATCCGCCACTCGTCGGATTTTATCAGTAGGTTGAAAGGTCTGAAGCTCAACAGCACAGATTTATTAGTAAGTTTTGACGTTGTTGTTCACCAAAGTACCTGTGGCTGACTCCTTGTATCTCATTAGCAGCAAGTTTGAGGATGATATAACAACTTTGTTAAAGCATGCCTTAACCTCCACTTATTGTTTATTTGATGAACAATATTACGAACAAATTGACGGTATCGCTATGGGAAGCCCTCTATCCCCCCTGGTGGCTAATTTGTTTATGGACGATTTTGAAGAGAAAGCCCTCAACTCAGCAGTATTAAAACCGACGGTCTTCTGGAGATACGCGGATGACACTTTCATAGTGTGGCCCCACGTAGAGGATAAACCGATAGAGGTTTTGGAACATCTCAGTTCCATTCCCGGAAACATCAAGTTCACTATGGAGTGACAGAAGAATGGCTGTTTACCGTTTCTGGATGTGCTGGTTCGCCGGAAAGAAGATGGATCCCTAGGTCATTGCGTATACCGTAAGCCCACACACACAGACCTGTATTTGCAGGCGTCTAGCTGCCACCATCCGTCGCAAATTATGAATGTTATGAAAACTTTGGTCCACAGCGTTAATGTAGTGTCTGATGTTGACAGCCTGCAGGATGAGCTTGTACACCTGGAGGCAGTTTTTAGGAGAAAAGGCTATTCGCAACATCAGATCAAGAAAGCCCTGCAAATAAAAACTGCAGAAAAATCACGGGAAAAGTATGGGGAAGTGGAAAGGGAAGTGAAATCTACAGCCTTTCACCCATACGTCGGGAATGTTTCTTCTAAAATCGCTAGAATCTTGAAGAAACATAAAGTGAATGTGATATTCCGCCCACCCGCTAATACTGCAGCCTTGTTGGGATCCGTTAAGGATGATCTGCTCTTGCGAAAGGTGGGAGTTTATGAAATCCCTTGTGAGTGTGGAAAACGTTACATAGGGCAAACCACGCGCACTGTACAGGAACGATGCGTCGAACACCAGAGGTACACACGTCTTCTTCAGTCCTACGAATCAGCTGTTGCCGAACATTGCATTTCTACTAGCCATGCCATGGATTATAAAGATGTTAAGATTTTAACTACTGCTTCATCTTTCTGGGACCTAGATGTTAAGGAAGCTGTAGAAATACAACTAGCCGACAAACTGCTAAACCGTGACGAAGGATTTCATCTTGACAATGCTTGGAAACCGCTTATTTCACACCTTCGTTCGGAAAGAATTTCTGCATCTTCACTTCCGACAGATGTTACCACTTTTAAAGATTAATTATTTATTACAGGCACGGTGGATTCGCAGCAGCACTATTTTGTTTGCACTCTGCGCTTATATGTTTATCTTTGCTATATACGTCTTATCTATGACTAGCGCTGTAGTGGCGACTTTGATATCTTTGACGCATTCGCTTTCAATCCTCAGCAGCTTTGTATCACGTGACTCTCCGTATAAATAGACACGCGCAAAGGCTATGATCTCAGTCTCCGACTCGCCTTGAAGATGGCTGGGAGGTTTCTAGCCGAAATAACGCAAGAAGAATTGTCGCTGTCCCGAGTGCACGCCCGAAAGATGATGGAGCATTATGTCCGCCGGGAAAACTTCAAGAATGACAATGTTCTTTACTGTTTGTATACCGGTAACAATTATTTTTTAAATCGTAATAACAATTATTTGAAAAAACACATAAAATTATGAATTCATACCTTTTTACCACATGGTGTGGTTTTTCTGAAGTATTGTGTTCCCATAGTGACTGTTTTGTTCCACAGTGTGTCATCTGCAACCACTTACACCTTCAACTAGATAAATTGTTATTTCTATGCCTGAAATTAATTAATTCTATGCCATTCATGCCAAACACAAAGCTGAAATTGAGTGGCTGAAGCAAGAAATTAGATACCTACATACAAAAAAGCCGGAATTCATTGTTGAATTATTTTAATTCAGCTGGAACTAGAATCTCTTAAATATTTAATATCATGAATACAGTCAAACAAAACATAGAAACACAAATAAAATCAAATTGGAATGAACAAGAACAAAAACTAAACACTCTTTTAAAACAAAACAGTTTTTGCACATAAAAATAGAAAGCAAGCAAACCACATATTCTACAAACGTCTGGTCAAGCTTACTGACATACAACTAACTAACCATATAATAATTTTTCTAGACAAAGGTCCAAAATCAAGTGTCAACAGGCAAGACAGTGGAGAATCTCATCACAAAAAGTGAGTACATCATAAAACAAGAAAGAAACAATGCAGGTCTGACAAGAGAGTTAGTCACAGAAGAAATAAAATGCATAATAAACGGATGGCGACCCCCTTGTTGAAGTAACACCTGGAATGCTCTGTACGAGCACAACCTCACGCGCTTCTTATGCTTCAGCCATGGGCCGTATTTATGGCGGTAGTCTTCTCCAGTCTCTGAGCGCTGGCACTGTACTGTGGACGTGTGGACGCCTAAGAAATTTGGAAACTTGTGGTAAGATCTTATGGGACTAAACTGCTGAGGTCATCGGTCCCTAGGCTTACACACTACCTAATCTAACTTACGCTAAGGACAACACACACATTCATGCCCGAGGGAGGACTCGAACCTCCGACGGAGGGAGCCTCGCGGACCGTGACAAGGCACCTAAGACCGCTCGGCTACCCTACGCGGCCTTGGGACAATGCCTGAGAAGTAGCAGTAATAAAGTATGCTGATGTCGAGGATGTTGTTGATCCTGCTAGCAACTCTCACGCCTTCGCGCCTTTTGCCTGATAGATATCTCGATATTTCAGTCTCGTAACAAATGGAACTCCTGTCGTTCACTCGCCGAGGTGTCAAGAGAAAACTCTTTCTCTCTCTCTCTCTCTCTCTCTCTCTCTCTCTCTCTCTCTCTATGTCCCTCTGCCTCTCTCGCTCTCTCTGCCTCTTTCCCTGTATATCTCTCTTTATCATAAATACTAATTTCAGAATCATGTCTCGCACTGAAATTAGGCCACAACTCGCATCCCTGCAAGTCACGCACCAAAATTATTCACTAATACATATTCCATTAATTTACATTCATTTCCACGTACTTCACAATTAGGGAGTGAAGCTCGTTCCCGCACTTGATGCTGCTGCATGGGTATTTGTGTGCGGTTTCCAGTACTGAACTGAAAACCAGGATTCCTGAAGTGAATATAACGCATAAGATAAGCAACATATTGAACAGTCGCAAAGGCTTGCATCAGAGCCAAGCACTGCAATAATTTCCGCAAACATTGATGTCTTATCAAGTGTAAAGAAAAATTATTTCACAATCTTTAATGTGCACAAAAATGCGATTTATTTTGTTTATAAGACCGTAGTGACTTTCACCTAACTTGTCTTAAGGTCGCAGGAATAAGATTAGTGTCCGAGGGCCTTATGGCCAGTATGTTAGTGCAATATTCTCCAGACCAGACGTCTACAATCTGACGACTTCAGTCACAGACCAAAATAACATTGGCATCATCACTGTTGAGGCAAGCAACGTTATCATACCTTCTCTCTACAAGGATCCTAATGAGATAATTTCATTGAAATCTCCTTGTAATTTGGAAAGGAAGAAAGTATCTATCATTATAAGTGATTCAACTCTTGGGTATGGTGGTATGCTCAATGCTGTTAAAATGGAGATATCGTAATGGAATGGTCAGAGGTGTATCAAATATCTTGGTCCAGAATAACAAACTTCCCCCATCTTATAGCAGTGGGAAAGGATCAGCGGATACACTCCTGAACAAAAAGAAAAGTATACTGTCCTTAGAGGCGTCAGAACCAAGTCGGCTACATTCAAGGTCTTACCTTTAAGACATCCAGTCTGTGTAAAGAATGTCAAGACCTATTTGAAGAAGACCCTTCCCCTGATGAAACTATCTCAAATGTTTACCGTGTCATAACCAAGGGATTAAATTAATTAAAGAGGGGTATATGGAAAGAAAGACCTACAACGCCTGAAGGTTGCTTGGATGCCTTTGTAATGAGAAAACTAAAGCCTCATTACGTAGCAACAGTTCCGCAAGTAAAATTGCGTTTCAAGCAGTGGAGAGCAACAAACCAACTGTATTAGAAATGAACCATAGCAAAAAGCAAAAAAACCGATTTATCCTATCGATTGGCACTGAAAAATCTTAAAAAATCACAGAGCCTTGAATACGTGGAAAAATCTACGTATCGTATGGCGTTGATGGACCGGAGGCTCCGTCTGGGGATGTTCGGTCACCGAGTAGCAAGTCGTGTTTCAGGTGACGCCACATTTGGCAACTTGCGTGTGGGTGATGATGAAATAATAATGACAACACATCACTCAGTCACCGTGCGGAGAAGCCCGGGCCCGCTGTATGGTAGGCAAACGCGTCTCCTTAGCAGGCGGACCTGCATCGAGCAACTCAAAACATATGGTTCTGCTAGTAGGCAATGGATGTTCGAATGAAATTTTCACTCTGCAGCAGCGTGTGCGCTGATACGAAACTCCCTGGCAACTTAAAACTGTGTTCCGGACAGAGGTTTGAGTCCACAGCAACGCACTGCTCAAGTTTACAGAGTAACCGAGGATTATAAAATCAGTGAAATGACTGGTTTTTTTCTGCAGAACAGGCGAGTTTTTGTTGAATTTCGGATGGAGGAAGTTAAAAACATGGCATTTCATAAGAAGTGTACCAGTTCCTACACATTTTAATTTCTGCACTGGCTGTCCACAAAGAACAAAAAGCTTTATTTATGAGAATTTCGAAGCTTAAGAATAAACTCTTGAAAATACGGTGCAAACTCGCCAGTTATTGTCAAGGGAACCAGCTGAAACCGAATCGTTCGAAGACACAAGTTTGTGCCTGCCACCTCAAAAGCAGATTCACAGGAAGAGACCTGCAGGTGGTATGGAAGGGTAAGTAACCAGAATTCTGCTTCACTCCCACATACCTGGGGGTAATGCCACACTGGACGCTCACCCACAGAACTCATGGTTTAAAGGCCAAGAGGGAAATATCAGAAAGTAACCGTATTCTCCGGAAATTATCTGGAAGAACCTGGAGGAGCAACTACGAATCACCCTAGAATACTACACCAATTTCTAACCCTTCCATACTTATACCTTCTTCGATTCGACTACGACACCTAGGTTTGCCGAGGAAAGTGGTTAAAAGTGGTTAAAAGTGATGCAAGGGCAGAATTATAAACCCTCTATTGTAGGAAAGTTAACAAAAATGCTTTTCAATGTTTACACAAAAACATAGTACAGCACATAGCTTCCCAAGCAAAATGGCGCTGTTACCTATTTCTTACCCATCGGTAACACTATGGTATAAGTACCCAAAAGGAGATTGTATCTAGTCTTACGCGGCAATTTTAGTGATCGCGTGCCAGTAGTACTGAATACAAGAACAATAGAAGAAGAAAAAAATTACTAGATCAGTTTATCTAATGAATCAGAAATAACCTGAAGACAAAAATGTGGAAACACAGGAAGTACGTGTATCTCACGAAATAATCAGAATACCTGAATTATATCCCCGCGCAAAACAACCTTGACTACGTATCGTAAATGGTCTCTTGACTATAAATGCCGACCGAATTAGCCAAGCGGTTCTAGGCGTTGCAGTCTAGAGCCGCGCGACCGCTACGGTCGCAGGTTCGAATCCTGCCTCGGGCATGGATGTGTGTGATGTCCTTAGGTTAGTTAGGTTTAAGTAGTTCTCATTCCTAGCGGACGATGACTTCAGAAGTTAAGTCCCATAGTGCTCAGAGCCATTTGATCCATTTGACTATAAATTTTGCGTTGAGGAACTGTACGAAACTGACTTTGAAGAAAAATCGCGGTGAGAGATAGGTAATTCATTTCCAAAATGCAAATTCCTTCAGTCTTCATGAGCTTTGCTGATGGCACGCATTGAACCAAACTTGTGAAGTTCCCCCCAAACAGGTGCATCACAAGTGAAACAATTGCTTTTTACCATTCTTCTCAGTTTATAGCTGCATTCTCTGCAAATGCAGCATTTGTTAGGCAGAGAGGGCTGGGTGTCGGATGCGGCTCGACAATCGTTGGCAACTGCTCATGAAGAGGTGGAGTACCTCTTGCTTTTGTTTCGTGGACGGTTCAAGGATGTCTGTAACTGCAAGGCGTTTTATATTCTCTGCTTCACGTGCTGATGTTTCCCTACAATATCTTTTCTTTCATTGAGTCATTCCTTCGACAGAGCATTCCAAGGGGGTATATGAAATCCAGCCGAGGCAGATTCCGCTCGCCCTCTTCCACATCATGGGTGCTGTAGAAATGGTCCGTATAAATGACGTAGGCGTTTATCATGGCGATGTTTATTATATTGTAAAACTGACAGAGTGGCCACCACTTCATTTTACTGATGGCATTTGCAGCGTGGCACTTCTGGTCACATGTATGAATGCCCGATTTCGCCTACTTGTATTGCGGAATATGGTGCGGTTTATGGTTGTCCGGCTACAAGAAGCCATCATCCTGAGCGGATGAATGGACGCAGGAGAGCTTATTGAGGTATAGCTTGTAGGAAACTGCTGTCACATCGTCATCGCAAATGAAGAGGGATGTACCTGTACGCCGGTTTTATCGACGAATTCAACCGGAAGTTTCCTCTTACTCAACTGAATGGTCCACAGGTCGTCGAGCTTGTAGCCAAACTTGAGCTTCTTAAAAGGCACAACGGACATGAACTAAATGTCCGAGGTTACATTTCAATTCAAGAAGTTGATAGATCGAAAGAAGTTTTCCATAAACAATTGCCGCAGGTATTCCAGCCGCAGTCGTATCCTTCAACTAGTTTTGGACTGCGAGTATCACGTATTTCGTCCCACTGTCACACATCATAATGATTTTCATTCCATATTTGTCGGAGTTGTTGGGAAAGTAAATCTTGAAAGCGATTCGACCGCGATATCTAACTTGTTGCTCGTCAATAGCGAAAAAGGCACCGCGTTTATAGTGTTGCTGGCAGTTCTCTAGCAACATCTCCTAAATCTTTCTCACTGGATTTAGTTTATAACTGAGCTCCTGTGAGGATCTGACGTCAAATCTAAAACAGTTTATGATAGAATCGAATCGAGCCCGGGATGTTGTAGCCAAAACTCGAGCGCCACTTCAACTCTCTTTGAAAAGAATGCGTGTTGGAAGATGATTTATCTTCGGGGTAACACTGAGGATAATCAGCTCCAGAATAGCATTCAGCTCATTTTACTGGTATCCAACGTCCGATAAACGGGTTTAGACTTAGAGTGCTGCTCAGTGATTCCAGCATTCATGCAAAGTAACATTTCGTCGAGAATATCATGTGGGATCAACAACTCGAAACATTTTAGAATGCCACCCAGCGCAGTGTAAGCAGTCGTCCCTTGGCGAATACAGACTGTATTAACTGTTGGTGTTTTACCAATGGTTTCATGCACACTTTTCGTTTTTCAGACCATCCCTATCTTAGACATTAACTCATCTTTAGGTAGAACCAAGATGTACTGAAAGTTGTCTCCAGAGACCGAAGTTTTAGCTGACCACTGGAAAACCGATGAGGGACTGTTTTTCCATGAACAGTCTCCTTAGTTATGTTCTGCACACTTCTCAGGCCAGTATTTTTGGAGCGAACGGTTGACTGTTATTACTTCGTCTTGTTTGGCCTGACAGACGCTTCCTTCTCAATTTGGGACTCCAATGCGGAGTCGACATTTTATCGGTAACAATGTCTTCTTCTTCAGTGTTGCAGCCTTCGTCAGAATCATCAGATGATGATGTGTCAAGATCTGATTCCATTACATCTATAGCTTTCAGTTTTAGGTAATGCGTCAGAATCTAAAAATAAAATGAAAGTTTGAAATAGGTACGACAACCTATTTGAAACCAAAACATTCTTTTCAGCAAACATCCAATCACATCCCTATAGCAAACCGGTCGCTCATTACTAAACATTCGTCGAATCTACGAATCCATTTTGTTCGTGAATACTACACATTAGTCGTTTCGACGAATCAACATTTACGTGTCAATCTATACATTCATCGATTCGACACTGTAACTTAGGGAAGAAATATGGTCTACCTGATAGATGAGCGGCGTAGTTCACTTCCACCGGCGGAATCTCAGGGCAAACCAGATGCCCCAGGCATTGCTGCGAGGACGGCGTGCCCCTCGCGTTCCCAATAAGAGCGGAGAGGTGGGGCTTCCTGAAACGAAATGTGTTCGTCGAATCGACTACCATTGGTGCTCTATGGTTAAAAACTTCGGCTTATTCAGCTCCAGTATGTGCCTGCCCTGTCTGGTATAGATCTAGTCACGGCGAATCAAGTAGATATTGCCTTAAATCAGATTTGCACATTACATATTGTTCGAGAACTACACCGCATGAAAAAGTTTACTGACGAGCAGATATGCCGCTTTGAGAAATCCTCCGTGAATGCACATCGAGACAGTAGAAATCTAATGCAGTGAATTCGGGGACACATGCTTTATATGAATATCAACTGGCGATCCTAAGGCTCAAATCAAGAAACAGCTTCATTCACGCCATAGAAAGTCTTACTGAGCTATATTCACACTTCAGTATAAATTCAAAGTGTTCCAGATCCAACCACTTTGAAGGATGGGTTATGCCTTCTTACAGCCTCCCTCCATGGTCGCGAGGCAAGTTGCTCTATATGGGAGACACTCAACAGGCTGTTGTCAGGCATTGACGGAATGAACATATTACTCCCTTCTAATTTTAAGGTCTCCACCACTCTTCATCATTTGCTCTTTATTCCAATTCGTCAGTATTCACCATCAATGAAGTCTACCTCCTTCAGATCTCTCTTCCTTATCATTCCAATTACTCCCACTCTCAATATTCTTGGCCGTCCACGCTTTCTCCTTCCCGGCGGCGTCCATTTCAGAACTGCTGGCGCCAGTCATCCTTGCTCCATTCGCCACACATGACCATACCTCTGAAGACCTCAGTTCTCAATTCTTTGCACTATTTCCCTAATTTACCCATTTCCACTCTTGTTTGTTCTGGACATCCTGATACCTGGTCCATTCTTCTGCATCATATGTTGGTATCAATTCAACTACTGTTTGCAGAATCCTATTATTTGTTTCTTTCGCCGGTCGGTGTGGCCGAGCGGTTCTAAGCGCTTCAGTCTGGAACCGAGCGACCGCTACGGTCGCAGGTTCGAATCCTGACTCGGGTATGGATATGTGTGACGTCCTTAGGTTAGTTAGGTTTAAGTAGTTCTAAGTTTTAAGGGACTGATGACCTCAGATGTTAAGTCCCATGGTGCTCAGGGCCATTTGAACCATTTTTTTGCTCGGCGTCCTGCTGGATCCTGCCTTCCACATCCGCTTCACAGCTACCTGAAGAACGTATAAACGCTCCTAATCATTTAAACTGCTCTACTGCTTTAACAGTTCTTGTGGCAGTAGTGCATTCCTTCCATCTCTTCCCACTACTAGATATTCTGTTTTGCTCGTATTTATTCTAAGTCCACTTCATTAAAATGTTTCCAATAACATTTTTTTAATACACTTGACATCTCCCTTCTTCGTATTATCAGTACACGATCATCTGCGAATACAACTGAGTAGATAGTTCCATTCTGCGAAGGAATTGTCATACCTCCGTATGACTGATTCCACTGTTCCAATATATATTCGTTATACATTGAAAACAAGGTCGGTGACGTACTGCAGCTCTATCTAAGTTCTTTTGATGCTTCGAATGGCTTACACAATTTTCTCTCTACTTTAAACACAGCTTACAGTTGCTGGCATATTCTCCGAATTAGGAATATTTGCTATGCTTCTAAAGGTGTATTCTCCACCGTTTCCAGCAGTGCTTAGTGGGTAAAAAAAGACACGCTTTTTCTGAATCCAGGAAAAGTCTGCATGAAGAAACCGGGATTTGCCCTCGAGTATAAGTTATGTGAATACGGTGAAGAGCTGAAGTTGAACCACCTGTTTGTCTCCAAATCGTGTTTAACTATATGCTTTCCCCAGAACGTGACTGATGCTACAACGAAATCATGTGAATTACCTGCATACTAGTCCCACCAAATTCAATACGTATCGGAGAAGCATATAATTAGTTGATACGATTAACGGTTAGTCTAAATGTGAATGCTTACATTGCCGATCTGTCTGGATTATTTTTGTTAAAGTTCGTGATACCCAGTAGCTTGTAGCGTATGTTTGCGACACTATTAAATAAATAAATAAATTTCACATTTACAGTTTAACACAATTGCAAATATGAAGTTTATTTATTAAGTGTTAAAGTCACGTAAAATCAAATTTATTTATCAAATTGTCTGGCAAAGCATCCAGTAAAACTTAAAAACATACAATAAACTCTGCGCTGCCCTATTGCTGCCCAGCGTCCAAGTGAAAATCAAAGGTGTCGTGTTCGAATGTAGGAGACTACGTTCTGCTCCAAGTTTTCTACGCATGGAAGAAGCCAGTAAAGACAGGTTTTCAAAAGCCACGATTCTCCAAACACGCAAGACATACCGTACTTAACATAACGGTCCCTCCTGGTCCAGGGGTACCATCTTCGAACAGTAATAGAAACATTTAGGATTCGATCTCGGCCATTGCTTAAATTCGGAATTAAAACCGTCAGATATGTTGTTTGAAGACTTCTGGGCTAGGCAGACATTCTCGTTCTTCCAACAGAGTTTCAAAGCATCCTCTTGCCTTTGGGGTCGGGAACTGCCACAAAATGCAGAACAATCAGCTATAATCAATGGCATGTTTGTGGTGTGCGTACTGTAAGACCTTCGGTACACACACCATCAGATTATTTGACTTGTCGCTCTAACAAAGTAGGTGAGTGTCAGCAATATGTCTCGTGGTCTTATCATGGCGTGTTTATCTGCTGCCGTAAGGTCAGACGATAGAAATGCCACTTGCACGCTTAAAGTAGCAGATTGACGTTGACCAACTTTAAAAAGAACTTGATTAATTTTACCACACATTTATTAAAATAATAACAAGCATAAACATTACGTAACTTGATTCTGGATGCTATTTACAACTGACAATCTGAAGATCCTTTGGTCTTGGTACGTTAACCTTATTCTCACGTATCTCTGATACTTGACAAAGTGACTATACATTTATCTTCATGGCTGTGTACAGGAATATGATAATCTTCTTAGGTGCAGACTGAAACTTTACTATAGACTGGCACAGACTAATGCAGACTGGTACAGACTGGTGCAGACAAATGCAGACTGACTAATCGGAGGTCTGTACACTCGTTATAATACCTCGCGCGTTAAGGTATCACTGCGCGAGTGTGATCCACGAGGAGAAAAGGTTCTACGTTAGCAGCAATCTCATTGGCTGCGTTCCATATTAATACGCCGATCGGCGGAAGCAGAATTTGGTTCGTCTCTAAGGCAGCGCCATCTTGTAGTGCAGAGACGGACGAGCGCTGCGCCTGCGCTGTTGTGCTTAGCGGGATGCGCTCTAGTGAGAAAGCTGTGTACGCGCTGACTACGCGGAACTACGTACACAACAATGAGGATGGTGAAGATAATGGAAACCACTACATTAAAGACACACAATGTGCAACTATTGACATGTGACCTGCAATAGATCATGACGATCTCTACGTGGGCCAAAGATTCCGAGTTAGTGTCCCATTTGGATTCCATGAAGGTAATTACCACGGGGAATGTTTGGAAAAAAAGAGATCTAATACCTAACAAAATGGTATTATTCAACACATAAGAGTGTATAATGTTAAGCCTTTGAACGTGGTAAGAAAGCTAGCAAGTCTGAGAAATGTGAACGTTCATTCTAGATGTACTGCGGTCAGTGAAGTCAAATGAAAAGATGATAAGGATTTTAGTCACACTAATGTACGGTAATATCGGCAACAGCAGAAAACAGTATAGTAGGAGTAGGATTCGTACGGAATAAGAGTACGGAGCAAAGAGAATTACTGTGAACAGTTCAGTTCTCATCCGAATCTGCTGCATACCACCATAGATACCAATAGATCAGGTGTGCAGGCCAACGTCACAAGCAGAAGATGAGGAGATGAGGAAAGTGTTTGAGGATATTGAAGGGGATATCAGTATGTAAAGGGAGAATATAGGCTTGTTAGTAGAAATTAGATTAAGGAAAGGCAAACCTACGTTCCTAGCATTTGTAGATTTAGAGAAAGCTTTCGACAATGTTGACTGGAATACTCTGAAAGAGGCAGGGTTAAAATACAGGGAGCGATAGGCTATTTACAATTTGAACAGAAACCAGATGGCTGTTATAAGAGTCGAGGGGCATGAAAGGGAAGCAGTGGTTGGGAAAGGAGTGAGACAGGTTAGTAGCCTCTCCCCGATGTTGTTCAATCTGTATATTGAGCAAGCAGTAAAGCAAACGAAAGAAAAATTCGGAGTAGGTATAAAAATCCATGGAGAAGAAATGAAAACTTTAAGGTTCCCCGATGACATTGTAATTCTGTCAGAGACAGCAAAGGACTTGGAAGAGCAGTTGAACGGAATGGACGGTGTCTTGAAAGTAGGATATAAGATGAACATCAACAAAAGCAAAACGAGGATAATGGAATGTAGTCGAATCAAGTCGGGTGATGCTGAGGGAATTAGATTAGGAAATGAGACACTTAAAGTAGTAAAGGAGTTTTGCTATTTGGGGAGCAAAATAACTGATGATGGTCGAAGTAGAGAGGATATAATATGTAGACTGGCAATGGTAAGGAAAGAGTTTCTGAAGAAGAGAAATTTGTTAACATCGAGTATAGATTTAAATGTCAGGAAGTCGTTTCTGAAAGTATTTGTATGGAGTGTAGCCATGTATGGAAGTGAAACATGGACAATAAATAGTTTCGACAAGAGAATAGAAGCTTTCGAAATGTGGTGGTATTGAAGAATGCTGCAGATTAGATGGGTAGATCATATATCTAATGAGGAGGTATTGAATAGGATTGGGGAGAAGAGAAGTTTGTGGCACAACTTGACTAGAAGAAGGGGTAGATTGGTAGGACATGTTCGGAGTCATCAAGGGATAACCAGTTTGGTATTGGAGGGCAGCGTGGTGCGTAAAAATCGTAGAGGGAGACTAAGAGATGAATACACTAAACAGATTCAGAAGGATGTAGGTTGCAGTAGGTACTGGGAGATGAAGAAACTTGTACAGGATAGAGTAACATGGAGAGCTGCATCAAACCAGTCTCAGGACTGAAGACCACAACAACAACATAGTAGAAATGAAAGAGCAGAAATGCTGACTGAGTTATGCCATAAACTTTAACCAGAAATGATGAATACGCCGTTGAAATTTAAAAGAGGAAGAGATATATATATGGTTCAAATGGCTCTGAGCACTATGGGACTCAACTGCTGTGGTCATTAGTCCCCTAGAACTTAGAACTACTCAAACCTAACTAACTTAAGGACATCACAAACATCCATGCCAGAGGCAGGATTCGAACCTGCGACGTAGCAGTCGCACGGTTCCGGACTGCGCGCTTAGAACCGCGAGACCACCGCGGCCGGCAGATATATATATGGAAATGGACTGGAGACAAAGATTAAAACCAGCTGGATAACGTTGTGGTCAGTCAGAGGCTTTGAAATCAGAAATTAAGCCGTGCACGCTGTTGATATCTAATCGGAAGCACGATTTAGCCTCTGTAACTGTAGCTAGGCAACGGCCTGCTTAGAACGCCGCCAGGGGACACACGAGCGGCCTTCCGTATCAACTTAACGCCGCTCCGGATCAGCTCGACCTCAGCTGTAGCCGACCAATAAACAGGAGGATGGCCATCCGACGTCAGCGGTTGGCAGTTATACGGGACATGGACACTGCAATCAACTGACGGAATTGGATAACAGTTTGAGCGAATATCTGTATTGCCATCCTATCAATTTTACAGGCCTCCGAAAAACGAACGCCGACTCTGGTGGAGAATTGGTATCTACGAAAATTGCAGTAACAGTGGAATGACTGAGCCACATGGACTTCGCTGTTGTGCGTCTTAATACGTATGTAGACTGTACGAAAAGCTAGTTGAAGCGATCCTCTGTGTGATGCTGCCATTATACTGTGTTTAATTGTGCTTCAGTTAACCCTAGTGTAGCTACGAAGCATTTACTAGTAAATTTGTTTTCCTTCACGATTATGTCTGTCTGTTGCCTTTGTGATCTGTGGACAATTCATGAATATTATGGGTTGTGCTTGCACTGTGTACGCTTCGTAATGGCAAGATCCGTGTGAACTGAAATTTTATATGAATTTTAAGACATCAAGTTACATACTGTGTTGAAAGTTTTTGTCTCTTTATGTTACAGATATGTGTATTACTGTTTGTAGGATTCCAGTCCGTCTCCGTAGTATAGAGGTAGCGTTACCGCCTACCACGGAGGGGGCCAGGGTTCGATTCCTGGCAGAGGACTGGCTGTCGTGTGTCCTTCATCATCACTGCCACGCAAGTCGCCGATGTGGCGTCAGCTAAAAAGAACTATCAATACGGCGGCCGAACTCCCCAGAATGGGGCCTCCCAGCCAACAATGCCATACGATCATTTCAATTTTGTTGGATTCGAGTCCGTTTTGTAATTTAAGAGTATTATTTTGGACTTGTTTGGGTACGCAGGGTAAAACATATTACTATTAGTTGAATCCTGGTAGGCATTGTTTCTTAAATTTATTTTTATATCTCTTATCGTCGTCCATAGTGTTCTTTAACAGTGGCTTACTGCGTGCCTCTGAGCTGGTAACTATATGTTCAAATGTCCATTTCTGTTAGTTTCAGGGTAAGAAACATGTACTAATGGAAATGTTTTTTCTCTCTATTTTAGTTAATACTGTGGTTGTTAACATACGTTAAAACAAAACCACCACAGTGACATAAAGGTTAACGGTTTGCTACTTCACTGAAATTGTTCAGTTTCTAATTCTGAAACTGTACTGTCCCTTTGTTTTCAATTCATGGAGTTTCTCAGAATTACTAAATATGTGTAAAGAAACACATGAATATCTGTCATGCCACTTTTATAAAATATAAAATGTACTTTCTGGTTCAAATGTTATTTTTTTTAGAACCTAACAACTTACGACTTCCAGCTGATCGCTTGTTACATAATTTCAATCGGACTGTGAGGCGTACCCACGAGCGGATATAGACTCAGATCAGAGTTTAGTAAAGATGACGTGTAGACTCAGCCTTAACAGAGAATCGTCACGAACAATCAACGTAGAACCTGCGTCCGCCCATCCTGACTTAGGTTTTCCGTGATTTCCTAAATCGTTCTAGGCAACTACCAGGATGGTTCCTTTGAAAGGGCACGGCCGACTTCCCTTCCCACCCTTCCCTAATGCGATGGCACCGATGACCTCGCTGTTTGATTCCCTGCCCCAAATCAACCAAGTAACCGGATAGATAGGATCGGAAATTTAACAATCATTGGAGGAAGTGGCAACTAAATGACTCTTCAGTTGGTGTGTAGAACGTGTAGGAATAGGGACGTATCACTAGACTGTCGGAAATGTAACATTCTCGCGACTCCGAAGACAGCAAGATCCGGTAGGTGAGAGATTTATCACACCAGCAGCTTAACACCTGATTCATCCAATTTGCTTATAAGAATTATATACAGAAGGATGGAAAAGAAAACTGATTATTCTGGCTCCTGGAAAGACAAGGACACCAGACGGCCAGTTCTGGCATTGTGCTTGATAACAGAAGCAAGACATGAGAAAAATCAAGTAACCACCTTGGAATTTGTCGACCAGATAACGCGTTCGATATTGTGAGCTGGTGCAAGACGTTCGAAATTTTGAGAAAAATGGGAGAAAACTGTAGACGAATAACTTCAGTGCCATGGAGGCTATTCCGTTATATCTTTCCATGTGTTCTATCATCCTGTTTTTTCTTCTTGCGTTTCTCGTGTGTTCCTTTCTTTTCCGTTTCTGTGGAGAACCTCCTTATTCCTTATCTTACTGGTCCACCTAATTTTCGATATCCTTTTGTGGTACCACGACTCAAATGCTTCAGTGCTCTTCTTTTTCTGCTTTCCACACAACTCGTGAGTCGTCACCATACGATGTTAAGCTCTAAGCACACATTCTCAGAAATTTCTTCCTCGCATTAAGACCGATCATTGATTCCAGGAGACTTCTCTCGGTCATGAATGCCGTCTTTTCTTCTACTAATCTTCTTTTTATGTCGTCGTTGCGTCGTCCATAATTTTTTTGTGGGCTTGGAAGCTAGCAAATCCCTTCACTTCGTCTACTATACTGTCCGCTACTTTTGATGTTAAGTTTATCACTGATCTCAATTCTGCTGCTCTTCATTCCTTACGGTCTCTTCAGACTACTGATTCCAATCAATACACCCTGTAATTTTTTCTTAACTTTCACTAAGAATGCCAATGTCATCAGCGAATCTTATCAATGATATCCTTTTACCCTGATTATAATCCCGTTACTTTATTTCCGTCACTACTTCTTCCCTGTGTGGATGGTATAGACGTGGTGAAAGAATATATCACCTTCATCCTTCTTTATCCGAGTACTTCGTTCTTAGTGTCCCATCCTTATTCTGAGGGAGTTGTAGCGGTTGAAGACTTTAGAGCAAGAAGGAGTTTGGAATACATCCACCAAATATTTTAGTGCGTTGGTCACAAGAGCTATTCTATGTTGAAGAGGTTGACACAGGAGAGGACTTCGTGGCGGCTTGTGTAAGACTATTCAGAAGACTGATGACAAGGAAGAAAAAAATAATAATACAAAGTAAAAGAAGAAAACTGTGCGGAATACGTAAGAAAATTACCGTCATGTACCACTGCATAGTCTGTAGTGTAAGAAATTTAGCATACGTTGTAGACGGAAAACCCGAAATACGTAACATTGCTGATTTTTCCTTCCTCTGTTACAAGTAACTGGAAACGTCCCCTTAGAACAATTTATACAGGACTGTGCTTAAACTGACACACAATATTTTGTTAGCGCAACGCAATCTGACTTTCAATAATCCCTACAAAAGAATGGGCCCTGACTAACATTAAACTATACCTTTCACAAATCACTTACCTCACAAAAATCTTCGCTACTCAAGCTACTGCAATACAGCGAGCGCCACTACTGCCAGCTAAATAAAAGATTCAAACTACTGAAGGCACTAACTACTGCTGATAGGGATAGTTAGCAAATGAAAGATTTTTATTGAGAACAAACAATGTATTTACCTTGATATCATCATATATAAATATAGCAGTTCATGACAAATTTCAAAACTCCGCCATCTCTCTCCCCACATCCACCACTACTGGCGGCTCACCTCCAACTGCGCAACGCTATGCGCTGTTCACACCCAGCTGCCGCTGCCCAACACTACAATGGCAGACAACAATGCAAACTAGCCACAGACTGCACACAGCACAGCCAGTGATTTTCATATTGAGCGCTACGTAACGTTGCCAATAAGAAAACTGCGCAACGCTACGCGCTGTTCACATCCAGCTGCCGCTGCCCAACACTACAATGGCAGACAACAATGCAAACTAGCCACAGACTGCACACAGCACAGCCAGTGATTTTCATATTGAGCGCCACGTAACGTTGCCAATAAGAAAACATAAACAGCCTACTTACATAGCCCCCATGCTCCCCACAAAAAATTTTACAAATTATTTTGGGCAGTGGCCAATAATGATTTGATTAAATTTTTCATAATTAAAATAACAAAGATATCAAATGCACACACTTATTGATACATTGTTGGTCAAAAGCTAAAATTTTCTCACAGTCCACGAAGATAGTCCTGATCATTCATCATAATAGTAATTACAGTTTTTTTCACAAAGTCTCATTAGTAAAAGAAATTGCACACAGAAGTAGTGGATTTCCATGCAGTCTTGAAGAAGTAGCGCTGTCCTTCCAACGGAAAGACAGTGCTGACTCTTGACATGCAGACAAGTAATGGGCCACAAAGGAGCAAACCCACAGCAGAGTCATTCGAAGTTTTGAAGAATATTGGTAGGTAGGTCATCACAGAGCAGACCCACTGGAGTCCTGGTAGAGATTGTGGTATTGGTGGGCCACCAGAGGTGCAGACCCACTGCAGTCCTTGTAGAGATAATGGTATTGGTGGGCCACCAGAGGTGCAGACCCACTGCAGTCCTTGTAGAAATAATGGCATGGTGGGTCATCATAGATGCAGACCCACTGTAGTCCTTATAGAGATAATGGTATTGGTGGGCCACCAGAGGTGCCGACCCACTGTAGTCCTTGTAGAGATGGCCAGCAGCCATCTGTTGCGATTGTGCAGGTGCACATTCACCATCGAAGAGTCTTGCGGAGAATATAGCAAGTCCATAAACCACCACTTGTGCACTCACAAAGTTTTTGGAATTGTCCTTAGAACCAGCAATGCTGTTATCCAGTCCCTTGCTGAATTAGTAACACACGTGCAAACACTAACAGTCCCAACTTCTCACATATTGTCCATATACTATGACCAACAGAAACGTGTGCAGTGAAATGTAACTAACAAGTTAATAATATCATGAACTGGTGACAATTACAATTTTATAACATAAGAATACAATAACAAAGATACAAAATACATCATTAAAAACATAACAATACAGATAACATTTGTAGTACAGGCTTTACAAAAGAATCGACCTAACATATACATCAGTGGAATAATGACATGAGTACATACATAAAAGATCACAATAACTTTTGAAACATCAACTTCACACATGAGCATTAAACAGAACAGAATTAATTATGTCTAACATCTTTACAAAGTAAATAACATATTATTAACGCCAATTATATTCGAGGATAACAGTATTCCTCATCATAGTGAATGTAGCTTAATATTAAAAGAAGAAAAAATTCTATGAAACTACACAGAGACAGGAAGAAAACAAATACACAAGGGTACACAAACACAAAATGGGATAACACCAATAGGAAAGGACAGGGTTCGTTTTCAGTGTAACATTTGGTACTGCAGTCCAACCCAAAACTTCATATATCTTTCCTCTTATTTCATCCTTTGTTTCCACCAAAAAAATTCTATCTAAGCATGCTTTCTGTATTTATATGTTCACACATTTCTTACCTCAACATTTATTTCCAAGAAAATCCTACCTAAACCTGTTTTGTGTACTTTTTTTTGTATAACTTCTCAATGCATTTCTTCCAATTCATCGCAACTCATTCTCTTAGAGGCTACCCCCTCTTAAGCTAACTTAAATCTACTGAGCTCAGATGCTAAACTAAGGGACGAGGCAATGCAGCAGCACAAAATAAGTAACACAAACAGCAATGACGAAAAAAATGGAAAATTGCAAAGCAAGCTACAGTAAATCTAAATTACTAAGAAATGCAACATTACAACTAATATGAGCCAATGTGCAGCAACAAGAAAAATAAATGAGTAGTAAAACTGGCTTAGCAGAGTAACACAAAGTCAAATTCAGTAACACTATGCCTGGCAAACAGCAGTAACTTATACCTAAACATGACATAGCTCAAGCAGAAAAAATATTACAGTAAAAACAACAATGCAGATAAGGGAAATGTATATTCACATCTTAATGTCTATGTAATTAAAGTGGTGCACCACAAGAAGTTATTCTACCAAAAAGTTACCAATTACTTGAAAAGAAAATTATGAATGCAGTTCTTGTGAAGGTAAATGTCATTTTGTGCTCCCTCATTTTTTTGAAAAAATTATTATTTACTCGATCTGCAGACAGAAAATATTTATATTAGTACATCTATAAAATTTTATTTTAACCAATGCTGCAGTGCAGCTAGAAACTAGATATCAAATGAAATAAGCAACTATGTACAAAGTAAAGCATAAGAACATCATTCAGTAGTCATTAGGCATTTCATAAGTTAGTTAGAAAAATCTCTCAACTAGAGAGACAGTAGTCATAATTAGGTGTATAGACATAAAAATATTTCTCGTCATTTCATTAGGCAATTTAGTAAATATCATAAATTACGAGCTCCACAGTATGCTTTCAACAAGGAAATATCAATAGCGAGGACAATGGCCTCCCCTTTCTTTTTTTCTACCTGTGCTTCTGATGAGGCACTCACTAATGACTTGTTCTCCCAGCGTCTGACACAGCTGCGTGCCCACGACACATTACGTGCAGGTGGTCACTTAACTTTCTTACGGAAATATTTACGACAGCAATTTTCGCTACAGTGACAGTCTCATACAAAAAATTTCACAGGTCGAGAATTTGCGTTACAAATGTGTAGAAACAAAATCCTATAAATATAACAGCGTCCAAAAAATTTTCGCCAGCATTGTGATACATTGACGCATATACACACATTTCTTAACTCTTAAAGTACGATTCTTGGTTTCCAAAAACCTTTTTCACAAATCAGAGTCCCTAATCACTACTCATTATTCCTTACCTTATTCGTCGACACTTCTTCAGTATTTCATCATAAGAAATACGTAACATAATCAAACTCCTCATATAGTATCAGCTTACTGATCATAAACATACCGCAACAGCATAATACACATAGTTATCATAGTAATACCATAACACCTAAGCCAAACCTCCAAAAAAATTCGCTGCTCATGTCAAAAGTGTCATCTGCCTCAAATGTACTTTAAAAATCGTGATCCCATACCAAATATATCATTCAAAGCTCTCATAATATCACAATGGTTCCGAAAAAATATGAACAGTTTACAAAGTACAGACAAAATACAGTTTCATAAGTGTGAAGTTATCAAACTGTGTAATTGCGTAAACATCTGTCACTGATGTAGTAAAAAGAATGTTTGTTTCTCTGTCAAATAATCAGATAGCTGTGTAATTCTGTGTTAGAGAAATATGGTACCGATGTGTAAAGTTGTATAAGCAAATACCACATTAGCTAGGGCTCCTTATGCTTGCCAAACACATGGTACACAAAGTAGGCGTGTACCCCCCTGAGGATTAATGTAATTATGCCCTCAGGTGTTACAGATTACAGCAATGGAATGAAATGTATCACGGAAAACCTTTGTATCATTGTACTCCAAATATCTTTAAAAATAAATATTTTAAGTACAAAATCAATCACTCAAATACGTGTCCTGTAGCGCTAAATGTGCGTCTTGTTGCAACATAATCTCTGTGGAAGTGTCGTAGTTATCGTCCTCCGAAAGCTAAGTTCTGCAGAAGTCAATGTACTTACCTCATGATAAACAAAAGTGAAATGCTTTGTGTATAGATATCGTAGTTATTACGCTTATTGTTGTGATGAAGAAAGTACTGTACTGTAACGTATTGTTGTGCTACGGAAAACCCTGTCTCATTGTAGCTATACTACAAAAGTTACTACTAAAACCTGTTTTACTTTCCAGAAGAATTCAGAAAAACTGTGCAGATATAAAACAGATACACCGCAAAAGCAACATTGTAAATTGTCACTCATTAGTAGCGTCGTGATAAAACCGTGTAGTTGTCACATAAGCTAACCACTGTGTCGTCTGGTATCTCACAGAAAGTACTTTAAACCCAGAATGTATTTTCAAGTAAACCAAAATGTTGCATTAAAATCTCATTAGCAGTACCAGTATGTGTCCTAAGTATGTAAGCCTTATAGTCGTTCCATAATCGTGCAACTAACAAGCAAGAATGCACACACACAATAACACTGGGTCGTCTCTTCACAATAACAATGCATTCGTAATTTCTGTTTAAAATGTTCCCTAGGTTCTTGATTGGATATTTAACTTCAAACATTGTTGCATGGTAACAGTTTCTAAGTCTGACAATGCATACTAGAAATGTGAAGTTAAGAGTTTTATGGCAAAGACAAAGTTAAAAAGCAGATTATCTCTCAATAAGCGGTTTTACATGTGAAGTGTGGTGCAATCCTTTACTCTTCATAGTACTCAGAGTTTGAACTTGAATGCAATTGTCAGGAGGTATACGTCAGTAAAGAATACTGGAATTTTTCTCAAGGTTAGCGTCTATGTTATTTTTCTCTGAGCCACCTGGCGCACGGGGCTGTCTGCTGTGCGAGTCATTGTCTGTCTCTTTGTTGGCGCGCGTCGTTATTGGGATTAGGAGACCTAACTTTTACAAATTCGCCTTGCCGAGAGGGCCCAGCCGTGTTAGAATCCCGCCAGTTCTGATGAAATTGACGTCTGTCGTTATGATCATATCGTCTGTCGTCATGTCGGTAGATTCCGTAGTTTCTTCCTTTTCGGTCACGTGGTGGAGAATTTCTCCCTGAATCGTAACTCCGTGCTGAACTGTTGCGTCTGAAGTTATTCTGTCTCCCCTGGTAATAATTGTTTTGGTTCCCATATTGTCTGTTTCTGTGGTTATCTCTGTTATATTCATTACTACGGAAATGCGATCTTTCTCTGTAACTATTATTACTCTGCCAGTGGTTGTCATATGGGTGGTGTCAGTTTTGGTCACGATTTGCGTTGTAAGAATAGCCTTGTCGTGTCCAGTTATTGTTTCTGTCGTCACAGAATTGTGACGTATGTGACCTGTAGTGATTGTTTTCCTGTTTTCGCATCCTGCGACTGTCTGTGTCAATTTCTAATTCTTGTAACAGTCCCTGAAAAGCTTCAATGTCGACTTTGCAACGTCCTGCCAAAATAATATGTCGTAAATGTTCAGGTAATTTGATTAAGCAAATGCAGATGAGTTCTGATGGGCTGTATGGGTTTGAAAGATAATGATTCTTGTGCAACATGTCTTCAAAATATTTCAGAAGACTGGAGAATTCAGATTGTTCGAAATGTTTCATCATTATGATGCCATGTTTTACTCGGTCTTGTGTAGCTTGAGACCAATATGCTGAGAGGAAGGCATGGTAAAATTCTCCTTCACTGTGACAATCGTGAATGACTGATCGCATAATTGTTTTGGTTCCCATATTGTCTGTTTCTGTGGTTATCTCTGTCATATTCATTACTACGGAAATGCGATCTTTCTCTGTAACTATTATTACTCTGCCAGTGGTTGTCATATGGGTGGTGTCTGTTTTGGTCACGATTTGCGTTGTAAGAATAGCCTTGTTGTGTCCAGTTATTGTTTCTGTCGTCACAGAATTGTGACGTATGTGACCTGTAGTGATTGTTTTCCTGGTTCATTCTCCAAATAGCCACACATAAATTCTAACCTGTGCTCCAATGACCAGTTGGGAGGAAAACAATGAGAGAATTGATGGAGTCACACTTGTGGATGAATGTCGTTGCCGGAATTCTTAAATGTTTTGAATTTACGTGTAGTAATGAATAGCTTATAGTCAAAATCATCATGTCGGCGAGTCGCATTGTCGGCTGTTCAATCTCAAAATTCGGTGCACATTGCCAATTTCTTTCATAATTTCCGAAATGCGCTGTGTTATTATTTTGTGGCTGTTCCGTATTTCTATGTCCCTCTTCCCGTATTGGGGCGCGAGTGTCCTCTGAAATATGTAATTCTTGTACTACTTGTGCCAACTGATCTTGCACTTCCCGGATTTCTCTTTTGTACTGTGTATTGATTTGATTTTGATTTTGTTTGAATTTTCTAATTTATACATGCTCTTCAGTGTCAGTGAAGGCTACAGGTGTTGTGTCATTCAGATCATCATCTACCTTTGTAGATAAGTTAGTGAACTGATCTGAAAGTTCGGCTACTTTATCCGATAGTGAAATTATTTCCTCTGTATTTTTTTCTGAACCAAGTTTCAGAGTATCTACTGTGTCCTTTACGTTTTCCTGAGTTTTTGCAAGTTGCGTAACCAAATCGGTAGATGCAACTGAGTCAATTTTAGCTTACAAGGTCTCATGATTTTCATGAACAATAGTTTGCAGTTCTTTTATGGCTGCTTCGTGATTCTGTAATACATTTTCATGCCGCGAAAAAATGGGTTGAAAATGCTCACAAATTTGTGTTTTTACGTCATTACAGACTTTTTGACATTTCGATTCAATGTTATGTAACTCACTAGTTAAATCTTCACGTGTTTGTTTAAGTGTGGTGTCTAACTTTTGAAGATTTTGTCCCATTACGTCTAACTGTTGCTATGTTTGTCTCTGGTGTTGTTCCATTGTGTCTAACTTTTGAAGATTTTGTTCCATTGTGTCTAACTTTTCAAGCTTTTGTCCCATTTGTTGCATTAATTGTAATAACAATGCACTGGTGTCTGAAACATGTTCCTCATTGCTTTTCGGCAGTGAATTTGCACCGGCAACATTCACATATTGACAAGCGGAAAATGTGTCTTGACTCATTTGAGAAGACGGTGAGGACGCAAAACCTGAATCTACAGTATTTGCAAAATTGTGTTCTGTCATTTCAGATTCCTGAGGCGAGCTGTTGCCGACCGATCGATCGATAATGCTTCCCTCTTCACTAATTGTTTCACTGTCCACGCCATTGTTTGCCGCTCGCTCCATTTCCCTATGCACAATTACCAAATTACTACTTTGAACATCAGATAATTCATTACTCGGTGGCGCTAACACACTGCTTTCATTTTCACTGTCATTTCTCAGTTTACTTTGGAGCCTAGTATTACGTTTTTCACACGCCATTATTGTCACAGTATTTCACACGACAACACAGAAAAACACAATTTGAAGATAAAAAATAAGAGAACACATTAACATAGCACTGAAAATAATATCTAGTTAATTGCAGCTGTGAAATACTTGGTGCAAATCTACATGCATGCCACAACTGTTTTACTGTACAACAATGAAAGGCTGCAACTACAAAGGAGATTCTCTCCAATTACGCGCTAGCAATAAACAAAATCTACACTAACTACACAAACTACACGAAAAAATCAGAAGATTCCAGTGAGGTATCCTCGGCTAAGGGTCGACATATGAAACGTCCCCTTAGAACAATTTATACAGGACTGTGCTTAAACTGACACACAATATTTTGTTAGCGCAACGCAATCTGACTTTCAATAATCCCTACAAAAGAATGGGCCCTGACTAACATTAAACTATACCTTTCACAAATCACTTACCTCACAAAAATCTTCGCTACTCAAGCTACTGCAATACAGCGAGCGCCACTACTGCCAGCTAAATAAAAGATTCAAACTACTGAAGGCACTAACTACTGCTGATAGGGATAGTTAGCAAATGAAAGATTTTAATAGAGAACAAACAATGTATTTACCTTGATATCATCATATATAAATATAGCAGTTCATGACAAATTTCAAAACTCCGCCATCTCTCTCCCCACATCCACCACTGCTGGCGGCTCACCTCCAACTGCGCAACGCTACGCGCTGTTCAGATCCAGCTGCCGCTGCCCAACACTACAATGGCAGACAACAATGCAAACTAGCCACAGACTGCACACAGCACAGCCAGTGATTTTCATATTGAGCGCTACGTAACGTTGCCAATAAGAAAACATAAACAGCCTACTTACAAACTTTACGAGTGTTTAACGATCATACGCTCTAATGTGCTAAGGTACATCCTACGAAAGAAGCAGAAATACCGTTACAGCTGAGAAGATCAAGAGGCGCGTTCATGAAACCGATATATTCCATTATTCATGTTAAACGTAGTCTGTGGAATATGGCTAATGTTATAAAGCTTCAGTAAGCGATACGTTGCCCACTCGTAAGGCATCAGTCGCCTTCTGCTATTAGTAGAGAAATGTACAATGACATTCGTACAACATTTTTATATCCGGATTTTATCACTATGTGTTTTACCTTAATTAGATTCTAGTGGCATAGTTCACCATTAAGGTGAATTTTTTGTACACAACAAGATAGTCGTTGCCAGGTCTGTATTTCATCTACGTTAACCTCCACCATAATTGCTCTATGTAAGTTCTATGGTTTTGCATCGCAGCCGTGCTATGCGCCTTTTGAGTTCAGAGTCTCTGACTGTAGTAAGGAATTAAATCTTTCTCTTATTCCATATTTTTCATGTTCGCTTATTTCAAACAGACGTCATGAAATCAGAAATCCATACTACATTCCTTATGCTGCAATGCGAAGCAAAATTCTGTTTTTTGTGGGGTATGAAAATTTCGTGAAAAACAGTGTAATCAGAGACATAGCCTAAATAGCAGACGAATATGGTAGAATCAGGATATCGGCAGCTGCCTGTTACCACTGAATATCTAACTGCGCATAGAATGACCGGACGAGAACACTCCTCCTGAATATGTGATGAGCTACTTATCCACCCCTCTGCCTCCTTCGGCGTCTAAATTGGATGCAGGGTAGCAAGACTGAAATTTTCACGGCTATGCCGCTCAGTTAGCAGCGATTCAAGAATGACCCCAATATATATTTTTGATACTGTTTGTTGGTAAGACACTACGATGTTTTCGTTCACGACATTGTTCAGCCAAAATGCCTCAGTGCCATTCATGAATTATTGCTTGCACCCTCTGCGGCCTTCATTTTTAAGGATTCGCACACACGTCAAAAAAAGTTTTGCATCACCTCGGTTCCGAGAGTTCCTGAACCTGCACAGAAAAATGGAACAGAGATCAACTTAAACATCGTTTCCGCCCTTTTTTATTGCTCACGAAAACCACATATGGCATGTTATACCACCATACAGCGACACCTTCAGAGGTGGTGGTCCAAATTGCTGTACACACCGGTACCTCTAATACCCAGTAGCATGTCCTCTTGCATTTATGCATTCCTGTATTCGTCGTGGAATACTATCCACAAGTTCGTCAAGACACTTTTGACACATATTGTCCCACGGCAATTACGCGTAGATCCCTCAGAGTGGTTGGTGGGTCACGTCGTCCATAAACACCACTTTTCAATCTATCCCAGACATGTTCGACAGGGTTCATGTCAGGACAACATGCTGGCCACTCTAGTCGAGCGGTTTCGTTATCCTGAAGGAAGTTATTCACAAGATCTGCACGATGGGAGGGAGGATTGTCGTTCACGAAGACGAATGCCTCGCCAGTATGCTGCCTATATGGTTGCACTATCGGTCACAGGATGGCATTCACGTATCGTACAGCCGTTGCGGCGCCTTCCATGACAACCAGTGGGGTACGTCGGCACCACATAATGCCACCCCAAAACAGCAGGGAATCTCCACCTTACTGCACTCGCTGGACTGTGTGTCTAAGGCGTTCAGCCTGACCAGGTTGCCTCCAAACACGTCTAGGGCGATTGTCTGGTTGAAGGCATATGCGACACTCATCAGTGAAGAGAACGTGATGCCAATCAAATGTTCAAATGTGTGTGAAATCCTATGGGACTTAACTGCTAAGGTCATCAGTCCCTAAGTTTGCACACTACTTAACCTAAATTATCCTAAGGATACACACACACACACACACCCATGCCCGAGGGAGGACTCGAACCTCCGCCGGGACCAGCCGTACAGTCTATGACTGCAGCGCCTGAGACCGCTCGGCTAATCCCGCGCGGCCTGATGTCAATCCTGAGCGGTCTATTCGGCATGTTGTTGATCCCATCTGTTCCGCTTTGCATGGTGTGGTGGTTGCAAAGGTGGACCTCGCCATGGAAGCCGTGAGTGAATTAGCGCATCAAGCATCTTATTGCGCACAGTTTTAATCGTAACACGACCTCCTGTGGCTGCAAGAAAAGCATTAATCAACATGATGGCGTTGCTGTCAGGGACCTCCGAGCGGTCCGTAGATAGCGGTCATCCACTGCAGTAGTAACCCTTGGGCGGCCTGAGATATGCATGGCATCTACAGTTCCTGTATCTCTGTATCTCCTCCAAGTCCGGGCAACATTGCTTTCGTTCACTTCGAGACACCTGGACACTTCCCTTGTTGATGAGAGCCCTTCTTGGCACAAAGTAACAATGTGTACGCGATGGAACCGCGGTATTGACCGTCTATGCATGATTGAACTACAGGCAACACGAGCCGTGTACCACCTTCCTGTTGGAATGACTGGAAGTGATCGGCTGTCGGTCACCCTCCGTCTAATAGGCGTTACTCGTACATGGTTTTTTACATATTTGGGCTTGTTTGGTGACATCTCTGAACAGTCAAAGGGACTGTGATATATCCACAGCCAACATCTGCTTCAGGAGTTCTGGGAACCGGGTTGATGCAAATCTTTTTTTGATGAGTATAAATTTTGCTAGTATCGTCATATAGCATCTTGAAATTTCTTGTGGTGATACTTAGCACCACATTCAGAATTCTTAAATATCCAATTTGTCACTTTCGTATCACCTCTTGTTTCGTAAGACAACTGTTCACAAGGAATTAGCTATTCTCGATTAGGTACAAATTCTTTGCTCTCCAACTATTTATTCTGATGGCCATTAAGACGAAAACAACAGACTGTACGTTTATAGCCCAGAAAGATCCTACAATAGAATATGTAAGTGACTTGGGTTCATTCAGGTGGGAACTTCTTTACACAGAGCTGACTGCTCTGCAGCACCAACTTTTCTGACTCAGGTAAGTTTCTACGTCAGGTATTGGTACATTTCATGTTGATTTAACGCTATGCTAGAGTTTGTCAGTAGTTGTAACTTACCACTGCTGGCTTGTCAGTCTTTCAACAAACCATGACCAAATGTTTTCAGCGGATGAGAGATATGAAGAACATGCAGGCCGGGTCAGTAGTTGATAAGCTCTTTATACAGTAAGGGAAATATACGCCATGGTATAGTCTTGTTGAACAATGACGTACTGCCACCTTAGAGATAGGGCGCAGCCATCATCGTTTTTAGAAATGTATCGCTCTCTGTTCAGATTAGCCGGTTTGCGAACGAGAGGTGGTCGGGCTGTGTTTCCAGTGGAGCTCTACACAACCACACGACGTACTGGTCCCATCTGTCGATAAGAATGAGAGCTGGCAACTGTACAGCTTTCCTCGAAGTATCCACACTCCATATACGCGCTCGTGATGCTACACGCAAAACTGGAACCTTGTCTTCGGATGAAAAAGGGAAACCGCCACAGTGGCCGACGTACTGAGAGTCAGTGGGGCTCAAGACGTCGCTACACAATTCAAGGAGATTCTTGCCTTTGCTGTAAACGAGCCCATGTCATGAGTCAATTTCTTGACGTAGCTATAAGATCTTACATGTCAGAGCGAATAATGTGTCCTCCTTCTTAGACGTTAGTCACGTGTGGCCGTTAGGATGCTGCGTTCCGTAGAGTACTACACTTCTGAACCCACAGATTTCACATCTGCATAATTGTCTTAAAACTGTGACCAACGCAAGCAGCATTTTTTCGGAACGATAAACCGCAGTATTATAGAGGCAGGTCGGAATGTTTCCGTCAGAAGGCAGTAAATCCCAGAATCGGCACGCCAATCACGTAAAATCTCCGTGAGCACTGCGGCAATTGTACCATAGTAACAACAGGTTGAAGATGCTCGTTTGGTAAAGCATCGTGTACTGCTCCGTGAAGAAGTTCGTAAGCGCCTGTTGCACATAGTCTTCCAACAGCTATAGTCTTCAAGACATTTTTTAAGTGACCGAAGGCATGATATTTGCACATGATCAGGACCACAAGGCAGGTGCAAGAATGTGTCTCATTTGAGTTGGCTTAACTTCTGCGTTACATTTGTGGAGTGGGGACGTGCGTTATCATGAAGCAGCCGCACACCCTGTCGCAGCTTACCCGGACGTTTTTCCTTGACTGCACGCCACAATTTCTCCAGAGGAGATACCAGATTGTCCGTAATGGATGAAGCTTACCTTCAATATCGAACATGGTCTGGTGTCAAACAGGCTTCAGCACGGAACTTAACGCTGTATTCTACAGCGGTTGTTTTCGCTAGACATGCACAGTCTTCATTCTTCAGCGGATACTTACCGGTGTTCGTCTTTCAGCAACCAAGGAAAAGAATAACAGCACGTAGGTAATCGTTTCGCTATAGTTCACGTTTCCGCATTCAACGCACGTATCTCAGAAAGACACGAAAGCTTAAGTGTGCTTACGAGTATATCCACGGAGTCGTGTTACGATGCATACTCGCTGCAGCAACGCCCTCAATCGGAAACTTCTTTTGATCGCCCCTTATAATATTCCACAATAAACGGTAGTATTAACAGGCCACTATCCTGCCACTTTCTAATTCCCGCGTATACTTGTAGAAGTCTCCCGGACAAAGGGATAACATTATTATCATCTCACAATCAATCAAATTCAATTGCGATTTCTGACTGAGAAACCTGCTGCTCTCTTATATACATAACACAGGTGGCTTTATTCCTAAATACATTGTCTGGTTGCCCTGAAACCCAAATCATTTGCATATCCAGGCATGTGATACTCTGGATGTCAATCTGACGTTACTTTTTCGCCACCTTCACAGTGTTGCAGTTTTAATGGTCAGCAGTGTATGTTCAAGCGGTCAAATAAAAACTATATTTGTGCAACGTTTACAATCTGATGTCATTACCTGGATTGTGCTTCTAGCTACTGTGCGGAATATCTGAGAAACGAGCCATTCCTGAATCTACAGAAAGCCACGAATGCCATGCTAGTCCCCCGCCTACATGTTCTTATGAGTGTGCGTTCCGTTTACCTCTAAATATACATGGGTTGTTGCTTAACGCAGAGGGGACCGGCATACAGTTTCAACTAGACAAAGAAGTGATAATCGCATCTCGTAATCCACCAACAAGTAATAACCTCTTATCTATCAAGAAGCCCTTTAATGCGAGGTCGCAAGCTGAATCTAAGGTAAGCCTCATTTGAAAGCGTTATGCTTCCAATTATGACAGGAAAAAATATTATATTGTAATAAATCACTATGTGAATCAGGAGTGCGGCAGAAAATGAATGTCCAGGATAAGCAGAAATCAGATTTCTGTTGGATGTACGTATTACGATTTACAAAATGGACATCAAGATCACGATTGGGGACGAACTCTTTGGGGGGGTTACAAACCGTCTAGGACGTTCAGCTAGGTATCCTCTCTTAAAGAATGCATGTAGAATCATAGTGTTGCAACAGGGTGATAAGAACTATTAGAATTATTGGAATGTGAAACAGTCTGTCGTGGAGCTTGTCGTGATACTGGCTATTCATTTAGCCGTAGGTGAAGATAGTGTGTAACATGTTTTATAGGCACGCAAAAAAGAAAGAAAACAAATATCCGGCGGCTGAATTTGTCCAATGGTTCCATGTGGTACGAACTACAATGTCACGCACTTTTTGAGACGAATAACTTCCTCTAAAGGAGTATGGTATTTGTACACAGACCAGGAATCAAGCAAAGGAAAGCTATTTTCACGATGTATTGCCCAAGGGCTGTGGTCATAACATAATTATAATTCTCTTTCGCCCATAGCCGGCTGTAGTGGCCGAGCGGTTCTAGGCGCTTCAGTCTGGAACCGCGCGACCGCTACGGCCGCAGGTTCGAATCCTGCCTCGGGCATGGATGTGTGTGATGCCTTTAGGTTAGTTACGTTTAAGTAGTTCTAAGTTCTAGGCGACAGATGGCCTCAGATGTTAAGTCCCATAGTGCTCGGAGCCAGTCTCTTTCGCCCATGAACCCAGTCTTGCTGGCAGTGACGTAAATATTACCTTATGCCGTTGCAAGACCACTCACACGAGAAAGAATTGTAGGGCGCAGAGTATCTCAAACATCTCACAGCGGAATAAATAATATTCCAGTCAATATACCATTCAGGTCAGCAGTCGCCTTAATTGTATGCGGAAAGGCACTGATGTTAGTTGATCGTGATACAATTCTCCTAATACCTTTAATTTCCAGGTTTTCTTTCATATGCATTTTCTCTTCAAATCTCGATAGGTTGGAGTTGAAAACAGTTCCGTACTGAACGATGGGTAAATTCGTTATTTCTTGTCCAAATTTTCTGGCCGATTCCGCAGTTCACTGTGCATCGTCAAGTTGACACATTGTTTGAAATTTCGTTTTCTTACGTCTTCCAATTCCATAGCACTGTTTGAAGTTAGTCAACCACCCACTGCATACCTTGAAGTAACTATAATCTACTGCATAACGTAGATTACTATCATGCACATCCTGAAAATTGTATCGAGCATTCTTCAAAAGTGCAAACACCAGTTTTTGTAACAAGTGGGCCTTGTCCTGTCTTGATTATCCGTAGTTCCACTACACGGTCATATTGCTGCTGACTTAACTGATATCTGTTCGTCACTGTTTTTGTACTTCGCTGCAGATGATCATCGACGTACTTAATTATGTTTAGTATCCGCTCCTCGGACTGCGACTGTTCTTTACTACGTTTCACAGAAGACGGAACTGTGGCTCCCTGTCGAACAAGGATGATGAACTACATCGCTCGACACATGTTTCGGTAACACACAAGTTAAATGTGTATCGTCATCATTTTACTCCTCATATACATTGTGACACAGTCGAGCGTGTACGATACCACACATGCCACTGACTCACCTTGCAGAAGCATTAATATTTCATCTGCCACTTCTTTCGCACTCCTTCCTTGGGTTACTTTCTGACGATGTCAACTTGGGCAACTGTTTTTGTAGATATAATCCTATGTTTGCTTTTTTATCGTTGTAATCGCTCTCCTTTGTATCAATACCACTAACACTGTGGTACTGTTGTGTGTTACTTGTGCACTAAGCAGTTAAACTACGCTCTGTAGCCTCATGTGCTCATCTTTGGATACCTACTGCCTCGTCCCGTGTTGCCATTGGCAGCCAATATTGTGGTCGTATGATAGACAATACGTGGGGCGTCGAATGCCGTAATTATCATGGGCCATTTGTGACGTAGCACACAAAGGGTCCTTGCTAGTGATATTCCTGAAAGTACGGTGAACTTCAGCTCACCCAAAGATCCACACCTTTACAAACATGGTAGGGTCTCTGTGGAGTTTAGAAAAAATTGTTGAAATGGCTCTGAGCACTATGGGACTTAACATCTGAGGTTATCAGTCCCCTAGAACTTAGAACTGCTTAAACCTAACTAACCTAAGGACATTACACACATCCATGCCCAAGGCAGGATTCGAACCTGCGACAGTAGCAATCGCGCGGTTCCGGACTGAAGCGCCCAGAACCGCTCGGCCACCAGCGGCCGGCGGAGTTTAGAAGGCATAGTGAGCAACTGGGAGCAGACAGAGCTTTGAGTCGGTCCGTGGTGTATTCTCAAGACTCCGTATTTGTCTAACACTACCCACAGCGACGGGTATTCGGGTCCTTTCATGCACCAATTCGTCACAAACATTCAATGCATATAATTTCATTCCTCTCTTCCCAGGCTATCAGTCTCATACTACCGCAGCGTCAAGCCTGTTAGTTTCTCAGAATCAAGCTGAAAGAATAGCAGATTTTTCCATGCCCGAGAAACACAAAGTGATAAACGGGAATATAATCCACGACCGCAGCGTGAACGAAACAACCAACTTTAAGACTCGATGTGATCTTACATCTCTAATCTTTTTATCTCTACGTAAGAACAACAATGAATTCAGTTCAGATACTTAGCCAGATGTTTCATACAGTCCTTGCCTGCATCAAGTGTTTGCTCTGAACCTCAATCGAACCGTTAAATTGTCACGTATATGAAACTAACCTCTTGTTATCGCCGGGACGTGAAACCCTAATCTTCTCTCCTTGCAAGTAATCTGTCCCTCCTACTATTTGGATTTGTCAAAAGACCTCTCTCTTCTTGTATCCATTTGTAGAAAGTCTTTCTCCGAATGGTGGTATGCGTTGGAATGGTAATCTGAAACACTACTCAGTGGGCTTTGAAGCAGGGGGAAGGCAGCGCCCATCACCAAGCGTAACCGGCGCAGAGCCCGCAATGCGTTAATGAATAGGTATCACATATAGAATGGAATATCTACATGAAACGTACGGGGAATTTGAGGTAAAGAAATAGGCTTAGATCATACATAAAGGGATAAACATGTTGATAGAGCAATTATAACTGAAACAAGAAAGGATTTAAGAGGCATAATATATCTCAATTACTATGCAGCGACATACAGTACAGTACCTCAAAATACACGAGTGAACTGTGCGGCCGGCTGGGGTGGCCGTGCGGCTCTAGGCGCTACAGTCTCGAACCAAGCGACCGCTGTGGTCGCAGGTTCGAATCCTGCCTCGGGCATGGATGTGTGTGATGTCCTTAGGTTAGTTAGGTTTAATTAGTTCTAAGTTCTAGGCGACTGATGACCTCAGCAGTTAAGTCGCATAGTGCTCAGAGCCATTTGAACCATCTGGTTGACAGCTGCTAAAACAAATCTGCTGTATGACGAAATGTAAAAGGTCCTAAGTAAAGTAAATAAATTATAACAGGTTTTCAATTGTGGCGACTTAAATGCTAGAGTAGAACGTACCTACCGACGGAGTTGTGGTTACAATTGATGAACAACACATGAACTGAAATGGTGGAGAACTTAGAAATTTCGCAATCTTCGATGATGATGATGATGATGATTAGTGTTTTAGGGCGCACAACAGCAATCTTCGACCAGCGTAAGACCAATAATACATTTCTTAGGGAAAACACTGTGTGCTGTGGGTTGTACATCTTTAACAGACTATTTAGTCACAAACGACAGGCTTTGTAATAGGATTCAGGATAAAGAAGTACATCGAGGAAGCGATATCGCAACATTTACAGAGATAGCTAACTGGAAGAAATGTAAGCCAAGAACAAAAGCAGAGCACGACTTTAAAATATACGTACCGGAACAAGAAAGTATTAGAAAAGTTTATGAAAGTCGCCTGAAATAATATATTTGCTACACAGTCCTACTTTTCAAGATGAAGTGAAGGGATGGACCTTTCTCCAAGAACGAGTCCTTATTATCAGCTCCCTTTCCTTTCGTCGATTGCGCTTAACATCCTTTTCGTATTAGTGTTCTAAGGTTATGACATGGGCGCTAATGACCTCGGTAGTTTTTGCGGCTAAAACCAAACAAAAAATTCATATTCAATATTTTTAGTTTCAGGATTTAGCTTACACGTAAACATTTCTTTAAAAAGTACGGTGTCAGTAAAAGTAAAATACAGTTAATGTAACCTACGTTTTAAAATGTTATTTGTGGAGGTCTTGAAGTATCGTCTCCTACCGTTTTATAGTACACGCCATTGAAAGTGCGTTAATATTGCTAAGATTGTCTATATATAGTATGTTGTTTATAAAAGACAACGACAAGTAATGAATATTGTTTTGTTTTTTGTTTTTAGAATGGACAAAACCTCGCACACCTCTTGATAAAGCAGGTTACGGAAAATGCGTTAGCACTGAGGTTTAATGTGTGCACGCATACTGCCACGTAAGATCTAACACAAACAGCGGTGATGGAAGCCCACGGACTGACGATTTGTTGACGGGGCCTTGTTACACGACGTGACTCATGGAATCCACCACACAACCAACAGCAGAGACACTAATTTCATTTCACAACTAATTACTGTGTTCCTACAATTCACACACAGGATGGCTCTGAGCACTATGGGACTTAACAGCTGTGGTCATCAGTCCCCTAGAACTTAGAACTACTTAAACCTAACTAACCTAAGGACATCACACACACCCATGCCCGAGGCAGGATTCGAACCTGCGACCATAGCAGTCGCGCGGTTCCGGACTGCACGCCTAGAACACACAGGATGGGTCAGCAAGAAGTGTACCTGCTTTGTGCGGAGATAACATTAGTGATTCTGAACAACAAATCTTCGTATGGACGTATGCCGTACTTCGAATGGTTTCCGAGAAAGAACACATTCACATTTGTACTCTTTTATTCAATAACTCGAAAACCGCACTACCTAGCGAAAACGTGACACAGTGAAACGTTAAATTAAATTAAATTTCCTACAAGAAATTCCTGTAATTTTTTTGTCTAAGACTAATAGTTTGCGCGAATAGAGCTCGAGAATATAGAAAATCTCTCGTGGCACGCGTGAGCTGTAGATTAGATGGTCTTTGTTGGTAGTTTCCCGACTTCAAAGGTCATAAGTGTCCAGTATGGAACTATTCGTCTCAATTTCCTCTGTACTACTGTGGTACGTTGTAAACAATGACTACGATAGAATAATACAGAAAATAAACTACAATGCACATTAAAAGTAAAAAGTTTACAATGTCGCAGAGCCACAGACTTGCAGTAACTTTTCAAGGAATATGGACACTAGTAGAGTTTTCTTTTGTGCTATCTGGATTTTGGCTTTTACTCCAGTATCAAGGACAGTGCTTAAAGTTCTTAGATCATTAGTGCGTCATATCTGGTAAAGTCAGCCCAGAGCAGGTAAACATTTGTAATATACAGTCAAATTTCTGTTTGTTCTTTCAAAAAACATATTAAGTAAGTTCTGTTTCAAAACACATTCGTAAATATGCATATATACATGTCAAGTTCTTTGTTTGGAATCACTAATACTGTCAGCCCTCAAAGCCAGTCTCTTTCCTCCTGACTCACCTTGTATTTTCTCCTCAGTAAACAACATGTAACGTCGGGCTGCAGTACTAGCCGAGAGACACCTCAGCCTCAGAATGCCATGTGAGGAACTTGTGGGAGAGAATCTCCCAATATCGCAGCGGGAATGCAGCCAGCAATTCTCCCGAATAATATTCTTTGTTCCGCATAGCTTCTATACAGGGGGTCGATATCTGCTCCCAGAACTAGGCAGTGAGTGTGAACACCGCCAGCACTGGTACGCCGTCTCAGCACAATACAGCTGGCAGCATTGCTGAACACCGCTAGAGTCAACTGGATCTCCTGTGAGCTTTAAGGATGGCCTTGTGTAAAGAAGCCCAGGCAGCTGGCAAGGCGAACAGACGACCCGCGTCGAGTCAGCCGGTGTGCCATGCGATGAAGACCGGGAGAGGCATCCTCTCGGTGGTGCCAGACCCATTACATCCAGCTGGCCAGACCAGCGTCATTACCTAATTGATGATATTCCTTGGCGATGTTGTGGAGGCTTGGCCACGCGTTACACCGACGACTGGCGCGGAAATTGTCATGGCACTGGCTGAATATGTTATTTTGCTATGTTAAAAATGTGGAACGGATTGTTGTTATTCTGACTGATTATAACATTCAGCTAGCATTTTCGGTCAGTATTGTCTCAAAATATCTGTTCTTCTTTTTCCTGGCGGATGGATCACGTAGGACGACGCGTAATCAACATTTCTTGGCCTTCCTTTTTGCCCAGTATTCCTTCATACGCAACTAATGGGCTACCTTTCGTTGCGTAGACCACGTATGTCGGTTAGTTTTTCTGTCTTCTTCCTCAAAACCCCTTGTGTTTGTGATTTTTCTGAGTTCAGTTCACTCATTTGGATTTGGAGACCCTAATTCTCTCAGTTCTTTTTCCGTCTGTTTGTACCAGTACGGACTTGTAGTTTTGTTCTTTAAAAATGTATAGATTTGGTGCGTTAACCTGTTCCAGTCCTTTCTTTCTAAATGCCCTATGAATTGGATTCATCTCACGCGCATTGTGTCTGTTATTTTGGAGATATTTTTATATATTTCTGCAGTGGGTTTTGGATAATGCACACCATCTTTAGTTTTTGGTCCTAGGATTTTCCTCATTATTTTATGTTCTTTCACTTCTAATATATGTTATTTGAACTTAAAAAGGTTAAAAATCATTTATAGATTTGGTCACGCTCTAGTATTAGATGAAGCCCTGGTGAGGTCACAGACTAGGAGTAAGACGAAACCTTACATGTGTTATAGGAGTATCTGCCAAATTTTTTTAGGTTTTTCAGTGCTTTTTCTGCAATGAGTTCATCTGTTTGGTGACGGGAAACTCACTCAAAGCTTTTAAGTAACAATAAAAAGGAATTTTCTGAACGCTGTTAGTGGAAACCTTCCGAAAGTTGAAGCATTTACGCTCCACCGATTTAGAGAGGCGATATGTGCAGTGGTGGGCATTCTTTTCCCTGCTCCCTGCAACATCATTAAACCAGCTCAAAATGCCTCTGTATCCTACATCCAGATTGTCAACTATCAGATTCAAGTGAAATACACTTTCAGAAATTAAGATGAGGTTAACCCGTAATACGTACCATCGTTCATTGACATGAACTACGACCCGCAACATATTAGAATACTTGGTAAATATTAGTATTGCTTTCCTCGCATACAACACAATGACCAGATGTCACACAATCACCAGAGGTCACAACGTTCATCATGACGTTGGTGCAACAGGTAACGCGTCCGACTACAGATCAGAAAGTGCCAGGCTAGAATCCGACAACATTGTAAATTTTGAAAAGTTCGAATCCTGGTGGGTCCACAAAATTTTAACAGTGTTACAAGAAATACGATAATAGCGTTAGTCAGATCTCACCGTGGCAGTTGTTTCGATGGTGGGATGCAATATACATAGTAACGCATAAATTTTAGTCGGAGAAGTGGACGACTGTGGATAAATGAATTTAATTCCTGTACACACATTTCACTTTTTTAAAATCATTGCTAGTAGTGATTGTATCACCATCTGCCAGCAGTACACCGAGGTGTAGCGTGAAGAGGTGGTGCATTTGGAATGATAAAAAGCTTGTACAATAAACAGGTAACACACACTTAAGGACTGGGCTATTGTCAGTGAAAACTATCCTCAGTTTTTGGAGTAGACTTACTTGATCTTTACGTAAGATGATTAAACTTTAAACAACAAAGCTCCTAATTGGACAGTACGAAGATCAGAGTGCAAGGCATTCTTAAGTTGGGAATTTGTGCATCGGCATCGTGGCAGTTTGCCGGTGCAGTACAACCACGTTTAACGCATCTTACGATTTTTTGGAACAGTCAAAAACAGTATTTCAGGAGATTATATATATATATATATATATATATATATATATATATATATATATATATATATATATATACTTGCACAATGTAACTGGCCGTGCGCGGCTCGCAGTCATGACGTTTACTGCTCGTCTTCTTGTTTTTATGGTTCTGTCGCCTCTTTCAATTTTTTGGCGTCACTAAGTTGCTGATTAGCTTGCCCGTGAGTGGCAGCAGCAGCGCTTATCGATAAGTGCACTGTCGTACTATCTTTGGAGCGACCGTTAGTATTTTCCGGGCCGTCGAGCCGGGATGGAGCTCCAGTGAGGTCTGCACAGCTAGTACTCTCCCGATCGCTGGCGACACACATGCACTGTCCGACGGAAGGAGACCTGACCGGCGACGATCGTTGGCTGGTCGTCCGGTCGGTCGTCTCATCGGGCGACGTGTATTTGGTATTCCGATCGCTTGTGGGCTCCTTCAATTGATCAACTTTCGGGACTTTGGTCGGTTCCTTTCCTGTGCAGAGATGTCGGGTGGCCAATGGGCCGGTGTTCAGCTCTCCATGGCTGGCTCCGAGCCAGTATGCCCCGGTCGCCGTGTCTCCGAGTTCCGAACGGACATCGAGTTGAGTCAGATAGGAGCTGCAGTGAGCTCCGGACAGCCAAGACTCACCCGACCGTTGCTGGCACACATAATTTTAGTGGGGACGACCTTCGGTCGATCGTCTCATCGGACGACGTGTATTTGGTCACCGACCGCTTGTATAAACTGTCTGTGTCTGTGGCTTGTCATTTCTCCTTGTTGTTACACGGTGATTGGTCTTAGGATTGTCAGAGTTCCTAACTGGCTCTCAGCACTATGGTTCCAATGGCTCTGAGCACTATGGGACTTAACATCTCAGGTCATTTGTCCCCTAGAACTTAGAACTACTTAAACCTAACAAACCTAAGAATATCACACACATCCATCCCCGAGGCAGGATTCGACCCTGCGACCGTAGCGGTCGCGTGGTTCTAGACTGAAGCGCCCAGAACCGCTCGGTCACCAGCGTCCGGCTCAGACTTCTTGGTGCAAGTGTTTATGTGGAACTGTGTATAGATTCTGTGATTTCCGATGAGCAGATGAATGCTGTCTGCGGACTGGAGTAGCAAATCGGTCGGTTGCGAGACAGTGTGCCTTGATTGTTTTTAGATGCCAATTATCAAGACGTAGTGCTGCTGCGATCCTCGTCCTCGTTGATATTTTCGGTTGCCGTGCCGTTGGTTGGGTGGAAGGGAATTGATTAGGTTGTTGGTTGATTCTTCAGCCGTCCCTAGTTCGTGCTACCACCCGATAATTTAGTGTTACGCTTGGCTGCCTGTCTCACCTAAATTGTTTTTACAGTTTCCTACCCAGGCTGACCCTTGGAACACTTCTGAGCACCACTGTTCTGTTGTATGTGATTGTGATTTTCTTTTGTCCCAAGTACTGTGCCAGGCCTTCAGCTGTGTATTAATTTTGTCTGTTCTATGTTTAGTATATGGCCTTCAGCCGACCCTTACGTGAAGTATTTTAAGATTAGGCCTTCAGCCGTGATTTATTTAAAATTATTGTTTGTTCTGTATTTAGACCTTCAGCCGCGTTTCTTTTAAAATTTGTGGCATTCAGATGTAATGTGTAAATTCCAGTCTGTAAGGTTTCTCTTTAATTACAAATCTTTAACATATTGCAGCGTGTCAGCAACTGTGAAATGTACAGCAAATAAACAATTTTTTTTTTCAGCCTTCAGTTGCAAGGTAATTTCAATTGTTTACCTAGGTTTCGATTCCAGTAATGGAATCTTCTTCAGAACCTATAAATTAAACCACATACGGACATACATTACTCACTAAAATGCATTATCTGTCTAATGGTTGAATATTAAAGAAATTGTGATACTTACAAAAAATTAAATTATTTTGTGAGCCAAACACTGGCCATGTCACAGAGTAAAAATTAAAACATTAGAGACGCATAATCATAAAATTATGTCAGTCAAAATTAAAACCATTAAGGCGAATGTAGACGGAGCTACGCCGGCCAAAAATCAGGACGACACGTAAGCGGCTCGAAAACTAGGGGTTGTGAGCAGTTACGCGACGAGGCTCGGCCGCGGCCAAGCGCATGCGCATGCGCAAGCGCAGGGGCGAGAGACAAACTGTCTCAAAATTACTTAGAGCAAATATACATATAAACAAAATGTGACTAAAGCCGTCTTACAATTGGACAAACCTATCTATTGGTATAGCAACATTTTGTCCAATTGTAAGACGGCTTTAGTCACATTTTGTTTATATGTATATTTGCTCTAAGTAATTTTGAGACAGTTTGTCTCTCGCCCCTGCGCTTGCGCATGCGCATGCGCTTGGCCGCGGCCGAGCCTCGTCGCGTAACTGCTCACAACCCCTAGTTTTCGAGCCGCTTACGTGTCGTCCTGATTTTTGGCCGGCGTAGCTCCGTCTACATTCGCCTTAATGGTTTTAATTTTGACTGACATAATTTTATGATTATGCGTCTCTAATGTTTTAATTTTTACTCTGTGACATGGCCAATGTTTGGCTCACAAAATAATTTAATTTTTTGTAAGTATCACAATTTCTTTAATATTCAATCATTAGACAGATAATGCATTTTAGTGAGTAATATATGTCCGTATGTGGTTTAATTTATAGGTTCTGAAGAAGATTCCATTACTGGAATCGAAACCTAGGTAAACAATTAAAATTACCTTGCAACTGAAGGCTGAAAAAAAAATTGTTTATTTGTCTCTTTAATTATCTTGAATTCTTAAAATGGCCTTCAGCCGTACTGTGTAAAGCCTTATCTTAAGGTTTTTCTTCATTTATTTCGAATAATTATTTGGGTGTTCAGCTGTTAAGATATTTAAAGTTTTCTTAGGATGGTTTTCTGTTGTACTGTGTAAAAGCTTGTCTTTAAATGTTGCCTTTTATTATGTTGAAATATTATTGCGCTTTCTGCCGAGGAATTCATTTCAATTTTCCTTAATATGGATTTTAGCCAAAACTGGTAAATGCTTGCTTTTGAAAGAAATTCCTTTGTTGATCTGAATTATTATTTGGTCCGAGAATACATTTTAAATGGCTGGTTCAAATGGCTCTGAGCACTATGGGACTTAACATCTATGGTCATCAGTCCCCTAGAACTTAGAACTACTTAAACCTAACTAGCCTAAGGACAGCACACAACACCCAGCCATCACGAGACAGAGAAAATCCCTGACCCCGCCGGGAATCGAACCCTGGAACCCGGGCGTGGGAAGCGAGAACGCTACCGCACGACCACGAGATGCGGGCAGACATTTTAATTTTACTTAAGTAAGGCATTCAGCCGTTTGTGTAAATCCTTGTGTTTTAATAGGAATTAGGTAAACTTTATTGCTGAGAACTTACTTCGGCCCTCAGTCGTGAATTTATCGTTGTTGTTTTAAATAGAAAACTGAGCATTGTGTTTTAGAGGAATAAAGTTGCGCATTCTTGTGTAACTAACAGTAACTGATCTTAGTCCCTTTCCACAACCTGATCCGTTCTGTCCTGCGAAACCAGATTTCAGAAATAGCACACACACATTTTCCGAAATATCACTGTGAATGAGCCTTTCAGTAGTGAGAAGCGAGCTGGTCAGTGACGTCACAAGTATCATGTGACTCGCAAGGAGCGTTTTAGCGAACCTTGAAATTATTTGTCATTCAAATCTGTTTTTAATAATTAATACTCTAATTCAAGAGGAAACAAAAAATTATTAGCATAAAATAACATGACTAACCATTGAAGAAGATCTCAAGGAAACAAAACTATTCGAGGAAGAAAGGGTTCTGACAGCTGAGTAGAGGGCATTAATACTAGCTGGGGCAGTGTGTGCTTTGATAGGAGCCCTTTTCCCTTAGTTTATGCGGCTGCGGAAGCACAGTGGTTAAGATGCCTTTACACCTGTGCACCTTACGGCTAGCCGCCGTGCAGTTGTGCTTGCCTCACACGCAAGTAGAAGCGCCAAGCGTGAGCGCAGGTGCGATTGGAATCACCCGTGCATACATGTTGTTGAAAAGGCATGCATATACACACACACACACATACCTGTCCTTGCGTGTGTGGTAAGCACATCCGCTCGGCGACTAGCCGCAAGGCGCACAGACGTAAATGTGCCTTTATGTTACTGCATGCGATAAACCAGCCTCCGGCTACAGTAGACTGCTGCATTTCGCAGTGTTATGCCAGCATTAATTCAGCACCTAGCTGCAGGATTTCGTTAGTGGTGGACCCGCACGATCCGTGCTTTTTGCGTGTTGCCTGTGGCTGATGCCGCAAAATATAACAGTTCTATTTGTGGCCAGTTACAGTAATACATTAGACCACATCTTAAGCTCAATGTAGTACAGTAACAGCGTCACGCTCTCGTTAGTAGGTGAAAGGACTTGAGGACAATAAATTGTGAGCCGGATCCTTTGTAAGATACGAGATGGAGTACAAGTCTTCTTGAGTTATTCAGGACAGGTGAATAGAACAAGGAGCATAGTTATCATAGTAGAAAGTATTCTGAATTCCGAATATGAAACTTCTAATAGCTCGACAGTATGTCTAGAACATTCTTGGAATTCTTTTCGGCGTCAATTCAGGGTAAGACCTTGAGTGTTTGGGTATTATATCCATTGTCTTCGTCAGGAGCAACTGACTGTCAGAGCTACTGCTGCGGTTGCCTTACGTAGCCAAAGACGGCTTGTGATGGGTCGATATTTCCATTACGCTACCGCTGATAGTGTCAACGTCTGTGACGGTGGAGCCACCGCCTCCGCCATCGAGTAAACATTGTGACAAATATCTCTGGATCTGCATCAAGCACCGCTAAGATTATATCCGCTGTCACGGTTGAATATTTTGTCAGACATTCTTATTTCTACACCATCTTTAACTACAGAGTCCCAGTATGTGAGAGGCTGCGACAAAACTTTTGTTTCGTCGAACAGTATTTTGTGCGGATTTCTCCAGTTCTCGATTTTAAAGATGCCGCTGATGTTCTTCACAGTGGTCGGAAACGGTGTGGATGGACTGACCGATTTATTTGCTTCTGCATTCAAAATGGGTGTTTTAAATATCAGGAATCCTGAAGCCAAAACTGTCCTTGCCACGGCCTAGCAACTCTCTTATCTCCTTACGGCGTCGGAAATTGAATCTAATACCTCTTCTTTCCAGGACTCTGCCTATTTTGTTGGATGTAGTGGCGCAGAAGGGAAGGATTGCAATCGGTGGATCATCACGTGAATGTTCAATATTTTCACGTTTTCATTTCTTGGAGAACGCTTACTCCATATCATGACCCCCAAAGCCGTCTTTTCTGAACATGTTCTTCTGCTGATTAATTTCGCAATCCAGGTGGTCTTCGTCAGAAATGGTATCGGCTCTGTGTATCAGTGCGTTTAACGTTGCTATCTTCTGGACTCGGTGGTGAAAATTCTGGGCTCTAAGATATAAATCAGTGTGCGTCGTCCTGCCGTACACTGAGCGGCCGAGATATCCATCCGACATTCGTTATAGCAGAACATCTAAAAATGGTAGCCTTTCCTCTTTCACTGTCTCGAGGGTGATCTGGATGTTGGGGTACGTGCTGTTGATATTTTCCTGGACGTGCTCATGTGCGTCTAAGCCGTGGGACCAGACCATAAACGTGTCGTCAGGATAACAATAAAATGAATATGGACGAAGGAGAGCCAGATTTAATGCATGTTCCTCGAAATGTTCCATAAAAATGTTGGCCACTGCTGGAGACAGCCGTTCCGTCTTTCATTTCATCAAATTTACGGCCTTACAAGAAGTAGTTGGTCGTCATAAAATGTAGGAACATCTCTATCTCTCAGAAGGAAGAGTACTCTCTACCAACAGTTTGAACGTGTTCTCCACGGGAAGTTTTGTAAGTAGTGAGTTTCGCTACAAGGTACTAACCCTCAGGTAATAGCACGATCAAAATCATTACAGTACAGAACTGAAATTCTATTTACCGGGTGGTTGTAATTAAATTTTCCCTATTTAACACTTTATAGAACGGAAACTAATTACCGTAAGAGTACCAAACGTGGTAGCATTAATGTCAGGAATAAGCCGTGCACGATTTCCATGCGTCATAGCACCACCGTCCAGTTCCAACCATGGCCACCAGGTGTCATGATCTGTTATCGTGATTCACAGTCTCACACACCTCACCAGGCGCAGTGCACTTACTGACGTGTCAACATGAGCTTGGACAAAAGGAGCAGGGCATTATTGGTAAATCTCTGTTATGAAAACAACAGTAATGCAGCAGCTGCACTTCGAGAATATCCCTGGCTGAAAGGATTATGAAAGTGTTCTCTTCCTCCACCGCCTGTGAGGAGCATGATGAAGAAGTTCGAATCAACAGGAGAACAGGGCGTCGCTCCGGGAGGAGGCCGACGACTGGTTGAACCACAGGTGGTTGATGAAATAGCTGTTGTTACGGCAGACAACGCTCCGAACAATTCCCGATCGTCAGGCAGTGAGCGTAGTATATCACGACAGTAGAACGTCCCGTGGTCCATTGTACGGAAGGTGTTTCGAACCATCTCAAACGGTATCCCTGCAAGATCTTTATTGAACAGTACCTTGCAACACAGGACGCTGAAGACATGTTGACTTCTCTCTCCACTTTCTCGCAAGCATTGACGTTGATGAGGACTGGCTCTGGACCATAATAAAGAGAGACGAAACTCATTTTTCTCTGACGGGTGAGGTGAACACACAGAGTTGTCGAGTGTGGGGATCTTCACTTCCAGTCACTGTGCATGAAGTTCCTCTGCGTGGTGAACGTATCACCCTATGGTCCGCATCTCGTGGTCGTGCGGTAGCGTTCTCGCTTCCCACGCCCGGGTTCCCGGGTTCGATTCCCGGCGGGGTCAGGGATTTTCTCTGCCTCGTGATGGCTGGGTGTTGTGTGATGTCCTTAGGTTAGTTAGGTTTAAGTAGTTCTAAGTTCTAGAGGACTTATGACCACAGCAGTTGAGTCCCATAGTGCTCAGAGCCATTTTCGGCCGAAGTGGCCATGCGGTTAAAGGCGCTGCAGTCTGGAACCGCAAGACCGCTACGCTCGCAGGTTCGAATCCTGCCTCGGGCATGGATGTTTGTGATGTCCTTAGGTTAGTTAGGTTTAACTAGTTCTAAGTTTTAGGGGACTAATGACCTCAGAAGTTGAGTCCCATAGTGCTCAGAGCCAGCCTAAAGAGTTTTAGGTATGACTTTAATGTTCTTGTTCACAGGTTACGCAGATGATTATGTTTCTTTCCACCACCTTTATTCCACAAAATAAAAATACAATTGTAGACTGAAACTAATTCTTTTTTTAAACAATTTTTCTTTCTTGGTTTGCTCTTTTCTTATTTGTTTTATCGATATTCTGTTCTAATCACTTTGTCTATGTATTATACCAATTCCTCTTAGGATATCGAATAGTTTACTTCTTCTTTCCTGGCCTGTAGCATTCTGTGGGTCGTACACGTATGAGTACTTTTCTTCAACGTCCTGTCAGTAAGAGCTGTATCATAATAATTGCAGTTTATACTCTGATTGTTCTTCAGTCTAGTGTTTCCTTAAAGATTGCTTTTCATCAACACGTTTCTCTCGTTTGAAATTCACACAAGTCAGTTTTCACTGTCTGACAACTGTCACACTCGTCCACCTGCATATTTTTGCAGCGCATGCCAAAGTGTCTAAGGATTGCTAAGAATAAAGCGCCAACAGAAAATTCACGAGGCAAAGTGATGATGTACCTCTTACCTTAAAACCATTCAACTGAAACCAAGATATGGAGAATTGTTTATATGGTGGATTTGATTTGCGATACAAATACAATGAGATACCTCCCAACATTGTATCGAAACGGCATGTGCCGGAGTAGTACAGCAGCTCGACACTGCATAGACTCAGCAAGTCGTTGGAACTCCCCTGCAGAAATATTGAGCCGTGCCGCCGCTACAGTCGTCCAAATTGCGAAAGTGTGGCAAGTGCATTAACTGACCTCTCGATTGTTGTTGTTGTTGTTGTGGTCTTCAGTCCAGAGACTGATTTGATGCAGCTCTTCATGCTACTCTATCCTGTGCAAGCTTCTTCATCTCCCAGTACCTACTGCAACATAGTGCGTTCATGTCTTGGTTTCCCTCTACGATTTTTACCCTCCACACTGCCATCCAATACAAATTGGTGATTCCTTGATGCCTCAGAACATGTCCTACCAACCGATCCCTTCTTCTAGTCAAGGTGTGTCACAAATTTCTCTTCATCCGAATTCTATTCAATACCTCCTCATTAGTTCTATGATCTACCCATCTAATCTTCAGCATTCTTCTGTAGCACCACATATCGAAAGCTTCTATTATCTTCTTGTCCAATCTATTTATCTTCCGCGTTTCACTTCCATACATGGCCACACTTCATTCAAATACTTTCAGAAACGACTTCCTGGCACTTAAATCTATATTCGATGTTAACAAATTCCTCTTCTTCAGAAACGCTTTCCTTGCCATTGCCATCCTCTCTACTTCGACCATCATCAGTTATTTTGTTCCCAAAATAGCAAAACTCATTTACTACTTTAAGCGTCTCATCACCTAATCTAATACCCTCAGCATCACCCGATTTAATTTGACTACATTCCATTATCCTCGTTTTGCTGTAGTTGATGTTCATCTGATATCCTCCTTTCAAGACACTTTCCATTCCGTTCAGCTGTTGTTCCAGGTGCTCTGCTGTGTCTAACAGAATTACAATGTCATCGACGAACCTTCAAATTTTTCATTTTCTTCTTCTTGGATTTTCGAATTTTTCTTTTGTTTCCTTTACTGCTTGCTCAATATACAGATTGAATAACATCGGGGACAGGCTACAACCCTGTCTCACTCCCTTCCAAACCAATGCTTCCCTTTCATGTCCCTCGATTCTTGTAACTGCCATCTGGTTTCTGCACAAATTGTAAATAGCCTTTCGCTCTCTGTATTTTACCCCTGCCACCTTTAGAATTTGAAAGAGAGTATTCCAGTCAACATTGTCAAAAGCTTTTTCAAAGTCTACAAATGCTAGAAACGTAGGTTTGCCTTTCCTTAATCTAGCCTCTCAGATAAGTCGTAGGGTAAGTATTGCCTCACGTGTTCCAATATTTCTACGAAATCCAAACTGATCTTCCCCTAGGTCGGCTTCTACTAGTTTTTCCATTCGTCTGTAAAGAATTAGTGTTAGTATTTTCCAACTTTAGTTTATTAAACTGATAGTTCGGTAATTTTCACATCTGTAAACACCTGTTTTCTTTGGGATTGGAATTGTTATACAGTCTGAGGGTATTTCATACATCTTGCTCTCGATCATATCCCACAAAAGTTACGTAGGTTTCATGTCGGGCTATCTGGGCGGCATTCTCTCGAATTGTCCAGTATGTTCTTCAAACAAGCCGCCAAAATTTTGGCCCGGTACCATTGCATCGTTATTTGGGGAAACTAGGTCCAGGAACAGCTGCAAATGGTCTGCGAGGAGCGAATATAGGCATTTCCCGACACATAACGGTTCAGTTAGACAGGAGTAGCAAGTCCATTCCATGTTAACACAGCCCACATCACTAAGGAGCCAGAATCAGCTTACGCAGTACCTTGTTGGCGACTTGGGTCGATGACTTTATGGGGTCTGCGCCACACTCGAACCTGAACCGACCACGGTGTTCCAGTGGTCTAGTGTCCAACCCATATGGTCACGAACCGAGGAGCGGTGGCTGCAGGCGATGTCGTGCTGTTAGCAACGGCACTCGCACCGGTCCTCTGGTTCCATAGCCCATTATCGCCAAATTTCGCTACACTGTCCTAACGTACACGTTCGTCGTACGTCCCACGAATGTTGGCTACCTATTAGAAAATGGAAACTCTACGCAAACGCTGCTGTTCTCCGTCCTTAAGTGAAGGCTGTCGACCACTGCGTTATACTGGTGAAAGGTAATACTGAAATTTGGCATTCTCGGCACACTCTTGACACTGCGAATTTCGGTATGCTGCATTCCCTAACGATTCCCGAAATGAACTTTCCCATGCGTCCGTAGATTTAACTACCACTCCACGTTCTAAGTCTGTTAGTTCTCGTCGTGAGGCAGTAATCACGTCAGATACATTTTCTCATGAATCATCTGAGTACAGATGGCACCTCCATCAGTGAACTTTTGTATCTTACTTCTGCGATAGTACCGCTATCCCACGAATTTTGTCACCTGAGTGTAAAAAAATGATTAGTGCCCAAGAATTTGATGCTCGGGTTTAAAATAGCGTCTGTGCCATCGACTCTCATGTTATGCTTGAAGCGTCCCACGTAAATTTCCCGTAGCAACTTCATTGACGTAATGGCGTACGTTACGTCAGAACTCAAGTACAAGGCATTAGACAACATATGTTAGGACGAAAGAACGTACTTTTCTTCTTCTGTTCTGTTGTTTTCTTTTTTTCTGCCCCCATCTTACAGCAGTCTTAAGAGGAACTTCTTTTTGTCGAGCAGTCTTCCCTAACTCTCTCCAGAAACGGCGTAATTGGGCTTCTTCCGTGCCGCCTTTACGTGGCGACAGTGGCTGTGAGCTGCAAACTCACTGCGGCGACGCGGCGCGGCGGAGGGGGGAAAAATTTAATAAACTTGGGGCGCAGCGGCCGGGACCTGCTTTCCCTCGGTGCCCTTCGCAGACGCAGATGCAAGACGCACTTAAGTGCGGTCTCTGCGAACCGTAATAAGCTGCTTGTTTACTTACAAAATGTATTACACCAGCAAACGGCGAGGAAAGGGCGAGTATATTTTTTGCCATGTTTTGTACGTACTGCCTACAATAAAGTTACCTAGTTATTACAGTGACGTAAAACTCTTCAGTTAACGCCCACACCGCAACAAAGGGAAATACTTTCTCTAACTCTACTACTTAATTGCATCAGGGTGACTCTGGCGAGTAGGGCAAATAGCAAAAGAATGGTTCAAATGGCTCTGAGCACTATGGGACTCAACATCTGAGGTCATCAGTCCCCTAGAACTTAGAATAACTTAAAACTAACCAACCTAAGGACATCGCACACAAGAGCGACGTTCATCGTTAATGTATTAAAGTTAAGTATCAAACCAATTATGCCCGCTTTCTGAATTCTCATTCCTTGTCGTGTTCCACAACACACATCAGTATAGTTCTTCCCTCTTCACGCCACCCTGCGTGAGCTAAAACGCGTGCATTTCGGCCTCCACTCGTACCACAATGTTGGCTCTTCTGCTAAGACAATACTTTATGTGCACTTCACTGTTGTTATTTGATTTTACATATTGTGATTTTGTCATTTGGAGATAATCAGTGAAGTTGCGGAACCTAGGAAATTGACAGCCAGGGGCAGAAATCGGAGTAATTCCGACATATTCGTCTGTTTTAATTCAGTAGAGGGGTAGCAGCAGCCATATACATTTGCGATCGCCGTGAAAGAGCATAATACCATTGAAAAGCGCTGGTCGTGGTGGCCGAGCTGTTCTAGGCGCTACAGTCTGGAACCGCACGACCGCTATGGTCGCAGGTTCGAATCCTGCCTCGGGCATGGATGTGTGTGATGTCCTTAGGTTGGTTAGTTTTAAGTTGTTCTAAGTTCTAGGGGACTGATGACCTCAGATGTTGAGTCCCATAGTGCTCAGATGTTTAAGTGCCATAGTGCTCAGAGCCATTTGAACCATTGGAAACAGCATGTATATTGGTTCAAATGGCTCTGAGCACTATGGCATTTAACATCTGAGATCATCAGTCCCCTAGAACTTAGAACTACTTAAACCTAACCTAGGAACATCACGCACATCCATGCCCGAGGCAGGATTCGAACCTGCGACCGTAGCGGTTTCGCGGTTCTAGACTGTAGCGACTAAAACCGCTCGGCCACTCCGGCCGGCTTACATGCTGTTTCTCTGAATGGTTCACACGCTGACATTTGCTGATGGGCCAGCATTGAAATCTGCAGCAATTTGCGGAATAGTTGCACTTCTGTCACGTTGAACGATATTTCATTCATCGTTCGTCCTGTTCTTGCAGGATCTTTTTCCAGCTGCAGCGACGTCAGAGTTTTGATGTTTTACCGCATTCCTGATATTGACGTTACACTTGTGAAATAACCGTAAGGGAATTCCCCACTTCATCGCTACCTCGGAGGTGCTGTGTCCCGTCGCTCGTGTGCCGACTATAACGCCACGTTAAAACTCACCTAAATCTTGATAATCTACCATTGTAGTAGCAGTGACCGACCTAACAACTGCCCCACACGATTATTGTCTTACAGGGTGTTGCCGACCGCAGTGCCGTCTGCTTGTTTACAGATCTCCGTATTTCAGTACACGTGCCTGTAGCAGTTTCTTCGGCGCTTCAGTGTGTCACGATCAGGACTATTAAAATCTCTAATATCTCTGAGGTCCGATAGCAAACATACTATGAAAAGTTGAACGATATTGTGAGTCTCTCATTTAACAATATGTGAATGTGGTAAAATGTATCTGGGTGTCTTTTGTTCCATTTCTTGCAAAATATCAATGCGTTGACTGGGTATTACCCGGTCTTATGCGGCAAGAATCAGGAACTCTTACATAAAACTTAATGCTTCTTATATGAAGAGAAATATACCATATGTTATTTTATCTGTGATAATAATGCAGTACATAATAAAAAAGAATTTGTAAATGATGCCGTTCATAGTTTATCATCTTGTAATAGTGACAGTGGCGTCTCGTTTTCTTAGTGTGTTCACTAGCGCCACTACGTTTGCTCGCCTTGTCTGTCCGTGAGTGGCAGCAGCAGCGCTTATCGATAGCGCGTACTGCGATACCATCTTTGGAGAGGCCTCTAGTACTTCCTGGTCGTCGTGTATCGAGCGAGGGGAGTTGGGACGGAGCAGCAGTGAGGTCCGGACAGCCAGTATTCGCCCGACCGCTGGCGACTCACATGAACTGTCCGACGGATGGATGTGGTCTCGAGAGTGCACGACCCCGTCAAGGACCGGATTCAGCGAGTTTCAGTTGAATGGACCGTGGTATTCGAGTAGTGCAATTTTCCTCTGTGTGTGTGTGTGTGTGTGTGTGTGTCAGTCTGTCGATGTGACCTCATGGCAGTAAGTTGTCAGACGACGATTAATACTGGGATATTTCCTGTGCCTGACATGAGTGGGGACTACTGTTGGTTGGTCGTTCGGTCGGTCGTCGCGGCGGACGACGTGCCTCTCGTCTTCCGACAGTTTCTAGCGTCTGTGTGTTTGTGTCGACTTATAATTTGACCGTGTTGTTTTACAGTGACTGGTTTTAGTTCAAATGGGTCTGAACATTATGGGACTAAACATCTGAGGCCATCAGTCCCCTAGAACTTAGAACTACTTAAACCTAACTAACCTAAGGACATCACCCACATCCAACCAGAGGCAGGATTCGAGCCTGCGTCCGTAGCGGGGCGCGGTTCCAGACTGAAGCGTCTAGAAGCGCTCGGCCACACCGGCTGGCCTTGTTTTAGTATTGTGAGTGGTTGGTGGAATTGTTTTCCCGGATCCGTGTGCATCTTGTGGTTTTGAATGAGAAGCTATTTTAATGCTGTCTATTTACTGGATTTGGTGAGGGGAGTGGCGAACGGACATCAGGTCGGTTGGGGGCGCAGCATCGAGTTTAACTTCTTCTTTCTTCGAGTACTCAACACAAAGGGCATGCTAGGAACTAGTGTACCATAAGGCACTTTAGATAAGAGACCTGTTGTCTCTGCTATGCTCCATGTCTTCCATGTTAAAATATTTGCATCTGGAAACGCTTCAAGGCCACCATAATCACAATGATTGCCCCACACAACTGCAAGTGTGAGCCATGTACTCCCTCCAAATAGAGCTTGTACATCACAGGTGAAGTTCAGTTTAAGTCCACGAAACACATTTGGTCCTCGAATCAGTTGTTGTTTATTGAACTGACCAGCCAAGTCAATATCAATTGCCTTCAAAGATCTGTAGACAGGAACGCTGCGCCGCCAGCGACGACGCCATGCACGTCGCAGAGGCATTGCTGTGGCACGTTGATACAAGCGGGTCTTTGTAGCGCGAGGGCAAGTCAGGCCGCTGGTGGCGTGCTGCCACTGTCGGATCGAGGAGGGGTAGCTGCGAGAGCGACGACTTCGTTGCACACCGAACCCTGGACGTTTAAGTTGAGTAAAGAGTTAACTGCTAATGCAACCTCGTCCTATTCTGAGACCTCGGCTTTGGTCGGCGGGTTGTTGCTTCCAGAGCCGCTGAACCTGGCGGCAACGAGTGAAGTGTTTCGAGGCGGTGAAATATTGCAGCTGTCTTTCCCTATTTGTTCTTATATTGTGCAGTGCTTTTTTTGTGAGGTCTACTTTGGTTCTATTGTTTCCCTCGGCCTTGTTGCTTCCAGAGCCGCTGAACCTGGCGGCAACGAGTGAAGTGTTTCGGTGAAATATTGCAGCTGTCTTTCCCTATTTGTTCTTATATTGTGCAGTGCTTTTTTTGTGAGGTCTACTTTGGTTCTATTGTTTCCCTCGGCCTTGGGTGTTTTCTGAAGACTTAGTGCTGTTTGTCTCTTCACCCTTGCCTAAAAATATTCCATCGTTGTACCGGTGATCGTACGTTAGGCAGATTGGTTGGGCGGTCGGTCGGCGTTTAAGCTGCCCCTAGTTTCAGTTGCCATCTGCTACGTGAATACAACTCTCGGCTGCCGGTCTCACCTTACCTTATGTTTGAGTTACCTTCTCAGGGCGACCCTTGGAACACACGCTGAGAACCGCTTGTCCAAGTTCCTTAGATTGTGATGTTTGTCTTAAGGGTTGCATGGGGGCTTAATTAAATAAAATGCAAATAATTTTAATTTTAGTAGCTGACTGTCCGGTTACGCAGTCTCGTAACCGGTTGGCCCTGTCTGGTATTAGTACGCAATCTGACTGCATAGAATAACAACAAAGAATGAAAGAAAATTTCCGTTAACACAATTAATTAACTAAGTCCCCAGCAACTATGAAAGCTACGAAACAACAAGGCACAAGTGTAGCTGTTCTGTGTGTGGAAGTGTGATTCAACGTATACATCTGGCACGGATCTTCCTCAAAAAGACCAGATAATTTAAATACCATTTACACTGAATTAATTAAATAAAACTGAAATACTATACTTGCACATATAACTACACTCTACTACATGAACACAAGCCAGATGCTTTGTTGACTGAACCTGTGACCAAGAGGCATTATTGTTTAAGACATTTGAAATAAAAATAAAAAAAAATTATTACCTTCATATGTATTGACGAAACATACACTCTGATCATTACAACATCCGCAATCGAACAGCATCGGCTGTCTAGCCCATCAGAACAACTGCATACAACATGCTCACAACTAGTCATGGCTACATCGGAACTCCTGCTGCCCACTTCTCAATATGCACTCTCCACCACGACTTCTCGACAAGAACTCTCCACTACCACATCTCAACAAGCACTGCCAGTGGAGGCGGCTGAATAATACTCTTTTGGCGCAATCTCTGGCGCTGTGACTCAGTGTAGCCACCTTTCAGGGTATTTGTAATTTTCTAATTATTGTTGGGGTGACCTTCATCCGAGCAATAATTTCACTTCTCTCATAATAAGGCCTTTGGCCGTTTTACAATAAGTTTTTCAAGGCAAATTTGTTTTAAAAGCAAAGTATTTGTTGAAATATGTGCTATTTGGAATTGTTTCCCTGACTTATAATTCAGACCTTCAGCCGTTTCTTGTTTGAGGTTATTGTGGGTGGCCTTCGGTCCAGAAATTGTGAATTTTTTTTTCCTGTGATAAAGCCTTCAGCTGCCGTACAGTCAATTGTGTTTTTCAAGAGATTGTTTTAAAATTTTAATTTCTTAAAATAAAGTTACGTATTTGTTGTTCAACCGAGAGTAACTGATTACGGCCCCATCCACAATCGTAACCTTAACCTGTCCCATCCTGAGAAACACAGCTCTCACTAAATTTGAGAAATAAATATACTTTTACGGAAACGTTACTATAATAATTTCAAGTCACAGACGCAGAAAGACGCAAAACGGGATAAGTGGCTAAAAAGTTTACACTTCCGCATATGTTATTTTACGTGCTTCTGCTTCTTATTTTCCTTCATGTCTACTTAATCTAAACTTGACCCATGTTTTAGACAATTGGTACCCATCTATGTATGAGAATACCACAGATAATTCGTTCAGAAAATGATTACCGTGCAGTCTCTTCCTCTTTCTCCAACTATAATTTCTGATCCTAATTTTACAACAGCTATTGGGCATAAAAATCGGTGTCATAGAGAATAGGCAGCTGCAAGAATTCTGCTGTCTGTCTTCCTTTTATTATATCCCTTCACAGCCCGCACATCTGACTGATTAATTTATACTGGTCAAAGAATTGTCAAAGAGATTCAATATGTTTCTTGAGCAATTAGTTACGCAAAACAAGGCACCTAACACATCCGACTTATTTGTTTCGAGCTAAAAATTACAATCATTTCAGAATGTGTCTGTCACGCTAGTACATATTTCAGAGTTTTCTGCAAATATCGTAGCCATGCACTGTGCACCTAGCTTCAGTCCCATCCACATCTTTATTGTATGACGTTCCCAAAGACAGTCACGCTTACCATACGATGCATTCATAATGCTACCAAAAAACATCTGTGTCCGCGTCACAAAGTCTAGCGGATCTAGCGTATTAATTTCCCACTGAAAGAAAAGAATATAAAAAGAAAAAGAAAAAAAACCATTGTTTAAGAGACAGCATAAGACATTGTGCTCTTATTGCTGAGCACGTAGCTCTGGGACATTACTGAAAAAGAAGAGTGATCCGTATGTTCGTTATTGGACGTGTAGCAATATCACTTGACTCAATATTCTTAGTGCCCCGAATGAACATATTAAAAATTGGAAATTCTTTGTATAAAGCTCCCTGCAACTTTGATAGAAGAAAACTAATGGCGAACAAGTAAATCCCAAAGCATTCCTCAAAACAATAGATGGGTTGGCAATGGCTTGTCTCTGTGTTCAGTCCACTACACAGCTTTCATTGCCATCGAAAACAACTTACAATAAAACTGTAAAAAACGTCTGCGTTGCACAATCGTTTCTTTTTATTGACTGATGTCTAATGTCGGATATTTTTCAGTCCATTTACCAAAAAACCTTTGGATCAGAATATAGAGCGTTACAGTCTGAACTATAGGTAAGGCTATAACAAAGTACAGAGAAGCTGCCATACTAAAGCACACACAATTTTTTGTCAAAATTACATGCCATATAAGTTGTACAACAACATCCATTACATGAGAACGCTGGCCACACAGAGTCTTAGTGTGGTTGAGTGCAACATTTTATTTAGGAAATGACCGCACTGTGCTGCATGCGACATTAAGACTGCTAGGTGAACTTAACTCACAATTAGACGAACTGGGGTAGTAGGCACTGACGGCAGTGGACCGTAGGGAAGAATGTTTGTTATTTTGCAAGATAGAAATAAAAGTTACTGTGAAATAAATAATACAAATATTAGATGAATAGTTAAAAGCAAGAATCATAATATAAAAAGAAGCAGACGAAAGGGAGATGATATGAATGGATATGCACCACGACTCCTTGCCACAAATGGCTAGTCATTACGACACTAAAAATAACAGAATAGCTATGGTAAACAGCCTTAAAGAGCTGTTTGCAAACCATATAAAATTTAAAAAAAGAAACATAACCAAGAGCGTAACTAACTGAATATACTTTTTTATTCATTACAACGTGTTTTAATGCATATCTCAGAATACAAACCGAATTTTAATAAATTCGTACTGAAGTATAAATAATGCATCATGTGTTGCACGCTCGCCAGTAATAAAATCAACGGTTGCAAGACGAGCTACAAACGCTGAGTAAATCTGTTTTTTCCGTACCTACTTCTTTACTGCTTAGTGAGAAGGGATAGGAGGGTAATGAATAAAAGTTAAATAAGGAATAAATCACATTGGTTTACAGTTTACTGAACTTGGTCTGACTTAGAAGGCGAACAGTTGATTTACTCAGCGTTCATTGCTTGGTTTCCGACTTTTAGCTATATTACTGGCTGTGTTCCAAGTGAACCGATTTTTTTTAGGAGTGTTTTGTATATTTTATAACTCTATCGTTCAACAGAGGATTCATTAATTGAATTTCACTATGACTATTTAAAAGATTGATTTGTGTTTTAACGTACATATTATAACTAGTGTAATAAAGCATATTAAGCTTCGTTATCCTCTTGGTTAGGTTTTCTGTTGTATTTTATATCCTTTGCACAATGGTTATTAATAATGCGTACCATTACATACTCTAAGTTATTTTTGATACTGTACTGACTAGTCGTTCGTGGCGCTACTAACATTGGAGAATATGCGTTCATATGATCTAGTCTTCGTTCGTTTCTTTGGCGCACTATCATCAGCACCCCTATCCTAGAGTGTCAAACTACGAGTAAGTGTCTCCTAGCAGTATTTCGCTGCCTGCAGCACAGTACTTTTAGTCTGTAAATAAAATATTGTACTCAGTCACACACATATTCGCACCAACGTTCACATGTAATTGATGTTGCTTAACTTATGTGATATGTAAATTTTTCTCAAACACCTCTGTACTTCTGTATGGCCTTACTTTTTCTACAAGCTTTAACATTTATATTCTGTTCCACAGAGTAATGTGTAAATTGACTGTAACGGTCCACAACATGTCATTAATTACTAAAGACAAAGTTCTACAAACCATTGACTGCTTTGTACAGTTTTGTAGGATTGTTACAAATTGCCACCTTGTTGCCATACAGCAAGTCGGAGGTAAGAAAACACCACAATAATTCACCTTAGTTCCTCACATAACACACAAAAACCTCAACAACTTCAAATGTTTTAATTTTTTGTCGTCTCTAGATGAGAAAGAATTACTATGCACAAGCTATTCGGAGCAGTGTATGCATTAAAAATTATTGAAATTTATAAGGTTTTGCGTTTAATAAATCGGTCACGCACGAGAATCATACGATCATAACGTCGATTGACCATCGCGTATGGAGGACATAGTAGTAGGCATTCGCGGAGCAGAGAAACAACTGAAAGAACTGGAAACAAATAAGCCGCCAGCTCCGGACAGAATCCAAATTCGGCTTTACAAAGAGCGTTGCACGGCACTGGTCATATACTTAGATTGCATTTATCTGGACTCACTCGCCCAGATCAAAGTCCCAAGCAAGTGGAAAAAAAGTGCCGATGACTCCAGCATATAAGAAGATTAAAGGGAAGGACCCTCAGAATTACGGATCAATATCATTAACATCCGTTTCCTGTACAGTTCTTTGACGTATTCTCAGTTCGAATGTAATAAATTTTGTCGAGACGAAAAAGCTTCTGTCCACAAATCAACACAGTTTCAGAAAGCATCGCTTGTGTGAAACTGGGTGTGACCTTTTCTCGCAAGATATCCTGTGAACTACGAAGGAAGGACCACAGATTTCATATTCCTAGATTTCCGAAGAGCATTTCATACTGTGCCACACCGCTGACTGCTAAAAAAGTATGAGGATAAGGAATACATTCCCAGATAGGTGAGTGGTTCGAAGACTTCCTAAATCATGTAACCTATTATGTTGCCATAGACGGCGAGTGGTCATCAGAGACAAGCACAATTTTCAGCGTACATTTAATAACAGTCGATCTTATCAGCAGCAAGAACATCAGCAACAACATATTATCATGAATGAACCAGACAGTAGGTATCATCCAGAGCGTAATACGTCTGGTAGAAATAACAGAACAGTTCAAATAGTGGAAATGTCACAGCATCCTCCTGAAAATAATGACACGCCAGATAGAATTTGACTAGATACAGTAAAGGTTGCATCTTCCAGCAACGTAAGCAATACTTCAGATACACAGAATCTTGTTCGCGAAAATGTTATTACTTTCGACGATATTCGAGACACTCTTTTGCAGGAAAGACCAGTTGTTCAAAAAATCATTTCACACCCAGTCATCGAAGTTAAAATTGGATCATCGAAATTTTCAGCAGTAATCGATTCTGGATCACCTATGTCAGTTATAAATGAAGAAACTTTCAACGAGTGTAACAAAGAGAATACCTATCCTACGTTACCATTAGGCAAAACGAAAATAAAAGGAGCAGTATCGAGTAAAGGAGTAGATGTAAAATTACAGACACATTTATCATTTTGTATTGCAGGTCATACATTTCACTCAAATTTTTGGATTATTCCGTTATTGACGACAGATATTATTTTAGGTACGAATTTTCTGGTGCAACACGATGCCATTATTGATTTTCAAAATTCCTATTTAATGTTGAAGGATGAAAATGTACAACTGGCTTTAGAATTTCAGCACTCTTTATCTGCAGAAGAACAAACAATTAATCGGACAGAGGTCATTTCCGCATCACGTAACATAGACTATAATTCCACATCGTTCACAGATACATACGTACACAACTATAATACTCCATACGAAACCGACTATGACGTAATACAGACGATTTCTGATAAAGTTAAACAGAGCAGTGCAAATACAGACGACGAACGCACGCAACTACACAAAATTCTTTTACAGCAAGCTCCAGTTTTTGACATCGTTCCTGGTACTATGTCCGGTTTTATGTATGAATTTCAAATTAAACAGCACGACACATTTAAAGCCAAACATTATCCCATTCCGTATGTTCACAGAGAACAAGTTAAGAAAGAATTGCAAGCTATGCTTGACCAAGGAATTATTGAACCGACAGTTAGTCCGTACATAAACCCGCTCCATATTATTAAGAAAAAGGATGGCTCACTTCGCCTCGTACTTGATTCGCGTCACATCTATGACACTATTATTAATGAAACCGATCGACCACAGACACTAGAAGAACTTCTACAGAAATTTCATGGTACTGCTATTTATTCCACATTAGATTTGAAATCGGGATTTTGGCAAATTCTGCTCCATCCGAACTGCAGGAAGTACACAGCATTTCTCTGTTTTGGTGGCTGTTATCAATTTTGTAAATTACCGTTCGGTTTAACTATTTCTTCAGCATCTTTTATTCGCGGTTTGAATACAATACTTCCGACAAAACTTAAAGACAGAATCACAACGTACGTAGACGACATTCTTATTGCAGAAGCTAACTGGTATGAACACAATCTGATTCTTGAACAAGTGTTGCGAACTTTTTGTGCACAAGGACTTACAGTTAATATCAGTAAATCGCACTTTGGTAAAACTTCTATAAAATTTCTTGGACATGTAATTTCAGCAGAGGGCATTACGCCTGACCCGGAAAAACTTCAAGCTTTACGTGACATTACTGTTCCTACGACGAAGAAACAATTACGCAGTTTTTTGGGTTTAATTAACTTTATTCGTAAATTTATTCAATACTCTGCTTTAGACACCCCTAGATTATGTCAAATGACAGGTAAAAACACTATTTGGTCGTGGGATAGGCAAGCACATTATGAATTTGTGAACCTGAAAGAAGCCTTGTTGAATGCACCATTTTTATCACACCCAGATCTTACCAGAAATTTTTTCATTGCCACCGACAGTTCTAACACCGCTTTAGGGGTACATATTTTTCAGGAAATTGAAGAAGATTGTTGTATAGTAATTAAAAACAGCCTTTGCGAGTCGCATTCTGTCAGCTGCTGAACGCAATTATTCTGTTACAGAGCTTGAAACATTATGTGTTGTTTGTGCATTTACGAGATTTCGACATTTTGTTTATGGAAGACACACCACCGTTTACACAGACCATAGAGCTATACAGTTTCTACTTTCCGCTCAATTTACACACGACAGATTAAGTAGAAGGAAACTTTATTTACAAGAATTTAATTTTACAATTGTTCAAATTCCCGGCACACAAAATATTGTAGCAGACGCACTATCTCGTTCTCTTAGCAACAATCAGCAAGACATCGCAACCAACTTCTGCAAAGCAAATTTCAGCGTCATGTACATTCAACAAGTTGCATTTGAAAATTTCATTTCGTCGTCACTACAAGACATAGCACTAGAGCAGAATAAAGACAACTTATGGAAAGAGATTAAACACCTTTGGCAAGATAGGAATAATGTTACCATTAGAAACCATTACACTGTACGCAATGACATTCTGTTTCGCCGCTCTCATCCTGACAGCAACAATTGGTTATTATGCATTCCTGATGAACTTGTTAACAAATTAATCTGGAATACTCATTTCAGTTACGCAAATTACGGAGCCAGAAAATGTTTTCTTATACTGAGACAGAACTGTTATTTTACCAACATGGAGAAACGTATACGACGAGTTTTAGCGGCATGTAAAATCTGCCAGAAAGCTAAATCAGACACGGCTTCACATATTCCTCCATTATATCCCATTGTACCTGTTAAATTGAGACATATGGCTGCTGTAGACATTTTTGGTCCGATTCCCAGAACTAATAGAGGTTTTTGCTACATCTTTGTCGCAGTTGAACTCACTTCAAAATTTGTTACCTTCACTCCGTTACGCAAAGCTACTGCTAAAACTGTTTCGAAAGCATTTGTAAAACATTTTCTATTTCATGTAGGGCATGTGTTGAAAGTAATTTTCGACAATGGAGCACAGTTTCGATCTGCTATATGGACACGTATGTTACGAGCTTGAAACATTTCTCCGATCTATATATCCAGGTACCATGCTTCTTCGAACCCTTGTGAACGATTAATGAGAGAAATTGGTAAACTGTGTAGAATATACTGCCATAAAAAACATATTGATTGGGACACACACATACTCTCATTCCAGGATGAATTAATTCCACACCAAATAAATCTACTATGCTACCTCCGTCTGTTATACTGAAAAATGTTGAACCACCTAACAAAAGTAAAGAATTAGTAACCTTTCCTACATCTCGTTGACTGCGACACCATGAAATAATTGACATTGCGCTGAACAACATCAAACGTGCCGCAGAGCGCCGGAGAAGACAGCAAAAACAGGTTTGTACACGCCGTGACTTTCACATTGGACAGAAGATATTAGTACGTACACACTATTTATCCAACAGAAGAAAGAGTAGATGCAGTAAATTTGAGCTTCTATACGCAGGTCCATATCGGATTCGCAGCATTCCTCACCCCAATGTAGTACACGTCGAAACTCTGAGAACCAGAAAAGCCAAAGGGAACCACCACATATCCAACATCAAACCTTTTATTGAATGAACATACTTTATGATTTATCACACTGTAATGCCATTTCCTAATTTTTTATGACCACTTATGCAGTTATATTCATGTAACTACTTACTGGTGATTATCGTGTTTTTTCTTGCCAAGTGCCCGGCAAGGTAAGGTTAGCAGGTCGCTTTTCTTGTCGTTACACATCAGACGATGCACATTTTTCCAGATAAACTTACGTATCTTATGAATAATTATGCAATTTTATCTAGTGACATATTAATTTTATTAAATTCTCTCTCCATTAAAGTCTTCAATTGTCGCCTCTATTAACTACACAACATACAAGCTGAACACAAGGAAGGGCACATTTCTTGTCGATATATATATCAGACCGTGCATATTTTCCATGTTTCATGTGTGTATGATTGTTTTCCTGTTTTGTTTGTATGCACTATGAAATATTTAAGACATAACAAGCACCAGTTGACTTTAACATTTTGCCTTATAATATCTCAACATCGTGACTACTTTACTTTTTTTTGTTTTTGCTGCTACATAGTGATACACTGTGTACACTTTTGCTTCTGAACACTGTCGATGTTTTTGACATGTTACGTTTTCTGTCATGCTATCCTGTATGCTCAATTATGTTACTATAAACCAGTTTTTATTTAATGGGTATATGAATTAAATGCAAGACATTAATCTTTGTTCATCATTTTCAGAAAGAAATAACGTGTACACGAAATAAATTAAACAGAAATGGGAATTTCACCTTCGGAATGAACGAAAGAGGATGCAATACCTCGTGACGAAGAGTAAATGGATCAGAATTAACAAGCATTAACAAGAATATACTATACACATCGTAGGATAGCAGTCTTAACTAATTTTTTCTTTCAGAACACGAGGCGATTGATGCAGGCTTTCAGACGGAACTACACATATTAGTTTTAGTGATGAAATATGCTAGAAATAAGGAATAGTTGTATATTGAATAATGAAGTGACTTTTTTGCAGATGATAATGAATGGTGATGAATAATGATGAAGAATATGCTACTATGGATAATGAAAATTTTTTTTTACAGGTGATGATAATAATGGAGTTATGATAATACGGATAATGAAGTTTTTCTTTACAGGTGATGATAATAACGGGGTTATGATGATATGGATAATGAAGTTTATTCTTTGCAGATGAGGATAATGTTGAAGTTTATGTATTTATGCTATGTAGTTATTTAAGTATTTGTTGCAGTTTATTTTGACAGTATGTCTTATATCGCATGGTATGATGACTGAAGGTTTTGGAAAGGACAGCTAGAGAACATATATATTTTTTATACACATTTCCCTACCTGTTAATTCGAAGTTCACTACTTTTCAGCATAATATGCGTTTCTTCTTTCAGTTTAATAATCCATTTTATATATTTTGCAGGAGAAATTATTCATGAAATTAATGTGCTATAAGCAGTTGTTCATTAAAGCTATGTCATTTATGAATGTGATCACATATACTCTATTTGTTTCATAACCTTGCTACAGCTGACTCATGACAAATGACGTTACACATCTTCATTTGCAGCAATAACTCAAAAGCAAATATTGTTATGCCCCAATAATTAATTATCGATGCATTGCTAGGAAAAAAAAAAAAAAGTTCTGAGTAATACTGATCAGCTAAGAATAGTATGTCACTTCAATAATGACTTCTGAATAATACTGAATGATGCTTTATAATAATGCATAAATACTATGTGCATAATTTCTGTAAATAAAAATAATATTTTTGTTATACTCTATAAATGCTATGCCAATAATTAACTCATTTTGAATGATGAGTTCTGAATAATGCATAAAAAATGCTTTGTAACTGGCCAATGAATGCCACTGATTACTGTAATAAGATGACCTATGATGCCAATGATTACTATAATTAGATTAATTATGTACAAATGATATGCCAACAATTAACTCATTTTGAATGATCACTTCTGAATAATGCATAAAAAATGCTTTGTAGCTGGCCAATGAATGCAAAAAAAATGGTTCAGATGGCTCTGAGCACTATGGGACTCAACTGCTGAGGTCATTAGTCCCCTAGAACTTAGATCTAGTTAAACCTAACTAACCTAAGGACATCACAAACATCCATGCCCGAGGCAGGATTTGAACCTGCTACCGTAGCGGTCTTGCGGTTCCAGACTGCAGTGCCTTTAACCGCACGGCCACTTCGGCCGGCCTCCAATGAATGCGACTGATTACTGTAATAAGATGACCTATGATGCCAATGATTACTATAATTAAGTGAATTATGTTAATACTATGCCATTCATTAGCTCCTGTTCTAAATGATGACTTCTGATGGTTTGTAACTGGCCAATGAGTGCCAAAGTTCTCTGTAAACAGATAATTTATGAACATTATTCTGTAATACTACATACATGGTACAGAAATGTTCAGTGACTGGGCGATGAGTGCCACCAATTACTCAAATCACTTGTTAGACTAGTGTAATTCCCAATGAAGACTACTATGTGACTTAATGTCCTTCACCTTCTGACCTAATTACCAGAAATTACTGCAATATCCGCTTGTCCTGTGTATCCTCATGATCATGGAGCACTATATTTGGTTTTTGCACTAATTCTACGTTGGTGTACTTTACAAGAACGTGGTGTTGACACGACATGCTGTCCACCACCTTGAGCGATGGAGATGTTATTATGGTCCCACTGTTTGGTGTACCTAGAGTACTACCAAAATGATAGCATGGAATATTATTACGACATTTCAGTGTCTTGTCTACACTGATTAATACTTCAAGGAAAAGAACTTCAGATTGTCTCACTTGGTGTTGTGCTTCTGTAGAAAGATATGGACTTTCAGTGCAGCTGCGTGCAACCTAAAGTGCTACAACCATGACGCAATCCTTCCCATTCCTTTCCTAATTCTTGTAAAATGATAAAGACTTCTACAGTGCGTGTGCACTTTCGTCATTTTGGTAACATGATTTGTACTCATTGCATATACATGTTTGTGATTTGCTGATATGTTCTGAACTACAGTGCGTGTGCACTTTTGTCATTTGTACTCATTATGTTTATTTATTGTAAAATTGTTAGAGAGTTTTACAGTGCGTGTGCACTTTATGCCATTTGTACTCATTACGGATACATTTTTGTGATGTGCTCATATGTTCTGTACTACAGTGCGTGTGCACTTTATGTCATTTTGTTAACATGATTCTGAACTACAGTGCGTGTGCACTTTATGTCAATTGATTTGTACTCATTGTGTATACATTTTGTCTTTGCTTGATATGTTCTGTACTCAGTGCATGTGCACTATATTTTATTTCATGTTCTGCAGTTATCTATATGTACATATTCTGTGATTGTAAACTTAGCTAATTAATAAAAATTTTTTGCTCATGGCAAGTCCAATTGACTCACCACCGCTGCCAAATTTTTGCCCCCCCCCCCCCCCCCTCCACAGTGGAGGGTTATGTAAGACGTATGCTTTGCCGGCGATGGGCGAGGCATGACAGAATCTCTGACCAGAGAGTAGTTTATCTTTAGTTGTTGCTTGTCGCTAGTCTGCGCTTGACTGCGCGAGTCGACAGTAGTAGTCGGTCGGCTTTAGTAGCGAGTCGGTAGTAGTCTGGTGTAGTCTGGTGTAGTCTGCGTGAGTCGGCGGGAGTCGGCATGCGTCGGCTGTGTGCTCTGCTCGCGACTCTGGTCAGGAAAAAAATGCCCCAATAATAATTTTTATTATATAAATTAACACTTTTAAAGAAAAGCATTCATTTCAATTTAAAGAATTTTTCCAATGCATTATCATTGCTTTCAAGAATCAAAAAAAAAAAAAATATACGCCAGCATTGCACGAAGCTGTGTCGAAAAATGACTAATTAAGAGCAGATATAATTGCAGTTTTATTGAGGTAAGAATTTTTGCTTTTGTTATTCAGAATACAGGGCCGAAGGGCAGCGCTGCTGTCCTCATAAAATTCATCAGGTTACAAAACTTTTTTATCATTTTGGTGTTTAGGATTTTTTTGTTTCGAACTTGACATTAAATGAGAAAAGAATTTTGTGGGAATATTAAGTGTGAATGAATTTCTGGCGCAGACTATAAATCGGAGCCAATTTTGTTCAAAGTTTACATTAAAATCAATTTTGTTCAGAGGTTACAATATTAGAAAAATTCATGTAATTATTATTATTTTGTGGGGAGTTTATATTTGGCTCCATTTCCATTTAAATATTTCTGTGGGGAGGTTACAATTTCTTGTGCTTCAAGTAAAGCGATAATCGAAAAATTACTTCAGCATCTTTGCTTCGTTCACATACAGCAGCGGACCAGATGACTCAGTTTTCAGCTTTCTGCTTTCCTTGAATCAAAAACAAGATGTGGTCATGACTGATTACGCGGCACGGCGAAGAAGTCTGCCATAAGGAGTGCACGACAAATATTTGAGGCAATGAGCCTCAACAGTTCACCACAGTGGGTACTAAACGTCACAAGAAGAGTTCAGTAGCACGACGTGGACATGCATATAATGCGTGTTTTCTTTAATTATTTTATTCCTTGTTTTAATTGGGCCCCTATGTATGTCAAACCATTCACAAGAACACATTAATCTATCATTAGGATACAATATTTACATTGGTCGTAAAATATTAGTCACATCACATTGTGCTCCCATCATTGCCATGACATATGGAACAGACATAATGATCAGCCAGAATACTTTGATCAACTACATACTACCGTTATAAACACATCAAAGCGACAACTGGCGAGGAATAACTGCTAGTCAAACACACGCACGGTGCATGTAGTATCGGGGATCGTGCAGTCCGCGTGTACAATGGGGAAGGCGCGCTTTGTATATGAATTTGACCGGAGGCTTGGCACGATCATTTCGGAAACTACTCCATTTGTCTGGTGTTCGAGGAATTCTATGGTGAGTGTCTTCAATACGTGGTGAAACCATGGTGAAACTAATTCCATACGTCGTCGGGTTGGGCGGAAATCCCTCATTACAAATGTCGCACGCCGTAGGCTGGGCAGACTGGTAAAACAAGACAGGCGGAGAACTACGGATGAACTAACATCAGGCGTAATTGCTGTTCCAGCGGAACAGCACCTTGTCACCCGTACTGCCGGACAGACAAGCTGGCGGCGGCTACATTATGCTCCGAGGAACATTCACGTGGGCATTCATGTGTCCACTGGAGCTCGTGAAAGGCACCATGACGGCCAAGAAATATCGTACACTGGTTGCTGACCACATAAACTTCTTCATGACGATCATGTTTCCCGACGGCAGCAGGATTTTTCGACGAGATAATGCGTCATGTCACAAGAGCTGGAGGGTGACGGAGTGGTTCGAGGAATACAGTGGCGATTTCCAATGCATGTGATGGCCGCCCAACTCCCCAGATCTGAGACGTGATTGAACGTGGCGTCAGAGCTCATCGACCCCCTTACCGGAATTCACGGGAACTAGGTGGCTAAAGGTGCAGATGTGGTGTCAGCTACCTCCCGCGATCTTCCAAGGCCTCGTTGCTTCCCTGCAAAGACGAGCTGCTGCTGTTCTTCGTGTCAAAGGTGTACATACAAGCTACTAGGTAGGTGGTCATAATTTTCCGGCTGATCAGTGTAACATTAAAGCTTTCACACCTTCCCTGCCGTACGCTGCTCACATCGCGTAATTTACACGACTATCACAATACTCAATTACTTAAGTTGTTCTTTGCATGTTATTCGTGGGCGGCAAACAAATCCGCTTTGAAGGTCAAATCGTCTGGCTGTAGATACTTAATTCCAACCGCGCGAAGCAGGGCCGTGCTGCTAGTAGTCTTGTAATGAAACAACTGAATCAATAATAGATGTAACAAATGTCTTCAAATGAATTAAGACTTTGTATTACGTGACTTCTTATTACGTGTCCAACCACAGTAATCTCGGTGATATTAAACAAATAATAAACGTTGAATATTTCCTATTAAAAGGAAGGTTACATGGCATGACACTATTGTGTAAAAATTAATGCGTGTGAATCACCTAGTTACATTACTTAGATACATTTTAAAAGCTTTCCAACTGCGAGAAATGCTGAAAATCGGGAGGATATCAACGGTTTTATAATACTTCTCCGAGATGCACTTACAAAACAATATTTTGTAGTTTCAAAGGGGAGAGGGAGTTATAAATTGAATCTGAATGATACATTTTTATTTCAATTAATTGAAAGTAATGTGCAAAACTTTTGATTTCAATGAATAAACTCTTAATAACCAAGATCGATCTTCAACAGTATTTATTATTGAAGACCGGTTTCATCATTTGAATTCCAGAAAACTTGTTATTTCCGTTTTGGCACATAACAACAAGTCTTTTGGAGAACTGAAAATGACAGTATTAACTTTTGAAACAGTTTGTCAGGAATAAACAGTACTGAATGCGATCTTGGCTATAAAAAGTTTCGTAAAATCAAATACAGATTGCTTCTTCCAATCTCGAATTATAAGAAATTTCAGGTTTAGTTTCAAATATAGTTGCTGGTGTAGAATCTAAAAGTTTACCAATTTTGTTTGAGTGACAGGTTAATTATTATCGTTCATTGTCTGTACAGCAAAAAAAAAAAAAAAAAAAAAAAAAGGACAACCGAATATTAGGATAACTTCAGGTAGTATTTGTAGAAAGTAACTTATCCTCTTTACCGTTTTCGTTCTCAAATGTCACAAACCCGCAAACATTCATATCATTGGCGATGAACTCAAAAAAAGCAGGAGTTGTGGAGGAGACGGACTATCACAAGGTCGATTAATGAAGTAAGTTCCTTATCAACGTTTGAAACGTCTAAAAGGCTCCCGTTTCACCATACATGACTCAGCTGGACTTTCATTAAAAGCGGATACAACAAATCGTAAGAATAATGAAGCTACGCTTAGAGACGATGGTATGTTTTACTTTGACGTTTAGTAATTTTGTAGTCTGTACTGTTTACTGAGTCGGTATTCTGAATGTGAAATTCGCTACGAGTGAACATAAAAGATTTTACGGTTCGACCGTTTCTCCACTTAATGTTCTCGATGCTGTCTACGTAGAAGTGTAAATTCAACAATTTCGATATATGTGTACCTGTGAATTTGACGACGAACGTGACAGATTGATAACCAGTACTTCGAAACTGTACCTCCGCTTTCCGCTTAGAAGAGCTGCCTTTAAATTCGGGAGTAGTTGCAACTATTCAACGAATGCTTCTATAAAACTGAATTTGGATTGGCGAAACAGGATTTTGTGATGGCCCAATATTTCATAGTATCTCTGCGTAAATCAGCAAAAGTGAGAGCTGTTACGCTTTGCTAACCTTTCATTTTTACTATACCTATTCGTAATGTTCTCTTAAGGGAAAAATTCATTCAAATTAAATTTTTAATGCAATAGATGTATATTGAAAAGTGAAGACGTAGGCCTTCTCCGGCGGGTCTCGGTTAGCTTAATGTTTCAGCGGAGCGCTTGCTGCCATCTTCAGTTGAGAGGCAATTACTGTGCCTAACGAGACTGAAATTAGACTGCTAAACCATTCTACTCAAATGCCGGGAGGTTTCTTCTATAAGTCACGGCTAATTTCTTACCCATCCTTGAAACAATCCGAGCTTGTGCTCCGTCTCTAATGATCTAGTTGTCGACTGGTCGTTAAACCCTACTCTTTCTTCCTTCTTCCCTCGAAAGTTAGCCGCTGATGTCTTAACACATTTCCCGGTATCCTGTTCTTCTTATTGTCAGTGTATTCCATATATAACAATTTATTACTCTCAGTATCGCTCCAGAATTACACTGTTCACAGTATCGATTTCAGATTTTGATTACTATCTTCAGATGTAATTAATCCGTTAACATGTTCCCCAAGACAAACAACATTGCGGGGTGTATAACGGCGCACTCTGCGTTGACTTCTGCTATGAGAACCTTCACATTCCTTGCCTTCGAGTACTCCTAATTATTCTGCAGGACTTTACCTCAAAAACTTGAATTCTCTTACTTTCTTGGATTCTCCGTCCATCACTCACTACCAATAGCATGCCGTGCTCGGAAGATTCTTTCTGAGAAAATTCTTCCTCAGAGTCAGTCCGATGTTTGGTACTAACAGACTTCTTTTTGTCAGAAATGGCCCCTTTTCTTGCACCAATCTGCTTGTTATGTCTCTGTGCTTCGTCTGTCGTGTGTTATTTTGCATCCAAGGTAGAAGAATTCCTTAACTTCGTCTACTTCGTGGACCCAAATTCTCATGTTATATTCATTGCTAATCTTACATCTGATATTTCTCATTACTTTCTTCGATTTACTCCCAATTTATTCTCTGTACTCATTAGACCATTCCAGCCAACACGTCATGTAACTCTGCATCGCTTCCACTGGAAACAGCAATGTCATCAGTAAATCCTATCATTATTAGTCATTCTCATATTTTTGTCATTGCTTGTGCAGCGTATAAACTGAAACGTAGAGGCGAAAGACTACATCCCCGTTTTACACCATATTTAATCCGAGAACTTAGTTCCTTGTCGTACATCCTAGCCATTCTCGTACAGTTTCTTTATTATCCATCATCCCTATTGCATATTATCAATTATCTATGTATCTTCTTCCTATTTGTCTCAAAATGTCGAACATATTAGTCTGTAGAACACTTTCTGCAGGTCGTGAAGTCCTACGAATGTACGTTCATTTCTACTATGTCTTCGTTCCTTTATTCATGGCAACGCAGGTCTGTCCTTCAGTAGCTGTTACGTTTTCGAACGCCAAATGGTTCAAATGGCTCTGAGAACTATGGGACTTAACTACTGAGGTAATCAGTCCCCTAGAACTTAGAACTACTTAAACCTAACGAACCTAAGGACATCGCACGCATCCATGCCCGAGGATGGATTCGAACCTGCGGCTGTAGCGGCCACGCGGTTCCAGACTGTAGTGCCTAGAACCGCTCGGCCACCTAGGCCGGCTCCGAATACCAAACTGATCGTCATCTAACAGATCCTCAATTTCTTTCCCATTTTTCTGTGTATTACATTTGGCACCTTCTTGTATGCATGAGCTTCGATAGTTATTTGTATGCCACTTCCCCCAGTGAATACACAGATTCTGAAGGAATGTTATCTGTCACTCCTACCTTATTTGATCACAGGATTTCCAAACCTCTATTAAGTTCTAATACTGGATCCCCTGTAACTTAGAAATCGACTCCCATGTTTTTCTCAGTCTCGTCATCAGACAAGCCTCTTCTCTCGTGGGGACCTTCAGTGTACTATTCTCAAGTATCCGCTTCCTAGTCTCTGTTTTGCAGTGGAATTCTCACTGCATACTTAATATTGACGCACATACTTTTAATTTCCCCGAAGGTTGTTTCGATTTTTCTGTGTTTGAAGCAGTCCTTCCGACGACCATTCCCTTTTCGATTTCTTTAAATTATCCCTGCAGCCACACCTAAGTGACCTAAGCAGTAATGCTGTATTCCTCTGTTTTTCTGATCGTTTTTGTATTCCGGGGTATCAATAAGCTCCGGAACGAAGATGAAGAACACAAGAGCAGAGAATGTTGTGAGACGACGTCAGCCAGTAGCCCGCTGACTAGGACCGCACCACGACAAGTGCGGCCTCTACAAGGAGAGAATATAAGCCGCGCTCAACCATCCGTGACCGCACGTTAGTAGATCTTCACTATGACAGCAGCGACCCATATCCATTACATACAAGGACATATTATATAGAGAAACATAATATTTGCATGTCGCCCATCGCTTGCGATACGTTCTTGTAAATCCCAAGTTAAGTTTTGTCTGTCCCCTTTACTGTAATAAACACTATTAATGTGTTTTGCTTAAGTTGTCGTATACCATTCCGAGAACGCAGCATCCTTTAGGCACCCTATACGAGACGAGTGGACAGGACCCCACATTTTGCACCTCCTTTCTCAGTCGCTCGGTGGAAATATTTTTTCTGTTACCCAAGCATATGCCCGCCCGGTTAGCCGTGTGGTCTAATGCACTGGGAAGGCGTGCCGGGCCCCGGCACGCATACGCCCGTTGGATTAGTGTCGAGGTCCGGTGTGACGACCAGTCTGTGGCCGGTTTTTAAGGCGGTTTTCCTTCTCCCTCGGCGAATGCGGACTGGTTCCCCTTATTACGCCTCAGATACACTATGTCGGCGATTGCTGCGCGAACACTATCTCCACGTTCGCATACACCATAATTACTCTACCACGCAAACCTTTGTGGTTACACTCGTCTGATGTGAGAAGTTCCCGAGGGGTCAACTGGGGGCTGAACCACACAATAACCCTGACTTCGGTGTGGGGCGGCGGTGGGGTGAGTGGACTGCTGTAGCCTGTTGGGCTGCGAACCACTGAGTGCTACGGTGGGGACAAAGCCTCTCCGTCGTTTCTAGGTCCGCAGTTCAGTACAATACCAGAAAATACAGTACCCAATTACTTGTGCTTATGTTTGTCTGTCCATTTACTTGATTACCCCTTTGTTTAAAGAAATACCCTTTTATTTAGAGCTCAACTATTGTGTAGTTCACCATCCAGTATCTATAACCTCACAGAACTAAAATCGCATCCCATCATTAATCAGCAGTTGAGTATCTCACTCCCTTACACAGTTTTTCTTCCGGTCGAGTCTCTTAAACTTCAGTCTAGTCATCATCGTCAATAAATTGTGATCCGTCCTGTAACTGTTCCTGGGTACGCCTTATAGTCCAGTATCTGATTTCTGAATCTTTGCCTGACAATGATGCAGGCCGGCTGGAATCCTCCCGTACATCCACCATGTTCTACGTTATGCCCCTCATCTTGTGATTTTTGAACTTCGTATTTGTTACTACTAGCTGAAATTTACTGCAGAAACCATTTAGTATTTCTCACATCTCATTCCTAGTCGGACGCTCATCATCTGGCTCTGAGCACTATGGGACTTAACTTCTGAGGTCATCAGTCGCCTAGAACTTAGAACTAATTAAACCTGACCAACCTAAAGATATCACACACATCCATGCCCGAAGCAGGATTCGAACCCGCGACCGGAGCGGTCGCTCGGCTCCAGACTGTAGCGCCTAGAACCGCACGGCCACTTAGGCCGGTGCTTATCATCTCCCACAGAAGTTTCTTCTCCTCTTTCCCCTACTACCGCGTTCCAGTTAATTATCTCCTTTTACAAACTGAATTAGCCATTCAGTATCCTTATGTATTTTCTTCCTCTCCTCATCTTCTGCTGGTGACGTCGGCGTACGTACTTGGACTATTATTGTTGGTGTTGGTTTAGTGTCGATTCTCATGAGAACAACCTAATCATTGATCTGTTCACACACTCTCTGGCGCCGGCCAGAGTGGCGGTGCGGTTCTAGGTGTTACAGTCTGGAGCCGAGCAGCCGCTACGGTCGCCGGTTCGAATCCAGCCTCGGGCATGCATGTGTGTGATATCCTTAGGTTAGTTAGGTTTAATTAGTTCTCAGTTCTACGCGACTGATGACCTCAGAAGATAAGTCGCATAGTGCTCAGAGCCATTTGAGCCACACTCTCTGGCCTAATTTCCTGTTCATATCACTTCCTGTTGCTGTTCGCATTACACTGTATTTGTCGGACCAAAAATCCTTCTCCCTTTTCCATCATACTTCACTGACGTTCACTACATCTAAACTGTGTCCCTGAATTTCACTTTTCAAATTGCGTAGCATTCCTACCACACTCAAAATTCTGACGTTTCGTCCTCAGACTATGTTACCACTATGCAGAATAGGTTATACTTTCGTTAGTCATTCAATTATTGTATGACTCCCTCTTTCTTGATAGTTCCCTCCCGAACAGGTTAGTAATCAGGAATCACTTGACAATGGAGAGATCATCATGACAATTTCTCAGTTACATGGCATATGTCCTATAATGCTCAGTGGATGTCTTCAACCAGTGGTTTCCATTGCCTTCTTCATCCTCATGCATTTAATCATAGCTGATTTTTTCGCCTTTTAGCAATGTTGTTCACAAAATTGGAAACAAATAAATCTGTCATACTTTGAGTACATTGTTCATTTTCGTTAGAAATAATTGTCTGTTCATTACGTAAATTTTGCAAACCGAGTGTGCCAAACTGGGCAGCGTTCATTGTAACAGAACGTCCCCACGTCATCAATTGTCGTTAAATTAACAGAGGACACAACTGAATTTGTTTGCTCATCACTAGGATAAAAATCATTATTAGTGGTCGGTACGCACTGATTGTCTGTAAATGGAGGATTGTTATCATTACACTGAGTGTCGCAAGTACTATCGGTCAAATTATTTGAGTCGGCTATTTCACTCATTACACATCGCGATGTACTGTTAACAGTTTCTCGTGGCATTTTTACACAAATCTAAATTATTCACAAATGAAACAAGCACAATGCAAAAAACAAAGTTTGGGAACAGTCATGTCAAAAAATTGAATCCTATATTGGTGGTAAAAGAAATACAGAAGCATGGAAAACTATAAAAATTTAAGAAGGAATTCCAAAGAAACAACACATATTAAATATATTACTCATGACTCTTGGGAAAAATATTTTAAAAGTTTATTAACAGAAAACAGGGAAGAATACTTGGGAAACCCTGAATATAATGAAATGATAGATCTACAAGCAGAGAATTACATCCGTTTGGAAATAGAGACAGTAAGAACTGCAATAAAATCTTTAAAGAATGGAAGGGCTACAGGCATTGGCGGTATTCCTGCAGAATTATTGAAATTAGGAACAAAGAAATTAATGGAATTGTTAAGAAACCTTTTCGAAAGATGTTTAAATGGGGAAGATGTCCCAAATGATTTGAAGGTAGGATATATTTCAGTGATACATAAAAAAGGAGCGAAAGATGAGTGTAAAAATTATAGGGGAATAACAGTGACCAATACCTTCAGTAGATTATATGGAAGAATTATTAAATATTTGTTAGAACAAGAATACAAAGAAAAGGAGGCTGAAGAACAAGCACATTTTAGAGCTGGAAGATCAACAATTGATCATATCTTTTGCCTACAACAAATTATTGAAAAAAAAAATGGTTCGGGCACAACCTATACATTTAGTATTCATAGATATAGAAAAAGCCTATGATAGTGTGCCTTTATCTAGTTTATGGAAAGCTTTAATATCAATAGGAATAAATCCAAGAATAATTAAAGCAATTCAAAATTTATATAAAAATTCTATTTCAAAAATAAAAATTGGTAAATATCTATCACATGGATTCCAAGTCACAAAAGGATTACGTCAAGGATGTAGCATCTCACCTACATTGTATAAAATATATACAGAAGTAACTTTACAGAATTGGAAGAAAAAATGTCACGCTATGGGAATACCAATAAATGATAGAACAATATACTCGTTACAATTTGCAGATGACCAACTGATTATAGCCCAAGACTATGAGGACATAGAGTGTGTGACCAGAAAATTGATTCAAGAATATAAAAAATCAAGTCTAAATGTAAACATGAATACAACAAAGTACATGGTAATTGGTGGAGTGAATGGAGACTTAATATTAGAAGAAGGGATGGGAACAATAACAGCTACTGAGGAATATAAATATTTAGGTGTGAAACTTACAAATGATGGGAAACAGGACAAAGAAATTAGATCAAGAATAAATTCTGGAAAGACGACAATCTCTTTATTGAATGGAATTCTCTGGGACCAACACATAACACCTGATAACAAAATAAGGATTTTTAAAACAATAGTTAGGAGCATTATTACATATGGTTCAGAAGTGTGGACAACAAAATGGCAACTGAAATCAAAATTATTAGCCACAGAAATGGATTTCTGGAGACGTTCAGCAGGAATATCAAGACGAGAAAGAATAAGAAATGAAGTAATCAGAGACAAGATGAAATGTAAAAATTCAATTATTCATTTCATCGAGCACAAACAACGTAAATGGTATGGACACATCAGACGAATGGAACGGGAAAGGCTACCAAAATGCGTAATCGACTGGGTACCAATTGGAAGAAGAAAAAGGGGACGACCACCTGATACATGGATACAGGGAGTTCAGTCAGCAATGAGGAAGGACAACATTCCTGAAGATTTATGGACAAATAGAGAAGAGTGGAGAACAATAATTAGTGACTTACTGTAATCTAGAATAGGTGCTGGGAAAATGTACTCACATTGTAAATCCAGAATAATAAAAAACAATGCAACAGGCAACAAACACAAATAAAACAAAGAGCAACAAATTGCCGATGATCTGTGAAAGAAAGAGTGACAAATAAGTAAATGCGTTGCGCCAGATGCAAACTACGTTTAAGTAAATAAGAGCAGATATATGATTACTTCTCAGAAGATTCACAAAGAAATACAATACAGGCCAGATGTCGCCAAGTATAACCTCCCCACAAAAATTACTTAAAAGGAAATGGAGCCAAATGTAAACTCCCCACAAAATAATAATAATTAAATGAATTTTTCTAATATTGTAACCTCTGAACAAAATTGATTTTAATGTAACCTTTGAACAAAATTGGCTCCGATTAATAGTCTGTGCGCAGAAACGCATTCACACTTAATATTCCCACAAAATTCTTTTCTCATTTAATGTCAAGTTCGAAACCAAAAAAAATCCTAAACACCAAAATAATAAAAAAGTTTTGTAACCTGATGAATTTTATGAGGACAGCAGCGCTGCCCTTCGGCGCTGTATTCTGAATAACAAAAGCAAAATTTCTGAACTCAATAAAACTGCAATTATATCTGCTCTTAATTAGTCATCTTTCGACACAGCTTCGTGCAATGCTGGCGTATATTTTTTTTTGGTTCTTGGAAGCAATGATAATGCATTGGAAAAATTCTTTAAATTGATATGAATGCTTTTCTTTAAAAGAGTTAATTTATATTATAAAAATTATTATTGGGGCATTTTTTAACAAATTAAATTACAATTAACATACATTATTAAATATGTGCAAGGTTGATTCTTTAAATTCTACAACAATACTCATCCTCCAGAATCCTGACCAGAGTCGCGAGCAGAGCACACAGCCGACGCATGCCGACTCCCGCCGACACACGCGGACTACACCAGACTACTACCGACTCGCTACTAAAGCCGATCGAGTACTACTGTCGACTCGTGCAGTCAAGCGCAGACTAGCAACAAGCAACAACTAACGATAAACCACTCTCTGGTCAGAGATTCTGTCATGCCTCGCCCATCGCCAGCAAAGCACACGTCTTACAAAATAAAACATCAAATACCCTCGTTTCACCCGTTTACACTATGTGGTTGTTCTCAGACCAATGCAGGGAAACTGTTGGAGAATAATATTTGATTACTTCAAAATATGTATCACACATCACAGCCTTATGATGAGGAGGTTATATTTTATTTCGGTTAATTTTTTTAGTATACTTCAAAGCTGTTGTTCGAAGAATCTGCACCAAAAAGAGTGCGAATTGCGGATCGTAATCTGAGGGAAGCGTAAATTGCCATCACTCAACTGTAGAAATGTTAGGAAATCGTATGTATTCACCTACAAGAAATTTCTGAATGCACTTCAGGAAGGTCGTGAACATGTCTTCGTAATCTTTAAAAGAACTAAACCTGTTTCACATCACTGGAAATTGGTTTACCAGCCTTATATATAATTTGAAAATTTTAAAACAATAACAACTTGTACCTATCCACGCAAAGAATCGTGTCGCATTTATGTTTGTCTCAAAGAAAGCAGAAGAGAGAAATTTGAGTCATATGCTGCGCTGCTACAAAATGTTCTTTAGGTAAACGAAACAAAATTCATCCCATGCATAAAGAATTGAAAACCAATGATCTTAGAATTGTAAGTCTTAGTATTGTGCTATGCATAACTCTGGAGTAAGTATTTCTAGAAAGAAAAGAAGAAGGAAAAAGAACACAAAGTGAAGGGGTTAAGTGGAATGTAGAATGCTTTATAATCATTATTATTATTATTTATTTGTATAACTTTTTTATCCAGCTCCTGCTCTGTTTTATCTAAGTAATCCTTCAATGTATAAAATGTATTGCATAACAGATACTTTTTAGCTGCCTTTTTAAAAAGTGTATTTTTGCATTTTCCTTATACTCTTTTGGTAATTTAGTGTAAAGTTTTAGTTTTTTCTTGGTATATGTAAGTTGAGTCTATCTCTTGCCGCATGGTCATGAACAGAGAGAGCTGTATGTGCAGTAATTACGAATGTTACTTTTGATGTGCACAACTGACTGATAAATGTATTCACATGGATCAGTTAAAATCCCTAGTGTTTTGAACAGATCTTTACAATGAGCTAAACAACTATTTTTGGTTATTATTCCTATGGCTCCTTTCTGGAGTTTGAAAATTGTGTTCATATTTTGTGTGTTTGTTCCCCAAAAAAGAATGCCATAGCTAAGAATTGAATGTATATGTGAGTTTTATGTAACTAAAAGACACTGCGTGTTACACACTGATGATAGGATTCTAAGGGCATAACATGCTGATGACATTCTGTTTCCATGTACCTTTGGGTGTTCACACCACTTCCACTGAAAATCAATATTCTTTTCTAGAAATTTTTCATTTTTTACACCGTCTATAGATGTGGCATCTACATTTTATTTAACATGGTCATTTTTTCACTTCAAACTCAAATTCATGGCATTAGTTTTCTTTATGTTCAATGTCATTTTATTGCTTATTTACCAATCATAAACTTCCTTGAAAGTTTCATTTGCTTTCTTTGCAAGGAGTTCCCTTATTTCCTCAGTGACTATAATATTGCTGTCATCTTCCAAGAGAATTTTTTCACCATGAGTAACACTACCAGGAAAGTCATTGATGTATATCAGGAACAGAATTCGTCCTAATATGCTACCTTATGGAACCCCTACATTAATGTATTTTGATTGTGTTAAATGTTTAACTAAATTTTTTGATCTACTTGAAGTATGTGTTATTTCTGCTCTTTGTACCCTATGTGTTAGGTATGATCGAAAGCAGTCATTAGCTACCCCTCTTATTCCTAATGCCTGTAATTTCTTTAATAGAATCTTGTGTTCGACGCCTTAGAAAATATCCCTGTGACACACTCATCTTTATCAAGAGCATCAAGTAGCAATTTTTTGAATTCTACTATGGCTGACCCTGTATTTTTGCGACTTCGGAAACCAAACTGTGACTCACTTGAAAGATTGTATTTATTCTGATACTTCGTTAATCTGTGTTTCATAATTGCTTCTATGACAATTGACAATGCTGACAGCAGCTGTCTACTGCGTTATATTTCTTAAGCAAAGGTACAACTCTTGCCTGTTCTAACTGCTCTGGAAATGCCCCTGATGTGAAGGTTTCATTTATTATATTTATTAAGGGGCCTTGTATAATACCTTTGCATTGTTTCAGTACACTCATTGATACTCCTCCTAAGCCTGCTGACTTTTTATTTTTTTGTTTTTGAACAGTTTTGTTGACTTCATTCTCTGTAGTTGGAAGTAACATCATTGTATTTAGCGCAATATTATTTACCGGTGTTACGTTTGTTTTGGGGAATTTTTGGTGTAACTTCTCTGAAATACTTGAAAAACGCTCGTTTACATAGTTTGCTTAGTGTTGTGGATCATTTATTACCTTATCCCCCTCCCTTGGCAGTATGTTATTCCGCATATGTTTGCCTCTCCCCGTTTCCTTTTTCATAACATCCCAGACTGCTTTGCTTTTATTCTCTGCATTATAAATTATTTTGTCATTAAATGACTTTTATGCAGCAATCAGCCCCTACCTATAGATCTTTCTGTATATATGATAGAAATTTAGGTTTTCTGGTTCACTGTGAATCTTTTTCATGGAACTGAGCTGTTTAATTGTGTGGGAGGACTTCTTGATACCTGCTGTTTTCCAACTGTTTTTGTGAGATGTTGATACAGACATGCATACTTTTGGAAATGGCCTTTCAGAGTTCAACTGAAACAATGTGGAGAATTTAGAGAATTTCATATTCAAATTGGTTTCCTTGTATACTCCATCCCAGCTTTGTTTTCCTTTTTCTCTTGAAAAATCTTTTATTTTGATTTCTGGTAGATGTCGTTTGCAGGCTTGTAGTTTAGGTAATGATGCGATGCCTGATTTTACTGTTGTTATTTGACAGAGATGGCCTGATAATCCGAGATCCTTTGCAGCTACATCACTTTTTCCCTGTCCATATTTGTGGTAATTGTGGCCTTTCACAACTAAATACGTCATACTTAAGCCAATTTGTATCAAATATTTATAAATTATATACAAAAACCTTTCTCGTCAATCAGTGTACCTGCTAGTCAAAACAGGATCATAAACTCTGCAGTAGTTCCTGAGAATATCTTTCACTAAACACAAATATTATAACAATAAAAATTTCAATTAGTCAAATACATTTTCAAAGATGGCACATGCGCCAACATTCTCTATCTGTACTCCTGATAACATCCAAAGATTAATACACTTACGAGCCACTGCTTACAGATCCTCACTGAAAGCGGCCGATATGGGCGAAGAAAGAACAGCCTTTCCGAGAGGCTCCTGCACACACCCCTGGGATATCCCCTGCAAACCAATCATTTATTTTTACATCTCCAAAAATCTCACTTGATTCTTCTCCTGTTAAAAGAATCACATTATGCGGTTCCCTCATCAGCAGCTTAGAAAGACGTTTTCCTCTTTCTCTCACTGCAGTTGTACCAGAGAGAAGGATAACTTGTGGTATACTGAAACGCTTACCACCACATGTATTTGAGAACTGCTGCTCTGCAATATCATTTTGTAGATAATTAATTAAAATCGCGTTGATTCCAGCTGTCGGTATAACATCTTCGAAAAATACAGCACGTTAACACTTAAATTGTCCTATAGATTGGGTGTGACTTTAATATCCTCCTTTCGAAGACAGGTGTAAGAGATAGTACACAAGAGAAGCAGAAGCATGCGGAAGGAAATCGGCCTCGTCCTTTTCAAAAGATCCACCCTCCAATTCACATTAAGAGATTTAGACACCGCCGTGGAGCGATGGAGATTTGAGCCCTATTCTCCATTAATGTGAGTTCATTGCGTAGCCAATGCACCATTTCTGTCGATAACTTATTTTGTGCACCTTCCCAAAAGAAGCAAGTGATGGAATCATGGTACAAGATAATACGTTGTCATTTGGGCATTCAAACACATTTAATATGTCGGAAGTGTCGTCGCACTGCAACGCCAGTACTGTCCAGTCGCCCTAGCCTTTGTTTTCCAACATTTGACTTAAAGTAAATGCGCAGTTGAAGCGTAGTAACTCCTAACTTCATTCACCACTGTTTACTTGTATGATCATTACATGATCATCGTGGAAACGGAATTTAGTACCATAATGTTCCAAGTTCATAATTCAGGGTAAATCCGTCACAATTTGATGAGTCAGTCGAGTAGCCCCGCTAGAGCTTCTGATTTTCCTTGCATGTTGTTGACGAGTGAGTCCGCTTTTATTCACCGGGTACGTGAGTGGGAGAAACATATGAAGTGTAGAAGAAGACCGGGGCAATGTTCCTTCGGACATGCTTGCGTGTACTTCTTAATAACACATGCACTGCTATTTCGCATTTATTCGCCAGTACCAGGCCCTCGACTCTCAACATATATATCCTTCCAGGACGGAAATATGCATGACGTCGAGCAGGTTGCGACAAATGGTCGACGACATTTTGGACTTTGGGTCTGCCCATGAGTATTGCTCGAATGGTTGAAGCGGGTAAGGCGAACACTCGCCGAAAGACGGAAATCCGCAGTGGCACAAATTTTCGTTATCGCCATTCCAATACACACAGACAGCTGTTAATGTTTACAAGCGCTAATAAATTTCCCGTATTTCTTGGTGACTGTAGTCTCTGCAGAAGCTATTTGTTCGGACCAGCATGTTTGCCCGAAGGAACATTTCATCACACTTCTTAACAACGCAGACACTGCTATTTCGTATTCATTTCTGAACTTACATTTTAGTGCACGGACCCCTTCATATGGTATGAAGCGAAGCCACAATGCACGATACCGAAGAAGTTCCGTCACTTGCTTGTATGCTACATCAGTACGACTTGAGTAGCACTACAAGGCAATATTTCGTTCTCCCAACGGGATTTGAGAGTTACAATACTGTGAAATAATATTTTGTATAAATGAACCACAGCTAAATCCATTTCTGACCATTTGTTAAACAAGCTTATTTTTTATACAGAAAATGACGAAAAGAATTTTTTTTTCTCATCGCTCGTTTCTTCTTTGCAATGTTAGATTACCAGTCTTTTAGAATGTAATTCATTACACATTCCTGGAAATTGAAATAAGAACACCGTGAATTCATTGTCCCAGGAAGGGGAAACTTTATTGACACATTCCTGGGGTCAAATACATCACATGATCACACTGACAGAACCACAGGCACATAGACACAGGCAACAGAGCATGCACAATGTCGGCACTAGTACAGTGTATATCCACCTTTCGCAGCAATGCAGGCTGCTATTCTCCCATGGAGACGATCGTAGAGATGCTGGATGTAGTCCTGTGGAACGGCTTGCCATGCCATTTCCACCTGGCGCCGCAGTTGGACCAGCGTTCGTGCTGGACGTGCAGACCGCGTGAGACGACGCTTCATCCAGTCCCAAACATGCTCAATGGGGGACAGATCCGGAGATCTTGCTGGCCAGGGTAGTTGACTTACACCTTCTAGAGCACGTTGGGTGGCACGGGATACAAGCGGACGTGCATTGTCCTGTTGGAACAGCAAGTTCCCTTGCCGGTCTAGGAATGGTAGAACGATGGGTTCGATGACGGTTTGGATGTACCGTGCTCTATTCAGTGTCCCCTCGACGATCACCAGTGGTGTACGGCCAGTGTAGGAGATTGCTCCCCACACCATGATGCCGGGTGTTGGCCCTGTGTGCCTCGGTCGTATGCAGTCCTGATTGTGGCGCTCACCTGCACGGCGCCAAACACGCATACGACCATCATTGGCAACAAGGCAGAAGCGACTCTCATCGCTGAAGACGACACGTCTCCATTCGTCCCTCCATTCACGCCTGTCGCGACACCACTGGAGGCGGGCTGCACGATATTGGGGCGTGAGCGGAAGACGGCCTAACGGTGTGCGGGACCGTAGCCCAGCTTCATGGAGACGGTTGCGAATGGTCCTCGCCGATACCCCAGGAGCAACAGTGTCCCTAATTTGCTGGGAAGTGGCGGTGCGGTCCCCTACGGCACTGCGTAGGATCCTACGGTCTTGGCGTGCATCCGTGCGTCGCTGCGGCCCGGTCCCAGGTCGACGGGCACGTGCACCTTCCGCCGACCACTGGCGACAACATCGATGTACTGTGGAGACCTCACGCCCCACGTGTTGAGCAATTCGGCGGTACGTCCACCCGGCCTCCCGCATGCCCACTATACGCCCTCGCTCAAAGTCCGTCAACTGCACATACGGTTCACGTCCACGCTGTCGCGGCATGCTACCAGTGTTAAAGACTGCGATGGAGCTGCGTATGCCACGGCAAACTGGCTGACACTGACGGCGGCGGTGCACAAATGCTGCGCAGCTAGCGCCATTCGACGGCCAACACCGCGGTTCCTGGTGTGTCCACTGTGCCGTGCGTGTGATCATTGCTTGTACAGCCCTCTCGCAGTGTCCGGATTAAGTATGGTGGGTCTGACACACCGGTGTCAATGTGTTCTTTTTTCCATTTCCGGGAGTGTATAACATAAATCTTTTGCTTATTGTAGGTTTACGTCTTATAATGTGAATTGATCACTGTGCATTTATTCATCATAATTATTCTTATGTAAGAAATTAACTAACTACTCGCTTAAAATTCTAAGACTTTATATTATATGTATGCATGCTGGACACTTTGCATTTCGTGCATTTTAGACAATTTTGACTGTAAGCACTATGGGACTTAACATCTGAAGTCATGAGTCCCCTTGGCAATCTTCCAACTAAGTGTAGGTATCTAATTACACTAAATTGTTTCTGATTTGCAAGAGAAACCGGATATCATTCCATTCATGAGGAAACTGGTGTTCTACCTGGAAACAGTCAGCATTCTATAAAGTAAGTGTGCCCACTGTGCGATATACTGTCTTCATGACATGAGTCTCATGTTTGTATGTTACATCCACACGCAAGCTGCAGAATGAAAATTTCATTACATTTTCAGCTTCTTTCATTTTTAATACTTAGTGGGATTTAGTGGTCCCTTTATAGTTCTGGGAAACGTTGTGTAACATGCAGGGCGATTTAAATCAATATATAAAACATCCTATAGAAAGTATCAGTGTGCTAAGGGGACGGCAGGTTTCTGAAGATTCTGTTACATTAACAGCAACCACTTACCGTTCATCCATCTATGTCCTCAATAGTGACAAGCGTCAGCTTCAATGAAACCCATAAATGGGATGATGTGACACTAACGCTGTCTACAGGAGAGGTCGTATGTGTATTGTTGCAGATTCACTTTTTGTCTGTGTGACGTCGTTCAGAGGTCTTCCGCATAACGTGTGATGCTTCGTATGATGCTAAACTGTCCAGAATCTACTGAACGAACTCGAAGTTCACAATGGAAACTTGCAGCTAGCTGAACGGCTGCGTTTACTTTTGTTTTCCTTCATCAGTAGTACACTAGCCTTGATATATTGTCTGGATCAATAACGCCAGATTCTGCGCCACGCCCTACGCCTTAGAGGCCATAAATATCTCTCTAATGGGCCATCAGATATGTATGAAGATGTTGGATTAGGTGAATACTTGATTACACATGTACACATTAAACAAAAGAACTTACGTCACAATCTACAAAGTTTAATTTCGTTGCTAGATGGAAATACCCAGGAAACATCTTAGAACTTCGCTCATTAAATAATAAACTTTTCGTTTAAAATGTGACCCAAGGCTCTTGTAACCCTTGTATGAATGAATCAGCAGGACCTACTCGCCGCTTTAGGTCGCTAATTTGGATAGATTAATAGAAAACCGATTCAGCACCGTGTATCGAAGATAATCGAGTTCACAACGCGTCGAGGGTAAGAGTTCAGCGTGGAGGATTTGAAATTCGGGAACTGCGTTGCAATTCCCACTCCATGCCTTGAAATACCAACACGAAAACAGGTACGATGTATACATGTCGCGAGAAGATTCTGATTTCAGTTATACATTAATTTTATGCAACAATTTATCATCTTACCACACTGCAGTGCCACGTTCAACATCACCGACTGACGACACTAGACAGACACACAAGGTTCACTGTACACGTTGTCTCTTTGAAACGCGCCGTCCACCGTTCGGCCGCAGACCACGTCTCAGTGTTATTGTCCTCCGACCAACCAGTCAAATCTTCGTAGAGTGGCTAATACACGAGTTGCAGCGCTCCTTGAGGCAACCATTGTTAACTGCCGCCAAAATTCCACGGTGTTCAGAAAATTAAGAGGAGACCAACAAGCTAAAAAATGATTCAAATGGCTCTAAGCAATATGGGACTTAACATCTGAGGTCATCAGTCCCCTTGACTTAGAACTACTACAACCTAACTAACCTAAGGACATCACAGACATCCATGCCCGAGGCAGGATTCGAACCTGCGTCCGCAGCAGCCTCATGGTTCCAGACTGAAGCGCCTAGAACTGATTGGTCACAGCGGCCGGCAACAAGCTGACATCAGGCTCCTCAGTTCCCAGCTTTGATTACGTTTGGAGGCACCGACGGATCTTGATTATATCAGTTACTTATGCAGTAATACTACAACTAAAATCTTATGGTTCAATTTCGTTCTTTTGGTGCTTAATGTTTATGATGATCATAGTTACAGACTTGCAAGTTCAAAAAAGGCGACAGAACGATATGACTGGGTACATCAGAGAATGTGCTAGTGAAGAAACATATAAAACAACTTAGTGTTCAAATAAAGAAGAACTGTGCAGTTAGAAACACTGTAGAAATTAAATACCAATGAAAACATGTAGGAATGAAATGTCAATAAAATTTTGTATGAAACATGTATACTGGATCTCCCACCTAACTTTCCCACCTCATGTACTTCCGAAATGAAAAAGAAAGTAAAAAATGCAATTTACAAAGGATGCGCCAATGTCAGGGGCTCATGCATTGGGCAGGAGTGCACAATTCCTATAATTAAACAAACATCACTTTCAACACCAGACTGCTTTTCTTCCACTTTTATTTTTTTATTTATTTATTTTTAATGGTATGTTTGTCTTTATTCTACCGAAATGAAAAACAGAGGTGCAGTTAGTGATGGCAGACTTAGTTTCACTAAATTAAACCTTGTATCTTCTGGAATATTTACAGTTTAAATAATGGAAACAGTGCCACAGTTTCTTCCGTAAAGCAGTATTCCCGTAATGTGGGTTGCCTGCACTGTCCTAAACCCTGATGTAGGCATTCCTTGCTCCATGCGTAATGGCAGGCACTGTAACGCCAATGTTATCTTTTAACTCTAGGATGCCTCCAAGGCCCTTGTATGTCTTCATTTTTTAAAACATTCTGTAATTTTTTGTTTGATTTAAAACTACTTTCCAGTACTCTTTCACTAACTCTGTGACATTCCTCCTATCAAGTCTGAACTAGATACCTTTTTAAATATTTTGTATAATTCGATACCTTTACGCATACACTGTAAATGCAGAAGCAGGGCTTCGGAGCCCCGTACACATTTATAAATGTTCTTTAGCCTATATTGTCTTCAACATTTGTTTGGGAGAAGTTATTAATTCAACATTAACTGTAGTGGTATTGTCATCAACAGGAGTGCCAACAGGAGCAGTAGCTGTAGTAGTAATAGTATAACTAAAAAATAATACACACTACTTTCACATATTGACTACATTGGTGTATTATTGATCTTTTTGCTATCAAATGTTTTATTATTGCATAGTATTGTTATCCTGTGCTGGTCCTGTCAGCCTCATTTTTACTGTATTTTGTTTGTTGCTGCAAGGCCCATATTGTTACGAGTATGACTCGTTTTGTGCTGCACAACCTACTATTCTAGAGACACGCCTTTTGCTACGGCTTCGACACGCAAAGCAAGAGAGTCAGTACGTACAAATGCAGATAATTTTGAAAGTGTTGTGGGTCAGTGGTTTGAAGAAGATGGTTCTTGTGAGGAAGGAAATATTATTTAAAATGCAAGTAGTGGAGAATCAACCATTGAACCTGCAGATGTAAATATTGTGGCAGATGACAGTCCTTCCGATAATATTACTTCATCGGAGTCGAAAAATGAAGAACCACCACAAAAAGGTATAGAAGACCACACATACGTTAGTTGGAATGGAACGATTTGGAAATTAGATCCTCCTGCAAATTTTTGTACGCCTGTCCATAATATCATATAGAAGGCACCTGGTCCACACCGTGGTTTGAAAACCTGTAAACCTAAGGATGCCTGGGGCTATTTCATTTCCAAGGAAATACTAGAGGAAATCATCAACTGCACAAATATTGAAGGCAGCAGAGTGGCTGCTTTATGTGGTAAAATGTGGAAAAACGTTTCGCTTGCTGAAGTGAAGGTTTTCTTGGTCTTTTACTGCTTTCTGGTGTTGATAAGAGTTGGGATGTCCCTATTAGAGAATTATTCTTGGACGAAAAGGCAAATCCTACATATAAGGCCACCATGTCAGTAAATAGATTCGAGGATATAAGGAGAATGATTAGATTTGATGACAAGCATATCCGTGAAGCTCGATCTGCATATGACAAACATACAGCTGTTCGCTATGTATGGGAACTATTTCTTGAAATAGAATGATTACCAATGATTCATTCGCAGTTGACCAACAGGTATTCCCATTCCGTGGAAGATGCAGCTTCACCCAGTATATGCCCTCTAAACCAGCCAAGTATGGCATAAAATATTTTGGTTATGTGATGCTACATCTGCATATGCTTTAGACGGAATTGTTTACACGGGAAGGAAGCCCCATGAACCTATTCAGAAAAATCTTGGATTCAATGTGGTGAAAGATCTTGCTAAAAGCATTGAAGGATCATCAAAAAATATTACTGTTGACAACTTCTTTACTAGTGTGCAACTGGCAGATGCTTCAGAAGCAAATTACATTGGTGGGAACAAGCAAACAAAATAAAGCAGAAATTCCTAATGAGATGAAACCATCTGACTCAAGAGCGATTCATTCCTCTTTGTTTGCATTTAGAGTTGACATTACAATGGTGAGTTAAGTTTCCAAAACGAAAAAGTCTGTAGTTCTCATTAGCACAATGCAATGAAACTCACGCAAAAAAGAAACCAAATATATAGTAAAGTTCTATAACTCTACGAAGGGTGGAGTAGATCAAATGGACCATAAAATTCGTTATTACACTTGCAAGAGACAAACAAGAAGATGGCCATTTTCATTATGGATGAATATGATGGACGTCGCAGCAATGAACAGTGAAATTTTATTTTCAGCTCAACATCTAACATACCATAGTGGAAGAAGTAATAAAAGGCGTTTGTTCCTAAGAGATTTAGCAGAGGATATGGTAAGACCACCAATGGAACTTCGTATTCAGATCCCTAATCTTCCAAAGGAAATTGTTGATGCCAGACAAAGATGTGGTGTTCAAAAAGATGTCATATTGCCGAACCAACTACCAGTTTCAGGAAAAAGAAGAAGATGCAATTATTGTCCATTTAGTTAAGACAGGAAAAGTGCTATGACATGCATTAAGTGTGAAACCTACATTTTTAAGTAACATAGTGGCGTTCTTTGTGCTTCTTGTTTGTCACATATTAAAAACTAAGAAATATGCAGTTTTATGTGAACAATGAATAATAACTTTTTATCAAAATATTGCCTATATACATAATATTGTGAATAATGAGTACGTTTAAATGGAAGAAATTGCTTGAAATAAATGTTATAAAATGTAAACTGCACCTTATAAGCGAATTAATAAATTTTTTTGTATATACTGTATGTAAATGGATGTAACTAATAAAAATTCACTATTAGAGATTTTTAAAAAATTGATAAAATGTTAATTAGGCCCACCAGACCCTGTTACTGTATCTTAGGATTCTTTCAATATGGCAATAAATTTGGCAGAAATAAAGTTAACTCCAAAGAATGATTATATGAGAAGAGGAAAATTTTTAATTAGGGCAGGGCACCATGCATCCTAGGGTTAAAAACACGTATCTCAGATATGTTCTAGCAGAAGCATAGCAAAAGTTATAAAGCAAAAAGCAGAAAAACTGTCGCTGAAAAACCGAAATAAGGCAGTTACACAAGAAGAAGGGACTACAAAATAGAAAGCTACTAAACATGCAGATAGAAACAGAAACAACATGGAACCCAAAGTTTAAGACAGTATATGTAAGCACATCCAAGACATAGTCGACAAGGAATATTTGAGCATTTGCAATACACAAAACAAGAAACTACAGACCCTGACATCCAAATAAAATAAGAAATATAACCTACAGGTAACTGACAAAACCACACACACATTTTACAATATACTGGTGAACAACACAGACATAATATCTGGCCAAAGAGAAAATGATCTGCTGCAAAAAGGACAAAAATGCAATGTAAAACCTAACCTCAACAACCATTCACTAAAACAGATTATATCATCTAAAAATGCAGCAGATGTTGCAAAATTAAATTCTAATACAAAAGAAGCAGTAGTTCAGAAAGTAAGCAAATTTCTTGAGAAAGAAATTAATAAAGATAATTTTAGATCCAAATATACAATAAGTGATTAAAAACAGTAAAATCCATAAATAATAAATTTAAAAACAACCATTCCATAGCTGTAAAGCAGACAAAAGCAATTCACTAGTTGTGATGGAAGAGAGAGAATACATAGACAAAGCACATGAATTTTTTGATGCTAATGTTATTCAGCACAATGAAAAAGATACAAAAAACAATTTCAAAACGAAATTGAGGAACGACTAAAGATCACATGTTTCCCACTGACAGGAACTGAAAAGAAATACCTTACACGCATGAATCCAAAAGCACCACACCTAAGAGCACAGCCAAAAATAGACAAGGATGGAAACTGGATACATCCTGTGGTCAACTCTATAAATAGCCGTACATACAAACTACCACAAAAGCTGAATAACATACTGATAAAAAATTATACATATGGAGCAACATACTCCATAAAAAACAGCATGATACTAGCTAAGGAACTAAAAACCAGAAGGCTCCCCCAAGATGCTCAGTTTATATCACTTGACATCACCCACCTTTACCCATACAAGAAGCTGTAATGGTAATACAAAAGAACCTTATGAAACACAATATACTTTCATACACAGAAATTGTGGAATTTATGGAACACCTTCAGCTAACCCTTAGTTACAACTACTTCACTTTTAATGGCAACATGTATAAACATGTATATCTGGTACCATAGCTGACATATACAAAATCACTTACAACAAAAATTATTTAATAGCCAAGAACCTAAGGAAATTGAATCTTATAGGAGATATGTAGATGATACACTATTGTTAGTAAAAAGGGATACCAAAGAAATCAAAGACATTCTAAATTACTTTAATAATCTACATGTGAAAATCAAATTTACAGTGGAACATGAGCAAAATAAAAAACTCAACTTTCTGGGCCTAAATATTATAAGATACAACTACACATTCACATTCAGAATTCATAGGAAAAACACAATGACTGGCACCACAATCCCTGCAACCTCATGTCACCCAAATGTCCATAGACAGGCAGCACACAGCTCAGTGTACATAGGGCAACATTGAACCAGGGAAACATGCAACAAGAAATAAACACAGTGAAAAAGATTGCAGTTGCCAATGGGTACAATGCTTCCATGGTTGACACAATCCTAGTCAAAGTGAAGAAAGACCCGGGTACAAACTGCACCACAGATGAAAAAGATAAAAACAACTGTATATCTAGTATCCCATACATTGGCAATATACCACACAAGATTGCAAATATTTTCAAAAATCACAAAGGAAAATCTGGGTTTTCTACAGCTAAGAAACTACAACAAAAACTAATACACAATATAAAGTGTAAGGATGATCCATACTAAGGCTCTGGAATATACAAGGTCACATGCCAGGAATGCTCCATGTACTACGTGGGACAAATGGGCCGAAATTTCAACACCAGGTACACAGAGCACATAAAAGCCTACACAGAAAACAGACACACTATATCAACCATAGCAACACATTTACGTAATACAGGACACCCATTTGGAATAATAGAGATAAATGTCAAAGTGCTCCACTGACTAAATAAAGGACATAAAATGGATTTGCTAGAACTGGAGTATATTCACATTACAGAAAATATGAAGATAAAATATTAAACAGAGAGCTTGAAAGTGAATCAGTGAATTTCGTCAGATGATTCGACAGTATACTTAAATAAAAATATTAACACATAGAAATAAGCACAATTGTAAAACAGACATAAGTAAATTATGATCCAAATTGTTAAGTTTAATAACCTTTGTACAAAAGCATATCATACTCTGTGGAAGACCTATAATGTCATCTCTGTTGACTACTTGCAGGAACATCTGTGTAATTGTTTTGTTTATGTAAAATATTTTCGATGTTTAATAGTGTACAAGTTGATGTGATGTTTAGTGTGTGTGAGATTCTGCACAAATGGACCATAAGGAACTTGTAAGTACAAAGTCTTCTAAATTTCGACATTAACTTCACAAAAACATCGACAACCAACTAAAAATCGCGTGTTATCTTATATATCATAGTAAAGTCAACGAAATGAAGCTGAATCTTACACATCGACATCACATTCGAATGACATAGTAAACACAAGTAAATGCACTTGATAATTGGAATTATTTCCCGAAATGTGTGGTATTAAAAATAAAATAAAGAAAATCGTGACTGGTTTCAGATGAATTATTTATAAGCTTATTCGAAATATGGATAAATTTCTCGATGCATATAAATATGCAAGACTACTCAAAACATGTGTGTCTTCTCACAGTGGTACTCTCTTGAATAGAACATTGTAATATAAAAACCATTTAATATATAGACCGCAATTTACGTTATGCTGTAAATCGTAATAACTAGCTGTGATTGTGTACAACAACCATCTTATGATCTGTAAGGAATCACAGAAAAAAAACCTCGATAGTTTCGCACAGTAAATTATAACATGAAAAATAATTGTAGTATATTTACACCAACGGTGTTGTATAGGTTATAATTATGCTGCTGCATTTAATATAGAGATCGGATCACCATAGGTGATATATAGGTCAATAAAAGAGGTAAGGTATCGACCAATATGAGAATCTGGGTTTTTTACCTGTTACATATGTCTGTATGATCGTTTGCATAATTTTAATGACGGTGAATCGATCTCTGGGCACTTTTTATAACTAATGCTTTCCGGTATTTCATTTGGTATAAATGAGAAATTACCTTTACTTTCATGAGCCATCACTGTCTTCTTTTGTATAAACAATATATGCACGATAAGGTTTATTATTTATTTGTGTCAGTGTACCTAAAAAGGAAGCCCTCCCACGCTATCTGTCGATCTTCTTGGCTACTTCAGTTCGCCAGTTTGAGTCCTTTCAGAATTATGTCACTCTTAATGTTGACGAGTCTTGCCATTCTGGTTGGCTGATGGCATTTTACTTTCGGTCATGAACTGCGCACATTATATGAGGATGAGAGTTTTATACGCCCTGATGGTTCATTGCTTTGTAAGACAGCCATAGTATTTCTGTCTATTTTTACTGCTGTTGATCACACACCTTTATTTATAAAATTTCTGCATAGTGTTTGGTTTGTTGTTTACAGCTATGCAACAGCTGACAGTACTTTCAATTGTGGCAGAGATGTTTCTAACTGTAATGTAATTACATACGTATAATGGGTATTTTCTGCAATTATTACTTACGCAAATGGCCATTCTCCTTTTCTATAGCCTGCATTTTGCGGGATGATGGTATGTCCATATTTTTAGCGTTACACTGAAATTTGATGTTTTTGTCATTTGACAGTTACGTATCATTTGTCTGTGAAGTATGGCATGTTGCCAACTAACTATATCAGACAGCTTTCCAGTCTTGTAATTTTAACTTACTTTCCTTATTAATTTTATGGTTTTAAAAGTACTTGGGTTTAGTTACTAACTTGTTAAGATTCTTTATCTCCAATTATTCCCTCAACATAGCTCGCTATCGATGGTGTTTATCACAACATACAGTCCTAGTCTTGTTAGCCCGAAATACGAATGCATGTCATTGCATGGCTGTTGCTAATGATAATGTTTTTTAATCCATATTCAACTCGTTCTTACGATTTGAACGGTAGGTCATCTTAAACACAGCAACGTGTAATCCATACAACACAGCTGATATGGCTTCATTTCTGGTATTGGAGTTGACTCTCCTTGTGTGTTGTGTCCATCTTGTATATGTTTTTCAGATTCTATCTTACAATACAAAGCTTTCTTATTGTTTGTCCATTTTTTCCGCTGCTGTTTTACGGATATGAAGATGGTTGATGCGTACAACCGAAAATAGTTATCAAGTATTGGCTAATGTAGATTGCAGTCAAAACTATTTTAGTTATGACAGATCTTTTATAATGGGTTGATCTTTACCCACATGCCAACTCGGTGTGAAGTCCAACGTAATAGGAACACGTTTCATAACAAAAATGTTTTTTAAGACCTGATGATGACTACAAAGTCTGTAAGAATAAGTTGTTTTAAATAAAAGTATATTTCATGAGACCTTGGCTGTTGTATGTTTCCAGCAAGTAAATCTGATCGCTCCTTCAGTCTTTTCAATAATAAGAAAATTGAAGTAGATTGCTGTCTAGTCAATAAACGTTTTTTATATTAAAAAGAATTACACAATAGATTTTTATACTAAAAAGTTAAATTCAAAAGAAATATGTTCAGTTTAGAGGCAACAAGAAGTTTTTGCCAGTGGACCAACATGTTTCCAGCCAGCTTGAAGTTTTATTTGCATCCAGAAGTTTATCCATATTTCCGCGAAACCTTTACTTGTTGCTCTCAGTGTACACAGAAACCACCAATGATTAGGTTTTTTATAGAAAAAATAAAGCTAGCATGAACCATTTGAAGTTAGCTACAGCAACTTTCAAGAGGGGCGAGGGGAACGACAATTCAGACGACTTCCTTGAGTACAGGAAAAAATGGCGAGCGGTAACTCAGTTTCGTTCAAGCATGGGGACGCATAATCACTCGGCGATATTTAAGGTCTTTGCTTCCGACCGCTGTACAGAACGTGCCAAAGAGTGGTATATCTCTTCAGCGTACTTGGAAGTTCTAAATAATTTCCGCAGTGAAAGTTACAAAAGTGACAGCAAACTGTGAACGAATTAAATTGCATGAGACACTTAATAACAAACGAATAATCAGATCACATTTTTCTTAAGTGTCCTAAATTTGTGACTGCGGTGTCTTCACCACTTTCGCTTTAAATATAGCGGAATAAAAATGTCTTTGTTGTTAGTCCCGATACCTGCATGTGATTCATAAAGTAGAAAACCTTAACAGCTTAAAATAACACATTTTAATTTTCTATCCCCCCCCCCCCCCATGAACCATGGACCTTGCCGTTGGTGGGGAGGCTTGCGTGCCTCAGCGATACAGATAGCCGTACCGTAGGTGCAACCACAACGGAGGGGTATCTGTTGAGAGGCCAGACAAACGTGTGGTTCCTGAAGAGGGGCAGCAGCCTTTTCAGTAGTTGCAAGGGCAACAGTCTGGATGATTGACTGATCTGGCCTTGTAACAATAACCAAAACGGCCTTGCTGTGCTGGTACTGCGAACGGCTGAAAGCAAGGGGAAACTACAGCCGTAATTTTTCCCGAGGGCATGCAGCTTTACTGTATGATTACATGATGATGGCGTCCTCTTGGGTAAAATATTCCGGAGGTAAAATAGTCCCCCATTCGGATCTCCGGGCGGGGACTACTCAAGAGGATGTCGTTATCAGGAGAAAGAAAACTGGCGTTCTACGGATCGGAGCGTGGAATGTCAGATCCCTTAATCGGGCAGGTAGGTTAGAAAATTTAAAAAGGGAAATGGATAGGTTGAAGTTAGATATAGTGGGAATTAGTGAAGTTCGGTGGCAGGAGGAACAAGACTTCTGGTCAGGTGACTACAGGGTTATAAACACAAAATCAAATAGGGGTAATGCAGGAGTAGGTTTAATAATGAATAGGAAAATAGGAATGCGGGTAAGCTACTACAAACAGCATAGTGAACACGTTATTGTCGCCAAGATAGATACGAAGCCCGCACCTACTACAGTAGTACAAGTTTATATGCCAACTAGCTCTGCAGATGACGAAGAAATTGAAGAAATGTATGATGACATAAAAGAAATTATTCTGATTGTGAAGGGAAACGAAAATTTAATAGTCATGGGTGACTGGAATTCGAGTGTAGGAAAAGGGAGAGAAGGAAACATAGTAGGTGAATATGGATTGGGGGACAGAAATGAAAGAGGAAGCTGCTTGGTAGAATTTTGCACAGAGCACAACATAATCATAACTAACACTTGGTTTAAGAATCATGAAAGAAGGTTGTATACATGGAAGAACCCTGGGGATACTAAAAGGTATCAGATAGATTATATAATGGTAAGACAGAGATTTAGGAACCAGGTTTTAAATTGTAAGACATTTCCAGTGGCAGATGTGGACTCTGACCACAATCTGTTGGTTATGACCTGTAGATTAAAACTGAAGAAACTGCAAAAAGGTGGAAATTTAAGGAGATGGGACCTGGATAAACTGAAAGAAGCAGAGGTTGTACAGAGATTCAGCGAGAGCATAAGGGAGCAATTGACAGGAATGGGGGAAATAAATACAGTAGAAGAAGAATGGGTAGCTTTGAGGGATGAAGTAGTGAAGGCAGCAGGGGATCAAGTAGGTAAAAAGACGAGGGCTAGTAGAAATCCTTGGGTAACAGAAGAAATATTGAATTTAATTGATGAAAGGAGAAAATATAAAAATGCAGTAAGTGAAACAGGCAAAAAGGAATACAAACGTCTCAAAAATGAGATCGACAGGAAGTGCAAAATGGCTAAGCAGGGATGGCTAGAGGACAAATGTAAGGATGTAGAGGCCTATCTCACTAGGGGTAAGGTAGATACCGCCTACAGGAAAATTAAAGAGACCTTTGGAGATAAGAGAACGACTTGTATGAATATCAAGAGCTCAGATGGAAACCCAGTTCTAAGCAAAGAAGGGAAAGCAGAAAGGTGGAAGGAGTATATAGAGGGTCTATACAAGGGCGATCTACTTGAGGACAATATTATGGAAATGGAAGAGGATGTAGATGAAGATGAAATGGGAGATACGATACTGCGTGAAGAGTTTGACAGAGCACTGAAAGACCTAAGTCGAAACAAGGCCCCCAGAGTAGACAATATTCCATTGGAACTACTGACGGCCGTGGGAGAGCCAGTCCTGACAAAACTCTACCATCTGGTGAGCAAGATGTATGAAACAGGCGAAATACCCTCAGACTTCAAGAAGAATATAATAATTCCAATCCCAAAGAAAGCAGGTGTTGACAGATGTGAAAATTACCGAACTATCAGCTTAATAAGTCACAGCTGCAAAATACTAACACGAATTCTTTACAGACGAATGGAAAAACTAGTAGAAGCCAACCTCGGGGAAGATCTGTTTGGATTCTGTAGAAACACTGGAACACGTGAGGCAATACTGACCTTACGACTTATCTTAGAAGAAAGATTAAGGAAAGGCAAACGTACGTTTCTAGCATTTGTAGACTTAGAGAAAGCTTTTGACAATGTTGACTGGAATACTCTCTTTCAAATTCTGAAGGTGGCAGGGGTAAAATACAGGGAGCGAAAGACTATTTACAATTTGTACAGAAACCAGATGGCAGTTATAAGAGTCGAGGGACATGAAAGGGAAGCAGTGGTTGGGAAAGGAGTAAGACAGGGTTGTAGCCTCTCCCCGATGTTGTTCAATCTGTATATTGAGCAAGCAGTAAAGGAAACAAAAGAAAAATTCGGGGTAGGTATTAAAATTCATGGAGAAGAAATAAAAACTTTGAGGTTCGCCGATGACATTGTAATTCTGTCAGAGACAGCAAAGGACTTGGAAGAGCAGTTGAATGGAATGGACAGTGTCTTGAATGGAGGACATAAGATGAACATCATCAAAAGCAAAACGAGGATAATGGAATGTAGTCTAATTAAGTCGGGTGACGCTGAGGGAATTAGATTAGGAAATGAGGCAGTTAAAGTAGTAAAGGAGTTTTACTATTTGGGGAGAAAAATAACTGATGATGGTCGAAGTAGAGAGGATATAAAATGTAGGCTGGCAATGGCAAGGAAAGTGTTTCTGAAGAAGAGAAATTTGTTAACATCCAGTATTGATTTAAGTGTCAGGAAGTCATTTCTGAAAGTATTCGTATGGAGTGTAGCCATGTATGGAAGTGAAACATGGACGATAAATAGTTTGGACAAGAAGAGAATAGAAGCTTTCGAAATGTGGTGCTACAGAAGAATGCTGAAGATTAGATGGGTAGATCACATAACTAATGCGGAAGTATTCAATAGGATTGGGGAGAAGAGAAGTTTGTGGCACAACTTGACCAGAAGAAGGGATCGGTTGGTAGGACATGTTCTGAGGCATCAGGGGATCACCAATTTAGTATTGGAGGGCAGCGTGGAGGGTAAAAATCGTAGAGGGAGACCAAGAGATGAATACACTAAGCAGATTCAAAAGGATGTAGGTTGCAGTAGGTACTGGGAGATGAAAAAGCTTGCACAGGATAGAGTGCCATGGAGAGCTGCATCAAACCAGTCTCAGGACTGAAGACCACAACAACAACAACAACATGATAATTTCAACGAACTACAATGAGTTCAGTTTCTCTTATGTTCATGTCTAACTGTATTCGTAACGCATACCGTAACGGCCCCATTGAACTAACGTTTCATAATTAAAAAAAGGAGTTTTCCTTTCTTCACGACCTCAGTTCTTCTGGTGTCCTTTAGTTATTCTTAACCAGATTACTGAAATCTCTGGCATTTGGAGGTGCTACGTTCCAACCACGTTTTCACCCCTATTACTCATAACCAGTTATCTACTTCCACATTCAACTCCACACGCGTTTGCACAGATATATAAACTTACATATTGTTGTATTTTCAGTATATGTCTTCTAACGGTGGAGAATTAATTTTATGCCCTGCTATACGTCTGTATTCCACGTTTATTTATGCAAATGACGTAGTGGCCAAATTACAAATTCTACTTTTAACGTCACTGGGGACGGAATTTGTGGTAAAGGTCACAGTAAACAAGGAACTATATGTAATGTCTTGAAAAAATAGCCAGAACAGTCGTAATGTAGCAATGGAGAATAGATCTTTTGTGCAAAAAGGTGCAGACTCATCCAAAAACAAAAGTAACCGGAAGATTTGGTGTAGCGTCATGCCTAACAAAGAAGCTCGAGAATACTGTTGCTGGTACTGTGCAAAAAGATCAATTGTTTCGCCATTGTCATGGTTAATATCATCATCCATAAAAAATGAATAAATACATAAATAAATAAAAATAAAAGTTGCCTAATTATGTCTTAGACCTGGGACATGGAAAAGAATACGTTCTGCTCTGCAGCACTTACAGACGGTATAGCTAAAGTACCGCAGCATATTAACTATTAAGTGGAAATGAAAATGCGGGAGCATGTTGCCAGTGGTCTCCCAGTAGCGCACGCAAGAAGGAAAACTGGACGCCACGGAACACAAAGTACTGGTGATCGGGCAAAGAGACTACCCTCGTGCAGGCGTCATGCCACTCTCAACTACAGCAGCAGATGACCGCTAAATTGTGCAACAGAGAAGAAGGCATCCCGGAAGAAGAGAGGACGCAATTGCAGCCATTTTTAAAAGGACAGCTCCGTCTGCGATAGTGCCAAGAGCTTAGGGACTGGACAAGCGAGAAGTGGATCATCTACTCGAATGTGAGCAGATTCAGTCTGAGTAGTTACTCTCAAATGGAGCGAGGTGGCAACACGTAATACTCCCGGGAACACGGTGGATCATCATCTTTTGGTGGTCCTGATGTAATGCCGTGGGGAGGCATAATGTTCCATGAGGCGTACTGACTTCCAGACTTATGAACACGATACACTCACCGGCCAGCTTTATTACGACACTGTAAGTTTAGGTCCTTATATCAATCTTTTCTAGGGTGCATTCAGAGGTGACCTCGTTTCTATGGATGATAATACATGACCGCATCGGACATTGCAAGTGGAGGAGTTCTTGGAAAGAGAGAATATTCGGTGAATGGGCTGGCCTGCTCATTTCCCTGACTTAAATTCCATCCAGCACGTGTAGCTTGACCATCATCAGTGTTAGTGAATTCAGTGTAATTATTGCTCTAGAGCGAAAGTGTCATTTATATTAGTCTCATTGCATGATTCTTCCAGTAACTTTCTGTACTACACTGCAGGAGTTTTTACTACGTATGGTCCACGTTTCATCGAGCAATGTTACTTGGTATTGACATATTACTCGAAAGTTACTTTCGTTCTTCGTTTTTTAGCACTATTGTAGAAAGTACGGATGAAGAGAAGGAAATGAGTTTTCTGTTATTTAATACAGGCGGTACTGGTATTTACATCACAGTTCTCCGACAAACTGAGGAAAATATTACAGCTCTTACGTGAATTCCGTACAGAATGTAATAAATACACTGGGAAGCCAAAAAGTTATGACCAATGCCCAGAGCGACGCTGGATGCCAACTGGTGGCGTTGCGGACACATGACGCGGTAACAGAAATGTGAAAGTGGAGCAAACCCGGACAGGGAATCACCCAAGGAATATATGGGCTGCGAATGTGGAAATCCATCGAGATAAACGACTTTGACAGAAGGTGGGATTGTTACTACGCAGAGCCTGTGAACGAGTATCTCGAAAACGGCGAAGTATGTCGAATGTTCACGTAATACTGTCGTGAGCATGTACGGAAACAGGTAGAGGGACAGTGAAATTACCATTAGGTGCTATGTGGTTGGACGTCGACAACACTTTACAGAACGTGGGGCTCACAGGCTTGTCTGCTCTGTAAAGTCGGACGGATGATGATCTGTGGCATCTCTGCCGAAAGAGAATAATGCTGGCGCACAAGTGTTTCGGATCACACCATTCGTCATACGGTGTTGAATATGGAGCTCCGCAGCACACCTCGCCTACATGTTCGAATGTTGAGCCCTCGACATTGTCAATTACTGTTGTAGTGGGCGCGGGACCATCGGGATTCGACTGGCGATCAGTGGAAACGTATCGGCTCAACGGCTGAATCACGATTTTGCTACAGTAGATCGATGGTCGTCTCCACAAACGCTGTCACTGAGGTGAACGGCGACTTGAAACGTGCAGCGTGCCACGTACGCAGTCTTGAGGGAGCAGTCTTATGGTATGGAAGACATTCTCCTGCGCTAGCCTGGGAGTGTAGTAGTAACCGAAGAGACGTTGACAGCTGCAAACCACCTGCAGCCTTTCACGCTTGATGTCTACACCGACGGCGATGTCTTCTTTCTGCAGTATAACTGCCCGTGTCTCGGACCGTGCTACAGAGGCCTGAGGAGTATTATAGTAAACTCACTTTGATGTCTCGACGACCAAAGTCGCCTGACGTAACTCCCGTGGTACCTAACTGGATCGGTATCGGACGCCACCACCACGTACATAAATCAGCAGCCTGTTATTTACGGGAATTACATGACCTGTGCGTAGACATCTAATGCCATGTACCTGCACAAACCCACCAAGTAACTGTCGGAGCCCTGATACGCAGAATCAGTAATGTATTTCGTTCCAAATACGATTAAACAAGCTGTTAAGCAGATGATTATAATTTGTTGGCTCATCAGTGCATGTGAAAAAATATCATTGTACACGTGGTCAGTAAACGCAGCAGTTCTCCCTATCTTGCTCTATTCTGAAAAGTTGAAATGGCCAAGCTCGTATAATTTACATCCTATTGTATTTGCGATCTGCTCCTCTGTGTCCTTACGAGTCAAATCTCCGGCTCCATCTACGTCTACACCTATCTACAGATACATTTCCCAAGCAACCATAGGGTATGCGACAGAGGGTATTTCTGGCGCCACTACGGTTTCCAGTCTTCTCTGTTCCAGTCGTGAAGGAAGCGTGGGAAGAACGGCTGTTAGTAAACGCCGGCATGTAATGTAATTTCTCATCCTCGTAGTAGTCATTTCGCGACTTATATAAGGAAGGAAATAATATGTTCCCTCACTTTTCCGGTATCGTTCTTCCTCGGAATTTCGATTGTAAACCTCTTCACGATGTACAACGTACCTCTTACAGCATCTACCACTAGAGTTCATTGAGCATCTCCGCTGTGCTCCCGCGCAACTAGACAATGTTCGCTGTTCGTCTACAAATCTAACCTGCTAAATGTCATACATTAATGGAAAAAAATCAACATGATTCGAGCAAGTGTGTTCTAAGTTTCTGTACTTCTATTTTGGATGAACTGGATGTCATTAAAATGGCTTCCAGTGAATCTTAGCGTAGTATTTATTTGGCACAAGTTAATTCTCTGCGGTACTTCCACTTAAGATCACCCTGATCTGTTACCTGTAGCTGTTTTACGGTTGTCATTGTTTACAGCTGAAGGAGGAAGGAAGTAAGGGAGGAACGAAAACTAGGGTTCAACGTCCCGTCGATATCGAGGGCCATAGAGACGAAGCATATGCTCGGATAATTTCAAGAATTCCTTTTAAAAGAAACCATCCTGGCATTTGTCTGGAGCGATTTAGGCAAACCACACAAAATCTATATCTGAATTGTTGAATGTGGATTAGAACTCTCGACCTCGCAAATATAAGCAGCATGCTAACTACTGAACCACCTCGCTTGGTGTTTCCGGCAGTTTATTGCATCCAGAGTAATTGAACAGCAAAGCAACTCTTCGCCTATTTATGATTTCCTTACTTTACGTCATGGATAGTAGCTACTCATACAGGGTGCGTCACGTAAGACGTAAACCTCTTTACATTTCGTGAGTGGTTTCAGGTATCGATACGAGGTTCTGGGCAAATGATAGCACACTAAGGGGCATGTACTTTGATGTATGATAAATAGTCATATCGATCGAGATATTGTGCCAAGTATGATATTTTAAGTGGAAAAATATACTCGTACTTTTTTAACAGTATCCGGGAGCGCTTAAAAAGACGGGTACAGTAGTATAATTCTTGTTGATTTTGAGGCTGAAAAGCTTGTCAGACTACTCGGTGAAATATTCTAAAATTGAAACACAAGTCGGCCGTAAACGGCTGTTGGATTGTAACTAGACTGAAGCTAGGCTACGTCGTTGTATCAAGGCTGTCGGCTGTTTACTTGTTTGCACTGTAGAACGTGCAGGAGCTGTGTCGTCTATCTACAGATCAGTTTGCTTCAACATTCTTTGCTTGTAGAAATGGACACCAACGAGACGTTAGACATGCAACTTTTACACGACGCATGTATATATATACACTCCTGGAAATGGAAAAAAGAACACATTGACACCGGTGTGTCAGACCCACCATACTTGCTCCGGACACTGCGAGAGGGCTGTACAAGCAATGATCACACGCACGGCACAGCGGACACACCAGGAACCGCGGTGTTGGCTGTCGAATGGCGCTAGCTGCACAGAATTTGTGCACCGCCACCGTCAGTGTCAGCCAGTTTGCCGTGGCATACGGAGCTCCATCGCAGTCCTTAACACTGGTAGCATGCCGCGACAGTGTGGACGTGAACCGTATGTGCAGTTGACGGACTTTGAGCGAGGGTGTATAGTGGGCATGCGGGAGGCCGGGTGGACGTACCGCCGAATTGCTCAACACGTGGGGCGTGAGGTCTCCACAGTACATCGATGTTGTCGCCAGTGGTCGGCGGAAGGTGCACGTGCCCGTCGACCTGGGACCGGACCGCAGCGACGCACGGATGCACGCCAAGACCGTAGGATCCTACGCAGTGCCGTAGGGGACCGCACCGCCACTTCCCAGCAAATTAGGGATACTGTTGCTCCTGGGGTATCGGCGAGGACCATTCGCAACCGTCTCCATGAAGCTGGGCTACGGTCCCGCACACCGTTAGGCCGTCTTCCGCTCACGCCCCAACATCGTGCAGCCCGCCTCCAGTGGTGTCGCGACAGGCGTGAATGGAGGGACGAATGGAGACGTGTCGTCTTCAGCGATGAGAGTCGCTTCTGCCTTGGTGCCAATGATGGTCGTATGCGTGTTTGGCGCCGTGCAGGTGAGCGCCACAATCAGGACTGCATACGACCGAGGCACACAGGGCCAACACCCGGCATCATGGTGTGGGGAGCGATCTCCTACACTGGCCGTACACCACTGGTGATCGTCGAGGGGACACTGAATAGTGCACGGTACATCCAAACCGTCATCGAACCCATCGTTCTACCATTCCTAGACCGGCAAGGTAACTTGCTGTTCCAACAGGACAATGCACGTCCGCATGTATCCCGTGCCACCTAACGTGCTCTAGAAGGTGTAAGTCAACTACCCTGGCCAGCAAGATCTCCGGATCTGTCCCCCATTGAGCATGTTTGGGACTGGATGAAGCGTCGTCTCACGCGGTCTGCACGTCCAGCACGAACGCTGGTCCAACTGAGGCGCCAGGTGGAAATGGCATGGCAAGCCGTTCCACAGGACTACATCCAGCATCTCTACGATCGTCTCCATGGGAGAATAGCAGCCTGCATTGCTGCGAAAGGTGGATATACACTGTACTAGTGCCGACATTGTGCATGCTCTGTTGCCTGTGTCTATGTGCCTGTGGTTCTGTCAGTGTGATCATGTGATGTATCTGACCCCAGGAATGCGTCAATAAAGTTTCCCCTTCCTGGGACAATGAATTCACGGTGTTCTTATTTCAATTTCCAGGAGTATATATATATATATATATATATATATATATATATATATATATATATATATAAACGGGACGGCGGTTAGGGACGTCTATCCTGATCGTCGCTGAACATCGCGCCAGGCAACTGCTCGATTTATTAGATCGTTAGTGTCAACAGGCAGCTTCAACGTCATACAGAGGATAAGGACGAAGACTGCAACTGACAAAGCACACGACTACATGGAGAGGCTATTCTAGCTAGGGCACTTACCAGTTCGCATGCTGGTACGAACTGTATTTCCAAGGAACGTGGCATCAACCAGACGAGTGTCATTTACATCTTGCAACGACATAGATTTAGTCACTACATCAGGCACTCAGAGGACTTAATTTCGAACGTCATATAGAAGTTTGTCGATTTGCTCTGCAGCGCCTGGGAGACGACACTCTTTACCGACGAAGCAACGTTTACGAAGCACGGTGAAACAGATTTGCATAGCAAGCACTACTGTTCACTTGAAAACCCACGCTGGCTTCCACATTAGTCCACCGACTACACTGAGGCGTAAACGTTTAGTGCCAGATCACAGGAAATTCCATTGTGGGATCTTATTCACCCCAGGAGCGTTAAACGGAAATGTGAGTACATATGGTCAATCTTTTACGGAAATTTTACCTGTTCCTCTAGAAGCTGTTCCACTGGATAACCGTCAGTGACTGTGGTTGCAACAAGACGGCTGCCCAGCTCTCTTCCTATGTCGTAACGCAAATACTGAATGAAGGTATCCCGGACTCTGCATCGGCCTGGATGCTTCAGAACGTACAATGGCCGGACAGGTACCCTGATTTGACTCTTCTTACTTTCTTTCCGTCGGGACCACTGAAAGATGCAGTCCATCATGAAGCCACAACTACGCCAGACGATATGTGTCGTCGAATGGTCACAGAAAGAAATGGATATCGTCCAAAGTACTTTCATCTGTTTATTTATCTCTCAGAGCGCGATTAAAAATATGCCTTGCCGCAGATGTTAAACAATTTGAGCACACGCTTAGGTAAAGTTTAAAACTACTTTTAGTTAAGAGAATTATTTATTTTGTGGGCGACATGTCATCAGTCATTCTGAATAAAATGTTTAGTTTATTTAAAGTGTATTCCGTCTAATTACAGTTTCGAGTAGTGTCTATAGACCCATTTGTCCGGTGTTCTAGCATAAAAAGTTTTCGATTCACTTTTCTCGTTAAATTCGGATAAAATTCGATGCTTTCCATAATACCTTCCACCATCCTCGTCAAGGAGTAAAACAGACCGTCACAAAATATTTTCTTATCTTTATTATTATATCAACTTCCCACAACGGGGGCGGGCTCGCAGAGGATGAAAACCGCTCTTCAGCCAAAGGTTACAATAACTGTATTTGATAGTGGTTAAAATATATAAAAGGTGACAACAACAGAAGATTTTGCAAGAAAAAGAATACTTAGATGCACAATAGTTATTTTTACATAAATACAAGTGACAATAAATGAGGATATGAAGACAGTAACTGTTCTCGAAAGAACAGAATACTGTTGATAACCGTGCAGCTTTTCCCTGGAATAAATGAGGACTAACTGAAACCCTCAGCTGCCGACAGATGTTGTTGATATACCTCGATGTGGACAGCTGAAAATGTGTGCCCCGACCGGCACTCGGACCCGGGTTCTCCTGCTTATATGGCAGACGCTCTATCCATCTGAGTCACCGAGGACACAGATGAATAGTTTCACGGGATGCGTGCAAGGGATAAGTCCCTGCAGTCGCGCTATTCATCTGTGTCCTCGGTGGCTCAGATGGATAGAGCGTGTGCCATGTAAGCAGGAGATGCCGGGTTCGAGTCCGAGTCAGGGCACACATTTTCGGCTGTCCATATCGAGGTATATCAACGACACCTGTCGGCAGCTGAGGGTTTCAGTTAGTCATCATTTAATAAACGAGGATTTGTAAAATGCACACAGATGGAAATTAGTGATGATACTTGAGAATTGTCTGACAGTTGTATACTACAGTTAAAATACAGCAAATCTTGAACGCGAATGATGACGTGGTGTAATGGTGATGCTAGGTTACACAGGAAGACATTGTCATGAAGAAGATGCAATGGTGAGTATGAGTGTGAGGATCTGTAGAACCTCAGGTAGCGAATAGAAGTCAGCAGTATTGATGGAGGGCGTAGAAGAAAGTTTGATAATGGTGTGAAGTGGAGCGTTGTGGTTGGGGTTGTAAAGTGGGGGTATATCTCGGGACGGATTTCATAGTTGGGGAGTGGGCGTTGTTTCAAATTCCGGCATGAGAGGATAGACAGGGCATGGAGGTGCAGCAGGATATGTGACTGCTGATTAATGGGTTGTAAATTGATTACTGGGACTGGGTTTTGCAACTAATGTATCGGATCCGAAGGTGGTCCAGGAAGAGAAGAAGTTGGGGAAAATGGATGGGCTGGTGTAGGATGCAAGTTGGGGAAGGTAGGCGAATGTGGATGGCGAGGTGGAGTGCACGTCTTTCCAGGATTTCAAGGGACTTACAGAATTTAGGCAAGGTAGAGATCGAGGCAACGTTAGCGTAGGTTAGGATGAGGCAGATGAGGGACATAAAGGTGAGGATAATGCTAGAGGGATGTACACCGCAGGTGCGGCCTGCTGGTAGTTTTAATAATTTTGGGCTTTGTGCTGGATGGTACTGAGAGGAGTGTTGACGTTAGCACCATCCGAAGGATCAGGCGTGTCGAGGGTAAGTCCAAAATAGTTTAGAGTGTTAGTCGGGAGACGGGTTGCTTGTAGATGGAGAGGCGGAAAGCTGGACGACGGTAACGTCGAGTGGATTCTCTGCGTATTAACTTGAAGATTCCAAGTATTACAGTACTCGATTATGAGATTCAGGTGTTGTTGGAGGAAGGCTTGGGAGAGTTGAAAGGTAGGTCGATGTTCCAAATAGTTTCGGTGTTCAGCAGAGCTCTCTTCTGAGCTAGATGGTGAAAACTAAGCCCATAGGGACACAGATCTGTATGGTTCGGATTTTTGTTTGGACAAACAAAATTACTTCCTCACGCTTCGAACTGTTGCCATTCTGTTGTCAGAGGAGTAGTGGAAATTAGACGTTTTGGAAACAACTTCAATAGAGACACCGGCTATGCACTTAGCAACGCACGGAAGCGCGCTATTGACAAGAAAGAAAGAGACGAATATTTCCCGCAGTTCGCCACCTGATGCTACGGATGGTGCTAACGTCAACGCTCGATAGAGAGCGCGTGCAAAATCTATCGATATCGTCCAGCCAGTCGGGTACCGTCCTGTGGGTACAACGAGGGATTCTTGCCAGTTCACGACAGTCAGTTTTAGTTCCTGACCAAGATGATGGAGGGTATCTTCGAAAGCTTGCAATTTTATCCGAATTTGACGCGCTAACTGAATCTAGAACTTTCTATGCAAGGACTCCGTCGCAGATAGCTTCGTAGCCAGCACGTGTTTTATCTCTAAGAAGCATTTAGGCTTCTCTAGACAAAGAGAATTCAGGTATAATTGTTATTAACATTATTGTTACGCGCAAGTCGCCGAAGTGGCGTCAAATCGAAAGACTTGCACCAGGCGAGCGGTCTACCTGACGGGAGGCCCTCGTCACACGCCATTATTATTATTGTCATCATAATTTTAAAACTAAGAAAATTAATAAACTAGTTTTTTTTCGTGATTGAGCTGTTTATCACTATGAAGCATGAATAATTGACGTTTCTGATTCGGCTTTGATGAGTAATTAACGACGTGGTTTGAACGAAAAACTGCCTGACGAAACTTTGATTTTTATAGAAAAACCCTGGAAACGTACATACCATTAAAATAGTTTATCCAAGCCCCGTCTGATGCGTCAGAAGCTGGCATATGTCGTAGATCGATGTACAAAAACCGCAACCGATCTTGTATCTTCGTCGTAAAGGAAATCAGGCTTTTCTTAGTAGCGTAGGACTGTTTTGCCGCATGTAACGACTTAGCCTAGCACGAGAGTTCTGCTTGGGAGAGTTTACACCACAGTAACCGACTCGGGCCTAATAACGTTCCAATTTTAGTACATTTCTCGTTTTCGTTTGCGATGAATCTCAACCTAAGAATTAGTAAGCATTATATCACTGCAGTCGCCTTTTCAAGCGCTTTCGAAGGCCATTAAAAATATGTCTTTTCATTTTAACAGATCATTCTTGCTTCAATATCTGTGTCAATACAACATACCCCTTTTTGTCACCCATCAACGTACGTGGGTCTTAGCGTACTACAAACTGCCGAAAACCTCAGTTCAATATCTGAAACTGTTCACGAAATGAAATAAGTATTACATTTTAAGTGATACAGTCCTTACATAACTTGGATCATAATATTAGCTCTTAATGAATATGAATAAGCCAGTCGATGGGACTGTAGCGTTGCACAGGGTGTCAGATGACGTGAGGGCTTTCTTTCTGTCAGCATGCACCTCTGTCCCCGCCTCACAATACGACTGCTGGCGCTGATGACCGTCCAGTGTCCGGGCGTCGTGTCCGCTCCATTTCCTGTTCACGCAGTGCGGTAAACTGGCCGTGACCTCCGACCCGGCTTCCACGAAGGGCATTCATCTTCCCTCGGGCGACGGAATGCAACCTGCATGATAACTTGCTGCCCGACACTGGACGAATGACAACATGCGCTTAGTACTACTCCCAACACCACATCACAGCATTCCGCGTGGCTCATGACGAGTACCGACAGCACGTACAACTATCGCGAGGATTAGGTTAGTGAGTTGTTGAGACACATGACCTCAGACGAACGTTCTGCGTTATTACTCGCTTTCACTTTGCGTTGCCATGAGGTTTACTATTACGTTTCTGTTCGAACGTTTAAATCTGGCGTATAATTGAAATAGCGCACATGGAAATGACGTGATGTGAGTGAAATCACAGTATACAGATCAAGAAAGCAAGTTAAGCTTTGACATTACAGACACACGTCAGATTTGTACCGTCGAGTAAGAGAAAAAAAATATGTTTCCTTAGTTTAGGGTAGGAGTCGGTTTCTTCCTAATCCCAGTCGTGACATGATGTAACATTAAATGTATGAGAAAGACACCGCGTTCAGGAGACGACTACTCAACAGTCGTAACTTTAGAAACGAAAATGTGCATATCTCTGTCGTTTGTCTCTCAAATGGGCTCAGTACGATTGAGTTACGTCTTCTTGAGAGAAATGGAATTCATCTTCAAACATTCTGTAGTGTGCAGACTGTTGGGTAGTGCATTCTATTACTGAATGTACAAAATGCCACGAAATTTTTTTGTAAGAGAAAGGTACAGAAAGAAAAAACTTTAGAGTCTGATGCTTCATCGACGTCGAGAGCGTGACAGAATGGGATGAAGTTGGTGAAATGGGTGAAGTTTGATGAAGGAATTGGCCGTCGTCTTTAAATGGAACCTTCCTGCACTATATGTCGTAATGTTGTGCAAAGAGTCAGTTTACATTCATATCGCAAATTAATTTAAATATATGGTATCATTCTATAGATTTGTGAATATTCTTTTTATTTTTTATTTATTTTTTCTATAAGAGAAGAAAAAGGTATACCTGTGTAGTAGTGATTACTACACACCACCTTTCGCACTTCACAGTACTAGAAATTCTTCTGCGGAAGAGAAGGACTAGTCAAGGAGGTACTTTTTTAGCTTTTTCGCAAATTTTATTTTGCTGTCTATCGGGCATATGATGTCACTGGGTAAGTGAACAAAATTTTCTTCTGCAGCGTTTTGCATCCCTCTTTTCCGATAAAGTCAACATTGATGATGGTGACGAAGTCCCATACACCTTAACAGAGCGTAGGGGAACGATGCGGGATCCACCGCCGTACTAGGGAAGGTCCTAGTGGAGGTGGTTTGTCATTGCCTTCCTCCGACCGTAATGAGGATGAACGATGATGATGAAGACAGCACAACAACACCCAGTCATCTCGAGGCAGGTGAAAACCCCCGACCCCGCCGGGAATCGAACCCGGGACCCCGTGCTCGAGAAGAGAAAACGCAACCGCGAGTCCATGAGCCGCGGACCAGAGTCTACATTAACGTTGAGTAATTAATGTCATTTTCCTTCAGTTATTTCAATTACGTGCATCATTGTTCCTTTGGAACTGTATTGGTTATTTTCGACAGAATTCATGGGGGAATATATTTATTGTAAAGCCGTAGTCATAATGTCTAGTTCCATAAGATGTCTATATGATGACCATGAGTGAGCACCACATATTATTCTTACAGCACGTTTTTGCGCAACCAAGACTTTCTTGAAGATGAGTTAGCCCAGAATTTTATATCATATGACATATGAATGAAAATACGTAAAATGTTTCAACTTACTGATTTCTCTCTCGCCATAAACTGCAATGCTTCTAAAGGTAAATGTGGCTGCACGAAGTTGTTTTAGGCGTTCAAGAGTGTGCTTTTTCCAATTGAAATTGTGATCTATATGCACACCTAAGAATTTTGAAGTTTCGGCCGTAATTTTAGTTTCCTCGTGTGTGTTTCACTTATCACTGATGTAGTACACCTATATGTGTAGAAATGAATTTATTGTGTCTCTCTAAAATTGAGGGTGAGATCATTCCAGTCTATGATACCTTTAAGATCTTTGTTAACCATTTCTCCTGTTTCTGTATATATATGCATCAATCCATTGAAATACTAGTGTCGTCTGCAAAAAGGACTAATTCTGATTGTTGTACACTAGACGGAAGATCTTTTACATATATGAGGAACAATAGTAGGCCTTAGACTGAATTTTGGAGCAGTTCAGTGATTTCCAGCGTAATTTTCTCTGCTTGCCTAGCACGTGTTAATTTTGAGCACAAGAATTTGAAATAAATAAACGCTGCCCCCCTTAAATAAACTATTGCTACAGTATCCGTTGCTGCAGTTAATTCCTGTATGTGAGTGTGTGTTTTGTTTGTGTTACAAAACAGCCCTTTAGATCGCATATGTGAAAACTCCTTAATTATTTGAAATAAAACAAAGGTTGTTTACATTGTACCTTTTTATTCTACATGCCTACATATTTATTTCACTGCGTTGTCATACTTGGGACCAAATATTTTCTCCTTTTCTCCCAACGAGAGACCAGTTTGTTGATGCCGTAACAGAAGAATGTTTGACTTTGTTGACGGAGGCACAACCTTACCTCTGCTTGCACCTCTTCGTAACTATGAAAGTGAAGTACACGAAGGCGCTATTTAAATTCTGCAAAAAGATGGATACCGGATGGAGCGAAGTCGGAACTGTACGGAGGACGATCGATGACAGCAACCAAGGCGTAAGATCGTTACAAATATCGCGGCGATCGGATGCGGTTTGACGTTGTCATGCTGAAGGAAATAGGGCTCCGCGTGTAGACGAATTTATCGAATTCCAAACTGGATTATATCACGCTATTTCTCACACACCAACATAGCTACATTCACGCCGGCTTGTTAGACGCTAAACTACGAGTCCTTTAGGGCAGAGGGTTGACAATACGAAGTCATCAATAATAAAATGTAGAATGTTAATAACTTTATTTAAATAGCTTTAAGGATTTTCACACAAAGAATTAGGTTTTACTTTTCGGCGCTCCCTAGCAATGGCGTAAGTCAGGAACCGTGCTTCAGCAAAACTGACATAGGATAATATATTGTGGATAATTTGTGACTTCTTTAATAAGAAATAGCATTCGTTTGAGTGGGCTTCGTTTATTCCGGGCGAGAGCCCGGTTATGAACTTGTCGTTTTGTTATTCTACATCCACCTCATTACTCTGCTATTCACAATAAAGTGCCTGGCAGATGGTTCAATGAACCACTTCAAGCTATCTGTCTACCGTTACACTCCCAATAGGCGCGCGCGAAAAATGAAGTGCGTGCCCTGATTTATTGTATCGCGATGATCATTTCTCCCTATATAGGTGGCTGCTAACGGAATGAAGATCCCGTCGCAGCCGAAAACACCTTTGTTTTATGATTGCCACTCCAATTCCCTTATCATGTCTGTGACACTATCTCCCCTATTTCGCGATAATACAAAGCGAGCTGCCCTTCTTTGTACTTTTTCGACGTCATCCGTCAGTCCCACCTGATGCGGATGCCACACTGCACAGCAATACTCCAGAATAGGCGGACAATTGTGGTGTAAGCAGTCTCTTTAGTAGACCTGTTACACCTTCTAAGTGTTCCGCTAATGGAATCGCAGTCTTTGGTTTGCTCTACGCGCAACATTATCTATGTGATCGTTCCAACTTAGGTTATTTGTAATTGTAATCCCTAAGTATTTAGTTGAATTTACAGCCCTCAGACTTGTGTGACTTATCGCGTAATCGAAATTTAGCTGATTTCCTATAGTACTCATGTGAATAACTTCACACTTTTCTTTATTCAGGGTCAATTGCAACTTTTCGCACCATACAAATATCTTATCTAAATCATTTTGCAGGTCGTTTTGATCATCTGATGAATTTACAAGACTGTAAATGACAGCATCATCTGCAAACAATCTAAGACGGCTACTCAGATTGTCTTCTAAGTGGTTAATATAGATCAGGAACAATAGAGAGCCCACAATAATACCTTGGGGAAAGCCGGATATTACTTCTGTTTTACTCGATGACTTTCCGTCTGTTTCTAGGAAGTGTGGCCTTTCTGACATAAAATCACGATTCCAGTCACACAACTGAGGCGATATTAAGTAGGCACGCAGTTTGGTTAGAAGGCGCTTGTGAGGAACGGTGTCAGAAGCCTTCTGGAAATCTAAAAATATTGAATCAATTTGACATCCCCTGTCCATAGCACTGATCACTTCATGAGCATAAAAATCTATTTGACTAGAACGATATTTTCTGAATCCGTGCTTATGTGTCAATAAATCGTTTTCTTCGAGGTACTTCATAATGTTCGAACTCAGCATATGTTCCAAAACCCTACTGCAATCGCCTGTAATTCAGCGGGTTACTTCTTCTTCCCTTTTGGTGTGGCTTGAGAAACTTTCTAGTATTTAATTACGGGTCTTTCTGTGAGGGAGCGGTTGTATATGATTGCTGAATATGTAGCTGTTGTATCAGCATACTCTGAAAGGAACCTAACTGGTAAACAATATGGACCGGAGGCCTTGCCCTTATTGATTTACGATGCTTTGCTACACAAAGGATATCTACTTCTGTGTTTCTCATCTTTACAGTTGTTATTGACTGGAATTCAGGAATATTTACTTCGTCTTCTTTGGTGAAGGAGTTTCGGAAAACCGTGTTTAATAACTCTGCTTTAGTGTCGCTGTCATCAGTGACTTCACTGTTGTTATCGCACAGCGAAGGTATTGATTGCGTCTAGCCACTGGTGTCCTCTATGTATGACCAGACTCTCTTTGGGTTTTCTGCCAGATTTCGAGACAGAGTTCTGTTGTGGAAATTATTAAAAGGATTTCGCATTGAAGTAGGCGCTATATTTCGAATTCCTGCAAAACTTTACATGTCTGGGAGATTTCTCGTTCTTTTAAATTTGGCTTCCTTTTCCCAATGCTTCTGCAACAGCCATCTGACCCTTTTTGTGTACCATGTGGGATCAGTACCATCACTTATTTTATGTGGTATATATCTCTCCGTTGCCGTCAATATTGTCTCTTCGAAATCTTTCCAAAGCTTTTCTACGCATACGTGATTTTAAAAAAGCGTTAAGAGCATTTTTGACAGCTTTTTAACAATAGATATGCGTTTCTTTTTGTTGGTTGTGAGTGTTAGCCCAGCAGCAACTGCCTTGTGGTCGCTAATCCCTGTATTCGTCACAATACTTCCTATTTGCCCAGGATTATTTGTTGCTAAGGGGTCAAGTATGCTTTTGCATCTATTTACTCTTCGAGTGGGCTCATGAACTAATTGTTCAAAATAATTTTCTGAGAAAGCATTCAGTACAATTTCGGATGATGTTTTATGCCTGAGACCGTCTTTAAACGTATACTGACTGAGCGATGCGGGTCAGAAAAGGGTCGAGTGGTTTCTGCACGTCACGAAATACACACGAGCAAGCGCAATATGTAGGGTAATTAAAATTCTCTCGCAATACTGTTTTTCCCGAAAAATGTTTTGCTCTCCTTCGTTTGAAATGCCTACAATATTGTCTCTATTTCACGTTTCATTTTGTGACATGTCAGTGTCCTGTGTTTCTATGTCCTTAAGATCAAAAATTCAGAAATAGACTAATGCTAGTGCTCAGGATAACTGAGCAAGGGGCTTAATAATGTAACGAAAAAAGTCATCAACCTGGCCCCATTTGATTGCAGTCTACGGCAACTATATTGAAATGTCATGACGCTGCCTTAACTACGGTAATGTGATCTTGTGCGGGTGCTTTAGCATTCAGAATTTTGCTCATAACATCAGCACGTTCAGCAACAGGATCAAAGCAGAATAGTTCGTACAGTGATAGTATCTTTCGTTACTGTGCAAATGGTGGCGATGAAATAACAATTTAAATGTTTCCACTCTGTCTACAGATATTAAATGAAGTGGCACTTTATTGGCTGAAGAGAAAAGATTGGTGTTATGTCCCATCGACTATGAGGTCAGCAGATGGTGTACAAACATGAATAGGGCTGAATCGCATCATTTTCAAACATACGCAGTTTCTTAGGCTACAAAGGGAAACCAAGAAAACATAGTCTGAACAGGTATCTGAATCGCTTTCCTCTAAAATAATAATGCCTGAAAAAGTGTGAAGCAACCTGAAGACATGGTCGGATGTTAATGTAATTTCGTCTACGTACACGTCATTGGCAGATATGTAAATCATTACAGGGTTCCAATTATCTGTAACAGGTGTAACGGCCAACAATGTCCGTTAGTGTTGTTTGTTTTTAGTTTTCTTATCAGGACTGGTAGGGTATACAACGGGCGTGAACAGCGTCAGATAGTGTGTGATCATTGTGGAGAACACACATGGTCGGTATTATTACCATCTGATAGAATCTGCATGGAGTCTTCATTTTTGTTGCTGGTAGAATACCACAGTATCGATTTCGATAGGGTATTTCCATGTGACAGTGACCTGATGTTGCACAGCATGAGGACATGTAGACAGCCATACTCGTCGTCTGACCAACATAAGGGCAGATCGCCGTATTGTGCACCAAGCAGATAGTAAACCATTTGCATCTGCACTCTTATACGACAAAATTGATGTCTCCCTGCAATATTCTTTGTCCCCACCCACCAGTGGCCTGAGACTAGCGATTGACGGACTAAACTGTTACAATGTCATGTATAAGCTGCCGTTAACAAAATGGTGCAAATGGCTCTGAGCAGTATGGGTCTTAACTTCTGAGGTCATCAGTGCACTAGAACTTAGAACTACTTAAACCTAAGCAACCTAAGGACACCACACACGTCCATGCCCGAGGCAGGATTCAAACCTGCGACCGTAGCGGTCGCACGGTTCCAGACAGAAGCGTCTAGAACTGCTCGGTCACACCGGCCGGCTCACTACTTGCATTGACTAACAGACATGTGCCATCAGAGTACCTGTTTTAAATGATCACCTTATCTCAAGTATTGGGGTGTAAGCTACTGAAACACTTTTCGATATGTTTCATAACTATTTGAGCTAATGTACCTGTTACGAGTATGATGTAGCCCATAGCTCGGTTTGAGGACTGGAAAAAATGTTTCCTATTATATGTAAAGTAATTGGAAGATAAGGTAAATTCCAACATTCCCGTCATCTCGTTGATTTCCTCTCCGAAATGGTTTTCTGTGGTTTAATAAATCGCTCTTCATGTCGTCTAGTGCCTCATTAGTACATATTCTTGTGAAAAAGTTTGACAACTTCTAAGCATCATAGAAGTATTCAGGCTGGTATTGCCTCGTTTTTAGTAACTTCTGCAAAATGGTAAGAGCTTATGACAGAAAATTTTTTCAAAAGTATATGCCTCTTTTAACCTTTGTTGAAGTTACAGTTAAATTTGTAAGTGGGTGCTGACTGCATTCTCCTTTACTTTTTAGAGTAACAGATTTAGGGCTAAAGTTAACAGCACAAGAATAGGCATGTGGTAATGACTATTTTGACAGATAATCGTCTATTTATCAATTTAAGAGGTTGGAGTTGGGTTTGAGGACCTGCATCCTTGAGAGTGTATTCCAGCACTAGATCGACAGTGAGAGAGACGTATATATAGTATATATGATATATATATATATATATATATGTATATATGATATATATATATATATATATATATATATATATATGATATATATATATATATATATATATATATATATATATATATATAGTATATATGATGGAGCGCAGAGAGTATATGTTATTACGTGGGACAGACTGCAAAGACGTTTAAGAAAACCAGTGCATTTGATGGTATGACTTGCGTGTCTTATTTGAACAGAAACTTGTTCCATTCACCCACAGAAACCGTTTTCGACAACAGTAAGACCTGCTAGAGTCTTGGTCCACAAGCTGCGTGTTCAGTGCTACTCGATACTGTCTCGGGTTACTTTTCCGGCAGTGCTAATTGTACGATGTTAGACATATAACACGGCCGCCGCCAGGCCAGCGCAGAGGTGACGTCGGTCACTTACAGCAGTCAATATAACTGACAGCCTCTCAGAATTCTATGTCTACGATGGCCATATGTTTATAACTGGAACCTTCTATCATCCACCAGACACAACTCCAATTGTAACCACAAGGGAAAACCTCAATTTGCCCAAACATTCGACAATTGCACTCTTGTCATTGGGTGGCACTTTAATCATACAATAATCAGTTGAGGAAACGACACATTGTAATTGGTGGCCGTAAGAAGGTGTCCTGAGAAACACTACTAAATACCTTCTATGAAGTCTGTAAGGGGAATTTTAGAGCATACTGTAGTGCATCTGTTTATGGAAGATGCTTCGCCTGCCATATTAAAGTGTTACTTACATTAGGAACCCCCTAATAGAGAAAGACGCAGTAGAGTCAAATCCCAATTAGTATCGTGAAAAATTTAGCTCTGGAGAGATGTAGAGGACCTATGACTCTAGTATAAAAGAACAGATAACCTTTCGCTGTAGCCGCGTGGGAGTAGCCGAGCGGTCTAGGGCGCTGCAGTCATGGACTATGCGGCTGATCCTGGCGGAGGTTCGAGTCCTCCCTCGGGCATGGGTGTGTATGTTTGTCCTTAGGATAATTTAGGTTAAGTAGTTTGTAAGCTTAGGGACTAATGACCAAAGCAGTTAAGTCCCATAAGATTTCACACACATTTTAGCATTTGAACAGTATATTGTCACTATGATGAAACTTCTAAAGAAATAAAAGCCTATTACATAACAGGCGTAAAACAAGCATAGGGCTATAGATTGATACTGAATGAAACGCAGCTTGCTATGAACAAGGCAGTGTTTTTCAACGACTACCTCAGCTAAACATTATGGAGCGTTTTCTCCCAAAATACAAATTTGCTCATAAGTAGAGGCTGTTTGTTACTGGCACCATAGCTAGTATCGGAACATTCATGGAGGAGACAGATAATGAAACCGAGGGAACTAAAGATAAAGAAAAAATGCTGAGCTCTGCTTTCACATATTACTTTACAAAGGAGAAACCAGGAATATTCTCCCACTTTAACCCTCGCATAACACCAAAGATCATTGGTATTGACATTAGCGCCCATGGTCTTGAGAAATAGCTGAAATCGCTAAAATTGAATAAAGCTCTGGGACCCAACTGAATCCCTTACAAATTGAACGCCAAATTTACTGCTGAGTTACCCCATATTTAGATCGTAACACACCATACATCCTTCGAACAAAAGCCCGCGCTCCGTAGTTGGAAGAAATCACGAGTTACACGAATCTGCAAGATGTGTAGAAGAAGTGGTCACGAAACTACAAACGGAAATCTTTGATATCCATTTGTTGTAGAATCTTGCAACATATGCTGAGATGAAACGTAGTGAGATATCGCAATGATCTCGAAGCCAAATAGCATGGTTTTCTAAACTGTCATGTCATACTCAACTCGCAATTGCCTCACATGACATTCTGAAAGTCATCGATCAACGCAGCCTCGTAGAGGCAGTATTTCTTGATTTCCGGAAAGCATCTGACTCTGTATCACACCTATGCATGGTGACGAATGTGAGATCTTGTGGGATTATATCAGTCTAACATGAAAAACGCTGATGTTACCCTCTGAGGGAATTTCGAAGACTGTCTGCGTGTGTGTCTAATGGACAATGTTATCGGACTATAATTTTGAATTTGATGAAATTAACAGAAAACCTATGTCACTTTACCTTTGGAAGTGAATGAATGTGGTAAAATCATAAATGAATGAAATATGAACAGTCGTTAGCCCAATGAGGCACATTAATTGGGAAATATATATGTTAGATAATTTAATATTGGTTATTGAAGTTATCTTTGTTCAGATTTCCCTTCTGACTAGCAAACAGGATACAAATTGACACAGTGCACTCTGTACTATATGTAGAAGCGGTTACGAATAACACACACACACACACACACACACGCACACACACACATACACACACACACACACACACACACACACACACACACACATATATATATATATATATATATATACACCACTAAATTTTGGGGAGTAAATTTGCACTAAGCTCATACTAATGACAGCCACACTCAAAAGCATTACTTAATCAAATACTGAAATGTCACTGCATGAAGCGCAGAACTAAATTTGAACATGAGGGGCTTCTATCTTGACTGATATGGAAAACACAAATAAAGATGAATAATATCATAAATACACTGTTTAAGCATCTCTACAAATATCACTTTTCCTTAGCAACAGCAATAGATGGAGAATGTGATGTGGACTCATAAACTAGAATAGTTTCACTAGTCGACACTCTTTGATTATTACAGTAGTAAAGACTAATTCAACAAAAGCTAATCTTTCACTCCACTTGGATTAGTTAATAAATTACTTTTCAAGACAATAAAATACAACACTGGGTTTAATTAACTTCAGAAAAGGAACCATTCATGAAAGACACCAAAGCCACACTATTTTAGAAAATGAACATAACATCACTTCCAAAATTACTACTGTAAATCTGTTCATTAAAGATTTGTATATATTTGCCTTTTAATCACCTGTGAAGCAGTTATTCTAGACAATAATATTTACACAATCTTGCACTGCAATCCTACAAAACTGCATATTATTATAAACTAAGGATACTTTAGCCAAAGCCTTTCGTATTTCACTTTTGTGGTATTTGTTTTAATTTTTTCAACTCCTTTTACTTTTAAAAACATAAATGCAAGAACTGTTCATTTAAATCAAGACACTCGGTTTTAGTAGCAACTAGGTGAGGACCCTGCATAGGTTCGTCATCAAGGTTGGAAATTTGGTTCCAGACAGGAATTTAGGTTTCATGTGGTTATTATTGAAACAACACACAAATTAACTGGTCCATGTCCATATACCTTACTTAACTGAATGTATGAGGTTTGTGAAATAGTTGCGAAGATAGGTGCGTAAGCGACATGGTGGATAATAGTACTCATGGCTCTTGATTAGATTAGATTAGATTAGTTTTTCGTTCCATAGATCCGTGCTGAGGAGATCCTCGTGGATGTGGAACGTGTCAATTTCTTTAAAAGCTGATGTAACAATAGTAATAGTATGAATGTATACAATACATCATTTGTTTCTGTTACAAAATTCGTCAATGGAGTAGAAGGAATTGGCCACTAGTATGTCTTTCAGGCTCCTTTTAAGCTGAACTTTATTTGTAACTAAATTTCTTATGTTTGCTGGCAAATTATTGAAGATGAGTGTTCCTGAGTAGTGGACCCCTTTTTGAACTAGTGCTTTTAAGTCCTTGTGCAGATCATTTTTGTTCCTGGTATTGTATGTATGAACTTACCTGTTTGTTGGAAAAAGAAATATATTATTTAGGAAAAATTTCATTAAGGAGTAAATATACTGAGAGGCAGTATGTAGTATACCCAGTTCTTTGAAGAGGTTTCTACAGGACGTCCATGAATTTACTCCACAAATAATACATATTACATGCTTTTGGACTCTGAAAACGTTTGTTTGGCTTGAAGAGTTACCACAAAATATTATACCATATGATATTATGGAATGAAAGTATGTAAAGTATGCAAGCTTTTTCATTTTTATGTTGCATATGTCTGCTAACACTCGAATTGCAAATACATATTTGTTAAGGCGTTTCTGCAGTTCTGTGGTGCGCTCCTCACAACTGAATTTGTTATCAAGTTGTAATCCCAGGAATTAATGCTGTCAACCTCTTCTATCTGCTCTTTTTCATACTTTATGTATACGCTGGGTGGAAACCTCTTACAGGTTTTGAATTGCATATAATGAGTCTTTTCGAAGTTTAATGTCAGTGAGTTGGCTTTAAACCATTTATTAATATCCATGAAAATATCATTAGCAGATCTTTCTAGAACTACACTCGACATGCTATTTATTGCAATACTTGTGTCATCTGCAAAGAAAACGAACTCTGCTTCTGGCAGTGTAACTGATGAGAGATCATTAATGTACACAAGAAAAAGCAATGGCCCTAAGATGGATCCTTGTGAGACACCACATGTAATTTATTCCGATTCTGATGATGACTGACGACCTAATTCACTAGTCCCTTGCACTGACACCCTTTGTTCTCTGTTAGCGAGGTATGACTTGAATCATATTGCAACACTGCCCATGACACCATAAAATTCTAATTCACTTAAAAGGATGTGGAGGTTCACACAATCGAATGCCTTTGACAAATCACAGAAAATACCTGCTGCTTGTAAGATGTTATTTAATGAATCAAGTACATTTTCACTATAGGTGTAAATAGCCTTCTCGATATCAGAACCCTTCAGAAATCCAAACTGTGTTCTTGATAATATGTTATTTGTGGTCAGATGGTTGAGAAGCTGCCTGTACATTACTTTTTTCTAAACTTTTTGAGAATGCTGGCCAGAGTGAAATCAGTCTGTAGTTTGATGGTATCTCTTTATCCCCTTTCTTGAATAGAGGCTTAACAGCTGCATATTTTAGCCAGTCAGGAAATGTCCCAGTTATAATTGACTGGTTACATAAGTAACTTAGAATTGTACTAAACTCACAAGAACATGCCTTAATTAACTTTGTTGATATTCATCGTAACCACTAGAATGCTTTGCATTTAAAGATTTTATTATGGAAGTTATTTCTTATGGTGAAGTGAGTGACATATTCATCTACCTGAAGCTATTTGTAAAGGCTAGTTTGAGATATTCAAGGGCATTACTTACTGATCCTGACAATCCCATTCTATCAGTAATGGGTATAAAGCACTTGTTAAATAGATTTGCCACACTATGCCCTACGTTACTAATGTGTCATCTACCCTTAGTACTATTTGCTCCTGTTCCTTTCTGGTTCTACCAGTCTCCTCTTTCACTATGTCCCATATTGTTTTTATTTTGTTCCCTGACATTGCTATATTCTTCTCGTAGCGCATTTGTTTAGATGTCTGAACTACTTTTCTTAATATTTTACAGAATTCCTTGTATTTAGCTAAATCATCAGCATTGGAGCTATTCTTGGTTGACAGATACATTTTCCTTTTTGTCTTACAGGAAATCTTTACTCCTTGTGAAATCCATGGTTTAATTATAGACCTCTGCTTAATTTGAGTCACTTATAGAGGAAAAATGTGGTACTGAGATTGTTCATGAATGTGTTATATTTTTCATTCATGTCACGAGCACTATAAACATCTTTCCCGTTCATATCTTTGAGCAGTTTTCTAAAACACTCAATTTTTGGTTCACTGACTACTCTCCTGTACTCAGATTTAGCAGTCTTTATAATCTGTTTAGAATTTACATGTCAAACAAGGAGCGGCATGTCATGATCTGATAATCCATTTATAACAGGTTTTATGATATGATTTTGTTCCTTTGATTTGTCTATAAAAATGTTATCAATGGCTGACCTTGAGGATTTAGTGATCCTAGTTGGGAAGTTTACAGTGTGAGTTAGATTGAAAGACAGCATTAGTAACTGCAGTAAATGTTTACTGAGAGATTGCATTAGAAAATCTGTGTTAAAGTCACCAACAATCAAAGTTTCTTTGTTTCTTCCGGTTAAATAACCCAATTGAGCTTCTAGATGATTTATGAATAGATTATTATTTCACGCAGGTGCTCGGTAAATGGTTACTATGATATAGGATCTGTTATGGAAATCTACTTCTGTTGCACATGCGTCCAGATGCTGCTCTAAACTTGATGTAGAGTGCTCTATAAAATTTATCCTTGGCGTTGGATTTTCAACATATTACAGCCATTTCACTACGCCGTAAATACCAAATGATAGCCTGATCCACATCCGAGGCAAATCCTTTATTATATAGCTTCCAATTGCCTCTCTTGGCACCGTCGAATTTTACTATGCTACGGCTAGCCACATACTGCGTGTCGTTCACACAAAGCAGCCGCTCACTTCGACCGCCAACCCCACCTTTTACATCGCGCCATGCCACTTCCATTGTGGAGGCACTTCCCTACAGCTTTTACATGTTACAAATAGAAGTGCCCAAGAATGAACCAGCTTTTAATAAACATTTTCTTTTTATGAACGTACTTATATTATAATAATTTATCATTTCAACTTAAACTTTTGCTTTTTTCATATATAGATTACAAAATTCTGATTTTATCGCTATACATCAAGGAGTTTAAGCAATACAGAATTCAACTTCACAACTGCAGATACATAGTTACATAATATCAACCTACTTCTAATCGATACAAGTGTTGCATGGTATGAAGCTAAATTTTTGCTCCAGTTTGTGCAGCTGGTCCCAGCAGAGGTTCGAGTCCTCCCTCAGGCATGGGTGTGTGTGTTTGTCTTTAGGATAATTTAGGTTAAGTAGTGTGTAAGCTTAGGGACTGATGACCCCAGCAGTTAAGTCCCGTAAGATTTCACACACATTTGAACATTTTTTTGAATATTTGTGCTCTAGTTCAGAATTCCTTAGTGTAGATGGTGCAGCATGTTATCTTGGCTGGAGGGTCATGGATTATAGAAGTAACATGTGATGTGAACCAGGAAAGTGTACTGGGACGTTTGCTGTTCATGTGTTATTTAAAGGATGTGGTTGACATTATCACTCGTATCCTCAGAGTTTCTGCTGATGACGAAATTATCTGTAGTTAAGTACAGTCTTTAAAAGCTGCACAAATGGTCAGTCACATTTTGATAAAATTGCAAACTGGTGTGAATATTAGCAACTTAATTTTTAATCTTCACAAAATAAAATCAGTATCCTATGATTACAGTTTCACAGAATTGACTGGATTCATTGTGTTGGAATTTGTAGAGATATGAAATGTAACGATAATGTAGACTCAGTTAGAGATGAAACAGGTTGTAAAATTTAGTTTATTTGTATAGTTAAGGCTAAATGCAATCCATCTACAAAGGATATGGCTTATGAAACACTTGTGTGATTCATTCAAGAATATTTCTCAAGTGTGTGGGACCTGTACAAACAGGATTAACATGGGCTGTAGGCGTTACTACCACTTCATAACAAATTAATTGATTAAGAATGAGATGTAGTATGTTCGTGCCTTGACACATTACTGTATCTAACAAACAATTTCGCAGGTCGAACAATACTTTGACTTGAATTGTACAAAATATCCACTCCCAGTAAGTAAATGGTATGGAAGTTAGTTCTAGAGTGCTTGAGTACTAGTCGAAGACCATGTGGACTGTCTATACAATTTCAATTTTACAACATACAAATGCAATCACAAACATAAAGGAAACATCATTACAGTAATGAACATGATAATACAGATGCCATTGTAGTAATACAGGCTTTACAAAAGGATGCAAATAAACTTATACAAGAGTATTACAGGAATTGAGACATAAGTAAATAAATAAATGAAAAATAAGAGTATCCACTGAAACATTAATTTGACATCTCAGCATCAAAAGGAAATAAATAATGTTTGAAAATCTTTCCACAGTAAAGAATACGTTACAAAAAAAATTAGATTTGAGGATAACAGTATTCCTCATTATAGTGAATGCAGCTTAGTATTAGAAGAAGAAAAATTCTGGCAAATTTATCTTATCAGGTAAACACACAGAGACAGGAAGAATACAGACACACAATGGTACACAAACACATAGCGGAATAACACAAAAGGAAAGGGCAGGTTCTGTTTTCAGTGTAACATTTAGTACTGCAGTACTTGTGGAACTTCATTAGCAATCAAACCTTTCTTCTTATTTCAACATTTGTTCACACAAATAAAGCCCTATGTAAGCATGCTTTCTGGATTAATGCTTTCACATATATTGCCTCATCAATCTTTTCAAAGAAAATCCTACCTAAACCTGTTGTCATCATATCCTACTTGTCTCTGTTATTTTCCTCTTTCAAAATAACAGGAACATAATACTCTTTGGCCAAACCTTTTTCATATAGCTTCTCGATACATCTCTTCCCAACTCATCACAACTCATTTTCTTATACAGCTAACTATAACTAACTTAAATCTACTGAGCTCAGATATATGAACTAGAGAATGAGGCAATGCAGCAGCACAAAACAATTAACACAAACAACAACGACAAAAAATGCAAATTAGCAAAGTAAGCATCAGTATATCTAAATTAGCAAAGCAAATGCAACATTACTATTAATATAAAGCAATATTCAGCAAACAAGGGAAGTAAATCAGTGGTAAAATTGGATTACCACAGAAATACAAAGCGAATTCAGTAGGACAATGCCTTTTAAATAGCAGCAACAGATGCAGAGAACTTATACCTAAGCATGACAAAGCACAAGCAGAAAATAATATTATAGTGAAGACAGCAGTACAGATAAGGGAATGTCTGTTCACATCCTAATGCCTATGTCACATTTTAACATGAGAGTGGTGCACCATAGTAATTTAATTTACCAAAAATATTACCAAGTCCTTGAAAAGAAAATTATGTATGCAATTCCTGTTACTAGTCCCTGCTCCTTCTAATGCTTCTTTCCTTTCCAAGTGCTCTTTTTTTAAAGAAAGGGGATCATAGAATTATTATTTAATAGATCTGTTGACAGAAAGTGTATACATTACCTTAGATATTATTTTTTAATTTTATGAAATTAGTGCTGCACTGTAGCTAGTAACAAGATACCAAATAAAATAAGCAAATGTGTACAAAGAAATGCATAAAACATCATTCACTAGCCATATGGCTTTTCATGAGTCAGCAAAATTCCCAAATCTCTCATAGAGATAATCAGGTGTGTAGATATAAGAATATTTCTGATCACTTCATAAGCATTTCAGTAAGCAACACAAACTCCAAAGAGTAATCATATGATCCCAAGTAATAGTGTGTCATGTTTGTGGTGTGGTCTGCAAAGGAATGTGAACTGCAAAGTCAACAGCCACTCTTTTCTACAGCTATGCGAGCGCTGGCAAGAGTGCAGCGAGCTTCAAAGTAGCTGATGTGGCATAAGGAAAGTTGAAAGTTCACACAACAATAAGAATATTTCAAAGTGGCTAGTGTGCAGCTGGGCACAGCAGAGCATTATGTCAAAGTCAGGTACAGTTTTTACCAAAATATTTATGAGAACAGTTTGATACAAAATAAAGGAATTTCACAGATTGTAAATTTACAGGAGAAGTGTGTAGAAATTAAATCTCATGAACAACAGCGTCCAAAAATTTCCGTCAGCATTGTGGTACTCACACTCGCATATATACTCATCTTTCATAACTCTTAAAGTACGATTTTTGGTTGCCAACATATTTTCACAAACCTGAGTCCCTAACCACTGTCCATTATTCACAGCCTCATTACACATATACCTATATTTCATCATAATAAACACAGACAACAAAGATATTCCTCATATAGCATCACTTTATCGATCATTGCCAAATCTCGACCTCATAATACACATCGTTGCTGTAATAATATCATCATAATACCTCAATCGAATTTCAAAATCGTCATAGCTTCCTTTAATAATCTCAAGACCTCAAAAAAAAAAAAAAAAAAACTCTGCTCGATTCAATAGTGTCATCTACCTTAAACATGCTTCAAAAATCATGGTCTCTTACAAAATACATCACTCAAATCTCTCACAATATCACAATGGTTCTGAAAATATATGTGAACAGTTCACAAAATGAAGACAAGGTACAATTTCACAAATGTAAGGTAATCCAACTGCGTAAATACTTAGACATATGTCAGTGGCGTAGTAAAAAAATTTGTCTCTCTCAGTAATTTCGACTTAGCAGACAACTTTCAGGATGCATAGGACTGGTTGTTACGGGGCAATGAATTGGTGAATGAATTGCGAAGCTGTGATCACCTTCCTCTATGTTTGAATACATGGGAGACGACGTAACTTTTATAATTACTATGCTTTTACATGCGACCATTGACTCCTGTGGCAGTGGCTTTTGTAGAACCGAGATACTTATGGAACATTTTTAACTTGTTGCTACACGCAGCGGAGAATTGAATAGCTGTTCGTGAATTGAAGCCGCCATTTGCATAGACTAATCGGAATTCTGAGTTAGTGATTCGAACGCTATGAGAAGTAACCGAAGAAAAAAGTAAAATGATGTTTACCTCATAACTACTACTGAGCAATCGAGTCTGTCTTAATTACATGAACATAGTTTCCAATTTATCTGTAAAAGGTTTACATGATAAGATATGAAGTGACATATATCTATTCAAGAATGCAGGGTTTGTTTCTTAGAAGAAGAAGCGAAAATGCAGTAATTTACCGATTCCAGACAGTTGCCTGAAACTTACGAAGCAGCAGATAATTTACAGTTAAGTTTTCACTCTCGATTCTTGTTTAATGTTTCTTGGAACATCCTCTGCGACTGTCCTTTGCACTTATTTTACAGTCTATAATCTATTTTTTTAAAATCTGCCTACCTTTCCTCAATTTTATCGTATTTCTCCTTCAGCTAGCTTAGATGTGAGTAATTGTAATCTCCAGTATGACTTGGACTAGCCATTCCATTTTCACATTTTTCTGTAACAAGTACACAAGCCTTATGAACGTTGTTTCCGTATGTTAAGTCATTGTTTGGCAACGTTTTATCAAATATTTGACATCATTTACTAAGTGCAAAGAGGACGTTGCCCAGAAAATTGTGATTTTAGCATGGGAATGCTATATTAGCGGCAGTGAGAGGTCGTAATTACTCTATGGTAAAAGCAGACATCAAAAATGAAATGTCTCTGTGTTAAGGCCCACGATGTGGACACCATCGAACACTCCGTTATGTCATATCTGGTACGTCAAGTCTGTTCCACGCTCAACTGTTAAGTCGATGGCTAGTAGGTACATACACTGTCGAGACTGTAGTCAAGTGTGACATCTAAGTATTTTGTATTCAGATCTAACAAGAATCTTATTTGTAGATAAGATCGCCAGACATATGTCACAGTCTACAGAAGGGGTACTGAATGAAAACGCTGGAAAAACTGCTACATTCAAGAACAATAGTTACATGCATGTCAAATCCAGTTCAGTGCTGCATATTGGAAAGACTTTATTAGTGTACTACGGAACAGTCAAAGATACTGATAGGCAGAGCATTCTGTTCTGTTTCGTGGGCGTAATGCGTTTTTAATGTGGTATTATTTCGATTGTATTGTTAGAGCACTTATCCTAACTTACTAGAAACTTAGAGCTGTTTCACAGATGTAATCTTAAATCTTGTTTTTGTTTACTTTTGCCAATAAGTGCTAGCTGCACGCTCAGACGTATTCTGATTAAATGTTATAAATTTGTAGATAGGTTTAGTTCAATCATTCTTACTACGTTTGAAAATCACAGCAGCACAGTGTTGCCTCTAGCAACACTATGCCGGCTAGAAAAAAAAAAAAAAGAAGACACCCTTCTACGAAATTTCGTGAGCCTTGTAATCATACCCATTTATGTAGTTCCTGCTATAAGAGATTCACAGTTCCACAACGGTAAATTGATTGCAAATAAGGTACAAAGTTGCATTTGGTGAGAAGTAGTATTAAAACAAAGACTCAGTTGCTGTCACTTCTCGTATGAAGCAGTTGTATAACGGCTGAAATCCACCATATCCACTGTTTTGTGGCGCTATACGACAAGTTCGTTTATTTGGTTGGTTTTATTAATTTTTGTATATTTTAATACTGACAACTATTTAAAATTAAAAAAAAAATTATGAACTTATATTTCTCACATTCTTCCAAAAGATATATTTTTTGTTACTCGATCCACAATATCTTTATTTTCATTACGTAAGGAATAAAATGCGTATCAGTTAAAACATCAGTATTCCACAAAATATGACGTTCGGGAAAATTGCTGGTTTACGCACACTTCATGTTATCCGGCTCCAAAATCAGCTATGTTTGCCTGCCCTATTTACGTTTCATTTAAAATCGTGAAACAGTCGTAGGGTCTGTACAATAAAAGGAAGAATGAAGATCAAGGAGGAGCTGTTACAGCCGTTTGCAATCGACTATCTGTGTAAGCTGCAAGTAAATTGTAAGGGATTCAGAGGAAAGCTGAGGAACGCCGTTCAGAACGTTCTGGTGGCAGATCACAAACAAAGATATTCAGCAGGTCACCAAATTCTTAAAGAGGTAAAGAAAGTAAACTTGTTGCCACATCGCCAAACTTAGGTGAGTGCGATTTATGATCAAAAAGCAAAAACCTCAGGCGATGGTGGTTGAATTTCATGCAAAGAGAAAAGTCCCAAACATGTGTAGAAGAGACCATGCTGGTAAACTGTGGTTACAAGCACTTCGTGCTCAATATTCTGAAATAGTTTTCGGGAAAGGAGAAGGTTTGAGTTAAGGATATACTGAAAGATTATTCCAGTCTTATAATCTTCTGGGGAAAGTCTATGATGCCATGAATGTTTCAGCCCTCTCACAGTTGATCTACAATGTGCAACTTACCCTTAATGCAAAAGAAATAACTTTGTGTTTGAAAGATTCGAAGCATGTTCACGTGGCTACACACGAGGAAATATGGGAAACTGTGAAAACTTTGGCTTGTGTCAATTCCACGTTAGCAAATTTCGTCTCCCCAGTGATCCTATACAAAGGGGAAAGAACAGGAAGGATGTTTGGGATGATAGTTTGCCACCAGGTTCCATAACTGAAATGACGCCTAAAGGATACAATACTGTCGATTCATTTTGCAGATTCAGTGAATATTTAAATTTCCACAAACTGCCAGGGAAAGTATTGTTAATTCCGGACGGACACCAAAGGATCTGACATCGAAACTCCCTCTCTGCCCGTTCGTTGCCCCCACGAGCTGCAACCCCTCGATAAGAGTTTGTTCCGTCCTCTCAAAGTTTATTGGAATACAAGGTGTGGACGACTTCAGTCGTCGATATCCTGGACGAAAAGTGTCTGAGGTCTATTTTCTTTCAGTATTTACGCAGACTTCGTGGAAGACGGCAGTCCCAAGCAACGCTGTTTGTGATTTTAAGGCAACCAGAATTCACCATTTCAATCAAAGGAACCATTTGCTTCAAACACTGTCTCAGGTAATCCACTTCCTCTCGAAGAGAACTGTGCAAGCGCATCTCAAGGCGGCCTGGAGAGCGACGACATTCACGAAGTTTCTTTTCATGACGCCGTGTCAACTCCTAAAATCTAGAGGAAGAGGATATAGAATTCAACGAATTTGTCGGTGGTTTTGGTCACTCGGAGGCTGCTCCCTTCCACCGAAAATGGAAAAATTTTCACGATGAAGACAGGTAGCCGTACTAATGAAACAGCAGTTACGTCGGAACCTGTTCAAAGAAAAATGATGTTCAACAAAAACAAAGATTTGTAGCCTGAATGCAGTGGAGTAACACTTGATTTCGAGATACGTACACGTGCCAAATCTTCTACCTTCGAAGAATGTGGAAACTATTACCACGATACAAAAGAGTGAAACGTGGAGTGGTAACAAAGTGTAAGTTTCCTTGACTGGTTTCAGTAAGACAGTGGCTTGAATACCTTTTGTTACGCTGGGACAGACTGACATTGACAGGAATGCCACAAAAATGTCAAGTTGTATTTGTTTCTTCAGTAGATTTTCCAAATGTTTCTGTAAACATTATGATTTAGAGAAGTAAAAATATGTTTGACCCGAATTGCCCTCCCTCGTGGGGAAGTTCGCAAATTTGCTACATTGTACGATAAAATGTCCTATCTTTTAATGCATCCCTTTTTACAGTTAATATAAATTTTTATGTCGTGCATAGATGTACCCAGCATATTTTAAAATATTTCATTGTTTTCTTACATAGCAAAACAAAATAAAATAATGTAGGGTAAATTGTTGGGGAAAATCCCTTCCTCTACTCTGACAGAGTATTACTTTACGTAACACTTCTCATGTCATTTTAAATGGTATAAATTTTTACCGTTTCCTTTGCTAATTTTGTTTAGTAAGACTGTTTAGTTGGTTTCGTCATTGAGATCTTGCATTTTAATATCGTTCCTATCCACTTAGAAGCTTTTCATAACGTTACAATCATATTTCTACATCATTACTGCACGTGTCTTCCAATGTTAATGCTGTTAAATGGAGAATAGATCATACTATATTTCCATTTGACTGCGTTTGGAACACTTTTAAAAGCGTTCATCAAGACTAATATCACTCTACGTGGACAATTTCGGTTCAGAGGGTGTCACCATAATTATGAATGCCTAAATAGTTGGAGCCTTAAGTAACAGGGTCCAGCAAATCTCTGAAGTATATGTCCGAATGGAAGAGCCCACAGCCGTTGCATGATATTGCTAATTGTTATGCTCATGCACAGTTAGGAAATATTAGACCTCTTCTTTAATAATCACAAAATGTATAATTAATATAAAAGTTTGCCTTATATTACCGTACGCGAAGATCTGTTAAGGGCTTCCGAGTTTTTAAACTAATCTAATGTGATCCGTGTGACTGATATTGACACTGATGCCGCTGTTCTATGATTGATGCGGTGGTCAATGAAGTTGTTGCGGTAACAATGATATATTAATGGATGGATGGCTCGAGTAATGGGGCCCTGAAGATCAGCAGGGAGAGGATCTGATATGGCAGCCGGAATGGCGGTGAAGTTAGTGTCGGACCAGTAGTTGACTTTTCACTTGTTACAGTTCGTGGACATTTTCAGCAATGGCTTGCAATTCATTTCCTCATTAGCAGTATTAATGTTTGGTATCGCATAATGAGAAATTCTTCTGCTGTCCCTCGGTCGGAGGTGTGTTCCTACTCACACATAAGGTAAACACAATTAATTATTCAAGTTTAGTGCAAAACTTGTTTACAGGTGATACGAAAATAAATACGAGAATATCCGGAGACAGTGTCAAACTCGTTCAATCATATGACCGTGCTGACATAAAATCACATAGGAACCTACAGATGAATACAACTTATTCACCTCTGGATCGAAATTTCTTGCTGTTCATGATAGGGCCAAGCCAAGAGATGATGCATTCTGACGGTACGGCGTTCTCTTGAAACGTACAAGAGCAAGCGGAATGCTTCCGCCGCATTTTCCCGCCGTAACTAGGGCTTGCGTCACACCGCAATAAATTATACTTTAGCCTCCTACAGCCGTGGCTTAGTTTATATTTCGTGGCCCATAGGAACCGACGCTAGAGCAACGTCAGATTACACCTTTACAACTGTCTTTCTCAGACGTTTCTGACCAAGATTCCTAAATTGTTTTTGCTGCAAAGAGGCTGACATCACGTCTGTCGGTTTTGCCTCCCTTCTACTTTACTCCTTACGCTGATGTTTGGATATCATAAACCTTATTATCTACATGAATGTTGTTGTTACTTAGGTGTTTTGTATACTACTAGAATACATCATTAGCCCTTCACCTCTTTCACTGCGCACAAACTTTGAAGTTTTCCGCGTTGCTACTTTGTATCACATTATTTTATCTTTAAACACATTCGCTATCCCACTCATAAATCATTTAAAGCCTTCCTTATGCTATGCCAGAACATCTGTTCTTTTCGCGAACCTTATCATTGGCTACCGTTAATAATTTGTTTATTACAGTTTCGTCAATATTTCGTCAATATCAAATAAAAATAACTACACTGCTTACCCGAGTCATTCCATTCTTGAAAGGCAAAATAACTTTATGGATTTTCACTTATGGAATCCTGTCGAAGATGTTTCAGACGTCACCAAAAACATAAAAATATCCTTTGCCCTTCTTATCACATTATGTCGATTCTTGTTTGCTATGCAACTGAGTTCCTTCAGATGCTCGACTAAATTAGCATAATTTATTCGGCGCTACAAATTTCTATTCTATTTTCTATTTGTGTTCGTTTCTTGAGTCTTCGTTAAATTTATAATTTGCTCAAATTCTGTGCTGATCATCTTGTACAGCTCGTACGTCACATTCATTAACTTTCCTGACCTTACGTCCAGAAATATGGTAAAGTGATGTAGGGGTCTTGGATTCCGTACGCGAACTAATGGCATCGACACTTGCTACTTTAACATTATTGTATTTATTTTTAAGTATATCTTCTTTATTGATGTAGCTCTTAGAATAGAGGCCGCTAAACGTCACGCGACTGAGGAGATATGAAGCATCCTACTAAACACTTCTTCAATGTAACTTCAGACATTCTCCACGCAATTTTGAGTCAAGAGAATTTTTATATCAAGTCGAAAGTTTACTTTAAAAATCATTTTCACTTGGTTTAGAATTCGTTCTGGCTTCGTTGGTTGGTTGTAGCAAGCTGTTTTTTAGCTTTGGGTGACATTGTGCATTTTCAGCTGCAAGAGAAACCAAAGTTACCTGAATAAATTTGGACCTGTTCTACAATCTTTCTAAAAATGTGCAAACTAATTAAATCTTGAACTTCACTATTAATCTCTTTACTGAAACAAAGTGGTTCCCGAGGTTTAATAATCTGCTTAATTATCCTGTTTATGAAATGGTCCTTATGCGTTGATAATTTTCGTAGAAAATTGATCCTGAAATGAAAATATCTTAGCTGGTAATGTAATCGACGATGTGGACAATGCTCGTAGGTGAAATATTTCTTAAACAAATCGTTATTAAATTGTGTGATATATTGTTACTAGTATAAAACTAATGTTACAGTACTCATTAGCACTGAAAAGGGCAACATTGGTATCAAAATCTTACTCTCACAAAAGTTATACAACTAATTATTAAACATGAAAACTACCTCACAGTGAAAAGTACTCAGTCGTTAATGAAAAATCCGAAGTTCCATGGTATGGATGTCTCAGTCAACAATGGTTCCATCTCGACTGCTATGCAACTAAATGAGAAAATATTACCTTCATTCCTCTTCATATGCTTTTCTAATCTCATTACATCTCATTTCATTCTTAATCACTAATCGAATCTTTCTCCTCTGTTTCGCAATATTGAAACGCAAATCATTTTATTGAAACACAGATACACCTGTATTCCGACACATATCATTTTACGTAGACACAGACATACTTAACTGTACGTCTACATTGCCATAAGTCTTCAGCTTGGCGTCTGACTCAGTATTCCTCTAATGATGACACTCCCTCACTCTTCGCTGCCAAGCAGTGATGATAAAACACGCACATATTCGAACGACACCGCTACTCTGACCAAAGACTGACTGCGAATAATAAGCAATTCAAAATTGTCGCTTAGCGTTTGAGACATTCGATGTACGTACAAATTCCAGAAATGCAAATAACAAACTCCAAATAGACCAGTTTCAAAGTTAATGGACAGTATACAAAGTTTTTGTTGTTTTCTTTGTTACATGCCCATGCTGACGTGCAAAATATTCATTACTACTTGGCAGTGCAATATTGATTTCAGTTCTCAGGTCCGCAGTCATACCAACTTTTATCTCCGACAGTTGATAAAGCCTGCCAGCATATGATATAGCAGTATACGAACTTAAATGAAACTGTAGCTTTGGTCAATGTGTCATGGTACATAAAAATGGATGGACTGTAAATGAAAATACGGTGGCTCACAATATTCAATTAATGGAAAATACGCTTCTCAATACTATGTCAAGTGTTTCGTTAATAAATAACAGTTGGAATGGATTATCTCTATTTATGATCTTCAAGAGCGGTTGATGTTGCCTTCAGTGATGTCTGGTGTCACCAGTAACACATTTCTGATTAAAAATATCCCTTAACAATGCTCTGGCCCTCTGCTCTGTTACACAGAATATTTAATGTGTGACAGGGGAGGGGGTGGAGGCGGTGTGGATGTGTTTCAAAAGCAGAGAAGCGGGCAGAGGAAGGGGTAGGTACTCTAAGTAGTATGCAGGAGGTGTCAGAGGAAGACAAACTGCCTCGTAATTCTTTCAACTCAGGGCGAAGAGCAGTAAAGGCGGTAGCCCAGACTCGATACGGGCTGTTATTTCACATAGGAGATCGTGCAGGGCAAGCTAATACATCTCCCGCCTACAGCGACCTATTTCGCTTTGTCTGCATGCCGTCAGCGGCACACAAGCTACGGAACAGTGTTGGCTTAAATGGACTGAAATATTCCTCCTGGATGCGCACACTTCTCGGAATCCTGAGCCATGTATCTTTAACTCAGAAGAGCTAAACATTTTAAAGAGCACGAACTAGCAAGCTGCTATGAAATACCTCTTCTACGGTTGAATTTTATGTGACGTTGTGACAGTAAAATATCTCAACGTTACTGTTCGATTTTGGGATTGCAACGGTCACTGTATTCCAGTTTTGCTTCTTATATGATACCATGATAATTTTAAGGCAATGTAAAATAAATTTATTAATCGTATCCCATCAACTCAGCAGTGAATTTGCCGGTACGGTGTATTGAAAACCATGAAGAAATTCGATAGAGAAATTCCCCGGTAACAGCTCCCTAACATTGGTAAAATGATTACTTGTTGCTGATAAAATTGTATGAAAACAGGATGGCAATCTATATTTGCATTCTTTAGTTTAATTTTATTGAGAAATCGAAGTTATAGATGTGACTGTATTATGGACAAGAGACTTTTGCCAGCAGTAACGGATTGAAATGGAAGAGAGCGTGGATATGGTAGTGGTATGGTACTGAATATACAAAATACGATCATTGAACCTCTTTGTATTGCCTCAGTGGCATTAAATGACATAAACAATAATTAATGAATAAACTACAGAAAGCTGGAATTTTAAAGTGGCACAGAACTATGTTAACGAAATTGATAAATTGTAAAATAATAGATTGCGCGAAGGCAAAATACGATAGCACTGTGTTCCGATATTCGAAACAGAAAGAAGCTCAATATGAATGCATTAGCCAACATGACATTACCGGCTTGGGCACAGACCATGCACACCACAGTTAACTGATTCAACGCAGACTTTAAAACACAGAATACACATGAAAAACTTATAACTAAAATAAATTACAGATTGCACACAGGTCTTTCACTTTCCCATAGTAAATTTAAGGCAAGAGGCAGTGAGTCCATTTAACTACAAGTGCTTCAAAGTTAACAGACAATAGAAGATAGAAATGATTTATAACAGTTTCAGCAACACACGATTCGGAATAAAACTCACACAGTTTTAAATAAACAATATGAACTTGTGATCAAGTAACAGTTCCACAACAACTGGTTAAAATACGAGCCCTTCTACGACTGTCTAAAAAATAAGTCGGATATTTTCCGATTACTGGAGATGCTGTTCCACACTAAGAGGCCAAAATAATGGCCACTTGCAAAAGATGTAAGAGAGAACTCAAAACAAATTTCTGTGTCAAGGGTATAGTAAAAGAAAACAGATTTTCGCGAATCTCATCAAACATATTATCATAAGCAAAGCAAGGTGCTCATCATTCATTTCCATTTCAGACTTGGTGAATATGAAATGCTGGCAGGGTCACGTTCACCACCCAAAGCGGCAGGAACAACAATTATGAGACGCAACCCGTGACCGTAACAGAAGAAAAGAAGCAGTGATTCTTCAAAATGGCCTAGGCACGCTCTTAGCGGCAACTGATCGGCAATCACAACGCGGCCACCATACCTCCCTCGTTATTAAGAGATGCCTGTTGTCGTCCGGAACAGCAGCATGAGAAGACCTCTCAAAAGATTCGAGCGTGCATTGAAATCCATTCAAAGAGCCACACTACCGCTCGCTTGCGGGACGTAGGGGAAGCCGTCGCTGTGCAAAGAAAACCAGAGAAGTTCAGTGAATGGCCGGAATCGATTTAACTGAACGCGTGGCTCACAAATATTCGTGCTTTGTTAGATCATACATCTTGACTCCTGCGCGTCCACCGTGAAAACGTAGAAAAGAAAGTTTTATTGCGGGACAAGACTTCGTATAAAGATTTTCGAAGCCCGAAATCAAGCAAAAAAATTAAAAGAAGAGGAAAATGAAAAACAAATTTAGGCTTTCTGGAGATGATGGGAGGAACATCCACTAGCGTTGAATGAGCTCTTAGTGCAGAAAACTCTGCAAACTTTTGATCTATACAAATATTGAAGATATGCCTATCTCTAGACCATTGCAGTTGACATAGATTTTAAAACTTTTCATTCACTGCCGAGTTAAGCTTTATTCTAATATTTATATTCCTATCATAGTTAACAGCTTTTCAAGTTAAGATTAAGCCTTATGCTAATATCTAAGTTTCCCTTCTCTTACATTACAGCATAATACGGAATTCAGTGGTGGATATAGTAATTGTTTAAAATACTTGGCCCTCTGTAAGTGTTGTGCGACTAAATCGTAGGAGCATAACAAAACAGTGACAAAATTTGCTTGATTATTGCCAGAATGCGTTTTAAAATTTTAAACATTTATTTCGAAACATTACATTTGCATCTGAAAAGGACAAGAAGCCTCATCATATGGAATGATATAAATTACTGAGGATTTTTCGTCACTGCATGACTGTTACACTGTAAATATCAAAAACGCAAAAAGCAAAAACCTGTTTTAAATTTGGTACTTGATTGCTATGTGAAAAAGAGAAATTGGCTCGTTCAAATGATTCACCACTGTTGAAATTTAATAACAATTAAGAGCATTTACCACGATTAGAGCAGAAATTTAAAACACAGTAGCCACACAAGAATGAAATAAAAGGAAATTCTCTATTTTATTCCTTGTCTCATCAAGATTTTGGAATGAAAGCTGTGTTATTATCAGAAAACAAATATTGTCTTTGAATTAAACATATGGTTTCTTGATGTATTTTCAAAAATATTTGATCATTTGAAGAAGTTGCCATTGTCAGCTCGAGTTGCTGATAAAATTCTTTATTTAATAGCCACTTTCGGTCGACAGATCACCATTATGTCCTTAAAATCGTCTACAGCATCATATTAGGCGAATATAAAACCATTAACGACATATACTTAAACCATGAATGATGATGGTCTCTCAGGCGAAAGTGATTGTTAAATAAAGAATTATATCAGCAGCTCGAGAAGTTAATTAAGAGAGCTTTCAAATACTTGCGAGCAATGGTGCACAACCTCCAGGATATGTTTGATCGATCTTTTCTTTTCTATACAGGTCTGATATCTGCTTTTGAAATCAATAAAGTACCCATTACACCTTCTTTCCCCTTCTTCGGTCATTTACCTATAACCTTTATTTCTTTATGCTGATCAGTATGAAATTCTACAGTAGTTAAGCTTCTGCAAACTACAGGAGGAGGCACGTATTCATGGAACAGGACATTTTTTCTTTCCTTTTCTGTTGATATTCGCAGCATCTCTCGCTACTACCTCTCCCGTGGAAATCTTGGACCTGATCTCTGCGTAACATCCGACAGTCGACAGTAGCCAGCGATGATACTGATGTCCCATCTTCCATGCTGTTTCAATTCAGTCTCCTTGACATCAGAATCAAAACTTTCTTCATCCTCCTTACTGAGATGGACATGTCTTCAGAAAAGAAGCTGAATGTGGATGAGGTATTGCCCTTCTATTTAATATCTGTACAGCTTATGTAAAAACTATCAATTCCAGAAGCAGATCCAGTTTTCAGTTCTCGGAGAGGGGTTAGATTACGTTAGTGTCTCTTCCCCCCTCCAATAGAGCATGCAGTCACTCCTATATTTAACGTTCCACAGATGGGTGAGATTTTGTATCAGTAACAATAAAACATATAAAAAGACTTAAGACAGCTATATTGAATTATTAAATTACCATATCGTGAGTCTGTTGTTAGTAAGTGAAATGTCTGAAACAGTTCTCTATATGAAATTCAGTGAAAGACGCCAGGTTTTATAATTTCTGTGCAATAAGTATTTTGTGAATGTAGGGGATGCTAATCTTTGTCGCTAAGGACCATATTGAAAAAGTCTCCTTCTTACCCGTACATACTCAATATTCTGTGGTCAAGTGGTCCAAGGTGACACGAACCTTGTAAATAATACAGTTTGCGGCAGGCATCATAAACTGGCACAATATGGCCACTGTTTCGGCACCAGGAACGTCTCTTACGTCACCTGACCACTTTGCTTAGTTTGTTAGTTGTAAGTATTAGTTTTGTAAAAATAAACAACAAAGAAAGAGTACAGAATTTTTGTAATGTGTATATATTGGCATAAAACTTGTTTCAGTGATCAAATATGTTACAGCGCATTTGGTATTTCTCGACGCAGCTACCACATCGTGTATTAGGCCGAGATTTGAATAAATTCACTTTTTTCCACAATTACTATTATAACCTTCTGTTGTAGTAAGAACCTTTGATACAGAGATGTTCAGTAAGGGACACATGTCCCGATATATCGGACATGGAATAACAAGATTGCCGATGTGGAGAAATAGTACACTAATAGCGTTAAAAACAATTTTTAACGCCATTAAAGTGTTATTTCTTCACATCGGCGTTGTTCAAAAACCGTCTCTGAAAAAGTTAACCACAATATAAATTACGAGGTTGGTTTTTGTGGTGGGCAGAGTCATCTGAGTGATAATGCTGACGCAATCGGTGCTCCGCGATACCATCAGAAATTGCAGCTTAAAACTTCACCACGCAATTATGACACTACAACTGCTTGTTCGCTATCGTTTGCACAAAGGCAAAAACAAGGAAACTCACATGAAGTGTTCCAGACAAATTCGATATGTGACATACCCATAGGTCACCTTTTATAGTGTAACTTACGTGCAGTTACCATTGTTAGGAAAAATGGTTATCACTAAGCGCGAACATGCATCGTTTTCCTTTCAGTTCTTGCTGTAAGGTGTATAAACAGGCAGCTAAGTTTTTCATGTACGGAATATCTAATAATAAATCAATGCTGAAATACACAGATCTAAAACCAGAATTACAATTACAGTGTGCTCCCGATATTTTTATAGGCCGTACGTCGATGTTTTTTCAACGATATATCGGTATATGGATACCGAGTTTCGACATATCGAGGCACGATAATGAACTTTTTTATAATATCAACATACCTGATTCAGGATATTTTTAAAAATATCGTCAGTTGTTCACAATTTGGTGGGTTATCTGTAGTTCTCCATGGACGTGCCGCACTCTCGGCTTTGAAGAGGACGTCCTTCCTCAGGTAGAAAAGAAACCAATGACCAGTATTCCAGACATTGTCCATGCCAACGGTTCTTGTAAAGGGCACAGGTAAGAGATTACCGTCTTCGTACCGTGGCTTGGGAGGGTTCTGAGTGATTCGACCTTCAAACTTATTTTGCATTCAAATGGTGTATTTGCGGACAAGAGTTCACTATCAAAACTGTATGTACTAAATTCCAACTACAATCCCTAAGCTCTGTCATCGGAATCGTGGAAAACACCATATAAAAGTATCTAGAGTATTTTCTACAGGTCTCCCACTACGCTTCTAGGTGTGTTCGTTGGTGAGGTCAAGACCACGTAAGCGTATCTAAAGACAGGGCCCGTTATTGGCGTCCCAGGGGCGTACATATGAGGTAAGTTCCTTTCAGAACTACGTTCAGAGCCAGGAAACTTTCATGCATTCGAAAACAATAGACAACTTGCGAGCCGCACTTGCATTTGCAATTAAATATATGATTTCTACATCTACATCTACATGGATACTCTGCTAATCACATTTAAGTGTCAAACAGAGGCTTCACCGAACCACTTTCACAATTCTCTATTATTCCAATCTCCCAGCGCACGGAAAGAACGAACACCTATACATTTCCGTACGACCTCTGATTTCCCTTATTTAATCGTGGTGATTGTTTCTCCCTATGTAGGTCGGTGTAAACTAAATATTTTTGCATTCGGTGGAGAAAGTTGGTGATTGGACTTTCTTGAAAAGATTCCATCGCAAAGAAAAACGCCTTTCTTTTGATTATGTCCAGCTCAAATCCGGTATCATTTCAGTGACACTCTCTCCCATATTTCGCGATAATACAAAACGTCCTGCCCTTCTCTCCACGTTTCCGATGTACGCCGTCAGTCCTACATGGTAAGAATTCCACACCGCGCAGCAGAATTCTAAAAGAGAACAGAAAAGTGACTTTCCCATCTATGTGTATGGATATTTCGTCGAGAGAATGGTTATATATAACTGTTAAGTATGGAACAATTCATAAGCATACTCTGAAAGGAACGTAATTGGTATAAAATCTGAACCACAAGACTTGCTTTTATTAAGTGATTTAGGTTTGTTTCACTACGCCAAGGACATTTACTTCTACGTTATTTATGTTGGCAGATGCTCTTGATTCGAATTCTGGAATATTTACTTTGTCTTCTTTTGTGAAGGCATTTCGGAAGGCTGTGTTTCGTAACTCAGCTTTGGCAGCACTGTCTACGATAGTATCTCCATTTTTATCACGGAGAGAAGGCATTGATTGGATTTTCTGCCAGGTTTTGAGACGAAGTTTTGTTGTGGAAACTGTTATAGGCATCTCGCATTGAAGTCCGAACTACATTTCGAGCTTCTGTAAAAGATCGCCAATCTTGGGGATTTTGCGTCTGTGTAAATTTGGCATGTTTGATTCGTTGTTTCTGCAAAAGTGTTGTGACCCGTTTTGTGTACCAAGGAGGTTCAGCTCCGTCGTTTGTTATTTATTTGACATAAATCTCTCAATTGCTGCCGATGCTATTTCTTTGAATTGAAACCACATGTGATGTACACTTGCTAATTTGGGAGGGGTGGAGATTGTCTCTCAGGACGGCGTCAAGTGTATTTTTATCTGCTTTTCTGTATAGGTATATTTTTCGTATCTTTTCGGAGGATTTGTGGGTTACGATATTCAGTCTCGCTACGATAACCCTGTGTTCACTAATCCCTGTGTCTCGTTTTGAAGCTCGTTATTATCTCAGGATTATTTGTTGCTAATCGGTCAAGAATGTTTTCACAACTCTATAGTATTCGCGTAGGCTCATGAACTGACTCCTCGAAATAATTTTCAGAGAATGCGTTTAGCACAACTTCGGATAATGTTTTATGCTTGCCTCCAGAATTAAACATGTATTTTCGCCAACATATCGAGGGTGAATTAAAGTCACCACCAACTAGAATCGTATCAGTTGGGTACGTGATTGAAATCAAACTCAATTTTTGTTTAAACCTTTCAGCAACTGTGTCTTCTGAATTGGTTGGTCATTAAAACGGCCGACCGCTGTGGCAGAGCGGTTCTAGGCGCTTCATTCTGGAACCGCGCTGCTGCTAGGTCGCAGGTTCGAATCCTGCCTCGGGCATGGATGTGTGTGATGTCCTTAGGTTAGTTAGGTTTAAGTACTTGTAAGTCTAGGGGACTGTTGACCTCAGATGTTAAGTCCCACAGTGCTTAGAGCCATTTGAACCATTTTGTCATTAAAAGGATCCAATAATTATTTTATTCCGGTTGCCAACAAAGACCTCTGCCCATTCTAGCTCACAGCAACCACATACATCAATTTAGGGACGAGATAAACTACCTCTAATAGCTAAAAATACATCACCGCCAACCGTGTTTAGCCTATCCTTTCGGGGCACCGTTAGGTTCTTCACAGAAATGTCAGCTAAGTTTATTTCCGACTTTGTAAGAGAAGAAAACGGCAGTATAAAGTATAACCCCCAAAGGAGTCACAGTTCTCTACTATTATAGCTTTGCCTGCACTGTCTTTCGTCGTGTCTCGTCGTGAATCGTGCTTCGAAACATATAAAATCCCGAATCAGAAGCAATATGACACAGGATTATAAGCTGACGAATGAAGTGTCTTGATTTTAATATCACACAAACGCAGGGACAGTTTTGCTCTTAGAAGGTTAGCTTCTTTGCATATCGATCGTACTTTATTCAGTTAATGACACACTCTTTGTGTAAACTGTGAACTAATGCTAAAAAGGAGCAGGCCCGAGTGCCGTGAAAACGTTCGTCAGGATTTGCTTCGGGCCCTCAGCAAAGCATGGACGACATATGGAGTAGTGTCTCACCCTCATTCCTCCCACCTCTCTCTCTTTGTCCATCCCTCTCTCCCCGTATCCTTGTGTGTGTGTGTTTGCGTGTGTGTGTACGTCTCCCGCTGAAGAGTAAACCGAGCGAACAGTGCGGTGAGTAATTCCCGTAACTACTCGCGTGCAAGGTTTTATGGCGTGCTTCCATGTTAGGCTAGATGTAGACGTTACTCTCCACACGCTCCGCTCAGAGCGAATATATGTCTCACGAAGAGTAAGTGGGATGCATGGTGCTAATGCGACTTAATAGGTGATGATATAAATGTCTCCGATCCCTCAGCATTATGTAAACATTTAAATTTCGAAAATTCTTAGCATGTTATTGCATGAACCAACGTTTTCTCAGGATGGGGTTATTGGTCACACTAACAAAAAGAAAGAAAAAGAGCTACAGTTCACAGTCTGACAACGCGTGCATCGCATCACTTACGGAAATAATCCTTAAAAATAATTCATTATTTCGGTTAGCTATTACTCCCACGATAAAAATTTCAGTTAATAGATGTTTACTATTGCTAATGATATTCACTTCGTCGTAGCAGCGATCACGACTGCACTAGCACTATTAATTCATGGGGCCACAGATGTTCTCTTACAAATAAATTTGTTGCTGGAATGACCATTGTAACAGTAACGATATGTCACTGAATAGTGGGACGGTCCGCTTCTTTTTGTTCATCTTCTGAGCTGTTTTCGTCTTCATTCTGACTTGTTTGATGCGGCCTGCCACAACATCCTCTCCTGTACCAACCTCCTCATTTCAGAGTAGCACTTGCTCCCACCGTCAGCAGCTTTTGTGGGAAGTATTACAATCTCTGTCTTCCCTTACAATGACGGCCCTCTTCGATTCCCTAAAGTAAGATATATCTTACTACTTGGTGTCTTAAAACATTTCCTTTCTTCTATCCGCTGTCTTCCACGTCATCTTTTCTGTGCCCACAATTTTTAATTCAAGTTTGTTGCCCGTTAGACCTCACTACATTCGCCCTTCTTTTATGTACTGTCAGTCACATTCTTCGCTCATTAGTCTGCTTATGTCATTAATGAGATCTTACAGTTCTTCCTCAACTTCACCTACTATAGAGCTGTCCTCCACGATATTTGTAATTAAATTCCTTTCACTATGAATTTTAAGTCCACTCCTGAATCAGTCTCTCTCTCTCTCTCTCGCTCTCTCTCTCTCTCTCTCTCTCTCTCTCTCTCCCTCTCACTCACTCTCTTGTCATTGATTATTTGATGTATGGATTGAGAAGTACGGAGAAGACTACATTCGCCCTGTTTAATCCGATCCCTTCTCTCAACGTCTCTCATCCTTACTGTCCAATCTTACTTCTACCTCCTGCCTATTGCTCGTCTTTCCCTATAGTTCATATCTTTTTATTCTGAGAATTACAAACACCTTAAAGTGTTTTATGTGGTTGAATGCTGTCCTAAGGTCCACCAATTCAATGAAGACATCCTTATTAGTTAATCCTACCCTAATTTTCAGTTACTTCTATTGCTTTTTTTCTAGCCATTATTTAACATATCCTCAATTTTCTTTCTCGTTCTTTCGTGTATTATTCTTGTTAGCAGCAGAGATGCGTGAAATGTTAAGCTAATTGTGTCATAGTTCTTGTATTTATCTGTCTTTGATTTCTTTGGGATTATGTGGAGTATAATTTTTTTTTTCCAAAGTCTGCTGGCATTTCCTGTCTCACAGACACTTACACTGACTTGAACAAATGTTTGGTGTTACCTCCTCCAACGATTTTACAAAATCTCCATGCTTTCCATTTTGATTGATCACAAGTCTTCGAAAGACCCGCACATCACTGACCCTGTTACCGGATACGCAATGTTTTCCAAATTGATATACACACAGTTTTAATCTGCCAGGATGTCTGATATACATTAATCCATCTATGATGTCCGCAGACAAATCCTGCACTTCATACGAGTCCACAATGTAATATTCGAAGCCGCCTGCCATTATTTCGGTGTTTAACAGTGAAATTTCTTTCGGACTCTGAGTTTCACGCTTTTTCTTTCAATTTACTGACACGTTACTCTTCCGTTTGATGAATCCGTCCTTCTAATGAACATTTTTCCATCGATTTCTTTATATTTTTCTTTCAGCCGTTCCACTGAATAGGTCAGGCGTCCACTATACTCAAGAGGCGGCTACACGGGTAGCAGGTGCTCTGTGGCGTGGACTGGGCGTTGTTTTAGGTTAGAGGGTCTTGAGAAAACAAGAAACGCTTCAGTTTCAAAGGGTACAAGCCACACAAGATGAACGTAGAAACAGGGACCCTCTGTAGAACAGTTGTAAATTGTCGTATCTGTTTTGGGAAAGCACCAGAGTTCCAAGCGCTACTAAAAAGAACTCATGCTCAAATCGTTCCAGGCACTGAAAGCTGGCTAAAACCGGATATAAGCTTAGCCGAAATTTTTGCGAAGAACTTAATGATGTTACGAAAGTATAGGCTACACACGGTTGGCGGTGGGATGTTTGTTGCTGTTAGAAATAGTCTACCTCGTCGCGAAATTGAAGTATATAGCTCCTGTGAGTTAGTATGGGCAGAGGTCATTCGTTGCTGCCAACCGGAATAAAAAAGTGGGTCCTATTACCGATCTCCCACTTCAGCTGGTACAGTTGCTGAAAGGTTCAAAGTAAACTTGAGTTTGATTTAAAACACGTAGCCGACTCATGCAATTATAGTTGGTGGTGACTTTAATTTACCCTCCATATGTTAATCGAAAATACATGCTTAATTCCGTAGGCACGCATAAAACATCATCCGAAATTGTGCTAAACGCGTTCTCTGAAAATTATTTCGAGCAGTCAGTTCATGAGCCTACGCGAATAGTGTAGGGTTGTGAAAACATACTTGACCGCTTAGCAACAAATAATCCTGAGATAATAAAGAGCATCAAAACGAGATACAGGGATTAGTGAACACAGGGTTAACGTAGCGAGACTGAATATCGTAACCCACAAGTCCTCCGAAAAGAAACGAGAAATATATCTATACAAAAAGCAGATAAAAATACACTTGACGCCTTCCTGAGAGCCTGAGAGACAATCTCCACTCCTCCCAAATTAGTAAGTGTGCATCACATGCGGCTTCAACTCAAAGAAATAGTATCGGCAGCAATTGAGAGATTTATGTCAAATAAATTAACGAACGACGGAGCTGATCGTCCTTGGTATGCAAAACGGGTCACAACACTGTTGCAGAAACAACGAAACAAACATGCCAAATTTAAACAGACACAAACTCCCCAAAATTTGCAATCTCTTACAGAAACTTGAAATGTAGTTCGGACTTCAACGCGAGATGCCTGTAACAGTTTCCACAATGAAACTTTGTCTCGATACCAGGTAGAAACTCCAAAGAGATTCTGGTCGTATGTGAAGTATGATAGTGGCAAGAAACTATCAATGCCTTCTTTGCATGATAACGTTGGAGATACTACGGAAGACAGTGCTCCCAAACCAGAGTTACTAAACACAGCCTTCCGAAATGCCTTCACAACAGAAGACGAAGTAAATATTCCAGAAATCGAATCAAGAACAGCTGCCAACATGAATAACGTAGAAGTAAATATCCTTGAAGTAGTGAAGGAGCTTATATCACTTTATAAAAGCATGTCTCCTGGTACAGACTGTATACCAGTGAGGTTCCTTTCAGAGTATTCTGATACGTTTACACCATATTTTAACAATCATAAGCTTATTCACTCAACGAAAGATGCATACCCAAAGACTGAAAAGTTGCATAAGTCACACCCATATTTAAGAGAGGCAGTAGGACATAGCCACTTAATTACAGGCCCGTATCACTAACGTCAATATGCAGTAGTATTCTGAAACATATATTGTATTGGAACTTTATGAATTTCCTGGAAAATAGCGTCTATTGACACATAGTCAACATGGGTTTAGAAAACATCGTTCTTGTGAAACACAACTAACTCTTTATTCGCATGAAGTGCTGAGTGCTATTGACTAGGGATTTCAGATCGATTCCATATTTCTGGATTTCCGGAAGGCATTAGACGCTGTACCACACAAGTGGCTTGTAGTGAAGTTGCGTGCTTATGCAATGTCGTCTCACTTATGTGACTGGATTTGTGACATCCTGTCAGAGAGGTCGCAGTTCGCAGTAATTGACGGAGAGTCATCGAGTAAAAGAAAGTGATATCGGGCGTTCCCCAATGCTTTGTTATAAAGTCACCAGAAGATAAAAAAATCCAGAAGGATTTAGAAAAAATATCTAAATCGTACGAAAATTGGCAGTTGACTCTAGATAACGGAAAGTGTGTGGTCATTCACATGAGTGCTAAAAGGAATTCCTTAAACTTCGGTTACACGATAAATCAGTCAAATCTAAAGGCCCTAAATTCAACTAAATACCTAGGAATTACAATTACGAACAATTTAAATTGGAAGGACCACATACAAAATGTTGTGCGAAGACTAACCAAAGACTGCGCTTTATTGGCAGGACACTTAGGAAATGTAACAGATCTACTAAGGATACTGCCTACACTATGCTTGTCGGTCCTCTTTTAGAATACTGTTGCACGGTGTGGGATCCTTACCAGATAAGACTGAATTGGTAGCGGATTTGGGCTGAACATCATTAAAAGAAAGGCGTTTTTCATTGCGACGTAATCTGCTCACGAAATTCAGATCAACAACTTTCTCCTCCCAAATCAAAAATATTTTGTTGACTCCGACCTACACAGAGAGAAACGGTCACCACGATAAAATAAGGGAAATCAGAGCTCGTACGGAAAGATATAGGTGTTCGTTCTTTCCGCGTGCTGTACTTGACTGGAATAATAGAAAATTGTGAAGGTGGTTTGATGAACCCTCTGCCAGGAACTTAAATGTGATTTGCAGAGTGTCCATGTAGATGTACCCTCCGTACACATCCCACTGATACCATTCCTGAGTAGTTTATGTTGCTGTATTGCCCTCTTTTCGTTTACTGCTTTGTATCCACTTCTTATGTTTATTAGATGATGTAATTGTTCTCTTACTCGAGGTATCTTCTCCATTACCTTGCTTGCACTTATATTTGTCTGTGAAACTTCTTCAACATAACTGCTTAGAGTGGTTGACCTTCCCGCAGTATCCATAGTTTCAAAGAACTTAAAGTGCTATATCATTACCAAATTGCCCGCATAAAGTCATGGTTAAGGAGTGCTTTACTGGATTCACTTCAAATGAAGATCAGGGTGATTACAAAATAAGCTGCACTTACGTCCCACCGTAGTCTTCCCTCGACCTTTCCAGACAGCTAATGCACTAATCTTCACATATATCAAACACAGACTTACTGATGAAACAGTTTGTGACGCAGTATTTTCAGTGATATTATGAGTTGGTGGTCATTGTAACTTTGAAGTCACTGGGTTTTTCAGGTATATTAGTCACAGCCACTAGTTCAAATTTTTGACTGTTGCGCATCATCATCTCTTGTGTAACGTCCTGATGGTCAAACTACACTTCCCGCTTCCACGATCAACTGCTGTTGAGTTTGAGGTAATCAGTGCTGATCTTGTGAGGTGGTCGTTCCTTATAGACGAACGTAGTTTTAGCTATGAAGTAAAACGAAAAAAAGCTCACGCCTTTCTAGAAAGGAACGTTGTGGTTAGTAACTGGTTATCGGCCTCTAGCCATAAGTTTTTTATCCGCAGTCCAATTCAATGTCATATTACTGAAGACACTACTTTTTACTAAAAATTTCATTCAAGGTATGCTGTGATATTGCTAACCACAGCTATTCAAACCTCCTAGGAAACTAGGGTTCTTTGCTAATGGACAAACCTGTGGTTGGTACATATAATTTCAATTTCAACTAAAGAACAAATTTCAAAATAAGAATAAAAAATTTTAATTCGGACCTTTGTCCTCTTAAGAAAATATACAACTGGATTCACAAATGACAGAAGCTTCTACTTAAAATTCTAAATTATTGACACCCGTGAAGCTAATTACTTTAACAAATGTAAAACCAAACAAATTCACAATCTTAGAAACTTCGATTTAAATAAGTTGCTAGCTGCATCAACAAATGAAAAGGTCAGCTCTTAAGAAAAGACTGGATGAAGTTGCCTTGTAAACATATCGATGAGAAAGGTTAACAACACCAACTGAAACACAGCAAAAAAAAATAGTTCAAATGGCTCCGAGCACTATGGGACTTAACTTCTGAGGTCATCAGTCCCCTAGAACTTAGAACTACTTAAACCTGACTAACCTAAGGACACCACACGCATCCATGCCCGAGGCAGAATTCCAACCTGCGACCGTAGCGGGCGCGCGGTTCCAGACTGTAGCGCCTAGAACCGCTCGGCCACTCCGGCCGGCTGAAATACAGCAATAATAGAAATTTTAAACGAATCGCTTAGTTGGCCAAGGCTCCGCATGGACCCACAGTGAGGTTGCTGTCGAGTAGGTCGCCAACACCACTGCCAGGGAAGCAACGACAGGATCCGCGCGGCAAGGTAAACTGACAACCGGCCTGACCAGAAAGATCGCTTCCGAAATCTATAAAAAAACTAAAGTTAGAATACACAATGACAGACCAAATGCAAAGGAGTACTACGTTAGTACAGGACCTAAAGAGCGCCTGAGAGTATGACGGTCAGGCTTTTAAGTGATCAAAATGAAACTGACTTAACAAAAGCTCTGCCCTTCAAATCAAAGAAAGCCTAAAACCAAAACTGTGCGAAGAGCACACTAATTAACATCCTAAATTAACTTAACACTGCAAGGAACCTTTAAAACAAGCAGTAAAATTATAATTAGACTCCGATCCGCGGAAACGACACTTCGAAGTCATAGACTTCGTAAGTTCCGTATAACGCTCTCTTATTCAGAACTATCCTTAACGGATCTCCGGTAGATATAACACGTCAACATAAGTTTCACAAATCTTCGCATGTTAACAGCAGAATACGAATCATATGTAACCTAATGCTTCCAGTTACGCGATGATAAGAGGTGCAGCATGAGATGACGGACCCGCCACCGTTTCGCACGCAAATCAGCGTCATCCACCCTCGCACGTCAAAACGTCGAGGATGGCGAGGCCCAGGCACAGCGGATGGAGACTAGGGCCTGCCTTCTATGCTGCCTCATTGAACGCTGACCGGAGAGAGAGCACTAGGCCACACGCCAAGCCGGAAAACCAAAGGCAGAACAGTCAGAGATGCAAGTCCAAACGAGTGTCGATATCAGTTAACTACGCTTTCATTAAGTAACCAACTCTCTTCCATGGCTTAAAATAGGATTTTGGAGTTCTCAGTGGCTTATCCATTTCAGGACCAATTTCTTCTGACAGCAGTCCCAACGCTATTTTTTCGATAGAAATACATTTTTGCATTTAAAAATACACTCCTGGAAATGGAAAAAAGAACACATTGACACCGGTGTGTCAGACCCACCATACTTGCTCCGGACACTGCGAGAGGGCTGTACAAGCAATGATCACACGCACGGCACAGCGGACACACCAGGAACCGCGGTGTTGGCCGTCGAATGGCGCTAGCTGCGCAGCATTTGTGCACCGCCGCCGTCAGTGTCAGCCAGTTTGCCGTGGCATACGGAGCTCCATCGTAGTCTTTAACACTGGTAGCATGATGCGACAGCGTGGACGTGAACCGTATGTGCAGTTGACGGACTTTGAGCGAGGGCGTATAGTGGGCATGCGGGAGGCCGGGTGGACGTACCGCCGAATTGCTCAACACGTGGGGCGTGAGGTCTCCACAGTACATCGATGTTGTCGCCAGTGGTCGGCGGAAGGTGCACGTGCCCGTCGACCTGGGACCGGACCGCAGCGACTCACGGATGCACGCCAAGACCGTAGGATCCCACGCAGTGCCGTAGGGGACCGCACTGCCACTTCCCAGCAAATTAGGGACACTGTTGCTCCTGGGGTATCGGCGAGGACCATTCGCAACCGTCTCCATGAAGCTGGGCTACGGTCCCGCACACCGTTAGGCCCTCTTCCGCTCACGCCCCAACATCGTGCAGCCCGCCTCCAGTGGTGTCGCGACAGGCGTGAATGGAGGGACGAATGGAGACGTGTCGTCTTCAGCGATGAGAGTCGCTTCTGCCTTGGTGCCAATGATGGTCGTATGCGTGTTTGACGCCGTGCAGGTGAGCGCCACAATCAGGACTGCATACGACCGAGGCACACAGGGCCAACACCCGGCATCATGGTGTGAGGAGCGATCTCCTACACTGGCCGTACACCACTGGTGATCGTCGAGGGGACACTGAATAGTGCACGGTACATCCAAACCGTCATCGAACCCATCGTTCTACCATTCCTAGACCGGCAAGGGAACTTGCTGTTCCAACAGGACAATGCACGTCCGCATGTATCCCGTGCCACCAAACGTGCTCTAGAAGGTGTAAGTCAACTACCCTGGCCAGCAAGATCTCCGGATCTGTCCCCCATTGAGCATGTTTGGGACTGGATGAAGCGTCGTCTCACGCGGTCTTCACGTCCAGCACGAACGCTGGTCCAACTGAGGCGGCAGGTGGAAATGGCATGGCAAGCCGTTCCACAGGACTACATCCAGCATCTCTACGATCGTCTCCATGGGAGAATAGCAGCCTGCATTGCTGCGAAAGGTGGATATACACTGTACTAGTGCCGACATTGTGCATGCTCTGTTGCCTGTGTCTATGTGCCTGTGGTTCTGTCAGTGTGATCATGTGATGTATCTGACCCCAGGAATGTGTCAATAAAGTTTCCCCTTCCTGGGACAATGAGTTCACGGTGTTCTTATTTCAATTTCCAGGAGTGTATGTCAATATCTAGGTTTTTAGTATTAAAACACCACTTCTGTTTTGAGCTAAATAAGTGTCAAATATGATTTAATATACCGTTTGATTTTCTGCTTTCCTATTGGGATCCACCGTTGGTCTTCCCTACAGCTCGTTACAGATCCCTTAAGACGATGCTAGACGTCGTTATTTACCTAATCTTTGTCATATGCAGGGGGTCGACAATAACACGGAATCACCGCGAGATATGCATACTCGAATATAAATGCAGATGCTCACGAATCTGTAGTCTGCGCGGTTGTATTCGACCACAAATGGCACCTGTGAAATGTCCTCAATACATTGCAGGGACCAGTAATGGCCAGAACGACGTTCTGTGTAGTTGTGCGAGCATCACGACGGTGGTGAGTGAATATCAACGTGGACGAATTGTTGGTGGTCATATGGTGGGTACTCCCGTAGCCACGGGAGCTGAAGTGTTTGGTGTTCCAAGATGAACCACATAGAAGAGGATTGTGACACAAAATTAGAGGTCTGCGAAAGTCACTGCAGAACTGAATGTATCCCTCGCAAACCCTATCAGCACCAAAACAACACGAGGGGAACAGGGAATAGTGTGGCGAACTGCAAATCCTAAGCCAATCATCAGTCACACAAATGCCCGCGACAGGAAAAAGTTGAAGCTGAAATAACTGGACTATAGAGGAATGGAATACAAACGTTTGGTCGACTGAGTCTCGTTTCACAGCGTTCCCACCTTCTGGCCGAATTTACGTCCCGAGTGCGCCGCTGGCGGGGGTTCGGTGATGATCTGGGCATCCATATAGAGGTATTCCATCAGCCCTTTGGTTACTCACAAATATCACGTGACTGTCAAGGATTTTCTGACCATATTGGCGCATCAGGTCCATCGCATGGTACAATGTCTGTACCGCAATGGTGACGGTATGTTCCAAGGCGACAGGGCTCCTGTTCACACAGCTTGCGTCACCCAGGACTGGTTTCGAGAGCACGAGGGTGAACCTTCGCATCTGCCCTGGCTTCCACAGGGATCAGATCTCATTATTAGTGTGCCTTTGTTGTCCTCGTTGGAGAGAAGGGTACGTGATCGCTATTCACCTCCATCAGAAATGGTTGACAATAGGTGGACACGGTATCGTGGCTGGTAGCAATGGACCTTACTCGGCACATGCTAAGCCAGGGCCGGCCAGAAATTCTGCACGCGTGCGGTGCTCCTGCACATGTGCAACTTCCGGGTTACAGCGCGCACGCCGCAGCCGTCAGAGTTCATGTAGTGCATGTTTCTACGCACAGATGTCGCTTTATCCACTTGCTGGGATACTCTGTACCGGCGCATTCTAGTGCTCTTTCCACAGCTTGCAAGCCAACCATGGGAAAGTATTTCGCGTATTAAACATTTAAAAAACTGTCACAGTCTACTCACTGAGACGTCTACTTTTATGTTAACAGTTTAACCCAGTAAGACAAGTAATACAGTTAACAACAGTGGGTTTTTATTATGGAAGCTTGACTGACGGCACGTAAATACGTGTAATGTTTTTGATCTAGTATTTAAGAAAGAGAGCAGTTAGAAGCTTCCAACGAACCTTATTCATGATTTCAAATAACATTAAACTAATGCAAGGTTTCCTATAACTAATTCTCGGCGCCCTCAGTTACACCCACATAATTTCTGTCTCACTGACATCTGAACAGAATGATAAGCGCAGACTTTTCGATGATCACCTCTTGTTTCAATACCATTATTGCTATATCTTTCATCAGTTACGTCTGAAATCTGCACAATAACCGACAATTAGATGAATGTTAAGTTTTATCGACTTCAGCTGAGCGTAGCCCTTCACACATTAAAAAAAACCCTAAATGTAAGTACACATTGGAACAATCGGTTTAATGACCAACATTCCTGATAATAATGTGACGTGGAGCAGAATGAGGCAATAATGCACAGTTAGTAAACAATAATTTTTAAGTATGAAAGGAATAAATCCAAACACGTTTATCATTGGTCATGAGAAATAATAATCGAGTTGATGTGTCTCGTCCATTTTCTTAAGGACATTTAATTTTGCTTGCCGTTTTTCACTGTTGGGTACACTACACTCGTCTTTGTGATATGTATTGTAGTGTCTTTCAATTGAAAACTTACGATGGCCGCCTATTATTCGGCGGCACAGCAAACATTGTGAGTTTTCACAAATAGCTGCAAAAAAGAATTGCAGTTCCCAGTCATTTTTAAACGACTGAGAACATAGATCTCACGTCCCTTGCTTTTTCACAGTAACTGCCATTTCTCAGTACTTCTCTGTTAAGGTTTCGGTTACCAGGGTTAACCGAGCGAGGTGGCGCAGTGGTTAGACACTGGACTCGCATTCGGGAGGACGACGATTCAATCCCGCGTCCGGCCATCCTGATTTAGGTTTTCCGTGATTTCCCTAAATCGCTCCAGGCAAATGCCGGGATGGTTCCTTTCAAAGGGCACGGCCGACTTCCTTCCCCGTCCTTCCCTAATCCGATGAGACCGATGACCTCGCTGTCTGGTCTCCTTCCGCAAAACAACCAACCAACCAACCAGGGGTAAACGAGACTGGGTATGTTGCGCTCTTGATTGTACCACATAAACAGGGAAGTGGAGCCCCGCCGTTCATTTAGGACACATGCCTAATAACAGATGTCGCTGTCGCTCGCTGTCGCACACGTGCGCACATGTGCAGCACTTCCGCACGTCTGCACACTGTGCAGCGTTTGGCCGGCCCTGTGCTAAGCCATTGTGGAGTCTTAATTTTTCCACCTTCAGCTTTGTTTATATTCGCTCTCCCTAGCTGCTATATCTCTGCCTGGTTTCCAATGTAACACTTATCACATTCAGGACAAGTAATGTTCCGCACTCTGTAGTTGGCTAATTTGTTGTTATCTTTACTACTGAAAATACATGGAGCTGTTGTGTTCCTCGCATAGTAGGAAATCCAACTGCTGCAAGATTTCAGTGTTGTTACTACACTATGTGATAGTTTTCCTGGGTAAAGGATTGCACACCACTTCCTGCAAACATTGGCAGGAATACCAAACCGGTTGTGGAAGATGTGGAAAGTTTTCAGTTTACGTTTTATGCAAGATGTGATCAATGAGAACATAGTTATAGCCATTGATTGAGGCAATAATTGTTATATGTCTAATTTTGCTTTTAAATGTTCTTTTTATATGGGAATGGGTAAGAGATGGTGCAAAATCGAGTGGAATCTTTCATTTTTGTATGTTAATGGATGTTGGAACAAGAGGAAAATAGTTCAAATGGCTCTGAGCACTATGGGACTTAACTTCTGAGGTCATCAGTCCCCTAGAACTTAGAACTACTTAAACCTAACTAACCTAAGGACATCACACACATCCATGCCCGAGGCATGGTTCGAACCTGCGACCGTAGCGGTCATGCGATTTCAGACTGTAGCGCCTAGAACAGCTCGACCACGCAGGCCGGCCTCGCCTCCATCATCGTTGCTTCAACTTACCACTATTTTTGCAGGAAGAACGATATAATGCTCTCTTCAGAACAATACAGGACCTGAATTTACCCACTCCGACAAGACAGGAAGATGTTTTGAATGCCGTCGGGTACCCTACACTGTACTTGGCATGCTAAATTCTTGTGGTTTTACCATTTTTTATCCAGTCTCTGCACCTCATTAAGTAATTAAACAGTGATGTATGCAGGTTTTACTACATTTCGTTAAGTTATCACACTTTTCACTTGAGTTCTCTATTTTGAGGCACTAAATATCATAAACAACACATATCGAATTAAAAAAAACGTAAAAATACTTGTTCAGTATTTTCATAAGTGTTATCCGGCGATATCAATGTTTAACCGCGTGCCTCACCTCCACGGGTGATGGGCGGGGAGGCAACTTCGGAATCTGAAACAGGAACGTCCTAGTTTTATGACAGATTCGGACTTTACTGGAAAAATATCTAACATTTGCATGTAAATCGTTTTTCATTATGTGATAAATGACACTATAATCGAAAAAAAACTATATTGATTTCCAAAACGGTCTTATCTCGAGGAAAACGCATTGGATAAAAGAAGGGAAACCATACTTTTCAGTAACTATCAAGAAAGCTTTGAAACGTCCCCTTAGAATAATCATACATGACTGTGCTTAATCTGACACACAATATTTTTAGCGCAACGCAATCTGACTTTCAATAATCCCTACAAAAGAATGGCCCTGACTAACATCAACCTATACCACTCACAAATCATTTACCTCACAAAAATCTTCGTTACTCGAATTACTGCAATACAGCTAGCGCCACTACTGCCAGCTAAATAAAAGATTCTAACTACTGAAGGGACTAACTACTGATAGGCGTAGTTAGCAAAATGAAAGATTTTGATAAAGAAGAAACAATGTATTCACCTTAATAGTGTTCAAAAGTCATAATATATACAGCAGTTCATGACATCCAGTCTTACAAATTTACTGTCTCTGATGGACACACGTCCAGATCATCCGCTCTCAAAACCCCGCCATCTCTCTCCCCACATCCACCACTGCTGGCGGCTCACCTCCAACTGCGCAACGCTACGCGCTGTTAACAGCCAACTGCCTAATACTACAATAGCAAATTCCAACAATGCCGCCCAGCCACAGACTGCACACAGCACAGCCAGTGATTTTCATACAGAGCGCTACGTATCGGTGGCGTTACCAATATAAGAACCTAAGCAGCCTACTTACAGCTTATTTGAGGTGTATTACCCCACCTCTCACCAATAGAGTGCTTGTTTGAGGTCTATTCCCTACTTCTCACCCACCCAGTTGTTTGTTTGTAAGAATTAAGAGCTCAACAGTGTCACTGTCCACTACTATACACTTATTTATCCTCACGTGGAGTTAGTCGAGACAACTGAGAAGTGATTCCGATTTCATCCTCTGACATGCATTGATGATATGCTGAATCCTGTTAACACTTCGTTATGAGCTTCGCTCTTCAAGTAATCTCACAATCAAAAGTCAGGCGAAGTAAGATCTGGTGATCCTGCAGGTCAAGACAATGGACCGCGTCTTCCGCTCCACCGACGATTGTACACGCGATCTGATACTTCCTGGGTTGCTACAGAACAATGTGCTGGGCCAGCATCACGTTGAAACCTCTTTGTTTGTCACAAGTCCAAGGGGAAGTCAGCAAGCAATACTAGAAGGTCGTTCTCCAACCATTTTCGATATTTATCACCATTTAAGGTTTCATCGATAAAGAGTGGACCAATGAGTATATCACGTCACTCCACACCAAACATTCACATTCCACGGACGCTGGAGTTCATGTTAGCGTAACCAGCGTGGCTTCGTGAAGCTCTTCGCATCAGGGAACAATGCTCGAGCATAGAAATTGGAGCTTCTGCATAGTTGCTGGAGTGACCACTGGAAAAATTTTACTCTATTGTCGAAAATATCACCGTGAAGGTCCTGATTAGGTAAATATGAAGTGAAATATATTTTCTAAGTTTCAATAATTGACAAACAGTAGTCTGATTTGTTTGCGATTCTCGACTTAATTGCCACGTTCTGATACCGTAGTCTCATTATGATCTCCAGCAACTGTGCTTCACTGTTTTTCGTGGTTGTACAGTTCTCTCGCTGGGTACTGTCGAATAACCCGGCAGAAAGAAGCGCGTGATCGAACACTGTTTGGAAATCGTTGAGCATAAAGGGTTACAGCATCACTGAGATTCCTGTTCCTTTCTCCATAAATGTAAACTATTTTCTTTTTCCCTTCTATAGTATTAGTCCCTATTACAGTTAATAACGCAGTGACGGCACTGGGTGGGGGTGGGGGGTGGGGGGTGGGGGGAAATGAGAATTTATGCGGTTTTACATGTATATATCGTAAAGGACTCAGAATGCCGTAAATATGGTCGTATTAGAAATTGTAGAGCATTAATTTCTACATGGAATGTGACCAGACATAGTTTTTGGACCATCCGTCCCCATGCTAGTGCTCATCGAAGTTCGAAAAATTTTAAATTTTATGATAAATTTTCCCTTAACTTCTTTTCTTTTCATTATATCATCTAAACTAACCTATCTATCAATACAGTGGCACATACAAAAATTATATAGGAATAAATTTTCCTTCCCTTGCAACGAAAAGTTAATTTTGTGGGCTACACTTTTCCGTACAGGTCCATCTTTAAGTTCGGCCAACTCACACTGGTTGTGTAGTTGGGATGGGAGGTGGGGGGCAAGTGTAAGGATTTTTTGTTGTTGTCCCCCGTTTCGTGTTGGAATAAGATAACGAGTAAAACATAGTATTGTAAGACACCATACTTCGAGTCTTATCCGTAGTAAATAAAAATTTAACTAAAACTAGAAATTTACATTTAATTTTATTGCAGGTTGGAAACAAGCAGATGTAGAAACGAAGGATCTTGGTCCTGTGTGTGAAAAGACAATAGAGGAGAATGAGGCAGTGCCGTAAATCTGCATGTCTATTGGCTGCTTCAGAGAAAGTTAATGGAAGTGGAGCTGCACGTCGAGTCGGATAGCTTCAGCCAGCGTTCAGTTTTAAAACCACATTATTTTGGTGACACGTATGCCAGTGATGATTTCTTTTCTAAATAGCTAAGACCAAGTGCCGATCGGCGGGTTGCTGTCAGTACAGTAACCACTAGAGACTTGGGAGACAGTGTCTTGGAAACTGCAACTGCCCAGGGAGACTAGTGGGTTGAAGAAATCTTATCCCGATTGGCGAAAGATTTTATTGCTGATGGAGGTAGATACCAGCAGAACTGCACTCGAAACAGTTTCTTACCTGCTACGTTCAACAACCTTCAATAATTCTTCTTAATTTGATTTCATTTACTGGCTATTGGTTTGTAGCAGAGTATTAGCGGATAGTCAGATATAGTACAGACAAGATTTTCTCTATAGCATCACTACTAAATCTTTATAGAATATTTGTTCCTATGTATATCTCTATGTAGTACTTTAGAACAGTTTTTCGCAATTGGGGGAACCGTACTTTTCAGGAGTAACTTCTACAATTTAAGAAAAATTCTACAGCACACATTAAGTGAATGCTATCATTTACAAAGGGAATGAGGAAATATGAGAAACTTCTATTACAGAGTTGAATACAGGAAGCGTCTGATATGTTTTCCATGGTAGATGACTCCTACCTGGCCGACGTTGTAGTAAGATTCGAATTCTAAACTTCATTAATAAACCAACGTTAACATCTCCCAAATTAGCATCTAAATATTTTATATGCCTTCTGTACTTATTAAGACCTTTAATTTCATGTGAACAGTTTATCGACACCCAAAACACAAGCTATTAGTCTTGTAGTTCTGTTAGTCTTTTTTATGGGGTTACGCGCTGAGGCTGTGCAGAGCGCAGAAAGGCACCTTATAAACATAGACAGCAGACGCGCGCTAGCGTGGCGAGATGTTGCACTCTGTATGAGAATTGTCACTGCGTGAGCTGTCGTTTGACAGAAGAAATGGTTTCTCTAGCGAGTCACGGGCAGGTAGGGCGCCCGTAGCTTTGTACTCCGTCAGCCAGATGTCGGCGCCCTTTGAGCGCTGCTATTGCATTCATCATGTATTCGAAATTCTGATGCTTAGCAGACGACGAAATCTGCTCTAAAAGGACTTAGCTGGTTCTCCCAGTGTTGGAAAGACGCTGGGTAGAAAAAATATGATAATGACCGCCGTGACAGACTGAAGGTATTCGTTACAGACTGAAAATCAGGTATCTTTTAATGAAATGTAAACCCAGAAAGATACAGCTAAAATAATACTACAGAAATAAAGGAAAACTATAGCGAGCACGAGGGTATAGGTGCGCCCCCAGTGCGATGAATAGTTTTTAAGTTCCTCTATGTTAACCCGGCGTGAGTGAGGTCGGGTATGTCACACGCGACGTTTTTGAAGCGTTGATTATTGAATGTTATTGTTTTCACACAGATCTTGCTGTCACAGTAGCTGGAGGTAAGGGTGAGCGGGGAGAGGAGAGAGGGGGTGGGGGAGCAAGATGCATTGTTAAGTTTATTGTTGCGCCCGAGTCAGAGTGAGATACACCTGTGGAAAGGTGGCTATGGTACATCATACCCGACCTCGTAATCAGTGTTACATTTTTGAGTTGTCATCAAGTTTATGAGATATATGGTTATTTCTAGTAGTCTTTGACTTATTTTTGATTTTATATTTTTCAAGATGTCTTATAAAGAAAATGTACGTCGCGTACAAAAATGTCTAGGAAAAGTTTTGGAAAGCTGTTCAAATGCTAGTTCCTGTGACTCTGAGAGCGAAGAAGAGATTGACAGTTTCTCAAAGAAGTGACGAAAGTGATTCGGACCAAGAGGGTATTTTGTATGATCGGAAGAGCCAAAATCTGCGTTTGCGGTTCCTAGTCAGTCACCTGAGGTGCTTGGGATTTGTTACACGTGAAAAGATGGTACCAAATGGATGAAGGACAGTCCTTTGCAAAGTGTTCGTATTCGTTCAGAGAATATTATTACTAATTCTCCAGGCGTAAAAGGTGCTGCAAAACATGCCAAAACAGAGACAGAATGTTGGAGTCTTTTTTAACAAACAGTGTATTGGATACTACACTAACACATACAGATAATCAAATAAACAGTACCAGGCGATAGTATCCAGAAAATAAAGAGGAGTACCACATGAACGACGCAACTTTGGAGGATTTGAAGGCATTTATTGGGACTTTTATACACAGCGAGCCCAAACCGCTCAAATAAACAAAACTTGAACGATTTGTGGAGTACAGATGGTACTAGAGTTACAATACCCGGAACGTAAGGAGAAAGACTGACAATCTGGTTACTATAAGAGCTATTGTTCATAATTTTACTGCCGCGCGGGGTAGCCGCGCAGTCACAGGCGTCTTGTCATGATCCACGCGGCTCCCCCAGTCGGAGGTTCGAGTTCTCCCTCGGGCATGGGTGTGACAGATAAGCTCAGCTGATTTGTCCCATTGTCCTTACCACAAATTTCCAACTTTCGTTATTTTGTGGAAAATATTCAACAACACTGTATGCCGTCTGAGAACCTTACTATTTGTGAGATACTATTATCTTTCTGAGGAAGTTGTCCTTTCGGTGTATACATTCCAAACAAAGGGGCCCAATAAGGAATAAAAATATACGCTCTTGTAGGAGCGAAGACATTCTATATCCTCAAACTGGAAGTATACTTGGGAAAAGAACCACCAGGACCTTACTAGCTTACTAATTAAGCACAAGATATTGTAAATCGTTTAGTGGAGCCAGTAACGAAAATAAATAGGAATTTGACGTTCGACAATTGGTTTACTAGTTACCCCCTTACGTCCCATGTCTTGAAAGAACATTATTGACTTCTGTCGACACAGTCCGTAAAAACTAGATGAGTGTACCTGAGATTTTCAAAAAAGGAACAGAAGTATATAGTTATAGATTTCGGTTCAGAATGACGTTACATTGGTGTCCTACGTACCTATAAAAATAAAGTTGTGCTGGTTATATCAACTATACATCATGATAAAAACATAGAGTAATCGACGGGTGGTAGAAGAAAACCAAAAATGATTACTTACTGCAATACAACTAAAGTCGGTGTCGATGTCGCAGATGAACTGAGTGCCACCTATGATGTTTCCCGCAACAGCAAACGTTGGCCTATGAGATTTTTTTATGGTATACTCAATATGGCTGTCATGAATGCCATCACAGTCTACAGAGAAAAATCGTAGGTGACAAAACACGCGGGAAGCGCCTAGATTTCATTCTTAATTTGGATTCGAATCTTATAAATGATAGACTTCGCATTAGTCAAGAAAACGTAGTCTCTTTCAAGGGAAATTCGAAAGAGGATTTCTGGTCAACTGGGAGAAACTTCATCGCCCGTTCCAAATAAATTGACTGGTAGATATGTCAGATGCGGTGACTCTACTGAAAGAAAAAGACAGGAAAACAAAACATTATTGTTCGAAGTGTGAGAAGCCGATATGTATGGAACACGCGATTTTTATGTGCGGAGAATGTGCTGTATGTAGGTATGTAGGTCTATTTTTGTGCTGTGCTAATTGATGTCATAAAACATTTTTATTTTCTTTTTCTGTTTTATAACTAGAAGATAATATTATGTTAATTAATCAAACAAACTGTAAATTTGTTCGAATTTTGTATGAAAAATTGTTAAACTTCTGAAACCTGTAGTCGGCTGCTTTGGTCGAGCGGTTCTAGACGCTTCAGTCCGGAACCACGCTGCTGCTACGGTCGCAGGTTTGAATCTAGCCTCGGGCATGGATGTGTCTGATGTCCTTAGGTTAGTTAGGTTTAAGTAGTTCTAAGTCTGAGGAACTGATGACCTCAGATGTCAAGTCTCATAGTGTTTAGAGTCATTTGAACCATTTTGAAACTTATACTTTATCTGAGAATATATAGACACTTCAGTATTTCACCCAAAACAAGGTTTTATACCTTAAGCATAGTATTTTGCTTACTCATATTGTTTAATAGAAACCGTTATTAATATCCGAAGTAAAAAGTACTTAATACAGGATTATAGTATAAAATATTTATCATCAGAGTTTCGGGCATCTCACACTCACCTCATAACTGGTGTAGTAATGTCGAACCTCATTCATGCTGGGTTAAACAACTTACAAACTGTACGAACATTAAAAAAATCTAGCTCGGTGTCAACTACATTGATTTTCATAAACTAAGTGTCAATGGATATGACCCGTAGGGACATCGAATAACACCAAAACTGTGATAAACATTATATCGTTTTTAACTACGCGCCGGAATGTGTATTTCATGTCACAGAAATCGACAAATTTAACCACAAGGTTAATTTATATCTTAAAGCTAGCGGCAGCATTAGTTAATGACAATAATTAGAAAGCAGAAATAGGTTCATAATTAACTGTTTAAGTTTATTAACGACACTTCATGTTATTATCCGAAAAACACGATGTGTACTAAAAATCTAATTTGAACACTGAAACGTTCATAAAATTTGGAAGTGATTTCATATGTGATACTCGTATATATCAAAGTATTTTTATTTTTACATGATCACGAAGCAAATTTGCTCGAATTGACTCGTGTGACCTATGTGACAATATAAACACAGGGCCACCAACTTGTCTCTCGCAGGCTGGTATGGACAACATTCGCGAGCAGTCTGTATGATTTTGATGTGCGGCGAATCGGTCTCTTCGTGAAAATATTGAAGTTTTTCTGTGCCGAATTCTGGTCGTTGAAAATTTTTACGTGGGAGCTGGTGAACATTTAGTAATATTCTTGAGCTGTGGCCTTAAGGGTATTTTTTCGTAAGGTGACGATTTCGAACTCTGAAATTTTACCGCCGATCTACAGTGTGGATTCCGATTTGTGATTTTTGTCAGTTAGTATCTGAGAATTTTAATTATAATCTGAGTAAGATGGACTGAGAGTTTCTCTGGGCTTTCGAGTGAACAGGTACGTAGCTGAGATATTGCCTGGTTATTTAAGTCTTGTACAGGATAAACAGTCAGCCTTGGAAGTTGAAAAATTCGTAGCTGCATGTCATAAGGAAAATAAATCCAATGATTTCGAGAAATTCATACCTCTGTGAGTTGTAAGCTTTGTTACGCAAATCCCTGTCTGAATATTCGATTTTTGATGCTAAATTTCTATTTAATAATAGAAATAGTGAAGAGTGAATAGTTGGTCCCTAGAAGCTAATGCGGACAGACTTCAGAATAATCCAACGTTTAACTATGGCCAGTGATGGGTTGCTATAGATAATTTGCACAGTAGTGCTGGGGGCTAAGAGCTCTTTCAGCCATCGATTGGACATTGACTCTCAACTGACATTTATACTTCACTTTTACTTGTACATTTACGAGTTAGCTAGTGCAAAAACGAATTAGTGGACAGTATAATACGGTTGTAATGCAAACTCTTGTCTTCACAAAAGTTCTCTTCATTTTGACTATTATGTCTGTACTTGTATTTTTGATGAATTGCGTACACTGATCGCTAGGGTTTTTTCTTTCCGTTGCAGGTATTTTGGTTTTTTCTTTTGAACATTAAAACTGTACCTAACCAGTTTCCTCTTTTTTTCGTTACTTTTTTCTCACTCTGTAACTTTTTAAGTAATAAACTGACAAACTCGTCAGCAATACGTTTTGTTTAGACACACATCATCGAAGCGCTATTAAGTTGTTAGAAACTGCTCCTAGTCTCTAGATCAAGGACTGCAGCGAGGGTGGGCCACCAAAATCAATTACGCCACAGTCATCTCATGTTCTGATCGGATCGTTTCAGGTTAAGTGTGAAACACGATAGCTCAATTACGCAGTTAGTCGCTAATTAGGTTTCCAGTGATGAGACGTCATGTAGCTGTCGCGCGCCTGTTGCAGAGGAGTCCTTTAAATCGTCTGCACGGCCTGTTTCATATGAATACGTACTCGGACGAAGTGTCACAGCATTCAGATGGAAGAAAGTGCAATATTATACTAATTTAGTCTATCGGCACGCACGCGACAGCATGCGCTGCCTAATATGTTACAGAACGCCGCGCATGAAAATGGGGTTTTTCCGGGGCTCATACCTTGCATTGTATTGATGATAAACTGATACGGTCAAGTGTTTTGGATAGCCCTTGTGCTAGGGCCCATTTGTATACCCAACACAAAATTCGCCCTAAAGTAACTATCCTACAGTACAGTTTGAGAATTACAAACATCCTCCAGCTCATGCAAATCGGTTGGTTTTTTTCATTAAATGTGGCCTATGATGCACTTTAAGGAGCTTATGGAGGCACAGTTTAGTTCATGGGCATTTCCTGGGAAAATCCTAAAAAAATTTTCACCATTTTTTCGCAATCAGCAGCGGATTTCTAAATAACAAAACGCAGCAAATTGCTCAAATTTCAACGGTGTATTGTCTAGGTTTTTATCTAGAAGAAACGTCTTCCAGTTTTCAAAAATATTTACCCTTTATCGAAAAACATTCCAAAATTTTAATTTTTGGGTACTAAAACTGAGCTGCAGATTTCAAGTCGGCTAAGAACAGCAAATGGGTGAAATTTTCACGACATATTCTTTAGAGCAAAGCTTGAAAATTTTCATGATATTTTTATCCGTTTCACAGATACAGTGGTTCAAAGTTACCCTACTTGTACACTTAAAATACGCACGTAAAATACTGTGTGAAGCAAAAACGCTGTTTATAAAGTGACGTAGCACGGAGAAGTATGCTTTAAAGTATCTCCGTAATCGTCAGAAGAGTTCTGTCAACACAATGTTATATATACGATTCACATACAAAATTGTTGTGCACGGTAAACCATGCCTGAGGTGTAAAACTAGTTTTGCATTATTTCAGTTTGACGTAAGTCAACTATCAAAGTTTACTGACCCATAATTTCTTTTCATGTGAGTGTCATGTCTTACTATACCACGCCAAAACAAGGGAACCAGCGACAATATATTCCTAAAGGAGCATAAAAAAATAACATGCACCTGTCTTAAAAGTCGAATACCAGCTGCCTCATTGTACATTCCTCAGTACCTTTCAAAATTTATGCAAAAATTTGGGAATGCGAACATATTCGCGCTTTTTATGCTGAGAGAGATGGAGACAGTGGCATTGGGCCAGAGAGGAAAAAAGCAATAAATACTAGAACCAAGGAGACAGTGATTGTGGAATAGAAGGAGCGAAGGAGAGAATTACAATATGAGAGAATGTGATGGTCACAATGGCAGTGGAATTTAGTTGACAGTGGCACAAGGTTGCTAAGAAATGAGTGAGGGACACGGTGCCAATGGGAGAGGAGGAGAAAGAAGAAGTGCACGTGAGCTAGTGATAATGAGAGACAAACTCTGCGACAGTGACAACGAGGAAGAGTGTGAGTGGCGTGTGAAGAGGGACTCCCGTCGGGTAGACCGCCCGCCTGGTGCAAGTCCTTCGATTTGACGCCACTTCGGCGACTTCCTCGTCGATGGGGATGAAATGATGATGGTTTGATTAGGACAACACAAAGCCCAGTCCCTGAGCGGAGAAAATCTCCGACCCAGCCGGGAATGGAACCCGGGCCCTTAGGATTGACAGTCTGTCGCCCTGACCACTAAGCTACCGGGAGCGGAGGAAGAGAGAGATAGCGACAGTGCGAAGAGGCAACAACTGCGAGAAAGAAGTAGATGGATGTGAGCAACTTACAGCGATGGACTTGTGGATGTGAGCTAGTTACAAGTCAGGGTTGTGGGAATGAGTTGTGAACTGCGTGTTGAAAGGAGCGTGAATAGTTTTGCATGCCAAAATGTTTGGGTTAACTTTTAAAGGTGACGAGGAAGGCATAATGTGGCAGCTGGTACCGAACTTCCAAGTAAGTCTTTTAAAACAGGAGCATATTCGCGTGTTTTGTCCTCCGATAGGAGCATTTTTCGGCTGCTAAACAAAATGTTTGCGTTAGTGTGTAAGAAACTACAAAGATACGTGTGCAGGTGGTTTGGTAGAGTTTATGTGTAGCTTGTTGTAATAGCTGTCTGGTACCGGTGACAGTAATAGTCCAATGCATATTTTGTGATATGATCCTAGTTAAGTCTAAGAGTGGTTTCTCCATTTTATTTTTTACTGCTGAAGCTGTTCCATATATTATTACTGTGGCTGAGGGCCAGGGGTTCTAATTTGTTTATGTTGTTGGGCACTTGCATGAGTTAGGGCAAAATTTGGGTTTATTCTTTTATTTGATGGAACACATTTTGGTACTGATTGTACGGACCACTACTTAAGGACTTTCAAAGGCTACAAAAACAATTTCCTGTATTGAAAATGTATGTCTATTCTGTTCGTGTTAAGTAAAACAATTTTTAAACTGAGCACCTATCTGCCCAACCCCTCTCTCCACTCCCCTTTCCACCCCCCTCTACACCCCCTCCCTCCAGCCTGAAACCCATTCCAACTTGATAGCTCGCTATAACTTTATAACTATAATGACGTCAGTGGTGTCAAGCAAATAGCTCCATTTAGGGCAGGGTGGGGGTTTTCTGATGAAATCTGGTTCTGACTCGATGGAAATGATGACTGTGTTTTAATTAGTAGGAAGCCAGTTGAGCGCCTGCAAAAACCCTACCTGCGTGCAAGACACACCTGGAGTTGGACCTACATTGGTGCGAATTCGTATGACAACAGAAGCACTCTCGTTGTTATCCCACGCACCCTGACTGCAAATCTGTAAGCCTGTAAGTCATCCTGTTGTTTCGACCTGTTGTTCTGGAATACATGAACAGCATTCCAGGCTGTGTTTTATAGCAGGATAACACTCGTCCACATATCGTTGTTGTAACCCGACATGCTCTACAGAGTGTCGACAAGTTGCGTTGGCCTGCTCGGTCACCAAATCTGTCTCCAATCGAGGACGTATTGGACATCATCGGACGACAAAACCAGCGTCAACAACAAACAGCATAAATCGTTACTGTATTGGCCGACCAAGTGCAACAGGCATGGTATTCCATCCCACAACCTGACACCCAGCACCTGTACAACACAATTCATGCACGTTTGCATGCTTGCCTTCAACATTTTTGTGGTAACACCCGTTATTAATGTATCAGCATTTCACATAGCGCAATGGTTTGTCTCGAGCTTATATTAACCCGTGATCTTGCCTTGTTGATTACTTAAATATCTTACCTAGCCAAGTTTATGTCCGAAATTTCGTTACTCTACATTAATTATTTTTGGTGTTTCGGTATTTTGGTCAGTGTACGACGTACGGCTGTAAAATAATGGAAAACATGTTGTACGCCTGCGCCAAAAATGAACGACCAATAGCTGTGTAGCGTGGAGCCTTCTCAAGTACAACGTGGTCTTCGTTTGTGTAAGTTGTACGTTTTAAGTTTAGCTAGTTCCTCTAAATATGAATGGCAAGAGCAAGGCATAACGCTTGTTTATGTCCCCACATCAACAGATCAGGTGTTGAAGTGCGGACGCATGAGCGCAATACTATTAGTCTTTACTGGCAGGCGTACTCAACTTAGTGGTGCAGCGAGAGAATGTCGATAGATTACTAGACGCAGCGAGAAAACAACCACCACTCTGTTCACAGAGGTGCATGCGTTATTTCCTGGTTTAACGAACAATAAGGCACCCAATCGCATCCAACTTGTCCGCTCAGTCAACTGATTTCAAACGGACAGAAAGGGGTATTTGTACACATTCTGTAATGTAGCATTCAATGTCTGAGTGTTTGACTAATGCTTCAGGATCTAATTATCAATGAGTGGCTTCAGTAGCCTTTGGCATACATGATGAAACTTGTGATGTATAATTCTCGCCGAACTGGGGTCATTAAGCAAGACCAGAGATTGTGAGCTGACACATCAGCATAGCGTTACGTCATCCGTAGCTCGTGGTCGTGCGGTAGCATTCTCGCTTCGCACACCCGGGTTCCCGGGTTCAATTCCCAGCGGGGTCGGGGATTTTCTCTGCATCGTGATGACTGGGTGTTGTGTGCTGTCCTTAGGTTATTTAGGTTTAAGTAGTTCTAGGGGACTGATGACCATAGATGCTAAGTCCCATAGGGCTCAGAGCCATTTGTAGCGCTACGTCTTCTGAGGGTGACAAATTTTTGCCGGTGCTGTTATGTTTCCTGCTCGTAATTTTTAACTTGCGCGCCGAAGAGGATAAAAAGAGAAGATAATGTCCCACGAACAACTACATTCCGAGATTCATCTAAAGTTAGGAAGGTAGGAATAGCACTTACTAGGCACTGTTATAAAATTTCAACTACCACTTTAGTAGTGAAAACCGTGCTTCGTTTCGAGTGCTAGTATTCAGTACGGCAGTAACACTTGTCTTATCTGGTGGTAAGTGGCATTGGACAAGATTTCTAATAACCGTAAGCTTTAATCTAAATAATCTGTACGATTATGTCTGACACATGTAGCAGGTTTGTAATCCATGAAAATAAAAGCTACTCTGAATAGTGACTATGACGATGTAGCTTACCAAATAAGATCATGAAACTGGCACATGATTTTTAAATTAATCATCCTCTTCAGGTTGTAATCCTTTTCTTTTCTTAAATAATCCTGTGATGAGGATAGGCTCTATTCACTGTAAACTTATGTCATGTTAGAATGTATTCCACATACATACATTGCAATGATAAATCAGATTTCAGGGTCTTACATATTCTAAGCTAGTGAGCTGAGAGAAAATGACTACAGCGATATTTGAATTACGAGCACAAGCGTCTCTAGAATCGGACGCGACCGACAGTCAAATATATGAAAACACGTGAAAATATCTCGAATCACGACTTTGTTGTTCGCGGGTTACGACTTATCATCGAAATAAGATTATATAAGATGAACCGCAAACAACCAGTGGTTATACGCGGAGTTCGAGATCGGAATGGAAAGCATGATCAAGGAAACCACTGAAGTGCTTTCAAAGGAACTCTGCAGCATATGACTTAAGCATTTTGTGGGAAATTACGCAAATCCTATATCTGGATGACTCTTTGCGGATTCAGTTTCTGATGATTCCTAATATGATTTCCATACATTAAACAATTTGCTAAGCAATTCAGTCAATTTCTATTAACCTGTTTAGAAATAGCTCGAAGACATAAAATCGGGTGTCAAGCGCTTGAGGTAGTCTTAGAAGAGGCATGTAGCATGGTACAGAGAGTGGAGGATAAATTTGCCCTACTTTTGTCTACGATCACAAATTTTTCTAGCGTCAAATTATCGGTTCCGGTCAGCAGTGACCACATTCTGATAGGAAGTAAATGGAAGAGAAATCAAACACAGCTAATGGAAAGTGTACAGCTGCAAACAATAAATTATGCCATAACGAAAAACCGTGACTTCGTATATATAGAATCTATGCGCTTAAATGTTTCAAAATGAGTCCTAGTATGATAAATCCATAGAGGCAACATTAAAAAGTACACAAAAAATCAGGTTAGCATTGTCCCACATAATTATTATGGTGCGAACTGGGGCACAGTCCCGGCAGTGATTCATAAAAAACTGAGGTGCAGCTGCCTAAGAAATACGTTTGTGTCGTATGCTCGCCAGATGTCGTGAGGCCTACACGTATTTGACCAAAATACGAGGAGCGTTCAGTAAGTAATGCAACATTTTATCTTCTCCGCCAATTTAAGTGGAAAAAATGGAGTATCTGTTGTGGAATATCGTCGAATATTCTTGCTCTGGCCTCTATAGTTTCATGAAGTTCCGATAGGCGGAGGCTGAGACGCCCTGCTAAACCTGCAGGACAGGATAGGTAGTTGGAATTGTGGAAAGGAACCAAAATGAGCGGCTGTCAGTTACACTCGAACACATATAACTTTATTTATTTGATCAAACATTACAGTACAAATTCTTGAACTTAGTTATCGGCTGAATACGCCACACTATCTTATGCCTTAACTGCACAACCACTTTAATTAAAAAAACGGTTAAAAGCCATTAACTCAAAATTCAGACGCAAAAAAAAAAAAAAATATTTAGAAGGCAGAAGGCCTCACGTTAACCAAGTTCTATACTTTGGTTGAAGGCCCAAATATCTATCTCACACTTAAAAAGCAACAACCTTAATTTAAAGACGGTTGAAGGCCGATGATTTAAGATTCAAGGAAAATTAAATAATAAACACAAGGCAAAAGGCCAGTAAATTAGGCTGAAGGCCCCAACAGTCTGATGCTCAAAATACAATGATTCTTAAATTTAAAACGACTGAAGGCCCGTGACTGAAAGCACAACTAAAATAATTTTTTGGTAGACAGAAGATGCAAGGCTTGATCTTTAAACAAAATTTTAATTAGGCTGAAGGCCCAAACAATCTAAAACTAGAAAAGCAAGGATCTTTAATTTTAAAGCGGCTGGAGGCCCATGACTTAGAACACCACTAAAAGCAATTCAACTTTAATTCAAAACCGTCGGCTATGAGCCATACAAATACAGACAACAGAAAATAGGTAAAGGCAATGCAGCTAACGGCGCTCAGAAGTTTCGGGGGTCTGCCAGCACTTGAAATGCTTCATCCGACGACAACCCAACCAACAGACCCACCGACAAGGTAGCTTGCGCTCCACTCGACCAGCACACAACCGGGAGGTTAATGCAAACGTAAAAGGCATGGACGCCCACAACCAAGCATACATTAAGCTGTCAAACTACACACCATGCTGGACAGTTACAACACGGTGAGGGAAGGACACTGCCTGAGTTTACGTCAACGACCAGCGCAGTAACCGGAACGTTAATGGCCACAAGGCAGAAAATTCCGCTGGTGCACTTCAATTGCAAATAACCAAATACAGTTAGACTCCACCGGACGGTGGCTAAGCCTTCGCCAACTCGAACACACACGTTGTTGCTCGCGGGACTGTCCCAACTGCCAACAACAAGAACTAGACGGCACAATATGAACAGTCTTGACTTGCTGGTAAATTAAATCCAAACTCAACTTTCGTGTCCAGGGTCGGTGAGCCACGGACCTTGTAACACTGGGAACAGCCTCACACACTCAGACACTGCGCAGAGACCGCCAGTGGGCCTCGCCAACCCGCTCCACGCCAATCGACCGACTCCACACCTGAGCACGGAGACAGCACTAAAATAACTGAGCAGTCGACATCACAAGCTGCACACAGCTTCACGAACACTTGCAGAAAGGACTAGGCAATACTAAAGGCAGCGACTGTGCAATAACAAGGACGAATCGAGAGCCGGCACACACAGGCAACCCGTAAGCCAACATACACATTTTCTGACAAAACGACCGACCGATGACCAACCAAAGTGGTCCTCACTCAAGTGATATGTATCGGCAACCGTCGGGCGAGCCATGGCTGTCCGGACCTCACTGCAGCCGCGCCCCAACTGAACTTCTGCCGCGTCCTAAGTCAAACAGTTCAAGGGCTGAACTGCACCGCTAACGCCTCCGAACTCACTGGCAGATCCGAACTAACTCCGAACACACGGCAACCGGGAAGAAACAGCAGTTAGCAAAGATAATACGCTAGGGCTTATATAGATAAGCGCCGCTGCTGCCGCTCACGGCCAGGCAAGGTAGCAACTCATTGACACCTGTAAATGAAATTAACATAACGAGGTGGTAGTACAGTAAGAGAAGGATGTCAAATGAGATATGGCACGAACACGAGCCATGCACGGTTCTGCGGCGTTGGACTTCAAAATGGCGCCTGTAAAGCAGGTGTTTTCCAGGCAGAGAGCTAAGATTGAGTTTCTTTTGGTGGAAAACTATCGCATCGCAGATATTGCTAGGTGATTGCAGAATGGCTACGGACACATGACAGTGAACAAGACGACGGTGAGCTGTTGGGCTGGTAGGCTGTCATCAGTGTTGGGCTAAATCGAGGTGATCGAAGGATCACCTCTCTGCACAGCTGGATGTCTCTGTTGGTTATGCTGACACACCTCCGACCATTTGAGGTACTCCAAGGTGCATGCCGGCTGGGTTCTCGGCGCCTAACATAAGACCATAAAGAGCAACGGAGGACCTTCAGTATGTTCGCGCACTTTAAGGCTGATCGTGACGATTTTCTATCGTACATCGCAACAGACGATGAAATACGAGTACATCACTTCGAACCAGAAACAAAACGGCAATTAGAGGAGTAGCACCACACCTTCTCTCCATTGAAGAAAATGTTCAAGAACGTAACCTCAGCGGGTAAAGTCATGATGACGGTCTTCTGGGATCTTCAAGGGGTTATTCTGTTTGATGTTCTCCGTCACGGTGGAGCCATCAGCTCACAAGTGTATTGTGCTGCCCTAAGGAAACTAAAGAAACAACTTCAGCGTGTTCGAAGTTCTCATTCTCCATGACAACACAAGACCTCACATAAGTCTGCTCACCCCCGAGCAGCTCACAAAACTTCACTGAACTGTTATTGAACTGTTGTTCCTCATTTACGCTACAAACCGGACGTCGCACCTTCTGCGTTCCGTCTGTTCGGTATACAATAGGGGATGCAGTCAATGGGAAGCTGTACATCGATGGTGGGGTCGTCGGCCCAACACGTCGGCTCAGACGTCGAACAGTAGAGCGGTACCATGAGGGCCCACAGGACCTCCCACGAAGGTGCCGTTAGGTTGTAGTGTTTAACGGAGATTATGTTGAGAAACTGGGTTTTGTGGCCAAGAAAATGGGGACTAATACGGTGTATTGGAATCCTGATCAAAACCAAGCTGTTTCCAGTAAAAAAGAAGTGCATTACTTATTCTAGTCCCCTCGTACTTTTACACGAAATTGCAGTAAAATGAAAACTTAGGTAAAATAATGTCATATTAGGATGTGTAAGTTTCTACAGCACTAAAATTAAATACATTAAAACAAAAATGAAGTTAAATTTTAAAAAGCAAATGAGTGTGTGACAAAGTGCGAGTCAATATCGTTATTGAGTTAATATTATATAACCACAAATGACATAACAAACAAAATGCTGAAGGCGACAACAAAGTTACAAAGAGTGATAAAGTGACTAGTAGAAGGAAGCTGAATGTATCAAATAAGAGACTGGATTAAGTGATCAGGACTGTCCGCTTTGGTAGCCACTGGAATGCGCTGGAATGTGGCGTAGGCAAGACGAAGTGAAGAGACAAAACCGCTAGAGGGTCCCTCGTACCCCGCGGCACGCTGTACCAAGAAACGTATCACCCAACACTATGACACTTAATAAGATCATATAGTCAATTACATACATTACACAGTATTAACAGAAAACAGACAACAAAGCAATCGGGTAACACTGGCAGTGAAAGGAAATAAAGCATACTGTATATCTTATGCACTAGGCCACAGCAACGAGAGATGTACACTGAGGTGCAAAAGTAATGAGATACATTCTAACATTGTGTACGAGCTCCTTTTGCCCGCTACATTGCAGTAACTCGACGTGGCATTAACTGCAGAAATATTCGGCTATTCAGCTTCTACAGCTATCCATAGCAGCGAAAGTGTGGGCGATGCAGGATTTTGTGCACGAAATAACCTCTGATTATGTCCAGTAAATATTAGATGCAATTAATGGCCGGAGATCAGGGTGGCCAAATCATTCGCACGAAGTTCACAGAATGTTCTTCAAATCAATCGCGCACAATTGTGCCACTGTGACGTGGCGCATTGTCATCCGTGAAAATTCCTTCTTTGTTTCGGAACATGAAGTTCATGAATGGCTGCAAATGGTCTCCAAATAGGCGCACGTAGCCATTTGCAGTCAATGATTCATGTAAACACAGCTGACACCATTCTGTAGCCACCCCCACTTGCACAGCTTGGATCCATGGTTTCGTGGGATGCGCGCCCCACTCGAACCCTACCATCAGCTCTTACCAACTGAAATGTGAGCTTATCAGACCAGGCCATGGTTATCGAGTCGTCTACAGTTCAACCGTTATGGTCACGAACCCAGGAGAGGGGTTGCAGGTGATGCCGTGCTGTTAGCAAAGGTGGTCGCAACGGTGGTCTGTTGTCGTAGCTCATTAAACCCAAATTTCGCCCCACTGTCCTAACCGATAGGTTCGAAATTGTTCAAATGTATGTGAAATCTTATGGGACTTAACTGCTAAGGTCGTCAGTCCCTAAGCTTACACACTACATAACCTAAATTATTCTAAGGACAAACTCACACATCCATGCCCGAGGAAGGACTCTAACCTCCGCCAGGACCAGCCGCACAGTCCATGACTGCAGCGCGTCAGACCGCTCGGCTAATCCTGCGCGGCCCCGATATGTTCGTCGAACGTCCCATATTCATTTATGCTTTTGTTTCATGCAGTAATACCTGTCTGTTATAACTGACAACTCTACGCAAACACAGATGTTCTCTGTCATTAAGCTAAAACTGTCTACTACTGTGATGTCCGCGGTGAGAAGTAATGCCAAAAATTTGGTAATAGCGGCACACGCTTGACACTGTGGATCATGGAATACTGAATTCCCTAATGATTTCCGAAATGGAATGTCGCATGCACACACCACTCCACTGCCGCCCCAAACCGAACCCAGGGTTATTGTGCGGTTGGGTCCGTAGTGGACACTCCCCCCCCCCCCCCCCCCCCCCCGAGAACTTCTCATACCAGACGAGTGTAGCCCCAAACCCTTGCGTCGTAAAGTGATTACGGCGTACGCGTACGTGGAACCGGTGTTTGTGCAGCAATCGCCGACACAGTGCAACTGGCAACTCAGGCGGAATAAGGCGAACCAGCCCGCATTCGTCGAGGTAGATGGAAAGCCGCCTTCAAAACCATCCACGGGCTGGCCGACACACCGGACCTTGACACTAACCCTCCGGGCGGATTCGTGCCGGTCGCCGACACGTCTTCCCGCTCGGGAAGCAGCGCGTTAGACCGTGCGGCTAGGCGGGCCGGCTGATTCACCTGAGTACAAGTGACAGCTTCCCCAGTGCACTGCCCGTTCGTACCTTGTGTGCGCGATACTGCCATCATCTGTATTTGTGCATATCGCTATACAGTGACTTCTGTCACCACTGTGTACATAGTGCACGATTAATGAGGGACATTTCAATGAAAGCAAACTGAGCTTTAGACACAAAATCTTTACCTTCGGGCTGCATATTTCCTACCTCCTGCTTCTTATGTTTATAAATTTCTAGCTCTTACAACAAATGGATAGCACGGTCTCTTAATGGTCTGTAGAGAATGTGCATGCTATTTACAACATTCGGTAAAGTACGGCTGGTTTCTGTTAAATTGAACCCAAAGACAGTTTTGTTACGTGGCTGAGGGCGCTCGTTAAACCTAGCAGAAGATGTGTGGCTAGTTGGACCGATGAAATACTTATCACAATTATCTCATTCGGTCTTGTATGTTACAGAGCCGTCACATTTGTCAAATGTACTTCTCAACTTACGATTTACAGAAGGTTTTAGATATTTGTTAACTTAGAAAGCCAAATCTAAAATCTGATTTTTTAAAATGTTTCTCAGTTTGTTGGGACATATTGTCATCAAATTGCAGTGGAATGGTTACACAGAGATTACTGCACAAACATAGTTTCGAGACAACTATACCTCAGTGTGTTACTAATAACAGCGCAGTTCACATGATGACTTTGCCGGAACTATGGGCAGTTCAAAAATGGCTCTGAGCGCTATGGGACTTAACATCTATGGTCATCAGTCCCCTAGAACTACTTAAACCTAACTAACCTAAGGACATCACACAACACCCAGTCATCACGAGGCAGAGAAAATCCCTGACCCCACTGGGAATCGAACCCGGGAACCCGGGCGTGGGAAGCAAGTACGCTACCGCACGACCACGAGCTGCGGACTATGGGCAGTTCAGACCACATTTGAAGTAAATGCTTGTATTTTGTGTATTTTTGGATGATGTACTGTTGTTAACATACCACAGAACACGTTTTAAACTAACGAACAGAACACGGCAAGCGCCATGCTCGATATTCCAGAAATTTCGTTCAGTCGAAGACAAGTCAAAATAAGAAAAATCTGTCTCGGCTTGTCCGCAGATATTCGACCGTATCTTAAAAGCGACGGTCAACGTTTTTGAGGTATTTCTCAGTTACTTTATGTGCCTTTTACCGTAAGTCATTGGGGCTGTGGTTAGCTTGCCGGCTACGTAACTTTGCGCCCTGTGTTCGAAACCCGATTGTAATTTTTATTTTTGTTTTCATTTAAATAACCATGTACGTCTGTAACAGAGTACTCCATGAATGTATTGTATGGATATAACCTTTTCCTTATTATCTCCTAAATGTATATTCAGGTGAACGAATTTTTAAAAATGAAAAAATTATTTAAAATTGTTTTCAATAATATTACTGTAGTGTATCTTCATTGCTGATCTGTTGCAAGCACCAGTTTTTAAAACTTTATCATTGATGTATATTTCGACGCGAAATTATTGCCAAGGCGTGAAATCTTCACCAGTATAAACGACCGATCCTTTCCGAGTGAGATTGACACCAAGAAATGTCACTGTAGCAAACTACCTTCGTGCGATCGACGTAGTGTCCTGAATATCTGTGTTTCAAATGCTTGTACTATCCGTTTCATTAAAGGGAATGCACCATATCTTCCTGAAGAATTACCATATGAATAAAATACAGCAATTAAAATAAGAATTGATCTAAGAATGAAGAACAGAGTGTATAACCCCTCAAAAAACCATAGACATATATGTTATATAATAAATGTGTGACACTTACTTTGAAATCCAGTAGTTATTATGCGATTAATACAACGATTCTGTAACGCGTAATTCGATAAGGAACATTCGTCTAGTAACTATATACGGACATGGGTAGTATAATGACAATAACAAAAATAAAATAAAATAAATAGAAACAATAATCGGGTTTCGAAAACGAGGAACAAAATTATGAATCCACGACGGTAATCACTGTGTCTCTATTTCACCGGAGAACACCGCCACTAAAAGGCACTTGAAGTACCTGGAAAATGTCTCGAAACTATGACCATCGTTTTTTTAGAAACGGAAGAGTATCTACAGACAATCCGAGACATTGTTAGCTTATTTTGACTGCTCTTCCACTGAACGGAGTTTCTGAGAAATCGGGTGATGGCACTTAGCTTATTCTCTTCGTAAGTTTGCGTTTTCCTACATTGTGCCATGTTTTCTAAATGCATTGAAATATTACTTACGATATAATTGATTGTTTTAACACCTGGACTGTCTATTACTTGTATTTGGTTTTCCTACCTTTTTCGTCAGGTCCGAAGATTGTCACTGTTGATCGGCACCAACAGCTTAGGATAAAAACTTCGTCCTCATGGACTGAAATAAAAGACATTTACTCTATGATCTATTTTGTACACATAGAGGAATTCAAACCGATTGGCAGTTGTTCTTTCAGTATTATGGATGGTATCGTGGCATACGGTTTACGTTTCGGAGATTTTAGAAGGTGAGAAGCGAAACATTTATGCTGTTGAGAATGTAGTGTGCACGAGGCGTGTTGAGAGTTTGTATATGGGATGGAGTGGAATGCAGGCGTGTTTGAGGATCGCTGTCGGGGAGAATTTCTGAAAGGCTGGAGAATTTTTCGGCAGCATTGTGTTCGCCTCTGTCTGGCTGTCCAATACAGCTGGCTGGGCATCCCGAGATATCATGTCGGATCGATGACCGGCCGGCGAAGCGCAGGTCGACCGGTCAGACGCGTCCGGAATGCTGCCGACTCGGCATCTTCACCCTCCGCCGGAGTCGGCAGGTCCGTCTCTATTACTTGGCGGGCGTTCCCTCCCATCCCGACATACCTGCCCACTTGCCACTCGCAACTTGGCGCCAGTCGTACACACGCACGATTTTAGGACACGCTCCGCCTTTGTCGGCGGCCCCGAAAGCGGGATATTGCGGCTCCGGCATCCGATAGGCGCCCCTTGTATCACAGTCCGGGCTGGGCCCGCTGTCTGCCAGGTCGTCCGCTTATTGGAGGGCGGACAGAGTCCAATAAGCTGGCGAGCGCACCTGCTACAGACGGGCACCTGCCACCCAGAGACAGAGGGCGCGGCGCGAGTCCCCTACCGGACAGGAGTTCGCTTTTTGTGGCGTACGCTCAGTGCAGAGACCAGCGGTTTGCGTCACAGGTGGGGGGCATGGAATCCCCCTTTGTATGCAACCACGACTGAAAAAGTTTTCATTCGGAGCAGCAACATTACTTGCGCTCGTGTGGAGAAGAAGCAGGAGAGGTACCAGAAAATAATGAGATAACAGGTATCAAATGCCCGATGACCAAAGTGCTTACGTGGAAAGCAGATTTATAGTAACGAGATTTACATCCGCACTGACACTGTTGGAGACGTCAAGTGCTATACGTTAATCACCTTGACTGAACGCCAAGAAACTTATATTCCAGTGGAACGTCGGGGCAGATTAAAACTGCGTGTGCGACTGGGATTCGAACCTGGTTCCTTTGTGTTTCGCGAGGAAGTGCTCTAACGGAAAGGTACGGTTTCTTGTCCTATTTCGACACACTTTCACTCTGTTCAGAAGTTTCAAATTGGTGCACTCTCCACTGCTCAGTTAACATTCATTCTGGGAACAATCCCCTAGAGTGTGGATAAGCCATGCCTTCGCATTATCCTTTCTTCCTGGAGTGTAGTCCTCCAAAGTATGCGAGACCCAAAAATGGTTCAAATGGCTCTGAGCACTATGGGACTTAACTACTGAGGTCATCAGTCCCCTAGAACTTAGAACTACTTAAACCTAACTAACCTAAGGACATCACACACATCCATGCCCGAGGCAGGACTCGAACCTGCGACCGTAGCGGTCACGCGGTTCCAGACTGTAGCGCCAAGAACCGTTCGGCCTCTCCGGCCGGCTGCGAGACCCATAAACCTCCTCGAATCACAATATAAGAAGTACTGGATATGACAACACGACTAATGCGTAACTGCTGAAGGATACCCGAATGCTCGCCAGTATATGGCAAGTATATTAAACTCAGCAGTCACGCACTCTGTGAACAGGGTACCTAATAAAGTATTCTAATGGGGTAACAGTTTCGCACTGCCGTCTAATGAGTAAAATATGAGCTTACGGAATATCAGTCCAACTGTGACTGGACTGAAAATATTTGAGCAAAGAGAGCACAACGGATCTTTCCGAACAGAGAGAAGTCTACAGACGTAAAAGTAACTTCGAGCGTGCCACATAAGTTATAAGAATATTAGGTTTCGCATTATACACTGAAGATCCAAATAAACTGGTACACTTGACGAATATCGTGTAGGGCCCACTCGAGCTCGCAGAAGTGCCAAAACACGACGTGGCATGGACTCGACTAATGTCTGAATTAGTGCTGGAGGGAACTGACAACATGAATCCTGCAGAGCTGTCCATAAATCCGTAAGAGTGCGAGGAGGTGAAGATCGCTTCCGATTAGCACGTTGCAAGGCGCCCCAGATATGTACAGTAATGTTCATGTCTGGGGAGTTTGGTCTCCAGCGGATGTGGTTAAACTCAGAAGAGTGTTTCTGGAGCCACTCTATCTCAAGTCCGTCCGAATGCACATCAATGGATTCAGGTGATCAGACAGGATGCTTACGTACGTGCCAACTGTCAGAGTCGTATGTTGACGTATCAGGGGTCACGCCCCACACCATTACAGAACCTCCACCATCTTGAACAGTCCCCTGCTGACTTACAAGGTCCATGGATTCGTGAGGTAGTTATCCATACCCTTACACTTACATCCGTTGGATACAATTTCAAATGAGACTCCTTCGACCGGGCAACATGTTTCCCGCTATCAACAGTCCAATGTCGGTGTTGACGGACCGAGGCGTAAAGCTTTGTGTCGTTAAGTTTTCAAGGGTACAAGAGTGGGCCATCGGCTCCGAAAGCCCATATCTATTATGTTTCGTTGAATGGTTCGGATACTGATACTTGTTGGTGGCCCAACATTGATATATGCAGCAGTTTACGGAAGGGTTGCACTTTTGCAACGTTGAACGATTCTCTTCTGTCGTCGTTGGCCCCTTTCTTGCAGGATATTTTTCCAGCCGCAGCGATGTTTTACCGGATTCCTGATATTCACGGTACACTCCTGAAATGGTCGTTCGAGAAAATCCCCACTTCATCGCTACCTCGGAGGCACTGTGGCCCATCGCTCATGAACCAACTGTAATACCAAATTCACTTAAATCTTGATAACCTGTCATTGCAGCAGCACTAACCGACCTAACAACTGCGCCAGACAATCGTCGGCGTTGCCGACCGCAGCGCCGTATTCTGCCTCTTTAAATATCTCTCTATTTGAATACGCATGCCTATACCAGCTTCTTTGGCACTTCAGTATAGACACACAACCAAGTAGACAATGTAGGAAGTTCCATAAGGCTTTTCACGGAAGATGTCGATGTATACAGAGAAGAGAGTTGTAAAAAAATGTAGGAAAACCGACAGAGGATAGACGTTTGCTGCAGTGATTGACAGTCGATCACAGCATAAGCGTTTGTACTGTTTAGCGAATACATAGATAGAGAAAATATTGATTGTATCATTATAAGATCACAGAGAAATCACGGGAAGCAGTTACTTCCAGATAGTATCTAGGAGTATGCCTACGGAGGGATTAAAGTTGAACGACCACAAAAAATTAATTTGCGGTTAAAGCACATATAAGAAAAAGATTCATCGGAAGAATCCTCAGGATTTAGCTTAGAAAAGAATCGTTCGACCAATACTAGAATACTGCTCGTCACCCTGGGATCAGTATCAGTTAGGATAGATAGAGGAAGTAGAGACGGCCTAAAGAAGAGCGGTACGTTTGATACAGGTGCATTTAGTAAGTGACCCTAGGAAAACTAGCTAGTATAGTGCTTCCTTCTATGAATATCTAGCTAAAACACGATTAAGTTAAATTAGGTGATTTCAAGCCAAAGATGGGCTTACCAGTAACATCTTCCCGCGAACCATTCGTGGCGGGAACAGGAAAAGGGGGAAGTGAGACAAATTGCTGTGCACCTCATTCGGTAAGATGGCTTTGGGAGCACAGATGCAGCTGTAGATGTATATCACGGGTGCTAACATTAGGACGATGGCGTGCTGCAAACTCTAGAGGCTTTTTAAATAAAACAAACGCTGTTAACATTATAAAAACAAACGCTACTAACATTATGAATGTTTAATCTTCATGTCCACACGTTTGCAGCTCCTGCCGCTGGACGGTTCCGAATTGTAGCGTGGAACATGATGGCGTGTAACGTAACTATATCAGTGGTTGAGCAACAGCGAGCTTTATGCCGTATATGTTAGACTGTTGTAAGGAAATGTTACTATTTACTACAGCAAAAGTTGAAATAAAACGGTTATTGTGTAATTCACTTTTTCATTTCATCTCAATGGCACACGTTCGAAAGGCGTCATGGGATGAAATGAAAAAGAGAGAGTGACGCAGAGAATTGTTTTTTTTTTTAACTTTTATAAATAGCATGTTCTAAACGAGTTCCGAATTCGAAGAGTTCGTCCACAAATGGAGCGCCGTGTCTTCCAGCATGACAATGCCATACCACAGACGAGTGCAGTGACATCTGCAAAAATACGACGGCTGAGTTTCGCTGCAATCTATCATCAGCCTTACAGTCCCGACTCCATCACATCTAATTTACATCTGTTTCCAGAACTTACGGAACGCCTTCGAGTACTTCAATCTGATAGCGATGAAGCGGTGCAAGAGGAGGTGAAGTCGTGACTCCGATAAGAACGTCAAACATTCTACAGTGACGCTATCAACAAATGGGTCTCTCGTTGGGAGAAATGTCTTCGTCGTCGGGGTGACTATGGTCAGAAATAAATATGTAGACATTATTTAAAAAGTTTCAAGAGTTTTCACGTAAAATATTCGGAGGCATTACTTTTCAGTATGACCTCGTGATAAATCTTGTCCGTTGTGGACGTATGAGAACACCGCAGCTGTTGATAATGAAAGTGTTGTATATCGAATTATGTACAAAATGGTTCAAATGGCTCTGAGCAATACGGGACTTAACATCTGAGGTCATGAGTCCCCTAGAACTACTTAAACTTAACTAACCTAAGGACATCACATACATCCATGCCCGAGGCAGGACTCGAACCTGCCACCGTAGCGTCTAGAACCGCTCGGCCACACCGGCCGGCAATTATCTACATCCAGTTACTTTTTTAAGTACTGATTTTCCATGATGACGTTGCAAGTCGCCTGGCACCCCATCTTCAAACGTTAAAATTCATTTATGGGTAGTAAAAATCGGTTCTGTACTAATGGCGTTGCAGAACTGTGCAATGGAAAATTGTAAGATAGCTATTATGAAAATCAGTATGTGAAGGAACTATGTTCACGAGCGTAAGTGAATGTAAACATCTGAAGATTGAATGTGCTCTGAAAAACGAGTGTATCGAGGCATAATTTGGCTGCCATTCATATCGGTGCGACTCCCCGTAAAAATTAACGCCACAGACGCCACAGTTTCGACTTCATGCGCCTTGAGGGCTGCTGTCGCGTCACGGAACGGGGAAACCCACGATTTTAAGTATGTGAACCAGGCTCAGGGATCTTAACGTTTCCTTTGCCTGATGTGGATAATGCAAGATTCCGTGCTGCAGTTCACACAGGAAACGCCTAAGTAATCTACGGAAACCATTTCTGCAACGGGATGAGCCGGCAGTCTTCATGAACTGACACAGCACTTGTTCCACACATGGCAAGAAGTTCCTCAAGATGACATTCGGTGGCTGTATGCTTCGATTCCACAACGCTCCTAAAACTGATGTTGTTGATACAAATAAGTTCAGAATGAAGTCAGAGCTTAAGAGTTAATACTCATTACTCTCTCAACATCTCCATAAAGTTGATAACCGTAACATTCGTGTTTCGTGCTAGTATACTTTCCTTTAGTATATAAGACCATAGAACCCGAAAAAATACGTGCAATATTAAATCATGTCTCGTGGGAACTAGTTCCATCATTTTATGCAAAGATCCATATAGCTCATGTATCCTGCCTCCGTATTGTACTGTTGCATTTAGGCTTGGTGTGAAGTGACCCAAATGGTTTGAGCCAAGGTGATATTGTATTCTGTTTCCGTATTTTGACATTTTCCACGTGTTCCGACTTTCCTACAGGGGCTATTCTCCCCTGCTTTATCTTTCCGTCTTTGCAGGGTGATCTGATATTGGTCGCCAACTGTGCTTTTTTTTTTAATATCTGAATGTTCGCCTATGTCACTTCAACGTGAATTTTTGGTGGTATATTTCTCAGCAATGTCCAAAGTATAAGAAAGCATTATGAGGTCATTGTATGCTCGTACTGTCTATTCTGATTCCATTCTTTCTACGTTTGTTGATCAGTATGTATCGGCCCTCTTTTTCTATCCTCTGGGATACCTGCTTATGGGATGTATTACAGTGATCTCTACGCATGTTCCTGACCAGTATTACTTTGTATTTACTTTATATCGCCATATATATATATATATATATATATATATATATATATATATATATATATATAATTTCATTTACATGAGGAAGGTAGCGTTTATTCTTTGTATGTCCATTTGCAAAAATATCTCATTAAAGCGTAATTACGTACTGTACTTTTTATAACTTGCAGTTAATACTGTCACAAAACATCTTATGATTTTTCAGTTGATAAAATGTTCTGCACTATTATGCCGTGGGGGAATGAATTTCAGCTCCAAACCTAACGTTCGTCCCAATCTGCAGAAGACATTTTCAAGGGTGCTGGTAGCTTCTTTGAATGTCCTATTAACACCTGGCTTGCTACTGTGTGTAGCGAGGTGGAATGTGAAACGGACATTCAAAGAATGTCCCATTTGCACCTGGCTTGCTAATGTCAGTAGCGAGGCAGAGTGTGAAACGAACGTTCAAAGAAGCTACTATCACCTTAGAAAATGTCCGCCGCAGATGGAAACGTAACGCTGAGTTTTAAGGTGAAATTCGTTCGAAACTTCCGAGCGTGAAAGTTTACGTTTTGTAATTTGTGCTTTCTGTTAAATTTTACTTATGTTTGCTATTCGACACCTATCAGAAGCTACTCCACATTATCGGAAAGGCTATGATAAGCCGAAGCAAGAGCGCATCGACTTATTCCCTGGTATAGAAGCACTTTGCTTTTATAACTTTTTATCCAAGAATAACATGTTTGAGGTGTTAGCTACGTTAGTATTTTTAAAAAGTAGAAACACCATGCTGCTGATTGATATAACTCTACAACGATTGCTCACTGAAGAGTACAATAGTCTCAAAATCACATTTCAGTAATTTGCACGAATGATCGTGGCAGAGGTTCTTGAGCATACTAAAGTGATTGCAACACTGCTGAAGGAAGTGACTTTAGTCTAAATTACCCCTTTTGTGCTGTTTATCAGCTTTTAATTGCTTTATGTATCTCGACAAATAAATGCCTTTCCCATTTTCATTTAAGAGGATATCCAAGGATATGGAAAAAATTAGCATTTAGGACCGTATTGGTTTCAATCAAAAACAGGAGATACATGTAACAAACACTATATTTTAAAGTTTTAATGCACAAATATTACTGATCACCCTGTTGCAGATTCGTTAAATAAATGGAACGGTATTGCCTTTTACTGTAGGGGTGGTGGAAAGAAAGAAAATTCCGTGAGTCCTGAGATTGTTGTGGAATATCAGATGGTGGAGACATCGCTCACACGTCGTTCTTACTTCTAGCAAACATTACACAGAGAGTTTCTTCCACAAACCTGTAGTCATTATCATCGGCCGAGGGCGTCGTAAATCATATTGAGCAAGATTAGCACATATTTCCATCATTTAACTGTTGCTCCATACATCAAAAACCACAGCTGACGAAGCGTGTCCGAACTTTTGTTCCCAATTGCCGTCCACACGCAAGCGCTCACCTTAGAGCTGCTTCTTAGCAGGTATACAGTCTTTCTTACACGTTACTTTATATTTCACATTTAACTTTGAGATTGAACAAATGCTAGTACAAATTCCATGCTGTCTCAAAACTCACATGAATTACATATTACGATTACATACGCAGAATGTTGCAGGGCGTCCATTACTTGTCTCCGGATGGCAGGCGGAAATGTGGTAGTCAGATGGGAACGAGTAAAACGAAGGCGAAACGCCTGCCCTCACGTTCCAAAGCACTCCAACATTCGGTAATTGTCACATCAAAATGTCCATAGATCAGGGTTTTGCACGGTTCGTCATTCCAGTCAAATGAAGACGCAAAATAACGCCAGAGTTGAACTCTGACGGGTTCTAAAAACGAGTACCAGGAAACTCCGCGGTGTCCTTCAGAGTGAACAATGAAAAACCGATTGCGTTCACGTCCCTTATAAACCCTATGCGGCCAACACTGAACCCAAAGAGCACTAATGCACCCTGCTAGCCGTTCCACATCTCACAGTTTACAATCGTAATCAAATAAAGAGCCACTTCTTGTGCGTATACGTATGATCACACTGACATCCGACCATATTTTCTGAGTGCTTCCCTTATTTTTGGCAGGTAGTGTATAAGCGATGTAATAGAAGTGTACCGACAAAGTTTGAGGTGTACAGTTTATGTTGGAAAATTGGCCATATGAAGCTATGTTCACAAACTTCGTACAAAGAAGTTACAGGGCTTCAAATCGACAGGGGATTATGCCTGCCGCTGGACCCACAAGTTTGCAACAAAAACGCCTCTGCTGTCACTCGCCATAGCAGCCTTCACCATATAGTACGGCCAGGCACAGACACGCTATACACCATCTGACGTCCTGAAAACCGACAGGTCCATTACGAGGAGCTCATCCTACGGCCCATCAACGCTATAACTCAAGTTTGCTGCCGTTGCTGGCATATTGGTGGACTTGTTATTCTGTAACTTCGGTGTTTTATAGCTTCGTTGGATGACCTTTCCTCTCATAGGTTCCAGCCTTTAATTTTTTCCTCAAGACAGACTATAATAACCCTCAAATTTAACAGCTGTATTTTTATTACGCCCTTTATATAACTTTGATGTATAGGCCACTATCTACATCGCTTTCTAATAAAGAACCTCTTACAGAAATCATTTGACTTCTAATGGTGCAAGGCCTGTCCTTAATAAATGGCTCTGAGCACTATGGGACTTAACTACTGAGGTCATCAGTCCCCTAGAACTTAGAACTACTTAAACCTAACTAACCTAAGGACATCACACACATCCATGCCCGAGGCAGGATTCGAACCTGCGACCGTAGCGGTCACGCGGTTCCAAACTGACGCGCTTAGAACCGCACGGCCACACCGACCGGCTGTCCTTAATACATCGCACATAAATGAATACAAAAGACATTAAGGAGATGTGAAAGTTATTCAGCAGAGTGCATATTCTAGTACCACGTACAAGGTAAGCGTTTAAGGAACTTCGCAGCCACTATATATCTATGGCACGTATTCGCAGAACGTACTTTAGTGGGATGTTTATCAAAGGATATGCACGTCAGAGGTGATGGGAAAGGTGGCAAAGCAATCTTCGTTACAGGTACAAATCGGCAGAACGCCATGTAGTAGTTGCTGTAACAGATTGTCCTATAGACCCTTCTTCTGTTTACAACCCTCAAAATATTAAACTACAAAGACGGGGAATAATTACACTGCCTTACAAAAAAAAATGAGGAACGCAGATGTTAAAGTGACTTCGTATACGTATAGAGTATCGGTGTACTGCAATTCTCTGCGATAGAACAGCCAGCAGCGTGCATTAGGGACGTCACGGTTAGTGTTGTTAACAGGCCTTATGGGGTACATCAGGGGCGTGAACAGCGTCAGATGTTGAGTAAAAGACACTGATATCCCACGTCCTCGTGTGACACAGCGTCATCAGTACCTGACAAAGTTGTAAAGGCCTTTCAGTGTAGGTCTCCCTTTAGCTGGTTGGTTGAATCGTGAAATATCCTGACTTTTGGGGCACACAAGTGTGACGGTCACCCGATGTTGCACTGCACGGATACGTGATACGCGTATTCTCATCGAGGTTTCGGTCCACCAACATCTGAGAACCAGAGCGGGTGTGGCGCTTCAGATGCATTGTGACCTCTTCACATCGTCACTTGCCACCACCCCAGAAAAAGTAATGGACTACCTTTAACATTCTGTGTCATCCCACACCATTGGTCAGAGCTAGCAGCAGCCGGACCAGAGAATTACTGTCCAACGCGTAGACCGCGTCACAGCAATGGATGCGTATGGAGGGGACTGATGACCACAGATGTTATGTCCCGTAGTGCTCAGAGCCATTTGAACCATTTTTTTTGAGCTGCGTATGGAGTGGTGCTGCGACCGGTATGCGTGGACTGACCATGAACGGCGCTGCATTGTTTTCAGCGATGAAGCCCGGTTTCGCAGTCTCCTCAATGGCAATTTTCGCGAGTAGAATGGACACATGTTTTGGAGAGGCACAGCAGTATCACATCAGACGTCATGTTGTGGGTAGCCATCGGGTATGACTCCCCACCGTAGGAGGTAGTGATTGGGGGTAATCTTACGGGACAATGGCACCACTCGGACATCCAGGATGCTCAGATACTATCTCTCATCCGACAGTACTGTGACCCCATTTTTCAACAGAACAATGCTCACTCACGACACAAGTCTCTATGAAGTGAATGCGTTATGTTGAGGTACTTCCATGGAAGGCAAGATACCTCAAATGTCAGCTCTACGTCAGTGCCAATATCCGGGATATCATGGATCAGTTACATCAGTTTGTCACAGAAGATGGTACAACGGGCTTATGATGCACTTCCCACCAAGTCAGTGTCTGCATCCGAGCCATAGAAGGTGCAACGTTATACTGATAAGACGATAAATACTGCCAACTTCTTCGTAATAACCAAAATAACATCGCAATGCCTCTATACTCGTAACTTTCATTTGTTTTCCATGTCCCCTTCTTGGTGCTTCACTTTTCTTTTATCAAATGGCTCTGAGCACTATGGGACTCAACTGCTGTGGTCATTAGTCCCCTAGAACTTAGAACTACTTAAACCTAACTAACCTAAGGATATTACACACATCCATGCCCGAGGCAGGATTCGAACCTGCGACCATAGCGGCCACGCGGTTCCAGACTCCTAATTTTTAGCCCTAAATTTTTCAGGGTGCAGCTGCACAACACTAGTCATGGGTGATGGCGTTTTGCTGGAAATGATTTAATAATTCCAGTTGCTAGCCCACTACCTAATATTTAACAAACAAAAGACGTAACGTGGCTGACGTTCAGCATTCGTATTCTAGTTTCAGTGAAGGATAAAAACAGCCAACCGGTTCCGAAAAATTTTATTACATTACTTACTTTCGATACCGAGTAGCGGTATCCATCAGAACAAGCTATATTTACTAATATAATGTTTTAATCAACGTAGGAGAACAACAATCACCTCAGAAACCTTAAGTAGCACTAGAAGTATTGAAAAAAGAGAAAGTATTACATTTATAGCTTCACATTGCGTGGAGAGTCAATAAATTCATATGAGTTGAAGGGCTCGAGTGTATTAAGTAAAAGTTAGCTTGTCAAGGCAACATTAAAACCACGAGGCCAGCAAGCAGCTTATTAATTAATAATCTTCGTCTACTTAAACGTTCATGAATAACATTAGACAAACAAAATAAACCGGAATAACATAAACCTGACATCGTACTAAAAGGTTAGTCAAATTTTCCGTGCATGTCAAAAAATAAAAGAAATTAGGTGCGAATAGCGAAAAGCGGCACAGATTAAGAAACAGTTATATTGTAAATCAAAATAGTCATCACAATAGATCAAGCTTAATAACAGAAGTATAACGATTAAATGTACAGGAAATTCTGTAACATGAAACAGCGGTTGTATGCAACATCTGCCCAGTTCAGAAATGAACATAACACACACAGTAGGAACAACAGCTATGCAACATAATAAAAGCAATTAAAAGAGCAAGGCAACGATATTTGAGAAGTATGTGCAAAGATCGTCGGCCATAAAACGACAGTATGTCAAATAGTTCCGAACAGTGGTTTAAAGTTGTTAAAGAAATTTTTATTTCATAATCTTTCTTCTCCTTACGGAGGAAAGTAACTTCGTCGACTCACTTCAGTTTATGGCCTGTAACAACAGCCAAAAAAATTTACTTTTTTATAACTGGCATAAAAGCAGCTAATCTTTATGTTTCCAGATGTTCTGATGAAAATGTTTATGAAAAAGGAAGATTAGCTCTCGATTTGCAGTTAAAATAACTTGACGGTAGTGTGTGTGTGTAGGCTATGTATGTATTTACCATGGTGTTATCTCCCGTAGGAAGCTAACTGAAGGCGCATCCATCTTTTGGATTTGCAGTTCTTCTTTTTTCTGCGTTTTTGCAGTTAAAATTGTTAGTTATATGTTACACCTTTTATGCAAAACACTGTTTTTCGTGTTACTCAAACATGTTTCGGCACCTCTGTGCCATTATCAGTGGGTTTCCGTGACTGGAAAATTGTGAAAAGTGCACTGGTCTAACAACGTGAGACCGAAACACAGTTTTGATCATCTGTGTCCTTACTTTGATTTTACATTACATGGCTTTGATATAGCTGGTCCTCCAAAACCATATAATGTAAAATCAAGGTAAGATCAAAACGCACAGAAAATATTTCTAGGCGCCATTTTGTCAGATCGGTTACAACTTAAAAGATGTTCACTTTTACAGTTTTTCAATAAACAAAGCCCACTGATGATGCCACAGAGGCGTCGAAACATGTTAGGGTAACAAGAAAAAACAGTGTTTTGCATAAAAGGGGGAAATCATACCCAATAAAACGCAACGACTTTGTCTGACGTTTGTAGTTTTCTGCTGGTGATTCCGTGATTACTGTCTAGCTGTAATTTGCTATATTGATGCACGCCACTTCCCTGGTATCTCATTTCCATGTTCAAAATTTGCTGGTGGAAGAGTTCTCCGAGCTCGTCGGTATAGAACCACAGTCGTCACAAAAGAAGTCCAGGTGGGATTCCAGCAAATGTAACTTTAGATATGTTGCACCCCTGTCTACTGTATCAGTATACAAGATTTGCCACAAGATTATTATAGTTTTCTGTCCTCTTATTTTCCAGATAGTTTATTCACATCGAGACAAAAGGAATCCAAGCTCAGTTTTCGTGAAGAGTAAGGATGGTTTTGAAATGCTCATGTTTGCACAGTTTATTTTTGTCTCAGTAAAATTTGAAAATTTCTCTCGCAAGTAGAGAAATTTTTCCCCAGTTTTGTCCATGGCCTTAAAGAAGTTTTTCATTAAGTCCTGTTTTATATTATGATTAGGGAGATTATGTTCTTGGATTCGACAGGTGCTTCGTGCATAACATTGTGAGATCTTGGTTCAAGTCATTGACTCTTAGATCAATCTTTCATTTTAGAATGTAGTGCTATGGTACGGCTACCCCACTGCCATAGGAAGCAACAGGATTTGGCGTAGTCGTGTTGTGGGCCAAGCAGTATCCCTATGACTTTCAGATCCTCGCAGTAACAGTTATTTCACGTCATCATAGATTTCTTTCATAGAAGGTACACACCCGGTCGGGATCGATGGTAACATGTTGTGATAATACAGTAGCACACATCTGAAACCTACTTTGGAGGAATCGATGAAGAACCTCCACTGATCACTTTTGTAGTCAATGGCCATACTGCCATTGTTTCCTGTACACCTCTACAAAGTACCAAGTTAGTTTCATTTTCGAAAAATAGAAGACATTAATCGCCTTATCGAGACAGTTCCGTTGTTGTAGTCTTGACGCCACCATTTCAGCTTTACCTTTCGACAATTCCAAATCTCTCACTAGGTCTATAAGTTCACACAGTGTTATTTTGTGAATCACTGTACACTCCTCGTTTCACAGAAAATCAGACTCTTTCGAAAAACTGGGTTTAGAATGTGATGGCGCAGCGGTAGTTTCACAACCGCCCTCGTGACTATCACAAACAGCTGGGACAGGAAGAAGCAGTCCGTCTCCCTGTGGCAGTGGTCGCACGGCCAACGGTATGTTGTGTGTGATAAGTCAAACAAGACTTTTGTTCTTCGAAACGACATATGAATAGAGCTGTCATACAAAAGTAACAATCATTCACATGATTTGAAGTTTCTCGCCAGATCATGGGTATAGCAAAGCTCATGGAAGATCTTTTACGATTCAACCACGAATGACGATTCGAGACACAAGATATGCAACAAACATGAGGAGCCCAGGGCAAGTCCTGGTCCTCAGTTTCACGGTCGAGGTACAGTCTGTAAGCCTTCCTATTATATGTCGTTAATGACTGCCTTTGAGGTTTCAGTGTAGCAAGTCCGCAAAAATTGTCAGCACTGTTTACACAGTTGCGAGGTGCATTGAATCACAGAAATTACAATGACCATAGGCACTAACTACGCTTCAGTAAAAGGTTCATGCAGCACGCGAACAGAACACAGCTTGTAACGGACAGAAACTACGATTAAATGAAACATGCCCTGTTCCTCCCTTCCCCTTCCCTTTCCCTTTCCCTTTCCCTTTCCCCTTCCCCTTGTTGCTACGAGCCCTGATTAAAAATAGCGATGAAGTACACACAGGTACTATTGCCTGGAACTTCATCACTCTATCAACAATCAGCGGGATTTCGAAGTATGTATGGGAATGGACTGACAATCAATGCTAATGAGATATAGTTATAATTAAATGCATTCAATTTTAACTTGGGAATGAATGCTAATTCGAGCTTTTCGTTTATACTTTCGCTACCATAGTGGGAGACACTTAAAGTAGTAAATGAATTTTGCTATTTGGGGAACAAATTAACTGATGATGACGGAAGTAGAGAGGATATAAAATGTAGACTGGCAATGGCAAGGAAAGCGTTTCTGAAGAAGAGAAATTTGTTAATATCGAGTAGAGATTTAAGTGTCAGGAAGTCGTTTCTGAAAGTATTTGTATGGAGTGTAGCCATGTACGGAAGTGAAACATGGACGATAAATAGTTTGGACAAGAAGAGAATAGAAGCTTTCGAAATGTGGTGTTACAGAAGAATGCTGAAGATTAGATGGATAGATAACATAACTAATGAGGAGGTATTGAATAGAATTGGGGAAGAGAAATTTGTGGCACAACTTGACTAGAAGAAGGGATCGGTTGGTAGGACATGTTCTGAGGCATCAAGGGATCACAAATTTAGTATTAGAGGGCAGCGTGGAGGGTAAAAATCGTAGAGGAAGACCTAGAGATTAATACACTAAGCAGATTCAGAAGGATGTAGCCTGCAGTATGTACTGGGAGATGAAGAAGCTTGCACAGGATAGAGTAGCATGGAGAGCTGCGTCAAACCAGTCTCAGGACTGAAGACCACAACATCAAACAGCGGTGGACATAGTTAACAAACATATGTTTCATCCCAGTTACACTTTCACTGTTGTCTTGTGCAAACAGTGAATATATATTTGGTACTGATGTCTCTTTCGGTTTGTCCTCCATACTTAACTGGTCAAATGTCACAGGTGATTTTATAAACCCCTGAACTACGCAAAGAAGTAATCGAAGATTTCAAATTACGAATTTGATTTTTCTTCAAAATGTTATTAGTGGAAAAGGCAACTTTTCAACTATATATTTTTTCTAAGAAACAATAAATTATATATGAAATGGTTACCAAGTACAGAACTGATAATGTTTCTCTAATCATCATTATTAGCAATATTGCCTAAAGTAGTGATTCTGCTGTTGATTTTTGTTTTGAAAATATTATCGACTGAGGAACGCTCATAGCTGTTGTTAACTGTTAATTTTTTTTTTTATTTAACTCATTTCAAATTTAACTTTCTTCGCTGATAATGACGTTGAAACAGGCCAATGAACGGCTGAATAGAAATAGACATTTTTATGATATGGGATATGTGTGGAGCTGAAGGATAATATTTTGTCTGTACTAGTTTGTTTTCGAAAAATACCAAAAGAGATCACATTGTAAATCATAGTTATTGTAAGATCTAAGTAATAATCAAGACAATTCTCGTTTCTTTGGTTCAAAGGTGAAGTTTGTTCACGACGTTCATCAAAAATTTTAAATAAACGATGAATTCCACTATTACGGTTCTACTAATTTAGAAATTGTAAGCAGGCTCTTTAGGTTTTTATGTTGGTGACCCCATGTGGCGCCCTGTATTAAAATCGCTGATTGCGCTGTGTGCAGTCTGTGACTGGTTGGACTCATTGGGACTCATTGTTGGATTACTCGCTAGTGTGGTGTTTGGCAGTTGGATGTGAATCAGCCCATAGCGTTGGGCAGTTGGAGGTGAGACACCAGCAGTGGTGAATGTCAGGAGATAGATGCCAAGGTTTTGAGATGTTAATATGAGCGAATGATCTGGATGTGTATCCACCAGAAAAAGAAAATTTGTCAAAATAGATGTCAAGAGTTTATATATATATATATATATATATATATATATATATATATATATATATATATATATATATATATATATTAGCCTATGATGTTTGAACACTAGTAAGGTAAATACATTGTTTGTTCTCTGTCAAAATCTTTCATTTGCTAACTATATGCCTATCAGTAGTTAGTGCCTTCAGTAGTTAGAATCTTTTATTTAGCTGGCAGTATTGTACCTTGCTGTATTGCAGTAGTTTGAGTAATGAAGATTTTTGTGAGGTAAGTGATTCATGAATGTTATAGGTTATTGTTAGTCAGGGTTATTCTTTTGTAGGGATTATTAAAAGTCAGATTGTGTAGCACTAAAATATTGTTTGTCAGAGTAGAAATGATGAGAGAGAAAACTGTCTGAGCACATTCAGTTTTACTAAGCCGTTTCTGTATCAAATAATGCAGAAGTTTTCCATCACAGTCTTTCTTTACATTCAGATGGGAAGTATCATATGGCGACCCTGCCAGGATACTGCACTGGAATCTTCAGATATTTTTTCCTGTAGCTTGAGTAATTCGTGTCGTTATGGTTTATTGCTAGCGTGTAAATGTAGAGAGAATTTCCATCATGAATTAAGAGATATTCAAACTAATTCTAATGGCTCTGAGCACTGTGGAACTACTGAGGTCATCAGTCCCGTAGTACCGAGAACTACTTAAAACTAACTAACCTAAGGACATCACACACATCGATGCCTGAGGCAGGATTCGAACCTGCGACTGTAGTGGTTGCTCGGTTCCAGAATGTAGCGCCTAGATTCAAAATAGTAATTTGGTGATTGTGCATAGAGAAATGGACCTGTCAGTAAATAATGGTGTAGACAGCGAAACAGCTAATGAACAGGGAAGTACTGTCGTTCCATCGGTCGGTAATGCCTCGCCTCAGGAGTCTGAAATGACAGGACAAAATCTTGCAAAAACTGTGCATTCAGGTTTTGCATGATTACCCTTTTCCCAGTCAAGTCAAGACACATTTTCTGCTTTTCAAAATGCGAATGTTACTAGTACAAATACTCTGTCGAAAAGCATTAAGGAACATGTTCCAGACACTAATACATTGTCATTGTAATTCATGCAACGAATGGAACAAAGTACGAAACAATCACAGCAATAAATCGAGCAAAAGCTTCAAAAGTGAGACATAATGGAACGAAATCTTCAAAGGTGCAGAAGTTAGACACAATGGAACCAACTCTTGAACAAACATGTGAAGAGTTAACTACTGGGTTTCATAACATCGAAGCTAAATGTCAGCAAGTTTGTTAAGACGTAAAAACACAAATCTGTCAGCATTTTCAATCTATTTTTCCGCGTCATGAATATGCATAACAGAATCGCAAAGTTGTCATAAAAGAACTGCAAACTGTTGTTCATGACAATCACGACATTTTGCAGGCTAAAACTGACTCAGGTGCATCTACTTATTTGGGTACACAACTTACAAAAACTCAGGAAAACTTAAAGGACACAATAGATATGCATTCGACACCAATGGACACTCTGAAACTTAGTTCAGAAAAAACACATGGAGGAAATCAGTTCATTATCGGAGAAAGTAGCCGAACTTTAGCAGTAGTTCACTAACCGATCTACAAAGGTAGATAATGATCTGAATGACACTAGCCCTTACTGTCACAGAAGAGTATGAACAAATAAAAAAATTAAGAAAAATCAGAATCAAATCAATACACAGTACATAAGAGAAATGCTGGAAGTAGAAGATCAGTTCACACAAGTAATTCAAGAATTACGTATTTCAGAAGAGACTCGCGTTCCGTCATGGGAAGAGGGATTCAGAAATAAGGAAAAGTCACAAATTAACAACACAGGGTATTTTGAAATGAATTGGCAAGGTGCACCGAATGACCGATATGCAACTCGCCGTCATGATGACTTTGACTATAAGCTGTTCATTACTACATGCAAATTCAAAACATTTAACAATGACATTCATCCACAGGTATCACTTCATCAATTCTCTCCCACCTGGTCATTAGAGCATAGATTAGAATATGGCTTCTCAGAGAGTGAACCAGTTGTAAGAATGCGATTGGTCATTCATGATTGTCACTGTGAAGGTGAATTTTATCATGCCTTCCTCTCAGCATTTTGGTCTCAAATTACTCAAGATCAAGTAAAACACAGCATCACAATGATGAAGCGTTTTGAACAGTGTGAATTTTCCAGTCCGGTAAAATATTTTGAAGAGGTGTTGCACAAAAATCAGCATTTGACAAATCCGTACAGTCCCTCGGAATTCGTCTGGATTTGCTTAATTAAATTGCCTGAACATTTATGACATATTATTTTCGTAGGATGTTGCAAAGACGACATCGAAGCTTTTCAGGGACTGTTGCAAGAATTGGAAATAGACTTTGACAGTCAAGGAATGCAAAAACAGGAACACAAAAATTACAGGTCATGTCCGACACAATTTCATGATGACAGAAATAATAACTGGACACAACAAGAATATTTTCATAACTCAAATCGAGGCCGAAGCAGACACCATCCATATGACAACCATTGGCAGAGTAACAATAGTTACAAGGGAAGATCACCTCTCCATGGTAATGATTATGAGAAAGATAATCGTAGAAACAGACAATATGGGAACCAGAATAACTATTATCAAGGAACACAGAATAACTTCAGACGCAACGGTCCACCACGCAGCTACGATTCCGGAAGAAATTCGCCACCACGTGACCGACAAGAAAGAAACTATGGAAGCTACCGACAAGACGAAAGACCCGAATTTAACAAAAAGTGGCGTGATTCACACAGGGCAAGGGCCTCTCGACACAGTGAATTTCTAGAAGTTAGATCTCCAAATCCCTTTAACGATGCGTGAAAACAAAGAGGTAACAGACAATGTCTTGCACTGCATGTGGCCATATGCACCTGATGAGCTTGAGAAAAGTAAAATAAGCTACCTTTGAGAAAAATTGCAGTATTCTTTACCGACGTGTACCACATGATAATTGTGTCAAAGTTGAACCTCTGCGTACTAGGAAAGGTAAAGGATTCAACCACATTTCACGTGTAAAACCGTTTGAGAGATAATCTGCTTTTTAACTTACTCTTTGCCATAAAATTTTTCACTTTAAGTTACTAGTACACTTTGTTACACTTAAAAACTGTTAACATGCAACAATGTTTTGAAGTTAATTATCCAGTCAAGAACCTACGCAACTTATTTAGACAGTAACTAAGAATGCATTTTTGTAGTGAACAGACAACACAGTGTTATGAAACTTCTTGGCAGATTAAAACTGTGTGCCTGACTTAGACTCGATCACGGGACCTTCGCCTTTCGCGGGCAGGTGCTCTACCATTGCAATTGTCTGCGAAAGGCAAAGGTCCCGAGTTCGAATCTCGGTCAGGTACAGAGATTTAATGTGCCAGGAAGTTTCATATCAACACACACTCCACTGCAGAGTGAAAATCTCTTTCTGGGAACACAGTGTTATTTTGTGTACATTCTTGCTTCTTCATTGGATGACTATGTACGGACTATAAGGCTTACATACTTAGAACATATACTGCTAATGAGATTTTAATGCAACATTTTGGTTACTTAAAAAGACATTGTGGATTTTAAGTACTTTCTGAGAGATAACAGATGACACAGTGGTTAATTTATTTGACAGTTACACTATTATATGACATCGCTGTTAATGAGTAACACAATTTACGTTACTGATTTTGCACTGTTTCTGTTTTATATCTGCACAGTTTTCTACATTCTTCTGCAAAGTAAAATAATGGTAAGTACATTGCCTTCTATAGAACTTTGCTTACAGATGACGACAATTACGACACTTCACACTTTTTGCCGTTAAGTAATAAGAGAAATTATCTTACAGCAAGACACATAGTTTAGCGCTAATGGACACGCATTTGAGAAATTAATTTTTCTACTCAAAACATTTTTTCTGAAATATTCTCGAATGAAAAAGATACACAGAAGGTTTTTGGTGATATATTTCATTTCATTGCTGTGATCTGTAACACCTGAGGGTATAACTACATTAACCTTCAGGGGCGTATATGTTTCCTTTGTGTATTATGCATGTGGCAAGCAAAAGGAGCCCTAGGTAATATGGTATTTGCTTATTCAATTTTATAGATCAGTACCATATTTCTCTAACACAGAATTACACAGCTATCGATTTATTTAACAGAGAGACCAACATTTTTTTTACTACATCAGTGACACATGTTTATGCAAATATGTAGTTAGATAACTTCACGTTTAAGAAATTGTCATTTGTCTCTGCTTTGTGAACTGTTCATATTTTTTCGCAAACATTGTGATACTACGAGAGCTCTGAATGATGTATTTTGTATGGGATCACGATCTTAGAAGTATGTTTGATATAGATGTCACTATTGAAACAAGCAGAGAAGTTTTTTTTAAGGTTTTGAAATTATTGAAAGAAGCTACGACGATTTTGAGATGTGATTGATCCATTGTGATGATGTTATTACGACAGCGATGTGTATTATGTTGTTGAGATGTGTTTATGATCAATGAGATGATGCTATGTGAAGAATTTGATTATGCTACATATTTATTATGATGAAATATTGAAGAAGTGTCAATGAATATGTATATGTGTTGTAAGGTATGGAATTATGAGTAGTGGTTAGGGACTCGGGTTTTTGAAAAGGATGTTGGAAACCAAGAACCGTACTATAAGGATTATGAAATGTGTGTACATGCGTGAATGTGAGTATCACAATGTCGACAGAAATTTTTAGACACTGCTACTCACGAGATTTCGTTTCTATAAATTTCTACTCTGCAATTTTTTAATTTAAATCAGACTGTCACTGTAGCGTAAACTGCTGTCATAAATCTTTTGATAAGGAAGGTAAGTGACCTTGACATAATGCCCTGTGGGTGCTGAGCTGCGCGACAGTAACCTGGAAAAAAACCATTAGTGTATGCCTTTCAGAGGTACAGATGTAGAAAAAGAGTCCATTAACATTGCAAATGACATTTCCTTGTAGAAAGCATCACAAATACGACACACTCATACTTTAAAACATATGATTACACTTTGGAGCTCGTACTTCCTGATACTTAAAAAAATGCATATAAAATGACGAGAAATATTTTACGCCTAACCACCTGATTATGACTACGTCTTTCTAGTTGAGAGATTTTTGTCTTTTGCCTTATGAAATGCCACATGGCTAGTGAATGACATCTTTATGCTTTGCCTTGTATATATTTGCCTATTTTGTTTGATATCTAGTTTCTAGCTGTGCTTCAGCATTGGTTAAAATAAAATTTAATAGATGTAGTAATGTAAATACTTTCTGTCTACAGATCCATTAAATAATAATTTTATGATCTACTTTCTTAAAAGTGGGAGCACTAGGAAACAAAAGGAGTACAGGAAGGAGGAATGATATAGACATTAGAAGTTAAATAGATACTTCACTTCACTGGAGCTGCATGCATGATTTTTTCAACAACTTGGTAACTTGTTTGACATAGTAAGTTATTGTGATACATTACTCTAGTGTTAAGATATGACATAGTTACTAAGGTGTAAATAGACATTTCCTTTGTCTGTATTTCTATCTTTACTGTAACATTTTTTCTGCTTGAGCTTTGTCATGTTTAGTTATGGTTTATTGATTTTGCTGCTGCTGTTTTTCAGGCATCGTACTATTGAATTTTACTTTCCATTAAGCCTGTTTAACTACTGATTTATTTTTCAGGTTGCTGCACATTGGCTTGTATTAGTTGTAATGTTGCATTTGCTTTGCTAATTTATATTTATTGCTGCTTGCTTTACCACTTCACATTTCTTGTTTGTGTTAATGTTTATGCTGCTGCATTGCCTCATCCCTTAGTTTATGCCCCTGAGCTCAGTAGATTTAAGTTATCTTAATAGAGGGGATACTGTATCAGAAACTAACTATGAAGAACAGGGGAAGAATGCATTGAGAAGTTATATGAAAAAGATATGGGCCAAAATGAGTATTGTAAAATGAGAAAAAAATTATTTTGAAAGAGGATATGAATAGATAATGAGAGCGTAGGGCCAACATGGTTATGTAGGCTTTTCTTGAAAACAAATAAGGAGGTAATGAATATGTGAAAATACTAATAGAGAAAGAATGCATAGACAGGACTTTTTGGGAATAATGATGAACTAAGTGAGACCTCCATGAAGTAAAGAAAGTTTTGTTTGCAAAAGAAATATGATAAATATGGCAATACCTAATGTAATACTAAAAGCAAACCCTGTCCTTTCCGTTTGTGTTATTCTGCTGTGTGTACCCTTGTGTGCCTGTGTTCTTCCTGTCTTTATGTGTTTATCTGATAAGAGTTATGTTGTAGAATGTTTCTAATACTAAGCTGCATTTTCTATAACGAGCAGTACTGTTATCCTCAAATACAACCTATTCTTTAGTTTCAAAGAAGTATTTAGGTATTACTTATTGTATTATGTTTTCCTTTTTATGCTCATGTATCAATTTGATGTGCTACTTAATATTACAAGTTTTCATGTATCTACTTATGTCACAATTCCTTTAATACTCATGTATATGCTTATTTCTACCCTTTTGTAAAGCCTGGATTACTACTAATCATATCATTATATTCTTTAACGATTTTTTGTACTTTGTAATTGTATTCCCATGTTATAAAATTAGACATAAGGTCTTCAAATTAAGTTTATAATAGGGTTTTATTTCACTGCACACATTTCTGTTGGTCATAGTATATGCACAATATGTGAGGAGTTAAAAAATTGGGGGGACTGTTAGTATTCGCACGTGAGCTGATATTTCAGCAAGTAACTGGTTAACAGCATTGCTGGTTCTAAGGATATCTGAAAAAAAAAATTCTTCAATTCTTTTTTTTTTTTTTTTTTTTGTGAGTGCACAAGAGGTGGTTCATGGACTTGCTATATTATCCGCAACTATCTTCGATTGTGATTGTGCACCAGCTCAGTCGCAATGGATGGCTTCTAGCCATCTCTACATGGACAACAGTGGGTCTGCACCTTAGGTGGCCCACTAATACCATTGTCTTTAGAAGGACTAGGGTGGGTCTGCAGCTGTGGTAGCCCACTAATACCATTATCTCTGTACGAACTACTGTGGATCTGCTCTGGAACGATCTACTTATCAATATTCTTCAAAACTTCGACTGACTCTGCTGTGGGTTTACTCTGTTGTGGTCCATGACCTGTCTGCATGTCAAGAGTCAGCACTGTCTTTCCGTTGGATGGACAGCACTACTTCTTCAGGAATGCATGGAAATCAACAACTTCCTTGAGTATGTTCTTTTACTACTCAGACTTTGTGCGTAAAACTGTAGTTATTACTGTGATGATTGATCAGGACTGTCTTTATGGACTGTGAGGAAAATGTTTGCTTTTGACCAACAGTGTATCAATAAGCTTTGGCATTTCATATATTTGTTGTCATTAATATGAAAAATTTTAGCAAATATGTACTGGCCACTGCCCAAAACCATTTGTAAAATTTTTTTTGGCGAGCAGGGGGGCTATGTGAGGAACCTATTTAGGTTTTTATGTTGGTGACGCCACGTAGCGCTCTGTATTAAGTTCGCTGACTGCACTGTGTGCAGTCTGTGGCTGGTTCGACGCAGTTTTGGATTATTAACTAGTGAGTGTTTGGCAATTGACTGTGAACAGCCTTTAGCGTTGGGTAGTTGGAGGTGAGACGCCAGCGATGGTGGATGTGTGGAGAGAGATGCTAGAGATTTGAGATGTTAATATGAGTGCACGATCTGGAAGTGTGTCTGTAAGGAAAAGGAAATTTGTCAAAATAGATGTCAAGAATATATATAATGACTTTTGAACACAATAAAGGTAAATACATTGTTTGTTCTCTGTCAAAATATTTCATTTGCTAACTATATGCCTATCAGTATTTAGTGCCTTCAGCAGTTAGAATCTTTTATGTAGCTGACAGTATTGGCCCTCGCTGTATTGCAGTAGTTCGAGTAACGAAGATTTTTGTGGGTAAGTGATTCATGAGTGGTATATGTTGTTGTTAGTCATGGCTATTCTTTTGTAGGGATTATTAAAAGTCAGATTGCGTTGCGCTAAAATATTGTTTGTCAGAGTAGAAATGATCAGAATAAGTAAAGAGAAAACCGACTGAGAATGTTCAGTTTTACTCAGCTGTATCCGTATCAAATAACGTAGAAGTTTACCATCTCAGTCTTTGTTTACATTCAGAGGGGAAGTTTCAGAGTATTCGGAAGAGTAGATAGGCAGATCTTATAACTACTGGAGACTTAATTGAAGTCGAATCCGTTGCACAAATTCGTAACCGATCTTGTGGCCTGACTGCAGGAAGACTGGAGCCTCTCTTCTATGTGGTACTTGTAGGGGAAGGGTGACGGATCCACAGCTAGGCCGCCTTTTATTCGAGTAAAAGATTCCGGTACTTACTTGATAATACGCTGAGAGGATCATGGTCCAGGGAGACTGGACCGACTAGAAATCCCCGCGCCGATCCGGGACTGAATCCAGGAGTCAGTGCTCTGTTTCCTAGACTTACATGGCCAAAATGAAGGCCATAGCCCAGGTCGTATGTTCACTGCAGAATTTGTCGTAGCTTTCTGTTGATTATTGGTTATCGAAGAGGAAGGATTCTAGTTATGCATTATTGCTGACATTTATTTAATGCTATGCAAGTAGTATGTAGAACCTCGTATGCTGAAAAAATGTGCAGATGTCATTCTCACTGAAAGAAAATACATCACCGTCGATAAACACAAGTAACTTAGTCGTTCAAGCAACACTGAGCTGACCGATGTTCTCTACAGAAAGCGAATGTTAAATTCAGTCCTGTAGCTTATGTCATACTGTATGCACTGAGACGACTGCTTATATCTTCAAACAGGTGCTATGAGATTACAGTGTTTCAGTACGACAATATTAGAAGTTTCATGCGAGTCAGTATTTAATAATTTACTTTTTTTGTGATGTAACACTTGCGATGACGAACCTCTGGTGAAATGTTGGGTTTCAGTGAACTATTTAGGTCTGGGAACTATGAGTCGTAAGAGTTTTCCTCGTCTCTCGGAGAATATGATTTTGTGTGTAATTAACGCCATACGTTGCTCTACATTGAAAAGTAAATTAACTTAATTAATCTCAGTGTCTTATGGGAACTGAAATTATCTGTTTAAACTGGAACTCACATTTCGCAAATACTTTATGTGAACGCAACAAGTGTTACGCAGTGGCAAATCATGTTCGCAACTGAAGTGGCACGGAGCATGGAGGTAGGAGTTTTAAAGTACTGAGCCAAGAACGAACATAATCTTCAAGAATTTCACTTCCTTCGGCAGCTCTCAGAAAACTAATAATTGTTTCACCTATTTGCAAAATAGGCATTCTAACAGCCACTTGAGGACGGGGGAGCGGATAGAGGTTCAGGGCACTCTCTTGTCCTAGGGGTGGGAAATTGCCCCTAAAGGCGGAAGAATCAGCAATGATCAACGACGTGAGGATGCAGAAGACAATGGAAACCACTGCATTAAAGACACGTAACGTGTATCCACAGGACATGTGACCGGTAATTGAAGAAGTGTCATGATGATCTCTCCATTGGTAAAAGATTCCGGAATAGTCCCCCATTCGGATCTCCGGGAGGGGACTGCCAAGGGGGAGGTTACCATGAAAAAAGATTGAATAATCAACAGGAGGATAACGTTCTACGAGTCGGGGCGTGGAATATCAGAAGCTTGAACGTGGTAGGGAAACTAGAATATCTGAAAAGGGAAATGCAAAGGCTCAATCTAGATATAGTAGGGGTCAGTGAAGTGAAGTGGAAGGAAGACAAGGATTTCTGGTCAGATGAGTATCGGGTGATATCAACAGCAGCAGAAAATGGTATAACAAGTGTAGGATTCGTTATGTATAGGAAGGTAGGGCAGAGGGTGTGTTACTGTGGACAGTTCAGTGACCAGGTTGTTCTAATCAGAATCGACAGCAGACCAACACCGACAACGATAGTTCAGGTATACATGCCGACGTCGCAAGCTGAAGATGAACAGATAGAGCAAGTGTATGAGGATATTGAAAGGGTAATGCAGTATGTAAATGGGGACGAATATCTAATAGCCATGGCCGACTGGAATGCAGTTGTAGGGGAAGGAGTAGAAGAAAAGGTTACAGGAGAATATGGACCTGGGACAAGGAATGAAAGAGGAGAAAAATTAATTGAATTCTGTAACAAGTTTCAGTTAGTAATAGCGAATACCCTGTTCAAGAATCACAAGAGGATGAGGTATACTTGGGAAAGGCCGGGAGATACTGGAAGATATCAATTAGATTACATCATGGTCAGACAGAGATTCCGAAATCAGATACTGCATTGTAAGGCGTACCCAGGAGCAGATATAGACTCAGATCACAATATAGTAGTGATGAAGAGTAGGCTGAGGTTCAAGACATTAGTCAGGAAGAATCAATACGCAAAGAAGTGGGATACGGAAGTACTAAGGACTGACGAGATACATTTGAAGTTCTCTAACGCTATAGATACAGCAATAAGGAATAGCGCAGGAGGCAGTACAGTTGAAGAGGAATGGACATCTCTAAAAAGGGCCATCACAGAAGTTGGGAAGGAAAACATAGGTACAAAGAAGGCTAGCTGCGAAGAAACCATGGGTAACAGAAGAAATACTTCAGTTGATTGATGAAAGGAGGAAGTACAAACATGTTCCGGGAACATCAGGAATACAGAAATACAAGTCGCTGAGGAATGAAATAAATAGGAAATGCGGGGAAGCTAAGACGAAATGGGTGCAGGAAAAATATGAAGACATCGAAAAAGATATGATTGTCGGAAGGACAGACTCAGCATACAGGAAGGTCAAAACAACCTTTGGTGACATCAAAAGCAACGGTAGTAACATTAAGAGTGCAACGGGAATTCCACTGTTAAATGCAGAGGAGAGAGCAGATAGGAGGAAAGAATATATTGAAAGCCTCTATGAGGGTGAAGATTTGTCTGATGTTATCGAAGAAGAAACAGGAGTCGATTTAGAAGAGATAGGGGATCCAGTATTAGAATCGGAATTTAAAAGAGCTTTGGAGGACTTACGGTCAAATAAGGCAGAAGGGATAGATAACATTCCATCAGAATTTCTAAAATCTTTGTAGGAAGTGGCAACAAAACGACTATTCACGTTGGTGTGTAGAATATATGAGTGGCAATATACCATCTGACTTTCGGAAAAGCATCATCCACGCAATTCCGAAGACGGCAAGGGCTGACAAGTGCGAAAATTGTCGCACAATCAGCTTAACATCTCATGCATCGAAGCTGCTTACAAGAATAATATACAGAAGAATGGAAAAGAAAATTGAGAATGCGCTAGGTGACGATCAGTTTGGCTTTAGGAAAAGTAAAGGGACGAGAGAGGCAATTCTTACGTTACGGCTAATAATGGAAGCAAGGCTAAAGAAAAATCAAGACAGTTTCATAGGATTTGTCGACCTGGAAAAAGCGTTCGACAATATAAAATGGTGCAAGCTGGTCGAGATTCTAGGGTTAGCTATAGGGAGAGACAGGTCATATACAATACGTACAACAACCAAGAGGGAATAATTAGAGTGGACGACCAAGAACGAAGTGCTCGTATTAAGAAGGGTGTAAGACAAGGCTGTAGCCTTTCGCCCCTACTCTTCAATCTGTACATCGAGGAAGCAATGATGGAAATAAAAGAAAGGTTCAGGAGTGGAGCTAAAATACAAGGTTAAAGGATATCAATGATACGATTCGCTGATGACAATGCTATCCTCAGTGAAAGTGAAGAAGAATTAAATGATCTGCTGAACTGAATGAACAGTCTAATGAGTACACAGTATGGTTTGAGAGGAAATCGGAGAAAGACGAAGGTAATGAGAAGTTGTAGAAATGAGAACAGCGAGAAACTTAACATCAGGATTGATGGTCACGAAGCCAATGAAGTTAAGGAATTCTGCTACCTAGGCAGTAAAATAACCAATGACGGACGGAGCAAGGAGGACATCAAAAGCAGACTAGCTATGACAAAAAAGGCATTTCTGGCCAAGAGAAGTCTACTAATATCAAATACCGGCCTTAATTTGAGGAAGAAACTTTTGAGGATGTACGTCTGGTAGTGAAACATGGACTGTGGGAAAACCGGAACAGAAGAGAATCGAAGCATTTGAGATGTGGTGCTATAGATGAATGTTGAAACTTAGGAGTCTGGAACCGCGTGGCCGCTACGGTCGCAGGTTCGAATCCTGCCTCGGGCATGGATATGTTTGATGTCCTTAGGTTGGTTAGGTTTAAGTACTTCTTAGTTCTAGGGGACTGATGACCACAGCAGTTAAGTCCCATAGTGCTCAGAGCCATTTGAACCATTTTGAAAATTAGGTGGACTGATAAGGTAAGGAATGAGGAGGTTCTACGCAGAATCGGAGAGGAAAGGAATATGTGGAAAACACTGATAAGGAGAAGGGACAGGATGATAGGACATCTGCTAAGACATGAGGGAATGACTTCCATGGTACTAGAGGGAGCTGTAGAGGGCAAAAACTGTAGAGGATGACAGAGGTTGGAATACGTCAAGCAAATAATTGAGGACGTAGGTAGCAAGTGCTACTCTGAGATGAAGAGGTTAGCACAGGAAGGGAATTCGTGGCGGGACGCATCAAACCAGACCGTAGACTGATGACCAAAAAAAAAAAAAAAAAAAAAAACAGCCACTTCAAGAGGTTTATTGATTCGGACTGTTACAAAGACACTTCAAAATATTTAAGGATAATTTTAAGATTTTTGACAAAGTGAATATCCTCCTCGTTAAATTTCGTATACAGTACGAAAATTAATGTTAACAGTATTCATACAGTTGAAAACAATATATCACAAAAGAACTGACACCTATGGTGCAACGACGTTAGGCTACTAGCTTGAGCTTAGCTCAGATATCGCTCTGTCTTTACATATCTAAAACGCACAGAGAGTAAACACTGAAACTTCATAATGATATATCGCATACCAAAAAATCTAATAAGCCCATTTCAATGTTTTGTTTAAACATAAATTAGTTACTTAGTTAATATACAAGTTTGCATAATTCAGATTGATAATCTTGGATTCAAAGGAAATATTGTAGCGATTTAAAAGGAAACGGACAATCCAAAAGATTGCTGGTTTTACATATGTGTCTTTAAAAGACAACACACACAACTTAAATATGATTACTCCATTTAGTGAAGTAGTTACAATAGGCCTATTAATTTTACTAAAAGCTTCAAATTCCTTGGGCGTGTTCCGGTAACATCCAATGCTGATCTACGTAGGGAGCCAGGAGACATGTAACTGCCGCGGCTGTTAGCTGGGCAGCGCTATACGTGAGGACCGAAACTGAATTTTTTTCAACAAGTGGTTCTGTGAATGAAAACCTGCCCTTCATTTACATGTCACAAAAGATGTTCATAGTTTTCTTGGTATACCTACACTTCACTGCAAGTAAATACTGACAGCATAGCAGTCTCAGCCAAATCAGCACAAAGGAGAAACATGCCATTATGAAAACGCAAACCTACGTTCATGTAAGCAGAAGGAAACCATAATTTTTCAACTGTCGGATGCACACCATTTCCTGGTTACACCAGTCCTTGGCTGCAAGGGAATACTGGTTTCATAATATCCACAAGCAAGGCAGGAAAATCAGAATCGTGCGTACATTGGAAACGCAAGCATATGACCATGAAAGCAGAGGAGAGAGACAGTCTTCAAATACAGTAGGCACACATTCCACAAGTGCCCATTCATGATCAACCAGACCGCCTTCCTCGATGAGTGACCCATTTTAATATGCCAAACAGTGGGCAAATTCTGACGCCAAAAATAAGTGAGTATGAGGTTAAATAATTTTGGCAAATGGCTACACTCCCTCGCGTGAGACACCGACCAACACGTCGCCAGGATACGACGATCGGAGGGGTTTAAAGGGCGGCTGAAATCGATTCTAACGCAAGCATTCATTAAAAAACGATATAAAAAACAGCGGATGTTGTTGTTGTTGTTGTTGTGGTCTTCAGTCCTGAGACTGGTTTGATGCTGCTCTCCATGCTACTCTATCCTGTGCAAGCTTCTTCATCTCCCAGTACCTACTGCAACCTACATCCTTCTGAATCAGCATAGTGTATTCATCTCTTGGTCTCCCCCTACGATTTTTACCCTCCACGCTGCCCTCCAATACTAAATTGGTGATCCCTTTATGCCTCAGAACATGGCCTACCAGCCGATCCCTTCTTCTGGTCAAGTTGTGCCACAAACTTATCTTCTCCCCAATCCTATTCAATACTTCCTCATTAGTTATGTGATCTACCCATCTCATCTTCAGCATTCTTCTGTAGCACCACATTTCGAAAGCTTCTATCCTCTTCTTGTCCAAACAATTTATCATCCATGTTTCACTTTCATACATGGCTACACTCCATACAAATACTTTCAGAAATGACTTCCTGACACTTAAATCTATACTCGATGTTAACAAATTTCTCTTCTTCAGAAACGCTTTCCTTGCCATTGCCAGTCTACATTTTATATCCTCTCTACTTCGCCCATCATCAGTTATTTTGCTCTCCAAATAGCAAGACTCCTTTACTACTTTAAGTGTCTCATTTCCTAATCTAATACCCTCAACATCACCCGACTTAATTCGACTACATTCCATTATCCTCGTTTTGCTTTTGTTGATGTTCATCTTATATCCTCCCTTCAAGACACCATCCATTCCGTTCAACTGCTCTTCCAACTCCTTTGCTGTCTCTGACAGAATTACAATGTCATCGGCGAACCTCAAAGTTTTTATTTCTTCTCCATGGATTTTAATATCTACTCCGAATTTTTCTTTTGTTTCCTTTACTGCTTGCTTAATATACAGATTGAATAACATCGGGGAGAGGCTACAACCCTATCTTACTCCCTTCCGAACCACTGCTTCCCTTTCATGTCCCTCGACTCTTATAACTGCCATCTGGTTTCTGTACAAATTGTAAATAGCCTTTCGCTCCCTGTATTTTACCCCTGCCACCTTTAGAATTTGAAAAAGAGTATTCCAGTCAATATTGTCAAAAGCTTTCTCTAAGTCTGCAAATGCTAGAAACGTAGGTTTGCCTTTCCTTAATCTTTCTGCTAAGATAAGTCGTAAGGTCAGTATTGCCTCACGTGTTCCAGTATTTCTACGGAATCCAAACTGATCATCCCCGAGGTCGGCTTCTACTAGTTTTTCCATTCGTCTGTAAAGAATACGTGTTAGTATTTTGCAGCTGTGGCTTATTAAACTGATTGTTCGGTAATTTTCACATCTGTCAACACCTGCTTTCTTTGGGATTGGAATTATTATATTCTTCTATAAGTCTGAGGGTATTTCGCCTGTTTCATACATTTTGCTCACCAGATGGTAGAGTTTTGTCGAGACTGGCTCTCCCAAGGCCATCAGTAGTTCCAATGGAATGTTGTCTACTCCGGGGGCCTTGTTTCGGCTCAGGTCTTTCAGAGCTCTGTCAAACTCTTCACGCTGTATGGTATCTCCCATTTCATCTTCATCTACATCCTCTTCCATTTCCATAATATAGTCCTCAAGTACATCGCCCTTGTATAGACCCTCTATATACTCTTTCCACCTTTCTGCTCTCCCTTCTTTGCTTAGAACTGGGTTTCCATCTGAGCTCTTGATGTTCATAAAAGTGGTTCTCTTATCTCCAAAGGTCTCTTTAATTTTCTTGTAGGCAGTAACTATCTTACCCCTAGTGAGATAAGCCTCTCCATCCTTACATTTGTCCTCTAGCTATCCCTGCTCAGCCATTTTGCACTTTCGGTCGATCTCATTTTTGAGACGTTTGTATTCCTGTTTATCTGCTTCATTTACTGCATTTTTGTATTTTCTCCTTTCATCAAGTAAATTCAATATTTCTTCTGTTACCCAAGGATTTCTACTAGCCCTCGTCTTTTTACCTACTTGATCCTCTGCTGCCTTCACTACTTCATCCCTCAAAGCTACCCATTCTTCTTCTACTGTATTTCTTTCCCCCATTCCTGTCAATAGATCCCTTATGCTCTTCCTGAAACTCTGTACAACCTCTGGTTCTTTCAGTTTATCCAGGTCCCATCTCCTTAAACTCCCACCTTTTTGCAGTTTCTTCACTTTTAATCTACAGGTCATAACCAATAGATTGTGGTCAGAGTCCACATCTGCCCCTGGAAATGACTTACAATTTAAAAGCTGGTTCCTAAATCTCTGTCTTACCATCATATAATCTATCTGATACCTTTTAGTATCTCCAGGGTTCTTCCATGTATACAACCTTCTATCATGATTCTTAAACCAAGTGTTAGCTATGATTAAGTTGTGCTCTGTGCAAAATTCTACCAGGCGGCTTCCTCTTTCATTTCTTACCCCCAATCCACAGCGGATGTGGTGATGAAAAAATCCCTATGTCTGTAACCATGGTTATGGCAGTTTCAAGCACATGAGACGGTTCAAGTATTTTCCGTGGGCTGCTTGTATGTACACATGATGATTTACGTAGTGAGAATTGGGGTTTAGAGTTAGATTTAGCTACTGTGCTACAGGCTGTCTTTCTACTACAGACGTCGATCTTTCTGCTGAGACTCTTCAAAGTGTGGGTTACGGACGTTCCACAACTGTCGGCTAGTCGGGACAGCTGTGTCCAACTATCAAGCTAAAACGAACTAACTCGACCTTCAAAATAAATAGGACCAATCATCTAAGGTAAGTGTTATTCTTACATTAAATCCTAGAATACATCACTCTATGTTCTTTCCAGAATCCAGTTTGGTTTCTCCAACAATCATGGATGCTCTTACAACGAGCAGGTTTTGTCTTCCTCGTGCAAGCTCACTCTTTATCCATGCAGTCGTTTTGGATACTACTGCAGCCGTGGCTGAATCAAAGTTCCTGCTGTTTGTGTCAGTTTGATCTGCAGACGCACCACTTCTTCAAAAATGGTTCAATTGGCTCTGAGCACTGTGGGACTTAACATCTATGGTCATCAGTCTCCTAGAACTTAGAACTACTTAAACCTAACTAACCTAAGGACATCACACAACACCCAGTCATCACGAGGCAGAGAAAATCCCTGATCCCGCCAGGAATCGAACCCGGGAACCCGGGCGCGGGAAGCGAGAACGCTACCGCACGACCACGAGCTGCGGACACCACTTCTTCTTCTGGACCTTCAGCTGCCATCTTGAAGTTGTAAGACTGCGGTATTTCTCGCTGCTTTGTACTGGAATGCCTCATCATTCTGCCGGACCCAGTTTCGTTTGCTGGGAGATTTGAAAGGTGCTTCCAGTTTAATTGCAGTAGTGTCCCATGATGCTTTTAGTATGTAAATGGTGGAGGGACGTATGGATGAACGAAGGTAAGGTTTCTGTTAATCTCTACCGAACAATACAAACGATTCCTTATAGAGCACTAAGTATTTTTGCCGTGTACTTTAAATATCGTTTGCTGTGATAATTTTTGTGACTAATTAACACTTCATTGTACATTCCTCATAAGGTTGTCAAACATTACGTACTGAGAAACCAGCTATGGAACGCAGCTTTTCATATTCTATTTATAATCGTTACAAAAGTTTGCTTGTCTTTTTATTGGACTTTTCGCTCTTCTGGAAATTTATGGCTGAGGGAAATGTTACATCAATAATTGTCTAGGGATACAAACATTTTGTACAAATAGTTGTTGTTGTTAGTAGTGGTCCTTGTCGGGATGTGATTTTTGGTGCAACCACATCAGTGTATGAGCTCGAGGTCGTTACCAGTCTTCACGCCATTCATTCAACCTTAGAGCTACCAAGCCGTTATAGGAAGCCAAACATGCACATGCATCCAATTTATTTATAGATCTCTTAGCAGCTTATGATACAGTACGGAGACAAAGTCTTCTCTACAAACTCATTCAAAAAAACCATGCAGAAAAACTGCCGAACTTAATAGCATGCTAGCTGGAAGGCCATTCCCGGTGTTTCTGAGCAACAGCATAAGCTTTTTAACATCCGCTAAATGACGGACTACCTCCGGCATCTGTTCTCGTCCCAAAATTGTTTAAGCTGTACGTGTACAATACGCATGAAACTGGAATTCGTAAGTTCGGATACTCCGGTAAGTGGATGCTGGCAGTGGGGCACCGAAATTTTGAAGAAACGGAAGCCATCTCAACATCTGATCTGGCTCTAATGTGAACGTGCTACCGGAGATGAAGACTGAAACCAAGTCCCACCAAGATGGGGACTGCGGGCTTTCGTCCGTACAAGAGAGTGGAGAATAAACAGCTCCAGGTCAATTTTCGTGCAGACTGGTTCATCATAGTCAGTATCCAAAATATTTATGGGTTACTCTGGAAAGGAGATTGTCCTACAAGAAGCACCTGCAAAACACCACTGCGAAGGTAATGACTAAGAACAACATCCTACGGAATCTGTGTGGAACAACCTGGGACTCCGCTGGTGAAACTCTGCGCACCCCAGTGCTTGGACTAGTCTACTCTGCTGCAGAATTTGGTTCTCCTGTATGGCTCAATAGTGCACACAAACAAAATCTCGACGCACAGATGAACAACACAACGAGAATTGTGGTGCACTAAGATCAACCCCAGCGATGCAAACCATTCGTCTCATGGCTACAGAGAGTTCCAACAGGGCGTATCGTGGTACTGTCGAGGATTTCATGATGGTTGCGAACGACACAACTGATTATGTTAGAAACTGATTATATCAAAATTTTCACATTGAGCCTCATACCACCCTCTGGTCCGAGGAAGATCAGATCTACTCCGTGAGTTTCAACGCATGCATGGCAACCTGTGTCTCTCTATCCGTCAGAATGCGGTTATCCTAAAAAGAAATGGTTTTGATAAAAAAATTAAACATCCATCAAAACAGCCATAAAACTGAAAACTTTCCAGTTCAGCTTAACAGACTAATGGGAACGAGTGTGTACAGAGGCTTGTCATCCACAATATCAGATCTTATCCTGAATTAGCAAGAGACTCGCTTTTTTGACCAGTTGAGCAGAACATGGGCAGTGTTTAACAAACGCACACCATCCATGACTGAGGCATGGACTCTCTTCATAGAGGGGGAAATGCTCCGTAACCTTCTGTACCGAGGAAGAGCAGATCTACTCTGTGAGGTTCAACGCATACATGGCAACCTGCGATTCTCTGTCCATCAAAATGCGGTTATCCTAGAAAGAAACTGGCTTTGATAGAAAAAAAAAATTAACATCCATCAAAACAGCCATAGAACTGAAAACTTTCCAGTTCAGCTTAACAGACTAATGGGAACGAGTGTGTACAGAGGCTTGTCATCCACAATATCAGTTCTTGTCCTGAGTTAGCAAGAGACTCGCTTTTCTGACCAGTTGACCTGAACATGGGCAATGTTTAACGATTGCACACCAGCCATGGCTGAGGCATGGACTCTCTTCATAGATGGGGTAATGCTCTGTCTCCAAATGGGACCATGGAGCAGCGAGGTAAACCGTTAGTCACTTGCTTACAGAACGTCCGAACGCGGCGTGTCGTGGTATTGTCAAAGATTTTCTAATAGCAGCGGACGACAAAATTGATATTATTAAAAATTTAGTTGTCTGTTTCTAAATTTATGTGTTAATATTTGTGATATACTAGGTACTAGGCCTAAGAAACCTAAATACCTGCTACTGGGTTAGCTGAAGAAACTGCTACGGCCGTACGCGTCTTGTTCAAATAACGCCAGCATCCGGAGGACACATCCCGGCAAGTGTAGACGCGACCGACACTGCATGCTTGCAGCACTTCGCGCCCAGCCCTCGGCTGGGTCGGGTCGCACACAGAATTAATTTCGGCTCCGCGAGGCAGACGCCCGGAGGCGTAGCCCCCACCCCACGGCCCTGCTTTGACATGGCTTATCGCCAACCTCGAGGAATTTGCTTGCGTCCACCCAGTAAGGGCCAAAGAGAGCCAGCAAAACACGGCCTGCCCTGCCTTATCAGGAGCGTCAGTATTTGCCCTCTGCCTCCCCTCCGCCCTCGCTCTCCCAGCCATCTCCCTTCCTCTCTCTCTCTCTCTCTCTCTTACCACCCCCTTCTCCACCAGCAGTCTTGGCTGCCCTCTCTGCAGTCTGGGCGCTGCCTGTGGCATCCGTGCACGCTGCCTCCCAGAATTTATCTCGCCGGAGACACTCTGCGGCGCGGAAAACGTCTGTGCGGCACTTCAAAGAGGGTGGTGCAATTTTAATTTAAAATCCTTTACTGCAACGTCACTGCGGCCTCGTCGCGTGAACACAACAACCTGCGGCAGGACGACAAACGTTATGACTATGTCATAATTGAGATTCGTATTAGATATGTGAGTAGGAGAGGGAACAAAGGGAGGAGAGGATCGATGAAAAGGCAGGGGAGGAACATGGATAATGAGGCTGCAGCAATTACTAGCAAAATTTTATAGATGTCATACTCGTGATTTGACAATTAAAAGAAGGAAAACTGCATTTTTCACTTTTTAAATTTTGTGAAGTTCTATGGCCTGTACATACGACACGTAAACTTTTATCATTTCTCGTTGTTTATAATTGTTGATTAATTAGATGAAATGCATGTAAACGTGACTAAGATGGTCGATATTTCCACAGTTAACCCTCTCCACCACCACTCCCTCCCTCGTCGTTTCATGACGCGAATGGTATTGACAGGGAACCACCGCTCTTAATATTGAAACGTTTCGACAAGTGTACACGATAGAAATTTTAAGAGTCGTTATACACGCCAAGAAAAGATTACAGTTAACAACCATGCAAGTTTTCGTAATTGCAAAAATTTCTCATTACTTAGTTCTTGAATAAAAAGCTGACAATAGCTACGAGCATAAATACTACAGTGTTATGAAAATACGGTATCAAGGCACTATCTGGAGCATAGTTACAGTTTCTGCCGCTAGTTAGCACCACAATCACTGTGTTGCAGTCGCTTTTCATTGGAAATTCTAAAATGAAAGATGGCAGATGGTGGAAAATTACTAAGAAATTACTAGGAAAGTTGAAAATCAAACATACGGGATGACGGAAAACTTAAAAAAGGCTGGAAACTAAAAAATCAAAGATGACGCTGGTGGGAAATTAAAAAGTTGCTGGAAAATAAATCCAACTAGCCCACTTGTGCTTTATGTTCTATCAATTCCATCTAATCCCAACCAATCACAGACAAGTATTACAAGCAAGGATTTAGTCAGAATGAAATCAGTTTTAGAACCTGAAACTGTTCCTTGTAACCCCCCCTCCCGCCACCCCTTTCTACAACCAACCGTACCACTCTGTTAAAATGAATGATCCAATCAAAATAATCCTAGATAGGCCAGCTAATCCTGCTGTGGCAATGGGAAATTAAAAAGCCTCTGCCCTTCCCATCTCCACCCCATATCCCAGCCCCCCACCCAAATCAGGATATCCTAGATAAGGCAGCTAGCTGAATTGTAAATGATGCCCCCTCGACGTCTCGTTCTCTTCCCAACCAGTCTCACCAAAGTATTAGAACTGGAACATCCAGTAAAAGTGTTGTCAACTATGTTTCAATTTCTGACTTCAAAATATCGTTCATGGACTGGCTCACCAGTCGCTCCGGTAAACTCAGTCGTCAGCTGTATATCTTCGCTATGGAATTTTGGAATGAATATATAAAATAGTGTCCATAAGATGTACAAATCAACGTTTGCTTACCCAGTGTAATTAGCAAATGATTAATACGTAGTGTTGTACATAAAAAATAGTATTTCACAAACTACGAAAAGTATGAAATACAATCAACTGGTGATGTTGCCCCAGCTGTTTATCGTTACTAACAGGTGTTTACATTGGTAAAAATCTTCGAATTCGTTTATGGACCTGGCAAATCCATAAATTCACTAACTAGCACATCTACTAACTTTGCCAAATGCCACAATATTATTGTCTGTGAAATTCAACAGAAATGCAAATCAAACAACAAAAATACTGTATCGCTAGAAACACCTAATCGACGACAATTATCGGAAATCATACACCTCGCTGAGATTAAATAAAAATTTTATAGCACAATGCAAGGCTCAAATTAATCTTGGATTGGTGCGCAAGTTGGTGGCATTTTTCTTTTGCTTGTTGGTATTCCTGTTACTATGGGTGTATTTATAGAGTGTCATTTTTTATTTGTACTTCACTGTTGCCATTTGAATTTATATATTCTCATTTTGTCGTTTGGAGATAGTGAGAGGAGCTGTGGACGCTAGAAAATGGGCTGACAAGTGGAGAAATAGGAACATATCCCACATATTCTACTGTTTGAGTTCAATAGGAGCGAGACAGCAGCGGAGGCAGCCAGAAACAATTGTGCCCGACATGCGGACGATGCCATTATATAAATCACGACGCGAAAATGATTTTCTCGTTTTAAGGAGGATCGTTTTGCCACAAGTGACTCTCCACGCTCGACAAGATCCTCGGAGTTGCATGAAGATCCTTTAAACGCATTAATCCACAATGATCCACGTCAGTGAGAACTGGAAAATGTGATGAACTGTGATTATTCGACCATCGTGCAACATTTGCATGCGGTGCGGGAGGTATTAAATCGGGTGTATGGATACGACATGCTCCCAGGCAAAATCACAAAAATCATCTGTGTTTGCTCGTCATAAATGGGCTTGTGATCAACATCGACAATTCCTGTTCTGTATAATTACTGGTGACGAGAAATGATGTCTTTAGCTAAGAAAACGAAAGAAATGTATGAGCTCAAACAAAGGAGCAACTCTCGGCAGACAGACCTTCACGTATCCACAAAAGATCATATTACGAATCTGATGGAATAGAGACGGTGTGGTGTACTACGAATGGTGTACTACGAACTGCTTCCCCGAGGTGTAGCTATCACAACTATTATGAACAACTGAGTCGTATTGTAGACAAAATCGAAGAACATCCACCAGGAAGACTGCAAGAAGTAATGTTACTCCAGGATAACACTCGTCCGCATTCTGCTCGACTCACAAAAAACACAATGCTGGAGCTGGGTTGGGAAGTCATCCTGCACAAACCTTATTCACCATGTCTTGGCCCTCAGAGTATCACCTTTTCCGCTCTCTATCGAAAAATCTTCAAGGAACTTCCTTTCCGGATGAAAATGCGCTCCGAACATGGCTCGTCGAGTTCGTTGCCTCAAAACCGCTTGGTTTCTACAGTCGTGGAATCGATAAGTTACCCCAGCGATGGTAGACTGTTGTAAAAAAAGACAACAAAGTTATGCAGCAACCATAAATTTCACATTTATGATTTTTAGAAATGTTACAATATTTTAAAACGTCTACAAAAATGCGTCAGCAGTGCAAGGAATTGTAATGTTAACATTGTATCAGTAGCTAAATACATAAGGAGCATTGAATCTGATCATGCGTACTGTCATCGCCTAAAGTCTCTCCATACTTAACGAGTTCGACAATCATATCCATCAGGAGCTTTCGCTTGTACGAGGGAGTCGAAGATCTGCTGCACCATCCACACAGGGGCTAACGCGAACTATCGAGCGCCAAGTCATCCTCACCTAGTGGCATCATTTGGATGCGGTATGAAGGGGCGCGGATTCAACACACCACTCACCTGGCTGGTGTCGGTACTGAAGACGTTGAGCCGCTACTTGTCAACCAAGCAGCTCCTCAGTTGACATAACGAGGATGAGTGCACCCCGTTCCACAAGGAACAACCTCTGCCTGTACCGGGAAACGAAAGCGGGCGCTCTAAATGGCAGTCAGTCACGTGAAACAGCTACAGGATCGGACATTTGTGAGTCACGTACGAGTATTTCCTACGCGTTGCAGCTATTTCATAATACAACGATTTTATATATTGTTATAGCCAGCATTCTTTACACATTACATTAATTTTAGTGTCTCTTCCTGACTGATTTTTAAACATTTTGTGTGAATAATGCTGCCTTCAGTGTATGTCATGTTCAGTGCTTCTAGTCAGTTTATCCAAAGCATTCTATTGCGTTTATCCTATTACATGTTTAGTGTTGTCTCAGTTTTGTTTTTGTACTGCTGCTCTTCTCGTTGTGTTCTGTTTGGTTATAGAAATTCGGGTGCTATTTGTTTTTCTTTCATGTTCCTCTGTCTTCCTTTGTCCTCGGCTTTCATACCCCTCAACCAGATTGATTCCTGTTTTTCACCCTTTTCTGACTGCTTAATGCGTCTCTTTCTATATACAGTCGTCTTTCCTGTTTCACTCAGTGTCCATATAACCAGCTGCTAGTGATAAATAGAGAGGTTCTACGTCGATTAATTTTTCTAATGGTTTCCTCCTACACTAGGTGCACATACCTGCTCCGAAGGACTGGTTCCTTGTTATAGATTTTATTCCATTTCTCTACTAATGTTACAGATTCCACTAGCAAGATATAATTTGAGTTTTTGACTTTTCCCCTATAAACCTCACACACCTTATACTTGATTTCTCATTTTAGGGTTTACAATAAATGTATATGTTATGGATCTTAAGCCCCCAAATGACCACGGATATTTACGTATATTCTTATTTCTGAAGAGTGGGTTGCAGGCATTTAATTGATTGTATGTCGCAAACTCCCTTAAAATATCCCATTACAATCAATGTCTTATCTCCAAAAAGTGCCAGTTATGTCTTGTACCTGGTGTTACTAATTCATGCATTTACCTCTCCATATACAGGGTGATTCAAAAAGAATACCACAAGTTTAGGAATTTGAAACTCTGCAACGACAAAAGGCAGAGCTAAGCACTATCTGTCGGCGAATTAAGGGAGCTATAAAGTTTCATTTAGTTGTACATTTGTTCGCTTGAGGCACTGTGGACTAGGCGTCAGCGTCAGTTGATGCTAAGATGGCGACCGCTCAACAGAAAGCTTTTTGTGTTATTGAGTACGGCAGAAGTGAATCGACGACAGTTGTTTAGCGTGCATTTCGAACGAAGTATGGTGTTAAACCTCCTGATAGGTGGTGTATTAAACGTTGGTATAAACAGTTTACAGAGAATGGGTATTTGTGCAAAGGGAAAAGTTCTGGACCGCCGAGAACGAGTGATGAAAATGTAGCACGCATCCAGCAAGCATTTGTACGCAGCCCAGGAAAATCGACTCGCAGAGCTAGCAAAGAGCTGCAAATTCCACAATCAACTGTATGGAGAGTCCTACGAAAAAGGTTAGTTATGAAACCTGAACGTCAACTACCCGAGGCGATGGATCGGCCGCCAGGCAGCCCGTGACAGAGCACTTCATCACTGGCCTCCAAGAAGCCCTGATTTTACCCCCTGGGTTTTTTTCTTATGGGGGTGTGTTAAGGATATGGTGTTTCGGCCACCTCTCCCAACCACCATTGATGATTTGAAACGAGAAATAACAGCAGCTATCCAAACTGTTTCGCCTGATATGCTACAGAGAGTGTGGAACGAGTTGGAGTATCGGGTTGATATTGCTCGAATGTCTGGAGGGGGCCATATTGAACATCTCTGAACTTGTTTTTGAGTGAAAAAAAAAACCTTTTTAAATACTCTTTGTAATGATGTATAACAGAAGGTTATATTATGTTTCTTTCATTAAATACACATTTTTAAAGTTGTGGTATTCTTTTCGAATCACCCTGTATTATAACTTGATATTTCTTATCTACTGTGTCTACTTGTTTTGCGGGGTGTCGTGAAGTGCTTTGTTGTCCTCTTTGCTGCCTTCATTCAGAGCACAAAAACGTACCACCATGAGATATGTTCTGCTTTTTTTGATTCTGAATTCGACAATTTTTACATTTATATGGTTATAACTTACTATCCTATTTTTTCATTTATTATTCCCTAAAACCATTACTTCGTAGCAGGCTCTTCAATTTTTAGGAACACCACAATATGCCATCGTGTAATCTAATTCACCATAGCCTTCATTTCTTCTTTTTGTTTGAATTATAAACACTATACGAATTAGGACTTATTTTCATATTTTCATTAGTACGACTCTGTTATTTCGCCGACTTCTTACATTGCAGGTTGTTTCTTTTGTTCGATACCGAATACCAAAACATGTACCTTTGATTATGGGCTAACGTCTTTCGATCATTGATCTATCTTGTATTTTTATTTGTTTACTTATTGATTTATTTATTTTTTTGCTGTGATTTCAAGTACTAAGTTTTCTTCCAAGAAGAGCGCAACAGCCAGTAAAATCTAACGGAGTGGCGGGCTCCTCACGACCATACAGACGTGCTGCCAGTTGCATCATCTCTCTTCCGCAGGTACACTGTTCTTCAGATCCACTGCCGAGGTCTACACCCCTCTGCCCTGGGCTGCGCCTTCCGAATCTACGTTCCATGGAGGGAAGTTATTCCGATATTATGAAGCTCCCAAGAGCTGGCCTCCTTCTTGCTTCACGGGTCATTATTCGGTATTCAGACCACTTGACAAGGTCCGATTTCGCCCATCATCCAGAGTTAGACAAAATATATTCGAATGACGAATCACGAATACACAAAAAGCTATACTTCATTATCCGTGAAAAACAAGTAAAAATATTTATTCAAACGATGATTCACTTTTAAGTTAAAAGTATTTGTTCGTCACTTGTGTATAAAAGAGAACCTACACAAGAGAATGGTTCCAAAATCAAAAATGTTTATTGCCCCAGTTATGTGTCATCTTTATTTCAGCTGTGCTATTTGTTGGTCTTGGGGCTCTTTGTTGGTCTTAGGTTACTTTCGACACCAATTTTTGTTTCGGATATTTCATTAGACAGTTTATTTAACTTTTCAAGATTTTCCATTGTGGCCCATGCAAAAATACATTCCATTGGAGAAACCGATATATCTTTGTTTCAGGGTAACATCTTAGACCATTAAATCACTATTTTGTTCCGCTAACTATTGAGAAATCATCTATTCCGCTCTAATTTTTGGTGAGTAACTTCGTTGTTGGATGTCGGTTTCATCTCCTGAGCCGGCCCGAGTGGCCGAGCGGTTCTAGGCGCTACAATTTGGAACCGCGTGGCCGCTACGCTCGCAGGTTCGAATCCTGCCTCGGGCATGGATGTGTGTGACGTCCTTAGGTTAGTTAGGTTTAAGCAGTTCTAAGTTCTAGTGGACTGATGACCACAGCAGTTGAGTCCCATGGTGATCAGAGCCATTTGAACCATTTTTTCACCTCCTGAACCTGATTCAGAATCAGAAAACAGTTTTAATTTTCTGTCATAACTTCATTTTCAGACACCTCATTCGATTTCTGCGACGTTTCTATGACTACTACGTGCCTTTAGCTTGCTGCAAGCATCCCCTGATCGTGGACAGCAATTCGTAAGAACCGTTTATTTTTAAATCGTGGGTAAATTTTTGCTGCCTTAACTGAATGTTCTCCCTGGGAGAGACGAAAAAAATCTTCGCCTCTCGACATTTTCTCAATAGGAAGTTTCCAGCACGCTGCAGTATTTATGGGGGCTGTCCTCCAGTTCTGATACCAAATGACGGATATCAAGTGAGCGTGAAACCAGAACTCCGTAACACATATTTTCTCGCATTTCACTATATGCAGAGCTTCTACAACAGGGCGTGAACAAGTTATAAATGCTTTTATGTATTCTAACTCAGCATTTCGTATAAAAATTTTTCAAGTACAGCGTTCTTTGTAACTTTATCGAATCATTTCGAAGTGACTAAATTTACTTAACTACATCGTTCAAACTATTCAGTCCTGTAACACGAGACTTACTCGGAATTTATTATAATTCACATTCAGTTATTGCGGCTTACTTTGAACGACCAACAGCGAATGAGAAGATTCGAATCACCTGAAGCACTGAGATTTAGAGTGTGTACTCAGCCCGTGAAAGGTGTGCTGGTAATTCGTCATCTTCGTCTGTGGTATCTGCAAAGTCGCTGAACAGAAAATAGCCCAATCCTTTTAGACGACCTTCTTCACCAGAGACTTCAGCATTATCCCCAGTCTTGAGAGGTTCCTGCTGCTCGTCCTGTGATTGTTTTGAAATAATGACAGACACAACGAATTTTCAAAAGCTTTTAGGGAGCTACTTCTACAATCAGTAACAGCTGAAATGACTGTTTGTGGGTCCAAATAGAATTCCCTGTTAATTTCATCTAGCATTATGGCTACACGGCCGTGGACATGAGCTCCAGAAAATCTTTAACATGCTAATATTTTGAGTTGTCTGTTACAGGTCAGCATCAGTTTTATCGACCGTGATGCTGAAAATACTTTTTCGCGTCTGGACCATATGTCAGCTATTCAGCGTAAATATTCTACCTCTTTTGAAGAATAATTTCGTGTCTGAAACTTGTTCCCCATGGCATCGTTCATTTTCCTTCATATGAAATGCTTAAATAGTTTATCACATCAATAAAAATGAGTCTTCAACACCAGGACAGGCATTGGTTGAAAAATTTGACAGGATCACTGAAAAACAAAACTCGAGAAACGTGTTTAGACTATTTATGATTATTTGTGACTGTGGCAGTTTGTCCTTGCATTTGCTTGGCGGAAGCACGAAGTTAATCAGCAACTTGCTCCCTGTCTTTACGTTTTAAGTGGTTTAAACAGTGTGACGTTGAATTAGATCTTTCAAGCATTAGATGAGCAACTCAAACGAGTAACAACAATAAATTTTCTATACTAAATCTCAGTTTGAAGTCGGAAAAACATATCGTCAAGTACGGTCGGTGACGATGTTGAATTTATTATTTTCATCTAAATATCTCGATGTCACCTTTTCAGTAGCAGTTAAATATAAAGCTTGTTCACGTTTGCAATTACCATCTGCAGATTCGTTACTTAGTTTACTCATTTTGTAGCACTACACCCACGAGAAAATCGCTTAGTTGTATGAAGTGGATCCACATCCCATATCTTCGCGTACAGCTGAGGAAAGTACTGCAATGATTCTCTGTTCGCTGTATTCTTTGCCTTATACGTGCAGTGCTTCCGCAGGCTGGCTGATGGAGACAGGGAGAAAGCATTACCAAGTGCAGGAATCAGTTGAATAATGGCAGCGTCTTAGTCCGTGGCGGGCATTCAAATGAAACGTAAACACCCGCCACAACGGGGCATGGAAGGGTTCAATTCCATGTTTAATCACCGCAATCATTAGAACATTTATCCCACTGTGAGACTAGATGATCAATTCCTGTTCGTGGAACGCAGTCGGTCGCTGACGAATCCACAACCGCACTCATTCTTGCACTTCCTCGTCCGACTTAAACCGACATCCTAGCATCGATCGACTGGCAGTGTGGAAGCGGGCATTAACGTACTGCAGCCTGGGTCTTGTTCCAAGGTAACTCCCGCCCCACACTGCCTAACGGACAAAGCCTATGCGTTAGGGATCTGGTTGGGAAACACTGCAACATCGCCCATGGAGCCCGGTACTTTCACCGTGTAGTTTCACATCTTTTAACGACCTGAAGAATGACAAGCATGGACTCCGGTTTCCGTCGGACGAAGAAATGCAAGAGCGAGTGCGGTTGTGGATCCGTCACTGGCCGACTTTCTTCTGCGAAACAGGAATAAATGACTTAACGCTTGTGGTTATTGCTTTTGAAAGGAACAATTCCATGGTCCCGTTGTGGAGGGTGTTTTGTTTTCATTTGACTACCCTTAAAGCTAGCAACTCCAATCGATTATATTGTATTATGCTGTAAAGTAAATAAAGATTTGCACAATCCACCGGTTTGAAAACCAGTGTGCTTTACTAGGCGTAATCGAATTCGTACGGCCTAAGCACTGACTCCCATGTTTCTTATGAAGGCACCTGCATTTTGACCTGGATTATGTAACAGGGTACAAAGTGATATTTGTCACATTTGCAAATCGTTTCGGAAGGAAGGAAAGTGATAAGCGATAGAAAAATCCTAATATCGTCAGGGTAGTGAACACCATACCCACTGATAGGTAATTTGCCAAAGTCAAAGAATGAAGCGATTTCAAGACGAAAAAAAGAAGAAATTAAGAAAAAACTGAATAATTACGTAAAATTCCAGTTCAATGTCTGTATTAAGGGCAAAAATGTCTAATAATAATAATAATAAACAATAATAATTGCGTTTTCCAATTATTTATTTATTCGAAGTATGATCTACATAGAAACTTATTCGAATAATGAATATCTCTACCCTCGCTAGCCGTCTGAGATATGCACTCAATAGGATTGCCGGTTCCTTCATTAGGAAGAGAGTTATATAGTAATGTGAGTCACTTAGGAATGAAGTAGATGGGAAGCGCAGGATAGTCAAAGCAAATAGGTTGCAGAGAAAACACTACGAAAAAATATGATTGTCAAGAGGACTGATTCAGCGTACGAAACAGTCTAAGTAACCTCCAGTGAAATTAAGAACGAAGTAGTGACGTCGGGAGTGCAAGGGGAATACCAGTGTTAAATGGAGAGGAAAGAACAGGTAGGAAGAAGGAGTGCACTGAAGCCCCTGTGTGCAGAGTGGGGCGGGGGGATAACTAGTCGGCTGCTCGCATGGCAGAAGAAGAACCTGGCAAGACGAGGACGTCAAAGCCAAAGCAAACAAGTTGTTTATGAAAGCAGAACGGTAGTACTGTTGGAAGAGAAGTAGAAGAGATGATTACAATTATTAAGATGATGACAGGGATGATAATGCTGAGGAAGATGATGAATATTGTGATGATAGTGACATGGACAATGATGATGAAGATGAAGATGATTCTGGCAAGGAAGATGACACAATTGCAAGACAGTCTCGCAACTGGAAGATTCCGAATTATTTGGTAGAGTGGTTAGTTTTCTTCCTAACCTCAAATGAGGCAGGCAATAATTTACATGGCAATGAAACAAAATCTATTGAAGAGGAGTTAGAGAGGCATCGATAATTGCTTGAAGTTTATATTCACTGCAGAATATAAATTCAATATCTAATTGTCATATAGGAAAACTAAATGTGAGAACATTCAGTTTTTATAAATCACAAGTGTTTGTGTGAGTTTGATGGTGGTTAGTTGGAAGCTTAGCAACCCTTGATACTCATTTATATGACTATGTATTACTACTCTTCTGTGCGCGTTTTTACAGTAGTGTCATATTGTTCTGATTGTGTGACAGTACATGTTAGCGGTACCACAAAATATTCTGTGCCGTATATGGTCATTAAAATGTTTGGTTGACTTTGACATCAGTATTAGAGATACATTTTGACGACTTTAGGCATGATAATAACGGTATTAACTTTGATAATTCTCACTGAAAAGTGCACTTGAAGCTGTGTTTTTCTCATCCGCAGAACACATGCGTGTGTTAACGATATTGGTTAATTTAATGCATGCTTTAGAAGTGCGTACAAAAATCAAAGTACGGTCCTCAGTTAACCTATAATTTATCTCAGTAGAGGTAATAAGCAAGGAATGTATTTTAATAAGTAATAGAAACAAATTAGATGTACAAAGATCCAGTGTGCTTGCAAAGTGTGGTGCAACAATCAAATTTTGATTCTCAATTAGTGTCGCTTAAAAAATAAACATTTCCTGCAATACTAGTGCACAAGTTATGTGGATTTTTTAAAAATCTTCTACGGCAATGACGTTATGGCAGTTGCGCCACACATGTTTTGGGCACAAAATCTTGAGTATTTTGAGAAATAATACAATTTTTCTTCTGGTTCAAAGTTTGAATTTTTGTTCATGATACATTTGCAAAAGGCGTTAAGCAATAAGTGTCCGTGTGTGTGTGTGTGTGTGTGTGTGTGTGTGTGTGTGTGTGTGTGTGTGTTTATGTGTGTGAGTGTACATGTATTCATTGGTTGTGTGTGTGTGTGTGTTTTATATACACACAATAGTTACTTGCTTCGATAAATAATTTTATTTCAATGGCAAAGATTGTTTTGGAGAGATATAGACTTTTCATCGAGCTCATTCCACTACCATCTTTGGTCATGTTGTGAAGAATGTAAGAAATTAGTATGATGTAGTCTCCTTGTGCATTACTAAACTATGCAGTTTACGTGTTGTATCAGAATAAAAATGTCGCGAAAATATCTCCCTTCCTTCCTAAAATCGTGTTTAGCCACTTCGTTTGTCTTTAGGCTGTAGTGTGCGAGAGATATTTACATCGCTTCTTTGCAGTGGATTTACGTATTATTCAGTAGCTGGTTACAGAAAGCAGACTGATAACGTCTTAGAAAGCCTTTGCACCATATTTCAAAATCATAAATATTTCATCATTCCCATAAATTTCGTTTTGTTTATGTTGCGTAAAACGACTTCTTCCAATAAAAGTAAAAGATATTTTACACCAATAAAACGTTGGTTATATATTTCTTGTGTCGAACGTGATGCATTATTTTCGATTTCTTCTCCCTCTTAAAACTTCCCTAGTACAATAAAAGCGTTGGATGTTTCACGAAAATGAAAAATCAAGAAGTAACACATGACAGAAGAAATTTAAGAGTTGGAGACATGCAGTTTGAAAAAGTGAACACATTTAAGTATCTAGGCGTGGACATCACTTCGAGAAATGAGATTGAATCCGAACTGAAGAAGAGATTACGGGCGGGAAATGCGTGCTAGTTCTCTTTGAATAGATTACTTTTATCACGGATATTGTGTAGGAATTTAAAGATTAGAATATACAAAACTATTATTCTACCAGTTCTGCTGTATGGGTGTGAGACTTGGTCTCTCACTGTGCTAAATGAAAAGCCGTTTCGAGTATTTGAAAACAAAATTTTGAGGAAAATTTTCGGAGCAAAAAGGGATGACATTAGTGGAGAGTGGTGAAAACCGCATAACGAAGAGGTTCACGAACTCTATTCAAGCCCTGACATAATCAGTATTATTAAATCACGTAGTCTGCGATGGGCAGGTCACTTAGCTCGAATGGATGTGGGCAGGACAGCGCGCAGAGTACTGGTAGGGCACCTAGATGGAAAACGTCCTGTGGGGAGACCGAGGCGTAGATGGGAGGACAATGTGAAGGCTGATTTGAGGAGCCTAGGTATTGAAGGGAAATGGAAGGAAATGGCCCAAGACAGAGACAGATGGCGAAAATACGTTGCTGCGGTAATGGACTCTCGAGTCCGGTATGATCAGTGAGTGAGTAAAAGCGGGCCAACCATAGCACCATCTGGTTTCCCCCTTCAAGCTAGACAAGTTTCGTTATTTGTAGTTTTTTGGTTTGACGCTTATTTCGTGACATACTTGGCCTGGTCACGATCAATGGACCACCGTTGTTTAAGCATTGTTCATCAAAATGTTTTGATGTGTGAGTTTGCGAGTATCAAAATATGTGATATAAACGCTTGTATCTTTTCATTGCTTTCACTTAGCTGTTTGAGTGATTTACACGGCTAAGGGCGTAGACCTAGGTGTTTGACCTAAATTTCAACTTAATACATCTACCCGTTCTTGAGAAAAAAGGGATTTGAACTGACGGCCCCGTATTTTGCATTCATATAAAAACTTAAATGTTTTACGCCTCTATGGTCAACGGAAAGTTTAACGCAGGTTTTGATGTGTGAGTTTGCAAGTATGAAAATACGTTACATAAATGGCCATATCTTTTGATTGCATTTATTTAGAAATTTATATTTTTTATACCGTCAAGAGACAGTAGAGCTTAGTAATAGACGTAAAATTCAAGTCAGTGCATTTACTAGTTCCTGAAAAAACAGGGATCTTAACAGACGTACAGACGAATATACAACAAAATGGTCCTGCAAGTTTTCCGTTTTTACAGGTTGAGACACAGAACATTACTTGCAACATATTACAATAAACGAAAAATGAACAGTATATCTCACAGTTAACGCAAACTTCACAAAATACATATACCTGAAGTAAATGTCCGTTCAACAAAAAAACGAGAGCACAGACTAAAACAACAGGCCTACAACTAACTGACAGTACAATCTGGTAAGACGTATAGTAAAAGAAAGTTGCTGGGTACAAGCTCAAGACACTATTTTCCAAATAACATTAAAATGGGAGATGACAGACGACATCCAAATTTTTAGGCTGTTACTACAAATAAAACTAGAAGTAGCAGGAAATAGCGAATCTGAACAGGACAGTTAAAGTTGTACACAATGCTGGAAATCGAGAAAGACAGACTGAGTCCCAAATGCTTCAACGGAAGGCAAAGAAACTAAATATAAGAAACTTAGCTTGTTCGATGTAAATTAAAATTCATATAAGAGTACACTCCCTGGATCTAATTGAGTTTGAAGCTTTCCATAACTGTCACGTATTTCAACAAAACAGATCCTGCAGTAGCGCCTCGACTGGGACAATATGTAACACCAATACTTTATGTTATTGATGTCGTAACTTAAACATTTTCGTTTCCTATGTAAAAATTGATGTACTGCGATTATTGTATGTTTTCATGTGTACTTAAACATTGTGTTGACTGTTATAACACGAGTTGCTTCTTTTATGACTAAAATGTAAAAATCGTTTTTCTTTTCCACTATTCACTATTAGGATATTGATAAGGGAGATTGTAATGGTTGCAGAAGAGAGAGTGAAGTCCCTCTCGGTCTGGGAGTCTTAACGCGCCAAAGGAAAATATGGAAAGACGCTAAGTTAGCGTACCAACAGTACCATAACCAGTCTGTAGCCACTCAGCGAAGAATCAACATGAAGGAATGGAAAACGAGAGATAATTATTTTCAAGTTGTTCTAAAGAAAATTTTAGTTACACATGGCAATGTGGCATAACGTGGAATAGTCGAAATTATTGGACATTGCAACCAAGACTATTACAGAGCTAATTTTATGGAGAGACACGAACTCGTGATACTGCCTAGCGCCATCGCTGCCATTGATCTTCACTTTTATATCTCCAAGCAATGCAGAGAATATCTACATTTGTATTAGTACTTGTATCATTTCATTGCAGTGAAATAGTGTGTTTTTTAATATTAAAACACGTAACTTATAAGAACGTAAGTGACATAACTAACATAACCAGTATTAAGAAACATTTTATTGTACTGAAATCTGTCACAAAAGTGAAGTTCGGTTACCTAGTTTTTCCAAGTACTAAAGTGTTAGAAACTTCTGTCAAATTATTCCATAGTCTAAAGGATACTGCATTCTATAAAATGGCCAACGCTATCTTAATGTGAAACAACAGAAGGAAATAGTTTAAATTTGATTACTCTTGGTTAAACAAGTATTGCAAAATTTATGTTCTATACTTTTGTGTGGACACAAAGTGTTTCTAAAAGTGCTACCGAACACCCTAAAGGTTTTAAGGTCCTCATTTTCTACGTGTTGTGTAGGTCAGTGATTAATTTCTGATAAAGAAATATTTTGTTTCTTAACCTGGTCAGATAGTAAACGTAACAGCATGGCAACTTTTATTACTTCATTCATGATTACTAGTAGAGAACTTCAGAGGAGGTAGGAGTTCTATAAGCTGCTGACAGGCTCTCGCTTTATTTCAGTGTTAAGAGCTTCCGTTTTATTTTTCAAAATTCTCAAGATAAAGAAAGAAAACGTTATTAACACTTACTCTGAAAATAATTGTCCGATATGGACTGGTGACTCGTTTAGTTTGTCTGGTAACACATTATTACTACTTCTTACGGACAATAGGTTAGAATCCCGTTTACTGTTTCGTTCTCTTTTTTTACACACAATGCCGTCTTAGGAAACGAACTCATAGTCCGGTTGCACTAACGCTTTATACACACGATGGCGGTCACTTAACCCTGTAAACGGTGAAATACTTTATTATTTTCTCTTTAGAAGAAGGGTTTCTTAAGCGTCATCTAATATTGCATTACTGTAAAACAAAAGATTGCGTTATATGTGGCAGCTGTTTAACGAGAAACTATATGTACTTAGTTTCGAGTAGTGTGAATTTGCAACGGCATTATTAACATGAAAATTATTAGTCTTTCGTAGCGAGAAACATAAACTGTAATTTATATCCTAACTACAGTACCAAGATGGATACGAGAGGACTGGCAGAGACATACAGACTGAAAAATGCAGGATTGTGAATGGAATATGAGGCACACTACTGCTCAATACCAGACGGGAAGTTCAGACAGCGCCACCGCACAGCTACTGGCTTGCGTAGCTGGTAACTGATAACTGATCAGCGCTGAAGACTTTAAGTACAGCAGTACTGGAATATGGAACGAATGGTGAAACATCCAATAGTAGTGTTGTTTAGGAGCAACATGCCGAACCGCTGTTACGTATGAGCTCTTTGTTAACGTCAGATACTCATCCAAAATGGTCGAAAATTCAATTTGTATTGCATTTTTTGAAAGGTATGTGAGGTGAGTCTAGACTGTTGGGAAGACAAGATTTTTTAATCCGTGCTTTACCAAATTTTCTACAGCCCATTGTTCGAAGCAGTGTCACGGCCGCCGTGGGACATTCTTAACCGGAGAAGATCGGCTTAGGTAAAAAACTTGTCTTGCCGTGACCCACGTTCAAAAAATGATTTTTATTGCGGTATGCATGCAAATACATTCGCCAAAACAGCTAACGAACAACGTGTGCAGATAGGAGAACGCAGCATATCCAGCTCAGCCAAATAGACTTTTATCGCCAAGAAAAACGAGGGAATAGCTCTCCAGGAACAATATGAGCTTGAGGAAGGGTTGATATACAATCCTGAAAATTATGATTATATTTTTCCCTGAGACATTTAAGTTTCCTCTTTATATGCGATAATGATTGAAGCGGAACCAACGGATTAAAATTTGTGTTGTGGCCGGTACTGGAACGCAAATCTTCTTGCTTGTTAGGCAGAAATGCTAACCATTACACCACCACAGCCCTATGGTTAACACTGCTGCACGAACTACTCAAGTTGAGTGCCCTCCCCAGCACAAACTTCATATCTTCTGCTTATTTTCCGTTACATTGTCATTACTGCCAGTGCTCTACGGCATTGGAATAGCACCCCAACATTGGACGTAATGGGAAGGTTCTGTATCATATGTAATCTTATAGATCTTATATGTTTCAGTTTCGTCTTTATCTGCAATAATGATTGAAACAGAAGAAATTGGTTAGAATTTGTGTTCTGGCCGGGACTCGAGCCCGCGTCTTCTTGCTTGCTAGGCAGAAATGCTAACCATTATACTACTACAGAACTATGGTTAACATTGCTGCACGAAACACCCAAGCTTAGAGCCCTCCCAACACAAATTTCAATTCATATGCCAGAGAGCCCTGGCAGCAGTGACAATGTAAGGGAAAGTAAGCAGAAGATATGAACTGAATAACTTTTAATTCTGAAACATTTATTTAAGAAATGATAATCAATCGTAAACTAAATGTTTCAGCGATCATTATTAATGTCAACAAGTATTGTGTTTATCAAGCAGGTGGCTAGAAAGCGTATGGCAAGCCTTAATACTTTGTTCGTAATTAAAAGTAGGGAACTTCAGTCTACTGACTGGTTTGTTGCGGCCCGCCACGAATTCCTTTCCTGTGCTAACCTCTTCATCTCAGAGTAGCACTTGCCACCTACGTCCTCAATTATTTGCTTGACGTATTCCAATCTCTTCTTCCTCTACAGTTTTTGCCCTCTACAGCTCCCTTTAGTACCATGGAAGTCATTCCCTCATGTCTTAGCAGATGTCCTATCATCCTGTCCCTTCTCCTTATCAGTGTTTTCCACATATTCCTTTCCTCTCCGATTGTGCGTGGAACCTCCTCAATCCTTACCTTATCAGTCCACCTAATTTTCAACATTCGTCTATAGCACCACATCTCAAATGCCTCGATTCTCTTCTGTTCCGGTTTTCCCACAGTCCATGTTTCACTACCATACCATGCTGTACTCCAGACGTACATCCTCAGAAATTTCTTCCTCAAATTAAGGCCGGTATTTGATATTAGTAGACTTCTCTTGGCCAGAAATGCCATTTTTGCCATAGCGAGTCTGCTTTTGATGTCCTCCTTGCTCCGCCCGTCATTGGTTATTTTACTGCCTAGGTAGCAGAATTCCTTAACTTCATTGACTTCGTGACCATCAATCGTGATGTTAAGTTTCTCGCTGTTCTTATTTCTACTACTTCTCATTACCTTCGTCTTTCTCCGATTTACTCTCAAACCACACTGTGTACTCATTAGACTGTTCATTCCGTCCAGTAGATCATTTAATTCTTCTTCACTTTCACTCAGGATAACAATGTCATCAGCGAATCGTATCATTGATATCCTTTCACCTTGTAATTTAATTCCACTCCTGAACCTTTCTATTATTTCCATCAATGCTTCCACGATGTGCAGATTGAAGAGTAGGGGCGAAAGGCTACAGCCTTGTCTTACACCCTTCTTAATACGAGCACTTCGTTCTTGATCGTCCACTCTTATTATTCCCTCTTGGTTGTTGTACATATTGTATATGAACCGTCACTCCCTATTGCTTACCCCTACTTTTTTCAGAATCTCGAACAGCTTGGGCCAATTTATATTGTCGAACGCTTTTTCCAGGTCGACAAATCCTATGAAAGTGTCTTGATTTTTCTTTAGCCTTGCTTCCATTATTAGCCGTAACGTCAGAATTGCCTCTCTCGTCCATTTCCTTTTCCTAAAGCCAAAGTGATCGTCACCTAGCGCATTCTCAATTTTCTTTTCCATTCTTCTGTATATTATTCTTGTAAGCAGCTTCGATGCATGAGCTGTTAAGCTGATTGTGCGATTATTCTCGCACCCGTCAGCTCTTGCCGTCTTCGGAACTGTGTGTATGATGCTTTTCCGAAAGTCAAATGGTATATCGCCAGACTCTTATATTCTACACACCAAGGTGAATAGTCGTTTTGTTGCCAATTCCCCCAATGATTTTAGAAATTCTGATGGAATGTTATCTATCCTTTCTGCTTTATTTGACCGTAAGTCCGCCAAAGCTCTTTTAAATTCCGATTCTAATACTGGATCCCATATCTCTTCTAAATCGACTCCTGTTTCTTCTTCTATCACTTCGGACAAATCTTCACCCTCATAGAGGCTTTCAGTGTATTCTTTCCACCTATCTGCTCTCTCCTCTGCATTTAACAGTGGAATTCCCGTTGCACTCTTAATGTTACCACCGTTGCTTTTAATGTCACCAAAGGTTGTTTTGACTTTCCTGTATGCTGAGTCTGTCCTTCTGACAATCATATCTTTTTTGATGTCTTCACATTTTTCCTGCAGCCATTTCGTCTTAGCTTCCCTGCACTTCCTATTTATTTCATTCCTCAGCGACTTGTATTTCTGTATTCCTGATTTTCCCGGAACATGATTGTACTTCCTCCTTTCATCAATCAACTGAAGTATTTCTTCTGTTACCCATGGTTTCTTCGCAGCTACCTTCTTTGTACCTATGTTTTCCTTCCCAACTTCTGTGATTGCCCTTTTTAGTGATGTCCATTCCTCTTCAACTGTACTTCCTACTGCGCTATTCCTTATTGCCGTATCTATAGCGTAAGAGAATTTCAAACGTATCTCGTCATTCCTTAGTTCTTCCGTATCCCACTTCTTTGCGTATTGATTCTTCCTGACTAATGTCTTGAACTTCAGCCTACTCTTCATCACTACTATATTGTGATCTGAGTCTATATCTGCTCCAGGGTACGCCTTACAATCCAGTATCTGATTTCGGAATCTCTGTCTGACCATGATGTAGTGTAATTGAAATCTTCCCGTAGCTCCCGGCCTTTTCTAAAAATACCTCCTCCTCTTGTGATTCTTGAACAGGGTATTCGCTATTACTAACTGAAACTTGTTGCAGAACTCAATTAGTCTTTCTCTTTAATTAGTCTTTCTCCTCTTTCATTCTTTGTCCCAAGCCCATATTCTCCTGTAACCTTTTCTTCTACTCCTTCCCCTACAACTGCATTCCAGTCGCCCATGACTATTAGATTTTCGTCCCCATTTACATACTGCATTTCCCTTTCAATATCCTCATACACTTTCTCTATCTGTTCATCTTCAGCTTGCCACGTCGGCATGTATACCTGAACTATCGTTGTCGGTGTTGGTCTGCTGTCGATTCTGATTAGAACAACCCGGTCACTGAACTGTTCACAGTAACACACCCTCTACCCTACCTTCCTATTCATAACGAATCCTACACCTGTTATACCTTTTCTGCTGCTGTTGATATTACCCGATACTCATCTGACCGGAAATCCTTGTCTTCCTTCCACTTCACTTCACTGACCCCTAATATATCTAGATTGAGTCTTTGCATTTCCCTTTTCAGATTATCTAGTTTCCCTACCACGTTCAAGTTTCTGACATTCCACGCCCCGACTTGTAGAACGTTATCCTTTCGTTGATTATTCAACCTTTTTCTCATGGTAACCTCCCCCTTGGCAGTCCCCTCCCGGAGATCGGAATGGGGGACTATTCGTGGAATCTTTTGCCAATGGAGAGATCATCATGACACTTCTTCAATTACAGGCCACATGTCCTGTGGATACACGTTACGTGTCTATAATGCAGTGGTTTCCATTGCCTTCTGCATCCTCATGTCATTGATCATTGCTGATTCTTCCACCTTTAGGGGCAATTTCCCACCCCTAGGACAAGAGAGTGCCCTGAACCTCTATCCGCTCCTCCGCCCTCTTTGACAAGGCCGTTGGCAGAATGAGGCTGACTTCTTATGCCGGAAGTCTTCGGCCGCCAATGTTGATTATTTATCAATATTTAGGCAGTGGCGGGGATCGAACCCGGGACCTAAGACGTTTTGATTATGAATCAAAGAGGCTACCCCTAGACCATGGGTACCCAGCACGTTTTATTTCTGAATTATGTACAAAGAAAAAAGAAAGATTATTAACATGTTTCTGAAAACAATCGTCCGATTTTACCAGGCAACCGTTGTTGTATGCTGCTCGCATACTATTACTGTTACTTAAGTAACCTGTATTCGATCACCACTTACTGCTTCATTTCTCTTTTTGATACAATTCTGCGTTAGAATACCAAGTTCACGGCCCGACCGCTTTAACGCTTTAGATTGAGAAGCACGGTAACTGACACCTTTAAAAGAGTTAAAACTTCGTACTTTGCATTAAGAAGAAGTGTTCGCTACATGTAACCTAATATTCGTTCCGTATGAGTCCATTGTCTTAGCAACGCACTTTTTAAATGGAAAAGTTAATATATACGAATCTATAAGATCATGGCCTGCCGCAATAAAGAATGACAATGTTAAGTCACCGAACTTGCTATCCATGAAAAAAAACTAAAGCTAAACCAAAGAAAAAAATACCTCCAGAGAAAATCGTGCACACTCAATTCCAGCAAAGATGTGGCGATCGGAAAATCGCCGATTGGTCAACGTAATATAGAGACTGTGTTGATTAGTAGCTCTGCTTTGAATCTCTATTTCTCAATTCCCTTATCGGTTGAACGAGAACGTGAGCTAAATTTAGTTGGTTCATCTAGTGATCGTCAATTCGTCGTCTGCCTTTCATACAGCCAATTTCATGTGGTCACAAATTTTTAAATCGTTTCAAACACCTCCCGCTAACAATTTTGCCGAATAAACACGCTAGTCAACCCCTTAACGGAGCGCACAGCTCGTTTTGGAGCGGTGTAGGTTGTGCAGTAGCGGTAGTACCAGATAGCAATCTGACACTCCACCGCAGATTACGTCATGAGCCAACTGCTTGTCTCAGATCAGCGCCTTAATACGGGTTAGCACTGAGACTCGATGGAATGGCAGAAAGCAGCTATCGTGTTTGGACTTGCCTGTAGACAAACGGTGAGTGGAACTGCACTATTTGCTGCCGTACCAACGTGGACTGTGAAACGAGTTTACAAGAAACTGTTGCTTCCTTCGTGTCAGACACTGTGAGACAGGAATGACACGTCAATATGAGATATACAACTAAATTCCTAGAATGTTGTAACTAACCTGTTACTACAGGTTATTCCTTATTATTGGGAATGGAAATACTTATTGCTTAAGAAATCAACGTGAGAAGAATAGGGTCGCCACCGACTCAAACCATACAACTAATCAAAGATTTGGTCGAGTCGGAAAATAAATTAATTTGATCACAGACCAAAAACTCACAAAAAATGCATACGTTGTGAGGTCGCTCACAGCGGATACGATGTAATTAATAGTATTGCCCGTGCGCTGTTCACGACAATCAAACATTTAAAATAAAATAGAAAATGCATGAACACTGCATAAGATCAGCTCCCAGCAACACACCTGAAAATATGACTTAATCTAAAGCATTTGTTATAAAATACAAGAGGAGACTAGTCACTGGACCTGTGCATAAGGAAACGCATTGGATGTGCTAATGGGAAAGCTACGAGGTGAGTGGCTTAGGCGCAAAAACGTGATCTCGGAACACAAGAGAAAATTGTAGTTAAAATCATTTATTCCTAAACTAAGGATGTGAGGCATGTACACGATTCCTGATAACACGTGGTTTGTGGAGGCACAATTTCTAGGTATAGTGCCAGATTCCAACAATATCACATCATACAATCATGCTAACATTTTCTAAAACAAACATGCGATCGGACAGTTAGTGATGCCGGTAGCCCAACAACTATAATGTTCTACCACGTGGTTGGCTCTCCACGGACGAAAGGCACGGAAAGTAAGGAAAATTTACCAGAAGGCAAGGCTCTAAATATTTAGAAAGGTGAAAGCTTATACAGGCACAGCTGAAGGCAAACAGACATTCATACAGAAGCGAGTGCTCACTTCTTATCGACACCTTTGTGTGGCGCTCTTCCGGCGGATCAAAGTCTGCTACAGAAATTTGCTAAAAGAAAAATCTGCCAAAGTTTTGCACTCCTTGCTGCGACAAGGCAAAGCAATCTTCCAGATTTGAAAAGCGAGACCAAAGGCTAACAGCTCTCCCCTCGCCAAGAAACAACGCGCCACGCGGTCAGTCTAACTCACCCTTCTTCGACTGGAGCACGGCTGTGGACGCTTCCCGTACCGGCGGCAGACTGCCTCCCGCTTCTCCAGCCTCTTCCACGCTCTGCGTGGAGCGGAAAACCCCAAGATACCATTTCCGCCACCAACCTAACGCAGGTGGACTTCTCACAAGTAGCGGAAACCTCTTTGCCGACTTGACCACTACGAGAGTTGGCTATTCTGTGCTACTGCTGCTGAATCTGTACGACTATCGCAGACTTTCTGCAGCAGACTACGCCACCGTCTAGCAACGTGACACACAACCACATTCATTCAATCACACTACTATGAGAGTAAAGAGAATAGAGAAACAAGGAAATGAAAGAGAAATGGTAATGAAAATGGGATACCAGACTAATGAAAGGTGGCTACAGGACCCTTTCAATGTACGTTACAGAAATTGTCAAGCCATACTATACCTCGTTCTACGTACCATACAGGTCAGATTATGAAGCTGAAGAACTAAAATTAATCTCTTGTCAGTGACTTCATTGTTGCATTTTCACTCGTCTCGAACGTGACATGCATACACAGAAGACTCCACATGCTGAGACAGTTGTCACCATTGATCATTTACACTCATCAACCAGAACATTAAGACCACCTGCCTAATAGCTGGTGCGTCCACATTTGGCACGGATAACACATGCGATGAGTCATGCATGGAAGCAAGGAGGTCTTGGTAGGTCGCTGGAGGGCGTTATCACATCTCCACACACAAGTCACGTAATTCTGGTAAATTCCGGGGACCGTGGCGATGAGCTCCGGCTCCACTCAGTCACATCCCAGATGTGTTCGATCGTGTTCAAACCTGACGAGCCGGGGGGGGGGGGGGGGGCAGAACATCAATTGGATCTCACCACTGTGTTCCTCGAAGCACTCCCTCATACGCCTGCCCTTGTGACATGTCGCATTATCTTATTGAAAAACGTCACTGCTGTGAAACATGATTCTCATGAAGGGGTGTACGCGGTCTGCAACCAGTGTACATTACTTCTTGGGAGCTCCGCTGGATTCATGGATTCACACGTGAATATTCAGCAGAGCATAATGGAACCGCCGCAAACTTGTCTCTGCCCTGCAGTAGAGGTGTCAAGGTGGAAGACGACGGATTCGCGCCCTCCCGTCAGCATTACGAATAACGTATCGGGATTCATCAGACCATGGAACGCTCTGCCAGTGCCCCAACGTCCATTACCGTTGGTCACGTGCCCAATTCAGTCGTACTTGCCGATGTCATGGCGTTAACATTGACACATGCATGGATCTATGGCTGCGGAGGAGCTTCGTTAGGAGTGTTCGGTTCACTGTGTGTTCAGACACACTTGTACTCTGCCCAGTATTAAAGTCTGCTGTTAGTTCCTCCACAGTTCACCGCCTGTCCCGTTTTACCAGTCTGCTCAGCCTTAGACGTATGACATTTGTAATGAGGGGTTGCCGCACAATCGCACGACGTCTCGACGTGGTTTCACCTTGATGTCGTCACGTGTTCAAGGCACTTACCACATCATCCCTGGAACAGCGGACAAGTTACGCAGTTCCCGGAATACTCGTGTCGAGCTCCGGTCCATCACTATCTTCCCTCGGTCAAACTCAGATAGACCGCGTACGCCATTCTACACACGGACAGCACGCTCACTGATATTACATGTAACGTGTCTGTGTTTATCTAGCATTCGTTCTTTGCCAGGTGACACTGCTGTGGCCTGGACAGGTTTATAACGATAATAGGTCGGGGGTTATACTGTCTTTCAATACGGTAGTGAGTTTTTGTTGTGTAAATTATTCATGTTGTTTACCAGTAATTGTGACCGAAATTCACATCAACGGTTGATTTGACATCTTATGAGCCGATTTTGGTGAAAGCACTGAACAATCGATGTTTCCGTCTAGTACGTCTGTGTACGACACTCTTCTAGTACACCGCTGTTCAAGAGCACGTACCGCAGAATTCACCTGTGTGAGGGCCAAACGGTTTGCACTGTAGGCAAGGACAAGGAACCGAGGTTTTCGTGTTAATAACGAGTTGCCTGCGACCGATAGCTCGGCCTTGCACTCCTCAACGGAGCACACCCTGCCGCCAGAGCGAACTTGCAGCTACTCCCGTGCTGCCCACACTGCCGTCTCTGTTGCCTCCTTACCGAGTCCTCCCTTGTTGGCTCTAAACAGATTGAATTCTGCTGCAGCTGCAGGGCAATGCAGCTCGAGCGGTGCAGTGCCGTCGGCAGACTACAGCCAGGCGTCAACCAAACGCCGAACATGCCTATCAGAGAGGGCGGGAATTCTTCGTGCCTTAATTCACGGCGCAGGTGTAATGTAAAACTGAAATTCATCACTTAATGTTTGTGGTCACGATGATAGCTGATAAAATGTTAATAATCAAGATTATGAGTGTGGTGTCACCGCCATACACCACACTTGCTAGGTGGTAGCCTTTAAATCGGCCGCGGTCTGTTAGTATACGTCGGACCCGCGTGTCGCCACTGTCAGTGATTGCAGACCGAGCGCCGCCACACGGCAGGTCTAGAGAGACTTCCTAGCACTCGCCCCAGTTGTACAGCCGACTTTGCTGGGAAAGGTTCACTGACAACTACGCTCTCATTTGCCGAGACGATAGTTAGTACAGCCTTCAGCTACGTCATTTGCTACGACCTAGCAAGGCGCCGTATTCAATTGATATTTATCTAATGAAGCATGTACAGTCAAGTGAGATGCTCTCCAATTATGGATTAAAGTTAAGTATTACATCAACTACGTACTTTATTTGCTACTATTAATTCCCTTAACTGTTCCAGACCTCACGCCAGTCTGCGTGAACTAAACGCGTGTATTTCGGCCTCCTCTAGCCACGGTGTTGGCTCTTCTGCCAACACTTCAATGAGTGTTACGCAATTTTTATTGTTATTATCCTTTCGTCCGCGCTTAAAATCATCTTAATTTTCTAATATTGAAAACTTATAAGCAGTGATCTATGTTATTTTTGGAAAAAAAATTTCAGTATCCAAGATCGCGTAAATTAGTCTTTGTTGCTGACAAACGTTTCGACAGTTGTGACTGTCACCTCTGATCTACAATAGATTTTTGTTACAAAACATGTTCCATTGTGAGTTGGAGCCTGATGACGTGTTTTAATTACCGTGGGTAAAATACAGCACGTTACTCACAGTTTTGTCGACAGTACAACAATAAATCTGTATACTGTTAAATATGATCATGTGCACATGGGTATATTCGCATATGTACAATCTGCAGAGGCTTTCTCTTCTCGAAACAGCGATATACAGTGAAGTGCACGTTTGTACATCTGTTTATGTTAGCGTCACATGTAACATACACTATGTGACAAAAAGTATCTGAACATCTGGCTGAACATTACTTACAAGTACGTGGCGCACTCCATCACTAATGCGGGAATTCAATATGGTGTTGGCCCACCCTTAGCCTTGTTGACAGCTTCAACTCTCGCAGGCATACGTTCAATAAGGTGCTGGAAGGTTTCTTGGAGAATGGCAGCCCATTCTTCACGTTGTGCTGTACAGAGAAGAGGTATCGATATCGGTCGGTGAGGCCTGGCACGAAATCAGCGTTCCAATACATCCCAAAGGTTTTCTAGAGGATTCAGGTCAGGACTCTGTGCAGGCCAGTCCATTACAGGGACGTTATTGTCGTGTACCCACTCCGGCATAGGACTTGCATTATGAACAGATGCTCAATCGTGTCGAAAGATGCAATCGCCATCCCCGAATTGCTCTTCAACAGTGGGAAGCAAGAAGGTGCTTAAAACATAAGTGTAGGCCTGTACTGTGATAGTGCCACGCAAAACAACGAGGGGTGCAAGCCCTCTCCATGAAAAACACGACCACATCATAACATCACCGCCTCCGAATTATACTGTTGGCACTGTACGTGCTAGCAGATGACGTTCACGGGGCATTCGCCATACACACGCCCTGCCATCGGATCGCCACATTGTGTACCGTGATTCGTCACTCCACAAAATGTTTTTCCACTAATCGGTCGTCGAATGTTTACAGTTCTTACACCAGACAGGGCGTCAATTGGCATTTACCGGCATGATGTGTTGCTTATGAGCAGTTGCTCGAAAATGAAATCCAAGTTTTCGCACCACCCGCCTAACTGACATAGTGCTTGATGTGGTATCAACGTTCGATACCACACTTGTTAGGTGTTGCAGATTTCGACTGCGGTCCGTAATAGATATCGCTGAACCCGAGCTCTCGTCCTCTCTTGCCCGGGACGTCAACTAGGAATGTAGCATAGCCTTCAGCTGATAGGAAGATACCTCTAACAAGGCGCTTAGTCAAGTATGGCGTAAGTAATGCCTCTCTAGATATCAGTTTGTAATTATATGTATGCAGCTTGTGAAAAAAACCTGTAACACAAGTTAAGGACAACATATATCATTTTTTACCAACGACTACTAATTATTTCAGTCGTTGCAGATACAGACTATGCAGCCAGCTCCTTGCCGACTTCACTGCCAAACTACAATATATGTTTCTATTTAGTATAGGCCGCCTATCATCATAACAACTGACGACCAGAATCATTAGACTTGAAGTGGATCCCGATGTATTGAAACCGGTTGTCAACAACCGAGAGAGGTGGCGCAATGGTAGCACACGGGACTCACGGTCGGGAGGACGGCGGTTCAAACCCACGTCCGGCCATCCAGATTTGGATTATCCGTGATATCCCCAAATCGCTTCAGTCGAATCCTTTGAAAGGGCACGGCCGATTTCCCTTCCCATCCTTGCCTAATCCGAGCTTGCTCTCCGTCTCTAGTGATCCCGTTGCCGATGGGACGTTAAACACTAGTCTACTACTCCTCCTCCGGTTGTCAACAATAAAAACTAATTTATGCGCTTTTGGCTACTGGAAGTGTTACTCCCATTTAATATCATGATTAACGCTTGCAGTAGGCGTACGTCAACATTATGAAGGGAAACAGATCCTTTATGATTTCCACTGACGTAGCCTCATGTCGCTATGGACTTAAAAGCAATCACTAAATCACATTATCGCAGTATCTTTCAGCAAGCAGTGTGCACAAATTCGCGCTATTGTAGAGCCACACTTACAAATATCGTTATTGTGACAATGATCTTCACCGACCACAATTAATTCAGTAATATTCCTGCTGTGACCTCGAATTAGCTTGTTATTTAATAGTACAGTTCTTTTCTAATAAACCAGCGCCTTCCGAATACGCCAAATGTCGTAACTCGGTCTCGGTGTCATGTTGTAATTATTTACGGATCGTGATATGGAAATTGGCGGACTCAACTCAGCGTACCGAACACGGTCCGGTCACGCTCCACCTGTCTTCGACATCAACGTGCAATAATCACTCACTGATGGCAGGAGGCAGCTCTGACAATAGAGGTTATATACAATGTGTCTGTGGAACGCGGTAAACTGTGCAGTCGTTGTCGTACTGCGGAAACGGAGCGCTTTACCTGACGTGCTGAAAAAGGACATCATTGCCTTTCGGGTTAAGGCTGGAAACATTTCGGAAAGGGGTAAGTCTATAGACTTCTCTTGTGCTCCTGTGGTTAAAGTATACAGTGTGTGGCAAAATGAAGGTATCCAAAACTGCCTCTGAGGCAACTGTGATTCACCACAGTCCATAAATGACAAATGTGAACACGGGTACGGGAAGGTGTACAGGTGAATAGAGGTACAACTTTTGAGCAACGAATTGCCCAGATGAACCAAAGGGCTACAAATAGTATCTCCTCATTAACCGTTCAGCTGCTTATGATGCTCCGCAGCAGACGCCTGTTTCGTGCATAGAGGATGGCTGCTGTTCATAGGCGACAGAAGCTGGAATTTGCACTCCAGCACCGTAACTGAATGTCAACTGAGTGGCGATAGACGGGCTTTTCAGACGAATCAATTTTTTATGCTCCACCGACGTAAAACGCCCGAAAGTAGACTCCATTCATCAATAGTCGGAAAGGTTCAAGCCGGAGCATGGAGCGTTGTCGTTTGGAGAACCTTTTCGTGGTATTCGCTGGGTGACTTGTCATTCTGGAAGGTATAATTGATCAAAAACATGATGCATCTCTCCTTTGGGACTTTGTCCAAACCTATATGCAGTCTGTTTTTCCTCTGAACAGTGGCATCTACCAGCAGCACAATGCACCATCTCTCACAGCTTACGGTGTACATGCCTGGTTGGAAGAGCACTCGGATCTGTTTACTGTACTCCACCGGTCCCCGGACTCCCTGTATTTAAACGCAATCGAGAACCTGCGGGACCAGCTCCATCAGGCTATCCGTTCCAAAGATTCTCAATCCATAAACCTTCACTGTTGACCACGGCAGTAAAGTCGGCTCCCTGTCCGTATCTTATAGAAGCTTGCTGACGCTTCTCCTCCACGCCTGGCAACTGTACGCCCTGGAGATTGCGGTTACTCAGGCTTTTGCCGGGTGGTCTGAATGTCTCTGGACTGTGTGCCTTGCCACGTCGTGCTAGTGGATGCGGTGTTAGAATTAAAATCCCAGAATGAACATCAGTGAACAGTCAAATGGTTCAAATGGCTCTAATCACTATGGGACTTAACATCTGAGCTCATCAGTCCCATACACTTAAAACTACTTAAAGCTAAATTAACCTAAGGACATCACACACATCCATGCCGGAGGCAGCATTCGAACCTACGACCGTACCAGCAGCGCGGTTCTGGACTGAGGCGCCTAGAACCGCTCGGCCACACCGGCCGGCTAGTGAACAATCCGTCATGCGGCTAAATTGTAGCCTTTTCGAACAACTGAGTAACAGTATTGGCTACAAATGTGCTATACTATTGCCGAATACACGTTTAAGGTAGTTTGGCCAAATGATAGCAAGCCAGCTCGTTCAGAATCACTGATGATGTAAATAACGCTCTTTTTGTCGCAATAGTCGGTACTGCTAAAATACTCTCATTGTAGTGTAATACTTTCTTTCCGAATACAGACCGATGATGTTCTATAGAAACATTTATACTGGATGTAACCAAAGAAAAATCAGCAACAATACCAAAAATAGGTTGTTAACATTACAGCAAGTTGTAAAGTTTGTAAAATATAAAGGTCATTACAAAAGAGGAGCGTAGAAAGAAATAGTCGTCTAGTCTGAAGATGTGACATAATTTTCAATGTACGTGAACTTTTATAGAGAAGGAAATTTGACAACAAACATTCAGGTACTGCAAGAAACTCCCTAAATACTTCGAGATTACAGAATTCTTCAAAAGAAAACAGAAATCATACCACAGAAATAATTTAACAGGAGTGTTAAAAAGGAAACTGTCACAACGTGAAGAAACCGAATCAGCTCATATTTAGAGTACAAAATGCAACTTTGTAACGTAATGAAAGAGACTGAAAGTGTTAATAACATGATCTGATGAAAGGGAGGGTATACCTACCGTAAAGGAAGCACCCAAATATTCATCAAGGCCGGTAACGTACCTTTTGAGGTGCAAATCGGAAATGAAATAATTAATATTAATTGAAATTACGTAAAGTTTTTATTACGACGATCTCGAGAAAATTTTGTTTTAGTGCATCGAGTCTGACCAGGCCTAAGTGGTTACATTTTTAAAGCAGAATTTTTAATCACAGTTTCTTTTGATGATATCATCAAACGTTTGAAGGAGCGTGCTTGCTTGTCAAAGATTACCGGAAAAAATATCCAGTTGTGTTTCAGAAGGAATATAATTTTTCATCTCTCTGTCGAGGAGGATGACGTTCCAAGTCTAGACGAGACTGTGGCACAATTTCTGGAACATATAAGGAGAAACTTTCTTCCTACGCAAAAAATTCTTCCCTGCGTGAAACACTGAGTTCTTGAGACAAACGAAGCGAAGAAATTTTCTTCCCCGACTACTCTGCCGTGAAAGGTAAAATGAATTTAATTACGCTGAACGGCAGGCAATTGCTCTTCTCTTGTCAGCAGAATAACGACGGGGAAAAATGTTCTTTCCCTTAGATTTCCACTTGATCATAAAGTATTTTCAAAGTTCAGTGACTGAATTCCTAGAAAGAGAGCTCTTGTCTAGTTACTCTGTAGACTGATATGGACTACTTGAAATTAATTTTACTGATGTGTAAACGAACCAGACTACAAAAATAAATTTAATGTCAGAGCTTAATCAACTTTCTTGTGTCAAGATAACACACTTATTTCTTTCGCATTATCTCGGCACAAAAAACTAAAAACATCACAGTATCAAAAGAAAACCGTACGTAACACTCCAAACAACTCGATATATCTTTATTCTCGGTCAGCAAAGGATAAATACAGAGAAATAAAATGAAGTTTTGCTGTCTGCAGATCACAAGCTCTAGATTGCGTAGTACACCTAAAGCTACTAGCATAAACAGCCAGTAGCTCCACGTGAAGTATCTAAACAAACAGTAAACATTCACACATTCCCCAATCTTCTATAACGTTAGAAACTTTACACATATCGTAAATATATAACAGAATGCCTCAACTCAGTTCAAAATGTCTTAAATTTGTACTGTAGGCAAATCAAAGTAAAAACATTTGACAATAAGCGCTTATTTCGTAAATGTAAACATTTTGTACCAAAAGTTTCTTTAAAGGTTAACATGTCACAATTTTGCAGATGGAATGGGAGCAAACCCACCTGAAGAGAGCGCAAAAACTGCTGAAACATGTTTGCGTGAAGACGAAACAGAAAACGAATCCTGCATAAGGCGGAATTTCTCTCCAGTGTTCTTTGCAAGAGCGGAAATATGAAGAAGTGCAACATTCACAAAATTACTGTATATTTCTAGTTTGGTGAACGTTCTGACACCTTACAGTACCTCAAACGGCCCGATACATCACCCGATATTCGTCCCATAGGTTATATCAGGTGTGCCTGTAGAAGTAGGTCAAAAATACGTGCGATTTGTTGGTTCTATGCGATCTAAACATCAATGAGCGGCTTCAGTTGGATGTAGAAAACACGATAATTTTGTGGAACCCTTCCTCGGCGAATCAAGGTCATTATCGACGACAGAGGTGGTGTTGCACGGTATTAGTGTGTGGTTTCCTGGGAACGACTGATTTTTTCATCAGGTGTGCTCCTTCAACGTCGGTAATTTTTTCCAGTGATCGACAGGATGTCGTGTAACGACAAGTTATGTACTCTCAATTTTACATGTTATGTTTTATTACTTTGAAGATAGAACAGCTACATGTTGTTCTTTAAACTGGCAACCCTGTATTTAACTGCATTTTTCGGTACTGCCACAAAAAGAGTAATTTTCCTACGCATTTTTCTCAGCATAGAACATGAGAATAAACCTATAACCACATTTTCACACACAGAGCTTACGTGAAAATTTGTATACTCTGTAACGTCACTTCATATATTGGTGCGAGCTGCAATTCATTTGGATCAGTAAAAGAGTTGTTATTCGTTTTATACCACTAGTGCCTAATCTCAGCGCACAGTTGCCACTGCAAGTTGCATAATTTGGACTCTGTAGCACCTGTATCGGCCCCAAAAATCTCCCATAGGGTCACACCGAAGCTAGCTTTAAATTTAACCATTTTTCGTTATGGAAACCATTGTTTTTGTATCTATCAGGAAGTCTTCTCTCTGGAAAGAAAATTCATCTCATTTCCCATTTGTTGACAAAGTAGTGAAGCGACCATCATCTGAAAGCCAGGGAACAAGGTACCGACATGGGAACGACTACCTACTGCCTTCAGTGCCTCGATGGCTGATTGTTGTTGTTGAATGATTCTCTGATAAATTTATACAGCACATTTTCAAATTGCTGGAAGGTGAGAGTATATGATTAGGAAAGAACTACATAATTAACGTCAGAGAAATAGGTCTTAAGATACGTGCCTTTTTCCGACAACTCTTATTGCGAACTTCATTGGCTTCTCCTAAATAATTTGAGATGATAGACAGCAAGGGAGAAAGTTATTTTGAGTATTTGTACTAGTATCTCATCAGGTCCAGATGTTCGTCTTCTGTTGGACAATTGCAGTTGCGTTTACATACCGTTAGAAAGCAACTGAGTATCTGTCATTTCGTGCGGAAATTCTACGTCACAGATAATGTTCAGCGCATAATTCTTTTGCTTTTACAAACACTTTTTCTGTTTCTACGAACACTGGTCATTAACTCGTCTGATAATGAACTGTCGCACCTTTTTAAACATTTCAGAACGGTCCGCTGATACCTCTAGCTCCTGATAAGAAGCTCGCGCATTGCAAAAGTCTATCCGTACCGTTGATAAAGAATTGAAAGTTTGTGGACTACAAATTATGGATTGGAGGGTTTGGGGAGGGGGGAGGGTGGGTATGGTGCCTCCATCTTACCACCCATGAAGATGTGAGAGCTGTTTATGGGCTCGTCAACCTGCTGTCGATGAAGTCTTCGCTTATTGTGTCTTTTCATGTCACAACCTAGTAAAATGTGTTATCCTGACGCACTGAGTACGCGGTATGCCCCATGCACAAAGTTTAAGAGCTCTGCGTGCACATTCTAAGCTCAGGGTGTGTTTTCATTTGTTTTGCGTGTGGAGTCGTGTAACCTGCTCTGCTTCCTGTCAGGTCGAAGCGCACGGGTTCATTGCCTCCTCCTTCCAGTCCATTGGAGGCGACGGACTAGGTATGCGGCATCTGACGAGATCTCGATCTGAACTTGCTATAGTCTGAAGGGTCAGGCTAGTGGCTACCCGTGGTAGCTGCGCGTAAAACGCTAGCACTTATCTACTTCATTCACTCCACCGCGAGTGATGCTATAATGAAACTTTAGTCCATTTATAAAACAATAAAGTGCCTCATAATTAGCACTTTATGTTTCCAATCTCCATATTGTGTTCTTCAACATAAAAGTATGTATTTGATTTCTTATGAGGAGTGATCGTTAACTGAATAGGTATAAACTGCATTTGGAACGCAGTATTCGAAAGCAAAATTGCGAAATTCTGTAGCACGGCCAATTCAGGGACACTGCATTGTACACACGCGTTTATGAGAGGCACTTTCCATCAACAGGAGCAGTAGTGAATGTTGAGAATGCAATTTCGAAAGAATTTAAAAAAAATAGTTTCCAGAATTTACTTTAGATTGGCAGTAACATTGCATCGCATCCATAGCAGACCATTTTGAGAAGGACCTACAAAATTATGGGGATGAGTTAAGGTATGTTGTCAAAAAAATATGATCATTCTTTATTGTAGCCATATACGTGCGCATTATGTGCTATACCGATTGCGATTTTGGCGTCGGTATTAATTATTATAGGTGCCTGTCCTATGATACGTTCTCCGTAGTGCCTTCGATGACTACAGTTTTCCAACTGGCCTAACTCATGTCCTATCATTCTGTCACTTCTTCTTATCAGTGTATCCCAAATGTTCTTCCTTGGCCTGCGCTACAGAGGGCCTCCTTATTCCTAACCTTAATGTCCAAATCATTTTCAAAAGTCATTTGTAGAATCACATCTCAAACGATTCTCTTCTGTTCCGCCTTCCTTACTGTCTATCAATCACTAAAACACGATGCTCTACTCTCAGTGTTCTTTTTCAGAGTTTCTTCCTCATATTAATGCCAATGTCAGACATCAGAAGACTTCTCTTGGCACGGAATACCCGATTTTCCCGGGCTAGTGTACTTAAGTCCTCCTTGCTTCTTCTGTCATGAATTATTTTGCTTCTGAGGTAACAGAATTCCCTAACTTCCTCTCCTTCTGTTAGCTGTTTTGATGTCAAGATTCTTGCTGTTATAATTTGTGCTATTTGTCATGACTTCTGCCTTTCTCTGGTTTTCCTGTTGGATCCATATTCTGCACTGATTAGACTGTTCATTCCATTCAACATACCCTGCAATTATTTTTTACTTCCACTGAGGATAGCAATGTCATCAAGTCTTAAGTACGGGCAGGAACTGTCATTTCTACATGTGGGTGTGAGCCGACTTGGTGACATATTGCTCTTAGCTCCTGGCTATGTTGGCTTCAGTTACAGATGGGCATCACTGCTTTGAACAGCCGTGGGTATCCAACAGATGATCAGTACGACCGACGATTTCGCCGACTGGCACACACCAGTTTCCAGCCCAGTTAAATCTCTTATTGAGGTTGACCCACTCATCCCTGTTGGAGCGGGAGGTCGCATTGGAGCGCAGCAGGCTGTGACAGACTTCCTGGGGGTCGAACTTAAGGTTTCCCCATTTAGTTTGGCAAACAGATTCCAGTTGCTTTCTGTAGCTGGGAATGTCCCTCAGCCAGATGCAGTCGCTTGTTCTGTTTCATAGGAAATTTCACAACTTGCAAGAACTGGGCAGCCACGGACAGATCGGTTCTCCACAGTTGGGTTCGTTATGGGGCTCCTTAGGGGTATTGCTACCAAGGAGGGGGAAAATATTGTGTGCACTCAGTGTGCATACAGGTTGGATCCATTCCAGATGTGGGATGGGTCTTGGCATGAAGAGCACAGGATGCAGCCAACTGTAGGTGATGGCTCACGTCGGTGCCAATTATGTATGTCACTTTGGATCAGAAGAAATTGTATACGGTTTCGACTTGCTGTCAATGGTAAAGGTTGCCAATCGTGCTTGTGAGATGAAAGTAGAGCTCATCGTTTATAGCCTTGTCGACAGGACCGATTGCGGACTTTTGGTACAGAGTCGAGTGAAGGTTCTGAATCAGAGGCTCAGACAGGTCTGAGACAGTGTAGGCTGCAGATCTCTCGACTTCCACCAAAGGTTGGTGGGGCTTCCGCTTCCCCTAAATAGGTCAGGAGTCCATTACACGCACGAGGCGGCTACATGGCTGTGTGGCGTGGACAGGGCGGCCTTTTCGTGGATTAGAGGGTCTCAGGGAAACACAAAACGCGCTTCAGTCTCAGAGGGTGCAGGTCGAAATGAGGAAGTACGTAGATCCAGAAACCATCGGTGTAGTAGTAATAAACTATCGTTGGGAAAGTACCACACCTCCAAGCGCTTATAAAAAGCACTGGTGCTCAACTCGTTAATGGCACTGTGTATACTACTTACCTCCTATACCTTTTCTTAACTAACCTTCATTGGTATGTAGATGATCAATGAAGCCTGTTAACTACCATCTGTTAATCAAGAATTCTTTATTAACGCTCAGTTTTTGCCCTACAGACTTCAAAAGAGTGGTGAATTAATGACTACGTAATTTAGTTTTGTGACCAGTGGAGATATATACGTAATGAAAGTCAAAGTTAGTATATGTTCTATTGATTTTATAAACCCTCACACGAAACGGGTGCAGAAGTTGCACTGAAGTATGACTCGAACATGTTTAATAACGTCATATTTAGTGAAAAGTTATCACGAGAACGCGAAACAGTTACAGGTGACTGAGGCTGGCGGAGATTCAAAACAAGGAAGAAACGATTGTTAGATTGCTACATTATTAGCATACTGATCTTTTTTAGCCATCTGATGACAGTGATTGCCAAAGTCTGAGTGCGTAAAAGTATGCATGGCAGAACGTCGTCTTGCTTCTACTCATTGACACCCTAACGTTTGTTGAGTACTTGCAACCTGTACACGCGGAAATCGCTTGCTGATCTTACCATTTTATTAACGGCGTCGTTGTACTGTCCGCCAGTGCTGCTGTCGGCGGCCGCTGTGTCGGACGATCTGTGAATCTCGAAAAGCTTCCTAACGCAAACTTTACATCACGCTCCAGTTGGAGCTGCAGAGTGCAATGGCTACTTCTCACATCGAATTATGGAAGCAGAATTCAAAGTGATTCTCTCATTAGTCACAAATAATGTGACAGCTTAGTTCCTCCTATCATTTCACGTAACATTCGCCCCTTCTTCGACAACCTCTCACTCCCATACTCCAGCAATTTTCCAATGACAATTGTCCATTTTCGTGGAACGTCCTCCTACCTCTCAATTATTTTCCAAAACTACTACGCCAGACCAAGGTGACCAATGTCATTCCTGCAATTTCGCACCCAGAGGCCTACAGCTAAAGAAAGGATGTGTTTTGGCTCTGCCGTGTTGGTGACTCAAAGGAGCGCGTTAGCAGATTGTTTGCTACGACCCTCTCAAGATTCTTATGTGCTTTATATATGCGAATGGCCAGCTAAAGGTCTTTTTGGGACGATAGAGGAACAGTCTTACAGAATCCTGCCATGTTACGCCAAGAGCTTAGAGCGATAAATACCCGAATCTGTCACAGAGCTTGCGTAATGTCCATCGATATATGCTCACCTACCGACAGACTGTAGCGGTCTTCTCTGCATTCTCCATCCAAGGCTCTTGTTGCCCGCTTTCCGCCACCTTTACTGTACTTTACAATAACCTCATCGCATAAAACCGCCTTACGAACGTTAGAGCGACTGTCATCTTGTGCAGAATTCTAACGACTCTGCGACCATCCGGACGGCCGTGGCACGACCTGCTGTCCTTATTCTGTTGGTTCACGACGGGCGTGCCCTTTCCCTGTCCAGTACACAACAGACTTTGGCGAAGTCTGTCCTACATGGCGTCGGCATCACCTTTCACAACCAGCGTTCAGTTAATGGTGCTCATTCGCCCGCTTTGATCTGCTGCCTGTGGAACTGCCAGCCCAGCCAAACGTAATTCGCAAGAAATAGAACACCCTCACATACTTTACGTATTTGCAATCACTGTCGGATAATATTTAACAAAATAAAGAAATTCACGACATATCGATAATGTGAAAGTCGACGAAACCATCAGTTTCGCCATCTTCCACAGAATCCCGTTTACTCGCACGTTTGCAGTTTTTCGAGGTCTGTGACAGATTTCATTGTGTTACAGACTGAAGGAAATTTTGAGTATTCGTACCTGTTGGGTATATGGAAACAAAACTGACTACAACTATTGGGAGGACATACATTGCTAACTTATGAGTGAATGCATAACGTTTACTATCCGACTCATACTTCTGGAACCACCCTCATTCAAACTTACTTGCTGTCCAATACGTAGAAGGCAGCGATGTATGCTGCAAGCCATATAAAGTTCAATTTTAAGAAGCTGACAACTACAAAAATGGAAACATTCAGAAAAGAAAACGGGACCAGCATTCTTCAGTGAAAAACCAACAGTTAAACTTTATTTCGAAAATAGTGTATTTAGATACAGTAACTTCTGTTCACTCTTCCCTGTCAATATTATGGTACTCTCTAAATGTTATTTCACAAGGTAACCGAGATTTAACATAGCATCCACACACACATACCTGTTATTTGGATTCAAACACTTTATTTGAAATTAAATATGAACAAATGAGAAAAGTAATCAATTACACTGTAACACCATTATAACACCATTATAACAACATTATAAACCAAAACATCAAACTATTCTTTTGTAAAAGAAAACCGTAACAAATGAATTAACAGATAATTTACCACTTTACAAAGTGATTCGAAAACTGATAAGTTGAAATTCCCAGTTTTACATAAACTCAAATATATAAACAATTACAAAATTGTATAATGATAAATTTGTTTGTAAATGATAAAGCATGACTTGAGAAACAACTGAATTTCATAGTGTTATAACAAGTAATGACATAGACATAAAAGACAAACTTCACACAGAACTCCATAATAGCGGTATGGTAGAAGCTACTAAGATGCCGGGCTAACATGAATTCAGACATCTTTTACACCAAACGAATCAGAAAACATCGTCTTTGAGCTCAAAGTAATTATAACATCAGTGAAAGGCTTCAACTCAAGCTCGAAAACCATTTGTGATAAAAAGTTTAAAATGCTCGAGGCTATTTCAGAATGCATGTGGTAATATTAAAACAAATTTATAATAACAAACTGACAGCTATGCAAACCATAAAAAAGTATTCTGATAAATCCAATGAGACCTAATACTTAGGGAAAAGCGGGATTGGGATGCGATTGTGGACGAGGTCCTAATCAGTTGCCGTTGGTTGTTCAGTTTCTTTTTCTTAAATTACATACACTTTATTTGGAAACAATTGCAAATAAAAGTTTAGAATAAGAACACTTATCAAAATTTGACATAATGTCGAATTAAAGAAATTCTCAAGCAAGTTGCACTCACGGCTGAATGCCTTATTGACCAAAAATTCCAATTATTTGTCGGCTGACGGCCCCACTAGAAATAACTCAAAAAACAATTTGACGGCTGAAGGCCTGGATAGCAAATTCTTAAGGACCAGTTAAACTTCTTCAAGAGATACTAAAATATTTTAAAAGACAATCATAAAAATTCCACTATTAAGAGACAATATCTAATTCAAAATTCTGAAGACCAATTGCATTCACGGCTGAAGGCCTTATTAACAAGTAATTCAAATTATTTTTCGGCTGAAGGCCTCAATAGTAATAACTCAAAAAACAATTTGCGGCCGAAGGCCTGGATAGTAAATTCTTAAGAACCAGTTAAACTTCTCCAACAGATACTAAACTATTTTAAAAAGAAGACAATGATCAGAATTTCACTATTAAGAGACAATATCTACTTAATAATTCTGGCTGAAAGCCTGGATAGCAATTTCTTAAGAACCAGTAAATCATCTTGAATAGATACTAAAATATTTTAAGGAACCAACATCGAAATATCTAGTTAAAATTCTTAAAACTAATTGCGCACTTGGCAGAAGGCCTTATTGACAAGAAATTCAAATTATTTGTTGGCCAAAAGCCCCAACAGCAATAATTGAGAAACAGGTGGATGGCTGAAGGCCTGGACAGTAAATTTTTGAGAGGCAATTAAACATCTTCTTGAGATACTAAAATATTTTAAGGAACAATCATCAAATTTCTGTATTAAGATATTTTGTTTAATAAAAATTTTTCAAGACGAGTTACACTCACAACTGAAGGCCTTATTAAGAAGTAATTCAAACTCTTTGTAGGCTAAGGGCGCAAACACTAATAATTCTAAATTAAAATATTTAAAAACAACAATCTTTATAATCTGACCAAACCACAGGAGAAGTGGGCCTCAGACAGTGCTCAAAGGATTGTCCTGGGAAAGTCGCTCAAATTCGAAAACGATGAGCTGTATTCGCTTATCCCCGGATGGCAACTCAAACTAGTGACACTTTAAACGCAGACCAACACTCTTGCAAAATCTACCTAACGTCTGATAACCAACACAACGATGGAATAACCCAGGCAAGGCGGAACCGGCGGATAGCACTGCCTCTTCAGAGTCCGGTGTCTAGAACACCCGGAAGCAGAAGAAATCACTACGACCCAAATAGTCCAAAAGAAACAAAATATCCGAACCGCAATCAAGGAGGCTGTCGAACTACAAGACTAAACAGACAGCAACGGCACGGAAAGGAAAGGTACACTGCTGGGAAACTACGCAAGCCTCCAGAGCTGGTAACTGGGGCTTTAGCGGCCGCTAGGCAGAAAAATACCGCTGGTTGAACTTCACCAATAATAATAACACAAGGAATTCAGTGATTAATAATAAGAAGTGGAGAACGGCTAATTAATTTCGCAAACTCCTAACACTCCACTCGTTGCTCTTCGTCTCAGTGAGCCTGCAAGCAGCATCTCGCAAACAAACGGCGTGATCTCAAAATAATGGAGGTTTCACTACTGGGTTATGTTCACTCAACTCAAAGGTCCTGGGTACGGTGGACAACGAGGTTGTGGCCCTCACAACTACAGCCCCTCTATCCGGCAGTGCCTGTGTGCCACCAGCGGTCCCGGCATGTCCTCGCGCTGACGGACCTCCCTGCTGTTCTGTCCCAACTGAACTACCCGACACACTCTCACCCGGAAAACACTCGATGCCCTTCCAAAGATAGTGCTAGGGTACTAGGTATCGATAACCGCCGCTGCTGCCACTCGCGGACTGACAACGATAGCAAACGAAGTGGCACCAGTAAACACAATAAGAAAACGCGGCACCACTAACCCTATTACATGATGCCAACCTACCAACGGCACCAACGCGAGCCGCAACACGGCCCATCCAGTTTAGCAAAAGCACTTGAAACACACAACAACTTAACAGCGGTACCTCTTCATTACACGTTTTGAACAAGCAAGTTTTTCATGAAACAATCTAAAATTTCCTCAATTACTATACTGGTGTATTGAAGAAATTACAAAAGGTAGTTACTTAACTCAAGAACAAATCTGCATCCGCTGCTACCTCAGTGGGTTTGCAGAGACGTAATCTTGGAATCTTATTTTATTCCACACGTCAGTCTTGCGCACACTTGCTGGCAATACATTACAGACATCATTAAATTGGCGTCATAAGACCTGAAACACAAATTAGTTACCGCTGGTCCCACACATACATACAAATAACGACCTCGCAATAGGATAAACTCAATGACAACCTTGTAATTTGAACAGTTAAAACAAACAAATAACCAGTCACGAAATACTGGATGTAACTGTGCTCCATAAGTGCCGACTTAATTACAATTTTGCAAGACGAACAACTACAACACGCAGATAATAAAGTTACCCAGCTCCACGTGGAATTATCTAGTAGTCGTGTGTCAGTGCCACCAGAGCACAACGACAGTATAGTGACGTCTGCACAGACTTCCAGGCGTTGCTTTAATCGCCGATCTCCTTCGGGCAACACCAGTACTGTGTACCCGAAGCGCTCTTGCCTGCAAAAGGGGAGCTCCTTTCCATATTACAGCTTCACAAGCAACGGCGCTCAAATACAACTAGGCCGCGCTATCAGTCCAGAGTTTTTTTTACGGCACATACGTAGACTGCTTCCAGCACAGGACCCCTCTCGCCACCTTCCCCTTGCCGCGGCTATTCGAGACCCCTTCGCTACCCGAGCCATGCCGCCTCGCGGACCACAGTCACACCACAAGCCTCTCTGGCACAGAGATTCTAGACAACCAGCGATTCCACCAGAGGGGGATAAAGTCGAAAAATACTAATCTTTGTGGAAAATTCTGCCGCACAGCACAGAATATTTTGCAGAAAAAGAGAAGAACGTTCGTCAAAATATATACATAAATTCAATTCACGCTTTCTCCTGCACTGAATTAGAGATGGCACACGGCACACAGGACAGCATATTTTTATGTACTGGGCACACACGATTCACATCATGGGGACAATGATATCTTCCAGTTCAATTCATCTGTATGGGTGTGTGTGTGGGGGGGGGGGGGGGGGCGAAGGTCAAGTAGCTCAGTGAAAAGACATGACACTGTCTTGGCGGGGAGAAATCCGTCACCGCTGCTGTCGTTCTACATCACACGCTTCACTCATTAATGACAGCTGGCGTGGGCCTACTCTAGGCTCATTGCTGAGGAGTCAGGTTCTCAGTATGACATTGCAGTAGCAGATACGTATATCTTCCTCGTCGACTGTACTGCAGGACTCCACTTTGGGACTATTGTGTTGGCTAGCGTTACTTTTAGCCCATTCATCAAGAATCTCTATAGATCGTTGATCCTGCATGTACTAGTGAAGAGAGTAGTTATGCAAGGTGTTCATAAGGATATGGTTGAAGAAAATAAGTACTGCAAGTGATATTGGAACGAGTTCTGGATGTTTTTGCTATGGCCTTCAACACAGAGACTTGTTTGATGGAGCTCTCCATGCTGCTCTATCCTGTGCAAGCTTCTTCGTTTCCCAGTCCTACTGCAATCTACATCTTTCTGAATCTGCTTAGTGTATTCATCTCTTGGTCTCCCTCTACACTTTTAGCCTCCACGCTGCCGTCCAATACTAAATTTGAGATCCCTTCATGCCTCAGAACATGGCCTACCAACCGATCCCTTCTCCTAGTCAAGATGTACCACAAATTTCTCTTCTCCCCAATTCTATTCAGTACCTCCTCATTAGTTATGTGATCTATCCATCTAATTTTCATCATTCTTCTGTAACACCACATTTCGAAATCTCTATTCTCTTCTTGCTAAAACTATTTATCGTCCATATTTCACTTCCATACATGGCTACACTCCATACAAATACTTTAAGAAACGACTTCCTCACACTTAAATCTACACTCGATGTTAACAAATTTCTCTTCTTCAGAAACGCTTTCCTTGCCATTGCCTGTCTGCATTTTATATCCTCTCTACTTCGACCATCATTAGTTATTTTGCCCCCCAAATAGCAAAACTCATTTACTACTTTAAGCGCCTCATGTCCAAATCTAATTCCCTGAGCATCACCCTAGTTAACTCGACTAAATTCCATTATCCTCGTTTTGTTTTGGTTGATGTTCATCTCATATCCTTCTTTCAAGGCTCTATCCATTGCATTCAACTGGTCTTCCAGGTCCTTTGCTGTCTCTGACAGAATTACGATGTCATCGGCGAACCTCCAAATTTTTATTTCTTCTCCATGGATTTTAATTCCTACTCCAAATTTTTCTTCGGTTTCCTCTACTGCTTGCTCGATATACAGATTGAATAACATCGGGGATAGACTTCAATCCTGTCTCATTCCCTTCCCAACCAGTGCTTCCCTATTATGCCCCTTGACTCTTACAACTGCCATCTGGTTTCTGTTCAAACTGTAAATAGCCTTTCGCTCCCTGTATTTTACTCCTGCCACCTTCAGAATTTGAAAGAGAGTACTCCAGTCAACATTGTCAAAAGCTTTCTCTAAGTCTACGAATGCTAGAAACGTAGGTTTGCTTTCCTTAATCTATCTTCTACGATAAGTCGTACGGTCAGTATTGCCTCACGTGTTCCGACATTTCTATGGAATCCAAACTGATCTTCCCCGAGGTCGGCTTCTACCAGTTTTTCCATTTGTCTGTAAAGAATTCGTGTTAGTGTTTTGCATCGGTGAATTATTAAATTGATAGTTCGGTAATTTTCACACCTGTGAACAACTGCTTTCTTTGGGATTGGAATTATTATATTCCTCTTGAAGTCTGAGGGTATTTCGCCTGTCTCATACATCTTGCTCACCAGATGGTAGAGTTTTGTCATTGCCTACTCTTCCAAGGCTATCAGTAGTTCTAATGCAATGTTGTCAACTCCCGGGCCTTGTTTCGACTTCAGTCTTTCAGTGCTCTGTCAAGCTCTTCACGCAGTATCGTATCTCCCATTTAAACTTCACCTACATTCACTTCCATTTTCATAATATTGTCCTCAAGTACATCGCCCTTGTATAGACCCTCTATATACTCCTTCCACCTTTCTGCTTTCCCTTCTTTGCTTAGAACTGGGTTTCCATCTGAGCTCTTGATATTCATACAAGTGGTTCTCTTTTTTCCAAAGGTTCTGGATGCTGCATTTGATTCCGTGGTTCACGGTATGGCACAACGGATCAGGTTAACACTGATCGCAGATTATGGATTAGCTTAGGTCCATTTCACGTAATGCCACCTCGATCCGTTGCAGGACTTCCACCGCCATCTGCAGAGTCGTTTTTTTCAACATCCAATTTATGCCGTCGGCGAACGTGGTATCCCTACCCCGCCGTCAGCGTCTGCCTTGGTGGATGAGTTGCAGCCCCACGCTGTTGTCTGGTTTTGAGCAGACCAGTCTTTATGTACGACACTCTCCTCCAGGGCATCTGGGTGTTGCCACTGCCGCCTTGCGGTGCTCGCTTCTCACCTCTGTGGACTCGTCGCATCGAATGTGGGTCAGCTAAACTCTAATTTCACTGTCACGACCACTGGACACCTTACTGTGATTTCCTTCCTTTCTTACTAGCGTAAGTGAGACCAGCAAGGCAGTCCAGTGTCGTCTGTACATAACTTCCAAACAAACATTAGACTCTTACATACCTTTTGTATGTGCATAGTAATTAAGAAATTAGCCTGATTATGTGGAACCAGTGGAGTGAAGAGGGCCATACACAGCGCCGACAGGGTATACTGAACGATACAATGTAACCGCCATCTTGTCCGCTTGTCCACAGGGCTGACGTGACGTTGGAGCACTGCACGCTTGTGGACATGTCTGTGTTGACGGTTCGACGCCGTCTTCTGCGGACTTCGGCTTCCACTGAATATAACCTTCCAACGCTATAGAATGAAATGGGCACTGGTGAGCTGAGTGGCGAAATGTAGTGTTCCGGATTCGGGTAGACTGTATTCTTGAGCGGCATAGCCGACAAACTCCAAGTGTGATGGGTTGAGCGCCTATATCGTCTTGAGGGTAGTTTCGAAAGCTACCAATCTCAAAAATTCCGCACACCAACTTGAAAAGTTGTTTGGTTGCCGTTTCCAGCAGTGGTTTCAGAAATTCTGACGGTATGTTATCCATCCCTTCTGCCTTACTGGTCTCAAGCCTTCCAGAGCTCTTTTTAATTCTGACTCCGACAATGAATCTTCCATGTCTTTCTTATCGACTTCACTTTCTTCTCTTATCAGACAAATCCTCCGCCTGCTAGAAGCTTTTTAATGTACTATTTACACCCATACGGTCTTTCATCTGCGGCTGTCACTGAAATTCCCTTGCTTTAATACATTATAAATTTCTATTCAGAATTATGAAAAGCTTTTCCATCTATGGTTAAGCTATATTAAGCACATTCAGTTTGCTATCCCGGAATTGTTTATTTTCATATTTCTATTGCGTATTGATTATAAACTTCCATTTTGATAGTTTTCTAATGTTTTAGGTACCATTCATGCGCTATCATGCTCTAAAGTATCGAAAGATCTGAATTAGTTCTGCAACCCATGTAACATAACAGTCTTGCAGGTCGTTTGCTCTCTTTTCGCTACAGTCGTTTATCTATAAAAAATGCTTAATGAAAGAGGCTTGAAGAGATAAATGGTATTTATGGCTATAAATCCACATGAAAATTAACAGCACAATAAAGCATATGACATAGAATACGTTATTAGAGACGACACAGACATTACGCCTGTAAAGGCAACTTTATTGCAATAAATTACATTACGAAAAGCAACTTTTACCTTCAAATTATGTGACGAAAATTATTCTGCTGGACTGGGATCAGGGATTCTAAGCCATCAACTGTTGTTCCCGTTAAACAACGACGAAAGTTCCTAAATATGGCTCCAGTCACAAGTTTTGACTTGAATTGACCTGGTAAAGAACTTTATGTTAGACAGAGATATGAACCCAGCACCTAGTCGCATTTTTAACTAAGCACAATCAAATGTTAGAAATCGTTATTTTTCACCAGTAGCGAGGTGACTGAAAGTGAAACGACGAGATGAAAAAGGTTTAGCTTACACGGATTCGAACCAAACACCTATCGATGTTGACTTGTAGTCACGAACAGACGTAAATATGTATACTTCACAAGTAGCGAGCTGTGCACACGTCTGAACTGCTAATAAAATGACAAAAATTCTGTGCTGACTGGGAGTCAAATATCATCGCTCTAGACTACACATGAAGAGACGCTAAATATGGCATTCTTTTTCACCAATAATTGGGGTGACGTGTTTAAACTTGAAATGATATGACGAAAAGATCTGTGGCTGATTAGGAATCGAAATCAGTACCACCGTTATCGTGTCAAAGCGCGTAGGAGCGTTAAAAATCATAATAAATTCTCACCTCTAGTTCGTGAGCGCATGCTACAACTTGAAATGACAGGATAGAAACTTTTTTGCCAGGTTAGGATTCGAACCCAGGCATACACCTTTAGTTGAGACCGAGTAGCTCAAAATCTTTGGGAAACAATGAAATGATGTAAATACATCATGTCAATGGCGTCAAACCCAGTGAAAGAGAAGATGTGAGCTCGGTACCTAGTCTACCACCAATATTTTCAACATCTCAAGTTTTAGTACAATAAGAAATACGTCCCGTGTGACCCTACATGACGACTGGCTCATTAATTAATAAATTATCGTGGAATAGAGCTTACTGGTGACAGAGTTTCAATCTGGCGTGACTTCCGCCTCTGTCAAGGCCCAGACTACATCGACTTACCTCCAATAGGTAGCGCAGAGACAACATGTTTAAGGTGAATTTGGAATCACGGTGCAACCCTACGTTGTTCAATTGCTGTTTCACATGTGAAGAGGAGTTTTTCGTGCTGGAAAATGTATTTTAAACCTTTATTATCGCTTGCCCAAAACACCACGCATTATCAAGATATTACATACTTTTGACTCCCATATTGTCTGTGTTTGCTCTAAGTCCTGTACCTTATCCATGAAGCATTTCTGGATTACCACAGAAATATGTAAGCCTTGCCGTGAGAGCAGGCCTCAGAAAGAACCCAATTTTCAAATTATTCAGTGCCACACATTATTAGTTTGATTGTGTAACGGAAAGATTAAGATGTGTATCAGTTTAAGCAGGAAATATAAGTTTTGATAATGATGCAAGGTCACAATGTTTAAATATTTCACCTTTAGATATACGGTGTACTAAATCGAAATTTCTATGAAACTTAAGATGGCGAGCTTACGATTTTCTTAGTGCTTTCCAATCTGGAAACTTACAGCTCTAATGTTTAGGCTTTTGGGGAGGTCTGAACTTAGAGGGATGGCAGATTAATTAGTAATGTTAAACACGGAATTAGTTACAGATTCTGTTGGAATTACATTTATGGAATCAAATAATAAATTTGCGTCATTATAAGTTATATTTAATCTCTGATAGAAAACATGTTACTCAACTATGTTAACTACATCAGCATCCCATGACCCCACACACTACAACGTCTCCCCATCATGGACGGTAAATAAATTATTTATCTCTGAAGTTCGACCTGAATGTAAATTGTCAATGGAATCACATCCCTTTGGTTAGGAATTGATACTGCAGGGCTTTATAATAACAGTAGTTTTAGTGATAGAGAAACGAAGTCCTTGGATAAAACATAAGTTACTGAAATGAACTGACAGCATTGAATCAAGTAACTCGGAAAAAGGCATTTCGAGTAGACGACGTTCCGTAAAAGTTATTTTGATCCTTGATAGAAAATACCGTAACACATGAAGAACATTTGACATGTCTTCAAGGAGAACGTAATAATTCCAAAGCAGAAGGTGGCAAATGCTGACAGATGAGACTATTGCCGCACTAGCGGTCTAAGAAGTCATAGGTGCGAAATACTGAGCCGAATTAGTTACAGAAGTATTGAGAAAAAAGAACTTGTGCAAGCTCGGCTCAAGGACGATCGGTTTGGATACCCCAGAAATGTCGCAACACTTGAGACAGTACTGATCCTTTTATATACACATCGAAAAAGGTTTTACATCTACCCGGTTCCCAGAACTCCTGAATATAGACGTTGACTGTGGATATTGTATCACAGACACAGTCCATTTCACGGTTCAGAGATGTCGCTCAAAAATGAAACAACCATCCATTAGGAGCACCAATTAGACGGATGGGGTCCGACAGCCGATCAATTCCGGTCATTCCACCAGGAAGAAGGTACACGGCTCTTTTTGTCTGTAGTTCAACCATGCCTAGACGGTCAATATTGCGGTTCGATCGCGTCTGCATTGTTCCATGTGACAGGAAGGGCTCTCAACAAGGGAAGTGTCCGGGCGTCTCGGAGTGAACCAAAGCGATGTTGTTCAGACGTGGAGGATACACAGAGAGACAGGAACTGACGATAACATGCCTCGCTCAGGCCGCCCAAGGAGTACCACTGCAGTGGATGACCGCTGCCTACGGATTATGTCTCGGACGAACCCTGACATCAACGCCATCATGTTGAATAATGCTTTTACTGCAGCCACAGGACGTCGTGTAACGAATTAAACTCTGCGCAATAGGCTTCATGATGCGCAACTTCACTCCTGGTGTCCACGGCGAGGTCCATCTCTGCAGCCACGACACCATGCAGCGCGCTACAGATGGGCCCAGCAACATGCCGAATGGACCGCTCAGGACTGGCAACGCGTTCTCCTCACCCATCACTGGACATGTGTTTGGAGGCAACACGGTCAGACTGGACGCCTTAGACACCCAGACCAGCGAGTGCAACAGGGCGGAGGTTCCCTGCTGTTTTGGGGTGGCATTTTGTGGGGCCGACGTACGCCGCTGGTGGTCATGGAAGGAGTCGCAACGGCTGTATTATACGTGAATGCCATCCTCCGACCGATAGCGCAACCATATCGGCAGCATATTGGCGAGGCATGTGTCTTCATATACGACAATTCGCGCCCCCATCGTGCACATCCTGAGAATGACTTCTTTCAGAATAACGACATCACTCGACTAGAGTGGCCAACATGTTCTCCAGACATGAACCACATCGAACATCCCTGGGATAGATTGAAAAGGGCTGTTTATGAGCGGCACCCGTCATCCACTCTAAGGAACTTACGTCGAAACGCCGTTGAGGAGTGGGACAATCTGGACCAACAGAGCCTTGATGAACTTTAGGATAGCATGCCACGACGAATACTGGCATGAATCAATGCATGAGGGTGGCTACTGGGTATTATAGGTACCGATGCGTACAGCAATGTGGACCACCACCTCAGAAGGTCTCACTTTATGGTGGTACAACATGTAATATATGGTTTTTATGAGCACTAATAAGGGCGGAAATGATGTTTATGTTGATCTATATTCCAATTATCTGTACAGGTTCGGGAACTCTCGGAACCGAGGTGATGCACAACTTTTTTTTATATGTGTAGCTTAAGGTAGGGATTCTCTTTAAAGTGAGTAAACAGGCAGTTTTTGAATTCCTCGCTTCTAAAGAGCTAGTGGTTTGGAAGTAAAGATGTCAGTAAGCCATGCTTAAAGTGCATTTTCGTTTACAAAAGAATGATCTTCGTGTTTCTTCGATAAGTATATCCGATGCCTGTTCATGTCGCTCATGGTGGTCTTGCGATAAAGAGCCTGACTGCTACGTGACAGCTCGCAGTGCAGCGACTCAGATTTTTCAACCTCCCTTCTAACTTTGTCTTGACCTCTCAACATTGTGAGGAGGCACCAGAAACAACACGAGGTTCGGATTCCACGTTAAACTGTAGGAGTTCTTTACCCAGTTGCATATCTGTGTAAGGCTCGGAAATGGCTTTCAATATAAAGGCTTGGCCAGGGCACTGAGCCACACGAAGTTATAATAACTATTATTATAGTCATCTATAAACATCACTCATGTTTTGATGGACTCCTACTCCCAGAAAGAGATTTTCACTCTGCAGCGAAGTGTGCACTGATATGAAACTTCCTGACAGATTAATACTGTGTGCCGTACCGAGACTCGAACTTGGGACCTTTGCCTTTCGCCGGCAAGTGCTCTACCGACTGAGCTACGCAAGCACAACTCACGACACTTCCTCACATCTTTAACTCTGCCGGTAATTCGTTTGAAAGGTAGACGAGGTACTGGCTGAATTGCAGCTGTGGGGAGGAGTCGTAAGTCGTGCTTGGGTGCTCAGGAGGTAGAGCACTTGACCGCGAAAGCCTAAGGTCCGGAGTTCGAGTCTCGGACCATCACACAGTCTGTCAGGAAGTTTCAGTGCTACTACCGCATGACCGGCGTCTTTTGTGAACCTTACTCTGGAACATTGCATACATCAATACACTTCATTTGCACTACTGGCCATTAAAATTGCTGCACCAAGAAGAAATGCAGATGATAAACGGATATTCATTGGACAAATATATTATACTAGAAATGACATGTGATTACATTTTCACGCAATTTGGGTGCTTAGATCCTGAGAATTTAGTACCCTGAACAACCACCTCTGGCCGTAATAACGGCTTTGATACGCCTGGGCATTGAGTCAAACAGAGCTTGGATTAGGTGTACAGTTACAACTGCCCATGCAGCTTCAACACGATACCACAGTTCATCAAGAGTGGTGACTGGCGTATTGTGGCGAGCCTGTTGCTCGGCCACCATTGACCAGACGTTTTCAATTGGTGAGAGATCTGGAGAATGTGCTGACCAGGGCAGCAGTCGAACACTTTCTGTATCCAGAATGGCCCGTACAGGACCTGCAACATACGGTCGTGCATTATCCTGCTGAAATGTAGGGTTTCGCAGGGATCGAATGGAAGGTAGAGCCACGGGTCGTAACACATCTGAAATGTAACGTCCACTGTTGAAAGTGCCGTCAATGCGAACAAGAGGTGACCGAGACGTGTAACCAGTGGCACCCGATACTATCACGCCGGTTGATACGCCAGTATGACGATGACGAATACACGCTTCCAATGTGCGTTCACCGCGATGTCGCCAAACACGGATGCGATCATCATGATGCAGTAAACAGAACTTGGATTCATCGGAATAAATTGCGTTTTGCCATTCGTGCACCCAGGTTCGGAGTACACCATCGCAGGCCCTCCTGTCTGTGATGCAGCGTCAAGGGTAACCGCAGCCATGATCTCCGAGCTGATAGTCCATGCTGCTGCAAACGTCGTCGAACTGTTTGCGCAGATGGTTGTTTTGCAAACGTCCTTATCTGTTGACTCAGAGATCGAGACGTGGCTGCACGATCCCTTACAGCCATGCTGATAAGATGCCTGTCATCTCGACTGCTAGTGATACGAGGCCGTTGGGATGCAGCACGGTGTTCTGTATTATCCTCCTGAACCCACCGATTCCATTTCCTGTAACAGTCATTGGATCTCGACCAACGCGAGCAGCAATGTCGCCATACGATAAACCGCAATCGTGACAGCCTACAATCCGACGTTTATCAAAGTCGGAAACGTGATGGTACGCGTTTCTCCTCCTTACACGAGGCATCACAACAACGTTTCACCAGGCGACGCCGGTCAACTGCTGCTTGTGTATGAGAAATCGGTTGCAAACTTTCCTCATGTCAGCACGTTGTAGGTGTCGCTACCAGCGCCAACATTGTGTGAATGCTCCAAAAAGCTAATCATTTGCATATCACAGCATCTTCTTCCTGTCGGTTAAATTTCGCGTCTGTAGCTCGTCATCTTCGTGGTGTAGCAATTTTAATGGCCAGTATTGTAATATTCTGCATGAGACAATTTCACTCTGCACTTACCAAAGTAATTCTATGAGATGAAATGCGCTTTATAAAAAGTAAAGGATACCAGGCCTTTGAATCTACACAGCGTCATATTTGTGAGTAAACAATGGCTGTAAACATCAGCACATAATCGCAAGTGGAGAGCAACACCTCCTGTAGAAATTTCCGCATCCTACAGTTCGTGCAGATGGCTGTTACGTGACTTTATTTCAGTGATTATAAAATCAAGTCAAAAACATTCACTTCGTAGTTAGGTCTGCTAGTGAATATGAATGTGAACGAACAAGGAAAACGAATTTGAGAAGTGGCTGTAATCAGTCTCCAGGGAATCGATATTCTCTTTCAGTGTGGAGCATCCTTCTTTAGGACGCGAACATGAACGAATCCATTGTGTATGTTTGTGGTTTGTTGAAATGATTGTATTTACGTATGCTTAAGGTCTGGGATCTATTCTCACATAAGGCACCATTTTTAATAAGCGCAAACAGGCCCTCTTCAGCTCTGGTAACGCCAGTTGAACAATGTTGCACTGTGGATCCCAATTCAAATGAAACACAGCGTCCCTTCGCTACCTATTGGAGATGAGTAGGTGTAGGTTGGAGCATGACAGAGGCTGAAGTTATACCCGGTTAAAATTCCTTACACGAGATTTTTTTTTCTTTTCTCTTTGTATTACTGAGCTATTCGTCATGTAAGGTCACGGAGCGTTTATGTTTTATTGTATGAGCTTGAGATGTGGAAAATAGCAGTAGTGGACTTGGATTCAGTCTCAGATCACCCATTTCACCAGTTCTGATCCTTCTGAGATGATACTCTTCCACCGTTTCATTGTTTCCCAATAATTCCAAAGTCCTCAAGTTCTCTAAGAAAGGCAGTGTTTGGGTTCGATTCCCGATCTGGCACAAAAGCTTCCATCGTGTCGTTTCAAGCTGTAGCGGGTGCACACCAAAGCACAGGTGACAGTTAATTAGGGCTTTTATCAGTTATCGTGCATTTTCAACAATATAGATAGGTGTGGGCTTAGAAACCCTTGTCAGACAAGGAATTTTTCATCATATCATTCCAGATTCCAACATGCCACTACTAGCTACTGGTGAAAAAGGTTTCTATACTTGGTATCGCCTTGTATGAAACCAACGACGGTAGTTAAGGGCTCGGTTCCTAGTCAACACAGACAGTTATTTCCAGTTCATACAAGTGTACATCTAGTCAAATAAACCGATATGCAATGTCTGCTTGAGACTAGATGTCAACTACAATAGGTACTGGGTTCGAATCCCGGTAAGCCAAAACTTTTTCGTGTCTTCATTTCATTTTCAGTCTTCCCACTACTGGTGATAAATTACGATTTCTAACATTCGCTTGTGCTTAGTGAACAATCCGGTTTGGTGCTGCGATCGAATCTCCGTTTAACAAAAAACTTTATGCTATGTCATTTTAAGTAAAAATATGTGCATACTTTATTATTTGTTTCTAACAGGAACAATAATTAAACGATTGGAGTCCCAGAAAACATTACAAGAATTTTCGGCGTGTAATTTCAAGCAGAATCTGGCATTTTGTATTGTAATTTATTGAATACACTTTAGTTTACAAGATTAATGGCTGTATCATTTCTAATAATTAGTTTTCTAATACTTACATTGTCGTGGTATTAAACTGTATTTGGATTGAAAGCCATACAGAGCAGTCATCCGTTGTAGTCTCTTGCTGTAAGCATTTTGTGTACTCAAACGACTGCACCGGAAAGAGAGCAAAGGACCTGCAAGACAGTTACGTAATATGAGTTGCATCAAATCAGGCGAAACGCAATTCCATTCATTCTGCTACTTTGAAGTGTGATAATACGTTATAATTCGCTGGATACAATGTCAAATAGCATCAACTCACCATGCGGTGTGCCCTGAAGCCCGTCGGTGACAGGGATAGCTGCTTATTGTAATTTTCGTGTTAATTCAAATTTTATAATTTGTCTTACTGCATTTGCAGCACATGATTATAATCTTATGTACTTGTGTGAAGCCCGACGTAATACAACTGTAAATTTTATTGCTCTCTATGTAGAGCAGCACTGAACTCGAGGCAGATAGTTTCTGCATCGAATTCCCGCTCACACACAACTTGTAGAAGAGGCCTAAGCATAATTTGTGTAGTGTGTTAGACAATCTAAATCAGTTTGCATTTGTGATATTTTAGGTGTACTTTCAATATAATTCCGCAAATTTTCACCACCTGAATGCACAATAGCATGCAGTAAATCATAGCTGCATTTGTATTTGTTTTCCAGTTTAGGGCAAGTCATGTAATGACCAAAATTATAGACAAGAAACAATCATTGGTTTCAACTTAGCGCGATTAATATGTACAAATTTTGCAAGACTCATTGACAAGTTGTTCTGCACTCTGTTTCGTTTGTCATAAAATTGACAAAAGTAATTGATTTTTGAGCTACATCTTTATGCCATTCGGAATTTATGTACATTTTTGCAGGTTGTTGACACTTTTTGTAATAGCTGAATCAACGGCTTATGAATGCGCCATGATAAGTGCACTATATCAGTCATACAAACAACTTGTAAAGGGCACCATTCAATGCTTTATAATAAACCAACCCTGTACGTAATGACGACCGTTCCAATAGAAATGTTCTCTTTATGCCATCTACGTCATTCTTGCCGTGGATTTAGTAAAATCTTACAATTTAGGGAATCATTGTCTCATTATTTCAACGAAATTTGTTTTGTCGGCTACTGTGGGAGTCAACCCCAATACGAACAAGGAAGGACAGAGGTAGTGATGGCCGGTGGCAGGAATCTAAAATGGTTTGTACACACATCTTGAAATTAAGAGAGCTCTGTATTCCTAAAGAGGAAAAAATACAGCTTAACTTATTGTGTCTCCTACGTGCAATTACATCTATCCACTACTACTACTCGCTGAACGCAAACTAGGTATCGTCTTCTAACAGTCATTACTGATGGTGTCGAAGTCTGCGACTGAACTGGGCTACTAGCAATGGGCTGCACGTTAATTCAGCGTTAACAGGGAGCGCTGAGCTCTGTCTTCCTCTAGGTGACACGTTGCCCTCTTTTTTTATTGGCGTGCGGGTAAGTGCCTTCTTGATGCTGTTTAGTGGCGCTGTGCTGGTCGGTATGCGATCGGTAGGACTCCACATAATCTCAGACATCGTAAATATTGACCAGGAGTGTACTACACTTACCATCAAGGCACTTGAGGCCAGCGGAGCTACTGGCTAGGTCTGTGTTACCTCTATTAACCCAATTCCCGGGCATTATAATACAGGTGTTTAAACTTCATTCACGCTCTCCTAGCAATATATCTTTTCCCACCAAGTATATTTGTGGTCTCCCTTAGTTGAAAGTCATTCGTTCATGAAGTACCAAATTCATACAAATATTTGTTACTTTTTCACTCTATTCACTACGATTTTGAACTTCACATTGCGCAAAATGCTGTGTAAACTGCTCTCTTACAACTCACTCTCCAACATGGAAACGTTGAGCGACAACTCCATTCGCTGCCGAAATCACTCGCCCTAAACCGATCATTAGGGTTCCGTGAAAGTGGATATTAGGAACGTTGTTACTCAAATGTGATAATGTAGTGCTCACTTGTTGTAGCATTAATTAAGTGTAGGGTGTTGTACAACAATTACTCAATGAACGCAACCCAGTGCTAGGTCTCATAGGATGTCGTTAACTCCAACGATGACGACTTCCTACGTCATACGGAAAAAAATGTACGTATCAGTGGCCACAAAGTATATATGAACACCCCTTCAGTAAATGAAAAGAAATATAACACAGTTTGCTGATTTAGATTAGTACCTCACTGAAAACCATTATTTGAATTTCGAAGGAGCTAGCTTGAGTCGAGTGTGTTTTGAAACTTCCTGGCAGATTAAAACTGTATGCCGGGCCGAGACTTGAAGTCGGTACCTTTGCCTTTCGCGGGCAAGTGCTCTACCAACTGAGCTACCCAAGCACGACTTACGCCCCGTCCTCACAGCTTTAATTCCGCCAGTACCTCGTTTCCTACCTTCCAAACTTCACAGAAGCTCTCCTGCGAACCTTGAAAGGCTGCAAGGTTCGCAGGAGAGTTTCTGTGAAGTTTGGAAGGTAGGAGACAAGGTACTGGCGAAATTAAAGCTGTGAGGACGGGGCGTAAGTCGTGCTTGGGTAGCTGAGATTTTGCGATGTTGCTGTTCGGAACTGCCCTTATGTCCACGTAATTTACCCTAGAAGGAACACACATCAAGGATTTACTGATTGATTAATTTGGATCTGGGAAACGATGATGAGGAACCTCAGGCTGCTGAAGAAGAAAATGTGCACGCGGAACTGCCACCAGTTGAAGGTCACAGTGAAGATGCTAAATGTGTGCTACTGCTAAAGACTGAATATGATTCCTTATTCTTTGAATCCCCCCCATGAACCATGGACCTTGCCGTTGGTGGGGAGGCTTGCGTGCCTCAGCGATACAGATAGCCGTACCGTAGTTGCAACCACAACGGATGGGTATCTGTTGAGAAGCCAGACAAACGTGTGGTTCCTGAAGAGGGGCAGCAGCCTTTTCACTAGTTGCAAGGGCAACAGTCTGGATGTTGACTGATCTGGCCTTGTAACAATAACCAAAACGGCCTTGCTGGGACTGCGAACGGCTGAGAGCAAGGGGAAACTACAGCCGTAATTTTTCCCGAGGGCATGCAACTTTACTGTATGATTAAATGATGATGGCGTCCTCTTGGGTAAAATATTCCGGAGGTAAAATAGTCCCCCATTCGGATCTTCGGGCGGAGACTACTCAAGAGGATGTCGTTATCAGGAGAAAGAAAACTGGCGTTCTACGGATCGGAGCGTGAAATGTCAGATCCCTTAATCGGGCAGGTAGGTTAGAAAATTTAAAAAAAGAAATGGATAGGTTGAAGTTAGATATAGTGGGAATTAGTGAAGTTCGGTGGCAGGAGGACCAAGACTTCTGGTCAGGTGACTACAGGGTTATAAACACAAAATCAAATAGGGATAATGCAGGAGTAGGTTTAATAATGAATAAAAAAATAGGAATGCGGGTAAGCTACTACAAACAGCATAGTGAAAGCATTATTGTGGCCAAGATAGATACGAAGCCCACACCTACTACAGTAGTACAAGTTTATATGCCAACTAGCTCTGCAGATGACGAAGAAATTGAAGAAATGTATGATGAAATAAAAGAAATTATTCAAATTGTGAAGGGAAACGTGAATTTAATAGTCATGGGTGACTGGAATTCGAGTGTAGGAAAAGGGAGAGAAGGAAACATAGTAGGTGAAAATGGATTTGGGCTAAGAAATGAAAGAGGAAGCCGCCTGGAAGAATTTTGCACAGAGCACAACATAATAATAGCTAACACTTGGTTTAAGAATCATGAAAGAAGGTTGTATACATGGAATAACCCTGGAGATACTAAAAGGTATCAGATAGATTATATAATGGTAAGACAGAGATTTAGGAACCAGGTTTTAAATTGTAAGACATTTCCAGGGGCAGATGTGGACTCTGACCACAATCTATTGGTTATGACCTGTAGATTAAAACTGAAGAAACTGCGAAAAGGTGGGAATTTAAGGAGATGTGACCTGGATAAACTGAAAGAACCAGAGGTTGTACACAGTTTCAGGGAGAGCATAAGGGAAAATTGACAGGAATGGGGGAAAGAAATACAGTAGAAGAAGAATGGGTAGCTTTGAGGGATGAAGTAGCGAAGGCAGCAGAGGATCAAGTAGGTAAAAAGACGAGGGCTAGTAGAAATCCTTGGGTAACAGAAGAAATATAGAATTTAATTGATGAAAGGAGAAAATATAAAAATGCAGTAAATGAAGCAGGCAAAAAGGAATACAAACGTCTCAAAAATGAGATCAACAGGAAGTGCAAAATGGCTGAGCAGGGATGGCTAGAGGACAAATGTAAGGATGTAGAGGCCTAACTCACTAGGGGGAAGACAGATACTGCCTACAGGAAAATTAAAGAGACCTTTGGAGATAAGAGAACGACTTGTATGAATATCAAGAGCTCAGATGGAAACCCAGTTCTAAGCAAAGAAGGGCAAGCAGAAAGGTGGAAGGAGTATATAGAGGATCTATACAAGGGCGATGTACTTGAGGACAATATTATGGAAATGGAAGAGGATTTAGATGAAGATGAAATGGGAGATATGATACTGCGTGAAGAGTTTGACAGAGCACTGAAAGACCTGAGTCGATATAAGGCCCCCGGAGTAGACAACATTCCATTGGAACTACTGACGGCCTTGGGAGAGCCAGTCCTGACAAAACTCTACCATCTGGTGAGCAAAATGTATGAAACAGGCGAAATACCCTCAGACTTCAAGAAGAATATTATAATTCCAATCCCAAAGAAAGCAGGTGTTGACAGATGTGAAAATTACCGAACTATCAGTTTAATAAGTCACAGCTGCAAAATACTAACATGAATTCTTTACAGACGAATGGAAAAACTAGTAGAAGCCAACCTCGGGGAAGATCAGTTTGGATTCCGTAGAAACACTGGAACACGTGAGGCAATACTGACCTTACGACTTATCTTAGAAGAAAGATTAAGGAAAGGTAAACCTACGTTTCTAGCATTTGTAGACTTAGAGAAAGCTTTTGACAATGTTGACAAGGTGGCAGGGGTAAAATACAGGGAGCGAAAGGCTATTTACAATTTGTACAGAAACCAGATGGCAGTTATAAGAGTCGAGGGACATGAAAGGGAAGGGACATGAAAGGGAAGCAGTGGTTGGGAAGGGAGTAAGACAGGGTTGTAGCCTCTCCCCGACGTTGTTCAATCTGTATATTGAGCAAGCAGTAAAGGAAACAAAAGAAAAATTCGGAGTAGGTATCAAAATTCATGGAGAAGAAATAAAAACTTTGAGGTTCGCCAATGACATTGTAATTCTGTCAGAGACAGCAAAGGCCTTGGAAGAGCAGTTAAATGGAATGGACAGTGTCTTGAAAGGAGGATATAAGATGAACATCAACAAAAGCAAAACAAGGATAATGGAATGTAGTCTAATTAAGTCGGGTGATGCTGAGGGAATTAGATTAGGAAATGAGACACTTAAAGTAGTAAACGAGTTTTGCTATTTGGGGAGCAAAATAACTGATGATGGTCGAAGTAGAGAGGATATAAAATGTAGACTGGCAATGGCAAGGAAAGCGTTTCTGAAGAAGAGAAATTTGTTAACATCGAGTATAGATTTAAGTGTCAGGAAGTCATTTCTGAAAGTATTTGTATGGAGTGTAACCATGTATGGAAGTGAAACATGGACGATAAATAGTTTGGACAAGAAGAGAATAGAAGCTTTCGAAATGTGGTGCTACAGAAGAATGCTGAAGATTAGATGGGTAGATCACAAAAATAATGAGGAAGTACTGAATAGGATTGGGGAGAAGAGAAGTTTGTGGCACAAGTTGACCAGTAGAAGGGATCGGTTGGTAGGACATGTTCTGAGGCATCAAGGGATCACCAATTTAGTATTGGAGGGCGGTGTGGAGGGTAAAAATTGTAGAGGGAGACCAAGAGATGAATACACTAAGCAGATTCAGAAGGATGTAGGTTGCAGTAGGTACTGGGAGATGAAAAAGCTTGCACAGGATAGAGTAGCATAGAGAGCTGCATCAAACCAGTCTCAGGACTGAAGACCACAACAACAACAACAACATTCTTTGAATGCTGTAATTTATGACTGCAATTATCTGTCACCATATTTATGTTATTTCATTGCAGCCATTGTTGTTACTGTTTATGTGGAATAAAAAAAGAGAGAAAAAAATGTTGGATATCCTTCTAATTGGAACCAATTATATGTAAGGTTATTTCGTCACTCAGTCGATCAGGAGCTTAATTTTGTTTTATTACAGCTTATTAGTAATACTCGGAGAATTTTGACGAGCACCCTTTCTTTCCTTACGAGCTGTGCATTGCTCACAAGTACTAAATCCCAAATATTCTGGCTATAGAAACGTAAATTTATGCTATTTTGGTAAACATTTTTGGATTAAAGTGATCAATAGATTATTATATTTTGACTAAAGTTCAGTCTTGATCACACCATTTATGTTTCTATGACATAGGTAACCGGTTTCGGTTATTTTTACATAACCATCATCAGACCCATGGCTCCCTTAGGATGGTAGGCGGAGCTCTCCTCAGTTGACTTCGTAGCAGCTGAGGAGAGCTCCGCCTACCATTGTAAGGGAGCCATGGGCCTGATGATGGTTATTTAAAAATAACCGAAACCGGTTACCTATGTCATTGAAACATAAATGGTGTGATCAAGACTGAAGTTCAGTCAAAATATAAACGTAAATTTAATTTAGCAATTTTTCGTCGTATAGACACAACATTGAAAATAGATTTTTCAAGAACTATGCCTTTTTAAGATTTTACTTCTATAAAAATCTGAGCCCTGTGGTTACAGGTAGTTTTTCATATCCCTTATACTAAATTGATTCTCACTAGGAATTCTACCCTCACTGGCTCTACCCTAGGACTACCCGTGCGTTATAGCACATTTTTACGTGAGGTGTCTACCGACTATTTCCACCAATACTTCCAACTCCTTGTTTCTTTAGAGGCAATCAGTTAAGCTATAGCTCATCGTCATTTTGCCTAGTTTCGCAGCTACAACAGACAGAAGTCACAGTCTTTTGTAAAATGCAAGTATCCTTTGAAATATCCTAATGCGCCTTTAATTAAACTGTAGCGCCCCGCATCTCCCACGGCACTCGATCCGACTGACAATGCTAGGGACTCGTCGCTGATGGGAATCAAACAGACGGAGCTGCGAGTGAAGGGATGGGCGTGTAGCGCTGATATCGGAAGCCGAACAGCCGGTCGATGAAAGCGACCCACGTATTAATAACCCTCGGCACGTTATCAGGGTACGGGTCGAGTTTCTGCCGCACCCATTATGAACCCGCAGGGTGGAGGGTGATGGGGGGTACCCGACGGCGCGTAATGGATTTCTCCGATACGGGGCCGCCGCTGCTCTCTGGGTGCAGTCGGAGCGGTTTCGCTAGTCATCTCGACGTACTGACGGTAGCTGGTACAAATCATCAAACTTTAAACAACTGCAGGGAAACCACCCTACATTCGTTCTATGCACATACGATGTACTAATATTCCGTAGTAATCAGCACCATTTGTATTATTTAGACCAGTGGTCACCAAACTTATATAACTTCTGAGCTAAAGTTCCGCTTTTAAAGCTACCACAAGAAACTGGAACAGAAATAAGAACTTTTAGAAAAATTTTACCGTCTGGTATTGCCTATAAATTTGCATTTCCAGTAAATATGAAAAATTTTAATAATTATTAGTTTTGAATCTGTCAAATAATGTATATGCAGTTTCTAACAATGCAGTTTTCATTACTCGAGCGTTAATGTTGCTTGCTTATTCTGTGCATTAGTTTTTGAAGCTCTTAATGACGCCTCAGTTAGTGCTTTGTTCTTAATTAACGGTCTTCAAAAAGCTGATATTTGAGCATTAAGTTTGCATTTTAGCAGTATTACCTCTTCTTTGAGTGGAGCAGAATCCTTTGGGAAACCCTTTTCAGTCACTGAATCAACGACTTTGACGCGACGTTCGAGGTTCCTTATTTTACCCAACTGATACACTTGCTTACCCGTAGTTCGTAAAATCATACCTTTGTCTTTTACCTGGGTAAAGAAGTATCCAGTTTCCCATTTCAAATGGTTTTTGGTTGAACTCACCATCAGCGAAACAACACTAACTTAGTTTCAATGTGCATATCAAACTATCGACGATAGCAAATACGTTATACACACACGTAATATGTAAAGTGCACAAATTCAGGCATAGACAATGAACTATGAGCCTTACAATGTAGTATTCGTGTCTGAAAACAACAACTGCGCGGGAGAGTGAGAGGACTCAATGATATTTTTATTTTCTTTCTTACTCTGGATAACTTGGTTTGAACAGACAGTGATGTTTCATTCAATAGGAGATAACATTGTTTATTACGAGAAACGGACTCGTGTACTATTTGGACTTACAGTCACGGCGATTTGATTTTTATCTCCAAGAGTAAGAAAGGAGGACCGTTGTCCTTTTGTCTCACTTGTTTAATACTTTTCTCTTATTATCTGTTATTATGCTTTCCTTCTGGATTACGCTTGTATGGATGTACGGACCACGTAAGCGTATTTATTGAGAAATAAGTTAAGACAAAAAGAAATATATTTCAGTGTGGTCTTTTAGTTTAATTCCAATATCAAATTTTAATAGCTCACCTTATGCACCAGCACGTGAAGTTTTGGAATCAGAATTAGCCGGCTCGGCTGCGACATTTTCAGCCACTGCGGGTAATTAAGGTAATTATTATGTACATACATTACGTGGAACCAGCTGCTTTTGTGTTAACCAAGTCCGACTTGCTAGAGCATACAGATACTGGCACACGTATCATTTTAAATTTCACGATCATTCAGTTTTAACCAAGCCTGTTAATACAAAAGGTAATACTTGGTATTCATATTATGAATAATTACTATATGTAATGAACAATTCCAACGTATTCTACTCTCTCAACGATTCGCTTACAAATCTGTCGGTCTTTGGATATTGTTTAGTCAGAGCGAGCTCTCAGGTCAGTGAAGCACTCGAGGTTATCCAACCTGAACGTTAGCGTGATCTGCCGAAAATGTCCTGGCGAGATACTCGTGGCTCGGCTGTAATCAGTGTTAAGGGACAGTCGACGAGAAAAGGAATTACGGCATGTAATGTTACGTGCTTTATTCATATCACTCGTTAGTTCCATGATAAACCGAGAAACGGCAGCTCGGTCTCTAATACGAGATTAGCGCTAGTGGCAGGTACGTCAGGATGTGTGCCTGTAAACGGTGGTGAGTGGCAAAATCATGTCTACCAGTAGTTATAATGAGTGCGGTGTTCGTGCCGAGAAAATGCTTTTCAGGGAAGAATTGTATCAATCTAATGATAATGTGGATGATTACTACTCAGATAAAAATCGTGGACGCATTCCTGAATGCAAATGCAGTTCTGAATTAGTTATTAAACAGGTGAACGTCGATATTTATTTATGCAAGTAAACAATGTCAGTTTGAGATCCTCACCACAGTTCACGTGAATTTACGTGGCAGTTTGATGGCAGAAATGTTAAGGGCCATTCTCAATTTGTTTATGGGTTGTAATAAGACCCTTCCTACAGTTCATTTTGTATTGTGCTGAATCATAGATTCTATAATGTTAAGTGTCCAATGACAATTTCTCAAATTCTGAAGAGAAATATTTTGGGTAAGCTTTAAAAATATTTCACTTCAGTATATATACTTCAAAACAATGATTTATCTGAGTAAAAAGTCACATTGAACTTTACTGAAGTATTTTGAGATTTTATTGATGCAATACCCCACAATTTCTCAAAACAATCAACCTACACCTTAGTATTCTTTCAAGACGACACCGTCATTATTTTAAAGTGTCTCGCCTCAACGATGAAATGGTGGATTCAGTGACCTGAGGCACCAAACCTTAATTTTTCCTCGTGGAAATGGTGCTGCTGTTGATGTTTTAGGGATTAGATATCCTGTTTCACCACCATTTATTAAGGTAACAGCTGTGGAGTTGGAGCTACTGGAATTGCACGAGTGAAGGACGAAAAGGACTGAACCGAACCAAGTATCAGCTACTCAGTTTTGGCAGAAGGTTCCAGGAAAATTATCCTCAAATAAAAGAGTATGCCGTGAGGTATGTTTGGAACCTCGCGAGTAGGAAGTACTGTACTCACGTTAGCTAAATCTAAGTGTTGATCAAAAGTGAAGGGTATTTAAGTAAATTTTTGCGAGCGACAGTCACCAGTTATCAGCCACAATTCAAACCGTTCACATCAAGAATGAACACAAGACAAAAAATCCCAAAAATAACTTCTTATAACTTGAACTGTAATGAAATGTTCATTGATTTAAATTTCAAAATTGAAAACATTAACTTTTATAATTTATGGAATGCTTAACTACAATTCTTACCGGATCAGGTCCGTAAGTTTGCGGTTTCCAATGATAGATAAGTTATTCCGAGTGCTACAGTCGTTTGAAATTTACCTTTTACTGGCGACAGGCTTTTTCAGATGAAGAAGCTATAATAATATCAATATGTTATGCCCACTATAATTGATTTCTGTGAAGTGGTGAGCAATATAATTATGGCTGCAGCCTAATGTGACTCTTACAGTTTTCGACAAAATTTCCAAGCAATTGTAGCGCCAGGTTTTTAACAGTAGTTTGTGGTACAATTCTACTTATCTGCTGTCTTTGATGAATAAAAGGTCGGCTGCATGCACAAAGAAAGGATAGGCGATTAGGTTTAACTTTCGGTCAACATCAGTCCCAGTAGACACTAATCAGAAGCTCGACCTGGCTTCGGAGGGAAAAATAAATTGATCGTGTTCTAAAGGGACTATCCCGAATTTACCATAAGTTTTTCGGGGATATCACAGAAAAACTAAATCTGAATGTCCGCATGGAGACTGATCCGTCATGTTCCCGAAAGCGTGTCCAGTGTCATACCATTGAGCCACGTCTTTGACTGAGAACATCAAGTTACATAGAATCCTAAATAAACTTCAATTTTACAAAGTACATGAGGTGTACAACTTTGCTTCCGCCTTTTGTCTCCACGTTCAAGGCTATATTGCGGTTAAAACAATGACAATTACTTTCTCCCTTCTTTCGGGCAGCGTGCTCTTACGGATTTATGGACAGCCCTGCAAGATTCATGGTGTCAGTACTCTCCAGCAGTACTTCAGACATTAGTCGAATCCATGTCACGTAATGTTGTGGCACTTCTGAGTGCTAACTGTAGCCCTACACGATATTAGGCAGGTATACCAGTTTCTTTGGCTCTTCAGTGTATTTGATGATTTACTTACGATCAACTCAATCAATTTCATTAAACAAATCAGTATCACGTCAAATTCGCACAATTAGTTGGTAAGTGGACTTGCTGAACTTCTTGCAGTTCTGGTGAAGAATATCAGATGATACATTTGTAGAAATGGATGAAGGCGGGTACATCTTGTTAAGAATTCTGGGTGCTATTTTCTGCACTACCCGTGTAAGTACCTATTTATAAAAGAAACACCCTATACTTGTGTAATAGATATTGCAATTTGGAAAAAAGGGTCGTATTTGTTGGGTGCAACACATTAGTTATTTCTGTTTAGCGGTATGATCCATTTTTTGCTGTGTGAGGATTGCTTTTTTTGCAATGTTAGTCCTTAGCAAGATAGCCATAAATCTTACCATTTTTATTTTGTCATTAAGTATTTAGAGCCTATATCTGTTCGTATCAGTCCACATCCTCGGTCGACTGATTCTGAGAACGGCTTTTCATAATGGTAATACATTAGTTTCTCATAAGTACGTTTTACCAGATGTCGAATTGTAGCTTGTTGAAGTCAGAGGTAGATATATTTCAGTTTCCTGGCGCGAATTCTCAAATTTCAGGTGGAAATAAGGTCATATATTTGCATTCTTTCAGTTCATGGTAGTATCCGAAGTATATTGAGGGGGCACAACGCTAAGTACTTCGCGCGGTACGGCAAACTAAGAGGCTATGTTCAAGAAGGAATTATACGGTTCGTCGAAGATTCATTGAATCGCCTTGATGTGGTGGCCAAAGTTGTAATGCAGTTCCAGTTACGAATTGACTGATGTTCTGTTCAATACAATGATGCTGATGGCTGACGCATCATTAAAGATGGAATTTTCATCGAACGGAAATTAGAAGCTGGTAGTTGTCCTGAAATTATAGTGGCCAGGCACAGCAAAGAATTTTTGAATTATTTGCTATATATTCTTGTCCTACATGGTACTGATAAATTGCGAGCCTCCACAATATTGTGTACCAACTGTTCTGCGTTTATGTCCAGTAGTATCAAAAGCGGATGTCGGCCGCTCATGGTCGATTCGAATGATCGTTTTGAAACATTTCGAACGTCCACTAGAACTTTCCGAGTGGAATAACCGTTGGATATTCCTCATGCTAATGTCAAGTTTCACACGGAAGCTTTGGTGACTTTATGTCTATCGATTTTTCGGTGTCTCCTTTGCTATCGACATAATTGAAGACTTATTGAAAGCTTGACACATAGCCTGTGTAGTAATACAGTTCCAAACATTATCACTTACAATCAATTTTCGCAGAACCACTTGATTCACTATCTTTGTCTAAGACATGAAAATAAAATTGTATTTTTCTAAGCGTTGTAACTTCCCCACAAAAAATTAAAATAAACAAATATTATTTGGTTAATGATTCTAATTTTAGTGTAACCTCAGAAGAAAATTGGTTCCCATTTATAGCCTCGCCACAGAAATTCATTTCCATTTAACCTCCACACAAAATTTGTTTCCCATTTAATGTACTCACAAAATTCCTTTCTCATTTAATGTAAGCTCGAAACAGAAAAATTCCTAAACCTCCTAAAAAAAAATTAATTCAGTAACCTGGTAAATTTTGGACGACAGCAGTGCTGCGTCATCGCCCTGTAAGATCATTCTGAATAAAAAAAGCAAAAATTCTTACCTAAATAAGGTCGCCAACTATCTGCTCTTACAATAGCTTTTTTCGGCACAGCTCAGTGCAATGCTGGCCTATAGATTTGTCATTTATGAAAGGAAGCAACTGATTTTTCTTTTGCAACAATCGGAATGATCATGGATTGGAGAAATTAGTAAATTCTTTAAATTGAAATGAATGCTTGTTGGAAATTGCTTTGTATTACAAAGATTATTATTAGGACATTTTTAAAAGATTTACATGGGAGTTCACATAACATTACTAGATATGCACGAGGCTGCTTTTACCTTATACTATAACGCTCAGGCTCCGCCATCGCTGCACCACGACCGACCCAGCCAACACGATACACCAGACTGCTCGCTAGCAACAACTTACTGCTACTGTCACACAGTTGCTACTGCAGTCAACACTGCTCTTTGGTCTCAAATTCTCTTATAGCTTACATATCGCAGGCAGCGCGTGAGCAATCCATCGATATTACATCTGCTTGAGTGCGCTAGCAACAAATTCCTTAATCATGAACCTCTTACATAACCCTCCACTGGAGGGGTGGGGGCAAAAATTTGCCAGCGATGGTGAGTCAATTGGACTTGCCATGAGCAACAAATTTTTCTATAATCTACTTAATCAACTAAGTCTACAGTCACAGAGTATATACACTATTGATAAGTGCAGAACATATTAAGAAAGAGAAAATGTATGTGCAATGAATACAAAATATATTAACAAATGACATAAAGTGCACATGTGCTGTAAAACTCTTTAGCATTTTCACAATTAATAAACATATCAAGGAGTGAAATAAAGTGCACACGCACTGTAGAAGTCTTTAGCATTTTTACATGACATATCATGGAGTGAAATAAAGTGCACACGTACTGTAAAGGTCTTTAGCATATTTAGGACAACTGATCTTGCCAACAAATGAATGAAGTGCACACGCACTGTATATGTCTTTATCATTTTGCAAGAATTTAAACGCACTGTATAAGTCTTCACCATTTTACAAGAACTAGGAAAGGAATGGGAAGGATTGCATCATGGTTGTAGCACAGTAGGTTGCACGTAGCATATCTTTCTACAGAAGCACAACACCAAGTGAGACAATCTGAAGTTCTCTTCCTGAGGTATTTATCAGTGTAGCCAAGACACTGAAACGTTGTATTAATATTGTATGTTATCATTTAGGTATTCATTAGGTACACCAAATAGTATAATCATAACAACATCTCGATTGTTCAAGGTGGTGGACAGCATGATGCATCAACACCACAGTCTTTCACCGATGTAGAGTTAGTGCAAAAACCAAATATGGTGCTCCATGATCATAAGGATGGACAGGACAAACGGATATTGCAGGAATTTCTGGTAATTAGGCCAGAAGGTGAAGGACAGTAAGTCTTATGCTAGTCATCACTGAGAATTACACTAGTCTATCAACCGATTTGAGTAATTGGTGGCACTCATCGCCTAGTTACTAAACATTTCAGTACTATGTATGAAGTATTACAAAATAATTATCATAAGTCATCTGATTACAGTGAACATTGGCACTCATTGGCCAGTTACGAACCATCAGATGTCATCATTCAAAACAGGAGCTAATGAGTGTAGCATCAAGCTACTGGTATTCATATATAATAGCATGTAAGTGACATAAAACAAATTTAAAATATAAGAAACAGTGGCATTCATTGGCCAGTTACTAAACATATAGCAAGTATTGAATATTACAAAATATTTTTCATCATTCAAGTGACAAACAACATATTTAAAATAATTATTGGCACTCATTGGCCAGTTACAAAGTGTTCTTATGTTTTTATAAAACGTTATTCAGTATTATTCAGAAGTCATCATTCAAAATGAGAGTTAATTATTGGCATAGCATTTATAGAATATAACAAAAATATTACTTACAGGAATTATTGGCATAGTATTTATGCTTTATTACAAAACATCATTCAGTATTACCCAGAACTCTCTTAAACTGGTAGCATTATTTGGGACTGGTAATACCGTTTTTTTTGTGCTAGCAATGCATTGCGTTGGGCTCGATAATTAATTTCTGGGGCATAAAAATATTTGCTTTTGACTTATTGCTGCAAATAACGATTAGTAACGTCATTCGTCATGAGTCAGCTGTAGCAAGGTTATGAAACAAGTGGAGTATATGTGATCACATTCATGAATGACACACACAAATGGGTAAAAAAAATGCAAGTACTAGAACAGGTTTAATAACTAACTGCTTATAGCACATTAATTTCATGAATAACTTCTCCTGGAAAAATACAAAATGGATTATTAAGCTGAAAGAAGAAACGCATATTATGCTGAAAAGTAGTGAACTTCGAATTAACAGGTAATGAAACGTGTACTCAATATGTATGTACTCTAGCTGTCCTTTCCAAAACATTCAGTCATTATACCATGTGACATAAGACATACTGTCAAAACGAACTGCTACAAATACTTAAATAACTAAATAGGATTTCTTAACCAACAGTAAATATATAAACTTCATCATTATTCTCATCTGCAAAGAAAAACTTCATTATTCATATTACCATAACTTCATTACTATCATCACCTACAAAGAAAAACGTCATTATTCATATTAGCATATTCTTCATATAACTATTCATCATCATTCGTTATTATCTGCACAAAAGACACTTCATTATTCATTATTCATATTACAATTTACTTCATACAACTACTCATAGTATAGAGTTTCTTATTTCTAGCATATTTCATCACTAATACTAAGATGTGTAGTTCTGTCTGACAGCCTGCATCAATCGCCTCGTATTCTGAAAGAAAAAAAAATTAGTTAAGCCTACTATCATACGATGTGTATAGTATATTCTTGTTAATGCTTGTTAATTCTGATCCATTTACTCTTTGTGACGAGGTATTGCATCATCTTTCGTTCATTCCGAAGGTGAAATTCCCATTTCATAGTAATCCACTGTGGTTTGTTTAATTTATTTCTTTTAAACGTTACTGCTTTCTGAAAATGTGAATAAGGATTAATATCTTGCATTTAAATCATATACCCATTAAATAAAAACTGGTTTCTAGTGATATAATTAAGTATACAGCATAGTGTGACAGAAAACGTACTATGTCAAAAACATAGACAGTGTTCAGGTGCAAAAATGTACACAGAGTGAGGCAAAATGTCACAGTCAACTGGTGTTTGTTACATCTTAAAGATTTCATAGTGCATACAAACAAAAAGGAATACAATCATACATACATGAAAAATGGAAAAAGTGCACGGTCTGTTATATAACGACAAGAAATGACTTTCTTTGTGTTCAGCTTGTATGTTGTGTAGTTGATAGAAGCGAGAGTTGAAGCCTTTAATGGAGAAAGAATTTGATAAAAGTAATATATCACTAGATAGAATTGCATAATAGGTCATAAAATATGTAAGTTTATCTGGAAAAATGTGCACGGTCTGATGTGTAACGACAAGAAAAGCGACCTGCTAACCTTACATTGCCGGGCACTTGCCAAGAAAAAATACGATAATCATCAGTAAGTAGTCACATAAATATAATTGCATCATTGGTCATATAAAAATCAGGAAATGGCATTACAGTGTGATAAATCATAAAGTACGTTCATTCAATAAAGGGTTTAATATTGGAGACATGGTGATTGCCTTTGCTTTTCCTGGTTCTCAAAGTTTCGACGTGTACTACATTGAGGTGAGGAAGGCTGCGAATACGATATGGACCTGCATATAGAAGCAAAATTCTTTCCTCTGTTTGATAGATAATATCTTCTGTCTAATGTGAAAGTCACGGCGTGTACAAACCTGTTTTTGGTGTCTTCTCCGACGCTCTGCGGTACGTTTGATGTTGTTCAGCGCAATGTCAATTATTTCATGGTGTCGTAGTCGACGAGATGTAGGAAAGGATACTAATTCTTTAATTTTGTTACGTGGCTCAACATTTTTCATTATAACAGTCAGAGATAGCATAGTAGATTCATTTGGTATCGAGTTAATTACATCCTGGAATGACATTATGTGTGTGTCCCAATCAATATGTCATTTATGGCAGTATATTCTACACAGTTTACCAATTTCTTTCATTAGTCGTTCACAAGGGTTCGAAGAAGCGTGACACTTGGATATATAAATCGGAGAAATGTTTCTTGTTTGTAACATACATGTCCATATAGCAGATCGAAACTGTGATCCATTGTCGGAAATTACTTTCAATACATGCTCTACATGTAATAAAAAATGTTTTACAAATGCATTCGAAACAGATTTAGCAGTAGCTTTGCGTAACGGAGTGAAGGTAACAAATTTCGAAGTGAGTTCAACTGCGACAAAGATGTAGCAAAAACCTCTATTAGTTCTGGTAATCGGACCAAAAATGTCTACAGCGGGCATGTGTCTCAATTTAACAGGTACAATGGGATGTAACGGAGGAATATGTGAAGTCATGTCTGACTTAGCTTCCTGGCAGATTTTACATGACGCTAAAACTCGTCGAATACGTTTCTCCATGTTGGCAAAATAACGGTTCTGTCTCAGTATAAGAAAACATTTTCTGGCTCCGTAATGTGCATAACTTAAATGAGTATACCAAATTAATTTGTTAACAAGCTCGTCAGGAATACATAATAACCAACTGCTGCTGTCAGGGTGAGAGCGGCGAAACAGAATATTATTGCGTACAGTGTAATGGTTTCTAATGGTAATATTAATCCTATCTTGCCAAAGGTGTTTAATTTCTATCCATACGTTGTCTTTACTCTGCTCTTGTGCTATGTCTCGTAATGACGACGAAATGAAATTTTCAAATGCAACTTGTTGAATATACATGACGCTGAAATTTGCTTTGCAGAAGTTGGTTGCGATGTCTTGCTGATTGTTGCTGAGAGAACGGGATAGTGCGTCTGCTACAATATTTTGTGTACGCGGAATGAGAATAATTATAAAGTAAAATTAAATTCCTGTAAATAATCTTTCCATCTGCTTAATCCTTCGTGTGTAAATTTAGCGGAAAGTCAAAACTGTATAGCTCTATGATCTGTGTAAACGGTCGTATGTCTTCCATAAAGAAAATTCCGAAATCTCGTAAATGCCCATACAACACATAATGTTTCAAGTTCTGTGACAGAATAATTGCATTCAGCAGGTGACAGAATGCAACTCGCATAGGCTATGTTTTTAATTGCTGTAGTGCCATCTTCTTCAATTTCCTGAAAAATATGTCCGCGTAAAGCGGTGTTAGAACTGTCGTTGGCAATGGAAAAAATTCTATTATAATCTGGATGTGATAAAAGTGGTGCATTCATCAAAGGTTCTTTCAGATTCACAAATTTAGAATGTGCTTGGCTATGCCAGGACCAAATAATGTGTTTACCCGTTAATTGACATAATCTAGGGGTGTCTAAAGCCGAGTAATGAATAAATTTACGAAAAAAGTTAATTAAACCCAAAAAGCTGGGTAGTTGTTTCTTCGTCGTAGGAACAGTAATGTCACGTAAAGCTTGAAGTTTTTCCTGGTCAGGCGCAATGCCTTCCGCTGAAATTACATGTCCAAGAAATTTTATAGAAGTCTTGCCAAAGTGCGATTTACTGAGATTAACTGTGAGTCCTTGTGCATGAAAAGTTGGTAACAGTTGTTCAAGAATCAAATTGTGTTCAGACCAGTTAGCTTCTGCAGTAAGAATGTCGTCTACATACGTTGTGATTCCTGTCTTTAAGTTCTGTCGGAAGTATAGTGTTCAAACCTCGAATAAATGCTGCTGAAGAAATAGTTAAACCGAACGGTAATTTGCAAAACTGGTAACAGTCACCAAAACAGAGAAAAGTTGTGTACTTTCTGCAGTTAGGATGGAGCTGAATTTGCCAAAATCCCGATTTCAAATCTAATGTGGAATAAATAGCAGTACCACGAAATTTATGTAGAAGTTCCTCTAGTGTTTGAGGGCGATCTGTTTAATTAATAATAATGTCGTTGATATGACGCGAATCAAGTACAAGACGAGTGAACCATCCTTTTTCTTAACAATATGGAGTGGGTTTATGTACGGACTAACTGCCGGTTCAATAATTCCTTGCTCAAGCATAACTTGCAATTCTTTCTTAACTTGTTCTCTGTGAATATACGGAATGGGATAATGTATGGCTTTTAATGTGTCGTGCTGTTTAACTTGAAATTCATACATAAAACCGGACATAGTACCAGGGACGTTGTCAAAAACTGGAGCTTGCTGTAAAAGAATTTTGCGTAGTTGCGTACGTTCGTCGTCTGTATTTGCACTGCTCTGTTTAATTTTATCAGAAATCATCTGCATAACGTCATAGTCGGCTTCGTCTGGAGTATTATAGTTGTGTACGTACGTATCTGTGAACGATGTGGAATGGCAGTCTATGTTACGTGATGCGGAAATGACCTCTGTACGATTAATTGTGTGTTCTTCTGCAGATAAAGATTGCTGAAATTCTAAAGCCAGTTGTACATTTTCATCCTTTAACATTAAATAGGAGTTTTGAAAGTCAATAATTGCGTCGTGTTGTACCAGAAAATTCGTACCTAAAATAACGTCTGTTGTTAATAAGGGAACAATCCAAATGTTTAGTGAAATGTATGACCTGCAATACAAAATGATAAATGTGTCTGTAATTTTACACCTACTCCTTTACCAGATACTGCTCCTTTTACTTTAGTTTTGCCTAATGGTAACGTAGGATAGGTATTCTCTTTGTTGCATTCGTTGAAAGTTTCCTCATTTATAACTGACATAGGTGATCCAGAATCGATTGCTGCTGAAAATTTGGATGATCCAATCTTTACCTCAATGACAGGGTGGGAAATGGTTTCTTGAATAACTGGTCTTTCCAGGAAAAGAGTGTCTCGGATGTCGTCAAAAGTAATAACATTTTCGTGAACAAGATTCTGCGTGTCAAAAGTATTGCGTGCGTCGCTGGAAGATGCAACCTGTATTGTATCTAGTCAAATTCTATCTGACGTGCTATTATTTACGGGAGGATGTTGTGGCATTTTAACTGTTTGTACTGTTCTGTTATTTCGTCCTGATATATTACGTTTGGGATGATATCTACTGTCTGGTTCATTCATGATAATCTGTTGTTGCGGATGATTTTGTTGCTGGTAAGACCGAATGTTATTAAACGCACGCTGAAAATTGTGCTCATTATTTTTATGTCTGTCATGATAGTCGTTGGTATATGGCGCGTTGCGATAGGAATTGAAATGATGTGTTTTCTTTACGTACTGGTTTCGTTGTTGCGGTGCGTTACTATTTGGTGGAGCCGACGCTATACGTGTAGGCGGCGAAACATTAAAGCTTGGTTGACCTTGTACATTACATTGTTGGTTAGGTATGCTAACCGGCTGGCTTTGATGCTGTTGCGGTGAAAAGTGTCTATTGTTACCAAAATGTGGTTCCTGTTGCTGATAACTTTGACGATACTGATAATTAAAATTTTGCCTGTTATTAAAATTACGCTGGTAGTTCTTGTCGCTTCGGGAGTGTCTAAAGAAAACTGTCACTTTCGATAAAATTTGTCATATCAGGATTTCTTTACTCATTCTTAATTGTAGATAGATCGATAGTTGAAGAGCTGTTTGGTAGATATAAAGAATAGTAAAAGAGAAGGCAGCAGTGCAGAAAACTAAAGATGAAACAGCACTACTATGGATCGGGGCCCTGTGCACTCTACGGCACATATTCATTGAAGTGTAATGAATCCCCTGAGGTCACTTACGCGCTGCAAAGAAATTTTAGTTTCTGCGTTACAGGCAATGGCGGTGAAAATTCAAAAATAAATTGTCGTATCCAGTCCAAAGCGTGTACTTGTGTTCTGTCATTTTTAAATACCTTAAATTTTCTCATGGATAGAAAGTGCTTGTAATCATAATTATCGTCTCTGTATGTCTTAGCAAGTTCAGGATTGTATGATAATCTGTTTGTCTGTTACCTGTGTTACCTGTTACCTGTGTGAGTCTGACAATTGTACACAAAGTGGCGTATGCTGTGATGTGTTAAAGGCTGAAATACTTTTTATCTCTGTTACTTCTTGCTGTAAAGATGACAATATTCTAAGTAATGTATTATTGGACGAACCTATCTCACTGATTGTCTGCTGTAAATTTTGGAATTCGGGTATTTGATTAAACGAAATTGGTGAAGTATCGTCTCATTTGGTGTCATTATTACTTTCGATAACATCAATACGACTGGCCAATTCATCATATATTTCAGTCAGTACTTTTGCCTGATCATCGTTTTTATTCTCAAAAGCGTTGATTTGTTTTTGTATTTAACATGTGGTTTCGTTCAATATTTTAACGTCTGGTTTGACGGCATAGGGATCCTGTACTAGTTCTAATTGTTCAAGTCTGTCGGTCACTGTCTGAAAGTCTACTGTGTGTGTGTCTGTTTTTGTTTTAAGACCAGAGATTTCATCATGTAATTCGGTGTTCAACTGTTTGATAGTATTAATTTCGTCTGATACTGTAGCAATATTGTTGTCTACGTATGTTTTTGCTTTCGTAAACAATTTAGGTTTATCTTCCTGTCTCTGTGCAGAAATTGTTTCCATGACTTGTCGCTTTACTTTATTCTGTTCCTGTATAAATTTATGGTAACGCGTTTCACTGTTTTGTAGGTGGTCATTAAAACGTTCGTCTATTTGGCTGTTTAGTTGGTCAAATTTCGCGTCTACTTTCGCATCCAGTGTGCGTGAAAGTTCTGCTGACATTAATTTAAACTCGTCGCGTAACTGTGTAGCGTTTTCAGAGCATTGTTTAGCGACTGCACTAATTTCATCTCTAAGTAATTCAGTTGTGGCTGTCTGTGTATTATTTAATTCTTGTGCAACAAATCTAATTTCTTCACTACTGTTCCTAGCACAAGCCTTAATTTCCTCACGTAATTGTCCTTTAGTATCATAACATTGCACGGCAACGGCTGTAATCAGTTCACTAAGCTGTTTGAAATTGTCTTGTTTTTCATTCGACTGCTTGGAATTATTGTCTAGTTTTTCATTAAGTTGTTTGAGATTTTCATTATTTTCATTAATTTGTAGCAATAATGCCATAACTTGATCCATGCCAATATTACCTACTCTATTCTCTGTGCTGTTTAATTGCGTACCTGCAGTTGTCACGATTTGTGTAACCATTTGGTCAATCTGTAATTCTTGAAAAGGTTTGCCAGTCGGATGTGCACTATGGGTCACTACCACGGAATCAAATAAATCTGACGTATTTTGACTACATTGTTAATCTTCGTGAGAACAATTTATCGGTTCACAATTCAAATTTTGCAAACCGGGTGTGTCAAACTGAGCAGCGTTCATTGTATCGGAACGTGCCGCGTCATCAATTGTTAAATTTACTGTGGACATAATTGAATTTGTTTGCCTATCTTTAGGATTTAACTCAATACTAGTGATTGGCAGGCACTGAGTATCTGTAATTAGACGATTTTCACTATTACACTGTGTGTCGCAATTATTATCGGTCAAATTATTTGAGTCGGCTATTTCACTCATTGCACATCGCGATGTACTGTTAAGAGTGTTTCGCGGCAGTTTTCACAAACAAAATTAAGCAGAAATGAAACAAAGACAAAGCGAAATGGAACAAACAATTACAACAAAGAGCAATAAATTCCCGATGATTAGTGAAAGAAAGCGTGACAAATTAGTAAATGCGTTGCGCCAGATGCAAACTACATTTAAGTAAATAAGAGCAGATATATGACTATTTCTCAGAGATTCACAAAGAAATACGATCCTGGCCGGTTGTCGCCAAGTGTAACCTCCCCACAAAAATTAATAAATAATAATATTAATAATGAATGTGATTCTAATTTAGTGTAACCTCTCTACAGAAATTCATTCACATTTAACCTGCACACAAAATTTATTTCCTATTTAATGTATCCACAAAATTCTTTTCTCATTTAATGTAAGCTCGAAACAGAAAAATTCGTAATCTCGTAAAAAAAAAAGTAAAATAAAATAAAATAAATTCAGTAACCTGGTAAATTTTGGACGACAGCAGTGCTGCATCATGGCCCTGTAAGATCATTCTGAATAAAAAAAGCAAAAATTCCTACCTAAATAAAGTCGCCAACTATCTGCTCTTACAATAGCTTTTTCCGGCACAGCTCTGTGCATGCTGGCCTATAGATTTGTCATTTATGAAAGGAAGCAACTGATTTTTCTTTTGCAACAATCGGAATGATCATGGATTGGAGAAATTAGTAAATTCCTTAAATTGAAATGAATGCTTGTTGGAAATTACTTTATATGACAATATTATTATTAGGACATTTTTAAAAGATTTACATGGAAGTTCACATAACATTACTAGATATGCGCGAGTCTGCTTTTACCTTATACTATAACGCTCAGGCTCCGCCATCGCTGCACCACGACCGGCCCAGCCAACATGATACACCAGACTGCTCGCTAGCAACAACTTACTGCTACTGACACACACTTCCTACTGCAGTCAACACTGCTCTTTGGTCTCAGATTCTCTTATAGCTTACATATCGCAGGCAGTGCGTGAGCAATCCATCGATATTACATCTGCTCGAGTGCGCTAGCAACAATTTCCTTAATCATGGACCTCTTACAGCGTTGAGACTAATGATGCATTATTCGGCTTGTGTTAAAAGTGTTCTGTTGCACATGTGAAGTTTTCTTCGTCCTCCCGTCTTTCGTCTTTCACGTAGAGAGGTGATGGCGTTGTGAGTAAGATACAGAATTCGTGTTTGGGAGAGCTTCGTTTCAAGTTTCCATCCGGCCATTCTTGCTTCGATCTGGCATGACTTCACTAAACCGATTAAGAAGACTGCAGGGATGGTTCATTAGCAAACGCACTGCCTCTGTTATTCCTCAAAAATTACCCAACATGAGCACATGCTTCCTCTCCAATGATCTAAAACTGCAGCCATTCTCCTCAAGCCACTTGACGGTCTGTGGTAGAAGGTAATTCTTGTGTCTTTACCTGGTCCTTCCTTCCCTGTTCCAATCGTGAATGGCGCGACGGAAGAATGATTTTCGGTAAATAGCCGTACCGGCTCCAGTTCCTCTAATTTTCTCGTTGAGGTCATTTCGCGAAGCACATGTGTGAGAAATGAATATTTTGTACGATGTTTTCCGGAACGCACTCTAGGAATTTCAGTAGCGATTCTCTCCCTGAGGTACAACGCCTCCATTGTAGTGTTTGCCGCTGGAGTTTGTTGTGCACATCCATAACGCCGTCGCACTTATTAAAGGGTCTCGTGACGAAATACGCCTTTCTTCGATGATCTTGTCGGTCTTTTCTATTAATCCGGCGGACTCAGACATGAGCAGTACTCAAGAATCGGTCGATCTCTTGTAAGTTACTTTTTTCATGGATAAATTACATTTCCTAAAAATTTTTCCTGTGAATCTGTCATCAGCTTTTTCTACTAGACGCTCTGGCCAACGTGCAGTAACTACTGGGAAACGGCAGGTGGTAGTACTAGCAGACGGTGGTACGTTAAGTGTGTCGGTGTTTAGCGGAACACACGACTTGTCGTCGTAAGAGCGGAAATGGAGCGATTTTTCTGACGTCAGAAAGGGCATTATCATTGGTTTTCCGGAATGGCTGTAAGCATTTTCGAAACAGCTAAGATCGCATGCCGCCGTGGCTAAAATGTACTATGCTTGGCAAAATGACTCGACCCAAATCGGCGCCGAGACAACTGTTGTACACCACGGGCCAAGGACGACAGCGGTGAACGATGGTGGCGAAACATGTGGGGTAAACAGAAGTGCAACTGTAGAGCAACTGAAAGCCCAGATGAACCAAGGGGCAACCAACAGTGTCTTCTCAAAGACCATTCAGACAATGTTGCTGCATAACAGCTTCTGCAGCTGGGACCTGGGTCATGCACCAATGCCGACTGCTATTCATTAGGAACAAGGCTGGGATTTGCACACCAATACCGCAACTGGATGTCCGCTGTGTGGTTATAGGTGGCTCTATGGGATAAATGATATTGTATGCTCCATCCGACAGATGGCCGTTTGCGTTCATACCTCTTGAAACGTCCCCTTTGAACAATTATACATGACTGTGCTTACACTGACACACAATATTTTTAGCGCAACGCAATCTGACTTTCAAAAATCCTTACAAAAGAATGGCCCTGACTAACATTAACCTATACGTTTCACAAATCACTTACCTCACAAAAATCTTCGCTACTCAAGCTACTGCAATACAGCGAGCGCCACTACTGCCAGCTAAATAAAAGAGTCAAACTACGGAAGGCACTAACTACTGATAGGGATAGTTAGCAAATGAAAGATTTTGATAGAGAACAAACAATGTATTTACCTTAATAGTCACAATACACTCTCCTGGAAATTGAAATAAGAACACCGTGAATTCATTGTCCCAGGAAGGGGAAACTTTATTGACACATTCCTGGGGTCAGATACATCACATGATCACACTGACAGAACCACAGGCACATAGACACAGGCAACAGAGCATGCACAATGTCGGCACTAGTACAGTGTATATCCACCTTTCGCAGCAATGCAGGCTGCTATTCTCCCATGGAGACGATCGTAGAGATGCTGGATGTAGTCCTGTGGAACGGCTTGCCATGCCATTTCCACCTGGCGCCTCAGTTGGACCAGCGTTCGTGCTGGACGTGCAGACCGCGTGAGGCGACGCTTCATCCAGTCCCAAACATGCCCAATGGGGGACAGATCCGGAGATCTTGCTGGCCAGGGTAGTTGACTTACACCTTCTAGAGCAATTTGGGTGGCACGGGATACATGCGGACGTGCATTGTCCTGTTGGAAAAGCAAGTTCCCTTGCCGGTCTAGGAATGGTAGAACGATGGGTTCGATGACGGTTTGGATGTAACGTGCTCTATTCAGTGTCCCCTCGACGATCACCAGTGGTGTACTGCCAGTGTAGGAGATCGCTCCCCACACCATGATGCCGGGTGTTGGCCCTGTGTGCCTCGGTCGTATGCAGTCCTGATTGTGGCGCTCACCTGCACGGCGCCAAACACGCATACGACCATCATTGGCACCAAGGCAGAAGCGACTCTCATCGCTGAAGGCGACACGTCTCCATTCGTCCCTCCATTCACGCCTGTCGCGACACCACTGGAGGCGGGCTGCACGATGTTGGGGCGTGAGCGGAAGACGGCCTAACGGTGTGCGGGACTGTAGCCCAGCTTCATGGAGACGGTTGCGAATGGTCCTCGCCGATACCCCAGGAGCAACAGTGTCCCTAATTTGCTGGGAAGTGGCGGTGCGGTCCCCTACGGCACTGCGTAGGATCCTACGGTCTTGGCGTGCATCCGTGCGTCGCTGCGGTCCGGTCCCAGGTCGACGGGCACGTGCACCTTCCGCCGACCACTGGCGACAACATCGATGTACTGTGGAGACCTCACGCCCCACGTGTTGAGCAATTCGGCGGTACGTCCACCCGGCCTCCCGCATGCCCACTATACGTCCTCGCTCAAAGTCCGTCAACTGCACATACGGTTCACGTCCACGCTGTCACGGCATGCTACCAGTGTTAAAGACTGCGATGGAGCTCCGTATGCCACGGCAAACTGGCTGACACTGACGGCGGCGGTGCACAAATGCAGCGCAGCTAGCGCCATTCGACGGCCAACACCGCGGTTCCTGGTGTGTCCGCTGTGCCGTGCGTGTGATCATTGCTTGTACAGCCCTCTCGCAGTGTCCGGAGCAAGTATGGTGGGTCTGACACACCGGTGTCAATGTGTCCTTTTTTCCATTTCCAGGAGTGTATATAGCAGTTCATGACAAATTTCAAAACTCCGCCATCTCTCTCCCCACATCCAGCACTGCTGGCGGCTCACCTTCAACTGCGCAACGCTACGCGCTATTCACATCCAGCTGCCTAACACTACAATGGCGAATATTACAACAATGCAAAGCAGCCACAGACTGCTACGCAACGTTGCCAGTAAGAAAACATAAACAGCCTACTTACACTCTACACCAATCGTTGGAAGAGTGCAGGCAGGAGAAAGTAGGAATATGGTTTGGTGAAGGTTTCCGAGGGAGTCCCTGGGTGACATTCTGGAAGGTACAGCCGGCCGAAGTGGCCGTGTGGTTAAAGGCGCTGCAGTCTGGAACCGCAAGACCGCTACGGTCGCAGGTTCGAATCCTGCCTCGGGCATGGATGTTTGTAATGTCCTTAGGTTAGTTAGGTTTAACTAGTTCTAAGTTCTAGGGGACTAATGACCTCAGCAGTTAAATCCCATAGTGCTCAGAGCCATTTGAACCATTTTTGGAAGGTACAATGGATCAACGCAAGTACGCATCCATGCTTGAGAATCATGACGATCCCTACATTCAGTTTGTTCTTCCCAAGCACTTTCAATCTATTAGCAGGAGAACGCAATGTGTCACACAGATCGCTGTGTTCGTGCGTGTTTTGAAGAGCACCGGGTAGGTTTACCGTGCTCTCCCGGTCACTACCTCCTCCGGATTTAAACCCAATGGAGAATGTTCGAGCACTCCCTCACGTGTTCGCGCTATGAATCCTCAACCGCGAAATCTAGTTCAGCTGGCTACAGCGTTGCCACTTTCTTACAGTCAACTACATAATCTGTGAACAGCTTTAGAGAGCTTCCTGTGTTATCTACTATATCATTATGCTTGCTGTGAACAGAAAGGTTGCTATACTACTTTCTTTCTGTGCACCAGACATTATCTTCACGCATGTCGAACTTGTTCTGTTAAGAGATACATGCTGATTCTGTCAGCAAAGACGTCATGTATTCATCAGTACCTCAGTTCTTCCACACTAAAAAACTAACACCACAACGCCTAGAAAACTGAGACTGCATTGCAAATATTACACAGAATACCGAAAGGGTACACCATGAATATGCTTGAAGTGTAACATTATTGTTCCTTAGCTAACGATACTTTGTAAACACATGCACTATGTGATCAAAAGTATCCGGGCACCTGGCTGAAAGTGACTTACAAGGTCGTGGTGCCCCCCATCAGTAATGCTTGGGTTCAATATGGTGCTCGCCCGCCCTGAGCCTTGATGAGAGCTTCCACTCTCGCAGGCGTATGTTCAGTCAGGTGCTGGAGGGTTTCTTGGGGATTTGCAGCCCATTCTTCATGGAGTGCTGCACTGAGAGATATCGATGTCGGTCGGTGAGACCTGTCACGAAGTTGGCATTCCGAAACATCTCAAAGGCGATCTATATATTTCAGATCAGGACTATGTGCAATGTTCGAAGATGCAATTGCCATCCCCGAAGTACTCTTGAACAGTCAGAAGCAAAAAAAGATGCTTAAAACTTCAATATAGGCTTCTGCTGTCATGGTGCCACGCGAAACAACAAGGGGTGTAAGCCCCCTCCATGATAAACACGACTACGCCTTATCACCACCACCTCTGAATTTTACTGTTAACACTACATACGCTGGCATTCGCCATACCCACACCCAGCCATCGGATCGCCACATGGTCTACCGTGATTCTTTTCTCCACACAAGGTTTTTCCACCGTTCAATCGTCCAATGTTTACCCTCCTTACATCTAGCGAGGTGTCGTTTGGCTTTTACCAGCGTGATGTGTGGCTTACGAGCAGCCGCTCGACCATGAAATCCAAGTCTTCTCAACTCCCGCCTGAGTGTCATAGTGCTTGCAGTGGATCCTATGTGATGATCTGGATAGATGTCTGCCTATTAAACATATCGATCCTTTTCAACCGTCGGCGGTCTCTGTCGGTCAACAGACGAGACAGTGGAACTAGGGATGTTTAGGAGTGTGTAAATCTCGCGTACAAACATATGACACAAGTGACACACAATCACATGACAACGTTCGAAGTCCGTTAGTTCCGTGGAGCGCCCCATTCTTCTATCTCACGATGTCTAATGACTACTGAGGAAGCAGATATGAAGTACCCTGCAGTAGGTGGCAGCACAATGAACCTAAAATGGAAAACATACGTTTTTGGGAGTGTCCGGATAGTTTTGATCACGTAGTGTAGCATCAGTTGAAACGAACTGCCAAATAAGTGTGAAATCGTACTTTATAGTAAATGAACTTTCAAATTCCTGACAGAACGTACTCCAAACTTTCATAATTAATACAGGTGATTGATCTTTGCGAACTAGACAATGATAATTTGTCATTGAACCAATATTTGACGGCCACTAGCTCAACGTTAGTGGCATTCCGTGCTCAGCTGTGTCATCAGCACCAGGTAATATCTGGTCTCTTTCGCTAAGGCGTAAGCTGTCAGCCTTGCACCCAGCCCTCACTTTCACCCTCTGCCCATAGATACGTGAACACAACTGCACCCGCTACTCACTGTGGAGTGAAGACAGATCTCGCGTTGTTACGTATCAGAAGACGCAGTGACCAAGTGGTTAGCAGGATATTCCAACGACACCAAAGATCGTCACAGCTATCGCCACGGGCGCTCTCATTGTCACTGCAGGTCAGGTTTCAGCAACAGAATGTCGACTGTGGCCAACACAGCAGCTCCAGACAGTGGCCAACACAGCAGCTCCAGACGGTGGCCAACACAGCTGCTCCAGACAGTGGCCAACACAGCAGCTCTAGACTGTGGCCAACACAGCAGCTCCAGACAGTGGCCAACACAGCAGCTCCAGAAAGTGGCCAACATAGCTGCTCCAGACACTGGCCAATACTTGACCCTGCACACAAGCCCAGTCCCCATTCACGTCGCACTGCGTATAAAACCTTAAAAAATTCAAAAGTAACTGTCAGGACTAATTGAGAAGGAACTAACCGACTTCAAGTGCTGAAGGTGGGATGCAAACAAAATGTAAATGTAAACAAACACCAATATATGCTCTGCAGAGTCCTCACTACACATTAAGGTCCCAAAGTTCGCAAACTTCTAAAAACATTACGCTACCGTAAAGTGATGTATCAACGATTACTTTTAGCTGGAAGTCATCTCATACTAAAACGAATGAACGAACAATAATATACGAGCTCTTACAAAGTGGACATAGACACTAGACAACCCAGAGAGTACAAGTTCACAGCAGCTAGTGAGAAAACAAATGAACTAAACGCTGCACACAAACACAAACTTCTGCTTCTCGTAACCCCCCTACCTTGGGTAGCAGTAGCTAGACATCGTCAAAGACGAGACGTGAATCCCTGTAGTTTCATCCATTCTTCCGTCTTCCTCTCTCTTCTGCCAAGCAGAATCGCCCGTCATTCGTTGCTGAAATACGATTTATTCCTCGTGTTTTGTGGTCTCAGTTCACATATAGAGGTAAACAGATTTTTTTTTTTTTGAGTCATCTTTCTTCTAACTGGTTTGATGCAGCCCCACTACGAATTCCTCTCCTTTGCGTCATCTCAGATTATCACTTGCAACCTACGTCCTCAGATACTTGCTGGATGTATTCCAATCTCTGTTTTCCTCTACAATTTTTACCCTTTGCAGCTCCCTCCAGTACCATGAAAATTATTCCCTGATGTCTTAACAGATGTTCAATCAACCTATCCCTTCTCCTTATCAGAGATTTCTTCATACTCCTTTGCTCTCCGATTGTGGACGGAAACGTCTCATTCCTCACCGTATCAATCCACCTAGTTTTCAACGTACATCCATAGCACCACATCTAAAAAGCTTCGATTCTCTTCTGTTCCGGTTTTCCCGCAGTCCACATTTCACTACCATACAATGCTGTGCTCCAAACGAACTTTCTCTGAAATTTATTCCTCGAACTAAGGCTTACGTTTGATACCATTAGGGCCCTATTACCCAGGAATGCCCTTTTTGCCAGTGCTAGTCTGCTTGTGATGCCTCCTTGCTCCGTTTGCCACTGATTATTTTGATGCCTGAATAGTAGAATTCCTTAACTTCGTCCACTTGTTGACCATCAGTCCAGATGTTAAGTTTCTCGCCGTTATCATTTCTGCTGCTTCTGATTACTTTCGTCTTTACACGATGTAGTGTCAGTCCATATTCTGTACTCATTAGACTGCTCATTCCATTCAGCCGGTCATGTAATTCTTCCTCACTTTCACTCAGAATAGCAATGTCATCAGCGAATATCACACTAAAATAATTTGGGACCACTTCGTGCAAAGGAAAAGTAAAGTAAATTTTAATAAATGTTTCGATTTTCATAATGAACCAACATTTTCCGTTAACACTAGGCATCGTATGAAGCGTATGTTTAGCTGTTATTGTCTGGTCTGGATCTATACACACGTTACAAACACGAAACTGCCAATATCTGGCGAAACATCAGAGAAAATGCCCGTAGTCGCTTTTAAGAAATACACTCGTTCCCGGATAAGCATTATGTCTGCCACTAAACAAAGTTTTAGTTTTCAAATGACTGTCCCTCAGTGTAGAAAAACAGTACCCTTATAAGATCGCTTTGGTGTCCGTCTTTCCTCCTATCCGTCCGACTGTTAAGAACCCTTGCTCTCAGGAGCAGGTAGATGTACTCAAGTTCAAATTGATGTCACATATTAAAATCTCCTTCCTTGCCAGTGTACAAATTTTAAGCTTCTAAGTCGAGCCAAGCAAGAAATAGCCCATTTACATCGAGGTGACAAAAGCCGTCGGATAGCGATACAAACGTATACAGTTGGCGATAGTATCGGGTACATAAGGTATAATAGAGCAGTGCACTGCTGGATGTGTGATTTGTAATCAGGTGATTCGTGTGAAAAAGTTTCACATGTGATTATGGCAACTTGGCGGGAATCAACGTACTTTGAAGGCGGAATGATAGTCGGAACTAGACGCATGGGACGGCCCATTTCGGAAATCGTTAGAGACTTCTGTATTCCGAGATGCACAATGTCAAGAGCGTGTCGAGAATATCCAATTTCAGGCGTTAGGCTATATAACGATATGTTTACGTAATGTGTATACATAAACATACAGTTATAAATGTCCCCGTTCGTAGTCGCTAATTATAACAATACGTTTACTTTTGTGCTGTAACATATAGCTATAATCAGCGGTGGAAACATATTTGCGAACGCCGACCGTGTGCGGATGTTTCTTGTTTGATCGTCTGATCAGTCGAAAGTTGCATTGCAGAGGAGAGTAAATGCCTATTCAAAATATAATTATTTTTGGATAGCTCAACATGAATTTCCTAAGGGACCGTAGTTTATCATGCATTTACCAGTAGAATATGGCGCGGAGAAAATATTTCGCCGCATGCAACTTCCTTCCGAACTCGACGAAAGAATTCGTGACTGTGAACTCTCTATTTGGCAGAAACATAAATAAAATTAAATAACTTCATGAAGGAGTGAGGCATAGATTCTATATTAAATAAATAGTCCATACACCAGTTCCATTGAACTCTGAATTTATGGCAGTTAATAGACGAACTTACACTGCAATGAAGGATTTAACATGGATGCCGTTTTGACTGGCACTACTCGTAATGAAAACGATTCCTTTGACGTTTTCACATACACGTCGCACAATAAATCTACTGCTAGGCACTTTTAGTATTACACATTTACTTTACACTAAAACAATATTAATTTTAACGATAATAACACGGCGGCAAGATATGCGCGTCCGACACAAGTTACAAGAGACAAGAGAAGAATGAGTAACTGTTCATCGGGAATATCTCGTACATAAAAAAAAAAAAAAAAAAAAAATGTGTAAGAGTGTTCTTCTTCTGTCCTTTTTTCGCGCTGCGGTTTTCAAAGTCAGTAACTCACTGCATCTCTGACGGCGCTTCGACAATAAACAAGTTACGTCACAGGTCGTTCACCTTTTACATTCTCGCAACATTATTTGCTAACTGTAGCTGTTGCCCAGCAACTGTTCGATTAGAGAATGATTTAAAATGATAAGGCAATCACATAATGATACAGCTACCTCTCACCACGGACAGCGAAGTGGTTGACGGCCCTGCTTAATGACCGAGAGCAGTAGTGTTTTGATATCGTTGTCATTTCTAATAGACAAACGAAAGTGTGTGAAAAAGCCGATGAAATCAATGTGGATCATACGAGGAACGTATCCGTTAGGATGGTAGCAGACGACCGACGTGAGTGACTTTGCTAGCAGTGCCTCTCTTTGACTCTTGACTTGGAGATCCATGGCCGGGTCAGATGAGTCCTCATTTTGGTTTCTAAGAACTGTCTTACGGTTGGAGTGTGTCGCCGACCACTAGAAGCCTTGGACCCAAGTTGCCAACAAGTCACTGTGGAAGACGTGGTCGCTCCATAATGGTGTGGGCTGTGTTTACTTGGAATGGAATGGGTTCTCTGGTCCAATTGAAGCTACCCTTGACTGGAAATGCTTATGTTAGGCTACTTGGAGAACATATGCAGCTATTCATGTACTTAATGTTAACAAAGCACGATGGAAATTTTATGGATGACAGTACTCCTTGTCAGGTGACCACAGTTGTTCGCGATCGGTTTGAAGAACTTTCTGGGCAATTCGAGCGAATGATTTGGCCAGTAGCCCAACATGAATCCCATCGAACATTTTTGGGGCAGAATCGAATGGTTAGTTCGTGGGCAGAATCATGCCCTGGCGGTACTTTCACAACTATGGACCGCTATACAGGCATCATAGCTCAACATTTCTGGAGGGAGCTTCCATCGACATGTTGAGTAGATGCCAAGTCAAGTTGCCGCACTACGTCGGGCAAAAGGAGGTCCGACGCCATATTACAAGATGCCTTACAACTTCCGTTACCTCAGTGTAATGATCTGCCGCTAAACAAAATATTAGTTCTTATCTACACCACTGTGGGCGACGAGGGATATACTGCCTAGGTCATGAGTTTAAATCTTGCAGAAGGGCTATTTCATTATATCTGGATGATGAAACAATCAGCATAGATGAAGAGAGAGACAAGAAAATTTCCTGGATGTATCACGTAGAAGATCTCGTTCTGAAAATTGGCGCTCCGGTTATTCCTTTAAGAAATAGCTGCATTGGAACGGAAAATACTGTCAATTTTTTCTGTTATCTCCTCATGCGTCGTATGGTGGGGCGACTCTGCACTCACAAGTAATATTCTTAACGCTGAAGAGGCAATAGTTGGAGAATATCACACCGGGCTCTCAGAATTCCAACCCAGGCATTGTAGTGCAAGTATTCGTTAATGGGATTTGTAGATAATAACATCGATTTGTTTGCATGTAACTGTTGCACCTGTTCACCGAATACGAATGCCATACAGAAATATGTGCAGATCTCTCTTTTCCTGTGCCGTATCGGCTTATGTCAACAATGACTATGCACTGACGTGAGGAAAGTCATGGGATAGTGATATGTACATATACATATGGCAGTAGTTTCGCATACATACGATACAAAAGAGCAGTGCATTGGCGGAGCTGTCATTTGTACTCAAGTGGTTCATGTGGAAAAGTTTCCGACGTGATTACGGCAGCTCAACGGGAAGTAACGGCCTTTGAACGCAGAATGATACTTGGAGCTATGCGTACGGGACATTCCATTTTGTAAATCGTTAGGGAATTCAATATTCCGAGACCAACAGTGACAAGAGTGTGCTGGGAAGACCAAATATCAGGCATTACCTCACACCACGGACAACACAGCTTGTATATCACAGGTAAAGTTCAGATAGAGTCCACGAAAAACATTTGGAACTCCAGTCAATTGCTGTTTATTAAACTGACCAGCCAAGTCAATATCAATCGCCTTCAAACTGCGATACACAGGTACACTGCGCCGCCAGCGACGACGGTAACCACGTCGCAGACGCATTGCTCTGGCACGTTAACACAAGGCTGCCGGGCAACACGGACCCTAGTATTACTAGGCCCGTGTTGCGCTAAAATTCACTTCCGGTCGGGCGATAAGGCGCGCTGGCGCTGTGCGAGCGCGTGGCGACCGGAAGTTGTGGTTGCGATAAGCGCTACTGGGGTCCAGCTGCGCCGCAGCACGGAGCGTCATGCGCTCTGCGAACGTCGAGGAGTGGGGACGCATAGCTCCGTGTGTCTCGCTGGGTGTTGGCTTGCTACGTGCACTTGTGTTAACGTGCCACAGCAATGCCTCTGCGACGTGGTTACCGTCGTCGCTGGCGGCGCAGTGTACCAGTGTATCGCAGTTTGAAGGCGATTGATATTGACTTAGCTGGGCAGTTTAATAAACAGCAATTGATTGGAGGACCAAATGGTTTTCTTGGACTCCATCTGAACTTTACCTGTGATGTACAAGTAGTGTTTGGAGGAAGTACCTTGTTGACACTTGCTATTGTGTCACGTAACGACCGAGGGCAGCGGCGTTTACGTAGGCTTAGCAGTGCTGATAGACAGGCAGCACTGAGTGAAATAACGGCAAAAATCAATGTCGGACATACTACGAACGTATCTGTTAGGACAGTGCGGTGATATTTGGCGTTCATGGGCTGTGGCAGCAGAGGACAGACGCCTGTGTCTTCTCTATCAGCGAGCCACAATTGTTCAAGATCAAAGTGATCCGCTACATGGGTACCAGGTGGTACCAAAACGATTTAAGTCAAGCAGTAGTTCCCTACAATCAACCGAACCACTCCCTGATCCACCAAAAACTCACTGAGAAAGACTGTGGCAGGAACAACAAGAATCTCCTAATGATTCTGAGGAAGTGCTGCCACCAGGTGCTGAATTTGAGTGGAAGAGATGGAAAACCCTGAACAGGCTGCGTGCAGGAATAGGCAGATGTAACAAAACTCTACACAAGTGGGGAATTAGTAAAAGTGCTTTGCGTCCGTGTGGGAACATCCAGACAACGAACCGCCTGCTTCAATGTCCGCTAGCAAACCATCCAACAGCGTGCGTTGCCCAAAACCTGATGGCGTGCAGTGAAACACCGAGGGCATATGTGGACTTCTGGAGGAATGAGATATTACGCAAAGACTGCATAATACTTTTTTATACTATATATAATGTTCCATGTATTTTATTTCATAAACTAGAATTGTAATACTGTAAATTTTATAGAGGACTAATTATTCTTTAATGTGAGAATTTATTGTATATTGTTTGTAGTACGCATACGAAATATTTGTATCGTACTGCATCTGCAGCTGCAATTTGAACAGCAGCTGACACCACAGTGACACAACGAACTGTTACAAATCGGTTACTTTAAGGACAATTCCGAGCCAGGCGTCTTGTAGCGTGCAGTCCACTGCCCACAAACCACCGCCATTTGCGACTTCAGTGCTGACAAGCAAGAGCTCATCTGAGGGCAGAATGGAGGTCTTCACGAATTGAACAGAACAATGAGTAAACATGTGAAAACAGAATACCTTACATCATCAGGAGATTTGAATGCCCAAGAGCGTAAAATAAGGGTTAAAAATCTAACAGGTACTTTTGGTGAAGGTACTTTAAACGACAATGGGGAGAAGCTGAGACAGTTTGCAGCATTTGACAAATTATGGTTAGCAAATACTTTCTTTAGAAAAAATGACGTCGACAAGCTTACTTCCTGTGGAAGGTCCCATAGATCACTAATTGACTGTGACACTGCGAATAAAATATTTTAATCCCAAGTAAAGGATGTAAAAGTTTATCGGGGAAGTGATATATCAACGGATCATTATTGTCTAATATCAAAAATAAGGAGGTAGAAAACGAAGATCTAAGAAAGAGCGTATGGAGAAGTGTTTAAAATGTGCCTATTACGAAAAGAGAATAACATTTCTTTACATCAAATAAGGTTATCAGCTCCATACAGGAACAAAAAATTATCCAAGATATGAGAAAAAGAACTGGGTAACATTATACAAGCTGTGACTATAGGCTCCTCTGCTGATCAGCCTATAACATGAGCAGATTTCTTGATTATTTATTTATTTATTTATTTATTTAACCTGGCAAGATTAGGGTCATCAGGCCCTCTCTTACATCTAACCAGGCATTCTACTTATTTTACATTCATACGTTTTAGTAGGCATGTTAAACTACATCTAGTACAAAAAGTGAAATAAACAATTAGAAAGGTACACCTGGAGAAATACATACATATAGAGTTTATATTCGTAGATCATAAGTACTGTTATAATTAGACATTATTGAAGAGACAAATTTTAGATAGGAGTGCTGGCAGCAGGGAGTGTGAGGGAGACTCATGGTGAAGGGAGGAGAAGAATAGACATGATGAAACATAATTAAGGAAATATGAAGGAAAAGAAGATTGCCTGGCTAATAGAGATAGATGAAGGGGAAGGCGTCTAAGGAGCAAGATAGAAGACGCTAGCTTTGCTATTTGACAGATGAGAGGATTGGCCTGGTACATTAATTTTGTGGAGAACTTTATGAGGATGATAGTAGGAAATGCTTCAACTTCTTCTTAAAAGCAGCAGGAGATTGAATTTGGCGCAAGGTAAGGGGCAGTTTGTTCCAGAGGTGGACAGCGGCAACTGAGAAGGAGTTTGCAAAAGTTTTTGTTTTCTGAGTGGGCACAGTTAGGATACCAAATAAGAGTGACCTCGTGTTTCGATTATGATGGCATGACAGGTTTTTAATCTCTGAAGCAAGGTACTGGGGTGCCTGCGCGACGAGGAGTCTGTGAAGTAGACATAGAGTGTGGTAGTCACGCAATTTGTCCTGCCGCAACCACTTTAACTCGGTGTATGAAGCACTAACATGATCATATCGGCGAATGTTGCAGGTGTAACGCACACAGGCATTCATGGTTAGCTCTAGCCGTCTTTTGTTTTCACTACTCGTGCCTTGTTGAATCACATCGCAATAGTGGAGGTTCGGTAGAACGAGTGCTTGCACGAGCTGGCGTTTCAAGTCCTGTGGAAATATGTTCCGAAACTTTTTAAGAGCATAGAGACAAGCAGACGTCTTTCGGCACACTGCGACTGTATTCTCCGCCCAGTTGAGATGCTCATCCAAAGTTACACCCAAGTTAGTCACTGTTTTCTGATATGGTATTGGAGTACCGTCGAGTAGAATAGGAGGTAGCCGTTCGCGGAAATCTGAACTTATTAATTTCTGATGGGCTATTAAAATTATTTGCGTCTTTTTTGCATTTAGTTTAAGCCCCAGGCTTTTCGCCCATGTCACTACCGAAGACAGATCATCATTCATCTGAGCGATTGCTGTGTTTACGTCTTCAGGTCTGACGCTTAGGTAGAGCTGGAGGTTCGTCGGCATAGAAATGATATTTACAGGAGGACAGAACCGACGAAATATCATTGACATATAAAGAAAACAAAAGTGGTCCTAAGACTGATCCTTGTGGCACTCCCGAGGAAACATGTTTCCAGGAAGATTTTTCATTTACGCAACAACACATTGCTATCTGTCTTTTAAGTAGCTTTCAAACCATCTCATTGCACTATCAGAGAAATTAAGCTGTTGCATTTTTCTGAGCAATATGTCAAAGTTAACAGTGTCAAAAGCTTTGCTGAAGTCCAGTAGCGTCAATATTGTTGCCTTTCGATTGTCGATGGCACATTTCAGGTCATCTGTTACTTTAATTAGAGCAGTGTTTGTGCTGTGATGTTTACGGAAACCGGATTGAAATTTGTCATATAGGCTGAATTCATGCAAGTGTTCAGTGATTTGATCATGAACAATATATTCGAGTGCTTTGGAAACAGCAGGCAGTACGCTAATTGGTCGGTAATCACTAGGCAGTTGCGGGTTTTCGATCTTAGGGATGGGTCGAATTATGCTTCTTTTCCATGCAGTGGGGTATATTCCGTTCACGAGGGAAAAATTAAATATGTCAGTTAAGACAGGTACTAAGATATCGGCAACATTCTTAATCATGATTATACCGATACTGTCGTTGCCTATTGCATCAGAAGAGATTCTCATTATTGCTTTTCTTGCCGTATTTGTTGTTACATGTTTTAGATGGAAGCTATCGTTGTTAGTTATCCTGTTTGGGGATTCTTGTGGACGGTAATTATCAGCTGTGCTGGTATTCAGTGGTGCAGTGAAGAATTCATTTAATTCGTTAGCTGACACATGAAAAGTAGTTTCCGATTTTGCCTTTCCGACCCCCAAGCAACGGAGATTCTTCCATAGAGCCGTGGGCGTCAGATCGCTGCATACAAGGGAGTGAGCGTGCCTGATTTTAGCATTGCGAATGCATTGTTTCACTCTGTTCCGTAGCTTTCTGTATTCTTCGAAACGCTCGGGTTTCGGATCTGCCTTGAAACGCCTGTGGGCAGCATCCCTATTAGTCATCATTTGACGTAATTCAGCTGTCAGCCATGGAGCAGGAGATTTTCTTACACGGATTGTGCGCACAGGTGCATGTTTGTCATAGAGGGCAGTTAGTTTATCACAAAGTTCATTAATTTTGCCGTCAATTGCAGGTTCTCTGATTATTTGATGCCATGAGATTTCTGAGAAATCGACTGTTAGAGCGTCAAGGTCAATACGTTTCATGTTCCTACAAGTTATGTAACGCGATTTGATCCTTGGGGGCTGCACAGAGTAGGCCAGGAATATTACATCATGTGCTGAGATGCCAGGGGCCGATGTTTGACCAACATCTCTTACTTTGTCAGTCTGTTTCGTTGCGATTACGTCTATAAGAGTATGACTGTGCGCCGTACGGTGTGTAGGTTGTAATGGAAGAATGTTCATGCTATTGCAACTAAACAACCTTCTTAGGTTTATTGCGGAGGGAGTGTCTCTTAGCAGGTCTACGTTCAAGTCACCCCTTACGATGACATGTTCGTATTGACACTGGAGTGAATGTAATTCCGACTGGAAGGAACTCATTGAGTTTATTTTTGGCGGCTTGTACACGACGCCAGTCAAGAATTTCCGACTTTGTATATGTATTTCAAAGAACATGAATTCAGCCTCTTTTTCTTCAGCAGGATTTGACGTACATAATACTTTCGCTTTGAGATCTGTTCGTATATACGCGCCGACCCCGCCACCTCGCTTTTTTGATCTGTCTGCCCTAAGAAATGTGTACCCTGGGAGATGAATAGTTGGTAGTTTAGTTGGTTGAAGAGGAGGCTAAGTTCTTCGTAATGTGCAGGTAAAGACTGGATGTTGCAGTGAGCTGCTAAAAGCTCTGACGCGTTCCGCTGAGCAGCCTGGAGTTAGGTGGCAGACTGGTTTGTCCCTTTGTTAGGCACTACCTGCCGCGAGGGGCACTGGCCGGTGCTTCCGCCAAGTGACATAACACAGGGGTGTCCGAGATTTTGCGCGCCCTGTTTGTGACTCCGCGAGTGCCGAAAGAAAGGCGACTGCAAGAGATTTCCTGAGGTTGCGGGAGTATAGAAAATGGATTAGTGGTATTCGGTGCAAGGAGAATATGACCAATAATAGTGACGGCTGTGTGTCACTGTGTATCCTATGTCGTAAGAGGAGAAATGTAATTAGCTTATTTGAAACAGGTTAGGGTGGAAATAAGGGAAAGGGGAGTGATTTAAGAGGCCGATGCTGCCAGCAGAGAGAAGTAAGCTTAATAATTAATTGATTATCGTAGGAAGCTAGAATTAAAATGAAATTTACTAAAGTGATACTGGTAGTGATTATCATAGGAAGCTACAATTAGATTGAAATTTGCTAAAGTGATACTGATGGTGATTTTTGTTATGAACAATTTAAACCGAAGAGATGGGTGATTAATGAACTAAAGGATAGACTAATAATTGCAATAGAACTATTACAGAATGGAAGAGAATAAACTGAGAAAATGAAAAAAGTATTAGCAGTAACTAAAATTAAGTAATGGTTAGAGCTACAGACACAAAAAAATAGTGAAAAGTTAATACACTTACAAAAACAATTAGTTGAAGGTACAAATATGGGTATAATTGAAAAGTTAATACAGTTACAAGACTATATCTGAGTATAGGGCTGTTACAATTTGCAAATGGTGTTAAGTTTGCACTTTTGGCTCGAGTAGCTTCACTTAATACTATTCAGTTCTGTCATGTTTGTGACTGTCTTCATTCCAGCTGCTGTCTTAATGATTACTCTGCCATCCTGAGTCCACACATTCTGAAGGCCGAAATGGGATATGGCACTGTTTAAAATCTTTAGCCGTTCGTGTGTCAGATCTTCCCTTATTGTAAGTCCTTTCCTTGCTAACTTCTTCTTCTGGGTAAAGATCTCTGCCATTTTCCGGTACGAGAGAAATTTAATTATTATTGGACGAGGTTTGGCAGCACCTGGTAGTTTTCGTCCCACCCGATGGCTCCTGTCAATGTCTGCCTTGGTCACTTCAACACCTAATTTTTCACGCGCAACCTCTATAAGCAGGTTGTCTGTGTCTTCTTCCTTATTTTCTGCTACTCCAAACAGTCGTAGACTATTTCGCCTTTGGTACTGTTCTAGCTCGTCTGTTGCGGCAGATAGTTTCACCTCTAACTCTCGTGTCTTTTTCTCGTATTCAGACACCGACTTTTTTAGTGCTGTAATTTCGGCAGTATTGGCCTCAACAGTTTCACGCATTTTGGCCAATACTGCTGCCGTTACAGTATCTGATATAGTGCCTGCTATCAGATCGAGATTGTTTTTATCGCGAAGCGCAGCATTTACCTCAGAGCGGACCAGCTCCGCTATACCAGGAGCCGCGGCCGCACCTTCCGCCAAGAGCAGACCCGCCGCACCTGCGGCTTCCCCGCTGCTGGACGCGCTGCTGTTCACTCTTCTGTTTACCATTTTCTCGAAGATATTGGCGGAGCACAGAAAAAAAATAGCACTACTGCACAGAACACTGTTGTTTACACGATTTCCACTTGTACTAGACAGCACCAGCTGCGAGAACACCTTCGAAATCAACTAAATTTCGCGAGCCGAACTTAACACGTGTTACACTGCAGCCGCCATGATTCTCTTCACAAGCTGTAAGAATTATAGCTAAAGAACTGTCAGTGAAAAAAAAAAGGAATCGAATAAAAAAGGATTAGGGATATGTAAATAAGAAACTGCAAATGTAACAAGACAAGAGAAATTAGCTATTACACAAGCATTACAACAACAAACGGACGAAGAAAAAGACGCATAAAGGGATGAACGAAGTGAAGCGACAAATATTGTAAGGAAAGTTTACAAAGATTCTTGTGACAAATTTATAAGCACCGTTGAAGTTAATATACTTGGGAGACATATGATGGCCTATAACGTTCTTAAGCATCTAGGTAGTGAAAAATGGATGTAGCAAATATATATGAAATTGATGAAGAACACTGGATAAGGCTTTATACAGATTTGTGTTCTAACGCCTCCCTGGAAAAAGAAGAAGAAAACAATGAACCTGTTTATTTAAATGTAGATCCCAATAACTTTAGAAAAAAACCGAATTAAATTAAAAAAAGAGTAGGAACTTTACAGGAAAAGATGAACTATTTGCAGAAGTATGTAGATATGAGAGCCGAATTCCAAGTCAAATATTTCTGGATATAATTAATAGATGTTGAAATGGATGTCGTACTCCTAGGTCCTGGTCGCCGTATTAAAAACAGGTTGCCAGAAACAGGTATGAAAATTATAACTGAAAAAGTGTTTTCAACACAAGGTATAAAATAGATACAATAAAATTGTTCAAATGTGTGTGAATTCCTAAGGGACCAAACTGATGAGATCATCGGTTCTTAGACTTACAAACAACTTTAACTAACTTATGCTAAGAACGACACACATACCCATGCCCGAAGAAGGACTCGAACCTCCACCTCCGGCGGGAGGAGCCACGCAGTCCGTGACACGGTGCCTCAAACCACGCGGCCACTCCTCTTGTCAAAATATATGCAATAATATTAACTAAAAGAGTACGAGCTGCAGTACATATTTTATTACTAGAGGAACAGATCAGTTTTAGAAAAGGACGGTCCTGTAAAGATACCACTTTCACATTTGAGCAGATGAAGGGAATATAATTCTGAAACTCGTACAGCTCTTCTTCATTACGGACTAGCCGGCGGGAATGGCCGTGCGTTCCTAGGCGCTACAGTCTGGTACCAAGCGACCGCTACGGTCGCAGTTTCGAATCCTGCCTCGGGCATGGATGTGTGATGTCCTTAGGTTAGTTAGGTTTAATTAGTTGTAAGGCCTACGGGACTGATGACCTCATAAGTTAAGTCGCATAGTGCTCAGAGCCATTTGAACCATTTCAACCATTACGAGATAGCATTCAACTAAGTAAGTAGTCAAAAATTATGGTCAATCAGGATTCCGAAACCAACTAATTAAGGGTATTAGCATATCCTCGTTAGAGAAGGGATGTATAAAAATAAAGGAGGCATATGTATTGCACCAAATTTTACAGTTCAGATGAAGCTACACTACTGGCCATTGAAATTGCTACAAGAAGAAGAAATGGAGACGGTAAACGGGTATTCATTGGACGAATATATTATACTAGAACTAACATGTGATAACATTTTCACGCAATTTGGGTGCATAGATCATGAGAAATCAATACCCAGAGCAACCACCTCTGGCCGCAATAATGGCCTTGATACGCCCAGGTGTTGAGTCAAACAAAGCTTAGATGGCGTGTACAGGTACAGCTGCCCATGCATCTTGAACACGATACCACAATTCATGAAGAGTAGTGACTGGCGTATTGTGACGAGCCAGTTGCTCGGCCACCATTGACCAGACTTTTCAATCGGTGAGAGGTCAGGAGAATGTGCTGGCAGTCGAACATTTTCTGTATCCAGAAAGGCCCGTACAGGACCTGCAACATGCGGTCGTGCATTATCCTGCTGAAATGTAGGGTCTCTCAGGGATCGAATGAAGGGTAGAGGCACTGGTCGTGACACATCTGAAATGTATCGTCCACTGTTCAGAGCGCCGTCAATGAGAACAAAAGGTGACCGAGACGTGTAACCAATGGCACCCGATACCATCACGCCGGGTGATACGCCAGTATGGCGATGACGAATACACTCAATGTCGCGATACGATAAACCGCAATCTCGATAGCCTACAATCAGACCTTTATCAAAGTCGGAAACGTTATGGTACGTATTTCTCTTCCTTACATGAGGCATCACAACAACGTTTCACCAGGCAACGCCGGTCTACTTCTGTTTGTGTATGAGAAATCGGTTGGAAACTTTCCTGATGTCAGCAGGTTGTAGGTGTCGCCACTGGCGCCAACCTGGTGTGAATGCTCCGGAAAACTAATCATTTGCATATCACAGCATCTTCTTCCTGTCGATTAAATTTCGCATCTGTAGCATGTCATCTTCGTGATGTAGCAATTTTAATGGCCAGTAGTGTATTTGTCGATCCTCATATTATTAGAAACAAAGCAGAACACGAGTTCCAATGATCAGTATAGATGTTACAGTAGTTATGAGAGAATTATAGTTTTAAAATCTCCACAGAAAACAAAAACAATGACCTTCAATTTTAAATGTACTCTTAGAACCAAAATTGTAATCTTTGCCACTTCCTTAGAATAAGTGATGGGTTTTCATTAGTTAGAAAATCACTTATAAATATGATAAAAGCTTTAGAAGTAAATTACCCTAGTTCCAACAAAAGTGTAGTAGCATAAATAGAAGTATAAAAATTAAACACAGAAAAGAAAAAAGGAAGTTCTGCAATGTAATGGCTGTGTCGGTCTTCGTCCATGGATCTGAAACATGCGAGGTAACAAAAGCCGATAAAAAAGTTACAAGCTGCTGAAATGAGAGCCTTAGGAACAGTTAAGGACATATCATTTCAGATAAAACTCGGAACGAAAAAATGAGTGAAGAGCTAGGAATAAACTCTTTGGAAGAATAAATGGTATATAGTGTTCGACCTCATACACACGTCAAGGAGAGGTAGGTTACAGTCTGGTGTGGCAACTATCGTCCTAGGACATCTTGATACGAACAGAAATGATAAGCAAACAAATTAAGAGAACAAACAGAAGATATATTTAACTTTTGTCTCACCAAGCTTAGGATGCATCAAAAATCAGAGTCCAGCTGTTAATGTCAACAACGAACAGTCTCCCTAAGGTAAGTTCGAACTATGATGCCATGAATTGCTTCCGGATGAGAGCAGGTTTACCAGCTGCCGCCGGCCATCTTACATAGCGGCGGCAGAGGGCGCTCGTAGTACAGAGCTTCTGGATGTCGGGCCAACAAGTGTGCAGCATTGGGTCCGCCAGATTCTGCTCGTCCGCTATCGGCGTCAGACTGAATCACGCAATTCTGTCACTAACCTTGGTACACCGTCGAATGACATCGATGTATGACACCATATCGGAAACCATAAAAATGATTGGCGACAGCATGTCTACATAATACAGAATGAGAACTTCCAAAGAAGAAGGTTGTAATATGTAAATAGGCTGTTTATGTTTTCTTATTGGCAACGTTACGTAGCGCTCTGTATGAAAATCACTGGCTGTGCTGTGTGCAGTCTGTGACTAGTTTGCATTGTTGTCTGCCAGAATTCTTAAACGTTTTGAATTTACGTGCAGTAATGAACAGCTTATAGTCAAAATCATCATGTCGGCGAGTCGCATGTCGGTCATTGTTACGTCGTGTCGGCGGTTCCATCTCAAAATTCGGTGCACATTGCCAATTTCTTTCATAACTTCCGAAATGCCCTGTGTTATTATTTTGTGGCGGTTCCGTATTTCTATGTCCCTCTTCCCGTATTGGGGCGCGAGTGTCCTCTGAAATACGTAATTCTTGTATTACCTGTGTCAGCTGATCTTGTACTTCCCGGATTTATCTTTTGTACTATGTATTGATTTGATTTTGATTTTGTTTGAATTTTCTAATTTGTTGGCACTCTTCTGTGTCATTAAAGACTACCGGTTTTGTGTCATTCAGATTATCATCTACCTTCGTAGATAAATTATTTAGCTGATCCGAAAGTTCAACTACTTTCTCTGATAATGAACTTATTTCCTCCATGTTTCTTTCTGAACCAATTTTCAGAGTATCTACTGTGTCCTTTAAGTTTTCCTGAGCTTTTGCAAGTTGCGTAACCAAATCGGTAGATGCAACTGAGTCAATTTTAGCTTGCAGGGTCTCATGATTTTCATGAACAATAGTTTGCAGTTCTTTTATGGCTGCTTCGTGATTCTGTAATGCATTTTCATGCCGTGAAAAAATAGGTTGAAAATGCTCACAAAAAATTGTGTTTTTACGTCATTACAGACTTTTTGACATTTCGATTCGATTTTATGTAACTCAGTAGTTAAATCTTCACGTGTTTGTTCAAGCGTGGTGTCTAACTTTTGAAGATTTTGTTCCATTGTGTCTAACTTTTTAAGATTTTGTTCCACAGTGCCTAACTTTTTAAGATTTTGTTCCACTGTGTCCAACTTTTGAAGCTTTTGCTGTGTTTGTCTCCGATTCTGTTCCATCGTGTCTAACTCCTGGAGATTTTGTCCCATTTGTTTCTGATTTTGTTCAAGCGTTGTGTCTAACTTTTGTAGCCTTTGTCCCATTTGTTGCATTAACTGTAATAACAATGCACTGGTGTCTGAAACATGTTCCTCAGTGCAATTCGGCAGTGCATTTGAACCGGCAATATTCGCATTTTGACAAGCAGAAAATATGTCTTGACTTATTTGAGAAAACGGTGAGGACCCAAAACCTGAATCTACAGTATTTGCGAAATTGTGTCCTGTCATTTCGGATTCCTGAGGCGAGCTGTTGCGGACCTATCGATCGATAATGCTTCCCTGTTCACTAATTGTTTCACTGTCTACGCCATTATTTGCCGCCCGTTCCATTTCCCTATGCAGAATTACCAAATTACTACATTGAACATTAGTTAATTCATTACACGGTGGCGCTAACACACTGCTTTCGTCTTCACTGTCATTTCTTAGTTTACTTTGGAGCCTAGTATTACGTTTTTCACACGCCATTATTGTCACAATACTTCACACGATAACACAGAAAAGCACAATTTGAAGAGCAAAATAAGAAAACACATTAGCTTAGCACTGAAAATAATATCTAGTTAATTGCAAGCGCAGCTGCGAAATACTTGGTGCAAATCTGCATGCATGCCACAACTGTTTTACTGTACAACAGTGGAAGACTGCAACTACAAAGGAGATTTTCTCTACAATTACGCGCTAGCAATAAACAAAATCTACACTAATTACACAAACTACAAGAAATAATCAGAAGATTCCAGTGAGGTATCCTCGGCTAAGGGTCTACATATGAAACGTCCCCTTACAACAATTATACACGACTGTGCTTAAACTGACACACAATATATTTTTAGCACAACGCAATCTGACTTTCAAAAATCCCTACAAAAGAATGGCCCTGACTAACATTAACCTATGCGTTTCACAAATCACTTACCTCACAAAAATCTTCGTTACTCTAACTACTGCAATACAGCGAGCGCCACTACTGCCAGCTAAATAAAAGATTCAAACTATGGAAGGCACTAACTACTGATAGGCATAGTTAGCAAATGCAAGATTTTAATAGAGAACAAACAATGTATTTTCCTTAATGGTCATAACATATATAGCATTTCATGACATCCATTCTGTACTCAAAAATCCACCATCTCATTTCCCACATCCACCACTGCTGGCGGCTCACCTCCAACTGCGCAACGCTACGCGCTGTTCACATCCAGCTGCCGCTGCCCAACACTACAATGGCAGACAACAATGCAAACTAGTCACAGACTGCACACAGCACAGCCAGTGATTTTCATACAGAGCGTTACGTAACGTTGCGAATAGGAAAACATAAACAGCATACTTACAAATATACTTGTAAGGTAACGAGTCACCTGGTAAGACCAAGGAACGATGACAAGATATGTTTTGAAAATCAACAGGAAACACTGCCTAATCCACAGAGTGTGGAAGAATGTGAAGACATTTAAAATAGTTGTTTACACATCGATATGAGTCCAACGTCTTCCGTCCCGGAATTCAGCATCCAGTAAATATTTAGGTGGTATTCGAAGGCATCATTATTTGAACACTTCCAGTAGATAAATGAAAATGTAACTGTTGAACCTCTCAACAAAACATACAGGGTGCTCAGAAAGAGTCGGTAAAGCTTCTAAGGTTAGAGCAGAGGACTTTGTGCTCAGAAATAATTGATAAGAAAGAAATTCTATACGTTGCACTGTTTCCGAGTTATTTACCGTAGAAGTTATCCAGTAAAGTCGTTGCAGATGCAGAGTAAAGCACTCTGTCAGCGACAACGTCGGAAAACGTGTTCTTCGTTTGGTTTCTCCAAACCGAACAAACGAAGATTATGGTCACCTACCCCAAATTTATCACTTACGAAAATGGCACATTTTAACCAGTAGTGAGCATCTGAAAAAGTGGTAACTCGACGAACCATCAATGTGTCTACATTACTGCAGTTTAGAGCGTGCAACTCCTTAAATTTGCTCGCGCAACGACCAGATTGGCTAACTCCAATGCAAAATATCTTGGAAACGGCGGTACATATCGAACTGCCACTTTTTTTAATTTTTGCAGTTATTCTCTGAAAAAGATCCCTTACAACACCCACACAAGCTTTCCGGATTGTTTCTGACCACCTTGTATTAGTTCAAATATTTCTTCGTGACACATTCCATTTATTCCGTGTATGCGTACTTAATAATAATATGTGATTTGGTACACATATTACGTCAGATATCTAATTTTGAAGTATTTTCTTTCTGTTAGTAATTTATTTCATCCTCAGCCCCGCAGATTATGAGACATGTGTTTCACAGTAAAGTGGCATTAGCTAACGGGGTTTCAAGGAATCCCAGAGAAATATAAGATGAAAGGAACGAGTAGGCCAGGACTGCCACGTCATGTGCACGGCGAGTAAATGTGCTCCGGCAGACTCTGCGGCCGATGACAGCCACTTGCAACATGGCAGCCGGGAATAACTTGGTTTGCTCGCACACTGCCGCCTTACGCTGGTCCTTTTTTCCCTGAGACCCGTCAGCTCTCGCGCAAAGTGCTGTCACTCGGCATCAGCACTAGCAAGGCGTGAATGCGGAATTTTCAGAGAAGAACTCTTACTGCACTGCAAAGGCTCGTAAATTTGACGAGAAGTGCGGAAGCTGATCAAGTTGTGAGGTCGGATGGCATCAAAGTCCTCCAATCGTCAATAAGATTTACGGATGATGTAGAAATTCTGAATTGTGATTCTGGGGAAACCGGTTTTGCGAATGAATCGCGATCACATTCTTTTAACGTTGGTTATTGTTTCGAAACGGTGGAAGGATAGCTCTGAGATTCTGTTAGACTTAAGCTTCAAGTCTGTCTGTGATCTGTGTTCATGTAGATTCACAGTGTGAGCATGCTAACAAAACATAAAGTATAAGCTTCACAAGAGAGTGTTATCATTCTGTTTTAATGTGACAGCACATATCTGTTGCGTGAAGGCTACTTGTATAATGCGCGCTGGAGATGATCAACAAGATTTATTTCACAGAGCTCATTGGAGCTGACATACTTATTTATTAAATAGTCATTAAAAGTGAAACGGACATAAATGTGAACCTGATTCAGTTTAGTAGGGTACATATTAATGATAGGAGGAAAATCCTGCTACAGTACTTAAAATGTTTGGATGCAGTATTACTAATGTCCTTCTCGACACAGTCAAGTCATTTAAATAGCTGTGAGTAACGTTGCGGAGCGCTATGAGGTGGAATGAGCATGTGAGAACTTTGGTAAGGAAGGTGATTGCTTGACTTCAGTTTACTGGGAGAATTTTAGGAAAGAGTAGTCCACACGTAAAGAAGACCGCAATTAGACGACGGTACGACCTATTCTTTAGTACTGCTTGAGTGTTTGGGATCCGTACCAGGTCGAATTCAAGGGAGACATCCAAGCAATTTAGAGGCGGGATGCTAGATTTGTTTCTGGTGGGTTCGAACATGTGAGTGTTACGAGATTCTTCTGGAACTCAAATGGTAATCCCTGGAGGGAAGGCGACGTTCTTTTCGAGAAACACTATTCAGAAAATTTAGAAAACCGGCATTTTAAGCTGACTGACTAACGATTCGTTGTCAACATACATGAAGACCACGAAGACAAGATATGAGAAATTCTCATACGGGAGTATGTAGAAAATAGTTTTTCCCTCGTTCTGTTTGCGAGTGGAACAGGAAAGGAATCGACAGGTTGTCATACAGGATGTCATGGATGTGCTCTACTGCAATGTTTTGTGGTTCCAGGCTGTATGAGAAGAGGATTGTGTATAGGTTGTTGGCCAGTTTCCTGTCACTGCAACGCAAAGTGTACATTTGGTTAAAATCACTTTATTACACGTACCAATTGAGTACCTAACTTCAAACATGTCTAAAGTTCTATGGTTAACAGTAATCAACTAATATGTATTAATTCTTGAATCTTGTCTGCGTCCATATCACAACTATATTCAATGACTAAGGTTCCCTCACAGCTAGCTAAGGTGCGAGGCCACGACTATCACTGTGGAAGACTACAGCACAGTGCGACGCACTGAGCTCCAATGCGAACGGAGTCCCGATGCGATGTACGGAGATTGAGGGTTTGAGACAGCAAGGTCGGCGGCGTTAGCCTGTATGCACGCTGCCCATGTGGCTTTATCGACATATAGCCTGGGGGCGTGTCTTGGTCTCTTGTCATAGGCGTGCCAAATTCAATGCCTACTACACAATGTTGCCTCGTTCCGATCGGTGTGTTGGCGATGGCGTACACCAGTACACAGGGTACCCTCCGCTATGGCACTTTACAGTATAAGTGCAGAAAATAGTAGATATCAGTTTCTTTGCTCACACAACCAAAAGAAAAAATATAAACTAGGAACATAGATAACGATAAAGTATAAAACACAGTAGTTGCTATGTCTCTGTAACATGAATGCTGAATACAAGTCTAGCAAGTTGAAAGCATCAGATGTGAAAGGTAGAGCAGCAGTGTATGCAAGATAAGAGAGTAAAAATAACTGCAGGGTGTAAGGAAGTACCAGGAAATTACATAGAGCAAGTGGGTTTACATCAAATTGTACTCATAAATCGAATTGCATAGATAATAGATAGTAGATAATTAAAAACACTCTGAATTTCTATACCCGTGGTGTAGAGAGCCGACACGGCTGTCTTCTCACGGAAAAAAATTGAGTTAATTGCTCAACGATGAGCTTAAAGGGATGTCTTGCAATGTCTGTTCCTACCAAATACCGTGAATAGGGGGAAAAAAAAGAAAAAAAAAACAAGCGAGGGGGGCGTCTTCGACTAATATGAAAGTTAGTAATTAAATACAAAGCAGGCAACTAGTTGAAACAAATCGTGGTTGTATTTAATCTTTGATCATATTTTTAATGGATTTGAACCCGTCTTCTTCAGAAATACACGTAAGGAAAGTTTCATATGTGAATCTCAGAAATAAAACTAATTTTGACTATTCATAGCTGCCAAGTGGTGATTCTAGGACCAACATATTTAATAATGTATACAATGATGCCGGCTGACAGCCTATTTTCTGTGGACAAATGTCTGAACGCTTCATTATTTGGTGTTTTACCAATGTAAAATTTTAGTTACATGTGTTTTTGAAGAAGACAGGTTTCCATCCATGGAAAGCATGGTCATATGCTAAATAAAACGACCTTTTGTTGCAGTTGTTTAGCTACTTTGGATTCATTTACAGATATCTTACCGTTGCTGAAGTGCTTTAATACAAATCAAAATGTTCTCGGTCCAATGTTCGAACCGGGCCACTTTTTACATTATGTGTAAAAATCATCAGCAATGACAGCCAAAGACTTCTGGCATATGAAGTCATCATCGTCCTGCTTTGTTAGTGAGGGTTACGGAGCAGACGCAAGTTCGGGGCACTCTCTTGTCACTGGAGTGCTAAACTGCCTTTAAAGGGCACAAGATTCCACAATGATCAAAGGCTTGAGGATACAGAAGGCAGTGGACGCAAACCACTGCATTAAAGGACCACTAGGTGTATCGACAGTACATGTTGCCTATAATTGCCAAAATCCATTGGAAACGGATTCCGGATTAGGCCCCAGATCGGATCTCTAGGGGTGATCTACCCATATGGAGGTGACCCTGAGCAAAAGATAGTGTAGCCAACAACAAGATAACATTCTGTGAGTCAGAGCATACAATGTCAGTAATTTTTAGTGGGAATGGTAGAAAGCTTGAAGCGGGTAATGCAAAGGCTTGATCTAGGTATAGTGATGGTCAGTGAAGTTAATAGAAAGACGGCGAGGATTTCTGGTCAGACGAGTATAGGTTAACATCAACAGCAGCAGGAAATGATGTAATACGAAAGGGATTCGTTGCTAATAGTGCTGTATGACTTCGTGCACAATATTAAGGAGAGGTGGGTTGCAGAGGGCTGTGACAGCTGTTGTCGTGGGAAAGCTGGACAGGTCAAGAAATGATTAGCGGGCAAATTAACACCACAAACATAAGATTTACTTAACTTGTATTTCTCCAAATGTACGAAGAATAATTAATGCTGCAACAAGAAATAGAGTGTAGCAAATATAACAGCAGGAACGATGTGGTTTCTGCGTAGCATCCCATAGCGAAGTGACCCAGAGGGGGAGTGGGCTGTGCGGCTGCCGCTGTTCCTCCCACATTGCAGCGGGAAAGGATGCCCGAAATACAGAGGTGGAGGTGTGGCGCAGTGAATGCAAACCACTGGGTCTCCCACATCCCGTGCGACAACTGTCGCCATCGAAGAGCAGTCTGCAGTTCTGTTGCCAATGTAATGACACCCATGGGATGATATCGATATCTGATACCATACATAGGAAATTAGGACATAGAGTGAGCTACAGGGAATAATTCAGTGATAGGACCTCATCCCTTTCGACAGCAAACCATAGCCTATAACGATCGTTCAATATACATCTTGACACTGGAAAAAGATCAGGGTACACTGATAGCCAGAAAATTATGATCACTGGCTTGCTGTAGACGTAAAATCGCCAGGTGAAAGCAGCGTCATCTGGCGAGTAATGACTACCAGGAAGACACACACACGATGCATATACACTGTTGGCCATTGAAATTGCTACACCACGAAGATGACGTCCTACAGACGAGAAGTTTAACCGACAGGAAGATGATGCTATGATATGCAAATGATTAGCTTTTCGGAGCATTCACACCAGGTTGGCGCCGGTGGCGACACCTACAACGTGCTGACATGGGGAACGTTTCCAACCGATTTCTCATACACACACAACAGTTGACCGGCGTTGCCTGGTGAAACGTTGTTGTGATGCCTCGTGTAAGGAGGAGAAATGCGTACCATCACGTTTCCGACTTTGATAAAAGTCGAATTATAGCCTATCGCGATAGCGGTTTATCGTATCGCGACATTGCTGCTCGCATTGGTCGAGATCCTATGACTCTTACCAGAATATGGAATTGGTGTGTTCAGGGGGCTAACACGGAACGCCTTCCTCGATCCCAACGGCCTCGTATCACTAGCAGTCGAGATGACAGGCATCTTATCCCCACGGCTGTAACGGATCGTGGAGCCACGTCTCGATCCCTGAGTCAACAGATGGGGACATTTGCAAGACAACAACCATCTCCACGAACAGTTCGGAAACGTTTGAAGCAGCGTAGACTATCAGCTCCGAGACCATGGCTGCGGTTTCCCTTGATGCTGCATCACAGGCAGGAGCGCCTGCGAAGGTGTACTCAACGACGAACCTGGGTGCACTAATGGCAAAACGTCATTATTTCGGATGAATCCAGGTTCTGTTTACAGCATCATGATGGTCGCATTCGTGTTTGGCGGCATCGCGGTGAACGCACATTGGAAGCGTGTTTTCGTCATCGCCATACTGGCGTATCACCCGGCGTGATGGTATGGGGTGCCATTGGTTATACGTCTCGGTCACCTCTTGTTCACATTGACGACACTTTTAACAGTGGACGTTAAATTTCAGATGTGTTACGACCCGTGGCTCCACCATTCATTCGATCCCTGCGAAACCCTACATTTCAGCAGGGTAATGCACGACCGCATGTGGCAGGTCCTTTACGGGTCTTTCTGGATACAGAAAATGTTCGACTGCTACCCTGGCCAGCACATTCTCCAGATCTCTCACCAATGCCCAGGCGTATCAAGGCCGTTATTACGGCCAGAGGTGGTTGTTCTGGGTACTGATTTCTCAGGATCTATGCACCCAAATTGCGTGAAAATGTAATTTCATGTCTGTACTAGTATAATATATCTGACCAATGAATACCCGTTTATCGTTAGCATTACTCCTTGGTGTAGCAATTTTAATGGGCGGTAGTATAGTATCACTGAGCGTGCTTTCCGTGTGTAGAATGGGAGAGGCCCGCAATCTATTCGGGTCTGAGGTATGATTGTGACGGCCCGAAGGCTAGGCATGAGCATGCACGCGCGTTTCGGAAACTGCACGATTTATTGGCTGTTCGACGTGTTCTGGAGTGAGTGTTTTCAACACGTGGCAAAACGAAAGTGAAACTACGTCCTGATACCTTGGGGTTTGGTGGTCACGCTCATTACAGATATCGTAAGTAGTAGGCTGGGCAGACTGGTAAAACACGACATGCGGCGATCTGTGACAGAACTAACATCAGACTTTAATGCTAGGCAGAGTAAAAGTATGTCTGAACACACAATGCACCGAAACCTTCTAACGACAATCCTCCACAGCCGACGACACAAGCATGTGCCAAAGTTAACACCACGACATCGGCAGCTACGACTGAAATGGGCACGTGACCATCGGCACTGGACGTTGGCGCAGTGGCAGAGCGTTGGATGGTCTAATCAATAACGATACCCTCTTCATCATGCCGATGGGAAGGCGAGAATCGGTCGTCGTCCAGGGCAACAGCTCCTTGACACTTGCACAGCGGGATGGAGGCAGGCTGGTGGCGGCTTCATTATGCTCTGGGGAACCTCCGCACAGGCATCCATGGGATCAGTGGAGCTCGTTCATGGCACCTTGAGGGCCATGGAGTATGGCCAGCTACACTCCTTCAAGACGATCATGTTTCCTGACGGCAGTAGCTTTTTCCAACAAGATAATGCACCATGTCACAAGACCAGGAGGGTGATGAAACGGTTAAAGAAACACAGTGGCGAGTTTCAATTGACTTATTGGCCTATAAATCGCCAGATCTGAACCAGATAGAGCGCATCTGGGATGCGAGGTGTCAGAGCTCATGACCACCTGCCCGGAATTTACTGGAATTATGTGCCTTGTGTGTGCAGATGTGTTACCATCTCCCACTAGCAACTTATAAAGTCCTCATTTTTCCATGTCACAACGCGTCGCCTCTGTTATCCTCTTCGAAGGTTAACATAACGGATATTAGATATGTGGTCATAATGTTCTGGTTGCTTAGTACACACACCAAAAAAAAGTTTTGCATCACCCCGGTTCCCAGAACTCCTGTAGACAGACGTTGATTGTGGGTATTGTATCAGTCCCATTGACTGTACAGAGACGTCACCAAACCCGCCCAAAGATGTAAACAACCATGAATGAGCAGCGCCTATTAGACGGAGGGGTTCCGACAGCTTATCAGTTCGTCATTCCACCAGGAAGGAGATAAACACCTCGTGTTGTCTGTAGTTCAACCATGCCTAGACGGTCAATACCGCGGTTCGATCGCGTCCGCCTTGGTACTTTGTGCCAGGAAGGTCTCTCAAGAATGCAAGTGTCCAGGCGTCTCGGAGTGAACCAAAGCGATGTTATTCGGATGGAGCAGGAACTGTCACTGACATGCCACGCTCAGGCTGCCCAAGGGTTACTACTGCAGTGGACGACCGCTACCTACGGATTATGGATCGGAGGAACACTGACAGCAATGCCATCAGGTTGAAAAATGCTTTTTGTGCAGCCACACGAAGTCGTGTTACGACTCAAACTGTGCTCAATAGGCTGCATGATGCGCAACTTCACTCCCGACGTCCATGGCTAGGTCCACCTTTGCTACCACGATACCATGCACTCCGGTACAAATGGGCCCAACAACATGCCGAATGGGCCGCCCAGGATTGGCATCACGTTCTCTTCAGGATTGGCATCACGTTCTCTTCGCCGATGAGTGTCGCATATGCCTTCCACCAGACAATCGTTGTGTTTGGAGGCAACCTAGTCAGGTATAACGCCTTAGACACACTGTCCAGCGAGGTTCCCTGCTGTTCTGCGGTGGCATACTGTGGGGACGATGTACGCCGCTGGTAGTCATAGACGGTGCCATAACGGCTGTACGAAACGTGAATGCAAACCTCCGACAGCTAGTGCAACCATATCGGCAGTATATTGGCGTGGTATTCGAAAATTCGCTCCCCATCGTGCATATCTTGTGAATGACTTCCTTCAGGATAATGACATCGCTCGACGAGAGCGGCCAGCATGTTATCCAGACATGAACCCTATCGAACTTCCCTGGGATAGACTGACAAGGGCTGTTTATGGACGACGTCACCCACCAATCACTCAGAGGGATATACGCCGAAACGCCGTTGAGCACTGGGACAATCTGGACCAACAGCGCCTTGATGAACTTGTGGATAGTATGTCGCGACGAATACCGGCATGCATCAATGCAAGAGGACGTGCTACTGGGTATTAGAGGTACAGGTGTGTACAGCAATCTGGACCACCACTTCTGAAGGTCTCGCAGTATGGTCTTATAACATGCTAAGTGTGGATTCCGTGAGCAGGGTGGAAATGATGTTTATGTTGATCTCTATACCAATTTTCTTTACAGGTTCCGGAACTCTCGGAACCGAGGTGATACAAAACATTTTTGATGTGTATGTACTGAGTAAGCGTTTGAGGAAACTCAATGCGTAATTCAGTATGTTAAGGAAGATAAAAATCTAATATTCATGGGAGATTGGAACGTGGTTCTAGGGGCAGAAACAGAAACCATAATTGTGGTAATTTATGGGCTTGGCGAGAAAGTCTAACTAAGTTCTGCAATAAATTTTGGAGGGCACTAGCCCGAGGAGGAAGTATACAAGGAATAGATCCAGAGATACAGGTAAATTCCAGTTGGATTACAACATGGTCGGACATAAAGTCTGAAACTAGGTACTAGATTCTAAGGCGTACGTAAGTGCAGACATAGATATCACTATTTATTAATGATGAAGAGAGGTCTGTAAGTGGAAAGTAACGGGATACTGAAGTGCTGAGGAACGATGAGAAGTCTTTTAAGAAAATGGCTCTGAGCACTATGGGACTTAACATCTATGGTCATCACTCCCCTAGAACTTAGAACTACTTAAACCTAACTAACCTAAGGACAGCACACAACACCCAGACATCACGAGGCAGAGAAAATCCCTGACCCCGCCGGGAATCGAACCCGGGAACCCGTGCGTGGGAAGCGAGAACGCTACCGCACGACCACGAGATGCGGGCAAAAGTCTTTTAAGTTCACTAAGGATGTGGATACTGTGATAATGAACACTAGAATACGTAGTTCAGTTAAAAGAGAAGTGGTCTCCTCTAAAAAGAGCATACTTGGGCTCAAAGGCATGTAACTGTGAAGAAACCTTGGGTAACAGAGAAATGGTTCGGTTCAGCGACGAAGAAAGGCCTACAAAAATGATCTGGGAAAAGGCAGCAATAAAGCAATATAAGTCTCTATGGAATCGAATAAGGGCAAAGCGCAGGGCAGCCATGTTGTAAAGACTACACGAAAGATGTAAAGACATCCAAAAAGAAATTATGGTCAGGGTAACTGACTCTGCAGACAGAAAACTCGAAATAACCTTCTGTGAAATTAATAGAAACGGCGGCAACATTAATAATGCAGTGGTAAATCCATTTTTAAATTCAGAGAAGAGAGTGGATAGGTGGAAAGAGTATATTGAAATCCTCTATCAGCAGTAGGAGTAGTTTTTCTACGAGATTCGAAAAGTAATTGCAGTCGATATGTAAGAGGTAGTGAATCCAGTTTTATAATCAGAATTTGGAAGAGCTCTGAAAGACTTGCAGACGGGATGGATAACAGTCCACTGGAATTTCTAAATTCTTTATGGGATGCGCTTTCGAGTTGGGGTGTAGAATCAATGAGACTGGCGACGTACCATCAGACTTTCGGAGAAATACCATCCACACAATTCCGAGAATAGCAAGGACACGTAAGTGCGGAATCTACAGCACAGTCAACTTAATGGCTACCCATCAAGGCTGTTGACAAGGACAATGTGCAGAAGATTGGAACAGAAAACTGAAGATCTCTTAGATGATGACAAGTTTGGCTTTAGGAAAGGTAAGCAAACCAGGGAGGCAGTTCTGACATTGCCTTTGTTAACTGAATCAAGATGGAAGGAAATTCAATAGACACTTACAGGAAAAAGCTTCCGACAATGCAAAATATTGAAATACGTTGGAAATTCAGAGAAAAATAAGAGTAAGTTAGAGGGAGAGTAAGGTAATAAACACTATGAACAAGATTCACGAAGGAACTTTAAGACCGGAAGACCAAAAGCGAATGCTCTGATTAAATATGGTGTAAGAAAGGGATGCAGTTTTTCACCACTACCGCTCAGTTTGTGCATCGAAGAAGCGATGAAGGAAATTAAAGGTTCAAGAGTAGGATTAAAATTATGGTTTAAAGGCTGTCAGTGTTAAAACTCACTGACGACATTGATAACCTCAGTGAAAGGGAAGAAGAATTAAAGGATCTGTTAAATGGAATGGTCTAATGAGAGTGTACAGGTAAAATACAAAAGTAATGGGAAGTATCAGAAATGAGAACTGCTACAAAGTTAGCCTGAATATTGGTGATCACGACTTAGAGGAAGGTACGGTATTCTGCCGCCTTGGAAGCAAACAAACCCATGACGCACGAACCAGGGAGGGGATAAACAGCGGACTACCAAATCAAAGAGGGCATTTCTGGCCCAGATAAATCTACTGATATCAAATATAGGCCTCAATTTGCGGAAGAAATATCTCAGATTGTATGTTTAGAGCACAGCATTGTATGATAGTGAATTTAGGCCAGCAGAAAAATCGGAACAGAAGAAAATCTGGCTACAGAAGTTGGTCTGCTGATAAAAATAAGGAGATTCTCCGCCGAATCAGTGAAGAGGAGAACATACAAAAATTGCTGACAAAGAGAAGGGACATGATGATAGGACGTGTGTTAAAACATCGACTTGTTGGACGGAGTTATAACTGTAAGGGAAGGCAGATACATCCATCAGGTAATTGAAAATGTACACTGGAAGTGTTACTCTGTCGTGAAGAAGTTAGAGCAGAGAAGGGATTTGTGGCGGGCAGCATAAAACCAGATAACACAGAAAATTTGCGAGCCCAGAAGAATATTCATGAGAAACTATGTTGAGAACCAAGCAATATATAAGTGCAAATACAATCTTTTGGGAAGACCGAGTTGAAAGGACAGGCCTTCAAAGTATTATAAACGTGACTGCTAAGGATTGGGTGGATTTGGTGAAAAATGAAGGAACCTTTAAAGTCCAATCGACAATAAAAGCCTTTTACAGAATGTAATGAATCGAAGAGTCATGGATTGTCACCTATTACGATATGAGACTTAGATGAAATACTGTGTTATGTCAGATGATGTTCAGTTCATTAAATGACGAAGGATACGAAAATTTTACGCTCTATGTATCTTCGAACGACATGCGCCGTTCATTAAATATTAGCAATCACTTGTATCACTAGTTTAGGTTTCGTTGTTTTGCTTCTGAAGCTCCTAGTGCAACATCACTGACTCCGGTGCTATATTGGGAACTGTATTACCCACCACTGATGATATTTTAGTAAAATATAAACGATGTCGAATTATATTTTGGCTTGCATGAATGAAACACTTCCTAATGCTCTGAAAGTGATAAGCAGCCTAATTTCTTAAGTAATGCTTTGACTTATTTCCATCCCCCCATCACATCTTTTCGACCATGTCCTCCAACAATAATGTGTCAAATCGAAGGTCATTCCTTTCTACAGTTTGGCTCATTTTCTACAGCGTCCGTAGTTACCATCCTTCCAATTCCTGATCGATCAACAGATCTGTCTCCAGTCGAGCACGTATGGTACATCATCGGACAACTCTAACGTCATCCACAAGCAGCATTTACTTTCCCACTATTGACCGATCAAGTGTAACATGCATGGAACTTCACCCCCCAGAAATTAACATCCTTCAACATTCTGGCTGTTATACTGGTTATTAATGTAACAGCATTTGGTATTTGCAATGTCTTATCTCGCTCTTACAGTAACCTGTTGTAAGAGGTCCGAGCAGATGTAATTTCGACGTATTGCTCATGCGCTGCCTGCGATATGCAAGGTCTCTGACCAGAGAGCAGTGTTGACTGCAGTAGGAACTGTGTAGCTAGTCTGGAGGCTGCTCTGGTCTAGTCTAGTGGATCGTGTTGGCTGGCCCAGTCGCGGTGCAGCGATGCCGGAGTCTGAGTATTATTCTATAAGGTAAAAAGCAGCCTCGCGCATATGTAGTAATGTTATCTCAAGTCCAATGTAAATGTTTTAAAAATCTCGTAATAATAATCTTGCTCATAAAAAGTAAGTTTTAACTACCATTCATTTCAATTTAAAGAATTTACTAATTTCTCCCATCCATGATCATCCCGATTGTTGCAAAAGAAAAAAAAAAATCACTTGCTTGCTTTCATAAATGAGAGATATATCGGGCAGCATTGCACAGAGCTGTGCCAGAAAAATTTATTGTAAGAGCAGATATATCCGGGGACTTCATTGAGGTCATAAGTGAGCGACAATTTAATTGAGAGGTTAGTTACATTGTTTTATTACCAGGTTACTTAATTTCTTTTTTTTTTGTTGGGACGTTACACTGAATGTGAACGACATAATGATAATTTTTACTGTTGAGAGATTTAGGAAATTTTCTGTTTTGAGCTTACATTAAATGGGAACGAATTTTGTGGGGAGATTAAATGAAAATGAATTTTCTGTTTTGAGGTTACACTAAATTGGAATCATACTCTTATTATTTATTGTATAATTTTTGTGGGGAGGTTACTCTGAATGAGGATATTTGTTTATATTATTTATTATAAATTATTGTGGGGAGGTTACACTTGGCGACAACCGGCCAGGATCGTATTTCTTTGTGAATTTCTGAGAAGTAGTTACATATCTACTCTTATTTACTTAAACGTAGTTTGCATCTGGCGCAACGAATTTACTAATTTGGCACTCTTTCTTTCACAGATCATCGACAATTTATTGCTCTTTGTTGTAATTGTTAGTTCCATTTTTGCTTTGTCTTTGTTTCATTTTGTGCTTGATTTTGATTTGTGAAAAATGCCGCGAAAAACTGTTAACAGTACATCGCGATGTACAATGAGTGAAATAGCAGACTCGAATAATTTGACCGATAATACTTGCGACACTCAGTGTAATAGTGATAATCGTCTAATTACAGATAATCAGTGCGTGCCGATCCCTAGTATTGAGTTAAATCCTAATGATGAGCAAACAAATTCAATTATGTCCACCATAAATGTAACAACTGACGACGCGGCACGTTCCATTACAATGAACGCTGCTCAGCTTGACACACCCGATTTGAAAAATTTACGTAACGAACGGATAATTGTTTCTAACGAAGATGAACAATGTATTCAAAGTACGTCAGATTTATTTGATTCCGGTGTAGTGACCAACAGTGCACATTCAATTAGCAAACCCTTTCAAGAATTACAGAATGACCAAATGCTTACACAAAACATAACAAATACAGATACATCATCGCACAGCACAGAGAATACAGTAGGTAATATTGGCATGGATCAAGTTATGGCATTATTGGTACAAATTAATCAATCGCACAAACAACTTAATGAAAGTTTCAAGCAGTCGAAAACAGAACAAGACAACAATTACAAACAACTTAATGAGAAACTGGACAGCAATTCCAAACAGTCGAATGATAAACACGACAAGAATTTCAAACAACTTAGTGAACAGATTACAGCCGTTGCCGTGCAACGTCACGATACTAAAGAACCATTACGTGAGGAAATTAATGCTTGTGCTAGGAACAGTAGTAAAGAAATTAGATCTGTTGCACAAGAATTAAGTAATACACATGAAGCCTCAACGAAATTACTTAGAGATGAAATTAGTGCAGTCGCTAAACAATGCTCTGAAAACGCAACACAGTTACGCGACAAGTTTAAATAAATGTCAGCAGAACTTTCACGCACACTGGATGCAAAAGTAGACGCGAAATTTGACCAACAGAACAGCCAAATTGACGAACGTTTTAATCACCACCTACAAAACAGTGAAACGCGTTACAGTAAATTCATGCAGGAACAGAATAAAGTAAAGCAACAAGTCATGCAAACAATTACTGCACAGAGACAGGAAGATAAGCGTAAATTGTTTACGAAAGCAAAAACATATGTAGACAACAATATTGCTACAGTATCGGACGAAATCAAAGAGTTGAACACCGAATTGCATGATCAAATCTCCGATCTTAAAACAAAAACAGACACACACACATTAGACTTTCAGACAATGACCAACAGACTTGAAAAGTTGGATCTAATACAGGATCCCGATGCCATCAAAGCAGACGTTAAAAAATTGAACAAAACCACACGTAAAATACAAAAACAAATTAATGCTTGTAATACTAAAAACGATGATCAGGTAAAAGCTCTGACTGAAAAATATGATGAATTGACTAGTCGTATTGACGTTATCGAAAGTAATAATGACACCAAATCAGACTATACGTCACCAGTTTCGTTTAATCAAACACCCGAATTCCAAAATTTACAGCAGACGATCAGTGAGATAGGTTCGTCTAATAGTAAATTACGTAGAAAATTGTCATCTTTACAGCAAGAAGTGAGGGAGATAAAAAATATTTCAGCCTTTAACACATCACAACATACGCCACTTTCAGAACATTTGTCAGACTCACACAGCCAGTATAATTTAGGTAATTTATAGAGAGTACGTGAGTTAGCTTCCGAACAGACGCAGACAAACAGATTGTCATACAATCCTGAACCTGTTCAGACATATAGAGACGATAATTTTGATTACAAGCACTATCTATCCGTGAGTAAACTTAAGGTATTTAAAAATGACAGAACACAAATTCACCCCTTGGATTGGATACAAGAATTTAGCTTTGCTCTTCCACCAACTTGGCCCGTAACACACAAACGTTAATTTATTTCTAGTTTTTTGGAAGGCGAACCGGCAACTCGTATGAGACCGATCGGGAGATAATGCTGTTCGGTAGAAGAATTTCAGAATGCTTTTCTGTCAGCGTATTGGTCGAAGACGACACAGCGCGGAATCAAGGATCAATTAATTAGTTTACCGAATTATGAGAACTCAAATTTTCCCACTGTCGCGCAATTTTTTGAACACATGGTCCAACAAAACCAGTAGTTAAGTGAGCCATACAGTGAATCTGCGCTTATCCAATTATGTATTTCTAAATTACCACGATCGTTAAGAGTATCACTTTTAACAGGTCAGCAGAAAGAAAATATTTCGGCATTCAGAGATCTGTTACAGCTTTTTGAAGTTCAGCAATCAGTTTATTCCTTCATAAACAAAAATATTTCACATCATAACCAAGGCCAACCAACATACAGTAATTACGATCAGCCACGCTATTTCAATAGTAAAAGTAATAGACGCTCCAGGAACGACAACCACCAGAACTTTAATAACAGACAAAATTTTAATTATCGGTATCGTCAAAATTATCAGCAACAGGAACCACATTTTGGTAACAATAGAGGTTTTTACCAACAACAGCAACAAAACCAACCGGTTAGCATACCTAACCAACAATGTAATGTGCAAGGTCAACCAAGCTTTAATGTTTCGCCGCCTGCACGTATAGCGTCGGCCACGCCAAATAGAAACGAACAGCAACAAGGAAATCACTACGTACAGAAAACACATCATTTCAACTCGTATCGCAATGCGCCGTATAGCAATGATTATCATGACAGGCGTAAAAGTAATGAGCACATTTTTCAGCGTACGTTTAATAACAGTCGGTCTTACCAACAGCAGAATCATCCGCAACGACAGATTATTATGAATGAACCAGACAGTCGGTACCATCCCGAACCTAATGCGCCAGGAAGAAATAACAGAACAGTACAAATAATCGAAATGCCACAGCATCCTCCCGCAAATAATAGCACGTCAGATAGAATTTGACTAGATACAGTACAGGTTGCATCTTCCAGCAACGCAAGCACTACTTTTGACACAGAGAATCTTGTTCACGAAAATGTTATTACTTTTGACGACATCCGAGACACTCTTTTGCAGGGAAAACCAGTTATTCAAAATAACGTTTCCCATTGAAGTAAAGATTGGATCATCCAAATTTTCAGCAGCAATCGATTCTGGATCACCTATGTCAGTTATAAATGAAGAAACTCTCAACGAATGCAACAAAGAAATTACCAATCCTACGTTACCATTAGGCAAAACTAAAGTAAAAGGAGCAGTATCTGGTAAAGGGGTAGATGTAAAATTACAGACACACTTATCGTTTTGTATTGCAGGTCATACGTTTCACTGAAATTTTTGGATTGTTCCCTAATTGACAAACAGACGTTATTTTAGGTACGAATTTTCTGGTACAACACGACGCAGTTATTGACTTTCAAAATTCGTTTTTTAATGTTAAAGGATGAAAATGTACAACTAGCATTAGAATTTCAGCACTCTTTATCTGCAGAAGAACAAACAATTAATCGGACAGAGGTCATTTCTGCATCACGTAACATAGACAGTCATTCCACATTGTTCACAGATACGTACGTACACAACTATAATTCTCCAGACGAAGCCGACTATGACGTTATACAGATGATTTTTGATAAAGTTAAACAGAACTGTGCAAATACAGACGACGAACGTACTCAGCTACACAAATTTCTTTTACAGCAAGCTCCAGTTTTCGACAATATCCCTGGTACTATCTCCGGATTTATGTATGAATTTCAAGTTAAACAGCACGACACATTTAAAGCCAAACATTATCGTATTCCATACATTCACAGAGATCTTGTTAAGAAAGAATTGCAAGCTATGCTTGACCAAGGAATTATTGAACCTGCAGTTAGTCCGTACGTAAACCCGCTCCATATTGTTAAGGAAAAGGATGGTTCACTTCGCCTCGTACTTGATTCGCGCCACATCAATGACATTATTATTAATGAAACAGATCGCCCACAGACACTAGAAGAACTTCTACAGAAATTTCATGGTACTGCTATTTATTCCACGTTAGATTTGAAATCGGGATTTTGGCAAATTCAGCTCCATCCGAACTGCAGAAAGTACACTGCTTATCTCTGTTTTGGTGACTGTTATCAATTTTGTAAATTACCGTTCGGTTTAACAATTTCTTCAGCAGCATTTATTCGTGGTTTGAATACTATACTTCCGACAGAATTAAAAAACAGAATCACAACGTATGTAGACGACATTCTTATTGCAGAAGCTAATTGGTCTAAACACAATTTGATTCTTGAACAACTGTTACGAACTTTTCGTGCACAAGGACTCACAGCTAATCTCAGTAAATCGCACTTCGGCAAAACTTCTATAAAATTTCTTGGCCATGTAATTTCAGCAGAAGGCATTGCGCCTGACCCGGAAAAACTCCTAGGTTTACGTGACATTATTGTACCTACGACGAAGAAACAACTACGCAGCTTTTTGGGTTTAATTAACTTTTTTCGTAAATTTATTCATTACTCTGCGTTAGACACCCCTAGATTATGTCAATTGTCGGGTAAAAACATTATTTGGTCCTGGGATAGCCAAGCACATCCTGAATTTGTCAATCTGAAACAAGCTTTGTTGAATGCACCACTTTTATCACATCCAGATCTTACTAGATATTTTTCCATTGCCACCGACAGTTCTAACACCGCTTTAGGCGTACGCATTTTTCAGGAAATTGAAGAAGACGGTACTACAGTAATTAAAAACATCACCTTTGCGAGTCGCATTCTGTCACCTGCTGAACGCAATTATTCTGTTACAGAACTTGAAACATTATGTGTTGTATGGGCATTTACGAGATTTAGGCACTTTCCTTATGGAGGACACACTACCGTTTACACAGATCATAGAGCTATCCAGTTTCTACTGTCAGCAAAGTTTACACATGACAGGTTAAGCAGATGGAAACTCCATTTACAGGAATTTAATTTTACAATTGTTCACATTCCCGGTACACAAAATGTTGTAGCAGACGCACTATCCCGTTCTCTCAGCAACAATCAGCAAGACATCGCAACCAACTTCTGCCAAGCAAATTTCAGCGTCATGTATATTCAACAAGTTGCATTTGAAAATTTCATTTCGTCATCATTGCGAGACATAGCACAAGAGCGAGTAAAGACAACGTATGGAAAGAAATTAAACACCTTTGGCAAGATAGGAATAATGTTACCATCAGAAACACTGTACGCAATAATATCCTGTTTCGCCACTCTCACCCTGACAGCAACAATTGGTTATTATGCATTCCTGACGAGCTTGTTAACAAATTAATTTGGTATACTCATTTAAGTTAGGCACATTACGGAGCCAGAAAATGTTTTCTTATACTGAGACGGAACTGTTATTTTGCCAACATGGAGAAACGTATCCGACGAGTTTTAGCGTCATGTAAAATCTGCCAGAAAGCTAAGTCAGACATGACTTCACATATTCCTCCGTTGAGACACATGCCCGCTGTAGACATTTTTGGTCCGATTACCAGAACTAATAGAGGTTTTCGCTACATCTTTGTCGCAGTTGAACTCACTTCGAAATTTGTTACCTTCACTCCGTTACGCAAAGCTACTGCTAAATCTGTTTCGAAAGCATTTGTAAAACATTTTCTATTTCATGTTGGATATGTATTGAAAGTAATTCCCGACAATGGACCACATTTTCGATATTCTATATGGACACGTATGTTACGAACAAGAAATATTTTTCCGATCTATATATCCAAGTATCATGCATCTTCGGACCCTTGTGATCGACTAATGAAAGAAATTCGTAAACTATGTAGAATATACTGCCATAAAAAACATATTGATTGGGACACACACATACTGTCAATCCAGGATGTAATTAAATCCATACCAAATGAATGTACTATGTTATCTCCGACCGTTATACTTTATAACCCTTGTAAACAACTTCGAACCCTTGTGAACGACTAATGAAAGATATTGGTAAACTATGTAGAATATACTGCCATAAAAACATATTGATTGGGACACACACATACTGTCATTCCAGGATGTAATTAACTCCATACCAAATGAATCTACTATGTTATCTCCGACCGTTGTACTGAAAAATGTTGAACCACCTAACAAAATTAAAGAATTAGTATCCTTTCCTACATCTCGTCGACTACGACACCAGGAAATAATTAACATTGCGCTGAACAATATCAAACGTGCCGCACAGCGCCGGAGAAGACAGCAAAAACAGGTTTGTACATGCCGTGACTTTCACGTTGGAGAGAAGATATTAGTACTTACAAACTATTTATCCAACAGAGGAAAGAATAGATGCAGTAAATTTGAGCTTCTATACTCAGGTCCATATCGAATTCGCAGCATTCCTCACCCCAAAGTAGCACACGTCGAAACTCTGAGAACCACAGAAAGTAAAGGGAATCAACATGTCTCCAATATTAAACCCTTTATCGAATGAATATACTTTATGATTTATCACACTGTAATGCCATTTGCAATTATTTACATGAACACTTACTGATGATTATCATATTTTTTCTTGGCAAGTGCCCGGCAAGGTAAGGTTAGCAGGTCGCTTTTCTTGTCGTTACACATCAGACCATGCACATTTTTCCAGATACAGTTACATATTTTATGACCAATTATGCAATTCTATCTAGTGACATATTAATTTTATCAAGTTTTTTCTCCATTAAAATCTTCAACTCTCGCCTCTATCAACTACACAACATACAAGCTGAACACAAAGAAAGTCATTTCTTGTCGTTATATATCATACCATGCACATTTTCCATTTTTCGTGTATGTGTGATTGTTTTCCTGTTTTGTTTGTATGCACTACGAAATCTTTAAGATATAACAAACACCAGTTGACCTTAACAATTTTCCTTATGATATGTCAATATCTTGACTATTCTGCACTTTTGGCTACTGCATTATGAGACTGTGTGTACATTTTTGCACCTGAGCACTCTCTATGTTTTTGACCTAATACGTTTTCTGTCATGCTATGCTGTATACTTAATTATATCACCAGAAACAAGTTTTTATTTAATGGGTATATGATTTAAATGCAAGATATTGTTAGTCATCATTTTCAGAAAGCAATAACGTGTAAAAGAAATAAATTAAACAAACCACAGTGGATTACTATGAAATGGGAATTTGACCTTCGGAATGAACGAAAGAAAACGGAATACCTTGTGATGAAGAGTAAATGGATCAGAATTAACAAGAATATACTATACACATCGTATGATAGCAGTCTTAACTAATTCTTTTCTTTCAGAATACGAGGCGATTAATGCAAGCTGTCGGACAGAACTACACATCTTAATTTTAGTGATGAAATATGCTAGAAATAAGAAACTCTGTACTATGAATAGTTGTATGAAGTAAATGGTAATATGAATAATGAAGTGTCTTTTTTGCAGATGATAATGAATGATGATGGATAGTTATATGAAGAATATGCTAATATGAATAATGAAGTTTTTCTTTGTACGTGATGATAGTTATGAAGTTATGGTAATATGAATGATGAAGTTTTTCTTTGCAGATGAGAATAATGATGAAGTTTATATATTTACTGTTAGTTAAGAAATGCTATGTAGTTATTTAAGTATTTGTTGCAGTTCGTTTTGACAGTATGTCTTATATTGCATGGTATAATGACTGAATGTTTTGGAAAGGACAGCTAGAGTACATACATATTGAGTACACGTTAAATTACCTGTTAATTCGAAGTTCACTACTTTTCAGCATACTATGCGTCTCTTCTTTCAGCTGAATAATTCATTTTGTATTTTTTCCAGGAGAAGCTATTCATGAAATTAATGTGCTATAAGCAGTTAGTTATTAAACCTGTTCTAGTACTTGCATTTTTTTTTACCGATTTGTGTGTGTCATTCATGAATGTGATCACATATACTTTACTTGTTTTATTACCTTGCTACAGCTGACTCATGACGAATGATGTTACTAATCGTTATATGCAGCAGTAAGTCAAAAGCAAATATTTTCATTCCCCAGCAATTGATTATCGATCCCAAAGCAATGCATTGCTGGCACAAAAAAATGTATTACCAGTCCCAAATAAAGCTACTAGTTTAAGAGATATTTATAGTACTAAATATAATGCAGATTTCTCAGATGTATTGAATACATTGTATCTATATATTATTGAAACACAGACCTTGAGTAATAGTTACAGTGTGTTACACTTTAAATATGTCGTATTTCACTTGAATGATGAGTTCTGAGTAATACTGAATGATGTTTCCTAACCACAGACCTTGGGTAATAGTTACAGTGTGTTACTTTTTAAATATGTCCTATGTCACTTGAATGGTGAGTTCTGAGTAATACTGAATGATGTTTTCTAACCACAGACCTTGAGTAATAGTTACAGTGTGTTACATTTTAAATATGTCCTATGTCACTTGAATGATGAGTTCTGAGTAATACTGAATGATGTTTTGTAATAATGCATAAATGCTATGCCAATAATTTCTGGCCAATGAATGCCACTGTTTTTCATATTTTAAATTTGTCTTATATCACTTACATGATATCATATATGAATACCAGTAGGTTAATACTACACTCATTAACTCCTGTTTTCAATGATCATTTCTGAATAATGCATAAAAATGGTTTGTAACTGGGCAATGAGTTCCAATGATTACTATAACTAGATGAATTATGTTAATGCTACACCATTAACTAACTCTTGCTTTGAGTTATGACTTCTGAACAATGCATAAATATGGTTTGTAACTGGCCAATGTGTGCCAATATTCACTGTAATCAGATGACTTATGAATAATGTTCTGTAATACTCCATACATAGTACAGAAATGTTTAGCAATTAGGCAATGAGTGCCAACAATTACTCATATCGGTTAATAGACTAGTGTAATTCTCTATGATGACTAGCATAAGACTTAATGTCCTTCACCCTCTGACCTAATTACCAGAAATTACTGCAATATCCGTTTGTCCTGTCTATCCTCATGATCATGGAGCACTATATTTGGTTTTTGCACTAATTCTACGTTGGTGTACCTTAGAAGAATGTGGTGTTGACACATCATGCTGTCCACCACCTTGAACGATGGATATGTTATTATGGTCCCACTGTTTGGTGTACCTAATGTACTACCAAAATGATAACATTGAATATTAATACGACATTTCAGTGTCTTGGCTACACTGATTAATACTTCAGGGAAGAGAAATTCAGATTGTCTCACTTGGTGTTGTGCTTCTGTAATAAGATATGGACTTTCGGTGCAGCTACGTGGAACCTACTGCGCTACAACCATGATGCAATCCTTCCGTTTCCTTTCCTAGTCCTTGTAAAATGGTAAAAAATATATACAGTGCGTGTGCACTTTATGTCATTTATTAATATGTTTTGTACTCATTGCGTATCCTAGTGCTTGTAAAATGGTAAAAAATATATACAGTGTGTGTGCACTTTATGTCATTTATTAATATGTTTTGTACTCATTGCGTATCCTAGTTCTTGTAAAATGGAAAAAAATATATACAGTGCGTGTGCACTTTATGTCATTAGTTAATGTGTTTTGTACTCATTGCATATACATTTTGTCATTGCTTGATATGTTCTGTACTCAGTGCATGTGCACTCTATTTCATTTCATGTTCTGCACTTATATATATATATGTATATACTCTGTGACTCTAAAGTTAGTTAATTAAGTAGATTTTAGAAAAATTTGTTGCTCATGGCAAGTCCAATTGACTCACCATCGCTGCTAAATTTTTGCCCCCCCAGTGGAGGGTTATGTAAGAGGTCCCTGCGATATGCAAGGTCTCTGACCAGAGAGCATTGTTGACTACTGTAGGAACTGTGTAGCTGCAGCAGTAAGTTGTTGCTAGTCTCGAGTCTGCTCTGGTCTGGTGTGGTGTATCGTGTTGGCTGGTCCGGTCGTGGTGCAGCGATGCAGCAGCCTGAGTATTATTGTATAAGGTAAAAAGCAGCCTCGCGCATACGTAGTAATGTTATCTCAAGTCGCAATTAAATGTTTTAAAACTCTTGTAACAATAATCTTCCACATAAAAAGTAACTTTTAACAACTTTTCATTTCAATTTAAAGAATTTACTAATTTCTCCCATCCATGATCATCCCGATTGTTGCAAAAGAAAAAAAAAATCAGTTGCTTCCTTTCATAAATGAGAGATATACCGGGCAGCATTGCACAGAGCTGTGCTGGAAAAATTTAGTGTAAGAGCAGATATATCCGGTGACTTCATTGAGGTAAGAATTTTTCCTGTTTTTTATTCAGAATGATCTTTCAGGCCATGACGCAGCACTGCTGTCATCCAAAATTTACCAGGTTAAATTCACAGTGAATTATTGAAAAGTCATAAGTGAGCGGCAATTTAATTGAGAGGTTAGTTACATTGTTTTATTACCTGGTTACTGAATTTTGTTGTTGTTGGGACGTTACACTGAATGTGAACGACATAATTATAATTTTTACTGTTGAGAGATTTAGGAATTTTTCTGTTTTGAGCTTACATTAAATGGGAACGAATTTTGTGGGGAGATTAAATGTAAATGAATTTTCTGTTTTGAGGTTACACTAAATTAGAATCATACTCTTATTATTTATTTTATAATTTTTGTGGGGAGGTTACACTGAATGAGGATATTTATTTATATTATTTATTATAAATTATTGTGGGGAGGTTAAACTGTGATCTTGCAATGTAAATCACTTAAATACGTAACCCTTACAAGTGTATTCGCGAAATGTGTCTATCTCAAAACCGCCTATCAGAAAACTGTTCTGATGTGTAGATCTGATACAGACACGATCTGTTGCTGATGCAACCACGTAAGTCTGAAGATGGTCCAAGGAGATCTAAACTAGAAAAGTGCAAACAGGTCTGAAAACTTAACGATATGTTAAAAATTGTTTTAAAAATCAATACAGTTGCTCTCTCTCATCGAATTTGTCGGCGATGGTAATAACGTAATTTACTTTACACGTGACGATCAACACTGACATTTAGCCCGAACACAAGCTTCATCCAAGATGGGAATAAAAACTTTTCTCCTTCTAGAATTGAGTCCATCGCAACCTCGAATCAGCTAATCAATCATTATGCCTGCAAAGTACTAAGCAAAGTATTCATCAGTTTAGGAACCTCATTGTGATGTGAAAAACACATAGAGCCGCAAGCTCCAGACGTGATGGCACTGATGTTAGTGTGTACCTGACGAAACGTACATAAAATGAATTTCGTTCTGGCCGACAAGAAACGCGAATGGTTGCTGGAGGCCCGAGATGTATAATTATCCTAGAGCAAAACGCACTCTTGATGTTATATGTTGAAGAGCAGCGTTCTGACACATTTACTTAGAATTAATTTTTTGATATATAACAGTGAATACTTTCTTTCACTTATTCTTATTTGTAACTCCAAAGAGTTTGTTTTCAGCACTGGTGTCCAGTATGGTACTGAGTTCTCGAGCTGATCTAGTTTTGGAATAAATGGTTTAAACGTATCTATTACTGCGAGTCTGTATTTTACTTCGTAGTTGATCGCAAGTGGTAGAGCAATAGCTTGGCGCGGCTGCTGTGACATCCTGAAATAGCGGCTATTGAATTGAGGGCGCGTGTTGCACCCAATGGCGATCCAAACCATTACATTTGAAATTAATCCGCTATGCCCTGCGAAGTGCTAGATCGCCATCATTAGTCTAACGTTTAAATCATATTCATTACGTTTGAACTACGTACCGTACATAAAGCACCTTCCTACATACGCCGTATATTTTATGACTACTAAAAAATTTGGTTTCAAAATACAGAATGCATAGCACCTGATAACGTATTATAATAACACATTAAGGTACATGATATTCACCACAGTTGCAGTTTATTTAGAAAAAGGATAAAATCAGTGTAACGCTTCACACACACACACACACACACACACACACATACTTGTCCGACTCCGCTGATGCGTAGTCTGTGTGTGTGAATCTTATGCGAGAGACCCAAGATCAATTCCTGTCACTGACATGGTTCAAATGGCTCTGAGCACTATGGGACTCAACTGCTGTGGTTATAAGTCCCCTAGAACTTAGAACTACTGAAACCTAACTAACCTAAAGACAGCACACAACACCCAGCCATCACGCACTGACATGGATTTATTCCGTTTCGGGAGACTGGAACGGACTGCACGAAGCCTGAGGGAGAAGTAGAAACTTCAAGTTATAAAAGCTGACAACTGTGCCGACCGCTGCATCCTATTGACGTCACAAATGGAGACTGAAACTCTTACCAGTCAGTGTCGCCTGATGTTGAGGGCTTGGTTGCTGCGTTGGCACTTACAAATAGCACTCTGGTCTGATAGTGCGAGGGATGGTAAAGAAGCTCTCCATTGGAATACGCTCAGTTGTGTTTGTAGGGCACTATCTTCTAGAAAGACCATGACGATCCCGTAAGTTGTATATTAAGATGCGAGGATACTTGCAATAACATCAAAAAGGTGTTTGAATTAGCTTAGTCTCTTGCATATAAAACGTGCTGGCCACTCCTACAATGTGTCCATACTGTATTGCATTACTCACTTTGTTGTTCTGAGATAGCATCTGTTTAAAATGTTTATTTCAAGACAAGTGCTCATATGGTAGACGCCTAGAGCCCTCTAGGAACGGTCTGAATAAACCACAGGATATTGGACGTATACATTCCACCGATGTATTTTGGAAACCCTGTTTACTATAGAACGAACTAACAGTATTTCTGTGCACAAATGACAACTGTATAAATATGTAAAATGTTTCTCAAGAAAAACTGTATTAATCAGACAATTATTAATGATGCAGTGGTAACTAGTGACCAACGGGTTTGCCGTGTAGCAACAGAGAGTGTCGAAATCTATGTTGTCCGCAACAATTGTTACAATCTCGTTTTGCAGTTTTGTGCATTCTGCTGTATATTTAATCGGACAATGATTTATGATAACTGTGAGTTAGTGCAGTGATTTCGTTTTATAAATGTGTGCCACAATGAGACGTCTAGAAAACCTAAGAGGCCAAATAACGAAAAATAGCTAACTAATTAAAGTTTCTAGCTTTAACTACATTGGCTATAGTACACACATCAAAAAAAGTTTTGCATCACCTCGGTTCCGAAATTTTCGGAACCTGTACAGAAAAATGGAATATAGATCAACGAAAACATCATTTCCACCCTTTTCATTGGTCATGAAAACCACACATTGCATGTACTACCGCCATACAGCGAGACCTTCAGACGTGGTGGCCCAGAATGCTGTACACACTGGTATCTCTAATACCCAGTAGCACGGCCTCTTGCAATGATGCATGCCAGTATTCGTCGTGGCATTCTACCCACAAGTTCATCAAAGCACTGTTGGCCCAGATTGTCCCACTCCTCAACGGCGATTCGCATAGATCCCTCAAAGTGGTTGGTGGGTCACGTCGTCCATAAACAGCCCTTTTCAATCTACCCTAGGCATGTTCGATTGGGTTCATCTCTGGAGAACATGTTAACCACTCTAGTCGAGGAATATCGTTATCCTGAAGGAAGACATTCTCAATATGTGCGCGATGGGGGCACGAATTGTCGTCCATGAAAACGAATGCCTTGCCAGTATACTGCCGATATGGTTGCACCATCGGTCGGAGGATGGCATTCTCGTATCGTGTAGCCGTTACGGCGCCTTCCATGACCACTAGCGGCGACCGTCGGCCCCACACAATGCCACCGCAGAACAACAGGGAACCCCCACCTTGCTGCACTCGCTAGACAGCGTGTCTTAGGCGTTGCCTCCAAACATGTCTCCAAAGATTGTCTGGTTGAAGGCATATGAGATACTCATCGGTGAAGAGAACGTGATGTCAGTCCTGATCGGTCCATTCGGCATGTTTCTGGGCCCATGTGTACCGCGCTGCATGGTGTCGTGGTTCTAGAGATGGTCCTCGTCATGGACATGGGGAGTGAAGTAGCGCACCTTGCAGCGTACTGTGCACAGTTTGAGTTGTGACACGACGTCCCGTGGCCAAACGAAAAGCATTATTGAATAAGGTGGCGTTGCTGTCAGGGTTCCTCCCAGTCATAATCCGCAGGTAGCGGTCATCCACTGCTGTAGTAGCCCTTGGGAGGCCTGAGCGAGGAATGTTATCTACGTGCTGCCTGTCTGTATCTCCTCCATGTCCGAACAACATTGCTTTGGTTAACTCCGAGACGCCTGGACACTTCCCCTGTTCAGAGCCCTTCCTGGCACAAAGTAACAATGCGGACGTGATGGAACTGCGGTATTGACCGTCTAGGCATGGTTGAACTACAGACAACACGAGCCGTGTACCTCCTTCCTGGTGGAATGACTGTAACTGATCGGCTGTCGGACCCCCTCCGTCTAATAGGCACTGGTCATGCTTGGTTGTTTGTTCTTTGTAAGCATACGAAATTGTAGGTACAAAACTATCAACTATCAACTTACTGCCATTACAAAGTAATTATCACCTGCGGCCACACGATGCCACAACGAGATGCACGCTCTTGTACGCTGGCACTGCGAGAGAAGACTGACTACGCCTACCACAGCGTCCTCTGGCCGACGCTGTGGGGCAGAGAGAGTGCCGTCTTGATTTCTGCCCATTTCGTTAAGAGCAAACGGACTGGAAACAATGCGTGGTGAAGAGATTGGGGTGAATTCCTTTTCTCCTCTTACCTATGTATTTTTGCTCGGTGCTACTTTGTCTTTATTGTGATGTCTCCGTGTGACTAACTGAATGTGCGCTCCGACCATTCTGTCTAAGAAATCATTTTGTGTCAACAATGGCTTCGCAGCAGGAACAGGCTTCACTGTGCGATATCGTATCATTTCAGGCTCAGCAAATGACGCTGCTGCTAGTTGCCGTGAATGGACTGGTCACACTACAAACTCCAGCTGCCGCGGCGCCTCCGGCGCCCCCGCCTGTGCCGCAGACGACGCCTACGGCCTTCAATCTAGACTCTGAACACTGGCCAGAGTACATTGCTCAGATCGATGCCCACGTCGACGCATACAACATACCAGGTACAGAGCGGCTTGCCTTTTTCATTGCCAACGCCGGCGTTGAATTATACTGTGTGCTCCTAAAATTGTTTCCCACCACCGTCCCAGAAACTAAAACTTACGCGGAAGTGTAGAAGCTTCAAACTCCCACTGCCGTGACTGTGTAAGTGTGGTTGCTGCACGCTACAAATTCTTCCGTCTCCAGCGTGGTCCTACTCAGTCAAATAGATTATCGTTAGCTGACCTTCAGTGACTAAAGTCTGATTGTGACTTAAATTGCTCTTGTGGATTGTCCTATGTACTATAGCGCAGAAGGTGGTGGATCACCGCATCCGCCAATAAATCCTAAGATTTAAAAACCCTTCTTTGCAGGAAGTAGTAGACTTGCTGGTCAGACAAGATACATTAGATATGGCACCGACAATGCTTCACAACTGCAAAACTCGATAATCAGGAGTTCAGTTCCTTCCGATATCGTATCATTAGTGATGGAGCAGAAACATAGTATGTCTTAACGTTGTAGATGGAAATCCGCAGCGCCTATTCAAAGAAACCTTGAAAGTAGAACTTTAGCGAAATCGCCGAAAAACCAAATCCAGATGTCCGTACCCGGACTTGAACCATATCGCCTGGTGGTAGGCAATAGTTAGTAAGAGAGGGCAGTATTAGGGTGGAGTCGGCAGACTGCGCATCTGGTGAAAGAATCGCCAAGTCTGCTAGGAATACTAATTCAATTTGAGAGAATTCTGGGCGTTTGCCCCTAACGTAAATTACATATTTGACGAATGTCTTACCCAGCGCAAAATTCGAACCAACTGGAAAAATTACAGGTGACCCCTTTATATAAGAAGGGTAAAAGGAACAGATCTGCGAAATTAGAGACCATTATTCTTAACATCGGTATGCTGCAGAGTTTTTGGACACTTTCCAAGTTCAAATATAATAAATAGCTATGGCACAGTGAAGGATCTGGCTACGAATCAATATGGTTTTACAAGGCATCACTAGTTCTATACTTAGCTTGCCATTTTCTCGTACGGTATCACGGGAACCATCGTTAGAGGGCAACAGGCAGTTCCATATTCCTGGATCTCAGGACAGCGTTTGGAACGATGCCCCACTGCGGACTCTTAACGAAGGTGAGAGTGTACGGGATAGGTAGCCAGATATGTGAGTGGTGAGCTGCGTGTGGCTCATGAACACGCTATCATGCATTTTACACCCTGTTTTTAACGTACTACCACCTCACTACGTTAACTGAAATTGTTGATGTCACTGAATTGCTGATTTGTGTGACCGTGAGAGGCGCTAGCAGCGCGTATCAGTATATTCCTTCTCATCCTATCTTTCATCTGCTATGACTTCCCGGTCGTGGTCTGTCGTAAGCGAGTTCGGATCACGAGTTCGGGCTGCCAGTCAGTTGGAATGTGTATGGAGCGCAGACCGGACCTGCCAGTCGCGGAGTTGCAATGCGGCACTAGTGCAGTTGGGTTGGAGAAGTGAGGTCTGCGTCGACATGGCTCGCCCGACCATTGTCACCACGCATCACTTGAGCCGGGCCACGGTCTTGGTGAATCGTCGGTCGGTCGTCCTACCGGACAACGCGTTTTGGCTCGCCGGTCGTTCATGAGTCGGCTGTGTGTGTGCGCATCGAATCCCGATTTGTCTTCGTGCGTGCTTAGTTACTGTTCGGTATCGTTCAGGTCTTCGTGCAAGTGTTTGTCCGGTTGTGTGTGTAGTTGGCGTTATTTCTAATGACGACTATTTTAGATGTTGTCGGCATTCTGAGGGCAATCGGTCGGTTGGTGCGGACCATGGAGGATATCTCCGTGCGGGACAGTGGGCTCATTCCGCTGGCGGTTCCTGCGCAGTGTCCGAGCATGTGCGGAGCTGTCCGATCGCTACGAGCTTCGTGGCTCACCGACCGAGGACGTCAAAGTTGAGTTTTGTCTTAAGTACCCAAGCCACGTCCGTTCATGTTGTGTCGTTCTTTCAGTGGTTCGCTGTTGGGGAGTTTTTTCTGTGAGCAACACCGAGTGTAGTGGTGAAATAGAGCCGCCGTGCGGTGGATTTAACTATATTGGTTCACTACAATTCAAGTGCACCACCGGAATTTTCTGCCTTGCGGCCGTAAGTGTTCTGGTTACCTACCCTGGCCACTGACGTAATTTCAGGCAGTGTTCCTTTTGGGTGGAGTTAGCTATATTACCTTATTTCAAATTCAAGTGTACCAGCGGAATTTTCTGCCTTGTGGCCAATAGTGTTCCGGTTACCTGCCCTGGTCACTAACGTAAATTCAGGCAGTGTCCTTTTCTCACCTGTTGTCGCTGTCCAACACGGTGTGTTGTTTTGACAACTTAATACTTATTTTATTGTGGATAATCACGTCTGTAACAGTTTGGTCTTGGAGTTTTCATGTACCGATTGGTGGCTAGCAAGTCGTTTGGTCGGTCGGTCCTTGACTGTCTCTTGGTTGGGTTACCGACGGATCAAGTGTAGTTGGGCCCACCACCTGTCTCATCTAAGTGAACGTTAATATTTCGTTGTCAAAACCATCCTTTTCATGGGTGTTTAATGGTCTATTGGTAATCTATTACAGCCAATGCTTTAAAAGAAAAAAAAATTGTGTTTTATGTAAATCAAGGGCCTTCAGCCCGTATAAGTAAGTTTGAATTCTGGCAAGTGCATAAATATGTTTTTTCTACCCACTTTTGCCTTGAGGCACACACACACACACACACACATATATATATATATATATATATATATATATATATATATATATATATATATATATATGTGTGTGTGTGTGTGTGTGTGTGTGTGTGTGTGTGTATTTTAATTATTTTATTTGCAATTTTAACTATATGTCTTCAGTCACTTGTTGCTTTTAAGATTTCTTGTTTGGAGGCCTTCGGCCGTGAAAGAATTGGATTTTGAAACTCGCAGTTGTAAAGGTTCGGCTATGTGTCGCTTTGGTTTAAAGGTGTTATTAAATTAAAATAAACTACAATTTTGAAGTGAAACTGACGGACCCCTTATTTTGCCCTTTCCACAATCCTAATCACCTGTACTGCCCAGCGGGTTTAGCGGGCGCATCAAGTGGGTCGAAGTCTTCTTGAGTAATACAACCCACTACGTTGAATTCTGGCAAGTGCATAAATATGTTTTTTCTATCCACTTTTGCCTTGAGGCACACATATACGTGTGAGGAGTGCCTCAACTTAGTGTGATATGAGTGCACTTTTTCTCCATATACATAAATGACCTGACACATAGGGCCGAGCATCAGTCTATAGATATTTGCTGATGAAGCTGTGGTACACGAGGAAGGATCATCATTCAGTGACTGCACAAGGATACATCACGATTTAGACAGAATTTCTATTTGATACTCCCTGAATGTAGAAACCTGTAAGTTAATGAAGATGAGTAGGACAGAATCATGTAATGCTGGAATACAGTATCAATGGTGAGCTGGTTGATAAAGTCATCTCGCTTCACTACGTAGACATAATATTGGACAGCTATATGAATTTGAACGACCGGTTAAGGACGAAGTAGAGTAGGCGAATGGTCGACTTCGGATTGTTGGGAGAGTCTTAGGGACGTTTAGCTCATCTACAGAGATGAGTCCGTGTATAACACTTCTGCGACCCTTTCTTGAGTACTGATCGGGTGTTTTACACGTCGACCAGCTCGGATTACTGGAAGACAGCGACGCAATTCAGAATCGTGATGCAAGACTTGTTACTGGTAATTTATATCAACACGAGAGTGTTACGGAGAAGCTCTGTGGACTCAAATGGAAGTCCCTGGAGCCCAGGTGACGTTGGGTTCGTCAAGTACTGTTGAGACGTTTTCGAGAAGAGGTATTTACAGCTGGCTGCAGAACGCGTCTACTGTCACCTGTGTAAATTTCCCATAAAGACTGCGAAGACAGGACAAGAAAAATTGGGGCATGTATATAGTCCTTTCTCCCTCGCTCCATTTTGCGAAGGGAATACGAAAGCAACTGAGAAGTAATGGTGCATGGTTCCATCCACCGGAGTCAGTATGTAGACGCAGATGAAGAAACCAAGTTATTTATGTAAATCTCTCATACGTTTAATGCAAATGAGACACTAAACTGAGCTCGCAAATTCCATCTGCTGGGTGCAAATGAAACGAAACAGAAGCGGTGTGAGGTTCGTCGCCGAGAATTTGCATAATGAGAATAGCGGGGAAGGGAAGGCGATGAAAAGCACCGCAGCTGTCGAGTAACATTATTACGTGTAGCTGTTGGTAACGGGCGTGACAGCCGTCGGCTGCGCAACCGATAGCTAAATGACAGGGCCTTATGCTGAATGGCTTGTCGTGAAAATTGTCGATACGATGTTCGAGTGTGCGCTGTCAAATTATTTAAGTTTCTTATTGCACCAGATGAGAGTATTGTTCCACATTGGCGATGCAAACTTAAGAAAGAAAATAACTTCCCCATGACGTGTCACTGTCAAGTAACATACAGGATGTATCAAAAGGAATCATCCGATTTTTAAAAAATCATAAGTCCTACATTATTTGAGATACGGGCGTGAACAAAAAACTTTCGGAAAGAGCAAACTCTCGAGCTTTACATCGTTCCCACTTGGTGGCAGCACTGAGCCCCCACTTTAGTTCTAGTAAAAACGGTGTCACGACAACAGAAAGCATTTTGCGTTCTACGTTTTGCGCAATGCCGGTCAGCAATAGCTGTGCAGCGTGACTTCCGTTCGAGGTGTGGTGTGGATCCTCCTACAGCGCAGAGCATTAGACGATGACATGAAAAATTCCGAGAAACAGGTTGTTTGTGTAAAGGCAAATCGCCGGTCCGTCCCTGAGTATCTGACACAGATGTCGAAGGCATCCGCCATAGTTTCACAAGGAGTCGGCAGAAATCCGTTTGCCGTGTAGCTCGACAGCTCAAAAAACCCCGATGTCCATATGGCGTGTGTTGCGTCGACGTTTACACACGAAACCATGTAAAATTCAGCTACATCAAGCTCCTCGTGAAGGTGACACACAACAACGTGTGGAGTTCTGTAATTTCGTTCTTGGTAAGACAGAGTATGACAGTTTTATTCGACGCTTAGTGTTTAGTGATGAGATAACATTCAATTTAAATGGAAAGGTGAACCGTCATAATGTAAGAATATGGGGTCGGAGCAGCCACATGAAGTAGTACAACGTGAGAATAGATATTCAAAATTTAACATGTTGTGGGCAGTTTCACGGTAAAAGTTGTATGGTCCATTATGTTTTGCCGAGAGCACTGTTAAAGAAAGCGCATATCTTGATATGCTTGAGAACTTTCTTTTCCCACAGTTGAAGACTGATTCGAACGACTTCATTAACCAAAGGGACGGGGCACAATCACACTGGCATCTGGTTGCGCGAATTTTTAAATCAAAGGATTATACAACGATCGATCGGTCGCACTGGACCAAACGATTCATCCTAACATTACTGGCCTCCAAGGTCACCGGTCCTGACTATATGTGATAATTTCTTGTGGGGGTTCATAAAAGACTCTGTTTGTGTGTCTCCGTTACCAACAACAATGTATGAACAGAGACATCGCATAACAGCAGCTGTGAAAGTTGTAACTCAAGATATGCTGCAGTGTGGAAAGAATTTGAATACCGCATTGACATATGCCGTGTGTCTCAAGGGGGCTTACTAAACACGTATAAAAAAGTATGAAAATATTTTTTTCAGACTGTTTTCGAAAGAACAGAAACCATTGATGACCGAGCAGCTTCTCTAGAATAAACGATAACAATTGAACCACTCTGCTGCCGACAGGTGTTGTTGATATACCTCGATGGGGACAGCTGAAAATGTGTTCCCCGACCGGGTGCCGCCACATTTTCAGCTGTCCCCATCGAGGTATATCAACAACACCTGTCGACAGCTGAGGGTTTCAATTAACTATTATTCATTATATATGTTTATTAGTTTCATAAATATAGACATGCTACATCGGATGATTCTTTTTGATACGCTCTGTAGTTCGTTGAAACTTGGACCACACAGCGGCCAGAAAACAGTTGCAGTATAGTACATAACGTAACTGAAAGAAATACACAATGAGACGAACAGAAATGATAGTTTTATTCACCATGATTCATTACAGTCCCCTGCATATTACAAACGGAAGTGATTGTTCCTTAAAAGGGTGCATGATCACCATGGACGGCAATGCATAGTCTGCAATGTGCTCCCATGCTGACCACAAAGTTCGTAATGAGTCCTTGCGGCGGACCGTTCCATTCATCCACCAACGTGGTTACCTAGTGCTGAATGGTCGTTGGTACATGTGGACATGCTGCGGTACTTCTCCACAACACATCCCACATCTGTTCGGGTTATGGGTAGGCCAGTCAAGTCGCTGGATACCTTCCCCTTCAAGAGCTCCTCCGTCAGAGCTTGTCCTTGCGGTATCAGATTCTCGTCCATGAAAATGAAGTCTGGGTAGAACGCACCCCTGAAGAGACGCACATATGGAAGGAGTACAGTGTCACACTAGCCTAAGCGCAAATTGAGGCTCGTATAGTACGTGTGACGTGACACGACACTACAGCGCGACGCGCATGTTCCGCACATGTCACGCTGGTCCTGCACATATAGCGACGCGTATATGTACTCCTCCCCCCTATGAACCATGGACCTGGCCGTTGGTGGGGAGGCTTGCGTGCCTCAACGATACAGATAGCCGTACTGTGGGTGCAACCACAACGGAGGGGTATCTGTTGAGAGGCCAGACAAACGTGTGGTTCCTGAAGAGGGGCAGCAACCTTTTCAGTAGTTGCAGGGGCAACAGTCTGGATGATTGACTGATCTGGCCCTGTAACACTAAAATAACGGCCTTGCTGTTTTGGTACTGCGAACGGCTGAAAGCAAGGGAAAACTTCAGCCGTAATTTTTCCCGAGGGCATGCAGCTTTACTGTATAATTAAATGATGATGGCGTCCTCTTGGGTAAAATATTCCGGAGGTAAAGTAGTCCCCCATTCGGATCTCCGGGCAGGGACTACTCAAGAGGACGTCGTTATCAAGAGAAAGAAAACTGGCGTTCTACGGATCGGAGCATGGAATGTCAGATCTCTTAATCGGGCAGGTAGGTTAGAAAATTTAAAAAGGGAAATGGATAGGTTAAAGTTAGATATAGTGGGAATTAGTGAAGTTCGGTGGCAGGAGGAACAAGACTTTTGGTCAGGCGAATACAGGGTTATAAATACAAAATCAAATAGGGGTAATGCAGGAGTAGGTTTAATAATGAATAAAAAAATAGGAGTGCGGGTAAGCTACTACAAACAGCATAGTGAACGCATTATTGCGGCCAAGATAGACACCAAGCCCACGCCTGCTACAGTAGTACAAGTTTATAGGCCCACTAGCTCTGCAGATGATGAAGAAATTGAGAAAATATATGATGAGATAAACGAAATTATTCAGGTAGTGAAGGGAGACGAAAATTTAATAGTCATGGGTGACTGGAATTCGACAGTAGGAAAGGGTAGAGAAGGAAACGTAGTAGGTGAATATGGATTGGGGCTAAGAAATGAAAGAGGAAGCCGACTGGTAGAATTTTGCACAGAGCATAACTTAATCATAGCTAACACTTGGTTCAAGAATCATAAAAGAAGTTTGTATACATGGAAGAACCCTGGAGATTCTAAAAGGTTTCAGATAGATTATATAATGGTAAGACAGAAATTTAGGAACCAGATTTTAAATTGTAAGACATTTCCAGGGGCAGATGTGGACTCTGACCACAATCTATTGGTTATGAACTGTAGATTAAAACTGAAGAAGCTGCACAAAGGTGGCAATTTAAGGAGATGGGACCTGGATAAACTGAAAGAACCAGAGGTTTACAGAGTTTCAGGGAGAGCATAAGGGAACAATTGACAGGAATGGGGGAAAGAAATACAGTAGAAGAAGAATGGGTAGCTTTGAGGAATGAAATAGTGAAGGCAGCAGAGGATCAAGTAGGTAAAAAGACGAGGGCTAGTAGAAATCCTTGGGTAACATAAGAGATACTGAATTTACTTGATGAATGGAGAAAATACAAAAATGCAGTAAGTGAAACAGGCAAAAAGGAGTACAAACGTCTCAAAAATCAGGTCGACAGGAAGTGCAAAATGGCTAAGCAGGGATGGCTAGAGGACAAATGTAAGGATGTAGAGTCTTATCTCAAGAGGGGTAAGATAGATACTGCCTACAGGAAAATTAAAGAGACCTTTGGAGAAAAGAGAACCACTTGCATGAATATCAAGATCTCAGATGGAAACCCAGTTCTAAGCAAAGAAGGGAAAGCAGAAAGGTGGAAGGAGTATATAGAGGGTCTATACAGGGGCGATGTTCTTGAGAACAATATTATGGAAATGGAAGAGGAGGTAGATGAAGTTGAAATGGGAGTTATGATACTGCGTGAAGAGTTTCACAGAGCACTGAAAGACATAAGTCGAAACAAGGCCCCGGGAGTAGACAACATTCCATTAGAACTACTGACAGTCTTGGGAGAGACAGGCCTAACAAAACTCTACCACCTGGTGAGTAAGATGTATGAGACAGGCGAAATACCCTCAGACGTCTAGAAGAATTTAGTAATTCCAGTCCCAAAGAAAGGAGGTGTTGACAGATGTGAAAATTACCGAACTATCAGTTTAATAAGCCACAGCTGCAAAATACTAACGCGAATTCTTTGCAGACGAATGGAAAAACTGGTAGAAGCTGGCCTCGGGGAAGATCAGTTGGGACTCCGTAGTAATGTTGGAACACGTGAGGCAATATTGACCCTACGACTTATCTTAGAAGAAGGATTAAGGACAGGCAAACCTACGTTTCTAGCATTTGTAGACTTAGAGAAAGCTTTTGACAATGTTGACTGGAATATTCTATTTCAAATTCTGAAGGTGGCAGGGGTAAGATACAGGGAGCGAAAGGCTATTTACAATTTGTACAGAAGCCAGATGGCAGTTATAAGAGTCGAGGGACATGAAAGGGAAGCAGTGGTTGGGAAGGGAGTGAGACAGGGTTGTAGCCACTCCCCGATGCTATTCAATCTGTATATTGAGCAAGCAGTAAAGAAAACAAAAGAAAAGTTCGGAGTAGGTATTAAAATCCATGGAGAAGAAATAAAAACTTTGAGGTTTGCCGATGACATTGTAATTCTGTCAGAGACAGCAAAGGACTTGGAAGAGCAGTTGAACGGAATGGACAGTGTCTTGAAAGAAGGGTATAAGATGGACATCAACAAAAGCAAAACGAGGATAATGGAATGTAGTCGAATTAAATCGGGTGTTGCTGAGGGAATTAGATTAGGAAATGAGACACTTAAAGCAGTAAAGGAGTTTTGCTATTTGGGGAGCGAAATAACTGATGATGGTCGAAGTAGAGAGGATATATAATGTAGGCTGGCAATGGCAAGGAAAGCGTTTCTGAAGAAGAGAAATTTGTTAACATCGAGTATTGATTTAAGTGTCAGGAAGTCATTTCTGAAAGTATTTGTATGGAGTGTAGCCATGTATGGAAGTGAAACGTGGACGATAAATAGTTTGGACAAGAAGAGAATAGAAGCTTTCGAAATGTGGTGCTGCAGAAGAATGCTGAAGATTAGATGGGTAGATCACATAACTAATGAGGAGGTATTGAATAGAATTGGGGAGAAGAGGAGTTTGTGGCACAACTTGACTAGAAGAAGGGATCGGTTAGTAGGATGTGTTCTGAGGTATCAAGGGATCACCAATTTGGTACTGGAGGGCAGCGTGGAGGGAAAAAAATGGAGAGCTGCTTGAAACCAGCCTCAGGACTGAAGACCACAACAACATCAACATATGTACTTCGCACATACCGATTAGCGACGCTCTGCGCTGACACAACCGAAGCGCGTGCACCCTGTAGTCTTTCCCAAATGATTTTACAGGAACCATTCAGGGAAAATACTAGATTTTGGCTTTGCTTGTAGCGTTACATTTCAGCTTAGTGGCGAAGTGCCAATCATCTGGCGAATGGTTATATTTTTTGTGATATACGCATTTTAGTAAGCCACCACGAAACATTCAAAAAGTTTGCAATGAAAAATAGTGTTCTCAATAATTTTTTGTTTGGTGCGTAATTCACCATATGTTGCTGCCTAAGATATGTAGCTAACATATTGAATTTTTCTTTAGACTTGGAAGGACGCCTCTATCTGTCTCCAATGTCTAGATCCTATGTAGCGCATCCACTCTCTATCTCACGCCCAGGGGAATAAAATGTTCACAACGTCCCTCATATCTCCTAAGCCGCTCGAGACACTGAAACGAGATTTCGGCGAATGATGGCACACAAGGAGGAGAGTACTTCGCCAGTTCGTAAAAGCACTGAACTTTCTTATTTAAGACGATATATGAGAAGTTGTACTTTCTGTCTTATTTTTTCATTCAGTCACTGTAATTCTTTAAGAGTTATCGACAGCTAGTGAGCCATGAGTTTCCTAGTGTGAAAGTAAACATGAAATTTCTTCTCTTATGTTACTGCAATCCGAAGCAATGAGATTTTTGTAAGCTATTGAGCTCACTGGTCGCCAATCACTTGTTTAATGAGACACTGTTCCAGAACTCTGTCACAATAGCTGCTGCAAAAATGAGTTTGTGCAAATTATACTGTGTTTTATCAAAAGAAGTACAACAAAAGAAATGTGTCCGTTATTCATAAATGGTGATAATCCTTTTGAATGAGATAAGGTTAACAATATCCCCAAAAATAAACCACTAATTCTGTTGCAATTTTGGTTGTATCCCATAACCCATCGTAGTTTTAACACTTAGCGACTGGAATGGAAACTTACCAAAGGATTTTATTCCTTTTCTTCGTCTGAGCAGTATTAAAATAATGACGAGTATACCTGTCAGGCGGAATGACACATACATGAGAGAACCTGGATACTCACCTACTCCTTGCCAAACAGAGAACGTGTGATTCTCGAATAAAATAGTTGTAATTGAGAAAAGGAAACAATTGATAGGTGGCGCAACACAATGGGCAGTCTATCGTCAGTAGTGGAGAATATGAGCGCGACAGCAATTTGGAAGCTAGTCAAGTGTATTTTGTGAGAGGAAGAGTTCACGTCGTTCGAAAAACATTGTCGCGAAAGTGGATATGCATTTGTCAGCAATACATTTCAACAATTTAAATATATCATATCCACCACACTCTTCCAAGATACTCATACTTTCGGAATAATACGGACCACTACTTCATTTGTGTAGTTTGTTGTAGAATTAGTTTATTAATGCTGATAGTGTCCGCCCCCGGTAGCTGAGTGGTCAGCGCGACGGACTGTCAATGCTAAGGGGCCGGGTTCGATACCCGGCTGGGTCGGAGATTTTCTCCGCTCAGGGACTGGATGATGTATTGTCTTAATCATCATCATTTCATCCCCATCGACGCGCAAGTCGCCGACGTGCCGTCAAATCGAAAGACTTGCACCAGGCGAACAGTCTCCCCGACGGGAGGCCCTAGCCACACGACATCTCATTTCATTTCAATGCTGATAATGCGTATGCAACCGCTGAAATGCTTTTGCTCGTCATGACGAGCCGATTAAAACGTCATTATTCATGAGGGCTTCGCGACTGTTTCTAGGATGAAGTGGAAATTTGATGTCGATATGTATGTAGTACAATGTCTTTTATTTTATCCATATCCAAATAATGGTAGTAAAACTTACGTACTTCATATCTCGAACGCTTTTAGCAGGAACACAAAGGAGCACACCTGTGGATATTACGCCTTTTCGACTTTTTGTAACAGACCGTAGAGATGTGTCAGCACAATAGGTAACAAGTACATAACATTGTTATCCCTTCCTACCTTGATTCTAGACCACAAGATTTTATATTACTTACCTCCTTATTCACTACCTTCACGATGGATCGCAGTCCGCTGTGGCCGAGCGGTTCTAGGCGCTTCAGTCTGGAACCGCGTGACTGCTAAGGTCGCAGGTTCGAATACTGCCTCGGGCATGGATGTGTGTGATGTCGTTACGTTAGTTAGGTTTAAGTAGTTCTAAGTTCTAGGTGACTGATGACCTCAGATATTAAGTCCTATAGTGCTCAGAGCCATTTTTTGAACGACGAACCGTCAGTCTCTACTTACGATCTGAAAACGTTGTGGAGGCAGAAGATATAATCCCAGTGGCAATGGCTCACCAGTTATTGACTGGGCATTGTTCTTGACAAAATAATAAAGAAAACAAAAAACTATACAGATATATGTAACCGAAAATTATTATGTTCTAACGGAAAGAGATGGAGCGCTTAAACGGCGGAAAAGTAAACACTACACAGTGACAATATAATTCTGTATACCGTAAGGCTGATTTTTTGGGTGGGCAATACTTCCGCTGCCTATATGCGCCATGCCGAAGTGAGCATACGGCAGGACTGCCTCCCGCTCCCCGCCTCTCCCCTCCCGCAGAGCTCACGTGGCGCGGCGAACTGTGCCACAACCACAACCACAACGCCGCGCTACCTGACGCAGGCGTGTGTCACGTCACAGTCGCGTCGCGTCGCAGTTTGGGCGGTCCCATTTGAAACTGTGAAGTTACAAAAAAGCGCACTGGGCTGCACTGCACCAGACGCGCCATACGCATCTTAGTTTACGCCTAGCTTAACGTTGAACGATGAGCGTAATGTGGTCAAAAATTTGAGGGTCAGTACGCCATTTCAACATCATACCTCCCCAACAACATGACGCATGGACTACCAAAATGACGTTGTTCGATAGTTTTCTTTGGTGTATTACGTGTTCCCATCTCTCAAGATGTAAGGGAACGTCCAGCATTATCGAACATGATTGTTTTGGTGATCCAAAAGCTATTGTGGAAAGGCAATTGTTGCTTGCATGGACACACTGACTTCCAGATCCTTGAACACGGCTCACTTTCCAGTCTACCATATTTTGACACTGTACTCCTTCCCCCCGTGTGTCTCTTCAGGGGCGACTTCACCCCTGACTTCATTTTTACGGATGACACCCGCGACCGCATCGAACAGCTCAGGTGGAAGGAGTCTTGGAATAAGTGGATATTAGGAGAATAGATTGGCCTGCCGGATCCCCGACTTACATCCTCGCGAGCACGTATGGTATTGGCTGGAAAGACGTATTGCAGTGTTACCATATTGTAAGGGAACAATACCCTTTACATACAATCTTTGGATCGATTATGCGCGGGCAACAGAGTATACAGTTCTAATTGTTGCATGCGACCGAGCGTGGGGGCAGCAGCGTTCACGTACAGCTGATCGTTTTGTGTTAGCAGGAGAGCCAACACAATGTTACGAGTGGAGTCCGAAATGCACGCGTTTTAGCTCACGCACCCTGGCGTGAGGAGGCAATAACTATACTGACGTGAGGCCTGGAACATGACAAGGAATGAGAATTCAGGAAGCGGACGTAACTAGTTTGATACTTAACTTTTATCCATTAATGATGAACGTCGCTCTTGACGGTACATGAGTCACAATATTATCTGTTCAGAATACATTCTTGAAGATATTACTTATAGTAACAGATAGTCCCTCATTGGAAGCAGTACCGTACAGGCAGAGCTGGTGGTCATGCGTAGCGCTATTGTCTAACGGTTCACAATCTGTTGGAAGTGATGTTAATTGTGTCGGTTAACATCAATGCTCGTATGGTTAACGTAAAAAGTGTTCTATAGTAAAATCCACGAACTGCTAATTTCGGTAGTATATCACCCGGCATCAGTTACAATAATGGGTAAAGTTAACGCAAGGAAGCAGCCTTCCAGCGTACATCAATTAAATGCAGGCCACCCGTTGACAAAAAGAAGAGTATTCAGTGCGCAGACACTGCATATGGCGATACGTGTCCAGACTTCGGTTTCAGGGCAACTTTGGATACGGAAAAGGCCTCACAGCAATTGGTGAGTCCTCAGAAATTCAGCGCAGCATCGCTTCGAGTGTAATTCGATTCAAAAATGGCTCTGAGCACTACGCGACTTAACTTCTGAGGTCATCAGTCGCCTAGAACTTAAAACTAATCAAACCTAACCAACTTAAGGACATCACACACATCCATGCCCGAGGCAGGATTCGAACCTGCGCCGTAGCGGTCGCTCGGTTCCAGACTGTAGCGCCTAGAACCGCACGACCACTCCGGCCGGCAATTCGATTCAACGTTGTATATGAGTGGCTGGGAAAGGAACAGCAACGGTGTTAATAACGTTTAATGACGTGGAAGAAATTTTTTAATTAGTCTCAAACTTTAACTTATAACAAACAGTGACTGTTGATAACATTGTTAACACAGCCGACACGAAGCAAATCGGTAGTGTTGTGTATGAGCAAGGAGAGTTTAACGATTCAGTAACCGGAGAGCACAGGAATGTGCTAGAAAATACCAGACAGCGGTAAACAGAAGACAACGGTATTGCTGGCCTTGATCTGCCTAAGCCTAGTCCAAAATCACTGGCTGTTAATAAACGGGAAACACTATTATTTGTGATGATTTCTTTACTCAGTTATTATGAAAAATAGAATTAATTATGGATGATAAAAGCAAGGCATCTCAAAGGCAATTAGAATCCATTGGGGAAAAAAAGTGAGAGCAGAAGCAAACAGATCCGGGAGAAAATCGAAACTAAATTGAACACATTAACAGATACTGTTAATAATTTGCGAACCGAGCTTACTAAGACGTTCGATGAAAAACATGATCAACTCGGAGAGGAATGTAAAGTCAAACACGAAGAAATAAAAACCAAAATCCAAGCATTTTGGACCCGCATTGACGAAAAACGCAGGCAAATAACCGAGGTGGTTAGCAAAGCACATGAGAAAATACGGGTACAAAGAGACGAAATGAAGAATACATCAAAAAAGGACAAAGAATTGGTGAGTATAATGGTTAACGGCGTACGAACGTAGTCCAGCGAATTGAACGATGAAGTAGATAAAAATCCGTAACATAATTACTGGCAGTGACGAAAAGTCAATCGCATTTAGTAAAGAGAATTTGAATGACGAAATTAATGCTGTGATACCCGAAGCAGATAACAGCAGTGTTGGAGCAACGCATGTAATTCTTGCCAGTGGACTGAGAACCCGAAATTTCCAGATCTGTGATCCGACACAAGTTACTCATGCTGTTGCATTTATTAAGGAGTTTAAACACGCATTTCTGAAGCCTTACAATGAGAATGCTAAAATTTACGCTTGCGTCAGTCGCATTAAAGGTGAAGCGCATGTGTGGCGTATCCGAGAGTCCGAAGATCACCATAGTATGAAGAATGTGAGTCGGCATTTTTAAATAAATAATGATCTAAAGAGAAGCAGTGGGACGTTAAATAAAATATTCTTAGTTACTTGTCAGCGACGCATTATGGGAAGGTAATTTTCATCCGCAAGTTTTGCACTTCAGTTTGTTTACAAACTGCCATATATGCTGGCTTCACCTTAAGCATTTTTGTGTACACTGAAGATTAGTTCACAAATACGGAATGCTGTGTATTGTCATATCTTTGTCAAAGTAAAGAGCACTTTTCGCAGAGACAACAGGATCTGCAGAAAGACTGCACTGGGTATACACAATCTTATAACTCATTAGAGTCGGCTTTGTTGCGTGCGTGATATATGGAATCAATTTTTCCATTGCGGGCATTCTGAAACTTCTCAATACCTTCACAAATAGGTATAGAAATTCGAAAACAATAGGACTTACACGAAGAAGAAGAAAATCTTGTCTGCAAACATTCTTGACGAATCAGACCAGACTATGCCTAACACAAATCAGTTTTCTTACACTGTTTAGCTACATTACTTTCTGGCACACTTAATGATGTAAGCAAAGTGGTATAAATGAAACGATATGTACCATGGAAAACATACATATCGCCTGATGTGCAAGAGACATATCCAGTTAAAAAACTCACTCGCATTAAAGCTTATGAAATAGAATTAAAAAAAGCACTTATTCACATTCTAAACGTCTTCCAAATACACTGTTCTATGATACATGACAAATTATTTTGCCTTGGAAACCAGTGATCAACATGTACACAAGCAGACGGTGTTGAGAATCAGGAACAACTATCTGCCACGACCTCTTTGTAAACTGTAACTCTGTCCAACAGCCCAGACGTCACTGAAGCCTTCGAATCAAAATTACATCATCTGTATCAATTACTCAAGTCATTCTGTTTAATGTTCGTTAAAGCAGCTCATTTGAAATTCCAGCATCCTCTTAACAGCTTCGAAACATATTTCAACATCCAAAGGGTTCCAAAAATCGAATCTGCTGTGAAAGTTCTAGTGTTATGACCTGGAACGATGAATTGAATAAAAAGGTACAAAATTCGCTGCAATGGCGTTGCTTATTTGCAGACCTTTTGCATCCTGCGGGGAAACTTTGGCTCGTAAGGAGAAAAAAGATATCTTACCCACAAGTACATAGGTATCCCAATCGTGAAATTGATAGTACTTGTTGATGTGTTAGCTGGGTTATTGTTTAAATTTATGTAACTGAAAGCAAGATACAGAAGAAACCAACTGCTCGGGCGGACGAAAGAAATGACCGAGAGGTCTAATGAATTAAGCAGGTGTAAGTGAACATGGGAAAACTGTGGTCATCTCATTTTGTCATTGACATACATATGGTGGCCATGGTTGAAAATGTAATACACTTCTACACATGACATCAAGCAAATTCTGTGTCCAGTAATTGGAACATAACCGTATATTATGTTTGATATCGATCTTTAGTAGAACATATTGTGACGTCAAAGACAAGCAAGTATCTCGATCAGGATGACCGTGTTCTTTCCAACCAGCACATATTCCGAAAACCAACTCTCGAATTTCTCACAAGATATCCTGACGACCAAATGTCAGGCTAGTCATACAGTTGCATAGTGTCTTTATTTATGAAAAGAATGTGACTCAGAACCACACATTTGACCGTAAACGAAAGTGTGGGCATAGTGACTATCAAATTATATGTAAGACTCAATTGAGGATTTGGGGGCAGGTGGGAAACAGCATGTTATTATGTATGAAGAATCATCGAAAGGTTTTTGGGTAATCTAATATGCCTGCTTGGAAAGTTCTTTGGGATCTATTTACTTTTCGTATTGTACATTAATGATCTGACAGGTAATATTAACAGAACTTTTGCAGATGATACAGTTAAATATGATACAAGACTGCCTTAAAATGATTGAAATATGTAGTCAGAGCTGGAGAGAACTTCAAAGTGGGATGGTTGCTGGTAACTCTTTAAATGTTCAAAAACATAAAATTGTAAACATCACAAATCTCAGGAAAGTAGTAAGCAATGACTACTCGACCAATGAATCGGAACTAGAAGTAGTCATCAGAACCTGGATGTAATAAATTGTAAGAGTATGAAACGGAGTGATCACATAGGCTCATTCACTTGTAAAGCCTGTTGTTGAAAGAATACTGGGAAAACACAATGGGCCAATAACGAGGATTGCTTACAGAAGGCTACAATACTCCTGAAGTGCGTGGGAAAATTTTTGTACTGAACAGATACGACGAAAAGCACTCGAGTGGTCACGAGTTTGGGTGATCGAATGGAGAGCTTGGCTGAGATTCTGAGAGCCTTATCTGTCAGACGCTTGTAGATAGACGCTAACTGAATCACGACAGCCTATTCACAATATTTCAGAAAACAGTTTTCAGTGAGGAGTCTTGAAGTATATTATATTTCAAGAAAGTCAACTTATAATGTTGCAAGATACAGTTTTAAAAGTGGAGACTCTAGGAATACATTTGAAGCCTGTACCTGTTGTTCGTGGAGTTATCGCGAAGACAGCATTAACATAATTACAGAGAGCACAAAAATGGTTAATCAGTCATTCTTCCCGCTATCCATATACAAATGGAGAGAAGGAAAGTCAATGTATCGTAGAATGGGAAGTACTTACGGTCATGCCCTTCACAGTGGCTTTCAGAGTATTGTTGCCGATTTAAGAACATTTTGTGCAGAAAGACAAAGAAGATGCAGGCGATGTCGATAGAGGACAATTCTAGATACATGCACTTCATAATTTTGTCATTCCTGCTGAGTTTCAGGTTACTGTTAACTTTAACACGTATCACACCAGCTGACGAAGAAGACGTTTCTTAGCATTAGTTCGTCGCCAGTTTGTCTGCAACCTGAAAACTAACAAAACTAACTTTAGAACCCGAGCAGAAAACATTTAACAGGTCATTTTTTTTAATTTTTTTTATTTATTTATTGTTCCGTGGGACCACATTTAGGAGAAGTCTCCATGGTCATGGAAGAGTCAATACACGAAATTATAACACGATTGTAGAAACAGATAAAATGAAATATAAGAAACATATTCAGGCGACAAGTCGTTAGTTTAAATAAAGAAAATCAAGAATGTAACACTGGAATTTGCTTAATTTTTTAGCTCTGCCAGGAGCTCCTCGACAGAATAGAAGGAGTGAGCCATGAGGAAACTCTTCAGTTAGACTTAAAAGTGTTTGGGCTACTGCTAAGATTTTTGAGTTCTTGTGGTAGCTTATTGAAAATGGATGCAGCAGAATACTGCACTCCTTTCTGCACAAGAGTCAAGGAAGTGCATTCCACATGCAGATTTGATTTCTGCCTAGTATTAACTGAGTGAAAGCTGCTAACTCTTGGGAATAAGCTAATATTGCTAACAACAAACGACATTAAAGAAAATACATACTGTGAGGGCAATGTCAAAATTCCCAGACTATTGAATAGGGGTCGACAAGAGGTTTTCGAACTTACACCATACATAGCTCGAACAGCCCGTTTTTGAGCCAAAAATACCCTTTTTGAATCAGAAGAATTACCCCAAAAAATGATACCATGTGACATAAGCGTATGAAAATATGCGAAGTATACTACTTTTCGTGTTGAAATGTCACTTATTTCAGATACTGCTCTAATAGTAAATAAAGCGGCATTTAGTTTCTGAACAAGATCCTGAACATGGGCGTTCCACAACAGCTTACTATCTATCCGTAGGCCTAGGAACATGAACTGTTCCGTCTCGCTTATAACATGCCCATTCTGTCTGATTAAAATGTCAGTTCTTGTTGAATTGTGGGTTAGAAACTGTAAAAACTGAGTCTTACTGTGATTTAGCATCAAATTATTTTCCACAAGCCACGAACTTATATCATGAACTACATTATCTGATAATGTTTCAATATTACACACAAGATCCTTCACTACCAAGGTGGTGTAATCAGCAAACAGAAATATTTTTGAATCACCTGTAATACTAGAAGGCATATCATTTACATAAATAAGAAACAGCAGTGGCCCCAGCATCGACCCTTGGGGAACGCCCCATTTAACAGTGCCCCATTGGGACTGAACATCATTACCACTCTCAATATTGCGGAGGATTACCTTCTGCTTTCTGTTCTTAAAGTAGGAGGCGAACCAATTGTAAGCTACTCCCCTTACTCCATAATGTTCCAACTTCTGCAGTAATATTTTGTGGTCAACACAGTCAAAGGCCTTCGATAAATCAAAGAAAACACCTAACGTTCGCAACCTTTTATTTAATCCGTCCAAAACCTCACAGAGAAAAGAGACTATAGCATTTTCAGTTGTTAAGCCATTTCTAAAACCAAACTGTACATTTGACAGCAAATTATGTGAATTTAAATGCTGCAGTAACCTTGTATATACAACCCTCTCGATAACTTTAGCAAACACCGATGGCATAGAAATAGGTCTATAATTGTCAACATTATCCCTGTCTCCCTTTTTATAAAGTGGCTTCACTACCGAGTACTTTAATCGGTCAGGAAACCGACCACTCCTAAAGGAAAAGTTAACAGATATTGCTAAGTACTGAGCTAACATACGTGGAACAATACTTCAGTATTCTGCTAGATACCCCGTCATATCCATGAGAGTTCTTGGTCTTTAGTGATTTAATTATTAACTCAATCTCCCTCTTGTCAGTATCATGGAGGAGCATTTCAGGTAACAGTCTCGGAACACTTTTTTCTAAGAGCGCTATATGATTCCCTGTTGGGACTAGGTTTCTATTTAGTTCACCTGCTATATTCAGAAAGTGCTTATGAAGTACTGTACATATTTGCGACTTATCAGTAACACGGACATCCCCACTACGCACTGATTCTATATTCTCGACCTGTCTCTGCAGACCAGCCACTTCCTTTACGACTGACCATATGGTTTTAATTTTATCCTGAGACTTAGCTATTCTATCTGCATACCACATACTTTTTGCCTTCCTAATAACTTTTTTAAGCACCTTGCAATACTGTTTGTAATGGGCTGCTGCATTTAGATTTTGACTGTTTCTAACGTTTTGATATAATTGCCACTTTGTTCTACAAGATATTCTTATCCCTTTAGTCAGCCACCCAGGCTGCCTGTTTGTGCTAGTACCCTGTTTTGAACGTTCTAACGGAAAGAGCACGAGAAATGTCTTGAGGAAACCGTTATATTTATCGTCTACTGTATCAGCACTATAAACATCTTGCCACTCTTGTTCCTTGATAAGGTTTACAAAAGTCTGTACAGCAACTGGATCAGCTTTCCTAAAAAGTTGGTAACTATATTTAACATGAGTTGCAGCACAAAAATCTTTTAGACTTAAAATTTGTGCATCATGATCTGAAAGGCTATTCACCTTTTTGCTAACAGAATGCCCTTCTAATAATGACGAATGAACAAAAATATTGTCTATGGTTGTTCTACTGTTCCCTTGCACTCTCGTTGGAAAGAATACGGTTTACATAAGATTATATGAATTAAACAGGTCTACCAGCATCCTTTTCCTTGCACAATCACTTATACAATTAATATTGAAGTCACCACATATCACTAACTTTTTGTATTTCGTATAAAGTGAACCAAGAACCTCCTCTAGCTTTAGCAAAAATGTTGTGAAATCGGAGTCTGGGGATCTATAAATAACAACAGTAAGAAGTTTAGCTCCACTAAATTTAACCACACCTGCACAACATTCAAACACCTTTTCAGTGCAGTACTTTGAAACATCAATTGACTCAAATGGGATACCGTTTTCCACATACGTGGCTACTCCCCCACACCGCAAAGATCTCCTAGAAAAGCTGCAAGCCAATCTGTATCCTGGTAAAGAAAGCCTCTGAATTTTCTCCTTATTTAAGAAGTGTTCAGATATACCAATAATTTCAGAGTCAACATCTATAAGCAGTTCACTAACTTTATCTCTAATACCTTGTATATTTTGATGAAATATACTAATTCCCTCATTAATCGGATACCCAAGCTTTGTTGAAAGTGGTTTCTTTGTTAGAGAGACTTCCCTTAGGCAGGAATACCTGTCAGCTGACTTCAATCTAAAAAAGGTACAGCTCTAACACCCACAACTACCGGAATTTTCCCATGAGTTATCCCACCACCCACGCCTATGCTGTCACCTATAAGTTTTGCCAACCTCCCCTTCCCATACCTGTTGAGGTGCAGGCCATGTCTAGTGAAACCCGTCCTATTGATAGACTCCACCGACACCACTGAAATGTGACTCATGCCTTCTGTCATCAGCGCACCCCCAAGTCTCATGTTATTACGCCTGACGGCTGTATTAAGATGAGGCCGATCGTGACGCTGAAACAGTTCCACGAAATGCATATTCGTGTTGCCAGTCTGAGTGGCTATCTTTTCCAGGTCACCATCTATGTCATACTCCCCATCCCTATCAATACTATTACCAGCCCCACCCACAATCACTACCTGATCCTCTTTAGTAAAATCCCTACATAACCCCCCTACGTTAAAAGTCACCTGAGCCAATCCTGCATTATGCTTCACAATGCTGGTGACCTGGTACTCACTCCCCAAAACTTCCTGCAACTGCTGGCCTACACCTCTACCATGAGAACTACCTAACAGCAGAACCTTCTTCTTTCTCTCAGACTTTGCAACTGTCCTAGCCACCGTAACTGCTGAGGTCTGCTGCATACTTCCTACATCTACATCGCTTATCCAATACATTTTTGTCGATGGGGACACTTTTCAGAACCTTACGTCTTATTTAACGCGTTTCACACGATGCTGAGTGATTACTTAAGAGACAGAAAAGTATCTGGATATGCACACGGGGAGGACGTGTCCCAAAGTTCATGCAGAAAGCGCAGGTGACGTTGATAACGGGATTTCACCGGTGTGCTCTTTGACTACATTCATCTCAGTTTCAGAGTCTAGTAACAACACATCGCCTTCCATGTTAGTAAAAAAAAAATGAGGCAGTACTTCTCGGTTAAGTTTCGGACTTGAAATAAAACTATTATTTTCGCCCCGTGGACAAAAATTATTAAATTTTAGGTCCTATCAGAGGATTTCATATTTTGAGTATTCGCTACACAATGATATCAATATATCTAGCAAGCTACAAGATGTTGAGGAGACGATGACGTCGTTAGAAAGGAAATTTGGGATGTGAAACATGAACAGCCTTCGATTCATGTGGGTAATACGAATTAGACAAGGGCACATCCTGTTCGGTACGGATGGTATTAGGAATGTTACCTACTATGCTGAAATCTTGTTTATAATTTTAACAATGTTGAAACAAATACGAAAATATTCCACAACTACGATGTTGCGCAAGAGATACGGTTACTATAAGTCAGAGCGTATCCATGTGTTTGGCGGATACATTCTTAATCTACCTTTTCTGACTTAGAGAGGGAATGTAGAAGCTAGTGCCGTGTGAAGGATGATGACACAGCCGATGACCGTGGGATGGCACCTGGATTCCTAAGATGAATGAGGGGGAAAAGCTCTACATTTATGTAGGACCTGCAGTGTGAGATGTTATTTTTCTTTCGACATTAGCTACATTTATGTGCAAGAGACAGTGGGTGGAAGGGAGCGGGAGAGCGAGAGAGAAAGAGAAAGACTAAGAGAAAGAGAAAGAGAGAAAGAGAGAGTGGGGCTGTACATGTGGATTTGTGGTTATTGGACACGAGATAGGCTGATCTGCTATATACAGTTAAAATGTTGCATGTAAGCCTAAGCAAACACGCGTGACAGTACGTTTGTTCAACCAATACAACACAGTCTCCCGCGATGCGAATCCTATGGGCAGCAGTCGAGCAAAATGGAAATATTTCCTCTGCATGGGACACTTCCATAAGGTTAGGCAAAAAATGTTTCATGTTGTATCTCTGGGGCGTGTATACGTTGCTCGCACAATCCTATGATGGAATATTGACATGTTGCGTACACTTGATCTTGATGGTGCTGCAACTCGTCTACTCACCTTTAATACATGACAGAGAGGACAATATCGAAAAATCGGCATAAAAATGTGTAACAAGCAGGAAAAATACGCTCACGACTCTTTACGAAGACACAAAAGGGGGCTTAAAATGTGTGAAGCAACAAAAGATGTGGTAATTGTAACTATTGAGGTGAGGTGTTATTATTAGAGGAGGTCATCGGTAATTATCCTTCTTGTAAGAAGTCGGTTAGGGCTGTCAGTGACGCATTTTATCCACAAATTCTTGCCCAGAAGCAATTTGTCACAACTAGATACTGATCGCCACTCCATATACAAATCTGATTACGCACCCATTTATTCCGAAAGTCTTACCGATCAGCCTATAAATCGCATGGTACGTGGCAGGTTTATATTACGAGTTGTTCACAATTACTTATTTCAAAACTAGTGATGTAAGGAGACCATTTAAGCGTAGGATCGTCAAAACTTATCTAATCACAAGCAGCCTACGTGATAAATGTTGAATCTACGTACATATGGAAATCGTAAGGTGTCTGTCTGCACTTCGCGTCGAATAATACGTGAAGCTCGCTTCGAAACAGAACTGGACCCATTGTGTGAGATGTCGAAACACATTTAATCTGAAAGGTGGACATGAGACTTTACTTGAATATAACACATGAATCGAGTTTGCTGCATGCGAAGTTGACACTAACCGTTAAACGACAAACCGCAGTTGGAGATAAAATCCATTACACTGTGCCTTTTATCAATACCGACAGCTGATGTTCTGTCAGACTTGTTTAGAAACATCCAATAAAAGCAATACCGCCTCAAGCCTTTACAGCTACTGGATCCAGAGAGACTTGTTTCGTTCTAAATTGCGCTGTCTGGACCCTAGAGTTGTGAGTCTAACGTGACAGTAGAAACGTGGAGGGGCATAGATGGTCGCAAAGCTGAACACTCATTTCAACATACAGGGAGACGAGAAGAGACTGGGGTCGGGGCTAATGAGATACATTTCAAAATGATTACACGCCCCCTCATGCACTCGAGCCTTCGTAGTATTTTTAAACATGAGTCTCCTGGCTGACGTGAGAAGATGTAAATAGGACGTGAAAATAATATAGCGGGTACAAAACTATTATCTCAGGCGGTTCGAAGACGCACAAAACGTGTGCAAACCCTGAGAAACTCTGAAATGCCCTTTTAATGACTCGGTCCGTTTCTAGGTACAATATATGGAAAGAGAAGAAAAAGTGCAAATATTGACTTGTGTCGTCAGTTAACAGGATATAATTACCAGATTTGTTCAGTCTATTAATTGTATTTAAGTTATTAAGATACCTTCCTGATTCAGACATAGAGCCCCACATCTCAGCCTTGGCTTAAGGTTTTATAATCACATGTTGGCAGTAATTCCTCCATTAGTAAAAGTAGGTCAGGAAGATGCTACAAAATCTAATACTTCTCTAATACAAAAGGTCAGAATCTAATTAGAACAATTACTACCTTTCTCAACTTATAGACGAGGTATGGACAACCTGTAAGCGTACAGAATGTAAAATGTAAGATAACTATCGTAGCGTCGATGTCTAGGAATGTCGGTAACAGCTTTTGATTAGTCACATTAACGGTTAGAGATGAAACAAGTAGAGGGATAAGTATCTGTACGTCGCGTGATATATGGCTAGCAGTTTCAACTTTTTCACCAAACAGAACACACAGTTCTAAAGTGTTCCTCTCATATGTATGTCATAATGAAACGTACTTTGAAATGTCTCATATCGCTCTTTGTATTGATAGAGAACTGCAGATGAGTAATAAACAGAATTATTAAGCAGAGCCATGACGTCGGAAAGTCTTTTTCTGAGAACAGGATGCTGCTTTAGCATCCAGACCAAACGCAGCAGTTCGCTGTAATTGTCTGAAGAAATTTACTGTTTACTCCGGAGCAGCAAGCTTTTCGTAGAACTGTGACCCAGAGTATAATCCAAGCGCAAGGGAAAATATTAACTAATTCCCGAGGTGCCACTTTTATCTGACTTAACAGTAAACAGGGCGCGGGATTAGCCGAACGGTCTGAGGCGCTGCAGTCATGGACTGTGCGGTTGGTCCCGGCAGAGGTTCGAGTCCTCCCTCGGGCATGGGTGTGTGTGTTTGTCCTTATGGTAATTTAGGTTAAGTAGTGTGTAACCTTAGGGACTGATATCCTTAACAGTTAAGTCCCATAAGATTTCACACAGTAAACAGGGAAAAACAGCTTGAAGTTCCATTCATTTCTACACAAAGCGGAAAATGTCGCTGTGCTTTCTTGCTAGATATACCATAGGTCAAACGCGAAAGGCCGTGGTGGACGCTGAAACTGTTAGTTAATGTCGAGTGAAGTCACCGAGTATTAAACATGTGAATCGTGGAAACACCAGAACAAAAAAAGACAGCCTTTTCGGGTAAATAGGGAAATACTGGTAGCGTAGTGCGCTCTTTATGTTATCGACAGATTTCCAAGGATATCATAGATACACTACTCTGATAGGATTTCAACAAGCGTTCTACTTCGAGACTGCCAGGAGTCTTTGTAATGAATTTTGACCAATTAGCTGAACACATCGTTTCACAATTCCTTACATTTGACAACTTTACGCTATCTGATCAACAGAATCCAAACACCCGTAAAAACATACGTTTTTCATAGTAGGTGCTTTGGGCTGCCACCTACTGCCAGGTAGTACACATCAGTGACCTCAGTATTAATTAGAAGTCGTGAGAGAGAAGAATGAGGCGCTCCGCGGAACTCACGGACTTCGGATGTGGTCAGGTGATTGGGTGTCACTTGTGTCAACGTCTGTACGCTATATTTCCACACTCCTAAACATCGCTAGATACACTGTTTATGATGTGATAGTGAAGTGGAAATGTGAAGGGACACGTATAGCACAAAAGCGTGCAGGCCGACCTCGTCTCTTGACTGACAGAGACCGCCGACAGTTGAAAAGGGTCGTAATGTGTGATAGGAGGACTTCTATTCCAACCATCACAGAAGTATTCCAAACTGCATCAGGATCCACTGCAAGCACTATGACAGATAAGCGGGAGGTAAGTAAACTTGGATTTCATGGTAGAGCGACTGCTCGTAAGCCACACATCACGCTTGTAAATGCCAAACGACGCTTCGCTTGGTGTAAGGAGCGCAAATATTGGACAATTGAACAGTGTAAAAACGTTGTGTGTAGTGACGAATCACGGTACACAATGTGGCGATCCGATGGCACTGTGTAGGTATGGCGAATACACGGTGAACATCATCTGCCAGCGCGTTTAGTGCCAACAGTAAACTTCGGAGGCGGTGGTGTTATGGTGTGGTCATATTTTTCATGGAGGGGACTTGCACCCCATGTTGTTTTGCGTGGCACTATCACAGCACAGGCCTACATGGATGTTTTAAGCACGTTCTTGCTTCCCACTGTTGAAGAGCAACTCGGGGATGGCGATTGCATGTTTCAACACGATAGAGCACCGGTTCATAATTCGCGGCCTGTGACGGAGTGGTTACACGACAATAACATCCCTGTAATGGACGGACCTGCACTGATTCCTAACCTGAATCCTATAGAACACCTTTGGAATGTTTGGAACGCTGACTTCGTGCCAGGCCTCACCGACCGACATCGGTACCTCTCCGCAGTGCTGCACTCCGTGAAGAATGGGCTGCCACTCCCGATGAAACCTTCCAGCACCTGACTGAACGTATGCCTGCGAGAGTGGAAGCTTTCGTCAAGGCTAAGGGTGGGCCAACACCATATTGAATTCCGGCATTACCGATGGATGGTGCCACGAACTTGTAAATCATTTTCAGCTAGGTGTCCCCATACTTTTGATCACGTAGTGTATGTCAAAATGAGAGGTGGTGTTGGTGTGTTTATTCTTGTGCTCTGTATTCCTGATGACGTTTTATCAGATAAACGGACAAATTTCAGTAGTTAAGCCTCAGTGGCACACCAAGCAGCTAGAACTCATCAAAGACCAAACGGTATTATAAGTAGACATTAATATAAATTTAGCGGTAAAACGCCTGATGATGGCGGAAAACGCAAAATGCCTCGTGGCAGTAAATATTTGTAAATGAAAAGTGACTGAAGCTGAGAATTTTTTTTATTTATAGTCTACAACGCTTGACATCGTGTTCTTCGAAATGCATTTCACGAGTAGATCTGGCTCAATTTCACATTACTGTTTTTCTGAACTTTATGTCTGCTGTTACAAATGAAGTAGGGTGAGCGTCGGTCCTCACACTCATAAATCGCTACGAACACGTATGATGTGATGATGGCTGCGAGTATTCGTTAAATATCCACACTACACTGTAAGTTGTGACATAATTATAATGAATTCTCGGCTGTTTTTGTCCTTATAATTGTAGTATATAGTGGAAGCACTCTATCTACTTCTAATCGAGCACTAGGCACTTTGTTCATCATAACCTAAATTTTCACTTAAGAAGAATTGATTGTGATGTAAAATGCCTGACGCTTCGTCTAAAACATGAAATTGCTTCACTTTACCGTCTCTTTTAGTATCAGGCTATTTACTCACATTTACTTTTTCAGCTCTCACGTTGTGATTCTGTTTCCTTTTTAGAATCTATGTCCAACATCATCAACATGTATTGGAAGTCAGAACCACCTCTTGCTCACCGTAACGTAATAGATCTTGTGGAAGACGACTTCCATAAACTACAACCAATGCCTGTCGCCAGAAGAAGGATGTTTAGGTCAATTGTGGTATTCCAGTCCAAGTACGAAGCCAAAGAACAACAATGTTGGAGAATTTCGTATACGCAAAGAAATTGCATTGCTATTAACTAATTCAGACGCCACTAACAAGGCGTCATTAGCTTCCGACGTCTTTTACCTGACAAAATTCGAATAAAGGTTAGTAATCTATTAATACAGCGCAATCGTTTGACGCTCACATCAGTCACATTTGGTCCCGTATGCATTCTGATATTTTATAGTGAATTTAGATTGTGTCTGTTTTTAGCCCTGTTTCCCCATGTCAATCTGGTTCCATGGCCGTATGAGGGGTGCTGCTAAACTGACATCCTACTGGCTATTTATACAAGTGCTTACTGCTTTATCGGAGCCCTACGATAAACGGAGGTGCAACCCCTCGGGCATCTCGGCTACGCGTGCAGTCTACATTGCCCCTGCACCACTCAGCATCGCGAGTTCTCCACGTCATAGTCACGGCCGGACACGAGGCGGCAGTACCAGCGCTGGCAGAGGCCTCCACTTCCGAAGGACCTATTCTCGTCCGCACAACACGTGACATCTAGTCTCACGAGTTTCCCGCCGCCGGCATCTATAAAGGCCGCTTCACGCGCGCCGTCGACCAGTTCTTGTGACTTTGAGAGCCTCCCCTGGCCTCGAGGCGGGTGTTATTCATTACCTTAGGATCCTATGGAAGCCCATCATTCTCAGCTTTCATCGTTGCTTCCTCCGAGGACTTAGACGACATTAAGCATAGATTTTTCTGCGCCTAAACATAACGAGATTCTCGGAACTAGGATTATTTCCCTGTAAGCGCGTTTTCTTTCAAGGATACTGGTGATGGTACTACATACCAGGCCGCGTTTAGATAACTGCTCTGTCAAGCATATGTGCAAGTATCTAGGGAGACGCTGTATTTTGTGCATTCTGAGCCGGCCAGGGTGGCCGAGCGGTTCTAGGCGCTACAGACTGGAACCGCACGACCGTTACGGTCGCATGTTCGAATCCAGCCTCGGGCATGGATGTGTGTGATGTCCTTAGGTTAGTTAGGTTTAAGTAGTTCTAAGTTCTACGGGACTGATGACCTTAGAAGTTATGTCCCATAGTGCTCAGAGCCATTTGAACCATTTAATCAGTATGTGTCTTGTAGTATCTGTTCGACCTCTTCCTGAAATAACCTACGCTTTCTGCAGTAGATCACAGGTTCGTCTTTGACATTCCTGCAGCGCTTCCATGAAGAGGAGAGGGAATTTCTTAACAGAATCGGGGCTGGGGACTACACATAGTTGTAAAATGTGTGATATATTATACTAAGGAACAGTCGAAACAGTGGATGCGCATTCATTCTCCAAATTTTACCAAAAAATTCAAGAGGTCCTCCCACGACGCTGCATGACCCCAAATTGGAAATGGAAGGAAGGAAAATCTCCCACATTATGGCTGGAAGATTTTTCAACATTCTATGTATAGTTCGGACTTGGCACAATGCGATCTACAAGTCTTAATCATATTAATGGCCGGTGTGGCATTTTAGTACTTTACAACCGACGATGAGCTCAGAGGTGCTGTCAGCAACTGGTTGAAGCACCCTTTGATGAAGGGATAAAGAAGCTGACATCATTGGACAAGAAATGCTTCAGTTTAGGTAGCGACTACGTAGGGAAATAAAGGGCATTAAGCTAACTGAAGCATGGCTCGGCTGGCGCCATGAAAAGCACTTTACAAGCTAGTGTCCCAAAACAACGTGCCTCAGGTAAAACGAACAGTTAGCTACGAGCAGAGTGACGAGTGCGTTCTCGCGTGCTTACTTTGGTAGCTATAAATGTGCACCAACTTCAGATAGCAGAGTATTTTCGTTTATGAGTAACTCTGTGTTGACATCACAGATGGCAGTCTTACTGAAGTGCATCTGAAACAATGTGTTTATGATGGAAGGTGAAAATATAAAATAATCCCTTAAAGTTGTTGTTTGTGATTTATACCTTTAATGTCATCTCAGACCTCACCTGAATCTGTGGACTAGAGCCCTGAACAGAATAAAACCAACTAACAAGAAGAGGTCCTCAGCGGTGAGATCGACTTTCTGAAATCATCTGCTGCTATGTAGATTAAAATCCCAGGTACCACACAATGCAGCCATTCACTCTGGTGGGCGCTTGTTTGCAATTAATTGGCGAAAAAATATATTCAAAATTTTGCATGGACGCTTAGTAACGTTAGAAAAGTCGCACGGTACCAACCACTTGTGTAGTGTAATGGAAAGACTTATAGTTTTATATGCAAGAGGTTGCTGGTTTGAATCTGGTCAGTTAAAGTAGTTCTTTTTTAATTTTTAAATCTATATCAAAATGTCTTTCATCCTCATTTCTATTGAATCAACTGATCTTTTTTGCTTCCATTCCTTTGTCCATAATTTTAATCTTAATATCAACTTCTTCATTTGCTTTCAGTTTTCTTCCTACATTCTTTTTCCACTTGAAATCTTTGTTCGCGCACTTTTAATTAATTTTATGACTTCCATTTGATGTATTTTGATTTATCACCCTGCTTTTCTTATTTAAAATTATTGAGTTTATTACATCTGTTTCTCATTTTGCTTGAATTGTAGGTTTGCTTATAAACGCTTCTTTCATTTGAATTTCATTTGCATTATATTTTCCAAAGTACAACATATATTTAGGTTATGTTACAAATGTTTGTATGACAAGTACTGTGCAAACAATGCACTCCTGGTAGCAAAAAATAAGTTTTTCACACCATTGCAAGTCAATATAAATAGATTTTTAACTGATATATCGGAATTTTCAAATAATTGGATATTATAATAGACAAAATTAAATTCATACCTGCAAAAATTCCGAGTGTAAAAAGAATGATATAAAGAAAAATAATGTGACAAAGGAATAGAAATTAGAAATTACACTCAATCCAATTAATTGAATAATAACAATGTTCAGAGTGATTGCGAAAAAAATTTAAAAATAAGAAAATGTGCTACACCTGACCAGGTTCGAACCCATAACTTCATGCATATGAAGTTGTCATACTATCCAATACACCAAGTAGCCCGTCAGTATAACATGCCTTTTGTAACCTTATTAGGCATCACGGAAAATTCCGACTTTATTTTCGTCAGTTACTCGCTGACGGGGGACCACCAGGGTGAATGACTGCAGAGTGTGATACCTAGGTCTTTAAGCTACATCACCGTATATTTGGTTTCAAAAAGTCGATCCGACAGCTATCTATCTGCTGATCCTCTGGCGACACTAGTTCTATATCGCAAGTTGATGCATTTCAGTCGCGATAATGACACTTCGTCCGCAGCTCAGATCTGCAGCAACACAGAAATATACCGGTTAACTTTTAACCAAATCTCCAGTAGCCACCACGATACTGTGTCTCCTCAGCCGCAAATAGCGCTGCTACCGCGGCACAGCCTCCCTTTCGCGAGTCACGTGCATGCGGCGGTACCTTCCGCTGGGCGAGTACTTAAGTCGCCGCCCGATCACTCTGCTGACAGTTCGCAGCCTTGGCTTTATGCCAACGGCTCCTAGCGCTTCCTCAGTCGGAGCTCTTTCACTAAGTGCACTCTACACTCCGCACCTACTCTGATGGAAAAACCGACATACAAGCCAGTGTGGCGTGTAAGTTGAACAACACCCCAAAGAAGGAGTTTTCTGACAGTTTCACAGGATGTTATGAACGTTCTATGTGACCTACTCAAGAGAATAGCACCATGTAGAGCGCTTGCTTGAAGCACTGCACCATCATAACTTCTTTGTGTTTTTTATTAATCTACACTAATGCTCATAAATTAAGAATAACTGATTAATTTGGTGCCACACAACATGGGACTACACAAAACTGACGCTAATAGCACAGGTACATAGGGAACACACACGACACAGATATGTAAGTCCACGGTATTGGTGATAAGTTGGAAAACCGTCCCGAAACACATGTGGTACAAAACGCCACTGTTTCCTGCGCATGTACCGCGACACCAGTAAGGGATATGATCACCGTGCACACGTAGACAGGCCGCACAGCGGGTTGACGTACTCTGGATAAGGTAGTCGAGCAGCTGCTGGGATATAGCCCCTCATTCTTGCACCAGTGCCTGTCGGAGGTCCTGGAGTGTCCTAGTGGTTTGAAGACGTGCAGTGATACGTTTACCAGGAGAATCCCAGACGCGTTCGATGGGGTTTAGATCTGGAGAACAGGCAGGCCACTACGATCGTCGTATATCTTCTGCTTCAAGGTACTCCTCCACGATGGCAGGTCGGTGGGGCCATGGGTTATCATCCATCACGAGGAAGGTGGGACCCACTGTACCCCTGGAAAGGTGTACATACTGGTGCAAAGTGACGTCCCGATACACCTGACCTGTTACGGTTCCTCTCTCAAAGAAATGCAGGGGTGTATGTGCACCAATCATAATCCCACCCCACATCATCAAACCATGGCCTACATACAGATCCCTTTCACGGACATTAAGGGGTTGGTATCTGGTTGCTGGTTCACGTCAGATGAAAACCCAGCAAGAAACACTGTTCAGACTATACCGGGAGTCGTCTGTGAAGATAACGCGGCACCACTGTTTCAATGTCCATGTACTGTGTTCTCACACCAGGCTCTCCTGTGACCAGGGGTCGGTGGAAAGCACCTTGCAAGGTGTCTGGGCGAATGAACCATGTCTGTTCAGTCGTCTGTTGACTGTGTGTCTGGAGAAAACTGCTCCAGTGGCTGCGATAAGGTCCCGAGCAAGGCTACCTGCATTACTCCGTGGCCGTCTGTGGGTACTGATGTTGAGATATCGGTCTTCTTGTGGTGTTGTACACTGTGGACGTCCCATACTGTAGCACCTGAACACGTCTGCTGGAATCGTTGCCATAATCTTGAGATTACACTCTGAGGCACACGGAGGACCCGTGCTACGACCTGCTGTGTCGGACCAGCTTCCAGTCGCCCTAGTATTATACCCCTCATAACGTCATCAGTAGGTGTTCATTGAGCCGTTTTAACACACAGTCACCATTAGCACGTCTGGATACGTCTGCGCACTTACTCGCTGAACCGTACTCTGACAAGCACCAACACATCTTGTAACCTCCCCGCAAAAATTTTGAAAGGACATTAATTAAATGTGAATGGGCATCGTGCTAAACGTAACCTCCCAGCAGAAATAAAAGAAAAGTCTATGATATTGAAAACGAGCCAAATGTTTGCTCCCCACAAAAATTATAGAATAATAATGACCCAAATGTAAACTCGACACAAAAATTGGGAAATGAACATCAATCATTAAACCCACAATAATAGGGCAGCATCGCTGACCTTAGGCCCTGTGCAGTAATTAATCTGATAAATTGATTCTGGCAGGAAAAGCGTAGGAAATATTGTTTCAATTGGAATGATTCCTTTAAAAAAAAAAAAAAAAAAAAAAACGATTGCTTTGAAAACAAAATTATTATTGGGGCAATTCTTGAACAACTTAATTACAATTAACATATGTTACATTATCAGATGTGCGCAATGCAGCTTCATTACCTTATTTAACAATATACCTCGTCCCGAACCTTGATCAGAGACCCATGTCGACGTCCGCCGACTCCTCACACACTACTTCGACTGAGTCCAACTCACAACTGAACTCTCGCGCAGTCAAGCGCAGACTAGCAACGATAAACAACTCTCTGGTCAGAGATTCTGTCATGCCTCGCCATCGCTAGTACTGAATACATACGCGTTTCAATCTCTACGTATGTGCGCTGCTGCCAGCTCCACCGTGCGACGACCGCAGGTCAAATGCACCGCATGGTCATACCCTAAGGTGATTTAAACCCACAAACCACCCACCAGAGCGTTGTTTCACCATGTATCAGCATTATCCTAAATTTATGAGCCAAAGTGTAGTTTCGAAAACTTTTGGGCTAGTAGGGTAGGTAACTCTCAAGTTACTAGTGCGCTGTGTTGGTTTACAGCCATTTTAATTCTATTCAGTACCGACGGAGTTTAGACCTATTGTTCAGTAAGCACTTCTACCTCAAAGGCATCTCGCGTGTGGTAAGGTTACATAAGCCCGCGGTTGATAAAAAAGCGTTTGTGAAAGAACGGAGCGAACTGACGCTCAATCGACCAATGAGAAGAGCAGAGTGGTAGAAATTACTGGTCTTAACTGCTGGGAGAGACGGTGCACAAAAGAGCCAGACGATCCCTCACTTTCGTGGCCAAAGACGTCGTGTTGGGTTGATGAAACGTTGGTGTACAGTATAGTGCCGATCTTTTACCCAGATAGTTGCCGCGCGGGGTAGCTGTGCGGTCTAGGGAGCCTTGCTACGGTTTGCGACTTCTCCCCGTCGGAGGTTCGAGCCTCCCTCGGGCATGGGTGTGTGTGTTTTCCTTAGCGTAAGTTAATATAACTTGGATTAAGTTGCCTGTAAGCCTAGGGAACGATGATCTCAGCAGTTTGGTCCCATAGGAACTTAGCACAAATTTCCCATTTTTCCCACATCGTTAAAATAAAAGTGGGTTTATCAAAGTCAAGTATGAGCAGACAACTACGTGTTTACATCAGTCACTATCCTTGGTAATTTCTCAAACGCTTTGTACATAAATTTCTTTAACATACAAGGAACCCGTTGAGTGCCAGGTCACAAGTCCAATCTTCAGCAAGGCTTATTTGAAAGTGTTGTGTTAACAATTACAACAAGAAAAATATTAGCTGCTAAAGATTCACCACGTGCACCAGCAGGGCGACAGAAAATGAGTTTCCGGAAAGTGCAGAGATCAATTTTCTGTGTGACGTATGTATTACATATCACTAAATGGACATCGCCGAAATTTAAGAAATGTTCAAAACAAATCATTAACTTGCACCACGAACACCTAACAAAAATTGGCACGCCACAGTGATCACAGAGGATCGCACCATTAAGAGAAAAGGCTAACAAACCGTACAGCACGCTCAGCTATGTGCCTACTCTTCAAGAATACATATAGAATCATATTTGTGTAAGGTTTGACGAGAACTGATGCCATGCAACCGAATGCTAGACAGTCTGTCATGGACCTTACTGTGCAACTTGCTATACTTTGACGCGTAGCAGCAGATAGTGCGATAATATGTTTTAATGACACGGAGAAAACAAATATCCAGAGGCCGCTGGTATGAGTTGCAATATTACACATTTTTCAGGAGTGATACTTTGCTCTAAAAGAGTATGATTCTTAAATGTAGACCAGGAATCAAGCAAAAGCTAGTTATTTTGACCAGATTTTGGCCAAAAGCAGTGCTCATACCATATCTGTAGTTCTCTTACGACGGTTTTTCCACTCTTCCATGCCCTTGCAAGATCAGATACACGGCAAGTAATTGTAGGGGCACAGCACCAACTTATAGCAGCAAAATAAAAGACCTTCCAGCCAATTTACCATCCAGATTAACAATCGACATAATTGTATATGAATGCGTTAAGTCCTGATGTTAGCTGAACATGACTTTTGGTACTTCGGGTTCGTTTCATATACATTTCCTCATCAAATCCTGATTGTTCGAAATTGGAAACAATTTTGTTATTTAAAAATGGGCTAAGTTTGTTTATCTCATTTACAAATTTTCGGACCGATTTCGCAGTTTCCTGGGCATCGTTAACTTGATGTTTCGTTTGATCTTTCGTTACTTTACGCCTTACAATTCTTTACCACTGTTTGAATTTATGCAACTATACACTGTTAACCTTGAAATCACTGTAACCTATGTCGATCGCAGATTCATGTGCATAACGTAGTAGGTCACCATCACGCAAATCCTGTAAATTGTATCCAGCATTCTTGAACCTCGCAGACAACTGTTTTTGTATTAAGTGCGCCTTGCCCCTTTTTGAATATCTGTTATTTTTCTTACGTGCTACAAGGTCATATTGCTACTGACATTTTGCAAATCTGTTCATACCTGTTTTTAATATGCTGTGGATGACTTTCAAATTCCATAATTATGTTCAGTACCCGCTCCCTAGACAAAGATTGTGCTTTACTACGTTTCACTAGAGACGGGATTTGTGGCTCCTTGTCCGACAAGGATGATGAACACATGTTTTAGTATCACTTTCACTTGCTAAGCGCGTTTCGTAATCATTTCACAGTTCACGTACATTGTCTATACCGTCGAGCATACACCACACCACACATTCTACTGATCTTGCGGAAATGCTAATACTTCAACTGCCACTTCTTCGTCACTCTACGAAATTCATTGGGTTCCCTTATGAAGAAATACCTACTCCGGCATGTGTTGTTGTGGATATAATACATCGTTTGCTTAGTCTATCGTTGCCATTGCTCTCCTTAGTATCAATCAACTACTCTTGTTGATATGATGCACTGTTTAATTAGTTTATTATTGCCATTGCTCTACCTCGTATCAACACCACTAGCACTGTAGCACTGTTGTGAGCTACTCGTCAACTAATCAGTTCCACTACTCTCCGTAGCGTCGTGCTGTGCTCATCATTTGATACGTCCAGTCCCGTCCCCTGTTGCCATTAGCAGCCAATACTGTGGTTACGTCGTAGAAAATATGAATGTCATTGAACGCCGTAAATGTGTTTGGCGTTTTGTGACCTCCCACTCAAAGGATTCCTTGTTAGTAAGGCTTCCTCTTTACTTGAGACATCGTCAGTATCGATATTCCATGGCTGATGAATCTGCAGATTGCTTTCCATGTTTCGCTGTTTCTTCGTTCTCGCGTAATGTACGTCACGATTTCCGGTGGGGAAGAGAGAGCGGAATTCAGTTAAGCGAGGGTCCGTTGGGGTTTCCGGGACGCAGCGGCAGGCTGCCGTACATATGGTGAGTAGCTGGGTTGGTGCAAAACTGAGCAGTTAGGCTGGCATCTGCACACATCCAATTTTGCATTATAGGCTGGTAGCGTAGTGGCAGGTGATACATTGTCCAGTCACATTAATATGACCATCGCCTGTACTCGACGTTAACGTGCAATAACCGCTCGCTGACGGTACGTAGCAGGAATAGCTGTGGAGAGTACATTATGCATGTCGAGGGACGTGGGAAACAGTACAGTCGTCGTCATAATGCGGTTGAGCCGTGGTAAAAATTGCTGTTTTGAAGAGCGCGCCGCAGGGCGTAGTGTGAAGCAGTCGCCCTCCCTCCGTTTCTGGCGGTGGCGCCGCTGTGGCAGTCGCAGCTTTAGTGTCTCCCTCTGGTGGGAAAGGGGAAAGGTTGCCTGTTCACGTGCATTTAAGGGGCGCTATGAGCTCGCCAGTGGGTCAGTCTGAGTCAGTCTCTCGTCCCCAGCTTGCTAGTCTGGCTCTCGTCCTTATTTGTTAGTGTCTGGTTTCGTTCGGAGTGCTAACATGTCTGTCGTTCGGATCACCCTTTAAGTCGGCAAAATGAGAGTCTTTCCACTCCACCAGTAGGAGAACTCAGCGAGTGGTCGCCCTGTCGGGGCTTAGTTTCTGCATCTGAATCTGCTCGAGTTTCCTCAGGCAATGGTCGTTGACGGTTGGATCGATCGGTTGGTCGGTCGCGCACTGAGACACAAGATGGAGTAGGGGCGGGATAGAGCAACCTGCGGTTCGGGTTGTTCGGTAATTTCCCTGTCATTCTACCGTACATTAGTAACTGCCTCTGTCATGTTTGTTGGATTTGGTGTGTTAACGAATTTATTGCTTGGAGTGTAACGGCCTAGTACCTGAAATATGTTTTGATCTTTGGAAACTTTGATATTATTGCCTATGATCTTGAGAGGCGGTATCTTTGTACTGTAGAGCATCTTAACTATGGTTTGACCAACCTCGTAGAATTTTACATAAGATTTCATTTCATGGGCTTTTATTTAAAGGATCATTTTAGTATATAAAGTTGGTACCCTTTCACCGTAAGACTTTTCTTAGAAGTTAAAATCAAGTTGTACCTTCGGTGGCCAGGTTAATATTGTAATTGTTAGTGTTTTGCAACATTTCCATCTCTCCTACGGGGGAGCATAGTTTGTGTGCTTGTTTAAATTGTTAAAACTCTTAGTTTAAAGTTATCTGGTGTGTTACAGATTTGCAACAGTGTAGTCTTTCAAAGGCTGTTGTGAGCGGTCGTAACTACGGCCGTGTCAAATGGGAGCGGCAAGGTGCTCTGCCCGAAAGCTCATACAGTCAAAACTTGTTTCTTTCTGCCTCTGAATAAATTGTAACTTTGATATTTAGAGGGTTCTTTCTGATTATAATTTAAAATATGTTTCTTTAAAAAATGCTTTTAGGCACTATTAAAGTGAGTAAAGTTCCCATTTGTTAAAAGGAATTTGGTTATGATTTCATCAGTTACTCCCTGGAAACTACTTCCATGCTTACATAGTGTCATTAAATGTGTTAATGTTATTGATGAATCGCTAGTGAATCAAATTAATTCTTTAGAATTTATTTGAAAATAAATCACAGTTCAGTAATAATGGAGCGATTTATTTCACGTCCAAAATGGCATGACAATTGGCTTGCGGATCAACGGAGGAAGCATTTCCAAAATGGCTAAGTTTGTAAAATGTTGGCTTGTCACAGTGGTTAAAATATACTGTGCGCTGCAAAATGGCGCTATCCAAAACCTGTGCAGGAACTGTAATGCACGACGGGCCATAGATGGCAAGGACGCAGAAATGTGTAGTGTCGAATACACCCTGAAAAAAGAGCTACCAACGGTGTCTCCACAACTGCCGTTCAGCGATCGTTGTTGCATATGGGAACACAGCAGGAGCCTTGTTCCTGTACCCACGCTGGGTGCTGTTTATCGGTAACAATGGCTAGACTTGGCAACCCACTATCGCCGCTGAGTAGTGACAGGTTGCCTTTTGAGATGAACCACGTTTTTATCCTCCATCAAACAGACAGTCGTTTCTGTGTACGACGGGAAACATCTGAGAGGAAACGCCCTACAACAATCTATGGAAGATTCCAGGCCGGAAGACGCAGCATTATGGTCTGGGGAATGTTTCCATCGCATTCCCTGCGTGACCTCGTGAATCTAGAACGCTCAGTGGATGAACACTATTAAGCATCCATCCTTGGGGACCATGTCGCCCCCTAAATAAGGTGTGTTTTTCCTCGGCAAGACGGCATCTACAAGCAGGATAATGCAACGTGTCACACTGGTCACAGTAAGCGTCCTTGGTTCGAGGATCACAACGATGAGTTGACCTTACTCCACTGGACACTAAACTCCCCAGATTTAACCCCATCGGGAATGTATGGGGACACATTGATCAGACGCTATGAATCCTCAAGCGAAAAACCTAGTGCAGCTGGCCACTGCATGGATTCTACGTGCCACCACCACGCCATAGGTACCTTCCAGAACCTCAGTGATTCTTCTTGCACGTCTCGCAGCGGCCCTCTGTGCAAATTCAGGCATTTTGTAGGTGTTCACATTAGTGTGATTGGAGAGTGTTGGAACATATGTTTCCTTCATCCTCTCTAATATTTTAGTGAAGTGTATTACCTAACGTTGTTGACAATGCTCCTGGTGTACTTAGTTAACCTACGAGCATTTATGTATTCTACCACAGACGTAAAGACGCAGAAAATCATTTTGTGTTAACATTCACACTTAAAACAAAGACGATTCAGTCCCCTCAACTTCTTTCACGGTTACCTGTGGAAAAGCCGATGTAGGCAGCTCGAAACTACTGCGCGCCAAGGACATGTGACGAAGAAGGCAGCATTATGCTACTGGGCTTTCCGCTCTCGTGGGTGACAACAGTGGACAGCGTGAACATTATTGAGGACCACCTGCATATATATGTTATATATGTCCTGCCCCCCCCCCCTCCCCCCCCCCCCCCCGGAATGTGATGGCAATTTCCTGTGGGATAACTGACTGGATGACAAGGTCCAGTGGTTTGAGAAAGCGGTAGTTCACGTTGATGTTGTAGCCACCAAATTCACCACAACTGAACGCGAGAGAAGACATCTGGGACGCTGTCGGGTTTCTGCCACAAGCCCACGACCCATTTCCCTGTAATTTAAGGGGGATGAATAATCGGTACCACGTAGCTGCAAACACACTTCAAGGAATCCATGTCACGAAGAATTCCTTAATGTTTTAGCTCATCGGTCATTTTCTTGATTTCTACGTTTCATAAAATACTAGATCACTGTTTCAACTCGCTACCAGTAAGTACACAGTCCTGAGCAATTATTCAACCACAAAGGTGTTAGAGAATCTCGTTGGATGGTACTAAACTAAATGGCCAAACCTCGCTGGAAGATTTATCCCATTTGTGGGTGTGTCTTTTCTGTTGGCTAGAAGCGGAATACGGAGCAATATTTGAGCAGTCAACTGCAGACGCACTTGTAAAGAACGTCACAGGACGTCGCGAATTAACGTTCCTTAAAAGCGGAATAAATTAGTCGACACAAGAGGCATCTGTAACACACTCATACTCATAAATTAAGGATAATGCTGATACATGGTGAAACAACTCTCTGGTGGGCGGTTTGCGGATTTAAATCACCTCGGGGTATGGTCGTCGCACCGTGGCGCTGGCAGCAGTCCACATACGCAGAGGTGTGTTGGTGCATGTCAGAGTACGGTGCAGCAAGTAAGATGTGGAGACGCTTTCAGACGTGTTAATGGTGACTGTCTGTTGATAATGGCTCAAAGAACTCATACTGATGACCTCATGAGGGGTAGAATACTAGGGCGACTTGGGCTCGTCAAACACAGCAGGTCGTAGCACGGGCCCTCCGTGTGCCCCTAAGTGTAATCTCAAGATTATGGCAACGATTCCAGCAGAGAGCAAGCGAATCCAGGGGCTACAATACGGGAGTGTACAACACCACAAGAAGACCGATATCTCACCATCAATGCCCGCAGACGGCCGCGGAGTACTGCAGGTAGCCTTGCTCGGTACCTTAACGCAGCCACTGGAACAGTTGTCTCCAGGCACACGGTCTACAGACGATTGAACAGACACTGTTTAATCGCCCGGAGACCTGCAAGGTGCATTCCACTGACCCCTGGTCACAGGAGAGCCCGTAAGGCCTGGTGTCAAGAACACAGTACGTGATAATTGGAACAGAGGTCCCAGGTTACGTTCACGGACGAATCCAGGTGTAGTCTGAACAGTGATTCTCGCCGGGTTTTCATCTGGCATGAACCAGGAACCAGATACCAACCCCTCAATGTCCCTGAAAGTGACCTGCATGGAGATCGTGGTTTGATGGCGTGGGATGAAATTATGATTAGTGCACGTACACCCATGCATGTCTTTGACATATGAACTCTATCGGGTCAGGTATATCGGGACGTCATTTTGCACCAGTATGTCCGTTTTTTCGGGGGTGAAGTGGGTCCCACCTTCCTCCTGATGGATGATAACGCACGGCCCCACCGAGCTGTCATCGTGGAGGAGTACCTTGATACAGAAGATGTCAGGCGAGTGCAGTGGTCTGCCTGTTCTCCAGACCTATACCCCATCTAGCATGTCTGGGATTCTCTCGGTCGACGTATCGTTGCATGTATTCAAACCCAGAGGACACTTCAGGAGCTCCGACAGGCACTGGTGCAAGAAAGAGAGGCTGTACCCCAGCAGCTGCTCGACCACCTGATCGAGAGTATGCCAGCCGGTTGTGCGGCCTGTGTACGTGTGCATGGTGATCATATCCCATATAGATGTCAGGGTACATGCGCAGCAAACAGTGGAGTTTTGTAGCACATTTGTTTCGGGACGGTTCTCTAAAGTTATCACCAATACCGTGGACTTAGATCTGTGTCGTGTGTTCCCTATGTGCCTATGTTACTGGCGCCAGTTTGGCGTAGTGCCACGTCGTGTGGCACCACATTCTGCATTTATCCTTAATTTATGAACATGAGTGTAGTGTATAGAATTTAACAAAACACCAAGTCAACACTGGCTCTGGTGAAATTTAAGTATAGGTGAGGCAATGTTTCCACACGAATTTCCATAGGACGACCACAGCTGTTACACAAACGGACGTAACGCCACCTCCACAGAACTGTGGGCGGCCGATAGATAGCCTTATTGGATTGTGGGGCGTTGGAAACCCATTTTAACTTCGACTGTAAGGAGGCATATGCACCTCACATCCTTCAGCAGTCGACGAACACGACCACATTCAGTAACTTTCCACGACTTGGGACTGATCTGTGTAGGTGTATACATTCACAAATCCAGTATACCTACCCCTACCGTGGAACGCTATTATTACGAAACATCTTTTTAAAAAAGAAATTTGAACTACGTATGTATAAGCCAAGTAAATTACTTTCAACTACAAAATAAATTTGTAAGATACAAGCAATTGTTTGAAGTATCGAAAGTTAATGGTTCATCTGTGTTCCTAAACATACACAGATTATTTTAAACACGTTACTTACTGATTTCAGTTGAACCGTAAATAGTATCATGTTAACAGTGTTTCGGTCCTGATGGCTTAACGTTTGATGTCTGCGTCAGTGAGTGCAGGCTTGATCAATGTTATTAATCGGCAACTGTTTCCCCTAATTCTCTTCCAAAGTCTGCCTATTAACCAGATGATGTCCCTGCTATAACGTTGTATTTCCTAATCAGGAAATATATGAACACATTAACCCCATGTGGTTTCATGACTGTGAATGTGTAGAGACTCAGATGAAAGATATCAATAGAAACATATTATCAAAAGGAAAGTTGCTACGCGTTTCCCTGCGTGTGTTTGTGTATGTGTGTGTGTGTGTGTGTGTGTGTGTGTGTGTGTGTCCGTCGTCTGTTTTCGATAAAGCGCTTGTTGGCCAAAAGGTTATGTTGTGACAGTACTTTTGTCGTGCCTGTCTGTGATTCATCATCTCCGCTATATGGTGACTAGCAACTTTCCTTTTTATAATATTGTTGCTTTCCGTCCTGGATTTTCCATTATTTGATTTAAGAGAAACATATTGATACTTTGGTATGTTGTGAATTTCCCATTTTTGTTTTTCTATGTAAGAATTCCTCTTGTAATTAAAATCAGAATCAATCGTTCTCTTAGAGACTGTTACCTAAGAGGCCAAATGGAAACGAATTCTGAATATCTTTTGCTGTAAAACAAATGATATTGCATTTCATTCCTTCTCTTCATTTCGTGATATATTTCTTTGTCTCTCTGTTACAGAGGAAGCACAAATGTTTCTATGTACCATATCTTTAGATAAAATACAAGGCATATTTTAGAAATGCGTAACTGGAATTTTATTATAGTATCAGAGCTGATCATATCCCATGTCAATAACCCTAACTTTGGATGAATATTTGTATTTTCTTTCTCAGACTCCATAAACACAGCGTTACTGACGTGTTGTTCGAGGGAAGAACAACCGAAAACATTACGTGTTCTCTCGTTACCTTTCAATATCGCTAAGCAGAACAACTCAGAGATCGAGCTGCAGGTAATTTCCTTTCATTCCTTGCGGATGTTTTTTACGTAAGGAAGTCAGTTTTCTTCAAACAATGACGTCGGTAATTCCTTCAGTGGCTTGATATTAATAGGCAGTAAACAGATAGTTAAACGAATAAGTAATCATCGTCTTCTGACATTAATAATTAATTTCAATTATCCGTAACTTTTGCTCAGGATTACCGTCTCTGAAAGTTTCTCCCGCATGTCACGGAACTGCATAATAATTAGAATTTCTATTTGCCGTGCCTTACTGGGAAAAGCTTTCATAACAGTAATACTACAGAACTTTCTCTTGTACTAAAAATTGCAAAGGTAAACGTTTCACCGCTAAAATGAAACTATAAATTTACATTCAGCTTCCAGTAAACGTTTCAGTCCATATAAACCACTGTAAAGTGAGATTAGAAAGATCACTTGAAAGAAGCAAAAATAGTAGAAAATAAAAAAAAGAGTCCTTCTAGAGCAGTTCCGTAGCTCCATTGCTATGTAATGCAGTGGTATGTGGATCGGTCCCTGCTCAGTACTGGCATATTTGTTCCTCACTTACGAAGTCTTTTAGCTCAGGGAATGTGGAAAATGCTGTGGTGTCTGAGGGTACAAAAAAAAAAAAAAAATGATTCAAATGGCTCTGAGCACTATGGGACTTAACATCTGTGGTCATCAGTCCCCTAGAACTTAGAACTACTTAAACCTAACTAACCTAAAGACATCACGCACATCCATGCCCGATCCAGGATTCGAACCTGCGACCGTAGCAGTCGCGCGGTTCCGAACTGAGCGCCTAGAACCGCTAGAACACCGCGGCCGGCTCTGAGAGTACATTTTACAGTAAGAGTACATTTTACAGTATAGGTTACCTGTAAATGACTGGGTACGTCAGTTCAGATGATGGAGAAAGCTAACGGCAGGCCATGTCCAACAGACCGCAGCACCGACAGTGTATGCATTCGGTCCGACTACACTACTTACTGTCCTTTCATAACGGTGTCGTAACTTCACGCTGACTATGCTTTGCTGCTGGTGTTGTTGATATTACTCGTTAGTGATTCATGATCAGTTTCTTACTGTAAGATAGAGGTACATATACCTTTAAGGTAAAGAAACTCAATCATGAGTTCCATGTATGTCACTAATAATATTTTCAACATTTAACGTCCACAGCCAAGACAAATTTCACATGTACTTCTTGTACAGATAGTCCTGTAAAAGTAGACAGGCACTACTTTTCCACAAACACACATTAACATCATATCAGCTCGGCAAAGCTGAGGGAACAGATCAGGCGATAACCATACGAGAAGAACCAACTCGATCTTCGCTTCGCTTCAGATGATCTTGGGAACATTACTGAAATGGAGGGAGCTAGGCGGTGGTATAGTAAGGTATTGGCCGTCAATGAAAACTGTAACATTTTAAACAAATTTATTTAAATATTAAAAAATCCCGGAGGGTTGAATCAGTTTTAACCTATTTCCTTCACAATAAAGCTCGTCTGCAGTGGACGACAAGAAATAATAATTTTCATCTTAGGTATCAATAACCACTTCAGCTATATTTGCTCCTTTTATTACTGTATCACTAACTGTTTCGTTGTGCTAAAAGCCACATCTTAAGGTGACCATACGATTAAAACCTTACAGCGGAATAGCTCGGAATCTAGTTTCCCCACATTCGTTTTCCGTCAAAATAAAACATCGCTTAAAGACAGTATGTACGGATTAAAAACTGCTAGATTCCTCGTATATACAGGGTGTTACAAAAAGGTACGGCCAAACTTTCAGGAAACATTCCTCAAACACAAAGAAAGATAATATGATTTGTGGGAATGTGTCCGGAAACGCTTACTTTCCATGTTAGAGCTCATTTTATTACTCGTCGTCAAATCACATTAATCATGGAATGGAAACACACAGCAACAGAACTTACCAGCGTGACTTCAAACACTTTGTTATAGGAAATGTTCAAAATGTCCTCCGTTAGCGAGGATACATGCATCCACCCTCCGTCGCATGGAATCCCTGATGCGCTGATGCAGCCCTGGAGAATGGCGTATTGTATCACAGCCATCCACAATACGAGCATGAAGAGTTGCGTAGACAAGAGCTTTCAAATGCCCTCATAAATGAAAGTCAAGAGGGTTGAGGCCAGGAGAGCGTGGAGGCCATGGAATTGGTCCGCCTCTACCTATCCATCGGTCACCGAATCTGTTGTTGAGAAGCGCGGACACTTCGACTGAAATGCGCAGGAGCTCCATCGTGCATGAACCACATGTTGTGTCGTACTTGTAAAGGTACATGTTCTAGCACCACAGGTAGAGTATCCCGTATGAAATCATGATAACGTGCTCCATTGAGCGTAGGTGGAAGAACATGGGGCCCAATCAAGACGTCACCAACAATGCCTGCTCAAACGTGCACAGAAAGTCTGTATTGATGACGTGATTGCACAATTGCGTGCGGATTCTCGTCAGCCCACACATGTTGATTGTGAAAATTTACAATTTGATCACGTTGGAATGAAACCTCTTCCGTAAGGAGAACATTTTCACTGAAATGAGGATTGACACATTGTTGGATGAGCCATTCGCAGAAGTGTACCCGTGGAGGCCAATCAGCTGCTGATAGTGCCTGCACACGCTGTACATGGTACGGAAACAACTGGTTCTCCCGCAGCACTCTCCATACAGTGACGTGGTCAACGTTACCTTATACAGCAGCATCTTCTCTGACGCTGACATTAGGGTTATCGTCAACTGCACGAAGAATTGCCTCGTCCATTGCAGGTGTCCTCATCGTACTGAGTCTTCCGCAGTCGCGAGTCATAGGCTGGAATGTTCCGTGCTCCTTAAGACGTCGATGAATTGCTTCGAACGTCTTCCTGTCGGGACACCTTCGTTCTGGAAATCTGTCTCGATACAAACGTACCGCGCCACGGCTATTGCCCCGTGCTAATCCACACATCAGATGGGCATCTGCCAACTCCGCAATCGTAAAAATTGCACTGACTGCAAAACCACGTTCTTGATGAACAGTAACTTGCTGATGCTACGTACTGATGTGCTTGATGCTAGTACTGTAGAGCAATGAGTCGCATGTCAACACAAGCACCGAGGTCAACATTACCTTCCTTCAATTGGTCCAACTGGCGGTGAATCGAGGAAGTACAGTACATACTGACGAAAGTACAATGAGCTCTAACATGGAAATTAAGCGTTTCCGGACACATGTCCACATAACATCTTTTCTTTATTTGTGTGTGAGGAATGTTTCCTGACACTCGAAGACAATCTTTAAAGTGTTACACAACGGCCTCAGGTGCCTGAGTCGCATCACAGGAAGCTGATACGCCAGAAACAAAGAAGTGAGGATTTGCCGTTACTACAACTTAATCGTAACAGCGCTCAACTTGAACTCGGGTCAGAATTAAAAAGCAACCATCTGCAAATGTCAGCACTACCCTAACAACGAGGAAGCGTAACACTTATTCCTTGGTGTTACACAGTAGAGCTTATATTACAATACAATCTCGGTGAACTCTTTATAAACAACTGTGCGAGACATTGTAAACAAGGTTGGTAAATACTGATAGGCTCCCTAGAACGAAGCGCATAAGATCTTGAAAGAAATTACTCAAGCCAGATGCTCGTCAATCTAACACAAGCGCAGTTCACTTGAAGTAAGTTAGTATAATGCTAGCTGGTCTGTTGTGGTCGAGAGGTTCTAGGCGCTTCAGTCTGGAACCGCGTGACCGCTATGGTCGCAGGTTCGAATCCTGCCTCGGGCATGGATATGTGTGATGTCTTTAGGTTAGTTAGGTTTAAGTAGTTCTAAGTTCTAGGGGACTGATGACCTCAGCTGTCATGTCCCATAGTGCTCAGAGCCATTTGAGTATAATGTCATTGTAAGGACCATAGCGTGACCGAATGCAAGTTTGAATTTTCAACCCAATTGTCGCATTGTTCCCGCATAAGCTCCTCCCAAGGCACACAATTTGTAAGGTGTCAGGGAAATCCAACACCTTCCATGAAAACCCTGACATGATAAGCAAATCCAGTAGTATGTCACATAGCTCCGAATAAATCGTGACATTAAATTAACCAAAGTAATACGAGTAACGAGTGAGCAAATGGAATACCACAGACTAACACAAGAATGCCTAAATGCATGTTATACTCTCCCACCGTGAGACAAACGCAGTTCCGAGGGGAGAAACGAGAACAGAAGCCGAGAGCAGAACCGTGTTAAGCTAGAAAGCCCTACGATAAGGGACGGACACCCACGTCGCTAGGTAACCACCAGGACCACCCCCCAACCCATGTTAATAGCTACAGCCCTCAAGAAGAACAGTATGGATCTTACGATAACACTAAAAGGGCCACACCAGCCGCAAGTTTTAGCGTGAGACTTTTTCGGTCTCTGTTACGTTGCAAACCTAAAAAACATTGCCCCAGCACGGAAAGTAACCGCTAGCACCCCCCCCCCCCCCCCCAGCCCATGTTAAAAGCTAGAGCCCTCCAGAAGAACTGTATAGATCTTACGATAACACAAAAAGGGCCACACCAGCCGCAAGTTTTAGCGTGAGACTTTTTCGCGTCTCTGTTACGTTGCAAACTTTAAAAACATTGCCCCACCACGATAAGTATAACGTTTCTCATTGGATAGACAGAATTTTTGTAGGGGGAGCTTAAGGTTAACATTGAGATCCTGATTGGTCAGATGAAAACACAGCCAGATAGTTTTTTTTTAAACCAACTTCGGTAAATTGTAGTAAGGAGAAGTTAGAAAAGAGTTGCTTCCGAGATGGCGAGCTGGATGGAGCTGCGCCGGCCGCGCCCCTTGACGAACACCGACAAGGTAATGAACGCACGCGATGCCGCATTTTTGAGCGCATAAGGCTTCACTCAGAACTGCAGAAGTCTCATCTGTTACATCCCCTTTTTATGTAATACTAGTGTCGATCGTCAATTGAAGCTCATGGTATTCAAATTTGCTACGTAAGTTAAAATCTGAAACGTGATGATTTTTCTGTTGTATAGTTATTGAGAAGCCACATCAGCCACTGTAATTTACGACAAGTTAGATAGGTAATTAAAGATGATTGAGGGTCACTGTAGACCATTTTGATAGCTTTCTCTCTTGTGAAACTTAATTTAAACCTACATTATAGATGTGATATGGCATAGGTCATCCGTCGATCCATTGTAGAACTTGGAAACCCACTCAGGGAAAATTCGTTCACATTTTTGCTGAACGCAGTTTGTTTTTACCATCCTGTATTAAAACATTTCCTTTTATCAATGGTGCAATTAATAAACGATGTTTTGTGAATAGAATAAAATTTCCAATGGTAAACTTAACTGCTTTATTTTACCAGCTAACTAAAAATAGGAAAGCCTTGAATCCCTTCCACTAAATTTAGTTAGTATTAAGATTCTTTTACAGGGAGTGCAGTGGAGCTGACGCTGAAATCATTAAGTATTTGGTTGTATCATCGCTAGTCTCACTGAACTCTTCTGAACTCCACATGTCATGTGTGGTCTGGCGTCTCCTTACCAGCAACAGGTCCCAGGTTCAAACTAGTCAATTCCCTAAAAAACACGCTCAGAGCGTCGTTGCGCGAAAGTGGTAGGGAGACACGACATAGAACAACAGACACCACGCAGAATGTTAGACATTGTATAGGCAAATCCGTTAGCTATGCCCCTGGATAGCGAACCGTCCCGAAGAATTCACATCTGTTGATGGGAGAGTGAGCCCTGTTGCTTGCTACCGGCTAGCTACTGCACTCCTCGCTGCACTGGGCTCTTCTGCACTTCACTAAGCCGGGAAACACTGCTGGGCGTCCTAGCAGTGAACACCGCACTAACAACCTGCCGACACTAACGCTGCCACTTGTTAGCGCTCTAAGAGCACTGTCGCCAAAGAACTCTACCCGCGCATGTGCGCCTCTACGTCCACGCATTTCCCGCCTGCCCCGAGGGATACGACCACTATCGACCAACATCAAAGGTCACTTACCCGCCACAAGTGTGATCGATGAATCACTCGCCACGGCTCTGTGAGAATCATAAGACGAGAATCTGAAACACGCACAGTGTTAGATTTCTAAGTGATTAATGACAACACACTTGAGGAATGAAACCAGGAAGTAACACACTATGTGATCAAATGTATCCGGACACCCCCAAAAATATACATTTTTCATATTAGTTGCATTGTGCTGCCATCTACTACCAGGTAATCCATATCATCGGCCTCAGTAGTCATTAGAAGTCGTGAGAGAGTAGAATGGGGCGCTCCGCGGAACTCAAGGACTTCGGATGTGGTCAGGTGATTGGGTGTCACTTGTGTCATACGTCTAAAGGCGAGATTTCCACATTAGTAAACGTCCCTGAGTCCACTGTTCCCGATATGATAGTGAAGCGGAAACGTGAAGGACATGTACAGCACAAATGCTTACAGGTTGACGTCGTCTCTTGACTGACAGAGACCGCCGACAGTAGAAAAGGGTCGTAATGTGTAACAGGCAGACATCTGCCCAGACCATTACACACGAAATCCAAACCGCACGAGGATCCAATGCAAGTACTATTACAGTTAGGGGAGAGGTGAGAAAACTTGGATTTTATGGTCGAGCGGTTGCTCATAAGCTTCACATCACGCTAGCAAATGTCAAAAGACGCCTCGCTTGCTGTAAGGAGCGTAAACATTGGACGACTGAGCAGTGGAAAACCGTTGCGTGGAGTGACGAATCACGGTACACAATGTGGAGATCCGGTGGCGGGGTGTGCGTATGCCGAATGCCCGGTGACCGTCATCTGCAAGTGCGTGTAGTGCCAACAGTAAAAAATGGCTCTGAGCACATGGGACTTAACTTCTGAGGTCATCAGTCCCCTAGAACTTAGAACTACTTAAACCTAACTAACCTAAGGACATCACACACATCCATGCCCGAGGCAGGATTCGAACCTGCGACCGTAGCGGTCGCGCGGTTCCAGATTGTAGCGCCTAGAACCGCTCGGCGACCATGGTCGGCGTGAACAGTAAAATTCGGAGGCAGTGGTGACATTGTGTGGTCGTGTTATTCATGGAGGGGGCTTGCACCCGTTGTTGTTTTGCGTGGCACTATCACAGCACAGGCCTGCATTGATGGCTTAAGCACCTTCTTGCTTCCGCTGTTGAAGAGCGATTCGGGGATGGCGATTGTAACACGATCGAGCACCTGTTCATAATTCAGGGCATGTGGCGGAGTGGTTACACGACAATAACATCCCTGTAATGGACTGGCTTGCACAGAGTCCTAACGTCAATGCTAAAGAACACCTTTGGGCAGTTTTGGAAAGCCTTCGTGCCAGGCCTAACCGAAAGACATCGGTAAATCTCCTCAGTGCAGTACTCCGCGTAGAACAGCCTGCCTTTCCACAAGAAACCTTCCAGCACGTGATTAAACGTATGCCCTCGAGAGTGGAAGCTGTAGTCAAGGGTAATTGTGGGCCAACATCATATTGAATTCCAGCATTACCGATGGAGGACGCCACGAGCCAGGTGTCCGAATACTTTTGATCACATAGTGTATATACTAAGGAAGAGTATAGCATACGGATCCCATTGGTTTTATTTAATAGATTTGTCGTCTGTCAGAAATACTCGTAAGGGATCGTGGGTACGCAGGTAAGTGGAGCCTCCTACCCAAGACTAATCCACCGCCGTCGCTGAAGGAAGTTGACGATCGAAATGATTGTTCACGGAAACTGCATTAGTCAAAGATAGCTATAATAAACAAACCTGAAATCTGCTATTTTCCTCTGCGCAATAAATCTGCCAACCTGTTAGTCCATACAACAGCTTAGAACCCCTGCATCATATACAAAATAGTTAACTACGTGTCTTATTCGACTATTCTCTACATCACCCTTATGTTCATTCACCGCATGCCCAATTCGACCACTAAACAACACCCTTTTTTAACTGGCAGGCATCGCATGTGAAGCGCACACGGGCACTGTCTGGACAGCTGCTAACTCTTTGCCTAGTTGCAGCTAAATGCAGGGTGTTTCAAGATGAGTCACCCGATTTCACAAGATTATAGCTTCTACATGTATGAAGAAACTTGGGGTGGATTTTATGTTCCGTATCTAAATTAAAGTTTTACCCGACACTAATTGTATGTGCCGGGTTCATGTGGTTTCTATTAGGAGTGTGTGAAGTGCAACTAGATTTCTCTCTTTCTCGCTCTTGCATCACCCAGTGTGAATCGAAAAGGAGGTAACTTTCAACAAAGAGTGTTTCGCATGGAGTCTAGGAAGTCTGCTTATCTCGGTTCGCTAGATAAACATTCAAACATATAGTATTAATGACTTTCGCTACACAAAGAACAATTAAAATACTTAACTTTTGCAACAACACATATGTGTCACAAGGACAGGGCGACATGAGAAATAATCAGTCTTCCTCATCGGAAACAATTCCAAGTCTGTGCAACATAGATAGTACAAACGAAGAAACTAGGGTTGACGCTGCTACTGAACTGGCAGTTGCCAGTCGGTCGCGGCTCTTGTGTCCTCTTCATACAGGGGCCGCTGCTGTTGCGTTGTCTTCCTGGAGGGAGGTCCACTCAGGGTGCGATTGGCTGACTTCATCTCACAACATCTGTTCTCTATCGTTCCCGATTGGCGTGCCGAAGCTTGACTTTAGGCCGCAACATTTCGCGGTCTCCGTTTCGACAGGTACTATTCAACTGGAAGTCTGCGACGTGGTTTACAACTCTCGGTGTGCGGCACTGCATCTCCTTCAGTTCAAAGCAACTAATCATCAGCAGTTTGTTGACAGTGATTATTTATGTAAGGGCAAATTAGATCGTTACCACTGCTTGCTCGTTCAAGACTTCAAGCACGCTCAACAGAGTCTTGCGCATAGTCCACAGATATCTACCAGCAGTGCAAGCGAAGTGTTACCCATTACTCATTTCGCTTGTTTTGAGGTGACATTTGTCTTTCGAACCAAACAGGAATCATGTTCTACTAGCCCCTCGTGATGGACATAAAAACAACGTTTAGGGATTTGTGAATTCATTATGGGAGTCGAAATGAAAGATAACGATTTTCTTCCACGTTAACTATTCAGTAATGAGGCTACTTCCCATTTACGCGAACAAATGAGTAATCCTGGCTCCATGCTATAAGAATGTTGAGCAAACTGCAGGCACACACCAAAGTTGAGGATTGGATACTCTCCTAAATATCATGTGTTGTGAACTCTTTTGGTGGAAATGGCATAATGTTGATTCTGTTTAGGGACGTGGGCAGGCGCACTGAGGGTTCTGTGCCAGCTTAGTTATGTATATATGATCTCTAACAATAAAGTTCGGTGTGTAGTCCAATAATATTAACGTATATGAACTATAAACTACAGTTACCTTACTATCCTTCGGAATAGTGACTTACTATTACTATGCACCGCTGAGCTCTGTGATACAAGTCCTGGAAACTTTGCACGAAGTCCTCCTTTGGGATGGTGTTCAAAAGCCGCGTCAGTTTCGTTGGATGTAAGGAATATCTTCAAATCACTTTCCTTTCAAAGCCAGTTTAAGTCGAGGAAATAGGAAGTAGTCTGGAGGATTGTGCTCGGTGATTATGGTAGGTGTTCAAGCTGTACCACCCCCTTTTTTGCCAGGAACTGTTTGGCGATATTGGCTGTGTGTGGGCGAGCGTCGCCGTGAACAAGTAACCAGGAACGTTGTTGTGCGTACTGGGGTCGTACCCTGCTTAGACGTTGCATGAAACGGGTCAGAATTTCAACATACCGTGCAGCGTTCAACGTTGTTCCCTCAGGTAGAAATTCCTTGTCGATAAAGACGATCGAAAAAGGTGATGAGCATAATTTTGATGCGTGATTTTTTGGCTTTGACCTTTTTCCGATGAGGTGATGTCGGAGAACGCAATTCCATACTTTGCTGTTTAGTTCCAGTATCGTTCCGGAAACATCAGGTTTCATCCTGAGTGGCATTTAGTTCAAGAAACTGGGTGTCGCATCCAAGGTTTCGACAAAATTCTGTGAAGCCTCTAACCGAGCCTGCTTCTGATAGTCCAGTGATATGGCAGAAGACGACAACCGTTCTCCTCTTCCCTAACTCCTGTATATGGACTTGTCACACAGATTCATGGTTCATCTTCAGTTCATCCGCTATCATGTGGACAGTTAGTCGATGGTCGTTCGTGATTAATGTCCTGACTTTCTCAGTGTTATCGTCACTGTAGGCGGTCACCGATCGTCCGCTGCAGGGATTGTCAGAACACTTTCCCGACCTCCACGAAAAGGGGTGTACCACTCGTACACACACTTCAAGGACAGTGTTTCATCCTCATATATATGTACCACCATTGCAAGCATTTCTTATGGTGTCTTGCCAAGCTTAAAACAGAAATTTATACTGACCCTTTGCTCGTTTATTGTCCTGTTCTCTGTTCAAAACCAACAGGTCTAACACGGAACACACACGCCGCTCAACTGAACTACGGTGGGTGCAGGTTGTCAACACCTACCGCTACGCATGTGTAGCGTTGTGTGTCGCCAGTGTGGCCCGATCGACCGTTCGGACTTGATTCACCGAACTTTATCGTCAGAAGTCCACCTCCATAGAGTTGCGGTAGCGTTACCGCCTACCATGCCGGGGGCCACCGTTCGATTCCCGGCAGGGGACTGGGTGTTCCTTCATCATCATTATCATTGACTAGCAAGTCGCCGAAGTGGCGTCAACTAAAAAGGACTCGCAAAACGGCGGCCGAACTCCCCCCAACGGGGCCACCCGGCCCACAAAGCCATACGATCATTTCATTTCATTATCAGAAGTTGTAGATAGCTCACCCATTCGAGAAATCGAAAATAACAACGACTTTTGCCGGTTTTCGATATAGATACTATGAAGATACCGGTCCAGGTAATCAAAAGACAGTATCAAAATCTCTACAGTAGTTCCTCCAACAAGCGCGGATACACCACAAAAACACAAAAAAAATACTAGCGGGGGACTTCAGTTTATGTATATCGATGTAGAAAATTAAATAAAATATTTTTATTTACTTGCTAAAATATGACTGAAACCTACATTTTATGTTTCCAAACAGTAATTTTCGTCCGTTATAATTCTGACACATGATAAATGTAATGTATGTTCTAATGGTGAAAAGATATTTTTATGTTATATAATTGCAGTTTAACTATTTTCAGATTTTTTTATTTCACCTGTACTGTGAAATCCAACTTCTTGCCAAATTTCTTGACTCTCTGTCAACGGAAAGAACGCTACCGATTTTGATGAGTGAGTTTGCAAGTACCAAAATATGTGACGTAAATGGCCGAAGCTTTTGACGGCATTGTCTTCGAGGCTTAAATTTTTTACGCTACCGGGGGACCATATTGCTTACTAAGTATCATAAATTTGAAGTTGATATGCCAACCTCTTCACGACAAGAAGGGGACATAACAGAGAAACAGACAGACAGACGGACTAAAAAGCGATTCTTTAGGGGTACCGTTTTTACGGATTCAGACACGGAACTCTAAAAACAATTGTAGGAATAAAAAATATGCGTGATTCTACAATTACTAAAACGTAACGCGCATTTCACATTTCAACAGGACAGAGGACCACATGATTTTTTAACACTGAGCTGCCTTGACGACGAATCGGCCATAAGGCACGTGTGGGTCACGCAATAGACCATTGAGAAATGTTAGGTCGCCTTACCCAATACTTAGAAACTTATTTTTGCTGGAGGTTTGAGAAATACTTTGTTTATGTCGCTCTAAAAGAGATGGCGCATAACAACAACGAGTTTGACTATTTTATGATTCAGTGACGTGTGTCCGGTGGGGGATACAGTTAAAATTTGAAGAATTTTAGTCTTTTATCCATCTCAGAAACTGTAGCCGCGTATAACGAAATAATAATCAAAGAGTTGCATAAAAGAAATTTAATTTCTCTACCGGCTTCGGGCACTTTCTGTTCTTACTATCAGATTAACCTTCTGAAGAAGGGCACTGAGGCCCCGAATACGGCAGATAAATTAAATTTCTTTTATGAAATTGGTTGCTTATCATTTCGTTATATCTGTGGAAAGTTTGATCCCAGTCATAATTGCGAAAAGTGCTCCACGCATGAATGACAAAGACGCAGCCTTTTAAAATTAGATGGTTCTTACGGAAATACACTCTTTGCAGTGTACACATAAGTCAAAATTTCCCTCAAGCACCTATGTTCATTCATTTATAAGACATAAAGAAGTGAAACGAACGATGAGTTTAGGGTGGGCTCATGGTTCTGTAGATAGTAGCGCCTGCGGATACTCCTTGCTTAGCGCTGCGTTGTATAGTATCCTTGCCCACCCGAGTGGTGGCATCTTGGTGGCTCGGTAAGAGATTTTAGCGCGTGCACACGAGGCACGGGATCCGCTGGGGTTTGTTTGTTGGGGTTTGTTCGCTCCGCGTGGGCTTACCTGGTATCGCGTTCTCAACCCAGGAGCCATGGCGTTTGCGCATCGTGTCTATGTGGTAGACCTACATCTACATCTACATACATACTCCACAAGCCACCTGACGGTGTGTGGCGGAGGGTACCTTGAGTACCTCTATCGGTTCTCCCTTCTATTCCAGTCTCGTATTGTTCGTGGAAAGAAGGATTGTCGGTATGTTTCTGTGTGGGCTCTAATCTCTCTGATTTTATCCTCATGGTCTCTTCGCGAGATATACGTGGGAGGGAGGAATATACTGCTTGACTCTTCGGTGAAGGTATGTTCTCGAAATTTTAACAAAAACCCGTACCGAGCTACTGAGCATCTCTCCTGCAGAGTCTTCCACTGGAGTTAATCTATCATCTCCGTAACGCTTTCGCGATTACTAAATGATCCTGTAACGAAGCGCGTTGCTCTCCGTTGGATCTTCTCTATCTCTTCTATCAACCCTATCTGGTACGGATCCCACACTGCTGAGCAGTACTGAAGCAGTGGGCGAACAAGCGTACTGTAACCTACTTCCTTTGTTTTCGGATTGCATTTCCTTAGGATTCTTCCAATGAATCTCAGTCTGGCAGGTATGTACGTCGTGTGGGAAACCTTTATCTACTGAGAAATCACAACTCTCCTCCACCTATGCAGTGACGTGTCATATTCTGTAGCTAAACCTTGGGCGTCATCCTGCTGCCTTGGTTGGTGAGCATGAGTCGATATACAGGGCTGTTTCTGGCGCAAATTGTTACACCGATGACGTCATCGATGACGTAATCGATTAATCATGGGATTTCCCCACCCCGACCAATATTTGTCAAAGGTCAGTGACCCTATGCATAAGATGTCCCGAATTTCGAGTTCTAATGGAAAACTGAAATTTTGGCAGGAAATTCAAAAAATAGCCCAATTGTGCTGAATGATTCGTACGGTTGGAGGGTTGTTCTCCTAAGCATAAATTAGTTAGAAATGGCGCAGTGTCATGCTGGCTGACCTGAAATACTGAGACAAACTCAATTACATCACAATCAAGCTTAGACTTGTTGAGATGCTTACAACACTGTGGAATTCTGCTATACCGCCTAAGAGCAGAAATACTCCCACTGGCTCTATGATGTCACAATTCGGTTCAGACTATTTGTAATAGTGTAGAATTCAACTCTAGGCATGTCGGGACATGGTCTATGACCCAGGTTCTGGAATACTAGATCTATGAATCACAGACATAGGGTGTTTTGTGCATGTCCAGGCATGTCATGTGACCTACTATTCACTCACACATGTACGGTTCATGCGATTTTCATTTTGCAGTGTGGATTGCTATGGAGCAACTCTTTACGCGTTTTGGAAAAAATCTTACATCGCTGCTAGTCGATCTCTTTCGCTAGTACACCTGCATATGGAGCAATGAGACAATGAATACGTGTCTCTGACAACGAACTTGAGTGATTTGTACTGTGCGATATCGATCGCTATGGTGGACATAGCTGCTGTTCGATTATGTTCTCAAGAATTTCTTTTAACAAAAAGTTAGTGTTCCTTAATGCTAGTCAGTGTTTTGAACACATGGTTTGCTGTGGATGGGTGTCTGACACTTGTGACTCTTTCTCAGGTCTGTGTTCTGGTATCTGGATATGAATCGAACAGAATTTTACTCTTGTACGATTTCGCTATTTCGTACCATAGCTGACGATGATTTCATAGCAGATGTTGTGAGCATTCCATAATTTCCGAGTCGTAATCGGACATGAATTTCGTAAAAACTTGCTGGTGTACACATTTGGGAACCCATACGAGGTGTGTGAGAAAAATAATATATAGAAAACTTTTTATTTTTTCAGACAACAATGTAGTCGCTTTGAAAGTAGTTCCCTTCTGCAATCCTCTAGTTGCGGGGCCGTTGTTCTCAGTATTGGTAGCAGCACTCAAAGTCTTCAACTGGTAGGGACTTTAACAAGTCAGTCATATTCCTCTGAATGTTCTCCAGTCCCTAAACGACGTCCTTTAGAAACACTTTTCCATGTCTGGAAAAGAAACACTTTGCAAGGACACAGATCAGATTAATAGACGGGCTCCGGACCAACAGGGATGCCTTTGCGGGTCCAAAATTCCGTGATGGAGGTGGCCGTGTGACATGGGGCGTTGTCATCAAGCAGCATCCACTTGTATGCATTGTTCGGTCTCACTCTGTCGACCATTTTACTGAGCGTTTCAAGGACATGTTTCTGAAACACTTGTTGCACAGTGTGTCCTGGAGGAACAATCTCACAAGAGCACGAGCATATGCGACGTTTTCATCGGTTTTTACAAGTTGAAGGTCTCTCTGAGCGAGGTTCATTATAAACGCATTATCAGCCTTCCAAAACTGACTTGTTACATTGAAATCGTGTACCCTTGACAAGGAGTGTTAGCCATAGGCCTGTTTTAACTCTTCAAAGGTCTCACTTGCGGATTCATCAAGTTTACCAAACAAACTTGATGCCAAAACGTTGCTCTAAATTCCGCTGTTACATTTTCGTAACACTCAACAAAAACTCAACTTCACTGGTGGCGCTCTGAAAAATCACGTGATTGCTGCACGAAACTGAAACTAGGACTGCGCATCTGGAAGGGATAAACACACCGATCTACATACGTAGAACAACACAGTGTTACCTGATCGCCCGCAGTCTTGTTAACCTCAATACTATTCTCACACTCCCCGTAAAAGGTTTGTGTCAGACAGAACCGATGTTGTATTTGATGTACAAAATAGTATCTTCATTCTTTTATAGTTTTCAACCGTTGTGTTTGGAGCTCTTTAATCACATTCTCATCCCATCCATTGAGTAACCATACTTTAACGAGGTGCGTAAGTGAGATGTGGATCGTTCTCAGCTATAGGTACTGTAAACTTTAGCATTAATGTTTTGCGAAATAGACATCAATGTATCCTTATATTGATTCACCATAACCATAGTCTTGAGGAACTTTTCCTCCAATACACGCTGCGAGGTTACAAACAGAATACCGAACACAAGTGTGCAACAATTCTTTGTCCTTCCCCACAGGCACATCTCAGTGTGATAATTCATTGGATATTTACTCTGTTCACGGTAAAATTCAGTGTCATTGCACAATATTCGCTTTAAATCTATAATACTACACCTACATACGTGGAAATTGCATGGATTTCGATACGTTAATCGTTGATACCACCTTAAAACGGACATGAAAATTCAGTGACTTGTCGCACATATGCAACCTGTCGCCATTTGGAAGTACCGTGGAGAAATCTGATGTTAAGTATTCAGTGTAAAACACGTAGGGAGATAGGCCGTTGGATGTGGAATTTTGTTACGTTATTGCTGTCATTTGTCATTGGCTGGATGAGTAATTACATTTGATTCTTCAATGTTGTATCCAACCGTAGGGGTGATATAGATCTGTGCAGAAGTTCTCAGATTTTTGTGGAAAATTCAGAATTTTGTGGTAATTTCGCTGATTTGAACTTGTTAAATGCAGTTCCAAGGTGTTGCAACATGAGGAATATTCAAGATACTTACACGTGAATTATGACTTAAGTGATGAGTTTTGGGAATGGATATTCGGTGATTTCGACTCACAATTCAGGCTACAAATTATATGGTGGTGTATCAATGTATGAGAAAGCAGGCACACCGTGGTTTTTTGCTATTTTGTATCCGTGCGGCCGGCCGGGGCGGCCGAGTGGTTCTAGGCGCTACAGTCTGGAACCGTGCGACTGCTACGGTCGCAGGTTCGAATCCTACTTCGGACACGGATGTGTGTGACGTCTTTAGGTTAGTTAGGTTTAAGTAGTTCTAACATCTAGGGGACTGATGACCTCCGAAGTTAAGTTCCATAGTGCTCATAGCCATTTGTATCCGTGTGACGTCATGCAGAGCGCAGCTAGCTCCCAGTTAGTAGTCTGCATGACCATTTAGGCGAGAGATGCTCTCTTTCATTCCTCACTCTTGAACGTGGTGCCTGTTGTTTTATACTTGCATGTGAATGCTGGTGAGTCAGTAGTGGCACATCGTACACCCTGCAGCATTCGGTGCTGGAGATTGTCAACTGTTTGAAGACAGCCTTCTAGTGTTACACAGTCTCTGGAGGTGGTGGCGGTTGTGGCAGTCTAGCGTTGCCTGGCGCATCAGCCGATTGACAGCGTTACAATGACCCTAAATTTCGAGATGCACGCATAGGATACTCTCCCAGCCTTCTTTTTTCAATAAAGATGCAAGTTGATACCTCTCCCTTTATCAAGCAAACTTCCCTTCATTTTAAACAGGGGTAAGCGTATTTCTTCAAAATTTTGTACTTATAATAGCTGCTGTGGGGGCGTGAATTGTGTAATGTCATGTGGAGTCTGGAGGTTGTTTAACTACTGACAACTGCAGAGGTGGACTGGGGGGTAGGAGATTCTGCTTGGCCGAATATCCTTTGTCAAAGATGTCATAGTTCCAGCATTCCTGAACATGAGTCATAGAAACTGTCCCATTATGCCTGGTGCTGAATTCTACAATTATGAACAGCCCATCAGGTCAGAGCTGGATTGCGACGTCATAGAACCAGCGCCAGTATTCCAAGTCAGCGAGCATGACAATGCTCTATCTTGCATTTCCCGCCAATTCACACGTGGGAAAACAGCCCTCTCCCATTGGAAACAGAGTAGCACAATTGGGAAATTTTTTGAATTTTTCACTAAAACTAGAATTTCCCGCCATTTTATTCATAGCGCAATAGGTCTTTGTCGAGGGGTTCCCATGACTCATGGATGATGCCACTAACAACGTCACCGATGAACTCATCGATGATACCACAAATTTTGTAGTACAGCAACTTTTAATTAATAAAATTTAAGTTCCAGGAAGTATTACTTTGTTTTTAAATTAGAAACTGACGTCTGTGGCATATAAATAAGTAATTTTCTTTCCGACACATTTATTTTCGCTCAGTACCTAAATATTGACATTTTCTAGTTCCCAACTACTTTATTTTTTTTTTAAAAAAACCCGTGTACCGCACGTACACTTCACTAAACGTGTGCCAAGGAAACGAGTCTGATGTGCAACTAAACTACAATTCAATATTGTGAACTGCTGAGCACCTTTCACTCCAATAGCAGTCAACATATCCTGTTGTCACAAGGTCAAAATACACTCTCTGATAATAAAACCGAAAAACACTACCCAACAAACGCCAATAGTTATGGAAATTCGTCGGATACGAATACACATCACAACCAGTCTTGCTCACATGTCAGACACAAACAGTCTCTGAGGAAGTAGGAAGGATGAGGTGAATAAATATCGAATGGCGGAACATGACACAGGACAATGCGGTTTCCGATTCCCCATGGGGGCAGAGGGCAGCGCTTGTTTTTTCCACCCACAAGCGAAAGCGGCGTCGTGAGCAGTCGCGAGCTGCGTTTGCGCAACACTCGCCGCATCGGAAACTGCGGGCACGCAATTTAAAAATAACTGCCTCCGACATGGAAACGCACGTAGCTGTTGACACTGGAGTCGTGCAAATTGCGAAAAAATTTGAGTCGTCCTCTTCGGCAAACAAATGAATATGCAGAACTGCAGCACAGCAAACAACTGCGTGATTTCAGCGTTGCCGACCTGTGAAGTTCAGTAGGCAACGCGTTTGCGAGTGCGTTATCAACCTCATTCTGTGCAGCACTGTACGTGAGCTAACCTGCGCCCTTACTCGTCACGAGGAGCTAGAGATGTAATAAACAAAATCTATTACAGTAGAGTTGAAAATCTCGGGTCTTGTGTAAATATACGCCTCAACAAATGTCTGAAATATCATAGCGTTTAATACAGTGACTTTTTATAGTACACCTACTGAAGTTTGCACAATAATTCAAAAAATAAACATAATTCCTTCTGAAAACAAGAACGATATTGGTTAGCTACATAAAATCATTACAATATAAAGCAAGCTCTCTGTTAGTGTACATCTTGAAAACAGAAACAGTGAAAATCTTTATTTAATGATGATGATTATCTGTCCTTAGTAGTATGTCCTCCCCGCAATGTCAATGGACTGTTGTCTTTAAATAAATTATACACGGTCAACGTTCCGAGGAGGACCGTGTAACACTAGATATGGCTTACTTCATAAGACACTATCGCTAAACATTCAAATTCCATACACTGATTGCATCAAAATCTACGAAAACTACATTTTCTCTATAGCCACAAGTGTCTTTCTTCGCAACGTGTTCAGCGGTCAAATAAGGGCTTGGTTGAACCTTAATGACCATATTTTTTCAAGAGCTTCCTTTGGCCGATTTGTTATTTGTATTACTAGTATCCTACACTGGCAGGGCGCAAATAACTGAAAAAAGTACATGGAAAGAGTACATTTGTATGTAATTTGGTGGACAGCTGCCACTGTAATAAGGTTAATGTATAAATACATATCTCCCTTACGAAACAGGTGTTACATAATGGAATTAAATAACGGCGGACATACTAAGTCTTTCATTTCATAATTATATACAGGTGAAATTTTTATCGCTCCGTATGATATATTAATTTTTAAAAGTTACTTTTGCGTCTATAATAACAGAGATTTGAGAGAGGTTGAGGAAGACAGTCGGTGTGTTAAATGGCTGTAACTAAAACAGTGTTAGCGTAGTAACAGACAGTCGTGAAAGGAAAGGTACGAGACGAGAAATAAATATTACTGGTTTCAAGTAAACCGGCAAGACATAAAATGAACCTTTCTGCAAATGGTTGTGTGGCGCCTTGTACAGTGAAGTGAAAAAAATTATAGGATACGTTATTTTTCCCGCCGTAGTGCAGTAACGTGATGTGGCATGGACTCGTCGTTGGAAGTGTCCTGCAGAAGCATTGAGCCATGCTACCTCCGCAGCATTCCATAATTGCGAAAGTGTCACCAGCTGCCAGTGCAGAATTTTGTGAGTGAACTGACCTCTCGATCATGTCCCATAAATGTTCGAAGGGATTCATGTCGGGTGAACTGAGTGGCCAAACACGTTGCTCGAACTGTCCGAAATGTTCTTCAAACCAGTCGCGAACAACTGTGCCCCTGTGACATGTATCATTGTCATCCATAAGGATTCCATCGTTGATGTCCATGAATGGTTGCTAATAGTCTTCAAATAGCTTAACGTCCAGAGGACATAGTCCATTCCATGTAAACACAGCCCATGCCATTATTTAGCCACCACCAGTTGGCACAGTGCCTTGCTGACACACTAGATTCATGGGTTTGCGGGATTTACTCTACACTCAAACGCTACCATCAGCTCTTACCATCTGAAAAAGGGGCTCATCTGACCTGTCCATGGTTTCCCAGTCGTCCTGGATCTCACCGATATTGCCACGAACCCAGGAGAGGCACTGCAAGGTGTCGTGCTGTTAGGAAAGCCCCTCGCTTTGGTCGTCTAGTGCCATAGCCTTTTAACGCCTAATTTCATTGCACTCCCCTAACAGATAAGTTAGTCGTACGTCCCACATCCTTTTATATGGTTATTTCAAGCATTGGTTACTGATAGCTCTACGCAAATGCCACTGCTGTCTGTCATTAAGTGATGTCGTTGTCCTCGATGGTGAGTGTTCATCGGAGGTGAGGGTATCAGCTGGAGTGCCCCAGGGAAATGTGGTAGGTCCGCTGTTGTTTTCAATCTACATAAATGATCTTTTGGATAGGGTGGATAGCAATGCGCGGCTGTTTGCTGATGTTGCTGTGGTGTACGGGTAGGCGTCGTCGTTGAGTGAGTAGAGAAGGATACAAGATGACTTGGACAGGATTTATGATTGGTGTAAAGAATGGCAGCTAACTCTAAATATAGATAAATGTAAATTACTGCAGATGAATAGGAAAAAGAATCCCGTAATGTTTGGATACTCCATTAGTAGTTTAACGCTTGACACAGTCACGTCGATTAAATATTTGGGCGTAACATTGCAGAGCGATATGAAGTGGGACAAGCATGTAATGGCATTTGTAGGGAAGGCGGATAGTCGTCTTCGGTTCATTGGTAGAATTTTGGGAAGATGTGGTTCATCTCTAAAGGAGACCGCCTATAAAACACTAATACGACCTATTCTTGAGTACTGCTCGAGCGTTTGGGATACCTATCAGGTCGGATTGAGGGAGGACGTAGAAGCAATTAAGAGGCGGGTTGCTAGATTTGTTACTGGTAGGTTTGATCATCATGTGAGTGTTACGGAAATGCTTCAGGAACTCGGGTGGAAGTCTCTGGAGGAAACGAGGCGTTCTTTTCGTGAATCGCTACTGATGAAATTTAGAGAACCAGCATTTGAGGCTGACTGCTGTACAGTTTTACTGCTGCCAATTTATATTTCGCGGAACGACCACAAAGATAAAATAAGAGAGATTAGGGCTCGTACAGAGGCATATAGGAAGTCATTTTTCCCTCGTTCTGTTTGGGAGTGGAACAGGGAGGGAGCCGGCCGCGGTGGCCAAGGGGTTCTAGGCGCTTCAGTCTGGAACCGCGCTTCTGCTACGGTCGCAGGTTCGAATCCTGCCTCGGGCGTGGTCGTGTGTGGTGTCCTTAGGTTAGTTAGGTTTAAGTAGTTCTAAGTTCTAGGGGACTGATGACCACAGATGTTAAGTCCCATAGTGCTCAGAGCCATTTGAACAGGGAAAGAAGATGCTAGTTGTCGTACGAGGTACCCTCCGCCACGCACCGTATGGTGGACTGCGGAGTATGTATGTGGATGTAGAAGGCCGTCGTCCACTGCGTTTTCCGAGGCGAGAGTTAATATGATATTTTCGGCACTCTCTTTACACTGTGGATCTCGGAATATTTAATTCCCTAACGATTTTCGAAATGAAATGTCCCATGCTTCTAGTTCACATTACTAGGCCACGTTAAAAGCCTGTCAAATCCCTTCGTGCGGCTACGATCACGTCGGAAAACTTTTCATACGAATCACCTAAATACAAATAACAACACGGCCAAAGCACTGCCGTTTTATACCTCGTGTACGCGATGCTAATGCCATCTGTACATGTGCATATTGCTATCCCACGACTTTAGTCATCTCAGGATAATCGTGAAAACTTTTCACTGTTTTTGCTATTGTGGCCTTCAATTCGAAGACTGGTTTGATGCAGCCATCGGTGCTAGTATGTACTATCCAGGGCTATTACTTTCTGCGTGACCAGTGCAAGTTACGTTCATCTGAGTTTGTTTACTGTAATCAAGCCTTGGTCTATCTCTACAACTTTTACCCCCAACACTGGCCTATTCGCGTTTCTTCCAGGCAGCATTTTGTATCCTCCTGCCACTACTTGTAGTGTTTCATATATCGGACTATTATCCACAGCAATGTCTGATTTAATTCGACTGTATTCCTGTACAAATACCTTACTTCTGCTGATGTTCGTCTCATAAATCCTTAAAATTTTCAATCCATTCAGCTACTTTTTCAAGCCTTTTGCCATTTCTGGCAGAATTACGGTGTCATCAGCAAATACGAAAGTTTTACTCTCTTTTCCCTTTACGAATATATACCGGAATTCCTTTACCGCCTACTCAACATAAAGATTGAATAGCATCTTGTAGATGCTACAACTTTGTCTCGCTCCCTTCTCAGCTGCTGCTTCCCTTCACGTCTTTCGGACTTTCATCGCAGCAGTCTGATTTATATGAAGGAGTAAATAAACTTTCTGCACCTTGTATCTGTTCCCTTCTATAATACGATCAGTCAACAATGTCATAATGTTCCTCTAAAGCTATAATTATATAAATGTACTTTTCCCTTTCTGCAGTCCATCTTCTTAGAAAAGTAACGGGATCAGTAGCGCCTCATGTTTTACCAGATTTTTGTAACCATGACTTCTCAATTGATGGTTCAGTACCGTTTCGCACCAATCAACATCTGCTTCTTCACATTTGGAGTTATTACATTCCTCTTAAAATCTGAGGTTATGTCGCTTTCTCATATACGTAGCACAACAGATGGAAAAGTTTTGTTATGGTATGTTCTTTGAATCCATTCTTATGAAAGAGGCTATTCTGATTTAGGAATGCATCGCAGCGTAGAAACAAAACTTTGAATATTTCAACATATGTGTGGAACAATTCGTACAGCTCTGAAACCTAAGAGCAGAAAGGAAGCTAAACTGAAGCTTTATAAAACCGTGAGAGTACCAGGTACTTTCAAAGAAACTCAGAAGAACAATTGCGTCAGCAGAGATTAAATTTCGCAGGTCAGTCACACCCTGATGGACAAACTATTTTGGGAAACACAGAAGACGGTACTGTACACTTTACTACAGGGCAGGCCACGGCGTGCAAGGCTTAAGGAGTGCAGGGTGTGCGGGCGGCGGGCGGGTCGAGGCCTGGCCTGCCACTCGGCTTTGCTCGGTCCTTCCCGGAAGCACTCGGAACAGCGCGGACATTTTCATTTCTCGGCCCACACAATTCACTTAAGTTCAGCAGAATTGCTTTGTCAGCCCTCTTTACCCTTATCTCCTTGCTCGCAAAATGAAGGATGTTACCACGTCCAGTGGCTATTTGCACAAAAAGACGCAGTCTAGCCACCTATCGTCACAAGGGTTTCAGAATGGATGGGATTGACACAAGAGGGGGATGAGATTCCCAACATAGATAATGCAGTAGCACACGTATTGCCAGTTTGCTTTGAAACGAACAGCAGCACGCAGAATGTATTTAAAGATTTAGTAATGAAAGAGCAAAATATTACGACGATCATTAGATAGGATTCAGTGTTCTGTACACCAAGAAACACTTTGTGCTAAATTAATGCTTATAGGACACTTGAAGAAATTGGTGGTAAGAATAGTACAGTTCCTGACTTCGCACATATTATTCCGCTGTCAGTTTTCGATGGAACTGAACGAAGAGTATGGAGACTTTATATATTACTACAAAGTACTTTAGTTAAATCAAGGGGCATGGCTGGAAAGATTTTTTCGATATAAAACTCGCTTTCGTTGAGTGTATGAAGGAGAAAGGAGTTCAGGAACGAAAATTAGAACGTCAGGATTGGATTGGAGACCAAGCGTTTTAAGGGTACTTGACTCCACACTGTCCACAATAAGACACTGCAAGGAGAGGAAAATCTTATTTCTGATATGATGGGGATGCACTCAAAAGGAAAATCACGTTGTAGCAGGAACACATTCTGACTAACACAGCCCAGTTCCCGAAGCTCACTAGTGTTAAAGAAAACCTGGCATCTGAAGAATTCATTGTGACGTTGAAAGAATTACAAGAATAATTTCCTAAGCGTTTCTAGAACCCTGCCAATCTTGTATCCGTTTCGATTTGTTTTCAAGACCGTTTGCGGTATCGGTTGAAAGCTCCCCTGTGCGTGTATGGATGTAACTGATTGATCTGTAAGGTAATTCTAGTGATAAAGACAAATCCCGTAAAACTGTCCAGGACGTCTACAGCATTGGCGGCCGAAGACTTCCGGCATAAGAAGTCAGCCTCATTCTGCCAACGGCCTTGTCAAAGAGGGCGGAGGAGCGGATAGAGGTTCAGGGCACTCTCTTGTCCTAGGAGTGGGAAATTGCCCCTAAAGGCGGAAGAATCAGCAATGATCAACGACATGAGGATGCAGAAGGCAATGGAAACCCCTGCATTAAAGACACGTAACGTGTATCCACAGGACATGTGGCCTGTAATTGAAGAAGTGTCATGATGATCTCTACATTGGCAAAAGATCTCTGGGAGGGGACTGCCAAGGGGGAGGTTACCATGAGAAAAAGATACAATAATCTACGAAATGATAACGTTCTACGAGTCAGGGCGTGGAATGTCAGAAACTTGAACGTGGTAGGGAAACTAGAAAATCTGAAAAGGGAAATGCAAAGGCTCAATCTAAATACAGTAGGGGTCAGTGAAGTGAAGTGGAAGGAAGACAAGGATTTCTGGTCAGATGAGTATCGGGTAATATCAGCAGCAGCAGAAAATGGTATAACAGGTGTAGGATTCGTTATGAATAGGAAGGTAGGGCAGAGGGTGTGTTACTGTGAACAGTTCAGTGACCGGATTGTTCTAATCAGAATCGACAGCAGACCAACACCGACAACGATAGTTCAGGTATACATGGCGACATCGCAAGCTGAAGATGAACAGATAGAGAAAGTGTATGAGGATATTGAAAGGGTAATGCAGTATGTAAAGGGGGACGAAAATCTAATAATTATGGGCGACTGGAATGCATTTGTAGGGGTAGGAGTAGAAGAAAAGGTTACAGGAGAATATGGGCTTGGGACAAGGAATGAAAGAGGAGAAAGACTAACTGAGTTCTGTACCAAGTTTCAGCTAGTAATAGCGAATACCCTGTTCAAGAATCACAAGAGGAGGAGGTATACTTGGAAAAGGCCGGGAGATACGGGAAGATTTCAGTTAGATTACATCATGGTCAGACAGAGATACCGAAATCAGATACTGGATTGTAAGGCGTACCCAGGAGAAGATATACACTCAGATCACAATATAGTAGTGATGAAGAGTAGGCTGAAGTTCAAGACATTAGTCAGGAAGAATCAATACGCAAAGAAGTTGGATACGGAAGTACTAAGGAATGACGAGATACGTTTGATGTTCTCTAACGCTATAGACAAAGCAATAAGGAATAGCGCAGTAGGCAGTACAGTTGAAGAGGAATGGACATCTCTAAAATGGACCATCACAGAAGTTGGGAATGAAAACATAGGTACAAAGAAGGTAGCTGCGAAGAAACCATGGGTAACAGAAGAAATCCTTCAGTTGATTGATGAAAGGAGGAAGTACAAACATGTTCCGGGAAAATCAGGAATACAGAAATACAAGTCGCTGAGGAATGAAATAAATAGGAAGTTCAGGGAAGCTAAGACGAAATGGCTGCAGGAAAAATGTGAAGACATCGAAAAAGATATGACTGTCGGAAAGACAGACTCAGCATACAGGAAAGTCAAAACAACCTTTGGTGACATTAAAAGCAACGGTGGTAACATTAAGAGTGCAACGGGAATTCCACTGTTAAATGCAGAGAAGAGAGCAGATAGGTGTAAAGAATACATTGAAAGCCTCTATGAGGGTGAAGATTTGTTTGATGTGATAGAAGAAGAAACAGGAGTCGATTTAGAAGAGAAAGGGGATCCAGTATTAGAATCGGAGTTTAAAAGAGCTTTGGAAGACTTACGGTCAAATAAGGCAGAAGGGATAGATAACATTCCATCAGAATTTTTAAAATCATTGGGGGAAGTGGCAACAAAACGACTATTCATGTTGGTGTGTAGAATATATGAGTCTGGCGATATACCATCTTACTTTCGGAAAAGCATCATCCACACAATTCCGAAGACGGCAAGAGCTGACAAGTGCGAGAATAATCGCACAATCAGCTTAACAGCTTATGCATCGAAGCTGCTTACAAGAATAATATATAGAAGAATGGAAAAGAAAATTGAGAATGCGCTAGGTGACGATCAGTTTGGCTTTAGGAAAAGTAAAGGGACGAGAGAGGCAATTCTGACGTTACGGCTAATAATGGAAGCAAGGCTAAAGAAAATCAAGACATTTACATAGGATTTATCGATCTAGAAAAAGCGTTCGACAATATAAAATGGTGCAAGCTGATCGAGATTCTGAAAAAAGTAGGGGTAAGCAATACGTACAACAAGAGGGAATAATAAGAGTGGACGATCAAGAACGAAGTGCTCGTATTAAGGAGGGTGTAAGACAAGGCAGTAGCCTTTCGACCCTACTCTTCAATCTGTACATCGAGGAAGCAATGATGGAAATAAAAGAAAGGTTCAGGAGTGGAATTAAAATACAAGGTGAAAGGATATCAATGATACGATTCGCTGGTGACATTGCTATCCTGAGTGAAAGTGAAGAAGAATTAAATGATCTGCTGAACGGAACGAACAGTCTAATGAGTACACAGTATGGTTTGAGAGTAAATCGGAGAAAGACGAAGGTAATGAGAAGTAGTAGAAATGAGAACAGCGAGGAACTTAACATCAGGATTGATGGTCACGAAGTCTATGAAATTAAGGAATTCTGCTACCTAGGCAGTAAAATAACCAATGACGGAGGGAGCAAGGAGGACACCAAAAGCCGACTCGCTATGGCAAAAAAGGCATTTCTGGCCAAGAGAAGTCTACTAACATCAAATACCGGCCTTAATTTGAGGAAGAAATTTCTGAGGATGTACGTCTGGGGTACAGCATTGTATGGTAGTGAAACATGGACTGTAGGAAAACCGGAAGAAAAGAGAATCGAAGCATTTGAGATGTGATGCTATAGACGAATGTTGAAAATTAGGTGGACTGATAAGGTAAGGAATGAGGAGGTTCTACGCAGAATCGGAGGGGAAGGGAATATGTGGAAAACACTGATAAGGAGAAGGGACAGGATGATAGGACATCTGCTAAGACATGAGGGAATGACTTCCATGGTACTAGAGGGAGCTGTAGAGGGCAAAAACTGTAGAGGAAGACAGAGATTGGAATACGTCAAGCAAATAATTGAGGACGTAGGTTGCAAGTGCTACTCTGAGATGAAGAGGTTAGCACAGGAAAGGAATTTGTCGCGGGCCGCATCAAACCAGTCAGTAGACTGATGAAAAAAAAAAAAGAATATGGGGATAAAAGTTGTTTATCGATTAAGAAACTGAAAGGAACACACGATTACGTACATCCTGAGTGAGGAAATGGCATGAAACTGACGGCGTCTGTCAGTGTGCCGACTGATAGAAATTATCTGTCTTCAGCGCTCCAAATATAATTAAATAGTACTGAAAATTTGTTTTGTTTTTTATCTATGTTGTTGATAAATATAAAGTACAAAATCAAGTTGCGCACTGAGCGACTGCGTTGCCATTCAAATGTGGTGCGTCGCCGGCCAGGGTGGCCGATCGGTTCTAGGCGCTTCAGTCTGAAACTGCGTGACCGCTACAGTCGCAGGTTCTAATCCTGCCTCGGGCGTGGATGTGTGTGATGTCCTTAGGTTAGTTAGGTTTAAGTAGTTCTACGTTCTAGGGGAGTGATGACTTCAGATGTTACGTCCCATAGTGCTCAGAACCCTTTGAACCCATTTTTGTGGTGCGTCAACAGTTTTCCACTTCTCACACTCAAACAGCGTGGTGTGGCGGTGGGGGAATCGTGCCAGCCAGGCTGCGCGCTGTGGCGACCCGAATTCTTGGCCACCTCTGGCTTACGATAACTGTAACAAAGCTAACGTACTGCATTTTATGCCTGACGTCGCGCGCTGTACATATTTAGCTTCTGGTTGTCAAATACTGAAAATAAATTGGATCTGTGACTTTATTGCATTTGATGTTGTTGAAACACGAAATTTCGCACAGTTATGGAGACACTTGCGTCTGATGAGTCAAGCATGAAAATTAAGGAAAGTTACAAAAAAGTGGCTCTGAGCACTATGGGACTTAACTTCTGAGGTCATTAGTCCCCTAGAACCTAGAACTACTTAAACCTAACTAACCTAAGGACATCACACACATCCACGCCCGAGGCAGGATTCGAACCTGCGACCGTAGCGGTCGCACGGTTCCAGACTGTAGCGCCTAGAACCGCTCGGCCACGAAGGAAAGTTACATGTGACTTGTGGGTGCTGCACAATTCCATTTTAGTAAAGGAAGTGTTACGATTGTAGGTGCTGTATTATAGCAATATTATTCAAACCTGTGCTCTCTAGTTACTGATTAGTGCCTATTAATGAGTAAATTATCCTCCTATGCAACGTTACTGTGACGATAAGCCAGACATAGTTGTATCGAAGTAAATGTGCCTCGAGACGCTCAACTCAATCGGGCAAATGTTTCTGATGTTGGAAGACTTTAAATATACGTCTAATAAGCGGTAACCGCAGAAAAACTAGTGCGGTACCAATTTCTGAAATATGGCTCAAACCTTTCGGCAGTAAACATTGGTTGTGTTATGTAATAGGCGAACAGTAACTGCTATGAGCTGTCGAACCTACGCAATTTTTTTTCCGTTACATTGCTGTTATGGTACTTAAATGATATTATAAGAGTAATTATACTAGTTTTGTTACGTTGTTTTATCCCTTTCAACACTGCATTCTCCAGTCGTTCTGTTTCTCTCTTGCTACCATGTCTTGAGTTACAGCTTCCACATATGCTGTTAAGCTATGTCTCAGTTCATTCAATGTTGCTGGTAACGAAGGCACGTAAACATAGTCTTTTATAAATCCCCACAAGAAATAATCACGTACAGCCAGATCTGGCGACCATTTAGGCCAGTAATGAAAGGCTGAATCATTTGGTCCAGTGCGACCCATCCGTCGTTCAGTAATCCTTTGATTTAAAACTCCCCGCGATACCAGATGCCAGTGTGGCAGTGCCCCATCTCGTTGGTAGATGAAGTCGTTCGAAACAGTCTCAAACACTGGGAAAAAATGTGTGAAATCTTATGGGACTTAACTGCTAAGGTCATCAGTCCCTAAGCTTACACACTACTTAACCTAAATTATCCTAAGGACAAACACACACACCCATGCTATGCCCGAGGGAGGACTCGAACCTCCGCCGGGACCAGCCGCACAGTCCATGACTGCAGCGCCTAAGACCGCTCGGCTAATCCCGCGCAGCAAACACTGGGAAAAGGACGTTCTCAAGCATATCGAGATATATGCTTACTGTAACAGCGTTCTCGGCAAGGAAAAATAGACCATACATCTTTTCCCGCGAAATTGCACAAAACATAAAATTTAGGAGAGTCCATGTAACGTTGTACAACTTCATGTTGTTGTTCCGTACACCATATTCTCACATAATGACGGTTCACCTTTCCATTGAAAGAGAATGTTCCGTCATCACTAAACACTAAGCGTCGAACAAAACTATCATCTTGCATCTTTCTAAGAAAGAAATTACAGAGCTCCACCCGTTGTTGTTTGTCACCTTCACGAAAAGCTTGCACTAGCTGAATTTTGTATGGTCTTATGTACAAACGTCGACGCAACATACGCCAGACCGACATTTGGGGCATGCTGAGGTATCGAGGTGCACGGTAAACGAATTGTGAAACAATGGCGCATGCGTTCGACGTCTGGCGACCGAAACTCGGCGACGGCCCGCAGACTTGCCTTTACACAAACAACCGGTTTCTCGGAATTTTTCATGGAATCGTCTAATGCTCTGTGCTGTAGGAGGATCGCTACCATACCTAGTACGAAAGTCACCCTGAACAGTTATTACTGACCCGCACTGCGCAAAACGTGGAACACAGAACGTTTTCTGTTGTCCGGACACCATTTTCTACAAGAATTAAAGTGGGAGCACACTGCTGCTACCTAGCGAGAGCAACGCCCAACTCAAGAGTTTGCCTCTTTCAACAGTACGTTGCTCACGCACATATCTCAAATAACATAAGAGTTATTATTTTTTTTAAATCGGATGATTCTTTTTGATACACCCTGTTTATTGACATGTGATCCCTTACAACAGTCAGGAATCACATCAAAGCATTTCATGCCGATTGTATCACAAATTATGTGATATCTTATTTGTTCAAAAAGCTCTCTCGTTGAAGGATCACACAATATGGCATTCACAGCTCTTGGTTGCTCCTGACTGATGGTTAGTACAAAGAGGTGAGAAAAGCCATGCAAATATAGAGATGGTGGCAGTATCACGTCCACAAGACATAAAAAGGCAGTACATTAGCGAACTGTCATTTGTATTCAGGTCATTCATGTGAAAGATGATTATGGCCGCAATAAAAGATTCTGAACGATGAATTGTAGATGTAGCAAGACGCTTGGGTCATTCCATCTCGGAAATCGTTAACGAGTTCAAGATACCGAGATCCACGGTGTAAAGAGAGTTCCGAGAATGCCAAATCTCAGGCACTACCTCTCGCTCCGGACAACGCAGTATCCGACGGTCTTCATTTACCGTTCGAGAGCAGCGGCGTTTGCGTAACTAAAAGACGAGCTAAAGTGTGTGAAATAGCAGCAGAAACTAATGTGGGACGTACGATGAACGTGTCCGTTATGACACTGTGGCGACATTTGGTTTCAATGGGCTATGGCAGCAGACTATGTACGCGAGTGCCTTTGCTAACAGCTCGACATCGTCTGCAGGGACTGATCTGGGCTCGTGACCAGATCGGCTGGACCCTGACGACTGGAAAACCGTGGCCAGGTCAGACGAGTCGAAATAGTAGTTGGTAAGAGCTGATGGTAGGGGTCGAGTGTGGCGCAAACCCCACGAAGCCGTGGACCCAAGTTATCAACAAGGCACTGTGCATTTGGTGGCGGCTCCACATTCATATGGGGTGTGTTTATATGGATTGGACTGGTTCTCTGGTCCAACTGAACCGTTCAGTGACTGGAAATTATGACTTTAGGCTACTTGGAGACCATTGGCAGCCATCGTGAACTTCACGTTCATAAAAAAAGATGAATCAAACCTCTGGGCCAGAATTGTTCCCTATTGGCTTGAAAAAAAAATCCGGACACTGCGAGCAATGGATCAGGCAACTCAGATCAGCGGACATCAATCCCATCGAATATTTACGGGACATGATCGAGATGTCAGTTCGTGCACGAAATCCTGCACTGGATAGGCTTTCGGAATTATGGACGGCTATAGAGGCAGCGTGGCTCTGTATTTCTGCACTAGATTTCCAACATCTTGTTGAGTCGGTGCTACATCAAGTTGCTACAAAAAAAAGGTTCAAATGGCTCTGAGCACTAAGGGACTCAACTGCTGAGGTCATAAGTCCCCTAGAACTTAGAACTACTTAAACCTACCTAACCTAAGGACAACACACACATCCATGCCCGAGGCAGGATTTGAACCTGCGACCGTAGCGGTCGCTCGGTTCCAGACTGAAGCGCCAGAACCGCTCGGCCACCAGCGGCCGGCAAGTTGTTACAGTATGCCGGGCAAAAGGAAGTGAGACACGATATTAGGAGGTATCTCATGACGTTTGTCACCTCGCTGTGAGAGTACATCATACGTTAGTGTGTTGCTGGTAGCAATACACTAACCAGAGCTGTCGGTAGTACACGTCACGCTATGGAACGATGTAGCCTGAGCTACTAGTGTTACACGCCGACGCCAACGTGTTAACCCATTAACACCCACGATATGCGTCGCACGTGTGTTTCTGTTTTGTATTGTTACCACTAGATGTAATGGTGAAGGCTGCTTGTAACTGTTTGTGTGGACAGCCAGTGGATGCCGCTTCACAACAATAGAAATTTACAATGACGCAAAAATATTATCATTGCACACTTAGCCATTGCCTCTTATTGCTACTCTGAACCGGTAAGATGATGAGTGACAGGTAAGTATTTTATCCTGTACTGAAAGTGCTTGTGTTGATATAAATGTTTGGCTTGTAGTTTCAGTATTAGACCAGAATAACAGTTATGCATTATGCTGTTTCTGGTTGTAAAATCTTTATCTAGGCTTATGTAATAGAGTGATACCCAGCGTATGAAGTATCATACAATGGGTAACTATCAATACTTTTTAAACGTAATTCGGAAAACACTGTTTTTTTTACTTTTAGAGTATAATAATAGAAGCAGCTGCCTCCTTAGGCTATTTTTCTAGACTATTATGTAGTTGGCAGGTCAAATAAATACTGTGATAATCCCGACAATCCCCTTGATGCAGAAGAGATTCTAAAACTACTTGAGAATCTCAACGATGAAGTTATTATCGACCGTGAATTAGAACGAGCTGGAAAGCTGGATTTAGTCTTTCTTCCACTACGTGATAGAAATGATACCGATAGTGATGATGCTCCTAGTGACGATGAAAGACCCGTTGGTTTTAGCGACACTAGTAAAGGACTTCTTTAGCAGTCACTTCAGAAGGAAACAGAAACGATGTTATGTAGCGATAAGAACACGCTAGAACTATCAAAGAAATATAAAACAACACCACAAAAGTGGATATCAAAGGAACTGAAACACATGAATGTTGACAGTCAAGTCGCTTTCACTGCTAATACATCGGAGCCTTTTCTTGTGGCTGTAATGAAGCAGTCTCATAAAATGCCTGTAGATATATTCAAGGAAGTTTCCAATGAAGAATTTATGGAGTACATTTGTAAAGAGACAATGCCATATGCTCCTCAGAAGGGATATTTCGAATTTCACCTTTCAGTTGATGTGTTATACAAATATTTTGGAATTCCTATTATTCCCTGTTACAATCCAGTCCCTTGTAGATAAATATATTGGGAGACAAGGGCAGATACTTACAATTATCTTGTAAGTAATGAAGTCAATAGAAGCAGATTCGAACAAATCTATCGCTTTCTCAATTTCAATGATAACACAACTGTAGATCCAAGTAATAAAACTTACAAAACCGATGCGCTTTTGAAACGCCTCAACATCATGTCTCTACAATTTTTTCAGCCAGTAGGACGTTTGTTCTATTTATATGAAGCCATGGAAGCCTCTCTTGGAATCACTAAGCAAGTATGAGTTACAGAGCTTTGGCACTATCCAGAGAGACAGGGTTGGGGAAGCACCACTGAAAGACCTAAATAAAGGAATCTCATTGACTTTAGCATGTTCTTCAAGATGAACGCCTTGTGCTGCTAAGGTGGTTTGACAACAGCGAAGTTACATTAGCAACCAATGTGCAAATCAGTGATTTGAAACTTCCTGGCAGATTAAAATTGTGTGCCGGACCGAGACTGGAACTCGGGACCCTTTCCTTTCGCGGGCAAATGCTCTGGAGAGCTTCTGTAAAGTTTGGAAGGTAGAAGACGAGGTACTGGCAGAAGTAAGGCTGTGAGGACGGGGCGTGAGTCGTGCTTGGGTAGCTCAGATGGCAGAGCACTTGCCCGCGAAAGGCAAAGGTCCCGAGTTCGAGTCTCGGTCCGGCACACAGTTTTAATCTGCCAGGAAGTTTCACATCAGCGCATATTCCGCTGCAGAGTGTGATTCTCATTCTGGAAACATCCCCCAGGCTATGGCTAAATCATGTCTCCGCAATATCCTTTCTTTCAGGAATGCTTGTTCTGCTAGGTTCGCAGGAGAGCTTCTGTAAAGTTTGGAAGGTAGGAGACGAGGTACTGGCGGAAGTAAGGCTGTGAGGACGGTGAGTGAGTCGTGCTTGGGTAGCTCAGTTGGCAGAGCACTTGCCCGCGAAAGGCAAAGGTCCCGAGTTCGAGTCTCAGTCCGGCACAAAGTTTTAATCTGCCAGGAAGATTCAAATCAGCCCACACTCCGCTGCAGAGTGAAAATTCTCATTCCACAAGTCAGTGATTGTTTACCATTGGGGCCAGCAAGAGATAGAGTAAAGCAGAACGAAAGAATGTAACCGTGCCACAAGCAATCTTAGTACAACTCCAAAACAAAGGGACGGGAAGTGTCGACCTTTTCGACAAATTGAGAGGTCTGTATAGAACCAGGATCCACTCCAATAGATGGTACCGGCCTCTTGTTAGATGGCCTTGACAATATGTGGATGCTGCATAGAACGGTGAAAAACATGTGTTCGTTGGAGCTCAGACGAAGTGTTACAGTATCTCTACTAACGTCCCCAGTAATAGATAAACCTAGAGGGCCAAATTGTAGGAAACGTGTACCAAATGACACAGGTAGCCATGACGTACGCTCTCTGAGCGTTTACGGAGTCTGTGAGGACTCTGAGTACGGTAGTGTGTGTGCTTTACTTTACCCTGGGTCGCCTATGAGTAAATCCTGAGAAGACATCTCTAGCAGCATAAGCTGAAATGTGTAACAATTCCTCTTTTTGTCTTATTTGAGATTCTAGTAGTCCTTCTTCAGCGTAGGGATTTCGGTAATCTTGCTACAAAACATAACTTCAGCCAGGGAACGGTGTAATTTTTATTAATTTTCATTTACTTAATATTTCCCTCTGTTCAGTTGCAACTTGGAGGTGGCAAGCGATGATGCCAAATGATGTATAAATAGCTTTGTATACCATGAATGAATGTGTCGTGCGCTTTTTTCGTGTACTCACACTAAATTTCATTTGATTTATCGTCCGTTTCGTATTTTATTTTCGTGAGTGTATTAACTTGCTTTCTGCTGCGTTTCCTTGTACGTTATGTGGCTGCGATCGACGTAGTCACCTCACGTAATCGGACTGGATATTCAATTCCGCTACTGGGCAGAAGTACTTTTACGTGCTTTTTTGATAGTCTTACCGTGACACAGTGAATTTCTACCGAACAACGGAATGGGCCTTTATCTTCAGAAGATGACCGTCAACATTTGTTACTTTATGACCCAGTGTACTTAAACGTAGAATACGGAAGCATTCTTCTAAACTTTATCCCTTTTGCTGTACGGATGGTCAGTGTGAATGTTCGTGTGTGTGCGTCAAACAATTTCAACCCGTTATTTAGCAGATTTGGTTCCACTTGTGGAGGCTGTGTTTTTATGATACATACGATCTGTCAATGTTTAAGCACCAGCATTACAAGCAATTTTGTTCTCTTTAATATGCTCGAGTACTTTTCATTCAGAAATAAATGTCCAGTGATTTCTTAACTTGCAACTGTTATATCTTGCAGTATATCCCTTCTTCCTAGTGAGGTTCAATAAATCATTCAGATTTTATCATACGTTAATAATGAGCACTAAAATTTTAATATGTTGTCCTGTGCGTCCAGTACGAAGATATTTAATAGTTTCGATCATATAACAATCTATTTGGCTATATATTTAATCATTGTTTAAATGAATTTGAACTTAAAATCTAGATTATAGCGTCTGGTAATTGATCAAAGCAAACGAAAGTAATCTCTGTTTTGGATAGTGGTTGATGGTATTCAAAGTCAGGTACAGATTTCATTAAGAATACCGACTTTGCATTAAATCCCAGTTTTGAGAAGAACAGGCTTTGCTTTGCGCTTCTGAACTACATGTTTAATATATATTTTGCTTGAAAGTAAGCAAACATGTTGCGTTTCGTTCGCATGACTTATAATTACAATGATTCCATATTGTTCAGACTATGTATGAAAGACCTGACCCTCTAGTTTTTAAGCAATGTAAAAAAAAAAACCTATTTGAATGTCGCTGTAGACAGAAGAATCCCGAAAAAGCAATCGGACCTACATGTCTAAAATGGGAACTAATGAATGTTGCCATCTCTCCAACTGTCAGAGCGCTGGTTGTGAATTTTCGACATACTAAACTGTGTAGAACATGTTTGAATAGCCCGACTGTCCATAGGAAACCTCTACGGATGAAACACAATCGGGGGTGGGGGCTTGGGGAGGGGGTAGGGGGAGAAATTAGCAGGTAAAGAAGGAAATGCTTATGCATCGTCGGCATGGCTTTCTGAATTCTTGGTAGTTTCGTAGGTTCCGAAGGTTTGTGACCTTGGGACGAGTGATGTACACTGAGATGACAAAAGTCATGGTATAGCGAGACGTACGTAGACAAATGGCGATAGTACCACGTACACAAAGCATAAAAGGGAAGTGCGTTAGCAGTGCTGTCATTTGTACTTAGATGATTCAAGTAGACAAGTTTAGCACGTTATTACGGCCCCACGGCGAGAATTAACAGATACTGAACGCGGAATGGTAGTTGGAGATAAACGCATGGGACTTCCCCCTTTGGAAACCGTTAGGGAATTCAAAATTCCGAGAGTGTGCCGAGAATAACACATTTCTCGTATTACATCTCACGGCCGACAACGCAGTGGCACACAGCCTTTACTTAACGACCGAGGGCAGTAGCGTAGGCGTAGAGTTGGGAAAGCTAACAGGCAAGCACCACAGCAGACATCAAGGTGGGACGTACGACGGACATATCCGTTAGGACAGTATGGCGAAATGTGGCGTTACTGGGCTGTGGTAGTAAACGACGACACGAGTACCTTTGCTGATAGCACGAAAACACCTGCAGCGCCTGTTCTGGGCTCGTGACCATATCAGTTTGTCCCTTGACGAATTGGACACCATGGTGGTTCAGATGAGTCTCGGTTTCTCTTGGTATGAGGTCATGGTAGATGTCGAGTGCGGGGTAGACTCCATGAAGCCATGGACTTATGTTGTCAAAAAGGCAATGTGTAAGCTGGCGAAGGCTTCATAACGGTGAGGCTCTGTTTTCATACAACTGACTGGCTCCTCCGGTCCAGCTGAAACGATCATTGAATGGAAATGGTTATGGAAGGGAACTTGAAGGCCATTTGCAGCCATTCATGAACTTCGCGGTATTGTCAGCGGGTCACAGTTCTCCTCGATTCGTTTGATGAACATTATGGACAGTTGTAGCGAATTAACTGGCTATCTAGATCGTCCGACATCAATCCCATAGAATATATGGGCAAGAATCGAAAGGTCATTTCGTGCAAAAGATCTTGTACCGGCAACACTTTCGCGGTTATGAACGGCTACAGAGTCAGCATGACTTAATATTTCAGCAGCAGACTTGCAACTTGTTGAGACCATATCAGGTCGAGCTGCTACACTAGCCCAATCAAAAAGAAGTCCGGTACGATATTAAGAGGTATTCCATGACTGCATTGTATTAACGCCATCGGCAAACGTGACGAAATTCACACACTATTATACTACATCTCCATCTGTCTATACTCCACAGCCGGCCGCTTTGGCCGAGTGGTTCTAGATGCTTCAGTCCGGAACCGCGCTGCTCCAACAGTCACAGGTTCGAATTCTGCCTCGGGCATGGATGTGTGTGATGTCATTAGGTTTAAGTAGTACTAAGTCTAGCGGACTGATGACCTCTGATGTTAAGGCCCATAGTGCTTAGAGCCATTTTTTATACGCCACAAACCGCCTTAAGATGTCTGTGTCATTTTTGCTTTCTCAATTTGTCATTCCCGTCGCAAACAGTTCGTGGGAAGAACGACTGATAGTAAGCCTACATGTCCATGTGGACACTTTAGAAAAACGGAAGCGTGCCATCAAGTAAAATCTTGTAATGTGGCGTGGTCTCCTGACCTTCATTTTTTACATAGCAACGCTGATTGGTGGAATATTTCTGATGCAAAGAAACAGAGGAGTGAGGGAAGACAGTGAATGATACACCCTTGCAACTTTTCCAGAAAAAGGGAGCCATTCCGTTGCCACTCTTGGAGCAGGAACACATAACGAGAGCGAGTGCGCTCGTACTTGTACTCAAAGAGTGGGGAACAAAGTCTCTCCTCAGTACTTCACTGGGAGAGCACCTCTGTTGTTAGCGAATCGGAGTGATACTCTATATTGAGCCGCTCGCAATTAATCATTATTCACTGTGTTGGCCGCCCCACTTATTGTGTGGTGTGAATACAGACAGAGTACTAGATAAATGCCTGTGAACGAATATTGAGTGGCATCGCAGTGGACTGGTTATCTGACCAGTGTACCACGCCAATAGTTAGACTAGGGGCGGATAGGAGTCCTTGACTTCATCAAGGTGTAGGGAGAGTTTGATTGGCAAAGGTCAATCCAGATAGAAAGAGAAAGTTGTGTTATTTGTCAGCAGTGAGCGACACAGGCAGCAGTCGTCGCAGCTCACGGTATTGTGCGCTACAGCGTATGCGAGCCCCATCTGTCCTCCACAACAGTACACTCCATTACATTCCTCATACGACAGACTCGACCATACCTAGAAAAGTTATTCAAGTTGTGTAGGCGTGGCTCTCAGCCATTCTGCCGAGTAAATAACATTCTTAAAGAAAAGGGAGAAAAGAACCTTTCCATACTTTGTAAAATAGTAGCATTCCAGTCCATAAGAGGCAAACTACTGTTCCGAAAAGAACCCGGAAATTTATTATTTTTATTTTTTTAAGAAAAAGTTTCAGTTGATTTCTCAAATTTTTTTGCGATAATTAATATTTTTCGTTCGTTTAATGTTTTTCTTACACTAACTATCATTACACCAGTACCCAAGTATTCCACTAGTTATGTAAGAATATAGAATAATTTTGTTACTTTTCCTTACAGCGGACGACTCCAGAAGATATTAGTTGCCGAATGTTTTCCAAGCAGTTCTTGTTGGTGCATAAGGAGCGTCTGTCTGACTTCTGCAGCAGTGTGAGGTGGAAATTGTTTCTTCCAGGAGCCAAAGGGTACTTGTTGGAGCAATCCATTGCTCAACTTGACAAAATAAAACCGACACACTCACAAACTACGAGAGAGTGCATCATCCTGTTAGAGAATAATACCCACCTACGTGCAGCTAAAGTAGTCTCGACTCGCAATATTCGCTGGAAAGCTCTTATGTACCCTCCAAACCATCCTGATCTTTCTCCACGCGGTCTCCTTATTTCTGGAGCCCTGAAGAGAGGTATTCGTGGTCGTTGATATGCTTCAGACAAAGAGGTGCGTGCCTGGGTTTCGTGGGCAACCACAAACATTTCTCTATACAAGTACTGATCACTTGTCTCTCTGTGGGATAAACATATCAGTAATTATGACGATTACTTTCGAAATAATAAACGATTTACTGGCTTTTCTTCCACCTGTCACATTTTCATTTGGCGGCCCTTATGCATCACAGATAGTTTTTCTATCTATCTATATCAGAATCCCGCTGCAGCTATTGCCGGGTCTGGGTGCTGACGAGTCCTCTCCATTTGGCTCGGTCCTCCCACCACTTTTCTTCCTCCACTTGCTGCCAGGTCACACCTCTCCTTTCAACAGATATTCTCACTCCCATTTTCCACCGTGTTCTTGGGCGCCCTCTAGGTCTTTTCCCATCCATCTTTAGTTCTTCCATAATTTTGGGGAGTCCCTGCCCATGCATCCTCTTAACATGCCCATACCATCTTAATCTCTTTCTTTCAATTTCTTCTCTCATACATTTTTGTTTGAGGTCCTTTTTAATCTCTACGTTTCTTACTCTGTCCATTCTTGTTTTTCCCTTAACTCCTCTGAGAAATTTCATTTCCCCTGCTTGCAGTCTGCTCCAGTCCCTTTCTGTCACTGTCCATGTTTCTCCATCATAGGTGACAATAGTGATGTAATAATTCTTATACATAAGGAGTTTTGCTCTTTCTGAAACTTCATTATTCAGATAGTTTTTAATGACAGTAATTGTTGTACAATAAATGGCATTGAAAAGGTAAGACGTGAAAAGGTAATACCACAGTGCATTTTACTGTATCTAATTCCATTAGGCTACTACTGTATGACAAATAACAACATTAATACTAACAAAAGTCTGCAGGCTTTCATCGTTGATAAATCTTCTGAGTCATTAGGCTGCTCTTCAAACCTTTTAACTGCTAGGCAGATCGATCCACGTGCTGATTCATTCTTCAGGATTTCACTGGTGTTCTTGGAAACGTCGAGCATTTAAGACATTTGAACAGAAATGTGACATGCTCTCACGAAATTTTACCCCCAGTAGTAGTCTCTGAGAAGATACAAAATATGGGTGTACAGAAGTAAGAATTTATGTTCTAAGTGGGGATACTCAGATTGATTAAGGTAGCTGGTAACTGAAGTAGGTCTGAGAGGGAAGACGATCCAAAAGATTAGGACCGCCCAACTCATAGCGCGTTGCTCCACCTCTGGAACGCGAATTCAGCAGCGGTTCCTGTCCCGTGGAACGTTTCCGGAAGTATCTGGCACCAGATGCCTACGAACAGTTCGCACAATTCCGGTAAAGTACGGGAGGGTGTTTTGTGGCCTTGTATCTGGCTTCCAAGTTGATTTCCATATGCTTCAGTCTAGGCGAATCTAATTAGTCAAATGAGTCTAATGAGTTCATTATCATTTTCCTCAAACCACTACACGCCGATTGTAGCCTTGTGGCGGCATCTAGGATACACGAGCCCAGGAGAGGCGCTGCAGGCTATGTCGTGCTGTTGGCTAAGTTACTGTGTCGGTCGTCCTCTGCCGTGGACCTTTAACGCCGAATTACGCCGCATTGTATATAACGGAGACGTTCATAGTACGTCCCACATTGACTTCTTCGGTTCCTTCAGGAAGTGTTGCTTGTCTCTTAGCACTGACATCTCGATGTAAACGATGCTGCCATCCGTCGATAAGTGAAAGCCCTCGGCCACTGCGTTCTCCGCAGTGAGAGGTAATGCCTCAAATATGGTATTCTCGGCAAACTGTTGACACTGTGGATCTCGGAATATCGAATTCCCTAACGATTTCCGAACTGGAATGTCTCATGCATGTAGCTCCGACTACTATTCCGCGTTCAGCGTCTGTTGATTCCCGTCGTGGAGCCATGATAACGTTGGGAAACGTTTCACATTATTCATCAGAGTACAAATGACCATTCCACCAATGCATTGCCCTTTTCCACGTTGTGTATGCAATAGTAGAACCATCTGCATATGTGCATGTCGCTTTCCCATGACTTCAATGTGGAGTTGTTTCTAACTGATTTTACTTTATGGTGTGGAGACGACAAGAGAAAAACTACTTTTCCGCCTACTGGGGCAAGTAAGCTCTTCGTGCTACTTGGCAGCCCATGAGAATAGCACTGGCCTTTCACATATATTCCGGAGCATGTTCCGGACACGTTCCGGAGGTTACTGTGCAAGAAAGGAGAAAGCTGCCTCTGATCCTCAGGCGCAGGAAGCCCCTGTATGACGAAGACGACGACGAGATTCTTTGCCAACTGGAGGTGAACATCTGGATGTAGTACATAAGCGGTGCCTCACTACTTATGACTCAAATCACACCACCAGATGAAGCACACAGACCACCAGGACAATAAAAGCACATTGCCCACTACATCAAGATGTGTTTTGCAGCACGTTACAAAAACTTATCTCCGTAATGCATACGAGTATATCCCAATTAGGAATTACACTTAAATAATGACGAGGGTATATGTTAGCAATATATGTGCTCTTACACTCTGAAACTGTGAACAAGTCAAATGTATTTTCCAAACACGGCTCCCCAAATACATATTTGGCTCTCACACTGATTTGACTTAGAATCATGCGGTCTTCCACTGATTTGACTTAGAATCATGCGGTCTTCTTGAACACTCCTTATTCCGTTGTTTCGCGTAATAATCTCATGGTCTTTTTGCTTCATCAAATTACATTTCTTTGGCTTTACTTTAGCAGTCACATAAACGTAATGCAGCGGATAGGAGGGAAGCATCCACCACTTGCTATAATTCACGAAGTGTTAGGTTTAACAAAGCAAGGTCATTACTGATAATTTTGATGTCAAAGTTTACAGGTGAAGCACTCATAAATACAACACAGCTGTGTAATGGCAGGTATTGTAATGAAATTCAGTGCAATGTTTTATGACAATTTCTCTCACGCAGTACTGTTGTAATTCGCCACCCCTCGTGCAGTCTCGTCCTCAACCTTGTCCATCACTTAGTCAGTGACGACATAACCATTGCACTTCACTGTATGGGCGTTCATCAGACATCAAAATATTTCTGTTCGCTGTATATTGAGGGCAACGTGACCAACTGAGCAATGTATCATAGAGTGTTGTTCAAACAGTTCACGGCATGTAACAAATATACTGATGCTAAATCACAGTAAGCCTATTTTCCACTTCCCAACACTTAATTCATCTAAGACAACAGTTTTGATTACATTGATTTGGCATATGATTAGTAAGTCTGATTCACACAAAAAATGGTTCAAATGGCTCTGAGCACTATGGGACTCAACTGCTGAGGTCATAAGTCCCCTAGAACTTAGAACTACTTAAACCTAACTAACCTAAGGACAACACACACATCCATGCCCGAGGCAGGATTTGAACCTGCGACCGTAGCGAACGCGCGGTTCCAGACTGTAGCGCCTAGAAACGCTCGGCCTCCAGTGATTCATACAAATTACTAGGTTCCCAGATAAGTGGAAGCTGTCATGGAAAGGCATTATCCAGCATCGAGGATCTTTTTCAATAACTGTATGCTGCTATATTTACTACTACAGCAGTATCAACAATACGTGAAGTCGAGCACGTCAAGTGGTCTACTTTGCATATATTCGTTCGCATACCACAAACAGCGTTATGATGATGTGGTCCCATACTCGGAGGGAACGACGCGAGAGACCCGCACCGCCGACTAGGCGAGGTCCTAGCGGAGGTGGTTTGCCATCCGCTTCCTCCGGCCGTAATGGGGATGAATGATGATGATGAAGACGACACAACACCACCCAGTCATCTCGAGACAGGTAAAATTCCCTGATCACGCCGGGAATCGAACCCGGGACCCCGTGCGCGGGAAGTGAGATTGCTACTTCAAGACCACAAGGTGCGAATATACGGTGTTATATTCTGAGATAAATCTTCTCATTTCATAAGGGACGTGTTTAGGTCAGAAACGGTTAGTCCAATCAAAATGTGATATAAATTGTTGAATCTCTTGCCGACCCTCCCTTGCAGCAGTCTGGAAATTCTAACATTGTGTCCTTAGGAAATACTTTCCTTAAATACATTTATTGTAAACAATAAATATCACAAATGATGTTTTTGGCTCAGAAACGAACGATCCAAGCAATAGGCGGTGTTAATATCGACTCCCCTGCGGCAGTCTTGGGATTTTTACAATAACCTCCCAATAATTATATTCTTTAATGTCGTTTATTGTTAACAGCACGAGCTTGATCCCAAGAATTAGCAGCTTTCACTTAGTTTTAGGCAGGGATTCAATCTGCATTTGTATTTCACCTCATTAACTCTAGTGCAGAAAGGCGTTCTTATGCATCCATTTACAACAAGCTACCTCAAGAATTTAAGAAAACTCTAATTAGTAATCCACGCAATTGCGACTTTAAACTGATGAATTCTCTCACAGCTGATGTCTTCTATTCTGTCTGTAAAAACACTAAACAGATTTCTCTGTGACATTGTTAATTATACCATACTGACGGAAGAAATGGATACACCACAAAATAAGTAATGTAAAGAAATGAAATTTTGGGAATAATTTGTCTAGGTAACATCACTTCAAATAAAGTCTTACATCACCTCGGTTCCGAGAATTCCGGAACCTGTACAGAACACTGGAATAGAGATCAACATAAACATCGTTTCCGATCATTTCATTGCTCATGAAATCCACACATTGCAAGATTTACCACCATGTACCAAGACGTTCAGAGGTGATGGTCCAGATTGCTGTACACACCGGTACCTCTAATACCCAGTAGCTCGACTTCTTGCATTGATGAATGCCTGAGTTCGTCGTGGCATGCTATCCACTTCATCAAGGCACTGTTGGTCCAGATTGTCCCACCCCTCAATGGCTATTCGGCGTAGATCCCTCAGAGTGGTTGGTGGTTCACGTCGTCCAGAAATAGCCCTTTTCAATATATTCCAGGCATGTTCGATAGCGTTCCTTTCAGGAGAACATGCTGGCCACTCTACTCGAGTGATGTCGTTATCCTGAAGGAAGTCATTCGAAAGATGTGCACTATGGGGGCGCGAATTGTCATCCATGAAGAATGTCTCGTCATTATGCTGCCGATGTGGTTACACTATCGGTCAAAGGATGGCATTCACGTATCGTACAGCCGTTACGGCCCCTTCCATGACCACCAGCGGCGTACTTCAGCCCCACATAACGCTTCATCAAAACAGCAAGAAACCTCCACCGTCCTGCACTCGCTGGACAGTGTGTATGTGTCTAAGGCGTTCGGTCTGACCGGGTTGCCTCCAAACACGTCCCCGACGATTTTCTGGTTGAAGGCATATGCGACACTAATCGGGGAAGAGAACGTGATGGCATTCCTGAGCGGTCCATTCGGCATGTTGCTGCGCACATCTGTACCGCGCTGCATGGTGTTGTGGTTACAAAGATGGACCTCTCCATGGAATTCGGGAGTGTGCATCCTGCAGCCCATTGTCCACAGTTTGAGTAGTACCGTGACGTCGTGTGGCTGCACTAAAACAATTATTCAACATGGTTGCGTTGCTGTCAAGGTTCCTCCGAGCCATAATCTGTAGGTAGTGGTCATCCACTGCAGTAGTAGCCCTTGGGCGGCCTGAACGAGGTATGTCATCGACAGTTCCTGTCTCTCTATATGTCCTCCATATCCGAACAACATCACTTTGTTACACTCCGAGATGCCTGAACACTTCTCTTGTTGAGAGCCCATCCTGGCACAAAGTAACAATGTGGACGCGATAGAACCGCGGTATTGACTGTCTAGGCATGGTTGAACTACAAACAACACGAGCCGCGTACCTCCATCCTGGTGGAATGACTGGAACTGATCAGCTGTTAGACCCCCTCCGTCTAATAGGTGCTGCTCAAGCATAGTTGCTTACATCTTTGGGCGGGTATAGTCACATCTCTAAACAGTCAAATGGACTGTGTGATACAATATCCACAGTCGTACCTTCAGGAGTTCTAGGATCTGGGGTGATGCTAAACATTTTCTGATGTGTGTATTTAAGGTATTAATGTTGCAAGAGGACAGGATGATGTAAGCGTAAAATAACCCATCACAAAATGTGAAATTCAGATTTATTACCGATCGGCGTGATCGCCAGAATGTTGATGCAAGCATACGAACGTACATGCATTGTGCTGTTGGGTGCAGGTCCCCAACTGGCCTCTTTGTAACCAACAAACCGACGTCACTGGCAACCAGTTGTCATCAGGAAACACAACATACCGCCAACCTGCCCTCCTGTAAGCTCTTGCTTGGCACTAGTGAAGTGGCAAATGGTGGTGGTTTGGGGTTAGTCTAAAGCCCGCTACAGAGAGTCAGTCTCGGAGCTCTCTTCGAAGTAACCGATTTGTAACAGTTATTGCATCACTGTGTCCCCAACAGCTGCTCAAATTGCTGCAGATTCAGTGCGATGCGTCAGAGCCATACTCCAAGCACGATGGTCTTCTCTCTCGGTAGTGCCACGTGCCGTCCGGAGGACGGTCTTCTTTCGAGTGTTAATTCTCCTAACCACCGCTGCCAGGAGTCATGCACAAAGGCTAAATTCCTGCCAACTCTTTCTGCAGTTTCGTAGATGGAGCGTCCAGCTTCTCGTAGACTTATTACACGATGTCGTCCATACTCAGTGAAGTGTTGGCAAGGGCGCCCTTATCGCTTTTTAGGCATTCTAGTCTGTCATCAGCTCACCTCATCCAGTGTCCGCGGCTCGTGGTCTTGCAGTAGCTTTCTCACTTCCCGCGCACGGGGTCCCGGGGTCGATTCCCGGCGGGATCAGGGATTTTCTCTGCCTCGATATGACTGGGTGTTGTGTGGCCTTGAAGAACTTGTGGAGCGGCGGCCGAACCGCCCCGCGAGGGGGCTCCGTGCAACCAATGCCATGCCCTCATTATCACTGTTTACTCGTCCAGTCTCGAAGTTAGGTAACGTTCACGACTCTTGCGCAATGTTTAACGTCATCCTCATAGTGGCGCTACTAGCGTCACTCTTATGCGTCTTGCGCAATTTTTTAATATACAATGTGTTTCAGATGTAGAAATACGCCTACCAACCTTCTTATATGTCGTGCAACTTCGTCTTGCTGTTGAAATTTTTTTTTCCGTCGGCGTAGTATATATCTAACAACTCATCGTCCACACAGGATGCACGTAATTTTTTTCTATAATTAACTTTTATAATATTAATTTTGTGTACTCAATTGTTCCACGAAGCTGTATAATTGGTCCTCAGTTTGGTCACACGAAAAAATAAACACTGAATGTGCAAGTATATAACTTGATCGCTACTTAAGATGCTGGATCCCTAAAAGGCAACACGGTTAATCATGCTACATGAAGTCAAAAAATTTATTTGCTGCAGTAAACACTGTCACCAAATATCAGGAAACACAGAACTGTGGTTGACTATCGTTTACCTATTACACAGATGGCACAGCGTTTAAGACAGTAAACGATATTCGTGAGTAAGGGATTCGAATGCCTTGTCAGGCTATCTTGATTAGTTTTCTCATTTTTCACATGAATGACATGAAACAATTAATTTACTTATTTGCCAATGTGCAGTCATTTCTCAGGCTGGCTATCAATAAGTGAACTCAAAATGTACAACAGCTATTTTGTTTTTGTTGTGATGGAAGACTGGTTTGATACAGCACTCCACGCCGCTGTATCCTGTGCAAACTACATCTCCGAATAACTTCTGTAACCTACAACTTTAAACACGATTACTGTATACTGTATTCATTTCAAGGCCTTTCTCTACAATTTTTATAATTTTTACCCGCAACACATCCCTCTAATACAATATTGGAGATCCCTTGATGTCTAAGAATGTATGTTATTAACCGATCCCTGCTTTTAGCCAAGTTATGCAACAATTGTTTTTCCTCCATAGTTCTTTGCCAGTGCTTCTTCATAATGTGCATGCTCTACCCATCTAAACTTCAACATACTTCTGTAGCACCACATTTCTAAAGATTCCATTCTAAAGTTGTTTGAATTTTTTATCGTCCTCGTTTCACATCCATACATGGCAACATTCCAGACAGATGCCTTCAGGGAACATATCCTAACAATTAAATTTATATTCCATGCTAATAAATTTTACTTCTGTAGTTACGCTTTTCTTGACAATGTAGTTTACACTTTACATCCTGTCTACTTCGACCACCATGAGTTATTTTGCTGTCCAAATATCAAATCTCAAGTACTACATTTGGTGTCTGGTTACCTAATCTAGTTCCCCGAGCGTCAACTCGTGTAATTAGACTACATTCTGTTGCCCTTGAAAGCTTGTATTGATCTTAATGTTATATCCTACCTTTAAGACACTGTCGAGTCCGTTAAATGGCTCTTCCAAGTCATTACAATGTTATCGGCAAAATCTTAGAAGTTTTTGTTTATTCTCCCTGAAATTTAATTTCTTCTCAAAATTTTTCTTAGGTTTCCTTTACTACTAGCTCAATGTAGAGATCGAGTAACCTCGAGGATAGGCTACATACCTGTCTCATTCACTTCTCAGTCACTGCTTCCCATTGCTGCCACTCCATTCTTAAAACTGCCAACTGGTTTCTTGACAAGTTGAAAATAGCCTTTCGCTCCCTGTATTTTACCCCAGATACCTTAACATGTTCAAAAAGTGTATTCCAGAGTGTAGCTGTCTCCAAATCTACGAAACCTATAAATGGAGGTTTGCTCTTCCTCAAGCTGTCTTTCAAGATAAGTCGTAGGCTCAGTATTGCCTCACGTGTTCCTACATTTCTCCGGAGTCCAAATTGATGTTCCATAAGATCGGCTTCTACAGTTTCCCGTTCTATAAATAATTTTGCAAATAAATATCTCCTTTCTTTATAATTGGAATTATTACAATGTATTTTTTTTTTTTAATCTGAGGAGATTTCGCCTGTCGAAAACATCTTGCACACGAGGTGATATGGTCTTGTTATGCCTGTCTCTCCTAACGATATCAGTAGTTATAAGGGAATGTTGTCCGGGTCGCGTGCGTTTTTCCGACTCAGTTCTTTCATTTTTCTGTCAAACATTCCTTGCAGTATCATATCCCCCGTTTCAACCTCTTCTCCGTGCTCTTCTCATTCTATAATAGTGCCTTCAAATACATTTCCATGCATTAGCGCATCTTTATAGTCATTACATTTTTCAGCTCACATTTCTTTGCAACTAGAATCACATAAATGAGAAAACAGAAAAACAGAAGTAGTCACACGGTGTGGCTCTCTGTGCCACACGATGCTGGATGCAAGATACGCTATTCGCCGAATGTAATTGCTCTACACTGCTCAGTCTCTTGTATTTAATGACAGTGCTGCGAAATATGTGGCAATGATTGTCTTGCACATTTTATGGACTATCGCAACTTATCTGACTGTGTCTTGAGTGCGACAAGGGATACCCTCACAGGAATCTCTGTCACCCTCACCTCTTTCTGGCTGGTTCCAGATCGTGGCGTCTCTCTTATGTTTCCTAATTATGTTGGAGACCAATAGGGGGCGGTGGTATGAAGTGGCCCGCAGTGGCTGCTGCCTTTACCGTCATCAGTATACAATGTGAATATTCTGCCACCTCCTGCGTGTTTTCACTTACAGCTTATATACTACGAAGAAATGCAAATATTTTAATTCGTTGCTCTACAAGTAAAAGTAAAGAAAGTATAGCACGATTTCCATTTATTTTGTTGTTATTGATTGGTGAATCTCATAAAACATGTCCCATACAAGTATCGGCAGTACTATTATAGAACGTCCATAGAAGTAAAGAAGTAATTGCGTGAAATTTTAAATTTATTAAATACTTGGCCTGAGTTGTTTTTTAAATTCCAAACAACTGTACAAAGTTTTCAACGGAAGTTGTAGAGATTTAATTTTGTAAAAATGGTGGTAATAACGTTAACTGAAACTGTTTATCTGCTTTTATTAATACCATAGCACACGTGAATTAATATTAAACCGGAAACAATAAAGCTCATTGTTAAGGAAGTAGTACAGTGTATATTCAATTTCACAATACATTCACAATACATGTTCAAAAATGTCTCCACCGAGTTCAATGCATTTAGCTGTAGGTGTATGAACAGATTTTGTTGCTCATTTCAGTTTCACAGGGTTTTTCTTAACATTGCCTGATTGCATTCATAATGCGAGCAGGCAATGTCTCGCTTGTGTTGACTTCGTCCTCATAAACTATGTCTTTCATCCATCCCCAAACACAAACATCCATTGGTGTAAATCAGGCGATCTGGATGGCCAATGACGTGTAACACCACGACCAATCCATTTGTGGGGAAAATGTTCATTTAAATCAGTAGTAACGGCGTTGGTGAAATGTGTAAGCGCTCCGTCATGTTGAACATACATTTGCAATTGCTTAGCAAGTGGAACATCGTAGAGCAAGGGGGCATTTCTTCATGAACGAACTGTAAGTACGTATCGCTAGTTAGACGTCCTGGAAAAATGAATAGTCACATAAAAGGTGTTTTGATAATGCCACAGCATACGTTGATGCTAAATCGCTGCTGAAATTGCGTTGCACTGTTGCATGTAGGTTTGCTTCAGACCTCACGCGCTCGTTACGTAAATTGTCTATACCATTTCGAGTAAACTGTGCCTCATCAGTAAATAAAATCTATTTGTTTAACTGCCGATTAGTATTTAACCAGTTGCCCAACTGCACCTGAAGGGCAGGATCTCCCGGATGTAAATGATGCACTTTTTGTTTATGGTAAAGATGCCGATTATTGTGCTTCAGTATACGCCATACCATAGATTGTGAAATGCGTAATCTTTGAGAGATACGTCGTGTACTGATACCCGGACTACACTCCTGGAAATTGAAATAAGAACACCGTGAATTCATTGTCCCAGGAAGGGGAAACTTTATTGACACATTCCTGGGGTCAGATACATCACATGATCACACTGACAGACCCACAGGCACATTGACACAGGCAACAGAGCATGCACAATGTCGGCACGAGTACAGTGTATATCCACCTTTCGCAGAAATGCAGGCTGCTATTCTCCCATGGAGACGATCGTAGAGATGCTGGATGTAGTCCTGTGGAACGGCTTGCCATGCCATTTCCACCTGTCGCCTCAGTTGGACCAGCATTCGTGCTGGACGTGCAGACCGCGTGAGACGACGCTTCATCCAGTCCCAAACATGCTCAATGGGGGACAGATCCGGAGATCTTGCTGGCCAGGGTAGTTGACTTACACCTTCTAGAGCACGTTAGGTGGCACGGGATACATGCGGACGTGCATTGTCCTGTTGGAACAGCAAGTTCCCTTGCCGGTCTAGGAATGGTAGAACGATGGGTTCGATGACGGTTTGGATGTACCGTGCACTATTCAGTGTCACCTCGACGATCACCAGTGGTGTACGGCCAGTGTAGGAGATCGCTCCCCACACCATGATGCCGGGTGTTGGCCCTGTGTGCCTCGGTCGTATGCAGTCCTGATTGTGGTGCTCACCTGCACGGCGCCAAACACGCATACGACCATCATTGGCACCAAGGCAGAAGCGACTCTCATCGCTGAAGACGACACGTCTCCATTCGTCCCTCCATTCACGCCTGTCGCGACACCACTGGAGGCGGGCTGCACGATGTTGGGGCGTGAGCGGAAGACGGCCTAACGGTGTGCGGGACCGTAGCCCAGGCCTAATTTGCTGGGAAGTGGCGGTGCGGTCCCCTACGGCACTGCGTAGGATCCTACGACCTTGGCGTGCAGCCGTGCGTCGCTGCGGTCCGATCCCAGGTCAACGGGCACGTGCACCTTCCGCCGACCACTGGCGACAACATCGATGTACTGTGGAGACCTCACGCCCCACGTGTTGAGCAATTTGGCGGTACGTCCACCCGGCCTCCCGCATGCCCACTATACGCCCTCGCTCAAAGTCCGTCAACTGCACATACGGTTCACGTCCACGCTGTCGCGGCATGCTACCAGTGTTAAAGACTGCGATGGAGCTTCGTATGCCACGGCAAACTGTCTGACACTGACGGCGGCGGTGCACAAATGCTGCGCAGCTAGCGCCATTCGACGGCCAACACCGCGGTTCCTGGTGTGTCCGCTGTGCCGTGCGTGTGATCATTGCTTGTACAGCCCTCTCGCAGTGTCCGGAGCAAGTATGGTGGGTCTGACACACCGGTGTCAATGTGTTCTTTTTTCCATTTCCAGGAGTGTACATTGAGCAGCATCCGTAGTATCCTAATCATCGTCTTCACATATCGAGCGCTCGTACCGATTATGAACGCTATGTAGAGTACCAGTCTCCATTAACATTCGAATTACTCCATTAATGGTTCGTGCATTCGGAATCCTCCGAGTTGGATAACGTACGCCACATACTTTAACTGCAGCCGTAGCATTCCCATCACATTTGCCATAAATAAGCCCAATTCGGAATATTCCTCTGTCGTAATTTCAAAGGCATCCCTATTCCATAAATAATCTACAAATGTACAACAGTTACTAAGTGCTTTCACTTAAATACGGTGTTGTTATTATGTTCTTTCACTGAACAATACAGAAAACCAACTGCTTTCAAGGTTAGAAAAAGACATAAACAAATCACTAACTGTTGGCGACAATGATGTAAACGTTTGTACATTCTTAATGGAAAGTATCAAATTTACTTGTATAATAATCTTTGCGCCCCCAGATATTCTGGGAAACTACTGGAGATACACATCTGGGACATGTTTTATTAGATTCACCAGATGAATAACAACAAAATAAATGGAAATCGTGCTTTACTTTAACCTTCTACAGTTTTGCGATGGCTTTATATTAGCAAAGTTGCTAAATTTCACAGGTTAAATCTTTTATTAGCCATAGCTCCGTAACTAAACATATGCGCACCTCCGCTTATTTGATCTTTTTTCTTTAGTTTTACTTGCACAATAATATATTAAAGTATTTGAATTTCTTCTTGATTCACCATATATAATAGACGCTTTAATAGCAGTTGCTACGGAGACAGCGTCTTCATAGTGCTAACTGTTGCTTGATGACGGGGTTCGGCATTACAGTTTAATGTATTACGTTTGCTTAATATTTAGTTTTTATAAAACTGGTTTTAACGTATACGGTATCTATATGTACATTTTTAAAAGTGGATGTTCACATCTCAACACACGACATGTAAATCGCTTCCCATTGGCTGACATGGACGTCACACGGCTCATACTTTACTCTGTTTAAACCATGGCTCATCAGTCAACAGTAGTAGTTTTTCATCGCCATAGATATTCCAATCTTCATCAACGTTGGCTGTGTGTGTAACGATACATAATTTTAACGCATATTTCTCTAAGGTATTCTGACTTCTGCAAGTAGATCGTCAATTTTAATTTTTTTCTTTGCAGTGCATTATCTATAGATGGTCTACTACTAGTGGGCGAAACCGGTCATAAACGGCTATGTGGTCGATAATGATCTTCACTAATTTTAGTCGTGGGTTATTGTTAGTACGGAAGGCGATTTCACGATCTTGCTGCTGTAAAATAGCACCGACAAGGCGAAATGACAGATCGTCTGGATCGGATAGCCTTTTACATGTAGTGTTTTGTGAACCTTTGGAAGGTGTTAGATGACAATTTATTGATTCTAATGTACAATTACCTGTGTTTCATTAGAGCAGTAGTGATTATAATAAGTTCACACTATACACTTCAGACGTGAAACATACGAATTTCGTTTAATGCAAATAAAAGATTGTATTTTCGCTTATTGCACCTTCACCATTAAGAAACATGCGTGCTTTGTGAAGCGAAAACTGAGCACAGACCAAGGTCAGTGCAACAAAGAAGCGCGCTGTTTCTGTATTCATTTCGTCGTGGAAACTTGCGTTGATCGGATAACAGTGATTAGTGTAGCTTATCATTCATTTCCTAAAGCTTATCATACATTTCTGCAATTTAATTTGATAACCGTTTTGAGGTTGCACGTCTTCCTCATACGTGTTGCTGCTACTGTCGTTACAGTCTCGGTAACGCCTCGAGAGTGTATACTTGTCACCTAATTGTTAGGCATTCTGTGAACAGGTTTCAGATATTAATATATATTTTATATATTTACAGCGGCCTCAGAAATAGTTTCGTATATATATATACAGGGTGTTTAAAAAATGACCGGTACATTTGAAACGGTCATAAAAACTAAACGAGCAGCGATAGAAATACACCGTTTGTTGCAATATGCTTGGGACAACAGTACATTTTCAGGCAGACAAACTTTCGAAATTTCAGTAGTTACAATTTTCAACAACAGATGGCGCTGCGGTCTGGGAAACTCTATAGTACGATATTTTCCACATATCCACCATGCGGAGCAATAATATGGCGTAGTCTCTGAATGAAATTACCCGAAACCTTTGACAACGTGTCTGGCGGAATGGCTTCACATGCAGATGAGATGTACTGCTTCAGCTGTTCAATTGTTTCTGGATTCTGGCGGTACACCTGGTCTTTCAAGTGTCCCCACAGAAAGAAGTCACAGGGGTTCATGTCTGGCGAATAGGGAGGCCAATCCACGCCGCCTCCTGTATGTTTCGGATAGCCCAAAGCAATCACACGATCATCGAAATATTCATTCAGGAAATTAAAGACGTCGGCCGTGCGATGTGGCCGGGCACCATCTTGCATAAACCACGAGGTGTTCGCAGTGTCGTCTAAGGCAGTTTGTACCGCCACAAATTCACGAAGAATGTCCAGATAGCGTGATGCAGTAATCGTTTCGGATCTGAAAAATGGGCCAATGATTCCTTTGGAAGAAATGGCGTCCCAGACCAGAGCTTTTTGGGGATGCAGGGACGATGGGACTGCAACATGGGGCTTTTCGGTTCCCCATATGCGCCAGTTCTGTTTATTGACGAAGCCGTCCAGGTAAATATAAGCTTCGTCAGTAAACCTAATGCTGCCCACATGCATATCGCCGTCATCAATTCTGTGCACTATATCGTTAGCGAATGTCTCTCGTGCAGCAATGGTAGCGGCGCTGAGGGGTTGCCGCGTTTGAATTTTGTATGGATAGAGGTGTAAACTCTGGCTCATGAGACGATACGTGGACGTTGGCGTCATTTGGACCGCAGCTGCCACACGGCGAACAGAAACCCGAGGCCGCTGTTGGATCACCTGCTGCACTAGCTGCGCGGTGCCCTCTGTGGTTGCCGTACGCGGTCGCCCCACCTTTCCAGCATGTTCATCCGTCACGTTCCCAGTCCGTTGAAATTTTTCAAACAGATCCTTTATTGTATCGCTTTTCGGTCCTTTGGTTACATTAAACCTCCGTTGAAAACTTCGTCTTGTTGCAACAACACTGTATTCTAGGCGGTTGAATTCCAACACCAGAAAAATCCTCTGTTCTAAGGAATAAACCATGTTGTCTACAGCACACTTGCACGTTGTGAACAGCACACGATTACAGCAGAAAGACGAAGTACAGAATGGCGCACCCACAGACTGCGTTTTCTTCTATATCTTTCAGATCACTTGCAGCACCATCTGTTGTTGAAAATTGTAACTACTGTAATTTCGAAAGTTTGTCCGCCTGAAAATGTACTGTTGTCCCAAACATATTGCAACAAACGGTGTATTTCTATCGCTGCTCGTTTAGTTTTTATTGCCGTTTCAAATATACCGGTCATTTTTGAAACACCCTGTATATATAAACAGGACAATATTAACTGCTGATCGATTAGTCGTCACATTGGTGTATAACTTGTTCCTGTCAGTTCGGCAGCTCGGACATTTTGTGACATTTAAACATGCACTTGAGAATGGCTATAAAGCAGAAATCATGATTGTGCGAAATAAATGAATAGTACTTTACAGCCTAGTGGCGGAATTTTCTTTCAAGAATGTTGTGTATGTAACGGGAATGCCGCGAATCTGCGGTTACATTCGCAAACCTCTGTTCTCGCTCTCCTGTCTGAACGAGCCGAGTCCACTTGTACTTGTCAAGCAAGCGACACATGGTCAGCTGCGGAGACTCACTAGTCGGGTCTACGGCCACACGGAGACGACAAGTCCGGAGATGACGTCACAGGACTCGCTGCCAAGTCCGAAGCGAGTAGACGTAGCGCAGTTCCGATCTCCAGTGCCTGATATCTTCTTGCATCTGGAACTTACTTTTATAAATACAATTTCAATACAAGTTTCACGCAATTTTAGATATTTAGGACCTTTATACATGTACTGTATGAAGCACCTAGTGACAGGTTCTTGTTGCACTAACAGTGGCTCTGAGCTTCGTCTCCACAAGTCACCAGTGGAGACATTACTGGTCTGATATTTGTCTATGTACGACTGATACCAGTTATCACGCTACAAATGCAAAACCGTTTGCGTCCTGGACTGTTTGCTTTCGCCATCTGCGTTACTCTCCCAAACAGCAATGAGCAAGCGCTGTCTATAATGTCAGAAATACAAAGACCCTCTCTCGAGTGCTAACCACCGGCGATGTGCGAAGACGCCAAAATTATTCACTGGTAGAAGGCGACGTGTGTCGTTGCCTATAAACAGTCTAAGGCTGGCTAAGTTGTTAGTAGCCAAGCTCTTATTTCACTGGCTCTGAAGGCTCTTTCAGTGCTGCTAGACTTTCGACGAATTTTCCTCGTTTTATGGGAGGCACAAAGCAATCTGACAGGTAGTGAGGTCAGTTCCATCCTGTTTTACGTGAGGAAAAACCAACAATGTAGGCGTATAAGGACCTGCAAAAACAATAACTATCCTATCACTTAAAACACTCTACAGCCATAATTTATTGTGGCTTTACGGTAAAGTGTAAGATTAAGAGGCCACGCGTACTGCCGTTACACATTGCCGCAGGCGACGCATGTGGAATTTGATATTACTTCAGCTATAATCTAAGATACAGAATAAACAGATGTGTTAGCGATAGAGCCGGTCACGTCAGCCTTCAGGCTCGCTCTAGCTCGTTACCGCTGTGTGCCGTAGATACAGCCTCGTAGGACATTGTGACCGGGCGCGCCTGCTGCGGTTCCTCTTCTGCGAGTTTACACTTCACTCGCGACATTCGTCGACACTCCAGTCCCGTTTCTTACTGATTTATGACGTCTAAAGCATACGGGAGGTACATACTAGGAACAAGCCAGATTAGTTCGTGCTAGGATAATTTCAAGCAACTACTTTAATTTTATTACGAATTTGTGTCATCTCATTACACTCAATAACGTTAACTAATTTTCCCTAAATTCACTATTATAGCCATGTCAACAAGATGTTCAAGATTTATTTTCATATCTCTTTTACTTCCCGAACAGTCATGGGTTGAGGCTTTTAATATATTATTGGAGCGTTCAGTTTATTTGCGAATGTTATTACGAATAGGCGCTCGTGACAGATATGCTTTGGGTGTACGTGAACCAAACGCTATGCTGAGTTAAGACTTTTCTATCTCATTTTGCTAATTGCTTCTAGTTGCTGACCGAAAGAAGCTAGTGAAACTAAATTCCATTTGATGTCGTACATATTTCTAGTGTTCTCATGGCCTGTATAAGACTAATTGAGGAGGGTACTATCCGTGTTTTATATTGCAAATAAATCGGTGTCTGTCTGATATTTTTAATGCGTGAACTAAATTATCACATCATGAAATAAATTGAATTAATTAGTGAAGCACTTCGCTGAATGCACTGTGTTTGAAGAGCCATCAGCTTCACTGTACGGAAGTTTATGAAAGAGCCTCTAGCTATTACTCTAATTTTCCTAAAGTGCCTTCTGCTCTAATGGAATAATAATATTGTCGTGTGTAGTGCAACGTTTCGTTATGTGGAGTGTTTTCGTTAGTATAACATGACACGGTTCAGAAAAACTATAAGAACTGATGCATTTCTCTTGCTCATAGTCTAATTTAACTCAGTTTCACATAAAGCTTAAAAGCTCAGTCATGTAGGTTGCAGTTAGTATAAAAAATAAAATAAAATAGACAATGTCTTCTGCGAATTTTTGAATTAGAAAATGTGTTCCTTAGATTTCGATTATGCTCATAATCTACCGTAGAGAGCCTCCGCCAGACAACTTGGGACATTGTTGGAAAAATAATTATAGTATATTTCCCTTTACTTCTTTTGACTTATAGTTACCGAAAGAAATACTTAGTTTTGTTGAAGAACTGTGAGAAAAAATAGCTGCTCTCGACAATACAGATGTGTAGTACTGCTATTTTTAATTTCAAATAGTGGATGAAAGGGTTACTTGTGTTGCTATGGGTTACGTTGGCTGTCGAACAGAGGGTTGCAAAGCGTTAGTCGTATACAAGGGAAGCACCATAATCATAAAAAGACATACGTGTAAAAGTATCACACATTCAACATCTAGTACTGTTTCAAATAGCGATAAAGAGACAAAGAGGGAAAAGTATATGAAAATGTGTGCGTTGGATCCATGGCAGCTCAGCATCTTTGTTGTGGAATGGTTTATTAGTCTTTCACGAGGACTAATACATTTTCTGTGCCAAGTACGCAACAGTGAGAGCACAATAAATTTTGCGTTCTCTGAGAACTGTCTATCGCTGCATAAAAGATATTGCCGATCAAATGAGATTTTGCCTCAAGTAAAATAACAAGAGTTCTAACGTGCAGCATTTGGACTGACAATTACCGCAAAGTACATTATCTGACTGGCACATCTGCACTACTGGCCATTAAAATTGCTACACCACGAAGATGACGTGCTAAAAACACGAAAATTAACCGACAGGAAGAAGATGCTGTGATATGCAGATAATTAGCTTTTCAGAACATTCACACAAGGTTGGCGCCGGTGGCGACACCTACAACATGCTGACATGAGGAACGTTTCCAACCGATCTCTCATACACAAACAGTAGTTGACCGACGTTGCCTGATGAAACGTTGTTGTGATGCCTCGCGTAAGGAGGGGAAATGCGTACCATCACGTTTTCGACTTTGATAAAGGTCGGATTGTAGGTTATCGCGATTGCGGTTTATCGTATCGCGACATTGCTGGTCGCGTTGGTCGAGATCCAATGACAGTAAGCAGAATATGGAATCGGTGGGTTCAGTAGGGTAATACGGAACGCCGTGCTGGATCCCAACGGCCTCGTATCACGAGCAGTCGAGATGACACTCATCTTATCCGCATGGCTGTAACGGATCGTGCAGCGACGTCTCGATCCCTGAGTCAACAGATGGGGACGTTTGCAAGACAACAACCATCTGTACGAACAATTCGGCGACGTTTGCAGCAGCATGGACGATCAGCTCGGAGATCATGGCTGCGGTTACCCTTGACGCTACATCACAGATAGCAGCGCCTGCGATGGTGTACTGCCGGCCGGAGTGGCCTTGCGGTTCTGGGCGCTACAGTCTGGAACCGAGCGGCCGTTTCGGTCGCAGCTTCGCATCCTGCCTCGGGCATGGTGTGTGTGATGTCCTTAAGTTAGTTAGGTTTAATTGGATCTAAATTCTAGGCGTCTGATGACCTCAGAAATTAAGTCGCTTAGTGTTCAGAGCCTTTTGAACCATTTTTTGATGTTGTACCCAACGACGAACCTGGGTCTACGAATGGCAAAACGTCATTTCTTCGGATGAATCAAGTTTCTGTTTACAGCATCATGATGGTCGCATCCGTGTTTGGCGACACCGCGGTGAACGGACATTGGAAGCGTGTATTCGTTATGGTATGGGGTGCCATTGGTTACACGTCTCGGTCACCTCTTGTTCGCATTGACGGCACTTTGAACAGTGGACGTTACATTTCAGATGTGTTACGACCCGTGGCTCTACCCTTCATTCGATCCCTGAGAAACCCTGCATTTCAGCAGGATAATGCACGATCGAATATTGGAGATCATGTACGGGCCTTTCTGGATACAGAAAATGTTCGACTGCTGCCCTGGCCAGCTCATTCTCCAGATCTCTCACCAATTGAACACGTCTTGCTAATGGTGGCCGAGCACCTGGCTCGTCACAATACGCCAGTCACTATTCTTGATGAACTGTGGTATCGTGTTGAAGCTGCATGGGCAGCTGCACCTGTTCACGCCATCCAAGCTCTGTTTGACTCAATGCCCAGGCGTATCAATGCCGTTATTACGGTCAGAGGTGGTTGTTCTGGGTACTGATTTCTCAGGATCTATGCACCCAAATTGCGTGAAAATGTAATCACATGTCAGTTCTACTATAATATATTTATCCATTGAATACCCGTTTATCATCTGCATTTCTTCTTGGTGTAGCAATTTTAATCGCCTGTAGTGTAGAATTATTGTGAACTTAGAGCATGTATGAGCCGAGAAACAGTGTGATTCTCACAACGATCTTTCGCGATGTTACAAAAACCAGTGAAAGTATTCTTACAGAGTGTATGAAAGATTCAGTGGGAAAGACTGTCTGTGTCAGATGTATGTTCTGGAACTAAACAAAGCGACATTTGTGACTCTTCAGCGTTGAAGATAAAGGAAGCTGAAACTTCCTGGCGGATTAAAACTGTGTGCCCGACCGAGACTCGAACTCGGGACCTTTGCCTTTCGCGGGCAAGTGCTCTACCAACTGAGCTACCGAAGCACGACTCACGCCCGGTACTCACAGCTTTACTTCTGCCAGTACCTCGTCTCCTACCTTCCAAACTTTACAGAAGCTCTCCTGCACTTGCCCGCGAAAGGCAAAGGTCCCGAGTTCGAGTCTCGGTCGGGCACACAGTTTTAATCCGCCAGGAAGTTTCATATCAGCGCACACTCCGCTGCAGAGTGAAAATCTCATTCTGGATAAAGGAAGCTCTTCAGCACCACAAATGTCTGCCACTCCGTGCACTGTATAAACCTAGCGTTAAGGAAAACATAGAATGACTGAGAATTTGCTATTGGAAAAAACGGATAAGAAATGATCTCTTCGTATCGGTATTATGTAAAGTAGTGTGAACTTTTTAGCGAGACCACAAATGACCCGGAGTGTGGAACAGAGGAGTCGTTGCCTTTTGTAGTTTCATGGGTATCTAGTTTACTACACACACGCGAAGATGAAGATTGCAATTCAATAGTTAAATTACTCTAAGGACGTGCAGTAACCTATCTAAGAATGTCGTTAACGAACTACATGATTCTCATTACGCGGTTACTTTGTCACCCATATTTCAGGGAAGTCTTACTGAGTGAAGAGAAAAAGTATTTTTTCGTCAAGAGATAAATAACGTAGTCGTCAAAGAAGAGAAAAAAGATCGCATTCCCTCTCTCGTAATAAAATTTCGAAGCTGGCGTTCAACTTCTAAACGCAAAGATGAAGTTGAGAGGTATTTGAACAAGGACATTCTAAGTGATAACGTCAAGAACGTTACGTCGTGGTGGAAGGCTAAAGCCTATTCCTTCCCCAAGCTCTTTATAGTGGCGCAAGAAATTCTCTGCATTCCTGCAGTAGTGCTGCAAGTGAAATATATTTTAGAAGGGCGGGCTTATCTGTATCCGAGAAGCGCTACTTCATCGACACAGAAAGGGTCAATGACATTTTGTTAATGCATAATGATTAGAGGGACAAGGAAATTATTTTATGAAGACTATCATATTACACGAGATAGAGCACAAATAATTTGTGCAAATTGTGTAATATAAATGTAATGTAAGTTTTTATTTAGGAGTTTCTGTTACCAAAAGATTTTTGCATTCTAAATACTTAGATGTCATGTACCATATTACTTAACTTTAACCTCTACTTCATAAACTGATTCCATTTAATCATTCATTATTTTTAATGATTAGTTTCATTCTTATTGTTCATTTTTGTGTAAAGGTTGTTATTTCTTCCTTTAAACAGCGATGACATGACATCGTGAACTTTACTTCTTGGCGCACGATCAACGAACAAATTTTGTGACCGTTTTATGCTTTTCGATGTTTCTAAGCAAAATAAGAGTAGCACGAAAATGCAAACATCGAAGTATTATCAACATCAAATAATGAATTAATCAAATGTGTACACAAGAAACAGGCAGTTTTCATCGGAAGCGTTTGATTATCGAACTTGGTCGATTTCTCTTCATCTAAGAGTACGACAGTCACCTCGCCAGTGAGCGCCCACGACAAGATGTCGTTAACGAGGACGATTATTGCGTATAATTACTCACCGTGGATACCGGTATGGTCGTCCTTGCAATCTATCACTCCGTCATGATGTCACGAATGAGATACAGTTCTATAAGCTGTGCACAAGCATTTTACATTCTTGTCCCTTTTACGCGTGTGACGTACACCTATAGACCAAAACATTATGACCACTGCTTACTGCGACGTTGGGTGCCACCTGGTTGCGTTTCGGTAACGCGACGCGGAAACAAATGTACGTAAGCGCAGCAGGTATAGGCTGCAAATGGGGAAATCCATTGAGATAAGTGACTTTGACTATGGGCAGATTATTATTATGCAGAGTCTGTGAATGTGTATCGCGAAAATAGCGAAGCTGGCCGAATATCCCGGTGCTGCTGTCATGAGTATCTACCGGAAGAGGTAGGACAGTGAAACTACCACTAGGTGTTAAATGGTTGAATGACTGTGACTCTTCATCGAACGTGGGGTTCGCGGCTTGGCTGCTCTGTAAAGTAGGTAGATAGAGATCTACGGCATTTCTGCCGAAAGAGCACAAAGCTGGTGCACGCACAAGTGTTTCGGAGCACACCGTTAATGGTGCATCGTTGAACGTGGGGCTGCACAGCGGACCGATCATAAGTGTTCACTTTTTGACCCAACCATATCGTCAAGTGCAATTGCAGGGGATACAGGACCATCGAGATTCGACTGTTGATCAATGGAAACGTGTAAGCTCTTCGAGTGAATCACACTTTTGCTCCACTAGGTCGACGGTCGTCTCGGAAAATGCCGTCATCAAGGAAGGCGGCTCGAAATTTGCAGAGCTCCACGCACACAAGCTAATGCCAGCAATATTATACTATGTGAGACATTTCTCTGTGCTTCTATGGGACCTGTGGTAATAATCGCACACACACTGATAGCTGCGGACCAGCTGCATCGCTTTATGCTTGATGTCTTCTCCGACGGTAATGTCATCTTCCAGCAGTACAACTCTCCGTGGCTGAGAGCCATAACCGGGCTACTGTAATTTGAGTAGCATTATAGTGAACTAGCGTTCATTTCTCTGCGACCAAATTCGTCTGATGTAAATCGTATGGAATCCACCTGGGTCGCTATCGGGCACAATCACGCAAACCAGCGGCATGTTATTTACGGTTATAACTTGATCTGTGCCTAGACATCTGCTGTTACATACCTCCACAAAGCTACCAACCAACTCTCGGATTCCTGATACGCAGAAACCGTAATGTATTTCGTTCTAAAGAAGGATAAACAAGATATTAAGAATGTTGTCGTAATGTTTCGATCCATCAGTGTTTGTATGATACTTCGTTTCCCTTCATCATCACGTCATCATCACGTCATTGGTTTCCACCCACGTTAAAACGTAGTTGCATTATCTTTTATATGAGGCAGATTCAAACACTATGGACATTCAGATTGTATTTTGTATTACTCCAATAAGTACAATAATCTAGGAATGAAATGAAACCCGTGACTTAGGACATTAAAATAAGTTATGCATTACCATAAAGCTGCATCCGTGATGTACTATAGTAGCACAAATTTTCGAAAAGAGTGTTTCACTGTGTCTCGTTGAGGTCTACTAGTTTATTGAGCAAACTAACGAAAATGAATATGTTGGTGTAACTTGTACTGCTGTATTATTATGGCAGATTATGAATTTTAAATGGGAAAATAATACTCACAGGAACAGTCATAACTCAATCAATTCATTTTTGCATTCTGTAAGCATTTTCGTAAATTGCGCCAGTTCGATGTTGTTATAAACTAGTTATTGGGCCGATGAGCTGAACTCGAAAGAAACGCAAATCTTTTACAATTATGGATGTACATGAAAAACACATCAAATTTGAAATGCAGTGAAGTGTTACACAATTCATATTGAGGATACAATTCTTTCTAATTTCATAGAGGCCGACCAGAAAATTATATTTTTCTATAGCAATAAGATAAATATTTTAAAGCCTTTTCCGTCACGGTATGACAGTTGCATTTTTCCACAGTGACCAGGTGCATCGTGGTTGGCTTAAATGGCTCTGAGCACTATGCGACGTAACTTCTCTGGTCATCAGTCGCCTAGAACTTAGAACTAATTAAACCTAACTAACCTAAGGACATCAAACACATCCATGCCTGAGGCAGGATTCGAACCTTGCGACCGTAGCGGTCGCTCGGTTCCAGACTGTAGCGCCTAGAACCGCACGGCCACTCCGGCCGGCTGGTGGATCATGATGAAGTATCTACTGACCTCCGGTTTCATAGAATGAGTAGACGAAACTATATTTCAGATTAGGCATCCACGTTGTACTGAAGATGCTTAGGCGAGCTAATTAAGTTCGACGTCTCGTGTACGTTACATTCTTAGAGGAAAGTGAAACGAAAGATCGTACTCTTGAACGATGTTAATTACTATTGGAACTGTAGTGAGACTTAGGCATACCGTGCGCTGAACACGCCACAAAGCCCACAATTTTACAGCAGATAGAAAATTAACGAATACATTGTTTTGTACCAGTATCAAAACAAGGCTATGTCTGTATGTAAGTACATCAGTCTGTAAACTACTTACAGTGATAACTCATTTTCATCCATATTTTAAATAAAGAGATGGAAACATTAAACACACTGGCCGGCGTGTCTTACGAAAAAACAATTAATGGCCGTGAACGAGATCCGGAATTATATTTTCCAGCCTCTGGTTGACGAATTTCATGCTAACTAAATTCCAGTATCAAATTAACATCAATTCACAGGGACACACCCTTTAGTACGTTACATAAAAGCAGTCCACTTCGGTAGTACTTCGGCTCCGGACTACTTAAAGTGTACCACTGTCCACGAAGCCATACGAAAGGATTCCTCTGCGAAGCCATCTAATAGGCTGGCTCATGTGAAAGCTGCAGCTGCTTAAGACGACCTATAATCACAGTCTTCACCCAGAGATAAGCTACTCTAGCAGATGCGGAAATGACTACAGATCCTTTGGGACAGACGGGAGCCTAGTGCCTTATGCAGGAATACAGGTTATGAAATGTGTGTTGTGTTTGTGTGTGCGTGCGTGTGTGCGCGTACGGAAGAAGTGTATCTATTACAGGATTTTAGTGATCAGAGAGTTTTTGGGTATTTTTTAAGATATTATACTTTATCCTTATTTATTAACCAGACATGCGTGGTTATAATGTACAGATGCTATGGAACTAGTTTTTGTTCACCCAAACAAACATCCAATCACATTTTCATATTTTGGCAATTAATTAGTCTTGCTTGAGATTTATCTTTATCTATTGAGTGACAGCCTGACCTATATTTTTCTAAGTTGGTTTTACTGCAGTTGTTCGCACTACAGGCGCTCCGGATGGTTACTCGCATACGTTTTACCTTTGTCACGGTTTCTAATGCCTCATCACCAGTAGCGCAGTCGAACAGTAGTTGATATCTTGGTGCAACATCTTACACTGACCTACAGTCGTGGTCAACTGCCAGTCCCATAAGATCAGTTATTTTACAACGTTCAGCGGTAGAGTAATAAAATATATTGCGATTAGTTTAGCCCCTATAACACTTCTTCAGGGGTACTCCCGGAGTTACTATTATATCTTCCAGTTCTGTCATGTGAAGAAGGGCGTGTTGAGTTCTATCTGTTAGGAAGTGTTGAAAGTACTTACAGATTTGGTCTGATACTGTGTAAGCTCGTCTTTTAGTCACTAAACGAATGTAAGGTAAAGCATTGCGTGCCTTCCGGGAGTCTAAGAAATCTGACTGCTATTGTCCACACACCCGTAGAATTTATGAAGAAAAGTATTAGCTGAGTTCAGATAACCTCTATTTGTGAAACTCATGACGATTTTTATGAGATATATTACTGTTCTCCAAAGTCATCCGTGAACAATGATAGATAATTTGCCACAGATTGTTTTCTACATTATAGACAAGTATTGTGTATATCACTGCACATTTTACCAGTTGCTTGGATAACATCCTTGTCCCAGCGAGCTACGTCAGAAAGGTGTAAAACGCATACTCAGTTTGGCATATATATTTCATAGTATCCTCTGGAAAATGAACTTGGAATTATGGTATTGTAAATATTTTTTCTGCCTCTTCGACAGTTGTTTTCAATTGTGTGTGTTAGCTAGGAGTTTAGAGAAAATACATAAGACTTCACTTACGTTAATGAAGTAAGTAGATGACCATTTGATCTCATATTCATTGAGCTTCAGTAGCTATTCCAAATGTAAAAACCCTTATAATGTGTAGTGTCCCAAATTTGGGACACAAGATTATGTCATAGCTGACTGATTGTATGGTCGATTCTCGTTTATTTGTGTTGCCTCTACTGAATGCATTGCACACTACTGGCCATTAAAATTTGGGTGCATAGATCCTGAGAAATCAGTACCCAGAACAACCACCGCTGGCCGTAATAACGGCCTTCATACGCCTGGTCATTGAGTCAAACAGAGCTTGGATGACGTGTACATGTATAGCTGCCCATGCAGCTTCAACACGATACCACAGTTCATCAAGAGTAGTGACTGGCGTATTGCGACGAGCCAGTTGCTCGGCCACCATTGACCTGATATTTCAATTGGTGAGTTATCTGGAGAATATGCTGGTCAGGTCAGCAGTTGAGCATTTTCTGTATCCAGAAAGGCCCGTACAGGACCTACAACATGCGGTCGTGCATTATCCTGCTGAAATGTAGGGTTTCGCAGGGATCGAATGAAGGGTTGAGCCACGGGATGTAACACATCTGAAATGTAACGTCCATTGTTCAAAGTGCCGTCAATGAGAAACAAGAGGTGACCGAGACGTGTAACCAATGGCACTCCATACCATCACACCGGGTGATACGCCAGTATGGCGATGACGAATACGCACATCCAATGTGCGTTGACCACGATGTCACCAAACACGAATGCGACCATCGTGATGCTGTAAAAAGAACCTAGATTCATCCGAAAAAATGATGTTTTGCTATTCGTGCACCAAAGATCGTCGTTGAGTACACCATCGCAGGCGCTCCTGTCTGTGATGCAGCGTTAAGGGTAGCCGCAGCCATGGTCTCCGAGCTGATAGTCCATGCTGCTGCAGACGTCGTCGAACTGTTCGTGATGATGGTTATTGTCTTGCAAACGTCCCCATCTGTTGACTCAGGGATTGAGACGTGGCTGCACGGTCCGTTACAGGCATGCGGATAAGATGCCTGTCATTTCGACTGCTAGTGATACGAGGCCGTTGGGATCCAGCACGGCGTTCCGTATTACCCTCATGAAACCGCCGATTCCATATTCTGCTAACTGTCATTGGATCTCGACCAACGCGACCAGCAACGTCGCGATACGATAAACCGCAATCGCGATAACCTACAATCCGACCTTTATCAAAGTCGAAAACGTGACGGTACGCATTTCTCCTCCTTACACGAGGCATCACAACAACGTTTCATTAGGCAACGTCGGTCAACTGCTGTTTGTGTATGAGAGATCGATTGGAAACTTCCTCATGTCAGCACGTTGTAGGTGTCGCCACCGGCGCCAATATTGGGTGAATGCTCTGAAAAGCTAGTCATTTGCATATCACAGCATCTTCTTCCTGTCGGTTAAATTTCGCGTCTGTAGCACGTCATCTTCGTGGTGTAGCAATTTTTATGGCCAGTAGTGTATATGCATTGTTTTTATTACTGAAACTGTATATGTAACTGTTATTACAAACGATGGTTTCGATGTTTCTGTTCCGTGCGACTGGATAATGAGGACAACAGATGATGAATTACAGGTGCTAGCTTGGGTGCGTGTGTCTGGCCGTCTGCCACCGAAACATGCACGCGTTGTCCACGTTAATCATGAAAGTAAATATTCAAGGAATTAAAACTTGTTATCAGAACGTCCCTTTATACAAGTAACAAAGATGTCTTCAGTCGCTGACATAACTTTGATGAGTATACGCTATGTTATGTAGTGAGGTGTACAATAAATCGCTTCGTAGATCTTTAATTGTGGAGGATTTACTGCTGGTAGAATTTGGTACAATACTAGGGTATTGAGAGTCTATGTTTTAGTTAACCGCTAAAGAAGATTTTAGGTTTTTGCTGGTTCTTAGTGTGTACAGAAACTGATTCAATATTATTTTAGCAAGGGTAGATTGGTAGTACGTTCTTATTTCGTCACGTAAGAAGAAAAGGTTTTATCCACATCGAAAATTTGGAGTTTATGTAACTGACGCCACCCCCACCACAACTGCTACTCCCGTAACCCGCTCTCCCCTCCACCCACCCTCTCAAACGCTGCCACCGCTGTCACTGACGGCGTAGCCACTCACGCCGCTGTGACACGGTCGAGTGCAGGCGCCAGCAATTACTCATTGATCCAGTCACTAATGCCGAATTCCGTAACGCTTATAATAAGAAACGAAAAGTATTTTTAGTGTAGAGCATGTGACAGTGCAGGAATGTGTATACGCACTGAGATGACAAAAGTCATGAGATAGCAATATGCGTACGCACACACACACGCTCCCACCCACCCACCCACACACACACACACACACACAACGCAGACACACTGTATGGCGTGCCTAACGTATAAAAGTACAGAGCACTGGCGGAGATGTCATATGTACTCAAGCGATTCACGTGAAAGTGTTTCCAAACGTGATTATGGCCGCACGACGGAAGTTAACAGGCTTTGAAATCGGAGTGCTACTTTTAGCTAGACCCATGGGACATTCCATTCCGTAAATATTTAGGGGATTCAGTATTCCGAGATCGATAGTGTCAAGAGTGTGCCGAGTACACCGGATTTCCAGCATTACCTCTCGCCATGTTCAACGCAAGAACGACCGACGGCAGTGGCGTTTGCATAGGTTTTTCAGCTCTAGCAGACAAACAACATTGCGTGAAATAGCGGCAGAAATCAATGTAGGACGTACGACGTACGTATTCGTTAAGACATTGCGGCGAAAGTTGGCGTTAAAGGGCTGTGGCAGCAGACGACCTACGCGAGTGTCTTTGCTAAGGGCACGTGCCTCTTCTGGGCTTGCGACCATATCGGATGGACGTTAGTCGGCTGGAGATTGGTGATGAGTCCCGTATTCTTTTGGTAAGAGCTGATAGTAGCGTTCGAGTGTGGCACAGACACCGCGAAGCCATCGACCCCAATGTCAACAACAGTATCTGCAAGCTGTGGTGGATCCATAATGGTGTGGGCTGAGTTAACATGGAGTGGCCTGGGTCCTCCGGTTATGTTCAGCCTCTTTGAGACCATTTTCAGCCGTTTATGGACTTCCTGTTAACAAACTACAACGGAATTTTTATGTATGATGATGCACGACGTCACCAGACCACAGTTATTAGCGAGTGGTCTGAAGAACATTCTGGCCAGTTGGATCGAATGATTTAGCCATTCTGATCGTCTGCCAGGAATCGCATTAAACATTTATAGGACATAAGCGAGAGGTAAGTTAGTGCACAAAATTTTGCACCGGCAACACTCTCGAAATTATGCACAGCTAAAGAAGTAGCATGGCTCAGTATTTCTGCAGGAGATTCCCAACGACGTATTATGTCCACGTCAGGTTGCGTTGCCGCACAACACCGGGAAAAAGGATGTCCGACATGATATTAGGAGGTATCGGATGAGTTTTGTCACCTCCGTGTAGATACTGTGCTGAAATGCAGATAATGTCAAAACATAGAGAGCTAAAGGACAATACAGTACACAGTGATAGAGGAAGATGTCCATGAACCCTTTAAGTGAATTGTCGCTACCACTTATGGTTTATTTGAGAAGTCGCTTCGTCTAACAGTATAACAATTATAACCAGAAACTTAAAGAAATGGATACAGAATTGACAAACACACTGCAGATAAGGAAAGAGCTAGTAATCAGGTAAGTGAATTCCAAGAGGAAAGTTAAATTCATAATTAAGTGAAAGAAAATGGAAGTTTTGTTCTGGAGAAGCATGACTTTTGAGCGAAAATGTTGTAACACGTATTCGAGAGCATAATTGGCAAAAGCTGAGTTAAAGACGGAAGTCATAAAACGTCGGTATGAATTTGAAGATCTGAAATGTAAAATGAGCAAGGACATTAGTGTTCGCGAACAGAATGCAAACGAATCAATATGAAACGCTCCAGCTGATGGTATGCCAAGTCATTTGAGGAAGCGGAATCTCGTTGCTAAGGGCAATACCGCAATTAAGTTAAATTGGTAACGAAGAGGTTTGCGCACATTACATTTTGTGCACAGAAGACGGCTTTGGATATGGAGAGCTAACGGCCCAACGATCCAGTGCGACATGTTGAAATATGCCTTGAAATTTTTTATACGGGAAGAATACACCGAAAGGTTTGCCCTGTAAAAATTTTAGCTAATAAGACACACAACAAGCACTTTAAAATAAAGAAAAGTGTTGTAAATTGCCAAACTTATGGAAAATGTACCTCACCAGGTGGTTGGACAGTCGTTCACCCCTAATGGAGCTGTAGCGGACTCTGCGTGCGCTAGATGATACGAACATATCCTTGGATGACGGCGCATCGGTAAACTGGTAACGCGAATCTGCATGATTGTAATTAGTAAACCGCGTATCTGTTTTCGTTGATAGTTTCTCTGAAACAACTGTCTGCGTTTACTGTTTACTCGAATATACAAGTCATTTAACATGTGTAATAATTAACAGTTGCTTTTGCGGTAAGTGTTAGCAACGGAGATAAAACTCAATTAATATTCATTGTTTTTAACGCTTAATGTTAAGCAGTGTACAAACCAGATTTTACTTCCTAAAACATGATCGTGATCTGTAAAAATAGAAGAAATCGAAAAGCTCTCCGAAAAGCCAGCCAGCTTATAGATAACAGACACTATGTCAATACTCGTGTCTTGGTTGCTCCCATACCAGAGGAAGAAATAAAGACGAGGCTGCTTCTCAGGCTGGCTAAATAAGATCGGTCAACATTGGAAACCGGAGTATCACTATCGAGATGCTGTTTTACCGTACGAACACAACATTGTCCGAAATTGTAAATTGCAAAAGTACCTATTTATTTTCCTAATTCTATACGTCGCACAATGTAGTTAATAAAAAATTATAATTCTTTAATTTTTCCTGTAGGATACAGTGCATGTACTAAAAATGCCCCTTTACACAACATATTATACACGCCAAGCATCAGATATGCTAGGAGAAAGGAAATATTCTTACGACCTAATGCTGCAAATGTGGACTGCTACCTTACGAAAATATTCTTGGGAATTATACGGGGTGGGACAAATTAATGTGATCCGTATGAGTCGATACAGTTGGACGTGAATCTGTGGCAGCGTTAACGGAGGAGGAAACGCTCACAGCTACTTCCAACAGTACAGGCAGACCGACCGCTCATAAAGCCACCCGAACTTTGGAGCACATTTACATAACCTTCACACCTGAAAGAGTTTTTAGAAGAGGACAGTCTGGTCGGACCCCTAGGTTTTCATCCATGTAACACGATCTCTTAGTGTGCGACTACTTTGTGTGTGGAGCCCTTAAGTCTCAAGTGCATCACAACAACCTTCATAGTCTTAAAGAATTGGAGCAGAACATTACGGATCACACTGCAGCAATTCCAGTAGTCCATTTTTGAATCTCCTTCAGCACTTCCCGACCAGGACCCAAGTACGACAACAGACGAATAGTGGTCATTTGTAACATCTGCTACAGTCAAGTTAATACTGTATTTTCTGCTCTACTGTTTTTCTGTGTACCAAGGAACACAGATCTCTTGGCCACTTTTGTTTGCCCCATTCTGTATATCATAACCCACATATCTTACGTGTTCTCATGACTGCAGACACTTCACATGTGCACTTGTAGAGGACAAACGCTGCTCAGTTCTTGTTACCAGCAAAACGAGCATCCTTATATATCTGTTTGACACGGAGTATTTAAGGGAAGTGCTGTTGCCATCAGCGCATTGACTCTGCCAACTGATGATGATGCTGGGAGTGGGTAAATTTGTTTACCACTGGCAGCTGACTATGAGCATCAGTCCTCTCAATCTGGAACTTGTGGTAACAGCATTTTCTGCATAATGCTAAGTTCCAGAGCAATTCTTGTTCAACGATACTAACTGAATCATGTGACTACGGCTAAGTAATTCCATTAAATTTTACACACCAGAAGCATTTCGATACTGAACTGTTGTTAGAATACATGATTCGGCTGCCACATTGTTTGCCAGTAGCAAACACTATTAGAAAAGGATTATGCCCCGAAGACTTGTGACGTGTGCTATTTGTCGAAGTTCCGAGAAGCTTTGCGGATTTAGGAGAAGGAGGAAGAGAATAATGTTTAACATTCTGTCAACAATGAGGTCAATAGAGACTAAGCACAGGCTCGGATTAGGTAAAGATGCAGAAGGAAATTGGCCGTGGCCCTTCAAACTAACCATCCTGTCATTAGCCATTCTGTCATTTAGGGAAATCATGGGAAACCCGGGCCTAAACCTCCGTCCTGCTCCACCTCGCTCGGTTTTGCAGATTTAGATTAGATGGTTGTTCCGATTGGGAACGCTCATCTTTGTGTCGGTAAGCGTATAGCTATCTTCGGTAATCTTGAAACACTTGTAGTGGAGGAACATCCTAAACAGAAACCCTTGGAAATTTGTGGTAAGAGTCTATGGGACCAAACTGCTGAGGTCATCGGTTCCTAAGCTTACGCACTACTTAATTTAACTTAAACTAAGTTACCCTAACGACAACACGCACACCCATGCCCGAGGGAGGACTCAAACCTCCGACGGGTGAGCCGCGCGAACCGTGACCAGACGCCCCATACCGCACGGCTACCCCGCGTGGCTCCGAAACAGAGAGTGACTACACAAAATACACTCCTGGAAATGGAAAAAAGAACACATTGACACCGGTGTGTCAGACCCACCATACTTGCTCCGGACACTGCGAGAGGGCTGTACAAGCAATGATCACACGCACGGCACAGCGGACACACCAGGAACCGCGGTGTTGGCCGTCGAATGGCGCTAGCTGCGCAGCATTTGTGCATCGCCGCCGTCAGTGTCAGCCAGTTTGCCGTGGCATACGGAGCTCCATCGCCGTCTGTAACACTGGTAGCATGCCGCGACAGCGTGGACGTGAACCGTATGTGCAGTTGACAGACTTTGAGCGAGGGCGTATAGTGGGCATGCGGGAGGCCGGGTGGACGTACCGCCGAATTGCTCAACACGTGGGGCGTGAGGTCTCCACAGTACATCGATGTTGTCGCCAGTGGTCGGCGGAAGGTGCACGTGCCCGTCGACCTGGGACCGGACCGCAGCGACGCACGGATGCACGCCAAGACCGTAGGATCCTACGCAGTGCCGTAGGGGACCGCACCGCCACTTCCCAGCAAATTAGAGACACTGTTGCTCCTGGGGTATCGGCGAGGACCATTCGCAACCGTCTCCATGAAGCTGGGCTACGGTCCCGCACACCGTTAGGCCGTCTTCCGCTCACGCCCCAACATCGTGCAGCACGCCTCCAGTGGTGTCACGACAGGCGTCAATGGAGGGACGAATGGAGACGTGTAGTCTTCAGCGATGAGAGTCGCTTCTGCCTTGGTGCCAATGATGGTCGTATACGTGTTTGGCGCCGTGCAGGTGAGCGCCACAATCAGGACTGCATACGACCGAGGCACACAGGGCCAACACCCGGCATCATGGTGTGGGGAGCGATCTCCTACATTGGCCGTACACCACTGGTGATCGTCGAGGGGACACTGAATAGTGCACGGTACATCCAAACCGTCATCGAACCCATCGTTCTACCATTCCTAGACCGGCAAGGGAACTTGCTGTTCCAACAGGACAATGCACGTCCGCATGTATCCCGTGCCACCCAACGTGCTCTAGAATGTGTAAGTCAACTACCCTGGCCAGCAAGATCTCCGGATCTGTCCCCCATTGAGCATGTTTGGGACTGGATGAAGCGTCGTCTCACGCGGTCTGCACGTCCAGCACGAACGCTGGTCCAACTGAGGCGCCAGGTGGAAATGGCATGGCAAGCCGTTCCACAGGACTACATCCAGCATCTCTACGATCGTCTCCATGGGAGAATAGCAGCCTGCATTGCTGCGAAAGGTGGATATACACTGTACTAGTGCCGACATTGTGCATGCTCTGTTGCCTGTGTCTATGTGCCTGTGGTTCTGACAGTGTGATCATGTGATGTATCTGACCCCAGGAATGTGTCAATAAAGTTTCCCCTTACTGGGACAATGAATTCACGGTGTTCTTATTTCAATTTCCAGGAGTGTATATATGGGAAAAGCTGCATGTACAGGGCCACGTAATGCGCGCCCGTCGTGTGACTTGGGAAGTTAACACAACGAACTGACGCAAGTACGGAAAAATTAGGAGGTTGAGTAGCCCCAGCAACAGTTATAGTACGATTGAGGCGGTGTCAAATGCTTGGTTTCCGTTTTTGTGTATCACGCTAAACCTAAACCAGCATGTTCTTTACTGGATTCTTGTAGTAATGTCTCCTTACTTCATTTCATGTGGGGCAGTAAGTTTGCGGATACTTGCAGATTATCTCGGTCGAGTGAGGTCCACACATTGAGCCGTTAAGTTAACATCCAGGGATTAGCAGTCATGGGGGGAGGGTTAAAATCAGCTTAGGGGTTCAGAGGCTTGCATGGCCCGTCGAATTTATTGTTGTGAAGGCTTTTTCGCCATCGGTTTTATTGTATTATGATTTTTTTGTTAAAAATTGAGTGTATTTTAGACTACAGTAACAAATGTTCTGTGTTCAAGTTGTTGCCTGGTAAGAAGTTTTCCAGGTATACACATGGTACACTTGAACAGGTTGGCAATGTGAGGTCAAGTGACGCAGGTTTCTAGGTAGATCATTTAGAATGAGAGCAAGCAGTTAATCTGTAAACCCTTAACTCACGAGGTGTGGTCTTTCATACTGCGCGAAGATTTTCGAACACTCACTCCAAGCTCGGTTCTGGCGGAATGCTTCTAGTATATCCTTTCTGCCCTCCTTAAATTGCCAACCTTATAATGTTTTACTGCCCGTTGCATCATCACTCCTTTGTTTATTGTCAATACGTGTCACTGACACGTGTTGGGTTCTCCTATTATGGACCTCTTCGTACATGTTTCCTTGAGTATACCAAAAATTGTGTTTGCGGGAACGTGTCAGTTTTAACGATCCTAAGTTTTATGAAATTGTTTGTCAGTGGATGGAGGAAGATGCCAGTGATGTAGATTAAGAAATAGACGAGAAATATATTGATATTACAATAGCCAGTCGTCACAGATTTTCTAGCAGAGAATCAATCGGTCAAAGAACTTCAGCACAGTTGTGACTGTAGCCTTCCTGTTTCTCTAATAATTCATAAAGTTTTAGTTAAATTCAATACTTTCTGAGTGTTGATAGTGAAAATGTAGATCCCAGCACTGAATGTGTATCTACATCTACATCTACATCTATACTCCGTGAGCCACCTTACGGTGTGTGGCGGAGGGTACTTATTGTACCACTATCTGATCCCCCCTTCCCTGTTCCATTCACAAATTGTGCGTGGGAAGAACGACTGCTTGTAAGTCTCCGTATTTGCTCTAATTTATCGGATCTTCTCGTTGTGATCATTACGCGAGATATATGTGGGCGGTAGTAATATGTTGCCCATCTCTTCCCGGAATGTGCTCTCTCGTAATTTCGATAATAAACCTCTCCGTATTGCGTAACGCCTTTCTTGAAGTGTCCGCCACTGGAGCTTGTTCAGCATCTCCGTAACGCTCTCGCGCTGACTAAATGTCCCCATGACGAATCGCGCTGCTTTTCGCTGGATCATGTCTATCTCTTCTATTAATCCAACCTGGTAAGGGTCCCATACTGATGAGCAATACTCAAGAATCGGACGAACAAGCGTTTTGTAAGCTACTTCTTTCGTCGATGAGTCACATTTTCTTAGAATTCTTCCTATGAATCTCAACCTGGCGCCTGCTTTTCCCACTATTTGTTTTATGTGATCATTCCACTTCAGATCGCTCCGGATAGTAACTCCTAAGTATTTTACGGTCGTTACCGCTTCCAATGATTTACCACCTATGGCATAATCGTACTGGAATGGATTTCTGCCCCTATGTATGCGCATTATATTACATTTATCTACGTTTAGGGAAAGCTGCCAGCTGTCGCACCATGCATTAATCCTCTGCAGGTCCTCCTGGAGTACGTACGAATCTTCTGATGTTGCTACTTTCTTGTAGACAACCGTGTCATCTGCAAATAGCCTCACGGAGCTACCGATGTTGTCAACTAAGTCATTTATGTATATTGTAAACAATAAAGGTCCTATCACGCTTCCCTGCGGTACTCCCGAAATTACCTTTACATCTGCAGATTATGAACCGTTAAGAATGACATGTGTTCTTTCTTCTAGGAAATCCTGAATCCAATCACAAACCTGGTCCGATATTCCGTAACTTCGTATTTTTTTCACTAAACGTAAGTGCGGAACCGTATCAAATGCCTTCCTGAAGTCCAGGAATACGGCATCAATCTGTTCGCCAGTGTCTACGGCACTGTGAATTTCTTGGGCAAATAGGGCGAGCTGAGTTTCACATGATCTCTGTTTGCGGAATCCATGCTGGTTATGATGAAGGAGATTTGTATTATCTAAGAATGTCATAATACGAGAACACAAAACATGTTCCATTATTCTACAACAGATTGACGTAAGCGAAATAGGCCTATAATTATTCGCATCTGATTTATGACCCTTCTTGAAAATGGGAACGACCTGCGCTTTCTTCCAGTCGCTAGGTACTTTACGTTCTTCCAGCGATCTACGATAAATTGCTGATAGAAAGGGAGCAAGTTCTTTAGCATAATCACTGTAGAATCTTAAGGGTATCTCGTCTGGTCCGGATGCTTTTCCGCTACTAAGTGATAGCAGTTGTTTTTCAATTCCGATTTCGTTTATTTCAATATTTTCCATTTTGGCGTCCGTGCGACGGCTGAAGTCAGGGACCGTGTTACGATTTTCCGCAGTGAAACAGTTTCGGAACACTGAATTCAGTATTTCTGCCTTTCTTCGGTCGTCCTCTGTTTCGGTGCCATCGTGGACAACGAGTGACTGAATAGGGGATTTAGATCCGCTTACCGATTTTACATATGACCAAAACTTTTTAGGGTTCTTGTTTAGATTGTTTGCCAATATTTTATGTTCGAATTCGTTGAATGCTTCTCTCATTGCTCTCTTTACGCTCTTTTTCGCTTCGTTCAGCTTTTCCTTATCAGCTATGATTCGACTACTCTTAAACCTATGATGAAGCTTTCTTTGTTTCCGTAGTACCTTTCGTACATGATTGTTATACCACGGTGGATCTTTCCCCTCGCTTTGGACCTTAGTCGGTACGAACTTATCTAAGGCGTACTGGACGATGTTTCTGAATTTTCTCCATTTTTGTTCCACATCCTCTTCCTCAGAAATGAACGTTTGATGGTGGTCACTCAGATATTCTGCGATTTGTGCCCTATCACTCTTGTTAAGCAAATATATTTTCCTTCCTTTCTTGGCATTTCTTATTACACTTGTAGACATTGATGCAACCACTGACTTATGATCACAGATACCCTCTTCTACATTCACGGAGTCGAAAAGTTCCGGTCTATTTGTTGCTATGAGGTCTAAAACGTTAGCTTCACGAGTTGGTTCTCTAACTATCTGCTCGAAGTAATTCTCGGACAAGGCAGTCAGGATAATGTCACAAGAGTCTCTGTCCCTGGCTCCAGTTCTGATTGTGTGACTATCCCATTCTATACCTGGTAGATTGAAGTCTCCCCCTATTACAATAGTATGATCACGAAACTTCTTCACGACGTTCTGCAGGTTCTCTCTGAGGCGCTCAACTACTACGGTTGCTGATGCAGGTGGTCTATAGAAGCATCCGACTATCATATCTGACCCACCTTTGATACTTAACTTAACCCAGATTATTTCACATTCGCATTCGCTAATAACTTCACTGGATATTATTGAATTCTTTACTGCTATAAATACTCCTCCACCATTGGCGTTTATCCTATCCTTGCGGTATATATTCCATTCTGTGTCTAGGATTTCGTTACTGTTCACTTCCGGTTTTAACCAACTTTCCGTTCCTAATACTATATGCGCACTATTTCCTTCAATAAGAGATACTAATTCAGGAACCTTGCCCTGGATACTCCTGCAGTTTACCAATATTACGTTAACTTTTCCTGTTTTTGGTCTCTGAGGACGGACGTTCTTTATCAACGATGATAATGTCCTCTCTGGTAAGCCGTCAGGTATTTTATCGTTTCGCCCAAGGGGGGGTCCCTCTAACCTAAAAAACCCCCGTGTGCACGCCACACGTACTCTGCTACCCTAGTAGCTGCTTCCGGTGTGTAGTGCACGCCTGACCTGTCTAGGGGGGCCCTGCAGTTCTCCACCCAATAACGGAGGTCGATGAATTTGCAACCATTATAGTCGCAGAGTCGTCTGAGCCTCTGGTTTAGACCCTCCACACGGCTCCAAACCAGAGGACCGCGATCGACTCTGGGCACTATGCTGCAGATATTAAGCTCAGCTTGCACTCCGCGTGCGATGCTGGTTGTCTTCACCAAATCAGCCAGGCGCCGGAAGGAACCAAGGATGGCCTCAGAACCCAAGCGGCAGGCGTCATTCGTTCCGACATGTGCTACTATCTGCAGCCGGTCACACCCAGTGCGTTCAATAGCTGCCGGAAGGGCCTCCTCCACATTACGGACGAGACCCCCCGGCAAGCACACCGAGTGCACACTGGCATTCTTCCCCGACCTACCCGCTATTTTCCTGAGGGGCTCCATAACCCGCCTAACGTTGGAGCTCCCTATAACTAATAGGCCCGCCCTCTGTGACTGTCGGGACCTTGCCGGAGAATCGGCCACTGGCCCAACAGGCGAGGCATCCTGTGGTGGCTCGGAAACGATGTCATCACCACTAGGAAGCACCCCGTACTTGTTGGAAAGGGGTAAGGCAGCTGCCACGCGGCCAGATCCCACCTTTGCCTTTCGGCCAGGCACGCGCGAGCCCACCACTGTCCGCCATTTACCCTGGAGTGATGGCTGACCGGTAAGATGCTCACTGCCGGAAGACGCAGCGACATCAGGCAGACTGTCCTTTTGGGCAATGGAGGTCAATTTTTATGTGCAATTTTAAATTCTGGAATTTAATTCTACGTGAAACTTTACTTCCGGCATAGGTACTATAATATTTGAGAATGTAAAATTCAGTTCTCTAACAGTTTGTTTGTGTGTAATGTTAAAGAAAAGAACACAGAAATGTGTCTGATTTAGTGTCAAAAGAATGCAACCTTTATTTGCTACATTAAAATCAACGAAAAGATTTAAACAACATCTAAATAAATTTTAAAATAAATATTATATAACTAAAATGGAAGATGTCAAATAATTTGCACCTTAAATCTTGGTTTAAACATGGGGGGTCCAGAGAACGTCACCTAGTGGATTAAGTGTTAAAAGGATTGGATGGGGTTGGCGATGCTTTCATCTATACACTAGAGGTGACAAAATTATGTGTAAGATCTTGTTAACTCATCAGGTTCGAGTTCGGCAGTCACCATATAGGCTTCCACTACCAAACATGAAGGAGTAAGGGAAAATTATTAATGGAGAGTTAAGGGAATGATTAATTTGGCCCTCTGTCTCCTTACATGTCGCCAGCGTCTCTACTGAAAAACCCGAGTGGGGCGGATTCGGACAGGTAGTAGATTACAGGCTGCTTTATCAGGCGGCTGTGTTAGGGTCCATGGCTCTTGCTGGCTCGCATCACTGTTTTACATTGTGTGCAAGCACCCAGCATTTTATGATGTTAGTTTTGAACCAGGCTAACCACCAGATCAGTCTAGCTGAGAAGTCTAAAGCACTTGCACTTTTTACAATGAGCTCAGACGTATGAATTTTGTTAGATATCTTTTGCTTCGGCCGAAGGAGTTGCAGTGTTGTCTAAATTATTACATTCTGTGCTGCGAGATCTGAAATACAAACTTGAGTAAAATTACTTACATGATGTGGTAAAATACAGTAAGTCATTTGAAGAACATCTGAGTTGCATATACCAAGTTTTGGATAGATTTCAGGAAACTGGATCGACTGTAAAAACGCTCCAAAGTGGGCATATCCAGGGGAAAATTTTCTTTCTTGGACAGATAGTGTCCTCTGGATGTGTTAATATGGATCAGAAAAGAAATCGAAGCAATTATCAGCTTCTCCCTCCTCGTGATAACAAAGGACTTGCGAGTTTCACAGAATGGCCTGTTATTTTAGGAAGTTGTGCCAAATTTCGAACAATTGGCTGCTCCAACTGAGGCGAAAAGACCGAAGTCTTAGGTGCACCGACAGCCACCAAGCCACTGTTTGTGCATCCGCATGTAATCAGAAGATGTAAGCAGGAGATCTCGAGTTCGAGTCCCTGTCGGGGCATACATTTTCAACTGTCCCCGTTGATTTATAGTAAAGCCTGTATGCAGCTATCAGTATTCAGTTCATTGTAATATCATTGTAACGAGCTGCATGGTCACCGATGGTATCTGTTCTTTCGGACATGTCCGAAAGAACAGATACCATCTTCATGTGTGCATGAGGCTCAATGGCCATTTGACGATCTTCTTCTTTGAGGATGCACAAACAGTGCCTGAACTCTTACGGGATCGGCAAAAAGCCGCGAGTAATGAGTATAATGGGCAGGGGCACTGAGAATATAGTGCGGGACAATAAGTTGGGAATGTGGGTCTCACAGGAGGCGTGTCAGAGGTAAGTCCCTGCAGTCGCACTATCGACTATGTCAGTCTGCTTTCGGCCGGTGAGTGGCGAGGACGTCTTATTTACGTCCCGTCTGCAGAGTCGCGAGCGCGAGTAATTTGTTTACTTCCTCGCCGCAGCTAATACTCGCGTGCGTTAACACTGAGTCGCCATGGCTCATTCGTACAGAAAGATCAGCTTCCAGCCAGACTACGCACGACCACGAGCCTTTGAAGTCGAACGATTCATCCGTGACGAAGTTCATCGCTTTCCACCTATCCATCACAAGTAGCGTCGTTTACGTCAAGATGGTCGATGACGAGTTATGTCACGCAGTTATGAACAGATGCGCGAACACTCTCAAGTTCAAACACGCCGTTGGTCACATCGGAGAGGTTACTGTTGACGATGCTGGACTAGGATTACGCACACTAAGAGTCTTCGAACTGCCTTTCGAAGTACCACCGGACGTCGTTACCTCAGCTTTCCGCCCTTATGGGACGGTAATTAGCCACGTGGCCGGAAGAATTAAAGAAACATGTGCCGTCCTACTGAGTCATAGGTGGCTGTCGAAAAATAGTAATGTATGACGGACACCCTCGTACTTGTTCTGGTTGCGGCCAGAAGGGTCATGTGCGCTCGGCGTGTATTCAACGTCGGGTTACACAACTTCCATTGCATGACACGACACCATCTCCTATGCTCACGGCCCTCCCCCTCAATTACGCAGACGTGACACGATCGACCGTCATGACAGACAACCTCCCCGGAAGACAGGAAGCGTTAGAATGCGCACTTGTCGCCAGTCCTGGATTGCCCAACACCATTACGTTGTCTGCAGAGGTTGAAGAGCGCCGCCCATCGACTCCACATGAAGATTCGGACGAGAGAATGGAGCTCGACGCTAGGGTTGTACCGACCTCTGCCTTTCTACCTGAGGGGGTTGCTATACGGGAACCACAAACTCTTTCGGACTCAGAAACCCACGTCCGCAAACAAAGGTCACCGAGGAAACATAAAAAGTGACGTCGCACACCCTCAGACGATTGCCTCCAGCGGACGTCTTCTCCAGTTGACGACCGGACGGCCGACGAAACGACGAGGAAAATGGATGACACGAAATCGCCCTCACCGGTCACTTTCTCTGATTCTGACAAACCCGATTCCGCTCTCGCTGACAAACGGATGGCCAGCACAGTGCCCGCCGTCGGTACACAACCGGAAACAACTGCGGATTCACCCTTAGTCACCTAGCCCACAAGTGTTCTACCGCAGCTACCGTTAACTTACGGACCTTGGGGGGATGACATTGAAGACGATTCTACGGCCGCTGTGGTGGATGAGGAGAGGGGTCTCTCCTCCCACACCTCGGCCCCTCCCGAGGAGCAACAGATGACGGCGCGTACGCAGCCAGCAGATCACAGGCCCCACCTTTTACGGCGACACTGACGGCGGCCCCCACCGCAGGAGACGATCTACAGACTTATCGCTTAATGACCATCAACATTAACACCATTCGGACACGTACGAAGTTGTCGCTGCTCCAAGACATGCTCAATGCAGCAGACGTTGACATTGTCTTTCTCCAAGAAGTCTTCGTCGCTGATTTCCCGGGTATGTATGGTTATACGGCTCATGTGTCCCACGCCTCGCCAACTAACAGTGGAGTCGCAATTAGAGAGGGCCTCGAGGCGGACAAAGTCCGATATCTCCCCGACGCTAGAGGAATGGCCGTAACGGTGCTAGGCGTCCGGTTTATCAATGTGTACGCCCCTTCCGGAACGAATCGCCGTCGTGACCGATCGCTCTTCTTCGCAGAAGGAATAGCACCGCTTTTTCAGGGCAGGCACGACGACTTGATATTAGGGGGCGATTTCAAATGCACCCAAGCACCTAAAGATCAGCCGCCACGCCATTTACCGTGCCCCGAACTTGGGACACTCATCGGCGATCTCCAGCTGGTAGATACATAGGAACATGTCCGAGGAAAACGACCGGGATACACCCATTTCACGAGTCACTCGTCTAGTCGCATCGATAGGATTTACGTCTCCCGTTCTCTCGCGGCAACGGTGAATGACGCGGAGGTGTGGCAGTATCCTTTTCTGCTCACGAGGCCTATATATGTGCCGTCACCCTTCGTCGCCAACGGGTGTGGCGCAGCCGACATCCCTGGAAATTAAACCTTGCTCATCTCGCTTCTCCGGATTGTCGACGCGCCATCGAAGACACGTGGAGTCTGTGCGTCCGCCGCCTCCCAACGTATCCTACGTCGATTAGTTGGCGGTTAACCTGCGGCAAGCCGGCCCTACGGTGAAACTTTATTACGTATGGTCGTGAGACACTGCTGCTAGGAGGCGACAGACCCTTGATTATTATTTCACCGTCCTTCGCGAATGCGCCTCCTTGCCACCCACACCGGAACGACAGTTGACAGTTCAGCGTGCGAAAGCACAGATCGTAGCCCATATGCGCTGACACCTCGAAGGGACGATCGTCCGAGCGCGAACACAAGACAGACTCGCAACGGAACGACCCACCATGTACCACGTCATCCGAGAACGTACACTGCGAAGACGGGCGCTGATACATGCCATCACCGCTAAGGACGGCCGTCATCACACTACACAACGCGATATTGCTGCAGCCTTCTTCGACCATTACGCACGACTTTATTCTGCTCAATGTTCCGACCCGACGACGGTGATAGCAGTTTCACAACTGGTTTACGGCATTGTCCCACAGGATTTACAAACTGAATTATTGAACGACATTACGGAAGTTGAAGTTATCTAAGCCATCGGTAAAGGAGCGGCGAATAAGTCTCCTGGCCCCGACGGGCTCCCTGTGGAGTTTTATAGAACTTCCTAGTATTTACTGGCTCCCAAGTTAACAGACATCTGTCGGGAGCTTATGTCACCCGCGGTGCCGCTCCCTGGGACCTTCGTAGAAGGAATAATTATACCGGTTCACAAACCTAAAGGTGGGGCTCGAATACACTCGACACCTGCGACATGAAGATATTCACCAGACTATTAGCAAACCGTCTACGACCGACTCTACCTTACGTCATCCCGCCAGATCAAAATTCCCTAGGGGGTTTCAACAACATCCACACAGCACTGTGTCGATACCGTGACTTAATAGCCCTATCCAGGGCACGCCACATCCCGGGAGCGCTCGCATCACTAGATTTTGATTATAGCAAAGCTTTTGATCGAGTGGATCACGAATACCTAACGTCCGTTCTCCAGCACATGCAGTACCCACAGCAATTCACAGACGTCGTGATGCGCCTCCTCCGAGGGGCGACTTCCAAAGTGCTCGTTAACGGGCGTCTCTCGCAGTCCCTCCCGATTTTCTGCTCCGTGCGTCAAGGCTGGCCCTTGTCGACATTACTATATGCTCTGGCACTGGAACCGCTCTTCTGTGGCCTCCGTCAACGCCTCACCGGTCTTACCCTACGTGACGTCACATTTCGCTGTACAGCATATGCAGACGACCTGGTTGTCGTGTTCCGCAATCGCGACGATGTCAACACAGCACTAGAATGGATTACCACGTACGGTGTGGCTTCCGGCAGCTGTCTCAACATCGCCAAATCGGTCGCCATGGCCATAGGAGACGGGTTGACCCCAGCGTGTGTCGAACCCCTACAGCTTCGTGGCACTATCAAATGTCTCGGAATAGAGTTTCACGACGACATACGGCGCACTGCGGCTCTTAACTACCGCCGCTTATTACAACAAATTCGGGTCCAGATCTTCAACCTTCATCTGCGGACCCTTGACATTCTCCAAAGGACACACTTCGTCAATGTTTACCTCGCATCGCGCCTTCCACACATAGCGCGTGTTCTTCCAATACCGTTACTGATGGCTCGACGTCTAATAGCGGCATTCGGAGCGTACGTCAGTACAGGCATGCTCTTCAAAGTCAGTTATGAGTTACTGACCTTCCCCCAGAAAGGGGAGGTCTTGGTCTAGTCCATGTCCACGACAGAGCTGTGGCCCTGTATGTCAGCTCACACATCAAGCTGTGGCGCCACCACCTGGAAAGTTTGACAGGTTTGCTGTTGGAGTCCTTAGCTCCGCCCTCCCTTATGCCCCCACTGACGACGCAAGATATACCCCACCCTTGTACTACTTCGGGAACTTTTACATTGAACACAGCTATGTCCGTATCGCATTACAACCGACGAAATAGGCGTCAGCGCGGGATATATATCATGTACTACAGCAGAGGCGCCCACCAAACATCGTGGAGACCAAAAGCCCTCAGGTTAATTGGAAGGTGGTGTGGAAGACGATTCACGCGGTTCCACTAAACACAGCCGTCCGATCTACATGGTACATCACAGTCAATGGTAAACAGATCACCCGATCACGCCTCCACAAGATAAACATGCTGGAATCGCCTCTCTGCGTAGACTGCGGGATACCAGACACGGACAAACACCGACTCACATGTGGCGCGGCTGAAGACGTATGGCGCTTGGTGCGACAAATTTTGTCGTATTTTATACGAGTGACTCCGGAACACATTACACCTCGGTTTCTACTATTTCCGGATCAACGGTATTTCCCGCGCGCCAAGACCAACGCTGTCACGTGGATCCGTGCGCATGCGGTACACTACTTATTCCAAGATGGACCTAGGGATGTATTCGACTTTTGGAACTACCTACAAGAACGTCATTGCAAGATCGTACGGAACCCAGAATACAGAAAGTATTTTTCTAATTACTTAAGGAGTGTCCTACGCGACCCTCCACGCAGCTGGATCATCAACAGGTAGGAGAAGATACCCATTGAGTGAGCTGACAAGACTAAGTTCGATTCTCGGTGGAATAACATGATATACGTGAAGACGTACCTGGATGATGAAGCGTAAGGACAGTAGCGACACACCCTTCTGCATCCTATATGAAGCACTTTTTTTTTCGTTTTCCCCATATACATTACCTCGGTGTAGAAACGTTCCGAGATATTGTTTTCTTTTTCTCAGAGCACGATGCGGTGCTAGATACATTTATTTTTGTTGTGGTATAAAGTAAAACGACATTAAGAATGTATTGAAAACAGTAAATATAAATAAATAAATAGTAATTCCCACAAAAAAACAATGTCCTCAGAGGCTCACATGGATAGAACGTCTGCTTTCTAATAAGGAGATCCTGGGTTCGAGTCTCGGTAAGGACACACATTTTAAACTGTCCTCGATGACTTATATTAACGCCTGTATGCAGCGAGGGTTATTCGTTTCATTCTAACGAGCTGCATGGTCATCTTCACATATAGTATTCTTATTATGTATCTTCATATATATTATTTCAGTTTTGTGATCGTTTTGGTGTTCGCGTAACAACACGAGCTAAAGACTATTCATTAAATTTAAAGAGGGCAGTACGCCAAGAGATTTGGTGCTATTTAATAACATTTAACTGTACTAGTTTTCACTGCTGTTCAGTTTCATGTATTAACCCGATTTACTGTCTGTAATAAACTGTCGTGTCAGCTGTTAGTTATTGCTGACATGTTATTTCTAACTGCTCTAGCTACTAGTTGCAGCTATTGATTAAAATATTGATAGCTGCAGATTAAATTGATCATTGTCCTTGCCTCTCGGCTTCTTTAAATGTTAATTATTAAACTTTCTTGGGGACTTAAGTTCTTTGTGTGAAATGAAGTGAAGAAGGTAGCAGTTAACTGTGCTAAGGCCCCGTTACCGTAAGGGCATAAATGCCTTTATGTTGCAGTAGGTATTTCCATTTACTGACACTTGAGTAATTAAATTTAAACGTCCTCAATTTTAATATGGGATGTCTTTCTCCAGTTACTGTCAAAGTAGTTGACCCAGTTTTGAGATTTCATTGCTTATCTTTCAAGGGGTTTTATTCTTTCGATTTCTGAAATATCTTCATATTTCTTTTGTAATTTACCATTACGTTTTACTTCATGGATTATAAGGTTAATAAATTTTTCGATGTTGTCATTAATTGTAATAAAAGCACTCCGTCTTCAGGCCACGAGTGGCCTACCGGTATCATCCGACCGCCGTGTCATCCTCAGTGAAGGATGCAGATAGGAGGGGTGTGGGGTCAGCACACCGCTCTCCCTGTCGTTATGATGGTGGTCGTGACCGAAGCCGCTACTATTCGGTCGAGTAGCTCCTCAAGTGGCATCACGAGGCTTAGTGCACCCCAAAAAATGGCAACAGCGCATGGCGGCCCGGATGGTCACCCACCCAAATGCCGACCACGCCCGACAGCGTTTAACTGCGGTGATTTCACGGGAACCGGTGTATCCACGGGGGGAAGGCCGTTGCCATTAATTGTAAGGTTTTACTTCAAGTTAAAAAGGTAAAATAAAATAGTCGTGGTTTTTTAGTGAAGTTCAATGAATGCAATGCCTAAATTATAAGAGACACCAGGAAGTTGTAATACTGAAACTCATTGTCTGTGAAGTTTAGTGCAGTGAATAAGTTCTCATAAATGGTAATTAAACACTTCCTGTCCTAGCACCTACATTACTCGACAAGCTTAGAGCCGCCCATTAGGTCGCGTCTGAGGTTTATTTACTTAAAAGTTCGCTAAAAAATGTGCTGAGCATGTGACACCAGTAATTTTTTTTTTTTTTTTTTTTTTTTGGGTTTGTGACCGTATTGCCAGTACGTAAAACTACCGACGTTTCGGTCGCTATTACAAGTAATCTTCCTCAGGGTCTTTCTGTTTGCTGCTGAATGAGGAAACTTTGTTTCTTATACGCCTGTAGACGTGGCTGTTATCTAATTCTGATAGGCTGTTGAGGAAGAAGGAGAGGGATGTTAGAAGTTCTTTTTTCTTATTTTTTTATTATTTCTTTTCATTGATGGGAACCCGACGGTTTGATTGGCGTTTGAGTTACTGCTTGTGATTGGAGGATATCAGTAAATGGAAAACCAGGCAGCAGTTGTGACGTGGCGTTGGTTTCCCCATTTCTAGCGCCGGCAGAGGCGCACCAGTGCTCTATGTATCTGCGGATGCTGCGGTCTCTCGTGCGCCCGTATGTGTTGCTTCACGTGAGCTGTCGTCCCGCAACGCTGTTACTGCTGGCAGCCAAAAAGTCAGAAGTCGATACGCGTCTTACCTCTTCATGTTGGCTATAAATGTCGTACATATTCTCAATGCGCTCACGAACCCAGAAAAATTGTTTTTACTGTGGCAATGGCCCCGAAAGCCTACGTTTATATGTGAGACTAGTTTTTCATTAGATGACCAAGGATAAATAATACGCACAATATTTATATAATTACACAGTAACCAAATCTAGAATGTCAAATCTCTAGGGTTCACCGACACTGCATCTGGCGTATACACTGCGGTGGCTCATGTGACGCCTCCTAATAACGTGTCGGACCACATTTCTCCCGGCGTAGTGCACCAGCTGGAAGTGAAATGGACTGAACAAATCACTGGAAGTCATCTGCGGCAATATTGAGCCATGCTGCTACTATAGGCGTCCGTAACTGACGAGGTGTTGCCGGTGCAGGATTTTGTGCACGAACTGACCTCTCGATTATGTCTCATATCTCATAAACCTTCTATATGATTCATATCGGGCGAACTGGGTAGCCAGATCATTAGCTCAAATTGTCCAAAATGTTCTTCAGACCAATCTTCGACTGTTATGGTCCGGTGACATGGCGCATCCATAAATATTCCGTTGTTGTTTTGGAACATGATATTCATAAGTGGTTGTATATGGTCTCCGGGTAGCCAATATTAATCATTTCCAGTTACTGATCGGTTCACTTGGACCAGAGGACCCAGTTCGCTCCATGTCTACACAGCCTAAACCGTTACGAAACCCCCGACAGCTGCACAATCCCCAGGTTACAATATGAATCCATGGCTTCGTTAGGTCTACGCCAATATCGAACCATACCATCATCTTTTACCAAATGAAACCGGGGCTCATCATACTAGGCCACGGATTTCCAGAGCTCTAGGATCCACCCGATATGGTCACCAGCCGGTAGAGGTTCTGCAGGCGATGTTATGCTACTACCAAACGCACTCTCGTTGGATGTCTGCTGCTATAGCCCATTAACGCCAAATTTCGCCGCACTGCACGGGTACGTTTTTCTTACGTCCCACATTCATTTCTGTGGTCATTTTACGCAGTGTTGCTTGTCTGTTAGCACTGGCATCTCCATTGGAAATCCTGTGCTGTCATAAGTTACATAAAGGTCATCGGTCCCTGCTTTGTGAGCGGTGATGCCTGATACATAGTATTATCGTCTCGCTCTTAAAATTATGGATGTCGAAGTACAAGATTCTCCAACGATTTCCGAAATGAAATGTCCAATGAGTTTAGTTCTAACTATTAGCCCACGTTCTAATTTTGTTTTTCATCGAGGCAATAATCGCGTAGGAACCAACTTCACATGCATAAACTGAGTACAAATGACCGCTCCACCAATGACCTGCATTTTTATTTTTGTTTACGAGACACTCCTACAATCTGCACATGTGCATATCACTATCCCATGACTTGTACCATCTCACTGGACAACTAATTACACAAGAACCCCGAAGTTGAAATATCACATAGTTACAACTAATGGTTGTACATGTCGTAAAGTTACGTCAACAAGACAGTCACTGAGATTTAGAAACCACACTTGAAAAGTTATACGGGCATCGATGAAAGCAGAACCAAACATAGAAAGAAATGCGACCGTATACTGCAGAAGATAATGAAATAAATATGCAATGGGATGAATAGAAATTACTTGCACTGTAGTCACTATTTATGACGCTTCACTGGACTTTGCAAAAGGCAGGAAGGAGATGGTTCTGAATAGTGCTTGTGATCACGGACGGCAGTGCAGACTCTGTAATGTGCTCTCACGCAAGCCACAGCATTGGTAAGGAGTTTTTATTACACGGCTTTCCATTACTCTTCCAGCGTCGTTGACACCTGCTGGATGGTCGCTGGTGGATGCGGACGTGCTGTAATACGTCTAAAGAAAGTACCTCACGTGTGCTCGATGGCGAATTGGGCTGGCCAGTTCATTCGCTGAATATCTTCTCATTCCAAGAGGTCCTTCACCTGTGCTGTTCGGTGTGGTCGCACATAGTCATCCATAAAAACGAAGTCAGTTTCGAGTGCACTCCTGATAAGACGCTCATATTTAAGGACTACTGAGTCACAATAACGTTGAGCCGCGTGTTTTCCGAGTTCCAAGATTTAGAGATCAATACTCTTGTGCAACACTAAGTCGCCCCACACCGTAACAGCTGGACCGCCAAGACGATCAAATTCGGCAATGTTCCTGGGAACATTCAGGTGACCATGTAGTTAAGTTTTCTGAAACTACAGTTTTAAGTGCTACTACGAACTATTATCGACGACTGTAGAGGGAGGCAATTGAAATTTATAAACATGAAGATAATATTAATAGAAAAGAAGAGGCTTTGAAATTAAGCGAGATATGGACAGTGGCGTTACAGACTCGATAAGTGATTTTTATCTATGACACACTATTATCGATAGTTACATTTTATCTTTGACTAGTTTTCTCTCTGCTACTATGTGCAAGCTAGACCACGCCCACTTTCCTCGGTATTTAGGCCGCTCTCCGATGCCCGACTTGTTAGTCGGCAGGACTCAGCAGGACCAGCCATATCTCTGAAGATGTCCAACGTAGTATTTGACGAAACGTTAGGAATAGAAGAATTCCATGGACCACGGCCATATAACCAGGAAGAATTATCAACAGTTCCTGGGAACATTACGTATTCCCATCTCTCACCACATGAGGGTTCGTCCAGCGTCATAACTCAGACTGAATATGCTTTCGTTGGAGAAAATCACGCACGCCAACTTCTTGTTGGTCCAGTCAGTGTGACTGTAACCATCGAAAACGATTCTGTCGACGTGCAGTTTATAACACCACAGCTCTGTGTTTTGCGATGTTTGTTTTATTAGTGGTGCTGAATATTATTCTTGTAAATTTGTTGTCAAGTTACAAATCCTATTTGTTGTTTAAGAAGGAGATACGCATGGAATGTTAACATTTTGTAAGTAGACACGCTGGCCTAGTCATGGAAAAGATACTGTCAAAGAGTGTAATAAACTGTAAATTCATTATCGCTAGGCGTGCGAGCGCGCCAAAAAAGTAGTAGTTCGGAGCCGACCGAGGTGGCCGAGCGGTTCTAGGCGCTACAGTTTGGAACCGCGTGACCGCTACGGTCACAGGTTCGGATCCTGCCTCGGGCATGGATGTGTGTGATGTCCTTAGGTTGGTTAGGTTTAAGTAGTTCTAAGATCTAGGGGACTAATGATCTCAGAAGTTAAGTCCCATAGTGCTCAGAGCCATTTCGAAGTAGTTCGGAGTCGCGAGGAGACGTTTCCTGCCGATGGTTGTGTGTGCTCGCCGGTGTGGCTGTGCAAAAGTGCGGAGAAAAAAAAGCTGTTTTTGAAGTGCGGAGCAGTGAAAACTGGAATGGTTGGTTTGGTGGATGTTTAATATGGGCAAGCTACGGCATTTGTTGGGGACAGTGCAAATGGAGCAAGAGTAACTCACGTAACACCAAGAGTACTGTGGGCCCTTATTATTGGCTATGGTATGGCAAGAAGATCAACCTGTGCCCTATTTCATCGCTAAATAAATCTACTCGATCGACCAACGGCATTAGAAAGTGAAGTAAGATCTAGACTCCTTGTAACTAGAAGTGTAATAGGCTGACCAGCATAGTTGCAATTTTATTGCTTGAATAACATTGTTTTCGTGCATATTGTCACGTAAATAATTTTGCTAAATCGTCATCCAATTGATATCCATCCCATCTCTTTGTATGAACCAAGATAATCAGAAAATGAACTGAAAATGAGGTGAATATTAACTTATTAGATTAACAAAACATAAGTTTTACAGCTTTTTGACAATTAACGTAATAATAGAATCTTTGGCTGTAGTATGAATAATGTAAGAAACAGAACGATGCGAAAGCCAGTATTAATTGATTTGCTAAAAATATAGTATAATAAAAAACTGGTAGTAAAACTTTACTTAGCTTGGACACTGAACTTTATTGTCAAATCACAGTTCTAATTTATACCTTGTAGCATAATTTGTAACTTTTATTACAAAGAAATACCTGAGTAACTGCTAGGTAAATGACAGTCCTTACCAATGAGTAAATTCAAACAGTGTTTCCACTTGCTATAATTAAGACAGTCAGTATTACAGTAAGTGACGTAACAAAAGTTTCTGTCCACAGCCAGTAAACCAATATCCTTTAATTGATCTTTGAAAATTAATATATTTTGTATGTGTTTGCTATTGGATTATTATTTGACTATTGTGACATATGTGGTATGAAGTACTTGAAAGTGTGCGATAGGTAGTGTTGCTACGTCATGACGCTCATAAATATTTTTATGTACGATTGCTTACGAGTATAAAGTCAAGTTACAGTTAAGTTATTCTTGTTCCCGTGAGGAACTGGCTACCGTTGGTTATTTTGATTAACGACGAACTTTGAAAGCCTTTTTTAATTTTTCTCTAACTACTGTTAATTAAGAACTAGTTAACGTAATAAAAATATATAAAGTTAACCGAACGTTGGTTGTAATAGTCATTGCTCAAGTACTGGGCACTGACAATTTGGTTTTAACTTTATCTACTTATCTCGGTTTGGCATTACTTTTCGGAGTAGATGTCCTTTCCCCACAGATTAGGGATTATACGCACACATTCTTATAGAAAAGACTAATTAGTCGGAGAGGTAAAAGGGTTACTATTTGTCAATGGAATACAAAGTATCGATCGTAGTGTCACTGTGCAACGTAAGAATGCGTGCGTTACTTTCCCGTCAAATGTGGATGCAATTGCGCTCACTCTTTCATGTGGGTCTGTTCTTGTATGTAGCGCAATGTAGCGGTCATCCGCTGCTGTAGTTGACCATGGTCGGCCACCGACTCCTTTGGGCAGCAGTGCCTGTGGTTCGGAACGCTTCTCATGGGCGTGGAACAATGCTTTGACCACTACCACGTTCCTGGTCTGCACTCGTCACACGTCGTCATTAATGTTTCGCGATGATTTTTCGCCGTATGATGTGACCCAAATGCTGTTTCGAGGCTGTATTGTAATGAAGAGCACCACCAAAGTACTCCGTAACTGCTTGCTGATTGGCACACGCTGTCTTTTTCCATTCGTTCAGCGGCCTGCTCTTGAAGTCGCCATATCGATATGGCGCTACAGCCATGCTCACGGCACATTACGAAACGTGTGGTGTCACCGCCAGACACCACACTTGCTAGGTGGTAGCTTAAATTGGCCGCGGTCCATTTAGTACATGTCGGACCCGCGTGTCGCCACTGTGTGATTGCAGACCGAGCGCCACCACAAGGCAGGTCTCGACATACGGGATAGCACTCGCCCCAGTTGTACGACGACATTGCCAGCGACTACACTCACGAAGCCTTTCTCTCATTTGCCGAGAGACAGTTAGAATAGCCTTCAGCTAAGTCCATGGCTACGACCTAGCAAGGCGCCATTAACCGTATCTGAAGATAGTCTTATTTGTATTATCAAGAGCGATGTACCACAAGGATAATTAAAAGTTAAGTATTCGAGGAGCTGCATACTTTTTTTATTAGAATTCACTACTTATCCTGTTCCAGAATTCACGCCCGTCTGCGTTAGATAGCGTGAATTTAGGCCGCCTCTGTCTACAAGGTGTTGGCACATTTACCAACACATCAAAACGTCCGCCCTTCTGTGTATGCCTCAGGACCTCTGGCAAACACGCACTCGCCCATTCATTTGTGTTCCTTCATAAGTATCTTCCTTAAGGGGAGATTTGCTATGTTTTGGTTCAAAAAATCGATTTTTTAAATTGCAGTTTTGGATCCATGAAAGTGTTTAGAATCCACCCCTGAAACGGTTTTTCCGGATACGGAACGGAAATGTTTGTTATTCGCGGTTGAAGAAAAAAAAATTCACCTGCCTGAAATCGGCCTTTTTCAAATACCATTCTTTTTTTTCTTTCGGAGGACGTGTTATTGTACCGGTGCTTGGTAGGAAACACACAAAATTCAAATGAATGTTTGAATGCGTGTATTTCGAAGTCAACCCCCAAGCATTTGCATTCTGGTGTGGAGACTGTGGAGATTGCGACTTTCCTGGCAGTGAGCAGTTTCAACGAAGGGTACTGAGCAATTCTGAAGACCATGACGACGATGGACGTCACCATGGGACTCTATTCGACGCAGTTCGCCAAGCATTCGGACGACCACCGGATTCAAGTGGCCGAGAACCTCTTGTCGCCGGCCGTACGAGCGGCTCGGAGCAACGCAGGATGGTCCAGATTGAGCAGAACGTCCTCTGTGAGGAAGGACTAGTTTATAGACCCGGAAAAGCAGATTGAACGTAAGCTGCATAATATTGGATTTATCGCAGTCAAAATTTCAAATGCGTTTTTCTCGAAATGACTTTTTTTCATAGCGCGGTATGGTAGCTTAAAATCTATTCAACCGATTGAAATGCTTCTTTGTTTCCGACGAAGCTAACTAAATAATTTTACTTGACCGACGCAGTCTAAAAATCGATGAAAAAAAAAACACGCTTTAAATGGCTGCCATTTTGTTTCCGATGGTCCAAATAACATAAGCGAGGTACAACTCCTAAAGAATCTTATATTCTTCGCTAACGTCAACTCAAATTTGATTTCAGACGAGCCAGCTGACCTTTGCCATACCGCGCGTGGAGGTCTACATAGAAATTTGACTTCGTTCTGGCGGTGCTTCCGCCTTTGCTCTTTGACATTTTCAGTCAAAAAAATTCCACTTTGTAGAGAAGATCTCAGTAAATATTTTGACCAAATTTAACATTGATATCTAAAACACTTCCCGGGAAAAAATTCTCAAAGAACATGTTTTTTCGCGCCAAAGATAGTAAACCTCCCCTTAATTTTTACAGAGTAGTACAGAGTACAGACTCCAGAAATGAGGTTTCTAAGAAGAGTTGAAGGATGTGCGGGAGCACATCTTAAGTGAATGAGGGTATAAAGAAAAAAAATAGGAATATATAAACTGTACGAAAAAATGAAAGAAATTAGGAGAAAATGGAGGGAACCTATAGCACATATGAGTTAGGATACACATCCAGCTGAGTGGCAGAAGCTCTCAATTACATATGCGCTGGAAGAAGAAATCTAGGGAGGCCATACAGGAAATGCAGTAGCGTGATGGGCAATTTGTTCAAAACATGGTTAAGAAGCACTAGAAGAAAAAGAATTAATGGACGAGAAAGAAGAACAATTCGTCAACTGATCATTCACTGTTGGATGTAGGATTAAACGCAGCGTTTCGAAAGTACGTGAGTCCTTATCTTTGGAAACCACTTGTTCGAGGAGCAAGTGGTGACTAGCAAAGGTGTACCGCGCCAAGACAAAATGCCAATGTTCAGCTTCCGCCAGTATGTTCTCGAAAATTGTGAACGTTCTTTCTTGATAATGAAATGTATCATCCATTAGATCTTGATGTCTTGCGGTCCTCATCAAGAATTATCGTTGACAGCCTGTAAATATTCTGTGTAGAAAGAAATCCCAATAGTTTGGTTTCCCAGTTCTGTGTACACCATATTGGGAATCACTCTGCAGTCTCTTCTATTCGTTTCTGGCTTCTTCAGTTGACCGATTGAAATAATACTACTCACAACACTTTCAACTGGTAAAAACAGATTACTACTCAAGTCTATTTCATAACCTCGATATTTGTGTGGGATACACAAACTTCCTTAAAAGTTATAATTTTAGTTAGGCACAAGAATCTCTTCCGAATTCAGTAATATGACACTGCAATTATCAGATTATATTCAACTAAGAACCAAAATTGTCCAGTACTTTCCAGTGAATAGGTAATTTTAAGCAATAAAAATATTTCTGAACATTCCTGTACCTTTGAAGTCAGGTTTCGTAACAATGTACAGGTTTTGAGGTTTAAGAGTTTTTTGAATTGAAACAAGAGCTATGTGAAAAATGAATCATAAAGTTTTAATTAATTAAGTACTAATGGGTGTGAAAGTACTGCTATGAACCCATGTACAGATGTATGTGGTATGGAACAAATTTTGATAAATAGCTAGTACGTCATGTAAAGATATTTATAGTTAAGGTTGAACTGGTGTTCTGGAAGGCATGTTTTGGAAGTATGTAAAACCAGATTCGTCTTAAATCTCGTAAGAATTTCCATAGGTATCAAAAAGTTACTGTAAAAATTTTTCATTGCGGTTGAGAATCTTTATGGGCAAGAAGAAAAACGCGCTGTATTAAAAATTTACTTTAGTTTAAAATAAATTTTTATACTTTTTAGTCCGATTTAAACTGTCGTATTTGGAAGATTTATTTTTATTTAATTAATCATTTCTCGATTTTTAGTCTCGTATGCGAGAAATTTTCCATTAGATTTTAAACGTAATGAGGAGATTATAATATACACCTGTGGTAAATTTCGAATCAACATAAACTTCATTTCCGCCCTTTTTGTTGCTCATGAAAACTACACATTCCATGTTTTACCACCATACAGTGAAACCTTCTGTGGTGGTGGTCCAGACAGCTGTACACACCGATACCTCTAATACCCGGTAGCACGTCCTCTTGCATTGATGCATGTCTGTATTTGTCGTGGCATACTATCCACAAGTACATCAAGGCTCTGTTGGTCCAGATTGTCCCACTCCTCAACGGTGATTCGGCGCAGATCCCTGAGAGTGGTTCGTGGGTTACGCCGTCCATAAGCAGCCCTTTTCAATCGATCCCAGGCATGTTCGATAGGTTTCATGTACGGAGCACATGCTGGCAACTCTGGTCGAGCGACGTTGTTATTCTGAAGGAAGTCATTCGCAAGATTTGCACGATGTGGGCACGAATTGTTGTCCATGAAGACGAATTCCTCGCCAATATGCTGCCGATATGGTTGCACTATCAGTCAGAGGAAGGCATTCACGTATAGTACAGCCTTTACGGCGCCTTCCATGACTTCCAGAGGAATACGTCGGTCGCACATAATGCGACCCCAAAACAGCAGGTAACCTCCACATTACGGCACTCGTTGGACACTGTGTCTAAGGCGTTTAGCCTGAACAGGTTGCCTCCAAACACGTCTCCGACTACTGTCTGGTTGAAGGCAAATGTGACACTCATCGTTGAAGAGAACGTGATGCCAGTCCTGAGCGGTCCATTCGGCATGTTGTTGGGCCCATCTGTACCGTGCTGTATGGTGTCGTGGTTGCAAAGATGGACCTCGCCATGGACGTCGGGAGTGAAGTTGCGCGTCATATAGGCTATTCCACACAGTTTGAGTCGTAACACGACATCCTGCGGCTGCACGGAAAGCATTAATCAAGATTGTGGCGTTGCTGTCAGAGTTCCTCCGATCCATAATCAGTAGGTATCGGTCATCCATTGCAGTAGTAACCCTTTGGCGGCCTGAGAAATGTCATCGACAGTTCCTGCCTCTCTGTATCTCCCCCATGTCCGAACAACATCGATCTAGTTCACTCCGTGACGCCTAGACACATCCCTTGTTGAGAGCTCTTCCTGGCACAAAGTAACAATACAAATGCGATCGAACCGCGGTATAGACCGTCTAGTCATGGTTGAAGTAAAGTCACCACGAGCCGCGTATCTCCTTCCTGGTGGAATGACTGGAACTGATCGGCTGTCGCACCCCCTGCGTCTAATAGGCGCTGCTCACGCGTTGTTATTTACTTCTTTGTATGGGTTTAGCTACATCTCTGAACAGTGTCTGTGATACAATATCCACAGTCAGCATCTATCTTCAGGAGTTTTGGGAACCGGGGTGCTGCTAAACTTTTTATGATGTGTGTATTTCAATGTTTACACCTGTCAGCTGTACGTAGGGTAACCTCAGTTTCTGTGCCAGTGAATAGTCCTTGCCAAGCGTTGCTTACCTCCATAGCTACCATGTACTTGGCGTCACAAGTGGTGGGGTGCTGGCATCTTGGCAGGAAATTTAATCGCGCGCTTTCCAGCCATGTAATATGCTGGTGTTCGGCTGTTTTCGTGGAGCTCCACGTAGTATCCCGAATTGTACCTGCGAGCTGTGGTGGCCACTCGTGGTGTCTGCAGTGATGATGTTTGCACCTCTGTCTGAGCTTCCGGCCTCTGAGGCATTGCAGCTTTGTCCTGCCTGTGCGATAACGAGTGATACTCTAAAGTTGGACTTCGAGTTGGGTTCCTGCTGCCTGGGCTAAAGATGTGGAAACATACAACGTCCACGACTGTTTTGGCCTGATACCAGAACGACGGTAAGCACCATATGGTGGGTGTTAAGTGTTGGTCACTATTTGCGGGACAACACACTCACCCCTCTTGCGCAGTCACTTGTGAGGATCATTTTCTACTTGACAGTAAACTGATTCAGATTGTTCTACTTGAACGATGTAATTATATGGATCAGCATCTTGGCGACACGAACCTGCTTAAATCAGATATTTATTTAATCGTAAGAGAGTACCAGTTTCAAAAAAGATATGTGTTTTCTGAATTAAAGTTTCCATGTCTGGCGTTTCCTGTGATAAGCAGCCTTTTGTATGTACTTCCTTATTTCCGGTACTAGGAGGCCAAAAGACTCACTTATTTTGTTGAGTCGGGGACTCGCTTACTGCCTACTATTCACTTGTTGCGTAAATGTGATTTGTACCCTTTGTAATTTTTTTGGAATTTGTCGAGCTACTGTATGGGAGGTCGGTAGAAATTGAGCCATTAATGTATTCATTGGCCTGGGATTTTTATTGCACATGAGAGTGGTTGTTAATGCCCTCAGTCTGCTCCACAGACGTGTATATTTCTTTAAACTTTCTGTTTTCTACTATTACGCGTGTTAGTGAAACAGTAACTCCCTTTGGCTGCTTGACAGCCCTATATGTAACGATAGAGTAGTTTTCTCATCTATGTGACAGGTATTTGTTGATGCAAAACTCTGCCTTGCACACGCGTATACTATTTAACACTTTCTGTTCTCTACGATTACGCATACCATCATTACTGGAGAAGTAAATATTCATGGCTGCCTCAAAGCCTTGTACGTAAAGGTTTATATTTCTTTTTTCAAACTAATTTTCCACCTATGTGGTTGATACGTGTTGAATCCAAAGTCTGCATCACAGACGTGTCCTTCTCAAATGTTCTACTTTCCATCATTGTACGAACTAGTGGGACAATAATTCACTCTGGTTGTTTTACGGCTGTGCGTGTAATCTTCTTTTAAATTTTTACAGGTAATTCTATCTAAATTATTTTGTTGCTTGTTGATGTTACAGTATGCCCTGTTGCTTCACATACTTGTATTTTACTTCACGTTTCTGGCACTTGTTAGCCCATATTACAGGCATTGTTGTAAAAAGGAAAAAATTGTTTCATTACATTTACTGCTTTTATATTAGCGCAACATTCCCCATGGCTGCTTCAAGGGCGTGTCTGTAAATTTACTACTATTAATTCTTCTGTCGTTTTGGTATTTGTTGGTGCTACACTCTTATGGATAATCGTGGTGTGGGTGTACATTCCAATTTCCGCACACGTGCTGTGTGTTTCCACTTATGGAGCCGGCGTGCTCGCTGTTCTTTACTTTCAGTGGCCTTCACTTACATATCTCTCACGTGTACAAGAGCTTGGCCAAGATTTTGCGAAAATCTAATCTACGATTCAACTTCTGTAATGATTACACCCGACCAAAGGCTTTGAAAGTTGAACGCTTCCTACATGACGAAGCTAATGTCCGAGCTTCAGAGGTGTTGGTCACCCAGTTGCCCACCTTAAGCAGCACGATGTACGGCAACGGTGTCAATGACGAGGCGTGCAGCCCAATACTTCGTTACACCAAACATGGATTACGCTTTTGTGACGCAGACGGCAATGCCGGCGCGGTTACTTTCGACCACGAGGGTTTGGGCGTGAGTTCCATAGAAGTCTTCGAACTTCCAACTGAGCTCCCAGCGAAGTTTCCCGTCCCTAAGACTCTGTACATGGGCATAAACCCGAACGCTGGGCGCAGTTCAAAGCGTACGCCGTTCTAAACGGTGTACGATAGATCACCATCGATCTCCGTTCGCACTTGTCGTCTTATATACAGAACGATTGCCGCGCGGTCCTTATATACGACAGTGTCCCTTCGAAATGCCATGGATAATGCCGGGGTCGACGCGTCACACTCAAGCTTATGTATGTCCATCCTTTTAGTACTAGGACGTCTCCGGCACGACGACTGTAGGAGTTTTTACTTTTTTGTCATGTCACGCTCACATCCGGACGTGACTTCAGCGCTACTACCAACAGCGATGACTATTAATGTTCGTAACAATGGGACTCCGTACTGTTTTTGATTGGATTCAACCAGAGAGCAGTAATATCAGAAGGAGTACTTTAAAGTTTTCGAGAGTAAGCTGGAAATTATTTCTGTGTAGCGTGAAAATCCGCGGGCACATATCAGTTTCTTCAACGTTTCTTTGTAAACATGAACTCTGAATGCCAACTCTATCCTGCAGTGCCCTAATATTTAGCATGCTGCTCTATTGTTTTTATAAAAGTTTCAATGTTAATGTTACTGTAAAATGTATTGCAGAATATCTGTTACCCTATTATATTTTTTTGAAATAGAATCAAAATACAGTCCTTGTGTAATGGCATCGGCAATGCATTTCGCTCAAACAGGCGGCATATTAACACCAACGGGAATCAACAGATGGAAACTGTTTGAACCGTAAAATATCTAATTATCAGACTTCATTGAATATGAAGTTTGATTAGATCGTAGGAAAGGCTGATACTGAATTGACTTAGTTGGAAGAATCCGACAATATCTAGGACAGATACACAGTAGAAGAATGCCTCCAAACGGTTAGGCAGAGAACGAGGAAATAGTGTTTCTCCTCGCTTCCTTTCGTCCCGCAGCTGCCAATGGCCTGTGTTATTGGTTGCCAGATAAATACTGCCTTAAGAGTAGACTTCATTTTCAGCCTTATTGTGTTTCAGCGTTCGCCGTTTATGGTGTCCCAGTTTCATTCCTTTTTTGTGTTCAGTATCAGGGATAGTGATGAAACTTCTAGCGCTACGTTCTTGCGGAAATCATATCTACACTGTAAGCAAGAAACGGGCGAGAAAACCCTGGAATTATTGATGTTTAAAATAAATAAGTTGTTGTGACTGAAAATACGCAGTTTTCCACAAACTCAGCTTTTATCGATTTAAGTTCACAAGGTTGATGGCTGAACAACAAACGAGAGGTAACAATAACGATGCCAACAAAAGTCTCTTAATTGAGGTAGAAACAAATTCACTTCTAATTTTCCGAAAATGTTCGTGGTAACACACAATATCTAGTAACAGTCCAATTCAGAGACGTAGACGTAATCTTCAGTGGTCGAAGTAGACGTGGTCGTCATCTGGAGTGAACTGTATTTGGGGCTGGTTCTAGCCCCTAAATATCTGTCTCCATCCAGTCAGGTTTTGTGGTAGTCGTACTTCCTGCAGGTCGTGGCTCGAGCTCCCACTGCAGGAAGTAGTGCTCAGAATGTCTGTTTCCATTATCATGCATTTAAATAGCCAGTGTTTACCATTAAGCTTTTGGTACGCCTTGGACATAGACAACCTCGTCCTCTGTGGTGTAATATGGTTTGCTGGCCTTCAGGGGCTACCTTGGCTTGAGTATAACATAAGGCAACTCATTGCAACAGCTGCAATCACATTTGCAGTGCTATTTAGTGCGTAATACAGTGCATACTGATGAAAATCGAGAGTTTGACGAACATTAGTTTGGCAGTATCAGTACACTGAAGAAGTGAGAAGATTTCGTAATGCATAGTGCATGAAAAATAAGTGAATCTCACAGAAGACAAAGTAGGTTTGCAATGCAATCTCGTACACATACAAGGCATCCGAGAGTATGTTAACTATGATAATTGTTGGTAACAGATCAGATGGCCCTCATGAGATGCATCAGTGTTGTTACTGTTCAGTGCTGCTACTAGGCATTATGAGTATATCACGGGCGTGAAGAGCGCTACGTGTTGACTGATTACTGTGAAGGAGTCCATCCCCTTAGGTGAGTGATCAGTGAATCTGACTACTATGCAGTGAATCCGGCTTCGATTCCCGGTAGGGTCGGAGATTATCTCCACTCAGCGATTGAGTGTTGTGTTGACCTCGTCATCATTTCATCATTATCGGTAGCAAGTCGCCCAATCAACTGAAAACACCTGCAAATCTGCGGCCGTACTTCCCCAGACGCCGAGCCGCAGCCATCAGTACCATACGATCATATTACTGTGAAGGACACAGACATTCAATGTGTTTACGTTAAACAGGGATGTCAGCAGCTGCCAGAGGCAGAAAATGGGCTTATCATGGAGACCCGTTTGGCGGGCTGGTCGAAATCGTCGAACAGCCGGATTTGCAGGACGCTCAGATTTGATAGTGGCCGGATGTTGCAGTACATGGGAACGTGAGGTCTAGCATGCACATCGTCATTGCCTCGGTCGAACGTGCCCAACTACCACAGAGAAACATAACGGTAATTTACACCACTTTACATCTGCTCTGGCCATCGTAGAACATTCTGTGTCACACCTCATCGTTTGTCAGGGACTAACAACAACCGGACTAGGGAATTACCATCGCATGCATAGGCAGATTACAAACCTCGGCGTTTATAGTATTACCATGACTCGGAAACATGGACTGCTGATGAATGACTCCAGACTGTGTTTAGTGACGAATCACGGTTCTGTACTACCCCAGACGACCATCGTCAGCGAATATGGCAGCAACGTGGGGAGAGGTCTCATTGCCGGCCGCGGTGGTCGAGCGATTCTAGGCGCCCAGTCCGGAACCGCGCGACTGCTACGGTCGCAGGTTCGAATCCTGCCTCGGACATGGATGTGTGTGATGTCCTTAGGTTAGTTAGGTTTAAGTAGTTCTAAGTTCTAGGGGACTGATGACTACAGATGTTAAGTCCCATAGTACTCATAGCCATTTGAACCATTTAGAGGTCTCATTCTTAAATTGTTTAGGAAAAATACAGCGGAGTTAGTCTTTGTGTTATGGTGTGGGGAGCCATAACGTATATCTTCAGGCCGTGACTAGCAATGACTCAGGGAACTCCGACAGCGTCAAAACGTGTCATGGAGATCTTGAATCCTTACTTGTAGTCTGTCATACGACAGTGTTGTTGAGTCTGTTCCACTCCTTTTTAATTGAAATTTGTTGGCCTCACAGTCAGCAGACGTTACACTAACCCTGATGTGACCAATATGGACCCAATGGAATTTACCAGTAAGCAAAATTTTAATTAAGAAATAAAACGATTCTGCACCTTGAGAACGTGACAAGGTTCTATAAATGTGTCAAGAGCTTGTCAGAAATTTTGTTTGGTCCCTTGCGGTGGGACCAGAAATTCTTACAAATATAAGGTCCTTAATCCTTAATGTAGTAGGACACCCATAGCTCTTGCACTTCCGAGCATTCCACCTGTGTGCAACTTGAATGTTATTAATGGTTTTGCTCCATTTATTTCAGTGGCTTTGGGATCAGTTCCCTTGGGGAGGAGGCAATAATACTGAGGACCAAGGTTGCTTATTAAATCTGGAGGGGTGTCTTATGCTGCTCACGTAAAGGAAAATTAACCTAGTTGATTGCTTTGTTCCCGTTATTCTGAGATTGTCTGTCAGGCATAATCAGTACCTATTTAAGGCTCCAGTTAACAAGTTCAGTGAATAACATTTGAGAACAGTGAGGAATGGTGCGAACAGTTGTATGCCCCTGCCAGAACGGGATTTCGTAAATTCCATAGATGGGAAGATGAGCACTTTAGTAATGACTAATATCTTAGGAGGGCCAAAATAAGCAAATATTTACACAAGTTGCTGAAAACTGTCGAACTCGTAGTCATACCACTACTTCGGGCAAGACACATAAACCGGTTGAAAGCATCCACTACAACCAAATCGTACTTACTGCCTCTCTTAGTGTGTGGAATTGCCGGCCGCGGTGGTCTAGCGGTTCTAGGCGCTCAGTCCGGAACCGCGGGACTGCTACGGTCGCAGGTTCGAATCCTGCCTCGGGCATGGATGTGTGTGTTGTCCTTACGATAGTTATGTTTAAGTAGTTCTAAGTTCTAGGGGACTGATGACTACAGATGACTACAGATGTTAAGTCCCATAGTGCTCAGAGCCATTTGACCCATTGGAAGTGTGTGGAATCAGTGTAAATTAGCCACAAATAATTTGCTTACTGGCCTCTATTCACGAATGGAGTTCAGAAAAACACGGTGATAATTTTTTTTGACTTAGCGGACCATGTCGTTTCTGACGTTTCTTCACTAAGTTCCTGACGTCTAAATTAAGGGAGACAAGTCAGATACCCTTTAATCTCAACCACCGAGAGAGACCTTAACGCATATATGACCAACCAACAACGATAATATAATTCTTGTAACAGGATTAAACCAATTCCCAATTCTCAGAGTCATCAGTCTTCAGAATAAGCCGACACTTAGAACCGAGAATGGCTAACAAGGGGACATTATTGAACGCCTGCTTCAACACATCAAGAGGTATCTGACCATTGAAATGGCTCTCCCTTATGACTCAGCTGGTTTAAGGGGCAACTAGTTGGTCGAAGTTAGGAATGCTATTTCTGAGAACGTTAACTATTCCTATAAAGTGCACAATTTCCTTCATATCCTGGTGAGGCAGAAAGTTAAAAATTTCGTTGGTGTATTAATTCTGGTACCACAGCAGTATGTTAGCAAACAAGGAGGAGCTGGGAATGGTAGGGCGCTGGGCCACAATAAAACATAACACCTCACACAGAAAAGACAAATTTATTTAATAAGTCGTACAAATAGTTATTATGAACTTATTTAATTCAGATGAATGCAAGAAAATCACGAAAAAGGTGTAATATTTAAAATTTGACACTGAGCTTACCCTCTTTCTCAAGATAAATAGAAGAAAGCAAAGTGTATATACAGATGTTGTTAGAACAGACAGAAATACGTATCCAAAAACCTACATCAATAAACATCTTCAATAACCATTTAATTAACAGATCAATAAGCACAGCCCACCTGAACAAGCAATTATCAGCTACAAAACAATGCAAAATTAATTTTTTTCTAAATCGTAGAAATACTATTTCAACTTTCACAAATAAGTAGTGGTTGTCTCATTGAAACAACATGGAATTAAAAATCAGGCAAATCTCAGCCAACAGAGAATGTACCAAAGCTATTAGCCTGATTTTAATGAGGGATAACTCAGACTAATTCTATAGAAGAGCGTATAAATAAAATTTAAAAACAACACCCTCATCGTTATAGCTAAAACAGCAGGTAATAGAAATGCACTTACATTAGTTATAAATTACACAAACCACCACAAACAATTTTCATTAATTACCAACAGGCCTCAAAGGGCCACAGACTGTAATAACTCTGATATCAACAGTTTTGGCCGAGTGAGTTAGTAGAGTGGTAACTGACAAAGTCTTTAAATAAAATAATATAACAATATAACACACATAGCACAAAAACCCTATGCCACAGTGGATAGCTCTGAAAGTCTCTACTGACAGCACTTGTCCTTGGATGGCCGTCCTCCAGTTATTATTGGTGGATCGACCATCAATCCAGTCCAGAGCCAGCATCCAGGACATCAAGTACTGTATTCAATGGTAGCGCTCAAGGTTGCCTCATGAGAGGATATAATAGTTTTACAAGACCCTTTACAATGGAATAAGTGATCGTTGTCAGGCCAGACAGGGCGCACGTCATACTTATGGATAGACTCATACTGTCAAGGTCTTCGTAATTCCTTTTTTTAATTATATTGTCGTTGACTGACAGTCGTTCGAAATTCTATTGACATAAATTACCAGAATTAGAATAACTTAGTGTCAGCACCATGTGTGAATAGCCTAATGGAAAGGAGACGGATCGTGGCAGGCTGAAAATCCGTCTTTAGTCCAGATCTGGTATATCTTTTCGTATGTTACCAACAGGTAGAAAGTTTGTACCTAATACAGCTGACGGAAAGTTCTTCACATTCAGCGAATTTTGTCGATCTAATTTCGAATGGCTGTGAGCCGTCATCAATTATAACATAAAATGCGGAGTTGGGCACTAGACCATAATTGATAGGACTCGATCTTCCATATTCTTATACGCACTAAATCGGGAATACAGAATTAAGCTGAGAGCATACACAGATGAATGTACGACACCATGGTACAGGGACGCAGACACTGTGATACACAAATCAAAAACAGTTTTTTATCACGCCGGTTCCCAGAATTCCTGAAGATACTCGTTGACTGTGGATATTGTATCACAGACACAGTCCCCTTGACTATTCAGAGATATCACTAAACGTTGTCTGTGGATGTTGTACAGACACAGTCCCCTTGCCTATTCCGAGATATCACTAAGCCCGTCCGAAGATGTAAGCAACCATGTATGAGCAACGCCTATTAGACGGAGTGCCGATTAGTTCCAGTCATTCCACCAGCAAGGAGGTACGCATCTCTTGTTGACTTTACTTGAACCATGCCTAGACCGTCCATATCACGGTTCGATCGTGTCGGCATTGTTGCTTTGTGCCAGGAAGGGCTCTCAACAAGGCAAGTGTCCAGGTGACTCGGAGCGAACCAAAGCGATGTTGTTGCGACGTAGAGATACAGAGAGACAGGAACTATCGTAGCAACGCCACCATTATGAATAATGCTTTCCGTGCAGCCACAGGACGTCATGTTACGACTCCAACTATGCGCAATAGGCTGCATGATGAGCAGCTTCACTCCCGACGTCCATGGCGAGGTCCATCTTTGCAACCACGACACCATGCAGCGAGGTAAAAATGGGCCCAACAACATATCTAATGGACCGCTCAGGAATGGCATCACGTTCTCTTCATCGATGAGTGTCCCATATGACTTTAAACAGACAATCGTCGGAGACGTGTTTGGAGGCAACCTGCTCAGGCTGAACGCCTTATACACACTGACCGGCGAGTGCAGCAAGGAGGAGGTTACCTGCTGTTTCGGGGTGGCATTATGTGTGGCGGACGTAAGCCGCTGTTGGTTCATGGAAGGCGCCGTAACGGCTGTACGATACGTTAATGCCATCCTCCGACCGACAGTGCAACAATATCGGAAGCATATTGGCGAGATATTCGTCTTCATGGACGACAATTCGCGCGCCCGTGGTATATCTTGAGAGCGACTTCCTGCAAGATAACGACATCGCTCGACTAGAGTGGTCAGCATGTTCTCCAAACATGAATCCTATCGACAGTCCTGGCATTGATTGAAAAGGGCTTTTTATGGACTATGTTACCCACCAACCACTCTGAGGGATCTACGCCGAATCGCCGTTGAGGAGTGGGAAAATCTGGACCAACACTGCTTTGATGAACTTGGGGATATTATTCCACTATGAATACAGGCATGCATCTACGCAAGAGGACGTGCTACTGGGTATTAGAGGTACCAGTGTGTACAGCAATCTGGGCCATCACCTCTGAAGGTCTCACAATTTGCTGGTACAACGTGCAATGTGTGGTTTTCTTGAGCTATGAAAGGGTCGTAAATGATGTTAAGTGGATCTCTATTCCAATTTTCTTTACAGGTTCCGGAACTCTCGGAACCGAGGTGAACAAATCTTCTTTTGATGTGTGTATTTGCAAGTTTCGATCGGCCGGGAAGCGTGCACGCTAGCCTAATGCTCAGTTCCAGTTTTCTCGTCGTGCTAGAGGGTCATGTATTTCTTTCACCTCTTCTGAAGCGCCGCGAGAACTTTCCGTGTTTACCTTCAGTGCTGTTTGAGTCTCTGTGCGTGTCACATTGTCTTTCGTCTAGCAGCGTTTGTTGTCAGTTTGTCTCTTCTGGTCTCGGGATTGGCACGCACCATGATATTGTTGTTATAGTTTTTTGAGCATAGAAGCGCTCAACGGGATGGTTGTCAGCGCCACCATAACATCGAACATTCTTACCAAGCAACTGTAAGACTAAATTTAGAGAAGTCCACACCTTGTATTCAACCTGGGTCGTTGGATATTAAGACTGGTTTTTTTTTTTTTTTTGTCAAGATTCCGGTCACTACAGAACATATTCATTCTGTTTACTTTGATACAGAATTCTATATATTTTTTTCAGGTTTCTGGATCCACTTCAAACAGAGAGATTAATATCGCGTAATGGTTCCCAAATTTCCTTCACCAGATGAATGTTCTGGTAATATGGTTATTCACGCCAATGTGAAAAGCGAATATATTAATGTCAGGATGTTTAATCTGCCATCTGAAGTTGGTGACAGTTTTCTTAAGGAACTATTGCTCTAATATGAGGAAATATGGACTATACAGCAAACACGCTGTTCCACCCAGCAATGACTGCAGTGTTATAATAGCATTCGTTCGGTGGAAATGTGTGTCAAACGGGGAGAATCACTTGTCATTTACAGGTGTGTGTTGGTGTGTGTGTGTGTGTGTTTGTGTGTGTGTGTGTGTGTGTGTGTAGAAAAATGGTTCAAATGGCTCTGAGCACTATGGGACTCAACTGCTGAGGTCATTAGTCCCCTAGAAGTTAGAACTAGTTAAACCTAACTAACCTAAGGACATCACAAAGATCCATGCCCGAGGCAGGATTCGAACCTGCGACCGTAGCGGTCTTGCGGTTCCAGACTGCAGCGCCTTTAACCGCACGGCCACTTCGGCAGGCTTGTGTGTGTAGATACCCGTTCATATTACTTATACGTGACAAGTAGGGACCTGATTTCATTATAATGAATATTGTCACTTTCGATCAAATTGACAAAGTCATGTGTTTCTCATAAAATCAACTCATGAACGATCACAGAAAATCGAAGGGAAACATATGTAGAATGAAGTTAACTGCGAAGAAACTTTGGATAACAGTAGAAATGCTTAGGCTGAACAATTAAAGAACGAAGTACAAAAATGTTCACGGAGATTCAGGAATACGGGAATTGAAGTCACTTACGAACGAAATACTTAGGAACTGCGGGGAGCTAAAGCGAAGAGACTGTTAATATGACAAAAAATCGAAAAAGGAGTGATTGTCGGAAGGAATGACTCAGCGTATAGGAAAATCAAAACAACTATCCGTCAAATGAAAAGCAAAGGCAACACCATTAAGAGTGCAATAGTAATTCCACTGTTACATGCATGGGAGAGAGCATATAGGTGGAAAGAGCATATTGAAGGCCTCTGCGTGAGGGAAGACTTGTCTGATCACGTGACAGAAGAAGAAACGGGAGTCGATATAAAGGGAATAGGGGATCCAGTATTAGAATGAGAATTTAAAAGAGCTTTGGAAGACATAAAACCCAATAAGGCAGAAGGAATAGATAAAAATCACTACAATTTCTAAAATCATTGGGAGATGAGGAAACAAAACGATTATTCCCACTGGTGTGTAGAATGTATAAATCTGGGGATATACCATTTGACTCTCAGGCGAACGGCATCTACACAACTCTCAAGACTGCAATAGCTGACAGGTGCGAGAATTAACGCACAAGCAGCTCAACAGCACGTGCATTAAAGTTGCTGACTAGTATAAAACGCAGAAGACTGCAAAAGAAAATGTAGACTCTGTTAGATGACGATCAGTTAGGCATCAGGAAAGGTAATGTCATGAGAGAGGCTATTCTGACGTTACTGCTGACAATGGAAGCAAGACAAAAGAAAAATCAACAGTCATTCATAGGATCTGTCGATATGGAAAAACCGTTAGACAATGTTTCTGAGGAAAATAAGTTTACATTACAGAGGAAGACGGGTAATATACAATACGTACAAGAGCCAGCAGGGCTTATTATGTGCTTGGGTTGAAAAGGGTGTAGAACAGGGATGGAAATGTTCAAGAGAGGAATTAAAATTACAGATGAAAAGCTGTCGACAGTGAGATTCGCTGATAACATTGCTAGATTCAGTGAAAGTGAATAATAATTACAGGATATGCTGAATGGATTGAATGGTACAATGAATGCAGAACACGAGTTGTGCGTGGATCGGAAAAAGATCAAAGAAATGAGAAGCTGCAGATATGAGAAAAGCGAGGAATTTAACATCAGGGTTGCTGATCACGAATTAGGTGTAGTTAAGGAATTCTGCTACCTACGCAGCAAAATAATGATGGAGGGAGCAGGGACTACATAAAACGCAGACTAGCAATGGGAATAATGGCATTCCTGTCCAAGAGAAGTCTACTGACATACACCTTCATTTGAGGAATAAATTTCTGAGAATGTACGTTTAGGGCACAGCAGTGTATGGTAGCGAGACACAGCACTGTATGGTAATGAGACATGGACCGCAAGAAAGCCGGAACAGAAGAGAATCAAACCATTTGAGATGTGGTGATGCTGAAGAATGATGAAAATTAGGTGCACTGAAAAAGCATGGAAAGGAGGGGTGGTTCTCTCGATAATCGCCGAGGACGGGAATGTATGGAAAACGCTGAGAACAAGAAGGGACAGTATGATAGGACTTCTGTTAAGTCAACGGGAGCTGTAGCGGGTGAAAATTGTAGAGCAAAATGGAGTTTGGAATACACGAGCAAATAATTGAAGATGTGGTCTGCAAGTGATACTCTGAGATGAAGATGTTGGCACACGAGAGGAACTAGTGGTGCGTCATATAAAATCAATCCGAATACGGAGGAGTCAAAAATATCGTAAATTGTCCTTAGCAGACCTTGTTCCACAACAAATGAAGTCATACAAGTTGAGACGTTCCCTTAGAAAAATTGTACATGACTGTGCTTAAACTGGCACACAATACTTTTTAGCGCAACGCAATCTGACTTTCAATAATCCCTACAACAGAATGGCCCTGACTAAATTAACCTATACGTTTCAAAAATCACTTACCTCACAAAAATCTATGTTGCTCGAACTACTGCAATACAGCGAGCGCCACTACTGCCAGCTAAATAAAAGATTAGAACTACTGAAGGCACTAACTACTGATAGGCATAGTTAGCAAATGAAAGATTTTGATAGAGAACAAACAATGTGTTTACCTTACTAGTGTTCAAAAGTCATAATATAAATAGGAATTCATGACATCCAGTCTTACAAATTTCAAAACTCCGCCATTTCTCTCCCCACATCCACCACTGCTGGCGGCTCATCTCCAACTGCGCAACGCTACGCGCTGTTAACATCCAGCTGCCAAACACTACAATGGCAGACAACAATGCAAACTAGCCACAGACTGCACACAGCACAGCCAGTGATTTTCGTACAGAGCGCTACATGGCATTACCAATATAAAAACCTAAACAGCCTACTTACAACGTACCTTCCCACGATACTGAGGAACAACGGGAGCTTGGCACTTGTAATTCAAGATAAGCGTGGTCAGATGGAGCTTGGTGACGACTCAGATGATTCCGACACTTCCCCCCTCCCATAATGGAATAATTCAGTCGGAGGACGCTTCTTCTCATGCAGAGTGTCGGCCTTCCGACAGAAATGGAAACACTGTACATGATAAGACTGATTCCGATCTTCCCCTCCCCCTTTAATAACTACTGCCACACATTTTATTTCTCGGCCAGTTTCGTCTGAAAAAATTCGGCAGTTGTTGTGAGGCATCTTGGAATATTCTCGGTTCGATCTCCACAGTTTGATGACGTTCCGATAGACGACGGAACTATGCGTATCCTTAACAACAGCATGTGTAACGGAAATGTTTTCCAAGGAAAGAGTATCTTTTGGCCAAAAACCAGTGCATCTCAGATATTCATAGACGCTTGCAGAAAGTCTGACAGTAACCAAAACCACGGTGAGCCGTTGGGCGAGGCTCGCAAACCTGCCCGATCTCCCACCTGTCGGTCTGCCACACGCAGCTGTTACTCCTGGACTTTGTAACCTGCGTACTCTCCCATTCGCGTTGATCGATGGATCGCAATGAAAAAACTCCCTCTTCAAGTGGACGTCTCTGGTGGATAGCGCCATTTTGCCATGCACGGTATACTTTAACCACAGCGACATGCACCAAATGGTGTACTGAAAGCTGTCTGCCCGCTGGATTCCTCGCACCCTAACATAGTATCATAAAGAACAACGAAGGCTCATCTGTGAGTAACTGCTTGATCATTACGAGGCTTTGAGTGTCAGTTTTTTCGAACATCGTCACAGGCGATCGAACATGAGTTCATAGCTTCGAACTGGAACAATACAGTAATCCATGGAGCGGCGCTACACCGCCTCTCCTCCGAAAGAAAAGTTCAAATGCACACCTTCAGCCGGTGAAGTCATGGTGACGGTTTTCTGGGACGCTGAAGGAGTAATTCTGTTACACCTAACAGATCAGTTCTGAAGTATGCTACGTTGCCCTCAGGAAATTGAAGAAACGAGTTCAGTGTAATCGTCGGCAGAGACATTCAAACGATGTTCTCCTTCTCCGTGAGAACGCAAACTCTCACACAAGTGTACGCACGTGACAGAAGCTCACAAAACTTCAGTCAAGGAAGATTGTCCTCAAACACACTACAGCCCGGATGTTACACCTTCCATTTGTTAGGTCCAATAAAGGATGCAATCCACGGGAAGCAGTACATTAGTGATGGGGAGGTTATTAATGCAAAAAGACGTTGGCTCTGACGTTGACGAGTAGATTGGTACCATGCGGATATACAACCACTCCCAGTAACGTGGCAAAATGTCGTCACATTGAATGGAGATTTTATTGACAGTTTAATAGCCAACGGAGTAGGGAATAATATGGAGTACTGGAATTCCGAATAAAACCAACCTGCTTTCATAATAAAAATGTGTTCCATTACAAACTGAACGCCCCCGTGTACTTTAACGGGTAACGTTGCACTGAAGGAAGTTGTAGCTCAAATGTAAACAAAACCATGGGGAGTCGTTGGACGAGGCTCGCAAACGTGCCCGATCTCCCATGTGTATGCATTCTCTATAGTCAGTCAAAGGAATTCTCAACGACCACGTCCAGTTGGGTGAGGTGCGGAGACCCCACTTGCGTTTGACATATGACACCTCCACAATGTCACAAGCAGAGGTTGAGTCGTGAAGTCGCGGTAAACAACATTTCCAGCCGGAGCATGCAGCGACACGAAGAATGAAGAAGCATAAAAGATCTGGAGGTTGGAGCAAGCCCCTTACCTTCCGATTCGTCCATAGACCTAGCCATGAATTACGAGGCGCAACATTGAAATCACATTTGTTTGTATCCTCTAATTGTTTCCTGTAGATAACGGATTCAGGCAGATAGTACTCCGACTGTGAATGTAAAGAGAATCGGTTCTGAACTCTGCTTCACAGCGTTGTACCAATTTATAAATGATTCAAATACCTATACCATGTACTTGCTGGATGTATGTTTTGATCAGTGTACTCCTCCTTGGTTTCTTACGTTTTCTAATGTGGCATGTGAACATTATGCAGCTGCTGTGTTCTTTGACTGGTTTGAAAGGTAGCCTATGTTGGCGGCAGTTATCTGTCTGCCAAACGACTAAAAAAGTCGTAACAACCATACCCAAGAGATGCGATATTTATTGATAGCGCAAAAAAATCTGAAATTAAAGAGTGGCTCCTGTATGGATCACCTCTAAGTTGGCTAACTACACATAAAATTAATTTCATTATTTCAAACCCACAACAAAATAAATGACACCATAGAGTATGAGAATGGATGTTGTTGAAAAATTAATAACAAGGACCTATGTATCACAAAAAAATTTACGAACTAATATCAAGATCAAGAGAGAAAAATCATACAAACAGAAACTTTGACTGTGCAACAACCAACTCAGGTTGGTTGGCAATACTCTTGGGGAAGGTAACTGGAATTTACACGTAAATAAGACTGTCTACTGTGAGTGGAAGGATGTCAGTCTAGGCAAGCACACTCTGCTGTATCGTTACCCTGATTTGTCTCTCATGTCAAGATGCAATTAAGCAGGCAATTGACACATGGAGTGACTGCTGAGAGTACAAGCCCGTTATAAAAAAAAGATGGTCGTGAAAACGATTGATAGGCTTCTGAATTTGCTGAAGCTGTGCAACGTAACCGATATAGCCGGTGAAAGACGAGACGCTGTCGTCTGCTTGAGGGCACTGCTGAAGCACCGTACTTTGGGAGATGACCCCAAGTCCCTCGGCGATTGTCTTATGTCCGCGAAAATATAAAGCTTCTCCCGGGTGCCTAGACGTCTTTACAACTACCTGCTTTCTCCAGATGAGCTCTAGCGACTATACTCCATGACGGTCGCGAAGGAAGTCTCTTTCCCAATGTTCAAAACCTTCCGAAAACCAGCCGCCCACTCCAATGTTCTTGAATAAACCTGCTATGGCCCAGAAGCTATTACCGTGCCAATCAGGTTTTCTAGCAAGGGGACCCGATCATCCTCACCCAATCACTGCAGTGAAGTAAACATTCTGTTCTCTGAAAAAACGGCACACAGTGCCTGGAGGTCCTGCAACCTGGCGCGTTTCACAAGATGAGGGAAGCTTCCAAATGAAAAGAACCTCAATCTCGACCATACAACGAATTAGTGGGCACCGTTTTGGTGGAGCGCAGTGACATCTAAGAAATACGACTTTCAGAGTAATTCGACATCCTATCTCACAAGGTACGCTGTTGTTGTAATAAACCCATTGGCCAGCACCAGCCGAACGCCGCTTTACCTGGACCTGCTGATGGGATAAGGTGACCAGACTCCAACTCCATGTCCACTCACTAACAAGGTGGTTAGGCTGGCACTAGGATGCCCAGCGCCACGAGTTTCTAAAGAAGTGTCATCTCGCGGCCGCCAGATTGGTGGCCCATAGACCACTGCCCTGCCAGGCCCCTAATGCTATGGTCACCTCCAGTGTCCAATAATCTGTCTCTGTAGCCGAGTTTAATTCTACTACTGCGACTCAAATCATGCAAGTACTATGAGATCAATCAGTGGTTTACCCTAACCCTCTTAGTCCATCAGGTAAATATCAATCAGGAAAAATTTAGATACACCAGAGGCGAATGAAATTGTATGATAGTCACCAACACTCAATGAAAGGGGAGGTGCCTGATGGGTATTGCCACAGCAGTGGCCTGCCCAGAAGGCACCACCATCTTTCATTACCACCCATTCAGAACAGATCATTTTCGCCGATTATGGCTCATTTAAGGCAAGGGTTAGTGTGACACAACACAAGGGAACTGTCTTCATTTTTTAGAAATTTGTGGCAAGTTCCTATGGGTCAAAACTGCTGTGGCCATCGGTCCCTAAGCTTACACACTACTTAATCTATCTTAAACTAACTGTAGCTAGGTACAATACACAGACTAATGCTCAATAGAGGACTCAAATCTCCAATGCACGAGGGGGGGGGGGGGGGGGAGGGGAGCCTCGTGAACCGTGGTATGACGCCTCAGACTGAGTGGCTACAAACAAATGTGGCTGTCCAAAATGAAACATCGTAACAGCCAGTAGTCGTTGTGAAGCAAGAAAGGGCAGGTACTCACAGACAAGTACTCACAGACAATTTTACTCTTGTACCTCAAGTGAAGCTCATTCATTCATAGCCATACCCACGTGCACACACACACACACACACACACACACACACACACACACACACACACACACATCCTCTCCTCTAGTAGCAAGATAGTTGAGCACTACTGGGTGTTGCCATTGTCAGTTCCATGGATCACATCGACCAGCAAACATCCAGACTTACAGTGCATACTTTAATTGTGCCAAGTAAAAACACGCACATTCACTAGAAAAAGGAAAGGAGAAATCATTACCAAGGATATTCCTCCCTATGTGAAAAGTGACCACATGCTGAGACGTCCTGCTAAACCTGCAGGACAGAACAGGTAGTTTAATATGTGGAAAGGGGCCAAATAAGCGGCTGTAAGTTACACTCAGACATACAACCTTTTATTTGATCAAACATTACAAGAGCCAAGAAAATATTAAAAAAAAAGCCACATATTTGGTTTTGGAACTTAATTAGCGGGTTAATGCCATGTACAATCTCATGCCTTAAGGGAAGACCACATTAATTTAAAAACGGCTGAAAGCCAATAACCTAAAGCTCAATCAAAATCAGAAATTTAAAAGGCAAAGCCTTATCTTAAAACAGTTCCTTAATTACGCTGAAGCGTAAAGGATCTGACACTTTAAGAGCAAACACCTTAAATTAAAAATCGGCTGAAGGCTCAATACGTAAGACTCAATAACATTAAATTTAAAAATGCCAAAGGGTTTACGTAAAACAGTTCTTAAATTAGGCTGAAGGCCCAAACTATCTGACACCTTAAGGGCAAAACAACCTTAATCTAAAAATCGGCTAGAAGCCATACAAGTACACAACAATAACAAAAAAGAAAAGGCAGTACACCCAAGGGCGCTCAGAAGTTCCGAGGGTCGGCCTGGAATTCAAACACTAACGCTCGCTTAGGTGAGATAGGCAGTCGGTCCAATCATACATTCAGTTTCCCTGAGCAAAGAAATGAGACAGCCATAGTGACATGATCTGATGTCATTTTGTACTGATTCATTCAATCCACACAAAAGGAAAAAAAGAAAAACAAAGGATATCTGATAGTAATATTACATGAAAACACAAAACTAAGCATGTTTATAGCTGGGACTGACCGTCAGTGGCCAGTTGTGGTTTAGTGGTGTCGAAAACGAAAGTTTGACCTTCTTAAATCTATGGCAAGGAAACAGACAATTATTGTGTGTTATGTTCATCAGTGAAATAGATGATGACAATAAACTAAGTATCACTGAACATTTGTGCATATAACAACAATAAAATATATTTAAGTTATGGATGGTACAGTCCTTAGGCTCAACCTATCTCGAGTATGTGTTGTAACCTCCCCGCAAAATTTTAAAAGAAAAAAGTATGGACAATACTAATTAGAAGTGCTGATGGACATGGCTCTATGCGTAACCTGCCCACAATGAAATGTACTGACAATGGCAACAAAAATGTGAAATTCGCAATCTGACTCAAATATAAATCCTTCAAAAAATTAAAGTCCATTCAGTGACAAGAAAATTCAATTAAACCGAAATATCGGTCTTTGGCCCTGTGTAAAACAATCAGAATTAAAGTCTTACCTCAGAATAAATGGATGTCACATATCTGCTCTTGTTGTTGCGCACCGCTTGGAGGAACTGCATTGCAAATAATAATATTCTCTTTTTTGTGATTTTAGTGGAATTTTTCTTCAAAAGAAGTGGAATGAAATGGGAAGTGCAACGAAATCTTGAGTTCAATAAAAAATTAAATTTTTGAGAAAATGCTTTTGAAATAAAAAATTATTATTGGGAGACTTGTTGGAGAATAATTACAATAAATAAAATTTTTCATTATCTAATGATTATATTAATTAACAGTATACCTTATTCCTCATCTTGACCAGTGTTGCCGACCGCCTATATCACACAACCGCACTGGGCTGCTACTACTGACCGACCGCTCTGCATGACGACAATTAGCGTACTGCACGCGACGACTACTGACAGAGTACTGCTCTCAACTAGACAGAGCTACAGACTCGCAACGACTGACTGACTCGCCACGACTACTACTAACACACTCGCAACGACTACCACTGACAGACTCGCAACGACTACTGACTGAGAACCGCTCGCAACACTCGCGCGGTCAAGCGCATACTCTCTGGTCACAGATGCTACAATGCCTCGCCATCGCTGCTGCGTTACATACGTGTTTCATAACCCTCCACTGGGGGGGCAAAAATTTGGCAGCGATGGTGAGTCATTTGGACTTGCCAAGCGCGGCAAAATTTTTCTTTAACTAACAAAATCCTACAACTTACAGAATATTTAAATATTGTGCACACGCACTAAGTACAAAATATATCAGACAAAGACAAAATGTGAATACTAAACATAGTAGCAAATCAGAAAAAAGTATATACAAATTTTTTGACAGATAAAGTGCACAGGCACTGAAAAAATTCTTTAGCATATTCAGAACAAATAAACAGACTGGCAAAAAAAAAAAAAATATTATGTTGACAAGTGACATAAGTGTACTCGCATTGGAGTTCAGCGAATCGAAAAATGTATAACCTATAAACATAAATGATGTTACCAAAAAATTTTTTCTTTATGTGACAAGAATCAGGATAGGAAAGGGAAGGATTGCATCATGGTTGTAGCACTTTAGATTGCACACAGCTGCTCTGAAAGTCCATATCTTTCCACAGAAGTACAACACCAAGTGACACAACTTGAAGATCATTTCCCATCAGAATTTATCAGTGTAGCAAAGACACTGAACTGTCGTAGTAATGTTCCATGTTTTCATTTTGGCAGTACATTAGGTACACCAAACAGTGGGACCATAATAACGTCTTCATTGCTCACGGTGGTGGACAGCATGTCGTGTCAACACCACACTCTTACAAGGCACACCAACGTAGAATTAGTGCAAAACCAAATATAGTGCTCCATGATCACTGGGATAAACAGGACAAATGGACATTGCAGTAATTCAGGGTAGTCAGCTTATGAGGTGAAGGACATCAAGTCACATAATATTGACAATTACAGACTTAATTAGTAGTTTGTGGCATTCATAGCCCAGTTATTGAACATTTCTGTACCAAGTATGTAGTATTACAGAAAAATGTTCATTAATTGTTTTACATAGAGTCAGTAGCCTTCTTTTCCTGGTTACAAAGCATTATGAAATAAATGCATTATTTTCAGTTACAGAGTATAATTAAGAATCATTAACCTTCTCCTAATTACAGTTAATTAATCAGTTGTCATTCCAATAATCATTAGCCTTTTCCTAATTACAGTTAATTAATCATTTGTCATTAATTAATCATTTGTCTAATTACAGTTAATTAATCATTTCTCGTTAATTAATCATTTGTCTAATTACAGTTAATTAATCATTTGTCGTTAATTAATCATTTGCCATTCTAATATAGTAAGAATCATTAGTATTCTCCTAATTACAAAGCATTACTAAACAGTACCATAGCTAATTAATTGTGTCATTCCAATGTAGTAAGAATTATTACCCTTCTCCTAATTACAAAGCATTATTAAACAGTAATTAAGATTCATTAGCCTTCTAATTACAAAACATCCTAATGACAGTTAATTAATCATTTGTCATTCCAATCTATTAAGAATCATTAGCCTTCTTCTAATTACAAAGCATTATTAAACAGTCACATTCTTTTCTGGTTACAAAGTATCAACATTGGAAACAAGAGCTAATCAATGGCATAATTAATCACAATTCGTGGAGTGACATTAATTATTGGCACTCAGTGGCCAGCAAGTATTGAATAGAATCATCATTCAGTATTATTCAGATTATTACGAAGTCATTATTAAAAATCAGTTAAATACAGTCAAATCATTAATAATCACAGGCATTATAAGTGGGATCATTACAATAAACAGTGTTCCTCCTTCAGTAGTATTCAGATCATTACAAAGTCATTATTAAAATCAGTTAATTACAGTCAAATTATAAGTAGTATCATTACAATAAACAGTGTTCCTCCTTCAGTAGTATTCAGACCATTACAAAGTCATTATTAAAATCAGTTAATTACAGGCAAATCATTAGTAATCACAGGCATTATAAGTGGTATCATTACAATAAACAGTGTTCCTCCTTCAGTAGTATTCAGACCATTACAAAGTCATTATTAAAATCAGTTAATTACAGTCAAATCATTAATAATCACAGGCGTTATAAGTGGTATCATTACAATAAACAGTGGCAGTTATTAGCTAGTGACAAAGCATTATTTTTTATATAGTCTCATTAAGAGGTCATTACTCAAGTGACATGCTATTCAGAGTTGATCAGTATTATTCAGAATTTTCTCAAACTGGTATCACTATTTGGGACTGTTAATACATTTTATATTTTTTTTTTTTTTTTTTTTTTTTTTGTTAGCAATGCATTGCGTTGGGATCGATAATTAATTGCTGAAACATAACACTATTTGCTTTTGACCTATTGCAGCAAATGAGGATAGGTAACGTCATTCGTCTTGAGTCAGCTGTAGCAAGATTATGTAACAAGGCAGTATATGTGATCACATTTATAAACGATAGACACAAATGGGTAAAAATATAAAAATGCAAGTACTAGAACAGGTATAATAAGTAACAGGTTTAGCAAGTATCATGAAAAGCTTCTCCTGAAAAAAATACAAAATGGATTATTGACCTGAAAGAAGAAACGCACACTATGCTGAAAAGTAGTGAACTTCGAATCAACAGGTAGTGAAATGTGTATAAAATGTGTTCCATAGCTGTCCTTTCCAAAACCTTCCGTCATCCTACTATGCAATGTAACACCTGCTGTCAAAGCAAACTGCAACAAATACTTAAATAACTACGTAGCATAAATACATTACTTCAACATTATCCTCATCTGTAAAGAAAAAAAAACTTCATTATCCATATCATCATAACTTCACCATTATCATCACCTGTAAAGAAAAACTTCATTATTCATAATACCATATCCTTCATCATTATTCATCAGTACTCATTATCATCTGCAAAAAATCACTTCATTACTCATTACATAACTATTCCTTATCTCTAGCATATTTCATCACTAAAACTAAGATGTGTAGTTCAGTCTGACAGCCTGCATCAATCACTTTGTATTCTGAAAGAAAAAATTAGTTAAGACTGCTATTCTGTGATGAGTATAGTATATTCTTGTTAATGTTTGTTAATCCTGATCCATTTACTCTTCCTCATAAAGTTATTGCATCTCCTTTCGTTTATTCCGTAGGTGAAATTCCCATTTATGTTAAATTTATTTCTTAGAATCATCATTCCTTTCTGAAATTGATGAACAAAGATTAATGTCCTGCATTTAAATCATATACCCCCTAGATAATGACTGGTTTATGGTAACATAATTAACCCTACAGCATAACATGACAGAAAACGTAATATGTTAAAGACGTTGACAGTGTTCAGATGCAAAAATGTACACAGAATAATACAATGCAGTAGCAAAAAAAATGTGAAACAGTCACGATGTTGAGATGGCATAAGGCAAAAAAAAAATGTCAAAGTCGACTGGTGTGTGTTATATCTTAACTATTTCATAGTACATACAAACAAAACTGGAGTACAATCATACACAAAAAAAAGTGGAAAATGTGCACGGTCTGATGTGTAACGACAAGAAAAGCGACCTGCTAACCTTACCTTGCCGGGCACTTGCCAAGAAAAAAATACGATAATCATCAATAAGTAGTCACATAAATATAATTGCAGAAATAGTCGTAAATGTGTAAATTCATCTGGAAAAATATGCACGGTCTGATGTGTAACGACAAGAAGAGCGACCTGCTAACCTTACCTTGCCGGGCACTTGCCAAGAAAAAATACGATAATCATCAGTAATTAGTCAGGTGAATTAATTGCATTAGTAAATGGCATCATAGTGTGTTGAATCATACTGTGGTTTCATTCAATAAACGGTTTAATGTTTGAGATATGGTGATTGCCTTTCGATTTTCTGGTTCTCAAAGTTTCGACGTGTACAACATTGGGGTGAGGGATGCTGCGAATCCGATATGGACCTGCGTATAGAAGTTCAAATTTACTGCACTTACCTTTTAATTTGCTGGATAAATAGTGTGTACGCACTAATATTTTCTGTCCAACGTGAAAGTCTCGGCGTGTACAAACCTGTTTTTGCTGTCTTCTCCGGCGCTCTGCGGCACGTTTGATGTTATTCAGTGCAATGTCAATTATTTCGTGGTGTCGTAGGCGACGACTTTTGGGAAATTCTATTAATTCTTTAATTTTGTTCGGTGGTTCAACGTTTTTCAGTATAACAGTCGGAGATAGCATAGTGGATTCATTTGGTATGGAATTAATTACATCTTGGAATGAGAGTATGTGTGTATCCCAATCAATATGTCTTTTGTGGCAGTATATTCTACACAGTTTACCAATTTCTTTCATTAATCTTTCACAAGGGTTCGAAGAAGCGTGGTACTTGGATATATAGATCGGAGAAATGTTTCTAGCTCGTAACATGCGTGTCCATACGCTACTACGAAATTGTGATCCATTGTCAGAAATTACTTTCATCACATGCCCTACATGAAATAGAAAATGTTTTACAAATGCTTTAGAAACAGTTTTAGCAGTAGCTTTGCGTAATGGAGTGAAAGTAACAAATTTTGAAGTGAGCTCAACAGCGACAAATATGTAGCAAAAACCTCTGTTAGTTCTGGGAATCGGACCAAAAATATCTACTGCGGCCATATGTCTTAATTTAACAGGTATAATGGGATGTAAAGGAGGAATATGTGAAGTGGTGTCTGATTTAGCTTTCTGGCAAATTTTACAAGACGCTAAAACTCGTCGTATACGTTTTTCCATGTTAGTAAAATAACAGTTCTGTCTCAGTATAAGAAAACATTTTCGTGCTCCGTAACGTGCGTAACTTAAATGAGTGTACCAAATTAATTTGTTAACCAGTTCGTCAGGAATGCATAATAACCAATTGTTGCTGTCAGGATGAGAGCGGCGAAACAGAATGTCATTGCGCACAGTGTAGTGGTTTCTAATCGTAACATTATTCTTATCTAGCCAAAGGTGTTTAATTTCTTTCCACACATTGTCTTTATTTTGCTCCTTTGCTATGTCCTGTAATGACGATGAAATAAAGTTTTCAAATGCAACTTGCTGAATGTACATGACACTGAAATTTGTTTTGCAGAAGTTGGTTGCTACGTCTTGCTGATTGTTGTCGAGAGAACGCGATAGTGCGTCTGCTATAACATTTTGTGTACCGGGAATGTGAACAATCGTAAAATTAAATTCCTGTAAATACAGTTTCCATCTACTTAATCTATCGTGAGTAAATTTGGCTGAAAGTAAAAATTGTATCGCTCTGTGATCTGTGTAAACTGTGGTATGTCTGCCATAAAGAAAGTGCCTAAATCTCATAAAAGCCCATACAACACATAATGTTTCAAGTTCTGTAACGGAGTAATTTCGTTCAGCAGGTGACAAAATGCGACTTGCAAATGCGATGTTTTTAATTACTGTAGAGCCATCTTCTTCAATTTCCTGAAAAATATGTACGCCTAAGGCGGTGTTGGAACTGTCGGTAGCAATGGAAAAATTTCTAGTAAGATCTGGGTCCGATAATAGTGGAGCACTCAACAAAGCATGTTTCAGATAACATTCTCGTGAACAAAATTCTGCGTGTCAAAAGTAATGTTTGCGTTACTGTAATATGCAATCTGTGCTATATCTGGTTAAAATTTATCGTACGTGTTATTATTTACGAGAGAATGTTGTGGCATATCCACTATATGAATTGTTCTGTTATTTCTTACTGACGTATTACGCTATCGATGACACCTATTGTTTGGATCATTCATGATTATTCGTTGTTGATGATGTTCTTGCTGCTGATAAGATCGACTGTTATTAAATGTACGCTGAAAATTGTGCTCGTTATTTTTACGTCTGTCATGATAGTAATTTCTATACGGCGCATTGCGATAGGAATTGAAATAGTGTGTTATCTGTACGTAGTTATTTCTTTGCTGACGTACGTTACTATTTATTGGACCAGGGGCTATACGTCCACGCGGCGAAACATTAAAGCCTGGTTGACCTTGCGTATTCCATTGTTGGTTAGGTATGTTAACCGGCTGGTTTTGATGTTGTTGTTGTGAAACACCTCTATTGTTACTAAAGTGTTGTTCCTGTTGCTGAAAATTTTGACGGTATTGATAATTAGAATTTTGCCTGTTATTAAAGTTTTGGTAGTTGTCGTTCCTAAAACGTCTGTTATCTTTCCGATTGGAATTACGTCCCTGATCATAATTGCAGTACTGTTGTTGACCTTGGTTGTTACTCAAAAAGTTTTTGTTTACAAAAGAATAATCGGATTGCTGTACTTCCAAGAGCTGTAAAAGATCCCTGAATGCTGAAATGTTTTCTTTTTGCTGGCCTGTTAGAAGCGACACTCGTAATGACCGTGGTAATTTGGAAATGCATAATTGTATAAGTGCAGATTCACTGTACGGTTCACTTAGGTACTGATTTTGTTGGACCATATGCTCAAAAATTTGCGTTACACTGGGAAAATTTGAGTTCTCGTAGTTTGGCAAACTAATTAGTTGGTCTTTAATTCCGCGCTGTGTCGTCTTCGACCAGTACGCTGACAGAAAAGCATTCTGAAATTCCTCTACTGAATAGCATTGCCTTGCGATCGGTCTCATGCGAGTTGCCGGTTCGCCTTCCAAAAAACTGCAAATAAATTCAAGTTTGTGTGTTACAGGCCAATTCGGTGGAAGAGCAAAGCTAAATTGTTGAATCCAATCCAGTGGGTGAATCTGCGTTCTATCGTTTTTAAAAACTTTAAACTTTCTCACTGACAGAAAATGTTTGTAGTCGAAATTATCATCTCTGTGTGATGGAACAGGTTCAGGATCGTAAGAGTATCTATTGAACTGTGGTTGTTCGGAATCTAAGTCCCGTACTCTCTGCAGATTACCCAAATTATACGCGCTGCGTGAGTCTGACACATGTTCATAAAGTGGCGTCTGTTGTGTATTATTAACAGAAGTGTTTTTCATTTCTGTTACTTCTTGTTGTAAATTTGATAACTTCCTACGTAACGTGTTGTTAGATGAATCGATCTCATTAATTGTCTGCTGTAAATTTTGAAATTCAGGCGTTTGGATAAATGAAACCGGTGCAGTATCGTCTGATTTATTGTCATTAGTATTTTCGATAGCATCAATACGACTGGCCAATTCATCACATTTTTCAGTCAGTATTTTAACCTGATCATCGGTTTTAGAATCAGACGCATTAATCTGTTTTTGCAACTTGCGCGTAGTTTCGCTCAGTTTTTTAACATCACCTTTGATAACATCACAATCCTGTGTTAGATCTAATTGTTCGAATCTATCTGTCACTGTTTGAATATTTACTGTGTGTGTATCTGTTTTTGATTTAAGATCAGAAATTTCATCCCTTAATTCCGCGTTCAATTGTTCTATGGTATTAATTTTGCCGGACACTGTAGTAATATTATTAACTACATACGTCTTCGCTTTCGCAAACATTTTACGTTTGTCCTCTTGTCTTTGTGCAGTGATTGTTTCCATGACTTGTCGTTTTACTTTGTTTTGATCTTGAATAAATCTGCGGAAACGCGTATCACTGTTCTGTATGTGCTGATTAAAGCGCTCGTTAATCTGAGTGTTTTGCTGTTCGAATTTCGCGTCTATCTTTGCGTCCACTGTGCGCGAAAGTTCTACCGTCATTGCTTTAAACTCGTCCCGTAATTGTGCAGCTTTTTCAGAGCATTGTTTAGCGACTCCGCTAATTTCGTCTCTGAGTGTTTCTGTTGCGGCTGTTTGCATTTCCCTTAATTCTTGCGCAACAGACTTAATTTCTTCGCTATTTTTTTGAGAACAAGCCTCAATTTCCCCGCGCAACTGTTCCTTGGTGTCATGGCACTGCGTGGCAACGTCTCTAATTTGTTCACTAAGCTGTCTGTTCTGTTCCCTAAGTTGTTTGAAATTTTCACTCTGTTGTCGGACCTGTTCACTAAGTTTGTCTTGTTTTTTGTCATTATTGTCAAGTTTTTCATTTAAGTGTTTGTTATCTTCCCTAAGTTGTTTGAAATTCTCTTTAAATTGTTTGTTATCTACACTCTGTTGTTTGACTTGTTCATTAAGTTGTTTGAAATTTTCCCGCAAAAATGCCATAATTGGATCCGATTCAAAATTACCATTCCTATTATCTGTACTGTTTAATAGTGGATCTGGAACTTTCTCGCTTACTGTAACCATTTGGTTATTCTGAGATTTAGAAAAAAGTTTGTCAGTCGGATGTACACTGTCAGACATTATTTCGGAATTAAATAAATCCATCGTACTTTGAGTATCCTGTTCATTTTCATTAGACAAATTTGTCTGTACATTACTTGAGTTTTCTAAATCGGGTGTGTTAAACTCGGCACCGCTCATTACTATAGACCGCTCTGCGTCATCAATTGTCGTCAAGTTAACAGACGAGACAATTGAGTTCGTTTGTTCGTCATTAAGGTAAAAGTCATCATTAGTGGTTGGAATGCACTGATTGTTAGTGAACGCAGGATTGTCATCATTACACTGCGTGTCATAATTACTATCGGTCACGCTGTTTGAGTCGGTAATTTCATTCAAAATACCTCGCGATACACTATTCACAGTCTTTCGCGGCATTTTAACAATAGTCAAAATTATTCACAAAATAAATAAGCACAATGCAAAAGCAACACACAAATACAACAAAGCAACAAATTGCCGTTGACCTGTAGAGAGAAAGTCACAAGATTAGTAAAAACGTTGCGCTAAATCCTAATTATATTAAAGCAAATAAGAGCAGATATCTGACTGTTGCTCAAAAGATTCTCAACGAAATACGATCCTGGACTGGGTGTCGCCAAGTGTAACCTCCCCGCAAAATTTTAAAAGAAAAAAGTATGGACAATACTAATTAGAAGTGCTGATGGACATGGCTCTATGCGTAACCTGCCCACAATGAAATGTACTGACAATGGCAACAAAAATGTGAAATTCGCAATCTGACTCAAATATAAATCCTTCAAAAAATTAAAGTCCATTCAGTGACAAGAAAATTCAATTAAACCGAAATATCGGTCTTTGGCCCTGTGTAAAACAATCAGAATTAAAGTCTTACCTCAGAATAAATGGATGTCACATATCTGCTCTTGTTGTTGCGCACCGCTTGGAGGAACTGCATTGCAAATAATAATATTCTCTTTTTTTGTGATTTTAGTGGAATTTTTCTTCAAAAGAAGTGGAATGAAATGGGAAGTGCAACGAAATCTTGAGTTCAATAAAAAATTAAATTTTTGAGAAAATGCTTTTGAAATAAAAAATTATTATTGGGAGACTTGTTGGAGAATAATTACAATTAATAAAATTTTTCATTATCTAATGATTATATTAATTAACAGTATACCTTATTCCTCATCTTGACCAGTGTTGCCGACCGCCTATATCACACAACCGCACTGGGCTGCTACTACTGACCGACCGCTCTGCATGACGACAATTAGCGTACTGCACGCGACGACTACTGACAGAGTACTGCTCTCAACTAGACAGAGCTACAGACTCGCAACGACTGACTGACTCGCCACGACTACTACTAACACACTCGCAACGACTACCACTGACAGACTCGCAACGACTACTGACTGAGAACCGCTCGCAACACTCGCGCGGTCAAGCGCATACTCTCTGGTCACAGATGCTACAATGCCTCGCCATCGCTGCTGCGTTACATACGTGTTTCAGTGTGGACAGCTTTGTTTTACACAAGACACTACATGAAACACGCTGATGGCTGAGTAGTCTTGGTCAGAGCTGAAGGCGGTCTTACAGACAAGGTCCACGTGTAAGTAGGTGGGTGTGGGCACTGGTGGCCATGACACAAGATACTAGATGCTAGACGCACAATACGCCCTGGCGATGCTCCTGGCCACTGTGGTTTGCGGGTGGTCACTTAAGCCGCCCCAGAATGGGACCAACTCCACACATGACAGCCACTGTTTGTCAAAATGTGTTACACCTGACATCTCGCATCAGCTGGCGCGCCAGTGGGAGGACCAGGTGGCATATGTCGTACCGTAGTGCTCTATGTGCGCGGACCACAACATGTGAAACAACTGTCTGACAGCATGTACGATGTGTTCCAGGATGTTCCGTGGCTGATAGAGAAGGCCCTCCTTGGGCGTTGTTCACAGAGATACTTCCAGCTCACACAGCAGGTCGGGCCGGACCAGCGGCTGATGTCAGCTCGTCCCATACAAAGTCTGCACCAGCAGAAAATGATCTGCACTCGGGGATCCCCCAAGGTCACTTCTCTTGCATCACCTATCGGCAAAGCGAGCGTATCCCCCAAGGTCACTTCTCTTGCATCACCTGTCGGCAAAGCGAGCGTGGCATTGTTCACTTCTCCCGGCAGGGGTAGCCCTGGTCGTCTGCTTGTCGCAGCATTGTCTACCGTACCGGCTGCCTGGCAGGTTACGCCACCCACTTCTCTTCAGTGGCCTTAGTCTCTTCCCGTGGCGCCCGGTTCCTCGTCCTACCTCCTCATATCTCCTAGTACCTCCATGATCAGTGCCTATGCAGTCCTAACCATGACCCAATTAGTACACTATCCACAACTCTTACAAAATCTTGTGCATGGATACAGTAGTGCGTCAGATTCCCAATTGCAAAAAAACTAAGATATTTTAAATTACAAAAAAGACTAAAAATTTATTAGATAACAAAATACAAAAATGTGGCACTTAGCAATAGGCATGAAAAATTACAAAAATTACTCTAATATCTAATAGTAGACAAGGTGTAAGTGGGCTGTTTAGGTTTTTATGTTGGTAACGTTACGTAACGCTCTGTAAGAAAATCATTGGCTGTGCTGCATGCAGCCTGTGGCTGGTTTGCATTGTTGGTGGCTATTGTAGTGTTGGGCAGTCTGCTGTTAACAGCGCGTAGCGTTGCGCAGTTGGAGGTGAGCCGCCAGCAGTGGTGGATGTGGGGACAGCGATGGCGGAGTTTTGAGAGCAGATGATCTGGACGTGTGTCCATCAGAGACCGTAAATTTGTAAGATTGGATGTCATGAACTGATATATATATATATATATATATATATATATATATATATATATATTATGACTTTTGAACACTATTAAGATAAACACATTGTTTGTTCTCTATCAAAATCTTTCATTTGCTAACTATGCCCATCAGTAGTTAGTCCCTTCAGTAGTTAGAATCTATTATTTAGCTGGCAGTAGTGGCGCTCGCTGTATTGCAGTAGTTCGAGTAAAGAAGATTTATGTGAGGTAAGTGATTCATGAAAGGTATCGGTTATTGTTAGTCAGGGCCATTCTTTTGTAGGGTTTTTTGAAAGTCAGATTGTGTTGCGCTAAAAATGTTGTGTGTCAGTTTAGTGTTGATCAGAATAAGTAAAGAGCGAAATGTCTGAGTACGTACAAATAACATAAGGGGTTTACCAGCACAGTAATTCAATAATTTTTCTAAGGGGATGTTTCATATGTCGACCCTTAGCCGAGGACACCTCAATGGAATCTTCTGATTTTTTCTTGTAGTTTGTGTAATTAGTGTAGCTAGTTAGTGCGTAATCATAGAGAGAATTTCGTTTGTAGTTGTGGTTTTTATTGTTGTACAGTAAAATAGTTGTGGCATGCATGTAGATTTGCACCAAGTATTTCGCAGCTGCGCATGCAGTTAATTAGATATTATTTTCAGTGCTATGTTAACGTGTTTTCTTATTTTGCTCTTCAAATTGTGCTTTTCTGTGTTATCGTGTGAAGTATTGTGACAATAATGGCGTGTGAAAAACGTAACACTGGGCTCCAAAATAAACTGAGAAATAATAGTGACGACGAGCGTAGCTTATCAGCACCACAGTGTAGTGAATTAACAGACATTCAAAGTAGTAATTTGTTAATGGTGCATAGGGAAATGGAGCGGGCGGCTAACAATGGCGTAGGCAGTGAAAAAATAGTGAACAGGGAAGTATTATCGATCGATCGGTCGGCAAAAGATCACCTCAGGATTCCGATATGACAGGACACAATCTCTCAAATTCTGTAGATTCGGGTTTTGCGTCCTCGCCGTTTTGTCAAATAAGTCAAGACAAATTCTCTGCTTTTCAAAATGCAAATATTGCCGGTTCAAATGCACTGCTGAATAGCACTGAGGAACATGTTTCAGACACCAGTGCATTGTTATTATAATTAATGCAACAAATGGGACAAAAGCTTCAAAAGTCAGACACAATGGAACAAAATCTTCAAAAGTTAGACACAATGGAACAAAATCAGAGACAAACACAGCAAAAGTTAGACACAATGGAACAAAATCTTTAAAAAGTTAGACACCACGCTTGAACAAACACGTGAAGATTTAACTACTGAGTTACATAACAGCGAATCTAAATGTCAAAAAGTCTGTAATGATGTAAAAACACAAATTTGTGAGCATTTTCAACCTATTTTTTCGCGGCATGAAAATGCATTACAGAATCACGAAGCAGCCATAAAAGAACTGCAAACTGTTGTTCATGAAAATGACGAGACCTTGCGGGCTAAAATTGACTCAGTTGCATCTACTGATTCGGTTACTGTACTTGCAAAAACTCAGGAAAACTTAAAGGACACAGTAGATACTCTGAAAATTGGTTCAGAAAGACACATGGAGGAAATTAGTTCATTATCAGAGAAAGTAGTCGAACTTTCGGATCTGCAAAATAATTTATCTACGAAGGTAGATAATAATCTGAATGGCACAAGACCGGTAGTCTTCAATGATACAGAAGAGCACGAACAAATTAGGAAATTCAAAGAAAATCGGAATCAAATTAATACGCAACACCAAAAAGAAATACGGGAAGTTCAAGATAAGTTGACACAGGTAATACAAGAATTACTTATTTCAGAGGACACTCGCGCTCCAATACGGGGAGAGGGACATAGAAATATGGAACAGCCACAAAATAATAACACAGGGCACTTCGGAAATTATGAAAGAAATTGGCAAGGTACACCGAATTTTGAGATGGAACCGCCGAAACGCAGTAACAATGACCGATTTGCGACTCGCTGACCTGATGAATTTGACTATAAGCTGTTTATTACTACATGTAAATTCAAAAAATTTAAGAATTCCGGCAACGATATTCATCCACAAGCGTGGCTTCATCAATTCTCTCATTGTTTTCTTCCCAACTGGTCATTAGAGCACAGATTAAAATTTACGTGTGACTATTTAGAGAATGAACCACCTGCAAGAATGCGATCAGTCATTCACGATTGTCACAGTGAAGGAGAATTTTATCATGCCTTCCTCTTAGCATATTGGTCTCAAGCTACACAAGACCGAGTAAAACATAGCATCATAATGATGAAACATTTCGAACAATCTGAATTTTTTAGTCTTGTGAAATATTTTGAAGACATGTTGCACAAGAATCAGTACCTGTCAAACCTGTACAGCCCCTCAGAACTCATCCGCATTTGCTTAATCAAATTGCCTGAACATTTGCGACATATTATTTTTTGGGAGGGCGTTGCAAAGACGACATTGAAGCTTTTCAGCGACTGTTACAAGAACTGTAAATTGACACTGACAATCGTGGGACGCGAAAACAGGAACACAACAGTTACCAGTCACATACGTCACAATTCCGCGATGAAAGAAATAATAACTGGACACGACAAGGCTATTCTTACAAAGTAAATCGTGACCAAAACAGATACCACCCCTATGACAACTGTTGGCAGAGAAGTAATAATTACAGGGAAAGATCACCTCTCCATGGTAATGAATATCACAGAGACAATCAGAGAAGCAGACGATGTGGGAACCAAAATAATTATTATCAAGGGAGACAGAATAGCGACAGACGCAATGGTCCATCGCGCAGTTACGATTCCGGGAGAAATTCTCCACCACACGACCGACAAAAAAGAAACTATGTAAACTACCGACAAAACGATTGACCTGAATTTCATCAGAACTGGCGGGATTCAAACAGGGCAGGGCCCTCTGCACAAGGTGAATTTGTGGAAGTTAGATCTCCAAATCCCAATAACGACGTGCGCCAACAATGAGACAATAGGCAATGACTCACACCGCTGGCAGCCACAAAACGTGATTATGAAGCTGACGACGTAGCTGCCGTGGATAGTAATTACGTAAAAATGGAAGACATTAGGGATATCTTACTCCAAGAACACAACGTGAAACATAACAACATTGCATATCCTGCGATTCACATTACAGTAAATGAAGTAAAATTTACGGCAATACTTGACTCTGGCAGTCCCATTTCAGTAATTAGTCAAACAGTCTTTAGCAAATGCAACAAATCGAACGACTGCCCCTACTTCCGTTACGTAAGATTAAATTACGAGGTGCTGTCGTTGGAAAAAGTGTAGATGTACGCCAACAAACTAACTTAAAATTCTTTTGTCAAAGCCACATCTTCTCTATGAACTATTTTATTGTTCCATTATTGTCGACGGAAATTATATTGGGAGTAGACTTTTTGAATGAATACAAAGCAATCTTAAACTTTCACGATGCTGAAATAAGTTTAGAGAAAGAAGGTAAGTCAATAGCTTTGAAATTTGAAGATTGGCTCTCAAACCATGACGAGGAAATTAATCGGCTTTACTTTCTGTTAGAAAACAGTTCGGAATTTTCGACGGAACTAGACACTAACAATCACTCTGCAGATACTGACAGGGATAATATCGACGGCATATTTGTTACTAATGAGTTAATTCAGAATAAAATTCAAACATTTGAGAACTGTAATGACACTGATAGGCAGGACCTGTTTGAGATTTTACAAGCACTTTATACAGTTTTTACTCACAAAACAGGAACAATCAAGGGATTTCAATACCAATTTCGTGTTCGTGAGCATACTAAATTTTGTGTTAGACCACACGTAATGCCAGCACATTATAGGGACCGTGTTAGAACAGAAATACAATCTATGCTTGACGAGGGCGTTATTGAGCCTGCGGTAAGCTCATACAACAATCCATTACATGTTGTTGAGAAGAAAAATGGATCGATCAGGCTTGTCTTAGATTCGAGACAAATCAATACTATAATCATTCCTGAGACAGACAGGCCGCAAACGATGGAAGAACTTCTTCAAAATTTTAATCGTGTTGTCTTCTATTGATCTCAGTTACAGCTTTTATCAGATCGAACTTCATCCAGAATGTAGAAAATACACATCTTTTCTTTGTTTCGGCGTTTGTTATCAATTTCGGAAACTCCCTTTGGTCCTAACATGTCTTCGGCAGCGCTCGTTCACGGGCTAAATTCCATATTACCTGATTTCTTAAAACGTCACATCACCTTATATGTGGATGATATTATAATAGCAGAAGCCTCATGGGATCAACATAATCGCATCCTCGACAGTTTGGTACCTATTTTTGCAGAATTTAGAATTATAGTTAACTTGGAAAAGTCTGAATTCTGTAGGTCAAAGGTGAGGTTTCTGGGACATATTATTTCTTCTGAAGGCATTCAGCCAGATCCTGAAAAGTTAGAAGCAATCAGAGCCACTCCAGTTCCATCCACAAAAAAAAAAGAACATGTCCGCAGTTTTCTAGGTCTCGTAAATTTTTACCGTCGTTTTCTGAATATGCAAATTCTAGTTACACCTACACTTTGTTCTCTCACTGGAAAGCATACTATTTGGAACTGGGACGAACAAGCAGAGTTCGAATTCAGATCTTTGAAAGAATCGCTACTTAAAGCGCCAATACTAGCTCATCCAGATCTGGCACAAGATTTCTGCCTTAGCATGGATTCTTCTAAAGTCGGCCTTGGTATCCATTTATTTCAAGAAGCCATATAAAATGACACTACTGTTGAGAAAACCATTGCTTTTGCAAGCCGAGTGCTAACAAAATCTGAAAAAATTATTCCATTACTGAATTAGAAGCTTTAGATATAGTTTGGGCATTTAACAAATTCCGTATCTTTCTTTCTGGTAAGCACTTAAAAGTATACAGTGATCATCGTGCATTACAATTTCTTATGTCTTCAAAATTAAATCATGACAGGTTAAAACGTTGGGCATTGTTTCTGCAAGAATTACACTTCACAATAATCTACATTCCCGGCAAGGAGAACATTGTTGCGGACGCACTGTCACGCGCACCGGCTGGGCTTGAGAAAAACAACACAGAAGGCAACTTCGACAAAAATTTCAGTATTCTTTACATTCAGAAAGTCACCTTTGAAAACTTCATCACCACATCTTTAAAGGACATTGCTCATGAACAAGATAAAGATCCGATTTGGAAAGACATCAAAAGTAAATGGCATGAAAAGACACACACACAGATTCGGCATTATTATCTGGTTTGAAACAACATACTCTTCAAACGCTGCACTGTTGATGAACAGCTATAGGTACTTTGTATTCCTGACGATTTTGTTAATAAGCTCATTTGGTACATTCATTTCAGCTACGCACATTTTGGCCCACTAAAATGTTATCATATTCTTCGAACGACTTGTTATTTTAACAATATAGAAAAAATAATTCGAAGAGTCTTGTCTATTTGTAAACTTTGCCAAAAGGCTGAACCATCTACTATCGCACATCGTGCTCCGTTGTTTCCTATCATCCCTTCTAAATTAAAAGAATTTGCTGCTGTTGATCTCTTGGGACCCCTTGTCAGAACATCTAATGGATTTTCGTACGTTCTAGTCGCTGTTGAACTTACTCCAAAATTTGTATCTTTCACATCCTTACGTGAAGCCACTGGACGGTCTGTATCCAACGCCTTCTTACGTGAAGTTGGACACGTTAGTAAAGTCATTTCAGATAACGGACCGCAATTCAGGTCTGCTGTTTGGTCACGCATGCATTGGAATCATAAAATCAAACATGTTTTTATTCGTTGTACTCACCACACTGTAACCCGTCTGAACGGATTATGAAAGAAATCAATAAGGTTTGCAGACTTTATAGTCACAGAAAGCATCAGCATTGGGACCGATATTTACACTTATTTCAAAACGTGCTCAATGAAATGCCTCTTGACCCCACTGCTTTACTGCCTATTCTTGTACTGAAGAATGAAGAACCACCGAACAGAATCAGAGAGCTTGTACCTTTCCCGAATACACGTAAACTTCGAAACATAGACATAATTGATTTGGGTGTTAAAAATATAAAATCTGCAGCAGACAAAAGGAGAAAACTACACGGTAAAGCAAATACAAAGAAATTATATATTGGTCAGAAAGTTCTCATTAAAGCTCATTCAATGTCACATAAGAAGAAACACTTGAGTCACAAATTCTTTCTGATTTACAATGGAGCTGACAGAATCCGACGTATACCACATGATAATTGTGTTGAAGTTGAAACTCTGTGTACTAGGAAGAGTATAGGATCGCATCACATTTCACATGTAAAACCGTTTATTGACAGATAGCTAATCTGTTTTTTATCGTAGTCTTTGCTGTAATATTTTTCACTTCACGTTACTAGTACTCTTTGTCACACTTAGAATCTGTTATCATGCAACAATGTTTTGAAGTTAACTATCCAGTCTAGAACCTAGGAAACATATTTAGACAGTAATTACCACTGCATCGTGATAGTGAACAGAGGACACAGTGTTACTGTCTGTGTACATTCTTGCTTGTTAGTTGCACGATTATGTAACGACTATAAGGCTTACATACTTAGAACATATACTGCTAATGAGATTTTAATGCAACATTTTGGTTTACTTGAAAAGACAGTCCTTATTTGAAGTAGTTTCTGTAAGATTAAAGATGACTTAGTATTTGGTTTCTTTGACAGCTACACGATTATATCACGACGCTACTATTGTGTGATACAATTTACATTGTTGCTTTTGTGCTGTATCTGCTTTATATCTGCACATTTTTTCTGAATTCTTATGGAAAGTAAAATATGTTTTAGTAGTAACTTTTGTGGTATAGCTACAATGAGACAGCTTTTTTTGTAGCACAACAATGCATTACAGTGTTGTACTTTCTTGATCACGGTACTGTACGTAATAATTGCGATATCTATAAGCAGAGCACTTCGCTTTTGTTTACTACGAGGTAAGTACATTGACTTCTACAGAACTTTGCTTACGGACGAAGATAATTACGACACTTGGCACGTTTTTTACCCTTAAGTAATGACAGAGATTATGTTAGAACAAGACGCACAATTTAGCGCGGCATTACCAGTATTTGAGTGATTAATTTTGTACTTAAAGCATTTTTTAAAGATTTTTGAATTACAAAGAAAGTTTTCCATGATATATTTCATTCCATTGCTATAAACTATAACACCTGAGGGTATAATCACATTAATCCTCAGGGGGGTACACGCTTACTTTGTGTACCATGTGTCTGGCAAGCACAAGGAGCCCTAGCTAATATGGTATTTGCTTATACAACTTTACACATCGGTAGCATATTTTTGTTTAACACATAAAATACACAGCTATCTGATCATTTAACTGAGAGATAAACATTTATTTTAATGCATCAGTGACAGATGTTTACACTGTTGGGTAACTTCACACTTATGAAATTGTATTTTGTATGTATTTTGTGAATTGTTCATATATTTTTGGGAACCATTGTGATACTATGAGAGCTTTGAATGATGTATTTGGTATGGGATCATGATTTTTGAAGTACGTTTGAGGTAGATGACTTTATTGAATGTTTTGAAATTATTGAAAGAAGCTGCAACGATTTTGAGATGTGACTGATCTGTTATGATGTTATTATTATGATGACGATGAGTATTATGCTGTTGAGGTATGATCCATAAGCTGATGCTATATGAGGAATTTATGCAATGTATTTATTTTGAAGAAGTGTTGACGAATATGTATATGTGTAATAAGGTAAGGAATGATGAGTAGTGGTTAGGGACCCTGATTTTTGACAAAGTTATGAAATGTGTGTAAATGCGTGAATGTATCACAATGCCATTGAATATTTTTCGGACACTGTTATATTTATATGATTTTGTTTCTACACATTTGTAACGCAAATTCTCAACGTGTGAATTTTTTTTATATGAGACTGTCACTGCTGTCGTAAATATTTTGGTAAGAAAGTTAAGTGACCTTCACGTAATGCGTCGTGGAACGATAGTCGCCTGAAAAAAGAAAGCCATTAGGTGCAGAAAAAAAGAGGCCATTATCTTCGATATTGAGATTTCTTTGTAGAAAGCATCGCAAATACGACATGCTCAAACTTGAAAACATATGATTACACTGTGGAGCTCTTAATTTTTGATATTTACTAAAATGCCTAACGAAAAGATGAGAAACATTTTACATCTATTGTCTTTCTAGTTCAGAGACTTTTTACTGCCTTTGGAGACGCCATTGGCCTAGTGAATGAAGTTTCACACCTTGCATTATGTATTTATTTGCTCATTTTGTTTAATATCTAGTTTCTAGCTGCACTGCAGCATTGGTTAAAATAAAATTTTATAGATGTACTAATATAGTTATTTTATGCCTACAGATCCAGTAAATAATAATTTTATGATCTACTTCCAAGAAAACGAGGGAACATAAATAGACAATTCCCTTCACAGGAATTGCATAAATAATTTTTTTACGATTTGGTAACTTATCTGCTAGAGTAAGTTCCCGTCATGCATCACTCTAGTGGTAAGATGTGACATAGGTATTAGACATGGCCATCTTTAGTGTAATATTTCTTCTGCGTGAGATTTGTCATGTTTATGCATAAGTTATTGCATTTGCTGCTGCTGTTTGTCAGGCATAGTGCTACTGAATTTCACTTTGTATTAATCTGTTAAGCCAGTTTTACTACTGATTTATTTTTCTTGTTGCTGCACATTGGCTCATATTAGTTGTAATGTTGCATTTGCTCTGCTAATTTAGATATACTGCTGCTTGCTTTGCCAATTTGCATTTCTTTTGGCATTGCTGTTTGTGTTAATTGCTTTGTACTGCTGCATTGCATCGTCCCTTAGTATATACATCTGAGCTCAGCGGATTTAAGCTAGCTTAAGATGGGGTAGACTATATAAGAAACTAACTATGAAGAATAGCGAAAGAATGCATTGAGAAGTTATATGAAAAAGATTTTGGCAAAAGTGAGTACTGTACAATGAGAAATATTTATTTTAAAAGAGGATGAATAGAATACAGAAAGCAGGTTTAGCTAGGACTTTTTGGGAATAATGATGAACGAAGGGAGATCTCCTAGAAAAAGAAAGTTTTTTTTTGCAAAATACTGCAGTAATACAAACCCTGTCCTTTCCTTTTGTATTATGTGTTTGTGTACCCTTGTGTATTTGTGTTCTTCCTGTCTTTATGTGCTTCACTGATACGAGTTATGTTGTAGAATTTTTCTAATAATATGTTATTTTCTTTGTAAAAATGTTTACACATTATTTATTCTGTTCTGATTTAATGCTCTTGTGTAAAATTAATGTTTCGAAAACTACTCTCATTATTTTATTTATTTACTTATGTCACACTTCCTGTCACATTGATGTATATGTCTATTTCTATTCTTTTGTAGAGCTTGTATTACTACAAATGTTATATGTAATATTATGTTTTAATGATGTTTTCTGTATCTTTGTAATTATATTTTCATGTTATGAAACTGTAATGGACACCAGGTCATCAAATTACGTAACTTGTAAGCATTCATTTCACTGCACACATTTCTGTTAGTCATAATATATGAACAATATGTGAGAAGTTGGGACTGTTAGTGTTTGCATGTGTGTTAATATTTCAGCAAGGGACTGGTTAACAGCATTGCTGGTTCTAAGGACAATTCCAAAAACGTTGTGAGTGCACAAGTGGTGGTTTATGGACTTGCTATATTGCCTGAAAGACTCTTCGATGGTGATTGTGCACCTGCACAGTAGCAACATATGGCTGCTGGCCGTCTCTACAAGGACTACAGTGGGCCTGAAATTTTGATGGCCCACCAGTATCATTATTTCTACAAGGACTGCAGTGGGTCTGCACCTCTAGTGACCCACCAATACCGTAATCTCTACCAGAACTACAGTGGGCCTGCTCTGTGATGACCTACCTACCAATATTCTTCAAAACTTCGACTGACTCTGCAGTGGGTTTTGCTCTGTTGTGGCCCATTACCTGTGCGCATGTCAAGAGTCAGCACTGTCTTTCCGTTGGAAGGACAACACTACTTCTTCAAGGCTGCATGGGAATCCACTACTTCCGTGTGCATTTTCTTTTACTGCTCAGACTTTGAGAAAAAAAAAAAACACTGCAACTTTACTGTGATGAATGATCAGGACTGTCTTTATGGACTGTGAGAGAATCTTAGCTTTTGACCAACATTGTTTCAATAAGTGTGTGCATTTGATTTCTTTGTTATTGTAATTATGAAAATTTTTTCAAATCTGTATTGTCCACTGCCCAAAACATTGTAAAATTTTTTGTAGGGAGCATGGGGGCTATGTAAGTAGGCTGTTTAGGTTTTTATGTTGGTGACGCCACGTAGCGCTCTGTATGAAAATCACTGGCTGTGCTGCGTGCAGTCTGTGGCTGGTTTCCGTTGTTGGTGGCTATTGTAGTGTTGGGCAGTTGGCTGTTAACAGCGCGTAGCGTTGCGCAGTTGGAGGTGAGCCGCCAGCAGTGGTGGATGTGGGGAGAGGGATGGCGGAGTTTTGAGAGCAGATGATCTGGACGTGTGTCCATCAGAGACAGTAAATTTGTAAGACTGGATGTCTTGAACTGATATATATACATATATAATGACTTTTGAACACTATTAAGGTAAACACATTGTTTGTTCTCTATCAAAATCTTTCATTTGCTAACTATGCCTATCAGTAGTTAGTCCCTTCAGTAGTTAGAATCTTTTATTTAGCTGGCAGTAGTGGCGCTCGCTGTATTGTAGTAGTTCGAGTAACGAAGGTTTTTGTGAGGTAAGTGATTCATGAAAGGTATAGGTTATTGTTAGTCAGGGCCATTCTTTTGTAGGGATTTTTGAAAGTCAGATTGCATTGCGCTAAAAATATTGTGTGTCAGTTTAGTGTTGATCAGAATTAGTAAAGAGCGAAATGTCTGAGTACATTCACATAACGTAAGGATTTTACCAGCAAAGTAATTCAATAATTTTTCTTGGGGGATGTTTCAAAGGGTACACTCTACTAATTACCTTAATATTTCGCATGATGTAAGCTCTAATTGTACTTTAAAACTACAATCCAACCACTTTTATATCCTAAAAATTCAGGTCTTTCCAGTGGCAAACACAAACAGAGTCCAAATCTAACACACAAAACTATATGATTAAGCGCAATACGCAACATTAAGTCTTTCTACATGGTTGAGGCTTCTGTGACATTTGTGAACATTTTAAAGACAAGCAGAGTGGTCCACAGAAAGAAAACAAAGAGGCAACACAAAAAAGACAGTGAATACCGGCAGTACAACCTGCATGAAGGGAAATAAAATTTCGATACTTATGTGTCCAAGTGGCCCGACCTGCGACAACCGTGTCGCAAAATGCGATCTTCCCTGTCTCGCCGAGATATTAATCTTTCGACGGCAGTTCTTCTCCAAATCTCCAATTTTCTTTGTTTGTGATTAGGTAGTCCTGTAACTTTGAGGACTAAATGCGTATCAGACTCTGAAACTCCACAAGGAAAGCTGTACAAACGTCCAGAAATGTGCGGTTATAGCAAGAGCCAAGAAACACAAGCAATAAAAGGGAACTGTCGCAAGAATAAGACGTAACTGATATGCATGAGAAATACGTAGTCCACTCCCCTGTTTCGGTTTTGTTGTTGGGGTGTGAATCACTATTCGATACTACCTTTGTTCCACGATGAAGTTGCACACACACACAAGTGTGGAGGTGACTCAAACCTCTCACAACACCAAAGTATGACCCAGGGCACAGCGTCGAGGGCGGGCTCGGCGGCCTCCTTAACATTTCACGAATCCGGATTCAGCACACTCAACTCAGGCGTGGCTAAGCACAGTCGATAAAAAAACAACCACCACGAAAACTGGCGAAACGCCCAAGGTTGTGCCAATACGCACTCGAAGGTGATCAAGAGATAGGTGAACCGCAACGAGTGCGTGTCCTACTCACTGTCGTAACCATTCGTAAGAGTGGTAAGCACCCCACAACACCACCAGCGGCACAAGACCGCCGGATTGCAATTCCCCCATCAAGGACGCAAAGGCCCAAATCCCCCATGTAGCACTCACGACCCCACAAAGAGAATGCATTCGTCCTAACATCGATATATACCACTTATAATTATGGCGTTCACATTCCAGATCAGTGCTCTATGAGAAAAGTAGTCACGGAACAAAAAGCAAACAAGAAGAACGTAACCTTAAGAAGAATGTGACGCTGAAAAATGATAAAGATAAAATGCATTAGTCAGACGCAAATACCCATTACAACCTTTTTTTTTCAATCAACCAATATAGCCAAAAATAAACCCTGTATAACACCTGATGTTTACATAAATACATTTACAGAACATAAAGTAGCAATACCGAAAACTTCTACTACTAAACAGATATGTGATACATTACAAAGACGCTGTTCTATGAAGAGCGTCACGTGACAAACGTGGTGAAGGGTGATCGACCTTTTCGTCTTCAATGATTTCAGTTCCAGGGCGTTCTCGTGATCGATTCTGCGCACTTGGAAAGCCCCGTTATACACCGTGAAGACCTTGTGGCACTGTCGTTTCACCTTATTCGACAACCAGAAGGATTTCACCAAGAGTGTGTCTCCAATACGGAAATGTCGCGCTCGTTGTACGTTGTTTATGGCAGTTTGTCCTGCAGAGATTACCCAGTTCCTTCATCGCGCGGTCAGCGGGATTCGAACTTGGATGGTGGGAGGAGACAAAAACAGGTTCAGTTTTGTGTGTCTTGAACACTTCCATCCACGTCCCCGATTGAAAGTGTGGGCCGTTGTCCGAGATGATCTCCACGGCGTGTCCCACTCGCAGCAGAAAATCGTTAGAGCCTGCGACACCTTGCTCGCCGTTGCCCTCTTAAGAGGTGTCAGCGTTAAGAATTTCGAAGTAAGCTCCACGAAGACAAGGATGTAATAGTATCCACTTTTGGTGAGAGATAAAGCGCCAGAGGGGTCCGTCGCCGCTAGATGTTTAAGTTTCCGAGGTAAAACGGGGAAGAGAGATTGGCTCTGAGCATTATGGGACTTAATTTCTGAGGTCATTAGTCCCCTAGAACTTAGAACTACTTAAAACTAAGTAACCTAAGGACAGCACACACATCCACACTTGTGGTGATATGTTTTGCCTTTTGGCAGGACTTGCCCACAGTCAGGATGTGGTGGATTCTCCTCTCCATGTTGCTGAAGTGCGCGAGGGTCTACAGCTTCAAATAACATTTCCGAGCTCCAATGTGCACGTAACTATAATGAGTGTGCCAGGCAACATTCTCTGTAAGGTGCTACGGTAGACACAGGCCCCGTAGGGTACCATACGTGCTTCCTCTGTGAAATATAATTCGCTTCCTAAGGAGATAGAACTTCCGATCACAGTCTCTCTCCGGTCCTTCCACTTCTCCTTACGTTTGAGGAGCCCAGAATCTCTGTCCTGCTCCTCCCTGATACGTTGCATACTCGTAGTGACATTCTCTTCGAATGCAACTTTCCACATGTAATAAATGCAAAAGTGGTCTCCCTCTAGCTCATTGTCGTTGGCTTCCTCAAGGCCAATTGATGATCGACACAGAGCGTCAGCTATTATATTGGTGCTACATTATATCAGGATAAGGGAGCAAGAAATATTAAGGAAAGGCAAACCTACGTTTCTAGCATTTGTAGACTTAGAGAAAGCTTTTGACAATGGTGATTGGAATACTCTGTTTCAAATTCTGAAGGTGGCAGGGGTAAAATACAGGGAGCGAAAGGCTATTTACAATTTATACAGAAAGCAGATGGCAGTTATAAGAGTCGAGGGGTATGAAAGGGAAGCGGAGGTTGGGAAGGGAGTGAGACAGGGTTGTAGCCTATCCCCGATGTTATTGAGTCTGTATATTGAGCAAGCCATAAACGAAACAAAAGAAAAGTTCGGAGTAGGTATTAAAATCCATGGAGAAGAAACAAAAACATTAAGGTTCGCCGATGACATTGTAATTCTGTCAGAGACAGCAAAGGCAAGAGCAATTGAACGGAATGGACAGTGTCTTGAAATGGGGGTATAAGATGAACATCAACAAAAGCAAAACGAAGATAATGGAATGTAATCGAATTAAGTCGGGTGATGCTGAGAGAGTTAGATTAGGAAATGAGACACTTAAAGTAATAACTGATGATAGTCGAAGTAGAGATGGGATAAAATGTAGACTGGCAATGGCAAGGAAAGCGTTTCTCAAGTAGAAAAATTTGTTAGCATGGAGTATAGATTTAAATGTGAGGAAGTCGTTTCTGAAAGTATTTGTATGGAGTGTAGCCATGTATGGAAGTGAAGCGTGGATGATAAATGGTTTAGACAAGAAGAGAATAGAAGCTTTCGAAATGTGGTGCTACACAAGAATGCTGAAGATATGATGGGTAGATCACATAACTAATGAGGAGGTATTGAATAGAATTGGGGAGAAGAGGAGCTTGTGGCACAACTTGACTAGAAGAAGGGACCGGTTGGTAGGACATGTTCTGAGTCAACGACGGATCACCAATTTAGTACTGGAGGAAAGCGTGGAGGTTAAAAGTCGTAGAGGGAGACCGAGAGATGAATACACTACGCAGATTCAGAAGGATGTAGGCTGCAGTAAGTACTGGAAGATGAAGAAGCTCTCACAGGATAGATTAGCATGGAGAGCTCCATCAAACCAGTCTCAGGACTGAAGACCACAACAACAACAACAACAAGCGAAATCATACTCCTGAAGGAGGAGAACCCACCTGTTGAGGCGTTTATGACACAATTTCACCGTGAGCAGGAATTCCAGAGATTTGTGGTCTGTGTAGACCTCGGTTCTACGTCCAAACAAGAAATACCTAGACTTCTGGAGTCCCCACACCACGGCGAGTGCCTCTAACTCCGTCACCGAGTAGTTCTTTTCGCTTTTGGTGAGTACTCGGCTACGAAACGCTATAGTTTTCCATGCGAGGTTGCCTCCTTGCACATATCTTTGAGAAATCATCACTACAAGCCCCGAATACGCACTGTCCGTTACCATGCAGAAGTCCTCTACTAGGTTCGGGTACGACAGCATTAGTACAGCGAACCTCAGTGCCTGAAATTGTTTTTCCTCTTCATCGTCCCGTACCCGCGGTGTTTTCTTGTCTGTGAGTTCGGTTAGACGAAGGTAACTCTAGCTATTTGCATGGACGAAACGCTGACAGAAAATTATGACACCGATAAAATCGCGCAATACTCGTTTGGTTGTCGGTCGTGGGAATTTTGTTGTTGCTTGTATTTTGTCTGGGTTAGGCGATACCCCTTCCGTCGTAATAGCATGTCCCAGGAATTTGACACTGGTGGCCCCGAAAGACGATTTATCGATGTTAACTGTGACCCCGTGATCACTGAATGTTTTAAGGACTACTTTGAGAACTACATTGTGGTCTTGCCTCATTTTCTCTGCTGGTACCCGTAATTTCTGCGGTCGGGTTGAGGTACTCTTTCCTCTGTCACTCCCTGTGCACCGTGGCGCCGAATACGCCAATCCTCCTTCTTGCGCAACGTATGTGGTGACGCGTTCCTTAAGGAAATCACTCATGGTCCCGTGGATTCTCCTAATGAAGGCCGCAGACGAAATGTTGACACCGAATGACAGTCTTTGTAACCGATAACATCTACCGAATCCAAGGAACGCGGTGTACTTTCGACATTCAGGGTGTAATTGCATCTGCCAAAAGGTACATCAGACTGATGGACGAAAACACTGTAACACCGTGGAAATTCTCGACAAGCTCTTCCAGTCTCTCTGGTCTGTGTGTTTCCGTCTCGAATACCCTATTTATCTGCCGAGAGTCAAGAACGTGGCGAATCGTCCCGTGTTTCTTCTGAACAACACGGATCGGGCTTTTGCACGTCGGCCTCATGGTCCCAATAACACAAACTGCCAACATTCGGGAAATCTATGCTGCCATCCGTTCGCGATACACATTCGGTGTAGGGTACGGTTGCACAAAGAGTTTAGAGTGTCCTTTTACATTGAACTTGTAGCAAAAGTTCTTTATAGGCCCAGGTTTCGTCGAGAACACACCTCTATTTGCCATTAACATATCCCTAAGCTCTTTCCTCTCTGTCGGTTCTACATGTTGACAGGAGTCCAACATTGCGTCAATTGCCTCCTCAATCTCCCGCATCACTTCGTCTTCTTTCCGTCCTCGGTTGTCGCCTTCATTGTCTCCCACATTATGAGGTAGTCTCTGGTCCTCATGGGTATAAAAAAGTTTGAGACTTCCTGCCGGTATTTGTGCTCGTATCGCGTTCTCATTGAACCGGATACGGACCGCCCCTCCCTTGTTAAAATGGACCTCGCGTCTCCCGAGTCGAGTACCGCCTGATACTCCGGGAGAAAATTCATGCTAACAATTATATCTATGGCCAGGTTTGGCACCAGTATAAAATTAGACCCCTCTAGATTGACCTCGGTCCCTTTTCGAGCTATTGTCCCCTTAATTCGCGGCTTTGTCATGGCAAGCGTGGACCAACTTCTTTGTTCCGAACAAAGCCGGAAAGCATGTTAGGAAATGGCCGTCACGTTACTACCAATGTCCACAATACTTTTAACTATTACGTCTGCTAACGTTACTGATATTACCGGATACAGATCATCACGGGTGTCTACGTCTTTCTCCTCCATTGATACCTCCCGTAGGTCTTCGTAAATAATCATGTGTATATGGTTTTTTCCGAATTTGGCAGCGAAGAGATTGCGCTCCTCTTTCGCGTTCCCCAGGCGACAGTTTCTTGGAGGGCTACGGTTTTACGTTTCTTGTGAGAGGGATTGGGTGGATGAACCTCAACCGCCTCTACTACCTGCTGATTCCTGTCTGGACCGCGCCAACCTCATGAAGTTTGCTGGTTTCGTTCCCACTGCCGCCAGTTACGATCGTAGTGCCACATATTATCCCCTGCTCGGCTCTGGTACCCGACATTTCTACAGTCGGGTGAGGTGCTCCTTCCTCTGCCGCTCCATGTGCACAGTGGCGTTCAGTGCGACAATCCTTGTTCTTACGCAATTGCAGGTTGTTGCTGTCGTTGTTTCTGTTTTTATCCCTTACTTTTTGCCCCCCATGTATCCATTCCAGCTCGCAAAGTAGACATTTGAAAGTTTCAGTGTTGTCACCACACCTACCGAAGAGTGCCTGTTAATACCGCATAGGCCGGCCGCGGTGGCCGTGCGGTTCTAGGCGTTTCAGTCCGGAACCACGGGACTGCTACGGTCGCAGGTTCGAATCCTGCCTCGGGCATGGATATGTGTGATGTCTTTAGGTTAGTTACGTTTAGGTAGTTCTAAGTTCTAGGGGACTGATGACCTAAGATGTTAAGTCCCATAGTGCTCAGAACCATTTGAACCATTTTTTTAATACCGCATAGGGACCGAGAAAAAGACTAATTTCCGACGAGCTGCAGGGTGCGTCCAAGAAAGGATTCTTCTTTAATAACGCCTCGAACATTTTTACCGGTTACGAGCTACGATCGTAATGCCACATATTATCCCCTGCTCGGCTCTGGTACCCGAAATTTCTACAGTCGGGTTTAGGTGCTCCTTCCTCTGCCGCTCCATGTGGACAGTGGCGTTCAGTGCGACAATCCTTGTTCTTACGCAATTGCACGTTGTTGCTGTCGTTGTTTCTGTTTTTATCCCTTACATTTTGCCCCCACGTATCCTTTCCAGCTCGCAAGGTAGACATTTGAAAGTTTCAATGTTGTCACCACACCTACCGAAGAGTGCCTGTTAATACCGTATAGGGAGAGAGAAAAAGACTAATTTCCGACGAGCTGCAGGGTGCGTCCAAGAAACGATTCTTCTTTAATAACGCCTCGAACATTTTTACCGGTCCTTTATAACCAAAAGATTTGAGTTCAGGCCACATCATAGTCTCCTGTTTAGCTCCATCCTGCATTTCTCGTGAATAACAGGTAGCGAGAAATGCTTCCTTGAACTCTTCGAATGTGCTGCGCTTTTTCGTGACATTTCGCATTTTTTCGGAGGCCGTTCCCTCAATATGTCCACAGATAAATTCCAGCTTCGCACTGAGGGGCCATGAATATTATAACGACCTGGTGAATTGTCCAATCCCAATTTTAGGATGTAAACCGCCCCCATTTTCGCTATAATTTTGAAATCTTAGAACGGACAGGAAATACTTCTGGTCGACCCTCGCACTTGAGAATCTGTCAGATTTCTTCACAGGGATTTGGCCGTCACTTCTACCAATATTCTCCCGAAACGTGTCCAGCGTATTCCTACCCATCGGATGAGAGGTATCGTGTGAGTGTGCACAATACTCGGCAGAAGACGTGGCTTGGGTCGCACTGCTCTGTGAACCGCCCAACTGCATCACTTGTGCCGTTGAAGTTTCATAGCTACGTAATTGTTCCAACGCGCAAGGTCTCGAAGTCCTTGTCTGCAACGTTTCCTCTACCTGAGCTAGTCGATCGTTCACTTTGTCAGTATTCCCCATGTTGGCGATCACTGCCTTATGTCCCTGCGCCAAGGCTTTTGAGCTTTTGATTGCCATGGAGCTCGCTCGCTTTGCTCGGATGTTTCCAGGAAGTCGATCTTCTTCGCACCTGCTGCGTCTATTCGGTCAAGGCTAGCGTTTTTCTTCGCCTCCGTCCCGAGTTTGCGTGCATCAGAAACTTTTGCCCATAACTCGACCTTACGTTCGCTGCTCTGCTCCTTTAATGCGATCGCCTCATGCTCTGTTTTTCGTTTCAATTCTTTTGCCTTCTCCCTCCGTTTCCTCTCGAATTCTTCTCCCTTCTCCATAGTTTTCTTTCTAATTCTCCAGCCTCCTGCTTTCGTTTTCTTTCTAATTCTTCTACCTCTTGCTTTCGTTTTCTTTCTAATTCTTCTACCTCCTGTTTCCGTTTCCTTTCTGAGTCATCTAACTGCTTCTTAAGCTGAGCTAAGAGATCGATGATTGGATCGGGTTCCGGTTCACAATATGTGCCTGCCATTGGCGAAGCCCCCCTTATTCCCGTGCGCTGCTGCATTGGCGTGGCACTGTGTCTGCCTTCTATCTGCCTTTCCTAGTTTCTACTCGTGACTAATACGTCTAAATGGCCACGGTCGTCTCCATCATCAGACCCGTCAACACCGTTCATTCCCTGTTCCGATCCCGCATAGTCTATAGGTACGGAATGCATATCATACGTGTTTGGGCTTGACTGCTCCATGGGAAACCCCGCCAATACGTCACCAGAAGGGTTGGCGACACCGTCGTTAGCATGTTCAATTGTATTTCCCGAGTCTACTAGACTTACTTAGCCGGCCGCGGTGGTCGTGCGGTTCTAGGCGCTCCAGTCCGGAACCGCGCTGCAGCTACGGTCGCAGGTTCGAATCCTGCCTCGGGCATGGATGTGTGTGATGTCCTTAGGTTAGTTAGGTTTAATTATTTCTAAGTTCTAGAGGATTGATGACCACAGCAGTTGAGTCCCATAGTGCTCAGAGCCATCTGAACCATTTAGACTTACTCCTCGTCAACATTCACGATACCGGACACGTCCAAAAGAACAGATATCATCTTCACATGTGTATAGTTAAGTCTCACCGGCCATTTGACCATCTTCTTCTGTGCGGATGCACAAACGGTGTCCGAACTCTAGGGAATCGGCAGTAAAGCCGCGAGTAATGAGTATAATGTGCTGGGGCACTATGAATATAGTGCGGGAAAATAAGTTGCGAATGTGGGCCTCACGGGAGGCGTGCCAGAGATAAGTAACTGCTGTCACCTTATAACACTATTCCTCAGTGTCCACGGTGGCTCAGATGAATAGAGCGTCTGCCATGAAAGCAGGAGATCCCGGGTTCGAGTCCCGGTCGGGGCACACATTTGCGACTGTCCCCATTGACTTATATCAACACCTGTATCCAGCTATCGGTCTTCATTTCATTTTAATTTCTTTCTAACGAGCTGCATGGTCACCGATGGTATCTGCTCTTTCGGACATGTCCGAAAGAACAGATACCATCTTCATACATATAAAGTCAAGAGAGAACAAAAATATAAACAGAAACTTCACCTTTGCAACATTACATTAACATGAACTCAGACTGGTTGGCAATAGACTTGGGGAACATAACTGGAATTTAGGTGTAAATGAGACTGACTACTGTGAGTAGAAGGATGTCAATCTAGGCAGGCACACTCTGCTGTATCGTTCCTCTGATTGGTTTGTCATGTAAAGATACAATTAAGCAAGCAGTTGACACATGGAGTGACTACTGCGAGTACAAGGCTGCTCTGAAAAAAGATGGTCGTGAAAATGATTGATAGGCGTCTGAATTGGCTGAAGCTGTCCAACGTTACCGATATAGCCGGTGAGAGACGAGACGCTGTCGTCTGCATGCGGGCACTGCTGAAGCATCGTACTGTGGGAGATTGTCCCACGTCCGTCGGGGATTGTCTCATGTCAGCGAAAATATAAAGCATCTCCCGGGTGCCCAGACGTCTTTATGACTAACTGCTCTCTCCATAAAATCAGATAAGCTCTAGCGACTGTACTCCCCGACGGTTGAGAGGCAATTTCCTTTCCCGTTGCTCAAAGTCTTCCGAAAAACAGCCATTCTCCCCAATGTTCTTGAATAAACCTATCATGTCCCAGCAGTGGTTACCGCACCAATCATGTTTTCTAGCACTGAGACCCGATATTCCTCAAGAAAACACTGCAGTCCAGTACACATTTTCGTCTCCGAAAAAACAGCACACAATGCCTGGAGGTTCTGCACCCAAACCCCTGACACATTTCACAATATGAGGGAAGCTTCTTAGCGAAAACAAGCTGCCTCTTGTCCATAAAACGATTTAGTGGGCGCCGCTTTGACGGGGTGCGACGGCATCTAAGAAAAGCTACATCCGGAGAAATTCGTCGTCCCGTTTCACAAGGTACGCTGATCTAGTAATAAACACAATAGCCAGGCGCCAGCTCGACGCTACTTTACCTACACCTGCACACGGAATAAGGAGAGCAGACTCCCACATCATGTCCACTCGCCAATAAAGCGGTTAGGACGACACCAGGTCGCCCAGCACCGCGAGTTTCTAAAGAAATGCCATTTCGCATTCAGCCACTTTGTTCCCACCCTCTTGCTTGACCGCTAGTGGAACAAGGCCTGCCGCCAAAATGGCAACCCCTAAACCATTGCCCTGCCAGGCCCACGGCTCGTTTTGGTGACTACAAAAGCCTGCAGCTTGGGGAAAGTTCTAAAGTTGCCCCTAATGCCCCTAACTGCTATGGTCATCAATCCCTAAGCTTACACACTATTTAACCAAAATTATCCTAAGGAAAAACACACCCACCCATCCCCGAGGGAGGACTCGAACCTCCGACGGGACCAGCCGCACGGTCCAGGACTGCAGCGCCTTAGACCGCTCGGCTAATCCAGCGCGGCGCAATGGTCACATCGAGCGTCCAAAAATCTCTCTGTGTAGCCGAGATTTATACTACTACTGATACTCGAGTCATGCAAGTACTGTGAGCCCAATCAGTCTTTTTGCCATAAAGCTACCAGATTAATATCAATCCCGGAAAAATTGGAAACACCAAAGTTCAATGAAATTGTACGATAGTCACCGAAACACAATGAATGGGGAGGTGCCTGATCGGTATTACCACGGCATTGGCCTGCCCGGAAGGCACCGCCATCGTTATCGGTAACTTGTATAGAGATATTTGAAAACGATCGGAGCATAGACTGTCCCTGCTCCATTCTTACTTTAATTATTCGATATGCCCCATCCGGATCTGGCCATTCTTTGAAATTAATGCGTTATTACACAGAAGAAACTGCATATTTATTTCGTAAAAGCCCGCAGAGAGTGTTCAAAGACATTGATTTTAAATGTTTCTTACATCCTGTAGACCAGACACCACTTTGAAATTCAACAGGAACTTAATGTTTAGTGAAATCACTGCTACTACGCGATGCCTGGATCTTCAAACCTCCTATCCTTGTCAAGCATATTGACTTTACCACTACTTAAAGCAGCAAACTTTCTGTGAAGTACTATGTGGGAAACTTGGCGATAGATGTTAAATCAATCCACCTCTGTCATTTCTCTGGGATGGCAAATATGTCACAATTAGACGATCTTTCTCTCGATGATGTTATTAGTGAATGAGGTTCCAAGGCGCAATATCCCTCACTTGTGAGCTGGTTGCCACGGATATGAAAACTGCACGTCTGAATGGCGTTAATGCGATTCGTTGCTGAAAGGCTGAGGGTAATCAGGAAGACACACGAATTTTACTATGCTGTTTCACGAAATCTGTAGGGTAGCTCCGGCACGCTCCGCTGCGGGTTGCAGATGTTAGGCGCGTGAAAGCGGAACTACACTCCTGGAAATTGAAATAAGAACACCGTGAATTCATTGTCCCAGGAAGGGGAAACTTTATTGACACATTCCTGGGGTCAGATACATCACATGATCACACTGACAGAACCACAGGCACATAGACACAGGCAACAGAGCATGCACAATGTCGGCACTAGTACAGTGTATATCCACCTTTCGCAGCAATGCAGGCTGCTATTCTCCCATGGAGACGATCGTAGAGATGCTGGATGTAGTCCTGTGGAACGGCTTGCCATGCCATTTCCACCTGGCGCCTCAGTTGGACCAGCGTTCGTGCTGGACGTGCAAACCGCGTGAGACGACGCATCATCCAGTCCCAAACATGCTCAATGGGGGACAGATCCGGAGATCTTGCTGGCCAGGGTAGATGACTTACACCTTGTAGAGCACGTTGGGTGGCACGGGATACATGCGGACGTGCATTGTCCTGTTGGAACAGCGAGTTCCCTTGCCGGTCTAGGAATGGTAGAACGATGGGTTCGATGACGGTTTGGATGTACCGTGCACTATTCAGTGTCCCCTCGACGATCACCAGTGGTGCACGGCCAGTGTAGGAGATCGCTCCCCACGCCATGATGCCGGGTGTTGGCCCTGTGTGCCTCGGTCGTATGCAGTCCTGATTGTGGCGCTCACCTGCACGGCGCCAAACACGCATACGACCATCATTGGCACCAAGGCAGAAGCGACTCTCATCGCTGAAGACGACACGTCTCCATTCGTCCCTCCATTCCCGCCTGTCGCGACACCACTGGAGGCGTGCTGCACGATGTTGGGGCGTGAGCGGAAGACGGCCTAACGGTGTGCGGGACCGTAGCCCAGCTTCATGGAGACGGTTGCGAATGGTCTTCGCCGATACCCCGGGAGCAACAGTGTCCCTAATTTGCTGGGAAGTGGTGGTGCGGTCCCCTACGGCACTGCGTAGGATCCTACGGTCTTCGCGTGAATCCGTGCGGCGCTGCGGTCCGGTCCCAAGTCGACGGGCACGTGCACCTTCCGCCGACCACTGGCGACAACATCGATGTACTGTGGAGACCTCACGCCCCACGTGTTGAGCAATTCGGCGGTACGTCCACCCGGCCTCCCGCATGCCCACTATACGCCCTCGCTCAAAGTCCGTCAACTGCACATACGGTTCACGTCCACGCTGTCGCGGCATGCTACCAGTGTTAAAGACTGCGATGGAGCTCCGTATGCCACGGCAAACTGGCTGACACTGACGGCGGCGGTGCACAAATGCTGCGCAGCTAGCGCCATTCGACGGCCAACACCGCGGTTCCTGGTGTGTCCGCTGTGCTGTGCGTGTGATCATTGCTTGTACAGCCCTCTCGCAGTGTCCGGAGCAAGTATGGTGGGTCTGACACACCGGTGTCAATGTGTTCTTTTTTCCATTTCCAGGAGTGTATTTCAGCTGAAGCGCCAACAAATTCAACATTTTAGGATGAGGTATAAACGCTGCTCCTTGCTTCAAGATACTAACCTCCTTATGCCACCTCATTGGGTGCCGAGCGCATGAATCACAACTCTTACAAACGAAGATTGTCACACAATGTTACTACAAGATATATCGCGTAATATACTCCTTCACTTTTCTGATCTTTATGCTATTCTTGTTTATGATACTACACTACTGGAAATTAAAATTCCTACACCACGAAGATGACGTGCTACAGACGCGAAATGTAACCGACAGGAAGAAGATGCTGTGATAAGCAAATGATTAGCCTTTCAAAGCATTCGCACAAGGTTGGCGCAGGTGGCGACACCTACAACGTGCTGCCATAAGGAAAGTTTCCTACAGATTTCTCATACACAAACAGCAGTTGACCGGCGTTGCCTGGTGAAATGTTGTTGTGATGCCTCGTGTAAGGAGGAGAAATGTGTACCATCACGTTTCCGACTTTGATAAAGGTCGGTTTGAAGCCCATCGGAATTGCGGTTTATCGTATCGCGACATTGCTGCTCGCGTTGATCGAGATCCAATAACTGTTAGCAGAATATGGAATCGGTGGGTATAGGCGCGTAATACGGATCGCCGTGCTGGATCCCAACGGCCTCATATCACAAGCAGTCGAGATGACAGGCATCTTATTCGCATGCTTGTAACGGATCGTGCAGCCTCGTCTCGATCTTTGAGTCAACAGATGGGGACGTTTGCAAGACAATAACTATCTCCATGAACAGTTCGATGACGTTTGCAGCAGCATGGACTATCAGCTCGGAGACCATGGCTGCGGTTACCCTTGACGCTGCATCACGGACGGGAGCGCCTGCGATGGTGTACTCAACGACGAACCTGGGTGCACGAATGGCAAAACATAATTATTTCTGATGAATCCATATTCTGTTTACAGCATAATGATGATCGCATCCGTGTTTGGCGACTTCGCGGTGATCGCACATTTGAAGCGAGTATTCGTCACCGCCATACTGGCGTATCACCCGGCGTGATAGTATGGGGTGCCATTGGTTACACGTCTCGGTCACCTCTTGTTCGCAATGACGGAACTTTGAATAGTGGACGTTACATTTCAGATGTATAACGACCCGTGGCTCTACCCTTCATTCGATCCCTGCGAAACTATATATTTCAACAGGATAATGCACGACCGCATGTTGCAGGTCCTGTACAGGTCGATCTGGATACAGAAAATGTTCGACTGCTGCCCTGGCCAGCACATTCTCCAGATCTCTCACCAATTGAAAACGTCTGGCCAATGGTGGCCGAGCAACTGGGTCGTCACAATACGCCAGTTCTCTACGCTTAATGAACTGTGGTATCGTGTTGAAGCTTCATGGGCAGCTGTACCTGTACACGCCGTCCAAGCTCTGTTTGACTCAATGCCCAGGCGTATCAACGCTGTTATTACGGCCAGAGATGGTTGTTGTGGGTACTGATTTCTCAGGATCTATACACCCAAACTGTGTGGAAATGTAATCACATGTCAGTTCTCGTATAATATATTGGTCAAATGACTACCCGTTTATCATCTGCATTTCCTCTTTGTGTAGCAATGTTACTGGCCAGTAGTGTATGTTGCTCAATTATTTTACCACCTTTCGGGATAATGTAGTCATTTCCGTATTGAATGTTGAATTTTTAGGTGATTTTCACCGGGATGACATCCATTAGCCTGTAACATCAATCATCCTCGCATAAATCACTGGGTTTTGAGGGCCTCCCTGACTTTTTTGAGCACTTTTAGCTACTTAAAGGTGACACAATAACGTTGCTAGTAAACGTGTTTTGCTGGGCGGTGGGGGTAGGGTGGGGTTGGGTTGAGGACGTGTTTCGTTCCCACTCCCTTCAAGGTCGGCAAGACCATCTGAATCCACGTTCAGTCAGTGACAAATTCCGACCGATATAGCTCCTTAATTTCGTTTACAAAATTATTGCGAGGTCAAAAATCAGCCACCTGTTGGTCTCACTTGCCAAGATCCATGCAGTTCTCCAAATTCGTGTTCCCCGACGCACGAACCCAATCCCTGTTGCAGAATGACGAGTTCTCGTGTCGGTTGGTGTCACCACTTCTGCATCTCCAGCCTTATTTTTCACTGACCGTAAAAATCCGTTTGGTGGACTAAGTCACAGTTTCTTGTTCTGGGGATTGACAGCTGTCAGTTTTAATAATTCAGCATGTTGGGTGTTACTAGTCTCTTTACTGGCATCCGTAAATGGCCAACTCACCTCATCCCCTCCTCCTCTCCCCTCGCCCCCTACCCACGCACAATAATCTCTCGGGATTTCCCACAATACAGCACCCTCTTAATGTTACTGTATTACTTCTGAAGTCCATGCTTCACCGTATTGATGCTTAGCTATGAGGTTGGACGTTATTAGAATACAGTTTTTGGTGCGAGCTCTTGCAGTCAATGCCATAGTCTTACTTTGTAATTCAGATGAAATTCTCTTGCTCAGAGAAATCATGGATACCTTTTGCCATCTCTTTGGTGCCCTCATTAAACATCAGAAATGCAGTATGCTGAATTTAAGGGGCTTCAGCAAATTTGTGAGCCTGTGTGTCATTAATTAATGATGACCCCTACATTGATCATTAAGTCGCACTAATTTTTCCGATTCCCGCCATCATAGTCCCTAAAGTAAAGCGATTATCTAGATGTTTCCTATGTAAACATATTTTAGCTAGTACGAAACTGATGGCTAGGCAGCGTCCGGTTGGAAGATTGAGGCTTCGTGATACGCCTGTGAAGGCTTCGGTATTATTTATCGGGCGCACTATCGTAACATGTATTCAAGTCTCTCATTCAATCACGTCTAGACTTTATCTGTCTGCGACCGGCCAGGTTAACAAAATGGTTCAAATGGCTCTGAGCACTATGGGACTTAACTGCTGAGGTCATCAGTCCCCTAGAACTGAGAACTACCTAAACCTAACTAACCTAAGGACATCACACACATCCATACCCGAGGCAGGATTCGAACCTGCGACCGTAGTGGTCACGCGGTTCCACACTGTAGCCCCTAGAACCGCACGGCCACAACCGCCGGCCCAGGTTAACACCCCCAGTCGATGTTGGCCAGCTGAATTACAAATTCCAACATAAAGCGGCAGTTTTTATGTGCTTTAAGTTATTTGGGAGCTGATATCGTCTCAGAGGTACATCTCCCTACCAGTCTCTTTTGCGTCGCATTGGGAGGTCACGCTTGCCTGCGGCCTATTGAACGTGCGTCGCCGGCAAGTCCTGTCATGATGGTGTGGTTCCGTGCTAGCCTTCCTATTCTAGCAGTGTCAACATAATGTTCTTCACAATCTGGTATCAACCAATGAACGTCTTTTCCGTATTGGTCTATGTGCGATGAACCACAGCAGGAACTGTCTCCAAACTGCTACCTTAAAACATAAGGTTGTCTCTTGCGGTCGAGAACTCTGCGTATAGGTAATAGGGCAACTAGCTTCTCTCACCGGACAGATAGAAACTGCCTTTTCGGCTCTTTTTCTACTACGTCGCGACTCTTTGTTTTTCCCGTGAACGGAAAGCATTACAATTATAAGGCTCTTAGGCCATTAATTCACTGTATTCTGGGAGGTGAGAACGATACCATTCCTCGCACCTTTTAGCAGTATATGGTTACCGCTCCCTGGAAATGGCAGCAAATGCTGTGTTATCGAACTTTAATTTCCAATGTGCTTTCTGTCGTTTTTAATTACCAGAGGATTGGATAATTTAGACGTATGGCGCTATAACATTTCACGAACACTTCCCAGCCTTCTGTCCTGTATGTTGTAGTAAAAATTGTTGACAGCTGTAGAGATTTTGCTTTTATACGTTTATCACATTTCATAATAACAAGAAAGAATCGCTGAGAAGGACCAATTCGTGGGCACTAGAGTCTTAGTTGATTGAAAAAAGAGATTTTAGTTTAGGTAATTAAAAAAAGTTGTTCCGCGAATGTAAAAAAAAGCGTATCACTGGTAGCCGGGGGTTCTAGGATTGAGTTCGGACTGGATCACTTTTTTCACTCTGTGTTTTAACCTGGCAAAAAAAGAAAACAGTAAGGACATCGCTCGCGATATGCGAGAAATCCAGTTAGACTCACAGTCCTCAAAAATTTTCATATGTCACCAACAAGTAGAACATCTGTATCTAATATAACTTACGTCAAATTATTCGTGTTCAGCGAATTTAATTTGATCTAATATTGAACGGCTGCCAGTCATCATAAAGGCAAATATTACGTGCCGAGTCGACTCCCCACGGTCTTATTCTCAGTAACATGAGAATACTGAATTAAACGGCAAGCATTCAGTGACGAATGAACAAGCCTATGGTATATGGATGTAGGAAGTGTGGTGTATGAAAGTTTGGGTCCGTCTACGAGGCGTCACACGCGACAGGCGGGAAATCCAGGTTCGAGTGAAAGTCCGGCACAAATTGTCATATGTCACCTAGAGGAAGAACAGCTCTACGTAATAGGAGCTGACACCAAGTTATTCCCATTCAGCGAGTTATTTCGAGGTTTGTTGATTTGTCTCTTCTTCGTAATAATTTAGATACATCACATAAAATTTCCAACTATGAATTTTCATGTTGTTTCCTTCTTTGCTTCTGGATATTATGCTTCTTTTGTCGTCAGTCTATTGACGTCGTCAAAATACTTACATCTAAGTCATGGCTACAATGTTGTCTTAACGTAATTCTTAAAAACAATCTTAGAGTACTATTCTATACAGTGCACGTCACCACGCACACCTTGGTTGCTGCCACGTTCTTCTCAATTACGGGCAGTTCCTGTCTTAAGGTGTAGAAAACTCGAAGTGGAATTCATTTAAGTAGGGCAGGAAATCTTGTATTGCTACAGGAGCAGAAGACCGCGGTAGAAAAACGAACGTTACGTTGTACAAGTATTCAGAATGAGTACAGGTCACTGGGTCTCTAACACTTGTACAACCATGTTCACCAGAAGAATGGCATAGGGATATGAACATTTCGGCCCTAGGAGAGTGAAACGTTATGCTTGGTAAGTGTAGTTACGAGCTCTACTGAGTTTATTAAAAAGTGCACGTTAACATCGTCCTGCTTATGTTTGTATCTGCCGGCCGGGGTGGCCGAGCGGTTCTAGGCGCTACAGTCTGGAACCACGCGATCGCTACGGTCGCAGGTTCGAATCCTGCCTCGGGCATGGATGTGTGTGATGTCGTTAGGTTAGTTAGGTTTAAGTAGTTCTAAGTTCTAGGGGACTGATGACCTCAGAAGTTAAGTCCCATAGTGGTCAGAGCCATTTGAACCATTTTTTGTTTGTGTCTTGTTTGTTTTGAAAGAGAGTATTTCTTTGATTTGAATACTTTTACTTTAACGCCTGTGTTGATCCTGTTGGGAATTGATGTGAAATCTCGCTGTATCGTAACAGTTATCACACGTTTCAATCAAAAGCTTTTAAAGGCCCTTTGTTTGCTTTGTCAATCAGTAATATTACCTGTAGCTTGTTCGCACTTTCATTAACAGGCGGCTCTTTTGAGGTCTTTGGGGCGTTTAATAACTCCACCAATAACTGTTTGACATGTGAGTAATTGAGCAAACACAGCTGTAACCAAACGTTTAGGCTCTGATTTCCCAAATTTCCTGAGCTTCGTGTGATATGTATGCTTTGGTTGACTAATAGCCAACATTTTGTTGTAAATCACTTCTACGTTAAGTTTTCACATATTTTATGTAGGGAAACTGACATAAGTAAGTCACTCATGCTCACGTCAGTTTCGAACCATAAATAAACTGTATTTAAATTGTGCACATGAAAATAGGTAAATGTGCACACAGACATGAAAGTAAATTAAATGCTGATCATGTTTGGTTTTTCTTTGGAGCCACATTTATTTAACGTTCCGGTACATAACTCACTTGAACACAAAACAGTAAGGATATTTTTCAGATTTGAACTAACCACATATTTAACTTTCATGCTTTAATAAACAAGAAAAAGAGTAGAGAATCTGTAGTTGCTTTTTGTAAGTACACTGCCGAAGAGGAACAGGAAACTGAATGAAGCGTCACAGGTTGAGATCGTATGTGATGTTGTCTCAGTTATTGCAAAATCAGTCAAATTTACAAAGAGCTTAGTGATATGGGCTCACTTATCAGCATGACAATGTACCCCCTATGACCAGCATGCACACAAGGATTCGATCCGGAAGGAAGGGTGCCATTAAGCTGTTGCATGATCCCTCTGAGGCAAGTTGGCCCACAACTGTTGTGACTGGTACTTCATATTGTGGCGTTTCTGGCACATTTTCGCCCACGTTACATTTTTATTTTACTTTACTTGCTATCATTTGGAGAAGAACTTTTTAGTAGTAGCAGGGCAGGGAGAAAATACCGTGCAACGCGTAGTGTGGCAAACGGTTTCACAGCGCGGGAACGGGCCTGTTAGCGGTGCCTATCACGCTGGATTAGTGCACAAACAGTCAGGAATCATGTAAGCGTAGGCTTCCGCGGCCGTTGTCTTCTTCAATAAAATGATTCAGGGTATCAGACCGCATCGTCATAATTTAAAATGCGCCAACGTTTCGGCCAGCGTTGCAGCTAGCCTTCATCAGGGCCTTACGTTAACTGCTAAATGAACACACTTGGTTCCTTAAATAGCTGCACGAGAAAACCGTGTCGTTATTTGATTGGCTGCAAAAGGAGGAGGAGGAGGGGTGAAAGGTATGCCTTATTGGTGTTTCCTTTATTATCTGTCATTGGCTGAAATAGCTGTTTTCTATTAGTCTTTATATTAATCCACCCCATTGGAGGAGACGGACGAATAGCGAATCAAGTAACGACACGGTTTTCTTGTGCAGCTATTTAAGGAACCAAGTGTGTTCATTTAGCAGTTAACGTAAGGCCCTGATGAAGTCTAGCTGCAACGCTGGCAGAAACGTTGGCGCATTTTAAATTCTGACGATGCGGTCTGATACCCTGAAGAATTTTATTGGAGTCAGGAATCACATAATGAGCCTGCTGCACAATAATATTATGTTGTTAGTTAATACTTATTATTTGAACAGTGCTTTGCTCCTCCAACATTAGTTGCACTGATAATAATAATAATAATAATTTAATAAAGTCATTAACTTAAGTAAAAAATAAATGAGAGAAACATTTTAAATTAGTCACTATTGGTGGAAGCTGGGGGACCGATCAGAAGTGCACGCTGATTAACCGGAAGCCGAAATGTTATGGTCAGTAACGGCTGTTGCGTGAGAGCACAAGAGAACTTGAACACCCTAACTTTTGCCCCCTTTCTGAATGCTGTTAAACATAATGTAGATGAGATAATATGGAATATATGGCGCTAAATCTACAGCGCTGTGCCACATTGCTACTCCTTGCGACTTCGTGAAATATGGCATCAGGGTCGTGAGCACACCTTCAGATCTGCACGTTTTAAGGAGCTTTTGCGCATGCGCAATTCGAGTTACATAATTGCCTCACGGGTCAAATACGTACGGATCTGATAAACAATATGCACGGTTCACGATGTGCACAGCTAGCCCTAACCACTCAGCTAGAAGTTTGCATCAGTGCCACTTGGTGGTAGCACACTGCAGCAGACATTTATCCCTGTTCAGTGCCCATGAATCCAGCTAGACGATAGAACACTCCTAAGATATGCCACTGCAGTCACTACATAGCAAATTTAGATCGGGCATCAATACATGTTATAGTTATACTGACGAAAAATCTATTTTGTGGGGTTATGAATGAGATAGAATACACAAGGTGAGTCTCGTAACTATTGCCACCTAGAGTAACTCGAAAGTATGATAGTAGCTGAAAAGTTTATGGGACAAATGTTGAATGAGACAACGGATGCCATAGTATGACGCTGGTTCTTTGCTGGTAATTGGGGTCGCGTTAGAGATATGAAGGGCAACTTGTTGTTTTTAAATAGGATGCTATAGTTTGGTACTTATTTTCTGATAGTGCTTATCGAGACGAATCCAATGATGTGTCTCCGAAGGTCACAAAGGTGGCACGAACGTCCATTTACAGTAGGTGTTGGAAGTGACGACCATTGGTATCAACGCAGTGATGCAATCTTCTTATCATGGATTGAATGGTATTCCTTATCTGATCCGCACTTATCGAAGCACATGCTCTGACAATTCTCTCTTGCATATCTTCAGATGTAATTGGCACGTCATTATAACAACGTCTTTTACGAATCCACACAAGAAAAACATCCAGAGGTGACAAGTCTGGCGAACTAGCCGACCACGAGGCATCTCCTCCGCGTCAAATCCAACGATTTGGAAGTATGTCTACGCAACTCATTTCCTGGCATATTCTGTTCCTTGTTCCTAAAGGTATTTCTTCCAATAATAACCTAATGTTTCTTGCAGGAGTATGGTGTGCTTCCTACCATTAAGATATCCTTCGATGAAATACTGGTCTATAATTCTGTCCTTTAGAATCCAATATCATACACTCACCGACCACCGTTTTTTGTGTTCAACTTGCCGCAGCCAACATGACTTTTCAGTCGCCCAATAATGCAAGTTACGCAAATTAACATTTCTATGGTTCGTGAATATAGTCTCGTCAATAAATAAAATCAAATTAATAAACGTGTCATCCCTCTGAATCTGAAGTTAAGCCCATTGGCAGAATTCTGTGCGACGCATACAATCCGTACCAGTTCAAATGGTTCAAATGGCTCTGAGCACTATGGTTCTTAACATCTGAGGTCATCAGTCCCCTAGAACTTAGAACTACTTAAACCTAGCTAACCTAAGGACATAACACACATCCATGCCCGAGGCAGGATTCGAACCTGCGACCGTAGCAGCAGCGCGGTTCCAGACTGAAGCGCCTAGAACCGCTCGATCACAACTGCCATCCCGTACCAGTTATTTCTTGGTGGAAACTGATATGGTAAGAATGATATTTATGGCGATGCAGAACACGAACAATACTTCTCTGACTCATGCCACATTCCGTTGCCATTTGACTTGAACTAACACAAGGATCTAGAACCCCAGTGACAAGAGTACCAGTTTCCATTGTCTCGTTAGTAACTTTCCTTTGTCGCATATGTTTCCGATGCGTTAAGGGTCCCGTTGTTCTCAATTTATCATACACATATTTAAAAGTACGACGTGTAGGGTCAGTACGTTCAGGATGCCTCTCGGCGTATAAGTCTCTAGCTCTCACTGAATGTCGTTGTCATTCTCCGTAAATGATATGCATATGGACTTGTTCTTCGAAGGAATAAATCATTCACACTCTCTTCATTCGAACATACTGGACTTAACGTTCATATTAGAGTTGTTTTGCGAAACCGCCGAATGGTGTTTACATGTTAATGGCATCAGAATGAGATTTTCACTCTGCAGCGGAGTTTGCGCTGATATGAAACTTCCTGGCAGATTAAAACTGTGTGCCGGACCGAGACTGGAAAAATCCCTCAGGCTGTGGCTAAGCCATGTCTCCGCAGTATCCTTTCTTTCAGGAGTGGTAGTTCTGCAAGGTTCGCAGGACAGCTTCTGTAAAATTTGAAGGTAGGAGCCGAGGTACTGGCGGAAGTAAAGCTGAGAGGACGGGCCGTGAGTCGTGCTTGGGTGGCTCAGTTGGTAGAGCACTTGCCAGCGAAAGGCAAAGGCAGCGAGTTCGAGTCTCGGTCGGGCACACAGTTTTTATATGCCAGGAAGTTTCATGTCAATGGCATGTCAGATGGATATGCCGTATTCGGTGAATATTTACTATCTGCACGATATACGAGAGAAAACTGTCAGAGCATGTGCTTCGATAAGTTCCGATGTAATAAGGAATACCACTTAGTCCATGATAAGAAGATTGCAGCACTGCATTGATACCAATGGTCTTCTCTTCGATCACCTTCTGTAAATCGACGTTCATGCCACCTTTGCGACTTTCGTTAATCTTCAAATACCTTACTGTTACACTTCATTGGATTCCTTTCGATAGCCGCTATCAGAAAATAAGTACCAAACTAAAGCATCCCATTAAAAAAAAAAAAGGAAAAGAAAAGTTGACCTTCATATCTCTAACACGACCCCACCTAGCAACAAAAAACCAACGTCATATTATGACCCCTGTTGTCCCATGCATCTTTTGTCCCACAAACTTTTCTGCTACTATCATACTTTCGGAGTTATTCTAAGTGGTAATAGTGACTCACCCTTTATTAAGTTTTGGATTTTGTCATACAATAAATCATCTGGGGCCCTGAGAACCATGAAGTACTCATGCATCGTCGTCGATTATGAGACTGTAGCATTTATTCATGTTTCTGATGTCTGTTGATCCTATGGTGGGTCGGGTTAATAAGGGCTGTAGCCCCACAATCACGAGAAGCTGTCTCACTGGTTTCTTTGATATTGAGGCTGAACTTGGAATCGATGACGGTGTGCATTTGGCCCTTATGGTTCTCAGCGCTTGATTTCTATCCACAAATGATCACGCTGGTAGACAGTACTACATGAGTTTAATCATTTCCACAAACAGCAGTTTGTGTTTGGAGTTGGTTGTTTATTGTGCAGGAATCTGGTTTCGTGTGTAGTGTCAACACGAAATCTGCTGAATCTGTTTTAAGTGGTACCACAAAAGAAAATTACCAGGAAAAAAGCACGAAAACTCCCACTTACACGAGAACGCGAAACGGACAGTAACGAAAGCTCGCACGTTATTTCGTTCTTGCCACAAACTGAACCTAATTATGTACAAAATAACAAAATCACTCAAAACAATTCTTTCATTCGTTCAGACGAGCTATGCAAATTATTAATATATTATTATCATTATTATTGAGAATGGCTGTATTGAAAATATGTTGACAAGCACATGTCATATTTATATGAATCTGAAAACTTGTGAACACTCAGAATGTATGCTCACGAGCCGCCACTGCTTATCGTAACACTCTGCGAGTCCCTAAGCGTTTATGAGGAAGGCGGAATACATTGGGACAGTCAAGTGGAATATGAGGCTAATAATTATTCGTTGCAGTTAACAGTCACCAGTTCGAATGGAACAAATCACTAAAAGGTTTATATCAGGTATTAACAAATGCAATATGTTCTTTGGACAGTATAGTGTAACGAATTACAATTTGTTTTGTTTTAGAACTCTAGTGTCTATCTGTTTAAACTCAATACAGCGAAGCCGGCCGCCGTGGACATCACACACATCCATGCCCAAGGCAGGATTAGAACCTGCGACCGTAGTGGTAGCGAGGTTCGAGACTGACGCACCTGGAACCACTCGGCCACAGCGGCCGGCTTAAGCTAATATTGTTAACAAGAAATGACATTAAGGAATATATATATTGAGAGGCCAATGTCAAAATACCCAGACTCGTGAACAGGGGTCGACAACAGTTTCCTGAACTTACACCATTTAATCTCCAAACCGCCCGTTTCTGAGCCAAATATATGCTTTTAGAATGGGAAGAGTTACCCCATAGTATAATACAATACGACATAGGCGAATGAAAATAAGCGAAGTAGACTAATTTTCATGTCGAGTGATCACTCACTTGTGATACCGTTCGAATGGTAAAAGTGGCAGTATTAAGTCTTTGAACAAGATCCTGAACTTGGGCTTTCCACGACAGCTTACTATCTATCTGAACACCTAGAAATTTGAACAGTTTCACTAATCATATGCCCGTTCTGTGAAATTAAGACGTCAGGTTTCGTTGAACTGTGTTAGAAACTTTAAAAACTGAATCTTATTGTAATTTAGCATTAGTTTATTTTCTACAAGCCATGAACTTAGGTCATGTACTGCACTATCTGAAACCGATCCAATGTTGTACACAACATCCTTTACTACCAAGCTTGTGACATCAACAAACAGAAATATTTTAGAGTTACCTGTAATACTACCCCACTAATCGGTACCCCACTCAGACCACACATCACAGCTGTTATCAACATAGTGAATAACGACCATTTGTTGCCTTTTGCTGAAGTAAGAGGTGAACCAATTGTGAGCTACTCCCCATATTCCGTAATGGTCCAACTTATGGAGCAACATTTTGTGAACCATACAATCATATGCCTTAGTTAAATCAAAAAAATATGCCACGCGTTCGAAACCTTTTGTTTATCCCGTCGAGTACCTCACAGAGGAATGAGAATATAGCATTTTCAGTTGATAAACGACTTCTAAAGGCGAACTTGTCATTTTAGAGCAAATCATTTGATGTGAAATAATCAATTGTCCTTACATACACAGCCATTTCAATAATTTTTGCAAACATTGATGACATAGAAATAGGTCTAAAATTATCTTCATTATCGCTTTCTCCATTTTTATAAAGCGGCTTTACTGTTGAGTACTTTAATCCCTCAGGAAACTGACCATTCCTAAAGGAAAAATTATAAATATGGCTAAATACAGGGCTAACATGTATATCACAGTACTTTAATATTCTGCTAAGCACTTCATCATAACCATGAGAGCCCTTAGTCTTCATTGATTTAATTATTGACTCAATATCCATCTTGTCTGTATCACAGGGGAGTATTTCAGACATGAATCTCGGAAAGGCATTACCTAAGAAAGTTATATGTTTTCCCGTAGAAACTAAATTATTATTCCGCTCACCAGCAATGCTCAGAAAATGATTGTTAAATACTGTACATATATCTGATTTATGAGTAGAAGAAATATATTTACTACGAACTGACTAGACATCGTCGACCTTGTGCTGCTGACCAGACACTATGCTCACAACTGACCATATGGTTTTAATTTTATCCTTTGAATTAGCTATTTTATTTGTGTGCCACATACTCTATGCCTTCCAAATAACGGTTTTAAACACCTTGAAATAATGTTTGTAATGGGCTACTGTAGCTTGATTGTGACTACTTCGAAGACACACAATAACTGCAAGGTGAGTAGTGTTTTACAGTATTTATCAAAATACTGCTGAACAAAGACTGATTGTCTCTATCTCTGAATAGAAGGGCTGTAATAGCGGAATTTCAGTGAATGCCGGGAACAAGTCATTGCTGGGTGCTTATCTATTGTAGGGTAGGCAAAGTGACCTCTCATTACTAGTGAAATAGTTCACTATGATGGTGATTGATTAGTTAAGACAAGTGGTCGATAGCAAACCGAGTGGCAGGGATACTTCTAAGTAATTATTGAAAGCATGTGACATTCTGATAGGGCATTTTGGTACGACACCTCACTGAGTAAATGTTTTTGTTAGAGCACTGTATTGATTTAAGAATGTGTATCTTGCTACTACAGCAAACCATTCCTGTCAGGTTCTTGAGAGCTACCAGTCTCTCTAACCTAACCCTCTCCAATTTTCTCCCTCGCCTCTCCGCTGTAAATGTTGACAACACAGTAAAATAAATACACTATGTTGCTGACGTTTTGATTGCGCCATGCGGAGTTAGGGAACCTCTGTTGACAAGCAACATTCGGTTTCGGATAAAGGTCTTTGCAGTTCTACTCCATGATTTACAGACTTCAATAATATTTATCTATGTAGCTGTTGCAACATTTTCTAATACCATCTACCGCCCTTCATTAGATAGATCACTCAGGCTTATTTATTGGAATCCAGAAAGAAACCTCCTTGGGTCTTCTGCCAACCATCCACGTGACTAAATGTGCTCATCACTTTCAGTTCGATTCCGTCGGATCATAAACTCACTAAAATGGTTTTGGCAAGCAAATTCTCATTTTTATTGAGGTTAGGTGAAACAGGTATCCAATACAAGGAACCTGAGTAAGATGTGAGACGAAAAGCCCAATTCTAGTATGTGATAATGGATGTTAATGTGTTTTGAGCTGGTAGCCTCTCTCCATTTCCAGCAGTACTCATCATGCCAGTGCTGTGTATGCGCATGTAAAGCGTTGTGTTCCCTTCGCAGCATTGTAATGGGCCTAGAAAAGAGGCAGGAGCCCGGCCCCATTTTCCCTCAGCTTGCAAAGAGAACAACCTTTCCATTGGAATTTATGCAATTCTCGTCTCTCACCAGGCGTTCGGTAAAGAAAGAATTTCTTTTGCAGACAGCAATTGAGGAAACAATGCAGAACCCGGTCGGCAGCCCGGACGTGGACTAAAATGAAATAAAGAAAGGGGGAAACGAGCTGCAGCGCCGGAAGAGCGAGTACAGAAAGGACGCCTGCGCAATTTCCTGACGAGGAAACGCCGCCTCGGAAGGAAATGTTCTGATGGTGATTGGGCTGCGCGCAGCGGCTCGCGGCACTCGTGTTGGCGGCCGGGCTGAAGGTCGCGAGCGGGAACTTTAATCAGCGCTCGACTGCCTTCTTCCGGTCCTACTGGCAAAGTATTTATTCACCAATAGCGGCACTCCTTGTCGCTTTGCATGACTGAATTCCTAACCTTCGACAGTGCGCATCGATATGAGTAACTACTTGTCAGACAAGTTTCTCAGCGATTTTGGAAGAACGTGTTGACAGACGGACAGAAACTTCTTCTGGAGACTTTAAATCAGTAAAAAAATTAGTACTTTGCCACATGTAGTATTCATAATAGTTACTTAAGTCCATTATGTCAATATAGTCACTGCTGTGTGTTCTTTACAACTATAGTCCTTTTTAAAGTTCTTGCCATTTGACAGCTATCAAACTGGACCCCCTGCTGTCAGTAACAAAGTGTCGGCTGCCACTGTGTAGCCGCATCAGCTGCTTAAAATTCGTGTCTGCCGGTGATCATGGAGGAAACTTTTCCGACCCCGGAACCTTCTGTTTCAAGAGAATACCTAACTTCGACCGTAATTAATATTAACAGCATTTTGTGGCGTGTTTAGCTTTATTGAGATCTAAACCATAAGTGAAGTTATGACTTGCTACGTGGTTATTGTATGGCACAGAAACTTTCAACTTTATACGTTACACGTTAAATACTGATAAGAGAACACCATCGAACTTTTACGAAGCTTCTACATAAAAAGAAATAACCATGCGATATGCAGTTGTAGAGCATAGCATGATAATTAATGTAAAAGAGTACTACAATTACTTTAATAGTTTGCAAGATGACATGTGAAAACTCTGAAACTGTTTTCTGGAGAGTAAACTTTCGCATGTTTCCAAGATGTTGACGTAACTGTTGCGCTAATTAATGTACTAAAGTAGAATCCGTAGTACGATTGGAATTGTTCTTTGATTTACGGCTGCAGTTCATTCTATACTTCATACTTTCTGTTTGTTTCATGGAGCCGGCTGGAGTGGCCGAGCGGTTCTAGGCGCTACAGTCTGGACCCGCGCGACCGCTACGTTCGCAGGTTCGAATCCTGCCTCAGAAATGGATGCGTGTGATGTCCTTAGGTTAGTTAGGTTTAAGTAGTTCTAAGTTCTAGGGGACTGATGACCACAGCAGTTAAGTCCCATAGTGCTCAGAGCCATTTGAACCATTTGTTTCAGGGAAAAGTGAGTGAGCAAGAATCACGTTGTCAACATAACTTATAAGGGGGACGTTTATTGTTGCACCACACACATTCTCTATACTGATATCAGAAGAATTTTCTATTGATATTTTTTTCAGAATGTTGGATCTTATTTACACTTTGTGCCATAGGTGACAGAAATCTGTCAAGCCCACACGACAGAAGACTGAACGCTCTGTAAAATTATCCTGACAAATACCCTCTACTACTCTTTAAATTTATCTGAGTCTAAGTTAAAAATGAAACTTTAAATTCTCATTTGCTGTGCGTGATTTAGAGAGTGATACAAGGGCGCAGTGCACTTTGTTTCTTACTTTTACAAAAATCGATACACAAAACATTAGATAGTTTTTGTTTTCTATTTTTTTTTCTTTTTTCTAAATTTCATATTTTGTTCAGAACGCGTTAAAAGAGTATTTAAATATCTATTGTATTACACTATCATTAAGAGTATTTGTATCAAGAGAAAGTAAATGAGGCATCGGTTAAGGAGTTAATGTTTAGTTTTTACCTTATATTTTTAAGAAGTGCTAGAGAAAACTTGTCTGCTGGTTTTTTATTTATTACTCTGATAACTTTCAAGCAATTAGATCATTTCCAGAATGATTTTTCATTCTGCAGCACAGTGTGCGTTGATTTGAACCATACTGGCAAGTTAACCTGTGTCAGGATTAGAAAGTGATACTTTTTTTCGTTGACAGTCGCTCTACTGACTGACAAATTCTAAAAAGAATCACGACCCACCCTACCAACTTTACTTCCGCCAGTATCGCACCCCCTACCTTCCAAATTTATCAAAAGTTCTCCATACCTTGCAGAACAAGCACTCCAGCCACAGTCTGGGGTTTCCGCAATTGATTTTCACTCGGAACAGATTTGAAACTTCCAGGAAGATTAGGACGGTATACGGACAGGGGCTGGAAACTGGGACTTTTGTCTTTCCTTGGCAACTGCACTTGTAATTGAGATATAAAACTAACGACCCGTCCTCACAGCTCTACTTCCACCAGTATTTGACCCTCTTACCTTCCAAATTTACAAGTTTATTCCAGAAATTTTACTCCTGCAGAGTATGCTGGAGATCTTCTGTGAAGTCTGGAAGACGGGAGATGACGTACCGGCGGAAATAAAGCTATGAGGCTGGATTGTGAGTCGTACTTAGATAACTCAGGCGGTAGAGTGGTTCAGAGGTCGAGTCCAGGATTGGCACGCAGTTTTAATATTCCAGTAAGTTTTAGTTAAATATATTGGTGTTAAACTAGGTGTCACGCAAGTGAATTTAATACTCAGTTCCTCAAATCAATGATTAAACTTGTCACAATAACCTTGATAACTCTGAAGCAATTAATCCTCTTTTTGTGAAACTAGACGCTACAGACGTCAATATAATACCCCATTTGTCCATTTATCACTCTTCACCTGGTTATTAAAAATCGGAAAATATCCGTTGTGTAATTTGTAAAATGTCTTACTAATTACTCCGCTTTATTTGACCAAAGCAGAACAGATTTTTGACTATCTTAGAAATACTGTAATTATGCACAACATACGTGATTTTTAGATTTTGTACATGATTTTTGTAGGAGATAAAGAATTTATAGCAAATATGGTCATGAAAATATAGCACTGTCACTTCAGCTGGTAACATACGAAATATTAACAAAAAGATCATAATCGAAAGAAATCCAAACAAAACACTTACATGTTATCCGATTGCCTTTAAATCGATAAGTTACCATACACTTAAACATATGACCATAAATCGACTGGTATCTGTTGATTACAAATTCATACACAATGGTAAGAAGAGGTGGGTTAGGGAGGTTGCGCCAATTGTGGTCATAGGGAAGCTGAACAGGAACAGAAATGACTAGCGAACAAGGTAACACCACAAACAGAGGATTTACTAAACTTGTGTATCTCTGAGTGTACGAAGACTCGTTACAAATAATGCAGCAAGACAAAGAGACTAACAATCTCAGTGTCAACAAAGATGGGACTCTTAGTACTGAAGCATTACTGATGGAGTGGGAACAGCGACAAGGTTTCGTCTGATTAGCATTATGTAGGAAAGTGGATCCAGAAGCAAGTGGGTTGTGTGTCTTCCACCAGCCATCCTACATTCCAGTGGCAGAGGGCGCTCTTGGTACTGACCCAGTAGGGGCATGACTCAGGGTGGGTGTACCATCGGGTCTACCAGATCCCACATGACCACTATTGGAATCTGTCAGAAACTTGCAATGTTGTTGCGAAGTTTGAGACGCGCATGGCACACTATATGTGGTATCCTGCCCGCTCGTGTCTTATGAGGTGCCCAGGAAGCTGTTTCTGTGGATGGATAAACAACACACAAGCAAATCATATTAATGGGGTTTATTAGAGTAATTGAATTAATAATACTTAACTTTGATTTACAAGGACGTGTTGCAAGCAGTTGGCGACATGCAAATAGTCAGTGTCCTTCAATGTATACAGTTTCCCTGAGAGTAAATTTACGACTGCATAAATCACGTTTTGTCTTCTAGTGCAGCTCTTCTAGTCCTCTCTGCTAGTGCCTCTCTTCTAGTGCGGCCGAGACTAGGCGGCACGTCGCTTTTATTCTCTTCGTGTAGAGGCCGCTCCTGTCGTGGTGACGTCCTAGCCAGCGTACTATTGGCTGACATCGTCTCACAGACCTCTCTGCTGTACCATTGTTTATCTTCGTGCCGGCGCTTGTCGTTAAGCCGGAACAGTATCGATACATGATAGTACAGTATCCTTCATAGTTTCCTCAGGCATGATATTCAAGGACATAATCAAAATTATATAAGAGTTTGAAAAACACAGGAGTCTGCTGTGTATGTCACACAATTGCACTAATCTTCAATATAACAGAACTGTAAATGAATCCAAACTACGACCTATATGTACTGGTGCACTCGAGATTCCCATTTACACTGAACACGAAAATCAGGTTAACAAAATCCGATACTAATCCTACGAATACATAGAGTAGTGGGTCAGAACTTATACCCAAATAACTCTCATGAAACATGGTAGGCTATCAGTCGCGTGAGATTACGTTTGGTAATCTATTTCCGGCTGTTCAAAAGCCTACGAGATGGTGTATTAGTAAATCTACATACTCCAGTGGTCACTGTTGCATTCGGTTTTAATGACAGTGGATTACAACTTTAGAATTTTGAACTGGGAAAATTCTGGTCAACTCTGGGAATCAGGCTCGAAAGGATATACTTATAATGTTACGAGAAAGGACGCTTCCCTTTTTCTTGCTAGGTCTTACTAATTATCTAAAGTTTCTAGCTTTTTATATAGTTCTGGTTGAAACTGTAAATTCAGAAATCACCTGTGTCAGTTAAGATCTACGTGGAGTAACTGTTAACATTTGTAAAACTCAGTATGCGAAGAAACTCACTGTTTTTCCTCTAGAACATACGGTAGGTCATCGGAACTGACATGTTATCGGTATTCTACACCGTTTGCATTTTGCTGCAGAAACGTATCAGGCTTGAATGAACCAGAAACTGCAACCTCTCTATTATTTTCACTCTAAACTGGGTGATAAAAATAAAATTGGCCCGGAAAACATTTATAACACTGACGCTGAACTGATCCTTGTCAATCAACAGGAAAACTGCCCATAACAGATAATGAAGGAAACGGTGATTCTGAAGCACCAAGCCGAGCGGGATTAGCCGAGCGGTGTAGGGCGCTGAAGTCATGGATTGTGCGGCTGGTCCCGGAGGAGGTTCGAATCCTCCCTCGGGGATGGGTGTGTGTGTTTGTCCTTAGGATAATTTAGGTTATGTAGTGTGTAAGCTTGGGGACTGATGACCTTAGCAGATAAGTCCCATAAGATATCACACACATTTGAACATTTGTAAAGCGATGAAGTGAATATCAGCAACACCTCTACGTACAAGCTAATCCATTTCTGAGTGAAATCTCCGAGAACTTTATTAATTCATAATCTACTTAACTTTATTGCTTTGATGTGTGCAGAAGTAACGTACACAAAACTTCTGTGCTTTTGCCAAAAATTAATCAAAAATATTGCCATGGTATCAGAGTGCTGGCGTCATAATTGTCTAAATGATCTACTTAAGGCCACTGCTACCTGGGAGAAGCACGTGGAACTAGTAGAAAAAGTTTTGAGAAAATTTGTGAATTCACGAGTGACTGGAAAATTAAAGAAATCTAAGTTTGAGTGTCAGGAGATATAGTTCCTTCGTCATGTAATTTCTCAAATGGTAACATTCCCGCACCAGGAAGGATAGAAGCAATAGAGAACAATACAGTAAGCTTTCATCAGACAAGTGTGCACCAATGCACCAAATTCGCTTCCTTCTTTAGCCGTTTTGTGCCAGCACTGTTACTTAATAGTGATACACTTTTGGGCATACTAGAGAAAAATTCTCACTGGAGCTGGAATGATTCCTTTAAAGGCCTCTAGTGAAATCAGATATTCTATAGCACTCTGGTGTGACTACAGATTTCTGCCTAGAGATTGACACATCGACTTGCAGATTGGGCGCATGCCTTTTCCAGACTGTAGTAGTGTTAGGAAAATAAGAAGTGCGTATTATTGGGTTCGTAAGTAGAATATTATCAGGCTGTGAAAGACCATATGCAGTCACTGAGCTGGAACCTTTAGCCGTTTAAGATGTGACGGGATTGAAAAAGTTCCACTGTAGTGTGTACTGGTAACGACATAGCATCAAAGTTCTGTTGTCGTCATAATGGTGTTTGAGTATTAATGTGGTTTCCTCGATTGCAAGTTCTTTATGCAAGGATTAAAGATAATAGCTCTAACTTTCATATGCGTTCGAAGCATATTTAAAGGTCGTTGAAACCACAGCGCAGTACACTACGCAAACACAATACGACACTTCACAACACCGAAATACATACATTTAGTTGTGGTTCGAATGCTCGCTGACGGTAATCCTGACGCTAGGGATGATTTATACAGGAGGCATGGAACATCTCAACAAATACGTTTAATGTTGGTACATGTGATCCCTAACGGCAGTTTTTGATGGTAAGAACATTTACACAGAAGGACGTTAGCAGGCTAATTACAGCAGTGGCATTCACAGGAAGTGCTCAAAAGCGCATCATTTGGCCTGTGTGCGCGCAGTACATCGTCGGCCTATTGACTGTCATGTCCATTCAAAGATTCCTGGTGAATCCGCACTGATATCAGCGGTGACAGCAATTCTACCGGCGAGGTCTATCCCTGTTTCCGCAACGGTTACAGGCAGCAGCTGCATCGTAAGCCGCCATAGGAAGAAATTCAGACACTAGACTAAATAAATGGTTCAAATGGCTCTGAGCACTATGGGACTTAACGTCGGAGATCATCAGTCCCCTAGTACCACTCAAACGTAACTAACCTAAGGACATGACACACATCCATTCCCGAGGCAGGATTCGAACCTGCGACCGTAGGAATCACGCGTTTCCGGACTGAAGTGCCTAGAACCGCTCGGCCACCGCGGCCGGCAGACACCAGACACATGAGGTCAGCTGGCGAGGGTGGTCAGGCCACAGGGCCATCTCGGTCGATACATCCATTCCTGAAGGTAGAAACCTAGGCCAAGGTTTCTAATAAACCAACGCCTCGCAACTGATTGGCTAATTTCTTTTTCACTTTTTTGTGACCACAAAGCTCAATAAAGTTAAGATCTGGTGATTCTGATTGCCAGATGAGACACGACAGTTCAACTTCGTGCTCACAATAGCAGTCTCGGAGGACACGAGCTGCATGAATCGCTTGCTGACACATCTTGAAAGACGAGAATCATCACAGGAGAACAAACATTGTACCATGGGATGAACATGTTCAGCCAAAATGGGCACATAAACCTATCTAGTAATACTACTTTATCAATGACCATGTGACCCGTGGAGTAACACGATTTTGGTGCCCAAATAATCTTCGAACCCCCACCATATTTCAATCTTGGGACGCAGACTTGGCCAAAAGTCAATAACAGTGTGCAACAGGACTCATCTGGCCTAATAACTTTCTTCTATTGCTACACAGGACAGGTGTCGTGGCTTTGGTACCAGTTTTTCCTGTCATGGGCATTTCCATCATTGATGGGCTGTTTTGGAGTTCCAGCTCGCCCTTCAGTTCCCTGATATGGAGCTCCCTTCCCCTTGTGCTGATGGTTACCGAGTGCGAAAGTTCTGCTGTGACTTTTGCAGCTTTCTCCCTTTTTCTTTTTTTTCTTTTTTTTGCTCACAGTCTCCTTCGATGACCGTCTGTCACAAACACGCGACTTACAATTTCATTTGCGCTGCCACTTAGTGGATGATGTATCTCCGTTTTCACTGTATTCGGTATAAACCTTCGATACGCTGCCTCTTGTAGCACCTAACACTTCGACCACCTTGGTGACGGAAACACCCACCAACAATTTTCCCACGTGCGAATTCCCGCATAACGCACTGACCACGACCGATACTTGCAACGCATTGAGGATGCTGCAGGCGTGTCCATCATATTCAAATACAAAAGAGCAACCTGCAGGCGTAGCGGGCTTGGCTGTCATTTATGTTGAAACACGCATTTCCCGCGGTGTTTCCATACTTTTGGCCAGTCCCTATATATATGCACGCCCCTTATACTGCATATACAGCTCACCAGCTTGGCTGTCATTTATGTTGAAACACGCATTTCCCGCGGTGTTTCCATACTTTTGCCAGTCCCTATATATATGTGCACTCCCCATGTACTGCATATACAGCTCATCTGTACAAGCGCACGAGACGTTGCTAATCCACTAGCTGCAGGCATATCACTCACGACTGACCGTTTTTTGCGTCCATGCTAACTTAAAACATGCTCTCATGACATAAGTGGTTTCCCTTTCATACCAATATTAATTCCAATCAAGGTGACATTCTACACAATGACAGACAATCTTGACTGCTTTGCCACATTCCCCAACAATTAAAGTGAAAGAAAAGACAGTAAGAATTAGTGGTAAATAGGTTGAATAATATACTCACCGCCCGAGCAGGCCTCAGAGGGCCAAATGGTATCGACCGACCGCCGTGTCATCCTCAGCGATAGCCCTCACTGGTCGCGGTTATGGAGGGGCATGTGGGCGGCACACCGCCGTCGCGGCCGTTGTCAGCCTCCGTAAACGGAGCCGCTGCTACTCAGTCAAGTAGCTCTTCAAATGGCCTCGCAAGGGCTGAGTGTCCTCCACTTGCCAACAGCGCTCTGGAGAGACCGGCTGGTGTCCGACGTGCTAACCAAGCCCAACAGCACTTAACTTCCGTGATCTGTTGGGAACGGGTGTTACCACCGCCGTATGGCCGTTGCCTTGAATAGCAAAGGGGCATTCAAATGAAAACGAGACAGATGGAAAGATGTAAGTAAACTATTATTTCTAAAGCAATCGCCATATGTTTTAATGTATTTCATCCCAAAGTGAGACAAGCCGGTCAATACCATCATGGAAAAATGTTTATGGTTTCCTGTGGAATCGCGATTGTACTCAGACGTGTCCCTTTTCATCCGAAGCAAATCAGCAGCCACGAATGTCTTTATTTAGGGCTTCAAAAATATGAACTTACGTGGGGGTAGATAGGGACTATGCGGAGTCCGTGTAAGCGCTTCCCAGTCAAATTTTTGCAGTGTAGTCGAAGAGAGCTTGGCAACATATGGGCGTGTTAAATGCGACTACACTGCAGAAGTTTCGCAACCAAGTTCTTACTTTGGAGAACATTTTCAGTTTGGGTGACATTTCACGCCCTCACGGTGATGCCTGTTATCCGTACAATAGCACAAACATGTCTACAGGAAACCTGAAACGTGTACTATCTTCTTACAAAGTGCCAACTTTAGAGCAGTGGTAAGTGTAACTTAAAATTCTCTATCCTTACGTAGACACTCTGCGGCTTGTATACAGTCACTCTTGCTAAGAGTAAATATTTTCCTACATTTTTCTTAGATAAGTTGTAATAAACGTAACCATTGGCCTTTCATAGTCTTACAACCACTTACTCCCTCCTCTATGCGCGAGAAGGTTTTACATTGCAAGAAATAACCGAGAAGAATATTCTTGCTGTAGAAAACTAATGCTGTGACAGATTGAGATAAATATGAAACTGACTGTCTTTTATAGAAACAAACTGAGTAGGCTGGGACGAGTGTAAATAATTTTTAAGTTTTAAATGATTATGTACTCGCAAGATACAGAGGAAAAATACATGTAAAGGTGGGAAAAAGATACTTGTTAAGCTAGAAGCATGAAAAATACTTGAAAAAAATTAAGACTAGGGAAATGTGCCTTACGATACCAAGCGACAAATTCCGCATAATAAATAATGTAGATACTTTGACAAACACGAAACGGGCAATTGTTTACGGGAGGTTTGTAAACTTACGGTTGCCTGTGGGATACTCAAACAATATCGTGTCCTCATTTACGTACATGACCTTAAATTTTTTCACATTGAGGGCCAACTTGACACAAAGCGGTGATATGCAATATATACCAAAACATGTACCCCAACACTTTTATAATAATTAAACCTTCGTGTGTAAGAGAGATCCAAATATACTTTTATCACTCGTGGTCCATATAAAAACATGTAGAACAGTCCGTCGTTCATGAAGTATTAATTACAGACATGTTATAACGATGTCGCCTCAGAAATTCACAACACAATAGAAATGTCCTTACTACCTTACTGCATGTGTGTGCACTCGACATATCATGGTCTATCGTACACTTCCAAACACCACCCAAATGATTTTGCAATATTCTTTGCAAGACTGATGAAACGTCTCTCCTAAATAAACACTGATGCTTGACCTTAAGATTATTTGTGGCTCCAGTTATACTAATAAAAATCTAGAGAATTGACGTCAGTCAAGTGAGTCCTTGACCTGCTCATCACTTACCCTCCATCAGTCATTGGAGATACCAGCTAGAAGTGCATCTGGACCAACTTAGTAGAAATGTGCTGTAATTGCACAATGCATAAGCTACGTGCTGCCTCTTATTGGAAAGGGTAAGTACTGCTGCAATTCTGCTCTGATGAAGTTGACTTACATGGTACAAGTATGACCTGTTGAGTGAATATGAGTATAAATCCATCAGTCTTTCCAGTCTGTACATTCAATTCCTACTGGTATGATACGTTCAAATCTATCCTTAAAAGTTTATAAACGCTAAATGTAAATATGCCTCCACTACAAACCCAGTGATGCAGAAAAACAAAGCTTTGCCTCAGCAGAAAGTCTTTTCATTATAATATCACTCGCTTACATAACAAATTAAACTTCAATAAATAATTATAATCAAGGGTTATGAGATTTATTTATCGTAACTCACAGAACAAAATGCTTATTCACCAGCATAACATAAAAACTTATTTTAGCTTACATCTTTCACACTTGTTCCACAATGACAAAACCATTCAGTTTCTCTGTAAACTACAGCTAATACGTACTCTATAGCTTCAAAATACATGCAACGTTAATAAGGCCCTAGTATCTCTAACCACTAAAAAGCGTACCCATATAGTCAATGGTAACATTTAACAGAGGCATGCCTAGTGTTCTTTCACTTACGGAAATTCCTGCTTACTGAAGAGGGCACACTAAATTCTGCTGAAATTGTAGCACATCTTTTGTTTACTAGGCGGGGATGTCGAATCAAATCGAGGTCTGTCCGGCAGGCAAGAATCGGAAAAACTACTTGCGCCCGTCTGTTTAAAGCTTTCTAGGTCTTGAGAGAAGATGCCTCGGAAGCTGATTAAAGTAATAACTACATTTACATACAGGATTGTCCATTGATCGTGACCGGGCCAAATATTTCAAGAACTAAGCATCAAACGAAAAAACTAGAAACAACGAAACTCGTCTAGCTTGGAGGGGGAAACCAGATGGCGATATGGTTGGCCCGCTAGATGGCGCAGCCATAGGTAAACGGATATCAACTGAGATTTTAAAAATAGGAAACCCCATTTTTTCTTACATATTCTTGTAGTATGTAAAGAAATATGAATGTTTTAGTTGTACCACTTTCCTCGCTTAGTGATAGATGGCGCTGTAATAGTCACAAACGTGTAAGTACGTGGTATCACGTAACATTCCGCCAGTGCGGACGGTATTTGCTTCGTGACACATTAACCGTGTTAAAATGGACCGTTTACCAACTGTGGGAAAGTTCAATATCCTGTTGATGTATGGCTATTGTGATCAAAATTCCCAAACGGCGTGTGCTATGTATGCTGTTCGGTATCATGAACGACATCATTCAAGTGTCCGGACCGTTCGCCGGATAGTTACGCTATTTAAGGAAACAGGAAGTGTTCAGCAACGTGTGAAACGTCAACCGCGACCTGCAACAAATGATGATGCCCAAGTAAATGTTTTAGCTGCTGTCGCGGCTGATCCGCACATCAGTAGCACGCAAATTGCGCTACAATCGGAAATCTCAAAAACGTCGGTGTTGAGGATGCTACATCAACATCGATTGCACCCGTACCATTTTTCTATGCACCAGGAATTGCATGACGACGACTCCGAACGTCGTGTACACTTCTGCCACTGGGCAAAAGACAAATTACGGGACGATGACAGATTTTTTGCACGCATTCTATTTAGCGATGAAGCGTCATTGACAAACAGCGGTAACGTAAACCGGCAAAATATGCACTACTGCGCAACGGAAAATCCACGATGGCTGCGACAAGTGACATCAGCGACCTTGGCGGGTTAATGTACGGTGCGGCATTATGGGAGCGAGGATAATTGGCCCCCATTTTATCGATGGCAATCTAAATGGTGCAATGTATGCTGATTTCCTACGTAATGTTCTATCGATCTTACTACAAGATGTTTCACTGCATGACAAAATGGCGATACTTCCAACATGATGGATTTCCGGCACATAGCTCGCGTGCGGTAGAAGCGGTATTGAATGGTATATTTCAGGACAGGTGGATTGGTCGTCGAAGTGTTCAGCACGTTAACTGGATCTGACGCCCCCGGATTTCTTTCTGTGGGGAAAGTTGAAAGATATTTGCTATCGTGATCCACCGAAAACGCCTGACAACATGCGTCAGCGCATTGTCAATGCTTGTGCGAACATTACGGAAGGTGGACTACTCGCTGTTGAGAGGAATGTCGTTACACGTATTTCCAAATGCATTGAGGTTGACAGACATCATTTTGAGCATTTATTGCATTAATGTGGAATTTACAGGTAATCACGCTATAACAGCATGCGACCTCAGAAATAATAAGTTCACGAAGGTACATGTATAACATTGGAACAACCGAAATAAAATGTTCAAACGTACCTACGTTCTGTATTTTAATTTAAAAGCCTACATGTTACCAACTGTTCGTGTAAAATTGTGAGCCATATGTTTGTGACTATTACAGCGCCATCTATCACAAAGCGGAAAATGTGGTCCAACTAAAACATTCATATTTCCTTACGTACTACTCGAACATGGAATAAAAAATGGGGGTTCCCATTTAAAAAAACGCAGTTGATATCCGTTTGACCTATGACAGCGCCAACTAGCGGGCCAACTATAGCGCCATCTGGTTTCCCCCTACAAGCTAGACAAGTTTTGTTCTTTGTAGTTTTTTCGTTTGATGCTTATTTCATGATATATTTGGCCGGGTCACAATCCATGGGCCACCCTGTATATGGACATTTAGATTCGATCTCCATAAAAAATAGTAAGTAAATACACTTTATGTTTTGTACGTACACATTATAGTCGGAACATCATTTGATTAAAAATGATTCGGGGTGGGAGATCTAAGGATGTAGGGGCCTATGCAGGGTGATAATCTTGGTACGCAACGCTGCCACGTCTGAGAGAAACAATATTGCTGTAGCTCGACTGGGCAGTTTGACTGTATTCCCGTGTCTGTGTTCCCCCCACAAAAAAATGGCTCTGAGCACTATGGGATTTAACTTCTGAGGTCATCAGCCCCCTAGTACTAAGAACTACTTAAACCTAACTAGCCTAAGGACATCACACACATCCATACCCGAGGCAGGATTCGAACCTGCGACCGTAGCGGTCACGCGATTCCATATATTATCCTCATTCCATATTCTTTGCTCATTGGTCTGTTCATTCCAGTCAACAGAATCGGTAATTCTCCTTTACTTTCCGTGAGGATTGCAATATCATGTGGAAATCTTATCTCTGATTTACTGTCACCTTGAATACTAAACCAACTCTAGAATATTTCTTCTATTTCTGTCGTTGCTTCTTCGATGCTTCGGTTGAACAATAGGCGTGAACGATTGCTTCCTTCTCTTACAGCCACTTTAATCTGAGCGCGTCATTGTTCATCTTCCTGTCTCATTACTCTCTCTCGATCCTTGTACATATTGGACATCACCTGCAGTCCCCTCTATCTTACCACTATTATTAGCAGGGTTTCGAATATCTACCACGATTTGACATTGTCGGTAACTTTTTCTAGGTCGACAAATCCTATGAGCGTATCTTGATGTTTCTTGAGTCTTGTCTGCATTCTCAAGCGGAACTTCAGAACTGCATCTCTGAAACCTTCACATTTCCTAAAGTCAAATTGATCGTCATCTAACAGATCCGGAATTTTTTTTCCATTGTGCCGTATATTGTTCTTGCCAGCGGATTCGATCCATGAGCTGTAAAGCTGATTGTGCCGTAGTTTTGCTATCACTGAATACTGCAGATGATATTATTTCCAACGTTTGATGGTGCATCCGCAGTGACATAGATTCTACACATGGACTAGAACAGTCTATCGTTTGGCATTTCCCTAACGATGTTTGAAATTGCGATAAAATGTAATCTATATTTTCTGATTGATTTGATCTCAGATCTTCCAGAACTTTTTCAGATTCTGATTCTAATAGTGAATCTCCTGTTTTTGCCACATCGTAACTTATCTGTTCTTCTATTACAACATCAGACGACTGCTCCCCCGATAGAGGCTTTATTATACTCTTTTGACCTATTCGCTCTCCCTTCTGCGTTACTTTGTAGTTTCTATTCCACTCTTAATTTTAGTTCCCTTGCTTTCACTTTTACCTAAGGGTTTTCTCAAATTTTCTACACGCTGTCCTACTTACAGGATACATATTACGTCCTTCTCACAAACAAGCAACATTCAGATGTGATTACTGAATGACAAACCCAATCTTTCTGTGACAATTCACCTACGCCACGTGGTAGGCGCGCCCTATTTGTCGCACTTGTTCAGGCTACTGCTAATTTTAGGTGACTCTGTTTAGAGTAGGTTGCGTTTTTTGTGTTTTTTATTCTCTGTTTGATGATGATAATATGCAAGGGTCAGTACAGATTTAAAGTAATATTCGATTTTTTGAAGGAACGTTATTTTAATACTAGTTAAACTTTCTTTATTTTTTACATTTATGTATAACTAATACTATCCCGCATTCACTCTTTAATGGTTGCACGTTGGGTTATTATTATTTGTGCTAAACATTTTTAAATCTTGACTGGCAAGGTGTGGGGGAGGCGCGGCGGCGTTCGTCTCTTGGTTTGGATCTTATTTGCATTCATATTGTTTTAGTTTCCAATAAAGGCGTTCCCTGTATGTTGTTGTACATCTCTCAAGCCGGCAACTCCTACCACCATTCTTCCCTCATATAAGGATTGTAGGCAGTGTTACTACTACCAATTCTGTGCTGTTGCCCTGAAAATCTCATTATTTCCATATTGAAGAACGCCCACTGTTCGCTAGCTTGATGTTACTTGCATGTCGCCTGCAAGGTATGTTAATCTGAATTGACAACAGTATGTGTGTCTTTCAGTAATGGCATTAATGAGTGCAAATAAGTGTCAGCGCACGTGATATTGGGGTGGGATGGGTTGAAGAATGAGGGACATGCGGGTGGTTTTACACGAAGGAGGGCAGAGAAGAACGGCCGCATCACGATGTTGCAATATCTGATAGCAAAGAGCGGCGCCGCAAACACAGCGCAAATAACAGCCCGCAGTAATGGTATCTGTTTTGAGGCCATTAACAGCCGGTCGTAATTACCGTGTAATGGCTATTAGCGGCGGCGTTCGATATCTACATGGAACACAAGCTAGGAGAAATCCTTGAAAGCCTGTGGCTCCATTCGCGCGTAACGGCAAAAAAGCACAGAATCCGAATGGAAGCTGCAGGCCCACGAAAAGTCCGCAGATTAAAAAGGTAACAATAAAATATAAAAAAATGGAATGGAGGCTTGAATTGTTTTGTTACGGAATATAGCGGCGCAACTTTTATGTACGGCGGATAACAGTTGCGCATTTATTTAATGAACATTTAAAGATGACTTGTTTTGGTTTTTATCTGGAAACACAGGCAGAATAAAAGTGGAACTATTGTGCCAGATAATGGAGCTTCTAGTTTTAACCACATTAAAATGTTAAGAACTGTACTATCCAACGATGTGTGTGAGAGCCACCACATACACTGATGAGCCAAAACATTATGTTTATCCGTCTTCCGAACGAAATAAATCGCTTATTCTGTGTATCACAGATCCTACAGTTTATTGATAGATTATGGGGGTATGTGGCATTAGATGTCAATGCACAGGTCATGTAATTCGAGTAGAAAACGGGCCACTGATTTGCACACCGGCAGTAGCGCCTGATGACGACCCAGATGGGTTCCGTGAGATTTACATTAGGCTCCTCAAATCACTGTACCACGTTTCTGGGTCCTATTCACAGACAATTATACTGCTGAAACTTCCTGGCAGATTAAAACGGTGTGCCGGACCGAGACTCGAACTCGGAACCTTTGCCTTTCGCGGGCAAGTGCTCCATCACTTGCCCGCGAAAGGCAAAGGTCCCGAGTTCGAGTCTCGGTCCGGCACACCGTTTTAATCTGCCAGGAAGTTTCTTATCAGCGCACACTCCGCTGCAGAGTGAAATTCTCATTCTGGAATTATACTGCTGTGATTCGGCCGCCCGCCCTCAGCACCTCAGTTTGTCAGCGCACCTGACGATGGCGACATGTCTGATTGCCGAAATGTTGTGCCCGTTGAACACTATGAACCGGCAGTATACCGTCGGCAAGACATCAAGCATGAAGGAATGCAGATGGTTCGCCGCTGTCAACGTTTCTTTCTTTACTACCACAGGTCCCGTGCAAGCACAGGAGAATGTCTCCCGTAGCACAATACTGCTCCAAGCAGCCTGCGTCCGTGGCGAGCCGCCGTTCGCCTCAATGACGGCATTTGTGGAGACGAACATCGACCTAGTGTAGCAAAAATGTGATTTACCTGAAGAAGTGACACGTTTCCATTGATTGACGGTCGAATTCCGGTGGTCCCGTGATCCCTGCAATTGTAAGCTTGTGAACACGTAGAGTGGTCTGCTGCGGATCTTCAAATGGTTCAAATGGCTCTGAGCACTATGCAACTTAACTTCTGAGGTCATCAGTCACCTATAACTTAGAACTAATTATACCTAACTAACCTAAGGACCTCACACAAATCCATTTCCGAGGTAGGATTCTAACCTGCGACCGTACCGGTCGCTCGGTTCCAGTCTGTAGCGCCTAGAACGCTGCAAATCTCTGTGTTGAACAATGCACTGGTTACGGCGTGCTCCGAAATGCTTGTGTGTGCTTGTGCGTATTATGCTCTTTCGGTTCAAATGGTTCAAATGGCTCTGAGCACTATGGGACTCAACTGCTGAGGTCATTAGTCCCCTAGAACTTAGAACTAGTTAAACCTAACTAACCTAAGGACATCACACACATCCATGCCCGAGGCAGGATTCGAACCTGCGACCGTAGCGCTCTTGCGGTTCCAGACTGCAGCGCCTTTAACCGCACGGGCTCTTTCGGCGTAGATGCCACATTCTACCATCTAGCCTATCTTACAGAGCAGTCAAGCCTCCGAACCCGACTTTCTATGAAGAGACGTTATTTACAAGCATTTTGCGGCTGGTTCAGCTGTAGCTTCACTGTCCTTCTGTCTCTTTCCGTAGATGCTCAAGACAGTAACACGCGAACATTTGTTCAGATTCGCCATATTCGAGATACTCGTGCACATGCATTTCATAAAAATATTCTGCCCTTTGTCAAAGTCACTTGCCGGCCGCGGTGGTCTAGCGGTTCTAGGCGCGCAGTCCGGAATCGCGCGACTGCTACGGTCGCAAGTTCGAATCCTGCCTCGGGCACGGATGTGTGTGATGTCCTTAGGTTAGTTAGGTTTAAGTAGTTCTAAGTTCTAGGGGACTGATGACCTCAGATGTTAAGTCCCATAGTGCTCAGAGCCATTTGAACCATTTTTCAAAGTCACTTACCTCGATGGATTTACCCATTTGTACCTCGCATCGTATCTTCTTCGTTTACAAACTTTTGTTACCATGACACGCGACTGCAACGCTACCAAGCGCCATACAACGTCACGGTGGGCACTGATCATAATGTTTTGGCTTATCAGTGCATGTCTACAGCACGCAAAACTAACGGGCGGATTTGTTAACGGGAACATCAGGAAACCAATAGTACTAAAAGTAGCGATTGCGTAAATGGTGTACGCTATGTTGACGCTCCCACTGATAAATACTTACATACTCTTTGCCTGTTCTAGAGATATCTGGCAACGATCACTAAGATGAAAACCGGCCGTAAGAGAAATTAAAAAAAAAAAAATGCTTTCAAAGACTGAACAGAGCTCTCCAAATGTTGAACACTTTCCCCATAATTATGTCACATTCCATAGAAATGAGGTTCCCATGGGAAACAGCGCCTTACGACAACAAAACCAGTGATGAAGCAGTGCGAAAACCATTCAAGAACAGAGTTTCTCTCTTCAGTCACTGCAGAGATGCTTGTTAGAAATTATTAGCAGAAGCATAAAAAGAATCAAGTGACTCATGGAAGAAACTATAGTGGAAGACGCATTATGACTGTCATTTAAGTGGAACGGTAATGGTTGGGCATCTAACATACGGTACCTATACTTCGGTTTTCAGTAATTATTTGTGGAACCAATTAGGCTTCTCTTCAGAAATTTTACATTATCCTCTGTTAACTTTTTCATGAATCTCAGTACATTTAATGGGTACTATCTAGTTTTATTCTTGTACTGCCAGACAGTATTTGTGTATATGTATTTCATTTTGTTGCGTCATAAATAGGAAACACCTTGCTAAGTTGATTCTGCTTAGCAGCTTCTCAAGCTTTATCCCTGCAAAATTACTCACATTGTTTAAATGTTAAATAATGTATTCACAGTCACCGTTCAGGGATATTTTAATGTGCGTTGTTAAAAAGAATAAACAACGAAAAACAGAGAATAATTCCAAATTGGAAAACAATTTGACATTTAATAATTCATACTGGCAAACAGGCAACAGAAGCGAAGAATGAAATAAAGAGAAACGAGATATCAGTATTGCCTGCAAGCATGCGTCTTCTGGATCAAAAGTATGGATTAATATTAGACAAACGCAGTCCCTAAATTCGTGTCACAGCTATGGTCTATTACAGATTTTTTTTTTTTTTTTGTATGTACACTACTGGCCATTAAAATTGCTACACCACGAAGATGACGTGCTACAGACGCGAAATTTAACCGACAGGAAGAAGATGCTGTGATATGCAAATGATTAGCTTTTCAGATCATTCACACAAGGTTGGCGCCGGTGGCGACACCTACAACATGCTGACATGAGGAATGATTGCAACCGATTTCTCATACACAGACATCAGTTTACTGGCGTTGCCTGGTGAAACGTTGTTGTTATGCGTCGTGTAAGGAGGAAAAATCCGTACCATCACGTTTCCGACTTTGATAAAGGTTGGATTGTAACCTATCGCGATTCTGGTTTATCGTATCGCTGCATTGCTGCTCCCGTTGGTCGAGATCCAATGACTGTTAGCAGGATATGGAATCGGTGGATCAGGAGCGTAATACGGAACGCCGTGCTGGATCCTAACTATCTCGTATCACTAGCAGTCGAGATGACAGGCAATTTATCCGCATGACTGTAAAGGATCATGCAGCCATGTCTCGATCCCTGAGTTAATAAATGGGGACGTTGCAAGAAAACAACCATCTGTACTAACAGTTCGACGACGTTCCCAGCAGCATGGACAATCAGCTCGGAGACCATGGCTGCGGTTACCATTGACTCTGCACCACAGATAGGAGCGCCTGCGACGAACCTGAGTGCATGAATGGCAAAACATCATTTTTTCGGATGAATCCAGGTTCTGTTTACAGCATCATGAAGGTCACATCCGTGTTTGGCGACATCGAGGTGAACGCTCATTGCAAGCGTGTATTTGTCATCGCCATACTGGCGTATCACCCGGCGTGATGGTATGGGGTGACGTTGGTAACATGTCTCGGACACCTCTTGTTCGCATTGACGGTACTTTGAACACTGGACGTTACATTTCAGATGTGTTGCGACCCTTCATTCAATCCCTGCGAAACCCAACATTTCGGCAGGATAATGCAGGACCGCATGTTGCAGGTCCTGTACGGGCCTTTCTGGGTACAGGAAATGTTCCACTGACAGCACATTCTCCAGATCTCTCACCAATTGAAAACGTTAGGTCAATGGTGGCCGAGCAACTGGCTCGTCACAATACGCCAGTCACTACTCTTGATGAACTGTGGTATCGTGCAGAAGATGCATGGGCAGCCATCCAAGCTCTGTTTGACTCAATGCGCTGGCGGATCAAGGCCGTTATTACGGCCAGAGGTGGCTGTTCTGGTTACTGATTTCTCAGGATCTGTGCACCCAAATTGCGTGAAAATGTATAATATAGTTGTCCAATGAATACCCGTTTATCACCTGGATTTCTTCATGGTGTAGGAGTTTTAATGGCCAGTAGTATATATATATATATATATATATATATATATATATATATATATAAAGACATGGAAAAAACTGTTTCAACAGTATTTACATCCACAAGGATACGAGGCGAGTCGGTCCACTAGCATGATCAATATTTTAGTGACGCTTTCGGTATTTCTCTTTGAGTCGCACTTTTGACTGACAATGTTCTCGTTGCCATCGTCATCATCGTCAGTGATGATATACTCTTCCGCATTTACCTAAACTGATAATTATCGGGTTCTGAACTCCCACTTCAGATCGGTATTGTAGAACGTTTGTGGTAATCTCTTCTCTGCCCTCGTAACAGTACGAGTATACTATTACGATTACAAACTAGTGCACTAATTCTTCTAGATGCTATTGTCCCTATATATCTATACTTTCTTCCTATTCTCAATTATACGAATCTGACATCATTTTCTTTATTTACCATTAACTAAGATTATTACTCAAGAGCAGCTGAAGTACGACGACAAATGATATCTTAAAAGTACATTTTGCGAAGTTATACTCATCAATAAGCAGTGTATAGATGCGTTTTGAGAAATTACCGGACTTCTTCCTGTGCCATAATTTTATTCGTAACCCAGGAATAACCTGCAGCTACTAGCTCGTAACTACGTTGTAACTACAGAGCTTGCTGCGCCGAGGAGATCATCGCAATGCACCACAGTCACGCCTCCTCTGTCTGGAAAATAAGCCTACTTACGACACTTAGGGGATACGCCGGTAACGACCGACAAGTCACTCCCTGTCTACATTTCTCGTCGAGCAGCTCTGCTCTCCAAATTCCTACATTTTGTCTCCTCCTACCGTTTCATCTTGTGAAGAAGCATTCCAGGAACGACCCGGCCTGAAATTGGATCTTCCTGCGTATGTGTGCGCATGGGTGGGTTGGTTAAGGGTGTGGGAAGGGGAACGAACGGGTAGCCAGTGGAGATGGAAGATGAGGTGTGGGGATGGGGTAGGATGTTACGAGCGGAAGCCGGGGGACGGAGAGAGGGAAATATATGTGTGAGAGGAAAGGCTGGAGTGTGAGTGCGTGCCTGTGTGTGTGTGTGTGTGTGTGTGTGTGTGTGTAAGTGAGTGCGGACGGTAGAGTAGCAGTGACCTGCTCAGCTGACTGCCTCATGTTACACCGTGATTTCGCAGTGGAGAAGACAACTCTTCAGTGTCAGCGTTGAGAGTAGGATTAGTACAGAGCGTCAAAAGCTTTTGCCAAGCACGTACTTCAGTGCAATTCCCTGCTAGTCTTCATAACGTACATATTTTTTCTTAAGCTTTTTCATTGTTACTTTGTTTCATGATGAGCGAATTGCGAGGCAGTACCAAGTAACTTAAAAATTGGAGATAATTATGAGTTTTATATTTATTATTCTTCAGCACTTTCCTCCCTCGGATTTCTGTCCTTGTTTGTTGAGGATTACAGGGAAGGTCGATGTGAAGGATGTGGCGGCACAAGAAAACAAAAGAGATCCTACAAAAACTATTTATGGGTGTGTGCGTCTCGGGGCAACACAATGGCAGGTGCCACTGCCATGTGTTTTGCGTTTTAGGAAAATCGGCGCAGCTTATAAGCAGCAAAATTTAATACACCAGAAAAAGTTCAAATTCGAGTTGACAGATATCAGGGCGATGCTTCATGGTAGACACCAGTGGCTGCCTCCTGCTGGAACATAATGGCAAGCGACAGGTAAAATGGCTAACAGTAAGAGGGACCCATCAACGTTGTCCGAGATTATAATGACATTTGACGAATTACAGTAAGGAATCCTGTATATTATTGGTGATAACGATGTCTCTGGTCAGGATCTAGAGTACATTCTTAATTATACAGATCATTCAGAGATGTGTAAATCGACAAATCTGTTGTGCTTACTACGTTCCAGGAATGTAATGGTAAGAGCATGTACATACCATTGTGTTCCTGAAACGCATGAAATAGTAGGTCATTATTGAATGACTGCTGTCAAAGGCTTAGCGGTGTGTATGCTCATATTGCTTCATTCAGGTTTTTACAAGTAATAATAACAATACCTCCCCATGAACCATGGACCTTGCCGTTGGTGGGGAGGCTTGAGTGCCTCAGCGATACAGATGGCCGTACCGTAGGTGCAACCACAACGGAGGGGTATCTGTTGAGAGGCCAGACAAACGTGTGGTTCCTGAAGAGGGGCAGCAGCCTTTTCAGTAGTTGCAGGGGCAACAGTCTGGATGATTGACTGATCTGGCCTTGTAACATTAACCAAAACGGCCTTGCCGTGCTGGTACTGCGAACGGCTGAATGCAAGGGGAAACTACAGCCCTAATTTCTCCCGAGGACATGCAGCTTTACTGTATGATTAAATGATGATGGCGTCCTCTTGGGTAAAATATTCCGGAGGTAAAATAGTCCTCCATTCGGATCTCCGGGCGGGGACTACTCAAGAGGACGTCGTTATCAGGAGTAAGAAAACTGGCATTCTACGGATCGGAGCGTGGAATGTCAGACCCTTAATCGGGCAGGTAGGTTAGAAAATTTAAAAAGGGAAATAGATGGGTTAAAGATAGATATAGTGGGAATTAGTGAAGTTCGGTGGCAGGAGGAACAAGACTTTTGGTCAGGTGATTACAGGGTTATAAATACAAAATCAAATAGGGGTAATGCAGGAGTAGGTTTAATAATGAATAAAAAAATAGGAGTGCGGATTAGCTACTACAAACAGCATAGTGAACGCATTATTGTGGCCAAGATAGACACAAAGCCCATGCCTACTACAGTACTACAAGTTTATATGCCAACTAGCTCTGCAGATGATGAAGAAATTGATGAAATGTATGACGAGATAAAAGAAATTATTCAGGTAGTGAAGGGAGACGAAAATTTAATAGTCATGGGTGACTGGAATTCGTCAGTAGGAAAAGGGAGAGAAGGAAACATAGTAGGTGAATATGGATTGGAGAGAAGAAATGAAAGAGGAAGCCGCCTTGTAGAATTTTGCACAGAGCATAACTTAATCATAGCTAACACTTGGTTCAAGAATCATGAAAGAAGGTTGTATACCTGGAAGAATCCTGGAGGTACTAAAAGGTATCAGATAGATTACATAATGGTAAGACAGAGATTTAGGAACCAGGTTTTAAATTGTAAGACATTTCCAGGGGCAGATGTGGATTCTGACTACAATCTATTGGTTATGAACTGCAGATTGAAACTGAAGAAACTGCAAAAAGGCAGGAATTTAAGGAGATGGGACCTGGATAAACTGAAAGAACCAGAGGTTGTACAGAGTTTCAGGGAGAGCATAAGGGAACAATTGACAGGAATGGGGGAAAGAATTACAGTAGAAGAAGAATGGGTAGCTCTGAGGGATGAAGTGGTGAAGGCAGCAGAGGATCAAGTAGGTAAAAAGACGAGGGCTAACAGAAATCCTTGGGTAACAGAAGAAATATTGAATTTAATTGATGAAAGGAGAAAATATAAAAATGCAGTAAATGAAGCAGGCAAAAAGGAATACAAACGTCTCAAAAATGAGATCGACAGGAAGTGCAAAATGACTAACCAGGGATGGCTAGAGGACAAATGTAAAGATGTAGAGGCTTGTCTCACTAGGGGTAAGATTGATACTGCCTACAGGAAAATTAAAGAGACCTTTGGAGGGAAGAGAACCACTTGTATGAATATCAAGAGCTCAGATGGCAACCCAGTTCTAAGCAAAGAAGGGAAGGCAGAAAGGTGGAAGGAGTATATAGAGGGTTTATACAAGGGCGATGTACTTGAGGACAATATTATGGAAATGGAAGAGGATGTAGATGAAGATGAAATGGGAGATAAGATATTGCGTGAAGAGTTTGACAGAGCACTGAAAGACCTGAGTCGAAACAAGGCCCCGGGAGTAGACAACATTCCATTAGAACTACTGATGGCCTTGGGAGAGCCAGTCATGACAAAACTCTACCATCTGGTGAGCAAGATGTGTGAGAAAGGCGAAATACCCACAGACTTCAAGAAGAATATAATAATTCCAATCCCAAAGAAAGCAGGTGTTGACAGATGTGGAAATTACCGAACTATCAGTTTAATAAGTCACACCTGCAAAATACTAACGCGAATTCTTTACAGACGAATGGAAAAACTGGTAGAAGCTGACCTTGGGGAAGATCAGTTTGGATTCCGTAGAAATGTTGGAACACGTGAGGCAATACTAACCTTACGACTTATCTTAGAAGGAAGATTAAGGAAAGGCAAACCTACGTTTCTAGCATTAGTAGACTTAGAGAAAGCTTTTGACAACGTTAACTGGAATACTCTCTTTCAGATTCTGAAGGTGGCAGGGGTAAAATACAGGGAGCGAAAGGCTATTTACAATTTGTACAGAAACCAGATGGCAGTTATAAGAGTCGAGGGGCATGAAAGGGAAGCAGTGGTTGGGAAAGGAGTGAGAGAGGGTTGTAGCCTCTCCCCGATGTTATTCAATCTGTATATTGAGCAAACAGTAAAGGAAACAAAAGAAAAAATCGGAGTAGGTATTAAAATTCATGGAGAAGAAGTAAAAACTTTGAGGTTCGCCGATGACATTGTAATTCTGTCAGAGACAGCAAAGGACTTGGAAGAGCGGTTGAACGGAATGGACAGTGTCTTGAAAGGAGGATATAAGATGAACATCAACAAAAGCAAAACGAGGATAATATAATGTAGTCAAATTAAATCGGGTGATGCTGAGGGTATTAGATTAGGAAATGAGACACTTAAAGTAGTAAAGGAGTTTTGCTATTTGGGGACCAAAATAACTGATGATGGTCGAAGTAGAGAGGATATAAAATGTAGACTGGCAATGGCAAGGAAATCGTTTCTGAAGAAGAGAAATTTGTTAACATCGAGTATAGATTTAAGTGTCAGGAATTCGTTTCTGAAAGTATTTGTATGGAGTGTAGCCATGTATGGAAGTGAAACATGGACGATAACCAGTTTGGACAAGAAGAGAATAGAAGCTTTCGAAATGTGGTGCTACAGAAGAATGCTGAAGATAAGGTGGGTAGATCACATAACTAATGAGGAGGTATTGAATAGGATTGGGGAGAAGAGAAGTTTGTGGCACAACTTGACTAGAAGAAGGGATCGGTTGGTAGGACATGTTTTGAGGCATCAAGGGATCACAAATTTAGCGTTGGAGGGCAGTGTGGAGGGTAAAAATCGTAGAGGGAGACCAAGAGATCAATACACTAAGCAGATTCAGAAGGATGTAGGTTGCAGTAGGTACTGGGAGATGAAGAAGCTTGCACAGGATAGAGTAGCATGGAGAGCTGCATCAAACCAGTCTCAGGACTGAAGACCACAACAACAACAATAACAATAATCAAGCAGTAATAGTAACAATCGTTTTCGCTATTAAGATAATTTGCGAAGGATTCCAAATGTCCCATAATATCGAGCAGAATATGGATTGAGAGGAAATCAAAGAAAAACGAAGGTAATGAGACTTTGCGGAAATAAGAGCAGGGAAAAACTTATCATCATAATTGATGATCACGAAGTAGATAAAGTTAACAAATTCTCTTACCTAGTTGAGCAAATATTCAATGACGGACGGAGTAACGAAGACGTAAAAAGCAGACTAGCACTGGCCGTGAGGACATTACCGGTCAACAGAAGTCTACTGATGTGGAACATAGGTCTTAATGAAAGGAAGAAGTATCTGAGAATATATGTCCGGAGAACAGTATTGTATCGTACATTGTAGGGAAGTGAGATATGGACTTTGGGAAAACGGAAGATGAGAGAATAGCAGTATTTGAGATGTGTTGCTAAGAAAAATGTTGAAAATAAGTGGACTGACCAGGTAAGGAATGAGGCGGTTTTCCGCAAAATCGACGAGGAAAGGAATATTAGGTAAACACTGCCGATAAGAAGGGACAAGATAATAGGACATCTGTCAAGACATCAGGGAGGATCTTCCATGGTGCTAGAGGGGGCCGTAGAGGACAAAAAGGGAGACAGAGATTTGGATACACCTAGCAATAACTGAGGACGTAGGTTGCAAGTGCTTCTATGAGACGAAAAGGTTAGCACTGGTGATAAATTTGTGGGGGACCACTTCAGAAATAAATAAATAAATAAATAAATAAACGAAAACTCTCAATCCGCCACTGTCTTAGATTCCTGTCACACAGGCATGAAGGGACACAAGATCAGACGAAGAGCCCTTTTGGGAAAAGAATGAGATTGAGAGGTATCTCACAACGGAAGTTTAAGCAGAAAAGTCGCAATATAGACAAAGAATATGAACCTCGTCCTGAAAAAAATTACAAACAAATAGGATGTAAGACCTGATCATCACTGTAGTCTTAAATGTTTAGAGAAAGTAGCTGAAAAAGTGATACAAACGTTAAAACCATTTGAAACATAGCATTAAAAGAATTTATGAATTACTGTGCTGATAAGCCTCTTACGTTATTTGATTTTCTAACAGATGAGCAAAACTGAACGTACTCAGACATTACTCTCTTTAATTATTCTGATCAACACTAAACTGACACACAATATTTTTGCGTAACGCAATCTGACTTTCAAAAATCCGTACAAAAGAATGGCCCTGACCAACAACAAAATAAAAGATTCTAACTAAAATCTTAATAAGAGATTCTAACTACTGAAGGCACTAAATACTGATAGGCACAGTCAGCAAATGAAAGATTTTGATGGAGAACAAACAATGTGTTTACCTTAATAATGTTCAAAAGTCGTAATATATACATATATCAGTTCATGTATTCCAGTATTAAAAGTTTACTCTTTCTGGCGGACACACGTCCAGATCGTCCGCTCTTAACGTTCTGCCATCTCTCTCCCCACATCCACCACTGCAGGCGGCTCACCTTCAACTGTGCAACGCTACGCGCTGTTCAGATCCAGCTGCCCAACACTACAATAGCGAATATTCCAACAATGCCAACCAGCCACAGACTGCACACGGCGTAGTCAGTGATTTTCATACAGAGCGCTACGTGGCGTTACCAACATAAAAACCTAAACAGCCTACTTAGACATTCTAGGGAAATTGGTGACTTTAATATTCACATGCATCTCACTGTAAACCTAACGGATGTACGCAGGTGTAAGTTCTGAACACCTGTGATCTTTTTTCTGCTTTACACATTATGTCACGACATTTGGTGCATAGTAAGTATTATGAAATGTGGAACACCAAACACTGTTCTTACTCTCGTATTAAAATACGATGGACCCATACTCACCGAAAAGAAGAAAATTTCTGATTTCCCGTCCCTCGTAGATTATACACCTCCTACTATTCAGTGATATTTCACAGCACGAAAACCAACACGATTGGACAACGGGCGCATCTGTGACATGAGTAATAAGTGATTAAGGACTTTCAAGCAACGAGCTATAGAGTTACGTCTTCTAGTTAATCTGCGTACATTTTTTAATATGATTACCCATCATTAGGTTTTGTTGTTAACGTATATTATTTGGTAACATAATCTCATAATCTTATCTGCAGTACAGAAATGTGCTTCCGATATGTTTATTTTTGTATGTTTCGTGTGTTTAGTCCAGTTTTTTTTTTGTTTTTTTTTTTCAGTGAGGAAGCACAGATATTAAAAGCCAACCAGAACAAAAAGCATGCTAGAATAAAATTATTCAGTTTTATGGATCAATTGCAAACTTTGATCCGCTATATCTTTAAACACGGAGAGCTTTCATGTCTTAGGCACTGAAATGAATACAATAGTTGGAACAATTTATGTAGAGGCGATTATGGGAAAATTTTCGAAACTGAAGAACTACTAATGAACAAGAGAGCTGATGAAATGTGAGGAAACATCTAACAAAGGCTACTGGAGAGACCAATACAGCAAAGTTATTACCAGTTATCTTGGAAAAGATAACTTCACTGGGATGATATAAAAAGATATGTTGTAAACAATATCTTCTTCGCATATAAACTGTATGCACAAGGGTAAAAGGAGTTCGTACAACTGTTAATCTTGTATAATAGTTACCAACCAATACGCCAGTCCCATTTCTTCAAAATGATTTGCTAATTAAAAAATAATTGAAATATCAACCATGTCGTCTAAGCTCCCATATCAAAGTTCACTGATAAATGGATGAACGGCCGGCGACAGGACGCCATATAAACAAAAACCGCAATGCTCGTAGCCAATTGTGTCAATAGACGTCAGTAATACAGCTTCTTTCTCCTCTCTTCTTCTTACGTCCCATCATTGTTACCAAACCTTTCCACTGCCACCTCTTTTGCTCTTTTCCTATCATACTTTCATTCTGTTCCTCTTCTTCTTCTTTGAAAATTATACGGTGTGTCTGAGATATCATCAACAGCTTACACTTATTTACCTGATAAATTGTTGGTTTGAGTACGTCCACGTATTATTTGCTGCTGAACAGCACATGACAGAGATTAATTTGTGTACCATAGTAAAAATAGAATAATAGCATATAATCGAATTAAATCATTGTTGCTGATGGAATTAGTTTAGGAAAATGAGACACTAAAAATAGTCGATGAACTTCCCACACTGGGCAACAAAAGTGACGATTGCCGATGTAGAGTGGATATAAAATGCAGACTGGTAGTAGCAAGAAATGCGTTTCTGGAAAAGAAGAGCTGGTTTACATGGAATATAGATTTAAGTGTTAGCAATATGCCCTTGTATGGAAGTAAAACGTGGCAATAAACAGTGTTGACTCGCAGAGAATGGAAGAGTACAAAATATGGCACTACAGAATCATGCTAAAGATTATTAGTTGGGTAAATCGAATAAATATTGAGGTGTTACTGACAGAATTTAGGAAAAAATTGTGACATAAGCCAACTAAAAGAGGGGACCTGTTGATAGTACGCCTCCTGAGGCATCAGGAATCATCAGTTTGAAGTTCAGTGTTGGGATAAAAATTTTAGAGGGAGAACTAGGATCGAATACAATAAGGTGGTACCAGGGGATATAGTTTGCTTCAGTTACGCAGAAATGGGGAGAATTGTATAGGACAGACGAGCGTAGTTAGCTGCACAAATCAGACCTTGGACTAAAGACCACAACAACAATTTTTCCCTTCCAATTCTCAAGAGAAATCTTTCACTCCTGGTGTATTCACGGATTGTGCCTAATAGCATTCTTTCACAAGAACGACATCATCGCGTAGTCCTTTGCATCGTCATAACTGAGTCGTGCAACGGAGCAGTTGGTCCAAGGACTTTTTCATTCAATTATCACACCTCTGACAGTGATTTCTTAGCGAAAAACACTAAGTCGCACCGTGAGTCGGCATGTACGTTAACATGTAGGTTGCCCTATAACTGGCTGGGTGCCTAAGTCATATCTGTCGTCTCTAAAAATTAATGATGAACGTTATTTCCACATTTAAATAGTTACAAATACATATGGCTACAGAAAAACAACCTTAGCTGGTAGTTAGCATTTTAGTTTTTAATCAAATAGACACGTAAATTATATACACATCTAATTACTTCTATGTGCTTGTTAGACGTCACAGTATTAATTAACCGTCTAAAATGTTTGCAGAGCACATCAACAACGCAATGTCTATTCCAGGATTATTTTTTATCTTCGGAGAAAAATTACACCCACCCACACACAAACGCACACACACACACACACACACACACACACACACACCCACACACCCACATGCACACACAAGCTTAAACACATACATAAAAGGGAATGGCAGTTTAATCTGAGGCCATGTAATTGCTGTATCCTGGAACGGACTCTCATCCGAGGATTTTACGAAGGAGTGCTAAAAGTAATGCCTCCGAACTTTTTATCTGAAAACTATTAAAGATTTTTAGGTAAAACAAACAGTATGAACATACTTCGTCTTTATTCCTCTTGCTTACATTTAAAAAAACATTCTGTCCCTAAACGGCTTCGAATTGTAGCGTGTGACATGGTGGTGTGTAATGTAATTATGTCGGTCCATGAGAAACAGAGTACTGTAATGATGCGTGAGCGGCAGGCCATTCATGAACGCTGCAACATCTGCGACATTCCGGTGCCATGGCTTCACTGTCGTAGATCATCCTCAACACAGTCCCCACTTGGCTCCATTTGATTTTTGTTTGTTTCGAACACTTAGCCCTATCAAGGGCAAAATTTCCTTTTTAAAAGGTAGTGATGAATTATACTGTTACTTTTTCGGTCGATAATGCAACCACATTGTGGAAATGGGGTATTTTATTAAAGCAGCAGTAAACATAAAAAACCAAAGTATTATTTATGGTCTTCGCTATTTTATGTATATACGTAAAAATACATCAAAAATATACGAATATAAAATCATAAAACATTAACAAGAGTTGTTTTGTACCTCAGTTCTGCTGGTGAAAGGGTCAAAAGTATTGTCTGCAAAAAGCTACAACGCATCTGAGTGCACTAACTTACTGTGTTTAGGATCTTCATGTGCTGAAAAATGAACACCTCCTCGATGTAGCTGCCGTAGCCATATGGTCAGTCACATTCCTGAACTGCTTCCTATGCAATCATGTAGTTCTTCTCACGAATTTTCATGTACTACTTACTATTTTTGGACTGGGTGTTCATCCCATTGTCGGTTTTGAGCAAATCTTTTCAATTATCTCATTGCCATATGTCCCTAAGTTTTAGGTGTGATAGAGGTTTGGTATTCCCAGCAAGCGAGTGTTCTTATAAAGTATATAAGCATTTATTTTTGCTACATCAACGAAGTAAGAGAAAATTTTCATCCATCCATGCCCAGAAGAGAATTCAAATTCAGGAAACCTCTGGCTACATTGTAATAAATATATTTGAGTGTTATATTGACATGGATTCATTCTCTGACTAGGAAACTTCAGCTGGTATTGAGTAACTATAGGCATATTATAATTTCTAACATTTCTTCACTTTTTACCTCAACTTCCTCAAAACTCAGTTGTCTTTGGTGGTGACTGATGACTCTGGACGTTCCTGTTACGACATGGTCTTCATCTGTGTCTCTTCCATACACAAAATTGGAGACTATGTCTTCAAAACCAATCTCTTAAGAAAAGCTGTTCTGTCTCAGAAAGTTTCAAACTTGATTTTCCAACAGACATTGTGAACTAAAACTGTTTGCTAAAAATATCAAGTAAAAATTGAGGTACTATAAAAATACGAAATAACTTGAGCAGAAGTATTCGTTTGGAGATGAAACACAAAGAAGGGGATGTGATGTGGCCTACCACGGCAGTACGACGATGTCATCGATAAATGTGGCAACATTGCTTATAAGATAGTTTGGGTTCTGACGGCGCAGATCTAAACAACTTTAAACACTTTGACAAGCTGTACAGGACTCCCTATAGCCACACTTCTAAGTTCTTTACACCTGCCTCCAGTCTGATGGCAACGTAACATTTACATTTACCAATGCAGTGACGATTTTCACAGCTTTACGATATGTTTAAGTACATAAGAAACGAATTGTCCGGCTTTTAGCTTGTATACGGTTAAGTTGGCGGCAGCGATAGAGGTACAGCACAAGTGTAACAGGAAAGCGTTTCCAACATAAATGTTCGACATCATTCGACACTCACGGAAAGTGAAATAAGACTGCAAGATTCCGGGCAGTTGCAGCTAGGTACCTGTTCTCGTGTAAGCACAAGTGTCGGAACGATGATGAAGAAAAAGCAAGAAAAGAGAAGGCGGTGAAACGATGCCGGCCAATAGTGAACAAACCAGGATGTCACCACGATAGGAGCGGCATCTAGCCGAAGTGAATATAAGCCCTGCTCCTGACAGCCTCGGTGAACATTAGTGGACTGTATTCACAGGGTATTAGCACGCCATAGCAGAGAGTGCTACGAGAACAGTTATTAGTGATCCATACCCATCACTTATATGTACATTGCCTACAGCGAAGAAAATTTATGTTGCATGGCACCCATCGCTTTCGGCACCATTGTTAATTCAAGTTAAGTATTAACAACTTGCATTATTGCAATAAAACTGCTACTGTTATTTGCTTGAATTGTTGTGTAGCATTACGAGCATGCAGCATCTCTTAGCCACCCAATACGAGACAAGTGGGCAAGACCCCACATTAATTTTGGCGGCGAGAACACAACATTTTGGCGACGAGTATCCAAATGAACTATGTGCCGACGGTAAAGGAAGTTTTTTCTGGCACCTTAATTCTCTCTTGTCTTTCCTTTGCAGAGGCACTTATTGCCTTAACAGGTTCTTGTTGTTTTTGCTAATTCGTGTTTTCAGGTGCGCGTTGCAGAAAATTTCTTTGTACATATTTTTTGTCTGTTTGTTGCATTCGTGTCTTCCAACATGACCACCCCATCTATCACTCCCCCTGCTCAGTCGCCACAGCCACAAGCATTAGATCCCACACAGCTAATGCAGAAGGTTGAGTTTCATACGCATCAGATTTTCGCACTACTCAACACAGTGCAGCAGCTGCTGGCGAACGCTGCGCGCCCGATGGAAGAAGCACCGCCTACTACAGCTGCTATACCACCTTTTCGACAGTTTCATGAACAAGAAGAGGAATGGTTCGAGTGATTGCCTCAGTTGTAAGCCCATACCCTCACTCACAACGTAGCAGGTAGTGTGAAACTTCCATATCTGTTATCCACGGAAGGAAGTACAGAGTTCCGCCTCCTTCAAAAACTCTTCCCAAACGCCTCTCCGAGTGAACGTGCATGTGGTAAAGTTATATCTTCGCTAACTAACTATTATGACCAACAACTTAATGTGGTAGCAGCTGGTATCAAGTCTTTAATTGCTAAAAACAGTCGAACAAAGGTATCGTGAGTGGGTAACAGAAGTGCAGAAAATGATAAAGAAATGCATATTTAGATGTGCTTGTGGTACTTTATATTCAGACATTATATTGCGTGATGCGATCGTGTACAATGTACTTGATGCCAAACTCAGAAAACAGATTTTCAAACAGTCGGATCCCTCCTTTCAGCAGGTAGTGCAAATACTAGATCAGTACAATTCCGGTGCTTTGTCAGCTCATACATCTGAGCAGCCAGCTATTTTCCGCGTTGAGACCCTTGCTAGCAATGGCCCCATTCCGCACCGGTGACGTGCGCTAGCCACACCTAGTAAACAACACCTCGCCACGCTGTGTAAGCGGTTCGCTGAACTGGCGGCTACACAGCGAAGAGATTAAGGCTTGCCCCAGATGTTATTCATTGCACAAACGCTAAGATTGCCCCTCCTGGCAAGCTCAGTGCTACGCTTGTGGCAGGAAAAGACATTTACAATCCGTATGTTTGCAACAGAACAAACATAAGAATTCGGCCCACTCACAAAAATCTAGTCACAAGGCCCAAGTCATTTCGCAGTATATTCCAAGTCTGCAACAGGCAAGCGTGCGGTTTCTTCTGTGATACAGCAGTAAAACTAACTTTTTGTTCATTTACTTAATGATGGGAAATGTGTGATGTTTCAGTTCGACACGTGTGCCCCTGTCACATTCCTAAATCGTCACCCATATGGACTGTTAGGCTCCCCACGCCTCTCTAAAACTAGCAAGCAACTGACAGCTCATAATGGGCAAGACTTTCCCGTTCCCAGAGAACGTACTTTGTCTGACATGAATGGTTCACATTTGCGAACAGTGACCTTTACGGTGCTTCAATCACGCGAATGTGATATTTGGCCTTGATTGATCTGAATTGTTTGGCTGTCACATTCGGGACAATGTGTTGTCAGTGTCTGCATTCAATGCAGATGACAGTGTAAATAGCTTGCTAAAACAATTCCTGGAATCGTTTCCTAAAGGGTTAGGCAAAGCTTACAATTTTGTTGCACATAATACGCTGAAAGACAATGCTCAGCCGAAAATTTGGCGGGCCAGAACAGTTCTCATTGCATTATGGGCAAAGTCACGCCTGAACTTAAGGAATTGCAAGATAGCAGGGTTATTGCGCCCATATCAGCTAATCAAAGGGCAAGTCGACTAGTTTTGCTCTCCAAACCTTCAGGTCACATTCACCTCTTTATTGACTTTAAGTCTACAGTCAACCCATAAACTGTGTGTGATACTTATCCATTACCACGTCCAAAGCATCTCATGGACAAATTAGGCACTGGACGCTTTTCTTCAAAAATTAATATGTGCGACGTATACCTTCAAATACCGCGCGATGAAGAATCTCAAAAAGTATGTGTAGTAAATACTCGTTTCGGTTTGTTTAAATATTTGCGTTTGCTTTTTGGCATTAATTCCGCACCCGCCATTCCTTAGGTATTGAACAGCTGACTGCACAAGTGCCAAACTGTTAGAGCTATTTGGACAATATTGTCGTAGCAGGTCGTGCAACTGTAGTACATATTGCAAACTGACGTGTTTTGTTCCGTGTGTTATCTGATACAGGACTAAAGTGTAGACTGGACCAGTGACTTTTTTAAACCTGAGTTGCACTATCTTGGTCACCTCATAAACAGTCAAAGTGTACATCCTCTTGAGTGTGTACATCCTCTTGAGTCGCATTTGTTATCCATACGAGACTTACCAGCTGCACTATCACAGAATTGCAGTAAGTGTTAGGAAAAATGAACTATTATATTCGATTCATACCGAATGTTGCACAAATCGCAGCTCCGTTGCATCGCTTGCGTCTCAAGACAGTCGTCCACTTTGTTTGGGCAGATGAGTGCCAAGTAGCAGTGATCGATTCTTGGTTCAAGTTCACCTTGATCCTGCAAAACCTCTTGTCTTGCACGTTGTGCTTCCTCTTAAGGAATCGGTGCAGTGCTTTCGCACTGAATTGTTGATAAATAGAGAGCTATTGCTTTTGCATCAAAAGTGTTGTCCAAAGCTTAGGGTAACTATTCACAAATAGAGAAAGAGGCATTGGCTATTGTGTATGGTGTCACCAAATTCCACCACAAATTGTATGGCACAATATTCTACTTAGTAACGGATCACAAGCCTTCACAGAACTTGTTCCATCCGGAGAAACCGGTTCCTGTTCGAACGGCCCAAAAATCGCAATGATGGGCTTTGTTGTTGTTTCAATACCAGTAGGAGACCGTGTATTGATCGACAGCTCAACATGGTAATGCGGACGCGCTTTCGCGTCTTCCGATTGACACTGATAAAGATTTTGCTGCTTCTGCTGCTTCTTGCTGTCACATCGATGCTCACGATTCTGAATTGTTTCAGTCTTTTCCACTGAACTATAAGAAAATTGCTTAGGCAAGGGACGATGATCCAGATTTGAACATTCTGCTAACACACATTCGCAGATGTTGTCGTCTCTCATTGCGTAGCGTAGAGAACTGTACCCATCGACAAAGCCTCGCTGCACAAAAAGAAGCGATTCTTATTCAAAATGACAGTGGTCAGTCACGTATGTTGATCCGTAAAGGTTTGCTAAAGGAAATGTTGCAGTTAGTGCACTAAGGACACTGAGCGATTGTGGGTTTGAAACAGTTCGCACGTCGGCACTGTACTTGGCAGGGTATAGACGCCCAAACAGAACAGATAATGTCACAGCGTCATGTGCGGAAAATCAGTCCGCTCCGTCACAAAAACTCTTTGCAAGGCTTAAGTCACAATCGCCATGGCAACGTGTACACACCGACTTTGCGGGACCTTTTTGCAACATTCGTTGGTGCATTGTGGTTGACTCGTATAGCCAGTTTCCTTTTGCTGTGCCCATGAACTCGATAAAGTCACGTAGCACAATTCAGGTGCTGTCATAGATTTTTCCTCGAAGGTTTACCTGAAGTGATAGTGTCAGACAAATTACCTACTTCACGTGAAATGAATCTGAAATATTCTGTGAACGCAATGGCATTCAGCATCTAACTGGGGCATCGTTCCATCCCCAGTCAAACGGTAAAGTGGAACGTTTTGACAGAACATTCAAGCAGCAGATGGCCAAACTTACCTCCGCACACACCAGGGATCAAGCATTGCAGCTATTTCTTCCCCCATATCATTCGCACCCATGAGATGGACCATCGGCATCCGAATTACATCAAGGCCGCCGCCATCGCACACTGCTGCACCCGATCCGCCCTCGTCACCAGCCGCCGCCGAACGAAGCCTGCTATTATCGCTTCGGGCAGCATTATATTGTCTTTTACAGGGATCTTAGCGGACAGCAGGCGTTAGGCGCGACGCGAGAACGTCCGTTGGCTTGGCGCTTGCAGGTATCTTCTCTCAGATCCCGCCATTAAAATCTACTTTGCTTCTGTCATGTACACGGTGGTCTTTCAGTGTCTCTTCCCCAGATTCACGGACCCAGCGGACAGTGCGGCCACAGTAGCCGCCAGTGGGTGTCATCACGACACCACGGGAAAACCCCTCGGACACAGAGCTTTCTCCTCCTCCGCCTCCTCTCGTCCTACTGATGGAGCTGGACCCGACCACACCGCGGCAGTCGCCGCCTTCTTCACCTGGTTCATGGCAGCAGGAGGTGGACGCGTACCCTTCTGGTCGTTTTCCAGGGGTCGTTTCAGCCAGTGCGCAGGCCGCATGGCGGGGTACGGCCGGAAGCTTGACGTCCCCTGTAGCCACAGCTACGGACCGACGGTGCGCCCACACTCTTGTCTCCCCAACCGTGGTCATACTCCCTACACGACGACGGTCCGTCGCTTGGGAGTAGAGGGGGTCGGGGAGCAACGTTTTGGGGTAACCTCAAGAGCCGGAACGAAGATGAAGATGAAGAGAAGGTGGTGAAGCGACGTCGGCCAATAGCGTGCTGACCAGGACGTCACCACGACAGGAGCGGCATCTAGCCGAAGTGAATGTAAGCTCCGCTTCTGCCAGCTTCGGTGGAAATTAGTGGACAGTATTCGAAGAGTATTAGCTTGGCCTTGCAGAGAGTGCTACGAGAACAGCTACTAGTGATCCATACCAACTGCTTGTATGGACGTTGTCTACAGCGAAGAACATTTATGTTGTATATTGCTCGTCGCTTACGACACAATTGTTAATTCAAGTTAACTATTGATAATCTGCTTTATTGAAATAAAACTACTACTGTTACTTGCTTGAATTGTTGAATAGTATTCCGAGTACGCAGCATCCCTTGGGCACCCCATACGAGATGAGTGGGTAAGAAGCCACTTTCGACGACGAGGACTTAAGATTACTTGATTTCCTTCTGGACATTTTCTAGACCTTTGGAGAGTGCATATCACAATATGAGTTTTCTTTGCCTGTTCCATTACTCTGTACAGTTTACTCTGTGATATTTATAGCGCTGCTTACTTAAATGATAATTACTACCTTTGGTGTTATTTCGTGGTAAATGCATCTTCAGTCGGGAAGACTTGAATTTGCATTACTCTCATGTCTGCGCTGCAGGTCCGAAATAACCAACAAAGTTACATTGTGAACATATGGGCTGAGATAGTTTGGTGAACAGATCTTTGGACCGTGTCCTAAACCAACCAGATTACTAAGACCAATCTGCCTCATTTACTTCAGGGATGTACGTAAAATCTGAGCTACTGGGAAACATTGTTTGGGAGAAAACTATAGACCAAATACACATTAGTTCTTCTGTCGGCTCAGAAGCGTTCTTGCTACCTACGTGGTGTTCTTCCGCAGCCCCGATGGCAAGAGAGAAGCCGAAATCATGAAGTACTGGAAGGGCAGTTGACGCAGAAATCAGATCTTGGTTCTCCACCTGCCGACAGACCAGGAACATCCGTTGTCACAATACTTTTTAGGAGACTGAATTTATCTTCTGGTGCATTTGAAGATCATCCTTTATTTGCTATTGATTTCGGCGCTGAAACTCTCAGGCTCATATGTCTAAAACCAGATAGTCACGTGGGTGTTCGTGATGAGCTCCATCTTTCCCGCTAATGCTATCTGCAGCGGTAAGTTGCTTTAAAAGAAAGCGCCGTAGTGAAATACGTAGAAATCGATATTTTAAATGAGATTCCACTAAGCATTTGTGAGATAACGTGCACCAGCACATTATCATACAAATGTGTGGCACCACATGGTAGCCACATGCCCAAATTCACGGACTGGTAGAGATGCAGTTATTTCTTTGGCACACACATCACAGGTCCGTGCAGCTCTTGACAGGTTCTTATGGCGTACCATGCGTACCATGGTGTATGCTACATCTGTAATATTAGAAAAGGACCTCATCACTCGAATCCATGCCGGGACTGAAATTGTGAGTGCACCGCTGCCTTTGTTACATGTGGGTAAGATTCTACACCATCAATTAATCACTTCAATAAAGGTGGACGTTCACACTTTTAAGCACCGTTTGTAATGTTCTGCACTGTGTTAGGCATTTTCTGACTTTCTTAAAGAATATAGAACATCGAGTCATTCCTATACCCGAGTGTTCTTCTAACATCGATGCATATACGTCCGAAATAAATTGTTAATTCGCGAATGGCGGTTTTATCTTGAAAAATAATCATTTGCCACCTTGTAGAACGTCATCCAGACAGTTCCACGAACGTGGTCCATGCGTCCACTTGTGTACTTGACACTTACCGTTAATGAGTTGCGTACCCATTGTTGAAAATTAGGTAGAGTGATAAGATAAGGAATGCGGAGGTTCTGCGCAGCATCGGAGAATAAACACACATCTGGAAGACGCTAACAACAAGAACGGACAAGATGATACGACTTGTATTACGATTTCAGGGTATAACCTGGTTTGCGCCATAGAGGGTAAAGACGGTAGGGAAAGGCAGAGGGCAGAATACGTACAACAAATAATTCACGGCATAGGATGCATGTGTTCGCTGCGATGAAGAGGTTAGCGGAGGAGAGGAATTTGTGACAGGTTGCATTAAACCATAGAGAAGACTAAAGACTTAAAAAAATAAAAAAATAAGGATATAAAACACAGTCCGAAGCCGACTTGACGTCATCTTACTACACTCCTGGAAATTGAAATAAGAACACCGTGAATTCATTGTCCCAGGAAGGGGAAACTTTATTGACACATTCCTGGGGTCAGATACATCACATAATCACACTGACAGAACCACAGGCACATAGACACAGGCAACAGAGCATGCACAATGTCGGCACTAGTACAGTGTATATCCACCTTTCGCAGCAATGCAGGCTGCTATTCTCCCATGGAGACGATCGTAGAGATGCTGGATGTAGTCCTGTGGAACGGCTTGCCATGCCATTTCCACCTGGCGCCTCAGTTGGACCAGCGTTCGTGCTGGACGTGCAGACCGCGTGAGACGACGCTTCATCCAGTCCCAAACATGCTCAATGGGGGACAGATCCGGGGATCTTGCTGGCCAGGGTAGTTGACTTACACCTTCTAGAGCACGTTGGGTGGCACGGGATACATGCGGACGTGCATTGTCCTGTTGGAACAGCAAGTTCCCTTGCCGGTCTAGGAATGGTAGAACGATGGGTTCGATGACGGTTTGGATGTACTGTGCACTATTCAGTGTCCCCTCGACGATCACCAGTGGTGTACGGCCAGTGTAGGAGATCGCTCCCCACACCATGATGCCGGGTGTTAGCCCTGTGTGCCTCGGTCGTATGCAGTCCTGATTGTGGCGCTCACCTGCACGGCGCCAAACACGCATACGACCATCACTGGCACCAAGGCAGAAGCGACTCTCATCGCTGAAGACGACACGTCTCCATTCGTCCCTCCATTCACGCCTGTCGCGACACCACTGGAGGCGGGCTGCACGATGTTGGGGCGTGAGCGGAAGACGGCCTAACGGTGTACGGGACCGTAGCCCAGCTTCATGGAGACGGTTGCGAATGGTCCTCGCCGATACCCCAGGAGCAACAGTGTCCCTAATTTGCTGGGAAGTGGCGGTGCGGTCCCCTACGGCACTGCGTAGGATCCTACGGTCTTGGCGTGCATCCGTGCGTCGCTGTGGTCCGGTCCCAGGTCGACGGGCACGTGCACCTTCCGCCGACCACTGGCGACAACATCGAGGTACTGTGGAGACCTCACGCCCCACGTGTTGAGCAATTCGGCAGTACGTCCACCCGGCCTGCCGCATGCCCACTATACGCCCTCGCTCAAAGTCCGTCAACTGCACATACGGTTCACGTCCACGCTGTCGCGGCATGCTACCAGTGTTAAAGACTGCGATGGAGCTCCGTATGCCACGGCAAACTGGCTGACACTGACGGCGGCGGTGCACAAATGCTGCGCAGCTAGCGCCATTCGGCGGCCAACACCGCGGTTCCTGGTGTGTCCGCTGTGCCGTGCGTGTGATCATTGCTTGTACAGCCCTCTCGCAGTGTCCGGAGCAAGTATGGTGGGTCTGACACACCGGTGTCAATGTGTTCTTTTTTCCATTTCCAGAAGTGTAAAACTTACACGCCGCAAAGTGCCCACACCATACATAACCTCGCATGTTCACTTTGTCAGCTTTGTCACATTGTGCAAAATCAGTAAAGTTCCATGGGTAAATTAGCTTCACATTTGTGATAACTTTACAAACGAGTTAAGGCGTTAGTAATTCCACGTAAGGCACGTAAGTGAGTAAAAGCTCAGGGAAGTGAAGCTACGTTTAAAGTGTATGGGATGTGGATACGTGCTCTTAATTTTAAGCACTGGATGAATGTAGTCTGGATAATTTGTGCTGCGTTTAAGATGAAGCTTATTTTTCACGCCTCATGGTGATCTTAACACAAACGCTACATAAAATTATGAACTGATTTTTCAGTGGTGCCTTCAAATTAAAGATATTTGTAGAATGACTTCAACATCGTAATTTTAAACATTAAAATGGGAAACCATAGAAAGAAAAATTGATGCTAACGCGTGAAAATATGTGACAATAACACACTAAAGAGGATCAGATGATAACGTATGGCACGGCTTCTATCGCTGCCAAACATCTGATGGATGTCTTGTGATCAGTATAAGGGAACCCAAATAAATGATGATATCTTTATACCAGTTGTGGCTTTTTTTCTGCAAAGAAACCGCAGTTGCAGAAACATTTCTTTTGCTTTCACATTTGCTTATTAATTCTCTATTCATAACGCGGCGGTAATAGCTTTTGAGAGCAATGATAAAGTCCTGGATGGGTTTGAAGTTTCCAGCGAAAAATGCGCTGAGCAATTAGAAATGCAATCACGCGCAGGAAAGGGTCCCAAGAGCGTCGGTAATAAAACAAAAAATGCGCCTTCATTATACATTTGTAACATCATAGCAAAATAAATCAAAACTGCTCTTCAAAAGTCTCTATACTTCACTGATGAAACGTCGAATTAATTAAACGTTGTGATTACTGTTTTTTAACTTCCAGATGATAAAGCCATAAGAACTATGTTTTTCAAGTAGCTACACAGGCTGGTTCTGAGAACTTCATCAAAATCTATTCCACAACTCCTTCATAGCTTAGACAGAAACAAAAGCCGTTATTAAAAAGCAGATTACTCTGTCTGCACAGAACGGTATTCAATCACCATTTTAAAAAAAGTTTCACTATTGAGATTTCAAAGGTAGCTGTTATTTTCGTTAACGTGCAACCGAAAATGAATTCAGCGCTCACGGACGGTCTATTGGCCACAGTAAGCCGACGAAAAGTTATCAACGAAATGTCAGAATGGAATTATAGCAGCTACAACATGTGGTACTACCAATATTACTCCTTGCTTTGACGATATATGACAATGAATTTTACTGCTCCAGCTTGTAACAAGGAGACGACGTAAATCATATATGCCATGATCACTGCAAAAAGAAACAAATATATTGATCTCAATACGATACGAGCGTTATTCGGAAATTAAGATCCGATGGGTCTCGAAATGGAAACCACAGTGAAAATCCGATGAAGCGTTGCACCCATCTGTTCGGCAGTGTCTTTAGTATGCCATCCAACAGCATCACGTTGTTCTTTCATCTTTTCAGTTCTGAGCACGTAAAGGATCCAAGAAAAGAGCCTTCCGCTAAATATGGTGGCCTGCTGAGAGATTTCGCCTGATTTCATGCAACCCCACATAAAGTACGTCATGCGGTTCCTTTTTCATGTTAACACCTGGCCGCACTCTGCAGGGGCAATGAGGAGGCTCTTGTAGCATTTTCGATGGGGAGTGTTTCTACACCCACCATACTGACCGTAATTTGCTCCCCTATAGTTTCATCTCTGTTCACAACAATCCCTTGTTATGAAGACAGCATTTTGGAACAGACAACGAGCTGCCGACCAGTGTGGAGACTTAGCGGAAAGCACAGGCGGCTGCCTTTATGACGGGGACATTAGAAAGTTGGTACAACGGTGCAACTAATGTCTAGCTCGGAGCGACGACTGTGGAGGAATGTAGCTGCTAACTGTAGCTAAATGTTTCAAATCAACCAAGTTTTATTTTCACTTTGGTTTCCATTTAGTGACCGATCAGACCTTACTTCCCGAACATACCTCGTATTTTAATCAGAGATGAGAGCAAGAAATAGGAAATAATTATAATGTCCAAAGAATCTCTGGTGTGTTGCGTCAACATGTGGTTTTGGGTGAACTTTTAGTTCCTAGAAACAATGGTCCGTACGATCCTTAAATATGAGGGTATTTAAAAGAGTGAACTACCAGTAAATGATTACGACGCGCTTAAAGGCACAGTGCCTCTGTCTTTTTGTGTGACTAGCAAGGACTACTAAGTCGACTAGCTAAGAAACGGATTAACAGTAAGGACAAGTATTACTTGTCACCTTCATAGATTGTCATCCTGAAACATCTTGCCCCGTACTTCAAATCCCGTCCCGAACCTTCAACTTTTTTTTTCTTCTTTTTTATTACAATAAATGTTGACTGAATTTTGTGACAGTTGGACGAGTGAAAGGGGTTCATGAGGCAGATACGCTGGCTATTATTAAACTAAACCGTCAGAAACCAATCTGCATCTTCTATCCTACATACGTATGGAATAAATTCTCTGACAAGGAAAGTTAAGCACTCAGGTGGGTACGTTCTCTGTGTTGAGCGGAACGGCTCCAGAAAGTCAGTTCCGACGTTGCGGTTGATAATGGAAGCAAGACTGAACGAAAATGAAAACTCACACAGGATCTGACGCCCTGGAAAGAGCTTTCTACAGTGTAACGTCATAAATATGTACAAAATTCTGAGAAAATAGACGTAGACTATAGGGATGGACGGGTAGCATGAAGATGCACTAGACCTAAGAGGGAATAATAAGACTGGGAGACAAAGAACGAAGTGTTCCGAATAAAAATGATTTAAGACAGAGATGTAGTCTTCCGCCACTTTTGTTCAATGTATTAGCTGAGAGAAACAATGACGGAAATGAAAAGAATGTTCACGAGTGTGATTAAATATTGTGGTGGAAGGACATCAATGACAAGATTCTATGATTACTTTGCCATCCTCTCTGAAAGTGAAAAGGAATTACAGGATCTGTTGGGCAGTATAATGATAACATAATATGGATTCGGAATAAAGCGAAGAAAGACGAAAGGGGCTAGAAGTGACAGAAAAGAGAATTCCGAGAAACTTAACATAAGAACTGGTGACAAGAAAAAATACGAAATAAGGAATACTGATACATCGGCAGCCCATGATGGACGGAGCAAGGAGGACATAAAAAGCAGACAAGCACTATCGAAAAGGGCTTTGCTGACCAAGATAAGTCTGCTAGTATCAGACATAGACCTTAATTTGAGATAGAAATTTCTGAGAATGTATGTCTGGAACACAACAAGAAAATCGAATCATTTGAGATGTGGTGCTCCAGGATAATATTGAAAACTAGGTGCACTGATAAGGTAACGAATGAGGAGATTCTTCGCAGAATCGGCGAGGAAACTGCGGTAGCGACTGCTATCCTATCGGCCTCACTTTCTATTACGCGTACCGCCATTTGCGTCCAGGCAGTTCGTATATCCGCCACAGAGGCACGAGGGTGTGGCCACGATAGATTATGCCCCTGCCAATAAAATGCAAACATCTCCTCTCCGCAGCTCTAGCGGCTCGTGTGCTTGGGTTCGAACTCTGATGCACTGAGCCCTTTTTGTGTGTTTGCCAGTTGAATAGTATTTACAGACTTTCATAGCAGCCAGTGCTCGACGTCTTCTGAATATACACGATATTGAAGAGTGACAAATTTATAAATATCTGATACCTGTATTATATCCACATTCAGATCTTAACAAAGTTATATCTTTTTTTACTATTTGATATTAGATGCAAAATAAATTTGTATCTGAATTCTCTGTTCATGAACAGCATCTGTTCCTCGCTCCTGTATCCACTACAGAACCACACAGTGTGAAAGGAATTCATAATAGAAACGACCTTTTGGAAGACATTGACAAGAGGAAGGGAGAGGATAACAGGTTACCTGTTAAGACATTGGACCATAACTTCCGTCGTACCAGACGGAGTTATAGAGGGCAAAAACTCTAGAAGGAGGCAGAGATTGTAGCACGGCCAGCAAATAATTGAGAACGTAGGTTGCAAGTGCTACTCTGAAATGAAACGTTTGGCGCAGGAGAGAAATTAGTGACGGGCCGCATCGAACAAGTATGGGGACTGATGACTCAGTGGTTACATATGGGGTTTGAACAGTGTCAGATGGTAAATAATCACTCTGAACCACATGTGGATGATGCGTACACGTGTGTGACAGCCACATCAACACCGAGGTGACATTTGAAAAGGTCCTCAATGTGTGTTTCTGTATGGATGGCTGGTCGATTCGTGCTATATCCAGATTTTTGGAGCATTCAAATGCCACAGTGGTCTGACATTCGACTGTGTGGGAAAGTGAGGTCAGACACACTCGTCATCAACACCACAGTCAACCACATCTGACCACCACAAGCTAGGATCACGGTACTGTGCACAGAGCGCCTGCCAACCGAGAACAAGCAAGAAGGCCCTGCATAATACAGTGCCATCCTCAACCAGTATGCATAGACTAGCATCAGGAGGACTAGGGAATTTCCGTCCGATGTGTAGAGCGCGACAACACTAACGGCTTCCGTTGGAGTGCTGCAGTGATGGTAGCTGATCAGTGGCGCCCCGTAGGGTTCAGCGATGAACCGCAGTTCTGCACTGACCAGGATGATTATCGGCCACGAGTATGGTGTAGAGCTTGAGAGAGGGTCCAATGTCCTGTGCCTTGGAGAAGCTCAGCTATGTTATTCCTGGCCTGATGGTGTGGGGAGCCATCGGGTCCAGCCCCAGGTCACGGTTGGTAGTGGTCGAGGGTACTATGACATACAACGGTACATCACGGACATCCTGAGTCGTTGTATGTTACTTCTGATGCGTTTTTTCTGCAGGATAATGCACTTCCACATGTAACACATGTCTCTATGAACTGAGTGTGTGACGTTGAGGTACGTCAATGACAAAGAACATCTTCAGATCTCTACCCATTAGAACATGTGTGGGACAATCTTGTACGTCAACTCCATCGCAGTGCCAGTATTCAGGATTATGGACCAGACACAACAACTGTGATCCTGGAGAAGATACATCTGCACCTTCCAAACCGCCACCTTCGTAAACTGGATTCGATTTTGTAATAATTGAAATAACGTTACAAATCATCTCAATCTGAGAAATTTAATTTCGTTTCCTTTTCCCCTTCTGGAAACTTTACTTCCTTTGTCAGACAATATATGTATAACGATTGTTCTGAAACAGTAAAACTCACTCGAATTAGACACAATTTATGATTTGGCTTGGAACAAGGTGATGTGTCTTCAACGTCTCTCTCAGTCCAACAATACCGAACCTGCTTAACCACGTGTCAGTTCCTGACGCGAAGTGCGTGTTAGGAAAGCTTCAGTTATTTGGTACCTTTATCCTGAGTTTTCCATTAATTCTTCCAATATTTAACTTTTATACATGGTCAACTATGAAAATGTTAATTATCCGTGTGCTAATAATGATAGCCATAAACGCATTACCCTGCGATCTCCAAACGATTGATAAGTCATGATTGTACAAAGTTATATCCACGAAATTACTTCCTGTGAATATATAATCACTATCTGACTCCAGTATTTTTCCTTATCACTTTCAAACTACTTATCCTTCAATGATGAACTTTTGTCTACTCTTCTGGTGCTCAGCCTCCAGGTCAACCTGGACGACTAGGTATCGACTTATTATTTCAGTCACTGTTGATCCATTGATTACATGGGACAGCGGCTGGTCAAATATTCAACAACGAAATTCGCCAGAATGCCGTGCAATTCAGAAGTTATTTTGTGAGGAGCGCGTCCCTAGTGAAATTGGTTCCATATATTGTTATAAGCTTATTTCATGGAAATTTGTGTTCAATATGAAAGAGGAATTCAGCAAAGGAAAAGAAAAAGTCACAAACAAGAAACGTCCTGGTCGCACTGGTTAGCGAGTTATGGCACTCTCTTTCCTCGTCTACGGGTTTTTCGCTACTGCCAGCACAGTTCGGTCTTGCGGATTTCTGCTATTTAAGGATCCAAATAAACTTTATATCCTGAGAGATCACTCTTTAGATGAGAAGGCTGCTACAGGAATTAATGCTGCTGGTCTTTAACGCTTTGTCATATGATGGGATAAGACATTAATTTACAAGAGAAATAGCCTGAAAGAGAAAGTAAATTTCGTGCCGGTACACGTGACTCTGATGCCTCTATCTCAGTTCGTGGCTTATTTATTTTCTCATCGTCGAACGATTAAGTAATAAAACGGAACTCAGTTGTCCTGTAACGGGCCACGGCAGCAGTCGGAACCACCAGTGCAGAAAATATCGCTCAACAACCTCGGAAATTTTGTAAGTGAAATTAGAATTCAGCGTTCATAAATTGTGAAATTCAGCGAAGTCAAAATGCCGACGGCTCATTGCCTTTACGCAGTCATCAAATATTCATAAGTTAAGTTTGAATGGAAACAATAATTAATGCCGCACTGCCATACAGAATATACCTAGTCGTTGTTAATATGGAACTCCATAACGTGGTGCGCATGAAGGATTCAATGTATAAGACAAAAGACTGTCGAAAAAGCCTCTGGAAATTCGCTTTCAGAAAGCGCCGGACGAGTAGCGCGCAGAAGAGAGTGGGGTCGAAGTAATCTCTGAATAATAGACGGTGTCAAAAGCGAGCAAGGGTAGCGGCGCTTCCGCTGAATGATTAAAGCGCTACAGACTGTTGCCGGCAGGACACGACAGGGCAGAACAGAAGAGGAGCGCGAGCAGGCTGTGTACGGCGCCTCTGGTATGGCCGGCGATGCGCTGGAGGCCGCCCACCATGAATAATGAGGGGCGCGGAGCGTCCAAAGAGAGACGCGATTGTCAGCGGCTCACGTCGCCTGACATCGGCTGGCCGACTCACTTCGGCACGTATTCTTTCAAAGGCTTCACACAGCCGACTCTCGTCTTGAGCGACAAACGTTTGAAGCGTACACGGCAGCTAACCGAACTGAGACTGACTTCCCAACGCCAAGAGAATCAGCAGGGAATTCAAACGGCAACCATAAGAGTCGGCACGATATATCGATGAAACGCAAACCGGTGTCGGTTTAAACACAGTGTTGTTACATTGCCCACATATCGAACTTTCACCTCAGTACACTACTGGTCATTAAAATTGCTACACCACGAAGATAGTGTGCTACAGACGCAAAATTTAACCGACAGGAAGAAGATGCTGTGATATGCAAATGATTAGCTTTTCAAAGCATTCCCATAAGGTTGGCGCTGATGGCGACACCTACAACATGCTGACATGAGGAAAGTTTCCAACCGATTTCTCATACACAAACAGCAGTTCACCGGCATTGCCTGGTGAAACGTTGTTGTGATGCCTCCTGTAAGGAGAAGAAATGCGTACCATCACGTATCCAACGTTTATAAAGGTGGATTGTAGCCTATCGCGATTTCGGATTATTGTATCGCGACATTGCCGCTCGCATTGGTCGAGATCCAACGCCTGTTAGCAGAATATGGAATCGGTGGGTTCAGGAGGGTAATACGAAACGCCGTGATGAATCCCAACGGCCACGTATCACTAGCAGTCGAGATGACAGGCATCTTATCCGCATGGCTGTAAAGGATCGTGCAGCCACGTCTCGATCCCTGAGTCAACAGATGGGGACGTTTTCAAGACAATAACCATCTCCACGAACAGTTCGATGACGTTTGCAGCAGCATGGACTATCAGCTCGGAGACCATGGCTGCGGTTACCCGTGACGCTGCATCACAGACAGGAGCGCCTGCGATGGTGAACTCAACGACGAAGCTGGGTGCACGAATGGCAAAACTTCATTTTTTCGGATGAATTCAGGTTCTGTTTACAGCATCATGATGGTCGCATCCGTGTTTGGCGACATCGCGGTGAACGCACAATGGAAGCGTGTATTCGTCATCGCCATACTGGCGTATCACCTGACGTGATGGTATGGGGTGCCTTTGGTTACACATCTCGGTCACCTCTTGTTCGCATTGACGGCACTTTGAACAGTTTACGTTACATTTCAGATGTGTTACGACCACTGCGAAATCCTACATTTCAACAGGATAATGCACGACCGCATGTCCTGTACGGGCCTTTCTGGATACAGAAAATGTTCGACTGCTGCCCTGGCGAGCACATTCTCTAGATCTCTCACCAACTGAAATCGTCTGGTCAATGGTGGCAGAGCGACTGGCTTGTCACAATACGCCAGTCACCGCTCTTGATGAATTGTGGTATCGTGTTGAAGCTGCATGGGCTGCTGTACCTGTAGGCGCCATCCAAACTCTGTTTAACTCAATGCCCAGGAGTATCAAGGCCGTTATTACGGCCAGAGGTGGTTGTTCTGGGTATAGATTTCTGCGGATCTATGCACCCAAAAGTGCGTGAAAATGTAATCACATGTCAGTTCTACTATAATATATTTGTCCAATGAATACCCATTTATCATCTACATTTTAATGGCGAGTAGTGTATTTACTTTACCCATAGTGTTTCAGTCCGATTTCACACGACTGTGTCTTCCTCGTCACTTGGATTTGATATGTAGCGAAAGGCTATATACAATTTGTGTAGAAACCAAATGGCATTTATAAGAGTTGAGGGGCATGAAAGGGAAGCAGTGGTTGGGAAGGGAGTGAGACGGGGTTGTAGCCTCTCCCCGATGTTATTCAATCTGTATATTGAGCATGTAGTGAAGCAAACAAAAGAAAAATTCGGAGAAGAAATAAAAACTTTGAGGTTCGCAGATGACATTGTAATTCTCTCAGAGACAGAAAATGACTTGGAAGAGCAGTTGAACGGAATGGATAGTGTCTTGAAGGGAGGATATAAGATGAAAATCAACGAGGGTAATGGAATGTAGTCGAATTAAGTCGGGTAATGCCGAGGGAATTAGATTAGGAAATGAGAAACTTAAAGCAGTAAAGGAGTTTTGCTATTTAGGGAGCAAAATAACTGATGATTGTCGAAGTAGAGAGGATATAAAATGTAGATTGGCAATGGCAAGGAAAGCGTTTCTCAAGAAGAGAAACTTGTTAACATCGAGTATAGCTTTAAATGTCAGGAAGTCGTTTCTGAAAGTATGTGTATGGAGTGCAGCCATGTATGGACGTGAAACATGGACGATAAATAGTTTAGATAAGGAGAGAATAGAAGCTCTTGAAATGTGGTGCTACAGAAGAATGCTGAAGATGAGATGGGTAGATCACATAACTAATGGGGAGGTGTTGAATAGGATTGGGGAGAAGAGAAGTTTGTGGCACAACTTGACTAGAAGAAAGGATCGGTTGGTAGGACATGTTCTGAGGCGTCAAGGGATCACCAATTTAGTATTGGAGGGCAGCGTGGAGGGTAAAATTCGTAGAGGGAGACCAAGAGATGAATACACCAAGCAGATTGAGAAGGATGTAGGTTGCTGTAGGTACTGGGAGATGAAGAAGCTTGCACAGGATAGAGTACCATGGAGAGCTGCATCAAACCAGTCTCAGGACTGAAGACCACAACAATGTAGCACTACGGGTATTTTAGCTCTACGACTGTGTCTCTTTCACGAGAAGTATTCAGAAAGTAATGTAGAACATTTTTTTTTCTCGGCAAATGTCGGTTGAAGAAATGCAGAATTTGTTGTGGAACGTCTTGCACTATTCCCTCTTCAGCTCCTACAGTTTCCTGAAGTTCGTATAGCTAGCGGCGCAATACGTGTCCTTCACGCACGCTCCCGTAACGGAGGCGCGTTCCAGCCAGAGGTGGTCACTGATGTTCTTTTGGCGGAAAACCGGAGCAAGTCAGATATTCATAGACGCTTGCAGAATGCCTACGGAGACCTGAGAGTGAACGAAAGCACGATGAGTCGCTCTTTGAGGCGTCTGACATCATTGAAACGTGGTCGCGCAGATCTGTCCGATCGCCTGCCTGTTAGCCGGCTGCACCCAGCTGTGACTCAAGCAATGTTGGAACGTGCTGACACTCTCATTCGAGGTGATCAACGGACCACAATTCAACACGTCGCTGCTCGACTGTACGTCTCTGTCAATAGTGTTGGCACACTAGTCGAAGAGTTGCGGTATTCATAGGTGTGTGCACGCTGGTTCATCGCCGCCTAACAGAAGACCATAAAAAGCAACGGAGGAGCACCTGTGCGGAATTGATTGCTCGGTACGAGGCTCAACGTGACAATTTGTTATCAGACAAAGCCACAGGGATGAGAAATGTGTTCATCACTTCGAACCGGAAGAAAACGGCAATCCATGCAGTGCCACCACACGACCTTTCCTCCGAAGGAAAACTTTAAAGCCGCACCCTCAGCCAGTAAAGTCATGGCGACTATCTTCTGGTGCTCTCAAGACTTATTCTGTTCAGTATCCTCCCTCACAGTGCAAAATATCAGCTCTGAAGTGTTTTGTGCTATTCTCAGGAAACTGAAGAAACTTCAGCGTGACAGTCGCCACAATAACGCAAACTAACTTCTCCAGCCTCTAGGCAATGCGAGGCCTGGCAGAAGTGTGGGCATTCTAGAGGAGCTCACAAAACTTTATTGGACTGTTCTTCCTCATCCTCCCAACAGCCTGATTCCAAACCTTCTGACTTCCATCTGTTTGGCCCAATGAAGTATGCACTCCGAGGACAGCTGTTCGTAGAAGATGGGGAGGTTACTGATACAGGAAGACATTGGCTTCGGCGACGAGCAGCAGAGTGGTGCAGACGGTTATACACGCCCTCCCAGCAAGGCTGCTAAGGCATCCTACGGACACTATGTTGAAAAATAGGGCTTTGTAGCCATAAGCGTTAGGAATAACATGGTGTACTGGAATCCTGAATAAAATCAAACTGCTTTCAGAAAAAAGTGTTGCATTACATATCGAACGCCCTTCGTATATACACTGCTGGCCACCGTAAATGCAACACCAAGAAAGACAAGAGGTAGCACAACAAAATTTATTTTGTAGATAACATGTTGACCAAGTATCAAATGATTACGTTTACAGACGTCTGCGACATGTGGTTCCTGCCAGAATCAGTAGCCAGAGTAGCCGCCATTGTTGGAAATCACCGCTGCCACACGTCTCTGCATTGAGTCAAAGAGACGTTGGATGTATTCCTGGGGTTCAGCAGCCCAAGCAGCTTCCACACGTTGCCAAAGATCATCTGGTGTGGCAGCTGGGGATGTAATCTGGGTCACTCGTTGAGCAACCATGGACCACATGTTTTCTATCGGCAAAAGATCCGGAGAGCGAGCCGGCCAGGGAAGCAATTCAATCTGATTATTGACGAAGAACCTTTGAACAGTGCGTGCCACGTGTGGTCGCGCATTATCCTGTTGAAATATGGCTGTGGCCGATCCCTGAAGGTAAGGAAGGACAACTGGCTCCAGCACCTCGGATATGTAGCGCCGGCTATTTAAAGTACCGGCAATGCGTACTAGAGGCGTGCGAGAGTAATATCCAATACCGCCCCATACCATAATACCCGGTGCAAGACCAGTGTGGCGGTGCATAATGCAGGATCCTCTCTCCAGGGTGTCTCCACACTCGAATCCGACCATCGTGGTGCTGCAGACAGAAGCGTGCCTCGTCAGTAAAGACAACGTCATTCCATTCTGCCGTCCACATCCGTCTGTCATCACACCATTGGCGACGGAGACGTCTGTGGTTCTGCGTCAATGGTAGACGAAGCAATGGACGTCTTGCGGACAGACCACTCTGCTGTAAACGGCGTCGAATGGTACGCGCAGACACTGGATGATGCGTTACAGACGCAGTGTGCCGTGCTATGGTTCGGGATGTCACTGAGCGATCCGTCACTGCCATGCGCACAATTTGCCTATCAGCACGTGCAGTGGTGCACCGAGGTGAATGCGATCGACCACGTCGGTCCGTCGTACCCTCCTGCATCCAACGGTCACATATCCGCATTACAGTTGTTTGTGTTCGTACAACACGACTAGCGATTTCTCTGTATGATAATCCACAATCTCGGTAAGCCACTATCCTTCCTCCGTCGAACTCGGATACTTGATCAAACGATGTTCGCTGTTGTCTACGAGGCATAACTGATCGTCTTGTGAAACAACCACAAGGTAAACGCACGTGCCGAACGTACACTCGTCGAAATCGCCAAGCCTTAAATGGCGCTATGAGGTGGCGCCACAGGCGCGCGTGATGTGCGTCTGCGCTGAAATTCTAATCAGTTGCGTATCTCATCGCTGCAAACCCATGGTGTAAATTTCACTTGATTCGGATGCTTCCTTCAGGGTGTTGCATTTACGGTGGCCAGCAGTGTACATCTACACACAGCTTTCAGTCACCCAGAAGAAGCTATTTAAAATTGCGCAGACAGATTGAAATGTGATGTTGTTAATTCTCTCCAATTACCTCTATTTGTAATTCCTTACGCCATTAGCGAAAAAAATTTAGAAGATAATGTACGAATAAGTTGCCATCCACCTGTGTAGTAGTGGGATATTGAGCTAATCTCAGTTTGGATTTAAAAAAGAACCGCTCTACTAAGACAGCTCTTATACCTTCACTGAGCACACAGTAAAATGTTTTGCCGGCCGTGGTGGCCGAGCGGTTCTAGGAACTTCAGTCCGGAACCGCGCGACTGCTACGGTCGCAGGTTCAAATCCTGCCTCGCGCATGGAAGTGTGTGATGTCCTTAGGTCAGTTAGGTTTAAGTAGTTCTAAGTTCTAGGGGACTGATGACATCAGATGTTAAGTCCCATAGTGCTCAGAGCCATTTTGAACAGTAAAATGTTTAAATGATAATGTATTGTCAGTTAGGATCTCCTGTGACCACGTGAACGCATTTAACTTTCTGAACCATAATATTCTATAACAGAGGGTGTCTTTTTATGGAGTGCGTAGTTCAGTAAATGAATGGTTTAGTTCTTACTTAAGAAACGCGACGCAGGGGGGTAGTCCACACTGCTAGAGAAATACAAAGAAGGATGCTAGACCATCTGCATGGGAGAAATTAAGCTGGAAGTCAAATAACGTGTCCTAATTGGCCCAATATTTTTCATGCTTTACTTTACTGATGTGCTATTTTATTTGAGTCAGAACGTAGAATTAGTTCTTTCTAGAGATTATACGTTTCTGTGAAGCCTAAGAAAGATGTATCAACAGAGTGAATAGTAACGGATGCTTTCGTGAATCGGGTGATGTTGCACGAATTTTGGAAAAGAAAGAAGAGAAAATAGTGAAATCTGCGTATTCGTCATTTTCAATTTTGCAACAGTTTTGACTTCTTCAACTCACGATGTGGTCTTTGCAAAGACATTTTAAACCAGTACCGAAATACAGTGCAGAATCTTTGAGCTGTGCCACTCTGACACAATCCAGGGTAACGTGTTTAGCTTTGGTGCGCTCAGCACGCTTACAAGCAACCACATAGCATGGGGTGAGCTTGGCCATGTTTGCGAGGACATTGGAAACACTTCTTTTGTCCTGGGGAGTTGAGAAATACGTGTATCGATTTGCTAAGCTCGTATTAGTTACTTTTAGTTTTTGCTAATGAGCAGGCTTCTGAATCACTCCGTCTGTGTCATGTTTATACTATTCGGTGCATTCAGCAATCATTAGACGTGTTAAACTTATGAGAAATTATGAAGGTCAACTAGTATTTAGCAGCAAGTTAGTACAGAAGTGAAGGATTTTATGACTTTCGTAAACAGGAATCTGGTTACTGGTCAGTCCCAAGTATTATGCACTGAATTTTATCACTCTCTTCCACACACTAGATTGTTCTAATTTTTGGTGAAAATCGAGTTTAGAAAAAGTGAATGTTTCTGACTGTAAGAATTTTGGCTTATGTCCCACATATAATGTGAATCTCACTAAGATTGTGTCATCTTATTATTTTCCCTGAAGAAAATATAGGTACGTCATTCGATTAATCTGTAGTTACACGTTTTTGGTTTGGTAAATCATTTACCGTTTATGTGATTGTATGGTGTATTACGCGCCTGACGTCATCTTTTGTGAGCATGCCCGTCTTGTTGATTCAATGGTTACAAATAGTACAATTTTTCAGCATTTGAGACATTATTCTTTGTAAATTCATGGTACACACTTTTGCTTGTAGGCCATGTTGTATAAATAAAACATAGATAAGTCATCCTTGTTACATGAAATACGGTGAACAGATATTATTTTACTTGGTCAGTTTGGTTTTCCTTTGTCTAGTGGATGTCGAAATATCTCATTTTATTGTGACTACTTTGTGGTTTTGAGAAGTCAATGGTGGTAATTTTAACAGAGCTGATGCAAATTTTACTGCTTTCACTGGTGGATGATAAGAAATTATTTTAAGTGAGACAAGATTTAGTATTTTTTGGAATTTGAGTGATATTTTATGTTTACGATTCTTACCTCTTTGTAGTGAAGAATCAATGATTTTCCTTTGTGGAAACGGAAGTACTGTGCGTAGGGATTCTGGTACGCGTGTGAACAGTTAATTAACTTGGAGGTAACATTGCGGTAAAATTTCTAGATTTTATTTTGCTGCTGCAGGTAATACTTTTGTTGTAACTGTGCACTATTGGCGAGTCCTTCTACACTGGGAGCTATACTTCTTGTTGTATGCATTGTACTGTTTCAGAGGAGTACTTCATTTCCAATGACAGCTGATGCTAACGTCTACTTTCGTAACACTGGGCATACATTTCTTAATCCCTGCCAACACTTTGTTGAGCCAGTAATGAAAATCATTATATTAAAAAATTTGATGAGGTTAAGCTGAGGAGTAAATTACTGTAGTGATTGTGCTGAAATTATTTCTTATTTTCCAGCATTTAATATCTATCTTTAATATTTGTGTCTTGTGGATGTACTCACTATTTATGAAGACCATTCCTTTGCTTTTGTTTTGGACTGCGTATCAAGGGAAATTTTCTTTTATGTGATGCTATGGGAAGAGTTAATGTATTCCACGTTATCTGCAGGGATAGTGAAGTATTTTGGGCTGCATTGTCATGGATTATTGTGTTGTAGGACGGCTACAGTATTTGCACGTTAATGAAACCTTTAGCTGTTCCAGCAGTCAGAATTCACATGGATTTTGATCGGGGATTCCGAAAGACAACACATCTTTAAGTTTCCTGTATTTGCAGTGGTCGTTACTGAAGGTTTCTTGATGCAAATCTTACACATACAAAGGGACATGATTTGTCGCATCATCTTGGATGAAAATAGTGGTGTGGACAGAGTTGAGTTCTTGCAAATATGGAATCACATCTTCCACAAGGTATAGCTTGCTGATGTCACTGTACACCCACCAACCACCCGAAGTGTCATCTCATCGAATACAAACGAAATGAAAATTAATGAGCTTGTTAAGCCACACCACACTGTCCCATAAGCTCAGTGCGGTGGATGTTCCCGCAAAACATGTGGCACGGCACCGTGCAGACTAAACTGTGCCTCGTCTATCCAGAGATTCCCTGACCCTATCTCACCCATTTCCATACACGGCAAGAAACCATCGGCAAAGTCTTGGCGTTGTGTCCTTTCTTGATGCTCAGTTTGGTGCACATTCTGAATCTTGCAATGAAGTGTAAAGTGTGTGACAAAATCTTCAGAACTGTTGACCAGGCGAGAGACAATTCCTGCGGCACCGTTCGAGCGCTGGATGTGTAATTGAAGGCATGTGTTGCACGATCGGCAGTAGCTACAGGAACTTCAATCTATCCTGGTTGCACCACCTAATTCAGCTGTTTCTTCACCCAATTATTGACATGCGGCCTGTTTACAGCTGTTTCTGTCGGCGATGTCTCTGTAAAGCAGTGCTACCGCTGCCGCTGTTCTGATAAAATTTAAGCAGCAGTGCTCGGTCTTTCTTCTCAATAGCTATTTCATATGACATACATCAACCTTCTTACCCTTTACACCAACAGTCATTTCACATAAAAAGTCAACACAATGATGTCAAAGCAAGTAGCATACGAAGTTCTGACTGCTTACAGCGCTGTTTCCACCTGGTGGCAGATAGTGAAACTAATATTTTGTCCTCCATATTTTGTGATCCCACCAATTAATCAACAAAGCTAAGATGTTTCACCACCCTGCAATGTATACCGTCTGCACAGCAGTACTCCGAACACCGCCAATATAATTACAACCACCCAAAACATCAGGCCATGGTCGAAAGGAAGATTGGTTGGACTGCCAGATGTTGCTGTTCTTCTAACAATTTGTGAGACTCAACGTGTCGAGCGAAGTGCTGGATTGGCATGGAAGTCTGCCAATGCATTCTGAATCTGTCTGGTGTCAATTCATTTAATGTTCTCTACTATAATTTTGCAGGCGCTTGTGCCTGCGGAGCTTATATAGATTTTGGCTCTTGCTGTCTTGGTACATATGCTGTCGCCATTTGCAAGCGCCGTTGATACTACGTGAATATATTTGAGCGTTACCAATCTATGGGCCATAGCATTTTCTTTTCTATTTAAACTGCAGGATGGATCGGCTGCTGTTTATCGTGTATTTGTGCACCGTGTTTTAATGAAGGGTCTCGAGTCTTATGTATTAATACAGACTATGAGGCGTGATATTATAATAACTACAGTTCTTTGTAATTTGCAGTGGTGGAAATTTGCCCTGATTAGCTTTGATTTATGTGTACTAACACACCTCGTTGCTGTCAGAGACCGATGTGCTGATGTGTTGACGTATCTTAGTGTGAGCAATTGATAGGCCACTGTATGTGAGTAATTGCTGTGCTGTTCTGAGTGAGAAATTGATAGGCGGTTAGATGTGAATAATTGCTATTCTCAACAAACTATTGATTCGGCCGGTCGCTGTTTATTGTTTGTTGTTGAATACTGATTCCCACTATTCGATTCGTTGCTTTAAGTTCTCGTATAAATGTGCGTAACTGCTTTTTATATATATATATATATATATATATATATATATATATATATATATATATGGGTGTGTGTGTGTAATACTGTTCACTGTGTAACACTGTTCACAAGGTGTCATTGGTTCTGAATTTAATCCGTAATCGTGGTATATGGGTATATTAACATTCCTTTAATATTATTCGCAGACCAAAGACCGCTTTTTTTAGTTTTCTTTCGGAACGCTTTTAACTATTGGGTGTCCCTCAGCCCATATTTAAAATAGTGGAAGAAAACGCCTGTTACAGATCTAACTAGAGCAATTGATTAGATAAGTTAATTTCGGACTTCCTTGTGAATACTAGGTGCGCTGGAAAGGGAGAGGTTCATGCCAAATTATTTGTACGGTCGGAGCTTGGCTAAAATTCCTTTGGCCGAACTAATGCACAAGTATTGTGATTAATTAATTTATGGAGACTAAATTCCCGATTGTGATACTTCTTGATTTGCTAGATTATTTGGCTCAGCATAACGTGCGAACATAGCCTACTCTTAAATTTTTCTAGAGGTATCATGGTTGTTGAATCATGTTAGTGAATGTTGGTGTGCAAGCACATTTAAAAGATTGCGAGACTTAGATTAACTGCCTTAGTGTGGGTATTTCTCTTGAAAATACTTGCCTTGTTCATCTAACAAAAATACATATTACTTTTGACAGTACATTGTAAGACTTTTAGTTAATCTTGAAGAGTAACTGTTTTTCTTGTGGTAATTGTTTTGAATATCCATAGTAATTTGCAGAAGATAAGTGTTTGTGTATTAAGGTATTTAGATTTACAAGATTAATTTTTTTCAATGAGTACTTGTTTCTGTTCAGTGGAGTGACACTGAATTTTGACATTAACTGTTTTCTTAAATTCGTAGTTGGGTGATCTCCATTGGCATTGTTCAGTTATAAATCACGTGGTGTTTTAATAATTAAACTGAGGATGATTAAACCGAATATTTTTCTACAAGCACCTTACTGCTCTCAACACAACCGGAGCACCGTAGGGCACCAGGGATTTTCAGCAGTATTAATGTTCAAAACCTGTATACGAACTGAGTTATTTCATTATCTGCGCTATTTGTAACCAGTGAACAGAGAAGAGGGGAATGCTTGCAGTAGGTGCGCACAAGATGAAATCAGACGCCGAATTCACCATAATATCTTGTAAAGGTAAATGATGTACCTCACTGAAAACGAATAATTGCAAATAATGCAAATGAATTATCTACATATTGCCTTCAAGAAATAAAAGACAGCAGAAGCGTTGTGGGATTCACAACACATGTGCGACATAAGTCGAAATTCTAACAGTTTAAATTATTCTAGTTTCCTCTGCTCGATTTCCACAAAAACGTAGAACCATCTAAAGTGTAGGAGAGAGTGACGAAAATGAGTGCATAATGCTTCAGACTGATTCAGTAATCAGATTCCTGCCTCCGAAAAGCATAAAGTCAATCAACTTCTGTATTATCTCGTGCCTATGTACTAGATAGCCTATATGATTCATCATCAGATTAACACGTCAAATATTTGCATAATATACTGTACAATAAGATTATAGCGTGGAGGAAGTGACTCTAAACCCTTCTTATTAACAACCACTACAAATAACTGGAACGACCTTAGCAAATCGTCACATACTCTCCAGAAAAATTTGTCTACGAGGTACTCGCAAACATGGCTCAAGTTGTCCGCATTCTCTCTGGTTGGTTGTAAGTGTGCAGAACTCACTAAAGCCAAACACGTTGCTCTGGAGTGTCTTAGAGAGACACAATACAGAGTTTCTGCACTTCATTTTGGTACTAGTTTAAAATGTCTTCGCAAAGACCACATAGAGAGTTAAAGAACACAAGACTACAGCAAAACTGAAAATTACGAATACGCAAATGTACATCTTTTATTTTTCTGAAGTTCAAAGTTTGTCCGTATCTGCAAAAACCGGCTCATTCACAGTAATTTCCTGTTCTCTTTTCTCTGTTGATATATCTTTGCTAGACTTCACAGAAAGGACTATCGCTACATTCTGATTCAAATAAATTGGCACATCAGTAAACTAAAGCCAGAAAAATATTGGGGCAATTATCACACCCTGTGAGAATCCCACTTTAATTTCCCCCTTGCAGATGGTGTAGAGTAGCTCTTTGTATTTCTCGAGCAGTCTAGACTGTCTTTCTGCGTTGTATTTTTAAGTAACAACCAAACCACGCATGTACTGAGCTACGCAATTAATCTAAAGATACCTTCTGTAGTAGAATGTTATGGTTCACGCTGTTAAATGTGTTCGTGAGGTAGCACGAAATACGAACTGGCTATATTTTATCATTTAAAGATTTTATTTTTTGCTCAGTGAATGTATCAACAAGTGTTTTAGTCGAGCGATCCTTTAGATATCCAAACTGAGATTGGCTCAGTATCGCATTGCTACGCAGCTGTGTGACAGTCCAAGTATACATCAACTTCTAAATGTCTTTCGAAAATGGCTGAAGGAATAACACCTGGTGGTAGTTGGAGAGGCCTAACAACAGCATATTTCAATCTCTTTAGGTGAACCCAATGAGTTAGTGATGTCTTACGTAAGTGCCTAAGAACATCATATATTACAAGGCCACAATTAACGTTTGATTGTAAATGGTAACTTCGGTGTGCTTGAAAGTTCTACGTACGATGTATAGACGAAGGGCGTTCAGTAAGTAATGCAACTCAATTTTTTGTGGATTCCAGTGCACCACATTATTTCTCGCCCTTATTGCTACAAAGCCTTATTTTTCAACATAATGCCCCTTCGAGGGGACGGCCTTTCATTGCCTAATTGAGAGCGCCTGGTACCAACGCCAACATCTTGCTGCGTCAGTAGCTTCTCCACCATCTACGTATTGCTTCTTGCGGAGCGCATCCTTTACTTTGCCGAACAAATTTATGGCGGAAGGACTGAAATCCAGGCTGTAGGGAGGATGAGAAAGGACAGTCCAATGATGTTTTGTGAGTTCCTCTCGGGTGCGCACACTTGTTTCAGGCCTCACGTTGTCATGAGGAGGAAGAAGTCCGTTTGTATTTTTGTGGCGACGAAAACGCTGGAGTTTCTTAACTTTCCTGAGGGTAGTGCAAAACTCTTGAGAGTTGCTCGTTGCACTATGAAGGAGGACTTCAAAATAACACCTTCAGGAACCAGAAGGAACTCGCCACGACGTTATTGGCTGAGGGTGCGCCTATGAACATTTTCTTCGGAGGAGAGATGGTGTGGTGCCATTGTATGGATTGCCGTTTTGTTTCCGATTCGAAGCAATGAACGGAAGTTTCATCGCCTGGTACTATGTTTGACAACAAATTGTGACATTCAGCCTTGTACCGCGCAACCAATTCCGTACAGGTGCTCTCCTCAGTTGCTCTTTATGGTCATCTATCGGCGGCAAGGAACCTGCAGGCACACACCTTTGAATAACGCAGCTGTTGGACGAGTGTGTCAGCACTATCAACAGAGACATCAAATTGAGCAGTGAGGTGTTTGATTGTAATCCGTCGATCATTTGCATGTTCCAACATTGCTGGAGTCATAACTGTGTGCAGCCGGTGAGCATGCAGAAGACCGGACAGCTGTGTGCGAGCTTGTTGCCATCATGTCAGACACCTGGCCCAACGACTCATCGTGCTTTCGTTCACTGCCGGTTCCACTCAGATAATACGCGAGCCTGTCGTCGTGTGTTTTTCTTCTAGGACTGTTTCGGGGGCACACACAGACGCTATGCGTGCTGCGTTCGCTTGACACCGAGAAGCCGCATCTTTTACTGTCTCATAAATACGCTGAGATACAATGAGATCATCATTCTGCTGTCGTTGAGCATCAACCTTTGCAGCGGTTTCAGCCGTTCGAGCATTTACTTGACGCTCCGCCTGCTCAATTCTCCGTTCTTCAGCTTGTAGGAACGACTGTTGTCTAGTTATCCTCATAACTCGAGCTCTTCTTGAGGGTTGTGACAAATTCTACTTTCGATTCAAAAGTATTAGAAATTTTAACAGTATCACTTAAATTAAGGAACTAATGCAGTAAGATGTCCGACCTAACAGCCTATCCTAATACCTAACTATATAACAACAATACAATTACCCAATACATATCCCATGTTAATAAACGCAATTAACTACTGTCGAGATTCTACTAAATCCAAGAAAATGAACGAAATGAACAACAAACATAACCAATAAACAAACAAATAACGAGGAAATGAACGAAAGAAACAACAAACGTAACAAGAAAACAAACTATCCGGATCTTACAAATCAACGAAATTACCATGGAAACTACGAATCTCTTAAATCTATCAGCAAAGCCACATCAGTGTCCTAAAACCAAACCTTCGATTGGTAGAAAATATCGATATCACCAAGAACAACACGACGTTTAAGAATCCAGATAATATCATAGTCTTCGATCATCTCTGATCGAAAGTTACAGTCGAATACACTTCATTGACATCTAAGCAAAAGAATCTTTAAGAATCCCAATAACATCAAAATCGAATACACAATCTACGTTCTACAAAATATTTTCATCAGCATACATTACTTCGTTACAATGTTTAGTAACGATTGTATTCTAAAGTAATATTCATGATTTCGTATATGTATGTACGTACTTTCTTAATTTGTTAAAACAAATCAAAATGGGTGTTGTGTAAAAGCTAATTTCCAGATTTGAAACTGTGTTATGACACTAATCCGTTCCAAGGCAACAGGTCATTGAGAGTTCATCACAAACTAAACATACTTGGAACGATATGTTATAATAAAATTTTTGAGCCATATTGGCAGTAATAGCCATCACAAGCTGCTATACTATATCTGAAATGTTTATTATCGTGTGTTCCGCATAGCTCTGTATTTAGAAAAGACACGTTGTGAAGATGAATTATTTACGAAGGTTGTTAGCATCGTAACGCAGAGAGTTTTTCTTTTTGTGTGTGTATCTAAAAGATTCTGAGAGATTCTTTTTTAAAACTGAAATAATTAGTATACTGCTTCTCGTAAATTGTGCATCCATTGATTTCCGAGGTTGTCCTTAGGCAGTAACCTAAGTGTAATACCGTTTAAATTTCTGCAGTTTCAATATTTGCAACACTGATCCCACAAATATTTCGTTTTCTTATTACGTATGTATTTATTTTCAAGGTTGTATTCTACAACAATATTTTCGTTTTCGTAGATTTATATACATAATCGCTTCATTTGTTAAAATAGTTAAAGACTAAACTGTAGCTAAACTTAATGCTTTTAATTGATAGTTAATTTTCAGGTATGAGATCGTAGTCACCTTTCCCATCCCATACGAAGAACAGTTACATTGAGCATCCCACGGCATCAGTTCTTTGTTTCGGTACGGAAGGCAGCCTGTGTGTTGCTTCAAGGTTTGGGCTATCTACATTGCAAAGTTCATCTAAATCCGTGCAGCCTGTTCAGCTTGGATGGGTAACAAACACACCAACTTGACGGAGAAGGAAAATGAATTTGATGCATCACCAATTTAACATCATTTGCGTGTGAAGCAACGTCATCTGCCCCCGTATGTGTTCCTGTTAGCAGCAAATGATCTCGAATATCATTCATTTTTTCATTAGTCGTTACTTAAAGCTCAGTTATTATTCCATATTTCAATGTTACGTCCTTTAGGCAGCTAAATGTCTTCCACTACACACTTTTAAAAGTAGCCTTTGTGTTAATCCAGGCTGTAAGCTATTTCCACGTCAGATTTCATCCAAATACGTGCAGCCGTTTTAGCATGATGCAATAATGGCTCTTAGCACAATGGGACTTAACATCTGAGGTCATCAGTCTCCTAGAACTTAGAACTACTTAAACCTAACTAACCTAAGGACATCACACACATCCATGCCCGACGCAGGATTTGAACCTAGGACCGTAGCAGTCGCGCAGTTCCGGACTGAAGCACCTAGAACCGCTCGGCCACCATGGCCGGCCATGATGCAATAACAAACGGACACAGAAGCTTTCGCATTTATAATATATATGGCAGTCTGACTTCGAGATAGAAACAGGGATAGTCACAGTACCAGACACAATAAATCTCAAAACGAGTAATTGGCAGCCACAGCGTGTATAATTAAGTATCGTAAACTGTGAAAATCACTAGTTAAATCCTATCTAAACTAAAAATGATCAGCTTTTAACTGAACACAGTGGGATGGGATTGTGGCCCTTGTAATCACAATATTTCATTATGAAAGTGGATAAGTGCTAACAAATACTTCTCCAAATCATTTGTATACAACTCTAAAAACCGAAGTTTTAGAAAAGATTATAAAATTCTGAAGGCAATACTGTACTCTGTGGAACTTATTTCGTTGACATGAACGCTCAAGCTGTAGAATAATCTACCATATTAACTTTTCGTGAAGAATCAGTGTCAAAACCCACTTTTTCATTTCAAATTTATACCTGTAGACAACGGGATTGTCCCGTTCGCGTGTTCTGTTTTCTAGGAGCCAGTCCGTATCGATAGATCATGCGCACTCTGTAGTTATGGTTGATTCGAGGTAGTCCCAGCCCCCAGAGTGGGCAGTGGTTGCCCAAGCATAGTGTCTTTAGAGGCACGTACAGATCGTGGAAGGGTAGTTCTTTACGCGCCGATAGAAAGAGATGTCCCATGCTCCGAGTGACATGTCGATATTAGGTGGAGCCCATCACTGCTGTGTATGCGACTGAGACACTGAAGTCTCTTGGACTGTTGGCGCCAGATGGAGCCTTGTAATTAATTGCATTTGGTTTTAATTTTGCTGACGGTGTTACGTCTGCTGCAGGGCTGGCTGCATACTTCGTAGGATGCTGGAACATCGTAGGTAGGCCCATTAATCGATGCTCTCGCGGAATATGCTGAGAAAAGTAATTGATCAATTTTTTTCCATCAGGTGAGGTCACAATATGGTGTGGGTGCAGGAAAGAGGGACGAACAACTACTCGCAAGACACCGCTATTCCCGACACGTTTGTTAGGATAATGGTCACAAATTACAACAAGTATTCGGTATGGTCTCCGGGCTGCATCTTTAACAAAGCATGGTCGACAGTTGTTCGCAGCATAGCTAGTTTAATAAGACTGATATGTCGTCGTATGCTATCCTTCAGATCAGGAGGAGTCCGGATACACCCTTGCTTTCGGTAACGTACCACAGGTTTGCTGTAGAATGTTGGTATGGAACAGGATGAGAAAGTCTTGAGACATTTGTTTAACTATATCAGTAAGGAACAGAGTAAGGACCTGCCTTGGAAGATGGTGCAGATGAAGTGGAGACATCAGGCTGATGTTTCAGTGAGACGATTTTGTTTGATTGAGGATGGAATTTTGAGTAGGAGAAGGAGAGTAGATAGCTCACATTTGCTTCTGGGTATTCAGGACGAGCTTACTTACTTGAGGTATGGGCACTTTAGTCCAAAAAAATGTTTCCACAGACTTTGTGAGATGTGCTACATTCTAAAAACTGAGGACTATATCGACAAAGATTTGTGTTCATGAAAATCTTGTGAGAATAGTAAACCATTGACAGTGTCTTGTCACACTCACGCCCCTTGCTTTTCCATTATTCCTTCGGAACAGAGAGGTCTTACAGGTGAAGTTTTACTCAGTCCTCTTCCCAGATGCATCCAAAGTCATTCTTATGTTTTTGTTGTGGTGGAGTGTACAACAAAGTTTTTGTCATTCACACAATTGACGAGTGATGCTAGAAAATCTGTTGTATGTACGTTTCTGAACATCTTACTGCCCGCAGTTGTTTACGTTGATAAGGTCATTTCGGACAGTGGTCTACAGTTCAAATCGATAGTTGGAAACGTTCTCTGATAGCAGGAAGTTAAAACCGTCAACATTTTAGCACGTTATCTGGCATCAAACCCATCAGGAGGCGTTAAGAAAGAGCTTGTAAAGTTATGCACACTTTATAGATCGTGGGATTCATCAGTTCCAGAAAATTATAAATGAACTTTTAAATGATTCAATTTCCTTACCACCAGCTCTGGTCATGAAAAATTGACTACAGCCTAATAAACTACCAGAAACTTTACCATACCGTCATCCACTATGTTGGGATATAATGAGGCTGCTGAGAAGCGTCAAAGAACTAATAAATATAGGCGAACAGTGAGGTCATTCGTAGTAGAATAGGCACTGCTAATAGAGTCGCGCAAGTTCCCCAATAAACGATATTTGCACATAAATATATTATTTCCAGTCTATCTGGAACCATGTAGAGTGAGTAATATTAATGTTCAAAGCGTAACTCAAGTAGAGACAATTAGAAGCAGCTGATGTCGTGTAGTTTAGGACATTCTCAATTTAAAAATATTCAGAGACTAAAATGATGGTAGACAGTGTCCTCAATTTAGTGACATACATTTCTAAATTAAATTGTTTGTGTTTACAAACGTTTCTTCTAATCTGATTTGCGTATATAGACTGACGAGATTTTGTAACTACTATCTAACACTGTACCTTTCGCAACTGATCATTTGACTATGGAAAGCTTTACGGAGATATGATTAAGAATTGAAGATAGTGTACAAAGGGTGATTTCTACAGGAGGAGTTAATAAGGTCTTGTGAAAAAATTAGAACTCAAGAGGGTATAAAGGATAAACCTGGGTTGTGCTTTCATTGATGATGTGTTGGTAACCAAGGGTAATTCATTGATGGAGGAAGAAATGTTTTATTATCATGTCTAATATATGAGATATTGTATTCCTTCGTCTGTGTTCATACATGTAGAGTACCATTTTGTTCCATATGTTATTGTCAGTATTTTCTTATCCCGAATTTAAGGACGTGTTCATCGGTATTTGCTTAGGATGGGAGAGGGAAGAAATGATTATATAAGTGGTTTATAATCCTAGTGGCCTTGAGGAGAAATGAGAAAGGGAGCAAATAAAAATACGTAACTCTGTTTACTAACTGAGTTCTTTCGTTCACATGCCGAGCCTTTTAGAGACCAGAACTTTCATCGTAATTTAAAAATAAACAATGAAGAAACTCGTACACATAGATGAGTATCCCAGTCTACTACCTATGTGTAATCTCTTTCCCAGAGGAGTAGAGATCCATCTCAAGAAAAGAAACCAGTCGAAATACAGTAGATGGATTGTAATTAATATTGGTAGTGCTTGAAAGCACTGTATAAACGTAGCTTTGAAATACAGGAAATTCTTTTATTACAGTTATGTAGATATGAAGCCATCAGCAACGTCCAATAGCGCAACGCGCGGCTGGTGATATTGTTCGCTCGCTGAACGTTCTGGAAACGTTCTTAATGATCTATTTCATAGTTCAACATTGTGCACTATGTACAGCAGTCTTCTTTATTCTAATCTAGAGTGCAGCACGATGTTCATTGGCTGTTTATTAAATTAACTATTATTGTCTCATATTAATCCAGTCGGCTGGGAACTGATGCACTGGAAATGCCAGTGGCCTATGTTTTCCCCCCAAAACCTTACACGTTACACAAAGTTCAATCAGAACCACAACCGTGCCAAAAATCTAGACACTCAGTGTTAGGAAATTAATGCGTCATACCTCGTGGCACTGTTGTACGTGTTGTTATTACTTTACAGAACATCCCTCATTTTTCACCTACAGCCACAGCCCCATTGAAACATCTCCTAACAAACTACTAAATCAATATTACAAAGCTCTTTCTTATTAATAAATTTCCTTAATAATATTCGCTTTAACAGCAAATATCGTAGCTGATTTCTCATGCTTAGTATTTGTTTTCGTTTATACAATGGTTTCTTAACTCGCTGTTTTGGAGCCTCATCCAGAACCGCTCGTGTCAGGGGTGGACCGGCAGAGGGATAGCTCGTGACACCTTTTCTGAATTGGTGCTCGCACCCGGCAACGTGATGCCATCAGCAGAATGGCTGTACCGCTGAATCGTGATGGAAGAGGATTGGAATGTATCGGACGGTGCATGGTAGCTACGTCATTTGGCCTGATCCCATTGCTCGGCAAAAAGTGTGCTGGGTCACCTGGGATGAAACCACTGCTCCTAACATGGATGATGGCTGTGTAAGTACCTGCACAGGTCGAAGGCGAATAACGACAGCAGGTGCCCACACAGTGTGATCGACAAGCGGTGACGGCTATGCAGCTAGATGTTTCTAGCTCGAACCCTAGTCCACAAGAAAGTGGGCTGGTGGCAGATAGTAGTCAGCCATAAAGCGGTCCGTTGGTCAGAAGACTCATATCGGCAGCGTCGGGACTTAGCAGAGACTGTACACGGCGGCTAGTGGCGACAGTTTCCGACGGCGCCAAACTGATGACTCATCTTTTCTCTAGGACCGGTGTGGACCCATATTTTGATTAGTGCCTGGCAATGACTGAGGTTGAATTTGGTGGCATATATACTAGCATTACATTCTGTCGATTCAAAACAATTAGTGGTATTGCCCTCCAAGAGACACGAGGCCCAACAGTAAATAATAATGACATCATTGCCCAAGTTTTCCAGTAACATCAACTCCGGACTCCTGGAGGCAGTGTGGTAGTGTCTCAACTTCTCATTTGAGACGCCCTTTGACGCAACTTCCGCAATATCAGCGTGCTGAAATCGTGCTCTTGCGCCAGCGCATCTTATAATTGAGATGTCTTGCGACGCCTTCCTTATGAGGTCATTTTGCTAAATCGATCTCAGCAGCCGTCTGCTTTACCAGGTGGAATCTGGTCCAAAAGTTGTTTTATTTGACGGCAATATAGATAATTCATTTCAATTTGCTGTTACTAATTTCTTCTTTCCGAAATCATTTACCGCATATTTTCCCCATTTTTTGGTGATAGCTGTCTCTGACGCCATCTTGTGTACACTAGTCTCCGGAATTCCCCTTTTATCTACTCAGTAGTTACAATTAGCGCAGATAATGAAATAACTCTGTTCGTATATAGTTTCTAACATCAACAGTGGTAAATTCCCGTTCTCTGCGAGAATAAATTTTAGGTTTAAATAATTTTGAGGCTGGGTCCTGAACGCAAAGTTGTTGTGACAGATTTTTCGGTGCGACATAAATTTCACAGAATATAGTAGTGATGACTTCAGCATTTCACAACAGTGCCTCTAAATTTAGTCTTTTGAGACCCATCGTTATTTAAATGATTTAAAAAGATGTTATCAGCAGCTGATAATTTTCATTTTGAGGTATTGTGAATAAAATCAAGGGTGGAAATCCCATACCACCACTTTCAGCTAGGAGTTCATCACTTGTACTCTCTGCTCTTTAGACAGGATTTTACAAGTGATTGTACACTCTGCACTTTAGACAGGATTTTACAAGTGATTTTTACAGTATTTGATAATCAGTTACACAATCTATGCCCGTCAAGTACTAGTTTCGTGATTTATTGCTTCTGTATACTACAGTAACTATTCCTTTTTCCTTCTCTAAGCCAGATTGTGTTACAAATTGGTCACTGGCTTACGAATTTATTGATTACAAAGCAAAGATTCATTTAATAATCCTCCTGCCGTTCTACTGCCTATGGTAATCGAAGTTCGTAAACAGAAGCCACGTTGAAAATTCTAACTTAATGGGTGTGGATATTTTTGAGAACTTAAAACTCAGAAAACTGTATAGTAGACCTAAAACATTTAAGTTCAACAATTTTTTCCTTGCGAATAGTATCTAACTTTGGTGATATAGAATTCAGTAGTATTTTGCATAATTACATTCACTGATTTCTTATGGGATAACTCTGTGAGACACTTCCTCAGTTTATAAAAATGTTTTTATTGCTCAAGAAAAAATCTGCAGAATTATCTGAGAAGTTTAAACAAGTACATCTCACAGGTATCTCTTGCAATCTGCTGGCAATAATAATCTCACAGTACGTTCATTCACTTATGATGTTTTATTACCGACAATTTCTATAACTTTGACGGTAACAGAGGTACTCAAAAGTAGAATACTAGAATGGAGAGGAATATACATTGCCCACTGATGAATCTAATTTTGACACAGAAAAAGGTGAAATATGGAGTCTAAAACTCTTTGATAGAATACGCAGACGAACAAAGCGTCTGACAGATAGCAGAAGTGTCTTCAGATGTAGATTAAAGAAGTTTTCCGTTAATAACTCCTTCTACGCCATAGGCGAGTTGCTTATTACAAATAATTAATCTCTTATGCAGAATTGAACTGTTGAATGGCCAGCATCTAGGCCTAATAACATTTATCACACACACACACACACACTCACACACACACACACACACTTTTATTTATTATATTTTGTAAATGCATTTCATATCACGATGTTTATAGTGAATACAGCTATGGATGGCTAAATAACTAACTAAATTGCAAAATATTCTCCCATCCCTCCACTGGATTCACGACAAAAACACAGACGATAGTTACACTTGTCCAATACTCTTATGAGACTACCTGGAGTCACTACTTTCAAGGTTGTTGCTATGCAGTAACTCAATTCACGTCATTACGAGCTCATGGAATCAGAGCTGGCGGAGAGTGTGTTAACTCTTAGAGTGGTGGCTGTGCAAGACTGGTCGCAGGTAAGCAATGAGTGGTGAGTCGGATTCCACCCATGCAAGCATTGGGAGAGGTAGATGAAGTAGCATGAGTGGGAGTGCATTAAAGGAGCAACAAAATGACTATTGCATTCTTAGCGAAAATACATTACAAATCGAACAGTAGGAAAGCAAATACACCATAACATTGGGGAAGAGAGAGGAAATCATTACTAAATCATGATTATACGACAGATATGAACTATGTTACAACTGTGTTTAGGGTTCTGAAGCTCAGTCGGTCAAAAACGGAACTTATGTGGTGAGTTTATTGCCCATCTGTGTGTCTTTCTGTCTGTCTGTCTGTCCGATTGTTAAGATCCCCTTTATCTCAGGAACAGGTAAATGTAGCACGTTAAAATTTATGACACGTCGTAGGATGTCAGGCGTCTTAAGAACTTAAGCTTTACAGTCAAGCAGTTAAAAGACTCGGCCACTTATGTCACATATTTTGATACTCCAAAACTCACTCATCAAAACCCACAAGGTACTTCCCTTTGACCTAGAATCAAGAAATTTGACAAGAAGCACGGTTTCACAATGCAAGTGAAGAAAAATATTCTGCAATTTTTTATGTGTGATTATACCACAATAAAAAAATTTAATATCTCACTTTTCTCTGTCTTTCCGTTCGTCAGTAATGCCCATTTTTCTCAGAGATGGGTTGCGCATCAATTTGAAATTTTTGTCACATACTAAGGGCTATTCTCACTTGCTGGTGTAAGAAATATAAGCTGCTAAGTCAGTGCTATGAAGAGACGCGACCATTTATGTCACTTATTTGGATACTTGCAAACCCAAAGGGTACTTCCTACTGATCTATATTCTTTAAATTTGGTAAAAATGGTTTAAATGGCTCTGAGCACTATGGGACTCAACGTCTGAGGTCATCAGTCCCCTAGAACTTAGAACTACTTAAACCTAACCAGCCTAAGGACATCACACACATCCATGCCCGAGGCAGGATTCGAACCTGCGACCGTAGCGGTCGCGCGGTTCCAGACTGTAGCGCGTAGAACCGCACGGCCACTCCAGCCGGCAAATTTGGCAAGAAACTAGATTTCACATAAAAGGAAAGGAAGAAATCCGGAAATGTTTATGTTATAGTTATATCACACAAAAGTATATTTTTGTTGTCATTTGTTGTCCGACTGTCTCTCCGTCCGGTCCGACTGTAAAGACTCCTTTTTTCTGTGAAACGGATACACGCATCTAGTTGAAATTCATGTGCCGTCTTAGGTCTATCGTCAGTGGACGGTGTAATAAACTTAATCTTCTATTTCGTACGTCAATGCAATGAAAAGCTGCGGCCATTTATGTCCCATGTCTTGATGCTCGCAAAATCATTTAGTAGAATTTATATGGCACCTACCATTGAATCAAAAGCACGATATTTGACAAGAACTAGGGCTTCACAGTGGAGTTACATGACACGAAGAAAGTATCCCTTTTATCGTTTGTTGGCCACTTTAAAACTTAAAATCAGAACTGCCTCGAGGGTTTGGGATTCCTCAGCCAAATGCCTAGAGGATCATAGTCGAACAAGGAAAAATCTTCGAGATTCTCGATTCCCTACGTAGATGAACTATCCATATGCAATATAATGTTTGTACAAGAGCCTGAGAGCACGAATCACACATATGTATGGTCAGGTTTTTTTAGCGGTTATTAATCTGGACAGTTAAACCGTCAGCTTTCACATCGTGAACAGTCTCCAATGAAAATTGACGATATCGGAAATCAATAGCCTATTTTTCAAATTCAAAGTTTGTATAAAAAGTTATAGAAGTTGAAGATGAAAATGTACCATGCCATTAATCCTGCGGAGGCTACCCGTGGTATACAGCATAAATTTCCTAGATATTCAAGTAGTCATCGTACCTAATTAATACCTACAGTTATCTATTATGTATGGTTAAAATGATTATGTATGTGAATATACACTTATAAAAATGTTAATTGCTACGAGACCGAGAATGAGAAAAAGTGAAATAGTTACTCGAAAGACGACGTATCTTTGGTGCAGAAGGATGCACTTTCTTCAAGCTGGCTAAATCTTTTGTGTATTTTAATCTAAGAGGTTCATACAATACCATGGCATGCTGGCATGCTTAGGATTTACTAAATAACTTAGGTAAGAACGTTTTATTTCTAATGAGGCGTCCCAAAATGATGATAGTACGGATGGTATTATTCTAATATTATGTGGGTTTGCGCAAATAGTTTTGAACTATCGTCATTCGTTGAATATTTAGCATGGATTAAGTAGTGTTTGACGTCGCAGAAAGTAATTATGATAGAAGAGCACGACGCACGCTGTCTTGTCTTTTGTCGGCAGCCTGTGTTCATTGGAGACTCCCATCAGCGGATGTGGTCGATGGAGTCAAGATTGTCTGCGTGACGAAGCGGCCCCATTAGTAACACAACGTAACTTGTTGTTAAAATAATTTCGGATCAGTACACGTTCATACTTTAACCTTTTACTGGACTTAAAATATACAGCAGTGTGTTCGGTGACTCAGTCTCAACTACCATATACATTTTCGTTGTGCGACATGACATGGGGCATGTGACAAATTTTTCTGTTTCATTTCAGCTAATTTTGAGAATCCTGGGCAACGGAATTTGCTGCTTGTTGCCACAGTGATTACCTAGCTGCTGTGGTTGGAAAGAGTGTCGAAATAAACATAGCTCAATAAATATTTCCACTGAGCTGATGCGCAAAATAATTAAACGATGCAAAAATAGGTACTTCGGAAGTAAAATACTTCTTTCTCTCCTAAAAGGGGATATGAAGAGTCAAGATCTGTATGTAAAACGAATGAAAAACCAAGTTTTCCAGTTCACAGTGTTGATTAGGGACAGTCCAAATGAGATATCAATTTGAAGTTATAGTCCGACGGAAATCAGGTAGTTATTAAGACCTTTTGGATATATTCCTGCCATGAGAAAGTAAGTCGTGTAATATAAATACACGCATAATTGAATACCATTTATATCCATAATTTGGAGTTTAATGGTGCGGGACTATGATGTATTTTGTAATGAAACTACACTGGTGCTAGATTTTAGGCTTTTGCAATGACTGGCAGGCTGACATTAAGCAGTCATCAATGTAAGCCTTACTATATATTCCAATGTGTGCTTACGGGACGCTGAAGTGGGTCCTTAATACATTTGGCCGAAACCGTTCCTCTTTCTGTTCAAATTACCTCGCACAGTCTTGGGATTAAAAGCAATAACATGTCCTTTAGCCCTAATGGACCTATAAAGTCTGAGGTTAGGAAAATTTTGCTTCGAGTGTCAGGTTACTAACAGCTCCCTTACTATTCTATGAGGTTTCAGGATTGCAAACGGATTATGTTGATTTCTTGGCACAATATTTCGGCTGGCAGTCGTCCAGCCATTGGCGGACACTCGGCTGAAGATGGGTGCAATCCTGAAACGTCACAGAATATTCAGTATGCCGGGAAAACTTCAACAATCAGAGCACCCTTACTTCAAACACACAATGTGTATAAAATGATATTGAGGAAGCCAATCTCGCCAAATTCAAAAAAATGGTTCAAATGGCTCTAGGCACTATGGGACTTAAGGTCTGAGGTCATCACTCCCCTGGACTTAGAACTACTTAAACCTAACTAACCTAAGGACATCACACACATTCATGCCTGAGGCAGGATTCGAACCTGCGACCGTAGCAGCCGCGTGGCTCCAGACTGAAGCGGCTAGAACTGCTCGGCCACCGCGGCTGGCTGTAATTTCAACTGCTGCCCTGAAGCTCAGTAAATCACAAATCCTACAATTCGGTAACGTTTACCGAAGGTATTAGAAGTCATTCACATCCCTGAACTTTCTCACCTTACTCAGAAGAAGGAATGTCCAACAGAGACATGCTCTAGATCAAACTGGTGAACGGCAGCTAACTTCCAACTGCACGCAAGCCTATTTTTTTTTTTTTTTTGGGTCAACGGTCTCCTGACGGAAGTTTCTATCCTCAACCGGAGCTGCTATTCCTCGATGTCTTGAAACATGTCCTATCATTGTGAGCCTCTTTCTTACCAAATTTTTCCCCATGTACAGCTTCTCGTCGGTTCTGTTTGAAAACCTCCTCATGCGGTATTTCACCAATGCCTCCTATTGCGGAAACTCTTCTGTAGAACCACATCTCAGTAGCTTCACTGCCAATCAATGTTATGTTCTAAACGCATGTCCTCAGAAATTTAATTCATTAATTAAACTTGATGTTTGATACCGAGAGACCGCATTTTGTGAGGAAAGCCCTGTTTGCCTGTGCTAGTCTGCCATTTATGACCCCATTGTTTCCAACATAGCAGAATACCTTCACTGTACCGACTTTGTGGTCCCCAAATTTGAAGTAAAATTTATCACTAACTTCATTACGGTTTTCTGTGGCTTACACTTACTCCGTAGTGTGTGATCGTTAGACTACCATTATCACTCGAAGGATCCCACCCCCTTATCCTCCGTCCTGGGCGGGGACACTACTGACAGGCTCGGCACTGTTGTGGTGTAGATGCAGTTTAGCCATAGTAACATGCATTACCATGACAGCCATGTTTGCAGTCATTGTCGCTGTTAATGGTGTTCACTCGTTAAGTGGCACCATACTCTCATCTGCTGGCTGAGCGCACCCTGGTCTCTGGTTCGCTGTCCCTCTACACTGACAGCTTCTGCCGTGTCACTGTTCACATTTCGTGCGGTGTCCCTTTACCCTGTACCTCGATATGCACACCGTGACTATGCCGAGGAACGTAGTTGCATTTTTTTATCCTTAGTTCCACCAGATCAACAGACCATCTCGCTTACTTCATTTTGTACCGTGCCAAAATTTGCGTGGCAGTTTTCATAAGAAAAATGGTCGCTTAACCTTATTTACCAGTCTACAGGAATTTAAGTTTTTATGTTGGTTTTATCTAATTTCTTGAGGGAGAAATTTCTGTGCAGTATGTGCAGAAGGAAGAAAAGAAAAAAGATGCCGTCAGCGGCTGATGCCAGACCCTGCCAACTACGCCGAGATTCTGTGGTGGCGAGGGTGAAGCAGACCGCTTTACTCTTCGTCAATGGTAAGACACTCTTACTATTAAATAAATGATTAAAACTATCAGTAGCATCATTCGGTCAAATTTTGATAGTTACTCAGGTTTCGTGAGGAGTTAATGACAGCTGCGTGATGAAATTCGCACAAGAATGTTGCATGATAGTCCTCCTAGGGCATCTGACTATTGAATTCCGTACCAGTTGGGTAAGATGACTTTGAAGAAGTGTTCAAAGTCGTAACTTAAAGGTTAGAACATTTTTCTCGAGTGCACGTATTACCTGTTTCGGAGAGTTTAATTTCTTTTGTTCATTTACGAGATGTAGATTCACTGAATTCAGTTTATTTGGCCGTTTATGGGCCCTATATAAGTAAGGCTAGTAGGTTGCAGGAGTAGTGGATGGTTATAAACCGATCATTATACTTGTAACAAGTCAAGATCACTTATTAGTGGTGCGTGACCTAGAACTGTGTTCTGCTCAAGTTCCGGTATTTTTCTTGTGCGAAGTAACCTGCTTGAGCAGAGCAATATCAAGTAAGAGTAGTTTCTGTCTGTTACTGCGGAAAATGTTTGTGGAGATGAGTTCATAGACTAAAGAGCCTATTTGTTGTTATAGCAGGCTATTTCATCGTTACACAGGGAAATATGAGCAGTTAACGGATTATAGCGGCCACTAACCTGAAACTGTTGTTGACTGAACGCTTTATCACTTTCCTGTGGACTAATGAGGAACTATTTAAAGGAACGGGTTAGAGTATTAGCAGTCAGTAACGATTACGATTGCTCGAATATCCAACGTTAACAATAACGTATTTTGGAAATAATTTATTAAAAGCCTACTCCTGGAATATAGGAGATTAGAGGTTAGCTTTAATTGTTTCACTGTCAAGTATCAAGTGGTTGCGGTAAAAGCTACATTTTTTGGTGATGAGGATTTCTGTGCAGTATGTGCACGTGTATGTGAACTGAAGTGACCAATATACCAACAGGCCTTAAGACATTAAAATAAAGTCCAGACATACTTATCTAGTAGATTTTTTATTTAAAAACGGATTACTGGTACTCAACAGAAATGTTGAAAATATATTTTCAAAGAACGGGTAATACTGCTTTTGCTTAAGAAAAGATGGAAAACAAAAGACACGAAAATAACGATAGAGACAAAATATACCATCAGAAAGCGCAAAAATAGGCGATTATTCACATCTATAAAACATTCACAGGAAAGGAGAAAACCAGTTGCCTCAATTCTCCTTATGTCATCCACGCCAAAACTATTGTCGTGTGTACGTATTCGTACTCTTTTAACAGAGAACTTTTTAAATTATTTTTCCCTCTCCCTCCTTCCGGCGAGGCCTTTATACCCATCGCCTCCCTGTCAATGCTATCATCTATATATGTCTTTCTCTTGCTGCTTCCTTTTTCTCCAACTGACACCTTCTTCTGTCTGTCTCCGTCCCCCTTTCTCGTCTTTACCATTGTCTCCTTCTCTGCCCTGTTCATGCTCTCTATGTCTCACTGCCGTTGTCTTTGCCCCAATCGTTTTCTCTCTCATTGCCTCTGTTTCTTTATATCTCTGGACAGTTAAATCACTGAAGCGGTCTCATCGTGAGCAGTCTCCAATGAAAGCTGACGACATCGGAAAAACAATTATCTATGTTTCAAATCCAACATTTGTATCAAAAGTTACAGACAATTTTATAGAATTTAAAGATACAAATGTACCACGTGTAAGAGGTATGAGCTGCCTGTGATTCAGAATCGCTGACCAGAGATGCAGCAATAAGTCAAGAGTAAATATTGTTATGCCCCAGCAATTAATTATCGAGCCCAACGCAATGCATTGCTAGCATAAAAAAAGTATTACCAGTCCCAAATAATGCTACCAGTTTAAGAGAGTTCTTAGTAATACTGAATGATGTTTTGTAATCACAGACCTTGAGTAATAGTTACAGTGTGTTACATTTTAAATATGTCGTATGTCACTTGAATGCCCGTTTGAATGATGACTTCTGATGATTTGTAACTGGCCAATGAGTGCCAATAATTATTTTAAATATGTCGTATGTCACTTGAATGATGAAAATTGTTTTGTGATATTCAATACTTGCTATATGTTTAGTAACTGGCCAGTGAATGCCAATGTTTCTTATATTTGTGTTATGTCATTTACATGCTATATATGTGAATACTAGTAGCATGATGCTACACTCATTGGCTCCTGTTATGAAGGATGACTTCTAATGATTTGTAACTGGCCAATGAGTACCAATAATTATTTTAAATATGTCGTATGTCACTTGAATGATAAAAATGTTTTGCAATATTCAATACTTGCTATATGTTTAGTAACTGGCCAATGAATGCCACTGTTTCTTATATTTGTATTATGTCACTTACATGCTATATATATGAATACTAGTAGCTTGGTGCTACACTCATTAGCTCCAGTTTTGAAGGGTGACTTCTGATGGTTTGTAACTGGCCAATGAGTGCCAATGATTGCTATAAATAGCTGAAATATGTAAATAGTATGCCATTAATTAACTCTTGTTTTGAATGATCACTTTTGAATAATGCCTAAAAATGGTTTGTAACTGGCCAATGAGTGCCAATGTTCACTATAATCAGATGACTTATGAACATTATTCTGTAATACTTCATACATAGTACAGAAATGATCAGTAACTAGGCGATAAGTGCCACCAATTACTCAAATCAGTTGATAGACTAGTGCAATTCTCAATGATGACTGGTATAAGACTTAATGTCCTTCACCTTCTGACCTAATTACCAGGAATTACTGCAATATCCGTTTGTCCTCTCTATTCTCATGATCATGGAGCACTATATTTGGTTTTTGCACTAATTCTACGTTAGTGTACCTGACAAGAACGTGGTGTTGACACGACATGCTGTCCACCACCTCGAGCGATGGAGATGTTATTATGGTCCCACTGTTTGGTGTACCTAATGTACTACCAAAATGATAACATTGAATATTAACACGACATTTCAGTGTCTTAGCTACACTGATTAATACTTCAGGGAAGAGAACTTCAGATTGTCTCACTTGGTGTTGTGCTTCTGTAGAAAGATATGGACTTTCAGTGCAGCTACGTGCAACCTACTGTGCTACAACCATGATGCAATCCTTCCCTTTCCTATCCTAGTTCTTGTAAAATGGTAAAAAAATACTACAGTGCGTGTGCACTTTATGTCATTTGATAATGTGTTTTGTACTCATTGCGTATACATTTTGTCATTACCTGATATGTTCTGTACTACAGTGCGTGTGCACTTTATGTCATTTGTTAATATGTTTTGTACTCATTGCGTATACATTTTGTCATTGATTGATATGTTCTGTACTCACTGCATGTGCACTATATTATATTTCATGTTCTGCACTTACATATATGTATATATCCTGTGACTGTAAACTTAGTTAATTAAGAAAAATTTGTTGCTCATGGCAAGTCCAATTGACTCACCATCGCTGCCAAATTTAGGTCCCCCCAGTGGAGGGTTATGTAATAGGTATGTGCTGCCTGCGATATAGAATAGCTGACCAGAGAGCAGTGTTGAGTGCTGTACGAACTGTGTAACTGTAGCAGTTAGTTGAGGCTAGTCGCTAGTCTGAGGTTGTCTGCGCTTGTCTGCAGTCTGCTCTGGTCAGGAATCTGGAGATGGAGTATTATTGTATAAGGTAAAGAAGCAGCGTCGCGCATATCTAGTAATGTAACTGAACTGTCATCCAAATGTTTTAAAAATGTCCTAATAATAATTTTGGTAATATAAAGTAATTTTTTAAAAGAAAAAGCATTCATTTCAAAATAATCTGTTGCTTCCTTTCACAAATCACAAATGTATAAGCCAGCATAGCACAGAGCTGTCCCGGAAAATTTTTTAGTTACGAGCAGATATATTCGCCATTTTTTTTATTCAGGTAAGAATTTTTGCTTTTTATTCAGAATTATCTTACAGGGGCACGACGCAGCACTGCTGTCGTCCAAATTTTACCAGGTTACTGAATTTATTTTTTATTATGAGGTTTAGGAATTTTTCTGTTTCGGGCTTACATTATATGAGAAAAGAAGTTTGTGGGTACATTAAATGTGAATGCATTTGTGCATGGAGATTATAAATGAGAACAATTTTTTTCTGAGGTCAAACAAAAATTAGAATCGCTATCCATAATGATTATTTTAATTTCAATTTAATAATTTTGTGGGGAGGTTACACATGCCATTAATCCGGTGTACGCTACCCGTGGTATACAGTATAAATTTCCTACATATTCAAGTAATCGTAGCTGATTAATACAGTTAACTATTATGTTTGCTATCTCCTCTCCACAAGTATCATGGGTATGGTTTGCTCGGGGATTTTACCCCTGGACTGTTTCCTTGCAAGCCTATATATTGCCTAATCTGCGCTAATGTTTCTTTTGTCACTTCCACTGCCTCCTCACGCTTTTGCTCCCACTGGTAGTATCTCCCTACATCTCGCTGTCTCCCTCCCCGTCTCTCTCTCTCTCTCTCTCTCTCTCTCACTCGCTCACTCACTCCCTCTCTTTGGCTTCCACTGTCTCGCGCTGATAATTGCTATCACTTTCCTCTTTGCTCCCCCTGATATGTTTTTCATTTATGTCTTTGTTTCATGCCACTTCCTCTCTGTCAACACCATAGCCTCCTCCCTGTGTCTTCCCACTGGCACTCTCTCATCTCTGCTCCATCGTCACTGTTCGTCTGCTACTCTCGTTCAGCACAAAGAAGCGTAAGTATTTTCGCATGCAAAAGGTTTCTTGAGGAAGGTGAAATGAGGGTTGAGGCACCTGGTTCCCCACTTTCTTGTTTTTTGCCCCAACAGGAGCAGTTTCGGTTGGTTTTCCTATTGTCCCTTTTGTGGCTGAGAATTCTGAATATCAGTAAAATTTTAGCGTTTTAATTATGTACTTGGACACATTTACATATTCTGACATATGCAAAGAACAAATAAGTATACATAAGGTCAGCAGTTTACAGTATTTTACATGCAAATGCACAGAAGTTTTAGGCCACTCCTACAGTAAACCAAAATATGTGGTGTTTGATTTGGAAGTACGAACAACTTTGCGTCAGAATGTATTTTTTTCTACAGACCTTGCTCTGCCAAGTAGCACCATGGAAGTATTTATAGATCAAGACAGCCTGTATAGGCATGGATTGCCCATCATTCAGAGACAGCGGGTCATGAAGATTCATTGGTGGAAAAATGGAGTCCAAGAACTTGGCTTGGTGACAGCAGAAACCTTGCGATGACCCCACAACGCTTGCCACGTGTTCATTACTTCATTTAAAACCACAACGTTTACTCCTCAGACCGTATATTAGATGCATGAATACTGGAAATTTGAGAATCTAGATAATACTAACGGACAATGGTATTGAAAAAAGTCACGAAGTACCCCGAGATCACCTTCTTAAGGACACATGGTCAAAATGTGGACGACCTGCCATGAAGAGAAATTATAGCAGTAGCCATTCCCATAACTGGTACATTTGGTACCCGAAAATCATGCCGGCCGGTGTAGCTGAGCGGTCCTAGGCGCTACAGTTTGGAACCGCGCGACCGCTACGGTCGCCGGTTAGAATCCTGCCTCGGGCATGGATGTGTGTGGTGTCCTTTGGTTAGTTAGGTTTACGTAGTTCTAAGTTCTAGGGGACCGATGACCTCAGAAGTTAAGTCACATAATGCTCATAGCCATTTGAATCGAAAGTCATGGTTCTTATGGGGTATCTCGATAACAGATAAAGATATCCGAAAAGGGAAAGTGATATTTCTAGACAAATGTCTAAAAAGTGTCCAGTGGAAATTAGTGCCATTTTCTGTTATTTAGATAATTGGGGCCCATGGCCAATAAACGACCAAAATCAGGTTTTTAGTTTTTTGCAAGTATGGTAAATTTTAACCCTTATATCTCGGTATCGGATAATGATATTGAAAAAGGTTTCTAAGTTTCCCAAGCACCTCACTTAAGAATATATACTAAAAGCCGGCAGTGTGCCACGGATAGAAATTATAGAAATATCCATCCTCACAACTGGTAGTTTTGGTACCCTAAAGCATGGTTTTTCGAGGACTCCTCACGAATCACCCATGAACAAATGATGCCTATTTATACCGTCTAAGGCCCATCATAGACCACACACAATGCAAAACAACATATCGTTTTGCTCAATTGCTTCCGCTGAAGGAAGTGTGTAATGTTTAAATTTTTGCTCGGTACTGTAGGATAGCTACACTATTCCAGTTCTTTCGGTAGGTGTACGAAGGGTCGATATGCCAAACACTACCCAAAACACCTGGCCCCCTACCTCTGTGATCAATAAAACGTTATACGAGTATGTGTACGACTGGAAAGTTACATCTTGGAGCATGGATGTTTGGAAGATTTTGATACAGTGGAGTGTTTTGCACGGATCGATTTAGTACTGGGATACCATATTTTTGAACAAGGTTTTCACTCACAAACGGAAGTGAAACGCACGCACATCCTTAATTTAGCCGTAATTTGGAATAAAAAGCAACGTTGGCTAAAGAAACATTGAGTCAGGTACAAAATTAAAATAATATTTTTGCTTTTTACCACTGATATGTCTGCAAAGCTGACGATTCCCATATTTATAAAATTTCTGACCAGAAAGACAGTAGATATTTGTTCTCTCAATTCACATGGTAAGAAAACAAAAGATAGTCATCGACGTTTCGTAAAGATCAGTAATGTTAGGGGGAATGTTTACCGTCACATTAAGTTATCCTGAGACATTCGATAAAAAGTGGCTAAGGTTAGAATATTAAAAAAAAAAGGAATGTAGTTTATAATCACAGAATCAGGGATACTAGTTTCTCCGTTTCTCATTAGAAATAAGATTCACGGCATTTTAATGTTTACAAGTAATTTTCTTTTATTGTTATGCAAGCCTGTAAAGCGTATAAGTAATCTAATTGGAGAAAGGTCAGTTTCAATTGATAATTCCAAAGGCATTCTAGCGAAGCAGTTGAAGAACGTCTAATTGTGTGACAGACTTAGCTTCTCTACGAATAAATTGTTTGTATCCAATGTACAAAATTACGTACTGTTACGTGGGAGAGTTGCAGTAAATTTATAAAAGAGCCAGGGTACACAGAACGTCACAGTAAAATTCGATATTACCTGAAAAATGATTTTATGTACAAGTTGTGTAAGAACCGGGTGAAACTGCACTTACAGTGTTGACGGCTCTTCCGCTGCGTGATGCTGTCGGCAGTTCGTTTCCGTAGGTCGCAACCACTGGGACGACAGTGCACAGTAGCCAAAGATAATCACTGAATCTAATGACTCGTTTAGGCGGAAAATAAGGATAGATTACTTTTGTTTTCGACGTGGGTAGCGAGAGATGGACCATCACTGATCTGTCTACTGTGGATCATGAATTTGTTTAGTGGTTTTCTTCTCTTGCATTGTATGTTTCTCGAAATATTGCGTGGTTTCTCGGAATGTTGTTTCGTATCCCAGTGTTGTAGTTTTTTGTCAACGTATGTGACTGGAGGAAAACTGACTGTAGTAAAGGACTAATCTGCAGCGTAGAACGAGTTATAGATTAGACTGAAATATAACGGTTTGGTTCTGAGTCTTTGAATCCAATGAATGTGTTTAGGGAGAGCTGGCTGTGGTGATGTATTGGCCTGTATCGCACCTCAGGGGTATTTCCGAAACACACTGACATAATGGTACAGTTTAAATTTTACAGAGTACTCTGCTTTATATGACAACATTCTGCGTAATATGTTGCGTTTTGCTGCCACAAAATTTCATACGCTTTACGTCATGACGAAATTTGTCGAACACTACTTTCTCATTTGTTCCGCCATCTTCCCATCATTCACCGCGCAAACATTTACCAAGTGCACCGCGGAAAGTAAAAGACGCTGACACCAGTAGTGTACTTTTATCAAGAGGCACTGCGGTAGGTCTTTGTTACACTGTTAGTTAGCTACTTCGATGTTCCAGAGATCATTTGAATGCGTCTTGTATCAAAAAGATGTCTGCCCCCGGTAGCTGAGTGGTGAGCGCAACAGACTGTCAATCCTACGGGCCCTGGTTCGATTCCCGGCTGGGTCGGAGATTTTCTCCTCTCAGAGACTGGGTGTTGTGTTGTCCTAATCATCATCATTCGATTCCCACCGACACGCAAGTCGCCGAAGTGGCGTCAAATCGAAAGACTTGCACCAGGCGAGTGGTCTACCCGACGGGAGGCCCTCGCCACACGCCATTATTATTATTATTATCAAAAAGATATGTAACAAGTCAGTTTACAGGATATGTACACACAATGAGTGTTAACGTTAGTGAACACATTACTTTTCTTCTTCTATTCATGCAGCTACACTTGAACAAATATTTCATTTCTTCTTCTTTCTTTCTGGCTAACAGTTTTCAAATACCAATTCGTCTATGAAATACTAAGAGTTGTCCATAAGATAAGATCTGAGATTAGATTTAAACTTTCCTTAGCTACTTGTCAGCTATTTTATGTTATTGGGAAAATTATAATGGATTCTGATTGCTACATGTTTTACTTCTTTCAGAGTAACTGAAAGGCTTAAAGATGGGTAGTAAACGTCATTTTCCCTCTATTGTTGTAGCTATGGCCCTCATTGCTCATCTCAAATAGAGATGGATTACTTGTGACAAGTTTCATTAACGGGCGTATCTTTGTGACGGAGTGGTTAAAATACTTACCTCCTTCAATGGGAACCTACCTGACGTCCATGAGTGAAAAACAAATATTATTCTCACTATGCGCTTTTGTACAGTTAATACTACCCCAGAAAATAATTTCATAACACATTATTCAGTGGAAGTATGAAAAACACGTCAGGAGGTAAATTCGTTTTTTCTCAGTACCAGCAATTATAGGGGGAGCAAAAGTAGCTGAATTTAATTTCTTAAAACCTCAGTGACACGATTCTTCCAGACCAAGTTTACTGACTCCTACTCATGTGGTACGTCAGTTGTTTGTATGACTATTTGTTGCATAGATCTAATATAGTGCATTTTTTTCATAATTTAAGGATTACCAATTTTCAGGGAACCACTGAATAATGCTTTAGAAAATATCATTTACAATTTCATCCGTTGCTTTCTCTCTAATTGAATTTATTGTAACACCTGTATAGTCTGCAAAATGTAGCAATTCTCTTGCTGAATATTAAGTGGAAATTTATTCACAAACATGAGGAATAGGACTGGACCCAAAGTTGAGTCATGTGAGACATTCTTTGTGATTTCTACCTGGTCACTGAAATTTTGTGGGCTTCCTACATTTTTTTAATTATTCACCCTAACATTTTGAGTTCTGTTTGTTAAATACAATCTGCGTATAAAATCATTACTTCCAAAAACTTGTGTTTATTTAAAGCAGTAACATGATCTGCACAGTCCAATGCTTTGTAAAGATCACAAAAATACCAGCTGCTGATATTTTATTATTTAAGACTTGTAATACATGATTAATAAACGTATAAATAACTCTCCCAGTTGGGCAATCCTTCTGGACTCAATGATCTGATATGGTGAGTAAATTGTTTCTCCTTAAGTGGGAGACTGCTCTCGAGTAAAATGCATTTCCGCATGTTCAGGAAAAAGATGTTAGTAAAGAAATTTGTCACCTCTGTTAGAAAGAGATTCAACAATTTCACATTTTCACCTGCCCAAAAAATTCCCTGTGCCAATAATGGATTTTGTATATCGCTAAGGGATCACTTATTAAATTGGAGAAATTTTTCAGAATTAATTTAGAAATTCCATCAACATCCTACGGGATTCTGTTAACCGTACCGTAGGATATCGATCCTACTTTCACTTGCTTATACTTTTGTGGAATGATATTTTTAATATATCCTCTCGGTTCTTCATCTGAACCATTTAGTCCTATGTTTGCTGCTAAATTTAGATAATGATTGTTAAAAGTTCTGGCAACTTTTGAAATATCAGTCATAGCACTGTCACTTAGTTTAACTGCTATGGTGTCTAGTACACTGACCGACTGTCCTGTCTCCTGTTTGACTGTAACCCGTACAGTTATATTCTTATTATTTGCATAGTAAATTTCGTCCATTTTAATGACTTATTCTTAAAATTAACGAATTTTTTATACTATGCAATTAATGTCGGATCTTGACTTACAGTGTCCTTTATATAGCCTTCCTTCTTCCTCTTACATGAGATTTAAATTCCCATAGATGCTCATGACTCACTTGTTTCTTTAATTTTGTTTTCATTATTATTATTTTTGTTCTAATGGATTCTCTGGATAACTTTTAGGAAAGCTACTTTCAAATATTGACACAAATTTACTACGGAATAGGCTGAATTTGACATTACCATCCCTTTCTACACATACGTTGTCCCATATCACCTCTTTTAGCTTACTCTTAAAACATTGTATCCTGTTCTTATCAGTAAGCCTCACTGGTTTGTTTGAAACTGCGTCAGAACTGTAAGATGCATCATGATCAGATAGTTCACTAACAACTGGGTACTCATTAATTGTTTCAGCCTGTGTTGGACATCTATCGCTTCAATTTTCCACATCTTCTGTACAAGCATGAAGTCCACGGATTTTGTTTTTAACCTCCTAATGTTCTCGTGAAATAAATTAATTTTACTTTTATTTACACTGCTACAATAGGAACAGCATAATTGCACTTGAAAAGTAATGCTACCGAGGAATACTACAGATGAGCTAATTTCTCTCAAAACAGTCGGTCAGTAATCTGACTCTAACGTTGAAAATGTGACCCTCAGAGTCGAGTGTTATTAGGGCTTTTTGTCTTGAGTGTTTCTGACCCCCTTGTTCTTTCTGCAAGACATGCAGCTAAACCTACCTCCCCTTCCTGTTTGGCTGTTGGCCATAAGTTGTGTATCCCACCTCCCACTTGCTACTACAGGCGCGGTATAGATACGAGACTTTATTGCACTCAAAACCAAAGCGATTAGCTCTTTGTTAACACGGCTTTCAGCTATGTTAACCCAGGGTTGACTATTTCGCTATAAAACTTCCACTAACGCCACACGAGTGTGTGCCGTTGGTGCTCCTACTTCCGCATCCGTCGCCTTGTAGGTTATGCTATGTTCTAAGCTTCTATCCAGGAAGTTTCCTTCCCCTCCAGCTATTAAGTATGTGATCGCCTCCATCAAAATTTCTCCACAAATCTCCTACGTTCTTCATCACCTGGCTAAGCGTGGAGCTAGGTGTTCTACACCTACCTTATCGTATAGAATTTGGCCTGCACCTGTCCCATGACTGCTACCTAGCAGCTGGATTATTTTCTTTGTACCTAACTTCCTTACCGCCATAACCTTAAACTCGTTCCTACAAGTGTGCTGCAATCCACTTTCCTTAAAACTGCTCGAGTTTTTTCTCCTACGTCAGATAATAACACATAGACAAACGAATTGTTAACCAGAATTGTAAATGTGATTTATGAGGTTTTCTTCTTTTACATAATTATTGTAACCTTTTCCCCATTCTCTCTTTCCCCCAGCAGTGTATCTAATTCAAATGAGCCATTCCAAATTCTGCTTGACTGGCTCAAATCTTTCTTTCTTGTTCCACAATTCTGTTGTATCGACTACATGATGTACAAGTCCATGCAGGAGCGTCATCTGACACATTATTGGCTTCCCCACAGCAATCAACCCAGTGTAACAGCAAACCACATCCCCGAAATGTTTCTCCCATACTAAGATACGACAACATCCACGTTTCTCACACGCGGTGCTACTTTTTACAGCAAATTAATAAGCACTGAAACACGGTTCAACTGTAAAAATGTAATGTAGACTACTACATGATGACACTCTTTTTTATGCTGTTACCAAAGGTCTCGAAAAGAACTTTATCGATTTACTTGAAACTTTTTCATGATAGTCTAATATACGTTCTTTTAAACTTAGCCTACATATTTGAAAAATATATGGTGCATAGGCATATATGTGCTATAAAAAAGAAACCCAAAAATATCGAAAAGAACTTCACCGATTTACTTGAAACTTTTACACAAGATTCCAATCAACGTCGGGAAGGACAGAGGCTTTACATTTGTAGTATTTACATGGTGATTTTTTCAACTCGTACAGATTCTAGGAATTGAAACGGAACAAAGAAGGTCTGATGAAGCTATGTCCGGAAATGCATGGCTTCAATTCTAGAGATCATTTATTCAATCATACTTTGTTACAGAGTCTGCTGTCTAATATGGGCTGCACAATGCAGTTGCACATAGTCATGCACTAGCGCCCTCTCTTACCATAGTAATTGGTAATGTTATGTTAGATTCATTTCTCACTCACGTTTTAGTGGATGAGAAACAGCATAGTACAGAGTGGTTCCGTTCTCGAATCTAAAGCTTACCGACATGGTGTTTACTTACTGAAAGGCAAATGGCACCAGGCGGCGGGCAGGTAGTATCAGGAGACCTATCGCCACTGACAACGACCACAGCAATTAATGTTTGCAACAGTGTTTCACCGCCTGTGTGAGACAGGGTCGCGTGAGGAATCATGAAATCATGAAGGACTACCCGAAATGTTCGAAGACCATCCTGGGAAGGAATTGCGATTAACACTGTGGAAGGCGACCGCCTTGTCAGTACCATTCAGTTGGCCCAACAGTGCAGGGTAAACCAGACGACCGTGTGGAACATTCTCCAAGTCAACTGTTACTACCCTTATCTCTTACAGAGTTGCACGGCCATCTTTACGTGGAGTGGGGTCTTCAACTTTCATAACAGTCATAACAGTCATCTGTGGGATAGTATGCAGAACCACTCATGGCATGGTGACGGGGTTCATTGGCATCGCCCCAGGCGGAATGAATGGGCGACAGTATTTTGAGAACAGTCTTCCTTCCGCATCGCCTAACAGGCCTGAACTATCGAGGTTTTTTGCGGGTGAATTTGTCTCCCTCGCTAGAAGAAGTGCCACTGATGATTAGAGGGGTTATGTAGCTGCTGCATGATGGTGTTCCAGCCCATTTTGCCGTTAACGTTCGGACGCAACTAAGTCGTGTCATATCTGGTCGATGGATCGGACGAGAGGGTAGAGTTGCATGGCCTGTTCGCTCATCAGATCTCAACCAGTGCGATTTCAGGTTATGGGGCCATCTCAAAAATATTATGTATGCAGAGCTCATTCCAGATGTGGAGACACTGGAGTAGCGCATTCGTACTGCCTTTGACACTGTTCGGACGCAGCCTGGCCAATGTGAACGTGTGAGACAGAACATGTTACGGCGCGTGCACGCATGGGTTGAGGCACATGGAAACCAGTTTCCACGCATACTGTAACTGTAGCTGCATGGTGCAGCGCGTAACAGACCGCGACCTCTGTAAGAATATACGAATGAATAAATGGTCTCTACCGCGGAAACCATGTATTTCGAGACATAAGTTCATTAGATCTTTTTTTTCGTATCCTCTCATCGATCAATCCCTAGAATTTGAACACATTGGAAAAATTCACCCTATATAAAGACACATAATTGTTTGACGTTGTTACCAAAAATCTCGAAACGTTATTGGCCGACTTACTTCAAATAAGGATTCCAGAGGAGAAAGTCTACATATTTTAATACATACATATAAGATTTAAAGTGGGCTGCATATTGTTAACAAAGATTTCAAAAAGTTCTTGTTTATACAAACACATATGTAGCTATATATGATAACGAAACTATTAATATGTGCGATTTTGTTTTTCTTTCCCAGAGCAAGTCTTAACTACAATAAGTTTATTTTTCCTCATATTTAAATTTGAACAAATATTGTAGGTACTCTTCCTTACCGTCTGTTTTAACACAAAGCATAGATGTCGTTTAAGGTTTATCGTCTTATGAACAGACTACTACAACAGAATGAGAATCTACCGAAACTTTGTAGTCCATTCCGTTCGCAGATCAAAAATATGCGAAATATCGTCGCTGAAGGTATTATCCTCATAGATCCAGCTGCAGGGGAGGTCTCCCATACTCCATATACCATTAATTTTAAGCGAATTCAATTTAGATGAAATAAAAAATAAGCAAACGTCAGTGCCAAAGTGAGGGTGAAGTGATGGAAGATGGAGTGGGGGGGGGGGGGGGGGCGGGAAGAGAAAATAGGCCTAAAGAGTGGGAAGGAGGAGGTGGGAAAAGTAGGGGGGAGGATGAGATGGAAAGTTCGGAGAGGTGATGGACAGAGAGAGGGGGAGAAAGAGGAGATGGACAAAGAGACGGTGGAGCAGGACATATATCTGTTTCCAACAAAAATTTAGCAATTGTGAAGCATGTACCCGTTCGCTAGTAATTACCAAAAACTTATGTTTTGGTTATTGTAGCAGAAACTTCTAGTAGGCAGGCGGACGCAGAAAAGACGAGAACACATGTAAGATAGCATAAGGCACGAAGCGAATGCAGAATAAAAGGCACGATATATTCTGTCAACAGTCTTAACCTGACACAATCAAAAAACTATGTAAAGCACTGTAATGAATCCAAACCAACACGTATTAACTAAACGACGGCCATACAGGGTACGTTCACAGTAGATTGTAAACACACCACGGATATTCAGTGAAGTTAAGTTTGTAAATCGGAGAAGACAGGAAACGAGTGAAAACTAGAAACTTCACAGTATTTTTAACAACACTATTAAACAAACACCAACCGGCAGTTGTGGAAAGCAGTTATGCAACGTAGCCGAAGTAACATGTGGCGTTCCACAACTGCAGATATTTATGGCAGAGCTTTTGGAGTGTGACCTTACGCCACGACTGTCAAGCGCCAAGCACTGCATTCTAATAGTTTACTGTCTTAAGTGAAAAGTATGAAAATATCATAGCAGCAATTCTTGTTTAATGATTGTAGAAAAAACTACTGCAAATCTATGTTCATCACTGTGATAAAACCTTAAAATACCCATTAAACAGATGCCTGTTTAGAAAATAAATTAAGGAACACTTTAAATATGACCTGCTTTATTCTCTCGCGTCAACTATACCCGTTGCACTTCTGCTCATCGAATCATTAGTACGAAGGCTGGTTTGATGCATATCTCCGTGAATGTCTATCTCGTGCAGGTCTTTTTGTATCTACCTAAATATTGCACCCTACATCTGTTTGACCGTATATGTATTATTCAAGGCTGCAATTTTTACCATCAGCAGTCCTATCCATTATCAACGTCTGTGGCACGGTTTCTTTTGCTAAAGCTGGGTTATTAATATATATTCTCCCTAATTCTGTTCCTACCTTTCTATTAATTATTCTTTCTATTCACGAAATCTGTAGTATTCCTCGGTAGCATTACTTTTCCAGTGCACTTATGCTGTTCCTATCTGCACTCTGTTATTTACGCATCACTCCCATACAGCGCGTTCGGAAATTCCCGTTACAAACGTCTAGGACTTGTTGATGGGAGGGAGTAAATAATATTTTTCAATGGGAACCCAGGTCGAGAAACGTATCGCTTCCGTTCTACGACGGTTTCTATTCAAATGTTAAGCTCATCCACTTCTGCTTGAGGAACTAAATTAGGCGTGACGCTGTGCAATGCGAAAGTAATAACGAAAGGTCCATTTATCACCTAAGCAATACTTAAAAATTACTTGTATACACTGTTCGAAAGTAAGAAAGAATGTAGCATACCCTATGTATAGAACCTAACGATTGAACTTATAATCAATATATTGTTCCATTTGCATGACCTTCGATCCGACTCGCAGGCATTACAGTTGAACATCTCCAGAACAGGGGCCTAAATCCCATTGTTCAGAGGTCGATGCATCTGGTTGAGGAGTTTCTTTACTTCCAGTTTTGGTGTCCTGGTACACACGTAGGTAGGCACTTTTGAACTCACATCTACTGAAAGGTAGAGTGTAAAAATGGCTCTGAGCACTATGGGACTTAACTACTGTGGTAATCAGTCCCCTAGAACTTAGAACTACTTAAACCTAACTAACCTAAGGACATCACACACATCCATGCAGGATTCGAACCTGCGACCGTAGCAGTCGCGCGGTTCCGGACTGCGCGCCTAGAACCGCTAGACCACCGCGGCCGGCAAAGGTAGAGTGTATATTTTCCGGTTTTGTACCAAAAACCATCCGGTTTTATACGGTTTCTGGAAGTGGGATGATATTTGTCAGACTTGGATGAATGAGAAAAATGCACGGCAAAGTGGAAGGCGAAGACAGGGTTTTGATGGGTGGGGGTAGAGCCAGTAGAAAGATTGCCGTTAACAGAAGTCTCGGAATACGATGTAACCATGGGAGGACAGGCTGTGTGTTCTTATCGACGTGAACCATTGTTCTCATTGTTATTTAGGAATGTGCCATCGTGTGTGGTGTTTTAAAGGCGGGTGGCGTATATGTTGCTGGAGTAGTCTTCTGTAGTCGCTCACGGTAACAATCGTTTCTTCAGTTTACCGTGGCTTGGATTTCCCTAAGGATAGTTCCGATGACTAGAGAATCTTTGTCTCCACTGTTATATTCGTTACACCAATAATATTTCTGTCAGGAAGTCGTAACTATTGGCACATAGCTGGTTCAGCGACCGACCTGCTTGGTAGATTTTCTATTGGGCAGTGATTTGGGCGGTGCTTGTCAGATCTCCTAGGAGGCGTGTGAGAAAAGTAATGGCACTAAAAAGACCGCGAGCGATGTGGCCACGTGTTGCTCTACTTGTGTAGGCCAGCGTATTCATCACTTCGAGATGCTCTGTCCAAGTTTCAGTTCGGTACAGTTATCACGTGATTTTTGAGAGCGCCATCAGTGAATTAAAATTTTTGTTGTAGGTTACGAAAATGCAACAGCGGAATTTAGAACAACGTTGTGCCATTAAGTTCGGTCAGCTGCCAACACTGCAATCGAATAGTTTGCCGTCTTCAAAGAAAAGTAAGGAAAAGTCATAGCAGCAATTCTTGCTTAATGATTATGGAAAAAAATCTACTACTGACCGACGTCCAACATTGTGATACTATTTTAAAATACCCGTTAAGTAGATGCCTGCTTAAAATTGAAGTAAAGAACACTTTTTAAATTTGGGGAATCCGTCAGCGTGACACAGGCCTATGCAGAACATTTATTATTATTGTCAAGAGCACAAGGTTTTCGTTGGCAGATGTCATACTTTGAAGGCCGAGAACACATTGAAGGTGAACCTCACTCAGGGAACCTTCCAACTTCAAAAACCACCTAAAACGAATTTTTTTTAATGGGACATAGCTGCTAAGGTCATCAGACCCTAAGCTTACACACTACTTAACCTAAATTATCCTAAAGACAAACACACACACACATCCCCGAGGGAGGACTCAAACCTCCGCCGGAACCACCCGGACAGTCCATGACTGCAGCGCCCTAGACCGTTCGGCTAACCCCGCGTGGCACGTATTTTTTGGCAGTAGGGTTATCATGCATATAGAATTCATTCCTCCAAGACAAATTGTCAACTAGCTGTTTCATAAAGATGTCCTTGAAAGGCTCAGGGAAAGGGTGAATATAGAGAGATAGGACATTGTAGACAAGTAAATGCTGGATCGTGAAAATGGCCCACGTCACATGGCCACTTCCATCACGGAATTTTTTACCTCAAAAGGCATTCACGTTGTTCCACAGCCCTCATAGTTAAATGACCTGAATGTGAATTTTACTTTTTCCGAAATTGAAACATGTCTCAAAGGACGTAATTTTGTGAATCTGGAGAACATTCAAAAGAATGTGACCTGTGTATTAACGGCCCTACCAGTTGAACTCAAAACTAAGAACAACGACTTTGTTAGATCGGTAACTGCTGCTACAATACCATGTTATCAACATTTAAGTGAGTTTCAACGTGGTGTTACAGTCGTCGCACGAGCGGTGGGATGCAGTTTCCCCAAGGTAGCGATGAACTTGGGACATTAAAGTACGACATTTTCACGATCGTAGAGTGAATATAAGGAATCGGGTAAAACATCAAATCTCCGACATCGCTGCGGTCGGAAATAGATCATGCAAGAATACGACCAACGACCATTGAAGAGAATCGTTCAACGTGACAGAAATGCAGCCCTTCCGCAGATTGCCGAAGATTTCAGTTATTGGGCGTCAACAAGTGTCACATTCCATAACATTCAACGACACATCATCGATATGCTCTTCCCGAACAGAACGCCCACTCATGTACCCTTGAGGACTGCACGACATGAATCTTTACGCCTCGCCTGAACCCGTCAAAGCCGGGCATTATGGGCGAGCGGTTCTAGGCACTTCAGTCCCGAACCGCGCTGCTACTACGGTTGCAGGTTCGAATCTTGCCTCGCACATGGATGTTTCTTATGTCCTCAGGTTAGTTCGGTTCAAGTAGTTCTATGTCTAGGGGACTAATGACCTCAGAAGTCCCATAGTGCTCATAGCCATTTTAAACGTTTTTTGAGCCCGTCAAAACCGACGTTGAACTCTTGATGATCTGCTCTGACGAGTCTCAATTCAAATTGTATCGAGCGGATGGACGTGTGCGGCTACGGAGTCGACGTCATGAATCCATGCACCCTGCCTGTCAACAGGGGATTGTTCAAGCTGGTGGAGGTTCTGTAGTGGTGTAGAGCTTTTGCAGTTGGAGTGATATGTGAGCCCTGACATGTCTAGATGCCTCTCTAAGAGGTGAGACATACATAAGAATCTTCGCGTATCCATTCATGTCCGTTGTGCATTCCGAAGGACTTGGGCAATTCCAGCGGGACATTGCGACTCCCCACACATCGTGAATTGCTGCACAGTGGCTCCAGGAACACTCTTCTGAGTTTAAACCCTTTCGCTGGCCACGAAACTTCCCAGACATGAACATTATTGAGCTTGTCGTCGTAACTGCCGTCTGCTTTACATCTGCTGTACAGCGAGCTACGTTAATATAAGTGTTAACTGTTATTTTCTTACTTTTCACTTCTTCTTCCGTGTGTTTTTGCTTTTACGAAGCTTTAATTTTCGAATACTAATAATAGTGTCCCATAGATTTAGTGTTTGTTATGCATGTAGTCAGAGAGTCCCTTTAGTCAACTGTAGTGCCAGTAGTGCTAGTGTTTGTTTTGAATACAGTCCAGAGACAGGTAGTGCTTATTTTCATTGTTTTCAACAAGAAGTGTGTAGTAACCACAGTTTAGTCAGCTATCAGCCACCGTTAGTGAATTAGCAGTCTAGTTAAAAGTTGATTAAATCTCTACAGTAAATTGCTGATTTCTCAGGATGGATAGGATGTGTGACTGCTCTGTACGTATGGGGAGGAGCTCTCCACTGTTCGCGAACAGCTGAACGCGTTGATGGCCGCGATCAGCCGTCTTCAGGCTGCTGCTTCGGAGTGTAACGGTGGTGGAATCTAACTATTGGTAGTACCGTTCCCAGAACCGATCGCGGTCCTCTGGTTTGGAGCCGAGTGGAAGGCTTAAACCAGAGGCTCAGACGATTCCGCGGAGATCTGGGGTGCAAATTTCTCGACCTCCGCTATCGTGTGGAGAAATGTAGGGTCCCCCTGAATAGGTCAGGAAGCGGCTACAAGGGTAGCGGAGTACGTATGGAATGCACATCTGGGTTTTTTTAGGTTAGAGAATTCCCTCTCTAGGCCAAACAAGACGCCTCCTGAGACGCGACAAGGTAGTAGTAGGCAAACCGCAACAGAGAATAACAATTTTAATGTGGTAATAGTAATCCGCAGGATCGTCTACATAAAGGTCCCAGAATTGCTCTCATTAATAAATGGTCACAATGCCCATATAGTACTAGGGACAGAAAGTTGGCTGAAACCAGATGTAAACAGTAACGAAATTCTAGACTCAGATTGGAATGTATACCTCAGAGACATGCTGGACAGTGAGGGGGGAGGCGTGTTTATAGCAATATAAAGTGCAATAGTATCGAAAGAAATGGACGGAGATCCGAAATGTGAAATAATATGGGTGAAGGTCGCGGTTACAGCAGGCTCATATATGGTACTTGGATGTCTCTATAGGCCCCCTGGCTCAGCAGCTCTTGTGGCAGAGCACCTGAACGAAAATTTGGAAAATATTTCGAGTAGATTTCCCGACCATGTTGTAGTTCTCGGTGGAGATTTTAATTTTACAGAGACTGGCTACTGTAAATATTGTCGAATCAATGTATTTTTTAAAATGTTTGTGGGTATATTGGCATTTAAGTACATATTTTCCGCATCTCCTCCTAAATCACTATACCATTTTCGACCATCCTTGATACACATATTACATACTATTTGGAAATCTTCGTTGAGGGGATAAAAACCACCTCCTATCAAATGAGGTAGGGTGGGGGTGAAAAAGCAGCGTAGCCACGAGACACTAATACCCTTGACATAGACATACAGTTCTTGACAGTGAGAATTCTTACAGACTTACAAAATTATTTAAACATAATTTGAAGCCTCGAAGAAAATTTTTCTAGCTGACGACTCTCACAAAATGATGAAAGGAAGGAAGTTTATTGCCTTCCGCCGTCTTGCTGTCCATGCAGTAGAACTGCCACATTAGGTATGACGTTTTAATTTACTACTTCTTTACTGCTAATTGTGTTCGCGACACATCTTTAGAGAGCATTCACATGTACCACTGAATGCGCTACAAAAATAATATCATTGTGCATCCCCTACTTAAGGAGATATGACGTCATAAACGTAGAGATGTGTGAAAAACTGCCGCATCATATATGACGTTTTTAAGTAGTGCTTCTTTATTGCTAACTTTATTTGCAATACATTTTGCAGACAGTATCCACAAATGTCTCTGAATGTACCTAGAAAATCATACAACTCTATGATTCATGATTCAGGAAGTTTGACGTTATAAACACTGAAACGCGTGAATAATTGCAGCATCACACATGATGCTTTAATATGTTACTTCTTTCCAACTAACGCTATTCTTGGCAAGTATCGCAGACAGTAGCCACATACAACATTGAATGAAACTGCCAATTTAAATAGATCAGGAGATACTTTATAAATACCGACCTTCGCGAAAATGAACCTGCAGAGCGAAATTCACTGTAGATAAGGTGAAATTTATGCACAAATACTGTATGTGTTAAATATGTTGAAAATAAGCGAAATATATTCGATATGCGCGTACGCGGACAAAGCAGTCGGTGAAATGCTCATCCTAAACCCATGGAACGGTTTTAGCGAAATTTAGTATACATATTAGCTACAATCCTATTAAGATGACCGTCATAACGTGGACAGAGAAGGTGGAAGGAGGGGAGGCGGGGGGGGGGGGGGAAGGGGAGGGGAGAGGACGAGATGGATAGAGGGTGATGCACGGTAGAAATGGACAAAGAGAATGAAGAGGAGGAGATGGACAGCGAAAGAAAGGGAAAAGAGCAGATGTACAGAGACAAGCGGAGGAAGAGACATAGAGAGGGTCAGGAGGAGATGAAGAGACTATAGGGGTGGAGTAAATGGGCACAGGAAGAGGAGGATATGGACAAGGAGGGGTAGGAGGAAAGGGTAGACAGACAGTATGATTCGAGGAGATGTACAGAGAGACACAGTGGAGAAGATGGACAGAGAGGAGCGAAGGAGGAGTTGGACGCAGAGAGCGGGAGGGAGGTCATGCAGCAGTATATGGTTGGAATAAATTCATACCCGGGAAACACGACGTACTCAGCTAGTGTTCCATAAGTTTTCTAAGAAACGACGTGTGCGGTTCGGAACGAAGGGTCAAATAATGGCACAGAGATATGTGTCTCGCTGATCACTTTCAAAAGACAGGGATGAGCAATCTAACCTGATGAGATATTATGGACTCCTCCACATACTCTAAACACATAACACATTAAAATAATTCCTCCCAATTACTTTAGAGGACCAGTCGACAATTCACCAAGTCTTAAAAGGTTTACCATATTACTCTCCTTATCAGTTAAGATAGAAAGGAAATCCGGAAACAAGTTAGACGTCTGTCTAAATGCAAAACACAGTCAGCTGCTCTCCACAACTACTACACATTGGAGGATCTTATCGCTGGAACAGGAAACTATGTATCATGATGCTGCTTCTTATGTGAAGTAGAATGAGGAGAACGTCTTCCTGTCTGTGTGGCTGGAAAGAGGAACTTGTAACTGATGATATAGGTTGGAAAACTTTACAGCGTGATACAGAGTCACGTAATGAAGCATATGTATTGGTATATCGGCCATAATAAATGGGTGAAACCCTACAAGGACATTCTTTGTAAGGGCTGCAAATGATATAATCTATAAATAAAGAGAATTTTGGCGATCTTGGCGTGTCGTAGATACTAATTAAGCTGTGTTATAGCTTTGTAAAGAACCAAGCATGAAGAGAAAGGGAAGTTATGGGAATATTTTTTAGTATAGCTTTTATGTTTCTTCTCTAGTTTTCTACCGTAAAGATATGTGTGTCTACATTTAGTAAACAAAGTGCGCCTTAGTTTACATAGGTATTTGCTCTATCTCATAGCAGGGATGTAGTGCATGATACCTTCAACCTGTCTCATCGCTTGTGAAGCATGACATCGAACACGTAAGACACTTACGATCTTTTTCAAATGAAACTAACCTAAGCAGTATCTTCCTCGAAGATTCTGCCTCACATCTGGTTGATTAGTACGAGGTATGAGTATACAGTAACCTCACTTGTTCTATAGTCCAGACTTCCTTTTCGAAAAATTGACTGCGCTACCGTATATCATGTGGTTTCATGTAACAGTTTATTAATTTTAAGAGTATAGAAAAATTATGTTGCTGTGATTTAATCTGGTGTTACAGTGGCAATTGTAATAAAATGAGAATTCTTTTGATCTCCTGCGTAAAATTGCATGCAGATTACTGATTAAATTGACCCAAGTTCGGCACCAAAAACGTATTAAACCAAGAATTATTTGACCTCTCGCTTAAAATGACACGCAGATTACTAATTAATTACATCACCCCACATTCGGAGCCAATATTAATTAAGTGAAATCTAACAGCAAAAGTTTACGAGATTAAGGGATTAATAATCGTATGGAACAGATCATTTAGATGATTAAAACATGAAATAAATGTATTTATTTTAGTACCGCTTACACCAGTCAAAACAAAATTTAAAAACCTCAGGTCAGACTCCACTGGGTGAGCACACGACTCAGCTGCTAAGGGAAAGAAGGGGTGGACGAATGAAGTCACCATTCTTTGTGGTCATTTATCGTGCGGTGATGACGGCGGTAGACGCAGGATCGGTACGGCGGTTCGCCTCGTAGCGGCGGGGGCGAGTCGTTAGCTCTCGTCGACCACTCGCGGGTTTACAGCCAGGTCGGATCCAACGAGATGTACGGTCCCTCCAGCGAACTTGTGACGTCACACCAGTCGGCTTGTCCGCCACACTTCGCGAACACTCTCCTCCGTGCAAAGAACATGGGAAATCAGTATTTAACTGGAAAGGTACCCACGAAACATCTCAATTTATTCGTGTGCTATTAAGAATTTGCATGCATTTAAACTCGCATTAAAAAAAGAAAAAAGAAAAACGCGTCTGAAATTCTTCTCGATCCCCGCTGGAGACGGATGCTACTACTACATTACTGGCCATTAAAATTGCTACAGCAAGAAGAAATGCGGATGATAAACAGTTATTCATTGGACAAATATTTTATGCTAGAACTGACATGTGATACATTTTCACGCAATTTGGGTGCATAGATCCTGAGAAATCAGTACCCAGAAAGACCACCTCTGGCCGTAATAAAAGCCTTGATACGCCTGGGCATTGAGTCAAACAGAGCTTGCACGGCGTGTACAGACCCAGCTGTCCATGCTGCTTCAACACGATACCATAGTTCATCAAGAGCAGTGACTGGCGTATTGTGACGAGCTAGTAGCTCGGCCACCATTGACCAGACGTTTTCAGTTGCTGAGAGATCTGGAGAATGTGCTGGCCAGGGCAGCAGTCCAACATTTTCTATATCCAGAAAGGCCTGTACAGGACCTGTAACATGCAGTCGTGCATTATCCTGCTGAAACGTAGGGTTTCGCAGGGATCGTATGCAGGGTACAGCCACGGGTCGTAACACATTTGAAATGTAACGTCCACTGTTCAAAGTGCTGTCAATGCAAACAAGAGGTGACCGAGACGTGTAACCAGTGGCACCCTATAACATCACGCCGCGGCGGGTGATACTCCAGTATGGCGATGACGAATACACGCTTCCGGTGTGCGTTCACCTCGATGTCGCCAAACACGGATGCGACCATCATACTGCTGTAAATAGAACCTAGATTCACCCGAAAAAATGACGTTTCGCCATTCGTGCAACCAGGTTCGTCGTTGAGTACACCATCGCAGGCGCTCCTGTCTATGATGCAGCGTCAAGGGTAACCACAGCTATGGTTTCCGAGCTGATAGTCCATGCTGCTGCAAACGTCGTCGAACTGTTCATGCACATGGTTGTTGTCTTGCAACCGTCCCCATCTGTTGACTCAGGGATCGAAATGTGGCTGCACGATCCGTTACAGCCACGCGGATAAGATGCCTGTGATCTCGACTACTAATGATACGAGGCCGTTGGAATCCAGCAAGGCGTTCCATATTACCCTCCTGAACCCACCGATTCCATATTCTGCTAGCAGTGATTGGATCTCGACCAATGCGAGCAGCAATGTCGCGATACGATAAACCGCAATCGCGATAGGCTACATTCCGACCTTTACCAAAATCGGAAACGTGATGGTACGCATTTCTCCTCCTTATGCGAGGTATCACAACAACGTTTCTCCAGGCAACGCCGATGAACTGCTGATTGTGTATGAGAAATCGGCTAGAAACTTTCCTCATGTCAGCAAGTTGTAGGTGTCGCCACCGGCGCCAACCTTGTGTAAATGCTGTGAAAAGGTAATCATTTGCATATCACAGCTTCTTCTTCCTGTTAGTTAAATTTCGCGTCTGTAGCACGTCATCTTCGTGGTGTAGCAATTTTAATGGTCAGTACTGTAGTAAGACACACAGTGTCACCTGCTCTGACGCTCGCACCTTCGTGGACCTCGTGAGAGGCACTGGTACGGTCTCCACGATACCGCGGTGCCCCGCAGTAGCCGAAGCTGCGGTATCACGGTGTCGGGAGGCGGCAGCAGGTGATGGATGGGAGCACCTCTATGTCCTCTTGCCCCCACACTGTCTCCCCGACTGTCCTCTGCGTTTCTCACCGCTTTCTAAGCTCACCGGCTCGTCGAATTTTTCCTCATTTTGGCGTTGTCACTGGCAGACTAAATTTGGAATGCAATCCAATGACTCGTCGCCGTTCCACGTCCATCCCACGCAGTGTAGGGTCGAAATTTTCTACCTTCCGTGAGATTTTCACTGTCAATCCCGCTTCCAGCATTGGTCGCACAGTGTTCCTATTTTTGGTATTCCTTAGTTGCTGTAGCATTTGAGATGTGGTGCTATAGACGAATGCAGAAAATTAGGTGGACTGATAAGGTAATGAATGAGGAAGTTCTACGCAGAATCGGAGAAGAAAGGAATATGTGGAAAACACTGATAAGGAGAAGGGACAGGATGATAGGACATCTGCTAAGACATGAGGGAATGACTTCCATGGTACTAGAGGGAGCTGTACAGGGCAAAAACTGTAGAGGAAGACAGAGATTGGAATACGTCACGCAAATAATTGAGGACATAGGTTGCAAGTGCTACTCTGAGATGAAGAGGTTAGCAAAGGAAAGGAATTCGTGGCGGGCCGCATCAAACCAGTCAGTAGACTGACGACCAAAATCAAAAAAAAGTTGCTGTCAAAGCAGCCACTCAACACATTTTGTAACTGCTAATTCTACATTTTGTAACTGCTAATTCTACGAGCCTCATGTTCCCTCTTCGCCTAAGAATCTGCATGTCTACATGAATTATAAACAACGTTCTTACTGTCCGCAATTATTTAGTTCCACATACCTGCCTGTGCGGATTCCATGTCGCTTTGCATCTACAGTCCAGCCCTGAGCTTGCAGGGGTCGCACAGTTACCCGCACGTTTCGTATTGTCCACCTGGCTCTTCGAAAGGCGTCACTTTTAAAGGGAGGCTAGGACATCCGTTGGGCTACCCCCTGCGTGTTTGCAGAATACGTCTCTGGCACTCTATAGGGCCCGAGTTTCACCCTGTGCTACGCTGCTGGTGCTGTGAGTCAGCGAAAGTGGCAGCAGCGAAAGTATTACTCAATGTAGTCCTTCGGTGCACATAGAAAGCAGTAGCAAGAGGCGAGTGAGTAGACTATACTGTAATTTGAACACATTTTAACGTATTACTTCTTTCTTTCCATTGATTTGTGTATTTCTTTGTTACGACAGTGTTATAACATTTTACAACATGTAGAATACGTGATAAGAAAAAAATATAACACTCCGTTTTCTCTATTCTTGGGTTACACTCCTTACTCATTACGAGTTATACGCCCTTCTATGCTGCCGACTACATACGCAATGTAAGAGACGCCTAAATACCACCAGATGGATTCATCTTTCTAAGAATTATGATAAGGGAGAGTTACTAAATAATAAATGCATGTTTTCAAAATACACTCCTGGAAATGGAAAAAAGAACACATTGACACCGGTGTGTCAGACCCACCACACTTGCTCCGGACACTGCGAGAGGGCTGTACAAGCAATGATCACACGCACGGCACAGCGGACACACCAGGAACCGCGGTGTTGGCCGTCGAATGGCGCTAGCTGCGCAGCATTTGTGCACCGCCGCCGTCAGTGTCAGCCAGTTTGCCGTGGCATACGGAGCTCCATCGCAGTCTTTAACACTGGTAGCATGCCGCGACAGCGTGGACGTGAACCGTATGTGCAGTTGACGGACTTTGAGCGAGGGCGTATAGTGGGCATGCGGGAGGCCGGGTGGACGTACCGCCGCATTGCTCAACACGTGGGGCGTGAGGTCTCCACAGTACATCGATGTTGTCGCCAGTGGTCGGCGGAAGGTGCACGTGCCCGTCGACCTGGGACCGGACCGCAGCGACGCACGGATGCACGCCAAGACCGTAGGATCCTACGCAGTGCCGTAGGGGACCGCACCGCCACTTCCCAGCAAATTAGGGACACTGTTGCTCCTGGGGTATCGGCGAGGACCATTCGCAACCGTCTCCATGAAGCTGGGCTACGGTCCCGCACACCGTTAGGCCGTCTTCCGCTCACGCCCCAACATCGTGCAGCCCGCCTCCAGTGGTGTCGCGACAGGCGTGAATAGAGGGACGAATGGAGACGTGTCGTCTTCAGCGATGAGAGTCGCTTCTGCCTTGGTGCCAATGATGGTCGTATGCGTGTTTGGCGCCGTGCAGGTGAGCGCCACAATCAGGACTGCATACGACCGAGGCACACAGGGCCAACACCCGGCATCATGGTGTGGGGAGCGATCTCCTACACTGGCCGTACACCACTGGTGATCGTCGAGGGGACACTGAATGGTGCACGGTACATCCAAACCGTCATCGAACCCATCGTTCTACCATTCCTAGACCGGCAAGGGAACTTGCTGTTCCAACAGGACAATGCACGTCCGCATGTATCCCGTGCCACCCAGCGTGCTCTAGAAGGTGTAAGTCAACTACCCTGGCCAGCAAGATCTCCGGATCTGTCCCCCATTGAGCATGTTTGGGACTGGATGAAGCGTCGTCTCACGCGGTCTGCACGTCCAGCACGAACGCTGGTCCAACTGAGGCGCCAAGTGGAAATGGCATGGCAAGCCGTTCCACAGGACTACATCCAGCATCTCTACGATCGTCTCCATGGGAGAATAGCAGCCTTCATTGCTGCGAAAGGTGGATATACACTGTACTAGTGCCGACATTGTGCATGCTCTGTTGCCTGTGTCTATGTGCCTGTGGTTCTGTCAGTGTGATCATGTGATGTATCTGACCCCAGGAATGTGTCAATAAAGTTTCCCCTTCCTGGGACAATGAATTCACGGTGTTCTTATTTCAATTTCCAGGAGTGTATTTTTTCTATGAATAAGAAAAGAAAAAAGAAAATAATGTTCCTAACATGTGTTGTGTTATGAATCGAAAGCCTTAGTTGCAATTAAAAATGAGAATTATTTTATATGTAAAGGAGGATGTTTAATTTCACATCCCTAGGTTTCATCCTCTTCTCTAGCGTTTTTCTGTTCACACCAATATTGTGAGATATTGTTGCGAGCTCATTTTGGCTGAATTATCCAGAACCAACCATTAATCATTGCATTAGAAATTTTTCAGTGGGAAGTATGATTTTAAAGAGGGTCCTGTGTGATCGCTGCAGTTGGCTTTAAATGTAAATGTCGTTCACTATCCACATACAGCAGGTGTCTGGGAGTACAGGCCACTGTGTCTTAGCCCCCCTGCACACCATTTTCCTCAACGTAACACACCTACTGGATGCTGCGAGGTCAGACGCCACTTGCCGAGCAATAGTAAGGCCAAATAACGGTTCTCTCTTTCTATTTTACATGTAGTCGGCTCCGCTCTGGTCTTCAGGACATAGTTTCGGTCTCCATAAATTGTCACCACATTCTAGAAACAATAGAACGATTCACATTAAGCCATCAGGCCACTTCAGTTTGCGACTGTTGTGCTGTCATTCTACATATGGCCACCCATCGCAGAGGCGTATTCTCTGTGCCATACTGCAGCGTCAGTGGTTCGGTATACAGCGATTATGGATGTGGGACTATCTGACACCCTTTTTATAGGTTCCCTGATGTCTTCTCGAATGCCGCCTTCCGAACAGGAGAGGATCGTAGGGACATCTGCTGATAGTTTGTATGATTATATCATGAACTGGACACATGAGATCGAAGTAGCTGTTTGCTGCTTCAATTTTGGACACAAGTGTATATACAGATACTGAAACTACTTCCTTAATTATTTTTATTAAACGCTAGTAACACCATAGATCTAATGCTGTACTGATTTATTTTGTCTTATTGTTTTGTTTAATGTTATAACGTTGAGTTTCAGTAATATTTGTTGGATTGAACCGATACCATGAGAGTGTTTACTCTTTTCTCTGTTAAAAACATTGATGTCTTTTAGACTGTAGGAAGTGTAATATCTGTAATATGTACAATATGAGCAAATTATATGTTTTGTCTTTGTCATACAATCTCTTTGGTTATCTTTAAAATTAAATAATATTATTTAAATAATCTTGTGTAGATCTGGCAATATATGCCAATGTTCTGTTTTACTTAAAATGATTGTTTGCTGTTTTGTAAACTGCTCACCTCCGCTTAGGATTCTTAGTTATTTATTATGTAAAAGGTGTTGTGGTCCCCCTCGGGAACGGAACTGTGTAGCGTGCAAATTGTGGTTGGCGTAGATAGAAAAGGTGGAATTGAGAGTCAGTCAGGGATGAGATACCAAGCTATCAACTGCTCATGTAAAAGTTGTGTATTGTGCTGGTTCCGAGAGAGGCTTTTCCTGACCCTTTCCAATGCCTCGGATGGATGGGTAAAGAGCTGGAAGTATTCTGAAATTGGTATCTATCGTCGCCACCAAGAAATGACAGAGTCCAGGATTTCTACCTGATAATCCACCTACCAACATGCACACGCCACCACATTGTGCAATCACTGTAATAAGAACAGAAGAACGATAGTAATGTACAGTGAAGGATCAGCTCATTGGATGTGTTAGTGTGCTGAAATATAAGGTAATTTATAACTGAATTTATGTACCTACCTTGATTTTTTCCTTATCACAACACCTATCAGGTTCCTCTCCGTTTGAAATATGATTACCGAGCGCCTTTATTGAAAGCATATTAAAATTAATGTGGCAATAGAGTGTGCTAAGATTAATAATGTTTGTTGAAAGGATCTAACAAATATCTCAATTTTGTGTTTCACTGCAGTAAAAGTGCAAAACTGCAACTGTTGAGAGTTATATGTTCATGCTTGCTAAGTGTTTCACTAATGTAATGAAAGTGTGTTTGGTTTGCTCTGCTACAGTGGTCAAGATTAAGGGCCCCCCTCCACTGAAAGTAGTTCAAAGGCACAAAGTTACTTAATTATAGAAAGTTTCACTCTTGCTAATCAGGTCCAATTCTGTACAATATTAGGTTCCTCTTGTGTATTTAAAATGCATATTAATGTTGTAACAGGATCCATAGTTTGTCTATTATGCTCATGCCACATAACGATTAAAAGAAAGACAACTATCCATGAAAACATTAACTTCTTTATTCAAAAGTCAGTGAGAAGACATCTGTTAGCGAATTCCACTTAATTTTCATTCTAAATAAAAAGGTATTTAGCTGAGAGAGACTTAACCTGGGACCAGTTTATAATTTTGCAGTGAACTACATTTACATTTTTCTGTCAAATAGGAAAATGTTTGAAAAGTAATATTGAACCTATGCCTATTTTATGATTCTACAGTGAATATCGGTAGTAATATTATTGAGACTATACAGTTGACCAGGCCTTGAAGGCAAAAGTATATGTCATTTTCTGTTACCATTATGCAAATAGCCATATTCTCTTACAACTGTTAGCACTTCCTCTAACGTGAACATTGAAGTAACTAACTTTCAGTCTCTTGAATAAGAATGTTACTCATTTTTATGCCTTAATAGGCTGGCGACCGTTGTTATTATCATTTGGACACTGTGGATAGGCAAAGTATTGTTTCTTAATGTTTAAATATTTACGTAATTCTGGCTTTCACTTCCGATAAGCTACCTCCGTTAAGAATTTCACGGTCAACATAACAAAATTCTTCTCAGAGGGTAACACTGCTCTGTTGCTTTATACCATAATTGCTTTATTTCACCACCCGTCTCCAACTTTAAGGTTATGGTATAGCTGTAGCAGACGGTAGTGTTATACGTGGCTTTTCCGTGACAGAACTAGTTGTTCTGTTGGGGCATAGCAAGTAACAAGCCAAATATGGTATTTGATTGCACAAGCTACGTAAATCCAGTAGCAGTGTTATACACTCAGCTACAGAATTTTCCCTAACAAAAACGCAGATGTAATCTATTAATTTATTACCAACAATATACAAGACCAGCGCAATCTGACTGCTATACGTTGACAACATGACTTCCAATAATTAACACAAAAGAATGGCTCTGAAATGCTAGCAATCTTAACAATAATACAAATCCTACAAAATGTGAAATCAAATAGATCTGAAACTACCTCCAACTCTGTTAATTGCCTAAACTCGTTTCACTCACGAATCCAAACAATGCAAACCCCATTCTTTTTCATAACTCATTTACCTCACAGAAAATCTTCAGAACACAAACTGCAGAAATTACAGCGAGTAGCAACTACAGCCAGCTATATAAACGGATTCTAACTTCTATAGACTCTAACTTCTAGGAAGCATATGGTTAGCGAAAGAAAGAGTTTGTTGAAGAGCAAGCCACGTATATAGAAAATTTTAACTTGTTCATGTGGCATCCAGTTCAAAAAAGTATATAGTTGTCAGTAATTTCACTGCCCAAAGATTACCAACCAATCGTCCATCATCATACATTTCCTTGCATATTTTCTTATAAAGACATCATTTCATATCACTTTACAATGCATGTCCTACCAACACAGGGTCTACACTATATCATATTCACATACTTCCCTATCCACTCGCTAACTGCCGGTCCCTCCAACCACAGAATCCCTTGCTAAGGGCACAGAGCGCTGTCAGTTGTATTAACACAGTCAAAAGCGCTGCCAACAGGCTACTTACAGTACAGAAGATTTCTAAATCAGTCACTCTTCAGTACAATGTCTATTCGGAAGATGTCGAGCCCTGGCCACTATGAAAGACTGTAAATGTTGATCATCTGACAAACAAAATGGAGTAAGTGCATGATTGTTCAAAGTTAAGGCGTCCGCTGACGAAGGAGGAAGGGATTCTTGCTTGCGTCCCACATTCCAAAGCAGGGAAAATTTATCAAAAGTCATGACAGTTTCACAGGACATGTTGACGTGAAAAAAGAGATTTACTGTGTAATATTGAAATTCCCAGGAAAACACGAATATGTGAGAATAAGGATGTTTAATACGCAGTAAATACATAAGCAGAAGAGAACAATAAATATGAGAGACCAAGAAGGAAGTGTTCAAATTAAGACGTTTTTACGACAGGGATGCAGTTTATCGACCTTACTTTTCAATGTAAACATCGGAAAGAAATAACGGAGATAAATGTATAGTTCAGAACTGGGATTAAAGTTCAGGGATAAATTATGTCAGTGTTTAGATAAGATTCCGATATCTGTATCTACAGCGAGAATGGACAAGATTTAAAAGACAAGTAGAATGCAATGAGTAGTCTATTTAATATAGAAAACGCAGTGAAAGGAGAAAGAAGAAGAAAGTACGGAGAATAAAAGAAATGATATTATCAGTAAACACTAAAATTGGTTACCACAAAAATGACGAAGTGAGCAAATTCTGCTACCGTGGAGGCAAAATAGATGGCAGACGAAACAAGAGCAGACTAGGCAAAGCGGGCATTTCTGGCCAAAAGAAGTCTCCTAGTATCATACATCCGCCTTAATTTGCGAAAGAAATTTCCGAGAACGTACGTTTGGAGCACAGATTTGTATGGGAATGAATCGTAGATTACGAGAAAACCGAAAATGGTAAGAATCTAAATGTTTAACATGTTGTGCTACAGAATGGAGTTATATCGGCGAAGAAAGGAACATATGGGGGCCACTGAGGAGCAGATGTGGGAAGGCAGGACATACACCGTCTGGCAAAAATGGCACCTAGAAGGGGAAAACGAAACAAAATGATGTTGAAAGGGTATGTGATGTTACTGTAGCAATTACAAAATCGAGTTAATTTTACGTAGAACTTGGCGATAGGGGCTCACTTTGCCGTTGCCCCCTACGACCTGGATGCACTGATTCGGTTAGGAAGATGGTCATAAAACCATAGTATACTCTCCTGTGCTAAGGTGACCCACAACTGTTATAACCATCCGGTATCTTGGATACTGGCACTAGGACGGTGTTAACGTACGATGCAGTCCCTCGAATATCCTGTTGGGGCAGATCTGAGGATATTGTGGCCCAGGGGAGTACTTCATTATCACGCAGACAGTCCATAGAGATACGCAACGTATGTGGACGAGGACTGGTTGAAATGGTTCCAATGGCCCTGAGCGCTGTGGGACATAAGTGCTGAGGTCATCACTCCCCTAGAACTTAGAACTACTTAAACCTAACTAACCTAAGGACATCACACACACCCATGCCCGAGGCAGGATTCGAACCTGCGACCGTAAAGATTCGCGCAATTCCAGACTAAAGCGCGTAGAACCGCTCGGCCACACTGGCCGGCGGACGAGGACTGCACTGTTGAAAGTGGTACCACCATAATTCCACATGAGAGGTAACACATTAAGACGCAGCATTGTAAGTAGGCTGTTTATGTTTTCTCTATGTAAGTAGGCTGTTTAGGTTTTTTTATTGGTAACGCCACCTCTGTATGAAAACCACTGGCTGTGCTGTGGGCAGTCTGTGGCTGCTTTGCATTGTTGTAATACTCGCCATTGTAGTGTTAGGCAGCTGGCTGTGAACAGCGCGTAGCGTTGCGCAGTTGGAGGTGAGCCGTCAGCAGTGGTGGATGTGGGGAGAGAGATGGCGGAGTTTTGAAATTTGTCATGAACTGCTATATTTATATATGATGATATCAAGGTAAATACATTGTTTTTTCTCTATTAATATCTTTCATTTGCTAACTATCCCTATCAGTAGTTAGTGCCTTCCATAGTTTGAATCTTTTATTTAGCTGGCAGTAGTGGCACTCGCTGTATTGCAGTAGCTTGAGCAGCGAAGATTTTTGTGAGGTAAGTGATTTGTGAAAGGTATAGTTTAATGTTAGTCAGGGCCATTCTTTTGTAGGGAATTTTGAAAGTCAGATTGCGTTGCGCTAAAAAATATTGTGTGTCAGGTTAAGCACAGTCATGTATAATTGTCAAAAGGGGACGTTTCAGCATGTCCGTACTGGTTTGAGACAGCGTTATCAGCAAAATTTGAAATAGGCCACATTGTGGGTTTTTGTTTGATTGTCAGGTCGAATCGTGCAATTGGGCAGCACCAAAATTTGCTGGACACTCGGATGTACACGGGAGAATCGCCATATTCTACCAAGCACATTGTAAGCTCACCACATCTGTACCTTCCATCTGACAACAAGTGATGAACATCATGCAGCATTCTGTGTCACCAAGCGCCATTGGTTGGAAACTATGAGCAGGTGGACTAGGGAACCACAGTCCAATGCAATGGAAGCCATTAACACTACAACATAAAATGGAAACCTGGAAGCATGGAAGGCTGATGAATGGCACCATAAGATGATCACCAAAGAATCTGTGTTCTACACAGCTCTTGATGATCATTGTCAGCGAGTATGACGGCTACTTGGCGAGAACCACTTTCTCCATATGTTGTGCAAATGCACAGATATGTTACTTTTGGTATTATGGTGTGGAGAGGCATTAGGAATGGCTTCAGGCTATGGAAGACGGTGGGTGCTGGCACTCTGACAATGGTGATGTGAATGTGAATTGTGTTTGTGCGGATGTGTATGTGTTTTCCATTTAAGAAGAAGACCATTTTCCTAAAGCTTAATTATTGTAATAGTCACTTATCATTCTGCGTGTCTGCGAGTCAACAGCTTCTCTTCGTGGTGAGTAGCATGTATCCTTTTCATGTTGTTATTGTTCCATCCTACACACTGCATTATTTGCTTCATTGGCATAATGGTGTGGGGAGCCATCGAGTATGACCATTCAATCTTTCACACTGCTTCAGCTGACAAAAATAATTTTCCAAAGCGACCCACAAATTATACATGCGACAAGAGCACTAGATAAACGAAATTATAGCAACAGCGAGTTACCACCAAAACTCAATCACATCCCAGGCAGATAACATTTAGTGATAGCATCGTCTACATGGAAACAAGGCCTCTGAGTAAGACTCAATTAGACCACATCACGACCCATCGCAGTTTTTCAGTTCAAGAACAACTGTGTTACAGTCATAGCACAACACAGCCCCGCCGTCCTTTCTCAATGCAAAGTCAAGTATATCACAATCAGAGCACACCCCAGTCTCTGGGTGTTTTCCTAATTCAAAAACAACTATACAAGGCACAGTTCCAACAGTCCAGGCAAAACACAACTGCAACGTGGTTCAAATGGCTCTGAGCACTATGCGACTTAACTTCCGAGGTCATCAGTCGCCCAGAACGTAGAACTAATAAAAACTAACTGACCTAAGTTCACCACACACATTCATGCCCGAGGTAGGATTCGAACCAGCGACCGTAGCGGTCGCTCGGCTCCAGACTGTAGCGCCTAGAACCGCACATCCACTCCGGCCGACAACTGCAATGTGTTTTGATCATTCAATCTCTGATGCACACTAATCCAAGCATAGCTACAATTATGGGCATAGCAAACGGCACAGGTCGTTATTATGCTCCGCTATAGAATCGTTGTAATGGAAACTTCCTCTCTGATTTTCAGCTGATACATCTTCTGGACATATGGAGGGAAACACCATCTGCTGCCAGTTTACAGCTGACTTCAACACACGTTGATCATTTGCAGGCCAAGTGACCTACTGTATCCTCTCTGTGTCTCCAAACCAATGACACTATCTGCCTGTCTACGATCAGAAGCCTTTGGCAGTGTCAACCAACTGCTAAACCCACTGCTACACCCTCAGCTGATGGCTGCCAGCAAATAACTTGGCCAGCCACTCATATAACGGAAATAATCATGGTCGATGCGTAGTACCAGTTCCATCATCGATCTCAAGGCTTGTCCGCCGCTGTCTGAAGATGATGTGACTGCTTTCGAGACTGCAGACATCAATTCCAGTTGCTGCCTGCTGCCCACGCTCAAGTTGATGACAAAGGCAGAAAATCCGTGGGGTAAACAACACCCACCAGCACGGCCCAATACTGAACGCAAGGTCTCGCTTCGTAGTGTTCCTGCTGCCACGTCGTTGCACAAGACGCACAACCGCTGTGCCGCACTGCCAGAACAGGGCTCGATGTGGCTCTCCTCCCCATAAATACGTCGATACTAAGGCCGTCACTCGGGGACGAGCTGGGAAGGCGGGAATACAAACCTGCTGTGAAATCTCAGTTTCACGGAACAGCACTTGATACAGTATTATACCGCTGATGGTTAATTTACGTCTGGTGCATTTTGAGCTGACACTGTCATGTACGAAATGTAGCTCATACCATGATGGTGTTTCTCTTTTCATTAGCAGTACAATGCAGTGAGCCGTGCACGGCTCCCGTTTATCCTATTTATTGTTTGTCACCTTCTATTACGGTACTGCAGGCTTGCTTTCTTATTCAATTTGCTGGCGTCACTAACTTCCTGCCTTACTTGCCTGTGAGCGGCACCAGCAGCGCGTACGGTAAGTGCACTGTCGTACCTTCTCTGGAGCGACCGATAGTGTTTACGGGTCGTCGTGTGTCTGGCAGTCAGTCGGAGACGGACCAGCACTGCATTTGGGACGCAGCAGCAGTGAAGTCGGGGGACGGAACGCCGGTGAGGCGCCGACAGCCAGTGCTCGCCGAACGCTGGCGACACACATGAACAGTCCGACGAAGGCAGATTGGCGTGAGACGATCGTTCGTTGGTCGTTCGGTTGGTCGTCTCATCGGCCGACGTGTATTTGGTCCTTTCACCGTTTCCGGGCCTGGGAATTGGTCTGTTGGCGTGGAGCAGCGAGGAAATCTCAGCGGCACGTAGTGTGGTCGAGGCCGCTGGCGGCGTCCACGCGCGGTCGGAGTGTGTGGTGCTGTTCCCACTGCTACAAGGTCCGTGGCACACCGATCCTGGACACGACAGTTGAGTTTTGACTTAATCTACCAGCAAGTCACGACCGTTCACATTGTGTCGTTTGGATTTCGTTCTCGGCTGTTGGGACACTCCTGCGACCAACAACGTGTGTTTTCAAGTTCACAAATTTTACACACCATCCGATGGAGTTTAACTGTACTTGGTTATTTTGATTTGAAGTGCACCAGCGGAATCTTCTGCCTTAGGGCCGTTAACGTTCCGGTTACCTGCCCTGGCCGTTGACATAAATTCAATGTATTTTCGTCATCGTGTTGTCGCTGTCCAACACGGTGTTTAGTTTGACAGGTCAATTTATAATTGGTTGTGGGTAACAATACCTTCTACGTTGTTCCATTAAACTTCCTGTTGTGTGCTGGTCGGGTGGATCGGAAGTTATCTTGTCGGTGAGTCCGTTGTCTGTCGGTTGGGTTATCGTCGGATCGAGAATGGTTGGGCCGACTGTCTGTCTCACCTAAGCGAACGTTAGTGTTTGAATACCAGGCTGACCCTCGGAAACTTCTGAGCGTCGTTGGGTGTAATGCCATTTCTTATTTGTTGTAGTTTGTATTTGTATGGCGTCTAGCCGATTTTTAAATTAAGGTAGTTTTGCCCTTAAGGTGTAGCCTAACTTAAAGACCTTTCTTAAGGAAAGGCACTTGGCCTATTTTAAAAATTAAATTTTGTTTGAGTCTTAAGTGATGGGCCTTCAACCGATGTTAGGCTAAGGTTGTTTTGCTCTTAATGTCAGATTGTTTGGGCCTTCAGCCTAATTTAAAGAAAAGTTTTAATGTAAGGCCCTTGGCCTTTTAAAAAATTTCGTTTTGTTTGAGTTTTGATGGGCCTTCACCGATGTTAGATTAAAGTTGGTTTTCTCTTAAACGCTACGGTCGCAGGTTCGAATCCTGCCTCGGGCATGGATGTTTGTGATGTCCTTTGGTTAGTTAGGTTTAACTAGTTCTAAGTTCTAGGGGACTAATGACCTCAGCAGCTGAGTCCCATAGTGCTCAGAGCCATTTGAACCATTTTTTTCTCTTAAGGTCAGATTTTTTAAGCCTTCAGCCCAATTAAAGAACTCCTTTAAGGCCGTTTAAAAATTTATTTCGGGTTGAGTCATAAGTGATGGGTCTTCAGCCGATTTTTAAATTGAAGTTTTGCTATTAAGGTGTCAGATTGTTTGGACATTCAACCTAATTGAAAGAACTGTTTTAAGATATGGCCTTTTGCCTTTAAAATTTTTGATTTTGGTTTGAGTCTTAAGTTATTAGTCTTCAGCCGATTTTAAATTAAAGTGGTCTTGCCCTTAAGGCATGTGACTGTATGGCGCATTCAGCAGGTAATTAAGCTCCAAAAATTATTCCTGTGTTTTTTTTTAAATTTCTTGGCTCTTGTAATGATTTGTCAAATAAATAAAGTTGTATGTTCGAGTGTAACTGACAGCGGCTTATTTGGGCCCCTTTCCACAATTTAAACTGCCTGTCCTGTCCTGCGGGCTTAGCAGGGCGTCTCATGTAGTGCCAGAGCAACACACCGAACACGATGGTCTTTCCTCTCGGTAGTGCGAAGTGGCGGTCCGCAGCCTGGTCTTTTGCGATCGTACATTCTCGGACTAACGGTGCCGACGGTGCCAACTGGCTACATTCCTGCCGAGTGTTTCTGCAGAGTCGCTGAAGGAAGATCCACTATCTCGTAGTCCTATTAGACAACGTCGTTCAGAGTCAGTGAAGTGTTGAGCATGGGTTCTTTGTCACGTTGAAGGCATTCCTCTAACATTAACTCACCACGTACAATCTCAAAGGTAACGATCACTACCGTTACAGTCTGTATTTAAAGCGACCTCATAAGGACGCTACCAGCTCCTCTCGCATATGAGTGTCGCGAAATCTGATTAGAAAATAGTTCAAATAGCTATGAGCACTATGGGACTTAACATCTGAGGTCATCAGTCCCCTAGAACATAGAACTACTTAAACCTAACTAACCTATTGGCATCACACACATCCGTGCCCGATGCAGGATTCGAATCTCCGACTGTAGTGGTCCCACGGTTCCAGACTGAAGCGCCTAGAACGGCTCGGCCACAGGCCGGCTATAAATCATCTTTACGACGCAGGAATATTACTAAAAACTTCCATTTATGTCACACAATGCCTTTTTGGGTCTTAAGCTTTTTTTCTTCGATGTAATTTGAGCAGATCTTTAGAATGAGGACTAAATATTTTGTCCGCTATTGTGATGGCACTTTTCAATAGTTTCAAAACCATGTTCACGTGTTACCCATTTTACCTATATAAAGAAAAGTGCTAGCAATAACCGACCAGTTGCAGTACAAGAGGAAAGTGCACAGCATCGTGTCTCGTCTTTGTAACGGCGAATGTCTCCTGTGTCTTTTTTCTTTTTATTCTTCTCCCTTTCGCTGCCCACTCCTGTAGACAGCTGTCAAGGTAAACACGGAAACTTTGCAGAGCAAACACGGAAGCCGCGGTCGACTCTAATAACAGCTGCTCGTGTCCGGAGACATTACAACCGGACGCAAACTGCGTCGTCGACGTCCCGTAAATGTGTTAAACGCACTGGGGATCCGTGGAGTGTGTACACACAGCGTTGGCTTGCGACCAAGGCGACATTCTGGCAACGTGCTGCGAGAACCGCACCTTGCTGGCTTATCTCTAGCGTCGGGACCGATTTTGCTAGTGTAACATGAAAGTCTGTCGGAAAGGCTAGACATCTTGGATCTCAAGTTACTCGTCTAATCTTTTATACTAATTGCCTCTACCATTACTTATACTGTGTCAGTGTCGTCGTAACTGCCGTCCGTATAACGTCTGCTGTGCAGCGAGCTGCGTTAATTTAAGTATTAACTGTATTTTTCTTGCTTGTCATTTCTTCTTCCGTGTATTTTTGCTTTTAGGAAGCTTTAATTGCGGAGTGCTAGTAAGAGTGTTCCATAGATTTCGTGTTTGTTTTGAATACAGTCAGATAGAGTCCCTTTAGTCAGCCATAGTGCCAGTAATGTCAGTGTCGTCGTAACTGACATCTGCTGTGCAGCGAGCTACGTTAATTTAGGTATTAACTGCATTTTTCTTACTTGTCACTTCTTCTTCAGTGTGTTTTTGCTTTTAGGAAGCTGTAATTGTCGAGTGCTAGTAATAGTGTTCCATAGATTTCGTGTTTGTTTTGAATACAGTCAGAGAGACTTTCTTTAGTCAGCCATAGTGCCAGTAGTGCTAGTGTTTGTTTTGACTACAGTCCAGAGACAGGTTGTACTATTTTCATTGTTTTCTACAAGAAGTGTCTAGTAACCTCAGTTTAGTGAACTATCAGCCGCCTTCAGTGATTTAGCTGTCTAGTTAAAAGTTGATTAACTCTCTACAGTAAATTGATTTCTTAGGATGGATAGGATGTGTGACTGCTGTGTACGGACGCAGGAGGAGTTGGCCACTGTTCGCGAACTGCTGAACGTGCTGATGGCCGCGGTCAGCCGTCTTTAGGCTGCTGCCTCGGAGTGTAGCGGCAGTGGGGAGTCTGGTGCGTCGCATGGTACACCCCAGGTGTTACATTCTTCACCCACTGTCCCTGCTGTCGAGACATCTTCGCGGGTACCGGGAGCGGTTGGGCCACCATCACCCCAAGGGGAGTGGCGGGTTCAGCGGCGTTCGCGGTGCACGAGGCGGAGGGTCAATGTGGAGGCTGGTCGTGTGGCATTGCCCGCTCTGCCTGTGAGTGGACATGTGGCCGCTCCTTCAGCAAGGTCCGAGCAGGCACAATGGGAGAGGGGGTTTATTAGTGATTGGGAGCTCCAACGTTAGGCGGGTGATGGAACCCCTTAGGGAAATAGCGGAAAGGTCAGGGAAGAAGGCCAGTGCCAGTGTTCGCACTGTCAGCTTTCCAGGGGGTCTCATCCGAGATGTGGAGGAGGCCCTGCCGGCGGCGATAGAGAGCACTGGGTGCACCGACTGCAAATTTTTGCTCATGTCGGCACCAATGACTCCTGCCGTCTGGGTTCAGAGGTCATCCTCAGTTCATACAGGCGGTATGCGGAGTTGGTGAAGGCGGAAAGCCTCACTCGCGGGTTGGAATCTGAACTAACTATTTGTAGTATCGTTCCCAGAACCGATCGCGGTCCTCTGGTTAGGGCCGAGAGGAAGGCTTAAACCAGAAACTCAGACGGCTCTGCGGAGATCTGGGGTGCAAATTTCACGACCTCCGCTATTGGGTGGAGAAATGTATGGCCCCTGAGGTCAGGCGTGCACTATACGCAAGAAGCGGCTACAAGGGTAGCGGAGTACGTGTGGAGTGCGCATGTGGGTTTTTTAAGGTTAGAGAATTCCTTCCCTAGGCCCGAAAAGACGCCTCCTGAGACGCGGCAAGGTAGGAGTAGGCAAAATGCAATATGGAATAACAATATTAATGTGCTAATAGTAAACTGCAGGAGCGTTTATAGAAAGGTCCCATAACCGGTCTCATTTATAAACGGTCACAATGCCCACATAGTGCTAGGGACAGAGAGTTGGCTGAAACCAGATGGAAACAGTACTGAAATTCTGAACTCAGATTGGAATATATACCGCAGAGACAGGCTGGACAGTGAAGGGGGAGGCGTGTTTATAGCGATAAGAAGCGCAATAGTATCGAAGGAAATTGACGGAGATCCGAAATGTGGAATAATTTGAGTGAAGGTCGCGGTTAAAGCAGGCTCAGACATGGTAATTGGATGTCTCTATAGGCCCCCTGGCTCAGCAGCTGTTGTGGCTCAGCACCTGAAGGATAATTTGGAAAATATTTCGAGTAGATTTCCCCACCATGTTATAGTTCTGGGTGGAGATTTTAATTTGCCGGGTATAGACTGGGAGACTCAAACGTTCATAACGGGTGGCAGGGACAAAGAACCCAGTGAAATTTTTTTAAGTGCTTTATCTGAAAACTACCTTGAGCCGTTAAAAAGAGAACCAACTCGTGGCTATAACATATTAGTCTTTCTGGTGACAAGCAGACCAGAACTATTTGAAACAGTTAATGCAGAACAGGGAATCAGCGATCAAAAAGCGCTTAGTGCATCGATGAATTCAGCCGTAAATAAAAATATTTAAAAAGGTAGGAAGATTTTTCTGTTTAGCAAAAGTAACAAAAAGCAGGTTTCAGAGTACCTGACGGCTCAACACAAAAGTTTTGACTCAAGTACAGATAGTGTTGAGGATCAGTGGACAAAGTTCAAAACCATCGTACAATATGCGTTAGATGAGTATGTGCCAAGCAAGATCGTAAAAGATGAAAAAGAGCCACCGTGGTACAACAAACGAGTTAGAAAACTGCTGCGCAAGCAAAGGGAACTTCACAGCAAACATAAACATAGCAAAGCCTTGCACACAAACAAAAAATACGCGAAGCGAAATGTAGTGTGAGGAGGGCAATGCGAGAGGCGTTCAATGAATTCGAAAGTAAAGTTCTGTGTACTGACTTGGCAGAAAATCCTAAGAAATTTTGGTCTTATGTCAAAGCGGTAGGAGGATCAAAACAAAATGTCCAGACACTCTGTGACCAAAATGGTACTGAAACAGTGGATGACAGTCTAAAGGCCGAAATACTAAATGTCTTATTTCAAAGCTGTTCCACAGAGGAAGACTGCACTGTTGTTCCTTCTCTAGATTGTCGCACAGATGACAAAATGATAGATATTGAAATAGACGACAGAGGGATAGAGAAACAATTAAAACCGCTCAAAAGAGGAAAGGCCGCTGGACCTGATGGGATAGCAGTTCGATTTTACACAGAGTACGCGAAGGAACTTGCCCCCCTTCTTGCAGCGGTGTACCGTAGGTCTCTAGAAGAGCGTAGCGTTCCAAAGGATTGGAAAAAGGAATAGGTCATCCCCGTTTTCAAGAAGGGACGTCGAACAGATGTGCGGAACTATAGACCTATATCTCTAACGTCGATCAGTTGTAGAATTTTGGAACACGTATTATGTTCGAGTATAATGACTCTGGAGACTAGATATCTACTCTGTAGGAATCAGCATGGGTTTCGAAAAAGACGATCGTGTGAAACCCAGCTCACGCTATTCGTCCACGAGACTCAGAGGGCCATGGACACGGCTTCCCAGGTAGATGCCGTGTTTCTTGACTTCCGCAAGGCGTTAGATACAGTTCCCCACAGTCGTTTAATGAACAAAGTAAGAGCATATGGACTATCAGACCAACTGTGATTGGATTGAAGAGTTCAAAAAAAATTGAATGCAGAATGTCATAGTCAATGGAGAGAAGTCTTCCGAAGTAAGAGTGATTTCAGGTGTGCCGCAGGCGAGTGTCGTAGGACCGTTGCTATTCACAATATACATAAATGACCTTGTGGATGACATCGGAGGTTCACTGAGGCTTTTTGCGGATGATGCTGTGGGTATATCGAGAGGTAGTAACAATTGAAAATTGTACTGAAATGCAGGAGGATCTGCAGCGAATTGACGCATGGTGCAGGGAATGGCAACTGAATCTCAATGTAGACAAGTGTAATGTGCTGCGAATACATAGAAAGAAAGATCTCCTATCATTTACCTACAATATAGCAGGTCAGCAACTGGAAGCAGTTAATTTCATAAAATATCAGGGAGGACGCATTAGGAGTGATTTAAAATGGAATGATGATATAAAGTTGATCGTCGGTGAAGCAGATGCCAGACTGAGATTCATTGGAAGAATCCTAAGGAAAGGCAATCCGAAAACAAAGGAATTAGGTTACAGTACGCTTCTTCGCCCACTGCTTGAATACTGCTCAGCAGTGTGGGATCCGTACCAAATAGGGTTGATAGAAGAGATAGACAAGATCCAACGGAGAACAGCGCGCTTACTTACAGGATCATTTAGTAATCGCGAAAGCGTTACGGAAATGATAGATAAACTCCAGTGGAAGAATCTGCAGGAGAGACGCTCAGTAGCTCGGTACGTGCTTTTGTTAAAGTTTCGGGAACATACCTTCACCGAAGAGTCAAGCAGTATATTACTCCCTCCCACGTATATCTCGCGAAGAGACCATGAGGATAAAATCAGAGAGATTAGAGCCCACACAGAATCATACCAACAATCTTTCTTTCCACGAACAATACGAGACTGGAATAGAAGAGAGAACCGATAGAGGTACTCAGGGTACCCTCAGCCACACACCGTCAGGTGGCTTGCGGAGTATGGATGTAGATGTAGATGTAGACTGTTAACTTGAATTTCATGCATGCGCCAAACTACTAACACCTCAGGGAAAACGCTTCATTTTTCGTCATACGTTCGCGAAAGATTGTCGTGTCCTCTACTAAAATATACACGAGCGGGACTGCATGACATTACAACATAGAACTAGAACACAGCACTGCTACATTTGTTTTTTCACGAATATGATCAGTCCCACTAGTGTGTAAACAAAACCAAATAATAGAAATACGATTGTTATAAAAGAGCCTTCAGCTCCGAAAGCTCATATCGATGATGTTTTGTTGTATAGTTCGCACGCTGACTCTTGTTGATGACCCAGCATTGAAATCTGCAGCAATTTGCACAAGTATTGCACTTCCGTCACAATGAACGATTCTCTTCAGTAGTCGTTGGTCCCATTCTTGCACGAGACACGAAAAATATGAGTGACTTTATATTATACACTCAAGAGCCAAAGAAACTGGCACACAAGCCTAATATCGTGTAGGGCCCATGCGATCCCGCAGAAGCGCCGCAACATGACGTGGCATGAACTCGACTAATGTCTGAAGCAGATCAAGACGGAACTAACACGATGAATCCTGCAGGACTGTCCATAAGCCCCTGAGAGTACGAAAGGGTGGAAATCTCTTTTGAACAGCACGTTGCAAGGCATCCCAGATATCCTCGGTGATGCTAATGTCTGGAGAGTTTGGTGGCGAGTGGAAGTGTTTAAGCTAAGAAGAGTGTTCCTGGAGCTGCTCTGTAGCAATTATGTACATGTGGGGTGCCGCATTGTCCTGCTGAAATTGGCCAAGTCCGTCGAAAAGCTCAATGGGCATGAATGGATGCACGTGATCAGACGGGATGTTTATGTACGTGTCACCTGTCAGGGTCGTATCTAGTCGTATCATGGACCTTCCCCCAGCTTGAACAGTCCCCTGCTGACATGCAGGTTCCATCGTTCCATGAGGATTTCTTCATACCCAAACAGGTCACGCGCTCTACTGTGGAGCCATCTATTGAGCACCCAGAGAGTCACCCAGAGAGCATCCCAGGGTGCCCCAGAGAGCTACAACACCAAGAAGAATCGCTTCTCGGCTTTTGGCAAGATCAATGTGTAGTATTATGGCCCTTAAAAGGGCCTTTTGTTGAGAACTGCTTCAATGGTTATACACTGTACAGTCGCCCACAATGCGACAGTCTTCTAAAGAAGGTGACCCACTGGCCTTAACCCATAAATGAAGATTAGAATCAGAGTTTATCTTAAGACGTCTACGACAAGTCAAAGACAAACTACCATGTGGCATAATGTAGGAACCCTCACCAGAGATAAGAATCTCTGATATAGGTATAGTACGGTAGGCCAAAATTTCTCGGGTTTCAAAGGATTCCAAACCAGGCCTCCCTGCACTATTACAGGCAACGAAAGCAACAGTTATCCATCCATTACCCAAACTCGAAGAAGACGAAGTTTTCATTAGAGAAAAATTAAACCTCGCACCACAAAACAATGTAGGTCCGTTTAAAAGAACAAATTGAGCAGTTTTACCTACTCCGCGAACTTCGTTCTTTTTTCCCTTCGAGGAAGATGCGGAAGCACCAAGAGTACCGTCCACATTTACAAGTGTCTTGTAGACAAGCAACCAGCTCCATTCAATTTCAAATGAGACTCGTCCGACCAAGCAACTTGTTTCCAGACATCAACAATCCAATGACGTTGTTGACGAGTCCAAGCTAGGTTTAAAGCTTTGTGTCGTGCAGATCATCAAGGGTACGTGAGTGTATCTTTGGCTCCGGAAGCTGATATCGATGATGAGTCGTTGAATGGCCCAGAATTGATATCTGCAACAATTTGCGGAACTGTTGCACTTCTGTCACGTTGAACGGTTCTCTTCAGTCTCCTTGCAGGATATTTTTCCAGCCGTAGCGATGTCGGAGATTTGATGTTTTTGCCGATTCCCGATATTCACCGAACACTCGTGAAATGGTCGCACGGGAAAATCCCCATTTTATCGCTAAGGTTTAACAAGTAAGGAATTTAAATTTTAAGACGACTGAACGCCCATGATTGAAAAACACAACAACAATAAATTTTCAAAAGGCAGAAAGCTCAAGGCTTTATCCAGAATATTTTAAATTAGACTGAAGGCCCTGAAGGAACTTTCAATTTTAAAGCGGCTGAAGGCCCATTATTTAAAACCCAACTAAAAACATACAAATTCAAACCATCGCCTATGAACCATTAAAATACACAATCAAACATCAATCAGAAAAGGCAGTACAGCCAGCGGCGCTCAGAAGTTTCCGGGGGTCGGTCTGCAATTGAAATATAAACGTTCGCTTAGCGGAGACAGGCAGTCGGCCAAACTATATCCGATCCGCTGGCAACCCAACCAAGAGAGAGTCAATGGACACACCGACAACACTACTTGCTTTCCACCCGACCAGTACACAAGGAATTCCAAAGCCAAAACGTAAAAGGAGTAGCCACCCACAACCAAGTATGCATAAGCTGTCAAAACTACACACACGAGTTAGACAGCGACATCTCGGTGAGAAAAGGACAGTACCTGAATCTTACGTCAGCTGCCAGGACAGGTAACCGCAACGCTAATGGCCACAAGGCAGAAAATTCCGCTGGTGCACTTGGACTTCAAATAACCAAAATACTGTTAAACTCCACCGGATGGTGGCCAAACTTTCGCCAACTCCAACACTCGCTATTGCTCGCAGGAACACCCCCAACAGCCAACCAAGAAAACCGGCGGCACACTGTGAACAGACAGGCTTCGGTAATTAAGTCTGAACTTTGATGTCCTGGGTCGGTGAGCCACGAATCTCGTAACAATCGGGACAGCTCCCACACTCTTCGAAACTGTGTAGAGACCGCCAGCGGGCCGTGCCCACTGTGCGGTACCTAGATTTCCTGTCTGATCCACACCAACCGACCGACTGCTCAGAGCCAGAACGCCGAAAGCATTTAAAATAACTTGTCTGTCAAAATCACACGAAGTACACACAGTATCCCGAACACTTGCACGAAGAACCAGACAATATTAATGGCAGTAACCGTACAATAACAGGGACGAATCACGAGTCGGCACACACAGCCAACCCATTAGCGAACACCGGCCAAATACACGTCATCCAGCAAGACGACCGACCGATGACCAACCAAAGTCGTAGCCTCTCCAATCATGTGTGTCGGCAACCGTCGGGCTAGTTATGGCAGTCCGGACGTCACTGCTGCCGCGCCCCGACTGAATTTGTGCCGCGTGTCAACCCAGACACTGCAAGGTCCGAACTAACTGCTGGCACCTTGCAACCCCCTCATCAACACACGCGACGACGGGGAAGTAACAGCAGTCCAGAAAAGATAATATAGCAGGGCTTAGGTCGATAAGCGCTGCTGCTGCTGCTCACGGGCAGTCTAAGCAGCAACTCGGTAACACAAGTAATTGAAACCAACATAACGAGATGGCAGTACGGCAAAAACAGGATGTTAAATAAGAGATGGCACGAACACAATTCAAGGACGTCTCATTGTGGAACGGCAGATACACTTCTGTTCTACGCGATGCATTCCCTTCGATTACTACGTACTGTGACCTATTTGACATGATATCATGAATCCTGTTGTGCTACTGAGACGTTACTCCATAACACCATAGTCGGTCTCTGACAGCATCTACCTTTAAGAGAAGCAATGGTGCAGCTCCGAGTGAATAATGACACAAGTGTGAGGTGCTGTATACTTTTCATTATTTATTAGCACTAGTCGTCCTCTACTCCACAGAGCAGAGCTGCTCTTTTGATGTGGCCTATTATAGAGTCATGTTGTTCTTATATATATATATTCATGACAACCAAGGAAATGCTAGCGAAACGATGATCGGAACCAGGGAATTGAAAGCAATTTCATTTGTTTGTGGGACAATGTTCTGAACAAAAATTAAAATATGTATGAGTGTATTGATTTATATTTATGTTGTGTATGTGCTTCCGTGTTAATATGGGTGACAGTCATGTGCGTTGAATGGAAGAGTGAATCGCCCTGGAGCAGCAGTTTGTTGAGCTTGCAAGAGGCATTCTCAGTTACATGGGCCACAGTACATTGGTTACTTGTAATGATGCTTCAAGAGGAAGCGTACCGTTAGGAGCATGCAAGTACAAGGAAAAAATGGTTCAAATGGCTCTGAGCACTATGGGACTTAACATCTTAGGTCATCAGTCCGATAGAACTTAGAACTACTTAAACATAACTAACCTAAGGACAGCACACAACACCCAGTCATCACGAGGCAGAGAAAATCTCTGACCCCGCCGGGAATCGAACCCGGAAACCCGGGCGTGGGAAGCGAGAACGCTACCGCACGACCAAGTACAAGGAACATTTGAGTCTAGAGATATGATATTATAATTTGGAATTATGGAACTATTTTTGCCACCGTGTTACTACACTGAAACTGCTGCATCCTAAACTGCAAGATCTAACCATGGCAGACTTTTAGCGCCGTAAAGGCTAGCACCTGTTCTCAGTGATTTGTACTATATAATTTTTAGGTAAACTTGAAATTATAGTTTCATAATCATCAATCCCCCCAGTCATTATTAACAGGAGAAAGACAGGTGCCCTATTGTCCTATATTCGTACTGTCAAAATATGAATTCTAAATTTGATTAACACTGAAAACAATAGCATTACCATAGAGTACAAAAAATTTTCAGAATGAAACAGATGTGTTTGATAACTAATTAAATTCATTATTGAAGTTCGACAAAAATAGTAACAACTAACTTTTCAAGTTAAGTTTTAAATGAACTGTTGAAATCATCTGATCTGGCAAACGGTAGTAATTTTCACCTCTTATGTAACACAACTAATTTCCCATGATTTTCGGTGTTCTCTGTTTCGATGTCTTGGATGTCGTGTTCTAACGTTATCACTGTATTTTCCTGTTACTTTGATTTGATTGAATGTAAGGTAAAACTAAGAGTGAATTTCAAGTATTTGGAAAAGTTTATACATCAAAATTCCTAAAAGTGAAGATTACGGTGAAGTCATTGCTATCATATCGCATACTACTATGATCGATTCAGTTTTAATTTTGTTTATCATTATTTTAAAGAATTCTAAAGCGTTTAGTATTAAATTTAACTTGACTAAGTATTTTGCGATCCACCGAATAGGAGATTTACTCCTCGCTAGTAATGTCTAACGGCTGATATCATTAATATAGGTGTATCTGAATATTACGTGAACGTAAGGCTGATTAGAACCAGTTCTCTTCAGAAAAAATTTATCCCCTTGAGTAAAGGCGAACGAATTATCTCATTGCATCATTAGAATTTCGCTAAATATAAATTTTAACTAACGATAAATTTCCCTAACCAATCTATACTGATCTCTCTAATTTCATTTCTTTCCACACACTTACAGCAGTGGATTTAGTTTCCATGAATTGTACACTTTTCTACATTACTTCGGTGAATTGTCTTCGAAATCGGTGGCTTTCCGACAAAACTGGCGCACATAATCACTGTCGATTATATCGTGTACCGAACAACGTGGAAAGGTTAAATATACATCTACATCTACATCTACATCTACATCTACATTGATACTCCGCAAGCCACCCAACGGTGTGTGGCGGAGGGCACTTTACGTGCCACTGTCATTACCTCCCTTTCCTGTTCCAGTCGCGTATGGTTCGCGGGAAGAACGACTGTCTGAAAGCCTCCGTGCGCGCTCTAATCTCTCTAATTTTACATTCGTGATCTCCTCGGGAGGTATAAGTAGGGGGAAGCAATATATTCGACACCTCATCCAGAAACGCACCCTCTCGAAACCTGGCGAGCAAGCTACACCGCGATGCAGAGCGCCTCTCTTGCAGAGTCTGCCACTTGAGTTTATTAAACATCTCCGTAACGCTATCACGGTTACCAAATAACCCTGTGACGAAACGCGCCGCTCTTCTTTGGATCTTCTCTATCTCCTCCGTCAGACCGATCTGGTACGGATCCCACACTGATGAGCAATACTCAAGTATAGGTCGAACGAGTGTTTTGTAAGCCACCTCCTTTGTTGATGGACTACATTTTCTAAGCACTCTCCCAATGAATCTCAACCTGGTACCCGTCTTACCAACAATTAATTTTATATGATCATTCCACTTCAAATCGTTCCGCACGCATACTCCCAGATATTTTACAGAAGTAACTGCTACCAGTGTTTGTTCCGCTATCATATAATCATACAATAAAGGATCCTTCTTTCTATGTATTCGCAATACATTACATTTGTCTATGTTAAGGGTCAGTTGCCACTCCCTGCACCAAGTGCCTATCCGCTGCAGATCTTCCTGCATTTCGCTACAATTTTCTAATGCTGCAACTTCTCTGTATACTACAGCATCATCTGCGAAAAGCCGCATGGAACTTCCGACACTATCTACTAGGTCATTTATATATATTGTGAAAAGCAATGGTCCCATAACACTCCCCTGTGGCACGCCAGAGGTTACTTTAACGTCTGTAGACATCTCTCCATTGATAACAACATGCTGTGTTCTGTTTGCTAAAAACTCTTCAATCCAGCCACACAGCTGGTCTGATATTCCGTAGGCTCTTACTTTGTTTATCAGGCGACAGTGCGGAACTGTATCGAACGCCTTCCGGAAGTCAAGAAAAATAGCATCTACCTGGGAACCTGTATCTAATATTTTCTGGGCCTCATGAACAAATAAGGCGAGTTGGGTCTCACACGATCGCTGTTTCCGGAATCCATGTTGATTCCTACATGGTAGATTCTGGGTTTCCAGAAATGACATGATACGCGAGCAAAAAACATGTTCTAAAATTCTACAAGAGATCGACGTCAGAGATATAGGTCTATAGTTTTGCGCATCTGCTCGACGACCCTTCTTGAAGACTGGGACTATCTGTGCTCTTTTCCAATCATTTGGAACCTTCCGTTCCTCTAGAGACTTGCGGTACACGGCTGTTAGAAGGGGGGCAAGTTCTTTCGCGTACTCTGTGTAGAATCGAATTGGTATCCCGTCAGGTCCAGTGGACTTTCCTCTGTTGAGTGATTCCAGTTGCTTTTCTATTCCTTGGACACTTATTTCGATGTCAGCCATTTTTTCGTTTGTGCGAGTATCAGGCAAAGATCGACAGCCTCAACTCTGACATACTGCTTACTAAAATGCAAGAACCGAAATTTTCGGTAGAGGCGGAGAAAGAGTTGTGCGTCACCTTTGGGGGTGAAACACAGTCCAGGAAGAATATTTACACACACCTGTCTCAGGGATTTGTGTTGGGGCCCACTGTAGCTCTCCTTCGAGGTGAGTTCCACATTATTAATAGTATAATCTTGTACGTACTATTTATACGAGTACACCGACAATGTTTACTGTACATAAGTTTCGCCCAGAATCTTAATTCCATTCCTGAATCTTTGTTTTGTCTCCATCATCACTTCATCGATGTATAGTTTGAACAATAGGAGCGAAAGGCTACATTCCTGTCCTAAGCCTGTTCTAATCCCTCTTGGTTGTTGAACGCATTGTACATTGCACGTCGTTTCCTACAATTTACCATTATTTTTCTCGGGATTTCAAAGAACTTGCATCATTTTACATTGTGGAACGTTGTTTCCAGGTCGACAGACCCTACGAACGTGTCTTGATCTTTCTTTAGTTTGCTTCCACTATCAACCGCAAAGCCAGAATTGTCTCTCTGGTGCATTTACCTTTCCTAAAGCCAAACTGATAGCCATCTAACACATCATCAATTCTCTTTTCCATGCTTCTGTGTATTATTCTCTTCAGCAATTTTACTGCATGAACTACTTACCGCAGTGTGCAATTATTCTCGCATTCGTCAGCTGTTGTAATCTTTGGAACTGAACTAATGACACTTCTTCGGAAGTCAGATGGTATATCGCAAGATTTATAAATTCTACACAACAAACTAAAATAGTCATTTTGCTGGCACTTCCCCCAATGCGTTTAGAAATCTACCCCTTTGGATCATTTGGTTCTGAGTCTTCGAGAGCTCTTTTAAATTCTAATACCGGATCCCTATTTTTTCGGGATCGACTCCTGTTTATTCTTCTGTCACGTCATCAGACAGGTGCTTCCTCTCATACAAGCCTTCAATGTAATTTTTCTACCTATCCGGCCTCCCCTCAGCATATAATACTGGTATTCCCGATGCACTCTTCATGTTACCGTCCTTGGGATTAGTTTCAGAATAAGTTTTTCTTTTTTTTTCTTTTTTTTTTTTTACTTTCCTATATGCTGAGTCGGTTCTTGCGACAATAATTTCGTTTTCGACTTCTTTGCATTTTTCATGAAGCCATTTCGTCCTAGCCTTCTTACACTTCCAATTCATTTCACCAATAAGTGACTTCTATTTCTGTATACCTGATTTTCCTTCAACATTTTTGTACTTCCTTCTTTCATCTATCAACGGAAGTATTTCTTCTCGGTTATCTTCTTAGTACTGACCGTTTTCTTTCCATCTTCTGTGATTGCTCTTATTAAAGATGGCCGTTCTTCATCAACCGAACTGCCTACTGAGTTGTTGCTTATTGCAGTGTCTGTAGCCTTAGAGAACTTCAGACGTACCTCTCCAATCATTAGCACTTCAGTACACCGATTCTTTTGGGCATTGATTCCTCGAGACTAGTTTCTAAAACTTCTACTCGTCATCATTACTATACCGTTATCTGAGTCTATATCTGTTCCTGGGTACGCTCTGCAATCCCAAATCAGATCTCGGAATCTCTGCCTGACCATGATGTAATCTAACTGAAATCTTCCCGTTCATCCCGGCCTTTTCCTGGTATACCTCTTCTTCTTCTGATTTTTGAACAAAATATTCTCCATTAATATCTGAAAATTATTGCACAGCTCAATTAATCTTTCACCTTTCTTACTTATAGTACGAAGCCCTTGACAGGATATTCGTGCCTTCTTTCCATTTCACATCGGTGATCGCCAACATATCTAGACTGAGCCTTAGCATTTCCCTTTTCAGATTCCACGTCTCCCCTAGCACGTTCTAGCTTCTAACATTCCACGCCCCGACTCCTTCAACGTAATTCTTTCGTTGGTTATTCAACGTTTTCTTTATGGCCACTTCCACTTTGGCAGTCCTCCCGGATATCCGAATGGTGAACTACTCTGGAATCTTTTGCCAACGAAGAGATCATTATGATACTTTTCACTTACAGGCCATACATTATGTGTCTTTAATGCAGTGGTTTTCATTGTCTGCTGCATCCTCATGCCATTGATCATTACCGGTTCTTTCGCCTTATGGTCAGTTTTCCACTCCAGGGGCAAAAGGGTGCCCTGAACCTCTGCCCATTCTTCCACCCTCTTTGACGAGGTGTTGGACGAATGCCGGAAGTTTTGGGCTGCCATGATGATGTCGCAAATTGGAAGTAAAAGTTTAAGCGGTGGTGGGGATTAAATCCACGAACGAAGAAGTATTGCTTACTAATCACAGACGAACTCTTTTTTTTATCGCTCCCCTGCAGTATTTTCGAGCAGGAAACGAGTTAAGTAAACAAAACATCTTCATTTGTACAAGATACAACAGAAATGCCATTCTTTCAGCTCAACCACATAAGACATTACACTCAAACGAGGCGTGCAAAAGTGTTTATTAACAAGGTGTGGAGAAAAAAATTATAACAATATTACTGAAAGTAAGCTAAGAGGAGTGAGGCCGTAGACAAAGATGGAAGAAGGTGCGGGGATATCATAAGACTTGCAGGCATACCCCTGCTCGGCAGATGGAGCGTGGGGCCAGAGTGGGCAGGAGTCAACCTGTGAGGCCTGTCCACGGTGTCTCCGGCACGCTACTGGGAAGAAGCCCCCTAAAGGATTGCAGGAAGCAAGGAGGAGGGGACAGTAGTGTTGGAGAGATGTTCAACGTGCTGTGGCCAGTGCATGAAAGAAAGGGACGTTTCCGTGCGCTCACTCTTCTGTGGGTTACGATATAGAAATGTAGCGCGACGAGTCTCAGATGTCTGCAGGGGGAGGGGGTTATCGTCCATGTGTGGCACTATCCAGCTGAGTGTGGGCGTGAGAAAGGAATTGGCGAAGAAGGCGCGGTAGCGCCGTCGGTGCTCGGCATCATTGAGGGCTGTTTGTAAGTACTATCAGAACTCAAGGCATGATTTATCGTCGTCATTGTAATTTTAAGTGATCGTCCACCCCTTGACCCATACAATGGCATGATTTTTGGTGGCTAGGAAATAAGTATCCTCACGATGGATTAAAGTCCATGGGTCAATCGAGTCCGTCGGAATGAGGAGATAGCAGGCAACGAATTGTCAACCCAGTTTCCAGACATCACTGGTGGCAGCACAAATCGGGTGGTGGGCATCGTCATCCACGAGGTGGAAAATTGACCAAAGCTTACTGTCCGACGATCCGATTGCGTGAAGACGTTGATGTATGGCGAATTTTCCACACGCGACGTTGTACCATGTTTCCCGAACGTTGGAGGGAAGGAAACGCTGGTGCACGTGATGCCATACCGTGAACAACCGCGTCGATGGATATTTGAATTCGATGTTGTAGCTGGATATGTAACGAAGCAGTGGGGTGTACAGATCTTTGGTTCGAGGAAGGCGCATGCTCGGTAAGTGAGTGTAAGCATAAGTGAAGTCGACGATGAGATGAGAAATGTGTATCAGATACTATGTGATGTGGCCTACTGGTAATGGCGGCGACATAGCCGCGAGCATAAGAAAGTTCAGCAAACTGCGCCTAAGGGAGGCGCTCTTGTTCCACTGCGTGTGCATGGTGGACGTGTCCCGCCGCTCGGAGTCGAACTTTGACGAGACCGAGGCCTCCCGCTCGCGGGGGAGGGTGATCAAAGAGCGTACCGTCCGTAAGAAAGTATCCGAACGCTGCCTGGAGGACGAGTCCATTAGTTGACGGGAACGGTAGTATCCATGCGATGTGGATCATTTCCGACGGCAAATATTGATTCAGGCATTCGACACGCAGTAAAGAACCGAGTCGTCGGATGATTTGGAGAGTATGCCGAAAATTGATGGCAGCGGGGTGGCGAACGGTGGAGGTGAAAATGATGACAAAGGTATCGCTGTTTCTCTACCCACTGGAGAGGTGCTAAATGGCAGTGCGAGAGGCCGAGGATTTAGCCACATTCATGTTACTGCCCGCTGCAGCTCCGCACGTTGATATCAAATCAAGAACCATTTTGTTTTCATTCCGTGAGCGGACTAAGAGGAGGATCTCGTCCGCATCCCCATGACACCGAAAAGTATGCTGACGCTAAGTGACACCACAAAGGTGGGTCGTCAGGCTCCCGATCAGTGGCTCCAGGGTTATGGCATACAGTAGAGTCGAAAGTGAGTAACCCTGCACGATGGAGCGCCGGATGGTCACTGGTTCCGCTACGGGGCCTTTGGTCTGAATAAGCGTTTTGGCGCAGGCATTCAGCCTTAGGATGATATCGATAAAGGCAGATAGAAAACCCACTTGCCTCATTACTAAACACAAAAAACCATGTCTAGGCAGTAACTTCCAGCAACGCGTCGCCAGGAGTCGTGCAAAACTTTCACAGTGTGAATCGGTCAGATCGCCGTGCAAAAATTTTACAGTCTGATTCGGTCAGATTGTCGGTCGGTCGTGAACCGTCCCTAGAACGTGTTGCTTCCTGATTAAGAGGCTATCGGTCGGGCTGTCTGTCTCAACTAAACGTGCGTTAGTGACTTCCCAGGCCGATGCTCGGAGCCTTCTGAGCGCCGCTCCCTGTGTTTTACATAGTGTTTTTCTTTCAGTCTTAGGTACTCTGTATGGCCTTCAGCCGAATTTCATCTTATTAAAATTGTAAGCCTTTTTATCTTTAGGCCTTAAGCCATGAAATTGTTTTCTCAATGGTGTGTGGTCTTCAACCGAGTTTTAAACTCTCTTAAACTGAAAATTCAAAATCTTGCTCTTGCCCTTAAGTCATATCATCGTTATTCTTCAGTATGAAGGCTTCAGCCGAGTTTTCATGAAACGTTTTAAGCTAAGGCCCTCAGCCTATTAAAGTGAAAGCCCTTCTTCCTAGGCTTTAAGCCATTAAATTGTTTGGTTGAAATGCGGCCTTCAGCCGGGTTTCAGTCTATTTAGAATTAACATTGAAAATCTTTATTTTGGCCTTAAGCCGTAACACTGTTCCTGCTTAATGTGTGACCTTCAGCCTTTTTATATTGAAGTAAAAAAATTTTTTTGAAAGAAGTGATACTTCCAGAAGAACTCCTGCACCTCAGTTCCTTGCTTAGGCCTTCGTCCCTGGATTTTCGTATGTGGCTTTCAGCCGATTTAAATTAAATCAAATGAACTCTTTTGTTAAAACCTTTGGAGTTTTTAATTCATGCTTATGTTATTGTCTGTTTTAACTAATAAAATTCATATGTTGAGTGTAACTGACAGCAATTTATTTTGGCCCCTTTCCACAAATATAACCTCACCCACTCTGTCCTGCTGGACCAGGGATTTCACATTTTCTTCATGATAGTTCTGCAGACAGCTGCGGCTGTCGTTAACGTAACCGTTTCAAGAATTGAAATTACCAATAAAATTTTCGCATATCAACGAGTCGCAATCAGTTTGCACAAATAGTTTTTGTGAGATTTGTAGTGATCCGAACGCCTGAGTCTGCTCATAGTAGCGCTTCAGTTCGGAACCGCGCTACTGTTCGGTCGCAGTTTCGAATCCTGTCTCGGGCATGAATGTGTGTGATGTCCGTAGCTTAGTTAGTTTTAAGTAGGAGACTGATGACCTCAGGAGTTAAGTCTCACAGTGCTTAGAGCCATTTGAAGCATTTTTCTCGTAGTGTTTCTAATTGTGGACCATTTTACATGCCAATGGAATGACAACACTTCCACGAATATTTTGTCTGTGTATGTATAGTGACGCCCGTTGATATATACTATGTTTGGTGCAGAAGTGATCCTGCTGTGTCATCAACCACCAGCCCTTACTGTGACGTAACGAGATCTTGTAGTATCAATTCAGTGTGGCTAAATGGAAAAACCAAGACAGCTACCAGTTGATGTGGGAACATGTCAGTTGCCACTAACTGTCTGGCCGTAGATGGAACGTTATTACAGGAGGCATTTGAGCTGTGGTTAAAAATTGCTGTTTTGAAGAGCGCGCCGCAGCGCGTAGTGTGAAGCAGTCGCCCTCCGTTTCTAGCGGCGGCGCCGCTGTGGCAGTCGCAGCTTTGGTGTCTCCCTCTTGTGGGAAAGGGGAAAAGTTGCCTGTTCACGTGCATTTAAGGGGCGCTATGAGCTCGCCAATCGGTCAGTCTGGTTCAGTCTCTTGTGTCCAGCTTGGTACTCTGTCTCTCGTCTGCAATTGTTAGGCAATTAGTGTCTGTCTGTCGTTCGGACCAACCTTTAAAGCCGGCAAAATGAGAATCTTTCCACTCCGCCAGTAAGAGAACTCAGCGAGTGGTCGCCCGGTCGGGCCTTAGTTCCTGCATCTGAGTTTGCGCGTTAGGCTGCCACTCTGCTCGAGTTTGCTGAGGCAGTGGTCATTGGCGGTTGGATCGATCGTTTGGTCGGTCGCGCACTGAGACACAAGATGACTTGTCCGTATTGAGCGTCGGCACATGTGAGATCGCTACGTGAGTCCAGTGGACCGCGGCGTATAGCGAGGGGTAGTGACTTCGCGGTCGACACGAGAGCAACTGGAGTCAACCCACGACATCAGTCTGGCCGGTGCGAGCTGCGACGGCGTGAGACGGGAGATCGGCGCGCCTTCCTGCGTCCGTTGAAGCGGTTGGTAGCGGACGGTTCGGGCGAGTGATTTGCGGGTGCTGCGCCAGGTCTTCTCGAGAAATCGCAGTTTATCAGAAGTTAAGTGATTAGTGATATCTTGTTTAATTTACTCTTATTAAATTCTACATATTTCCTTGGTGAGGCCACCAGTCGTTTTGCTTTGGGGTCGTCCCACCATCCTTCTCCGTTTGCCCACCCGCGGGAAGGTGGTTGTTAATAAATTGGGTGGTCCGTTTTTCCCTTGTGGAGTTGGGGTGGGTTAGAACAACCTGCGCTTCAGGTTGTTCCGTAATCTGCCTGTCAATCTACCGAACGTTAGTAGCTGCCTCTGTCATGTTTGTCGGATTTGGCGTGTTAACGAATTTATTGCTTCGAGTGTAACGGAAACTTTGATATTATTGCCTATGATCTTGAGAGGCGGTATCTATGTACTGTAGAGCATCTTAACTATTGTTTGGCCAACCTTGTAGAATTTTATATAACATTGCCTTTCATGGGCTTTTATTTAAATGATCAATTTAGTATATAAAGTTGCCACCCTTTCACCATAAGGCTGAAGTTAAGATCAAGTTGCACCTCGGTGGCAAGGTTAATATTTTAAATTTTAGTGTTTTGTAACAATTCCATCCTTCCTACAGGGGGGTGCATAGTTTGTGTGCTTGTGTAGGGAGAGAAGGAAACGTAGTAGGTGAATATGGATTGGGGCTAAGAAATGAAAGAGGAAGCCGCCTGGTAGAATTTTGCAGAGAGCACAACATAATCATAGCTTGGTTTAAGAATCATGAAAGAAGGTTGTATACATGGAAGAACCCTGGAGATACTACAAGGTATCAGATAGATTATATAATGGTAAGACAGAGATTTAGGAACCAGGTTTTAAATTGTAAGTCATTTCCAGGGGCAGATGTGGACTCTGACCACAATCTATTGGTTATGACCTGTGGATTAAAACTGAAGAAACTGCAAAAAGGTGGGAATTTAAGGAGATGGGACCTTGATAAACTGAAAGAACCAGAGGTTGTACAGATTTTCAGGGAGAGCATAAGGGAACAATTGACAGGAATGAGGGAAAGAAATACAGTAGAAGAAGAATGGGTAGCTTTGAGGGATGAAGTAGTGAAGGCAGCAGAAGATCAAGTAGGTAAAAAGACGAGGGCTAGTAGAAATCCTTGGGTAACAGAGGAAATATTGAATTTAATTGATGAAAGGAGAAAATATAAAAATGCAGTAAATGAAGCAGGCAAAAGGGAATACAAACGTCTCAAAAATGATATCGACAGTCAGTGCAAAATGGCTAAGCAGGGATGGCTAGAGGACAAATGTAAGGATGTAGAGGCTTATCTCACTAGGGGTAAGATAGATACTGCCTACAGGAAATTTAATGAGACCTTTGGAGATAAGAGAACCACTTGTATGAATATCAAGAGCTCAGATGGAAACCCAGTTCTAAGCAAAGAAGGGAAAGCAGAAAGGTGGAAGGAGTATATAGAGGGTCTATACAAGGGCGATGTACTTGAGGACAATATTATGGAAATAGAAGAGGATGTAGATGAAGATGAAATGGGAGATACGATACTGCGTGAAGAGTTTGACACAGCACTGAAAGACCTGAGTCGAAACAAGACCCCGGGAGTAGACAACATTCCATTGGAACTACTGACGGCCTTGGGAAAGCCAGTCCTGACAAAACTCTACCATCTGGTGAGCAAGATATATGAAACAGGCGAAATACCCTCAGACTTCAAGAAGATATAATAATTCCAATCCCAAAGAAAGCAGGTGTTGACAGATGTGAGAATTACCGAACAATCAGTTTAATAAGCCACAGCTGCAAAATACTAACACGAATTCCTTACAGACGAATGGAAAAACTAGTAGAAGCCGACCTCGGGGAAGATCAGTTTGGATTCCGTACAAACACTGGAACACGTGAGGCAATACTGACCTTACGACTTATCTTAGAAGAAAGATTAAGGAAAGGCAAACCTACGTTTCTAGCTTTTGTAGACTTAGAGAAAGCTTTTGACAATGTTGATTGGCATACTCTCTTTCAAATTCTAAAGGTGGCAGGGGTAAAATACAGGGAGCGAAAGGCATTTTACAATTTGTACAGAAACCAGATGTCAGTTATAAGAGTCGAGGGACATGAAAGGGAAGCAGTGGTTGGGAAGTGAGGAAGACAGGGTTGTAGCCTCTCCCCGATGTTATTCAATCTGTATATTGAGCAAGCAGTAAAGGAAACAAAAGAAAAATTCGGAGTATGTATTAAAATCCATGGAGAAGAAATAAAAACTTTGAGGTTCGCCGATGACATTGTAATTCTGTCAGAAACAGCAAAGAACTTGGAAGAACAGTTGAATGGAATGGACAGTGTCTTGAAAGGAGGATATAAGATGAACATCAACAAAAGCAAAACGAGGATAATGGAATGTAGTCGAATTAAATCGGGTGATGCTGAGGGAATTAGATTAGGAAATGAGACACTTAAAGTAGTAAAGGAGTTTTGCCATTTGGGGAGCAAAATAACTGATGATGGTCGAAGCAGAGAGGGTATAAAATGTAGACTGGCAATAGCAAGGAAAGCGTTTCTGAAGAAGAGAAATTTGTTAACATCGAGTATAGATTTAAGTGTCAGGAAGTCTTTTCTGAAAGTATTTGTATGGAGTGTCGCCATGTATGGAAGTGAAACATGGACGATAAATAGTTTGGACAAGAAGAGAATAGAAGCTTTCGAAATGTGGTGCTACAGAAGAATGCTGAAGATTAGATGGGTAAATCAAATAACTAATGAGGAAGTATTGAATAGGATTGGGGAGAAGAGAAGTTTGTGGCACAACTTGACCAGAAGAAGGGATCAGTTGGTAGGACATGTTCTGAGGCATCAAGGGATCACCAATTTAGTATTGGAGGGCAGCGTTGAGGGTAAAAATCGTAGAGGGAGACCAAGAGATGAATACACTAAGCAGATTCAGAAGGATGTAGGTTGCAGTAGGTACTGGGAGATGAAGAGGCTTGCACAGGATAGAGTAGCATGGAGAGCTGCATCAAACCAGTCTCAGGACTGAAGACCACAACAACAACAACGTGTTTTTATGGACATAAATTTACATACAGCTCTAATATTATGTGTTTAACTCATTTGTTTCTGCACCCTTATACACTATCTTCTTGCGAATGCTATGTTGACGGACCTTTGAACAGTATCTTTCCATTACATTGTTCATTGCTGTAGTTTTTACACAGGAGGTTCCCATCGAGCAGGAAAGCTTCATCCTCCCATTCGATGCTGTGTTCTTCATACAATCCCTGTAACATAATTAGCTACCTTGTCTTAGTGAAACCATGCATCATGTACGAAGTTGTGAAAAGTCTCTTGTGATCAGTGTGCGTGCTTACTTTGAGGTGAAAAATAACAGGGCACAAGCAATTCCGTTCCACAGCCAGTAAAGAGAACTTCTGAATGTGTCGGTATTAGTGAAAGCACAATGAAACAAATTTCCTGGGAATGTAGAGAAATGTCATGCTTGTATCGCCAAAGAAGAGTTGTGGACGGCGACAGAGGTTTACGTGAGACGAGTTTACACAGGGAGACATAAGAATGAAAAATCCGCGATCACTTTGTAGTAAACGGTTCCATTATTGGTAGCCGTATTGGGAAAGTTGAAGACTTAAGTCGAAGACTCAGCGGATATAAGTAAGATAACCTTTGGCCTGCTATTTTGAATTTTGGCTTCACACATGAGAAGTTCCACAAAAAACCTGTGCTGACGGAAAATAACCGAGTATCACGAAACATACGAATTATAGCTGGAAATAATTGCGAAACAGTGAATGAAGTACCTACTACAATGATGAGTGTTAGCGTAGTACTAATCATTCCACAATGTTTGTAAGGCAAGACCAAAACATCCGTTAAGCATCAGAAAATGTATACGGTTATCACATGGAAGGAGTGGGGGGGGAGGGGGGTGTTCAAGACTGGAATCGCCAGAATGGGGGAATTCAGACACCGTCCAGTTCTGGAAAACGAATTACAACGTGCCACAATGGAAACGAAGATGGTTAGACAGAATGCTGGCTTATTATACTGGACAAAGAGGGGTATAGATTATCATTTGGAGGTGAATGCCAGCCTTTGTGAAGAGTGTTTTAGAAGCACTCACAAAAAATTCTGAAACATACCTGCTAACGTTTTTAGATCAGGCTCCAAATCACATGATGTTAAATCCAGTATCATGAAATCCATCTAGAGATTAGAGAATGGGTTCAATTATTGAGTGGATGAAATGCAATTATGTAGAGCTTACATCTGACGTCGTGTCATACGAGGAACTTACTAAAGTAGGCCTACTGAAATGCACGCGACTGCACTTCAGGTCGTAAAAATACCTTTAGGAGAGTATATTGGGCCCAGTGGACAAGGAAATAATACTTCTGCGGTTGCCTGTGACGTACTGCGAATTCGACATTTGGGCGTATATCAGGAAAAAGGTAGCAAACGAGAACAAGAATTTGGAGATAAACTGTAGTTTACAGTTGTGCAGCTCCGCTCTGAAAAGTGTTTCCCTTAGCATCTGGAGGAAGTCAGTGAGTCATGTGCACAAACACGAAAACACATATGCACAAAAAGCGTTAATAGCACCATTACTCATCCAGGCAGACGACTACGACAGCAGTAAACAAACATCAGCCAGTAGCGAGAGATTAAGGTACATTTATTTCGTTCACGTTCCTTCCTACAAAATTTACTCGAGCTAATGGATTATTCATTTACTGTTTAACACTTCGTTGTTCATTTATTGAAAGCTGCTTGTATATGGAGCGTTCACTTGCAAGCTCCCATTTTATTGCTCTCTATTTGTAGCAACAACTGAACGCGGAAATGCTGTATTGGAACGTTAGTACGAAATTGCCACACTTCGCCGGCGTGTTGGTGCTTATCGCTCAGTACAACAATGCCAGAGAGATAGAAAACTGCACTCAACGACAGCCTCGCATGGACTGTAGATACAAACGCAATTTCTTTACAGACTCTTAACTGACAAACACGTGTAGTATTGGTTAGTAAATATGTTGGATGTTACCAAAAAAAGTTCAAGCGTTACACCTGTGCTTTCTTCGCCACTGTAGCTACAACGGGAAGCTCAAACACCCTAAGTTACGTTCGAAATTACACCAATGAAACGACTAACCACAAAATAACGAAAATCCACCTGCAAACAGAGAAAGGTTGTTTCTTTAAAGTGAGAAAAGGAAATTTCTCTCCTGACTATGGACTAACTTGTATAACTCTTCAAAGTTGACTGGTGCAAAAAAATGCTCGAAAAAGCACTCTATCTCTTTAATATTACCGCCTATGTCGCTTCTCGCTCCCTATTTCAACTGCAATGGAATGTTGATAAATTATTTGATAGTAAACACTTTCACCATTCCGACAAGGTGCAACACATGGACGTTCGTGATGCAACGTAACCGGAATGTGAGCTCAAAGTACGGGGTCAATCATTGTGATGTGAATAGCAGTGTCAGGGGCCGACACCTATAAATTCACCGCTCTGTAGCGTCGTTGCATGACGTTCCAGAACACGAGTTCCTGTCACCGATCTGCTTTCCAAGACCCCTTCTACAATCCCTCTAAGTTTATCGCAACAGTTCTGGGATACCCTATATACTGTGAACGAGGGTGTCCCCATAACACCCTTTTCATTTCCCATCACTAATATGGCATTTGGTATTAACAACATTCTAAGTCACAAATCGCACGAATAAAATGTGTTCTCGAATTCTGCAACGGACTAATGTCACCGATGTACAGCCACTTTTCGAAAGGTTTCGAGACCGATTTTATTCCTGTCCTATAAGCGACGTCAGCGTAGGAGCTGGGGTGGCAGCTTTAAGTCACAACTGTAAGCAACAGATGTTTATTAGACCAGTCAGTTGTGAGCCAGCTGTCGTTAAGTATTGGACGTGCGAACATAGTGTGTCAATGTCGCTGTGTCACAAATCACAATAGAGTAACACCTCTAAATGAAACGTTCAAGATATTCACCAGAATATTTTGAAGAAGGGACAAGTGAGTACAAAGTTTGCCCCACACCCGTTGACTACATAACAGAAACAATGGCGCGTGGACGCTTGCTGCCACTTGATGGAAATAAGAAATGCGGACAATTCTCGTCAGGAAAAATCATCACAGATGACGAGACATAGAGTTATTGATACGAATCTACTGCAAAACGGCAAAGTGTAGAAGTTCATTTGAAGGGTTAACGCTTCGAGACAATCATGGCAATGCAATCCACAAGTTGAACAACGTCCCAAAGAAGGACTATCCGGACAGTTACGCGTGGGTTGTATGGAAGGTCTTTGTGTTGTAGTGAAGTGGTAATTTCGGGCGGGGCGGGGTGTAGCAACTATGGAGACAAACATATGAAGCATGAAATCAACCGTCTTAGTGTCTTTCTGCTATTTATTAATCCAGTCTCCGAACTTTTTAGATTGACTAGTTAGGCCTACCGTTTTTTGCACTAGTTCGACGATCCGTCTTGAAACCGTGAATTACTTACCGTTTTTCTCTATCAGTAGAAAGCTTCGTTCCTCAGGTGATGTATGGTACACAGCTGCTAGAAGAGGAATCAAGTCTTGTCATACTCTGTAGAGAATAGTTTCGGTATTCGATCACATTCAGTCGCCTTTCCCTATTTCAGCGATTTTAATTTAATTTCTGTCCCACTTTTGCATGTGTATGTGTTTACAACTGCTGTATTACTACGAATTAGCGGATAATTAAGACTGTACACGTATTCTTGATGACATGAGACAACAAAACTCACTTCACAGTGATTTGCACAAGATACAATGAAACTGGAGGCAAATTAATGTTTACGTATCTACACACACCAAATAAGTTTTGCATCTCCTCTGTTCCGAGAGTTCCGGAACCAGTACAGTAAATATGAGATCAACGTTGCTCAGGAAAAACACGCATTGCATGCTGTGTCACCATATGGCGAGATCTTCAAAGGTGGTGGTCCAGATTGCTGTACACACGGGTACCCCTAATACCCAGTAGCACGACCCCTTGCATTGATGCATGGCTGTATTCTTCGTGGGATACTATCGACAAGTTCATCAAGGCACTGTTGTTCCACATTGTCCCACTCCACAAGGGCGATTCGGCATAGATCCCTCAGAGTGGTTGGTGGGTCACGTCTCCCATAAACAGCCATTTTCAACCTATGCCAGCCGTGTTCCATAGGGGTCTGGAGAACATGCTGGCCACTCTAGTCGAGCAATGTCGTTATCATGAAGAAGTCATTGACAAAATATTCACGGTGGGAGTGCGAATTGTCGTCCACGAATACGAATGCCTCGCCAATATGCCGCCGATATGGTTGCGCTGTCGGTCGGAGGATGGTATTCACGTATCGTGCAGCCGTTACGTCGCCTTCCATGACCACCAGCGGCCTACCTCGGACCCCTATAATGCCACCCCAAAACATCAGGGAACCTCCACATTGTTGTATTCGCTGGACAGTGTGGCTAAGGCGTTCAGCCTGACTGGATTGCCTCCAAACACGTCTCCGATGATTCTCTGGTTGAAGGCATATGCGACACTCACCGGTGAAAAGAACGTGATACCAGCCCTGAGCGGTGCATTCGGCATGTTCTTGGGTCCACCTGTTCCGCGCTGCATGGTGTCGTGGTTGCAAAGATGAACCTCGTCATGGACGTCGGGAGCGAAATTGCGTGTGATGCAGCCAATTAAGTACAGTTTGAGTCTTAACAAGACGTCCTGTGGCTGCACGAAAAGCATTATTCAACTTGGTAACGTTGCTGTCAGGGTTCCTCCTAGCCATAATCCGTACATAGCGGTCATTAACTTCAGTAGTAGCCCTTGGGCGGCATGAGTGCGGCATGTCATCGACAATTACTGTCTCTCTGTATCTCCACCATGTCGGAAGAACATCGCTTTCGTTCACTCCAAGACGCCTGGGCACTTCCACACGAGCCGTGTACCTGCTTCCTGGTAGAATGACTGGAACCTATCGGCTGTCGGACCCCCTCCGTCTAATAGTCGCTGCTCACGCATGGCTGTTTACATCTTTGGGCGTGTTTAGTGACATCTCTGAACTGGTCAACGTCTGTGTGGTGTGCGTACTGTAAGACCTTCGGTACACACACCATCAGATTATTTGACTTGTCGCTCTAACGAAGTAGGCGAGTATCGGCAATATGTCTCGCGGTCTTATTGGGCGTGTTTATCTTGTGCCGTTAGGTCAGACGATAGAAATGCCACTTGCACACTTAGAGTAGCAGATTGACGGTGACCAACTTTAAGCAGAACTTGATTAAATTTCACACACATTTATTAAAATAATAACAAGCGTAAAAATAACTTAACCTGGTTCTGGATGCTATTTACAATTGACAGTCTGAAGTTCCTTTGGTCTTGGTATGTTAATCTTATTCTCACATATCTCTGCTACTTGACAAAGTGTCTATTCATTTATCTTCATGGCTATGTACAGGAATATGATAATCTCATTAGGCGCAGACTGAAACTTGACTATAGACTGGTACAGACAAATGTAGACTAATGCAGACTGACTAATCGGAGGTCTGTACACTCGTTATAATACCTCGAGCGTTCAGGTATCACTGCGCGAGTGTGATCCATGATGAGAAAAGGTTCTACGTTAGCAGCAATCTCATTGGCTGCATTACATATTAATACGCGGATCGGCGGAAGCAGAATTTGGTCCGTCTGTAAGACAGCGCCATCTCGTAGTGCGGAGACTGACGAGCGCTGCGCCTGCGCTGTTGTGCTTAGCGCGGCGCGCTATAGTGTGAAAGTTGTGTACGCGCTGACTACGCGGAACTATGTAAACAACAGTCTGTCTACAGGAGTTCTGAAAACCAGGGTGATGCAAAACCTTTTTAGATAGGTGTATAAAACATAAAATGTTATTTCATGTTATTTGGAGTTAAATAAGAGTAAATACTTAACTTTGTACAGTCCATTTCCAAAGGATGTCACGAGTATTTAAAACTATCTCTGATGCAGTGCTCGGCGGTTTTTAGGAGAACTGCCGCGGCGTACCATGTTAACCCTTTATCACAAAGAGTTTCATAACAGCATTTCATACGCAAGCATCAATATGCAACTATTTAGAATTGCATACGGCACAAAATGAGTAAATGAATGCTGGTACACAGTCTGGCAACAGAAAATCAACCTACAGGCCTTCACAGTAATTATTTCATCAACATCTATCATAAAAAATTTAAATATGTTCTGTTTTCAACAACCACTGCTGACAAATTGAAATCATTTGAATGTAGTACTCAAATAAAAACAGGCAACTAATCTGACATGAAATTTAGTACTTATTATCACATATTGTCCCCAGCTCTTGGTCTAGTGTTTAGTGTTCATGCCTCTGGAACAGTGGGTCTCGGACGGGTTGGGAATTTTTCTCCCACAGGAACTGGGTTTTGTTCTCATCATTTCATCAACACTCGGGAAAATGGCGAGAATGAACAGTGTAAAGACTGAGAATTTGTATGGTTCAGTGATCCACAAACCAAACAATATCTTTCTCATCACATAATAAGATGGAAAGGTGGACATTTGCCTTCCTTAATTTTCAGTTGCATTACACGCTATATGTAAGTCAACCCAGTTTTTAACTTCATTAATAACCTACTAACGTCTCGTTCTCTTTTTTCTGTATATAAAATGCGCCTTCTGGCGTTGCTCTTTATATCCTCTTTCATGTCTCCCCCCCCCCCCCCCCTCTCTCTCTTTCTCTTTTTCTGTTTCTCTCTTTCTCTCTCTCTCTCTCTTTCTATCTCTCACCCTTTCTCAGGAACTACCTGATTCTTCTCTAAAGCATGAACTACTTTCAGAAGAGCGCGAACAGCTGCTACGGAAGTGGATTTATTTTCATTTCCTACTCGTATAAAGAATTTAGTTTCTTGGGAGCCCTGTTTTCTATTTTTTATTCAGCAACTGGTGCATGCGGCAGTCTGGTGGGACCCGCGCAGCTGCCTCAGCCTTCACGGGCCCTCCACGCATTTACACGGCTCCCTCGGGACCGGGCTACCGCTGTTGCTAACGCAGTCAAGTCCCGGAAGCCGCTTTATCTGCCACTAAAGCGGAGGCAAAGCCGCCCCGTGATATTTGTCGCAAAACCGCGAAACTCCCGTGAAGAAACCTTTTTGCAGGGCATATTTGCGGCTCTCTGCACGGATTAAACATTTTGTGTGACATCGCGCGGTAGCCGTATGTGTCCCGCTTTCTGCTTTACGTTGTGTAAGATTTAGTGGTGTAAGATTCTCGTACGCCACGAGAAGTACCACTGCCGTAAGATAGTAGTTTGTACCGCTTTACAACAGGAGTTTGAAACTTAAAGATAACTGTGTGTTTCTACATCTACATCGTACTCCGTAAGCCACCTTTTGGTGTGTGACGGAGGGTACGTTTGTACCTCTAAAGCTGTTTCATAGCGAATAGCGCGTGGGAAAAATAATTTTAGATAAGGCTCTGTTTTGGCTCTAATTTCTCGAATATTTCCTCTTTTCATTAAGCGATACATATTTCGGAGGAAGTACTGTGTTGTGCGCTTGTTTCTGGAATGTGTGCTCTCGAAATTTCAGTAGTAAATCTCTCCATGTGGCATTGCGCCGCTCTTGTGTCCTCTGCTAGTGGAGTTTTTTGAGTATCTCCGTAACGCTCTCACGCCGGCTAAACGATTCCATGTTCGCTGGATCTTTTCTATCTCTTCTATCAATCCTACTTAGCAGGGATACTGGATAGATGAACAAAACAATATTGAAGATCAGATCAAACTAGCGCCCTGTAAGCCACTCAACTTCGTGAATGACTTACATTTCTTTAAGATTCTTCACATGAATCTCAGTGTGACGTCTGCTCTTCCAATTGTTTGTCTTATGTGTCATTCCACTTAAGGTCGCTCTGTATGGTTACTATGGTTACTACTAGATATTTTAGGGTAGATAATGTTTCCAACGATTTGTCATCGACAGTCTAGCTGTGCAGTAGTGGATATCTTTTCTTATGCTGCACTATATCTTACATTTATTTATGTGTATGGTGAACTGCCAGAGCCTACACCTTTCATCAGTTCTCTGGAGATCATTCTGCAAATTGTTACTATCTTCTGGCGTTCCTACGTTGGTACAGACAACCGCATCATCTGCGAATAGTCTTAGAGCGCATCTGACGCTTTCTACTAAATCATTTAGGTGTATTGTAAACGGTAACGGTCATAGCACACTTCCTTGTGGTGTACCGGCAATTACCATTACATCTGTCGATTTTGTTCCGTTAAGAGTGACGTGTTGAGTTGCATCTGCAAGGGAGTTTGAAACCAGTAGCAAATCTGCTCCGATACACAATAAGCTCGTAATTTTTTCACTGTACAGCAGTGAGGGACAGTATCAAATGCCTTGCTGAAGTCAAGGAACACGACATCAACCTGAGTGCCGCTGTCTACAACACTGTGGATCTCATGGAGGAACAGAGCGAGCCGAGTTTCGTAGGATCTCTGCTTGCGGAATCCATAATGATTTTTATAGAGGAGATTTTCATTCTCCAAAAATGTCATAATTTTTCAACGTAGAACAGTTTCCATAATTCTGCAGGATCTGAATCAGAGGCTGAGACAGTTCTACGACCGTGTGGGCTGCAGATTCCTCGACTTGCGCCATCGGGTGGTGGGGTTTCGGGTTCCGCTGGATAGATCAGGAGTCCACTACACGCAGAAAGCGGCTACACGAGTAGCAGGGGTTGTGTGGCGTGGACTGGGCGGTTTTTTAGGTTAGATGGCCTCGGGCAAGTACAGAAAGGGCAACAGCCTCAAAGGGTGCGGGGCAAACTCAGGACATGCGGGGACCAAGCAGCAATCGGTATTGTAATTGTAAACTGTCGAAGCAGCATTGGTAAAGTACCGTAACTTAAAGCGCTGGTAGAAAGCACTGAAACTGAAATCGTCATAGGTACAGAAAGCTGGCTGAAGCCAGAGATAAATTCTGACGAAATTTTTAGAAAGACACAGATGGTTGTGGGGCGGCAGGTGGAATTATTGTTAATGTTCCTATTATTTATTTTATGCTGTTGTTGGCCGTTCTCAACACTGGCTCTCTAACTACAATATTGGCAACCAGAAAGTGATTAGCAAAACGTGAAGCCTGTAATTAGAATTCCTAGTGCCCACTTCATCTGAGAAATACATTTATAGCTACAGCTTATAGCTCTGAGGAATTAGGAGATTGTCTGGGATTCATAACCAAAAACCCTTCTCTCTAAAATATTCATTTTTTTCTGAAAGTCACAGACCAAAAAGGATCCACACAATGCAACTACCAGAGCAGTTCAGAGTCTGTTGCGCTGATGCAACTATGACTCTTCAAATTAAATGTTTAAGTGAATGCTCGCCATAATTTGATGATAATGTTCATCAAACGCCACGCTAATAATGGTAGAATGTCTGTCCTGCGGCGGTACGTGAAAATACGACATACGCAAACTAAAGATAGATCATTAACGTCATTCAAAAATTAACACTTCACTCGAAAACGATTTCATGGTGACACGTATCCGGAGTAACTTATTACTGCATCTGAGGCTGTTTATTTCAACAATACCGACGCGACGCGACTCCTGGTATAGGTGGTGCGCTAATCAGTGTCTGGAGAGAACTGGGGCCTTCCTACCTCACGCAACGTTCTTACATATAAAGCCACGGTGCGGACAGCTAAGGGAACGCCTGATCAAATATGCTCTCCCGACTAGCCGCTGGGCTGGTAATGCACCACTTTAAGTTATTAAATAGATCATTGCTTCCTTTGCTGATGGCTGATGATGCTCTCAGTTTAAATGTGTAATCAGCACACAGGTAAGTAATTATAATAAAAGTCTGATGTGGCTAAGTCAAATATTTTGGGCGAGATAATTAATTTAATTACACTACACGCAGTAGACGAGTTCTGAACTTGCCCTTTGGAGATACTCTGTCGCTATAGCTTTATAGTTATTCAGTTGAAACTTCTCACATCTTTATGATTATAGCGGATCTCCTTTCTACTTAAATTTAAACATCCTAGCTTTATTTATTCGCCTACTTAATCTATCTTGCTTCCTTAATTTTTAAGATAAAAACCAGAAAATCATGAATTTCAGCTAAAATTTTAATTTGTGAGATCCAGAATACTGTTTCCACTAACTTATTATGCAAAAGGAATCTAAATATAAATTTTTAAGTTTATAGCTCTTTTCTGTTGCGCCAATGACTTTTACAGAAAAACATCCAAATTTCGAAAATGGTTAAAGTTATTGAACTGATGTCCAACACATTTTGTTTTTGTATTACTCCTGACATGTTAGAAGCGTTTCAGGTTATTTACTCGATTTTTAAAGTATTGTGCAACATTTATGACGTCATAGCTAGTTACAGCCGACTGGCTGGCACACAGTGGAAAGATTGATGTGAATTTTATAATGCGTGAGTAGGCTGCTTCCCTACATCACCCGCTACTTAATTTTTTTGTATGTAAATGAAAAAAAATTATTACAAAATGGGATGCAAGAGTACATCTCAACTCCCTATGAAAAATTTAAATTGAAACGTAAACATATAGAAATTTTAAAGAAAACTTATTACCTACTTCAATTATTTAAATTTCTGGCATGTTCACTGCCTCTTAAGCAACATTATCACTCAAAATTTAAGCAAAATCAATTAAACACTTTGGCATACATATTGCCTTAGACAGACAAACACATAAAAATATGTAAAATTATGAAAATCTTAAATCCATTAAATTGTCTGTAAATATTTTTACATGCACAAATTCAAATAAAATAACACAGTTATTCATGATACATGAACAGATAATTATATCTTAGCAGTCTTTTCTAAACCTGAAAGAAAATTTCACAAATCATGACAATTTCATTTTGACACACCTGGTTGTAGCCGCTTTGGCTGGCTTTCTACACTTCCATTCACAAGGGTAGAGGAGGGGAAGTTGCTATGGTGTGTGTCCTTCATGTTCACTCTAAATTACGAGGGAAAGGGGAGGGGTCACTGTGAGTTGTGTCCAAGTCACTCCATGCTTCCACGCAGCTACCAGGCTGCCATTATCTGGTTTGTCCTGTAGAACAAACAAAAAGAGTGCTTCAGACTCTGTTCACTTAATATCTAAGGTGGGTCACAATGAAATGGGGATATATACATTGTATCTTTCAATATGTTGCTACAACAAAGTTAACTGAAATTTTTCAATGTTACTCTCGCAGTTACTTAATTGTCATAAAATCGGTAAACAAATGGCTCAAAACGCCGTTAGTCATGTACTAGAGAAAATTTATTCTCAAGGCATACAATCATGAATCCTATTTAATCCCAATTTATATATCTGGGCTAGAACACTGAACCAATGCTTGGTACATTCTAGATACATTTGTGTTTTATTTACTTAGCTGTCTCATCTTCGATTACCTTATTCTTAGATATAGTATGAGTATATTTGATTAGTAGTGGTCTTCTCAGCTTCTTTGTACATGTGAGTACCTTGTGGTAATAGTACAGTTCTGATTGTTCAAAACACTCTACGTTTAGTTGACTACTAAATCGACTTACTGGTCTTCTGCTGCTGTGTCAGTTCCACATCTGCAATTATGTACTTACTTACTTTGCTAGTGTATGAACTTAAGTAATACTCACTCCATTAAAATTTAAAGCAATAGGATAGCACATTTATTTCATATCTATAGTGTATTAAAGTTGATCAGTTTGCTCATGTGGCAATCCATTCCCACTCGGACACTGAAACCACAGGTAGTCTCTCTCGACCTACCACTAAAGTACATTAAGTAACTATGGACGAGCATAATGCTAAATTCCTTAAACCTATAGGACACCATGAGCGGCTCTGTCTCATCTAACATAAGGGTACCTATGGTCGCATTCACACCTCCAACTCATAACCTCAATACATGTAGGTGTGTCACTGCACACCCAACATCAAAATAATGGCCAGCTCCAACCTTATAAATACTTCAGGGACGCGTCCTTCACGTCTCAACCACAAACACTACACATTTCTATTACACTGCCATTCCTTGCTACACAAGGTGAGTTCATTCTTACAACTTATCTGCATATTTTTCATAACACTGAGCAATCTCTTTTTCTATTAATTAGTTAGCTCTAAAGCATACAATAGGTTTCACTGCCATTTCAAATCCTGCTTGTACACGAATTTGTATATCTTTTTAATTTACTGTTGGTGGACCATTTCCAATAAAACAACAACTTTGTACTTATTATATTGCCAGGGTTCTATACATACTTGTTACTCAAATACCTTTGTATCTTAATTACACCATACTTCTCTGTTGTTTGTGTCACTGTTAGGTATGTCACATTAGGTATTTTCTTCACTAATCGGTGGATAGAATGGTTACAGAACTCATGGCTTGACAGCCATGACGGAAAATTTTTGTATTGCAAAGAAGGAGTCAAAACTTTAGTGGATAGGAAAGATGAAGATAAAGTGAGACCTGAAATGGTCCCAGCTGGGACTGCACAGCTGCCGCACTGTGTAGAGGTTACAGAACAACCTCCTCCCTACAGAATTCATTAGTTTATTATTGGCTTGATAACCATAAAGAAAAATTTAATGTGTTGGAGAGAAGAGGTCGAAATTTTAGGTCGATAGAAAAGATGAAGAGAGAGTGATATCTGAAATGGGAAGGAAGATCTCACACAGCTGGAAGTGTGCAGCTGCCACACTGTGTAGAGGTTACAGAACAACCTCCTCCCTACAGAATTCATTAGTTTATTATTGGCTTGATAACCATAACGGAAAATTTAATGTGTTGGAGAGAAGAGGACGAAATTTTAGGTGGACAGAAAAGATGAAGAGAGAGTGAAATCTGAAATGGGAAAGAAGATCTCACACAGCTGGGACTGCACAGCTGCCACTCTGTGTAGAGGTAACAGAACAACCTCCTGCCTACTGAATTCATTAGTTTATTATTGGCTTGATAACCATAACGGAAAATTTAATTTGTTGGAAACAAGCGCTCGAAATTTTAGGTGGACAGAAAAGATGAAGAGAGAGTGAAATCTGAAATGGGAAAGAAGATCTCACACAGCAGGGACTGCACAACTGCCACACTGTGTAGAGGTTTCAGAACAACCTCCTCCCTACAGAATTAATTGGTTTCAGAAAATTTTCGTATTAGAAAGAAGCAGTCAAAGTTATAGGTGGATAGGAAAGCTGAAGATAGAGTGAGACCTGAAATGGGAAAGAAGATCTCACACAGCTGGGACTGCACAGCTGCCACACTGTGTAGAGGTTACAGAACAACCTCCTCCCTACAGAATTCATTCACTACCTATGAACTTCATTAGGTCGCTCACGTTCCTGAGACCTACGCTAGGTCGATTTGAAAATACCTTTTGATACCTTTTTAAAACCTGTCTCAGTTCTTCCTTCTGATTAGCTAAAATTTTATCGATTTCCTGCAATTTAGCTTCTATTTTGTCCAAAATAATTGCTTCTTCTTCTTCTGTGTTTAGCTTACTTTTACTAAGATTAACACCTTCGTCCCAATATCTCCTCTTTCTCAGAACTCGTATAGGCAGCTCCCAAGCTTCATCATTAGTTACTACATGTTTATCAATAAAAGGTACCGTAATTACTCCGGTTACCGGTAAGACCAATTTTAACTGGCTTCTTTCAAAGTCAACATCACTCTGATATTTCGACAAGAAATCTATGCCAATTAAAACCTCAATACTGCGATTGTTTACAATTAAGCATGGATGATCAATTAAATTACCATCATTATCAAAGGGTAGTAAAGCTTCTTGCTTTACCGTTTTTGACTCCTTGCCAGTAGCACCAATTTTTCTTAGTCCTGATACCCTCATAACTCTAAGCTGGTCTTTACCAGGCAATGCATCAAAGAAGGACTGAGATATCGCACTCGCCTCACTTCCACTGTCTGAGAGACAACGAACATTGATACTCAACATATTCACTATTATTATAGGGTGGCTTATTCTAGGTTGTACAGGTGGTTCCTCAAACTCTTCCAATAGTTCCTTTTGGATTTGTCTCCAACTAAAGTGATCGACATCTGTCTTCATTACATTTAGGTCAAAGTGTGTAGGGGTTTCCTGATTTACATTTTCAGCTGCCTTTTCCAGTCGGTCTATTAATTTCATATCGAAACACCACACGACTTCATTACATTTAGTTTGCTGAACATGACCCAAATTACTATAGTCTGAGCGATTCTGCGCCTCCAGACCGGGCATAAGACTAATTACAGCTAAACCACTTTCACTATTATCGTCGGGTTCCTTCTCCAGTGACTACTGGTCACAGCTACTGGGTTCTTCGACCCCCAACAGGCTATCCCCTACATTCTCACTTACCTCCTGTCCTAAATCTATTGGTACAGTATCAACATCCTGCACAGCCACTTTAGATAAGAGGACATCATCCTCATCGTAAATATAAGCATGAATTTCTTCTGCTTCTTCACCTGACAATTCAGTATTTTGTGGCTCTTCCCTACCGTTACACTGCTGCGCCTTCTCTTTCTCTTCCCACTTAGAAAGCGTCGCTAACATGGTATCTATTAAATCCTGTGAGTGATCTAATATTTCTGCTGTATCTATAGATGCTACCGACCCCTCATCCACATATTCAGTCTGAATATTCTGATCTGTCTTACCAATTACTGTAATTACTGGCTTAGGAAAAGTAACCGCCAGGTGAGCGCCAGAGTCCTCATAGACGGGAACTAGTTTTCCTGCCTCGGCCTACTACTGTTTCCTTTAATTCCATTATAGTTATCAGGCACAGCATTGCTTTCCGCACTGTTGTTAACTTGCGCATTTTTGTTAGGAACAAAATTACTATCATTTGGATGAAATTGTTGGTTCTGGTAATTATTTCTCCAATTCCTACCTTTCTTAGGATGGCGAACACCTACTGTTCTGATGTTTACATTGCCATTCTGCTCGTTCTTAAAATTACTACTAGTGTATTTAGCATTTCTGTTATTACGTGCTTGCTCCTCATTGGCAGCCACACGCTCTACACGTTCCAAATATTCAATGAAACGATCCAGATTATCTCTAGGGGCAGATATAATTCTAGTTTGCCAATACCATGGCAGTTTGGCTTCAAGACCTAGTATTATCATTTCACGTTTTAGCTTTTTGGCCAAATGTGACAAACGTGAGATCCATGACCTGGCAAACTCTTTAATAGATTCCTTGCCTGCATTGAAGCGTTTTCCACTCCAAAATTCTCTCAACACTTCAGTTTGCTTATTGCTAGACCAATACTCATTAATGAAAGCTGTTTTAAATTCCGCTAATGTTTTACACTTCAACATAACATCAGCTGACCAACGCATGGCGTCACCCGCTAAATGGCTTCTAATATATGAGATTTTCTTTCGTTCAGACCAAGTTGGTGGAATCACATCTTCAAAATCGTTCAATAAATCTAGCGGGTGGATATTTTTATCTGGATCGCACCGTAAGAACTGCCGACACCCGATTAAAAAAAATGGCTCTGAGCACTATGGGACTTAACTACTGTGGTCATCAGTCCCCTAGAACTTAGAACTACTTAAACCTAACTAACCCTGGACATCACACACATCCATGCCCGAGGCAGGATTTGAACCTGCGACCATAGTGGTCACGCAGTTCCAGACTGTAGCGCCTATAACCGCACGGCCACTTCGGCCGGCAACCCGATAAAAGCGGCGTTTGCGGCTACAACTTGTTGCATACTAACATTACCAGAAGTTACTGAAGCTACTTTACTCTCAATGTTAGCAATGTTAGTACTAATATTCTCTACTCTCATTTCAACATTATCTACTCTTTGCACAATACGAGTAGTATCAGTTTTGATTGTGTCTACTTCTGCTTGACATATGTTTACTTTTATATTAACATCTTTAAACCTATCTGAGCACAGTTCAGATTCCGCCTCGATCTTTTCTGTTAACTTGTGCTCCAGCTTCGCATATTCCATTTGGAAGTCTTTGCGAACATCAGCTACTTCGGATTTTACTGTTTTATACATCTCAGATAACTGTTGAGCAACCTTTTTCTTAATATCCTCATGGTTGTAATCAATTTTATAATTTAAACTGTCCAGATCCTCTTTCAACTTATTGCAGCCAGTCTTGAAGGAAGTTTCTAATTCAGTTTTATTGGATTCTAATTTATTATCCATTGCCTCAAACCGTTTATTAAAACTGGTTTGGCTGGCCACAATCCTGTTATTTACCTCAATTATATCATATTTTAACCCAGCTGTCATTCTAGCATTACTGACTGACATTTTTGCATTACTGGCACTTATTGCTTGTACTATTACATTTAAATCAATAGCTCCAGTATCTTTGGGTTGCTCACTAGCTGGCTTTTTATCACACTCAGGTGACGAGAAACTAGCTCCAACACCAGAATCATCAAAACTAAATGAAACTTCTGATTGAACAGTCATATCTAACTTCCCCTTTTTAAATTCTACCATCTCTGATGACTCTTTCATTTTTAATTCATCAGAGAAACTATCATCCAATAACCTAGCACTTTCTGATTTCTCCTTTGCTACAGGGGTCTCTACAATTGAATCGTTGCCCTTTTTCACACTACTGTCATGAGACATTAGTTCGGATTTCACTTTAACATTACTATTTTCATGCATATATACACTTGAACTGTTGTCTGGATTTACAGTTCCTTCAACAGACATAGGTCCTGATTTAGGTTTAACTTCTGTTTCCTTTTGCGGTTCCATCGCCGACAGTCTTTTAGTGCGGATTCGTAAAAGTTTTGACAGCTTTTCGCTTAACTTAGTTGCTTCTGCACGACGTATGGCGTTGCCGGCGCAGGCTACCGGGATTACTGATGTGACGCAGCGCGTTTAACTTTAGACGGCACCTCAACAACTGCTGTGTTGTGGGCATAGCCCGCAACAGCAGGCGTGACTCCGGTCTCTCCGACGGATGACTGCGGTGCGGCGAGACTGACTTCTCACGATGCCAGCAGTGCAGCTAGACTCAGCGCCAGCTCCATCAATCCAGATGCGTTGTTAATCCAATTGCGTTGTCCACATGCACACGTAACACTGTCTATCACTGTTCCATTGCTCAGTTGCGTATCGCATTTCACTTCCGAATCCGAATATTTAAAAATCACTTTCACTTTTATTCAGGTTGTTTCCCGGCCGATTGGCAACGTATGTGGGGCGGCAGGTGGAATAATTGTTAAATGTTCCTATTATTTATTTAATGCTGTTGTTTGCCATTCTCAACACTGGCTCTCTAACTACAATATTGGCAACGAGAAAGTGATTAGCAAAACGTGAAGCCTGTAATTAGAATTCCTAGTGCCCACTTCATCTGAGAAATTCATTTATAGCTACAGCTTATAGGTCTGAGGAATTAGGAGACTGTCTGGGATTCATAATCAAAAACCTTTCCCTCTAAAATGTTCACTGTATACTGAAAGTCACAGACCAAAAAGAATCCACACAATCCAACTACCAGAGCAGTTCAGAGTCTAATGCGCTGATGCAACTACCACTCTTCAAATTAAATGTTTAGGTGAATGCTCGCCATAATTTGATGATAATGTTCATCAAACGCCACGTTAATAATGGTAGAACGTCTGTCCTGCGGCGGCACGTGAAAATACGACATACGCAAACTAAAGCTAGATCATTAACGTCATCCCAAAATTAACACTTCACTCAAAAACGATTTCATGGTTACACGTATACTGAGTAACTTATTACTGCATCCGAGGCTGTTTATATCAACAATACCGACGCGACGCGACTCCCGGCACAGGTGGTGCGCTAATTAGTGTCTGGAGCGAACTGGGACCTTCCTACCTCACGCAGCATTCTTAGATATAATGCCGCGGTGCGGAAGGCTAAGGGAACGCCTGATCAAATCTGCTCTCCTGACTAGCTGCTGGGCTAGTAATGCACCACTTTAAGTTATCAAATAAATCATTGCTTCCTTTGCTGATGGCTGATGAAGCTCTCAATTTAAATGTGCAATCAGCACACAGGTAAGTAATCATAATAAAAGTCTGATGTGGTTAAGTCAAATATTTTGGGTGAGATAATTAATTTAATTACACTACACGCAGTAGACGAGCTCCGAACTTGCCCTTTGGAGATATGCTATCGCTATAGCTTTATAGTTATTCAATTGAAACTTCTCACATCTTTATGATTGTAGCCGATCTCCCTTCCACTTAAATTTAAACATCCTAGCTTTATTTATTCGCCTACTTAAGCTATCTTGCCTCATTAATGTTTAAGATAAAAACCAGAAAATCATTAATTTCAGCTAAAATTTTAATTTGTGAGATCCAGAATACTGTTTTTACTAAATTATTATGCAAAAGGAATCTAAATATAAATTTTTAAGTTTATAGCTCTTTTCTGTTGCGCCAATGACTTTTACAGAAAAACATCCAAATTTCGAAAATGATTAAAGTTATTGAACTGATGTCCAACACATGATGTTTTTGTATTACTCCTGACATGCTAGAAGCGTTTCAGGTTATTTACTTGATATTTTAAAGTATTGCGCAACATTTATGACGTCAGAGCTAGTTACAGCGGACTGGCTGGCACACAGTGGAAAGACTGATGTGAATTTTATAAAGCGTGAGTTGGCTACTTCCCTACACGGTGTTTAGAAAGGATAGATCGCATGCAACCGGTGGTGGCGTGTTTGTCGCTTTTAGTAGTAGTTTAGCCCATAGTTAAGTAGAAGTGGATAGATCCTGTGAATTGTTATGGGTGGACGCTACACTCAACAAACGAGCTAGGTTATAAGTTGGCTCCTTTTACCGACCTCCCAACTAGCAGCATTGGTGGCAGAGCAACTGAGAGAAAATTTGAAATACATTTCACATAAATTTTCTCAGCATGTTATAGTCTTAGGTGGAGATTTCAATTTACTAAATATAGACTGGGACACTCAGATGTTTAGGATGGGTGGTAGGGACAGAGCATCAAGTGACAATATACTGAGTGCACTATCCGAAAATTACCTCGAGCAATTAAACAGAGAACTGACTCGTGGAGATAACATCTTTTACCTACTGATAACAAACAGACCCGAACTTTTCGACTCTGTAAGTGCAGAACAGGGAATCAGTGATCATAAGGCCGTTGCAGCACCCCTGAGTATGGAAGTTACTGGGAATATAAAAAGGGAGAAAGGTTTACCTGTTTAGCAAGAGTAATAGAAGGCAGATTTCAGACTACCTACTACTACTACTACTACTACGTGATCAGGGCCAGTGGACCACATGCATCTACAAGTTTCCTCCTGCACTGTATTCTGTCCATTGCTGCTATCCGCCATTCGTCCACATCTATTGACATTTGTTTTAAATCTTCATGGAGTCCATCCCTCCAACGCTTCTTGGGTCTCCCTGGCGGTCTCTTTCCTGTAGGTGTGAAATCCAGGAGCTTCCGAGGCCATCTGTGATCCTCAATCTGGGCCACATGGCCGGCCCACTGCATTCGTTTGGCTTTGACAGCTCCTGCTATGTTGGGCTGCTGGTATAGTTCCTCAAGCTCTTGGTTGTATCCGATCCTCCATTCCCCTGTATCAGCATCCAGAACCAGACCGAAGATCTTCCGAAGCACTTTTCTCTCAAAGACAAGGAGCTTATGGAAGTCCTGTTTCCGGATACTCCATGTCTCACAGTCATATAGAACAATGGGCTGGATCAGGGTTTTGTACAGTCGAATCTTGAACTGTCTGGAGAGAGATTTGGAACGAAGCAGTTGTGCTAGGCTGTGGTAAGATCGGTTTCCTGCTTGTATTCTGGCATTGATCTCTGCTTCACATGACGAGTTCTCAGTGAAAAGTGCCCCTAGGTATTTGAATTCTTGCACACTCTTGTAGGAATGGTCCCCAACCTGCAGTGATTGTAGATGATCAGCAGTCTGACAATGACCACGCGTCATAACGAGGTACTCTGCCTTAGCTTCGTTTATGTTTATCCCAAATTTGATGGCAGCCTCCTTTAGTGCTTTGGTCATTTGCTCCTACTCCTCTTCCGATCTAGAGAGTAAACAGATGTCGTCAGCATAGGCTAAGTATGCCAGTCTCTTTCCTCCGATTTCAATCCCTTCGTTCTCTTGGAAGGTCTTGCGTATGATCTTCTTGAGGGCAAAGTTAAACAGGATAGGGGACAACCCATCCCCTTGCCTGAGTCCTGTCACAATTTCAAATTCCTCAGCTACGCGATTTCCCATCTTCACCTTTGCATGTGTCTCGTTCAGACAGATCTTTATCAGATTTATGAGTTTCTCTGCTATGCCAAACTCCCTTAAACAGTTGAGCAGGCTCTTGCGATGTATGCAATCATAGGCCTTCTTAAAATCAACGAATAAAATATGCAAATCTTTACCATATTCACCCAGTTTCTCAGTGAGCTGCTGGAGACTGAAGCTGTGATCTACTGTTGACCATCCTGGCCAGAAACCTCCCTGGTACTCCCCAATCACCGATTCTGCCACTGGCTGAATTCTATGTATGAGGCAATTGGACAGGATCTTATAGCAGACGTTAAGCAGGGCGATTCCTCGATAGTTGTCACATTTCAGTTTGTCGCTCTTCTTATGTATTGGATAAATCAGAGCTGTTTCCCATTCTTCTGGTAGTTCTTCTTTGGTCCATATTGCCTGTATCAGTCGGTGTATTTTTTCTGCAAGTTTCTCTCCTCCTGCCAGGATCATTTCAGCCTGTATTCCATCTTGACCTGGACTCTTATTCTGTTTAAGGTGTCTGATTCTGGTTTTTATCTCATGCAGGGTAGGTGGGGAATAGTCTGCATCGGCTGTAATTGGGTACTGGAAATCAAACTGCAGTTCAGGTTCATCACAATTTAGCAGCCGTTGAAAGTACTCTTTCCATCTCTCAGCTATGTCCCTATCGTTCGTCAGGATCTTATCACGGGAGTCTTTGACAAAATTCTGCTTGGCCTGGTGACCTTTGCAGAGGTACTTCACCCTCAGAAACATTTCCCTCGTCTTTTGTCATCTGAAGTCTGTTTCTGCTTCAGTGATCATATTCCTTATGTATTTCCTCTTTGCTCTTCTCAGAATTGCTTGTGTAGTCTTTCGGACCTCCTCAAATTGTGCTTTGACCTGTGCCAGATTTGTCCCCTTCAGCCATTTGTTCCTGGCTTCCTCTCTCCTTTCCAGGGCATCTGCACATTCCTTTCCAAACCAGATCTTCTTGCCCACTGGGTTTCCCATGAGTGTTTCCTTTGCTGTATCCCTAACTGAGCTCTTGATGTTTCCCCACATAAGTTCGAGGTCCTGATTCGCGTCCACTTCGCTGAGTGCTTCAAAGCTGTTACTAAGTTGCAACTGGTATCTGGCCTTCATTGCCTCATATTTTAGTTTCTCCACATGGTACCTTTCCACTCTTTTTAACTTAGGCCCCGTTCTTCCTTTACACTGTATGTTTAAAAGGCCTCTGACCAGGAAATGATCATTCTCACCTTCGGCACCCCGCGCTGTCTTAAAGTCTAACACCCATCTCTTGGCTCTGAGATCAACGGCAACATGGTCTATTTTATTTACAGTTCTCCCATCTGGTCTTACCCAGGTTCCTTTATGTATGTTTTTCCGCTAGAAGTTTGTGCTGGAGATGAACAACCCTAATGATGTCGCGCAGCTGATGAACCTAACTCCATTGTCATTGCTTAGGTTGTGTAGACTGTGCCTACCTGTTGTGTCTTGGAATATTTGTTCTTTCCCAACCTTGGCATTCATATCACCAAGGAGGATCCTCAGGTGTCCATTCGGTATAGCGTCCATCACTGCCTCTAGCTGTGCATAGAACTCGTCTTTCACTTCACATTCGCTCTCCTCCGTGGGAGCATGGCAGTTCACAAAAGTCCCCTTAATATGCTTTACTTCCAGTGTTAGAACAGATACTCTTGGGTTGACTGAAACGAATTCTGAAACATTGGTGGCCAACGTCTTACTGACGCAGAAACCAGTGCCTAACAGATGACCTCGTCACAGGCTCCATATAGAATTCTACAGTTTTCAACCTCAATGCTCCCACATCGTCCCACCGGATTTCTTGCAGTGCAACTAGGTCTAGTTTGTACCTCTAAATTTGCTTGACCACACTGATTGCAGCTCCTGTCTTGTACAGACTCCTTACATTCCACGTTCCAAGTCGTATAGCGTTTCTTTGCCATTGACGTCGTCTATTTCTGTCAGTAATGTTCTGAGGCTTACTTGTAGTCTTGAAAGCTTGAATAATTTTTTACGGAGAGAGGGTGGTGGCCTCCCGTCCAACCTACGGTGTTACCCTCACAGCTCACAGGACTGCTGGCTTTTCTTAAGGGGTGGGCTCCCCTCAGGAGTTGGGTTATAGGAAGGAATAAGAAAATTGGAAAGACGCCCTCGGGCCTCGAAACCTAATACCGTTGGGGTCGAAAAAGGAAGAGTTGGCCAAGGGAGGCCGACAGGGAAGGAAAAAGAAGGAGTCTGACACAAGTAAGTGGAAGCAATGTCAGACTCAGCTCGGGTCCCCGCGGTCGCCACCCGCATACTTCTAGCTGAAGCCCCTGGGGCCAGACTACCTAACAGATCAAAACGAAAATTTCTTTTCCGACACTGACAATGTTGAGTGTTTCTGAAAAAGTTCAAGGCAATCGTAAAATGCGTTTTAGACAGGTACGTGCCGAGTAAAACTGTGAGCGATGGGGAAAGCCCACCGTGGTTCAACAACAAAGTTAGGAAACTACTGCGAAAGCAAAGAGAGCTTCACTCCAAGTTTAAACGCAGCCAAAACTTCTCAGACAAACAGATGCTAAACGATGTCAGGGTTAGCGTAAGGAGGGCTATGCATGAAGCGTTCAGTGAATTCGAAAGTAAAGTTCTATGTACCGACTGGACAGAAAATCCTAGGAAGTTCTGGTCTTACGTTAAATCAGTAAGTGGCTCGAAACCATATCCAGACACTCCGGGATGATTACACGCGTATAGCTGAAGTACACCTTTTTCCAAAGCTGTTTCACAGAGGAAGACCGCACTTCAGTTCCTTCTCTAAATCCTCGCACAAACGAAAAAATGGCTAACATCGAAATAAGTGTCCAAGGAATAGAAAAGCAACTGGAATCACTCAACAGAGGAAAGTCCACTGGACATTACGGGATACCAATTGGATTCTTCACAGAGTACGCGAAAGAACTTGCCCCCCTTTCTAACAGCCGTGTACCGCAAGTCTCTAGAGGAACGGAAGGTTCCAAATGATTGGAAAAGAGCACAGGTAGTCCCAATCTTCAAGTAGGGTCGTCGAGCAGATGCGCAAAACTATAGACCTATATCTCTAACGTCGGTTTGTTGTAGAATTTTGGAACACGTTTTTTGCTCGAGTATCATGTCGTTTTGGGAAACCCAGAATCTACTCCGTAGGAATCAAGATGGATTTCGGAAACAGCGATCGTGTGAGACCCAACTCGCTTTATTTGTTCATGAGACCCAGAAAATATTAGATACAGGCTCCCAGGTAGATGCTATTTTCCTTGACTTCCGGAAGGCGTTCGATTCAGTTCCGCACTGTCGCCTGATAATCAAAGTAGAGCCTACGGAATATCAGACCAGCTGTGTGGCTGGATTGAAGAGTTTTTAGCAAACAGAACACAGCATGTTGTTATCAATGGGGAGACGTCTACAGACGTTAAAGTAACCTCTGCCGTGCCACAGGGGAGTGTTATGGGACCATTGCTTTTTATAATGTATTTAATGACCTAGTAGATAGTGTCGCAAGTTCCATGCGGCTTTTCACGGATGATGCTGTAGTATACAGAGAAGTTGCAGCATTAGAAAATTGTAGCCAAATGCAGGAAGATCTGCAGCGGATAGGCACTTGGTGCAGGGAGTTTCAACTGGCCCTTAACATAGACAAAGGAGATAGAGAAGATCCAAAGAAGAGCGGTGCGTTTCGTCACAGGGTTCTTTGGTAACAGTGATAGCTTTACGGAGATGTTTAGCAAACTCAAGTGGCAGACTGCAAGAGAGGCGCTCTGCATCGCAGTGTAGCTTGCTCGCCAGGTTTCAAGAGGGTGCGTTTCTGGATGAGGTATCGAATATATTGCTTCACCCTACTTATACCTCCCGAGGAGATCACGAATGTAAAATTAGAGAGATTAGAGCGCGCACGGAGGCTTTCAGACAGTCGTTCTTCCCGCGAACCATACGCGACTGGAACAGAAAAGGGAGGTAATGACAGTGGCACGTAAAGTGCCCTCCGCCACACACCGTTGGGTGGCTTGCGGAGTATAACTGTACATGTAGATGTAGATCTTGAAATTATAAAGTTCTTTCCCATTCTCTGTTTCTAATTTTCTTACTTTTCTTAACTCGATCTTATTTCAAAAAAACCTCATCTATATTCTTATCTCTTTTACCTTTAATCGGAAATACCTCGCAAATTATGAAAATTAAACAATAACATCTAATTAATACTTACATCCTTTATTAATTTTTTAAATTCCTTTTATATTACCTGAATCTATTTTGGCTGCATAAGCATTCATATACTGTCTATTCAGAAATATTTAGAAATTCGTCTCCCAATTTTTTTATGAAATTTAGTCATTTTACATTTATATACTTTACAAAGTTCTTCAGTTATCTGTCGTTCATTTGTAGTTGTTAATCTGTTTGGATGATATGCGTTAGTAAACTTTTTCCATTTGAACAGTGAATATGATTATGATTCTGTATTTATTAGAAAAAATTAATTAAACTGTTTAACGAAAAAACAATTACCTTTACATAAACTGGAAGAGTTTAGCACAATCTTTTAATCTGACAATTAAAAACAAACTGATTCTGTAAACATTGTCTGTTCACAACAACGTTTACTCTATGGGATAATTTATTTTGCAATTTTTCTACCTTTAAAACGGATAAAGTGAGTAGCTGATTTAAAAATAACATTTAATTCTGTTTAAAACTTTATAGTTACATTAACTATTTTTGAGTTTACTGATGATTGAATGTATTTAATTTATGACTGAAATCTTCTAAGTTTGGCAGAACTGTGAAAAACCGCTCTCGCTCTTCAGTTTTTGATTTTAATAATTGAAAATCTTTTATTTTTTTAAAATCGTTATTAAGTTTACCATATAAAATATATAAACGTCTATTTATTAACTTTAAATTAACATAAAACTTATTATTCATACATACTACTTTTAAAACAAGTAGATACAATTGTCCTCCAATTACTTCATCAAAATTCTGTAGTCTTATCAAATTATAAAAAAATTTTCTTTCCAAATTAGATTCTTGTTGCTGTGGTATATTTCCTCCAAATGAATCATAAACCATTATTTTTCATGTAATAACAAATCCAGTGAGTTCCAACATGATCAGAGGTGTCCAATTTTACTATTTCCCATTCCAATTTTTTTCGTTTAGCATGTATTCCATGAATCATAAAATTGACACTCTCCCAGCCATATGGCAGTTTCCAAGACCAGAGCAAGTACTTCTTAATCAAACAGGACCTAAGTTTGCTCACAAAGGCTTAGTGTGCCCAGCTTGCTAACAGAGCTCAACCGACGTGATGGTCACCCATCCAAGTGTTAGTCCAGCCAAACAGCACTTAACTTCGGTGATTTGTCGGGAACTGCTGCTACCACTGTGTCAAGGCCATTCGCATCAAATTCAAGTCCCATATCTAATTTTACTTTGCAATACATTATTCCAATAATTGCTTTTGAAACTATTTTTTCTACTAATAAGACATTAGAAGTATGCATTCCTTCTTTTGCAAATAACTGGGGTTCTTTATCAGCTTCACGTTTCGTATCTAAATCTTTATTATCTCTACAGGTAATGTCATGTTTTTACTACCTTCATCCAACGGATTAATTCCTTTACCATCCCTCGCTAAGCTCTAATCTGATTTGGTCCCTGAACTGCTAATTGTTAACTTTGGACATGCATTTAAAATAGTAATGAAGGTATTAACTAATTATCTTCTATAATTTTCCCTTTTCCAGACTATGTGGGAAATTATTTAAAAATATAACTAAATGAGGAGTACACTGACATCATTAAAAACAAAATCACTAAATTTATTAGTTACCATACCTATTATTCCAGCTTTTTCGATGTTAATTTTTGTTTCAGGTAATTCCCTTCCATGAATTACTCCCGATCTATTAGTTAACTGACAAGTACCATTCGTTGAAACATATTAAACTGGGATTTCCTAATCTGCTTTACTGAACCTTCTCCAACGGTTTGAAATGAACCATTAGGATATCTTTCTGAAAAACTAGGAAAATAGGCTTTAAGAATTGTTTTCATCAGATAGTAATGTTTACTTTCTCCACTCGATTTAATTTTATTTGTATTTTTTCCTTTATATACAGCATTTTAGTTTAATACAGTCCTAGCATAATTTTGTAAATCAAGAGAATCAAACTCTGTACCAAAAACATCCATAGGTTATTGTATATTATATCTTCAGATACATTAATCAATCTACCTCACATGCTTTATCAATCATTTACCTTTGAACTGCTGCTAATTTTCCAATACATTGAATTGTACTAAATGCTCTTAATCCTAACACAATTGATTCACTATGATAGGTAAACTACATCATTATTTAACACATATTTATTTTTTTAACAAGGTTACATTTTTAATAGGTGGTACATCGTTAATATATTATAAATATTGTTGAATGTAGCAAACCATTTACTTTTGGACATCTTTGTTTTCTTCAATCACTAACAAAACTTTATCACCTATCCTGTGATTTTTGGTTAACTTGCTTGATTGTGTTAATAACTGGTTGAACATCTTTTTTTAAATTTTCAGTATTATATTTGGTTGTTGGTTCCACATTTAAAACCCTTCTTTTAAATGTTCCTTTACTCTTCTACTTTGCTTGCCTTTTAAAACACCTCTGTATCGTATTTTGAAACATTTGTTAAGGATAGAAATACAATATTTTACATTCAACCTTTATGTTTAATATTTATACCCAATATTTATGTTCAACATTTATTTCCAATATTTATGGGAGACATTTACATTCCATGCTCATGTTCAATGTTTAATGTGCTCTTATTATTTTCTCTGTATTTACCATTATTAAATTTTCTTCTCAAATCTGTTGTTATAAAACCCAAATCATATATATGCAAAATTTTAAATATATATTCCTTTAAATTCGTCAAACTTAAAATTAGCATCAACGAACTCCTCAGAGATGCACTTTAAATTTGTGTCATTTTCTCAAAAAATATTGTAGAATGTCTGATTATCTCAAAATGTTTTGTTATTACTGAATATGTTTGACTTAAATGAAAGTGAAATTACAATGAAATGAACACCCTTAGCTGCTTACAGGCGTTGAAATATGCCAGCAGGGACACATCAAAATGTGTGTCCCGACTGGGACTCGAACCCGGGATCTCCTGCTTACATGGCAGATGCGCTATCCATCTGAACCACCGACAACACAGAGGATAGCGCGACTGCAGGGATTTATCTCTGGCACGCCTCCTGCGAAACCCACATTTTCAACATATTGTCCCACACTACATTTGTAGTCCCCCTGCCCATTACACTCATTACTCGCATATATATATATATATATATATATATATATATATATATATATATACATATATAAAGATGATATCTGTTCTTTCGGACATGTCCGAAAGAACAGACACCATCAGTGACCATGCAGCAAGTTAGAATGAAATTACAATGAATTGAATACCCTTAGCTGCTTACAGGCGTTGACATACGTCAACGGGAACAGATGAAAATGTGTGCCCCGACCAGGACTCGAACCCGGGATCTCCTGTTTGAATGGCAGATGCAACTCTGAAAAGTATCTAACAAAAACCATTTTGAAATGATTATATATCTTCTCTCATTTATGTGCTAAAGTTTGGTCAGAGGCAGCGACCTGCCTTCATGCTGTCACCACACGTTTGCTTCCTCCGAGCACCTAGCTGTGACTCCTCCCTTAATGCTGTCTGCACATGTCTGATTCCTCCGGGCATCTACCTGCGACTGGTTATTTTTACTTAACCATCAAAGATCCTCCTACTCAAAGATTGTATACACGTTCCACCTTGCAGTTGGCAACTACCGACAATTTTCTGGAGCTACCCTGATCAGAAATCTGCACCTACCCTTCAATTTTTAAATATTAAACAGTTTGATCTTTGAAAACTTAATTCCTTTCTGTATAAAGAAAAACAAAGCAAAGCAAAATTCACAAAAACACTGAAAACCTAGGAAGTGAACTTAACAACTGCAGTAATGCTAGTGTGGAAGTTTTCACTAAATTATCAGAGGTCAATAACTGAAATAATGGATCGTTTGGAAAGCCGAAATTTTACCAACTAGACTAGATGAAGTAGTTTTGTTAGTTTTATATGATTAATTTAAAACCACTCCTTACACGAAAATCTTTTCAGAAGATGATGGAAAATTAGAGGCCCGAAATTCAGTCTATTAAAATTTCTTATAATTTAATTCCTTTAATTAAATTTTAATCAAGTAATTTATTTTTTAATCAAATGAAAGTTTCTTTTTGTGGGAAGAGATAAATTTTAGGTGGGGAGATATGGCCAAACATAAATCTTACATTATATCGTGGAATTTTTAATTGGTATGCTCTGTGGTCTAGAATTGCCCTTGATATACTACTTTTAAGGCTTCTTCTGATTTCTCAAAAAGAAAATAATAGTTTGACTTAATTTTATCTAATGTTTGCAATATTTCTTCCATGAGGGTTTCACTTTTAAAATTATGAAAAACAGCTGCCTTCAGCGCATATCGTGATTTTATTACAATGTGCGATGTATTTCAAGCACTTGAGGCTTGTCTTCTGCTGTATTGTTAGTCTCTATCACCTTTAAATTTCGTTCAGTTCTGGGCATGGCAGGATTACATTGTTATATTACAAAATGCCCTATTATGGAATATAATGTAATGAAATGATGATGAATCGAAAAGTAACTTGCTGTTTCTAGCAGTACATGTCTCATTCTCAAGATGTTTTTGTACAAATACATACTTTCTATTAAACATCTTATTTGAAGACACATTTGACACAGTATATTTTCGAACACAATTTAAACGAAGTCAAGCAATTTCGATCATGAAGATGCTGCAGTTTTAGAAATACATATATATCAATAATACTAGTAACTGTACTTATATTTAACAAATTGGTTACATTGTTAAATACTTGTTTCTGTAGGAAAATATAAACTTTTAAAATTACTGCAAAAATCTCAACTGCTGAACATCGTTCATTCAAAAAGTTTCCAGAAGCTTTTTCTTTATGTGACATTATTTGTAATTGCTCTAGCAGATTAACTATTTTTACCTTTGTTTTCTGCATGGAACTGAGTATCCAAATTACAGTCCTACAGGTGCCTTGCATTTTACATTAGCAAAACAGTGAGAACTTTCCATACATGTTACCAAAACCACACCGACACCTTTAAACTTATCACCTTTGACAAATCTGTGATACCTTAACACATGTACCTTTACAGACACCAAGTGTCAGCCATAACAACTTAACTGTTCATGTATTGTGGTTTGAACCAGTGACTTATATACAATGGAGAGGCTTCATCCCACTGTAGCTCTCAGTGTTTCAAAACCTCACAACAGGCCATATCAGTTCTACTATCTCACTGTCGACCCACACCAAACCCAGGATTACTGTGTGGTTTGGCCCCCCAGTAGACCCCCTGCAGGAAGTCTCATACCAGACACATGTAACCCTAGTGCTTCCATGGCAGAGTAATTATGGTGTATGCATACATGGATACAGTGTCTGCATAGTAATTAGAGACTTAGTGTAACTGAGGTGGAATAAGGGGAAACAGCTCACATTCGATGAGGTACATGAAAAACTGCCTTAAAAGCCATCCACAGACTGGCCGCCACACCAGACCTCGCTACTAATCCGGCAGGCAGATTCATGTTGGGGACAGGCACGCCTTCCCACTCTTGAAGCAACGTGTTAGACTGATTGGCTATCTGGGTGGGCTAACTTAACTGTATTCCATAACTAAAATAATGACAAAAACATGATGTGCTAGAGTAATTAAAAATGATGTTACATGAAGGAAAACTTCCAAAAAGTTGTTGAATGACAAACAGAGTTTAGCAGTCACAATTTTTCCAGTAATTTTAAAAGATTTTTTTCGTACAGAAACAAGTATTTAATAATGTAACACTGAAACTTATTTTTACAAGTCTGACCTACAATATGAGGTTTAATAAAGAATGTGTACCTCAAGGTGTAATTCCACACTATGCTAACATTATGAAAGAATGTTGTTTGCAAGTTTCCAAAACTGTTAAGAAGAAATTTGGGCAAGTCTGGCTACGTGCAGAAATTAAGCTCCAGCTGAACAGAAAGCAGAAGTTACACAATACCCCTAACAACTGCATCTAGACTTCATTGACAGGCTACATACTTTGAGGGGGGCTGAAACGATCCATCTTCTCCATATTAATTTTAGTAAATAGAAGGAACATTTTTTCTAGAATCATTAAACATATTGCTCTGAAATTTGGACTACATGTTCACTGAATATTTCTCTACAAAGTTATAAGCCATGTTAAGAAACAGTTATTGGTTTTTGTTTTACAATTATTTTAAACAGATGCTTATTTCTTTCTCTATAATTTTGCACTTTTTCTCCTATAACTCTTGAATTATACAATACTTTTTACAATTTGTTATAAAAATTAAGGAAAAGAAGTAAACAATATTGTCTATAAATTTAATTCATGTACTGTAAGCAGTTTTTGAGAACATGTTCCTCAAAGGCGAAAATCTTAAAGATACAGGAAATGGCTTCCAAAGTTTTGTAATACGTATGATGGATTATCAGCATCTTCTCCTTTTTCCAGTGTTACTTTCCTTTTCAGTGGTCTTTTCTTCCCTTTTGCTGCTTGTTGTAGGCTCTTTCTCTTCTTCCTGCACCTCTTAGTCTTTCTTCATCAATTAGGCGCATTGTGGAAATGGTGATCTGGTTGGAAACCTAAACGTTTCAGCGCATTTGATAATGTTTCTTTCATTGTATGTAGCCACTGGATCATACACTCCATAATGCAATGTTTTTATCTGTACAAACACTCATTTGGGAATCCTAATCCAAATCGAATTATTTACACTTTTATTTGGATTTTGTGTTTTCCCATGTAAACACTTTTCCAATAAACTTGGATTTGATAAATCTCTGAATATGAGCTTAATTACATCAATTACATCATTTGGCAAACTGTTTTTATGGGCATATTCCTTTCCTGACTTGTACTTACACCATGAGTCATCACCTTGGGGCACAGTGCTTGTTGTGGGTACTCATTCGTTGATGCCCATACTGCTCTCCTCATATGCTCAATGCCTCTTGTATTTTGCCTAATTGCGCACCCATAATACCTCTGCAGTCTATCAATTGCTACATCTGGCAATATTCTTCTTCCTTCATGGGTCTTACATCACTAAGTTTCTGGGATCCTAATGTCTTGTTTAGTTTGCGCAAGTGAGCCCCCATGTGCTTCTGCACATGCATAATGCACTTCTCTTTTCTAATGTAACTTTCATTGCCATAAAGTTTCAGTTCCTCTACAACTTTGTACCTCTCAGGATAATCATCTCCTAGATAGTTAGTGTATCATACATTATACCACTCCTGTGATCTGGAAAAAATTGCATTGACTCCCTCTACTTCCATCACTCCTCTCATGCAGTGAAAATTTGCTTCACAACATTCACTATGTTCCTCCTTGGTACTGCCCTTACATCTACAATGTTTTGAGAGAATAGCAACATCAGTTACTTTGGAGCTGTCTCCACTGGTAGCTGTCAAAACTACATTAGAGATTTATGACGTCTACGTTGCCATCATCCATCTAAAGCACCAGTTAAATCTCTACAATTCCTATTATCTGTCACAGCTTCTTCAACTGCTTTCTTCATTGTTGCTTGTGCAATATCTTCAGAAGAAGATCCCACAAATTCATCATATAATCCAAACTTGGTTGTTGGATCTGGCAAGTTCATAACATGTAACATTGTCCCTGCAGCACTGCCTTTGAAAATGCAACACAAGCCATACACTAGGGCGGGTCGCGTGGTCCGCTGGTATAATGAGGCCTTTCGGTCCAAAGTGGTGCGTAAAAAGCAATTATACTTATATGGAGACACAAATATTGGCAAATCCACCTTCATTGAAAAGGTGCTTTCACGTAGGTTCATGAGACCGAGAAAATATTAGATACAGGCTTCCAGCTAGATGCTATTTTTCTTGACTTCCGGAAGGCGTTCGATACAGTTCCGCACTGTCGCCTGATAAACAAAGTAAGAGCCTATGGAATATCAGACCAGCTGTGTGGCTGGATTGAAGAGTTTTTAGCAAACAGAACACAGCATGTTGTTATCAATGGGGAGACGTCTACAGACGTTAAAGTAACCTCTGGCGTGCCACAGGGGAGTGTTATGGGACCATTGCTCTTCACAATATATATAAATGACCTAGTAGATAGTGTCGGAAGTTCCATGTGGCTTTTCGCGGATGATGCTGTAGTATACAGAGAAGTTGCAGCATTAGAAAATTGTAGCGAAATGCAGGAAGATCTGCAGCGGATAGGCACTTGGTGCAGGGAGTGGCAACTAACCCTTAACATAGACAAATGTAATGTATTGCGAATACATGGAAAGAAGGATCCTTTATTGTATGATTATATGATAGCGGAACAAACACTGGTAGCAGTTACTTCTGTAAAATATCTGGGAGTATGCATGCGGAACGATTTGAAGTGGAATGATCATATAAAATTAATTGTTGGTAAGGCGGGTACCAGGTTGAGATTCATTGGGAGAGTGCTTAGAAAATGTAGTCCATCAACAAAGGAGGTGGCTTACAAAACACTCGTTCGACCTATACTTGAGTATTGCTCATCAGTGTGGGATCCGTACCAGATCGGTCTGACGGAGGAGATAGAGAGAGAAGATCCAAAGAAGAGCGGCGCGTTTCGTCACAGGGTTATTTGGTAACCGTGATAGTGTTACGGAGATGTTTAATAAACTCAAGTGGCAGACTCTGCAAGAGAGGCACTCTGCATCGCAGTGTAGCTTGCTCGCCAGGTTTCGAGAGGGTGCGTTTCTGGATGAGGTATCGAATATATTGCTTCTCTCTACTTATACCCCCCGAGGAGATCACGAATGCAATATTAGAGAGATTAGAGCGCGCACGGAGGCTTTCAGACAGTCGTTCTTCCCACGAACCATACACGACTGGAACAGGAAAGGGAGGTAATGACAGTGGCACGTAAAGTGCCCTCCGCCACACACCGTTGGGTGGCTTGCGGAGTATAAATGTAGATGTAGATGTAGATGTAGCCTAAAATTTATATCATACACTTTCTTTCCACTATTATCACTATGAGGAATACTGTTAGAATTTGTTACACTTCAATAACATTTTACATGCCAAACCAAGTGTAGTTATTTTCAATTCCAGTCCTCTTTCTTTGCAAACTTGGCATTATACGTTATGTTTCAAAATATTAGAGAGCAAGGAAATGTTAATTATTTCATTCACATCATTACTCTCACTTTAGAATAGTTTTCAAATATTTCTTTGCTGTCACAAAGTTTCTTGCTGGAAGAAGTTCTATCACATTTATTTGGAGTAGTTAGTGAAGCAGTCTGAGTAGTATCTCCCTTCGAAACAACAAAATATATCTTTTTCCACTCATTTTGCCTTTTCTTAAACACTCGATTGCTGAAAGGCGGCATATAGATATCCAAAAACCAAATATGTAAAACAGGTAGGAGCAAAATTCGTCAAATATGAAAAATTAAACAGCTAAACAACACAAAGCAAACTCCACAAGTCAACACACATGGTATAGCATTTACGTTTACCGATATGAACAGTCACTTGTCGCAGGGATAAAGCCATACAACGTTGGAAGACAAAACACTGTCTAATTCTGCAAGGATACCCTGCTTGTACCCAGCGAGTGGCGCCATCAGAGGTGACACACCAAGTCGCTATAACCGATTACGCAGAGCTTCAACTTTGCAGTGATAAAAACAAACTTAGAATTCAATTAGAAGGGTGAAACTTGATTAGTTTTGTCCAGGAAACTCCAGATAATTTGATAATTAAAAAACCAAAGAACCATAACTTTTTTTTTCGTTTTCATCATTCCGGCTCCACTTAAAAACGAATTATGGAGATGAAGATGTTACAATTTTATGTACAAAATTTAGAGCTGAGGGAGCTGATAAGCATGCAATGTGAATCTCTTAAAGTAAAACACCACAGTGCCCAGAACAATATAACTTCTGAAACACAGAATTTCTATGAAACAGTTAGAAACAAAACGGACATCACTTTCACAAACACAGAGGAAGCCTTACTGAATGAAGGTCTTAAGCACAATATCAGGCCCATGTTCAGTCACCACAAACTAAAAAGGCCTCACAGTAAGTACAAAGAAAGATGCAGATATGGTCAACCTAAATCACAAGTATCAGATTGTCTTAGCGCATAATATCAATGGAATTATCTACAATGGTGGGGAAAGAGTTACAAAATGCACTAATACAGTTTATGATAAAAACAAAGTGTTAAAACAGTTGAAACATAAATTGAAGGAACACAATGCTGTTGCTGCTATCGCTGATAAAGGAAATTTCAAGGTTGTCCTTTACAAAAATGATTATATTGCCAAAACTCTTACTTTTTCCTCAGAAAACAAGATTACTTAATTGACCATGATCCCACCACCAACTTAAACAAAACTATTAGCCAGTGTAGCTTCTTCCTATCTGATAAACTAATTAAGTGTTGCACTTTAACAAATCCCACTGCCCCACAACTCAGAGTTCAGCTGAAGATCCACAAACCTGGTTGTTCAGTGAGTCCCTTAGTCAGCTCTACGAATACTCCTCTAAACAGTATCTTTAGAAAATTTTACTATTTTAAAACCCTTATTCAGTAAAAAATATACATGAGTTAACAATGCTTATGAAAGATGAAAAATCAAAGGAGAAGTTAGATTTGCCTTATTTCACATTATTAATCTATTAACCAATATACATGTCAAAGATACAACTGAAATTATAAGAAGAAGTCGTATCACACCCCAAAAAACTGACAATACCCAAGATTTCAGAATTGGTCGATCTATTTGAATTAGTACTGTACTACCACTATTCCTCATTTAATGATAAAAACGTCAGCATACTTAGCTATGGGTAGTAACATGTCAAGCCTCCTAGCTGACATATTAATCAATTACACAGAAAGCAAATTTTTAATGGAAAATTAACTTGTTTCAAAAATGTTTATTACAGAAGATATGTGGATGATACTCTTCACGTATCCTATGGCACAAAAGATTAATCTGATGAACTTCCCACAATATTAAGTTTCCTTCCCAGTTTAAAATAAGATCTACAATCGAACATGAAACTTACCTTTCCATAAACTTCTTAGACCTCACAACTGTTAATAAACAGCAAGGTCCCAATTTTTACATTCATCGAAAACTAACTTCAGCTGATATCACAATACAGGATCCCTCACACAATCCAAACACCCCAGTATGCTACCTTCAGTTCTATGGTGAACAGGGCACACATATTACAATTAACGTAGGAAGCGCTAACACAAGAAATAGATATCATCGAAACTGTTGAAAGAAATAATAGATAATCTGAAAATTCAAATGACAAAGCCTCAAACAACATACAGGTCAATGTCAGTAATAGACTCATTACAGGAAAAATATCTGACACTGCAAATATATTCAAAAGCATTGCATATTTAGGCACAGCATCACTAAAAATTACTAACTTGTTCTGAAACACTGTTATTTAACTCTTTCTCCTCGAGCAACCAACTGGGACACCATATACCTCACACGGTACAAATAAACACCAAAACAATTGAACAATGTTGAATATGTAAGTAACAGTCTAATAGCTGCCCTGCATTTTACACAGGTAAAACAGGAAGAATTTTCCATACACATTACAAAGAACACACATGTGCTTCTAGAGTTAACCACTTTAACAAATTGGCCATCTCTAACCACATGTACAGTCGTGCACAAAAGTATCCGAACGACCTCAATTGTATTTCGCCTGACTCGCATACAACCCTCATAACGCAGCTGTCTACCAGGTCCTCTAATCGCTCCTTAGTACAGACGTTTCACTATTGAAAATGGTTCCAACAAATCACCACTACAAAACGCTGCTCTGTATCGCAGTAACTCAAGATGAAGGGTAATACCACGATACAACAAATAGCAGGGAACACCTTATCACAGATAAGACTGTCCTTAAGGCTTCTAAGCTCACATTTATTACAATACCTGACATACCTGAAATGTTACCACTCTCATTATTACGTCAGATGGGTAATGCACCTAATAAGTTCTTCGTATCCATGATTTCCTCTTCAAAGTAACATATCATACTTGTTATTTAACACAAAATGACATTAAAAATTTAAGTTATTCACGAGCTTGTAGTTGAGAATATGTATGAATTTCAAATGACACGACGAACCGTCTCGTTCTGCATATGGATTCAATCCCAGGTCATGCAGACTAAGCAAAGATTTCGTGACTGATGGAAATCAACAGTCATACAGAGAGCGATATACCTCGATTTTAGACAGTATCAGTTAGGAAATATCAACTTTAAATTACATAACGTAAACATTTTTAACCGATGCAAATACCTACCCAGCATCTACTGCCCCTGTTAAAAACTATTAGAGATGAAAATATTGGTTCTTCACAAGTAGCTTACTTGAAATGCCGTGAGGTAAAGCTTTGTGTTGGACGGAAATTCGAACCCAGAACCTAATCAGATTGTTATCGAAGCACAATCAACTGTGACAAATCGGATTTTCTCGGCAGTATCAACATGTTTTAACTGAAATGACGAGACGAAACACTGGTTTTTCCTTCCCAGGACTCCAACCCGGTACCTCTCACTATTTTAATCTGGGGAAAACGCATGTTAAATATGGTTTGTTACACCAGCAGTGACATTTGAGCATGTTTGAACTAGAAATAATATGACGAAGAGTTCAGTGCTGACTGGTAATCGAACCCCACAAATATCGTTGTTGACTACTCACAAAGAGACGTCAGCTACCGAATTTTTCTCCACCAGCAGCTCGGAATAACATCCTTGAACTTAGAGTGATCTCGAAATTAGTTCTGTGTCTCACTGGGAGTCAAAATCGTCAGATTTCGTTAGTGTTGAAAACGAATGAAAATACATTAAAAATTAAAATTATTATCCACCAGCGCATAGGTGTTCTCATGCTACAGCTAGATAGCACATAATGAAAACTTCAGTGCCGGGCCAGGATGCGAATCCATTCACGCGCAATGTTTGGACGTGTTGAGGAATCTGCAGTTTTGAACGAACAACAAATTGTAGTCGAGCTGTATTGTCACGAAGGGATCTATTTCCGCGTTAAGGGCGGTCTGAGTTGCATTCCCAGTTCAGAACCAATTTTATCGACATCTAGAAGCCCAAATAAAAGATGGAATAAGTGTCCTGTGAGCCTACATAGCGTTTGTTTCGTCACTAGAAATAAATAACTAGTATAAGAAAGGTTACTGGTGGTGGAGTTTCTACATGTCGCCACTCCTGACTTTATTGTGGTTCCGCCTAATGTGTACTTGGTAGAGAAGTAATACCATGTTTAATGTGAATCTCAGACCACAATGCCATTATATCTTCACTTCGCGTAACCAGTAGAGAATAGAATCTGCCTCCCCCTATCAAAAATCATCACCAGAAGCTGGAATCGAACCTAGACCATGTGCATATGGATCTATCCGCAATCCAACACACCACCAAGTCCTCTCCTCTATGGCACATTTTTTCTATTGTAACACCATTGCACCACACTGGATCAGAATTCTGACACACAGGCTCCCTGTAGTGGTTCGTAGCATGTTCAGTACATTCATTTACTTGGTTGACCGAATCACCATGAACTAGCTGCCTCGGCTACCCAGTACATACATTCAACTCTATTCTGTAATCAATGAAATAAAATCACGCAACTGCCACCTACACAGAACTGCCAACAGTGTAGGATGCAGAAATTTAAATAGGCAGTGCTCCTTTCCACTTGAGCTACTCTATTGCGCTATCTGTTTGTGGAAAACGTCGGGCAGTGCAAAAGAAAAGTTGTAACTGTCTGTACCTCAGAAGTTACATCCGGCCTTATGCATTATCTCATAACACTGCGGAATGCGGAATGTCTGGAGGGATTGTGTTCGACTTATGGAGATGCTGTAGTTACGCTTCAGCTAGCAGTGTAACGATGTGTAGTGCACCGTAGACAAAACGTCGTGAGTTCAAATACATTCACTGCTACATTTTTTAAAACGCAATTCTGCTGTCTGGTGAAGTTATCAGTCTAATGGAACCTTGAAAATAATTCCCTTCACTTCGCAACCTAGAATAGTCGCTTGTGGAAAAAGGGGCAAATACAACGACATTTTCTTCTCTTCATTTTTAATAGAACGTCAGGCAGCAGATACTTCTCGAAACTTTTGTATTATGTATGGGGAGAGCGAATCGTGCCAAAATACGTCAGGAAAGTATTTTCTACATTTGTTGTCGTGTGGTAGTGGCATTTTATTCTTCTTCAAACCTTGTTTGACAGCTTTAACTCAGAACAAGTTTTCTACATGCATGTAATGAATAAACTGCATGTTTATTGTCAGACTTTTACAGATAACATCAGAGAATTCGCATATATCGTTGATGATTAATTTCTCTCTCATGTTTACTACTGTTTAAAGAACACTGAAAGAAACACAATGAATATTGTGCACTGTATTATAAAAAATGAAATAAAACTACCAACGATAACCAAACGACGAAAGTCAGTTTTAATAAAGCTGGGAATCTGTATACATGCATGACTCTATGGAACCGAATTAGTAAAGTACTATTCACTTAGATTTCGATTTTGAATTGGTATGCTCTGTCATAATCAAGAGGCATGCAAATTTAGCATTTCATACATAAAGTTATGTATTCCTAAAAACCCTAAATTTGCTTGTCAGAAACGGAAAGAGGCGTTGGGATTCCTGTTATGGGGCTAATAGTGGCTAGAACTCGTAAATCGGTATTTAAAGGACAAGATTATTTGCGATTTCCACGTGCAACGACTTTCCTGGGCTGAAAACCGTAAATTCTCGTTATTTTGTTACACGTAAAGCGATAATAATTCAGATTATTCAATGGAAATGACAGGAAAAATCAAGTGAACGTTCAGGCTTAATTCGGTGCATACCAGGAAGTAACTCGTCGATCACAGAGTTGCCAAGCCTACCTTACGTTGTTGCCAAATCTCAGTTACAGTACCAGCACGAAGAAGACGAACCGATGTTTTCCAATGAGCGTTGGGAAGTGACAATAGCTGGCATCTCAAAGACGCGGCTGGCATGGCCTGGTATACGTGTTGCCTCTGTTTCGCTTTTCTGTAACTAGGTTTAGGGACTGGAGCGTAGTTACTAATAATATTCAAAGTAGACTGTAAACTAACCATCATAATTCAGTATCTTTCATAGTTGTTTTTATATTTCTTTTGTAAGTGTACTCAATACTAAGAAACTCATTTATGGACGTTTTCGTGCCTGGCCGATAGTCGAGCACAACAAACAAATAAAAAATCAATGTTTGTGTGTGTTTGTGTGTGTGTGTATGTGTGTGAGAGAGAAGAGGAGACAGAGGGGGAGAGAGAGAGAGAGAGAGAGAGAAAGAGAGAGAGAGAGAGAGAAGAGAGAAGAGAGAGAGGGAGAAGAGAGGGAGGGAGAAGAGAGAGATAAGAGAGAAGAGAGAGATAGAGATAAATATAAAAAAGAATGAGACAGTAAATGTAAAGAAATTGCATCACGGTTTATAAAGAAATCTTTCATTAAAATCACATGTTCCTCACCATTACGAAATGTTGTATCCATGATCTATGGAACAAAAATTAATCTAATCTAATCGTATTTCTGACTTGCCATGGAGAGTCATGAATTAGCGAAATTTTCGCCAATATCAGTAACCAAATCTAAACTTGAAAATAAAATACCACAGTTTTTATAATAAACCAGGACCCCTATCAAGACCTTTTCGTCCCTGTTAACTAACCACCTAAGATGTATGACATACCTCCATTCAGATGGAACAAAGTGTGCATGCATTTAAAGATGAAGCACATGATGTTAAGTTCTGTGGTGGAGGTATGAACCCAAAACGTAATCGGATATTTAAGTAAATAAAATCAAATGTTTTGTATCGATTTTTCTTACCAGCTGCTAGGTGTTTGAATCTAAAATAAGGATACAAATTTTTGTGCCTGAGCGACAATCGAACGGCACACCTACAGTCCTTCTTTATCATCCACATATATAGCTTAAGTATCAATTAGTTACTCATCAACAATCAAATGTGCGCGTGTTTGACCAGAAATGACGACACCTATTGCGAATGTTGGCAACACATGAACAGACATTTTAAAATGCATGCTAGTTTTCACTAGCAGGCCAGTGTGCACATGATAGGGCTTGAAATGAAATTATGAATATTTTTGTACTGGATCAGTATTCGGACCCTAGTACTTAAATTTGGAGGAGACCTAGAGAAGATTGCAGTCTTGGGAAAAGGAACGAAATGATTGAACTATATTGTTCCGCTAGACTCAGATCCTCGGGAGAGGAGATACGAATTCAAATCACAGTCCAGCACCTAATTTTTCAACATCTGTTTCATTACAAGGCCTTCGGATCATCAAGTAAAATAAAACTTTCTAATGTACGTATGTTTACGCTGACGACAGTATTTCTGTTTACCTTGACTTCCGCCTATGTCATTTCCCAACGTAAACTGGCTCTGCCCTGTTGGTAATGATGGAACGTGATGTTCAATGCGGACTCTGAATTATAACGTCTTTCTCTTGAGGTTACCAGAGATAAAGTAAATCTGTTTGTGCCTCTTAAAAGTAAATAACTGTACCCATGTAAACCGGCTGTGCCCTATTGGTAATGAAGGAATGTGATGTTTAATGCGGACTCTGAATTATAACGTCTTTCTCTTGAGGTTACCAGAGTTAAATAAAATCTGTTTGTGCCTCTTAAAAGTAAATAACTGTACCCATGAATTGAACCTGTGATAGTTCGTTCCACCAGACCTATTGTGACCACATTCCCATCCCCAGCAATGTGCCGTAATGGATCATATGCTTAGCTTACTAAATTAGTCACGGTAGAAAAACGGCGCGTCTATTAAATGGTTAAGCAAGCTTCTGACATGGAGATTATTCTATTCTCATGTCAGCAGGATGTAAAGACTCTTCTAGGCATCACAGCCTCGATGTGAAGCCATCTGAAGTTTTCACTAATTCAGCAAATTATTTAGTTCGAGAAAATCCACGGTAAAGTGTGAAGTTACCGGATAATTCGATTATTACCGTCATTATTACTATCATTTTCTTCATACCGCTGCTGGAACAGATGTGCTTGAAGATCATTTAATGCCTTTTAGTCATTATAGAAGTAGTTGCCCAAGAACAGGTTCTTCCCTTGTCTACGGAATTCTTTTCACGTTAATATCAAACATCAACAATTACTCGTAGATTACATTGAAACTGAAGTAATTGATGAAGGCGTCACTCGATAACAAAAACTCGCTGTCTTTCTTCATTCACTTCCTCCTAGAAATGGCTGTCGAATACTGCCAAACCAAAAGCCAAGGGATCTGCTATCTGATATACGTCGCTGTCAGTTCTTCTATATGATTTGGTAGACGTGACCTGTTTCAAGTCGTGTATGACAGAGAATGTTTTAGAATATCAATTGTTTTCCTTTGCAGTAAATGGAAAGATTCTCATTCTAAGCTGTCCAAGTTCAAAATTTTCGCAATACTAGTTCAAATGTAATATTCGCTTCTGTAATGTGGGATAGTATCTCACAGTTACAAAACCCACACCGACCCATTGACCTAACATTTAGTCGCTGACCATAAATTATAGCTCAGAGTGACACCAGTTTAAGTAACCTAATGTAGTGAAGACTGTTTTGCAGTGCTCTTTCTCACCGTAAAATACGCAATTAACCCATTGGGCTCCATAAGTACACTGTAGCAGTAATTTCTTTGTGTATGCAATGCATACGGATTGTAGAATTTAGTGGTGCTCTCTCTTCCACTTCTGTATACAACATGCCTGACCTAAACGGGCCCTTTATCATTACAGGCCCTGTGCAGTGCAAAATTAGACTGAGAACAGTAATGTGCTCTTACTGGCAATCCCACTGTTCGTTTTACCTGATTTTGTAATCATTTAAATAAAACAACATGACCTCCCAGTGTGTGTTTTTCTCATAAGATGCATAATGGCAATGAAGACTGAGGCATAAAAGAGAGACCATTTATGATGTTTAATTTTTCTCCTTTTCTGTTTATGCCAACTCGAAGGCATTACATTCAATCCAATTCTTTTTACTTTGGTGCAGGGACGCGCAACTGCCAACAAAGGCACAAACAAGAGATCCTTAATTTTAATGCAAGGGTAGCAACAGTGGTGGCTACATGGCGGCAAAGTGATAAATAGCTAGAATACGTGTACGACGGTCTTGTGTTCGATACCTGGTCAGTCCCACGAATTTTATCTCCTATTTTACACTTATTTCCCCTCGGGCAGTGTTTGTTGAAGTGAAAAATGCCGAGTTGCACTGTGGTCCGAAAGCCACGTTAAACTGTAGGTTCCCCATTAACTGTCTAGGCAAGTCAACTCAAAGTCGGAGGAATGCAACAACATCCCACCTCCAAGAGGACCGTGCCTATTAAAGCACTCTAGTGTTCAAACCAATCTTCTAACTGATGACTGCTTTACTTTACTATGGGTTCCAAAATTACTGATCTTCAGGTAATTAACATTTTTGTGTGTTCATGCTGTAGCTTTGATACCAGTAAACGTAAGTAACAGGCCGTGCACTGTCACCGTTCGAGTTGTCAAGGTGGTAGACGACAATGCTGTCGACCCCAGTTACAATCTCGTTCATGGTTATGTATCATTACAATACCCCTTTGTGCCTTTCTGTGTATTTCAAGATATACTGTTACAAACTTGGCACGCATCCACATAGATATCTGATAGAGCTGTACTTAGCAACATGAATCAGATATTTTTTCCGAGCAATATATAAGACAATACGTCAGTGCAGCGAGATTTCGTTTATGTGTTGCGCATGCTGCAAGAAATATTTGTGTTTTGCTTGCTTCTGTGATAGGCTTCACCACACAGAATGCGCGCTAGCTCACGAATATACTATCAATAATTGGAATTACACAATAATACACTTAAAAGATTTTTTTACATTGTATAACCCAATGAAATTAACTGTAAATAGATTATATGCCTATTTGCCTATTACTCGCGCTTCTTGGTGCTTTCCTCAAAAAATTAAAAGAAAAATAAAAAGAGACAAAGAGAGACAGAGAGAGAAAACAGAAATGGTTCTCAGATATCAGCTCCGTGACGCCATCTTCGTCTCGTGATGTAAAGCAAGGATAGTTGATAGGTAATATCTCGTTGTACTAACGATATGTATGGCTACAGGGTTCTCTCTTTTTTCCCCTCTGCGAACAACCAGAACAGAATTCAGTAACAAAGTAGTAAGAACACCTATGCAGTGCCCAATTAAACACTCAGCCATCCTTGGTTGTTTTGTTAATCGTTAATAATTGCCTGTAATACGGTAAATATCCTTGATTCCTGATTTGTTACTGCTACCTTCGTTATAGTTGTTAGTCATCTCACAAAAACTTTCATATCACTGATTGCTGCCGATGCACGTAACGAATGGATCAGGGTGAATGGATTATGGAATGTTTCGTCACAGAGAATATACACATTTATCTTAGCGTCTTCTGTTCAGGGTAATACGAAAATCTCAGTAAGAGTAGACATCAATGGGATGCTAGTGATGCAGGCAATAATACCCAACTATTTCTGTCAGCTTAACACCATGACGACGGACAAATTGGCGTCTCAATGTTTTTTGATTATAGTTCGTTAGCATTCCTGCGACCTCGTTCTAATACCTCGTGGGAGCAGGCATTACATTTCGCTTTTTGAGCACCAAGCAATGACACACAAAGATAGTAGATGGAATAATACAAATAAACAAACAGACTCAGTGGTGTGTATCCAGTTCATTATTAGAAGACTAAACAAGAGGGAAACAGTACGAAAGCAATGAATACACTGGTTAGTATACATTATTTGTATAGATCTGAAGACGAAAAGGCGCAGATCTGCACTGTCCCCGCATCTGCACTTTAGTTTCTGTCTTAATGGGCTTAATTTTTAGTTTCTTCTCTTCTGAAGTTTCAAATGTATTGATAATTACGTGGAACAGTATAATTAGTTAACTGTGTTTCTTATAGCTCCCATTCCCACCAACATTTTTCTACATTTTCGTGTAGTTCATGAAATTCTACTTGTATAATCACAAGACTGCAGATAGATGCCATCGATTTCAAGGTGCAAAGTGTTTGTTATCTTACTCTGCGCGACAGTTGGACAGAGTTGATTTCCAAAGACTTTTTATTGTACTGAAAAAAATCTTTAGTCACAAAGTAACAGGGTAAGTGTTTTTTTCGTATATATTTTGTGGGAAACTGTAATCGTGATGGAAGTTTATACACATGAATGTGTGACGTGACTGGTAGGAGCAAACGCTGCATATTAACCAAACCCTGCACCTCCTCTCCGTATCGTCCTGTGACATGAGCACGGGATTCTCCTCGCATACCGCTACAGAGCTGAGAATTGACAACATAGTCACAAAAATTTGGCAATACTGTGACAGTGCAATCACTTCCACGTTTGGTACTGAACTGACTAACTAAATTCACTTGATATTCCCTTTCCGTTTGAATGACTCGAGGTACAACCCCTAGACACTGAGACAGAAAATTCAATTTTTTGGCTAAAGAAATGCTATTCTTCACGTATGTGACAGCTTCTATTATCGATCACCATGCTTTATAAGGCTGAGCGACCAATACCAGGAGAGTGGCGTGCTGGCAGCATCGTGTTCGTAGCCCCGTGCCCCACCTGTATCTCGTGTCACACCAGCTAAATGAGTCGTCAGTTCTTACTGTGACAGGGATCAGCATGTGCGACCCTTTTTTTCTGATTAATTTTATGGTGCTGCGAATTTTCAGAAAAATTTCTGTAACGAAATCGGAAGGAAACCTTTACACATCAAGTCTTATTGGTAGCTCGACACAGCAAGTTGTTTTAATGGTCATTGATCTTGGTCTTCTGACTGCCAAGCTGATTCACAATACAAGCGTCTCTGAAGAAATTCGAATCAACCGTCAATGATACGAATTTTAATGTTTTTCTTCACTTAAGGCTCACATGCCAGGGTGATAAGTATGGAGGAAATGAACTTCTTGATTTACCATAGGACCAGTATGCAAAATTCCCACAGTAGCAATTAGGAATTCTCTGCAGAGATTTGCTAACAGCAGCTCTAGCAACTTACTTTTTCTCTGGGTAGATTCAAATATGGGCAATTATGTCGCCTTAAATCCAATTGAATATTTTAAATAGCACTTTTGAACAGCATTCACTTCTCCATTAATTAATGTATGGACCTCAAAACCAGCAATTTGCCTGAGTAGCTATAGAGCGGGTTCTGAAAGATATTGACACAATGTTTCGCATCCATTTACCATAGGGAATCAAAGAAAGAAATCAAACACATTACATTGCATTTACTCTCTGTGCCTTGACTATCACATATGAATCCATGACAAAAATTAATTATTTGAAGAATCTCATATGAAACGAAAAAGAACAGGATGTGATGTTTTAATTATAACACACTGGATCAGGAACAATGAAATTATTTCTGTGCCACATTGATGTATTGCAAATTAGTGTAATAAAATACTCATCAAATAAAAACAGTTTTGTGCCTCCATTGATATCGAGTGTGAAACACAAATCGTAGACATGTTTATGGGTCACCACTCATCAATATTAAAGCATGTCCCACCGTCCCGAGTTAGGAGTGGAGTAGACATTGTCGGCAGAAGGCCAGGCAGCGCAGTGCCTCAGCCCCCCGCCAGTAGGCAGCAAACGGGTCCCAGAGAACTCAGACGCATGCGGTTTTCAGAGGAGGATGGCCAGCCAAGAAATCTCTCGCTAAAATAGTGTTGAACGAAATTGTTATTACCAATGTGACAGAAAGCGAAATATATTGTAGATTCGCTTGAATTACGCTCATAGCTTCAGCACTGAGATTAAAGGGGCGATAAAAGTTTTGTCGATGTGTGCTTTCTGTTGACAGATGTGGTATTAGCTAGTCTCGTGTTTTACCTCAAGACTACGGTCGTAGGCAGGACTGATGTACTCAGACTGCAGTCAAGTACAGTGCCGTAGTCTACAATGTTGTCAAATCGTGCATATTGCCTAACATACAATTCTGTGGGGAGCACGACTGAATTGTCCACCCTACTTGAACGACTCGGCGGTCAATTTTTTGACTAACACTGTATCTACAACAGATATTGCACTCTGAAGACCCAGAAGAATAAAAAAAAATAGTTTATGAGACCAAAGTTAAATATAGCGTTGGAAGTTTTCATAGTATTGTATACATGTGTGTAAACGACTTCCAATGCCCAGTCAAGGAAGACAAGGATATACAGTCTAGCTTCAATTATATAAATACGCCTCAGTTTGAGAATGAACCTAGTCTTAGATTGATAATCATTTTGAATATTTAGCAATGCCATACCCATTGGTGTTAAACTCGTTTTCATCCAATGATTCCCACAGCTACAGGAACACTACTTGTGATACCTCTTAGACAAAATGCTTACGCAGTGCTATCAGATGTAGAGATCAATCTGACACAAACTGTGTGAAGTATGTTTTACAACTTTCGTACCTGGAGAAAGAGATTTTCCTATCTGAGATATCTATGAACGTTGCTGCATAAGACGAATTAAGAAGAAACTAAATTCCTTCAGCTACAACAATGTTATAGAAATCGACTTAACGGCATTAAATCAAGGTTTGTGTATCATTTACCAGCCGTACTCTGCCGCATTTCGCTGGTTGGAAGGCAGAAAGCTTACTTACAAATTTCACAGAAGCAAAAGTGGGACGAAATGTCTCCCACTGGAAGGTCGTGTTGTTTTATTTAAATGATTACAAAATCAAGTAAAACGAACAGTGAGGTTGCCAGTAAAAGCTAATTACTGTTGTCAGTCTGATGTTGCACTGCACAGGGCCTGTAATGATAAAGGGCCCACTTAAATCAGGCATATTGTATACAGAAGTGGAAGAGAGAGCATCACTAAATTCTAAAATCCATATGCATTGCATACACAAACAAATTACTGCTACAATGCACTTATGGACCCCAATGGGTTAATTGCGTATTTTCTGGCAAGAAAGAACACTGGCAAACAGTCTCCGCTACATTAGGTTACCTAAACTGGTGTCACTCTGAGCTAGAATTTATGGTCAGCGACTAAGTGTAAGGTCAATGAGTCGGATGCGAGTTTTGCAACTGTGAAACACTTTCCTACATTATAGAAGCGAATATTAAATTTGAACTAGTATTGCGAAAATTTTGAACTTGGATAACTTAGAATAACAATCTTTCTGTTTATTGCAAAGGAAAACAATTGATTTTCTAAAACATTTTCTATCATACCCAACTTGAAACAGGTAACGTCCACCAAATCACATGGAAGAACTGACAGCACCGTATATCAGAAGGCAGTAAGATCCCTTGGCTTTTGGTTTGAAAGTATTCTACAGCCATTTCTATGCACAATGAAACGAAGAAAGACAGCGCGTTTTGGTTATCAAGTGACGTCTTCATCAATTACTTCAGTTATAATGCAATCTACGAGTAATTGTTGATGTTTGATATTAACATGAAAAGAATTCCGTAGACAGGGAAAGAACCTGTTCTTGGGAAAATACTTCCATAACGACCGAAAGGCATTAAATGATCTTCAAGTACATGTGTTCCAGCAGCGGTATGCAGAAAGTGATAGTAATAATGACGGTAATATTCGATTTATCAGTAACTTCACACTTCACAGTGGATTTTCTCGAACTAAGAAATTTGCTGTATTAGTGAAAATTACAAAATGGATTCACATCGAGGCTATGATGCCTTGAAAAGACTTTACATCCTGCTGACATGAGAATAACATAATCTCCATGTCTGAAGCTTGCTTCTACATAACCATTTAGTAGAATCGCATTTTTTCCATAGTGACTAATTTTGTAAGCTAAGTATATGATCCATTACAGCACACTCCTGGGGCTGGAAAATGTGCCACAATGGCCTGGTGGAACGAACTACCACAGGTGCAATGCATGGGTTCAGGCATTTACTTTTAAGAGGCACAAAGAAATTTACTTTACTTCAGAATCCGCATTAAACCCCACGTTGCTTCATTACCAACTGGGCAGAGCCGGTTTAAGTTGGGAAATGACATAGTCGGAAGACATGGTAAATAGAAGTACTGTCGCCAGTAAACATACTTACATTAGAAAATTTTACTTTATTTGATCAACCGATAGCCATTTCAAGGAACAGGGATCTTGTTTTACTTGTACTTGATGGAACTACAGATGTTGAAAAATTTTGTACTAGACTCTGATTTGAATTCGTATCTCCTCTCTCGGGGATCTGAATCTCTCGGAACAGTATAGTTCAGTCATTTCGTCCCTTTTTCCAAGACTGCAATCTTCTCTAGGTCTCTTCCAAAGATAATTATGTGGGTCCGATTTCTGATTCAGTACAAAAATATTCATAATTTCATCTCAAGCCCTATCACGTGCACACCAGCCTGCTAGTGAAAATTAACGTGCATTTTTAATGTCTCTCTCTCTCTCTCTCTCTCTCTCTCTCTCTCTCTCTGTCCCTCCCTCTGTCTCCTCCCTTTTAATCACTCTCTCTCTCTCTCACACACACACACACACATACACACACAAACACACACACACACACACACACACACACACACACACAAACATTGTTTTATATTTTTAATTGTTTGTTGTGCTCGACTATCGGCCAGGCACGAAAACTTCCATGAATGAGTTTCTTAGCATTGAGTACACTTAAGAAAGAAATATAAAAACAACTATGAAAGTTACTGACTTATGATGCTTAGTTTACAGTCAGTTCTGAATATTATTAGTAACTACGCTCCAGTCCCTTAACCTAGTTACAGAAATGCGAAACAGATGCATTACGTATTCCAGGCAGTGTCAGCCGCGTCTTTGAGATGCCAGCTATGATCACTTCCCAATCCTCTGTAGGAACGCATCGGTTCGTCTTCATCCTGCTGGTACTGTAACTGAGATTTGGCAACAACGTAAGGTAGGTTTGGCAACTCTGTGATCGACGAGTTACTCCCTAGTATGCACCGAATTAAGCCTGAAAGTTCACTTGATTTTTTCCTGTCATTTCCATTGAATAATCTGAGATGTTATCGCTTGAGGTGTAACAAAAGATCGCGAATTTACGGTTTTCAGCGCAGGAAAGTCTTAGCACGTGGAAATCGCAAATAATTTTGTCCTTTAAATAGCGATTTACGAGTTGTAGCCAGTATTGGCCCCGTAATAAGAATCACTGAAACGTACCCGTTCTGTAGCACAGTGGTAAAATGTTGACCTGTAAAAAAAGCGTCTTTTGTGTTTCGTGGTTCCAGTCGCCCTGACTGGGACGTTTTTATCCCTTCTGTGAAAGAGCTACAAGCAGTCAGATCAAACATCGATAAGGAAATCGGAAGAAAATACTTTCGCCTCATCGTGCAGTGGTGAAAAATGTACAATGCTGCACAACAGGTGATGCCTCTTTCCGTTGCTTACAAGCAAATGTAGGGTTTTTAGGAATACATAACTTTATGTATGAAATGCTACATTTGCATACCTCTTGAGTATGACAGAGCATACCAATTCAAAATCGAAATCTAAGTGAGTAGTATTTTACTAATTCGGTTCCATAGATGCACGCATGTGTACAGATTCTCAGCTTAGTAAAACCGACTTTCTTCGTTTGGTTATTGTGGGTAGTTTTATTCCATTTCTTATAATACAGTGCACATTTTTCATTGGGTTTCTTTTAGTGTTGTTTAGACAATAGTAATCATGAGATAGAAATTAATCATCAACGATATATGCGAACTCTCTGATGTTATCTGTAACAGTCTGACAACCAACATGCAGTTTATTGATTACATGCATGTAGGAAACTTGTTCTGTGTTAAAGCTGTCAAACAAGGTTTGAAGAAGAATAAAATGCCACTACCACACGACAGAAAATGTAGAAAATACTTTCCTGACGTATTTTGGCACGATTCGCTCTCCCCATACATAATACAAAAGTTTCGAGATGCACTTGCTGCCTGGCCTTTTATTAAACCTGAAAAGAACAAAATGTCGTAGTATTTGGCCCTTTTTCCACATGCGACTAATCTAGGTTGCGAAGTGAAGGGAATTATGTTCAGAGTTCCATTAGATTGATAACTTCAGCAGACAGCATAATTGCGTTTAAAAAAATGTAGCAGTGAATGTATTTGAACTCGCGACGTTTTGTCTACGGTGCACTACACTTATCGTTACACTAGTAGCTCAACCGTAACTACAGCATCTATGTGAAATCTTATGGGACTTTACTGCGGAGGTCATCAGTCTCTACGCACTACTTAACCTAAATTATCCTAAGGACAAACACACACGCCCGTACCCGAGGGAGGACTCGAACCTCCGCTGGGACCAGCCGCACAGTCCATGACTGCAGCGCGTAGACCGCTCGGCTAATCCCGCGCGGCAAACTACAGCATCTCCAGAAGTCGAACATAATCCCTCCAGAATTTCCGCATTCCGCAGTGTTGTGAGATAATGAATAAGGCCGGATGTAGACTTCTGAGGGACAGACAGTTACAGCATTTCTCTTGCACTGCACGACGTTTTCCACAAACAGATAGCGCATTAGAGTAGCTCAACTGGAAAGGAACACTGCCTATTTAAATTTGTGCATCCTACACTGTTGGCAGATCTGTGTAGGTGGCAGTTGCGTGATTTTATTTCAGTGGTTACAGACCAGAATTGAATGTATGCACTGGGTAGCCGAGGCAGCTAGTTCATGGTAATTCGGTCAACCAAGTAAATGAATGTACTGAACATGCTGCGAACCACTACAGGGAGCCTGTGTGTCAGAATTCTGATCCAGTGTGGCGCAATGGTGTTACGATAGAAAGATAAGCCATAGAGAAGAGGATTTGGTGGTCAGTAGGATTGCTGATATATTCATATACGCGTGGTCTGGGTTCGTTTCCAACTTCTGCCGATGATTTTTGATAGGGGGAAGCAGATTCCATTCTCTTCTGGCTACACCAAGTGAAGAAGATATAATGGCATTGTGGTCTGAGATTCACATTAACCATGATATTCCTTCTCTACCAAGTAGACATTAGGTTGAACCACAATAAAGTCAGGAGTGGCGACATGTAGAAGCTCCTTCACCAGTAACCGTTCTTATACTAGTTATTTATTTCTAGTGACCAAACAAACGCTATGTCGGCTCACAGGACACTTATTTCATCTTTTATTTGAGCTTCTAGATGTCGGTAAAATTGGTTCTGAACTGGGAATGCAACTCAGACCGATCTTAACGCGGAAATAGATCCCTTCGTGACAATACAGCTCGACTACAATTTGTTGTTTGTTCAAAATTGCAGATTCCTCAACTTCTCCACATATCGCGCGTGAATATGTTCAAATCCTGGCCCGGCACTAAAGTTTTCATCATGTGCTATCAAACTCTAGCATTAGAACACCTCTGCGCTGGTGGATAATAATTTTAATTTTTAATGTATTTTCATTCGTTTTCAACACTAACGATATCTGACGTTTTTGACTCCCAGTGAGACACAGAACTAATTGCGAGATCACTGCAAGTTCAAGGATGTTATTACGAGCTGCTGGTGGAGAAAAATTCGGTAGCTGACGTCTCTTTGTGTGTAGTCAACAACGAAATGCGTGGGGTTCGATTACCTGTCAGCACTGAACTCTTCGTCATATTATTTCTAGTTCAAACATGCTCACATGTCGCTGCTGGTGTAACAAACCCATATTTAACGTTCGTTTTCTCTAGAATAGAACAGCGATAGGTGCCGAGTTGGAGTCCTGGGAAGGAAAAAATTGATGTTGCTAGGTGCCTGGCTGAACTCCTGGGAAGGAAAGAATTAATGTTTCGTCCCGTCATTTCAGTTAAAACATGTTGCTACTGCCGAGAAAATCCGATATGTCACTGTTGATTGTGTTTCGATAACAATCTGATTAGGTTCTGGGCTCGAATCCCTGACCAACACAAAGCTCTACCTCACGGCATTTCAAGTAAGCAACGTGTGAAGATGCAATATTTGACATCTCTTGTAGTTTTTTAACAGGGACAATAGATGCTGAGTAGAAATTCGCGTCCTTAAAAAATGTTTACGTTATGTCATTTAAAGTTGATATTTCCTAACTGATACTGTTTAAAATCGAGGTATATCACTCTCTGTATGCCTAGTCAGGAATGACTGTTAGTTTCCATCAGTCACGAAATCTTTGCTTAGTGTGCATGACCTGGGTTTGAATCCATATGCAGAACGAGACGGTTCGTTGTGCCATTTGAAATTCATCCATATTCTCAACTAGAAGCTCGTGAATAACTTAAATTTTTAATGTCATTTTGTGTTAAATAATAAGTACGGTATGTTACTTTGAAGAGGAAATCATGAATCCGACGAACTTACTACGTGCATTACGCATCTGACGTAACAATGAGAGGGGTATCATTTCAGGTATGTCATTTATTGTAATAAATGTGAGCTTAGAAGCCTTAAGGACAGTATTATCTGTGAAAAGGTGTTTCCTGCTATTTGTAGTATCGTGGTATTACTGTTCATCTTGAGTTACTGCGATGCAGAGCAGTGTTTTCTAGTGGTGATTTGTTGGAACCATTTTCAATAGTGAAACGTCTGTACTAAGGAGCGATTAGAGGACCTGGTAGACAGCTGCGTTATGAGGGTTGTATACGAATCAGGCGAAATGCAATTCAGGTCGTTCGGATACTTTTGAGCACGACTGTACCTTAATACACAGTGACATCGATAACTGCTTAACTATACTACATACAGAAAACAGTGTAAGGAACTCGATCTGCTAGAGCAATTAGAAATAATTATACATAAAAAAAACTTCTGAAAACTCGTTGAATGACCAAACAGAGTTTGGCGGCCACAATTTTTTCCATAACTTTAAAAGTTTATTCTTTCCTACAGAAGTAAGTATTTAACAACGTAATCATTTCATAAAATGTATGCACATTTAACATATTTACAAATATTTGTATTATTAGGGACATCCATGTGAAAAGAGAGTGTAACATCTTGTGAATAACATCTGTGTACTTGTCAAAATGCAGCACCTTCATGATCGAAATTTTTTGACTTGTTTTGAATTGTATTCAAAAATGTGCTGTGTGAAAATGTTTCTGTAAATGTGCTGCTTAATAGAAAATTCACTTACAGCTAGAAACAGTTAGTTCCTTTCCGATTTAACATCGTGTAACGTCCCCACAGAAAATACCCTCTACTACGCACCAATTAATCATTGTCAATCAAACCATCCACATTCATTCACTTTGGAAAAGTATCTGATCTGATTTTCTCGTAACATATGCGGCAACAGCTAGACGACGAGTCGATGCGCGCTTCACAACAAAGCTCAGAACAAATGAATACAGGGCCGCAGCAGAAGTTGGCAGCGACTATAGAGCCAGTTACTGCCCATTCGCACACAATACCGACTGGTGTAAGTAATTCAAACATTAAACTGCTACAAGCTGGTTGTTCGCGTGAATTCTTATCTAACGGAGATTACGAAAGCCTTGCCGAAGAAAAAATGATAAAGCACCGGCAATTCCAGATTTTTAACCCTGACAAAAGGGGGGTCCATCCAGTTGTTTTTATTCGAAGTTTCAGAGGCGTGTTACCCAGAAATTGGTCGGATTGGCAGAAGATCAGTTTTGTTAGAGGATATATACAAGGTTCGGGGGCGACCTCGGCCTCGGACATGACTTCTGTTTGCTCGACATATGACGATTTTGAGAAGGCGTTTTTAGCAAAGTTCTGGTCAGAAGGGGTACAGGAACGCCTAAGGCAGGAGGTGCTCTACCCAGAGCCTTTCTCCTTTTCGAAAGGAAGCCTTAGAAAGTATTTCGAAAAATATATAATGTAACCTCCCCATCGAAATTTAAAAAGGATATTATTTTAGAATGCTAATGGACATTGTGCTATGTGTAACCTCCCAGAGTAATGTTTGAAACACGATAATTGAATGTTAACTAGAATATAACCTAATGTAACCTCCCAGCAAATAAATTTAATGACAATGAAAATGAGAATCGCAATCTCACTCAAGGTGTAAGCTGTCACGAAAATAATGAAAAACAATTCAATGCTAATGAGACTTCACTGACAATGTAAACTCAATTAAACCAAAATATCGGTGTTTGGCCCTGTGCAAAAATCAGAATTAATTTCTTACCTCAGTATAACTGCATGTCAAAGTTCTGCTCTTATTGTTGGCCGCCGCTTGGAGGAAATTGATTGCAAAAATTTTCAATTTAAGGGAAGCTTTTCTTTAAGGAATATCAAGGGAATATTTCTTTCATTAAAGAATTCTTTGTTAAAAAATTGCTTTGAAAACCAAAAATTATTATTGGGGCGATTATTGCACAAATTAGTTACAGTTAATTTACATTATTAGCTGAGCGCATTTAAAAATAATATACCTCATCCTGAATCTTGACCAGAGTGCCATGTCGACGCTCGCCGACTCCTCACACACAACTGCACTGGGCTGCTACTACCGACATACTGCTCTGCCCTACTGCTACTGATCGAGTGCCCACTGACTACTTCTCGCAACTGTACTGCACGACTACTACTGACAGAGTACCGCTCGCCAAACCCGCGCGGTCAAGCGCAGACTAGCCACGATAAATGGCTCTCTGGTCAGAGACTCTGCAATGCCTCGCCATCGCCGTCACACAACGTATATGTTTCATAACCCTCCACTGGGGGGGCAAAAATTTGGCAGCGATGGTGAGTCATTAGGACTTGCCAAGCGCGGCAAAATTTTTTCTTTAATTAATCAACTTGTACAATTTACAGATTATTTAGATACATGAATTAAATGTTGTGCACATGCACCGAGTACAAAACATTTCAGACAAAGACAAGATAAGAATACAAAACATATTAGCAAATCAGAAAATTGTATATACAAATTATTTGACAGATAACAAAGTGCACACGCACTGAAAAAATTCTGTAGCATTTTCAGAACAAATAAACAGAATGGCAGAAAATCATGTTGACAAGTGACATGAGTGCACATGCACTGCCGTTGAGAACATATCAGCAAATGACGAAATGTATATACACTCCTGGAAATTGAAATAAGAACACCGTGAATTCATTGTCCCAGGAAGGGGAAACTTTATTGACACATTCCTGGGGTCAGATACATCACATGATCACACTGACAGAACCACAGGCACATAGACACAGGCAACAGAGCATGCACAATGTCGGCACTAGTACAGTGTATATCCACCTTTCGCAGCAATGCAGGCTGCTATTTTCCCATGGAGACGATCGTAGAGATGCTGGATGTAGTCCTGTGGAACGGCTTGCCATGCCATTTCCACCTGGCGCCTCAGTTGGACCAGCGTTCGTGCTGGACGTGCAGACCGCGTGAGACGACGCTTCATCCAGTCCCAAACATGCTCAATGGGGGACAGATCCGGAGATCTTGCTGGCCAGGGTAGTTGACTCACACCTTCTAGAGCATGTTTGGTGGCACGGGATACATGCGGACGTGCATTGTCCTGTTGGAACAGCAATTTCCCTTGCCGGTCTAGGAATGGTAGAACGATGGGTTCGATGACGGTTTGGATGTACCGTGCACTATTCAGTGTCCCCTCGACGATCACCAGTGGTGTACGGCCAGTGTAGGAGATCGCTCCCCACACCATGATGCCGGGTGTTGGCCCTGTGTGCCTCGGTCGTATGCAGTCCAGATTGTGGCGCTCACCTGCACGGCGCCAAACACGCATACGACCATCATTGGCACCAAGGCAGAAGCGACTCTCATCGCTGAAGACGACACGTCTCCATTCGTCCCTCCATTCACGCCTGTCGCGACACCACTGGAGGCGGGCTGCACGATGTTGGGGCGTGAGCGGAAGACGGCCTAACGGTGTGCGGGACCGTAGCCCAGCTTCATGGAGACGGTTGCGAATGGTCCTCGCCGATACCCCAGGAGCAACAGTGTCCCTAATTTGCTGGGAAGTGGCGGTGCGGTCCCCTATGGCACTGCGTAGGATCCTACGGTTTTGGCGTGCATCCGTGCGTCGCTGCGGTCCGGTCCCAGGTCGACGGGCACGTGCACCTTCCGCCGACCACTGGCGACAACATCGATGTACTTGGAGACCTCACGCCCCACGTGTTGAGCAATTCGGCGGTACGTCCACCCGACCTCCCGCATGCCCACTATACGCCCTCGCTCAAAGTCCGTCAACCGCACATACGGTTCACGTCCACGCTGTCGCGGCATGCTACCAGTGTTAAAAACTGCGATGGAGCTCCGTATGCCTCGGCAAACTGGCTGACACTGACGGCGGCGGTGCACAAATGCTGCGCAGCTAGCGCCATTCGACGGCCAACACCGCGGTTCCTGGTGTGTCCGCTGTGCCGTGCGTGTGATCATTGCTTGTACAGCCCTCTCGCAGTGTCCGGAGCAAGTGTGGTGGGTCTGACACACCGGTGTCAATGTGTTCTTTTTTCCATTTCCAGGAGTGTACAATGAGTAACAAATGACATAAGTGCATACGCACTGAAGTATTGAACATACAGAATGAGTACAAATCATATTGAGAAATGAGAAAAGTGCACAGGCACTGAAGTTCAGAACATATCATCAAAATAAAAATGTATATACAATATAAAAGACAAGAGTGCACATATACTGTACTTCAGAACAAATCGAAAAAATGTCTTTAGCATTTTCACAACAAATAAACATAATGGCAAAAAAATCATGTCGACAAGTGACATTAGTGTACTCGCACTGGAGTTCAGCAAATCGAAAAAAATGTATATCCCATGAACATAAATGATGTAATCAAAAAAAATGATCTTCACTATGTGACAAGAATTAGGATAGGAAAGGGAAGGATTGCATCATGGTTGTAGCACTTTAGGTTGCACACAGCTGTTCTGAAAGTCCATATCTTTCCACAGAAGTACAACACCAAGTGACACAATTTGAAGTTCTTTTCCCATCAGAATTTATCAGCGTAGCCAAGACACTGAACTGTCGTAGTAATGTTCCATGTTTTCATTTTGGCAGTACATTAGGTACACCAAACAGTGGGACCATAATAACATCTTCATCGCTCACGGTGGTGGACAGCATGTCGTGTCAACACCACGCTCTTACAAGGCACACCAACGTAGATTTAGTGCAAAAACCAAATATAGTGCTCCATGATCATGAGGATGGACAGGACAAATGGATATTGCAGTATTTCAGGGTAGTTAGCTCATAAGGTGAAGGACATTAAGCGACATAATAGGCTTCATTGAGAATTACAGTAGTAGTTTGCGGCATTCATAGCCCAGTTATTGAACATTTCTGTACCAAGTATGTAGTATTACAGAATAATGTTCATAAAATTAAATTATTGGCGTCATGGGTAATCGTATTACAATAAACAGTGGCAGTCCTTGGCCAGTTACAAAGCATATTTATTATGACAGAATAATGTTCATCAGAAGTCTTAATTGCAAAGGAGAGTCAATTATTGGCCTAGCATTAACATAATACATTGAGTGATACAAATTATTGGCACTCATTGGCCATTTACCAAAACATGAAAAGTCAACATTGAAAACAAGAGCTAATTAATGGCATAATTAATAACATAATTCATTTAGTGACATTAATTATTGGCACTCATTGGCTCAGTTACCAAAACATGAAAGGTCATAATTCATTTAATTAGATTAATTATTGGCACTCAGTGGCCAGTAAGTATTGAATAGTATAAAAAATTGTTCATCATTCAGTATTATTCAGAACTTTCTTAAATGAGTAGCATTATTTGAAACTGGTGATACACACCATTAAGAAGTCATGATTAAAAATCAGTTAATTACAGTCATAGTATTAATAATCATAGGCATTATAAGTAGTCTCATTACAATAAACAGTGGCAGTTATTTGCCCGTTACAAAGCATTATTTTATATATTTTTTTGTATCATTAAGTAGTCATTACTGAAGTGACATACTATTCAGAGCTGATCAGTATTATTCAGAATTCTCTTAAACTAGTAACATTATTTGGGACTGGTAATACATTTTTTTGTTAGCAATGCATTGCGTAGGGTAATTATAGGGGAAAGTAAGAGAGAAGAATTTGCTTCTTGGTTATTGGTATAAATGAAAAATGTGTAACGTCATTCGTCATAAGTCAGCTGTGGCAAGATTATGAAACAAGTAGAGTATATGTAACCACATTCATAGATTTAATGAAAATGCTTATAGCACATTAATCTCATAAATAATTTCTCCTGCAAAAAATATATAAAAATGGATTATTAGGCTGAAAAGAGAAATGCATTTTATGCTTAAAAGTAGTGAACTTCGAATTAACAGGTAGTGAAATGTGTATAAAAAGGTGTTCCATAGCTGTCCTTTCCAAAACCTTCAGTCATTATACTGTGCAATATAACACTTGCTGTCAAAACGAACTGCAACAAATACTTAATTAACTACATAGCCTAAATATAACTTCAACATTATCCTTCATCTGCAAAGAAAACTTCATTATCCATATCATCAAAAACTCCATTATCATCATCACCTGTAAAGAAAAACTTCATTATTCATAGTAGCATATTCTTCATCATTATTCATCAGCATTCATTATCATCTGCAAAAAATCACTTCATTACTCATTACACAACTATTCCTTATCTCTAGTATATTTCATCACTAAAACTAAGATGTGTAGTTCTGTCTGACAGCCTGCACCAGTCACGTTGTATTCTGAAAGAAAAAATTAGTTAAGACTGCTATTCTACGATGAGTATAGTATATTCTTGTTAATGCTTGTTAATCCTGATCCATTTACTCTTCCTCATAAAGTTATTGCATCTTCTTTCGTTTATTCCGTAGTTGAAATTCCCATTTCTGTTGAATTTATTTCTTACACGCATCATTTCTTTCTGAAATTGATGAACAAAGATTAATGTCTTGCATTTAAATCATATACCCACTAAATAATGACTGGTTTATGGTGACATAATTAACCATACAGCATAACATGACAGAAAACGTAATATGTCAAAGACATTGACAGTGTTCAGATGCAAAAATGTACACAGAATAATACAATGCAGCAGAAAACGTAATACAGTCACGATCTTGAGATGTCATAGGGCAAAAAGAATGTCAAAATCAACTGGTGTGTTATACCTTAACTATTTCACAGTGCATATAAACAAAACATGAAAACAATCGCACATAAAAAGACAAAATGTGACGTTCGTTGTGTTCAGCTTGTATGTATTGTAGTTAATAGAGGCGAGAATTAAAGACTTTAATGGAGAGAGAATTTGATAAAATTAATACGCCATTACATAGAATTGAATAATTATTCATAAAATACTTAAGTTCATCTGGAAAAATATGCACGGTCTGATGTGTAACGACAAGAAAAGCGACCTGCTAACCTTACCTTGCCGGGCACTTGCCAAGAAAAATACGATAATCATCAATAATTAGTCATGTGAATATAATTGCATTAGTAAATGGCATCATAGTTTGTTGAATCATACAGTGTTTTCATTCAATAAAGGGTTTAATATTTGACCAATGGTGGTTGCCTTTCGAATTTCTGGTTCTCAAAGTTTCGACGTGTACCACATTGGGATGAGGAATGCTGCGAATCCGATATGGTCCTGCGTATAGAGGTTCAAATTTACTGCACTTACCTTTTATTCTGTTGGATAAATATTGTGTACGCACTAATATCTTCTGTCCAATGTGAAAGTCTCGGCGTCTACAAACCTGTTTTTGTTGCCTTCTTCGGCGCTCTGCGGCACGTTTGATGTTGTTCAGCGCAATGTTAATTATTTCATGGTGTCTTAGTCGACGACAAGTAGGGAAGTTTACTAACTCTTTAATTTTGTTTGGTGGTTCAACGTTTTTCAGTATAACAGACGGAGTTAGCATAGTGGAGTCATTTGGAATGGAATTAATTGCATCTTGGAATGAGAGTATGTGTGTATCCCAATCAATATGTCTTTTGTGGCAGCACATTCTACACAGTTTACCAATTTCTTTCATCAATCCTTCACAGGGGTTCGAAGAAGCATGGTACCTGGATATATAAATCGGAGAAATGTTTCTAGCTCGCAACATGCGTGTCCACATAGCAGAACGAAATTGTGATCCACTGTCAGAAATTACTTTCATCACATGCCCTACATGAAACAGAAAATGTTTTACAAATGCTTTCGAAACAGTCTCAGCAGCAGCTTTGGGTAACGGAGTGAAGGTAACAAATTTCGAAGTGAGCTCAACAGCGACAAATATGTAGCAAAAACCTCTGTTAGTTCTCGGAATAGGACCAAAAATGTCTACTGCGGCCATGTGTCTTAATTTAACAGGTATAATGGGATATAATGGAGGAATATGTGAAGTGGTGTCTGACTTAGTTTTCTGGCAAATTTTACAAGACGCTAAAACTCGTCGTATACGTTTCTCCATGTTGGTAAAATAACAGTTCTGTCTCAGTATAAGAAAACATTTTCTGGGTCCGTAATGTGCGTAAGTTAAATGAGTGTACCAGATTAATTTGTTAACCAGTTCGTCAGGAATGCATAATAACCAGTTGTTGCTGTCAGGATAAGAGCGGCGAAACAGAATGTCATTGCGTACAGTGTAATGGTTTCTAATCGTAACATTATTCCTATCTTGCCAAAGGTGTTTAATTTCTTTCCACACGTTGTCTTTATTTTGTTCTTGTGCTATGTCCTGTAATGACGACGAAATAAAATTTTCAAATGCTACTTGTTGAATGTACATGACACTGAAATTTGCTTTGCGGAAGTTGGTTGCTACGTCTTGCTGATTGTTGCTCAGAGAACGCGACAGTGCGTCTGCTATAACATTTTGTGTGCCGGGAATGTGAACTATTGTAAAATTAAATTCCTGTAAATAAAGTTTCCATTTACTTAATCTATCGTGAGTGAACTTAGCCGAAAGTAAAAATTGTATCGCTCTGTGGTCTGTGTAAACGGTGGTGTGTCTGCCATAAAGAAAGTGCCTAAATCTCGTGAAAGCCCATACAACACATAGTGTTTCCAGTTCTGTAACGGAGTAATTTCGTTCAGCAGGTGACAAAATGCGACTTGCAAATGCGATGTTTTTAATTACTGTTGAGCCTTCTTCTTCAATTTCCTGGAAAATGTGTACGCCTAAAGCGGTATTGGAAATGTCGGTGGCAATGGCAAAATTTCTAGTAAGATCTGGGTGCGATAAAAATGGTGCATTCAACAAAGCATGTTTCAGGTTCATGAATTCAGAATGTGCTTGCTTATCCCAAGACCAAATACTGTTTTTACCTGTTAATTGGCATTATCTGGGTGTGTCTAAAGCGGAGTGATGAATAAATTTACGAAAAAAGTTAATTAAGCCCAAAAAACTGCGTAATTGCTTTCTTGTCGTAGGAATAGTAATGTCACGTATAGCTTGAAGTTTTTCCGGATCAGGCGCAATGCCTTCTGCTGAAATTACGTGTCCAAGAAATTTTATAGAAGTTTTGCCAAAGTGCGATTTACTGAGGTTAACTGTGAGTCCTTGTGCATGAAAAGTTTGCAACAGTTGTTCTAAAATCACATTGTGTTCAGACCAGTTAGCTTCTGCGATAAGAATATCGCCTACATTCGTCGTAATTCTGTCTTTAATGCAAAAGTGTGTCGGATGGCATCAAAATTAATAACATTTTCGTGAACAAGATTCTGCGTGTCTAAATTATTGCTTACGTTACTGGAATATGCAACCTGTACTGTGTCTGGTCAAAATCTGTCGTACGTGCTATTATTTACGGGAGGATGCTGTGGCATTTCGACTATTTGAACTGCTCTATTATATCTTACTGACGTGTTACGCTATAGATGACACCTATTGCCTGGTTCATTCACCAGAATAAGTTGTTGCTAACGTTCTTGCTGCTGATAAGATAGACTGTTATTAAATGTACGCTGATAATTGTGCTCATTAGTTTTACGTCTGTCGTAATAGTCATTCCTATACGGTGTATTGCGATAGGAATTGAAATACTGTCTTCTCTGTACGTAGTTGTTTCCTTGCTGCCGTGCGTTACTATTTGTTGGATCTGGGACTATACGTGCACGCGGCGAAACATTAAAGTTTGGTTGACCTTGTAGACTGCATTGTTGGTTAGGTATGCTAAGCGGTTGACTTTCATGCTGTTGTGGTGAAAAACATCTATTGTTACAAAAATGTGGTTCCGACTGCTCAAAATTTTATACATACTGATGATTAAGATTTTATCTGTTATTAAAATTACGGCGGTAGTTGTCATTACGGGAGTGCCTACAGAAATTTGTCACATTTGGTAAAAGATTTGTCGTATCGGGTTTTCATTACATATTCTTAGTTCTAGATAGAGCAATAGTTAAACAGCTGCTTTGATAGGTATAAAGGATAGTAGAAGAGAAGGCAGCAGTGCAGAAAACTAAAGATGAAACAGCACTACTACAGCTCGGGGCCCTATGCACGCTACGGCACATATTCATTAAAGCGTAATGAATCCCCTGAGGTCAATTACGCGCTGCAAATAAAGTTTAGCTTTTGTGTTAAAGGCAATGGCGGTAAAAATTCAGAAATAAATAGCTGTATCCATGCTAATTGTCGTTTCTGTATTATAGGTAATGCTGATGCAAATACAAAAATAAATTGTCGTATACGGTGCAAATCGTGTATCTGTGTTCTGTCTTTATTAAATTCCTTAGATTTTCTTACGAATGCAAATTGCTTATAATCAACGTTCTCGTCACTGACTTTGAGAACATGTTCAGGTTTGTGTGAGAATCTGTTGAACTGTGGTTGTTCGGAATCTAAGTCCCGTACTCTCTGTAGATTACCCAAATTACACGCGCTGCGTGAGTCTGACAAATGTTCATAAAGTGGCGTCTGTTGTGGTATGTTATTAACTGAAATGTTTTTCATCTCTGTTACTTCATGTTGTAAATTTGACAATTTTCTACGCAGCGTGTTATTAGACGAATCGATCTCATTAATTGTCTGCTGTAAATTTTGAAATTCAGGTGTTTGATTAAATGAAACCGGTGAAGTATCGTCTGATTTGCTGTCATTATTACTTTCAATAACGTCAATACGACTGGCCAGTTCATCACATTTTTCAGTCAGTATTTTTACCTGCTCATCGGTTTTAGTGTCAGAGGCATTAATCTGTTTTTGCAATTTACGAGTAGTTTCATTCAGTTTTTTAACGTCAGTTTGACGACATCTGAATCCTGTGTTAGTTCTAATTGTTCGAGTCTGTCGGCCACTGTTTGATAATCGGTTGTGTATGTGTCTGTTTTCGATTTAAGGTCAGAAATTTCGTCACGTAATTCTGTGTTCGACTGTTTGATGGGATTAATTTCGTCGGACACTGTAGCAATATTACTGTCTACATACGTTTTTGCCTTCGCAAACATTTTACGTTTGTCTTCTTGTCTCTGAGCAGTGATTGTTTCCATGACTTGACGTTTGACTTTATTTTGATCCTGAATAAATTTGCGGAAACGCGTATCACTGTTTTGTATGTGAAGATTAAGGCGTTCGTCAATCTGAGTGTTCTGCTGTTCGAATTTCGCGTCTACCTTTGCGTCCATTGTGCGCGAAAGTTCTACCGTCATTGCTTTAAACTCGTCCCGTAATTGTGTAGCTTGTTCAGAGCATTGTTTAGCGACTCCGCTAATTTCGTCTCTGAGTGTTTCTGTTGCAGCTGTTTGCAATTCCCTTAATTCCTGAGCAACAGACTTAATTTCTTCGCTACTTTTTCTTGAACAAGCCTCAATTTCCACGCGCAACTGTTCCTTAGTGTCATGGCACTGCGCGGCAACGGCTCTAATTTGTTCACTAAGCTGTCTGGAACTGTTGTCTAATTTTTCATTTAGCTTGTCTTGTTTTTCGTTCTGTTGTTTGACCCGTTCACTAAGTTGATTGAGATTTTCGTCATTATTGTCAAGTTTTTTATTTAAGTGTTTGGCCTGTTCACTCTGTTGTTTGGAATTGTTATCAAATCTTTCATTAAACTGCTTAGTCATTTGTAGCAACAATGCCATAATTGGATTCGACTCAAAGTCGGCATTTCTATTCTCTGTGCTGTTTAATGGTGGATCTGGAATTGTTTCGCTTTCTGTAACCATTTGGTTATTTTGAGATTTACAAAAAGGTTTGTCAGTCGAATGTACAATGTAGGTCATTATTTCTGAATTAAACGGATCCGTCGTACTTTCAGAACACTGTCCATTTTCATTAGACAAATTAGTCTGTTCGTCACGTGAATTTAGTAAACCGGTTGTTTTAAGCTGGGCGGCGCTCATTACAATAGTGCGCCCCGCGTCATCAATTGTCGTCAAATCAACAGAAGACACAATCGAGTTCGTTTGTTCATCATTAAGGTCTACATCATTATTAATGGTTGGAACGCACTGATTGTCAGTGGACGCAGGATTGTCACAATTACTATCGGTCACGTTGTTTAAATCGGTAATATCGTTCATAATACCTCGCGATACACTATTCACAGTCTTTCACGGCATTTTTGCAATAGTCACAATTATTCACAAAATAAATAAGCGCAATGCAAAAGCAACACACAAATACAACAGAGCAACGAATTGCCGTTGACCTGCAGAATGAAAGCCACAGATTAGTAATAGCGTTGCGCCAAATTCTAATTATATCTAAGCAAATAAGAGCACATATCTTACTGTTTTTCAAAAGATTCTCAACGAAATACGATCCTGGACTGGGTGTCGCCAAGTGTAACCTACCCACCGAAATTTAAAAAGGATATTATTTTAGAATGCTAATGGACATTGTGCTAAGTGTAACCTCCCAGAGTAATTTTTGAAACACAATAATTGAATGTTAACTAGAATACAACCTAATGTAACCTACCAGCAAATAAATTTAATGACAATGAAAATGAGAATCGCAATCTGATTCAAGGTGTAAGCTGTCACGAAAATAATGAAAAACAATTCAATGCTAATGAGACTTCACTGACAATGTAAACTCAATTAAACCAAAATATCGGTGTTTGGCCCTGTGCAAAAATCAGAATTAATTTCTTACCTCAGTATAACTGCATGTCAAAGTTCTGCTCTTATTGTTGGCCGCCGCTTGGAGGAAATTGATTGCAAAAATTTTGAATTTAAGGGAAGCTTTTCTTTAAGGAATATCAAGGGAATATTTCTTTCATTAAAGAATTCTTTGTTAAAAAATTGCTTTGAAAACCAAAAATTATCATTGGGGCGATTATTGCACAAATTAGTTACAGTTAATTTACATTATTAGCTGAGCGCATTTAAAAATAATATACCTCATCCTGAATCTTGACCAGAGTGCCATGTCGACGCTCGCCGACTCCTCACACACAACTGCACTGGACTGCTACTACCGACATACTGCTCTGCCCTACTGCTACTGACCGAGTGCCCACTGACTACTGCTCGCAACTGTACTGCACGACTTCTACTGACAGAGTACCGCTCGCCACACTCGCGCGGTCAAGCGCAGACTAGCCACGATAAATGGCTCTCTGGTCAGAGACTCTGCAATGCCTCGCCATCACCGCCACACAACATACGTGTTTCAATAAATAAAACGAGATACTGGGAGAGACCTACGCCTTTGCCAGACATAATAAACATACTTAAGGCAAGATTACCAACAGCATCCGGAATCAATTGATTTACGGCAACGACAAAGACTTGGAGTCGTTCCTCACGACGTTAGACCATATAGATATTATCGAAGAGAACAACCAGAAAGCCCGTAATAACAGATTCCAATACAGGGAAATAGAACCTCCGCCAAACGGTAGGCAAGGTGGAAGTATGTGTTATGCCAATGGCGATCAATCGACACTTAGAAGGAATGAACAGAGATCGTTAAGTAACGGAGAAACCCCTCAAAATCTCAATAGTAATCCCGGCAATGGTCTTGCGAGGGGCTATTCAAGGAACAACAGGAACGGGAAAAGATACAATCTCGTGTGGGGGAACGAAAGAAATTTGAGACCCCAAGCCTGGAATAATAACGATAATAGGAAGTGGAATCAACCGGGAGGAATGAATTCAAATACCCAACATCAGTGGGGACGGATATCTACGAATCAACCGGTAATTACCGAAGTGATGGATGATGTCAACCAGCAGACAAATCAAAATCCAACGAACTTTTAAGGACCCACTCGTGCCCTGGAGGAGCGGTCAACAATTGGTTGAGGGGCAACAGGATATGTGTACCCATGCAAACGTATAATGATGGACGATTACTGGCAGATGAACTGACCGAGGACTTAGAACCACAAGATGAGGATAAGGAACAGGTGGCAGTAGCCGAAGCGCTAGTCATTATGGAGACAGTACCTATAGTGGTGGTTTTAGACACAGCTGCAACCACAAATGTTATTTCGGAGGCACTATTCAACAGGATCAGAAAGATAAGACGAGTACAAATTTTTCCAGTTCAAAATTGCAGAATAATAGGCGCCGTTGGGGCAGTCACTACTTGGTGTGGAAGACGGAAATGTAGCAATATTAAGCACATTCCTTGTTGTGAAAAATTTGGTGGTAGATTGCATTATCGGAGTCGACAGCCTACGTCAATACGGATGCAGAATAGATTTTAAAACAGGAAAAATTTGGTAGAATGTTAATAAACAAGAAATTGAGTTGGAGTTGTTGAGAAAAAAAAGCCTTACGAGAAAATATAATTGTGGGATCAGTGTGCAAGTAATCAGGACGGCCCTAAATTCGAAAGAGCACGTAATTAATGAGTTCCAAGTCAAAGAAGATTTCGGTCAATTAGTGTTTGAAAAGTTAAATAAATCCGACTGCATTATCGAAGATCAGATGAAGCAGCTCAATGAATTATTATTAACGTATGAAAACATTTTTGATGAAAGGCCAGAAGTTATTAAAGGATACATATGCCGTCTCTACGTTAAGCCGCACGAAACGTATTCTATAACTTTCTATCCTGTTGCCTGGAGGTTAAAGGCTCAAGTTCAAAAGGAAATAGATCGCATGTTGAAATGGGGTTTGATCGAACCCTCTACAAGCCCATACTGCTCCCCATTGTTAGTCGTGCCAAAAGCAAATGGGACTGTTAGACCGGTACTCGATGGCTGAGAAATAAATAAAATCATAATTCCAGTGAGAACACATCCGGAAAACACAGACGAACTTAAACAACGGTTCCAGGATGTTCAATATTTGACGAGCATTGATTTGCGGAGCTCTTATTGGCAAGTCAAGCTGGATGAGTCATCAAGGAAGTATACGGCTTTCATTTATTCCGGAAGAAGTTACCAATTTACTGTAGTTCCTTTCGGACTCAACATTAGTGCCGGAATCTTTATAGCAGCTCTAGATTATGCACTAGGCCCAGAACTCAGAAGCAGGATAACAGTGTTTGTTGATGATTTGCTTATTGCATCGAAAACTTGGGAGGAGCATATTACCTTACTGAACCGAGTGTTGGACGTATTCAAAACCATGGGAATAACTGCTAACCTACAGAAATCCCATTTTGCAGTAAACAGAGTCAAGTTCCTGGGGCATATAACTGACGCAAAGGGAATTTTACCAACCAAGGAGAAGCTAATTGCGATTACTAAGTTTCCAACACCCAGGAATAGGAGGCAATTAACAGGGTTTATGGGCCTTGCCTCATTTTTTAGAAGATTCATAACAAATCAGGCGATGAACGTAGCATCTCTGAATAATCTGTTGAAGAAGGATGTGCCCTGGCTCTGGACATTAGAGTGTCAAGAAGCATTCGAAGAGATAAAGAAGCAATTAGTAAATGCACCGCTTATGTACCATCGGGGACATGCAGCAAGAATTTTACTTGTCAACAGATTCTTCGAATGTGGGTATTGGAGCGTGCCTTTTCCAAGTACGCAAGATAAATGGACAACTCACCTTCCGTCCTACTGCGTTTGCTAGTCGTGTTTTGTCCAACTGTGAACGAACTTACACGACGACAGAATTAGAGGCACTTGCGGTCATCTGGGGATTTAAAAAATTTCATTATTATCTATATGGGTCAAAGACTATCGTATATTGCGATCATCAATCATTAACGTTTTTGCAAACGTGTAAACTGTTACACCCCAGACTGGCTAGATGGACTCTCGCTCTGCAACAATACCAATTTAGGATCGTGCATGTCTCAGGACAGCAAAACATTATTGCTGACGCTCTATCAAGGTCACCACAGGGTTTGACCAAAGTGATTGAAGTAAATAATAACTCAGAATTCCCTGTATTGCTGCTGCAGGAAAATCCATATAAGATGTACTACGTCAATTTGTGTGCGCATATGGCACAGATACAGAAAAGAGATGTACAATGGGGAAGTGTCATTCGAAGGTTACAACAGCAACCTTCGGATCAGATGGCAAATTATTACAAGCTGGTAAATGGCGTATTATTTTTCCGCTGTGGAAGGCCAAACGAAGTCCGTTGGTGTGTTTGTATACCTGAGGCGCAAATAGAGAAACTCGTATGGTTCACCCATTTAACCTGGGGACATTTCGGTGCGACAAAATGTGCAGACAAGATAAGTGTGCACTGTTATTTTCCCAGCATAAAGCGCAGAGTTCATGAGGTCATGAAGAAATGCATAATCTGTCAAAAAGCAAAGCCGTATTCAAAAGGGAGTAAGCACCCAAAGCTCTATATTAGTCCGAGAACCAAAAGAATTAATTTCGTGTGTTCTGTGTGGACCGTTACCTACTTCAAGAGGAGGTATTAGATATGTGTTGGCATTTCTCGATGTGTGTACGAAATACGTAAAGCTATACCCGATAAAGGCGGCTACAGCCAAAGTAATTGTATTAAGATTGACAAGGGATTATCTTCCACATGTTGGTATACCTAAGGCGATAATGACAGACAATGCTAAGATATTCACGGGACTCCGATGGAAACAGGTTTTGTCTCAAGTCGGTGTGAAACACATATTAACATCATTTTACCACCCACAAGGCAATTTGGTTGAGGGAATTTTTAGAGAGTTCAATCGATTTATGAGGACCTATTGCCATAATAAGCAGACTGCGTGGGCAAATTATGTGGAAGAATTTGAGCAGATATACAACAACATGCCCCACTCCTCCACTGGATATATACCTCATGAATTGATGTTCGAGGCAAAAGAAGAAAACTTCTGGACTGAACATATGCCCATAACTCAGGAAACTGAGATGCCTTGGGAAGAAGAAATAAGGCAAGCCATCATAAATATGACACAAAAGGCTGATCAGAGAAAACAACAATATGACAAATTAATAAAAAGCGTTCAGGCGTACCAGGTCGGAGAGAAGGTACTAGTCAAAATACATACCAAATCATCCTTAATAAAGAAGAGTATAATGAAATGGGAGTTATTATATACTGGCCCATACATCATTCTACAAATTCCGAACCCTGGGGCTTATCTGTTAGCATACCCGGGATCTAACAAAATAAAAGCGTTATTTTCCCACAACGACTTGAAAAAATTTAATGAAGATTAGAAGATAGGGAGGAATGGTGTTGCGAGTGACAGAGATGAACGCCCGAAAAAACATAAAAATAAACTGTGTGTGTTTAGTGTTAGAAAACTTTAAACTGAAATAATTAATCAGTGACACAGATTGTAGAAATAGTGACTAACTATTACTATTGAGTGCTGCAAAGAAGACAGTGGAGATAGGCTTCACCTGTGTTTGGGTAAATATGGAACTTTAGCATTGCTAATATCATCAGGATTTATAAGGGATCTGAATGACCTTCAAGAAGAAAGAAATGTTTCCCGAAAATGACGCTGCAGTGAATGTTCATATATACTATCAAGTGCACGCTTAGATGTGTAAACGTGTGAAGTGATGCGTTTAGGCAGTGAATCATGAGTGGCGGATAACGCCGCAAAGATAACTTCCCGCGCAAAACAATTGACGACGGCGCGAGAGTTAGAATCGATATAGACGACACAAATATGCTTTGTAAGAGACTCGCATCAAACGCGAGGGGAAGCTGATTGATGTGAACTTCAAAAAAGTGTCTTAATTAGACGTTAAGAGTTCTTGATTTATCGTTGAATGTCAAAAGAAACTAAGATTCATAGAATTAGTAGTTATTTAATGGGTCTTGTTCACTTTGGAATTTTGTTTGAAAATCCATTTCCATATATGTGCATGTATGAATGCCAGATGAATCAGAGAATAAATGAAAGAAGAGAATCCACATTCCTCACTACTAATATCTTTTACATTACAGCAATCAAGCGGAGAAATATATGTATTTAGGATAAAATTTTTATGAGTATAGATAAATGATATGACTTTTCAAGGAAATGATGGCTTATGTCTTTGTATAAAATGAACCACACTTTCCATTATTCGATGATTTGAATCCAAAATCTACTGCAAGTTGCATGAATCCTTTAAATTACGAAGAACAAATCACTGACAGAAAATGTGTCAGAGTTTTTGGACTTACAAGCACAAATGGTGATGCTAAGTCCAAAAGAAAATTGAAACTAGAGTAATTATTATGATGTTTTCGGCAACAGCATTAGTCAATGGATAAATGGAAACTTTAAGTCAATGGCTAAATTCCTTGCAGTACATCGTAAGAAAAAGGATGCATGAAGCCATAGGGATTTTGTTTTCAAAAAGGAGAATCTTGGACGGTGGAACCTAACCAGTTCTTTTACAGGAAGAGTTTCCCTTTCGGTCATTGCTAATTCTTTTGGAATGAATGTTGCATGTGAAATCTGGAATCCCTGTTCCTTCTACTCTTCCCATTGTGGGCCGCGTAGAAGACCGACTACAAATGTGGACGTCGGGGACATGCCAGATCCGGGGGAGTTTCAGCATCGCCAGATATTGTAAAAAAAGAAACTCGAGTTATTTATTGTAAATTTTTTTTTGCTAGAGGCACAAATCACTCTTCTCCAAATCGTTATATAAATCGATCCCTATCTTTCCTTTAGAGATCAATTTCAAAATTATTTTTTCTCTTCTGTAGGCTTTCCTATCTTCTATGTACCGTATGCTGGGGGTCTAGGCTTAAGAGGTTTTCCAAGGTTTCCCTGCTTAAGAAAGTTCCCGAATGGGTAGACCCTGGTAACAGTCTCATGAAAGATCATCTTAATTGGTTGTGCACAGCAAACATAACAGCTTGATGTACGTAAAAGCAATACAGCCGCGGTACCTGTCTCTTCATTTCTTCTGTTTCCAATGTTTATTTTCTTCGTCTGTCTTAAACATAATTCATCTTTTTCAGTCGGAGGACTGACGCTCATCACTTTCGGGTTACCCACACTAATAGATAGCTCGCGAAGTGTGTTCGGTAAATCAAAATTAGGCTCACAAACTTCGCTCGCTGCGAGGGGCATTGTAGCGTCCCCACAGAAAATACCCTCTACCACGCACCAATTAATCATTGTCAATCAAACCATCCACATTCATTCACTTTGGAAAAGTATCTGATCTGATTTTCTCGTAACATATGCGGCAACAGCTAGACGACGCCAAAGTATTTTCTAGCGCGTTTATTCTTTGAAATTACAGAGATGCATATATGCATTCTCCATGGTTGTTAGAGTGGTAACGAGGACAGCTTCTGGAGTAGGGATTGAGGGATTAACGTATTTCTGAGAGATACATATTCTGATTTTCTTCTCGCTAAATCGAGCGAATTAACATTTGTGCCACTAGCGGTTTGTTTGAATAGAAAGAGAGTGTAAACGGAAAATAATTAAGGCGCGGAATCACCGGAGATCTGGACATGTAATGGAGATGGATTTAATACACAATTTCCTTCATAAATTAGGTTTGTGACTTTTTGTTCCGGAGTGAATGAACGAATGAGTTTTTTTCTGAACCATTTGATGATCACGTTGGTCCTGTAATTAGTGGGGAAGTTTCAGCTGTGTCGAAGAGAGCCTGCAATCACCGAGTCTGTGTTAAATCGTCCAAAAAGGCTTCGTACACATCTGGAATTCGCAATCTTTCGTAAAAGGAACAAATTGTCCACACGATTGATTCTCCCGACTGAATACAGTGTTTAACAGTAATAATAAATGTAAAGATCTCTTACAGCAAGCCAGCCGCTGATTACCAAGACGAAGGACTCCACCAGAGATCCTATTTGGCTGATTTCACGTAATGAAATATTATAATAAAAATTGTACATAGATAAAGGAGAGAAAGAGAGAGAGCGAATGAAAATTGAGATAATATTAATAATCCTCCATTAGTATAACTTTTCGCCTGTCTTATCACGGATCAGCCAAGACACGGGAGGCCCTTACATTACTGTATAGATTTATGTGTGAAGGTGAAAGGGTCTTAAAAGACAAGACATTACACAAAGTTAGCGGCTAGCTGCATTCATCATCTATTCATAGAGGAAGAGACAACTTATTACTATCATGTTAAATCGTATTATTAACTTATATTTCATAATGTGGCATTTTGTAATGTAGCTATGTTATCTTCCCAGGTCAAGAACTAAATTAACTGTAATGTTGATGTAGACTGTCAAAGAACCTGAAGATGAGCCCAAGCCTCGAAATGTTTCATGCATTTTAATAAAATCACGATGTGTGGCAGAAGGCGGTTGTTCTTTATTGTATCAATGGGCGCTAAAGGGCGCTAAATTTTAAAAAGTTAGAACATTTTAAAAATGTTTTAGCACTAACTAAAGGTAATCAACGCAATGCATATCATCATCTTGCATGGCAGTTAGTCAGAGCGATGGTAAGAACCGTCTAACCGCAACACAGCCACATGTGGGGAAAATGTATGAGCAGTTGATCAGTGAGAAGACAACTGTTTACAACATCATGATATCTGTTTTAAGTTGTGTTCATCTTGCTCACTTTCTTCCCTTATTTTACACAATCTATTTTTACGATTTTAATACTCTGATTACATTCATGCATATAGTTATTTTGAAGCAAAGTATTTTTATGTACACTCATCTGAAACATTTTGGGTGCCTCTACTAATTTTTGGAATCCTTTGATTTTATAGTATTTCCCATTCTTCAAGTTCTTTCACTTTCGAAGAATTTTGTATTTTTATGCTACACGTTATCATACATAGTCGGTTAAGGCGTTACCAACGCCATTTTATAATCTGAACCCTAGATTAGTCAAACTTTGTCGACACAAGCGCCTTCTGTTAATATGCCGCCGTACTAGTGCGGGAATCATAATTTCCCTCTGCACTGTAGTGTGAATGTAGTCATGTATGAGACTGTTTACTCACCGCACTGCAGGTGCTTTCGATGTACGTGTGCCTCTACTCTGCGCTTTACTTGGTGGCTATGACTGTTTCAAGGTAATTTCGGTTACTTTATTTGCCTGTGACTTCCTTGCCCCCGTTATTTTTGCCTTCATTAAATTTCCTCAGATCTTATCCATTTACGCGTATGCACTTGGTTTTGTTCCAGTTTATCTTGTTGGACGGTTCTTCCTTTATGTAATCATAATTAAGTCAAGACCCTAAGCTTTCCGACAGGTATTGATATACATCATCGGGGACAGGTGAAAATGCGTGGCCCAACCGGGACTCGAACCCAAAATCTTCTGCTTACATGGCAGACGCTCTATCCTCCTGAGCCACCGAGGGCAAAGAGGATAGTGCGATTTCGGGGATTTATCGCTTGCACGCTCCCTGTGAGACCCACATTCCCAACTTGATGCTCACAAACTGCATTCGTAGTGCCCATGCCCATTACACTCATTACTCGTGGCAGACAATCTTTCCGAGTCCCGTAATAATTCGGGCAATGGGGGTGCATCCACAGAGAAGAAGGTAAATGGCTGGTTAGCGTTTATTATATGAAGATGTTATCTGTTCTTCCGGACATGTCTGAAAGAACAGATACCACGTTCCCTCAGTTCTTCCTTTAGGTGGTTGTTAGCGTCGTTCTGACTAGCCAACCTACTAGCCGTAATATGCATTGCTTTGATAATCTTTCATGAGTGCTAATTCGTTTATAAATATTTTAAAAAAATTCTTTTAATTTAGCGCAGCTTGGAACCCTGATCCTTTATTAGTCATCGTTTATAATTATGTCGTTGCCTTTCCTCTTCCTTTACAAAAATCTGAGGAACCATTACCATGGCGAAAGGCATTATTTGTAATAAAAATAACTTTGAAACCGAGACTCTTTATATAATCAAATAGGTAATATAATTGTCCTTCATTAACCAGGGTGGGACAAAGGATAGTATTATGGTACATCACCAACTTATTGGCTGTCAGCACAGAAGAGAGTTCTCCTTTTCTCCCTCAGCAGTGCTGTACCCCGACTCTTCAATGCAGTGCTTTGGTTCAAGTCTCGCGGGGTTAATATCGACGTTTCGCAGGGAAATCGAAGTGCAGCAGTGAAAACCTCAGCGCTCTTTCTTCCGTTTGGTAATGGCGGCTGCTCCACCGTAACAGGCCACAATTATTGCTGTGTCGGTGAGCCTCATCGCCGAGGGCTGGCTGTTAATTATTTCCCGGCAGTGTCCGGCAACCCCCCACGGAACACAGAGGGGGCAGCCGTCCGTCAATGAAGCAAAGTGGGCCACGCGGAAAGTGTGGCTGGCCACTTCTCGGCCGCAGCAGGCTGCTTTTCTCCATTTTTCTTTCCCTCTAGCTTTCTTTCCCATTTTTTTTATTCGCCTTTGTTCATGATCCGCTTTCTTGTACGCCCCGGAGAGGCGGCGGTGGCAGGGAGAGGCAGTTTCACCCGGAAGGCGTGATTCGTTCGGCTCGCCTGCCGCTGGTTGTTTACCGAGGGCTTCGCCAGACCCATCGCGGTCCGCTTGTTATTTCTGGTGAGCGGGGAGTCTGCACAGTTTAATGAGGACCAGCGCGACGTGCGTGACGCCGCTGCAGATTCCGTCTGCAGAGCTCCGAAATAACGATAATAATAGCCGTAACGGGAGGCGAATGAGGGACGCGGTGCAACTAGTGGTAACCATCAGCGCGGTGCATGCTCTCGGGGAAATACGCGGGATTGAAGGCTGTGTGCTCTGACAAACTGGATTACTTCCGTCGATCATTTACCAAACAAGTAATTTATTGTCACGTAAAACTGTTATATTGGTGTATATGTTCTTTGCGTTTTGGTTTTGTATGTTGGTATTCCGGTTCCTATGAGTTCATCTATCGATTGTCAGTTTTTATTTGTAGTTCGCTGTTGCTATTTGAGTTTACATATTGTCGTTTTGTCAGTTGGAGGTGGTGAGTAGATGTGTGGACGCTGGAAAATGGGGTGCGAAATGGAAAAATCGAAACATTTCCTACATACTCTTCTCTTTAAGTTTAATAGACGAATGACAGTAGTGGAAGTAGCCAGAAACATTGGGGTCGTTATGGCGTTAATGCCAGTGGACAGAGCATGGAAAGAAAATGTTTTTCTCGTTTTAAGAAAGATCGTTTTGGCACTAATGGCTCTACAAGTATAGGAAGACCTTCGGGATTTGATGAAGATCGTTTAGACGCATTGATCCACAACGGTGTTCGTCACTGTACTCGAGAACTGGCAGCTGTGACGGACTGTCATCGTTCCACCATTGTGCGACATTTGCATGCAATGGCGAAGTTCCAAAAATCGGGTGTGTGGGTATCGGAATCGTGTATCGAGTATCGACACTGATACTGGGAAGGTATTCCAAGACTTTCGAAGAAGTTTTAATTTGAAGTTCAACGTCAAGATAAAACACCCTATAGATGCTTGTGAGTGAGTTTGTACGTATCAAAATATGTGAATATATTACGTAGGTGGCACTATCTTCTGATTACACTTACTTAGAAATTAACGTTTTCTATATCACCTAGTGGCTATAGACCTTACAATGTGACATAATTTTCAACTTGATATGTCTAGCCGCTCTTGAGGAAATAGTATCTTAACACACGAACGGACAGACAGATAGTCTGATAACAATAACAACCATAAATTTTTTCGTGCAATATACTTAAAAATAAAAATTTTTGGATTTTTACCTTTGGTTTTAGTGTAAAACATTGCTGCTTGGCAAAAACCATGATTGTAGGTCATTGGGAGTTACCGTGAAGTTATGATGACTGACTGAGACTATCAAAATATGTTACACAAATGGCCGCGCCTTTTGACTGAACTGACTTAGAAGCAAACGTTAATTACACTGGCAACGGACTTAAAGCTTTAGTGTGTGACGTATATTTGGACTTGACACGTTTACCAGTTCCAGGTATGAGAGTTCTTATCAGACGGACGGATAGACAGACAGCCCGATAACATACGAAAAAAAAAATTCGTTTGATGTAATTAGAAATTTAAAGTACTGTAAAACCTTGCTTCTTGGCAAATATAATGTATCTGTACGCTGTAGGTTTTAATGAGCGAGTTTGCGAGTATCAAAATGTGTGACGTAAATGGCGGTAACCTTTGATTGCATTGACTTAGAAGCTTCAGTTTAATAGGTCTACATGACACCGCAGACCTTAGTATGTGAAATTAATTTCAACTTAGTACGTCTACGTGTTCCTGAAAACTTTGGGTTTTGAACAGTTAGGCAGACAGACAGACGGACAACAGAATGATCCTATAAGGATTCCATTTTTACCGACTGAGGTACAGAAATCTAAAAATAGCAGTTATTCTTTCTATGAAAGTGTTTCTAGCAGAACGTTGAAATAATAAGCTGGCTTGGTAGGATATTCCTTAACTACCTTTGTGCTCTGTCAATGACTCTAGGCATACTTCCTGACAGTTACAGTAACATACATCTGTGCAAACCACCTCTGACCACATACCTAATATCACTTCTCCCAGTCTCTCCAAATGCGGTCTGCGATGGAACAGCTACACATTATACACAGCAGAAATTCTTAAATGCCTCTCAGTTTGACTTTGGCGAAGTACTGACCACAAACTAACTAATGCAAGACATCAGAAATGAAGTGCTGGCACACTTAAATAGCAAATTTAGTCTTGTTGACATATTCTGCGACCTTGTCAAGTACTATGATTGAATGGATCACAAAACTCTACGCGGCAGCTGAACTTTTATGGCGTTAACGGCACCCGTTTTACACTGATAGAATCTTATCTTCATAACAACAAGCTCAGCGTCCCATTAACAGATTGAGTCTCACGCAACAGACTTACTTTAGAAAGTGGAAATATAACATCTGGACTGACAGAAGACTTGGAATGGGGCCCACTGTTATATCTAACCTACACAACTTATCTTAGAATGTCCGCCCCCGGTAGCTGAGTGGTCAGCGCGACCGAATGTCAATTCTAAGGGCCCGGGTCCGATTACCGGTTAGGTCGGTGATTTTCTCCGCTCAGGGACTGGGTGTTGCGTTGTCCTAATCATCATCATTTCATCCTCATCGACGCGCAAGTCTCTGAAGTGGCGTCAAATTGAAAGACTTGTACCCGGCTAACGGTCTACCCGACGGGAGGCCGTAGACACACGACATTTACAATTTTTTTTATCTTACAATGGTGTTAAAGGGAAGGTCAAAAACTGTAGTGTTCGCTAATGATAGGGTCCAACCGCAACGTCATCAGGTGCAACACAGATGACAGCCTCACAGCAAACTGTTCAAGTCTTAATTACACAAACATTCATATTATGGTCCTATTAGCTCCAGGAGCAGAAATTAATGGTCATACCGTAAATGAAAGATCCTGATAAAACATCTTGGTCTCCAGCGTGATACATTAATTTTCGGCCTGGAGTAAACGCATAGATATACTAGGCAAGAAGCTCAGTTCAGCATATTAATCCCTTAGGAAGCATCTTTCATAGTGTTAGCATACGAACGCCTTACGAAATCACATTACTAACCAAAAATTATGCCCATGTATATGATTCCTCCTTGTCTAGGGATCAAACTGCTATACTCAGGTTGGAAGATATTCAACAAGCTCCAGTCTAACTTAAAGCAAAAAAGAAGCCGGTCCCTTACAACTAGAATGAAAAAAAAAATTGTCTGCATAGATTACTTGAATGTCTATAATCAGAGAAAGGAAACTTCTGCTTGCTACGTGTCAAGAATTAATGCTCCTTGAAACTGCGTTAGAAGTAGTAATATTCAGTAAAAGGTTTCTTTGAAAATTACTATTGCAGTCAAATAATATTCAGCTAGAAATGGCGGGTAAGGAACCGCTCTGTAGTATACTGAGGATGCAACAGTTGTGCTCATTACAGTGCTTCTCATTCTGAGTTATGCGATTAAATTTAGCTGTCAAAGGCATAAATAACTTTAAGAGGATATAGTTATACTGTAATTTGCTATTAATGAGGCTTACAGATAAAGACACTATGACTGACTGGTCATTGGTTCATGTGTACTTTGACTCGTTCCACAGCCCTAGAAAGTTCCCCCAATTCATGGTTACGGAACCCAATGACTTAATGAATAAAATAACACATGAGAGAATACAACCCTTGAAGTCCGCTAAGCATTTCATTTAGTATGCTTTCTGTGTTTCGTTTGTAGCTGTGACCGCCGACGTAACACATTACCACTGCGGTTAGTTAATATAAATGCCTCGGTCTGTGAGGAGATAAAAAACTTAATTATCAAAGGTGTCTGCGTTGCAATGCCAGAGCTCGTAAACACTAATCACTTTGTAAATTGTCGGCAGTCTCTTTCGTCCCGCAAAGACTGTAATCGCTCCGCATGCTGCGTTAAACCATATTATTCACGACATTCGTATTACAGTACTCCACTTTGCCCTTCAAAAGTATTAACATGCTGCAATGCATCAACGACTGAAGTGTCATTACCGGCCACAACAAATGCTGCTTTAGAGACAGGTAGGCTATGAAGTATATATTATTTAGTGTATTGAAAAGCTTTCATAAACTATAAAAATGGCCTTATAAAAAGCTTTAAGCTGCTGTTTCATTTATTCTTTAATGCGCGACAGGTTCCGGTCAGAGACCATTTTCTAGCACAAAGCCTTGAATACCGAAATGTTTCAGGTGAATTTAGAAATTGTAGTAAGAATTAGTTACATACACTTTTAAAAATTACGAATGTGTTAAGTGTTTCAGATTTATTTAGAAATTGTAGTAAGAAGTAGTTGCATACACTTGTAAAAATTACGAATGAGATAAGTATTACAATTGATATGTGTACTGTACAGAGAACATTGTAACTCCAATAAATACTTCCCGTCCAACTTTCTTGTGCATTTAAGGGACGACAAGCTGAAAATAGTGTACGTGTTGTACATTAGGCCGAGAAATGTAGGCCTCATGGACGAGATGCTAACTATTTTTGCATTATGTTAGCAAACCGAATTCCATTTTTAATGAAGAAATCGAACACAAAAACTAAAAACTTACACATTTTCCGTATGTCTTGTTCAAAAGTAAGTCACTAGGACATTTTCAACTGAGTCTACAGCATTTGCACGTTAGTGGTATTTTATGTTAACAGTTTTTCCTGATTCATTGCCGTTTTGTATAGTTGGCACACATATCGTCTACTTCCGCATAGCGAAATAAAAGTGTAGTTTATAAATAATATGTTTTCGACTTTTTAACATATAGCTTTTACGATTAACTCAAGCCGAGACAACACAAACGTACACCGTCGGAAAAGTAAAGCCACCCCCTCAGTGACTGTTTAGTGGCGCCAGGTTGTAACACGTGCACACTAAGGTGTCGTAGTTACGGTCGTCGGCAACCAGGTGGAGCTTAGAAGGCCTGTCTGTGCACCCTCTGTTTTGACTATGCAGGCATTAACCGTACTGAGTTTAGCGGCAAACAGTGTTTGCAACATTAATTGTGGAGTAGAAACATGCCCTACCAACGAGTGTGTACTCCGGCTGAAAAGCTTCAGACATCTGAATAGCATCGCACTGTGGGCTCGGTGGGTGTATCGATGAATTCCTGCACACTTTGGCCCAGTGTATCGATGGTGTGTAGCTGCTTTCAACGGTGTTCTGTGGACCATAACCTGTAGACCTTGTTCTGTAGGCTCGTGTTGTACAGACGCACGTCAAAATCGACGCATTGTGCGTGCAAGGTGGCCGATCTAACGTAATCCAGGGACGAAATCTGAGCACTTGTTGCACCTTCTGTGTCATCAGGAATCATCAGGTGTATGATGTAGACACGTTGAAGTGCGTGTTCCAGAGTGCTTGCTCCCGTGGCACACAGGTGCCATTCCATGCTTCATGGTGTGTCGGGGTAGACCATCGATTACAGCTCCTAGTAATATTTGATTTTTCTGCGGGGTAAAGTAATCACTGCACGTTACATTGCCCAGGCTGTTGTCCCCGAGTTCATGGCAATTCGGCAGGAAAGTCATGGGGCTTTTTCAGCGAGGCAATGCATGTCCACATACAGTTGTTGCGACTCAACGTGCTCTTCGTGGTGCACAACAACCGCTCAGACCAGCAAGACCAGCACATCTCTCACCAGTTGAAAATGTATGGAAAATGAGGCCTACTCGTTCATTAGAGTGCGCGAGAATAACAGCCAAATTTCAACAAAAGCATCAGTATTCAATTCGGCGCCTTTATTACCTTTTTCATGCGAAAATACAAGACTGCATTGTCACGGGGAGTGGAAAAAGGAGGTTATGCTGTGTATTGACGTACTACTGCCAAGTAACAAAGCTCGAACAAACTCGGATCAGGCCAGAAAGTACCATTCGTTTGTAGTACAGAATGTAAGTGAAAGAACGAACAGAAATGCCGCTTTCATTCAAGGGCAATAACTACATTGAAATGACGGCGATCCACGATGGCCCCTTGAACATTAGAAGCGGTAGGACATACTTCTCAATAGGCTGTATGACAATCACGAGCAGCAATTCATATTCTGCAATGGCTGCCATGTTGCTCTCATGCTTTGTTCAAATGGTTCAAATGGCTCTGAGCACTATGGGACTCAACTACTGTGGTCATAAGTCCCCTAGAACTTAGAACTACTTAAACCTAACTAACCTAAGGACAGCACACAACACCCAGCCATCACGAGGCAGAGAAAATCCCTGACCCCGCCGGGAATCGAACCCGGGAACCCGGGCGTGGGAAGCGAGAACGCTACCGCACGACCACGAGATGCGGGCTCTCATGCTTTGTAAGGAGGTCTTGAGGTAAAGCGTTCCACTCCTCCACCAGCGCGGTTGGTAATACTGGAATACTGGATCGTCGTTGATGCAATTGCACGTACTGAAATTTATTTCCCAAGTCATCCCCCACGTGATCATGGCATTTAAGTCTGGATGACGGTATTCTATGAGGCCGTGCATCGTCAACCATACAAATGAAGTTAGGATCTAAGGCACTACTGAAAATACGCACATAGGAAGGAGAACAGTGCGACAACTGTAGGATCGTTGAGTGTACCATGTACAAAGATTTGGATGTCAGTACGCCCATGCTACTATATGCATTCCCATATCACAACACGTGAACCAATAAAACGATCACGTTAGACAGTGCTGGAAGCACCCTCATATTAACAGGGGTGCGAACACGCATTTACACCCGTGAAAATTAATGCATTACAATGTTAAAAATGTTTTTCTTTGATTTTTCCGTATGTCCTACACTGTTTGTCCATGTTTCTCATCACATTTTATATGATTTGATTCGTAAAATACAAAAGCTAACACCTAACTTTATCATAATAGGAATATACATTTGGCCTCATCGCACTCAGGAGCAGAAGTAAATAATTATTAAGAAGACTTGCCCTGACGATGGGCCCACACGGTCCGATATGTATCTTGTGATTCCATAAAACACGATAAAAAACTGTTTTATTGTTAATACCTCCGGTGTGGGGTTATACCAATATTTTAGTTCAACGTATTACATGTTAAAAGTTTGATTACGCACACTGTAGTTAAACTAATGAGAAAATGACTACAAGTTTGACACAAATTCTTCTTCAGCATCTGATGCACTACTGCCAGTTCCGATAGATTCGCTTCGATGAAACAAGTGCATCAGTAGCGAAGAAATCAGTCAAATTGTAGGGATAAAAATCGTTCAGAAATTTCGAATCCACAATGATACGAGTACCAAAATTCGTTAGGGGCTGGAATTATACCTCCTTGCTGTATATGGAGGAGGGTAGTTCGTACACTACTGTCATTTCACCTTTACCACGTCTAGACGTGAATTATGAGTGGGCCAGATACATGCAGCAAGTAGCAACACGCAGCTAGCCTCTTCTAAGAACGTAAGGTTTCGGAATTTTAGCGTAAAGCACTCTGTGATTCACGTGAGACTCTCTTGCATCGTGTGCTAATGGAGTTTGATAAAAATCGCCTTGACTCTTTCTCTCCTATTCGTTTGATCTTCTCTATATCCATCAAACCAACTTTCATTATGTCATCAGTCTTCTGACAGGTTTAATGCAAGGCAACATCTTTTTGTTATTATATCACATACGACCAAAAGTCCTAAATTATTTTCTCGATATATTCCCCTCTTAGTCTTCCCCAGCAGTTTTTACCCCCTACAGAACAATCGAGAACCATGGAAGTTATGTCTTAATGCATCATTCTTTCCCTTCTTCTTGCCAATGTTGGCCGCGTGTTGTTCTCCCCCCTGGTTATGCGGAGAACCTCCATGTTTGCTGGCGGCAACTGGACAATTTTACAGCTGCTGTATCAAAATGAACTTATCCACTATTAAATTTTGAATCAATATCATAAGCAATGCTGACAGAGGCTTTTCCGCATTAGATGCCAGCCTCGTTCTGCCAACGGCGTGGTCAAATATGAGCGGACAGTGTTTCAGGGCACTGTCATCCACATTGGATGGGACACTGCCTCTAAACGTGTAATAATCAGCAATGATCAACCAGTTGAGGATGCTGAAGGCAATGGAAACTCAGACGTGGAACACACGGTCAAGGATGCTTCAACTCAATGAAGACAAGACAATAATTACCGTTCAAACACAGACTGTGGCTTGTGATTCCAACAGGTTTTATTTAACAATCGTATCACAAAAGCAAACAGCTGTTACCCCAGAATAATACACATTACTGCCCTGTAATTTGAAATATTACTAAACAGACCAAAGTCTATACGGGTGTCAAAGTCCACCTCAAAAAGTAAATAGTTTTAAAACCTGGTTTACATAAATCTTAAGACCTATACACACAACAAATGGTGTACTGAGAAAAACGTCCATAGAAGCAGGACACCTTTTAAGATATAACAGCAGAAACAACTCACAATTTCTCTTTCAGTATAAGACATTAAAAACCCAGTACAATGAAAGGCGTCTTTCAGGCACTACAAAATTTCAGTAACACCTAATGGCACATCAGAGGTACGCGAAAACTACAACTCTGATCGAGCGGGAGTAAAAGGTGAAAGGGACGGTGGAGAAGGATATACGGACGCCTCGGCGTGACCAGGAACAAATAATAAAGTACTCAACTTAAATTTGCCGAAGAACTCGAGTCTAATCGTGGACAAAGTGACCGCTCTATAGAGTACAATTCAAACGGGCCGCCGCTAAGACGTCGTCCCCCAAATTAAACGAACAACACACACCGTTGATTATACCACTGAAACAACAACATAAAACCACAAAGCAACTGGTCAGTACCCAGAGTAACACAATCGTTAAAACATTGGAAAAATTGTAAGGCAAGAATACAATTATTCTTTGCTACCAAATTAAATTTCTTGCAATCACTGACTACGACAGTTCACCCGCTCTTCTCACAGGAACCACGATACAAAAAATTCTCCATGAGAACTCTACAGAGTGTGTAGAAACTAGAACACATGCTCTGTCTTACGATTCTAAATAATAGTTACATACAAGAAGAGAAACAACGTTATAAATATCTTAACTTTACAAAAGAATGCCACTATAGGTGGAGTACACTTAATAGCAAAAGAAAAAAGTGCCAGAAAATGAAACCTGTGATTATTTCGGTGTCCTCCACCACCCACTTAATATACACTCCTCGCCAGTGTCTCAAGTTCGTCCAAAACAGGCAAACCACTGTTCAGTAACTTGTGCACCAGTGGTCAACACGAAACAGGTAACGTAGGCATCCAAACACAGGCAGAACCGTTAACTGCAAACAGCACGAAATTCAACATACATATACACAGCAGGACTTTAGGAACCAGAATATTTCCCACCGTTTGATTCTATTGCGTATCTGGTTGCAGGCTGATACAGTCCGAAGCCACATTCACAGGTTCATGTCGTTTAGACCATCGCCCTCTCACTAGGCGCAGTACACACTCGCCTACCGCACGCACGTCTCCGTCCGCAGCCCAAGTGCCCACGTGACGGGAAGAGTCAGAGCATGCGCAAAGAGCGAATGTCGACAACCAGACTGCACACCGGAACGCCAATCAACCGACCAAAACCAGCCCTCTCCCCACAGCGTCGTGCGCTTAAATAGCCGAAAACCGACCAAAGAGGAAAACCATAGCCACACGATGCGGAGTCGATCGCAAAGATCTCAAATGAATACAGAGAAGCGACTGGCGGCAACGGCGCCACGTATCAGTAACCATTGAATTAAACACACCTAATGTGTATCAACAGCACATGTGGCTTGTAATTGAAAAGTGTCATGAAGATATCTCCATTGGCAAAAGATTTCGGACTAGTCCCCCATCAGGATCTGCAGGAGGAGAGTGCCATGGGAAGCTGACCCCGAGAAAAATATGCTATAACTATCGAAAAGGTAATATTCTACGAATGTGGGCGAAAAATTTCAGAGGTTTGAAAGTTGTTGGGAAGGTAGGAAATCTGAAAAAGGAAATGGTAAGGCTCAGTCTAGATGTAGTGGGGCCAGTAAAGTGAAATGGAAAGAAAAGCGCCGATCACTGTGGCCGAGTGGTTCTAGGCGCTTCAGTCTGGAACCACACGACCGCATGTTCGAACCCTGCCTCGGGCATGGATGTGTGTGACGTCCATAGGTTAGTAAGGTTTAAGTAGCTCTAAGTTCTTGGGGACTGATGACCTCAGATATTAAGTCCGAAAGTGCTCAGACCAATTTGAAGCTTTTCTTTAAAAAAAAAAAAAAAAAAAAAAAAAGAAAAGAAAAGAAAAGGATTACTGGTCAGAAAGATAGAGGGTAATATCAACAGCAGCAGAAAATGGCACAACGTGAGTGGAATTCGTTATAAACAGGAAGATAAAGTAGAGAGTGAGTTACTGTGAACAGTTCAGTAACAGGGCTGTTCTCAGCATGCTTGACAGGAAATCAACACCAGCAACGATAGTTCAGGTACACATGCCAACATCACCAGCAGAAAATTAAGAGATAGAAAAAGTGTATGAGGATACTGAACGGGTAATTCAGTACGCAAAGCCACTAAAAACCTTATAATCATAGGGACTGGTATGCGGGGAATGAATAGAAGAAAGACTTACGGGAGAACATGGACTTCTTAGGTTGAAGACATGAGAAAGATGAATCTGGTTCTACAATATATTTCAGCTAGTAATAGTGAATGCTCTATTCAAGAATCATTAGAGGAGGAGATATACATGGAGAAGACTCGAAAACAGCTGACGATTGTAGTTTGATTACTATTGTCAGAGAGTGATTCCTAAATCAAATGCTGGATTGTAAAGCGTACGCAGGGCCTAATAAGTGCCAGATCAGAGTGTAATAATGATGAAGAGTGGACAGAAGAGAATCATGCAGAAGAATCACGGTGGAAGGAAGTAGTATACTGATGAAGAACGAGATACATTTGAAGTTCGCTAAAGACTTGGATACTCCGATAAGAAGTAACACAGTAGGCAATTCACTTGAAGATGAGTGGATATCTGTAAAAAGAGCAAGTAGATATGTTCTGAAGACAAATACAAATATAGACGTTAGGAGGGTAACTGCAAAGACACCTTGGATAACAGGAGAGATACCTCACTTTGTTGGTCGATGAAAGTGGGAAGTCCAAAAGTTTTCTGGGAGAGAGAGGAAAACAGCAACGTAAATGACTAGGGAATAAGATAAATAGAAAGTGCAAGAGGCCAAGACGACACATCTGTAAGAAAAATTAAAATTAAAAAAAAAAATGATCGATGGAATGGGTGACTCAGCATACGGAAAAGTCTAAATAAACTTTAAATTACACTGCTAAACACAGAGCGCATAGAAGATAGACGGGATGAGTACCTCGAAGGCGTCTATGAGGGAGAGGAATTGCCTGATGACGTGACAGAAGAAGAAACTGGAGTTGATATCAAGAGTCACCTCATGCATCCAAGTTGCTCACAAGAATAATATACAGAAATTTGAGGATATGTTAGAATACGTTCAGTGTGGCTTCAGGAAAGGTAGAGACACCAGGGAGATCGTCCTAACGTTGTACTTGGTAATGGAAGTCACTCAGAAGAAACATCAAGACACCTTTATTAGATTTTTGGATTTGCAAAAAGAGTTTGGTAATGTGAAATAGCGCAAGATGATCGCAATTCTGAGAAAAATATCAATAAGGAAAGGGAAGTAGGGTAATACACAAAATATACAAGAACCAAGAAGGAACTGTATGACTGGAAGACTAAGAAAGAAGCGCTCCCTTTAAAAAGGGTGTATGACACAGATGCAGCCTTTCGCCCATGCTGTTCATTACGTACATCGAAGAAGCAGTGTCGAAATTAAAAGGAATGTTCAAGAGACTGATTAAAATTCTGGGTGAAAAGATGTTAAGCATACGTGCCTCGTTACCCTTAGCGAAGGTGAAGGGAAGATGCAGGAACTGTTGATGGAATGAACAATCTAATGACTACAGAATCCGGAATGAGAATAAACTGAAGAAAGCGAAAGTGATTACAAGTACCAGAATTTGACAATAACGACAAACTTAACGTCAACATTGGTGATCACGAAATAGACGAAGTCTGCTACCAGGGATGCAAATTATTCCGCGACGGACGAAACAAGGATGACATAAAAAGCAGACTAACACAGGCAAAAAGGAGATTCATGGACAAGAGAGGTCTACTGGTGTCAAACATAAACCTTAATTTGAGGACGAAATTTTTGAGAATGTGAAAATGGTTAGCATAAGAAAGGAATTCGTGGCAGGCTGCATCAAACCAAAAATTCGATTTAAAAAAAGTACGCACTTAATAAACACTCTGGTTTAAACTGCTACTTTGGTTTACTAGCGGGCATTCACGTGCCTTTATGAATCTGTTTCCCTCACAATCAACTCGCTGCATCATCGTATCTAGTATCGGGGTACCAATTTACATCCAAAATCCAGCTACAGTTCCTATACTTACATTGTACTATCAGTCTTTCATTATAGGTTACTCCTATTTATCGAATTTCTTACGCGTTATGCTATTTTGGATTCTCGAATGCTACTTCTATTGGCGCAAATACTATGAATGTAATTGTGAATTCATGGTTTTGCGGCTATATGTACTGATGAAATGCTGTTGAGCTTCTAGTGGCTTCTAGTGGTTTAAAATCCACGCGCTTCCGGCCGAGTACTCCTAGGTCATTGTCAAGTGGTGACCGCTTTATGGTTGGTGCTACCGCCCTTATACAGCGGCGGGGTCTTCCACGATGTCACTGGTCCTCATGCCTGCACCGTATTAGTCAATGTTTCGTGCACGCCTATCGCGCCTGCTTCAGCCTTCCGTTGGCCAGGTCCAATGGTGTGCTTCACTGTAGGTCGCCGTTAATTGAAGGTGTTACAAATCTTTAACTCCATCGCTTCTTTTATTACACTATCCCATTAACTGCTAGTCCGTGTAAAATACACTCCTGGAAATTGAAATAAGAACACCGTGAATTCATTTTCCCAGGAAGGGGAAACTTTATTGACACATTCCTGGGGTCAGATACATCACATGATCACACTGACAGAACCACAGGCACATAGACACAGGCAACAGAGCATGTACAATGTCGGCACTAGTACAGTGTATATCCACCTTTCGCAGCAATGCAGGCTGCTATTCTCCCATGGAGACGATCGTAGAGATGCTGGATGTAGTCCTGTGGAACGGCTTGCCATGCCATTTCCACCTGGCGCCTCAGTTGGACCAGCGTTCGTGCTGGACGTGCAGACCGCGTGAGACGACGCTTCATCCAGTCCCAAACATGCTCAATGGGGGATAGATCCGGAGATCTTGCTGGCCAGGGTAGTTGACTTACACCTTCTAGAGCACGTTGGGTGGCACGGGATACATGCGGACGTGCATTGTCCTGTTGGAACAGCAAGTTCCCTTGCCGGTCTAGGAATGGTAGAACGATGGGTTCGATGACGGTTTGGATGTACCGTGCACTATTCAGTATCCCCTCGACGATCACCAGTGGTGTACGGCCAGTGTAGGAGATCGCTCCCCACACCATGATGCCGGGTGTTGGCCCTGTGTGCCTCGGTCGTATGCAGTCCTGATTGTGGCGCTCACCTGCACGGCACCAAACACGCATACGACCATCATTGGCACCAAGGCAGAAGCGACTCTCATCGCTGAAGACGACACGACTCCATTCGTCCCTCCATTCACGCCTGTCGCGACACCACTGGAGGCGGGCTGCACGATGTTGGGGCGCGAGCGGAAGACGGCCTAACGGTGTGCGGGACCGTAGCCCAGCTTCATGGAGACGGTTGCGAATGGTCCTCGCCGACACCCCAGGAGCAACAGTGTCCCTAATTTGCTGGGAAGTGGCGGTGCGGTCCCCTACGGCACTGCGTAGGATCCTACGGTCTTGGCGTGCATCCGTGCGTCGCTGCGGTCCGGTCCCAGGTCGACGGGCACGTGCACTTTCCGCCGACCACTGGCGACAACATCGATGTACTGTGGAGACCTCACGCCCCACGTGTTGAGCAATTTGGCGGTACGTCCACCCGGCCTCCGGCATGCCCACTATACGCCCTCGCTCAAAGTCCGTCAACTGCACATACGGTTCACGTCCACGCTGTCGCGGCATGCTACCAGTGTTAAAGACTGCGATGGAGCTCCGTATGCCACGGCAAACTGGCTGACACTGACGGCGGCGGTGCACAAATGCTGCGCAGCTAGCGCCATTCGACGGCCAACACCGCGGTTCCTGGTGTGTCCGCTGTGCCGTGCTTGTGATCATTGCTTGTACAGCCCTCTCGCAGTGTCCGGAGCAAGTATGGTGGGTCTGACACACCGGTGTCAATGTGTTCTTTTTTCCATTTCCAGGAGTGTAGTTGGTACTACCGCCCTTATACAGCGGCGGGGTCTTCCACGATGTCACTGGTCCTCATGCCTGCACAGTATTAGTCAATGTTTCGTGCGCGCCTATCGTGCCTGCTTCAGCCTTCCGTTGGTCAGGTCCAATGGTGTGCTTCACTGTAGGTCGCCGTTAATTGAAGGTGTTACAAATCTTTATCTCCATCGCTTCTTTTATTACACTATCCCATTAACTCCTAGTCCGTGTAAAATATCTCGTCTGATGCAAGACGATGTCCGTTTTCTATAGCATGCTCTGCTACCACTGAATTTTCATGGTACCGGAGGCGAAAACATCTCTCGTGTTCTGCACAATGCTGCTCAATACTACACAAAGTCGTTCGACATAAAACTGTCCACACCCCGTGTCATTCTGTATAGCCCTGGCGTTCTCAGGCCTACATTGTCTTTCATAGGCCTCATGAGTTGACGGATTTTTGCTGGAGGCCTGAAGGCCGAATAGATTATAAGCCTCGTTAAGAACCAGCTAATAGTTCGTGTCACTGAGTCACAGAACGATAAAAACGCAGGCTTCTTCGTGTCCTCTACATGGACCTACTGCTTACGGCTTGCGAAATCTGGCGGTTGTTGCAGCGATTTTTATTGAATATTTTTTGTAAATAATTCAGTTTCTCTGCAGGTTTGAAGTGTCTGATACAGCTTCACCCGATACACCAAGGTCCTCACAACAAAACGTTGCTGTGACAGGTGGTGATAGATATTAGCGTGCAGTTATTGGTCTCTGTGGGTGGGTTCGCGGTAAATGCTATGGCTGAGGCCCATTTACTTAATGGCGGACGATGAGGTCAAAAAAAGGCAAAGCGCCACTTGTCTCTATCCCCATCGTAAAACTGACGCTGTCATGGATATAGTTGATGTGGTGCAAGAATTCTCCCAGCATTTCTCGTCCATGAGACCAGACAACGAACGTATCGTATACGTAATGATAAAAACAACTATGCTTTGCAAGAACTGTGTTCAGAGCGATTTCCTCAAAGTACACTATAAACAGGCAGGCTACAACTGGAGCTATTGGAGTCGCCATCGCGACACCGTCAGTTTAATTCAAATGTTCTAGATGATATATGGTTCAAATGGCTCTGAGCACTGTGGCACTTAACATCTGAGGTCATCAGTCCGCTAGAACTTAGAAATATTTAAACCTAACTAACCTTAGGACATCATATCCATGCCCGAGGCAGGATTCGAACCTGTGACCGTAGCGGTCGCGCGGTTCCAGACTGTAGCACATAGAGCCGCTCGGCCACTCCGGCGGGCCTAGATGATATAAAAAATTTCATGACGTCAGAGTGTGCTTAAATAAATCTACTACACTGTCGTCAAAGCTCATGTTTTTTAATCCACATAACGTGATTGTAAATGTAAATGTTTTCGATTTTTCTCATATCTTGCTTCCGTTGCCCAGAAAAACGTCAGAGAACTGTTTCTTTAGTGCTTTTACCTTCCGGAAAACAGATCTGATAGTAATCTGAGAGATTCTCAGTTTTCTTTTCCGTTCTTCTGTACATTATTATGACCGAAACTGCGGTTCATGAGCTGTTAAAATGATTGTACCATGTTTATCGCACTTAACTGTCTTTGCTATGCTCTGGTTAGTTTGTTTGCTATCTTTCCGGTAGTATAATTGCATATCCCGAGACTAACAGATTCTACAAATCAAGTCGTTCGGTTGCAATCTTCCTTAATGATTTTTAAAATTCCAAAGGAATTTTACGAACGCTTTTCACCTTATTCGTCCGAAAGTCTTCTAAGACTCTCTTTGATTCTATATCAACTCACATTTCTTCTTCGGTCATGTCGTCGGACAGTTCCTCCACATCGTTGCGGTTTTCATCGTACTATTACCAACTATTACCATCCATCCGCTCTCTCCTCTGTGGCTGACAATCGAATTCTTGTCACACTTCTGATGCCGACCATTTTGTTTTACTTTCTCTGAAAGTTGTTTCCAGTTTCCCGCATTCGAAAACAGTCCTTCCGACTACCATTTCTTTTCGGTGATATTTGTTTTACGGTCATTCGGTTGTGGTCCAAAGCGTATTTGCCACACGGAGTGGCCACACGGTTTGAGGCGCCATGTCACGGATTGCGCGGCCCCTCCTGCTGGAGGTTCGAGTCCTCCCACAGTCAAGTGTGTGTGTGTGTTTGTGTGTGTGTGTGTGTGTTTGTTGTTCTTAGCATAAGTTAGTTTAAGTAGTGTGAAAGTCTAGGGACCGATGATCTCAGCAGTTTGGTCCCTTAGGAATTCACAAAGATTTGGACATTTGAAAGCGTATTTCCGTGCCTAACGTTTCATCTGCCAATCACCAGAGGTTTATAACAACTCATCTCATACATTGATTACAAGCTGAAACAATCTCAGAAAGCCGAACTGTTGGTGCGTATCCTGATAACAGTCGGTTTGAGACGGTATAAGATCAGTGCCTGTGATCATGTAGTCGCACCGACGTCTGTTATGGAGCTTTGCTAAATTTCAGTACTTATTCCGTTCTGTTAAATACGAAACGTGCAGAGAGCATTGGAAGTCAGGAGCAGAAAGCTAGGTATTTACGACTGAGGATGTTCCGGGCTCACTCAATTTTTTTATTGTATAGTTTATTTGTCCTTATCTTTTATTTCTTTTCGTTTTTTTTTTCGTTGCTTGTGTACAGTGGCGCTACACTACTTAAGTGGTACACCAGAGTGTGGCTCAGTTTTTACGTTGACTGTAAATTCGGCAGAAGTATGTTATTCAGCTGTATTATAAGCGATGCTATAAATACAAATGGTAATTGATTCCGCTCGTATTTGCGCTCTGGAGAAACTAGTCTGTTTGCGTAATTGCAACACAAGGCATATTCATAGCAGTCCTCGCGTGTTTTGAATTTCGTGACCAACACTCCAGTATGAATCGAGGCCAAGCTGTTGAGACAACTCTCTTCGTATTTGCTTTCAGGTTTCATTGTGTATGATAAAAGCTGTCAAAATATATTGGTGTCCACGGTTTTGGAAAGCAAAGCTGTTTCAGACTTTGGTTAGCGTCAATTTTAGGAATTATATGACCATCTATATTGGGGAAATTGAGGAGAAGGCCTTGTTAGCCTCGTAAAGTTTATTTCCTTCTGAAGTTGCACAGCTGCTGTAGAGTCTGAAACAGATTTTGTGTCATTACGGTGCATTATACTGGTGGCTCAATACCCATTTCATTATGCAGTTTAAACCAAAAACTTCAGCTTGTCCCTGAATGAGTGTTATACGGCATTTATTACTAAGGAATTCGGTATAATTTTTAACGCACAGATAGCCGTCGCCGGTGTGAATTCAGGGGGTACGTTTTATTAAGTTAGCTCACTTGTTATCAGTAGCGTTCAAACTAGAGTCCTCCAGCAATTATACTGGAAATTTCTTAATGAGATTCAGTTTCACAAATTTCAGGTTTTAAATAGTTTGCAGTCGTTTACGTCAGGCAGAGCTAAGTAAATTCAAATATTTTAACACGGACGTGACTTTTCTACCGTTCCACGGTTTATGACTTTAAAGTGTTACAGAATTCTGTTTAAAAATGTAATTTCTTCTGTTTATATCTGAGATCTAATCGTAGTCTTTAGTCCGTTGAGTGAATTGCTCGTAACGGCCTTTCTGCCCGTATCTATGGGTCCTGTTGGGCGGCTGGTTCTTCCGGGTTATGATCGTCTGAGGTGGCACCTATTTAAAGATTCATGTTCTGCGTTTGGTACTTATCATGGTATAAGTGTATATTTTTTATTATTTTTGTAATTATATATTTTATGATTTTGATTGGGGTGGCTTTAAATATTGTGGGCTAGCATGAGACTTTTAATTAACTTATACCGCGATAACACTCGTACGGACATCGGCTGTCCCGAGGTACGCACGATATAATATTTTTTAAACACAGCGCGCGACTCACCGCCTTCTAATAAATAGTTTGCGTGAGCACTGCTATTTAGAAAAGAAAATGTGCGTATTCTTACGCAAACTGTAATGATTAATATGCGTCTCAGGGGCTTCTGGTTATTCATGTACCAAATTACACGAAGAAGAACTGAGATATTGCGGAATGTAATGCTTTTCAATATTTTTGTTCATTTATTTGCAAAACGAAACTGGAGAGAATCTCGTCTGCCGTTAGGCGGCCAACATGAAACATAGTAAACTCACTCAGTATTCTAAATATTAACAAACCAAATCTATTTTGACTCTTTTTAACTTTGAAATTAATTAAAGATCAAAACTGAGAAGTCTCTCGCATTTTCATTTTATATTATGACAGAATATTTTAATTAAATAATACAGTCAGCGTAATGGCCGACTAAATCCTGCTAGAGGAGATGAACTCCCTGCACTACGAAGTTTTGTAAAAATTTTGTTAATTATAATTAATGGTTGCAATCATGAGAGGTGACAATACACATTTTCTAATGACAATTCCTAATATATTTTTCAAAATACAGATAAACGTACGTTAATTATCAGACAGCTCTACAATGGCGGCCTACCGCTAGAGAAAACAAAACAGGAGAGCTAGTTCTATCAAAGTATTGTCTCTGATCTTCATGGCCCATGTCACACAGAGATTATATAAAAAAAACTGTGTTTTACTAATTACATCGTGTTTTGATAATAATAACTTACGTTCTTTACTATTTGTTATACGTCGCGCCCACGTACAGAGTCTTGAAATAATTTATAATCCACACTTCTCATAACAAAAACTTCCTTTCCATTTCTCCAAATGTCCATTTATGTGACGTACCGTTACATACTGTATTCCTTTTGAAAACGTTTTCAGTCAAGGTGCAAATAATTTGATTACAAGTAATGTGGAGGATAATTATTTAAGGAAAGGTTTCTTGAAATTTGTTATTCAATTGTGAATAGTGTTTAAAAAATTACTTCGTTTTACTTGTTGCGTGCTGGTCCTCCGACCCAACAGCTAGTTTTGCTGACGTCAAGGTGGCGTAATTTAACAGTCATCGTTAACGCGTCATCAGTGTACAGGCTGCAGACCAAATTACCGAATATGCAAACCAGAGGCAATGTCGTGGTGTACCAAATGACACCACATACCATCGCTGGGCTCGAATGACAATAAATCAGTGTTATCTGCAACGTTCGTTCTCTGTAGAGGCCCTGCAGACGGATACGTCGGTAGTAAAATAGTATGCAGAACAGGGATTCTTCTGAAAAGACGACATGGTGCTGCTCCTGTGTCCCATGATGTTGTTGGGCGCGCTTCTCTTTCTGCATAGTCAAGGGTGGCTATCACAATGGTTGTCGTGCTAACAGTTAAGCTCCCTCCAAAGTAAGTTTGTCCCCTTGAGGGCATGGTCCTGCGACGGTATTAGTTCAGCAGGCATCCTGTCGGCGACTCGTACACACAATCGTGAAACATCGTAGTTGTTCGTACAACTTCGTCATCTTAAACATGGCTAATTTGTTTATTAAAACGCTTGCTTTCTGACCCGCGATATTGTTGTGAGAAAGTGATTATGACCCGTAGGCTTCTCCTAATATTTGTGATAGAAATAAATGACTTTCATCAGTAAATACACTTTTGCCCATTAAAATTGCTACACTACGAAGATGACGTGCTACAGACGCGAAATTTCACCGACTGGAAGACAATGCTGTGATATGCAAATGATTAGCTTTTCAGAGCATTCACACAAGGTTGGCGGCGGTGGCGACACCTATAACGTGCTGACATGAGGAAAGTTTCCAAGCGATTTCTCATACTTAAACAGCAGTTGACCGGCGTTGCGTGGTGAAACGTTGTTGGGATGCCTCGTGTAAGGAGGAGAAATGCGTACCATCATGTTCCCGACTTTGATAAAGGTCGGATTGTGGCCTATCGCGAATGCGGTTTATCGTATCGCGAAATTGCTGCTCACGTTGGTCGAGATCCAATGACTGTTAGCAGAAGATGGAATCGACGGTTTAGGATGGTAATACGGAACCCCGTACTGGATCCCAACGGCCTCGTATCACTAGCAGTCGAGATGGCAGGCATCTTGTCCGCAGAATGTAACGGATAGTGCAGCCACGTCTCGATCCCTGAGTCAACAGATGGGGACGTTTGCAAGACAACAACCATCTGCACGAACAGTTCGACGACGTTTGCAGCAGCATGGACCATCACCTTGGAGACCATGGCTGCGGTTACCCTTGACGCTGCATCACAGACAGGAGCGCCTGCGATGGTGTACTCAACGACGAACCTGGGTGCGCGAATGACAAAACCGTCATTTTTTCGGATGAATCCAGGTTCTGTTTACAGCATCATGATGGTCGCATCCGTGTTTGGCGACATCGGTTTGAACGCACATTGGAAGCCTCATCGCCATAGTGGCGTATCACCTGGCGTGATGATATGGGGTGCCATTGGTTACACGTCTCGGTCACCCCTTGTTCGCATTGACGGCACTTTGAACAGTGGACGTTACATTTCAGATGTGTTACGACCCGTGGCTCTGCCCTTCATTCCATCCCTGCGAAACCCTACATTTCAGCTGGATAATGCACGACCCCATGTCGCTGGTCCTGTACGGGCCTTTCTGAATACAGAAAATGTTCAACTGCTGCCCTAGACAGCTCATTCTCTAGATCTCTCACCAATTCAAAACGTCTGGTCAATGGTGGCCGAGCAACTGACTTGACTCATTACGCCAGTCACTACTTTTGATGTACTGTGGTATCGTGTTGAAGCTGCATGGGCTGCTGTACCTGTACACGTCATCCAAGCTCTGTTTGACTCAATGCCCAGGCGTATCAAGGCCGTTATTACGGCCAGAGGTGGTTGTTCTGGGTACTGATTTCTCAGGGTCTATGCACCCAAACTGCGTGAAAATGTAATCACATGTTAGTTCTAGTTTAATACATTTGTCCAATAAATACCCATTTATCATATGCATTTCTTCTTAGTGTAGCAATTTTAACGGCCAGTTGTATATTTATTAAACCAAATCAACTGTATCGCTCCAAAATCACTGTAACTACACTACGTATCGAGCTGTGATGAACTGTCATTCTCACAGCTGGCCACAATGCCTCACCCTGTCTCCTACGCGGCGACACCAAATGGTCTAGCGGCTACTCTAGCCAGCGTGGGAACTATGGTCTTACTCCCTACTATGCGTTCTGCAAAACTGCCTGATATTATTGAATGCTATTGATACCGCAGACGCGATATGAAATGTAAATCTCGAAAATGTGCAACTAAAATATGATTTTGAAAAAGGGGGTATCTTACAAGTAGCATGGCTGGGTCGTTTGTGAAGCAAGCCCGCGCTTTGGTCAAATAATTCTGTCAGCAACTTGTGTGATATACTATCTCTTCAATGCTGGCCAGCTTTCGTTAATTTATTGGTGGTTTTGGTCTCATATTACAACAGTTTTTAACGCTTTCATTGCTTGACAAGCTGGGTTATTTGAATGGCGTTTCTCATTTTATTGGAGTACCGTTTAACGCCTTCAGTGCTTTTTAAACCAGTTTTATGAATTGGTGGAGTATGTTTTATTACAGCAGTTCTTAATTCTGCTTACATGTGTGTGTTACCGGGTGGATTACCCATTTTTACTGCCTTATTTATCGAATGTAGGGCCAAACGCTATAAGGAACGTCATTTCAAGCTTTTGTTCTTCCTGTGGCATTCATGGAATCATTTGGTAAACTACTAATACATTTGTGGAAATACTATCTATGTTGATTAAACAGCTAACCAATTGACTCTAGTAGACCCGCATTACTTTTTATTAGCTGTTTTCCGAACTCTCCGCCTGTGTGGTAATTATCTTGTGATTTGTTTATTTGCCGTTTCTGCCCACCGGGCTAAGTTGGTTCCATCTATATGTTTGAACGGTTAATGCTGCTTTTCGCTCTGCTATTATCTCTCAAATTAAACGTTTTCCTTGCACTGGAGTTTTATATATCAGTTATATATAGTTTAACCCTTTATAGGACAAAACATCCTTCTTAAAAGATTACTCGTCATACCCGGATACGTAAAAAATAAATAAATTTAGAAAAATCTTGTGGTACTAATCACTATAAATTCGTTCGCTCGGCAAAACATCGACAATAATCCATTTTGTGAAAGTACTACTTTCGTGATCGATAGTTTAACACTTCGTGAAAATGTTGCGTTTTCTATTCAAACAGCAGTAAACAGAAGAAAGAAAAGCTTTATTTGATGCTGTTTTTGTTATTTTGTATACATACATAAAAACACAAAATACAAGTATACACATTAGATCATAAATCATGAACCAGATTAATTGTGTTGCTTAGTTCTGCTGGAGGTAGGTTCCCAAGTACTGTCTGCATAAGCCTGCATTGCAAATAGTGCATACTAACTTACTGTGTTTAGGTTTGCTTCGTGTGCTGTAAAATGCACCCTTGCTTGGTATAACTGCAGTAGGCATATGCTCATTCACATTTTTGAGCTGCATTCCCTAGAATCCTGCAGTTCTTTCCTGAAATTTTAACCTACTAATTACTAATTTTGGGCTGGTGTTGGTCCCATTTTCAATTTTGAGCAGAATTTTCCAATTAGCACTCTGGTAAGATTAGTTCTAAAATTTAGATGGGACGGAGCTTTAGTATTCCCAGGAAGAAAGCTAGTCTCCTTACAAAGGATATGTGCATTTACTGTCACTGCATCAAAGAATTAAAGGAAAATTTTCATCCTGCCTCGCCTCGAGGTGAATGCGAATTCACAGGCACCCTAGGACCTAATGGTAGTAAGAATTTTTGAGTGTTATGTTGACGTCGATTCATTCTCTGTTGACAAAACATCAGCTGCTATGGAGTAACTACAGGCATATCAGAAATTTCAGAAATTCATTCTGAACTAGAAATACGTTCTAAAAGTCTTTATAGTTTGACTGAAATATATCAAACTACAGTTGTGTTTATAGGTCACTGGCGCTCCTGTAAAATCCAACTACATCATCCTGTACATCTGTGTCTCCTCCACACTCAGAATTGGAGCTGATGTCGTCAAACATACGTCTCAAGAGCTGTCTCAGAAGGACTCAAGTCTGATTTTCCACAAGGCATTGTGACACTTCTCTTGCCAAGAGCCCTTCCTGCCACAAAGCTACATTGCGGACGCGATCGAGCCGCGTCATTGACCGTCTAGGCATGACTGAACTACAGACAACAGGAGTCTTGTACCTTCTTCCTGGTGGAATAAGAGGAACTTACCGATCTCTGAACAGACAAAGGCACTGTGTCTGTGATACAGTATCCACAGTCAACGTCTATCTACAGGAGTTCTGGGAACTGGAGTGATGGAAACCTTTTTTTTAAATATGTGTATATTACAGTATAGTACCAATATAAATTGAGCTAATTTTGTAAATGTAAAGACTTACTAACAAATCTGGACGCATTCCATATTCTGAAAACGTCTCCTTTGGCTTTTCGTGCGCTATGCGGCTTACTGCTCACAAAGAGTTGATCTTGCGACAATAACGTTGTATTCAGCTTGTGTGAAGCTGCCTATAAAATCTGAGTGAAGTACCATATTTTAGGAAATTATTGAGAAAAGTGCCGAGTGTATGCTGAAGTACTACAATAACATAATACCACTTTTGCAGGTGTGTTCGTTTACAATTTTGAAATGTTATGGAAAGTCATTGGAAACTGATGATGTGTAGTTTATTTGAACACACGACGAAAACAGATTCTTTTCACAGCAGTTAGCACTAGATTCAGCGAAACTAGTGGTCAATTACTGTCACCGTATCTGTATTATGCTATAAAATCGTAATAAGTCGACTGAATTTTCTAGATGCATGAGCTTAACCTAGTGCTTTGGGCAGCCATTTCATTACAAAATTTTCGTGTTCACAAGCCCCATAACCTGCCTGCCATTGAAGGCGTAAGTTTAAGCTTAAGTTTATAAATGTGTAAGTTTAACATGATGCTTCGGTCAGCCATTTCATCACAAATTCTCTGTGTATACAAGCCTGATAACCTGTCTCTCCATGGTGATGTAAGTTTAAGACCCTTCCAAATAATTACTGAATTAATTTTTGTATATTCGCCAAATTTCATGTAAATCCTGAAGCACTTTCACCAATCGTAAAGCTCGTTTCGAACGGCTGCCGGCCGTTAATTTTACTGCCATGTATCTGTCTTCAATGCTATTAAACATCTTTGCAATTATATTCTGTTCACTTAAGATTGATCAGTGTTGCCGTTCACTAGTCTTTAGCGACGAGACAACTTGTTCCTTAAGGATATGGGAACATAACATTGTATTACTTGAAATGGCTTCGCCGTTGTAGATATTTATCATGGGATGTTAAGCTGTATGTACACTTGCTAAGTGTAGTCATTTGATTGATCAGTTGAGGATTCTGACCAAGAGTTTTTAATAATTTTTGTAGCAACTGCTTAATGCTTTATAATACTGGTGCGTCGCTAAGGTGTAAATTTGTCATTGGGCCTTAACCTATTCGTGCAGTTGCCAGTTATAGTCATCTGATGGGTTAATTGACCTCGATATGTAAATGTCTGATAACGAGCAACGCCGTAGGCCAATTAATATTTTAGCTGCAACTACATGGTGCTTTGAACTATTTTGAGAATTTTATTTCCAACCGCCAACGTGAGGCAATCATCGTTGTTGTTTTTTTTTTTTAATTATCGTCTTAGTCGCATGCATTTCAAGGATAGTATTCAGTTGTATATTTTCTCACTGTAAACAGTTTACTGTTTCTGATAGTAAATTACTGTATAAGTATCCTTTAATAGCTGGGACATGCGAATAATTCGCAATCTCTCGTAATCGGTCACCGATAGGTTATATAGTGGTGCATAAATAAGTAAATGTAGATGTTTATTAATAAAATGTCTTATATTTTGAACGGTAGAGACAACTATTAGTCTCACTGTAAGCAAATCGATAATATTATGTACAATATGGTTAATTCTAAAACATTAGATTAATTTTATTTTTTAAAACTTCTTAATGTGATGAAGATTTAAGATTTAAAAATAAATATGCAAGTTAATGGTATTTAGGGATTAGGAGAAAAGTAACGTAAAGTTGCGAACACAGTAAAGTAATGAGGAATTAAAAATAAAACAAATCAAGATATAAAAGTAAACGGTACTTACCTATGACGATGAACGTTGATGCAATTCAGCCTATTTCCACAGTTCACATCGCTTGCTTAAAGAAAGCAAACAACTGCAACTGCAGTTGTGCGTAATAGTACTCTTAGACTGTCAATAGATGGCACCTTCAACATTGCTTTCATAATAATAATTTCAAGATAAAGTATTTTTAACGAAAAGAATAACCTTCAACTTTTTGGGCATTTTCCATCATTAGTGGAGTATAAAATCTTGAAAATGATATCCCAGTGATTAATTTTGATTAAGTATTACGGGAGATATGGCCTACCGACGAAAAAACACGATAGAGAAATAATACATAATATATACAATTTTGTGGTCCCATTACCTTACCAGCACGGGGATGAAACTCATACACAGGCTTCTCGTAACGATCCCTTCATTTTCTGCCATGACATTTGGAGCGCTGCAAGTTTACCAACCGATTATGTCGTTCTGTCATTGACTGTTTTTTGTTTTCCAAGTTTGTTTTCGTTTCACAGTTAAGATAAGTTGGTATTATCACAGTTTGCTTCTGATTGCGACTTCTAGTGTGCGTTGCCCTCTGCTGGATTATAAGTGTATGGCTCGTATTCTACGTTATTTTTGTTTGCACTCTTCTCTGTATTTTCTATCGTTAAATGGCGAACTACATGTTAGCAGATTTTGACACTAGTGGCATTCAACTCTGTTACACTTTGCCACGGAGTGAGTATGTAACTATGCTTCGAATGGAATTATTTCTTGCCACTGGATGCAATGCATGTCACTGTCTTGCGATGTTTGGATGAAGATGTAGGTAACTGTGCCCTGTGCCTTGTAGTGTTGGTAACTAGAGCAGTCTTCCTTCCAAGTGATAAAAATGCCACACTAGTTAGGCAAATATATTTGCACTTATTAACAGGTACTAAACAACAGTAGATTTTAGCAGAAATCAGGAAGTATTTTGGTTGCCTCCATTAAACACGAGAATACGAAAACCGGATGGCAACAAAAGTAACCACACACGGATTTTTAAGCAGTGACCAATAATCGTAAGTGTACGGAAAACCATGTGATGAAACCATTCCGTATTTCATATGAAACAAAAATTAAAAAATATTTACACTACCTAATATTACGAACTAGAGCAAAAATTAAGCAGAATACGATCATCATATTTAAGTTGCAATTTAAAAAGTGCAATGCCCACAAGACTGTGATAATGAGGAACACAGTTTCCGCTTGATATTAGCCACAAGGTCGAAATTGCGATAGTGGGTTTTACAAATAAATAAACTTTACCACCAGACTACCATATCCACCCTTAAAGTGCAAATGAAAATGTTATCGCAACACCTCTTGGATGTCGTGGTCAGTTTTCGTGTCGTAACACGGGTCTTGGACTTCTGATATTTTTTTGTTCTGTTCTTACCTCTCCAAAATAGTGGTGGGCCAAACGGTTATTTTGAAGTATCGGTTTCGCGGTTACGATTATTTTTTTATACCAGGTCCTTTAACCTGTCATTTACGTCAGTTATTTACACTACCGATATCACCAGACGGGGGTACAGTCAAATTAATAAGTAGGTTGAATCGATCCATTTAGTTTATCAACGTAATGTAAACTGCCGGTATTGCGAAATGGCAGGAATATCGGCAGAATCGTGTCTTAACCTTAGCTAAGTAACTGTCCACTATATTTCGGTTGCTGTTTGAAGGGTTATCGGTGTTTTATATTATATCTACATACATTATCGGTCGCTATTAAAAACTGATTCTCGAAGCTGCTACAGAAATTATGCGAATTATTGGCACAGAACTATAAACCCGAAATATTAATGATGTGCTTTTTCAAGTATTAAGAAACATGAAAGCTTCTGAACTCTGTAGGCAAAATTCGAAGCTTTATTTCTTGCGTTATTAACTTACAAGGCGAGGCCGCCAATTGTGAAATTCAGATTCGATTCATACCGCGCATAATAAAAGCTCATGGCCAGAGGTGTAATGCGGCAAAGCACCAATATGCACTTCTCTGCCGTTGTCGAGAAATTCGACAGATAAAAGAAACCGTTGCGGTGAAATACTCTCTACGATTAATGATTTTCTACAGCGTCATAGCGCTGCGGTAAGCGCTGGGATTCGTAATCGGAAGGTCGCCGGATCGAAACTCGCGCTATGCAATTTTTTTTTATTATTAGTTTTTGCAATTCAAATATATATATATACACTCCTGGAAATGGAAAAAGAACACATTGACACCGGTGTGTCAGACCCACCATACTTGCTCCGGACACTGCGAGAGGGCTGTACAAGCAATGATCACACGCACGGCACAGCGGACACACCAGGAAGCGCGGTGTTGGCCGTCGAATGGCGCTAGCTGCGCAGCATTTGTGCACCGCCGCCGTCAGTGTCAGCCAGTTTGCCGTGGCATACGGAGCTCCATCGCAGTCTTTAGCACGCCGCGACAGCGTGGACGTGAACCGTATGTGCAGTTGACCGACTTTGAGCGAGGGCGTATAGTGGGCATGCGGGAGGCCGGGTGGACGTACCGCCGAATTGCTCAACACGTGGGGCGTGAGGTCTCCACAGTACACCGATGTTGTCGCCAGTGGTCGGCGGAAGGTGCACGTGCCCGTCGACCTGGGACCGGACCGCAAGCGACGCACGGATGCACGCCAAGACCGTAGGATCCTACGCAGTGCCATAGGGGACCGCACCGCCACTTCCCAGCAAATTAGGGGCACTGTTGCTCCTGGGGTATCGGCGAGGACCATTCGCAACCGTCTCCATGAAGCTGGGCTACGGTCCCGCACACCGTTAGGCCGTCTTCCGCTCACGCCCCAACATCGTGCAGCCCGCCTCCAGTGGTGTCGCGACAGGCGTGAATGGAGGGACGAATGGAGACGTGTCGTCTTCAGCGATGAGAGTCGCTTCTGCCTTGGTGCCAATGATGGTCGTATGCGTGTTTGGCGCCGTGCAGGTGAGCGCCACAATCAGGACTGCATACGACCGAGGCACACAGGGCCAACACCCGACATCATGGTGTGGGGAGCGATCTCCTACACTGGCCGTACACCACTGGTGATCGTCGAGGGGACATTGAATAGTGCACGGTACATCCAAACCGTCATCGAACCCATCGTTCTACCATTCCTAGACCGGCAAGGGAACTTGCTGTTCCAACAGGACAATGCACGTCCGCATGTATCCCGTGCCACCCAACGTGCTCTAGAAGGTGTAAGTCAACTACCCTGGCCAGCAAGATCTCCGGATCTGTCCCCCATTGAGCATGTTTGGGACTGGATGAAGCGTCGTCTCACGCGGTCTGCACGTCCAGCACGAACGCTGGTCCAACTGAGGTGCCAGGTGGAAATGGCATGACAAGCCGTTCCACAGGACTACATCCAGCATCTCTACGATCGTCTCCATGGGAGAATAGCAGCCTGCATTGCTGCGAAAGGTGGATGTACACTGTACTAGTGCCGACATTGTGCATGCTCTGTTGCCTGTGTCTATGTGCCTGTGGTTCTGTCAGTGTGACCATGTGATGTATCTGACCCCAGGAATGTGTCAATAAAGTTTCCCCTTCCTGGGACAATGAATTCACGGTGTTCTTATTTCAATTTCCAGGTGTATATATATATATATATATATATATATATATATATATATATATATATATATATTAATGAATTGCTTATGCATGTTGGTGAAGGCGGATCGCTCTCCAATTGTACCGCCTCCATTTTTCCGTTTGTTTTACAGGGTGTACCAAAGCTGTCCCGTCCGCACTGATTTTCGACGATGTTATAAGTTGCGCTAGGGACCGCATGTACCTTCTTTCGAAGTTAGCAGGCAACTACGCTGTTATGGGGCGGCTCGTTTCGGCCCATTCAACATCTGTCCTTCAAGTGTAACGAGCGAGTAACGGAGTTTGTATTTCATACCTGCCACAGAAATTTTGTGTTCGTGGGGTATCTATTCTAATTCGAACGTTTGACTTACGCTATACGTATTCGTTTCTACGTCTTCCGTTAACTATACGTGGTAAACATTATGAAGACAGTTAATAACATTTGTGAAATACAACTTTGTTTGCGGAAAACATAATGATGTTCGAAGTCCGCAGAAAATTAGAAATCGTAGAGAGTATTTCACCGCAACGGTTTCTTTTAACTGTCGATTTTCTCGACAACGGCTGAGAAGTGCATCTTGGTGCTTTGCCACATTACACCTCTGGCCATGAGCTTTTATTATGCGCAGTATGAATCGAATCTGAATTTCACAATTGGTGGCCTCCCCTTGTTAGTGCAATAACTTTAGGGCCATGAAAAACAACACAAGATTAAACATAACATGATACATTCGTTTGAGTGAACGTTATTGCACTGATAGATATTCCATCTAAGAAAATTGAGAGAATGGTAACAAAGTTTTCTGTGACATTTGTAAAACTGCTCGATTTCTCCGAAGCTTCTTCAGCTACAAACAGGGTCTTAATTTTCTATTATGAGGATGACTAATTACAGTTCGCTAAGTCTTCACAGTGTTGTGAATCTGTTAAGTTTGTATTTCTTATAAAACATATTCAAAATTGACTATAAGGTAAAATATATTTTCTCCTAACCCCACAGATCTCTAACGCCATAAATAGTCCTGAAATTTGTTCTTGTGAATTTTAGTAGATTTGACAACACTTGTAACAATAAAAATGTGGGGTACATGTAATAGGTAACTGATGCATGGCTAGTTTACCAAAGTGATGAACAGTTTTATTGTACTGCAAATAGTGTGTTTTCCCTTTTTTTCATGGAGCGCTACTCTCTAAGCTTTTTAGTGTTACCTGTTGCATGTGTCCATATTTTTCGTTTTAAATTATACAGGTATTGACAAAGCTACTAGTAATTCAGAAGCATGGATTTTCAGGACTGTCAGTAAGAGGTATGTGGAAAAGAGAAAATATTTTATAGATTTAATTCCGTTTTATGAACGTGGTATATTAACAAGTTTCTTTAATAATTATTTTCTGCTTTTAGTCATGTATGTGTGACATTATTCCATCGATTTCAAACTTTTTGATGACTGTATTGCAGACACATTTGATAGATTTCTGGTTTACTTCAGTTTCTCTTCATCTGCGTAAACCAACATATTGCTTCCTACTACGTACATATCGAATCGTTCTTAACGCTAAATATTCGCGACTGGAAAGAGGAAAGGGAGAAATAGCAGTGATGCACAGACTACGTTCCGCCACGCAACAGACAAGAAGGTGAATTAATATTTCATTGTAATCCGCATGTAACCTATATTGAAGTTTTCAAGTGTCTAGTTTATCAGGAAGTAAGTTTAAAATCAATGTGGAATGCAATCGTCCTTACCGCTAAACATTCGCGACTGGAACGAGAAAAGGGGGAAATACCAGTGATGCACAGACTACCTTCCACCACGCACCAGAGAAGAAGGTGAATTAATATGTCATTGTGGTCCGAATGTAACTGATTTTGAAATTTTCAAGTGTCTGTCTTATCAGGAAGTAAGTTTAAAGTCAATGTGTAATGAACATCATAAATACTGAAAAACGAAGTACCCTCCTCCACACGCCAAACAGGAAAGGAAGTCATTCCCTTCTGAGCCACGTCGCAAGTTTAAAAGTCTCCGCCTCACAGGGAAATGAGTTTAAAGTCAGTTTGTATCAAACATCAGACGTCCTTACCTCATCTGCAAGTTAGTTTAAAATCAATATGTATCGAATATCAGACGGGCAGAAACAAAAGTATCCTTCGCCACAGACCAGAGAAGAGAGCCAATAACATTGAATTTCCATCCTCTTATGAGCTATGTTAGAGGTTTCAGATCTGTAGCTCATCGGGAAGTTAATTAGAAACCAACTCTTTGATACTTCGGTCGGTCGGCAGTTATTTCCGTAAAGTATGAAAATGTTTGTTCAAGTCCTGTGTCTGTCCTCTCTGGAAATATCATGTCTGCTAAGATATACTGGAGTCTGGGACACGGTTGTCTACTTTCAGTTACCTGTAATGGTAGCCCGTAACTCTCACAGAAAAAGAACTGTGAGTGAAGAAGTAACTGCCACAGTAGATTAGCGTCCAGTATAAAACTCTGAGCCGGTTATTTCCATAGACGGTCGGCTGTCTGACAGTTATTACCGTAGAGTATTACTTAATAGTGTAAACTCGTGTGTGTGTGTGTGTGTGTGTGTGTGTGTGTGTGCGTGTGTGTGTTTGTGTTTTTCTCAGGGCCGCTACTGTCAAAGTTTCTTAGTGTTATCTGTTGCATGTGCCCCATAGCTTTCGTTTTAAATTTTACAGGTATTGTCACAGCTATTAACAATTCAAAAGCATTGATTTTCAGGAGTGTCAGTAAGAGGTATGTGGAGAAGAGAAATTGTTTTATAGTTCTAATTCCGTTTTACGAACGTGGTATATTAACAAGTCTTTTATTTAAATAATTATTTTCTGCTTTTAGTCTTGTGTGCGTGAAATTATTCAATCGATTTCAAACTTTTTAATGACTTTATAGCAGACACATTCGGTAGATTTCTGGTTTCTTTCAGTTTCTCTTCATCTGAGTCAACCAAAATACTGCTTACTACTACACTACTACGTACATATCGTATTGCGAGAAGACCATGAAGGTAAAAATTACAGAGCTTCGAGATCACGCGGAGGTTTACCAGCAATCGTTCTTAACGCTAAACATTCGCGACTGAAACGAGAAAAGGGAAAAATAGCAGTGATGCACAGACTACCTTCCGCCACGCACCAGACAAGAAAATGAATTAATATTTCATTCTAATCCGCATGTAGCCTGTACTGAAGTTTTCAAGTGTCTAGCATATAACGAAGTAAGTTTAAAATCAATGTGTAATGAACATCACGAATACTGAAAAACAAAGTAGCCTCCTCCACCAGCCAGACAGGAAAGCGAGTTAATATCGCACTGTTATCCGCTTCTGAGGCGCGTCGAAAGTTTCAAGTCTCCACCTCGTCGGGAAACTACTTTAAAGTCAGTTTGTATCAAACATTAGACGTCTTTACCTTATCTGAAAGTTAGTTTAAAATCAATTTGTATCGAACATGAGAGGGGAAGAAAAACAAAGTACTCTCCACCACAGACCAGAGAAGAGAGCGAATAATATTGAATTGCCATCGTCTTCTGAGCTATGTTGGAAGTTTCAGCTCTATAGCTCATCGGGAAGTTAAATATAAATAAACTCTTTGATACCTCTGACGGTCTGCAGTTATTTCCGTAAAGTATTAAAATAATTGTTCAAGTCCTGTGTCTGTCTTCTCTGGAAATATCATGTCTGCTAAGATATACTGGAGTCTGGGACACGGTTGTCTACTTTCAGTTACCTGTAATGGTAGCCCGTAACTCTCAGGGAAAAAGAGCTGTGAGTGAAGAAGTAACTGCCACAGTAAAATAGCATCCAGTATAAAACTCTGCTGACGGTTATATCCATCGACGGTGCGCTGTCTGAGAGTTATAATCATAGAGTATAACTTAACACTCAACTAGTCGCACGAGTTTCTTATGGTCACTCTACGTTGTTAAATAGCACGAAACCTACTTCTACATCTACATCTACATAGATACTCCGCAATCCACCATACGGTGCGTGGCGGAGGGTACCTCGTACCACAACTAGCATCTTATCTCCCTGTTCCTTTCCCAAACAGAACGAGGGAAAATGACTGCCTATATGCCTCTGTGAGAGCCCTAATCTCTCTTATCTTTGTGGTCTTTCCGCAAAATGTAAGTTGGCGGCAGTGAAATTGTACTGTTGTCAGCCTCAAATGCTGGTTCTCTAAATTTCCTCAGTAGCGATTCACGAAAAGAACGCCTCCTTTTCATCTAGAGACTCCCACCCGGGTTCCTGAAGCACTTCCATAACACTCGCGTGATGATCAAACCTACCAGTAACAAATCTAGCAGCCCGTCTCTGAATTGATTCTATGTCCCCCTCAACCCGACCTGATAGGGATCCCAAACGCTCGAGCAGTACTCCAGAATAGGTCGTATTAGTGTTTTATAAGCGGTCTCGTTTATAAATGAACCACATCTTCCGCAAATTCTACCAATGAACCGAAGACGACCGTCCGCTTTCCCCACAACTGCCATTACATGCTTGTCCCACTTCATATCGCTCTGCAATGTTACGCCCAAATATTTAATCGACGTGACTTTGTCAAGCGCTACACTCCTAATGGAGTAGTCAAACATTACAGGATTCTTTTTCCTATTCAGCAGCATTAATTTACATTTATCTATATGTAGAGTTAGTTGCCTCTCTTTACACCCATCAAAAATCCTGTCCAAGGCATCTTGTATCCTCCTACAGTCACTCAACGACGACACCTTCCCGTACACCACACAATCATCAGCAAACAGCCGCACATTGGTATCCTCCCTATCAAAAAGATCATTTATGTAGATAGAAAACAACAGCGGACCACACTTCCCTGGGGCACTCCAGGTGACGCTGTACTGAAGTGCATACTTCGATGAACAGATAGCGTGCCGTCTAACAGTTATTCCCAGGAGCTGTAGAATACCTTACACATGTACATTCTCTGTGGTCTGTTCGTTTATCTAGTTCACCGGTTCTCAGATGATGCGAAAGCGTAGTACGTACTTCGGTCAAGAGATGGCCTATGCTCTACTGGCAGTTATTGGAATAACAAGTAGTATCAGATGAGCGGTTATTACAGTAACTGCTACTTCTCAGTAACTGGTTGATTATATCGTTATTTTTTGCCACCTCTGCTCCCCAGAGCTCCACTTTCGTTGACATCATGTGCCCGCGACGCCACCACGCGGCATCAAATCTCGTGATGGACAGTGGTAACAATATTTTGGATCATCATTACTTTTATTCCAACCTCGCAAGAACGTAGTGCCTAAAATAACTGCAAACGAAATGTGCGTGCTGCTTTGGTAGGCACGGAAAGGACCGCCGGGGCGCCGCCGGCAGCTGTCGCCGGTACAGGCCTCATTAGTGCCCCTTGGGCTCCTCTCACGCCCCCTGCAGCCTGGCTGCCACCTCGACCGCCGGACCACTGATCGAGTTATCGGCCCGCCGTTAATGAAGGACGTCACCGCGGCGGCCGGAGGTGGCGCCTGCGCGCGCCGCAGCCCCCGGAGAATGCACCTGCGGTTCGTCTCAGCACCGGCGTAACACTCCCCTCCCAACACTTCCGTCGGGGTCTCTCTCTCTCTAATTGGATGAGGACGACAAGAGGAATTAATTAACTAATTAATTCAAAAGCTGTAGCTGCAGACTTACAGCGCACCGAATGCTTTGAGGCACACCTCGAGTGGCGGCCCCGCTGTTTAGACTTGACTGCAGCTCCACTCTTCCTTGTGAAAACTCTTTGTGATCCCCTGCGCTGAATTTCAATGCGGCCTGGCGCCTGCGACGAGGAATAACCGCGCTTGCGGCCGTGCCTCATACGACTTTGTGATGTGCCTCTCCGAAGGTTGCATTGCTTTGCTGCTCTGACAGTATGTCGAGATATGAAGCTTCGTGCAGGAAATAAAGAACGGGAGAATATATGTTAATATTCTGATTATTCTGAAAGGTATCGCGACTGTGTAATAAAATAACATGTTCGCGGAGTGAAAGGGAGTAATGAAACAGTTACTGGCCATAATGTTAGTAGGCTACTTTCGTGTCTAGGGAGCGCTCACACAAACTTCGCATCCTCCAATTACTGTTTTGCTTTTTCTTGCAAATTCGTTGAACAGCAGGCAGGGTACATGTATGGTTTAGCTGACTAAATAAATTACGTATTTCACATGTTGTTATACGTCGTTTTGTAGTGTCATACTGTAATGCTTACTTTCTATTTGTCCACTGTCCATTTTTCGAGTTATACGTGTAATATTTATAGTCCTTGAAAATTAAACCAAAAGAGCTGTTATAAAACAACAAATCGAAATTTTTATTGTATTAAATGAAAAGTATGTTTAAAGTCAAAGTCTGTGAATCACTATATGTGATGTTATATTAATGTACTCACTTGTATTTTCTTTTTATGTAACCAGTATTGCAAGGCACATATCTGTAAAAGTAGTGTTAAGTGAGGGATGACCTAAAGAAGAGTTGATGTTGCAAGTTCTTGTATAGAGGTCCCACACAGATACTAGTAAAAATTATTTGCACTGAATATATTAAATCATTTAGTAACAAGGAAGAATAGTTCATATTTTTTAGCGACGGACATAAAAGCTAAAAAAATGTAATAAGCAGCCGAGCATATAACTGAAACTTTGACTATAAACACTATAGTGAAACTCGATTACTTGCATTCCTGGCAGTGTCTGTGACCGAAAAGAAGACTTTTTTACGTGAAGTACTTGATCCCAGGTAAATCTGATACCTACTAAACAAGGAATCAAACCCAGTAACTGAACATTTAAATTTTCTGATATTAATAAATAATATTTACATGGAATATATGTAACCACACCATGGTTAAAAACGTCTGAGCAAAAGTGCTTTCGTCAAACAGATATGTCGTAGGAGTTTTAGTGTTTATTCCTGTGACTCTTCTGTTTGACGAGAGCACTTTTGCTCAGACGTTTTTAACTAAGGTGTGATTACATGTATTCTATGTAAATTTCTGTTCTCATAAAGATTTCCCTAGTGCAATGGAAACAATGGTCAATTGGCAAAATTTTGTGCAACCAAAGTGGCTGTATATGAGTCCTATAGCTAAACACTAGTTTAAATTTTATGCTCGCGACTTACAGGTAATTACACCTTCCTTTATTTGTCTTTCTTACAAACTTAAGGAGTAAATACCTGAAGTCGCTCATAAGAGGAAGGGCCACAGGAGCTTATGGTATGTGAGATAAAATGGCTAGGTAGGGCAAAGATAACAAATGGTTAGGCGGGGCAATGGAACTACGTAACTTGAACTTATGAGAAACATATGCCAGGAAGAAGCAGAGAGTACAGAAAACGGTGGTGTTTGTAGAAAGTTTCATGAAATTGGAGGCAAAAGGACTAAAAGTAGTACGAAGAAAAGGATGAAATTTATCCAGATAGCATGCTAATTACTGACCATATTAGACATAATCACAGACAGACGTTTGACTGACTTTTCTGTAGGTCTTTTCAAGCCTATTACTGTATACTGCTTCACGCGATTTACTTGTCTGATGTTTCTGTGATTCATTATCGTAAGACGATGATGCTCTTTTTTCTCAGTTTTTATAGACATAGAAATTTGTTGTTACTATTAAGCTACATGTGCATTCCATATATAAATTACGTAAAATCTAATTATTCCTATCATAATATAGGTCATTGTGTATTGTACCACACTGTAACTGATTTACCATTCACCGCAAAAGATTGATATTTGCCAGGGCAGAAAGAATTTGTCTACTGATTGTATACTGAAACATTCCGTCACATGTTGGCACAGTTCACCGACAATCAGTATTAAGCCACATCTTAGCAAAACATTTTCCGTGCACAAAATGAGACAAAATGTCACTTCTCGAATTATTGTAAGGTTTTCTAAACTATTGCATGTTGTGTCGCTCCGATAAAAAATGACAGCATATGTTCAGTAAAAACTCTAATTATCTTCGTTGTCTTAAGCCACGTTACTTTCATTCACTATTGTCACCCAGCCACTTCTTTTCAAAACTTACGTTTTACAAAAATTGACTACAACAAGAAATAAGGTCCCTATGTCCTATCCATTAGTCACTCACTCTTCCTCTTCATTAATCATCATAATAATTGCCTCGTTCTATAAAAGTCTGTTCTCATAACCGTTATCCCATGTACCTCACCAACATAAATCTCGCTATCGTATTACAACATTAACCACATTCGCTGTCATCGTCTCAATATAACTTCAAATAACAATTCCCTGCTCTGTTTTCGTCTTCTTATTTCCACGTGAACAACTCTTCATAGCTATCATTGTAAATATTACAGCGCAGTAAACACCACTACCTCATAATATATGCTGAAAATCTTCTTACATTAAAACACCTGTCACTCGTCTTCCCACACAACAAAATTACCATCGTAATAGACTGTATATCTCCTCAAAAGTGGTAGAAAATGTTATAGGCCCCTGAATTATCATCACTGTGTACAACCAAAAATAGCATATTGCTGACAGTCCAGTTTAATACAAAATACTGTCAGACTTCTTTTTATTAAAAAGTATTTATTCTTATTCGGAATATAGACGAAATTTCGGAGTTTATAGCAGTTTATTTAGCGTATGCGTCGTGGCAGCAAATCGTTCGATCTTTGCTCTATAAATGAAGTTTGTTGCGCGACGATACTCTCCCGATTCTTGTTAAAAGTTGCCTATGCGCGACGGCAGTGCAACACCCTTGTTTATCGCTAACTGTTGCTGTCCTCTGTAGTGCTAGCAACATTTTAGAAACAGATGAGAAGTAATTCTCTCATCTGGGGACTATTTTAGTAAAGAAAACTATTCTGTAATGCCGGCCGCGGTGGTGTAGTGGTTCTAGGCGCGCAGTCCGGAACCGCGGGGCTGCTACGGTCGTAGGTTCGAATCCTGCCTCGTGCATGGATGTGTGTGATGTCCTTAGGTTAGTTAGGTTTAAGTAGTTCTTAGTTCTAAGTTCTAGGGGACTGATGACCACAGAAGTTAAGTCCCATAGTGCTCAGAGCGATTTGAACCATATTCTGTAATGATATGCGAAATATGATGGCGTCCCTTGCACCTGGGTGTCAGAAGAGTGTCAGTTCCGTCCTCTTGCGCTTCCTCGTCGTTCATTATCTCGAGTATTTGGTGATTTAATTTTAACCATTTTTATCTGTCGCACGGGGGTTTCCCTTCCAGAATTTTGCCATTGTAAATTGTGATACTGAGTATTGTGACTGTGTTGGTTCCTAATTGCGTAATTGTTGCTGTGCCATGTACTTTACGGGTTCGATCTACCTAAATTGTGCCCATGAAAACTTGAATAACCATGTGAGTTGCAGAACTGTCTGTGACTATTTAGATCGTTATGATATTCATGCTCATACCTGCTTTTATTATCGTGATTCCTGTTAAGTCTGTTATGAAGTTTGTACTCAGAGCCCCAGAAATGACTTCTTTCACAATAATCATTATTCAACTGCAAGAGTTGAGCACCAAACGAATGACATCCTTTATCTAGTCTGTTAATTGTTTTTTTGGTTACCTTTGTTATGCAAGTTCCCATAGTTTTAACGCTGTACAAAAGCATCTTGCATGTCATAGTTTCTGTTTTGATTGTTACTGAGTCTTTAGGTTAAACCCATATCACTGTGCAGTTCAAATTCTTGTAGTAATCTTTGAAATGCTTCTACGTCCTCTTTACATCTGCCGGGCCGAAATTACGTGTCTCAAATCTATTGGTAGCTTTGTTAAACAAATTCTATTCAGCTGTGACGGACTATATGGGTTTGAAAGGACTGATTTCTATGCACCATGTCTTCAAAATATTTTGCTGTGGTCGAGAAGTCAGACTGTTCAAACCTTTATAACATTATAATGCTATGTACAACTTGGTCTTGTGTGGCCTGCGACCCGTAGGATGACAAAAATGGTCGAGAGAAATCATTAAAACTTTGGCAAACTCTCAGTATTGAACGCATTCTGGCTGCAGTTTCATTTTGCAAATAACCACAGAGAAATTTTAATTTGCGGTCAAGTGCCCAATTTGGTGGTAAAGAATATAGGAAATGAGCAGGCCAAGCTTGGGGGCAAATTTTGCTAGTGTAATTCCTGAAAACTTTGATTTAACTCGCTATGAGAAAGTGTTTTTAATCGAAGTTTTCTGTGTGAACCAGACTGTTCTCTACTGCACCATATCGGCGGTTAACTATTTTATCAGTATGTGCAGTACTGTTCTCGTGGAAAATCACCTAAACGCCATAAATTTGTATGGTCACCAAAGTTTTGTTGAAGTGAATATTCACGGTACAATTCGTCCTTTTCAACGTCGTAGTTAAGCTTTCTTTGAAGACGCTCTACTTTTTCATACTGTGTGTGGCTATAATGCTTATTTTCTCGATTTCTGCTGATTTTCTCACTCATTTCATCTCATGTTTGTTTAAGCATCTGGCGAATGCATTCTGGAGAAACTGTCAGATTCGCACAGTATGGCTCTATATAACTGTTCACTGAAGGTGATGTGTGCTGTGTTTGTTCAAAAGACATAAAGCAAAACCTGATTCTGAAGTGTCTGTTACCAGTTGTAAAATTTCGCACTACCGTGATGACTTTTGTAAGCTTTCGCTAGATTGTTCGACTTACCACTGACCGGCTAAACTTCAGAGATTACATGTTCATTAAATACCGTTTGTTCTGTTTCATTATTGTTCACTAAACTGTTTAATATCTGCGGATCAGCGCCATGACCTGGAGTCTCATGCAAACTATCGGTATTTCCTAATCGTTCAAGGTGGTTTATCTCACCCAATACGGAATCGTTAGTTGCCAACATCTTCTGATGCCTTGTGCGACGACGGATTTTCATATTTTTTTCTGTTGTACCAAAGATACTGAAATGCTATTTCTTGGAAAAACAGAACTGCTGCAATGAGCAAACAAACAAAAATTGTATTACCATATACACAAATCCTCAACAATGAATCAAATTTAGACACAGAATCTGTACTATTATGCAGACAGTTTAAGTAATAAAGTAATTAATAAACGTGACACGACATAAAATTTCACAAAATGGACACAAAATTTTAAATTCACTGCCTGAAAAAGAAGTACATCATCTGAATACCTATTACTGAAAGAACCAGCGAACTAGCTTGGCGAAAAGGTCGACACATGTAACCTCGGAATTATAATCGTTATTGTATGAAATTTTGCCCAACTTTACCGTCTACTGTGTAGAAGTCTACGTATTACCAAAACTATGTCCTCTCAAACTTTTATCCAACTTAAATACGAAACCTACCCTTTTAGTAAAAAACCTAATTTGAACTTAAATGTAACTATCAATGCTACTTGTCTTTATATTAAATGCACAACTGAAGTAAAACAATTATCTGGTCGTAATCAAAATTTCCAGTTACATCGTGTCTTGATAACATTATTGCAGATTTCTCGAAGGCACAACAGCAACAGGCAGCAGGTAAGTTATATTTCAATTTTTTATGAAGTTTCCATACCATATTGAAACTGTGAGATATGATAATACGTAATGATGAAAAATGAGATGGGGTAGTAACAATTCCTATGGAATGATATTCCAAGACAACGATTTTAGAATGAAGTAAACATTCAAAAAGACAGAGAAAATTTTCGCCTGATATTCGCACATAACACACATCTGAACAAAACAATGCTTAACAAAGTAAACAATGATATAAAAAGCATAAAATATTAACAGAGAATTTCTATAAAAAACAAACTGCTCAATCAGTTAATATATTAATGCATGACACAGGGAAGTGGGGTAGTTTTTCTATGAGCTCTCAGCAAGTTAACTAGCTGACAATAATTATTCCCAGTTGCTCAATGCTGCAGTCTTACCTGAAACGTCCCTGCAAACATAATAACATTATTCAAAATTGATATGATTTTTGCCGTCCAATATATACATGATATTAAATTTTGCTGTCCTTAACAATAAATCTTTCTTCATTCAACACATACCATCGCAAGCCAACACAGCACTGCTTAATACGTCCATTACATACTACACTTCAACTAAGAATGTGTCAGACTGCGCGGAGGCAAAGACTGCACCACGACAAGACCAAAGATTGCTAAACAGTAACGTAACTTTGTCCCTCTCTCTCTGACTTGCACATCGGTAACATACAAGAATCAAACTGACATGACAACGTTATAATTTGGACTCTAAATGCCAAACTGTGTACCAGACAACTCCAGTAGCCCCGGTTGAAGAAACTGTTTTTTGTCGGTTAAAAAAATCACTGCAGGATAACCTCGCTGGCGGTCGCTTTAATAAATGAAGCCAAAGGGAACTGACGTTAGAATAGTATAAAATTTATATCGAATACATTTGGCAAATGGAACATCTCAGTTCCAGTCCGTGTCGAAATTGCATGCTTGAGGTTGTAGTGCTGCACTGCACTGTATAGACCGTAGTAACGTTTAGTCGCACACACCGTGTCTGTTCGAACATTGTGGTTGTAACGGCTTCCATCATAGCCCATGAGGGATATTTATTTTTTTCAATTTTTTCTTTCAACCTACTATCGGTCCGGAAATTAAAACCACAATCAAGATCGTGTAAAGTTCTGCGTAGATGTGTTGTACAGTATCGCTAGCATTTTCGTCTATCACGTCACCTCGGACTTCTCAGTTCCAAATGTACAGTGAGCACGTAAAGATGCTTAGAAGATAGTATCCTGCGCCTAGTGTCCGGTGCCTGCTGAGACGTTTCGCCTGATTTCTTGTAGCCCACGCATTTCATTTATATCAGTTCTCGGCCCTACACTGCAGGGCAACAAAGACTCTCCGCCGGCCGAAGTGGCCGTGCGTTTCTAGGTGCTGCAGTCTGAAACCGCGAGACCGCTACGGTCGCAGGTTCGAATCCTGCCTCGGGCATGGATGTGTGTGATGTCCTTTTGTTAGTTAGGTTTAACTAGTTCTAAGTTCTAGGGGACTAATGACCTCAGAAGTTGAGTCCCATAGTGCTCAGATCCATTTTGCAGACTTTCCTGCATTGTTTCAGACGGAAGGTGTTTGATCACCCACCAAATAGTCCAGACTTGGGATCCCTCTGATTTTCATCGCTAACATGAACCGCTAGCTATGGGGACTGCATTTTGGCACATACAATGAGCTGCAGACAAGCGTACGGAATTGGCGGAAATCATATGCGGCTGCCTCCTATGACGAAGGTAGTGGAAAGCTGGTGCAACGCAATGACAAATGTCTAAGTCGATGCGGCGAGTATGTAGAGAAGTTGCCGTAAGGTGTAGCTAAATGTTGGAAAAAACTTTTATATTTTTATACTGGTTCCCAATCCGTGACCGACTGGTTGTTGCTGAAAAACAGCACTTGTACATAAGTCACTTTTTTTTCAGAATGAAAGAAATGGGGAATAAAGATGCATTTGTTGTTGATACTAGCGTATGGAACACAAACGGTGAACGCAAAATGTGTCTGTGGACGGTTCGATAACCTTAAGAGGCAGAAAGGTGCCCGCTAATGATCCGACGAAATCACACCAGTCGTCACCAAGTACTATGACAGACAACGTCATAAGAGATTGTGGCATCAAGTAAGCCGCTGTCTCGCTTACTAACGTTCGGGAATCTGTAGACAAGGTTAACAGTGTCATTCAAGACTAGGGGGCTAGGAGATTTTTTTCCATCCGTGGAGCAACACTAGAAGACAACAAGTACGGAAACTGGTCGTGGTGACTATTGTAAGTATGCTAGAAACCAGCATTTAATGCAAACAATCAGTACATGAGACGTGACCTGTTTCCATCATTTCTGTTCAATGTAGGTTTGGCTATCCATACGGCAAAGACTCACTACTTTCATCACCAGGTTTTGATAGAGATGTAAATGAAAGATTAAAATATGGGGCATAGGTTACGATTCTGGTATCAGATTTTTGAAAATCGGGTTCTGATGGCCGTCCGGTGATCCGCAGGTGAGTTTGCCTCAGCTCACATACGAGGGTTATTCCAAAAGTAAGGTCCGATTGATTGCCAAATTGAAACCACAGTGAACATCAGAAATGTTTTACTTGTAACAATTAGCTACACCTTTCAGCTACTTCTCTACGTAGTCGCCGTTCTGACTTAGACTTTTGTCATAGCGTTGTACCAACTTTTCAATAGCCTCATCATAGAAGGCAGCCGCCAGTGCTTTCCGCCAATTCTCCACGCTGGCCTACACCTCGTTGTCTGTGTCAAAATGTTGTCGTCAAAGACAGCGGTTCATGTGACCAGAGATGAAACTCAGGGGGAGACAATTGCGGACTGTATTGTGGGTAATCTAACATTTCCATTTGAAAACGATGCAGGAGCATCTTCATTGCCCCTGCAGAATGCGGCTGAGAATTGTCGTGAAGACGAAACAGCACGAGAGTTATGTAATGTTGGCTGCATAGCTTCAGGCGAAATTTCTCACCAGGCCCTCGTACTTGGCGGCAGACACTATTTTCTAGACATCTTTACGCACTCACTGCGAGCTCAGAAATGAGAAGAGCGACGTGATGCTAACTGGGGTTATACTAGAGACACTACCCAACACATCTGTGCAAAGCTTTATCGGATTTTCATAGTCGTTTCCATTTCGCGACCGATCGGACCTTACTTTTGGAATAACCCTCGTACATAACACAAACTGAATTCCCTACTTGTTCCTCGGCAAATGCCGAGGGTTCAGTCAGATTGTTGTCAAATCAGAGCTGGTGCTTCGTAGTACTGCCTTGGTCTTCGACGGTCTGAAACACTTCCATCCCTTTGACTTCCGCCGATTCCAATAGAGGCATTCGACGACAGTAGCCAGTCCAACATCTTCAAATGTTCCCAAAGCTGTCTAGAATCCTACAACCTTAATACTACACAAAGGAACTAGGTTTGAACTTTAGGTTTTCTATGTTTTTTCATATTTTTCACAAGGGCACAGTTACATACAATAACTTTCGAGGTTTTAATATTTTCCGCCGAACATTGTAGTACTATGTACGAGAATGTATACTCAGTATGTTAAGGCCGGTGGAGAACCTGAACAAGCCTTGCATGGATCTTGAGTGGACCTCCGTCTATATCGGAAGTTGTGCAAAGTGTACGGCCTGAAGTGTACTAAGACGAAAAAGGTCTGCTGCAGTAAACGGTGCATTGTTTGTGTACAACAATACGGTAACAGCGAATGTTTGAAGAAAATAGCTAGGGTAAGGTCTAGAGCACATCCCACAGTACGATTTAGTGATGTACTCGTACAAAGACATAAACACAGTAGGTCGTTACGTTCGTAGACCTCTGTTTCAAATGCTGTTGTTCCGTAGCACATCAATAACAAACGGGAATGGCTCAAAAATGTCATATTCGAGTGCCTGATGTTACCCTATTTCACTTCCGATATAGTTAGGCTTCTGTAAGTTAATCCCTCTATTTTTAAGTTGACACCTTTTAAAATTTGTGTAAATAAAGCGTCAAATTGTAAAGGTAGCAGGGGAAAAATACATGGAGCGAAAAGCTATTTAGAACTTGAACAGAAACCAGACGGCAGTTGTAAAGTCGAGGGGCATGAAAATGATGCAGTGGTTGAGAAGGAGATGAGAGGGTTATAGCCTAGCTATCGCCGATGTTTCTCAATCTGTACACTGAACGAACAGTTAAAGAAACAAGGGAAACAATTGGAGTAGGTTGTAAATTTCCATATGTACCCACTTTATTCACTGTCGTTTTGGACGGACATTTTACTTGGCAGAAATTGGTTGGTTTGAGAATGTATGTAGTCTAAAACCGGTCACCGACTTAATAAACAACCATTCTCGTTGATATCCTGGCTGTCTCTTTTCGCATCACTAAAAGCCTTGAGATTTGCGACGACATTGTAATTTTGTCAGAAACAGCACAGGACTTCGAACTGCAGTTGAACGCAATTGACAGTTTTGAAAGGAGGATACGAGATGTACACCAACAAAGGCAAAACAGGGATATTGGAATGAAGTCGAATTAAATCAGGTGATGCTGAGGGAATTAGATTAGGAAACGACACTTTTACAGTATTATATGAGTTTGGCCACTTGTTTAGCAAAATAAATTATGATGGTCGAGCCGAGTGGATATAAAATGTAGACTGACAATGACAAGAAAAGCCTTCATGAAGAAGAGAAATTTGTTAACATCGAATGCAGATTTAAGTGTTACGAAGTCTTTTCTGAAATTGTTGGTACTGAGTGTAGCCATGTACGGAAGTGGAAGATGGACAGTTGACAGTATAAGCAATAAGAAACTGTAAGCTTTTAAAATGTGGTGCTGCAGAAGAATGCTGAAGAATATCTCAGTACAGCACGTAACTAATGAAGAGGTGCTGAACAGAACTGGGGAGAGAAGATATTTTTTGATACAGCCAGCGTAGAAAAAGCCATCGTTCGACATGTCGTGCACGAAGTCAACTTAATGGAGCCGAAGACTGTACTCTTTCTACGAAGTTGAGATCTTAAGGCACTCAAGGGTCAGCATCTAACATCCTCAAGAATTAACAACATTGCTTGGGCAGTTGTAGAACATGTGTAATGAAATTCCCTACCTTGTGCTATGAATGTGTTGTACATCGATCGATTTATTTTTGTTGCGTTCTTTTTGATGCCACAGTCATAATGAGGAAAGTGTATAACCTCTTCATATACTGTGTTCTCACTAGCAACGTAGTTATTTGAGATTAGTTCCAAATATGGCATTTCCCCTTGTAGTCCAGCATGCATCAGAAAATTAAATTCGTTAAAGAAATATCTGTATTAGTTTCTGTTTACATACTGCTATCTTTGTTTTGTTATGTACTAAAGGATCATGTGGATATGCCAGAATGTTGTGAAATCACCAGGTGACTGTAAACGTGATACCCTCTCGTAGAACTGATGTCACATTTCCACCTTAGGTAGATCTGCAAGGAAACGAAGATTAATTTCTTAACACCATCACGACGACGATGAGATTAAAGAAAATTGAAGGTGGATAAGAAAGGAAATGGACTTCACAATTCTCGATGGAACCATCCCGGCATTCACCTCAGGCGAGTTAGTGAGATTACAGAAAACCGAAATGAAGCAACGCAGTGGGCTGAGGCGTGAATGAGAATTTGGCTTGAGAAGGAAGGCGTGCTAGCGCAGTCCACCAGCTGTGCAAAGCCCCTCTGCCAGGGTGGCGTAGTGGCTAGCATATCCTCCCAGTGAGCAGGAGACCTGGGTTCGAATCTCAGCTATAGTATAAACTTTCATTCGTCGCTATGGTCTGCAGATATACATAATAAATGTTTGAGACCTGAAAAGTCCTTGGAATTTTATAGTTTTACTTTATTAAAGCCCCCATGCCTCAGTTCCAGTTATCACCCACATTTTGTTCGTTGCTGAGGTGCTACTGCATAAGAGTTGGACAGCTTCTGCAGCACTGTTCGGGTGTAGGAGGAATACCAAGTGGGGTGAGTCGAGAATGGCAATTTGGATTTAAGAGGGAGACATGCTAGGCTAACCCCTATGCATGGGTGGTATAATCGTTTAGCGCATCTGCCTATTGAGCAGGAGACACCGGTTAGAATCTCGGCCTTGGTATTAGTTGTCATTCGTCACTTCAGCCTGCGTACATACGAGGGCAGTTCAATAAGTAATGCAACACATTTTTTTTTCTGAAACAGGGTTTGTTTTATTCAGCATTGAAATTCACCAGGTTATTCCCCAATCTTTTAGCTACACAACACTATTTTTCAACGTAATCTCCATTCAATGCTACGGCCTTACGCCACCTTGAAATGAGGGCCTGTATGCCTGCACGGTACCATTCCACTGGTCGATGTCGGAGCCAACGTCGTACTGCATCAATAACTTCTTCATCATCCGCGTAGTGCCTCCCACGGATTGTGTCCTGCATTGGGCCAAACATATGGAAATCCGACGGTGCGAGATCGGGGCTGTAGGGTGCATGAGGAAGAACAGTCCACTGAAGTTTTGTGAGCTCCTCTCGGGTGCGAAGACTTGTGTGAGGTCTTGCGTTGTCATGAAGAAGGAGAAGTTCGTTCAGATTTTTGTGCCTACGAACACGCTGAAGTCGTTTCTTCAATTTCTGAAGAGTAGCACAATACACTTCAGAGTTGATCGTTTGACCATGGGGAAGGACATCGAACAGAATAACCCCTTCAGCGTCCCAGAAGACTGTAACCATGACTTTACCGGCTGAGGGTATGGCTTTAAGCTTTTTCTTGGTAGGGGAGTGGGTGCGGCGCCACTCCATTGATTGCCGTTTTGTTTCAGGTTCGAAGTGATGAACCCATGTTTCATCGCCTGTAACAATCTTTGACAAGAAATTGTCACCCTCAGCCACATGACGAGCAAGCAATTCCGCACAGATGGTTCTCCTTTGCTCTTTATGGTGTTCGGTTAGACAACGAGGGACCCAGCAGGAACAAACCTTTGAATATCCCAACTGGTGAACAATTGTGACAGCACTACCAACAGAGATGTCAAGTTGAGCACTGAGTGGTTTGATGGTGATCCGTCGATCATCTCGAACGAGAGTGTTCGCATGCTCCGCCATTACAGGAGTCACAGCTCTGCACGGCCGGCCCACACGCGGGAGATCAGACAGTCTTGCTTGACCTTGCGGCGATGATGACACACGCTTTGCCCAACGACTCACCGTGCTTTTGTCCACTGCCTGATCACCGTAGACATTCTGCAAGCGCCTATGAATATCTGAGATGCCCTGGTTTTCCGCCAAAAGAAACTCGATCACTGCCCGTTGTTTGCAACGCACATCCGTTACAGACATTTTAACAGCTCCGTACAGCGCTGCCACCTGTCGGAAGTCAATGAAACTATAAGAGACGAAGCGGGAATGTTTGAAAATATTCCACAAGAAATTTCCGGTTTTTTCAACCAAAATTGGCCGAGAAAAAAAAAAGTGTTGCATTACTTATTGAACTGCCCTTTACATTGACACATCTAGTGAGCTGTAACGATATTTGGCATGACTGTCGCCAAAGTGCGCAAGGCGTGTTGGGCGGTTGCCGATGCGTGCTCATAAAAACGAGCCTTTTTAAGTCATGTGACATGGAACGGTGGCGGGTCGCCTGCGAGTGAAAGCGCTCACTAGATGGAGCCACCGGCTGAGCGAGGCAGGTCCGAGAGAGGGTTCACGACGGATGGAGGACGAGAATGGAACGCAAGTTTTCGCTGGTCCGCGAGAGGACGATGTACGATGCAGCGCGCAGCATTCAGTTGGGGTTCACTTTGCAAGGAACTGTGGTGCGAACCGCTGTATTACCCAGCGACCTTATCTCTGTGTAAAGGTTCTGTGTTCTATCATTATTAATTGAGAGTGCACAATAACTAACAGTGCCGTTCTTGACCGGAAGAACAAAGGCTGTTTGACGGATGTTGCTACTTTCGGACTTGGCTTGTTTAGCGCTTCTGCCTCTGCCGGCAGTACAAAGTGATAAATAGAATTTTCTTGATAGAGTGTAGAAAAATTTCCGCTACCAGTCACAGTAAAAAATTATTTATTCGCCACAAGACCGGTTCTGGGCTTGTGCCCATCCTTAGGTGTTTATACATCCATGTACATGTTTATATTGCTGGAGATCACTGTATAAATACAAAAAATTTTGGCTGGTGACCAAAAAATTACAAGTGGAACAATTGTAAGTGGCAAGACAGCATTTGTCGAAAACTTATATGCACTTACATAAAGATGAAGCATCATTATTACAATTACGCTATTGTGACAGTTTTTCCACTTAATTGCACACTTATCATTTTCACGCCGATATTTCAGTTTTGTAAAATTTAGATGCATATTTCACTATTTCGGCGTGCACTCGTGAAATGCACTATGTTTACATACAAACATATAGGTCATGGTCAAAGAACTTAGCCATATGAAGTGCAAGGATGTTGCACGTATAGAAACTTAAAAAGCTATTCCAAATTGCAAAGTTTTTTGATCCACATTATGAAATTTTTTTAATCCACCTTTTTGTCAGAGAACTTAGATCTATGAAGTTCAATGATGTTATACACATGAAATTTTGAAAGCTATTACAAATTACGAAAATTATGGTTAAAGCTTGTGTTTTCGATATGACTTTTACAAATTATGGTAATGACACTTGAACTGTTGTATGATTGCTACATCGGATTTCCGTAGCATACTTCGTTGATATTACATCAGAGAGTGAATGTTTGAATATTTCGTGACATATGTGGAGGTAAGATTTGTTTGCAACCTCCTTGTTCGTTGAGAAGGTGTGGTGAGTTGGAACTGTGGATGTAAATTTCTAGCTCTTCGAGAACATTCATTTTCTTTCCTTTGTCGACAGTGTGTACTACGTGTAGGTTGTGTGTATGGATGTGGCTGAGTGACTGTGGTCTTTTAGATGCATTGCAAAGGTGGATTTATCAAAATTATTTAGCCGGAAGGCATTTATATGCTGACGGTATGTTATAGTGAAATTTCTTCCAGTTTGGCCTGTGTAGAAATGTGGGCTATCGACACATAAAAGTTTTTAGATACCTGATTTGTGGTGGCATTGGTTATTTGTCTTATTGTTGTGGATAATGTGCTGTTGTAGCTTGTTGTTAATGCTGACAGAAATCAAAATGCCAGTTCTCAGAAAGAGGTTGCAATTTGGTGTGAAATTTTACCTATAAGGAGAAGAGAAAAACACATTTACCTGCACACCCTTTATAGGTAAAATTTGTCAACATTATTATAGTTACTATGGTCGTTATGGTTATTATTGTTATGCTCATTATTATTGGCAGCAGCGGTATTACATGTACTGCCAGTATTAACTTCATTAGTTCATAGTTTCTGCTATTTAATCACGTTGGCATTATACACATTGAAATCCTTTAATACTATTTGTCATATTAATATTAGGTAGCTGTGATGTAAAAAGGGTGTGAAACCCAGGTCCGATGAAAGAGAACATCTGACGGTCTTAATCACATTAGGTTGAATAAATAAGTAGATATTATATATTAAGAGTTCATGATTAAAACAGTTAAGTCCTTAGAAATATGCTTCAACCGTTTCAGTTTTCCGAACTTAACGGAAAGGCAAGGATAACGAAACTAAAAACGTTTTTAAATTATTTAGGTTGTCTGAACTAAGGTCTAAACTTTCGGGTAAGTGATTTTAATTTGTTATAGGGCCTCTGACAAATTAGTTTCTCATTTAGTAATCAAATTCGTTACATTTTTGCTGTAGTATTTTTTCCTTTATCGTTTCGTTTCTTCTCATAATTACCTGTTTGGAAATTTTTAACTGTTCTATCGTTTCTAAACATATTTGACTAAACTTACATTATTAAGGGCACTGAAGTCCGACTGGTACATGTAAAACGGGTATTTCAGCCCGAAGAAAGGCTGGCTTCTAGGATCGGAGATAGGCTTTAATTTGTATAAGAAATTTCTGTGAATGTACGTTTGGAGTATAGAATTGTGTTGCAGTGAATGTATGGTGGGGAAAACGGAAACGATGAAAATCGAAACTTTTGAGATGTAGTACTGTTGAAAGATTTTTCAAAAATAGATGGATTGACAAGATCAGAACAGAAATTTTAATCAGAATCGACGAGGAGAGTAAGATGTGAAATTCGTAACTACAGGAAGAGGCAGAATGATAGGAACTGTGTCAAGACGTCAAGGAACGGCTACTGTGGCACGTTGGGAAGCTGAAGGTGAAAACTAGAATACATCCTGCAAACAATACAGAACGTTTCTTACGTATAATCTGTTAGATTTGATATATCGAGTAATATACGATTATGGTTTCTGGTTCAGACTTGAGATGAACTTACACAGGTTGAGTTTGGGCCATAGACAAATTTTTAAACCAAAATTAAATTTTTGTGAATAGACATCAGTTATCTTTATCTACATCTACCTAATGAAGACACCGGTGACTTCAGGGACCATTTTCCTCATTCAGTCTATAAAATAAACCATGTGTACGATTTTTTGGAAAAATTAATGAAACAGTAGATGTAAATGTATGCCCGTTGTTCTTGGACATCAGTTCCTGAATTTCTTAAGAAATTTAGTAATCATTAAGGCCCCATACGATGAATTAAAGTTGCTCTGTCCAAAGTGAGGGGTGTCCGTGACGGAAGTCCTACGGGTTGAAAATCTTATACGAAATCAAAAAATAAACAAATCCCTTAAACTATAAGATTTGCGCACAGAGATATAGCACTTTTTTTTAAATCCAAAAAAATTATAAAATGTCGGAGTTTCAAACAAAAACGTTGTTTTGTCATGTGTTTTTGGTCACATTTTTTTCAAGTAATTAGGGAATAAATTGAAATAAATGAATAGCATATTACTTCTTGTGGACATGCCCGAAGAGTAATTCAGCCAGCTTTCAGTAAGACACCTTTGTTAGTGTACCCGCAAAGCGCTCCGACAGTCAGAGACACAGTGTCTTGTGGGAATACTTATAAAGATACTTCACTCAAAATTTGCTTAATTGCTCCTTGGAGATATCCGCAAGGAGTAACAGAATATTTGTTTTAAGAATTTGAACATGTTTATTGTTTATTGCTATGAATGTAGCCAACAACACCCAACAAAGCTACAGCTTAGTGTAAAACGTTCGCCGTTTTACTACTTTTTTCATGTTTGAAAAATTCATGTAGAAGAAGAAAATTATTTGGTTTCTGATTTCTAATAACGTTTGCAGTGACACATCTTATTTTGGACAGAGCAACTTTAACTCTTTGGCTAAGGGACTGAATGGTGAGTGAATCTCTTAAAAAATCAGAAAATATAGTCTATGATTGAATGGATAGTGTGCAAGAGACCTGAAGTCGGTTGCTTTATTAGTTGTTCCTGAAAAAATCTTAAAAATAGTTTATTTTTATTTGCTGACTGAGGAGAATGTGCCCTTAAAACGGTTACCTATACAACTACGCGTTGCATGCGATTGAAATATCACTCAAAAGCATCGCGATAATCACATCTAGTAAATAAATTTTCTCTTTTTTAAACAATTGAATGAAGTTATCAACGTACCATCGCAAAGCATATATAAGTCTACACATACAGTGGCTGTTAGCGTCTATCTGTGATCTCAGTGCATGGACTGCGACTGCTATTGGCCGTCGCTGAATTAATCTCTTGCGGTCGATCGCGACAACCGCATGATTACACTGCTATATACGACATTATGGTCACCGTCAAACCAGTACAAGGCCGATGCAATACCTGACGCGCATTTCGAGGTAGAGTGACTACAAACACGACACACATTCCCTAACTACGTTAACACGTGTCTCACAACAGCAACGATTATGACAACTATCGGCATACGACACAACATAACATGTATGACATAAAATGTAAGCAATCTTTGGTAACTGCTGAAGCCAGAATGTTGGCAGTCATGGTTTTCACAAATGTTACTGTCTTCAAAAGCCCCAGTCTGTAGGACAGCCCTCCAAAATCACGAACAACTTGAGAACAAGCTGTTTGTCACGTGACTTTCTCATTCTCATGAATGTATTTGAATTTAGTTTCAAACACATACCCAACTCATGCATTGTGTGAAGGGTTGGTGAGACGTGGTAAGCAGCTCAGCACCTGCTGCAATGTTACTATGAAATGTGTTAGTCTAAAACAATGTCTTTGCAAACAATACTGTTTTTATTACACAGAGTATGACCTGCGGGTATAAACTATAAATTTTTGACAGTTTTAATTAATCTTTGCTATTTTCATCTAGTTTTCATTTCAGCCGTTTTACCTCAGCACATTTTCCGTAATTCACCTGTGAATTACTGAGGCATAGTTCAGGCGAAATTCCTGTTTCCGTTTCCGCTTGACAGTTGCCCACTACTTTGCACTGACAGCTGCTTCAATCAACAGTCATGGAACGGTATGCATCTCTTCCAGGTGCTCTCAGACACACTTGCACACCTGTCAGAGCGTACTTTTATACATAAAGGTCACATCTCACTTTGGAAACCGTTCTCTAAATTAATACCCTGCAATTAATAGGGTAAGAAATATTTTAATAAAACCTGCGATATGCCGATAGTATTGGACGTAACTTGCTACGAAATTATTCCATTCTCAGTGAAACCTTCAGCTCCGAGCTTTTCTTGTTCAAAGGTCAATTGGGTTTCAATGATGCTGCAGTTTTGTATTTTCTCATGGATCAGCAAGGTTTTAAATGACATTCACAGACTTCAATAGCATCAACCAATGTGTTGAATCATGCGCAGTTTCTGTACAGTTCCATAACATTATCTACGATTACGATAGAAGCTGAAGAAATGTATTAAAATTTGTGCCACACCTGAGACTTGAACCCGGGCTCTTCATGTTTATTAGGCATGTGTGCATGCTGTTAAATCACTGTAACAGTGTAGGTAACAGAGCTGCACAGAGTAACCTAGTCCAATGCCTCCCTAACACAAACGCCACTTCACATCTTCAGCTTATTGAGTCTCTCAGCATTATCAATGATAATGATAGAAACTGAAGAAATGGATTAAAATTTGTCCACCGCTGCGACATGAACCTGGGGCTTCTTGTTTACTGGGCAGTTGCGCTAGCCCTTACACCACCATAGCAGAAAAAGCAACACATCAGAATACCATATTCCAATGCCCTCCCTAACACAACTTGAATTCAAATCTTCATCATATTTTACCCTTCTAAAATCGTCACTATTGTCGATTCTCTCCGGTGTTGGAATAACACCCCGGCATTGAACTTGGTACATTTCAGGGTCACATTCGTATGACGGATATCTTCGTGAGAAGTTCCTCCCTCTCTGGTAACTGAAGCACTCACATCTACGGATATAAGTTTTTACATTTTGTGAAGTACAGGCTTTTATGGGGTATGTGATCACTCATCAAACATGATAGCAGACGGAGCTTTCGATTGTGGTAGGGCTATTAATGTTTTGTGAAGCCACAGCTGTATAAAATTAAAGGAATTTCGAGATTAACGTCCTGTCCTCGTTAACGTCGTTGGAAACTGAACAAAAGTCTGAATTCGAAATTACTGAAGTGAAACAACAGAAAACGTAAACCTGCTTGATCTGTAGAGGTTTTCAACAAAACTCCTCTCGATTGCGAGTGTTACTCTAGAGCAGTTGCTCTACACAGTTTGTCTCTTCATTAATCTGCCTCTTTCCATGAGCCTGGCGTTTTGATAACATTTAAACTGATAATTCACCAGGTTACGGTATTACAGCCGGACACGTCGATAGTTTTTCCACAACTGACAACCTATCAACCATCTTATGGAGTACCTTATACTGAAAATTGCTGGAGCCTATCGCTGATATAAACAAAGGGCTGGTGCAGTGACTCATATGCACAGATTTTCATCTGCACAACTGCCCTCAGTCGAGTTTATCAGTCTATGTCAAATTTTGCTTCATTGTGTGGCGCAGGCGCATGCATTACGGTGATATTGGAAGCAGACGGAGTTAAAATTTAGTTTTCAAAAAGAACAAAGTTTTACGAAAGTATTCGTTTGTTCTTAGCTAACTACTGGAACTGGATAGCCCAGATGGGGAAGCCGATGTCACAGTATCTGCTCGCCCGGTATTGGCTCGAAAGAACCGAGACCCTATAATGATGGGCGAGATCTAAATCAGCCCTGGTATACACCCTGAATGGATGATAAAAAAACAGTAAACTGTCGCCTGACGTAGTATTATGCGTAAAACGTTGTCTTTGTGAAGAAGTTACAGAGATCACTGGGTCCTACGCCTCATCAAGTTGAAAGCTATCATTACAATTAAAGAGACGTTCCACCAAACATATTTTTACAGATTTATTAACAATTCTGAATTTCAGAAACAATTCATCAGAGCCAAGATTTTCCTGGCTGAATAATCCATAGATCTTTAGCCGTGGCTGAGTTAACTGCTGCGAAAGGGAAGGGTTGCGATCAGAATTATATGTGTGCTGGACAATTCACACAGGGAATAGTTTTTTAAAACACAGATGTGAAAACTATTAAAATCATTCTGAATAAAATGTCCAATAGTTTGCTGTAGCTGTATCGATTATAAACCCACACAGCTGGTTTCACAGTCTTTAAGTTGCTTCTTCTGGGGCAAATATGAAAGCTATGTCATAAATGGCGTGGTTAGGTGAAATTCTCAGCCCTCCTCGACCGATAAAAAACCATCGTCAATAATGAATGTCATGTGTGTGTTAAGCCGCGAACTCTGCACATTGCGATTAAAACACGCTCTTGGCCGACTATGTGAAGCATGAGGATGCCCTCATAGTCATGGGCCGACAAGAGCATTTTTTTAATCGGAAACCGTACATTCTTCATTTCTGTGGCCATATTATCCGTAGTTGCTTTACAATTCTTGAGGGTATTTCTGTTACGTCGTTGCAACTACAAAAATGCGTGATTTTTTTGACCAGACGCGTTTCGCTTTATTGAGGTAAAGCATCATCAATGGTCTGCAATTAAGCTATTTACATTCGGATATGATTTAAGATTGAAAAAATTTAGTAAAGAATATATTTATTAGTACTTATGGTGATTTTCGCTTGATTTCTCGCTTACATCGGGAAATGCCGTCTGCTAGCAGATTGTTGATGTTTTTCTGCACTAGACACTGATAATTTTGATCTAATTTTATTTTGTTCTGTAGCGCTATACATTTCTTGTGTTTTTCACGGCCCACTTTTACGCACACCACGGTTTTCTGTTTGTTTTTGTACTTCTAAGTATGTGTTGAAGTTGTAGTGATATCAAAACCAGATGCCAACAATCTGGTATCTATCAGCTCAGTTGTAGAGATTGTGAAAAGGTATACATTGGCATGACTGGCAGAACATTCGACACAAAATGTAAACAAAACATTAGAGCGTTTAAATACGGTGCAATCCATTCAACATTCACACATCAACCAAAGCAAGAACGCCATAGACCAAGCAATATTGAAAAATTATGAATATAATAAAAAATCAGAAAAGACAGATACTTCTCCCTTTCCAAGAAAATTTCCAGATACACAAAGCATTAATACAAAACAAACAGTTACTCAGAGACCAAATATGTATTAGAATCCAGACTCTGAAAAAAATAACTGATGAAATTACAGGAAGAAGAAAAGAGCCTTTTCCATCTTTCACTAACCCCCCCACCCTCCCCCCCTCCCCACACACCACTCGCAACTTCTTTTCACTTCTTGCTGCTCGCCTTCTCCTCTAACTCACACCCCATCATACTATTGTGCACTTATGCCCACTCATCATGGTTTCTGACGACCCACTCCCCCCCCCCCCCCCCCCCAACGCCAAAAAACAGCCCTCATCACTCTTCCTTCCCTACTCACACACAGTACATAAATACACATGAACATTATTAAATAGAATTACGCACATACAAAAATCTTATAAAATAAGGAATGAGAAAATAGTTGTAGGTAAAAGTCCAACTAGTGGAAATGTTATGTTGGCAACATCGCAAAACACAAACCACAACACATACTCAGAAGTACAAAAACAAACAGAAAACATTGGTGTGCGTAATAATGTGCCGGCCTCAGTAGTCAAGGGGTTGTAGGCGCTTCAGTCTGGAACCGCGCGACCGCTACAGTCGTAGGTTCGAATCCTGCCTCGGGCATGAATGTGTGTGATGCCCTTAGGTTAGTTAGGTTTAAAAGTTCAAAGTTCTAGGCGACTGATGACCTCAGATGTTAAGACCCATAGTGCTCAGAGCCGTTTTTTGTGTGCGTACTTTGAGAAAGTAAGAAATGCATAGTGCTGCAGAAGAACTAAAAATCAGACGAACATTATCAGTCTCTAATGCAGAAAAACATCAACGATGTGCGAGCAGACGGCATATCCCGATGTAAGCAAGAAATCAAGCGAAGTTCACCGTAAGTACAAATCAACATAGTTTTAACGAACTAGTTTTTGATCTTAAAGCAAATTAAAATGTAAATAACGTAATTATAGACCACTGATTATGCTTTACCTCAATAAAGCGATAAGCGTCTGGTGAAAAAAACATCACTCACTTTTGTAGTTGCAGCGACAGAATAAAAATATCTTCGAGGAAAGTGTACAGTTGGCAACTTCACACAGAGATGACATACATCATTGACGATGGTCTTTATGTGAATTGACGATCGTTTTTTATCGATTGAGAAGCGCTGAGAATTTTACCCAGCCACGCCAACTGTTACTCTGCGGCATTCTATAACCTGTGACATAGTGCTTATATTTGCACCAGAATGTCCAACTTAAAAGTTGCGAAACCGCTTGCCTGTGTTTATATCGACCTGAAGAAATACAGCTATAGCGGATCATTGGGAATTTCATTCAGTTTCAATTTAATAGTATTAATATCTGTATTTAAAAATTATTTACAGTGTATGAATTTCTGTCAGTCATGTATAATTATTTTGGCTGTGGTTGGTCCAGTTTTAAAATTATCTCTCAGGCAGTTTTAATGAACTGTATTGTGACTTGGCCATGTACGCTTTGCCACAGTGACGTGGTATTCTGTGAACTTGATTCTTCCGCAAACCCAGATCATCCTTGACCGCGCCAAGAGAGGCACAGATCATTGTAGGTGGCTCCAATAAAAACTTAATTTTGACTGTTTTTAATCTTCGCCTTACTCAAAATACTATATCTTTTAGTTTACCCGGACACGTTGATACACCGATGTGTCCTCTTATATAGACAAAATCTAATACTGTAAAATGTGATTCAAATTCCGTGGTTGTTAATCTATTGCAGGCCTTAAAACTGTATTATGCACAATTTGTTCCTTTCTTTTGGTTGCTCTCCAAAAAATTTCATTACTAGCGAAAATGGAATATTACTGGTCGGCTCTGTGCAGTTGTTTATCGTTTTCACAGGACATCACCAGCAAAGTAGTCATGAAGGAAATTTCCTTGGCGAGTGTACTGTTACTCTGTAAGGCTCTGTGTTGTTCATAACATGTAGTTCAAAACTTCTATTTATTTGGTCTGCCCGCATCTCGTGGTCGTGCGGTAGCGTTCTCGCTTCCCACGCCCGGGTTCCCGGGTTCAATTCCCGGCGGGGTCAGGGATTTTCTCTACCTCGTGATGGCTGGGTGTTGTGTGCTGTCCTTAGGTTAGTTAGGTTTAAGTAGTTCTAAGTTCTAGGGGACTTATGACCACAGCAGTTGAGTCCCATAGTGCTCAGAGCCATTTATTTGGTCTATGTAAACAGACTGGCTTGAATTACAGGTTAACTGATTAATTCAATCCTTTAAGAATTTGTCTGTGGAGGCGTTCATAGTGTTTAGATTTTTCTGTATTGCGTTGTTTATGCGGATATTTAAAGCCCTTGTATATTCCGAATGTCGTAACACACTGTGAATTCTCTTGTTTCTGTATGTTAGTATGTCACAGCCTGTGGTCTTTCTAAGATGTTCCTAGTTTCCTGTGATCGTCAGGTGTTTGTGTTCATGCTTCGTCGTTGTTACTCGAAAGTAATTCATGGTTTGTTCCTTTTTAATTGCTTTCTTATTTTATTGGTCAGTTCATTTTTTATTTGCGAGTAGTGCCCATTCTCTCTGGCTATGATGATAATGTGATGTCGTCAGTAATACGACCACACTGCCGCCTGAGAGATCGATCCGCCGGATGCGATTCTCTCGATAAACGGAACAGAAGAACGGCTGTGTTAGCCAAGAAGTACACAGCCAGTCTCAGTGCTTATGCTCGCCGCGAGGCCACTTCATGTGCAGCAGGAGTGTAGTGCAGTTGCGCCAGTCTACAGTTCGTAGCCGCGCTCCGTGGTCAGCCAGCGCCGTGTTAGTCATCGTCTGCAGCTCAGTCATTGCTGCCATCAAGTCTTTGTAGCTCCGTTCCAAATTAGTCTTCAAATTCCCCGGATTCGACATTCAAGATCACGAGAGATTTATTCATCACTGCAAGATTTGTGACTTGTAAATTATGTCATTCTACAGACGCTTAGTCTAGTCGCATCTTCTATAATTGTCAACCAACTGATCATGGACTACAACAAAGTTAAGTAATAAATACTTCCTTATTTTGTACTCCTGCTAATTGATTGTGTTTTCCTGTTGTAGCTACTAAGCTGTCTTGGCACAGTAGAACATACGTTTCCGCCTCCTTGGCTACCTCATATTTTCCACCACATGTCGATCGACTCGATTATAGTGGATGATCGAGAGTCATAAGATAATACATATTGTTTCTTTAGAAATCTGAATAAATTAGTAAAAATGTCACCCACATAAGAAAAGACCTGAAGTGGACCAGCTACTTATCCTGTTTATCTTGTGACCGGTCACGCTCGCTCCTCGTTACAGCTGCTCCAGTCTGACGCGAAGTGTATCCGTTTCCTTTTAACGCGGATTGTAGGTTGTGTGGTGTCACCGCCAGACACCACACTTGCTAGGTGGTAGCTTTAAATCGGCCGCGGTCCATTAGTACATGTCGGACCCGCGTGTCGCCACTGTCAGTGATCGCAGACCGAGCGCCACCACAAGGCAGGTCTCGAGATACGGACTAGCACTCGCCCCAGTTGTACGGACGACTTAGCTAGCGATGCACACTGACGAAGCCTCGCTCGTTTGCAGAGCAGATAGTTAGAATAGCCTTCAGCTAAGTCAATGGCTACGACCTAGCAAGGCGCCATTAGCATTACCTTGCATGTATCTACAGAGTCTCACTTGTATCGTCATGAGCGATGTACAACAAGGATGGATTAAAGTTAAGTATTCCAGCAGCTACGTACTTTTCTTTATAGCATTCGTTACGTATCCTGTTTCAGACCTAACGCCCGCCTGCGTGAGTTAGCGCGTGCATCTTGGCCGCCTCTTTCAATTAGTGTGCGTAGTGTTGGCAAGTCTGCCGACACTACAGGTTGCATTTTCGTTGCTAGGCTGTCCATATCAGATGCAACATATGCTCAGTATCCCAGCATTCTAAGGAGGCAGTAATTGGTAAAGAATATAAATACGAATAAGTACACTATTTGATCTTTGCCTATTCTATGTAATTCGCAATTGTCCTTTAGATGTCACGTGACACCAATATACTTTTGTATTAAAACTGAAATTCCTCTAGCTGTACATAAGATCTTATATTTACTTCGCTACTTGTTTCGACTTTGGGTCAACGCCATCTTCAGGCCCACACACTTCAATGAAATCAGTTGTGTGTGCTCCACCGCGGACTTCTAGACTGAGCCACACACAACCGATTTCATCAAAGTGAGAGGGCCTGAAGATGACGTTGACGCAACGTCGAAACTAGTAGCGAAGTAAATACAAAATCTTAAGTACAGCTGGAGGAATTTCATTTTTAATAAAAATTATACCAGCCGTGTCCCACCTTTATCCAGTTTAAATATGGATGTACGGTCGAAATTCCGCCGGCTTGATTGCTATGTCTTTAAAGACTTCACAAGGATGTTTTGGTTCATCAAAGTGGAGTTATCGTTTTCTATCGCCTTAATATAATCGTCTCTAACTGTGATCAGAAAGGATATAGTACATCGTTAGATGTTTTTACCTCGCATGTAATATCGTTGCTGCCATGCCATCTTTTGTAAAGTTACTAGTTTTTCCTCAGATGTACGTTGGAGACCTGACTTTAGTTGGATTTTATGTACGCTGTTTTTGTCTTGACTGCTTGGTTGACAGTGGATCAGTGATATTACATGTTTACATAGTTACTATAAATCATACAGGGTGACAATTATTGAATTATATAAAATTAAATCGTCATAACTTATGAACGGTTTACGTTAGGACTATCAAAGGGCACGGCTGGCCGCGGAGCATGATGGGAATTAATATGCGCATGCATGGTTTGGTTTAGCGACGAAGCCCACTTTTATTTCGATGGGTTCGTCAATAAGCAAAATTGGCACATTTGGGGGAATGAGACCCAGAATCTAAAGACCAAGAAATCTCTTCACCCTTAATGAGTGACCGTGTGGTGTGCAATGTCATGGAACAATTCGTGTGATATTCCTTGATGGCACGGTGACTACTGAACGGCACGTGAATGTTTTGAAGATGATTTCATCCCCATTATCCAAAGTGAATTCTGATTTCCACAAGACGTGGTTCATGCAAGACGGAACTCGACCGGCTATTTAGAAGCAGGAGATAGTTTGATATCCTGGAGGAGCACTTTTGGGAGCGCATTCTGTTTCTGAGGTAACCAGAGGCAACTGGCATGGGCCTCGACTGACCGCCATATTCTCCGGATCTGGGCACATGCGACTCCTTTTAGTGAGGCCATATTAAAGACAAGGTGTACAGCAACAATCCCAAAACCATTGACAAGCTGAAAATAGCCGTTCAGGAGGTCGTCCACAGCATCTCTATTCCGACACTTCAGCGGGTCATCCAGAATTTCGCTATTCGTCTGCGCGGCATCATCGCCAATAGTGGCAGGCATATCGAACATGTCATACCTTAAATTCGAGTGTCTGTAGCGACGTTTACATGTTGAAAGATTGTGCAAGCCGTACTTTGAAAATAATTTATGTTTTTTTCCTCATAGTTAAATACTTGTCATCTTGTGAGTGGTATGTGGAAATTGTTTTTTTTATTATTTTTATAGGATTGATTCTAATTATGTCTTTTTCTGGAATTAGGTTTTTTTATATTTTTATGTTACATTTTAATTTTTGTAATAATTTCTTTATTGTCTGCGATTTATGGTGTTTTCTTTGTGTTATGTGTTTGTTTTATACTCTTCATGTTGTCGTTGTTAATATGTGGTACTTAGGGTCACTGATTTATTACTTTACCCGTTTCCTTGATTTATAATGTGAATGAAGTTGTCTAGGTACTTTTTGTGCATTAGGTCGGTTTGCAGACGAAGTGAATTTGTGGAGTTGCTATATCCATGTGAATATGCCTCTATTTCCTCAAGAATGTTCATCCCTTTTGCGTAATATGGAGGATTTGTAGTGCTTCGTTTATGGGTTTTACGTCGTATTTCTAGAGGTTGAAAAAATGTGAATGAGTTGTTCTCACCTTCTATGGTGTGCTCTTTGTATCTGATTTTGAAGTAATGCTGTGAGGACGGGGCGTGAGTCGTGCTTGGGTAGCTCAGATGATAGAGCACTTTCCCGCGAAAGGCAAAGGTCCCGAGTTCGAGTCTCGTCCAGCACGCAATTTTATAATGTGTCAGCGCACACTCGGCTCCAGAGAGAAGACCACATTCTACTAATCTGTCTGGATGACAGCGTATTCTGACACAACCTTCAACCTAGTACAACAGGGAATGTGATTCTCCATAAGGGGTTTATATCTACATACGTACTCTGCAAGCCACCGTACGATTTGTGGCCGAGGGTACTCTGTACCATTAGTAGTCATTTCCTGCCCTGTTCCAGTCGCAGACAGAGCGAAGGACTATCTTATTTTCAAGGCCCTACGCGAAATGTATATTGCCAGCAGTAGGATCGTTCTGCAGTCAGCTTCAAATGCTAGTTCTCTAAACTTTCTCAGTCTTATGCACTCCAGCGATTCCCACTTGAGCTCCGGAATCATATCCCTAACACTTGTAAGCTGATCGAACCTACTGGTAACAAATCTAGGAGATCGTCTCTGAACTGCTTCGACGACCTTTTTCAATCCGACCTGGTGCCGATCCAAACACTCTAGTCTAGCAGCACTCAACAATAGGTAGCACTAACGTTCTACGTGCGGCCTTCTCTGTAGAAGAAGCACACTTCCCTACAAATCTCCCAACAAACCGAGGACGACCATTCACCAGTCCCTGCCACAGTCCTCGAACGCTCGTTTCATTTCATATCGCCCTGCAACGTTACGTGCAGGTATTTTAAAGATCTGACTATGTCAAGCAGGACACTGCCAATCCCGTCAAGGAACAAATGGTCCAAATGGCTCTGAGCACTATGCGACTTAAATTCTGAGGTCATCAGTCGCCTAGAACTTGTTGTTATTGTTGTGGTGTTCAGTGCTGTTACTGGTTTGAAGCAGCCCTCCAACGCTAAATTTGTGATCCGTTGATGCCTCAGAACATGTCCTACCAACAGGTCCCTTCATCAATAAAATTCTTCAGGGTATCAGACCGCATCGTCATAATTTAAAATGCGCCAACGTTTCGGCCAGCGTTGCAGCTAGCCTTCATCAGGGCCTTACGTTAACGTTGGCGCATTTTAAATTATGACGATGCGGTCTGATACCCTGAAGAATTTTATTGAAGAAGACAACGGCCGCGGAAGCCTACGCTTACAGGTCCCTTCATCTTGTCAAGTTGTGCCACAAATTCCTCTTCTCCCCAATTCTATTCAATACCTCCTCATTAGTTATGTGATCTACCCATCTAATCTTCAGCATTTCGATAGCTTCTATTCTCTACTTGACGAAACTATTTATCGTCCATGTTTCACTTCCATACATAGTTACAGTCCATACGAATACTTTCATAAACGACTTCCTGACACTTAAATCGATAATCGATGTTAACAAATTTCTCTTCTTCAGAAACGCTTTCCTTGCCATTGCCAGTCTACATTTTATATCTTCTCTGCTTCGACCATGATCAGTTACTTTGCTCCCCAAATAGCAAAACTCCTTTACTACTTTAAGTGTCTCATTTCCTAATCTAATTCCCTCAGCATCACCCGACTTAATTCGGCTACATTCCATTATCCTCGTTTTGCTTTTGTTAATGTTCATCTTATATTCTCCTTTCAAGACACTGTCCATTCCGTTCAACTGCTCTTCCAAGTCCTTTTGCTGTCTCTGACAGAATTACATTGTCATCGGCGAACCTCAAAGTTTTTATTTCTTCTCCATGCACTTTAGTACCTACTCCGAATTTTTTTTTTTTTTTTTTGTTTCCCTTACTGCTTGCTCAATATATAGATTTTACAACATCAGGGAGAGGCTACAACCCTGCCTCACTTCCTTCCCAACCACTGCTTCCCTTTCGTGCCCCTCGACTCTTATAACTGCTATCTGGTTTCTGTACAAATTGTAAATAGCCTTTCGCTCCCTGTATTTTACACCTGCCACCTCTAGAATTTGAAAGAGAGTATTCCAGTCGACATTGTCAAAAGCTTTCTCTAAGTCAACAAATGCTAGTAACGTAGTTTTGCCCTTCCTTAATCTTTCTTCTAAGATAAGTCGCAAGGTCAGTATTGCCTCACGTGTTCCAATATTTCTACTGAATGCAAACTGACCTTCCCCGAAGTCGGCTTCTACCAGTTTTTCCATTCGTCTGTGAAGAATTCGCGTTAGTATTTTGCAGCTGTGACTTATTAAACTGATAGTTGGGTAATTTTCACATCTGTCAACACCTGCTTTCTTTGGGATTGGAATTATTATATTCTTCTTGAAGTCTGAGGGTATTTCGTCTGTCTCATACATCTTGCTCACCAGATAGTAGAGTTTTGCCTGGACTGGCTCTCCTAAGGCCGTCAGTAGTTCTAATGGAATGTTGTCTACTCCCGGGACCTTGTTTCGACTCAGGTCTTTCAGTGCTATGTAAAACTCTTCACGCAGTATCGTATCTCCCATTTCTTCTTCATTTACATCGTCTTCCATTTCCATGATATTGTCCTCAAGAACATCGCCCCTGTATAGACCCTCTATATACTCCTTCCAGCTTTCTGCTTTCCCTTCTTTGCTTAGAACAGTGTTTACATCTGAGCTCTTGATATTCATGCAAGTTGTTCTCTTTTCTCCAAAGGTCTCTTTAATTTTCCTGTAGGCAGTATCTGTCTTACCCCTAGTGAAATAAACATCTACATCCTTACATTTGTCCTCTAGGCATCCCTGCTTAGCCATTTTGCACTTCCTTTCGATCGCATTTTTTAAACGTTTGTATTCCTTTTTGCCTGCTTCATTTACTGCATTTTTATATTTTCTCCTTTCATCAATTAAATTCAATATTTCTTCTGTTACCCAAGGATTTCGACTAGCCCTCGTCTTTTTACCTATTTCATCCTCTGCTGCCTTCACTATTTCATCCCTCAGAGCTACCCATTTTTCTTCTACTGTATTTCTTTCCTTCATTCGTCTCAGTTGTTCCCTTATGCTCTCCCTGAAGCTCTCTACAACCTCTGGTTTACTCAGTTTATCCAGGTCCCATCTCCTTAAATTCCCGCCTTTTTGCAGATCCTTCAGTTTTAATCTACAGTTCATAATCAATAGATTGTGGTCAGAGTCCACATCTGCCCCTGGAAATGTCTCACAATTTAAAACCTGGTTCCTAAATTTCTGTCTTACCATTATATTATCTATCTGATACCTGCTACTATCTCCAGGATTCTTCCATGTATACAACCTTCTTTTATGATTCTTGAACCAAGTGTTAGCCATGATTAAGTTATGCTCTGTGCAAAATTCTACCAGACGGCTTCCTCTTTCATGTGTGGGGTTTGAGGTTTTCGGGCGCTAAACAGCGTGGTCATCAGCGCCCACCCTCTTTCATTTCTTAACCCCAATCCATATTCACCAACTATGTTTCCTTCTCTCCCTTTTCCTACTCTCAAATTCCAGTCACCCATGGCTATTAAATTTTCATCTCCCTTCACTACCTGAGTAATTTCTTTTATCTCATCGTACATTTCATCAATTTCTTCATCATCTGCAGGGCTAGTGGGCACATAAACTGGTACTACTGTAGCAGGCGTGGGCTTCGTGTCTGTCTTGGCCACAATAATGCGTTCACTATGCCGTTTGTAGTAACTTACCCGCACTCCTATTTTTTTATTCATTATTAATCCTACTCCTGCATTACCCCTATTTTATTTTGTATTTGTAACCCTGTATTCACCTGACCAAAAGTCTTGTTCCTCCTGCCACCGAACTTCACTAATTCCCACTATATCTAACTTTAACCTCTCCATTTCCCTTTTTTAATTTTCTAACCTACCTTCCCGATTAAGGCAACTGACATTCCACGCTCCGATCCGCAGAACGCTAGTTTTCTTTCTCCTGATAACGACGTCTTCCTGAGTAGGCCCCGCCCAGAGATCCGAATGGGGGACTATTTTACCTCCGGAATATTTTACCCAAGAGGACGCCATCATCATTTAACCATACAGTAAAGCTGCATGTCCTCGGGAAAAATTACGGCTGTAGTTTCCCCTTGCTTTCAGCCGTTCGCAGTACCAGCACAGTAAGGCCGTTTTGGTTAGTCTTACAAGGCCAGATCAGTCAATCATCCAGACTGTTGCCCCTGCAACTACTGAAAAGGCTGCTGCCCCTCTTCAGGAACCACACGTTTGTCTGACCTCTCAACAGATACCCCTCCGTTGTGGTTGTACCTACGGTACGGCTATCTGTATCGCTGAGGCACGCAAGCCTCCCCACCAACGGCAAGGTCCATAGTTAATGGGGGAAGAACTTAGAAGAACTTAGAACTAATTAAACCTAACCAACCTAAGGATATCACACACATCCATGCCCGAGGCAGGATTCGAACCTGCGACTGCAGCGGTCGCTCGGCTCCAGACTGTAGCGCCTAGAACCGCACGGCCACTCCGGCCGGCCGTCTAGCAACGTTAAGGGTTTATTTTCCTACTAATCCGCATCAACTTACCTTTTATACATTAAGAGCCAGCTGCAATTCATCACACCAACTAGAAATTTCGTCTGGGCCATATTGCATCCATCTACAGTTACTTATCATCAGTGAACAACCGCAGATTCCTACCCACCCTGTCTACCTTATCAATTATGCATTTAGAAAATAGCAACGATGACGCGTTTCCATAGATCCGTGATCAAGTATACTGATAACCCCATAATGAGAACATGAAAGTATCGTCTACTGAAGAGCTGCATTGTCTACAATGTCCGCCAAATTATGCTCCGAACAACAAACGTCCATTCGTATTCTACCACGTCGACAGATATGTCACGGGTCGTTGCCTATCCTGTTTTATAGAGAGTGAGAGCCTCCGAGCTCCGCGTATTGTTTCATGATGATATTTGTTTGTGGGGCTCTCCATTGCGCCGTCTCCCATTGTCTACGCAGTCCAATCTAGCCACTATCACGAATGATGATGATGATGATGATGATGATTAAATGATAAGGATAACACAAACATCCAGTACCCGGGCAGGTAAAATCCCCGCCCCGGCCGGGAATGGAACCCGGCACCCCGTGATCCAGAGGCAGCAACGCTAGCCACTAGACCACGTGCTGCAGACTTCGTGTCTTGTGATGTAGAGTCAACGTCTAATACATTGTCGCCGTCTCGTGATTTCACCGTCCTTAGGCAGTCGAGACAGGTGTACGCGAACAGTCGAGCAGCTCCTCAGTTTCCGAGTTGCTCTTTTCAGGCACTGGGTTACAAACGTGGTCTTTTTTTTAAAGTTGCTTATGCCAGTAAATTTCTCCATTTGTGGCTGTAGCGATTAAGAGAGTCGTCTCAATGAACCAGTGTGGAAGTTGGTCTGAAACTGAAGCATTAAGGAATGCTAAGACGCATTTGAAACTCGCTAAGAAAGTGGATACGGCAATAAGGAGCCCGAGAGAAGCATCTCAGACGAGGGGGATTGGATATATCTAACTGGGTCCGACACAGATGTTGGTCCAAATGGTTCAAATGGCTCTGAGCACTATGGGACATAACTTCCGAGGTCAACAGTCCCCTAGAACTTAGAATTAAGGACATCACACACATCCATGCTCGAGGCAGGATTCGAACCAGCGACCGCAGTGGAGGCGCGGTTCCAGACTGTAGCGCCTAGAATCACTCGGCCACTTCGGCCGGCCACAGATGTTGAACAGACAAGGAACGTGACTGCAAAGGTACCTTCGATAACACATGAAAAACTTCAACTGAGCAACGAAAGAATAAAGTACAAAAATATTCGGGGAATAACAGGAATAATGCAATATAATTCCCTAGCAATGACGTAAATAGCAAATGCAGGGCAGCCAAGAAGAAAGGCTGCACGAAAAGTTTGAAGAAATCGAAAAAAAAATTTCTTCGAGACGAACGATTCAATATACAGAAAGGATAAAACAACCTTTACCGAAATGAAAAGCAAGAGTAGAGACATTAAAAATTCAATGAGAATTCCACTGTTAATCGTGGAGGGGAGAACTTACAGAGTGGAAACGGTACATTGAAATCCTCAATGAGGGGTGGGACTTAATGATGACGTGATAGAGAAAGAAAAGGGAGTCGACAGTGAAGGGGGCCAGAATTTATCGGGAATTTGGACGACTGAAAGTCAAGTACGACCGAATAATAGATAACATTTTATAGGAATTTCGAAAATAACTGCGGATGTCTCAACAAACAAAAGTAACTGATGAAGTGTCAACAAATGACTACTCTCATAGGTGCTCATAATCTATGAGACTGACGATTTACCATCAGACTTTCGGCAAAATATCATCCACACAATTCCGATGATATTAAGAACATTTATCTCACAATCAACTTAATTGCTCATGTATCCGAATTGTTAACAAGAATAATAAGCCAAAGAAAACTGAGGACCTGTTAGAGGAAGATCAGTTTAGCTTTAGGAAAGGTAAAGCAACCACAGAAGCAGCTCTCCCGTGGGGCTTCATGACAGAAACGAGACTAAACATTAATCAAGACAGACTCACAGAAATCATCGATTTAGATAAAGTGGTGGATGTTGTAAAATGATGCAGGAAATTCGAAATTCTGAGAAAATATGAGTTACCTATAAAAGAATACGGTTAACATACAATATCTAAAAGAACCAAGAGCGAACAGTAAGACTGAAAAACAACGAACGAAGTGCTCAGATTAAATAGCGTGCAGCACAGAGCTACAGTCTTTCACCCCTATTGTTCATCAAAGTAGTAATGATGGAAATAGAAGAAAGGTTCAAGAGTAAAATCAAAATTTGGAGTGAAGGGATATTAATGATTTTATTCGCTGAAAACTTTTCTATCCTCAGTGAATGCGAAAAAGAGTTACAGGTTCTGTTGGATTGGATGAATAGTCTGTTGAGTACAGAATATGGATTGATTGTTAACCGGACAAGGACAAAGGTAATGGTATGTACCAGAAATGTGAATAGTGAGAAGCTTATAATCAAAATTAGCGGTGACGAGGTAGACGAAATTAAGGAAGTCTAATATCTATGCAGCAAGGAAGACAAAAAGCAGACTAGCACAGTCAAAGAGGCCGTTCCTAGCCAACAGAAGCCTACTGAATCAAACATTGCCTTTCAGTTGAGGTAGAAACTATTGGGAACGTACACTTTGAGCACATCATTATATGGTAGTGAGAAAGGGACTTTGGGAAAACCGGAACAGCAGACAATCGAGTCAACTAAGATGTGGTGCCCATAAAAACGTTAAAAATCTTCTGAAGAACAGTGACACGCCCGAACAACAAGGACTTACATGTATTGAAAATGGCGCATTGAGAATGGCTAGCTACTAGCCGAAATCTGAATTTGCATAATAAAATCTAAAAAGGACGACTGCACTCTATAATTTATATGTTAAAAATGTGATAGAGTAATATTATACGAAACTAGAGGTTCTCTGCAAATACGGCGAGGAAAGGAGAACAATGACTAGAAGAAAGCACACGAAGATAGCACTTGGGATTAGGGCATTAAGGAACATCTTCCATGGTATTAGAGGAAGCTGTTTAGGGTAAAAACTATACAGGAAGACAGAGATTGGAACACATCCAGCAAATAGTTGAGAATCAAGGGTGCAAATATTACTCTGTGATGAAAAAATTGACACTGGAGGGGAATTCGTGGCGGGCAGCATCAAACCAGTCAGAAAACTGATGGCTCAAAAATTAGTTTTTAAAATTGGGTCATTCATTTTGTGCTGAATCATTAAAAGTCTTCCAAATTGGGTCATTCATTCCGCCCTTCGTGTTGTATATGTAAAGGCTACAGTGATGAATCTAAATGGAAATTTTATATTTTATGAATTTGCCAAGAACGTTAACAGTTATAGTTCATTACTGATAACATGATGTAATATCTTTAAAATTTTATTGTTTTTGTTTGTTCTTTGGTAGCAAAGATGTGATGCTTCTGAGATACCTGCTAAGCAAAAAGTCAGTAAAGAAGTCTTAAGCAGGCCTAGTGGCGCGTGTTCTTGGTGATTTAAAATTAGACTAAATGTCGTCAAGCAACATCTTTTGGGAACCGCCGCAAATATTACGTTGCAGCAGTTATATATACTTCCCATACCACGTCGCGTGTTCGCAGCGCGATTAAGTGGCTCTCAGTTTCCTGCTTGACAATGGTCGAAATGTTTTTGTGCATCATTGTAATCTACTACATACAATTACTTACCAAACTGTACGCATATATGATTGTAAATTTTCGGCACTCCTAAGATTTTCTGCTTATGACAAGTCGAATCAATATTAACAGGAACAATGCACTTCTACACATATCAGAAAATAATAGGCACAGTAAATCCTCTACCGTTGAATTTGAGGGTACTGCAGAGGAATGACCTAATTTCGAGAAGGCGTTAAGAGGACTATGCAGCCGAATACCATCCGAGTGTTCATCTGTTCATCTCCTGGGAAACCACGCAAAATATGCACCAGAGACGCCTGATTCGTATTGCATTAGATCAGATGTTCTTTTGTTCCAATTGATCCATAGGAAAGAGATCTTCCAGGATGTAGATAATGTCAGAAAAACAAGCATACACGACAAATACTTATAATGAAATTAATAAGGTCACGTACCTCCCACAGATCGAAAATGGATGACCGTCATGGATGCATGATAAGTGAAAACAATTATAAATATATTTTGGTTCATGATGTAATAAACAAAAAGCAGAATTATTCTATGAAACTTACTTACAATGATCGCTTTACTGCACTGAATTTGTACAGAAGTCAGTCTGTGTTAATGCTTGCGCGATTGCTAAACAACGGACACCGGTTTGGACCAAAGGAAGCGACTTTTAATCTTTGTGAAGATTATTCTCATCTCTTGTATTGATTCCGTGATTGTTGATTTGAAAAAGTGATATATTTTAATGAAAAATTTCATTAAAAAATATATATGATGGTATCAGTATTGAGTATTCCTAGTACCATAAAAAGGCCTGTGAAGGATGTTCCTACGTTTACACTACAAATAATTCTTATCACACGTTTTTAGAGCGTGAAAAATGGAGCTTGGCTCGATGAATTACCTTAAAAATCATCCCATACGACATTACGGAATAAAAGTAAGCACAGCATGCCAGATTTTCCAATTTTGTACCCCCTGCGTCTGAAAACATTCGCATCCTTGTCCTCCTGACTCACGGACGGTCCGAAACACTGTACTTTCACACCCGATAAGTCACATTAAATCAAAGCAACGTCGTGCCACTGGAAGAAAGTGTGAGTATTTGTCAAATAACGATGTGCTGCTGAAGAAACTGCTTTTAGCCGTTGGCGTGCATCTCAGCACCTAAAAGAGGAGGAGGAAACGAAATGAAACTTTACGGAGCGAGAGGGTATTTAATGTTATTGCAGTAATTACAAAAAAGAGTCAAATTTATGAAGAACTACGCAGCAGGAGTTCACTTTTATTTATAATTTTGCACTACCTCTGGTCTCTATGAGTGCACTGATTCGAGTGATTCGGGTGTTATAAATCCGTTACACCCCCCCCCCTTCCTACCCCTGAAACAAACCGGCCCATATGTTTTGTAAATGGTTCTAGAAATGCTTCACACTAGCATTTGGGCAGAGTTGTCTCCGAGAGAATGTACAGTACGCATAAAATTCACAACAGGGTCGCCTGAAGACGACGAAAATTCCGATAAGTAAGGGTCCGAGTGTGACAGAATGGAGCAGTTGGGACTAGATATGCCGTGTAAAATGCGTATGTAAAGAAAAAAGTGCATATTACTTTCACTGAACACAGGTCAGTGAAATCTTATAGAGACTGAAGGGAATCGGTCAGTTCAGCGGACATAAGATTTAAATACGTACAAATTTTTAAGCCCTAATGAGTGGTGCCTTGAAAGGAAATACGGAAATAAATGGTGCTAAACCGACTACGGACTTAGCTAGTCCACAGATCACAGGACACTGTTAGTTACATAGGTTAAATGAAAATTCAGACCACATCGGACTACTTAACAATGAAAGACAAACAGAATAGATACCGCAAAGAAAGGTTCCACATTTAATAGGTGTCAGCAAAACGAAATATTTAGGTAGAACTACAAGACAAAGTGTTGCAGAAACACTTTTATGAGATCGACTTGATGCATTCTTTCGAACCAAAGAAAAGAATCCTGGTCAACAAAAGAGAACTACACATCATAAATCTGCAAGAAAGCTGAATAGTGCAAGTTGACTATATCATCATAACAAAAGCCCATACAGTGGATCTTCAGAAATATCAAACTCTCCACAGAACTACCGATTAAAACTCATATACTTTATAATAGTCAGTTTGGCGTTTACGTTACGCCAAATAAATTCTTATAGAGAAACTCCAACATAAAACGCAGACAGCAGAAAAAGATCTTTCAAAAGATGGAATAATTTCCCATGAAGTGCCCCAGTGCCCCAGTACCAACTGCCCAGTCTTTATCTGGAAAGGTTCATGTCTACCTTGAGAGTGGATATTATACTACAAAATTATACTACTAGCAGCCATGTATGTGACTCGAACATAGATACTAGGATAATATATCGCCTATCGTCAACTTCGCATACAATGCAGGTAGCAACACACTGTAGAGGACTCAGTATTTCATGGTCCACATTCGAGAAGCTGAAACATCTATGAACACCACATTTCCGTTTCAATATGGTGGAACTCAGTACGGTTAATCGAAAAGAACATCATCAGAAGTGACCTTGAGAAGACCGACAGACATCCATGTGCAAGCTACTATCCAGGCGACATTGTGTGTATTTTAAAACCTGTGAGGAGTTATTACAAAAAATATATCAAAGCACTTCTTTGCCCTCTCCGAATCCTTTTGCTTTTGTGAGGTAACGTGTACAAAGTGGAATATGTTGACTGTCGAAGAGGGTAAAGCGCTGGGCCGTCGTAGATTCAACTCCTTTATAGTTCTGAGGCGCGTATCGATAGGGACTTCCGATACGAAGAACTCCATTCAAACGAAGAAGTGACTGTGAGGACGCGGCAACACGGACAGGTTGCGATGATCCTCCAGTACCCTCGTACTGACAACTGCCTAGATAGTTTCGGGAACTATATTCCACTCCTAAAGAGACGAGCTAGAGTACCAATCCCGCATTCTGTGTGTACAGCGATCGTTTTCGCTGGCGGAAGGTTTGCACATCATCGGTTCGACTGCTATCTTCTGGAATTATTTATGGTTTGGAATTTCTGATAGATGGAAGATTCCTGGACTTACTTACTCACGAAATACCGCAGTTTCGTAGAACATACCATGCACATGTAAACAGAAGCACTCCCCACTGAAACAGTTTATCCACAAATGTCGTTAGAGAGACCCCGTAAACGTATATTCAGCGTAAGCTGTTAGATGTTGTTGACCAACCCTGCTCTCGCGACTGGTACTTGATCCTGATTCTGGTTTACGGTCTATATGTACCAGTGTATGTACGTATGTATGTTTCTAGATATATATAACACAGCGGCGAGAGATTTTCTTGCGTCTAGAAAAAAAAATTGGATAGCAAAAATGTTTTTATATTTTCTTCTTCATATTATTGGATACATTCTGCATGGAATTTTATTGTTCTCTCAACAGTAAGTGCTTCGCTCAGGTAGGAGATTCTCAATTACTTAACCTATACCTTTCACAAATCACTTATATCACAAAAATCTTCGTTACTCGAACTACTGCAATTCGGCGACCGCCACTACTGCCCGCTAAATAAAAGATTCAAATTACCGAAGGCACTAACTACTGATAGGCTTAGTTAGCAAATGACAGATTTTAATAGAGAGCAAACAATGTATTTACCTTAATAGTCATAATATATATAGCAGTTCATGACATCCATTCTTACAAATGTACTGTTTCTGATGGACACACCTCCAGATTATCCATTCTCAAAAATCCACCATCTCACTTCCCCAAATCCACCACTGCTGGCGGCTCACCTCCAACTGCGCAACGCTACGCGCTGTTAACAGCCAACAGCCCAACACTACAATAACGAATATTACAACAATGCCACCCAGCTACAGACTGCACACAGCACAGCCAGTGATTTTCATACAGAGCGCTACGTGGCGTTACCAATATAAAAACTAAACAGCCTACTTACATAGCCCCCATGCTCCCCACAAAAAATTTTACAAATTGTTTTGGGCAGTGGCCAATACAGATTTGAAATAATTTTTCGTAATTACAATAACAAAGATATCAAATGTACACACTTATTGATACAATGTTGGTCAAAAGCTAAAATTTTCTCACAGTCCATAAAGACAGTCCTGGTCATTCATCACAGTAAAATTGCAGTGTTTTTTTTTCTCAAAGTCTGAGCAGTAAAAGAAAATGCACACAGAACTAATGGATTTTTATGCAGTCTTGAAGAAGTGGTGTTGTCCTTCCAACGGAAATACAGTGCTCACTCTTGACATGCAGACAGGTCATGGGCCACAACAGAAAAAACCAACAGCAGAGTCAGTCGAAGTTTTGAAGAATATTGGTAGGTAGGTCATCACAGAGCAGACCCACTGTAGTCCTGGTAGAGAATATGGTAAGGTGGGCCACCAGAGGTGCAGACCCACTGCAGTCCTTGTAGAGATAGTGGTATTGGTGGGCCATCAAACGTGCAGACCCACTGTAGTCCTTGTAGTAAGAATGGTATTGGTGGGCCATCAAAGATGCAGACCCACTGTAGTCCTTGTAGAGACGGGCAGCAGCCATCTGTTGCAACTGTGCAGGTGCATAATCACCATCGATGAGTCTTGCGGACAATATAGCAAGTCCATAAACCACCACTTACGCACTCACAACGTTTTTGGAATTGTCCTTACAACCAGCAATCCAGTCCCTTGCTGAATTGTTAACACACGTGCAAACACTAACAGTCCCAAATTCTCACATACTGTGCATTACTATCACCAACAGAAACGTGTGCAGTGAAATGTAACTTAATTTGAAGAACTGGTGTCTATACAATTATAAATTTACAACATAAGAATACAATTACAAAGGTACAAAATACATAATTAAAGAAAATAATAGAACAGATAACATTTGTAGTAACACAGGCTTTAAAAAGAATAGAAATAAACATGTAAATCAGTGTTACAAAAATTATGGCATTAGTACAGACATAAAAGATCAGAATAACTTTTGAAATGTCAACTTCACACATGAGCATTAAAACAAAACAGAATAAATAATGTCTAAGCATCTTTACAATGTAAATAACATAATATCATAAAAATGCTACAATGTAACTCTCATCAGATAAACACATAAAGACAGGAAGAACACAAATACCCAAGGGTACACAAACACATAGTGGGATAACACAAGGAAAGGACAGGGTTTGTTTTACTGCAGTATTTTGCAAACAAAACTTTCTTTACTTCTCGGAGATCTCCCTTCATTCTCCATTATTTCCAAAAAGTCCTATCTATACCTGCTTTCTATACTTTTCGTATAACTTCTCAATGCATCTCTTCCAATTCATCGCAACTCATTCTCTTATATAGTCTACCCCCTCTTAATCTAACTTAAATCTACAAAGAATCTACTGAGCTCAGATGCTAAAGTAAGGGACGAGGCAATGCAGCAGCACAAAACAGTTAACACAAACAGCAATGACAAAAAAATGGAAATTGGCCAAGCAAGCAGCAGTATATGTAACAACTTATATCTAAACATGGCAAACCAACACGCAGAAATAATAGTACACTACAGACAACAATGGAGATAAGGGAAATGTCTATTCACATCTTAATGTCTATGTAATTAAAGTGGGGCACCACAAAAACTTATTCTACATAAAATTACCTAGTACTTGAAAAGAAAATTATGCATGCAGTTACTGTTATTAGTCCCTTCTTATTGTTCTTACCTTTCTAAGTGCTCCTTTTTCGAAGAATGTGGATCATAAAATTATTATTTAATAGATATGTTGACAGAAAGTGTTCACATTAGCAATTGCATTTAATTTTATTTTATAAAACCAATGCTGCAACACAGCTGGAAAACAGATATCAAATGAAATAAGCAACTATGAAAAAAGCATTAAAATATCATTCAATAGTAATATGGCATTTCATAAGTTAGTAGAAATTCTCTCAATTCTCGTAGAAAGACACTTGTCATAATCAGGTGTGCAGATGTAAGAATATTTCCCATCAGTTTATAAGCATTTCAGTAAGTAGCACAAAGTACATGTTTCACAGTATAATCATATGTTTCCAAGCTTGAGCGTGTCATATTTGCAATGATTTCTACAAAGAAATGTCAATAGCAAGGATAATGGCCCCTAATGGCTTTCTTTTTTCAGGCGACTATCGCTCAGCTGGCCGCCCACTATGCATTACGTCAAGGTCACTTACCTTCCTTAACGAAACATTTACGACAGCAGTCTCTGCTACAGTGACAGTCTCATATAAAAATTCCACAGGTCGAGAATTTTCGTTACAAATGTGTAGGAACAAAATCCTATAAATATAACAGTGTCCAAAAAAGTTTTGCCGACATTGTGATACATTCACGCATTTACACTCATTTCATAACTCTTAAAGTACGATTCTTGGTTTCCAACATCCTTTTTCACAAATCTTAGTCCCTAACCGCTACTCATTATTCCTTACGTTGTTACACATATACATATTCGTCGACCTTTCTTCAATATTTCATAATAATAGATACATGTCATAATAAACATTCCTCAACAGCATAATACACATCGTCATCGTAATAATATCATAACACCTCAGTCAAATCTCAAAATCGTCTAGCTTCCTCCAATAATTTCAAAACTTAAAAGAAAATTCTCTGCTTATTTTAATAGTGTCATCTACCTCAAACGTACTTTAAAAATCATGATCCCATACCAAATACATCATTCAAAGCTCTCATAGTATCACAATGGTTCGGAAAAAATATGAACAGTTCACAAAGTACAGACAAAATACAATTTTGTAAGTGTGAAGTTATCCAACTGTGTAATTGCGTAAACATGTGTCACTGATGTAGTAAAAAAATGTTTATCTCTCAGTTAAATGATCAGACAGCTGTGTAATCTATGTGTTAGAGAAATATGGTGTGTGTAAAGTTATATAAGCAAATACCTTATTAGCTAGGGCTCCTTGTGCTTGCCAAACACATGGTGCACAAAGTAGGCATGTACCCCCTGAGGATTAATGTAATTATACCCTCGGGTGTTACAGATTACAGCAATGGAATGAAATGTATCACGGAAAACTTTCTTAGTAATTCACAAATCTTGAAAAATAAATGATTTAAGTACAAAATTAATCATTCAAATGCGTGTCCTGTTGCGCTAAATGTTCGTCTTGCTGTAAGATAATTCTGTGGAAGTGTCGTAGTTATCGTCCTCTGTAAGCAAAGTTCTGTGGAAGTCAATGTACTTACCTCGTCATAAACGAAAGTGAAATGCTTTGCGTATAGATATCGTAGTTATTACGTACCTTACCGTGATCAAGAAAGTACTATAATGTAACTTATTGTTGTGCTACGGAAAAGGCTGTCTCATTGTAGCTATACCACAAACGTTACTATTAAAACATGTCTTACTGTCCAGAAGAATTCAGGAAAACTGTGCAGATATAAAACAGATACACCGCAAAAGCAACAATGTAAATTGTGTCACATATTAGCAGCGTCGTGTTATATTCGTGTAGCTATCAAAGAAACCAAAAGCCTAAGTCATCTTTAATCTCACCGAATGTACTTCAAATAAAATCTTTTCAAGTAAACCAAAATGTTGCATTAAAATCTCATTAGCAGTATATGTTCTAAGTATGTAACCCTGATAATCGTTACGTAATCGTGTAACTAACAAGCAAGAATGTACAAATAACAACACTGTGTCGTCTGTTCACTATAACAATGCATTCGTAATTTCTGTTTAAATACGTTCTCTTGGTTCTTGACTGGATATTTAACTTCAAACATTGTTGCATGGTAACAGTTTCTCAAGTCTGACAAAGCATACTAGAAATGTGAAGTGAAAAGTTTTATGGCAAAGTTCAAAAAACAGATTATCTCTCAATAAACGGTTTTACATGTGAAATGTGGTGCATGCATTTACTCTTCGCAGGAGAGCTTCTGTAAAGTTTGGAAGGTGGGAGACGAGATACTGGCAGAAGTAAAGCTGTGAGGACCGGGCGTGAGTCGTGCTTCGGTAGCTCTGATGGTAGAGCACTTGCCCGCGAAAGGCAAAGATCCCGAGTTCGAGTCTCGGTCGGGCACACAGTTTTAATCTGCCAGGAAGTTTCATATCAGTGCACACTCCGCTGCAGAGTGAAAATCTCATTCTGGAATGAACATACTATTTTATGAAGGCTTCGTAAAGAGCTTCAGAATTCATGGGGAATTTTTATTCAACCACATGATATTATCCAAAAAACGTTTAATAGTGTACGGTATCTCAGGGATCAATAAGATGACGATAACATGCCGTTCACTATTTTATGTGCCCATAGTGACTGTAGTGAAAGAGGAAATGAATTACTTGTACCTTTAGCTAATTAAAATATAAAGAGAAACAAATGCTTCACTCTGTATGTGGGACTCAAGGAAGCGACGCAGTACCGTGACCAAGGAGCAAGGCGAGGTGGTAGTCTCTCGCTCGCTTTATAGTTGGAACAATTCGGAAATTGCAATTGAAACAGCATAAAAGTACTGCATCCCGAAAAAGTAGTATCGTCACGGCATTATTGGCATCCTCATCATCGTTCCCATTTAGAATTATTTTTCTACCTGTACGCGGTTCCCAGGTTTAAGAAATGATGAACCTATTTCATAATTTGGACGTCTACATAAGAGAACAAAATGAACTATTAGTTATCTTATCCTAAACAAAAACTCTAGGGTTTTTATTTTTCTGTTCTGCCAGTAATTTCGAGTAATGAGTTAGACTGCAACCAAGCAAATCACTGAGAACCTAACTTATTTATGTTCGCGCGGCTTGCACTGAGAGCAATTAGTATAGAGAGAACAGCAGACCGATAAAAAAAAGAATCGATGCTGAGTCGCTGGCAGAGAAGGATGAATGGTTCAATACGCAGCGAATCTGAATCAGAAGGGGGTCCTTTGTGGCAGGTGCGTTTACGCAGGAAATGGCCAGAATCATTCATGTAATTTAACTCTCTCACGAAACACTACTGTAGGACAGGATCACCACTGTATTTTGCATGTAATTTACGGCCTGTTTTCGTAGGAAATTGTGTTGATCGTTGAGGTGGAAGTAAGTATTTAAATGGCGCTGCGGTGCGTGAAATTGGAAGGGCCAACGAATAAATGATACAGGTATAGGGTACAGAAGACAGCAAGAGAAAGAGAAAGAATGTTAGAGTGAAGAATCAGTTAATTAGATTACATTACGTCTTATATGTCAATCAGAAATTGATTCATGATGGAAATTTCGTACTCTAGCCGTGAATAGCTGCGGGAACAGGGCGACTAGGTTCTTTTCTTAGTGAGTACGTTATGACGGGCGGACAACGACAGTGTCAAAAACCCTTATATGCCTGTCAATGTATGACGGATATTGGTGTTAATAAATCTGTTAGGTTTCCCAAAAAAATGCCAGAATAAATGAATAACGCCCATGAACAAAATCAGCTGTGAAAAATGCACTTTCCTCCGTCAATTGTGTGGGTTTGTTGTTAAATGAGCAGGGCTCACAATACAAATCCAGTGTTTCAAGGTTCATACACGTCAGTCTAGCATTTTGTGCTGTTAACCTCTTTGATCGTAAAAATCACTTATCATATCCATATTGTTCTATTAACTCCGCTTCTACAATCGCGATAAAAATTCTGTTTCGTAGTAAATGGTCATCTGCCACCACTTGGCGATTAGTATTGGCACTATTTTCCGACGGGGGTCATATGTGGCAAGCGCCAGAAATGATGGCCCATATTTCCATTGAGTAGATGTGAGGTATGCAGCTGTAATGTTACACACCTATATGGAGAACTAGATCCATGTGCACTTGGTATCAGCCCTGGTAACAACGTTCGCCAGCAAGAGCACGCAGTCCTGGGCGATCGATTTAGTGCACTGTTCCTGTCAGCTGCAGAGACAGGCTCACATCTGCATCAACTAAATTTTATTCTGGTTTACTTTCTGACATTCGAGAAAATAGTGAAGTGGTGATACAAATGTTGATTTTGTAAATTTATCCGTATTGCGCAGTAGACTGTATATTGGTTGTGACGTATTTTTTAATTTCCTCTCGTGGTATGGATTCGTTTGTTCACAGAAGCAAGCAAACGGCAGTAAATACTGGCGAGTTGTCTGCGTATGTTCGTTTGCTTGTGTTCGCTTTTATTCATTTCGGTGTGAGTGAGACTCAGCAGCTATTAACGCAGCCTGCAGCATCTCTCAGGGAGCAGCCAACTTTACAAACTTCTGCAACGGCTACAGTCCCTAGTCATACCTACTGGTGAACAACATACGTAACTCTAGTTCTAGCAAACAGACCACAAGTAAAGGAACTTGGGAACTTACGGGACCTGGGAACACTGTCGAAAGTCGTTCTTCGCATCCGTAGACATGTAAGCAGTAAGGTAACGGACTAAGTGTGAAGCACGAAGAAACTTGTGGAGACGTTCTCGTTGCTGGTAGTTACCACATGCTTCCTAAAGGTAGCTAGACCGCTCATCAGCGGTAATTTAGCCTTCCCATACTGAAGCCGCCATCTGAAGGACAACGCCGTGTTAGCGCTTACGAGGAGACCGTACGGCTGTAAGATTTGCTCGCAAAAACACTTCGAAGTTTTCCGAATGTCTTTAATACCTTAAACTAAGACCATTATAGCGAAAAAAGCATGCCAAATTTATCAAACACAAAACCCGCAAGATTGCAGATCTCTTACAGAAGCTCGAAATTTAGGGCTGACGTCAAAGGGAAATGGGTATCATAATTTTCACAACGAAATGTTGTCTCGAAACCTAGCAGAAAATCCAGAGAGATTCTAGTCGTATATAAAGTATGCTACCGGCTAGACAATCAATGTCTTCTCTGTGCGATAGCTTGGGAAATACTATCGATGTTAGTGCGACGATTTTTCGAAATTCCTTCACCAAAGAAGTCGAAGCAAATATTACAGAATTTGAACGAAAAACAACTGCCTACATTAGTACCTTAGAATTAGATATCCTTCGCCTAGTGGAGGAACTTAATTCACTTAATAAAAGCAAGTCCTCTGGTCTAGATTGTACACCAATCAGGTTCCTTTCAGAGTATACTGATGATAACTCTCCAGAGTTAATTGCTTTCGCTCAGTTAATACTAGGCAGATTTGGAACGCACCTCCATGACTCTTCTGCAGAAAGGCGTGTGTGTTTTGCTGCATCCGGTTTCAATAAGCTGCCACAAGGACTGAAAAATGTCAGCAGTAATGTGTTCACTTTCAATTCTAAAACGAAGATTTCTCATGGCTCACTCTTTCTATTCTATCGAGGAAAACCTAGAAAATTTTTAAAAATGACGAAGATTCCTGTGTTAGGTTGTTCATTATTTTTATTTAAAGTTATGTCTCGTCGTCTGTATATGATTCATCTATTTTTCATGTTAACTATTATTACTGTTCTGTTATAGTTTCATCTACTGACTCGTTCCATGACCATGGAGACTTTCTTCTCAATTTGGTCCTACAGCTAAACTTCAGCTATCGATTTTTTCCAGAATGGTCCTACAAGATGCACCTTTGTTTAAAAATTTATATGTGCCAGCAATCGATCCTAGGATATGGACGTGGCGAGTAAACATTGTACCGGAGAGCCACGATACCTGTCGCAAATAACGGCCCTATTTGCGGCCCTACAGAAGATCCGAAAACTTCGAAGTGGATTTCTTTCGGACATTTTTTAAGGGTTGCATGGAATTGCTTTGAGAGTATTGATGATTGAGTTATGGACTTCACGTGCCCACAAAGAACTACCAAAATCCGATTGCCTTGAAGTCTTATTGGTAGTAAATTATGCAAAATATTTTATAAAACGTTGAACACACATTGACTTAACAAATGCTAATAACGTTCATAAGGACTCCATATCTGTGTTAGAAAGAAGTGCAAAAGTAGAACTGCTAGTTCAAAATATATAAGAGATTACTGTTTTTCAAGTCCTAGCTAGATGAGGGAAACATAGGGTAAAATTTTGGAAAGAAAGGTAGATTAAATTCGGCCACACAAAAATAAATTAAAGACTGACAAAGAATAGTAAAGGACAGACGCAAGTAATGTGCGAAAAATAAAAAACTAGAACCGAAAGCGAAAAACGTAGTGACTGATGACATATTCTCACTAGTCCGTAATACTTTGTAGGTTTCATGCAACTATCTTGAATCGATACCTTGATGCAGTTTCGCTCCTACTTGTAAGAAACGAACCCTACATTCGTGAACAGTTTATAACATCACGCCTCGTTATGTAGATCTAATAACAGAAAACTCAGAAACTACTTTAGCTTAAGACAGACTTGAGTACACAGTAAGAGCAGTCAAGTTCTTCAGTTTCCTGTCATTGTCTCTCATACCTTTCAAATCAATAGCCCGGTATTCACTTTGTCATGTACTTGGCGGCTACCCTTAGGGTAGAATTGTCTCGGTTCTTCGCTACGCCGTGCTGGAGACTTAGTAACTGCTGCTCCGTAGTTGCTGCACTCCATGTTGTGTGGAGAGTGTAGTGCGCAACTGCGCTAATTAGGAAACTTATTTACTTTTTTCTTCACTTGATGGTCGAGGTAAACTGATTTGCAAACGTCATATTTCTGGTGCGTTTTCATAAAAATCTTATGTTCTGCATTCAGTTACGATGCTTACGCTGAGACTAATTGACCCTGCTGAATTCACGAGATGAGACTAAAATAGGCTGCTGAACGATGTTCACATTATTCCGTTAAGGAAATATCTGCCGATAAGTAATGACACCTGTTTTGCAGCTGAATAGACACTGTTGCACTTTACTCATCGATCAGTGATGAAAATTTTCGGAGTTAGAGAAGGAAGGAAAAATATCGGTGGCTCACTTATGAAGAATAAATTTTAACCTTCCCTACAAATTGTGGATGAGAATAATCATGCAATAATATAGTTCAGTTAACTCTACAAGTTTTACAGAGAACTGTATACAGGACGAGTCACGCAAGACGTAAGACGTATTTTATTTCGTGAACGGTTACACATAACGAAACGCGGTTTCCGGCAAAGTATGGAGGAGCACGTATGTTTTTAGCAATAATATCAACTGGGGTATTGAAGTAACTAAGGCTTTTTATAAATGGAGCCATATACTTCTTATACACTATGTGATTAAAAGCATCCGGACACCTAACTGAAAATGACTTAGATGTTCGTGGCGCCATCCATCGGTAATGCTGGAATTCAGTATGGTGTTGGCCCACACTTAGCCTTGATGACCGCTTCCACTCTCGCAGGCATACGTTAAATCTGGTTCTGGAAGGTTTCTTGGGGAATGGCAGCCTATTCCTCACGGTGTGCTGCACTGAGACCAGGTATCGATGTCGGTCGGTGAGCCCTGGCACGAAGTTGGCGTTCCAAAACATACCAAAGGTGCTCTATAGGATGCAGGTCAGAACTATGTGCAGGCCAGTCCATTACATTGATGTTATTCTCGCTTAACCACTCCGCCACTGGCCGTGCATTACGAACAGGTGCTCGATAGTGTTGAAAGATGCTATCGCCATCCCCGAATTGCTTTTCAACTGTGGGAAGCATGAAGGTGCTTTAAACATCAATGTATGCCTGTGATGTAATAGTGACACGCTAAACAACAAGGGATGAAAGCCCCTCCATGATAAACACGACCACACCGTAACAACACCGCATCTTTATTGTACCGTTCGCACTACAAATGCTGTCAGATGACGTTCACCGTGCATTCGCCATACCCAAATACCGCCATCTGATCGTCACATTGTGTACCGTGATTGGTCACTTCACACAACGTTTTACCACTCTTCAATAGTCCAATAGTTACGCTCCTTACACCAAACGAGGCATCGTTAGGCATTTACCGGCGTGAGGTGTGGCTTATGAGCAGCCGCTCGACCATGAAATCCCTGCTATCTCACCTCCCACCTAACTCTCATAGTACTTGCAGTAGATCCTGATGCAGTTTGGAAATCCTGTGTGGTGGTATGGATAGATGTCTTCCTATTACACATTACGACCCTCTTCAACTGTCGGCGATCTCTGTGTCTACAGACGAGGTCGGCCTGTACGCTTTTGTGCTGTGCGTGTCCTTTCGCGTTTCCAATGCACTATCATATGGGAAACAGTGGTCCTAGGGGAGTTTAGGAGTGTGGAAGTCTCGGTTACAGAGGTATGACACAAGTGACACCCAATCATGTGACCACGTTCGAGGTCCGTGAGTTCCGAGGAGTGCCCGACTCTGCTTTCTCACGATGTCTAATGGCCACTGAGGTCGCTGATATGGTGTACTTGGCAGTAGGTGGCAGCACAATGTACCTAATATGAAAAACGTATGTGTTTGGGGGTGTCCGTATACTTTTGATCACATAGTGTAGCTGCATTCGATATCTCTTGAGAAGACAACTCCAGTGATATAGCATTTGTTAATGTTTACGTTGAAACCGGTGGTAAAAAATTCGAGAAACGTCCTTGAATTTGAGGGAACGGTGGTCAGAGTCGGCATTAGCGGTGCAAACACTGCCAAACAGCCGTCTCGGACCAGGTAGCGTAGTTGTATACCGTAAGGCAGGCCTCCTTTACGAGATGAAACCTTTATTTCCCTCGAAACAACTTACGACCCAGATACAGGTCCACATACGAATTTTCTACACGGAAATACGACATGAGCCAGAATCTAGCGTATCACAAAGGACTTAGGAAAACTACTTCACATTTGTGTATCCTCCCAGATTCACATGAGCCAGAAAGTAAGAGGTCTTACACGCTGCTGAAACCAACTACTGTATGAAATATCTGGATGGCTGGCTCTGAGCACTATGGGACGTAACTACTGTGGTCATCAGTCCCCTAGAACTTAGAACTACTTAAACCTAACTAACCTAAGGACATCACACATATCCATGCCCGAGGAGGATTCGAACCTGCGACCGTAGCAGTCGCGCGGTTCCGGACTGCGCGCCTAGAACCGCTAGACCACCGCGGCCGGCATATCTAGATGTTAGAAGGAATTTGTGACCTATTTTTTCTTGTACCTGGCTATGTGCTTCTTACGGAGAAAAAAAATGCTATCGGATTACTGTCTCTACCTACACTGGTCCGGCCCGCATCTCGTGGTCGTGCGGTAGCGTTCTCGCTTCCCACGCCCGGGTTCCCGGGTTCGATTCCCGGCGGGGTCAGGGATTTTCTCTGCCTCGTGATGGCTGGGTGTTGTGTGCTGTCCTTAGGTTAGTTAGGTTTAAGTAGTTCTAAGTTCTAGGGGACTGATGACCATAGATGTTAAGTCCCATAGTGCTCAGAGCCATTTGAACCATTACACTGGTCTAAATTACGTCATATTGGATACATTCGTTGAGCTAAACAGTTTAATGAAATACTTTGGTGACTACCTGTACAACGCAAAACATATATTCCTCTTAAGAGAACGACGTTTCGTGATGAACGTAAGACTGTATTTACAGAGTCACCAGCTACGGGCAATACCATGCAGTTTCGTACACACGTAAAAGAAATAAGCAGTTTACTAACAATGATTTTGTACCCATGCAAATCTCATAATATAAATTTTGTGTTTCAAAAATAATAATTTTGTACTTGAGTGAAGCATGTGTTCAAGCTGTTTACCTTGAACAGAAAGTTCATCTTGGGAATCGCAGTTCAAAAGAGCTATGAACAGCTGTAATTAGCGTGGGTGATATTGTAGAGTATGCACTGGCGATTCGACGACACATATCGTCTAGCGTAGTTGGGTCTTCTTCATAGACTGCAACTTTGAGTGCTCCCCAAAGAAAGAAATCAAAAGAAGTCAAATCGGGGGACCTCGCAGGCCATTTGACAACAGAATTTCGTCCTATCCAACGTCCAGGAAAGTTCTCATCCAGAATTTGCGATACAACCAGGGACGAGTGAGCTACACAACAGTTGTGTTGCAGCCATATACAGTGTGGAATATCCTGTGATACCTCTTCCAGAAGAGTCGGCTGAATGATCCTGAGAAAGTGTGCGTACGAATATCTATTTAGAACACCTGAGACTAAGTAAGATTCCGCAATGTAATTTCCTTTGATCCCGCACAATACGTTTTCACTCCACGGCCGTTGATGTTGCACCTGACGAAACTAGTGGGCATTTTCGGGTGCCCAGTAGTGGACGTTATGCAAATTTACATTAACGTGGTTAGTAGACGTTGCTTCTTCGGTAAAGAGCGCACGTTGTAAAAACGTAGGTTAGTCTCTCAGTTGCTCAAGGGCAAGCCGACAGCATTCTGTACGACGTTCCAAATCACGGTCGCTCAGTTGCTAATGTTGTGACAGATGATGATAGGGATGGAAACTGGGGTGTCAATCACTAAAACAAAGACGTATTTCGCTGCAGCAGGGTCTGCTGACGAAATTTCAATCACCAACTTTGTACTCTGAGTGTGAAAATATTTTGTTGGCGCCCACCTACATAGGTAAAACGATCGTCATATTAAAATAATGAAAATCAGACCTCGTACGCAAGGATTTAAGTGTTCATCTTCCCCGCTCTCTGTACGAGAGTGGAACGGCAGAAAAATAGCTTGAATGTGGTTAGATGATACCTCTGCCAGGCACTTAAATGTGAATTGCAGAGCAGTCATGTAGTGCCATAAAATCTCAATGTATTGCAATTCTGGTTTCCTTGACAACAAAGACAATAAAACCTATGAAATGGATTCATCTTGGTGCAGTAGAATCCAGAGCGTAGAAGCAGAGATTCCTATATAGCTTTGTACATGATTAAAATTAAACATATTTGTGGTGAATGCAGACTTCATTATTACATTAATCTGATATGCTTTTTTCAAACATTCTGGATAAATTAATTTTGGAAATGTGGTCTTTCCTACACAATGTCTAAGTCATTTGATATTCTCTGACATCTGTATCGTGCTGATTGTTTTTCACCAGCTAGCTGGGTGGGCACAGAGATGCGCATTAAGGCGAAAAGCACAAACCACACACACACACACACACACACACACACACACACACACACACACACAAAGGGAGAGAGAGAAAAGGAGGTGGGGGTGAAGGATGGGAGGGAGGGAGGGAAGAAGGAGGTGAGAAAAGTTCCTTAGACCAAACTCAATTATAACTCGGTGGATTTGCCAGTCTCTGGTCGAAGTGAAAGTAACTTCTGCATCAACAGCTGCAGTGCCCGATGGAGCCGCAGATCGTGTCAGAGATTAATGGCGTCGATGGAGGAGGTGTGGGCAGCAGGGCAGCTCCTAGTTCCCCATTGTGGCCGGCGGGTGGGTGAGTCCTGCCATCCTTCTTCTCACATGCTGCTCCACAGAGCATCACATTGTACTGCTGATGATCTCGCGTGTGAAATGTGAGCGGAGTAACCATAATAACAGCCCGCAAACTAGTTATCTACGCGCGTTAGTCATGTATGGTACACGATTTTGTGAACCGTACAGAAATTATTGATGTTACAAAATATACACAGATTAGCACAAAGGTATCATAATACCTGCAGTCTGTCTCCTGCAGATCTTGACGCATTCGAAACATAAGACTGTTTCAGCACATTCCATGACTAAGCGGGAATGACTACAAATTAATTTCCGCCTGTACGTTTGAAGGAAATCTCGCCAATGATATGCACAAAGCATACCACCTCATACAGTATCACCGTTGGGAAATCCTTGTATATGACTGAGTGAGTTTGCAGAGTCGTCTTATAAGAAAGTCACACTATATGTGTAGGCTCATAAGAAAGTAATTCTTTATCACTTTAAATGATTATTTGCTGCGGTTCTGGAAATGGAAGATTTTCCACAGTGTAGTCGCACTACAGAGTTGTCCACGCAATAGAGTCGGAGTAGAAGACTATCAGCAAGGAAAAAAAAAGAACTGAAGTTATCAAAGGACATTAATTGTGTGGGTTCTCTCAAAGAAGTTTAAGTTACATAACAAAAGCAACGACTCCGTATAGAGGGCAGTCGCATTTGAGACGGAGGGGTGGCCTGTGTAAACAGAAGTGACTAGTAAGCAATCTTTGTGCTAGGGAAGACGACCTTAGACGGTGTAATTATTACCAGAACATTTATTATGAGTGGCAAACATAGTCGTAGTTTATCTTTTAAATGAAGGGCTTAAATAAATTGCCACCACATAATGTGTGTGAAATATTGCGTCGTCGTCCATTGTTGTGACTGTCAAACAGTGTGTACTCGTATTCGTGAACTAATCAAGTGTATTCCATTTAAATATAGCATCCCAATTGTTTAAATAAATCCGAGCAGTAGGACGCTGCGACGTATCTGCAGTTTGAGTAATCAGCATCGGTCGACTAACTGCTTCATTTACGAAATTGGTCTTCCCCATATTGACAAAATCCTGCTTCAGCGAAAATGATATTACAGGGCTTGAGATCCCGAGTATTTTAAAATAAGATACAAGTATAGATTATGAAGAAAGTGTCTGTACTTAATCAGGTAATAATGAGACCAGCGCCGACTAAAATGTATCCCTTTTTATAAGTCTTGCAAGTTTCGGTTTCCAAGGATGCTGATCCTCTTTTTAAACTCTGGTCAAATAACGACTATCAGCGAAAGCAGCACAGCGCAATAGGCGTGAACCCAAATTAGTCTCAGTGAGACGGGCTTAACATTGGTTTTCGCAAAAGACATCCAGCACTTAATAACACTCATACGAGATTCTTACCGTATCCATCCCGGACCTGTAGGCACAAGAAATTCTGGTAGGACCACATCCATCCACCAAACCACCAGAAAAGGGAACCGGCCCACTCGGAAGACATAACCATCGTTCGCGAAGGCAGAGGGAAAGCAATGAATCTTCAGATGTCGTCATCACACCCTCTACGATACACAGCCGCCCATTACAACATGGTGACCGCTTCTTCTATTCTCGTCTGGCGAACTCTATTCGCTTGCAGAACGACCAGCAAGACAAGACTTCACAGAGAGCCATTCGTGTCCCTTCAAGAAGGCGCAACATTACCCTCGTGAGACATTAGCAGGCCCGTCTCTAGGGAACGAAACCAAAGAGGCACATCCAGCGGCGGGAATCCGTATGAGTCACACACTACTCGGGCACTCGACGCACAAGAAAGCCGTCAAACAGTAACACCATCACTTCCATGCATCACTGATCTGCCTGCTCTTCGTTCACTGTCACATCAACGACAGTCAATCTGTGCCGCTTTAGATTCGTTGACTTGTTCACGACCGATTCTTATCCAGGTCACATTCAACAGCTCATCCACTTTTCAAATTGGATGTGGTCTCCAGTGTGACACGTCATGCTGGTAACCCCCATCTCCGTTTATACTGGCGTGTTTGCCTATCGTGGTATCTACTTCTCAACGCCGCATTATATGGGATTTTCGAGTTGCTTTTCGTCAGCTAGAGTATTTTTCGCTCGTCGACAGAGGATCATATAGCAGCGTCACGTGCCTGGAGTCAGAGAATGGGCTTCTTTCCAGCACGACAAGTAGCCACACAGCCAGTGCAACGAAGTGCGGAGCGCGACAGGATGTTGCAAGGTAGCCACTAATACGAGTTCCTTTCATACAGCTGCAGAAACAGTCAGTGGGCACAGGAATCGCATCACACGCCTTTTTCTTGGTCTTGTGTACAGCATGACGATGCACGCATCCTTTTGTTGAGGAAAACTACATTTTTAACATTGCTGTCCATATAGCCGAACGCGCCCAACACTTGTCATGGTGGTGTGGCATAGAATTGTATACACAACACAATCACCTCTGGTTGGCATAGCCAGTAATTTGAACAGCGGACGTTACAGTCGTCATGTGTTAAGGCTAGTGGCGTAGCTCTGTCCTCAACGTCTCTATTTCGCTGGACAAAGCTTGCCAACATGTTGGCCAAGATGTCCTGATAGACCAAGATACATAGGTTGTTGGACTGTAGCGATGGCCAGCACATCCTCCAGACATCTCCCCCATCGAAAGCACCTGCTCGTGGGTTGCCGAGCGTCTCACAAAACACAATTCGCGAGTCACAATGATTGAGGAACTCAGGCAGCATGAAATGAGGTACCCTCATCCAGCTTCCTAGCTCAGGTCGCAGCCAAGGTGGGTTAGAGCCTCCGTTGTGCAAAAAGATGGCAACAATATGTAGGCCTACTAAACGTCGCACCGTCCATACATCCAAGTCACATACTATTTTAATGTGCTTCCTGCTAAGATGGACACATGTAATAAGTGATATCTGATTACTTACTATAGTTCCGAGTGATTTAATTTTAGTGATCAGGGATGCACGTCCTTCTATGCATAATCAGTCAACTGATATAGATATATGTGTGTTTGCTAGACATACAAGAGTCGTGTAAAATGTATAATTCGTTTCCTATCCAAGATTTACTGCATTCATATCACCTACAAATTTAATTTTCTTCCTCCTAAGTTGGATCCACACAGTACGTTATATGTGAGTGTTTTCTATCATCCCTAGTGTTTCACTTATGATGACTAGCAGTGTATTAATTTCCTTCCGAAATCGGACACTTAAAATACAGTTATGCGTGTTTACTAGTGACACCGTACTCATGTACAATGAACAATTCGTTTCTTTTCTAGGACTTATAAGTTGTAAAACAGAACGGAGTTTCTGTTCGTAATCTTGAGGCAAAGCTCGAAATTCTGAAGAAAAGGTTAAGTGTTCTAGGGATAGCGTCTTCGACTAGTAATTAGAACTTGCAGAGCCCCGAGTTATAACGCAGCCCATACATAAATTTTAAATACAAATCTTTAGAAACGACGACCGAGGTCTCAAGGCTGGCAAAGACAAGAAAAACGTTTCTGAAGAAGAGATATTTGTTAACTTTGAATATGGACTTACCTGAGTGTTAGGAAGTCTTTTCTGAACGTATTTGTCTGGAGAGAAACATGTTGCTACAGATGAATGCTGATAACAGGATGGGTAAATCGCGTAACAAACGAGGAGCTACTGAATAGAACTGCAGAGACAAAAAATTTGTGGCGCAGTTTGACTTAAGGGATAGACTAACATGACAAATTTTGAGACATCAAGGCACCACCAGTTTAGTATTGGATCGAAGTTTGGGTGATAAAGCCTCTAGAGGGAGACCAAGCAGGTGCAGAATGATGCGGGTTGCAATAGTTATTCGGAGATAGAGTAGCATGGCCAACTCCATCAAACTGTCTTTGGACGGGAGCTGAGTTTCGTCCATTCTTCATCAGCATAAGCATTGGTTTTACTTCTACAGGGATAATTATTTCACTCCTTTCATAAAGTGCAACCGAGATAAATAAAACAGGGTCACTTTTTATAAAGAATTTGGAATCTTTTCAGTAAACAGTAAACAGGTTCCCATACTACTTCGACCATTCCTCCAATGGACTTAAAGTAACTGGATTCCTATTCTGTAGCATTTCAAAGATTTCAAAGTTCACAATGCTCCATCGCTTCGCTCACACCGATACACTGATCTTTCTACCTATATCTGTTTCCTCACTCTCCTTTCTATGCATTCCTGAACGCTTCCTTCACCTCTCCTTCATATTTTATAAAATCATTATTATTTCCATTGTTCATCGATATTAACCATTATCTTATGCACACATTTTTTCCGGTTCCCGTTTCTATATATTCTCATTCCACCATTCATTTCTGTTTTGAATTTCTTAGTTTGCAACACTGCTAAAGCTTACTTACAAGCCGCCCCGACGTATTTAACACCATCTTGATATGTATTATTCCCAGAAAAATTACATTATTATGTTTTAAAAATTAAATCCAAACCTATACAGAAATACTGTTGAATGATTTCCCAAACTTTTAAGGTAGCAATTCATTTGACGTACCTTTACATCATTGCATCCGGCACATACTATAAGAAAGTTGTTTTATTTGCAATTATGTTGATTTGTAACAGCCGGCCGGAGTGTCCAAGCGGTTCTAGGCGCTGCAGTCTGGAGCTGCGCGACCGCTACGGTCGCAGGTTCGAATCCTGCCTCGGGCATGGATGTGTGATATGTCCTTAGGTTAGTTAGGTTTAAGTAGTTCTAAGTTCTAGGGGACTGATGACCTCAGAAGTTAAGTCCCATAGTGCTCAGAGCCATTTGATTCGTAACAAACAGAAATCCGGTAGCGTGAGTAGTTAGTCGGTGCGAATAAGTAGAGTATCAGACTAGTCAGACGACAATTGGTATAAATGGAGAGAGACATTATTTGTAGGATAACGAGAGCAGTTGCTGTTTTGTGTGTGCTACAGAGGTGGTAATGGGGCGCTTGACCTCTGGCTGCGCCGTGGAGATAGCAACACACGCGAGAAGAGGCCGCTAGCTGAGCTGAACTAGAGCACGAGGAATGGGGCCCCTGCATGTGGTGTGAGAGCCCAGGGCGCCGGCTTGCAAAGTGGTCGGCTTTAAAGCCGAGCAGGGAATCCCCCCCACCAGGGCAGCGCTACATTTTTCCGCTCCTTCTTACTCCTCTTTGTGCGTCGTCCTTGCTAGAGAGGAAGTGTACTACATTTCCTATGAATGTCCGCCCTCGCGGTAATTCATGTCTCACGGGAAGGTGATTTCGAGAGCGGTCTCCCGCTTTATGGGTATTTTCTTTTGCCGAGGGTGGCGCGCACGAATCTCTTCCGACAGAGCACCTGCACCCGTGCACTACCTACTGAGAGAAAAAAAAATCCACATACACTCACACACACGCGTGCGTGTACGCACCTCTCACAGACACAGATTATTGGGAGTCCCGTCCGCGAGACTATCTCACTGCCTCTCGTAAGTGTTCTCATTTCTCCGCGCTCTCCGGCGTTACTTCAAAAGGTTCCTCTGCAAGTATTGTACCATCTCTGAAATTCTTTCCCGTTCCCATACGAGATGAACGAGTCTCATTCGAGTTCCTCATTGTACTTTGTTGCGGACTCACATTGAACTTCGGAATGATTACATTTAAATGTTGGAAAGGAAATTCCTCACTTTTAGCCGTCCTATCCCAACTCTCGGCAACTTTTGCTTCTATCTGCTACGGTATGTTCCTATTACTTCTGCCTGAAATTGTTACATTGTTAATATTGCGCTTTATCTCATATATTCCGTATTATGGAATGACCCACTTTTTCTAAGCTTTCCTTGAATTCTGCCATCCCGTTTATTATCCACTACTTTATTTTAAAGCTCTTGGAATATGTGTCTCATTGATATGCCCTCAGTAATTTCCTAATTATATCCAAAGAGAGGATTGGCTCCATCATAATCTCTTTACTTTCTTACATGTTTTCCTAATTTCTGAATTAACAGCCATGCTTACTGTAAACATACACTAAAATTCGTTTAGAGATAATATTTCTATCATCTATAGCCTCTCAGTTTTATAACAAATGCTTCGGTATTTAGTACAGCACTCGTCGTTTATGGAAAAAATATTTACTATATAGAGTAAAAATCCAAATACAACGTGTCCGATATACACTCCTGGAAATGGAAAAAAGAACACATTGACACCGGTGTGTCAGACCCACCATACTTGCTCCGGACACTGCGAGAGGGCTGTACAAGCAATGATCACACGCACGGCACAGCGGACACACCAGGAACCGCGGTGTGGCCGTCGAATGGCGCTAGCTGCGCAGCTTTTGTGCACCGCCGCCGTCAGTGTCAGCCAGTTTGCCGTGGCATACGGAGCTCCATCGCAGTCTTTAACACTGGTAGCATGCCGCGACAGCGTGGACGTGAACCGTATGTGCAGTTGACGGACTTTGAGCGAGGGCGTATAGTGGGCATCCGGAAGGCCGGGTGGACGTACCGCCGAATTGCTCAACACGTGGGGCGTGAGGTCTCCACAGTACATCGATGTTGTCGCCAGTGGTCGGCGGAAGGTGCACGTGCCCGTCGACCTGGGACCGGACCGCAGCGACGCACGGATGCACGCCAAGACCGTAGGATCCTACGCAGTGCCATAGGGGACCGCACCGCCACTTCCCAGCAAATTAGGGACACTGTTGCTCCTGGGGTATCGGCGAGGACCATTCGCAACCGTCTCCATGAAGCTGGGCTACGGTCCCGCACACCGTTAGGCCGTCTTCCGCTCACGCCCCAACATCGTGCAGCCCGCCTCCAGTGGTGTCGCGACAGGCGTGAATGGAGGGACGAATGGAGACGTGTCGTCTTCAGCGATGAGAGTCGCTTCTGCCTTGGTGCCAATGATGGTCGTATGCGTGTTTGGCGCCGTGCAGGTGAGCGCCACAATCAGGACTGCATACGACTGAGGCACACAGGGCCAACACCCGGCATCATGGTGTGTGGAGCGATCTCCTACACTGGCCGTACACAACTGGTGATCGTCGAGGGGACACTGAATAGTGCACGGTACATCCAAACCGTCATCGAACCCATCGTTCTACCATTCTAGACCGGCAAGGGAACTTGCTGTTCCAACAGGACAATGCACGTCCGCATGTATCCCGTGCCACCCAACGTGCTCTAGAAGGTGTAAGTCAACTACCCTGGCCAGCAAGATCTCCGGATCTGTCCCCCATTGAGCATGTTTGGGACTGGATGAAGCGTCGTCTCACGCGGTCTGCACGTCCAGCACGAACGCTGGTCCAACTGAGGCGCCAGGTGGAAATGGCATGGCAAGCCGTTCCACAGGACTACATCCAGCATCTCTACGATCGTCTCCATGGGAGAATAGCAGCCTGCATTGCTGCGAAAGGTGGATATACACTGTACTAGTGCCGACATTGTGCATGCTCTGTTGCCTGTGTCTATGTGCCTGTGGTTCTGTCAGTGTGATCATGTGATGTATCTGACCCCAGGAATGTGTCAATAAAGTTTCCCCTTCCTGGGACAATGAATTCACGGTGTTCTTATTTCAATTTCCAGGAGTGTATAATTCCAAACAAAGTGATCCAGCGCCTTCAATGAACAGGAGTTTATTATTACGAAACATCTTGCTTCAGCCTTTTGATAAATGTTAGTATTTAAACCAATTAGTTTCTTGGCGTTAGAGCCACATCTTCAGGTATACATATTTATATCATAACTTAGTTCAAGGGATAAACAACATCCTATGTCCAACTGTAATAAAAATGTTCAAGCGTCAAGAGAAATTTTGTTCGTTAAAACACAGCAGAATGCAGCGAATATCATTCGGATCAAGAAAGCCAACGGAAAGATGTGCCCTCCATTCTATCGTGTTGTAACTGACTACCGACCCCTTGACGGTTGAACATTTTTATTGCAATTATACAGAGGATTGTAGGTCGTCCATTGCTTATCGCTTCTATTACGTTCTAAAATAAATATGAAAAGTTGAAGATGTGCCTCTAACGCAGTGAAACTACTTGCTTCTTACAAAGACGTTTATCATACAGCTGAGGTAGTGGTTTTCATAATGGTGGATGCGCTCGATACAAAGTTTTCTGTGACTATAAAAATCACGTATGCCATGCTTTATTTCAGTTATCGTATAATGAAATTTATGGATTAAAAGGTTAGTTTATAAATTTATGAAGGAGTAAAGATGTCTTGAGATGGCAAAAGTAACAAGCGCTACAGAAGATACCTATGACAGACGAACGTCAACAACGAGGAAGAGGACCGCCTTCACACTTCGCCAAACATCACCAGAGGCAATTGCTCTAGCGTTGCTTCTGCGTGATCTGTTATGTTACTTGCCCATATTTCACTATGCCGTCACGTTGGTCTTACTTTTATAATGTGGGACGTAGCCATTGAAGTCAGGCCTTAGTTCGTGTAGCGTCCATTGCCCAATAGGACGTGTCTTCCTTTCTTCTGGGACGATATCTACTTAAGTTGCCACTCAGAGTGTTATCAGTGCGACAACTATTTCCAACAACAACAGAATGGGAGAGTGAAAACACTTAGCCACATCCAACAAACGATACAAATTATTTCAAAACTATTCGAAACTTCCTCGCAGACTTTTCCGACAAAGTACTGAAAGGAGATTAAGTATATCACTTGCAATGCTTCTATTGTTGATACTGTAAAACGTCTGTATCTGATACGAAGTTTTATTACTTCCCGTGACACAGATTATTTCCAATGTAGCCAGGGTAGAATCTTTTATCCAATATTGAAGATTTTAATACAAGGTCAAATGCACTATTTGTTTTAATCCTTTTTTATTCACAAATGCTATGTGTAAATGTATGTCTGTAGCATTATACGTACGTTAAAATGAAAAATTCTATATAATGTCAGCTGTAAATAGAATGTGCTGTTGCCGGAGAGGGTAAAGTTTTATCTTTGTAATTTTATCGAAAAGAGTGGCACAGATGAAGAGGGCAGTTGATAGTGGGGAGATGGACAGAAAAGATATAGCAGCTTATTTTATGGGATGTGGTTGTTTCTTTTGTGATAAGCGCTTGATGTGGAGAGGAGGGTCGAAATATTGAGAGAGAAATAATTATCGAATTTTGGAAAGGAACGGAATGAAAATGTTGCCAGAAAGGTGTGGTGGCGTCGCTGCTGTAATGAGTCACTTCTGCGACGAACCACCAGGGTATATGATGTTCTCGGTGGATGGAACGGCCTGACGGTGGAAAAGAACTGATATGTGCCGACATGGAAGATTTTCTGTAGTGTAGTAGAAATACAGAATTTTCAGTGCCATAGAGTTGAAATAGAAGAGTATCAGCAACAAAAAGAGAACTGAAGTCATCAAAGGGCAATAATTGTGTGGGTTCTCTCAAATGAGTTTAAGTTACAGAACAAAATGGTCATATGTGTGTGAGTGCTTAAGGGATCAAACTGCAGAGGTCATCGGTCTCTAGACTTACACACTACTTAAACTAACTTCAACTAACCTATACTAAGAACAACACATACACCTATTCCCGAGGGAGGACTCGAACCTCTGGCGGGAGGGGCCGCGCAGTCAGTATCATGGTGCCTCTAACCGCGCGGCCACACCGCGCAGCTACAGAACAATTGCAACGACTCAGTTCGACAGGGCAGTTGCATTTGATCTTGACGGAAAGACGTACAGAGACGGTGACCTATAGCGGGGGAGCGGTCTATGTAAACAGTAGTGATTAGTACGCAATCTTTGTGCTAGGGAAGTCGACCTAAGATAGTGTAAGTATTACCAGAACATTTATTGTGAGTGCCAAACATACTAGTAGCTTATATTTGAAAAGAAGGGCGTAAATAAATTGCCACCACATCATGTATGTGAAATATTGTGTCGTCATCCATTGTTGTGACTGTTGGACAGTGTGTTTATGTATTTGTGAATTAACTAGAAATATGGTTCAATGCGCTCTCAGCACTATGGGACTTAACATCTGAGGTCATCAGTCCCCTATAACTTAGAACTCACGGGTGATCAAAAAATCAGTATAAATTTGAAGACTGAATAAATCACAGAATAATGTAGATGGAGAGGTACAAATTGACACACATGCTTGGAATGACATGGGGTTTTATTAGAACTAAAAAAAAAAGTTCGAAAAATGTCCGACAGATGGCTCTTCATCTGATCATAATAGCAATAATAAGCATAACAAAATAATACAAAGCAAAGATGATGTTCTTTACAGGAAATGCTCAATATGTCCACCATCATTCCTCAACAATAGCTGTAGTCGAGGAATAATGTTGCGAACAGCACTGTAAAGCACGTCCGGAGTTATGGTGAGGCATTGCCGTCGGATTTTGTCTTTCAGCATCCATAGAGATGTCGGTCGATCACGATACAATTGCGACTTCAGGTAACCCCAAAGCAAATAATAGCACGGACTGAGGTCTGGGGACCTGGGAGGCCAAGCATGACGGAAGTGGCGGCTGAGCACACGATCATCACCAAACGACGCACGCAACAGATCTTTCACGCGTCTAGCAATTTGGGGTGGAGCGCTATCCTGCATAAACATCGTACGTTCTAGCAGGTGTTAATCGGCCAGGATGGGGATGATGCGATTCTGTAACATATCGGCGTACCTCTCACCCGTCATGGTAGCGGTTACAAAACCTGAATCACACATTTCCTCGAAGAAAAATGGCCCGATAACGGTAGATGTGGTAAATCCAACCCATACCGTGACTTTCTCGTCGTGTAATGGAGTTTCCACTACAGTTCTAGGATTTTCGGTATCCCAAATTCTGCAGTTGCGGGCGTTGACAGACCCTCGGAGCGTCAAATGAGCTTCGTCGGTCCACAACACGTTACTCAACCATCGTCATCTTCCGCCATCTTTTGAAACGCTCACACCGCAAATGTCCTCCGCTTCACTAAATCGCCAGGTAACCGTTCACGATGCCGATGGATTTTGTACAGATAGCATCGGAGGGTACGCGTAAGTGCCTACCAAACAGTAGTGTATGGAATGCCGGTGCGACGTGCGACTACACGAGCGCTGCTTTCCCCGTGCATAGACGAACCCGCTACAGTCTCCTTTTCTTCCTGAACTGTCTCAGCAGCATTACGTCTTGTGCTCGGTCAGCCACTACGGGGTCTATCGTCTAAACAACCCGTGGCTTCGAACTTCGAAATCATTCTCGCCACAGCTGCATTTGTCAGCGGACCTTTAGCCGTTCGAATCCCTTCCTATGGCTATAGGATCGTAACGCTGAACTAGCACATTCCCCATTATGATAATACAGCTTCACTAAAAGCACCCTTTCAGGTAACGTCAACATGCTTCGACTGCTGGCGCATCTGACTCTCTCTCATTACAGCTCGTTTTATACACGATTGTCATGCACAGTCACTGACGTTTCTCTGTCCAGCGCCATCTGTCGGACTTTTTGTGAACTTTGTCTTTTTATTTTTGTTTTGTTTTAATAAAACCTCATGTCATTCCAAGTATGTGTGTAAATTTTTACCTCTCTATCTACATTATTCGGTGGTTTATTAAAATTTCAAATTTATACTCACTTTTTGATCACCCGGGACTTAAAGCTAACTAACCTAAGGACGTCACACACATCCATGCCCGAGGGAGGATTCGAACCTGTGACCGTAGAGGTCGCGCGGTTCCATAATCAAGCGCCTAGAACGGGTCGGCCACACCGGCCGGCGAATTAACCAAGTGAATTCCATTTGAACATAGCATCCCAATTATTTAAATAAATCCGAGCAATAGGACACTGCGATTTATCTGTAGTTTGAGTCATCAGCACCGGTCTACTAACTGGTCCATTTACGAAACTGGTCATCCCTATGTTGTCAGCATCCTGCTTCAGCGAAAACATCTTCTGAGCCATAGGTAAGCGAACTTCTTGAGCCATCGTCGTTGCTACAGACACAGAGGAGGAATGCTATATATCTTTGGAGGCAGCTATTTTAACAACAAACTCCAGGCGTTGATTACGATCACGGGGTGTCTGGAGGGGTGGGGTGTGCAAGTGAAGGTTTTTTTCCTCGTTGTTTCAATTTTAGTGGGTTCACTGTTGCTCCCATTAAGATACAAAAATTATTAGTTGCGTCGACTGTGAGATTGAAATTTTCCTGTTGGACACTTACAACGACAGCTAAATTGCTAAGTTTGGCACCAGCAAGAAGTGGTGAAATTATTAATATGTAATGTGAGAAGTTACAAATTACCTACAATGAAATGATTAAATATTCCACAGACCGAATTTGGTAATACTACGGAGGACAGACCAATTAAAAAAAGCGTAACACCGCAATTTTTTATATTAAAGATAGGAGACAGAACTTAGCTTCGAAAAGTAATAGCGACTTCTGTCTTTTATCTCTCTAATAAAAAATTGCGACAACGTCCTTTTTGTAATCGGTCTATCTTCTGGAATATTACCAAAGTTAGTCTGTGGAATTTTTAGTCTTTTCATTCAATGTAATTTCTTACCTTTCAGATTACATATTAGATAACACATACTCTAGAAGGTCGTATTACTTAGACTACTTATACTCTTTTACATTAACACATCATGTCACACTATCATGTCACAAAATTTCAAAGTTCTACAATTCTCAAGTTCATTGTTTCTTTATTGGAACCCACGCAGCCATTAGGTCAAGAAAGCACTTCATGACCTTCAATTAAATAATTTTTCAATCTAAAGCAGCAGAACTGGTATCAATCAATGAAATTCTTAAATAACATTGGGAAAATGTGTTAGAAATACTTGATTTATTTTGTAAAAGGAAAAATAACTACTGGAAGAAAGTAGTAGAATATTTTGAGCAGCACATAATAATTCAATATATTAAAAACTACATTAGTGATGCAAATCCATTTTTATCTTAAAAAAAGTGAGACATCTGCAGATAACTTAAATGATAGTGAGAAACAAGCAAATGTGTTTAAAATCAAACAAATTTAACATCTGAAACTGAAACCGTTATTTGATATGGTATTCAAGAACTTGTTGTAAGAGTGAGGTAGTATTATAGGACAGTACATTCTGAGGAGCTGCGAGATTATAAAGAACGAAACTTTCGAGCTGTGTTAAGATATTTTGCCAAAGCAGACACCGAGTTAAAATAAGCTTTAGAAAGAAGTGAAAGCGCACAAAATGAAGTTATTGCACTACTTAATGTAATAATTCTTGAAAACTTTTTGAAAATGTAATTATTTCCAAGTGTTTTTCCATATTATTTAATGAGACTGCCAAAACCAGTGTTTTTACACAGTTTTTATAATTCCTTCACCAAAGAGGATGAAGTTAATACACCATAATTCGAATCAAGAAGAACTGACAACAGGAGTAACTGAGAAGCAGATATCCTCAGTGTAGCGAAGCAGCACATTTCACTTAGTAAAGGCAAGCCTTCCAGTACACATAGCATACTAGTCAGCTTCCTTTCAGAGTATACTGTTACAATAGCCCCTTTCTTAGCAGTCATATATCATGAGTTGCTCGACGAAAGATCTGTACCAAAAGGCTGAAGCTGTTCATGAAATATGACAAGGCGTAACAGTTACTTAGCGAATTTTCATGTTATATTCTCGGCAAACTCTGATGCTACAGGGGCTGTAAAATAATGCTGCAATTTCCCCGGTTCTTGACGGTATACGTAATGATTTGATAGTTCCAAGAAAAATTTCAAGAAATTCTGGTTGACACGATGTTCCTTTTCAGAACTACGTTTTCATTGCGTAAAAATATTACCAAACTATCTGACAAAAGTCGATCGGAAAACTGAGGCCTCGATAGCTGATTCACTGCTGCTTGTATATACTTGTAACAATCATTGCTTAAGTCATCCATTATTAGAAATAGAAAATTTATATCGACTGGCCACATCCAGTTATTCAGTAATTTGTTCCTCTCACTTTGTAACAAAAAGTATTACATGGCTTTTAGCATTTAGTATTGAAATTCATGAAATATATTCTATAACAATGTTTTTATTAAGTTATTTGTATCAGGAAGATTATTAGTAGGAAAATGTCCCCTACACTTGCATTTATTCCTTATATACTAACTAAAAGCAAGTTTCACTTATTCTAAAAGGTATTCTTCTCGAATTACAAAATGGGAACACGCAGGGTAGCCGTACGGTCTAAGGCGCCTTGCCACGGTGAGCGTGGCTTCCCCCGTCGGAGACTCGAGTCCTCCGTTGGGCATGGGTGTCTGTGTTGTCCTTAGTGTAACTTAGATTAAGTAGTGTTTAATCACATGGACCGATGACCTCTTCAGTTTGGCCCCATAGACCTTACCACAAATTTCCAAAAAACACATTTCTAAAAGCATTGAATGAAAATTTCAATCCTCACACAAAAATTCAAGTCTTCGCACGGAATTTGTAACACACAGGAAAGAGGAAAACAACTAAAGTACTTCTCTCAGTTCTCTTAGAGAATGCAGTACAATGCCACAAACGTCATTTCCTTGTCTTTGTTCACTTTTTAGTTACCATTACTTCTATCTCTTTTTGTTTTGTTTTACCATATATAACCCGGTTCAGATCTCCATGACAGTTCCTTGTATCAGCGTCCGCTATTACATAAATCAATGTGGAACTCAAAATTCTGTTAGCAAAACGTCACTACCAGCGCAACTGTAATCCCAGGATCCTCCACCACAATTGAAATATAAGAAGGCATAACAGTCAGTCAGCAATGTACTCATCTTCGTTTCTCGGCTATCTCCAATGCTGCAATAGTTGCAAAGGTATTTTGTGAGAATGTGCTTCAACAAAATTTCCTGCAACTGGCTGACTTCCTGACAGTGTAGCTAATGATTTGGTAGTTCCAGGATAACTTTCAAGAAATTCAGGTTGACATACGACGTTATCTTTCACAATTACTTGTTATTGCGTAAAAATGTAAGAAAACTGGCTGACAAAACCTGTCGGGAAACTTAGGCCCCGATGGCTGATTAGCCACTGCTTACATATATTTATAACAATCACTGCTTACGTCATCCATTATTAGGAACAGAATATTTATGGGTTACAATCAAAATCTTGACGGAGTGTACCCTCAAATTTCAACATTAAATTATTCACGGTTTTTCGCCTTTAGTATTGAATTCCATCAAATATGTTTGATAACGATGCTTTTTACTACATTACTTGTATCATGAAGATTGCTTGTTGGGAAATATTCCTAACATTTGCATGAGTGTATTTTATAAATACTAACTAAAAGCTAGTTTCACTTATTATAAAAGGTATCCTGGAATTAAAGAATAAGTATTGTTTGCATTTACTTTCAAATATCGATTGGAAACAGTGCAGCAAGGGGAGAGATATTTGTATGCTTTCTAAACTCGAAACGAATTTAATGACCTAATATGATTCAGTATAAGGAGTTCTGAAATGTCCAGGCAAATGAAATGAGGCTGTTAAAAATTTATATAAGCTCATAATTCGGGCAGCCTAACGTCTGGCCAACACTTCATATCATACTTATCCTGACGATCATATGTTTGTATGTTTCACACAGAACACACCACTACTCGAGAAACTGCACAGGAATAGTCCAATGAATTATAATCCTGTATCACTAACGTCGATTTCCAGGAAGAGTTTTTAACATACGCTCTGTTCGAACATTATCACTTACCGCGAGGTAAAAGTCTATTGACGTAGTCACCAGTGACTCAGAAAATATCTTTCTCGTGATACACCACCACCTCTTTATTCACATAACTTTACCAGTTCTATCTACAGGGTATGTAAAATTGAATCCATATCTCCAGTTTTCCAGAAGGCTTTCGACATCGTTCCTCACAACATATTTCTAATCAAATTACGTTCCTCAGTTGTACAACTAGATTCGTGATTCCCTGCAGAAAAGTTACAGTACATAGTAATCGACGGAAAATCTAAAGGAAAAACGTAAGTGATATCTGGCGTCATCCAAAGAAGTGTTGTAGGCCTTATACAGTTCTCAATCCATACAGGAGACTATCTGTGCATCCCTCTTAGATTGTTTGCGGCGGTTGCTTTAATTTACCGTAAAACCATCAGAAAATCAAAAACAATTGAAAATTGAATTAAAGACAATGCATATATTGTGCGACAAGCGATAATTGTCTCTGAGCAAGGAAAAATGTTAGGTCATCCACACGAGCAACAAAACAAATCCTGAAATTTCCGTCACGATACAAATCACACAAATTTAAAGATTATATATTGAACTAACTACCTAGAAAGTAAATTACGATAAACGTAAATCTGAATTATGACATAGATAATATTGGTGAGAAGGGAAACCAATGACTATAGCACAACACTTAGAAGATGATACAAGTCTACTGAAGAGGCTGCTCACATAACGCTTGGTCCACAGCTTGAGTCTACTGGCTAGCGTTGCTGCTCTAGATCACATGGTCCCGGGCTCGATTTCCGACCGGGTTGGGGGTTTTTCTCTGACCAGGGACTGGGAGTTGGTGTTGTCCCCATCACTTCATCATAATCTTCTTCATCATTTGTGACAGTGACTAGACTGTATTGTCGAAACAATGGATTGTGTAAAAATTGAGACTTAGTACGGGCGCTGATGAGTGCCCCACAAACCAAATATCATCGTCATCATCACACAACGCTCGCCCTTACCGAATGAGATTGGCGGGAAACGTTACAGAAATCCACAGAAGGGCAGCTCTCTTTTTATTACCGCGAAATAAGGGAGAATGTGTTACTGATAAGATAAGCGACGTGGTTTAGCAACCATTAAAACAAGGGCGATTTTCATTGTTGCGAGATCTTTTCACGGTATTTCAATCGGCAATTATCCCTCTGACAGTGAAAATATTTCACTGTCATTAACCTAGATAAGGAGAAATGAACATCATAATAAAATAATAGAAATCAGAGCTTGTACAGAACAATTGAAGTGTTGACTCCTTCCGCGAGTTGTCAGAGATTGGAACGGTAGAGAAGTGGTCTGATATGTTTCTTACACTGACACTGACACTGACTGGGAACTTACCTAAGTACATCATACGTGATCCTGAACTGTACTACAGACTGGTAGTCTTTATTCAATTTTTAGATTTTGAGAGGGTTCAAGTTTACGGAACGTATGAAATTGCCTTCTGAATATTCTTCACCATTCCCGATTTAACCTGTGAAGTACCCTTAAATGGTGAAGAACGAGATAAGTTCAGTATCTTATTTGAATCCTGAAGTACATTTTATAGTGAAGAGGAGAGAGTAGGTAGGTCGAAAGGGTACATTGAAGGCCTCCATGTGGCGGAACATATGTCAGATGTGACAGAAGAAGTAACAGGAGTCGATTTAGAAGAGACAGGGGCTCCACTATTAGAATAAGAGATTAAGAGAGTATTGGAAGACTTAAGACCATATAAGACAGAAGGAATAGGTAACATACCATCTGAATTTCTAAAAACATTGGGAGAAGTGGCAGCAAAACGACTATTCACGTTGGTGTGTAGAATGTATCGGTCTGGGGACATACCATCCGACTTTCGGAAAAGTATCATCCACCCAATTCCGAAGACTGTAAGAGCTGACAAGTTCGAGTGCGAGAATTGTTGCACAGTCAGATTAACAGCTCATGCATCCAAGTTGCTGACAAGAGTAATATACAGAAGAATAGAAAAGAAAGCTGAGGATGTGCTAGATGACGATCAGTTTGGCTTTGGAAAAGTTGAAGGTAAGAGAGAGGCAGTTCTGACATTGCGATTGATAATGGAAGCAAGTTAAAAGAAAAATAAAGACACGGTCATAGGATTTGACAATGTAAAATGTTGCAAGGTAGTTGAAATTCTGAGAAAAATAGGGGTGAATTGCAGGGAGAGTTGGGTAATAAACAGCATGTGCAAGAACCAAGAAGGAATAATACGGGTGGACGACGAAGAACGATTGCTCGGCTTAAAACGGGTGTAAGACAAGGATCTAGTCTTTCCACTCTACTGTTCAAACTGTACAGCAAAGAAGCAACGATGGAACTAAACGAAAGCTTCAAGAGTGGAATTAAAATTCAAGACGAAAAGCTGTCAGTGACACTATTCGCTGTTGACGTTGATGTCCTGAATGAAAGTGAAGAAGAATTATATAATACGCTGAATGGAAAGAACAGTCAGATGAGTGAAAATTATGGATTGAAGGTAGATCGATGAAAGACTGAAGTAATGAGAAGTAGTAGAACTGAGAACTGCGATAAACGTAACATCAGGATTGATGGTCTCAATGTAAATAAAGTTAAGGAATTCTGCTACCTGGGGAGCAAAATAGCCAATGACGGACGGAGCAATGAGGTCATCAAAAGCACACTTGCTCCAACAAAAAGTGCATTTTTGGACATGAGAAGTCTACTATTATCAAACATAGGGCTTCGTTCAAGGAATAAATTTCTGAGAATGTAGGTTTGGAGCACAGCATTGAATGATAGTGAAACACGGACTGTGGGAAAACAGAAACAGAAGAAAATCGAAACATTAGAGATGTGGTGCTGCAGAAGAACGTCGAAAATTAGGTGGACTAATAAGGAGGAAAGGGAAACTTGGAAAACACTGACAAGATGAAGGGACCGGTTGGTAGGACACCTGTTAAGACAACAGGGAATGACTTCCGTGGTACTAGAAGGAGCTGTAGAGGGCAAAAACTGTAGAGGAAGGCAGAGATTGGAATACACTCCTGGAAATGGAAAAAAGAACACATTGACACCGGTGTGTCAGACCCACCATACTTGCTCCGGACACTGCGAGAGGGCTGTACAAGCAATGATCACACGCACGGCACAGCGGACACACCAGGAACCGCGGTGTTGGCCGTCGAATGGCGCTAGCTGCACAGCATTTGTGCACCGCCGCCGTCAGTGTCAGCCAGTTTGCCGTGGCATACGGAGCTCCATCGCAGTCTTTAACACTGGTAGCATGCCGCGACAGCGTGGACGTGAACCGTATGTGCAGTTGACGGACTTTGAGCGAGGGCGTATAGTGGGCATGCGGGAGGTCGGGTGGACGTACCGCCGAATTGCTCAACACGTGGGGCGTGAGGTCTCCACAGTACATCGATGTTGTCGCCAGTGGTCGGCGGAAGGTGCACGTGCCCGTCGACCTGGGACCGGACCGCAGCGACGCACGGATGCACGCCAAGACCGTAGGATCCTACGCAGTGCCGTAGGGGACCGCACCGCCACTTCCCAGCAAATTAGGGACACTGTTGCTCCTGGAGTATCGGCGAGGACCATTCGCAACCGTCTCCATGAAGCTGGGCTACGGTCCCGCACACCGTTAGGCCGTCTTCCGCTCACGCCCCAACATCGTGCAGCCCGCCTCCAGTGGTGTCGCGACAGGCGTGAATGGAGGGACGAATGGAGACGTGTCGTCTTCAGCGATGAGAGTCGCTTCTGCCTTGGTGCCAATGATGGTCGTATGCGTGTTTGGCGCCGTGCAGGTGAGCGCCACAATCAGGACTGCATACGACCGAGACACACAGGGCCAACACCCGGCGTCATGGTGTGGGGAGCGATCTCCTACACTGGCCGTACACAACTGGTGATCGTCGAGGGGACACTGAATAGTGCACGGTACATCCAAACCGTCATCGAACCCATCGTTCTACCATTCCTAGACCGGCAAGGGAACTTGCTGTTCCAACAGGACAATGCACGTCCGCATGTATCCCGTGCCACCCAACGTGCTCTAGAAGGTGTAAGTCAACTACCCTGGCCAGCAAGATCTCCTGATCTGTCCCCCATTGAGCATGTTTGGGACTGGATGAAGCGTCGTCTCACGCGGTCTGCACGTCCAGCACGAACGCTGGTCCAACTGAGGCGCCAGGTGGAAATGGCATGGCAAGCCGTTCCACAGGACTACATCCAGCATCTCTACGATCGTCTCCATGGGAGAATAGCAGCCTGCATTGCTGTGAAAGGTGGATATACACTGTACTAGTGCCGACATTGTGCATGCTCTGTTGCCTGTGCCTATGTGCCTGTGGTTCTGTCAGTGTGATCATGTGATGTATCTGACCCCAGGAATGTGTCAATAAAGTTTCCCCTTCCTGGGACAATGAATTCACGGTGTTCTTATTTCAATTTCCAGGAGTGTACATACAGCATATAATTAAGGACATAGGTTGCAACTGCCACTGTGAGGTAAAGAGGTTAGCAGAAGACAGGAATTCGTGGCAGGCCGCATCAAACTAGTCAGAGACTGATGACTCAAAAAAAAAAAAAAATTGAAGGTATGGAATGCTGAGTTATATTTATGGTGAAAGAAGAAAGAATATTCCAGCTTTTATCTGCCAAGGAAGCATTACATTTGCGCGACGAAGAGCAATATACGCAAGTCAACGGGAGTGTGTAGATGTTGGCAACACTTCTTTTAACTGAAGTCACAGCAGAGGGGTCATTTCCGAGTTTAAAGAGAATCAAGACATATCTGCGAGGTTTATCAGGACAGGCAAGTTTTGAAATGTATTGTCTCCCGTTAAGACTATAATAATTATTAGATTATCAATTATTGACATTTTCAATTTCTAAAAATAAGTAAGGTATTCTGTTGTATCAGTTGATAATTATGTTTCATGCTCTCATGCTCTCAGTGTAGACTAAAAGATCAGATCTCCTGATCATTCATCGTTCAGTATTTATCCCACTAATGGAGGTGATAAATAACCTAACCAAGAGAATGAGGAAGCTGGATATGTCACTATCTGGAAGGTGCTTCTTCTTTGCTGCTACATCTCGTTTAATCCACTGACGACGGATGAATCATTCATAACTTGAGGTAGTACAATTTTGCACTAGGGAGGTTAACATTCAGTGGCTTTACCTCACTCGACACATAGTCCGTTTTTACCTACTGAAGTAGTAAATATTATTTCAAGCTATAATTGTGTCCGTACGAGTCGATTTGCGAACGCGCGCGCGCGCGCTAGCGCGCGCGCCTGTGTGTGTATATGTGTGAGTGTGTGTGCGTATGTGTGTGCGTGCGGGAGAGAGAGAGCTTTTTTGCCAGTGAAGATGTGAGATTTTGTGACACATTTGTTTGCGATAGGCATTTGTCAAACTGTGATTGATTCTAATAGCAAGAGTTGGAATATCTATTCGAGGTTTTGTTAAGAACATTGACTGCTGATCAATAACATATTCAGTTAGTCCATTATACATTCAGTGATAGAGAAAGAACTGTATTAAGCAAAGAGTCGTGTTAGGCCTTAACAGTGAAATTCTTATAACCATTTTATTTTGTACTACTCAATCTGTCGAAACAGATTTTACAGACAGTGTCTGCCTGTATCACTAAATGTACTTGCTAAGTTATGTCATTTGTACGACACTTAGTTCAAAGGAAATGACGTCATAAACATATGATTTGTGAAAAATTACGTTTCTTAATATAGAGGGCGAAATACTCAATTATAACTTTTCAGTTTTTGATAATGAGAGCACCTTTCGGCTTCCAACTAACTATTTTGTTTAATCACCTTTGGTTTTGGTTTTTTCATAACTCTACAGGTGAATAACGCGACACTAATACAGCAAACGTTATTAGGTCTTTGATCTTGAACAATAAATGTTTCACTTGCGCAATGTCAAATATACAACACATTATCTGATCTGTAAAGTAATCAGACGTCTGAAGCTCTTTTGTACATGGGATTTAGATTTGTGGTGGAGCGGTTATTGGTAACAAGTAGTCAATAACTGTTAATATCAAGCTGATGATTTGTACGTCCTTTGGGTGTTAGAGGCTTTGGCAAGTAGCGTGTAGTGCCCAGCTGCATATCAACAGACCGACTCCACGACACTCTCCCACTTTGACCACGTCCAGTCACACTGACCTAGGTTGGTAGTGCTCATCGATCCCCAGCCAACAAAATATTTAATTTGGTATCAATATTTCTTAGGTGGTTCAGGGATATTTTATGAGTACACTTCTTGCAAAGGACCCGTGGTGTGTTGTGGATCGTCACATAGTAAATAAAATAAACATGATTTTTTATCCCAGTTATATATGTTTCTTCGCGCATACCTTGGCAACAGTAAGAAAGCCTGTAATTTGAAAAAGACGGCAATATAAGGTAAAACTCAGAGAAATGCAACCAATCAAGCCTGCCCGACAACCCGTGAGGTCTCACGCACAGCTTCCCGAGCGCCAAGGCGTGCCGGTCCCCGGCACGAATCCGCCCGGCACATTAGTGTCGAGGTCCGGTGTGCCGGCCAGCCTGTGGGTGGTATTTGAGGCTGTTTTCCTTCTGCCTCAGCGAATGCGGGTTGGTTCCCCTTATTACGCCTCAGTTACACTATGGCGGAGATTGCTGCGCAAACACTGTCTCCACATATGCGTACACCATAATTAAACTACCACGCAAACATTGGGGTTTCACTTGTCTGGAATGAGACTTTCCTCGGGGATTCTACATGGGGCCGCAATGCACAATAACCCTGGGTTCGGTGTGGAATGACGTTGGGGTGAGTGGACTGCTGTAGCCTGTGGTGGGGCTGTGTACCACTGAGGGCTACGGTCGGAACGAAGCCTCTCTGTCGTTGCTAGGTTCAAATGGTTCGAATGGGTCTAAGCACTATCGGACTTAACATCTAAGATCATCAGTCCCCTAAACTTAGAACTACTTAAACGTAACTAACCTATCACACATATCCATGCCCAAGGCAAGATTCGAACCTGCGCCCATAGCAGCGGCGCGGTTTCGGACTGAAGTGCCTAGAACAGCTCGACCACAGCCGCCGGATCGTTGCAAGGTCCCATATTCTATACATACATACATACAATGCAACCAAACTACCGTCAGATACAGACACAGACTCTCAGACAGAAAAGAAAGATGCATCACAAAGGCATTATCCTATTGAGACGGAGATCGATATATGTGATGAACACGTACGGACTGACCCGTGCTCACTCCGAACTATGTGTTTCCTTGAACTTGTTCCCGCCTTTGTTGCGGTTATGCCATGGTTCTTCCTCCTTCTACGTGTGGCAGCACCGACGTTTATCGATACTTGCACCGTGTACCATTTTTGGTATTGTGCGTATAGTTTCCGGCTAGGGTGTGTGTGGGCAGTCGCTGGGCTGGTGCAAACCTGGGAGGCTATCTCCGTGCGGCGCGGTCGGCTGGGTCTGCTGGCAGTCCCTGCGCAGTGTCGGAGCGTGTGAGGAGCTGTCCGATCGCTACGAGCTTCGTAGCTCACTGACCCAGGGCTTCAAAGTTGAGTGGTGTCTTAAGTACCCAAGCCACGTAAGTTCATGTTGTGTCGTTTGTGTTGGTGGTTCGCTGTTAGAGAGCTTTTCTTGTGAGCAGCACCGAGTGTTTGTAGTGGTTTAAATTCAGTCGCCATATGGTGGAATTAACTATATTGGTTCAGTGCAATTCACGTGCAACAGCGGAATCTTTTACTTTGTGGCCATTAGTTTTCCGGTTACCTGCCCCGGCCACTAACGTAAAATCAGGCAGTGTCATTTCCTCACCTGTTGTCGCTGTCCAACACAGTGTGTAATTTTGACAGCTTAATACATATTTCATTGTGCATAATCACGTCTGCAGCAGTTTGGTCCTTGAGTTCATGTATCAATTGGTGGCTAGCAAGTCGTTTGGTCGGTCAGTCCATGATTGTCTCTTGGTTGGGTTACCGAGGGATCAAGTGTAGTTGGGCCCACCACCTGCCTAAGCTAAGTGAACGTTAATGTGTGGAGGGCAGCCCCCGTCCCCTGGGGGCGTCTGAGTGCCATTGTCTATACTGTCCTTTTCATGGGTGTTTAATGGTCTGTTAGTAATCTATGCCTTAAATGAAAAAAAAGTTATTTTGTTTATGTAAATCAAGGGCCTTCAGCCCGTATAATTAAGTTTGAATTCTGGCAAGTGTATATTTTTCTGGAAGTTACTGTTATTGTGCTATCTTTTCATTTAGTGCGCTGTAAGCCACTTAAAACTTATAGGTTTAAGGTACTTCGAATTTTTAGAAAATCCAATTGTGGGCCTTCACCGCTTGAAACCTTATTCTTTAATTTAGTGATTGTCGTTTCGTTGCTTATTAATTTAGTGTGCTTTCGGTCATTTAAAAGTTAAAGGTTAAGGTATTTTTTGAATTTTTGGAAAATCAACTGTGGGCCTTCAGCCACTTAATGCCTTATTCTCAAAATTTCCCCTTAAGCGAAAACATTGTGGCCTTGTGCCTTAAAAGATTATGTTAATATATTTCAAAATCTAGAAATTTAATAGTGGCCTTCAGTGATTTGTATTGCACCTTGAATCTGTTTGTTCTATCCACTTTTGCCTTGAGGCTTTCAGCCTAGCTGTGATATATATATGTTTTGAAACTCGTAGTCGTAAAGGTTCGCCTATGTGCCGTTTTGGTTTAAATTTGTTATTAAATTACCATAAGTTACAGCTTTGAAGTGAAACCTACCGCCGGCTTATTTGGCCATTTCCACAATCCTAATTACTTGTTCTGCCAGCGGGTTTAGCGAGCGTTTCACAGACAAACGTGTGATTACGATTTCGGAAAACTGAATGATTTACTCAAGAGAAATAGCTTCACAGATTGAGCAAGATAGTAACGCGTTGGTCACCTCTGGCTCTTATGCAAGCAGTTATTAGACTTATCAGTGTTTGGTGGTTTTGCTGGATGTCTTTCTTAGGGATATCATGCCAAATTCTGGACATCTGGCGCGTCAAAATACCGGCTGGTACAAAGACCCTCCCATAATGAGCCGAACGTTCTCAACTTGGGAGAGATCTGGCGACTGCTGGAAAAGAAACGATGCTAAGCACAAAGACAAGCTGTAGAAGGTGTCGCCGTTTCCGAATGGGTATTATTTTAATGAAATGTAAACCCAGGATGGCTTTCACTGAAGAGCAACAAAAAGGGGCGTAGAATATCGTGGACATAACTTTGTGCTGCAAGGGTGCAGCGGTTGACAGTCAGAGGGATCTTGGTAGGAAAAGCATCTCACGTCAGAAGATCACCCCAGATTCTCGGGCCATATCGCGGGCAATCCGTTTGACGTCCCACCGCTGTCGGGGGTCCTCTAGCCACATCTCAGGCCTGGTATCTCCTAAACTGGAGGGGAATTGTCTTCTGTGATGAGTCCCGAATCGAACTGAGTCCCCGGCAACTATCGAAGACGTGTCTGGAGACGCCCAGACAGCGTTGGGATACCAAGCAACCTGTCGCTCATCATATCGGCCGAAAGCCAGTATTTATTGTCGGAGGTGCCGCGTTATTTCACAGCGGGACCCATTTGGTTGTCATCAGTGGCTCTCTTACAGCACAGCGGTACATCGACGATACTCGAAGGCCTGTTTAGTTGCTTTTATTGCCGTACATGGCAAGCCATCCAGGCTTACATTTCAGGAGAAAATGGCCACCCACAAACGGCGACAGTTTCTACTGCCTGTATCCGTGCTTGCTACGGCCTACCTTAGCCAGATGAGAACGTTTGGAGCATTATGGGCAGGGTTCTCCAACAAGCTTGGGATTTTGAACATTTAACGTGCTTATTGGACAGCACTTGGAATGATAATGATATCCCTCAGAAGGACATCCAGCATATCAGTAGGTATGGTAAGACCTCACCATAACTCCCGCATCACCAAAACGATCATGTACTGCCATAAGTCGATACGTGTGTATATTTTCAGCATAACTCTTACGTGAGTGAAATAAATCATGACTTTGTGAATGAATAGGAAGATGAAAGTTGTCTATGTAACAAAGATATTTTGTTTGACGTACTGGATAAAGTGGCACCCGAATTTGTATCGAAAATTCATTCCATTTTTTTTTAATAACTGTTTTCCTAATGTCTACAAGTAATTTCCAGGACAAACACCAGATGTAGATCGACGCTTTATAAGCGTAGCCAGTGGTGAATCCTCCAGTCTGTTAGTATTAGGGTGACTCCGTGATGATGTTACTGACTTTCAGCCGGTCGGGGTGGCCGAGCGGTTCTAGGCTCTTCATTTGGCACCGCGCGACCGCTACGGTGGCAGGTTCGAATCCTGCCTCGGGCATGGATGTGTGTGATGTCCTTAGGTTAGTTAGGTTTTAGTAGTTCTAATTTCTAAGGGACTGATGACCTCAGATAGTGCTCAGAGTCATTTGCACCATTTGAACGAACTTTCCGCCATATATGTTCGCATGTTCGCATGGGACGAAACTGCTGAGGTTATCGGTCCCTAGGCCTACACACTACTAAATCTTACTGAACCTAGCTTACACTAAGGACAACGCATACACCCACGCATAATACAAAAGCGCCTGAGTTGTACGTTTGACGTCAAACAAACTGTACTACGTAGTAGCATGGGTGTACAGGTGTGATACTGTTTGTAAGTTGCGTAAACACATCCACCACGGCAAGGTCATATCACATCGCATGGGAACAATAGCTTTTTAATCATCCTGACGCATCAATCGCAGCGCTTTTAATTGTCATGAGGCGAAAAACCGCAGAAAAAACATCAAATAAAATAAAATCATATTATTAATATCCGTGTGCCTGGCGCAAACATGTTCAGTATGCTGTCAAATGGTTCAAACGGCTCTGAGCACTATCCGACTTAACTTCTGAGGTCATCAGTCGCCTAGAACTTAGAACTAATTAAACCTAACTAACCTAAGGACATCACACACATCCATGCCCAAGGCAGAATTCGAACCTGCGACCTTAGCGGTCGCTTGGTTCCAGACTGTAGCGCCTAGAACCGCAAAGCCACTCCGGCCGGCAGTATGCTGTCCACCGTTTTCTGTAACAAGTTGAAATCGAGAAACAGCATGTTCCACAACTGAACTAAGTGTTTCCGGGGTCACGTTGAGAATGTGTTGAGCAATGCGTGTCTTCAATGCAACTAAGTCTGTACTCGGAACACTGAACACAACTACTTTCAGATAGCTCTACAGCCAGCAGTCATACGGATTAAGATCATGTGATCGGGACGGCCAGGTTGTAAGGAAATTTCGGCTGATAATTCTAACATTTCCGAAATGGCGTTTCAGCAACTGCTTAACTGGTTTTTGAATGTGCAGAGGTGCGCAATCTTGTATAAAAATGATACCATTCATACATCCACGTTGTTGGAGAGCTGGAATGACGTGGTTGCGCAAAACACAGTTATAGAACTTACCAGTGACGGTACAGGTAACAGGACCGGAAGCACCTGTCTGTTCCATGAAAATATGGCCCTATGATGAACGAGACCGTAAACCCGCACCACACAGTCACCATCTCTGGATGAAGTGGTAGTGGTTGATTTGAGTGTCGATTTTCCGTTGCCCATATTCGACAATGCTGTGTATTGACATATCCTGTCTGATGGAAGTGGGATTCGTCTGTCCACAAAATCTTCCATAGCCAATCATTGTCCACTTACATGCGTGAAAGAAATTGTAAAGCAAATGTCTCTCTAGCTGGCAGATCGACAGGAAGCAACTCATGCAAAAGGGTAAGTTCGAATGGATAGCAAAGAAGGATGTTTCGTAGTACATTACGCAACGTGCTCACGGGTATGTCCAATGTTCGGGCAATTCTCCGTGCACTGCACGTTTGCACACCACCACTCGTCTCCTCCTGCTCTGCTGTGACCGCTGATTCCACTTTTATCGAATCAATTCGTTTCCTCCCTCTACCAGTTTGTACATGAAAAAAACCCGTCTTTTCGAATTTCCGAATCATTTTCTTCAGGACCCCGCCAGGCATCGGACCACCGCTTTTTTTCAAACCTTTTAGTGTCCGGAACCTCTGCAGCGCGACGTGTGCACAGTTTGACAAGCAGAGCGCGATCCTGCGTTGAAACAGTCATGGTAAGCGTCGCAGACGTGAAAGGAGGAAAAGCCGTGTACCCGGCGTGTTTATATCAACATCAATGCGCCGTGTGCATGACATGTGTTTTCATTTACTTATTCTGACACATACAGCGCCATCTATAGATCAATTTTCACACTATTTTGTTTTCTTCTGCCATACGTTTTCCCTCTTCTCCGATAATATTCCGTTACAATTTGACGTAATTCTGACCAGTGGCGTTATTTCTACAGCGTTTAGAAAATTTTCAAATGTGTGTGAATTCCTAAGGGACTAAACTGCTGTGGTCATCGGTCCCTAGACTTTCACACTACTGAAACTAACTTAAACTAACACACGCACCCATAGCCGAGGGAGGACTCGAACCTCCGGTGGGAGGGACCGCGTAGTCCGTGACATGGCGCCTGAAACCACGCGGCCACCCCGCGCCGCTTTTAAAGTTTAACTTTAATTATACTCACCCTGTGTATCATTCAATTTTTTTGCAACCGTTGTCATTTTTTGTCTGTAACTGCACATTACATTCTACCGTTTCCCGTCCCATTCGGACAATCAAAAGGAGATTTGTCGCAATTTTTTCTTTTTTTTCTTACAGTGGTTTTCGGTGGGTTTACCACCGCTGTGGGAACAGCTCAGGTGAGCAATTTTTCTGCGGCTCGTACATGGTATTTTGTGAACCTACGCACGAGGCATACTGACCAACTCTTCATCAGTTAGCTTACCCTTACTGCTTTGCATCACCGTTAACGTACAACTAACACTGCCGAAAAAAAACAACACGAGACACAAAAGAACAGTATTTAATGTGGTCGTCCTCTTTGACAATTTCAAGAAATAGCTTTGTTTTGTAAACTGTCCTCTGGCATGGGTACACATTTAACATTAACTAAATACAAGAGTTTAACACGAACAGATCGTTTTAGAGCATTTTTAAGTCTCATCCTCCCTCTCTTCTAAGTCCTCATAACTATGGACAGTACGGGTACCTTACAACATATTTTATCCCACTGCACCTCCATCTCTCCCCTCTATAAATTCCATTTCCTCCGCTAACTCTGGCCAACCTCTCCTCCACCTCGTTCTGTCCGTCTCCTCCTTCGTTTCTCTCTGTCCATCCTCATCTCTCTTTCCGTCATCTCTTCCTCCTCCATTTGTGTCCACTCCTCCCTACGCACATTTCAGTCCTTCTCTCTATCTGTCCATGTCCTCATACCCTCTCTCACTTTCCATCTCTATATTCCCTCTCTCTGTCTGTCTCCTCTTACCCCAAGTAACCATTTCTTCTTTACCCCTCCCTCTCTTCATGCCCATATACCCTTCCTCTCCTTCAGTCTCCAACTTCTCTCTCTCCATACCGCCTCCATCAATTTAAGCCCTCACTCTCGTTCTATATCCTCCTCCACCGTCTCTCTACCGCCTCCTCCCTGTCTCTCTTTCCTCAGCCCTCTCTTTTATCTACTTGTCTTCCTTCCTGTGTCTGTACTTTCCTCCACTCAGTCCGCATCTCTCTGTTGATATCCTTCTACGACATCTCTGCATTCATAACCTCATCCCCACTCCTCTCCTGTCTCTCTCTGTCTCTGTCTCTCTCTCTCTTTTCTTCTCTCTTCTCTCACTCACCCTGGCTCCTCCTCTCTCTCTTTCTTTCCCTCTCCACCTCTTGAACGGCTGTCCTCTCCCCCTCCCCTGTCCATCACCTCCTTCCCCCTCCTTCACCACCTCCTCCTCCTCCTGTCCATTTCCATCTCCCCTCTCCTCCACCCCTTCTACCATTCCATCTGCAGTCCTCATCAATCTCCTTGAACTTCTGTCTACCTGTTCCTCTGCTCCCTCTGTCATGTCCTCCACATTCTCTCTACCCTTCTCCTACCTCATCCTTTTTCAGCCGCAACTCCTGCCTGATGGAAGTTAGGTGGTTCTCATCCTCATAGTATTTTTTTCCATGTAACGATTAATATAAACACGAAGTTTGATTGAAATTGGTGCACCGGCACAGGAAAAGCAAACGTGAGCTCAATACTTCAGAGATAACGTAGGTGGAGAGGCACACACTGCATTGATATGACACAGGGTTTTAGGGAAACCAGAAAAAGTGCACAATTTGTCCAACGGATGGCACTTCATATGATACAAAAGCAGTGATTAGATTAATGATTATTTATTAGCTAAGATGGCTTTCTTTATAAAAAATGCTGAAATATTGGCAGTCACTCATCAACAATACCTGTAGTCGAAGGACAATATTGTGAACAGCATATCAGTAGGTATGGTAAGACCTCACCATAACTCCCGCATCACCAAAACGATCATGTACTGCCATAAGTCGATACGTGTGTACATTTTCAGCATAACTCTTACGTGAGTGAAACAAATCATGACTTTGTAAATGAATAGGGAGATGATAGTTGTCAATGTAACAAAGATATTTTGTTTGACGTATTGGATAAAGTGGCACCCGAATTTGTATCAAAAGTTTCATTCCATTTTTTTGAAAATAACTGTTTTCCGCCCGCATTTAGTGGTCGTGCGGTAGCGTTCTCGCTTCCCACGCCCGGGTTTCCGGGTTCGGTTCCCGGCGGGGTCAGGGATTTTCTCTACCTCGTGATGGCTGGGTGTTGTGTGCTGTCCTTAGGTTAGTTAGGTTTAAGTAGTTCAAAGTTCTAGGGGACTGATGACCATAGATGTTAAGTCCCATAGTGCTCAGAGCCATTTTTTGAACTGTTTTCCTAATGTCTACAAGTAATTTCCAGGACAAACACCAGGTGAAGATCGACGCCTTATAAGCGTAGCCAGTGGTGAATCCTCCAGTCTGTTAGTATTAGGGTGACTCCGTGATGATGTTACGAACTTTCAGCCGGTCGGGGTGGCCGAGCGGTTGGCAGGTTCGAATCCTGCCTGGGGCATGGATGTGTGTGATGTCCTTAGGTTAGTTAGGTTTTAGTAGTTCTAATTTCTAAGGGACTGATGACCTCAGATAGTGCTCAGAGTCATTTGTACCATTTGAACGAACTTTGAGTGATGGTGAAGGCTAAATGTATCAATTTGAGGTTAGGGGCAACGGCGCCGAAACAACAGAATCGACAGTTAAAAACAAAAATTGTTCTGCTACCTCTGACAGTGGAATACGTATACAGATACTGTTGTTGCTTGGATTGTACAGTAGAATATTCCGACAAGTAACGAGGAGTTGAGGTTTGGCTGGCGGGCCGCGTACTGACATGAGCAGTCCTGGTGTAAAATGTCTGTACTGCGGTACATTACAGACTGTGTTTTCAATTTGAAGTACTAATGTCGATCAATCCTAAGCAAATGAAGTTGTATCCGGTGACGGAACTTGCAGGCATGGTTTTCCTGTATGGAGAAACAAATGGATGTAGCAGAGAAGCGAAACACTTGGAAATGACCAAATATCCACATAGAAGACATCCGTCTCATACCATGTTTCCGAGACCGTTCCAGTGATGAAATGAAATAGAGTAACTGATGCCACAGTATAACGACCGAGGAAGATGACCAGCTTCCGATACTTCCGAGTTAGAAGATGCAGTGTTGGCTCCAGTGGATGAGGCGCCTGCAGTCAACACTCGATCGGTTGCTTCTGAAATGAATGTGTGGCGAGGATTGCGGGAAATGCTGCTGCACCCCGAATCCCACAGAAACTGAATGCTTGTCTCCTGCTTACTTCGCACCTTAAGTTGCCTTCAGGCAACGTTTTTGGCAGTACCTGATTAAGGTCGATGTTCACTCTCCTACGTACAGAATGTGATGGAAAATATCAGGAAACCTGGTTGAAAATGACTTACAAGTTCGTAGCGCCCTCCATCGGTAACGCTGGAATTCACTATGCTATTGACCCACCCTTAGCCATGATGACAGCTTTCACTCTCGCAAGCACACATTCAATCAGATGCTGGAAGGTTTCTTGGGGAATGGCAGATCATTCTTCATAGAGTGCTGCACTGAGGAGTGTGAGAGGCCTGCTACGAAGTTGACGTTCCAAAACGTTCCAGAGGTGTTATACAGGATTCAGGTCAGGACTCTGTGTAGACCAGTCTATTACAGGGATGTTTTTGTCGTGTAACAGATGCTCGATCGTGCTATAAGATTCCATCGCCATCCCCGAATTGCTCTTCAACAGTGGGAAGAAAGGAGGTGCTTAAAACATCAATGTAGGCCTGTACTGTGATAGCGACATGCGAAACAAGAAGGGGTGCAAGCCAATCGATGAAAAATTCGACCACACCATAACACCACCACCTCCGATTTTTACTGTTAGGACTACACACGTTGGCAGATGACGTTCACAGAGCATTCGCAACACCCACACCCTGCCATCGGATCGCCACATTGTGTACCGTGATTCCTCACTCGCCAAAAGCTTTTCCGCTGTTCATTCGCCCAATCCTTACGTTTCTTACACCAAGCGTGGCGTCGTTTCGCATTTACTGGGGTGGTGTCTGGTTTATGAGCAGCCGCTCGATCATTAAATCCAAGTTTTCTCACTTCCCGCTTAACTGCAGTTGCAGTCGATCCCGATGGTGTTTGGAATTCCTGTGTGACGGTCTGGATGGATGTATGCCTATTACACGTTACGACCCTCTTCAACTGTCGGCGGTCTCTCTCAGTCAACAGACGAGTTCGGCCTGTACGCATTTGTGCTGCACGTGTCCCGTTACGTTTCTACTTCACTATCACATCGGAAACAGTGGATCTAATGATGTTTAGGAGTGTGGGAATCTCGCGTACAGACGTGTGACACAAGTGACATGCAGTCACCTGACCACATTCCAGGTCCGTGAGTTCCGCGGAGCGCCCCATTCTGCTCGCTCACGATGTCTAATTACTACAGAAGTCGCTGATATGGAGTACCTGACGGTAGGTGACAACACAACGCACCTAACATGAAAAACGTGTGTTTTTTGGATGTCCGGATACTTTTGGTTTCATAGTGTATGTGTTTTTCATGGATGAAGCCTGTTTCCCCAAGGAAGGAGTGCTAAATGGTCGTAATATGTTTCAGAAGAAGAAAGTCAATGGTTAATTACTGGCCCCCTTTTCTTCTTCCTCCTTGCTTAAATGAACTAGTGTGCAATGGTTCGTGGAACTTATCCAACCTGTTGTGTGTCAACGATTACCGTCCTAACGTGATGGAGCCCCACCTCACGTTGAACTGAGGATTCGTTAAATCCTGGATCGGACATTCCCTGGAAAGCAGAGGCAGAGGGGGCTCTGTTCCGTGGGCAGCCCTTTCACCTGGTTTCACAACATTTCATTTCTGCTTGAGAGTAAAGTGAGAATTTTTCTGTTAGAGACGTGTTGAGAGTGAAGATCTCCTCGGAAGATTTATCGCAGCATGCGACACTGTTCAAACGATACTCGCAATATTAGAGCGGGTACGACAGGACTTTGTGTAGCGATGCCACGCCCACGCCCAGGGGCGCTATTTTGCACGACTTGTGCAGGTAAACAGAATTCATTATTGGAGCAAGGTAGAGATAGGATTTTCGGTCTCTCGGACATTAAATTACATGTACTGTTTTATTCAATCAACAGGGGAAACTGAGGGTATAGGAGGTAAACACCTGTAATTCTGCACATCATGAGCAGAGTTCGGAAATTTGGGCCCCTAGTTTGAGCGCTATACGAGGTTAAGGCGGAACTAGAGTAGTTTTTCGACGCGATTATTTCCGAACTATGGTCACATACCTCACATTGTTACCTTCACACTTCCCGCCATTTTTGAAATTTGTAACATCATTACTGAATTACCCCGCGTACGATGAACATTAAGTAAGCGATGCAACACATTCTTTTTCTGAAACCAGATTAGTTTCATTCACAATACTAATGTATCATTATTTACCACTCTTCTGGCTACAAAGCCCTACTACAAAAATAATCTACGTGCAAAGTGACGGCCTCATGCCACCTTTACTTTTAAACATAATCTACGTTCAATGCAACAGCCTTGCGCCACCTTAAATGTAGGGCTCGTATGCCTGTGTTGTACTACTCCACTGGCCAACATCGGAGGCAACGTCTTGCTGCATCAGTAACTTCCACATCATCCACGTACTGCTCCCAGCTGGCTGCCTACTTCATCGGCCGATAGATGGAAGTCGGTAGGTGCGGGATCCGGTGGATGAGGAAGATGTACTAATACCCGAACTGTATGATGTTATTGTCAATGTTCGTGTAGCACAACATACACTCCTGGAAATTGAAATAAGAACACCGTGAATTCATTGTCCCAGGAAGGGGAAACTTTATTGACCCATTCCTGGGGTCAGATACATCACATGATCACACTGACAGAACCACAGGCACATAGACACAGGCAACAGATCATGCACAATGTCGGCACTAGTACAGTGTACATCCACCTTTCGCAGCGATGCAGGCTGCTATTCTCCCACGGAGACGATCGTAGAGATGCTGGATGTAGTCCTGTTGAACGGCTTGCCATGCCATTTCCACCTGGCGCCTCAGTTGGACCAGCGTTCGTGCTGGACGTGCAGACCGCGTGAGACGACGCTTCATCCAGTCCCAAACATGCTCAATGGGGGACAGATCCGGAGATCTTGCTGGCCAGGGCAGTTGACTTACACCTTCTAGAGCACGTTGGGTGGCACGGGATACATGCGGACGTGCATTGTCCTGTTGGAACAGCAAGTTCCCTTGCCGGTCTAGGAATGGTAGAACGATGGGTTCGATGACGGTTTGGATGTACCGTGCACTATTCAGTGTCCCCCCGACGATCACCAGTGGTGTACGGCCAGTGTAGGAGATCGCTCGCCACACCATGGTGCCGGGTGTTGGCCCTGTGTGCCTCGGTCGTATGCAGTCCTGATTGTGGCGCTCACCTGCACGGCGCCAAACACGCATACGACCATCATTGGCACCAAGGCAGAAGCGACTATCATCGCTGAAGACGACACGTCTCCATTCGTCCCTCCATTCACGCCTGTCGCGACACCACTGGAGGCGGGCTGCACGATGTTGGGGCGTGAGCGGAAGACGGCCTAACGGTGTGCGGGACCGTAGCCCAGCTTCATGGAGACGGTTGCGAATGGTCCTCGCCGATACCCCAGGAGCAACAGTGTCCCTAATTTGCTGGGAAGTGGCGGTGCGGTCCCCTACGGCACTGCGTAGGATCCTACGGTCTTGGCGTGCATCCGTGCGTCGCTGCGGTCCGGTCCCAGGTCGACGGGCACGTGCACCTTCCGCCGACCACTGGCGACAACATCGATGTACCGTGGACACCTCACGCCCCACGTGTTGAGCAATTCGGCGGTACGTCCACCCGGCCTCCCGCATGCCCACTATACGCCCTCGCTCAAAGTCCGTCAACTGCACATACGGTTCACGTCCACGCTGTCGCGGCATGCTACCAGTGTTAAAGACTGCGATGGAGCTCCGTATGCCACGGCAAACTGGCTGACACTGACGGCGGCGGTGCACAAATGCTGCGCAGCTAGCGACATTCGACGGCCAACACCGCGGTTCCTGGTGAGTCCGCTGTGCCGTGAGTGTGATCATTGCTTGTACAGCCCTCTCGCCGTGTCCGGAGCAAGTATGGTGGGTCTGACACACTGGTGTCAATGTGTTCTTTTTTCCATTTCCAGGAGTGTATAATTAAGATGACTTAATCTCGAAACAATGGTAAATGCAGTTGTAAATGCTGAATACTCAATTATACTAACACGTAAAGATGTTCTCTGATATGAAAGGTTGAAAATTGGATAGTGCAACACCATTAAAGCCACCTTAATGGAGCTTTGCCATTTTCAATATAAAGAAATGTACTTTTCTTGGGCCCTTTGGCCCCAGACACTTAAGTTTTATGAGGGCCTGTCGTTATTAGAATATTATGTTTCATGTATCATTCATCGTTAACAGACGCGCAGTGCCACCGTGCAACACGATGCTGAAATGCTTTGTTACAGTGGATCATAATCTTGAAGGTTAGCTGAAAGGCTTTGATTGTTGTTCGTGTGATGTTAATTTCTTTTCAACTGCGAGTTTATGCCGTCTAGCATGTTTGTGTTTAACGTTTTTGTTGTGGTCTTCAGTCCTGAGACTGGTTTGATGCAGGTCTCCAAGCTACCCTTTCCTGTGCAAGCTGCTTCATCTCCCAGTACGTACTGCAGCCTACATCCTTCTGAATCTGCTTAGTGTGTTCATCTCTTGGTCTACCTCTACGATTTTTATCCCCCACGCTGCCCTCCAATACTAAATTGGTGATGCCTTGATGCCTCATAACATGTCCTACCACCCAATCACTTCTTCTAGTCAAGTTGTGCAACAAACTCCTCTTCTCCCCAATTCTATTCAATATCTTCTCATTAGTTATGTGATCTACCCATCTAATCTTCAGCATTCGTCTGTAGCACCACGTTTTGAAAGCTTCTATTCTCTTCTTTTCCAAACTATTTATCGTCCATGTTTCACTTCCATATATGGCTACACTCCACACAAATACTTTCACATACGACTTCCTGACACTTAAATCTATACTCGATGTTAACAAATTTCTCTTCTTCAGAAACGTATTCCTTTCCATTGCCAGTCTACATTTTATTTCCTCTCTACTTCGACCATCATCAGTTATTTTGCTCCCCAAATAGCAAAAGTCCTTCACTACTTTAAGTGTCTCATTTACTAATCTAACTCCCTCAGCATCACCCGAGTTAACTCGACTACATTCCATTGTCCTCGTGTTTAACGTATTAGACATGAAATGTAGCAAAGCTAAATGTCGTGCACATTAAAATCCTACCAGCTTCATTGTTCTGTTAATGAGGAGAGACTCTGAGCTTTCTGTGAGGTTTGTATTGAATTCTCGTTATAGAACTGATTAAAATTCTTCGAAAGCTATTTTCTATTTACATCTGAATTACAATTATCTTTTATGTAGTGAACCGTGTGAGACCTGATCCGTGCTGACTGGCCCAGGCTAACATAAAAACTGCTTCTGCCATGAAATATTAATTCACTTTCAAGTGAAACACTTAAACAGATAATTCTCAGCTACTGAGTGCCTATTTTTCAGCCGTGTGGCGTAATGAAAAACTTACAATTATGTTTTCACCCGTAATGGCGTCTTTAAAACAAAACCAGCTCGTTATATGAAAACTGCAAATAATTCAGACATAAATATGTAATGCCTTTCCCTCCACTATTGAAAGGGAAACACAAGTTTACACATTTATAGAATTTATTGTTATTATCATAAGAATGCTTTTTCTTTTTTAGTATTAGTAACAAACGCATACCATTCTCATCATTAATCGTCAACGGCGTCCTTCTACAATCAAGGACAAAAGGAAGAGGACTTAGTTTTTTCCTCTTTCTTCATCGTTAGAGGACTGTGTATTTATTTTTATCTTTGTTCACAGATTATCCTTGAAATGTAGTTTTCGTATTGATAGTAATTTTCATTGTTGTTTTTCTGTTTTATTTAACAGTATTTAACTGCAAGAATCACAACACATCATCTTTATGGCTTTTATCGATATCTCCGTTATTACGATTGTTTTTATATCGTGGCACTAGTTTCGTAAATTTTCACAGTAACTTGATGGGGAAGGCGCAGAGAACAGTCCAGTGATGTTTTGTGAGTTACTCTCTTATGCGCAGACGCGTGTAAGGCACTTCACTGTGTTGACTTGGGAAAGAGGTTGTTTGTTGCCTTTTAGTGGGGATGAACGCACTGAAGTCGTTGTTCCAGTTCCCTCTGAGTAGCACAACACACTTCGGACTTGTCGTTGCACCTACCACGTTAAACATAATGACCCCTTCAAAGTCCCAGAAGACGGTCGCCATTACTATACCGACCGAGGGTGCGGCTTTTGATTTTTTCTTCGAGGGAGAGGTGGTGTGGCGCCAATCCATGAATTGCCGGTCTGTTTCCGGTAAGAGGTGCTTAAAAAATACTTCATCGCCTGTGACGATTTTCGTTAAACTTTGTCACAGTCAGCCCCGTGACACGCAAACAATTTCGTACAGATTGTCCGTTGCACATTATGGACTTCTGCTAGTCGTCTCAGGAATCCATAGGGCAACACCTAACAGTACCGCAACAAGTGGAGGAGTGTGTCAGACTACAGCCAGAGACATCCAACCGAGAAGCAACGTTCTTGATTCTGATCCGTCGTTCAGCACGAGCTTTTGTCAATCACAGCTCTCTGCTTGGAAAGCATCTCCGTTAAAGACGCCATTTTCAAGGTTACGTACACCACCGCTACGTATCGGAACTTCGTGAAACTATAGAGGTTGAAAAGGGAATATTTCATGACGTCGCACAACACGTTCTGCATTTTTCAATCGACATTGAGCGGGAAACAAAAAAATGAGTCTCATTTTTCAGTCAACCCCCCTTGAACATTTGAAGGTTAGAATTCGCTTTGGGGTATGTAGGTACCTTAGTGTGGTTAATTAAATAAACATACGATTTTATTTGGAGTTCGTAAACAAAATGAGTAATTGAAAACAATTTGTAAATTAGTTTGGCCCAGAAAGGCATAAAAATAATAATAAATGAGTTTATGCCTTTTTCTGAATCAATGCATACTGTGGAACTCTTATTACACATGCAAATTTGAATGCCAGCTAAGTAACGTGTGGTCTTCATCGAGAGCCATTTGGTGGCTTACAAAGGCTTTTTAATTTGTTATTTTACTTTACGGGCACAGTGTAGTGAGCTATATAGCGTCATAAAGTTTAAGCCGTCGGGCTACCTGCGCAACAATTTCCCTTCCGGTAATTGACTTACTAATGAGTTCATAGGCGCTAGTGTTTAAAGTGGCTTGCGGGTGGGCTAGGCCATAATTTGTCCTTCTGAAAGTTCAACAGCAGTTGGTCGTTGACCTTACGCCGCTAACACGAGATGTTGGCGAATGTGGTGGTCAGGCTTTACAATTACTTACGTATCAAGGTTCCTAAGCGAATAATGTAGTATTGTTCAGTTTCCTAACTACACCTTTCTGAGATACATCCCGGCAAATTAAGTGCAAAATTCTTTCTCTTCCTGATACGTTTTATCTTTTTGGTTGCCCATTACTGTCACTTTTGGCAATGAATATTCAGTACAGATTTATGTCAGAAGTGCTGCGTTTAATTATTTTACATAACGAAAAAGAAAATTCGTTAGGTAGAAGAATGTAAGAATTACAATCGATCCTGAATGCGAATTTAAATATTTTTACATATAAGCCTAACTGACTGTTTGGTACGTATAAAAGTAAATAATACTTGAAATATATCACCTGAAAGAACCATAGATTTTTTTTGCATAGGTCGCGTAATATCACGTTACGAAAATTTCCTAAATAAATATCTAAACCCATCTATTAGTAGCAAAAAGGTGCGCACTAAAACAGCGTAAGGTTTTTATTCGGTTCGAAATATCTGACTAATGCAGTCATGATTACAATTTTATTTATCTTCTGTATGCAGTTTCAGTTAACATGGGTCAGGTTCAGATCTAAGAAATTCACCACAGAAATTAGTTGCTACTGCAGTGACGAGTCTATGCATGGAGTGGCCTATACTGGCTGAAAATGTTCACAGAAAATAAATAAGACTGTTGTCTGGCCTTCGTTTTTCAGACAATACAAATCCTCTTGGTAACTTTTATTCGCACATGTGAATGTAACAACATTCGGCAGTTGTTAATATATATCAGCCATCCGATACGTAAAAGAAGTAGTTATCTGGCAAGCGTTTGCGTAAATAGCTGAGTTACAGGGTCAATTTCTACAACCAAACAACCAATAGGGTACCAATTCATAGGCAAAAATGTATCGAAAACGTATTGAAATGTTATTGGAAGCTCTTCTTAGATTTTCGTATTAATGATTTCCTACTTCCTCTTTCGTCTAACTCAGATGGTATATTAGCCACTTACATCGCCTAGTGTATGATACTGTGGCACTTTGCTATGCTACAAGGAAATTACGATCTTCAGCACCAGCCGTATCTGAACTTTTCCTAGTTCTTAACACTGACCTCATAATGTGCTGTAGGAGATCCTTTGCATTAACTGTAGTTAGCTGTATGTGCCAGAGACCGTTTGACCGATTCTTTAATAATAGTTTATAAAAGTCATTTTTTCCACTAGAGTTGTAAGCATGGACATCAGTGTTTTTCTCAGATTCTGATAGTTTTTTACGAATTTCACTAGCGAATATATGGGTTGTGAAGGACCAGTTAAAATACCTAATTCCTTGAAGAAGCCTACATGATGGCTGCAGGAGAAAACGGCTTATTATTCTTACTTTGTGCAATGAATACTTTTTTTCTAAGAAACAAGATACTCAGAAAATTATTCCCCGAGATATCATGGAAAGGAAATATGCAAAACCTCTCAGGAGCTTAATTCTTTTGTTTTCAAGAAAAACAATTCAATGACGAACAACAGTAGATGAACATAATTGTGCTACATATTTGGTAATGCACTACTTCAAGTTTTCATTAGCTCGTACACCCAAAAGTTCGGGACAGTCCACCCTTGCTACTGAATCCTGTTAATGTACTACTATAGAGTGTTTCGCAAAATTACTGAAGCGCCCTCTTTCAGACAATAATGTACCCATAATCTGAAACGTATATTTAACAATCAGTTCTGTTCCTTTCTCACTAATGGGATTTATTATAACACTACTATCGTCTGTAAAAATTATCAGTTCTGTTTGGTGAATGTAACGTGGAGTATCATTCAATGACGTAAGGAATATCAGTTGCCTCAAAACTGAATCCTGCATGACCCACATCCTGCTATCTCCCGAGTCACAATTTTTTTCCTCTTTGAACAAGTCTCAATTATTAAGAAGAAGTTCTTGCAGTCTATTTATTAAGTGCTAGTATAAGCCGGTTGCGCGGAAAGCCATCAGTTTCGAATGTATTTTTTTAAAAGAGTAAGATGATCACTTTAATCAAACATCTTGGAAAGATTACAAAAAATCCACTTAGGATTCAGACTCGTGCTGCCCTTTGTAGTGTATTTCTTGGGGTGGTCATGTATCTGAAGTTTATAAGTGCCATGTGGTGATAGTTATTTTATGAATAAGTGGTCATGTATTTGAAGTTTATAAGTGCCATGTGGTGATAGTTATTTTATGAATTGCTGGCGTAGTGCACCAAAGAGTGATCAAATGCATTGTGTTGTAATGTATTCCATGGAAATTAGAGATTATGTGTCTGAACTCCCTATTATTTGGTCGTCTTCATCTGTTATTGGACTGGAAGAGAAAAGAACGATTGTCTGAAATTCATCTTGCTGTAATTGTCTATGTAAGTTTAAAACGAGGAAAAAATGTTGTTGTTCATACCTTAAGATTTGTGTACAAGATTCAATAATGTGTATTCTTCAGCCTTGCTTGTCCTGATTAGACCTGGCCTTAACGGAATATTGACCACTGTTAGGCGCCATACTAGAAAATAATTAGTTATTTTCATTCAGCTTATGTTCGAGACGTGACACTAAACTTTCTTTCAGATTCCCCGAGCTATGCAGCCGCTGTGAATAATTTAACATATTTCACTTTCACATTTTCTCTACGATGCGAGATAATATCGCGGGCAGAATGGCCTGGTCGCAGGATTCTAGTTCTAGCTCTATGTGCAAAAGTTTAGGCTTCTTATCTTACAATGGTATTCGAGACGAAACCACGATCTTGAGTTACGGGTTGCATTACTTCACATTGAACTGACATACGAAATATTATCGGGTACTATAAGCACATGAGTTTTAACTATACCTTGGATATACGTACACTGCGGAATATTTGTGATGATTCAAGAGAGAGACAATTAATTATTTATAATTCCGTTGCCACACTGAGCACCGAGCTTGTTTTCTATTGCTGATCCGCGTCGGGCTAAATGAAAAATATATTACACTCTTCATAGTATTATTAGTTATTTCTCTCTTGTTTTGACGTCACCTTATTAAAAGATATCAAAGCAGATATAATAAATTTAAAATTTTATGAAATTACATTACACTCGGGGCCCCAAACTGTGATGCACTAACTAAATTACGGGACGGAGTGATATGTTGCCTGACTCTTCATGGAACGTACACCTCTCTTGTAGCACCTCCCGCTGGAGTTTTCGAGCATCTCTGTAACGCTCTAGCCCCGATTAAACGATCTTCCGACAAAATTCGCAGCTCTTCTCTCTCTGTCCGTTCCATTAGTCAGATCTCGTAAGAGTCCCAAACTTATGTGATGGGGACCAGTCTTACTCTGGTTTTCTGCGTCACTTCTTTCGAAGATGGGTTATACATCCTTACCATTCTTGCAAAGAAGTCCATCCTGGCTTCTGCGTTTTCAGCAATTAGTTTAACACGACTACCTATTGTGGGTGGATCCGGACGGTTCACATTGGTACTCTCATGGTAGTTACTTTTTGTAGCGATTTGTCGTCAACTGTATAACTCAAAAGTAGTGTACATCTGAAATCATTCGCCCTGAATAAGTTATATTTCATTAAGTTCACGGTCAACTGCCACGCATCAGTCGTCGTTCATCTGTATTTCTCTCTGCATGTCGCTACAGAATGAATAACAACCAACATCGTCAGGGATGTTCTGACTTATTCCAATACGAGATAAAGTCTCAGTTTTTCGCTGGAACCACTAGAAGTTGTCACAATGATTGAAAAGTCCCAGTTCCTATCCCGCGACCATATATTAATCTGTAATTTCACTTCCAGATTCTCACAGAGTATAACCATTGTACCGCCTGTCCTGTTGCTGAAGAAGACAATGTAATGACACTGTGATAATGTAAGTTGTCACAGTTTTCAAATGCAAATTTGTGACAGTATCCACTACAAGATAAGGTCTCAGTTTTCACTGGAACCACTAGAAGTTGTCACGGTGATTGAAAAGTCACAGTTCCTACCCCGAGACCATATATTAATTTACAATTTCATTTCCAGTTTCTCACAGAGTATAACCATTGTGCCGTCTGTCCTGTTGCTGAAGAAGACAACGTAATAACACAGTATTAATCTAAGTAGTCACAATTTTCAAATGCATATTTGTGACTGGCTAGCTGAATAGGGCATGAACTCTTTAAATACAAGTGTTGCAAGGCTCCCTCACTTGAGACCAGCACAGCGTCCCAAGAAACCACTCGACCGTGCTAGAGTCACATTGACCCCTGCCGTCTGTTAAATTAGTGTCGGTCAGATGCTGTCAGATAAGTATTACGTTGTCTCCAACAATTTGAAATTTCTTATTAATTACAATTCCACTAAGAGTTTAACACCGTTTCAGACAACTGGAATGTTTGTAGTTTCACGTTCGGCAACCCACATCCAGATTTTCTTGCACGAAATGATAATTAATGAAGAGTTTCTCTACATAGATCACTGGCACTTACAAGGACGGTGACCAAAAAATAGTAATTATTTTACTTAAAAATGTGGGTTGATGGTTGTTTCAAATGAATCGTAAGCGGTAAGTGCAAAACTCTGCCATTTTTAATCTATTTTCTTGAAACCCTTTTCGGGGTCTTGCGTATAATTACGCCATCATGTTAATGGTAATGTTAATTAGACATGCTTTTTCATCAAAAAATGTGCCATATCGCTTCCGTTTGAATGGGATTGTGTTCTTACACACACACCACCATATAGGCATGTCTTTCTAAGTTATGTGGTATTAAAATTTTATCAGATAACATTCTGAAGGGATTAATGGAAAACACCTTCTGCAGCGTCGAGGACAGCTAATGAACTTAAACTGCCTTGCGAGCATTTGTTAATTGCTGTGCCGTACAACTAACCATAAACCTTTAAAAAGATAGAGGTGTATGTATGTACTATATTCCTCCAGTTATTATTTTGTTTTAAAATTCTCATAAAGCTGTATGAATTATCAAATTGTGTTTGTGAGTAGTCGGTAGCTCACTGTCTCTCAGACGCAGTAATATATTTTCGAAACCCTAATCATAGAAGGCTTGCGCACTGCTCTCCTCTGCAAAGAGTAAATTGTTTATCCTTCTACACTAGATGCTCATCCAGTTACCATAAATTGGTACTTCTTTGACCATGTAATGCTCCTGGTATAAAAACTATACTTATTTAATAAAGCCGGATGATCCAGGAAAACAGGGACTGGATGTTTTTTAGACCCTTTTGCTGTGGTTCAAATGGTTCAAATGGCTCTGAGCACTATGGGACTTAACATCTGTGATCATCAGTCCCCCAGAACTTAGAACTACTTAAACCTAACTGACCTAAGGACATCACACACATCCATGCCCGAGGCAGGATTCGAACCTGGGACCGTGGCAGGTCACGCGGTTCCAGACTGAAGCGCCTAGAACCGCGCGGCCTGTTGCTGTGTCCCTTATTGTACACCCGGACTCTGCCCATCTTCAGATGACCTGAAAAAAGTACAGTAACAAGTATAAATTTATACAGAGTACATAGTAATAATTGGTACTGACTCCTCTTTCTATATTGCATACGTCATCATTTGAAAAGGATTGATTTCTCCGAAATCGGTAGTGAAATAAAGAAATTTCGGACACAGTTAAGCCGTGTACTTTATCGTATCTACTGTGTACGTAGTTTGGTTGGATGTTGTAAGATTAAGTGCCTTGATTGCCCTCGGATCATACCTTCGTATCGAATAGTGATGACTTGATAGAAAGAAAATTTTTGTGGAAGACAAGCTCCTGATATCAAGAAATAGGAAACCACAAGACAGGTAGTGAATACTTTCAACAGACTACAATACGCGTAGCGAAAATTAGTCCGGTAGTGTAAAATGCATGTACGCTTATATAAAGCTACCATACTGCCCTCCGTGCATAACAAGCGTCACAATCCAGACACATTGCAGCAGTGAATTAGCTTTCATACCACAGGCAGATAGCAGAGGAGAATAACACAGAGGCTTGTGATGCATGCGGTACAATAACACGAGATCATTTATCACCCTAATTAATGGTGGGAGCTCATGTTACGTAGCTGTTGTGTGATACTGTTAAGGATTAACCGAAGTGCGCTTTGCAACGCAATTCTGAAGCGCGAACAACAATGTCGTCTTTTAACTATTTATCAGGGCTATTCATATGCATTAAACTTTGATGGAATCAAGTTGTCGGTATGTCATTTCGAGTTTCTGTTGTATCCATTGGATAACATTACCAGGTCGGCACCGATGCTCAGTTTCTGAATAGTTTTACAGAGTTACCAGTGAAATGGTATCATTATAAAACGTATATCCCTTGGAGAAACTGAATTGGATAGGAAAGGGGAGAGAGAAAGTAAGCTGCCTTTCATGATTTTTGACTTGAGAGTACCAAAAACAGTGTGCTGAGCACACTGGCATTGGATTCAAGTCAATACAAAATGGGGCTTGAGTGAGCCAGTAATATCAAAAAGTTCGGATGCCGAGAGAAACAGAATAGTGCCCTTTATCACTTTCCAGCTAAACGAACCTGAAATTGTAGCTTTGATGAGTTTACCCCAAATACTAATGTTCGGTAATACTTTTTTAATTTGTCATAGATTCCACGATCCATCCTATGAGACATCTATGCTTTCTCACAAAACCGCAGTTTCTTTTCATTGAGAGACGGGGAAAAGGGATAATTTTTGCAGAAAATGACAATATTGTGCACAGTGATAAAAATTAATAAATCTGGCCACTAAGAGGAAACAATACTTTGAAGGACGATATTAAATTTTTGATAGCTTCAATTTTGCCAGTACCTCGTCACCTACCTTCCAAACTTCACAGAAGCTCTCCTTCGAACCTCGCACAACTAGCACTCCTGGAAAGGATATTACGGAGACGTGGCTTAGCCACAGCCTGAGGGATGTTTCCAGAATGAGATTTTCATTCAGCACCGGAGTGTACGCTGATATGGGACCCCCTTGCAGATTAAAACTTCCTTCTTTTCTTCCAGGAGTGCTAGTTCTGCAAGGTTCGCAGAAGAGCTTCTGTGAAGTTTGGAAGGTAGGAGACGAGCTACTAGCAGAATTGAAGCTGTGAGGACGGGTCGTGAGTCGTGTTTGGGTAGCTCAGTTAGATTGCCGGTACGGTAGCTCAGCGTGTACGGTCAGAGGGTTTAGCTACTCTCTGTAATAAAAAACTGAGTGAACGGAACAACGAACAACCTCAACGGGTGTCATCAGACGACCACTACGAACAAATTCAACAAAGAATACAGAACGAAATGAGATTTTTAAAAAAGTTGGTAGAGCACTTGCCCGCGAAGGGCAAAAGGCCCCGAGTTCGAGCCTCGGTCCGGCACACAGTTTTAATCTGCCAGGAAGTTTCATACCAGAGTACACTCCACTGCAGAGTGAACATCTCATTCTGGAAATTTTTGATATGTTATAAAGTATGGTGATACATAAACATAAGAAGAGCATCTCTTTTTTTCTCCTCAAACCCTGGAAATAAGCGTTTCATACTTCACCCTGGTGCCATCTATTTCCGTTAAGGAAACACAACACAAAATCCTTAACAATGATTATTGAGCATTAGGTACTCTGGGTTACGTGAACACCTTCCAACACCCACCATCTCGTTTTAAATATTAGATCTGGAAAATACATTTTATCGATCTGAATCCCAGAATACGAATAAAAAATTTATATTACAGGAAGGAACCGTATGAACTGGGGTTTTATTCATTAGATGAGTCGCTGTCTAGTTATGGCAAAAAGGTAGAACGATATGACTGCAGTGGATGAGTAGACCAAAATGTTGGTGCATCGAATTGATAAACACGTTCCTTACCGATAAAGCAACATGTCTATTTGTGATCATAAAAAGATCACATATGTATATTTAACAGAATTTAAAAACATCATTCAACACTGCATTTTTATTCCACAAACCAATCAGTAGAATAAATTGCCCCAATAGTCTGCGACTGAACCAGCAGATCTCAACCAAAAAGTAATTGTTACTAGTAGAGTCAATTGATCAGCCTCAGTTTAAAGTGTATATACGAGTATACTGACTAGCTTAACGCTAGCTGCATCGTTCGCGTAAGATGTGTGGTTTCTTACCTTACCCTTGTTTTTATGCTGTTTACAAACCGCGTCATCATCAAACTTTTTCACGCTAATTAAGGCAGTAGAAGAATGTTCTTTTCAGAATTTACATCTGACCAACTAACGATCCTGGTATCTGGAGTCGGATGTCTTTGTTAAACCGGCCTCATTCTGGAAATTTTTGATATGTTATAAAGCATCGTGATACATAAGCATAAGAAGAGCATCTCTTTTTTTCTCCTCAAACCCTGGATATAAGCATTTCCATAAAACCTTTCACCCTTTAACACATATTTCTTTGGGGATTACAGATCAGTTTTCATAGATTTTCCTTAGATTTAGCTTTAAAAATACTTTTATAATGAAATATTCTTATAAAAATATTTCATCCCCCTATTTCCTTCCCTTAGTTCTTGACCTTCAGAAAAGGCTCAAATCAGTATTTTTTATTTCTATCAGAGAAGTCAACTATCAGTTTTCATAGTTATAGGTTTAAAATGACTTAGTAGTACTTTAATAAATATTTATTTAACAAAAAATCACTCATTATTTTGCTGATTAGTGATTGATTTCGAAAAATGCTGAAGCACGTACTTTTGTATTCCTGACCGAGAAGCCAAATACGATTTTTCGTAGTTCTCCTTTCAAAATGCCCTTAGTAGCGACCTATTTTCAAATAATACTTTCATCCCATATTTCATTCCCTTAGGGGTGTAAATTTGAACAATTCTCTGTTAAACGAGCCTACAGTATAAGAACAACACCCTCTGCAAATTTCCTATCCTTAGTGGTTTGGGTTGGGCGATGATGAGTCACTGAAACAGCAAGGCCGTATTTCTCCCCCTTAGGGTTTGAATTTCCAAAAACACTGAAAGGCAGATTTTTTTATTTTTCACTGAGAAGCCAAAACTTTCACAGATTTAGTAACTTCAAAAATTCTTTCGCAATTAAGTGTTTTCGTAAAACATTTCATTCCTTAATTCATCGCCTTAGAAGTCGAAATTCGAAAAATACTGGAACACGTAGTTTTTATATCTAACTGACAAGTCAGACACCAATTACCGCAGATGTAGCTTTAAAATACTTTAGTGGTTGTTCAACAATGATTTATTTCACAAAAAAAATTCTCCTGGTTTTTCACCCTCTTACTGCTTGAACTTCCAAAAGTGCTGAATGAATTATTTTTTATTTCTGACCGAGAAAATAAATGCCAATTTTCGTAGTTGTAGCTTCGAAATTGGCTTAATAGCTACATATTTTCAACAAATTTACACTTCCTATTTCACCCCCTTAGTGGTGGAATTTCGAAAATTCCGTTCTGAAACGATGCCTGCAGTACAAGATCAGCACAGTCACCAAACAACCGCAGCGGCTTGGACTGGGTGATGGTGTGTCAGTCATTACATTGCCTTTTATACACTGAAGCGCCAAAGAAACTGGTATAGGCATGCGTATTCAAATATAGATATATGTAAACATGCAGAATACGGCGCTACGGTCAGCAACGCTTATATAAGACAACAAGAGTCTGGCGGAGGTGTTAGATCGATTACTGCTGCTACAATGGGAGGTTATCAAAATTTAATTGAGTTTGAAAGTGATGTTACAGTCCTTACGAGCGGTAGGACACAGCATCTCCGAGGCAGCGATGACGTGGGGATTTTCCCGTACGACCGTTTCGCAAATGTGCTGTCAATATCAGGAATACGGTAAAACATCAAATCTCCGACATCGCTGCGGCCGGAAAAAAGATCCTGCAAGAACGGGTTCAACCACGAGTGAAGAGAATCGTTCAGCGTGACACAAGGGCAAACCTTCCGCAAATTGCTGCAGATTTAAATACTGGGCCATCAACAGTGTCAGCGTGGGAACCATTCAACGAAACATCATCGATTTAGGCTTTCGGATCCCAAGGCCCACTCGTGTGTCCTTCATGACTACACGACAGAAAGATTTACGCCTCGCTTGGACTCATCAACACCGACATTGGACTGTTGATGACAGGAAACATGTTTCCCGTTCGGATGAGTGTCGTTACAAATTGTATCGGGCGGATGGATGTGTACGTGGTATGGTGACAACCTGAGGAATCCGAAGGACTTGGGCAATTCCAGCAGGACAATGCGACAACCCACACGTCCATAATTGCTACAGTGTGGCTCTAGAGACACTCTTTTGAGTTTAAACGCTTCCACTGGCCACCAGACTCTCCACCAACGAACATTATTGAGCATATCTGGGATTCGTTGCAACGTGCTGTTCAGATCTCCAGCCCCTCTTTTTCTTACGGTTTTGGGGACAGCCCTGCAGCATTTATGGTGTCAGTTACCTCCAGCAATACTTCAGACGTTAGTTGAGTCCATGCCTCCTTAGTACAAGGTACCAAATGACAGTGAGATCAGTTCACTTTCTGGCGGAATCTAAAATAAGAATGCCAGATATAGAGTAGGCTATAAAACTTATACATCGGCAGAGAAGGTCTTAAAAATAGATCTTTTGGAAAATTCTAGCGTCATACATTTAATCCAAATAGATCAAATATTAAAAGACCCAAAATCAAACCTCTATATAAATGAAGAATAGAGAAAAATTAGTGATATGATTGAAAAATCAACTGAAAAGACTTATAGGAAAAAGTCTTTGTAAGAAATAGGAAGAAATATATGAACGAAACAAGGCCCCATGTCTGGATTGAGGACCTAACCAAGATACATGAGGAAAGTTAAAAGTTATAAAGTACTTAAAGCTACCTGTATGCCAAGAAGACAAATATAAATAAAACCTATCGAATCAAGCAAAACAATTTATTTAAGTTTATAACATACAAAGCGAAATCAGTAAATCTGCATATCTTATCCAAGTTGATTGAATGTCAGTTTGTTTCCGTAAAGATAAGATTGCGGCGTTCAATTCTGTCACTGACGTAATGTTCAGAAAATACTTGCCACTAAAGAAAAAAAGCAAGGTAAACGGAAACTAATAGCTCCATCTATTGGTTCTTTGGTGTACAATGAATGTAACAGCATCGTCTATCGGTTCTTTGGTGTACTGGGCCGTGATAATCGTGTCACTAAGGTAAATGCCCAAACTACTAAGCTAAAACTTTTAATTACGATAACCTTTTTTCCGATTTTGATTAAATAAATCCTATATGTTGCCCGAAGTTAGGGTTCGATTACCTGTGAAAGCCCCATAAGAATTCGTCAAGTACATTTGGAGTTTAGCATGTTCAGGCTGACATGCAGACACGTCTGTTTTACAGTTATATGACATATATCGAAATAGCAGTATCAACTAGTCCACATTCAATTTACAAAACAAACAACATTTGTTAAAAGATTAGAAAAGAGAATGGAGAGTGGTGTTGGGAGGAAGTCCTTGGAAAATTTTAATACTGTCTCAATGTAAAGGAAATCTGAGCTTACTAAACAATAAGATGTTTAAAATGCATATCTGAACCATTAGCTGTTTTTATTTTACACCCAAAAATCCACTGGTATCGGTCTTGGACCATTTCACTGATGAAAGGTTAAAATGTTTTAAGTCACCATATTGCATTAGTCATTACTTAAAATTTTAGCCAGTAGATGTTTGGGTGTAAAATAAGAACAGCTGATAATTCAAATATGCATTTTATACATTACTTAAAGGCTGTTGGCAGTAACCTTCTAAAAATATTTAAAACAATGAGAGCTGCCGATAAAGTGGAGAAAGGTACCTTACAGCCTCTCCGGTGAAACATGGCTAAACTAGGCCTACTTCCCATAACTATGAAGAAGGAAAGAAGAAAATATTGTAACATCTCAGTCAGATATGAGTGTAAATCCAGTCTCCCATGAAGAGCTGGATAGAGTCCCAGAAAAACAGAAAACGTGGGGAATAAAAAGAAAAGAAAATCGGAACAAGTTAAACACTTCCATGAGAATATTTAAGTTAGGGTTCTAAATGGCATAGATCGATGATGGAAGAATGATCATGTTCCAGAAGGTTGGCAGAGCTCAGTTTTGTCTTATGGGTCTAGACGGACGAATCGATCCCGACCGCCGTGTCATCCTCTGTGAACGGAGACATTCGTTTCGGTACGGGGCAAGTGTGGTCAGCACACCGCTCTTCCGATCGTTTTCGTGTTTATTGCTTAGTCAAGTACCTTCTCAGGTGGCATTCATGAGGCTGAGTGCACCCCATGTCAGTCCTCCCACCAAGACAAAATTCCTGGCAGTACCGGGAATGGCAGTCAACCGCGCTGCCCACATAGTGAAGGAAGGCGGACTGATAAAGCGTACTACTCTTACTTATATTTACAGACAGGAAACCCGAATGACTGCGATAACTACACATGTATAACTCTACTAAAGTGTAAGATATATGCCAAGAGACTTTACAAAGTATTAACTGACTCAACAGAACCCTACCTGGTGGAAGAGCAAAATAACTGTAGAGTGGTCAGATCATGTACAGGTAGTTTTCTCTCTACGAATTAGGTAATGGGAATGCATAGAGCATTTTACCTACCAACATTTACAGCTTTTGTTGATTATGACAAGGCCTTCATTTGGTTCGTGGGAGTTAAAAGAAGCTGTAGGGGAGCTAGGAATTCCTCGGCACTTGATAAGGTCAGTTCAGAGTTTCTGTGTTGATAACAATAAGAATACGTGATAAGCTCAACCATTAGTAAACCAATGAAAAGGATGTCCTTTGTAGCCAACGCTGTTTAACACATACATAAATGTATGTATACATAATATTGTCAGGAAGTGGCCAAAGGACGTGGTGGTTTCCTACTCCACGAGATGTACAAACACAGACCTTTTTCCAGACGGATACAGAAGACAACCTACAACGAGGTGCATAGTGCTTAAATACTGGACGAAGAAAATATGCCGCCCTTAAACGCCGGCATGCTATTCCTCATCCATATTCAAGACAAGGAACGAGAAGCTGGTAACACTGTCACATCGTGCAGTGCATTAGAATGTACAGATTAACGTCTAACACCCCGAAGTACCCTACCAACCATCGCAGCTCACTGAGTAGAATGCTAGGCCACCATACCCACAATCACATCCTACACTGATTTGGGCCAATAATCCTCGTCAGGTTCTTTCTTTAATTTTTAGACATCCGTTCCCTAGTTCTCGTAGTTTATAAGCGGGACATCATTTTGTCATATGACGGTCGCCTATCGCATATCAGTAGTATCCATTTACTTGCATGCATGTGCCAACTAATGGCCCAGTTCACAATCATAACTGGTCCTGTCAAGTTCATGCAGGGCAGTTTCGTGATGGAGAAGACAAACGATGAATACGTCGATATGCTTTTGGTGCTTGGTGCATCCAATAACCAAGCTGCTGTTGTGCGGTACCCTCAAAGGCGCCATCCCAATAAGAACGTTTCTTGCCACCTGGAGCAACGCCTTCAGAAAACAGGTAATCTTCGGAGGTCGTCCAAGGATCGGACGTACTCCACAAATATGAGACACGATTCCTCGTACCGCTCACTGTTCACTTTGGCGAAGTACCGTAAACTTAAGGCAGCCCCAGCTATCTCAAACACTAGTTGTCGAAGTGTTACACGATGAAGAACTACATCGATATCATTATGCGCTAACTGAACACCAACGGCCGGAACTCGTTGGACGAGTACAGTTTTGTGAATGGCTTGTGACATCAAGTGGAAGATAACGAATATTTTATAAATAACGTGACACCGACGAATCTGACTAAACTCGTGAAGGTATTTCAATCCCCACAATAGCCACGATTTGTCGGAACACAACCCACATGTCACCAATGCATGTGGCTTTCAGGCACATTTTGGCATAAACGTGTGGAAAGAGAGGTTTTGGGCCCTTAACTATTGCCAGACAAGTTGAATGCGTCCCTCTATCCTAAGTTTCTTTGCAATATTTTTTTTCTGACGCATTAGAAAACGTCACACCTCGTTTTCAGCGACAGCTATGGTATTAGCATGATGGTGCTTATTCTCACTTTGGAAGGAATATGTACAACCACTTAAATGCAGCGTTTCCATGGAAATGAATTGGTCGTGGAGTACAACGTAATGGTGTTCATGTTCCCCGGACATTAATCCCCTGGATTTTTATTTGTTGAGACAGTTAAAGAAACCAGTGTAGTATTCTGTACGCCACCTAGTAACTCGCGTGCATACCACTTCGAAAGTTGTGGACGCAGGTGTGTTGCGTAGGCTCCAGTAAAGTATGATCCAACGAGTAGCGAAGTATTGGCAAATGGAAAGTCGTCGCTATTGACTTCTTCCCTAAAGCGAATGTTGCAAAACAATATAATGTAGCCACGTCCTAAAGGGAACTAAAATTATGGCCTTCTGTGCAAAAGAACATCATAGAACTAAACGCCTAATAGAGACTAATATCCTGGAACAAGTCCATATATTCAGCTGCTCGGGCTACAGTATTTCTTTGGCTTGTGACAACGTTCCTGAAAAGAAACTGCAAAAGTACCCACAGATGTTAGGTACGATTAACAGAATTCTCCAAAATAAAAGCTGGAGAGAAACAGTACTGAAATACTATAACACCGTGACTGTATTCTGTGGATACGGTGTACAGGCTGTTTCAAACATACACTCCTGGAAATTGAAATAAGAACACCGTGAATTCATTGTCCAGGAAGGGGAAACTTTATTGACACATTCCTGGGGTCAGATACATCACATGATCACACTCACAGAACCACAGGCACGTAGACACAGGCAACAGAGCATGCACAATGTCGGCACTAGTACAGTGTATATCCACCTTTCGCAGCAATGCAGGCTGCTATTCTCCCATGGAGACGATCGTAGAGATGCTGGATGTAGTCCTGTGGAACGGCTTGCCATGCCATTTCCACCTGGCGCCTCAGTTGAACCAGCGTTCGTGCTGGACGTGCAGACCGCGTGAGACGACGTTTCATCCAGTCCCAAACATGCTCAATGGGGGACAGATCCGGAGATCTTGCTGGCCAGGGTAGTTGACTTACACCTTCTAGAGCACGTTGGGTGGCACGGGATACATGCGGACGTGCATTGTCCTGTTGGAACAGCAAGTTCCCTTGCCGGTCTAGGAATGGTAGAACGATGGGTTCGATGACGGTTTGGATGTACCGTGCACTATTCAGTGTCCCCTCGACGATCACCAGTGGTGTACGGCCAGTGTAGGAGATCGCTCCCCACACCATGATGCCGGGTGTTGGCCCTGTGTGCCTCGGTCGTATGCAGTCCTGATTGTGGCGCTCACCTGCACGGCGCCAAACACGCTTACGACCATCATTGGCACCAAGGCAGAAGCGACTCTCATCGCTGAAGACGACACGTCTCCATTCGTCCCTCCATTCACGCCTGTCGCGACACCACTGGAGGCGGGCTGCACGATGTTGGGGCGTGAGCGGAAGACGGCCTAACGGTGTGCGGGACCGTAGCCCAGCTTCATGGAGACGGTTGCGAATGGTCCTCGCCGATACCCCAGGAGCAACAGTGTCCCTAATTTGCTGGGAAGTGGCGGTGCGGTCCCCTACGGCACTGCGTAGGATCCTACGGTCTTGGCGTGCATCCGTGCGTCGCTGCGGTCCGATCCCAGGTCGACGGGCACGTGCACCTTCCGCCGACCACTGGCGACAACATCGATGTACTGTGGAGACCTCACGCCCCACGTGTTGAGCAATTCGGCGGTACGTCCACCCGGCCTCCCGCATGCCCACTATACGCCCTCGCTCAAAGTCCTTCAACTGCACATACGGTTCACGTCCACGCTGTCGCGGCATGCTACCAGTGTTAAAGACTGCGATGGAGCTCCGTATGCCACGGCAAACTGGCTGATACTGACGGCAGCGGTCCACAAATGCTGCGCAGCTGGCGCCATTCGACGGCCAACACCGCGGTTCCTGGTGTGTCCGCTGTGCCGTGCGTGTGATCATTGCTTGTACAGCCCTCTCGCAGTGTCCGGAGCAAGTATGGTGGGTCTGACACACCGGTGTCATTGTGTTCTTTTTTCCATTTCCAGGAGTGTAGATTTACAGAGAACTGAAGAAAAGTAAATGGAGACTTGTAAGAGCTTTAGGAGCATCACAAGACGATCTATCTGGCATATGCTTCATGCGCCAGGAATCCAACAGCGTAGAAAGGACTGACGACCGAGCGAGTTTGCGAGGTGGTCAGCACACTGGGCGTGCATTCGTGAGGATCACCGTTCAAACCCGCATCCGCCCATTCTGATTTTGGTTTTCCATTATTTGCCAAAATCGCTGCAGGCAAATGCCAGGATGGCTGTTTCAAAAGGGTACAGCTGTTCCCCATCCTTGCCTAATCCGACGGGACCTATGACTTCGTTGTTTGGTCCCATACCCCCCAAATCAACCAACCAACCAAAGGAATGGGATAACAATCTACAAGGTATGCATCAAAGCCAGTGAGCTGTGCCGCGGCTTGAGATGATGCCGTGTGTAGGTTTCTGCCAGACCCTATCGGTTAGTTGGCGTGGTTGCGTTGTTTGTCTTCTTCTCGTGTTCACTGGTGCCAGTCGGTTTCGTAACCATTGCCTGTCGGCTAGTAGCAGCAGCAGCACTTATCGATATGTAGTTCTGCTGCCCTATCTTTGGGGCGGCCTCGTTCTTCTTCCGTGTGGTGTGTGTGTGGAGTTCGCTTGGGGACGCAGGAGCAGCGCGGTCCGCGCAGAGCGACAACACGCCGGGACCGCTGGCGGCATGTATGGACTGCTGGATTGAAGGACAGTGGTCACGAGGGTGCACGACATCGACGAAACCGGATACTGCCTGTTTAAGTAGAGTGCATTGCAATTCACATAGAGAAACCTCCAACATTGTGAAATGTCGCGATTCTCCAGTTTCTTGGGTTCGTGTTGCTGCTCGTAGCCCGCATCTCGTGGTCGTGCGGTAGCGTTCTCGCTTCCCACGCCCGGGTTCCCGGGTTCGATTCCCGGCGGGGTCGGGGATTTTCTCTGCCTCGTGATGGCTGGGTGTTGTGTGCTGTCCTTAGGTTAGTTAGGTTTAATTAGTTCTAGGCGACTGATGACCTCAGCAGTTGAGTCGCATAGTGCTCAGAGCCATTTTTGCTGCTCGTATTGTCGTCGAGGTGAAAAGCTGTGAGTGCGGTACCTGGGGAAGACGGATCTGTTTAGCCTTTTTAGCCTTCCTGAGCTTCTAATTACTGTTGAATGGTACTTAAGATATGTAAATAAATTAGTGAAAGCAATGTGAAGTGAAGTAGAAGTTAGAAAATAAATGAAAAACTTAGTTTAGTTTAGAAGAATTACACACTGGGAAACAGCGGGCAAAGCAGCAGTGGCAACGGCCGGCGCTTACAAGTCAGGATAGCACGTTCATGAGAGAAGCGGAAACTGTCTATTCAGCCATCAGGGCATCGCCCGACCGGCTCACGTCAAGAAGATTCTCCGAGAAGCTTTTCATGTGACAGAAGAAGCCATCGCCCTCCCTACATAAGCGGACGCTGTCGATTCAGCCGTCAGGGCATCGCCCAACCGGCTCACGTGTTTCTCAATTGTCGCATGTGATCAAAGGCCCTCGCCTACATTCAAAGAGCCAATGACTGACGTTAAGAAGATTCTTCGAGAAGCTTTTCAATGTGACAGAAGAGGCAATGACCGTGAAGTCGTTCACCTCCAGTGAACTGAAGTGAATAAAGACGCGAGATGCAGTGACCCCGACAAGAAGAAGTGTAGCAGTAGTTTTCAGTCAGTTTCGGTGCTTAAGACCTTCATGCAAGAACAGACAACATCATACACAGATGCACCAAGTCCACCGCTGTAATGGAATAGCAAGCAGCAGCCTCGGCGCCAGAAGACAGAAGTTAAAAGGTGTTTGAAGTCTGATTTTTACGTACCCGGGTTACTCGTGAGGACGGGAAGGAGACGGCCTCACATCAGCAGTCACCTGTGAGCTGGGGTGAAGATCTGACAGCCGAAGACTAGCAAGGGAGAGTCCGTTGTTCATGTCCGGGACACTGGTCTTCCTCCACCGCGCCGCTCCGCTGGCCGACGCATAACATTGACACACGCGGCCGCTTAGAGAAAAATTGGGACGCCACATCCAAGGTATCACCATCCGATGCACCACTTCATTCTCAATAATTAAACTGGCCACCACACGAGGCGCATCTCCAGTCAACAGGGTGAGACGGCGACACGAGATACACACCGCCACGCGTAATCAGATGCCGCCGCTGCCGCAGCAGAAGGCTTCGCAAATGACACAGCTGCCGCTCTCCAAGCCCGAACATGCAGTAAGTAAACGGTTGTACGAAACTTTCAATAAAAGTTGTCTTATGTAAAAATGCTGTTTCATTCTACCTCATACCCGAGCCAAGGAAGAAACCAACGTTGCCCACATGGTGTTAAGAGAGAAAAAGTAATTTATTTAGTGTTTTTCATCCTGACATAATGCTTTAGAATCCAATGCCCCTTGCAGTAATGCTCATCCTGGCAATTGACTAGCATCAAAAGAGAAAACCCAGTCACATTTAGTGTCAGAAGTGTTACATTACTATTTACTATTTTCAGCTTCTTACATTGTTAAGTTCAACCAGCGGTATTTTTCTGTCTTGTGGCCGCTGACGCCCCAGTTACCTGCCCTGGGGTTAGTGTGGGTAACAGCAGTGTTCGAGTCCTGCCTCGGGCATGGATGTGTGCGATGTCATTAGGTTAGTTAGGTTTCAGTAGTTCTAAGTTCTAAGGGACTGATGACCACATAAGTTAAGTCCCATAGTGCTCAGAGACATTTTTTGTGATCTGAATGCAACTCTTGGCGTTCTCCTTCCTCTTGAAAGTGTTTTTGGTGTGAACTACTCAGGGGCCGATTCCTGGAGCACCGTCTGTCACTGGCCCTTGTGTTTTATTTTATTATTAAGTTACCATCATTTGCCTCACCTGTGATCTGGTATTTGTTTTTCTTTAAATTAACTTCTGCTATGCCATTCGCCGTTTGACAGAATACTTGTTACAAAATTTTATAATTGCCATTTTGGTGGTAAAGGGCTTCAGCCGTGATTGTGGGTACTTGCCTTAAAGTTCTGATTGCGACCACATTGGGTTGTTCTCCAAAATTATGTGCTGTCTGTATTTTATGCATGTTTGTTAAATCTTTTTAGTAATTGCCATTAGGGCGTTAAAGGCCTTCAGTTGTGATTGTTGTAACTTTCTTTAAAATTCTTGTTGCGACGACATTGGCTTGTTTTCCAGAATTATCTGCTGTCTGTCTTTTTTTATATATGTTTGTTTAATTTTTATAGTTGCCATACTGGCGTTAAAGGCCTTCAGCCGTTATTGTGGTTGCTTGACTTAAAATTCTGATTGCGACATAAATGGCTTGTTTTCAAAACTTATTTATTAAAATAAATGGGTGATATTGCAAAGAAAACCAATAGTAATTGATTAGGGCCCATTCCACAACCGTAACCCAATCCTGCCTTCCTTAACTACCAGGTTTCAGCCAGATACGAAGATAAAACCTATGACTGTAAAGTGCAGAAGAAGCATAAGACCACCACGAGAAAGGTGGTGTAAGCACCTTCCAATTGTTCGGTTTCAGAACAGGGGAAGTTGTGTAACTATACGACTAGGGCAAGATTCGAGGCTCGTGGACACTAATACATCGCTAGTTCGATACACAATAGGAGAAGGAAAATTATCACTAATGTAGGAGCTGGATGTTATAATTAAAGTTCACCTACTTACCGAGATGCAGTGTGGCCTGCAATTACCGTGCGGCAGCGAAACTTGGTAGATATGCTAATGTGTTAATGCATAACCGATTTACACGAGAGAAAAAATAGTTCCAGTGTCAGCCACCTCTTGCAAATCTGGTCCTTTACACTATTATGATGCTATGACTTCCATGATGTTATTTGAAAGGCATAACCTAAATGAACAGTATGACGATCGAGAAGGGAGACCGTGTCCTGATATACTTGCGTCAGAATATCAAAGTGACTGACAGTGAAGCGCATCTGAGCGTGGCACGGAGCGATGTTGTCGGCTCACTGGAGCGTGCCCGATCAGTATTGCTGTAGAAGCAACTGCCGGCCGCGGTGGCCGAGCGGTTCTAGGCGCTTCCGTCCGGAACCGCACGACTGCTACGGTCGCAGGTTCGAATCCTGCCTCGGTCATGGATGTGTGTGATGTCCTTAGGTTAGTTAGGTTCAAGTGGTTTTAAGTTCTAGGAGACTGATGACCTCAGATGTTAAGTCTCATAGTACTCAGAGTCATTTTTTTTTTTTTTTTTTGTAGAAGCAACGGCTGTACTACCCCGAATTGACTTACCTTCTCATGCCGTCTTTTTACGTGCGGTACTGAGTTCGTTTTACAGGATCCTAATATCCCTGTTGCTTAACTAATGCACTCCCGTGTACCAATTATACCGTTGTCCTATTATCTGTATGTCTAAAGCAGAGGGATATGGACTGTATTTTAGAATAATCAGAATCATTCACTCTTAGTTGTTGTATTTGTTAACAGTTGGTGCTGAAATGCATCTGAATCGTTCTTTCGTTTATGTAAATACAATAAATCACAAGATTACAATTTTAGTATAAACTGCTTAAGTATTTAACAGTCACTGTAGAGTGCATGTAGAACTTTCATACTTGAGCAGAGGAGCTTTGGGTAGTAACAAGATGAGATTTATACTGAAGATGCAGTACATGCCATTCAGTCAAAAATGCGAGATAAATACAAAATGAAGAGAAACTACGGCAAAGGATAAATGCCATTTAGTCCAGAATCACTTTCTTCCTCGACACTGTCGTTGTCAGAGCTCTTGTCCGTGAAAGAGTCAGTGATATTGCCTAAGGATATAATTATATTTTCGATATTACTGTCTACACTCTCGTCACATTTCCATGTTTCCTTAACAACCGTTTCTGTGTGGCATACAACATTACTCCATTACTCTAACGTTATTACCTCTATTGCTTCTTCTAGCACTCATTGCATTTCTGCCACAGTGAAGCTTTTGTTACTTGCTGCCACGTAGTATTTAATCTGAAGGGGTAGTGATTTTGGTGGAAGCATAAGAGCCCTGTGGCCATGTGCATTAGCTACCTCGACGTCAGCATAGTGTTGGAGCGGCTCCTTCCCCCCCCCCCCCCCCCCCCGATTACAGTTTCCTAACAGGTGCCCCTTGAACCACTTTAGATAACTATCGTGGTTCGTCCCTTCGTGTTAGTTGGTGGTTTTTCTCGATTTGTAAACGAAAAGACAGTTAGGTGCGAAACCAGATGCAGTTCCAGCATGCAAGACAATAATTCTTCAGCCCTTTCCCACAGGGACATCGGAACTTTCACATAAGCTCTCATCTGTCCAACTCTTTCTGACGGAATGATCGGCGACATCCAGGTTTCGTCGAGCTACAGGATGTCTTCAAACGGCCTTTCGGCGATGTTTCTGAAAAATCGACAATGCCACACTATCTATATGAAATAAAATTCCACGCATTGTTTGGTATCCCACCAGGAAGGCGGCGCGTGGGTCTGCTCCTGAGATCTGCAATATAGGCCGAATGAAGGAAGCAAGTAGGAGCAGGTGAGGTAAAGCACTTTGGTACTGCAAGTAAAGTTAAAGCACCTTTACTGGTGTATGAACATATACAAACGTATTACGTAACACTGGCCTAATGAGCAAGTAGGTGTGTAGCCAAAGTCCAGGTCTACCCAAATACACAGTCTGAATAGCAAGTTAAGTTGAAGCGATGTTTCCAGGCCGTCTGCTCTTGATCAAATGGGCTGAAAGTAGAGTGGCGCTCTTTGAGCTCCACAGCATCGGTTGGAGGGCGCTGTGGTCGGAGTAGTTTGTCCGCTCTCGTAGTGCCAACCTACGAGCGTGCACCTGCGCTGTGGCATCGGAACTATCGATACCACACACTGAACTTTCCAAAAGCCAGACGCGATTCTTCTTGGTGTTATAGCTCTCACGGGCACTCTGGGATGCTCTCTGAGTGACCCTTCGTCTCAGGGATTGCATAACCGCTGATCTCGGTCTGGCCATTGCATAAGCACACCAGCAGAACATGACTGTACTATAGTGGCCGGCATGAAAGTAGAGTCCTCAATGTCACGGCCGCTGCCTTCCTCCAGCAGGGGCAGCGGGCTGTGATTCACCCGCCTCTCGGCTTTTTGTTGCCATGTAGGTACCGTTAGCTGTGCGGTAGGTCAGAGCAGCTGAAAGCTCTGTGTTACCATTCTATATCGAGTGTTCACATATGATCTCAGTGTCATACCGTCTTTAAAAAGGTTCTTTGACTTGTGTTGGGTGGTGAAAACCAATGCCGGAGCAACAAGAGCAATGGCCTACTTGTAGTACTCCTCAGTCGGTGTACATAAAGGACGGAAAGACATTCGTAAACAATCGGATATTATCATATCGAATGTACTCAAGTTTTTTACTGATCTGGCCGACAGTGAAGAAGCGAGGAATAACTTAAATTTTCCGCAAATTCATAAACTTACTGCTAAGGCATGTTGTGCCTCCAAGTCAACTGTAAGCCGTATTAGCAAATATGTGTCATTGGCAGAACATCCAGACATGTGTGAGTGTTTCGATTCTCCAAAAAGGGAGTGAACAGAAATCAACTGACTTTGATGGTTTTAACGAAGAGCTCGATTGTAGAAATGTACTTGGATATTACGACAGGGGAAATTATGGTATGGCTAAAAAAATACAGGCTGACCTCCACGAAAAAATTAATTACTCGGGCTCAGAGACCTCCGTTATTCGTCTTCTCCGCTCCCTTTCTTTCCGATTCAAGACGTGTAATGACCGACGGAAATTCTCAATGGAAAGCAGAGACACTGCAGCAGCAAGAGCGAAGTTTTTTTGTACAATGCGCTTCTTGCACGCTGAAGACACCAGGCCTGTGGTGAAACTTGGTTTTCACAGAACCACACGAGTAAGTATATATGGCACGACTCCAAAGGAAACACATGTTTGAAAGTGCTTACTGGTAGAGGTGGCCGATTAATTGGCCGATTAATCAACACGCATTCATTAACCACAGGCTTCATACCAGAGGCCAAACTTGTTTTTCTTGGTGGGAAACGTTCTTGCCAATCTCATTACCATTCACAAGTGAATTAAGAAGTTTTTAAGAATTGGTTTATTCGACTGTTGTCTGCGCTGGAATAAGGGTCAATTATCGTGGTGCACTCCATTCAGACTGAAAATCTGCGGCGTTCAAATTGGCGCAAGGCACATGTTATGTAGTGGCTAATGAGAAAGAATAGTTCATTTTCAGTCCATCAAACGAAGTCTGAACGCGTGTCTAAGGAAGAAGTCGTAGGTGCCAAAAAGACTAACGAATCAGATCAACTGTCAATCGAAATGGGAACGAAGTGGTATGTCCACCATCGTATCGCTGCCAGTATAATCCCATTGAATTGATATGGAGCCAAGTAAAGCCAGAAGTAGCGAAAAGAAATATTACTTTGAAACTTGCTGATATGAAGAAGCTAACACACGAAGCTCTTGACAATGTTACTCGGCAGGACTGGGAGAGGTGCGTAAAACACGCAGAAGTATTACAAGGAACTGATTCCTTGAACAAGGTTTAAGAGACACCATAGTGGAATCTGTGATGATACACCTGGCTGAAACAAGCAACAGTGAATCTGAAGACATGGAGCCAGAAGATCCTTCAATTTAGCTCAGTGCCGTCTATGTAAAAAGCTGACTTGATTTAAATGTTTGTCTATTAATTTCAGTTATAGAGGACATTCTGCGAATGTTGTTCCCTTGCAGTAGACGTCTGATAAATTTATCAAAAGTGGTGGCGATTTGTTTATTCGACAGTAACTGTCAATTAAAATAAGATTGACTATTCTGCATTAATTAACAACAGTTTTTCCTAAAAACCTGTACGTCCTGACATTTGGATATAATATTAATGGATTCGATTTACTTGTATATTCGAAATTTAACTCCTATTTTTTTATAAAAGGATTTTCTGGCTGCTTCTTAGTAGGGATAATGCAGTTCATAAAATGACAAAACGTTGTGGTGCTTCTGTATCGAAGGTGTATATAAACAGTGCAGTAACATCAGAACAGTTGCAGCATCTATTCTATTTCTCCGACAATGGCATAGATTTCTATGATATTTGACGACTTTTACAAAAAGCTAGAACGTAGAATTCTATTACTTTAGTAGACGGAGGATGATATACGCTGGGTACAGAAATACAGGGTAATGTCCGTGATAAAACTGATTATTCTGGCCAGTCACTTCAATGTACTGTCTTCTCCGCCCACCTGATTTTTAATTCAGAAACTGTAATGCCAGACGAAATTTGTAACACAAAACAGGGACATTGTAGTAGTAAGAACGAGGTTTTTGTGTACCAAGACCGTACTGAATGCTCAGAATAATAGTCTTGCAGGAAATTTAGATAAAAGCTGGGTTTCACAAAACCTTTAGAACAAATATTTTTCTCCACTTCAGTGAAAGTATTGGCTTCAAAATAACTACAATTACTTTTGCGTAGCGTATATTTGCGTTGTGAGTGATGGATGCAATGACGAAAGATATGTATTAGCAGCCAGTAAAATATTTTCGGGAAGCAGGGAATATTCTCGGTCATATTAAAGCGAGCTGACCGAACAAAAACTCTTGTCGACGGCGTACTACGACTCGAGAGCTGCTGCGCACGGTATTCGCGGATGTAATTCGCCTCTGTATGAGATGCGACACAACAATGATGTCTGAAATGTTACCAGAAATAATTTTGTAGTTTTCTGAACAACTTTCTCACGCGAAGTTTCCTACTGAACGAAAATTCATCAGTGACTACATTTTACGCTACGCAGCCAGCACAGTTTCAAACCTCTTACAATTATATTTTTATCTCGGAATACATATATGTTTCCGAAATAAAAGACGCAGCATATACAACTGTAAACTTTGATGATTTTCATTTTTTTCAGTTCAATTACATTAGTGATTCTGTTACTACCACAGGTTGAAGTAAAAAATTATTTTCCTCCAGAATTTCTTGTAACGTTAGTTTTCATTTTTTTCCTAGCAGTTGGTGAGAATTTTCTTCTAGAAAGTACTCTATCATATTCGAGACTAAAAACATAGTTGCGCAATATGTTTTTAATTCTAACGAACATTTGAAATTATCAATATAAAAAAAACTGCCAATACGGTAAGACAGCGGGATGACCTGGAAGCCCTAATTTCATGCGGGATAACCCACCACTGTCCAAGGTACATCGAGAACCAGAGATTCAAGAGGGTAAAAGTATATCCTGTGTTGTTGTTGTTGTTGTCTTCAGTCCTTAGACTGGTTTAATGCAGCTCTCCATGCTACTCTATCCTGTGCAAGCTTCTTCGTCTCCCAATACTTACTGCAACCTACATCCTTCTCTTGGTCTCCCTCTACGATTTTTACCCTCCACGCTGCCCTCCAACGCTAAATTTGTGCTCCCTTGATGCCTCAGAACATGTCCTACCAACCGGTCCCTTCTTCTTGTCAAGTTGTGACACAAACTTCTCTTCTCCCCAATTCTATTCAATACCTCCTCATTAGTTATGTGATCTACCCATCTAATCTTCAGCATTCTTCTGTAGCACCACATTTCGAAAGTTTCTATTCTCTTCTTGTCCAAACTATTTATCGTCCATGGTTCACTTCCATGCGTGGCTACACTCCATACAAATATTTTAAGAAACGACTTCGTGACACTTAAATCTATACTTGATGTTGACAAATTACTCTTCTTCAGAAACGCTTTCCTTGCCATTGCCAGTCTACATTTTATATCTTCTCTACTTCGACCACCATCAGTTATTTTGCTCCCCAAATAGCAAAACTCCTTAACTACTTTCAGTGTCTCATTTCCTAATCGAATTCTCAGCATCACCTGATTTCATTCGACTACATTCCATTCTCCTCGTTTTGCTTTTGTTGATGTTCATCTTATACCCTCCTTTCACGACGCTGTCCATTCCTTTGCTGTTTCTGACAGAATTACAATGTCATCGGCGAACCTCAAAGTTCTTATTTCTTCTCCATGGACTTTAACACCTACTCCGAATTTTCCTTTTGTTTCCTTTACTGCTTGCTCAATATACAGATTGAATAACATCGGGTAGACGCTACAACCCTGTCTCACTCCCTTCACATCCACTGCTTCCCTTTCATGCCCCTCGACTCATAACTGCCATCTGGTTTCTGTACAAATTGTAAATAGCCTTTCGCTCCCTGTATTTTACCCCTGCCACCTTTAGAATTTGAAAGAGAGTATTCCTGTCAACATTGTCAAAGGCTTTCTCGAAATCTACAAATGCTAGAAATGTAGGTTTGCCTTTCCTTAATCTATTTTCTAAGATAAGTAGTAGGGTCAATATTGCCTCACGTGTTCTAACATTTCTGCGGAATCCAAACTGATCCTCGCCGAGGTCGGCTTCTACCAGGTTTTCCATTCGTCTGTAAAGAATTCGCGTTAGTATTTTGCGGCTGTGACTTATTAAACTGATAGTTCGGTAATTTTCACATCTGTCGACATCTGCTTTCTTTGGGATTGAAATTATAATATTCTTCTTGAAGTCTGAGGGTATTTCGCCTGTCTCATACATCTTGCTCACCAGATGGTAGAGGTTTGTCAGGAGTGGCTCTCCCAAGGCCGTCAGTAGTTCCAATGGAATGCTGTCTACTCCCGGGGCCTTGTTTCGACTCAGAACTTTCAGTGCTCTGTCAAACTCTTCACGCAGTATCATATGTCCCTTTTCATCTACATCCTCTTCCATGTCCATAATATTGTCCTCAAGTACGTCGCCCATTCTATACACCCCGTCCAACCTTCTGCTTTCCCTTCTTTGCTTAGAACTGGGTTTCCATCTCAGCTATTGATATTCATAAAAGTGGTTCTCTTTTCTCCAAAGGTCTCCTTAATATTCCTGTAGGCAGTATCTACCTTACCTCTAGTGAGATAAGCCTCTACATCCTTATATTTTTCCTCTAGCCTTCCCTGCTTAGCCATTTTGCACTTCCTGTCGATCTCACTTTTGAGACGTTTGTATTCCTTTTTGCCTGCTTTATTTACTGCATTTTTATATTTTCTCCTTTCATCAATTAAATTCAATATTTCTTGCGTTACCCAAGGATTTCAACTGGCCCTCGTCTTTTACCTACTTGATCCTCTGCTGCCTTCACTACTTCATCCCTCAGAGCTACCCATTCTTCTCCTACTGTATTTCTATCACCCATTCCTGTCAATTGTTCCCTTGTGCTCTCTCTGAAACTCTGTACAACATCTGGTTTAGTCAGTTTATGCAGGTCCCATCTCCTTAAATTCCCACCTTTTTGCAGTTTCTTCAGTTTTAATCTACAGTTCCTAACCAATAGATTGTGGTCAGAGTCCACATCTGTCTTACAATTTAAAACCTGGTTCCTAAACCTCTGCCATACCATTATATAATCTATCCAATACCTTCTAGTATCTCCAGGATTTTTCCATGTATAAAACCTTCTTTTATGATTATTGAACCAAATATTAGTTGTCATTGAGTTATGCTCTCTACAATATTCTACCAGACGGCTTCCTCTTTCATTTCCTACCCCCAATCCATATTCATCTACTATGTTTCCTTCTCTCCCTTTTCCTGCTCTCGAATTCCAGTCACCCATGACTATTAAATTTTTGTCTCTCTTCACTACCTGAATAATATATTTTATCTCATCATACATTTCATCAATTTCTTCATCATCTGCAGAGCTAGTTGGCATATAAACTTGTACTACTGTAGTAGGCGTGGGCTTGGTGTCTATCTTGGCCACAATAATGGGTTCACTATGCTGTTTGTAGTAGCTTACCCTCACTCCTATTTTTTTATTCATTATTAAACCTACTCCTGTATTACCCCTATTTAATTTTGTATTTATAACCCTGTATTCACCTGACCAAAAGTCTTGTTCCTTCTGCCATCGAATTTCACTAATTCCCACTATATCTAACATCAGCCTATCTTGGCCACAATAATGGGTTCACTATGCTGTTTGTAGTAGCTTACCCTCACTCCTATTTTTTTATTCATTATTAAACCTACTCCTGTATTACCCCTATTTAATTTTGTATTTATAACCCTGTATTCACCTGACCAAAAGTCTTGTTCCTTCTGCCACCGAATTTCACTAATTCCCACTATATCTAACATCAGCCTATCCATTTCCATTTTTAAATTTTCTAACCTACCTGCCCGATTAAGGGATCTGACATTCCACGCTCCGATCCGTAGAACGCCAGTTTTCTTTCTCCTGATAACGACGTCCTCCTGAGTAGGCCCCGCCTGGAGATCCGAATGGGGGACTACTTTACCTCCGGAAAATTTTACCCAAGAGGACGCCATTATCACTTAACCATACAGTAAAGCTGCATGCCCTTGGCAAAAATTGCGGTTGTAGTTTCCCCTTGCTTTCAGCCGTTCGCAGTACCAACACAGCAAGGCCCTTTTCTTTAGTGTTGCAAGGCCAGATCAGTCAATCATCCAGACTGTTGCCCCTGCAACTACTGAAAAGGCTGCTGCCCTTCTTCAGGAACCACACGTTTGTCTGGCCTCTGAACAGATACCCCTCCGTTGTGGTTGCACCTACGGTACGGCCATCTGTATCGCTGAGTCACGCAAGCCTCCCCACCAACGGCAAGGTCCATGGTTCATGGGGGTGGGGTATTTCCTATATCAGTAATGAATCTGGTAAGATGGCGTCAGTCTTAATGCAGCCGTTCGTGCAATAGGATTGGACCGCTCACGCAGAATGTGCCGCGGTATTATAGGAGGAGACGTTCCCAGCCGACAATGCATAAAGCTGTCAATAATGTTGTGAGCCTTACTCCCATTTTTTTTTTTTTTTTTTTTTGTACAGAAAACCGAGAGTTCTAACAGTCGACAATAAAAGAACTCTTGCTGTCACTGAATAACTGCTTCGTGAAGAGTAAAGTACAGTTTTTTATAGTTTGGTTACTTACAGACGTGGCGACGATCAGCGTCTTGCTGGAATAACACCACTAGCTGCTCTTTACTGTTTTTACTGGATGCCCGTAGTTTAGATGAACAAGGCTTTTCCGCTTCTCCACAGTACTTCATTCCTTACATGATTCGACGACAGTGTCTTCATGTATCTGCAAAGCGTCTGCAATTCATTTGACTACCTTCGTTAGAGGCAATAGAGTCACAGCGTTATCGCTTTCCTTCTCTAAATGTTCACTGACAGAGAGACAAATTTGTATGCCTGACCACGCAAAATATGACCAGAGGGCTGAAATTTCTATATAGCTACCACACGTTTTTTCTGACATCCGCTGTACGCTTCAGGCAATCTTTAGCGTAAAATACACTAGGTGCATCGAGAAGCAATGCACACAACGAAACGGACAACAACTGTTTATATTTACCAACCGCAAGCGTCGTCTACAGTTAGTTATGGTATCCTCTACCTGCAGCAACAAAGAGATTTGACAACGGTGAACGGAACAGAAGGAGCGACCGAGTACGTTGTGTGATTGGTTGTTCTATGGTAGCAGCCATGTAAACAGTTAGCATCGATTACTTTGATATATCTAGGTATAAAGCAACTGTTTTGTGTTCACGGAAGAAATTCCACTGCTGCATTGACAGAGTATTGCCGACTGAAAGTTCTGAGGAATGGCCCAGTGTTATGAAATCCGAAAACTCTGGTGACCTCGCTGTGGCACCTGGAAGAGGAAGGGGTGCTATAACGGTGAAAGTTCCTGACAGGGCTGCTGTTGTTGTAACTGATCATTCAGCGCGTCTGCTAGTGCTCGTGCAGTTTCACAAGAATTGTCCATCCCAAGGTTAACGGTTACTGAAAGTTTTGCGGTCTGTTTTACACTGGTAAATGTACAAGATCCAGACGATGCAGCAACTGAAACCTCATGATCCACAGCAATTTTCTGAATTTGTACTTCGGTTTCTGGCATGGATCAGAATTGATGTGATCTGACCAGGCAATATTCAGGGAAGTGACGAGGCACTATTACACTATAGGGTGCACTGAATACACAGAACTGACTAACCTGAGGTACTATTAATTCGCTTGTTGTGTACAAGGAGACATTGCACTCACCGTATGTGACTGTGTGTCGTGGATTCGAAAGCACCTTGGTTCTCTGTCCGTTGAGGAGGATACGCACAGAGGGACTGTTAGGTGTACCGTGACGCCTTCATATTGTCGCGACCTCCTCGTACAGTATGTGATACCTGGTCTGGAAGAGCTCAACTGTATGGAAACCACTGTTGTTGTGCAAGGTGGGCAACACATCATGTCGCTCGACCAATGAAAGAAGTGTGTAATGCAACCTCCAACGAACTAGTTATCGCCAGAGGTTTTCTCGATACATACCCTGCAAGATTACTTGATCTGAATCTATGTAACTTTTAGCTCTTGAGATGTGTAAAACAACCCATTTACCAGGGACTCTTTCGATCTCTACTTGAACTGAAGGCCAGTATGCAGAAACACGTAGCTCATATTCGACCGGAACTGCTGTGGGCAACTGTTGATCACATCGTTTTGCAGATGCAGCATCTCGGTCGCGTCTCTGGTGCTCATACTGAAGAAGTTGTATAAATTGTGGTTAGTAATAAAAATCAACATTTTGCCCTTACCACTCGTTTCATCTTGTCTGCCGACGTCCGTTCCTAATGCATTGGATATAGATATTTTTCTGCATGTCATTCTTGCATTCACAGGGCCACGTTTGCACCAAGAGGATAAAATTGGAACTAATATTCGTCCAGCGTAAATCGGTTCCACTTTAACGCTCTGGCATATCGACCCAACTTCGCTGCCTTATGATAATTACAGCCCACGCTAGACGTCCGCGTGTAGTTCCACATTAACGATAATCGTCGGGTACGAACTGCCGTACTGACTCTCATGACCTTTAGAATGTCTTGTTTAGCTTACAGGGCGATCTCTTTTCATCTAGGTCCCCGGGCTCATTACGGAATAATACGTTATCATAATTTATTCGGTTTGATACTCCAAGTATACTAACTCCAAGAACCTAACTTCACTACAGTATTTTTTCCTGTAATATGCAATATCCAAAACATACAGTACAAAGCACAGAGCTACCCTCAGTTATAATTGTATTGTGATGTGTGGCACCACGGCCTGGTGCAAATCTTTCAATGGGGCCCCACTCTGGCTACTTGCGTATCCTTGAAGCTAACCTCACCTGATTCTCTCCGGACGGTCACCCATATAAGTAGCAGCAGGGCCTAACGTTGCTTAACTTTGGCGATCGGGCCCGGAGCTGTGTTATCAACGCGGCGGCCGTTGACTGCTGCGATGGGGTTTCTGCTTACGTATACCGTCGCTGAGACGCTCCTCCATGCAAGAGCTGCAAATCAGCCAACTCTTAATCGTAAAACCATACACACTGAAGGATGGCACAGATGACGTGAAACTAACAGCATCGGAAAAATCAAACCGAGACAGATCCGAACAATACCGAATACAAGCTTGAGAGCGAGGAGTAAAGTAAGTATATTTTAGCAGTTCGTGAACTAAGTGACTGGATCAAGTTCGTTTCCAAACGAGACATACATCATATGCCATCAAAATGCCATCGTCGTGTTCATACACTCAGAGTAATACCACATAAATCAAACGAAATGCAATCACTTTGTAACGAGCCACCGGGCATCAACGGTCATTCATGTAAAAATACCCAGAAAATATCCCTCAACAACGGCTGATTTTTGTTGGAGTGATTTCGGGTTCACCCTACATAGGTATATGTAAAATAAATTTTTCAGTACATCTCGTTGAAATGCATCCCAATAGAGACAAGACGCAAGTTTATATTGCACAAGAAAGGAGAGGAAATGAGTGAAGACTTTGTATAGTATACCATACCATTGTATTTGGATCTTTCACGACGGTGGAATTCCTCGACTAACGCTCCTCCCGTGATGGAAATTGACAGCAATAGTGACTTCATTCTCTAAACACAAATACACAAATAAAGGGTTAATGAGTACGATGAGCATAATGTTCAGTCTCACAATCGTACACGGACGGACAATTGCGCCACAACGCACAGACCTGAGGTGATGGTTACATGTAACCAGAGCAGATGCATCGAACTTTAAGGTTGACAAGTACATAACTGGCAAAGAAGGCAAGCTTTTGTGAGTAAACGTCACCAAGTAGCTAATGCTGCTTGAGAGTGAAAACAGTTGAAGCCCTTCCGTCCCGTCAGTCGTTCAACATACTCATCCCAATGCACTCCACTGTCGCTTTGTCTTCCCACATCATTCATTTTCGCAGTAATATGTCCTTCCATTGCTCAATCTCGACATCAAATCTTCCTGTGTACTTAACTGTTTGCTATCGTGATAAATGATCACTCAGTAAGCTTCTGAAACGCAGCGATCCGGTTTGTGATCAATTATCGGTCCTCATAGCACTTCAACAAATCCAACTACCGTTTGAACTACTTCTTAAAATGACTTGCAGCGTGCCGATCTTACTATATCGCAACGTGTAAATCTTACTTCACGATCGACTTCATCTTCAACACCGTTCGAGGCCGTGTCTAATGTCCACTTCGAACAATTTTGTGTCTTTCGTCGAATTGTTCTCACTGGAATCATAGGTATTAGCATGAATTTTCATGATGCGATGAGCAACTTGCTAGTTCGATTCTCCATCCAAAATATGTTTACTGTGTAGTTGCTCCCAAATTTCTAGTGGGTAGCTACACATCTGCACGTAATGAAATCGAGTGCATCTTCTCGGATTCGCAGTTTTGACCCAGTTACTTTGTTACTTCAAGGACAGCTTCGAGCTAGATAGCCTGTAACACACATTCCACTGACCAAAAACCACCGCCGTTTGTGACTTCAGCCGTGTCAAGTCAAAGCTCAGTGGAGGGCAGGGTTGAGAAGTGTTGTGTTTTCTCATAAAACCTGCTTCTACCTCGGTGCCAGTGATGGCCGTGCTTTGGTTAGAAATAAGTTATTTGAAGGCCTGCATCCAACCTGTTTGCGTGCTAGACAAACAGAACCTACCCCCAGAGATGCGGTCTGGGGTGCGATTTCGTATGACAACAGGAGTACTCTCGTTGTTATACCACGCAGTCAGACAGTAAATTTCTACATCAATCTGGTGATTCTACCTGTTGTGCTGCCACGCATGAACAGTATTGTAGAGGGCGTTTTCCAACAGGTTAATGCTCGCCAACATACCGCTGTTTTAACCCAACATGCTGTGCAGAGTGTCGACATGTTACCTTGGCCTACTCGATCACCAGATCTCTCTCCAATCGACTACACATGGGACATCATCGGACGACAACTCTAGCGTCATCCACAAACAGCATTAACCGTCCCTATATTTTCCGACCGAGTGCCAGAGGCATTTAACTCCATTCCACAATCTAACTTCTGGTACCTGTACAAAACAATGCAAAAAAGTTTTCATACTTGCATTCCCCTTTCTGACGGTTAAACCAATTATTAACGTACCAGCATTTTACATCTGCAATTACTTTTGTCACGCCCACATTAACCTGTGCTCTTGCATTGTGAGTCACTTGAATATGTTACTTTGCCAAATGTAATCCCGAAATTTACTCTAAATTAACTAATTTTCTGTTTTCAAATTGTTTTGCGTCAGTGTATTCCAAGAGCCGCTTCATACATTACCCATGCTTCTCCTATCTTCAGCTTCTGCTTATTTTAATTACTGATTTTCTGGGCGTGTTTGTTCTCTAACGTCCATAAATCCACGCCGCGCTGTGTATCCGCCATGACTGATTACCCGGATTCTCCAGTTATTAAAAGTACGTCATCACTGCTGTTCGCATGCAGTACAAGCGAAGCCAACAGATGAGGGTGACCTTGTACCCCATGGCATGTGTGAAAATGGTTTTGTCCCTCATGACTAACATAGCAGGAGGGACAAGTGACAAATCACCTTTAACCCAATAAAATAAATATAAAAATGCACATAAAAATGAGAGTAAAGGAAACCAAACATATTTTAAGTTGCATGTAGCTCCTTTATCAAGGGTCTTTAGGAAGCCCATTAATGAACTTTACATCAACCACATGAATAAACACAGCCCTACACTCATGAGGACGTAACAGGTTGGATATGGCAGCTGTGGGGTTTCAGTTGGTGCTAAATGGTGGCAGAGGTGTCTGTGGCAGGACCTGTCTCTTGTTCTATGGCAGCAACGGGTGGGTATCTGGACTATTGATTGTCAAGAGATGGGGCAGAAGTTGCCAAACTATTGTCCTCGTGGCAGCCAGTCCTCCAGCAGCAGTTGTTGGTGTTGTGTAAAGTATCCGGGTATGTCAATCGTTTGGTTGGGTGTTCTCTTGTCCCGCCGTCTTCCGTCCGCAGCAGCGTTGCCTTTAGGTTCGCTCCCTCAGGGCTTTTGCTTGAAACCGGAATGGCCCCAGATGGTCGTGTGAAGTGAGGAACCAGCCTCCATAATCTGCTCACTGCACGCGAGGCTCCCCTGCTGACGCGCCGTAGCGCCTGAACTTCCTTTCTCCTTCTGCTGGCGCGTGCGAAAGGGAAGAGCGAGACTCTGTTCACACCTGTGCTGCCTGTGAGTTGCCCCAGCGTTGTCACTTGAGCCCGCTGCCCTGTCGCCTTGGCGGAGGGAGGTATGGCAAGTTACTTGTAGTTGCCAGCTGCCAGTGTGGTCACGCGTTGACGTCATTTTCGCTGGTCGCTCCCTCCAGCTGATGGTCACCTGGTACGTCACGCTGGGAGCTGTGTGCCGTACCCCACCCATGAATCGAGGTCGCGCCACGTTACACCAGCCTCGTCAGCTGCAGTGCGACGGGTGCTGCCACGAAGTGCCCAGTCACGGCCGGCCACGGGTTTTCTTCTAACTCGCCGTTTCGAACACCGTTCTCCTGTGCACAATTCTTAGAGCATGTTTTAGTGCCGTAGTTTAACAATGACTGTTTGAAAAAATACCTGCACAGACAATGAAAAAAAATTATAATTGTTTGTAGTTGAAACACTACAACATGATTAATGCAAAAAATTGAAACATTCCTTACTCTTTTCTTATATTTAAACAATGTTACTACTGAAGTTTCTTTAAAGACACGTAATACTTTACAGACATTTCAGATTTCAATAAACATAAAAAGGCATGAACCCTTATCTTCCACGGATGAAGTTGTGTTGCTGTGGTACATGTCAGTGTTTTGTTCATTTCCCAAAACCGTCATGCATCAAATAGCCAAAGCCACCACAGCCACCACATTCATACAAGCACGCTCACACCATGCAACAATTACTTCTAATTATACACTACTGGCCATTGAAATTGCCACACCACGAAGATGACGTGCTACAGACGCGAAATTTAACCGACAGGAAGAAGATGCTGTGATATGCAAATCATTAGCTTTTCAGAGCATTCACACAAGGTTGGCGCCGATGGCGAGACCTACAACGTGCTGACATGAGGAAAAATTCCAACCGATTTCTCATGCAGAAACAGCAGTTGACCGGCGCTGCCTAGTGAAACGTTGTTGTGATGCCGCGTGTAAGGAGGAGGAATGCGTACCATCACGTTTCCGACTTTGATAAAGGTCGGATTGTAGCCTATCGCGATTGCGGTTTATCGTATCGCGACATTGCTGCTCGCGTTGGTCGAGATCCAATGACTGTTAGCAGAATATGGAATCGGTTGGTTCGGGAGGGTAATACGGAACGCCGTGCTGGATCCCAACGGCCTCCTGTCACTAGCAGTCGAGATGACAGGCATCTTATCCACATGGCTGTAACGGATCGTTCAGCCACGTCTCGATCCCTGAGTCAACAGATGCGGACGTTTGCAAGACAACAACCATCCGCAAGAACAGTTCGACGACGTTTGTAACAGCATGGACTATCAGCTCGGAGACCATGGCTGCGGTTACCATTGATGCTGCATCACGGACAGGAGCCCCTGCGATGGTGTACTCAACGACGAATCTGGGTGCGCGAATGGCAAAACGTCATTTTTTTTCGGATGAATCCAGGTTCTGTTTACAGCATCATGATGTTTGCATCCGTGTTTGTCGACATCGCGGTGAACGTACATTGGAAACGTGTATTCGTCCTCGCCATACTTGCGTATCACCCGGCGTGATGGTATGGGGTGCCATTGGTTACTCTTCTCGGTCACCTCTTGTTTCCATTGACGGCACTTTGAACAGTGGACGATACATTCCAGATGTGTTACGACCCGTGGCTCTACCCTTCATTCGATCTCTGCGAAACCCTACATTTCAGCAGGATAATGCACGACCGCTTGTTGTGGGTCCTGTACGGGCCTTTCTGGATACAGAAAATGTTCGACTACTGCCCCGGCCAGCACATTCTCCAGATCTCTCACCAATTGAAAACGTCTGGTCAATGGTGGCCAAGCAACTGGCTCGTCACAATACGCCAGTCACTACTATTGATGAACTGTGGTATCGTGGGCAGCTGTACCTGTACACGCAATCCAAGCTCTGTTTGACTCAATGCCCAGGCGTATCAAGGCCGTTATTACGTCCAGAGGTGGTTGTTCTGGGTACTGATTTCTCACGATCTATGTACCCAAATTGCGTGAAAATGTAATCACATGTCAGTTCTAGTATAATATCTTCGTACAATGAATACCCGTTTATCATCTGCGTTTCTTCTTAGTGTAGCAATTTTAATGACCAGTAGTGTAACATACCCACTACGGAGGACAGCTACGTCTAGCCCTTTCTACTTCACGCTAGATTTTCATACTTGTCGTTATGCCGGCTTATTTGGTAGTGATGCTGGTGCAGCCATCTGATGCACGATCTGCGTCGAATACCGCTCACCGCCATCTGTAAACTCCTTATTGGGCTTTCACGATGGATTGGACTTTGGCACAAACTTACCTTTCCATCTGAAACTCATCTACAACACAAAAAATTCGATGTACAGATATTATCAAACAACAGCTGCTGTAAAGGAATAAAATAGGTTTTTATAAATTTTAGTGCATAAGGATTTGTGACTATCTTCCGGTATGGTTGCACATCTAGGTTATAGATTTAAAAACAGTTCTTTAACATTTTTATGAAAAGGAAAGGTACTTAAAGGTAACTTGTAATTCATTGCTTCAACGCAAACTGCTTTTTCTCATCTGGCACCCTGGTGGACATCTTACAGTTCACTTTCAGTTCACTGTTTACGTTACACATCATTGTAAATGCCATCTTTTTAATACAGAGATTCATTTGTTTTTCTAAGTGTTACGAACCTTCTCAGTTCGCTGCATTCAACTATTTTGTGATTGTGTGTGTGTGTGTGTGTGTGTGTGTGTGTGTGTGTGTGTGTGTGTGTGTGAGTGTATGTGTGACTTTGATTCAGGCGGCAGCAGAAAACGGTGCGCTGTGGGCGAGATGCGGTCGGTACGGGAGTGGTAATGTTGAGACGCACCGAAGAAGCTGCGCAGGCTACGAGCTATGGCATTTCAAGTATCAAAATATGGGGAACTTCCCTACTAGAGCCCTGTAATCCCGCCAGATTTCAGTGTGAGGTGCATTGGCTCGCTCATCTCGCCAAACCAATTTGATTCACTAACACGACGGTGTATGCTGGAATTCTCGTATGACAGGCGGCCGACGCGGGACGAATAATTTGACCCTCGTGACACACGTTATGTCCGAGAAAATATGCAGTTCCACTGTCGGTGCAGTTTGTTACTGCACAGGCTCTTAGTACACCGTAACTTAAAGACAACGAATCACCCACTAGGGAGACCTGAAGTATTTCACCAGGGGAGGACCGGAAAACGAAGACCTCGATGAATATCACCACTTTCCATCAGCCTCCGTACGGGAACCGAATTTGCAAACCGCACCCCCCCCCCCCCCCCCCACATTGCACAAACCAATCGAATTATTCTCTAGTCATTAAATCCCTCCTCTTTGCTGTTCTGTTGTCCAGACGAAGCACCGGGTTTCCAACGCTGGGGGAGCAAGCCTCTAATTTGTATATTCTGAGAGGAGCCAATCAGCAGTTTCTAAACTCTCTCGTCTGAAAAAAATAAGGTTTTTGACAAGGTAGGCGTCGTTTTCAAGGTAGGCAGGCCCCTGTTTTGGCAAAAAAAATCTACCTGGATGGGACCACTGTGCCTCATTTATGGAGTGATCTAATGTTTCTAGGCTGCCTATTTACAGTTTCCGAACGAAGGTTGTGAATCATGCCAGTTAGTTGTACCTGTGAATTATATGTTTTTGCCACTCACTAGAAAAGCCAGCTACTTCCTGGCGTCAGAGTTCCTCCTCGAATAGACATGTACGCCGACCGCTCTGACCGTATTGTCCCAACTTGTAACAAGAGAATGCGTGAAGTTTTTACTACCTTCCCGCCGTTTGCACAAAAGCTCAGTTTACAGCAGTCTCTCTTAAATGACTTCCTTCACCCACTTTCAGCCATCCGGCCATCGTCCGTGACGGACTGGCAGGTAAAATGTTTGGCTAACTGGTGCCCTTGTGTCCGACCTTGAGCAGAAAGAGGAGAAGGCTTTGACCAGAAATCCCTCTGTAGGTAAGAAACACTGAACGCTGTTTCCCGGAATCACTCCCACAGCCATGTCGCTGGACTCACTATTGAGGCCATCAGTTGATCTCACTCACCGTTCTTGGTAGTCTCCGCTAAGAAGCCCCCTAGGCACAAGCTCTCTACAGGCTGCGCATGCAGCTTCAAGAACACTCTGCGGACAATTTCATCATGCAGAAAAAGTCATTAGCCGCACATGGCAAATGCAGTACTTGAGAACACTGAGATTATGACCTATATATGACTGTTACTCTGTCTGACAATTTTGTTAAAGTGACAGAATGGTGCGTCCCCTCTCAACATCAAGACTTGCTTCATAGAATCTAGCAGGGGACTGATTGAATAAGGGACACATCCTGTCTTACGAAACTTAGCCCCACTGACGATTTGTAAATAAAGCTTAAACATATACTTCATTCAGTGCTGTACCTAACATTTCTGTAAGTACGTACTTATTTGCCCATGAAAGCTTACAACCTATGCTTCGACCAAGATGGAATTTGGTGGGTTGTGCGCCACAAATGGTGAGCAGGCAAGTGATAACTATACCCATAGTCCAGCGTATGTCTTTAGTCTTACCACGATACGTACCCACACAGTCAAAATTCTGGCAGCCCACCGACTCAAGTCCGGCGTGTACGTGGCCGATGGCGACGACAGCACAACAGGCCACCGACGGCCTCATTCCCCATAAACAGCTTTGATTCGCTCTCCGCCGCTTTGTTTGACGTCTGCTGACACACAATAGTGCGAACTGACCTCCCTCGCTCAATATTTCAGTGGACTCCTACGGTTCCCGTTTGAAATACTTGGTCGCCTGTCCCAATTTCAAATTTGGGAATATGTAAGGAAATAAGATTTACAGGTGTTAATCATGAAGGTAGGTAATAATACAAACGATTTCACTTATTTTGGTGTGAGCGTCAATGTTCGAAAACATGCTGTACAATCTCATGTAGTCATATAAATAACGAATATACAATTTCAAATATCTCTCATAAGCACTGTGAAAATGATGGTCAATATATGCAAGGAGTTCACGAAAGAAACTTCAGAAGTACAAAAAGGCTTTGTTTTAATACAAGGAATGAGGTACACATTCCAGTAACGTTAATGAGATTACAGCTTATGTTCGATATATGCGGAGATGTATACGGACGAATAGACGTGCGCTTCTTGAGCAACTGACCACCCAGATGAACCAAGGGGCTCCCAACAGCGTCACCTCAACGACCGTTGAGCGATCGTTGCTCCTTTTGGGCCTCCGCAGGTGGCGCCTGTTTCGTGCAAGCATGCTGAATGACGTTCATCGGCTATGAAGCCTGGAATTTGCGTGTCAGTAGTGCAAGCGGACTTGAACGAAGTGGCGACAGGTGGCCTTTTCAGATGAATCACGTCTTATGCTCCACCGGAGTAAAACATCTGAAAGTAAACCCACACGTCATTTGTCGGAAGGGTCCAGACCAGAGGAGGGAGCGTTGGTCTGGGGAATGTTATCATGGCATTCCCTGGGTGATATCACAATTTTAGAAGGCACGATGGATCAACACAAGTATGTACATATCCTTAGGGCTATGTCCACCCCTTTGTTTACCCTCAGCTTGAGGGAATCAACCAGCAGGACAACGTAACGTGTCACACAGCTTGCAGTGTACGTGCGCCGTTCGAAGAGGACCAGAATGAGTGTAACACACTCGCCTGACCAGCAGAAGTTCCAGATTTAAACTCAGTCGAGTTTCTGTCGGACCACCTCCATCGGGTTGGTAACGCCATGGATCCTGAACCGAGCTCAGCTGACCACGGCACTGGACATGGGATCACATTCATGCTGGTGTTTTTTTGAACCTCACTGACTCGCTTCTTGCACGTCTCGCAGTGGTCTCCGCAGCAAAATGTGGTTATTTAGACTTCTGACAGTTGGTGACCGTGTAATTAATACTTCTTTAATGAAGAAAGTGACAAAGTTCAAAAATGGTTCAAATGGCTCTGTGCACTATGGGACTTAACATCTGAGGTCATCAGTCCCCTAGAACTACTTAAACCTAACTAACCTAAGGACAGCACACACATCCATGCCCGAGGCAGCATTCGAACCAGCGACCGTAGCGGTCACGTGTTTCCAGACTGAAGCGCCTAGTACCGCTCGGCCACTCCGGCCGGCAGTGACAAAATCACAGCTGCTGCCATGTATGATGTCACTAACGGTGCTGCAGTTGGCAGCCTCCCTCTTCCCTCTAATACAGGTACAATAGGTTGGAAAAGTCCAAAATGAAGAACGTGGATGATCTACGCTAGTTTAATGTGGCGAGAAACTTGAAATAAACGTTTTTTACTAAGTAAAAAACTATTTTAAATAAAGAAACGGCGGACAATATAATAGTTTAATTATATTATTTACGCTTTATAATACTGGTAAATACGAAATATGTAACTCAAAAAATTTGGCTGATATCTGACCCTGTGACAGTCTATAAATAGTTCATCGCAGGTACGTCATCAGCTGCTACTCACTTTTGTTTTCCTGTTATATTATCTGTTTGATATTGTTACTAAGCGTATTAGTGGTAATCGGTTTTTACAGACGTTGTGGAGAGTATATCAGTGTGTATGTTTACTTCCACCTGTTTCCTGCCTTTTGTATGTTAGTGTAAGTCGTCAATGCGCGTGCAACTCGCCGATAGCTAGTCACTGCTTTAAATGTTTAGTAGTTTCTGTCAGTACAGGTCAACCTCAGAGGGTTCACCATTTGTTTGAATTTAGCTACTTAATAGACGAACACTGAGGATAATCCTCCTTTTTTTAAATAAATATTTTTGTGAGTTAATGTTCTGTTTGTGTACAGCAGATGTAACTAGCGCTCAAGTGTTTGTATTTACCTTCCTGTATCTGATGAAGAGTAGGCTACGCGTTCTTATAAAGCTTTTGAGATCTTAGTAAGATAATGTAAATAATCTACAAGTAGTTTATAGCGGGGTCATTTGTGTCAGGAGTTTCCTGTTATCTGATTGTTTTTGTTCCAAAACGTGGTAAAACTTGACCAGTTCTGAGAAATCCGCCGATTCTCGTAGGTTAATGAGCTTCTAGAGAGTGTGTCAATTGTGTAGCAAGTAGTTTCACCGCAGTGAATGTAGCAGGTACAGTAGTGAGAATATTTGCTCTTCAGACAATGTTAAAGGTTACTAAACTGGAACTAGAGAGGATACGGACGTAGAGGGTGGAGAAGTGGGAACTCTCAGTTGGCGATAAGGCCATTAGAAAGAGAACGCTCCCGTATAGTTTCATAGTTTCATTTTGAATGTTGATAATTCGTTTAGTCAACGGCCAGTCATGTGAAGAAGAGTCCTTAGTAGTTACAGGAGCATATAATAAGCAGCTTGTTGTTAAGAAGCCAAAGTCAGGGTAGTTCAGAACAGGAGGATTCTGAATCTAGGTAGAATTCACAGGCAGGATCTAGTGCCGTAGTTGCCGCAGACATTAGGTAAGGAGCAGCAAATGACGATTATTTCTAAACATTGGGCCCGGGTCAGTTATGTTAAAAACTTAAGGGTTTTGTGTAGAGATTTTACTACAGGCAGAAGGATAGTGGCAGTAGGAGCGGCTAGTATGTGTCTTCTGTATTTACATCTACATAAATACTTCGCAAGGCAAGGTGTGCTGCGTGGCGGAGGGTATCTTGTACCACAAATAGTCATTTCCTTCTTTGTTCTTCTCGCTAACAGAACGAGGAAAGAACAATTATGTGCCTCTGTACGAGTCTTCATTTCCGTAATGTTATCTTCTTGGTCCGTATGCGAAATATACGTTGGCAGCAGTGGACTCGTTCTGCAGTCAATCTCAAATGCTGGTTCTGCGAACTATTTTAGTAATACTGCTCATCGCCATCCCTACAGTGATTCCCATTTGAGTTCTCCAAGCTTCTCCGTAATACCTGCGCTTTGTTCGAACCTAGCGGCTATAATTCGAGAAGCCCGTTTTTGAATTGTTCTGAGTTCTACCTTTAATCCGACCTAGTGCGGATCCCAAACACTACAACACTACTCAACAATGGGTCGCGCTAGTGTATTATATGCGGTCTCCATTACAGATGAATCACCCTTTCCTAAAATTCTCCCAATAAATCTAAGTCTAACATTCACCTTCTCTAGTATAATCCTCACAAGCGTATTCAGTAAACAGTCGTAGGCTGCAGCTTACCCTGTTAATAAGATCATTTATGTATATGGAAACGTAACAGTGGTCCTATCACATTTCCGTGGGGCGCTAGTGACGAGATCTTTGTTTGTGATTAACACTCGCTGTCGAGGACAACATACTGTGTTCTGCTACTTATGAAGTCTTCCACACACTCATATACCTGGGAACCTATTTCCTATGCTTGTAACTTCGTTAACAGTCGACAGTGTGGCACCATGTCAAGCTCTTTACCGAAGTGTGGGAATATGGAATCCGCCTATTGGCCGTTATCCATTGTTCACAGAGTTTCATGTGAGAAAACAGCAAATTCACCTTTGCACTACTATGGAATCCACCTATTATCCTTTATCCATTGTTCACAGAGTATCATGCGACAAAAGAGCAAGTTCACCTTTGCACTGCCGATGGTCTCTAATACTATGCTGATTTGTCGACAGAAGCTCTTCGCTCAAGAAATTTGTTTTATTCGAACTGAGAACATGTTCAAGTATTCTGTAGCAAACTGATGTTACGGATATTGGTCTGTAATTGTGCGAGTCCGTTCATTTGATATATACAGGAGTCCCATGCGCTTTTTTGCAGTCGCTAAGCGAAAGATTTGCTTAAATGCAAGCTAACTAAGGGGCCAATGATGTAAAGTACTCTTCGTTAAACAAAACTTGTTATGTCCCTACACCAAGGAACATGTTACTATGTCCTCCATACGTGAGTCTGTGAGATGTCAAACGAGTGTGTGTTTGTACGAGTCTCCTTCGTGAACATTTTCTTAAATGTGAAATTTAAAACGTCGGTTTTACGTTTGCTATCTCCTACTGTCACACCAGAGTGGTCAATGATTGATTTTATAGAAGCCTTAAACCGGGTTAGTGATGATACGTAGCACTACGATTTTTTCTCGTTCGAAAGACCTTTTCCTAAGTCCTGAAGGCGGTAATTCAATATTTTCAGTTTGGTGTCCATGTATTTGGAAACAGTTTTAGATGTTTTGTTAGGCAGGAAGTTCAGTATTTTTAACATGGCTGCACTTCAGCCACTGTTACAGGACAGCAGGTGAATGAGACAGATCCCCACTTGCAATAGCTAAATGGTGACTTTCAATTAACCTTAACCATGTTTCAACGAATCTGAACCTGTCTTCTTCAAAGCTTATGAACTGGCATTATTACCTTTCGTACGACGAAGTACTGGAGGTCATACATATCTGTGAGTTCATGAAAACAGTAGAACGAACAACAATATCTTCATTGGTTTTCCTCTACTGGGTGGGTATTGCATAAAAAATTAGAAGCACCATGATGCACAGTTGTGAACTCCTTGTCCAGACATCGAAGATCCAAGGGATTTTGACCGGTCACCGTGTCATCTTTTGTCTTGTGGCGTCATACTGATGCCGTATGGATGGGAAGGTGTCACTCTCCCGGCCGGTTGACGGCTTTCCTAACAACAGAGTTGCTACTTCTCTTTCACGTTGCTCCTCAGCTACCTTCAGGAGTCTGAGTTCACTCTATACCAGTCCTTCCAGCAAGGAAAAATGCTCAGCATTTGCGGAAATTGAACCTGTGTTCTCCACCTGGCAACCATCTAAGCTGGCCACTCAGGGTCGGAGGTGTACAGTTGGACAAATAGCAATACTCAGAGGAATATCCCAAATTAGATCGGTTGGTTGATTTGGGGGAAGGGACCAAACAGCGAGGTCGTCGGTACCATCCAAAGCCGGAAACAAAAACTTCAGATGAGTCCACTTGCAATGCAGACATTTAAACCCAGCTGCGGAAGCTAAATTGACAAGAAGTCTATAATAAAGGGTTTTAAAGACAAATCTAATACATTATTTCAATCCTTTGCCACTCTCTGTAACAGCTCTTTCCCGTTAAAATGTAAGAGGCATATATGCAGTACACACAATCAAGCGATTTGAATAATTAATGGCATTAGAATATGTAGGAGACAATGGGCAGTGTATCACTACATGAAAGACAGAACCTGGGAACAGAATTTTACTACAGACAATATTGCAAACTGCTGAGGAATGTCAACAGACAGACGAAACAGTGCATGACACCAAGAGAATGGAAACCTCTCAGAACAACCTTAAAAGCGTATGCTCAGTTGTTAAATAGGTGTCATGGTAGTATGGGAATTCACAACATATCACACCTGTGCAATGTGAGAATGAAACGGTTAGTGGTCCATAAGCGTAGTAAAAATATTTGATAATTACTTCTTATCCATAGGCGACAGATTAAATTAAAGTTTTGTACAGACTGCCTATGCTGCCTTCGTCATCTCATCTGCAAACCCCTAAAGATTATACCGGCTTGTCGGATGACTACTAGATACCTATTCGTCTAGCGACATGGGCTCGGATTGGCTGAGGATGTACCACAAGATCTGCATATGAGGCGGCCTCTACTGCTCTAGTGCGCGCCTTCGGAACTAGCCTGCTTCTGGCAGCCCAGGCGAAGTTCGGTTGATTTCCACCGTTGCGCCTGCGGAACTGGAACGATGACCCGCATAGCGAAGCGACAATGCGGGTTGGTGGCGTTGTAGGAGACGCCGGAAACATGCCAAAACGTGAGTGAATATCGCACATTTTTTTCCGATCAGCGCTACCTTCCTTTTAGAACGCTGTACGATGTATAATCTTGCATTAATAATACTATAATGTATGAAGTAGAACGTAGTTAACGAGTATCGTTGTCAATGTTCATGAACGTAATAGGTTTTAACCACGTAAATGATTTGCTGTGTGAAGTGTTATTGTGTTCTTATTTTCCATGTGTTCGATGACGCTGAGATAAAGACGACGGACTGCCAGCAGTACGGTAGCGGCAGCTTCGGAAGATGTTCGCTGTACGTACCGAGCCGGCAACAATGCCACGCTCTGTTAACAGTCCGAAACAAATAAGAAAAACTCTTCTTGAAAAATAATGCAAAGCTTTCTTTGACATCTAGACATCGTTTGGGCCAGCATATTCGACACAGAATAAATTATACCGTTGTTAATGTCAAAAAGAACCTCTTACTATCGTAATTATATTCAGGTCATGTCTGCATTCCATTAAAGTTAGACGTCGGATGTGTATTGTGAAGAATAATCAATAAATCAACGGAGAAGATAATTATCGTGAAAACAAAAATACCTGCTGACGAAGATATTTATTTAGGACGTGTGCATGATTGAAACTATTTATAACAACTTAATTAAAATCCTAATGACCTGAAAGCGAGGCATAACGTGTTAACTAATAAGCAACCAAGAAACACTGTAAAGTAATATGACTGCTCAGTTTTTTTGTGTCCTTTTTTTCTTAAAGACGTGACTAATTTGTTCTCATAATTTTTAGTGAGTTTATTTTAAAACAGTGAGAACAGTTACATTTAATCAGATAACAGTGAAAAGAGAAATATTTTAACATTTGCACTACGCGAATCATTGATATACTTAACGCCACTGTTCGCTTGACTGTTTACTAATACCATAGAGCATCTTTGGTTGTCCTAACAACAGAAACTCATTCCAATATATTCGAGTACGAAAAGTTGCTAGAAACTGATATTTCCAACATGAATCTTTACGAGAGAGTAAAAGTTATTAGTGTTCGTCTGTTCTTTTGGGAAAAAACGAACATGCAAAATACAGAGAATAATTCTTCAAAAGAGACGACTTTAAATATCGGCCCATTCAATATGTCTGATAGCACGGTCGGGCTGATCTGTGAATACATTTCTGTGGACAGGTGTCTGCACGTCGTATAGGATAATTTCTTTGCTTCTGTTGCGCTGTTGTCAAACGTTATTGAGAAATCAACGTGTATGAGATTAGTGGCACATCTCATTTCCCAAAATTTTCTATCACACTTACAGTTTCGCTTTAAGAAAAGAGTATCCTCTACGTTTGTGAAGTGCTAGGAGAGCTAACCGGTAGGTTAATGGCTTTAACAAAAGCGTTTCATTGTGTAGACCGTACAGTACTCTTGCAGTATGGTATTAGGGGAAACAGGAAACGGAATGAGATGTGAAACTGATTGTGGTCATTATAAGTTAAGGGGCACACTGGGTTGTGTTTCTGGTCCATCGTTTCTCTTGATATATATGCTATACTAAAAAAGGAAAACACGGACAAACTATGGACGGGATCCTTATACCAAAGTAAGTAAAAAAATGTCAAATAAACATGGACTGTAAAATACATATCTTGAGAGGTGAGAGCACTAATTCATCTTCGATATTGTGACACACATCTGTTCTACTGAAAGGTCTTTGATTTCCATATTTTTGGAAGAGGAGTCATTGAGTAAAACAAAGAAAATATTCCCGTAAACATGGAAGACTATATTACATTACGACTTGTTCATCTTCGCTGCTGTGAGAGAGATATCTCGACTGAAGAAGTGCTCGTAACTATTAAGGTATGCATTTTAAAACTCTTGTTTATTAGACATTATATTCTTGTTTTGATCTTTACTACCTCCTCCCAAAGTATGGGAAGCAAAGAGCTTGCTGTAGAAGAGTTGTGTTTCGTGGCATCTAAGATGAACAACTACTCATATCTGTTAAGGTACGCGCTTTAGAGTTTGTATTTACTTTGTACTTTTTAATTGTTTTGGTGTAAGGAACCTGTCCCTAAAGTTTGTTGGTGTTATTTAGGACAATCTGTATATCAGTGATCTGCAACTAAACATTACACATGACACTAAAATAGTTCCTTTTGCAGGAAACAGAAATGTTGTTTAGAAAGGCGTGGAACGTTATTATAAATAATGTAGCTAACATGGTAGTCGGTACCACCAACCCGCGTTTTGAGAGAAAAAATTAACACTGTACTATAACAAAACCTGTTGCATACAGTTTACGACACGGAAATCTTTTGAAAGTGGTCAAAGAATGACCGAATAGAACCATTTTAAAATCCTAGGACTGAGGGTAGGGGAAGGCTTCCTCGGAGGTATGACACTTGGTATTTCATGCGGAAACTCAATGCTGCGGCCTTCGCTGACAGAATTACCTCCACTGTCTCATGAAACTTGTAGGCTTGTTCACTTCGCTCACTGACACTCTGTTGTCCCGTATAGTTTTATATTTAGAGGCACGTTTGCTCCTTCACCAAGAATATCCTTAGCCCAGACGAGGGGGCTTAGACTGACCTGTGCTGTCAGTTCGCGAATTTCTTGTAATCCGTTGTTCAGGTGTGTCGGAATTTTAACCCTGTCGTCCCTGCACATGTACTTCATCATCGATTTTGTCGTTGACGATACTGACTCACAAAAATCTGAAACACTAAATCAATGAATATTACACGATAAAACGGTACGCACTTGGATAACCCTTGATCGTTGTTCATATTCAGCAGATTTCATTTTTAATAGGGTCCCAGTAGAATTGAAAACTGAGTGAAAAACACAAAACACGAAATTGAAGTTGAAAGGTTTCTTTTTGTATATTCTTTGTATTCTGTACAGAAGTTACTTTCAGTAACTGAGAATTTCCCTCTCTAATTGTAATTATTCGTACTCTGAAGTGCCCCTGGATTAATAATTATTCTCTGTTTTAATTGTAATTAAATCTCAGATTATGCACTTACCTTTCGTTAATGAGATAAAGATTTTTCCAATACTTTCTGAATTAGACACAATAAGGGACACTGAATTCCTTAGAATGAGAATAACTTTCCAACAACGTAGAAAATACGCATTTACATCTTTCTTCCAGGGTGTGGGGGTGTATAGTTACAGCATACCTGTATGATACGAGACCATAAACCTCATTTTCTTAAATAATTATGCTTGGTCCGATTGCATGGAAAAAATCAAAACTAGAGATAGAGACATCGTTTTCTAGATTTCATTTGTCACTAATGTCGAAAAATAAATAATTAGTAGAAAGTTATTTCTCTCATTGAAACATCATGTTGAAGAAATTTTTATAAAGCCAATACTGAACCTGTCATCTGTTGGCAATACTTTTAACTAACACGCACGATAGCTGTTAAAGTTATTTAGATTTTTTACATAAGCGTAGCCTATAACGTGATTTTGGTCATACACGTCGGTGTAAAGAATTTAGAAGGCGTCACCTACTGCGAATATAATTTTACTATTACGCACCACAGCAGTCAGAGTTGTTTATTTTGTTTAAGCAAGCGTTGTGTTCTGCGCAAGTAAACAAAATTAAATAACCGGTCAACATCACAAGTAAGTAATGTTTATTTTTAAAACTTCATTAATTCACAATTCCTTTACAGCGTTTGCAAAGTTACTTTATATTTCTCCTATCTTCGGTACCACACATCTATATACTTATTTGTCTAACATAATCCGTTATTAGTCTACAGCGATTGTACCGCCACGTTACTCTCATCCTAACCTCAGTACCATTAACCTGCATCAAAATTCCTCAACTCTGTTATCGTGATTACAATTGTTTTCTGACCAACTTATTCAATGCCACAGAAAGCAATGAAGAAAATATTTCGCTGTTCTATCCAGCGTCGATTATGTGTCTTAAAATGGTGATTATACAATAGTTAATGAATAACTCATTTTCAGATTGTTACCTGAAGAGACAGTGGTGTATTGTAGCTCTGATTCTGTCCAACTTGAAGAAATAAAAACCTATCAGCTGTATCCTGCAGACGTTATGCACTCTCTAAATGCATCAATTGATTTTTAAGAAAAATGGTATTGAAGAGATCGAAAAATCAGCCAACCAGTTGCAAATAAAGGTTTTTTATCCTTTGAGCATGGTTCAGATATTTGTAAAAATATCTTCTTCAGAAGTATTAGCCTTATTACTATAGAAGATATTTTTAGAAATATCGAAACCATGATCAAGAAATAATAAATCTTAATTTGCAACCGGTTAGCTGATTTTTCACTTCAGAATTATACAGTTGCTATTTCGCCGCGAGGTTTAAGATTTTAAAAATGATATTATTGTGTTAATGTACTCTTTTAACGCTAATATGGCGTTAATTAGTGTTGTAAGATTGGTTCTAAACCACTTAGGCAAGTATATTATCGGTGCTAAATTCTGTTACACTCCAGGATGGTATCCCGGTGAACACTGAACATTTGTCCACGTTCTAACTTGCCGGTTCGCGGAAGACGAATTGCATATGTCAATGACCAGTAGACTGCCAGTTAGGGAGAGCAAGTTTTGGGAAACATGGAATTTATCGCAACACAGGAGAACGACAGAGCGCCCAAGTCTGCAGACGAAGCATAATAACATCGCTGAAGCCTACAGATATCGTCATACTAGTGACAAGTCTGGTAAAATAGAACAATAAGTATTCAGGTGTCAAACCAGCCTCTGAAAGGTGTAGATAAGAAAGTCTGAAGTCACTAGGAGAGATGACAGCGAGGGAAAACTAGGACACATGATGTGATAGCCATCCCCACCGCTACAGAGCTAACGGGAAGCGCCAACATCAATAGCCCATATTTTTTAACAAATGCCTGATTGCTGAGTGCTGGTTGCACAGTGTACAGTGTGTGTGTCAGCTGCTGCTGTCCAGTGAGAGGGGAGGCTATGGAGGTCGACCCTTGCCACTCCTAGATGTCTTCGATCGTCTGTGGAGCCACCAGTCTGGCTAAAAAGACGCTGTTACTGCCAGCTGCACTGGCAAATTCCGAGGCAACAATAAGGGCGATCGGAAGCAGCCATCAAACTGCAGATCTGCTAGAGGCTTCACCTGCTTGGTCTGGACGCTGTCGGTCGTCCACCTTTGATAGGACGCGTCGGGCACACTACTGCTGCTCATCCGTTCCTGTGGCAGATGCCGATGTTGCCGGCTCCTGTCTCCTAAACAGGGACTGAGAGCTGATGCCTATGAGCCAGCAAGTACTTTAGGTGGACCTAGGGCGAGACTCCTGAGTGTAAATCTTCGACATCAATGACAGCACTCAGAAGAGCTATACGAATAGCTGGAGATAGCCATACCCCACAGGTCGACGAACAGTCCATGACATAGCAGTCCAACCTGACGTTTTACCGTGCCGGTGGTGCTGGGGGTTCAGCGTGCGCCGGCCTTTCAGTACTGACGAGGCGCTGCTCCACCGCCCTCACTTTGGCGCGGGGCTTTGGAAGAGAATCCTGTGCTACTGCTAACTGAATGTGTTATTCTCAACGTGTTTTATTTGGGCGCTCGAGCAACCTAGGTCCTCACCACCGCATCCCGCCTGTCTCTCTGCTCATGACTGTAGGAGTCTGGGACCATATTTTATATCTGGTATCAGCAATGTGGTTGCCTGTGGTAGAGATGTCTGCAACCGAATCTGCACTCACATATCTAGGACAAGAGCAGCCGACCGCTTACGCTACTCTGACACGAGCTACGAGCTGAAATTCATAAGAATGTAGTGTGGTCAGTGACCGATACTTGTTTTCTTCCTTGTTCTGTATTTGCTTACGACCATATTTATCCGTGTGGATTTTCACAGTATGTTCGAAGTGTCTTCTGTTAGACCGCAGGAACTTACAGACTAGTCTCAGTTCTGTGGAAACAGTGCCGAAGTTTACTTGCAGCCCATGAAGTGTCCATACAGTACTTTACTTAAACTTGACTTGCCATATTTTCAAGTTGTGTCAGCTATTTTGTCATGAAGCGTAGCAGTGCACAGAATCACGTTGGATTATGATATAGCGTAAAGAATAAGTACATTTTAATTCCTTTATTGTCGCGTGGAGGGTAAAAATCGTACAGGGAGAAGAAGAGATGAATACACTAAGCATTTTCAGAGGTATGTAGGCTGCAGTAGGTACTGGGAGATGAAAAAGCCTGCACAGGATAGAGTTGCGTGGAGAGCTGCATCAAACCAGTCTCAGGACTGAAGACCACAACAACAACAACAACATTGTTTCCTGTTGTGTGTGAAGTTTCCTTCTTTTCTGGTGTAACGGCAGATGGAGTTCACAGGATTTACAGACACATGAGCAGCCACCCCTAATGAAATGTTGAAACCTTCCAGCAGCAGATAGCTGTATTGTTACAAACTACAACGCAACAGCGCAAGACAGTTAAGCATTGATGAATAGAACAAATGGAAAGTGTTGGAGGCCAAGGACTCCTCTATTCGGAATAAAATAAAACTGTGTTTAGTGTATCCACTCATTCCATCGATCATGCAGCAGATAGCCTCACAGTGTCACTTTTGGGAAGAGCAGAGGAGGATGTATAAAATTTTTATTAGTGACATAATGGCTGCCGAAGCATTCGGAAAATGGTCGAAAGGAATATCCTGGAATATGGGTAGATTAAGGTCAGTGGATGATGCTAAAACTTGCATCATGTACAACGTTCGATGAATTGTCTTATTATCTAAAACAGCGCCATTCGAAGGAGAAGACCACGAGGATATTTAAGGAAAACCTCAATGGGCTACCGCACAGACACAGCGAATAAGTGAAATCCTATTCTCACAGGATTATCAAAATGAACTAACGCAAAATGCGAAGCGCAGTATAGTGATTCTGCATGAGGCAGAGAGTAGGGCTCGGGGTGTATTTTAAAGAGGTATTTCTACTGATACATCAAGGAGGTTCTGAAAGGAGAACGCAAGTGAGTTAATTGCTGCCATAAGGATTAATACGCAGTTGGAAGAGATCGACATTTCTACAACATTGCGGTATTTTTTCCTTCTGAAGTGAAGTGTTTTAGTTGTGGGAGTACGGGCCACATCAGGATGCAAAGTCGTCAGCTAAAACGTTAGCAGTGTGATGAGTTGGCCCATCATAAAGCGCGTGATTGTCGGAAGAAAGCAAGGAACAATCAACATTCCAATAATCAGGATGTCGTATCAAAACCCTTTTCAGCCATATTAATTTCGAATTATTATTTTATGGAGCAACCAGTTTCGGTGTTACATTGTGTCATCTTCAAGTCATCAGCCGACATGTAGGAAGGTTCCCATCTCTGGTCAAGTGAAAATATGAGTCAGCGTTCACTGACCGTCATCCATAGATTTTTGACACAGCGGCCCTCGTCATACTAGTGACGAAGTATAGTGTCGTAAGGATGGCTAAATGCAATATAACAGTAAGTATTCATATGCTAAACCAGCAGAAAACAGCCGCTGAAAGGTGAAGTTGCGAAAGTCTGAACTCATTAGGAGAGATGACAGCGAGGAAAAGCCAGGACACATGGTCGACATAAAAGTATTCTGGGTTTGGTACCGCGTCATAATGTAAAAACTACTGCTGCTATAGAAAAACCAACATTTCGGCCACGAGTGCAGCGGCCCTCTTCTGTGGCTAATGGTGCGTTCTAGCTATTCAGTGTCCTTTAATTTTTGTTGTTAGTGTTCGCTGCGGATGCCATTACGTCATAATTTTAAAAAGGTAGTTAGTTTCATTGGTCACTTAAGGATGAAGGAGAGGGAACTTTATTTTAATAGATTATTGCCATGGAGGGAGAAAGTGAACTCTGTTGTCCATTGGCTCTTGTGTATATATGTAGACGTCACGTTTTCAGGATACTGTGAGTTCTAAATAAAGTCAGACATACTTATTTCACTCTGATTGCCAGTGAGCCTTATTGCCCAAGTTTCTCATGGCAGTTAGTGACTTCCATATGAAATGTCCCATTAATCTGAAGGTTATCTTAGAGTCCTGATTTTTTGGTAATGTTTCACTAAACATTGTTTCATTTTTGAAGAAAATTTGTCTATTACTCCACTTGTCCTGATTCAGATCGTTTGTTAAGGCTATTTGTGTCTGCTGTCTTAATTAAAATGTTATCTGTTGATGGCTTCGGGAGTATGTTTTACAGAACTCTCTTATTTAACTGTCATTAAATATTAACCGTAAAGTTCCAGCTTTAAGGGCTGAGACAGTTTGGTATTCTCTTTTTAAATTATCAAGTAAAGTATTTTTAATTCCATTATGGTGCCACTGGTTTTAATTATTCACTAATATTACGTGGTGAGTCACAGAGCATACTGAATTTGGCACGTATTGTTCATGCACTTTGTTAAAGTATTATGTTTATTAAAACTATATATGAATTTGTAATTGACAAATGATAACAATTGTGAGCTTGTCCTTCCAAGTCTTGTTTTCCCATGCCATCTTGTGTTTAGAGGTATCGTTATTCTTGTCAGCAACTTGGATGCATGAGCTGTTAACCTGGTTGTGTGATAAGTTTTGAACTTGTAGGTTGTTGCAAACTTCGTAATTGTGTGGATGATGTTATTCCGGAAGTCAGATGGTATATCGCCAGAGCCATACATTCATCACACCAACGTGAACAGTGGTTTCGTTAAGACTTCCCCAAATGATTATATAATTTCTGATTGAGTGTTATTTATCCGTTCTATTCGGTCGTGAGTCTTCCAAAGCTCTTTTAAATTTTCGTTCTAGTACTGGGTCCCCTACCTCTTCTAGAACGACTTCTGTTTCGTCTCCCGTCACGTCATAAGACAAGTTGTCCCCAGCAGAGATGCCTCATTCCATTTATCTGCTCTCTTTTTTGCATTTAATAGTGGAATTCCCACTGTACTATTGCACTCTTAAAGTTACTGACCCTGCTTTTAGCTTCAGCAAAGGTTGTTTTGACTTTTGTATACGCTGAGTCAGTCCTTTCGATAATCATTTCTTTTTCGATTTCTCCACTTTTTTCCTGCAGCCATTTCGCCTTGACTTCCCTACATTTCCTATTTATTTCTGTGTTCATGAATTCCGCTGAACGTCTGTTTCCTTTTTCATCGATCACCTGAAATATCTTTTGTGTTACCCATGCCTTCTTCGCAGTTACCTTATATCTATCTACGTTTATCTTTCCAGTTTCAATGATTGTCCTTTTTGAGACGCCCATTCAACTCAGCTGCGTAATGAGCTATTCCCTACCGCACATTTCATCGTCCCTTAATACGTCGGTATACCACTTCTTTGCACACTGTTTTTTCGCTGACTATTCGTTTAAACTTCAGCCTACTCTTCATCACTACCAATTTGTGATTTGAGTCTATATTTGCTCCTGGGTATGCCTTACAATCCAGTATTTGATTTCAAAATCTCTGCGTGACCATTACGTAATCTAATGAAATCTTCTCCTATTTCTCGGCCTTTTCCAAGTACACCTCGTCCTCTTGTGATTCTTGAGTAGAGTACTCGCTGTTACTATCTGAAATTATTGCGGAAGAGAATTAATCTTCCTCTTCTCTCGTTCGCGGTACCAAGACCATATTTTACAGTAACTCTTTCTTCTACACTTTCTTCTACAACCACATTCCAGTCCTCAATGACTATTAGATTTCATTTCCCATACTGAAATACTAGTTCAATACTCTCTTATATTATCGTTATCTTTTCATATTCAGCTGTCGACGTCGCTATGTATACCTGTAACTTGTAAAACAATAAAATTGTTGCCAAAACCGCAAGAATTCTTTTTATTCCATGATTACCAGTTTTGGCGAAACTAAGTCCACCATCGGAACCGGTAATCATGGAATAAATAGAATTACTGCGGTTTTGGCTACCAGTTTATTGTTTTACTAGCATTTAGATAGCTCCCACTGGAGCACAATGTGCTCCGTACAATATACCTGTAACTATTGTGTCTGCGTTGGTTTCTGTCGATTCTGATGAGAACGGCCCTATCACTAAACTGTTCACAGCAACTCTCTCTCGCTCTTCCCTATCTTATTATTCATAATGACGTCTACTCCCGTAATACCATTTTCTGCTGTTGTTGTTATTACTCCATACTCATCTCAGCAGAAATCCTTGTCATCATTCCACTTCACTTCACTGACTGCTGTTATATCTAGATGGAATCTTTTCAGAATTTCTAGCTTCCCTGCCACTTTCAAACTTCTGACGTTCCACGCTCCGCCTCATAGAAGGTTATCCTTTCGTTGGTTATTCAGCGATATTTTCCGTGGACACCTCTGAACATGGAGAGATCAATAAGATACTTTCTGAATTATGGGTCACATGTTGTCTGGATACACACTACGTGTCTTTAAATCAGTGCTTCCCATTGCCTTCGGCATTCTTATGCCGTTGTTCATTGTTGATTCTCCCGCCTTTAGGGCAGTTTCCGACCCAAGTGTGCACTGAACCTCTGTCCGCTCCTCCGTTCTTTTTCACATGTCCGTCGACAGAATGAGAGCGATTTATTATTCAGGAAGTCTCTGGCTGCCACTGCTGGTAATTTTTATTTAGAGTTGAAATGGTGGCTGTGTTCAAAACCTGGACCGAGGAAGTTTTGATTAGTAACCAAAAACGTAATTCGTAAACCACGGGCAATGTCACTATTTAGTTGAAACGCTATCTGTGAAGTGCATGAGCGTATTTGGTAATACAAGGGTTATTCGGAAAGTAAGGAACGATCGGTCTCGAAATGGCAACTACAGTGAAAATCTCATGAAGCTTTGCGCAGATGCGTTGGGTACTGTGTCTAGTACGCCTGTCGATCGCATCATTTCGCTCTTTCCAGTTCTGAGCTCACAGTGAGAATGTAAAGATGGCTAGAAATTAGCATCTCCTGCCAAGTATGAGGGCCTGGCGAAAGATTCGCCTGAAGCTATGTAATCCACATAACGTAACTGTCATGCTGTTCGTTCTACACGACAATTCTCGGCCGCACTCTGCAGGGGCAATGAAGATGCTCTGCCCGTAATTGGCGGCTTCTGAGGTTCATCTCTGCTCAAATGAACCGCTGGCTATGAAGAAAATATTTTGACACAAACAACATGCTGCAGTCCATAGTAGAAAATTGTCGAAAAGCACTGGCAGCTGTCTTCTATAACGAGGGAATTGAAAAGTCGGTACAACGCTATGACAGATTTCTAAGACTGACCGGCGACTGTGTAGAGACGTAGCTGGAAGGTGTAGCGAACCGTTTCAAATAAAACGGTTTAGATTTTCACTGGTTTCCATTTCGCGAAATATCGCTCCTTATTTTCCGAATAGCCCTCATAGTTACAAATGTCGCCGACTGCGAGGAAAGAATCAGTTCAGTTCATACATCAGAACAAACCGAAGTAGGAAGAATGCAGTGTGTTCTGCGCTTATATAATAAAAGTCATAGATACATGAAACATGCATGTAGTTCTAATGCCACCTATGAACGTATAAGAAGTATAGGTGAAACAATAATTTTTTTATGCAGAGATTAAATTGGTTTAAGACATTTTATAAAGCTATAGCAGTATAATTTTTTGCTGTTTTCTTAATTATTTTGTTCTTCGTACATTGACGTACAAACAATGCGTAACGCATGTACTGCCTCGTTCTGTGACCTGTTAACTTTTGCTCGTGTGGTCCCACGGAATTTGATAAGTAAATAATATCTTGGCATTAAAGTAGATAGACACAAATAGGCCCTCACAGCCCTCCAAGAACTCTCGTCAGTATCAGCTCCGTTATTTTGGAAATTACTCTTTTTTCTGTGTTTTTCTGGTGTTATGTCTAGCTCACAGCATACGTGACGTAAAATGACTTTCATCTGTGTCTTGGTTACAGCCTGTATTACGAGCCCAGAGTTCTGTAGATACTTGAGTTTAATGGAGTGATAGTAACGCGATACCTGCGGTACTGAACACGCTCCGTACATCATCAATTATTCCTTTCGTAATGTTTATGACTTCTGTTAAAAAATACGCTCAGTCTCCTCCCTATAGTACTGATGGACAGTTTCTGCCATTACTCTGCTTATAGTTACTTTACATTCACTGCCCTCCAATTTGCGCGTTTCAGTATTGGGGAATTCTGCGAACATAGGCTGCCTGTAGCAACTGTCGTAAATCGTGTTCTGTGACATTCATAAGAGAGACGGTTATTTAATAATTCTTTCTGTGTATCGAAGTAATTATCTTTTCTTGTGTAAAAGAGACGTAAGTCTGAAATGGTCATCTATGAAAAGAGAAAAGCTGAAATACTATTTTAATGAAACGCACGTTGCGCTTGTAACGCTGTGCCGTTCGTTATAATTTCAGAAGGGATCGTACTGCTTATTAGTAGCCTCTTTTCGCTTTGTAAATAGGCAGACGTGTATTAATTGCCAATAGATATACGTACGCATACTAATTCATATGCTATTTTTAATGTTTCAGGCGTCAGCGACGCGTACTTCCTGTGTATTCCGCCTTGTTTAAAGCGCTACGGATATCACACGCATATTCAATGAGAATCATTAGCGATTCTCTCTTTGAGGAAATCTCAGCTCTGGCGCATGCGGAATTTGTTAAAAAGTTTCGCCGGCCGTGCATTCATTACAGCACACCTGCGCCTTTGAAGAGATAAGCCAGGTGTTCACTGTGACCTCTGCGATACGTTTCTTGCAAACTTTTCATCATCCACTGATTTACTTACTGCTCCTAGAACTCTATACATTATGAGCACGTTGTAATCTCTTACAGCTCAACGAGAACGGTAAACTTCAAAGGTACTAGAAAATGAAATAATAACCAAATATATTGTTTCAGGAATCCCTGCCATCGACCTTTTGCACAACTTCTACAATAGTTCATCAGTAGCGGAGAGTGCTTAACTAGTAACGTTGTATAAGTCCTTAGACTTCCATAATGTGTGTCAATTGAAATAATTTATTTTATTACTTAGATAGTATTTGAAGCCGCAGTCGTCATCTTGACTAATGCTAATTTCTGCGGATGGAGACTCTACGAACTGTCCTATTTCTGTTATTAGTTGACTAAAAACGTGAAATTTTGGGATGCGATTGGATAGTTAGAAGTAAATGTTATGAATGAGTGGTCGCAATATGACTGGCTACTGCTTTTGCAATTCTGACAGGTGGCTAGACAGCAACAACGATTCGGTTGCTTTAACCATGGGCGGTATTTTACTGCAGAAAGACGCTGATGCAGTGCGACGTTTCTGTTGTGTCTGTCTGTTTGCGGTGTTGAGCTGAAGTCACCTGTAGTTGCTGGTTTAGGCACCTTTCAGATATCAAGGTTTTCTAAGTGTCAATAGTTCTCAGGAAAAGTTTGTATGTCTGATGTGGTTAAGAAAAAGTATAAAATAAAATTTTCCATCGCACGGCGTAATATGCTGCTTTACAATTCATATGTACACTCAAGACTCACTGAAATAGAGATGTGTTAGTCGCGGCATGAAGTTCATTAATTAAAAAACACAACGGTGAGGAGCAGCTTTCGAATGAATAACACACTAAAAGTGCAGGTGAGACAAAAGATAGACGACAAACGGAATAAATATTTGAATTCAGTCGTCTATAGAATACAATGCAGCACTTTTGCACAGATGGTCAGAAATTACAACATGAGGTTCAAGGAGCACACACATGCACAGAACATAAACGGTTTTCGACAGAACTCGACTGCGGAAAATCATACTATAACTATGACGTGTACATAGTGCCGCGTAGTCAGCGCGTACACAACTTTCCCACTAGAGCGCGCCCCGCTAAGCACAACAGCGCAGGCGCAGCGCTCGTCCGTCTCCGCACTACGAGAAGGCGCTGTCTTAAAGACGGACAAAATGCTGCTTCCGCCGATCCGCTTATTAATATGTAACGCAGCCAATGAGATTGCCGCTAACGTAGAACCTTTTCTCCTCGCGTATCACACTCGCGCAGTGATACCTCAACGCGCGAGGTATTGTAACGAGTGTACATACCTCCGATTAGTCAGCCTGCATATATCTGCACCTGTCTGTACCAGTCTACATTAGTATGTACCAGTTTATAGTCAAGTTTATAGTCAAGTTTCAGTCTGCGCCTAATACGATTATCATATTCCTGTACATAGCCATGTAGAGAAATGTATAGACACTTTGTCAAGTATCGGAGATATGTGAGAATAAGATTTACGTACCAAGACCAAAGGAACTTCAGCTTGTCAATTGTAAATAGCATCCAGAATCAAGTTACGTAAGGTTTATGTTTGTTACTATTTTAATAAATGTGTGTGAAAATTAACCAAGTTCTGTTTAAAGTTGATCACCGTCAATCCGCTACTCTAAGCGTGCAAGTGGCATTTCTATCGTCTGACCTAACGGCAGAAGATAAACACGCCACGATAAGACCACGAGACATATTGCTGACACTCGCCTACTTCGTTAGAGCGACAAGACAAATAATCTGATGGTGTGTGTACCGAAGGTCTTACAGTACGCTCACCACAATCTAAAATAGGCGGCAGCATGCATGTTGTGCGCACTGCCTCTAAGGGATGACCATTGAATCTTTAGAGGAGATATAGATTTATGGGATTAGAAATAATATCGCTCTAAACTTCTCAATGAAATGAATTATTTTGCACCAAATGACTATTCTTCCCACTTTTGCTTATGTTACGAGTATTATTTTCTGGTAGAGCTATGCTACTGCCGCTGCCGCTCATATTTATCTTGCATTGGTTTCGGCAAACTGTTTTATCCGCAGCCTTTTTTATCGCGATTTGACACACTGCTTTCAACTGCTTATTTATGTATTGGTCCTGTCACAGACTAATTCTAGGAACCAGCTCTTGTAATTTTAAAGCACTTTTGTTTAGCCTTGATGCTTTCATTGGTTGTACTCCTCTTTCTATTCATTTTCATTACCTCTTGGTCCAGTGTCGTCAGCAGTTCCTAGGACCTGTTTTCTTGTATGCCCGCTGTGCCCACAACTTTGTTGCCTTTACAAGCTTCTGTCAATTAACTTTTACTCCATCGAATATGGCATACACATTTTATGTATTCAATTTAGTTATATATGCAGACGTATTCTACGATTACATCTCAAAAATCATCTTACGCTGTAGCAAATGGTATTCGGCCAACGATGTCTAGGGACCACGCTTCCCTCAGCTGTTTGTACCGGTGCTGTAAGCCCAATGCGCAAGCTACGACCCGACGTTATCGGATATGAGAATTTGTTATCTTATCGTGATGTTACTCCAAGTCAAAACAGCACTTATGGCTACATATTCTAATCGTTTCCTCTATGAAGACAGATACGTTTGCTAACTTTCCTGTCTATGTACACTACGACACTGCTTACTGCACTTGTTAACATTGTCCACATTTTTTATAAAATATGTACATTACAGAATTTTGATCAATCTGAAGATGATCAAAACGATCGAAACCGGTAGTTACATATACGAATATTTGCGACCAGAGATTGTTGTGGTTTTCAAAATTACATAATATTGAATCCCTGTCCCCTTCGTAGTGACTGTGTCACCCTGATCATTTGTCATAGGTCCCTAAGCATTAAGATATACACATATACGCTGTGATTGGAGGGAACTGCAGGTCATTTCCGTTTCGAAGAATAGCCGTCGGACAGTTGCAGCGTATATCGTTTACGGCTATCAGTTGTAGGATCATGGATCGTATTTTCTCCTCACGCACTGACGGCATTCTGATATTTACTTATAGAACAAATTTTACGTTCGCGCATTAGGAGTTCCAAACTGAGCCCTCGTGAAAATCGGCCTGCTGCATGTGCACGTGACCTAGAGAACCGTAGATAACAGCGTAGCGATCGAGTCAATGTGTCCGAAATTCCGGCCAGGCATTCGACACCATTCCACTCTGACGTTTAGTTAGCAAAACAAGCTCTTATCGAGTATCTGTCACTATTCGTAGATAGACTGAAGATTATCAGCCAGATAGAACTTTACACATCGTTCTTAAACGGATGAAATCGACTGATGGAGATGTGTATTCGGGAGTGTTATACGGCAGTAACTGCTTACATGGTACGTGATATCGTAGAGAACTTCAGTAGCTCCGTGAAGGTGTTTTCCAACGATGGTGCTCTGTACAGGAAGGTCCACCCGTGAAAAAAGTATGATAGCTAACGAACGTGACCTAAGCAGAAGTTCATTATTATCACCCCAACTCATAAACAGAGGCATTGTACGTGGAATTGCGTTAAGAAAAGGTACAAAGGCATCTTCCTTTCTTCAGACGCCTCCTTCTAAGATTACAAGCTGATGTAATCAAACAAACCCCCTCTCATCTGTCGTCCCTGTTCTCTTGTTCGCAAACGGTAAATTAATTGCAATCGATCAGTCTGAATTAACAATCTATTTAACTTGTATCGCTGTTAAAATGGCGGCTCCTGTCCGGTCCTGGGCGTTGCTCTTGTGAAGACTTCTGTGAATTACCTATTACAGAAACATACCATAAAAGCCTAAGCGTGACATCGGCTTTTTATCGGTTTTTAAGGATGCACATGGATGAAGACGTACGTGGGCACTCGAAGAAGCGAGAGACCCACTTTGTAAGTAACCTACGTCGAGGTCTGCCAAACAACAAGGTTAACTTCGGAGCATTCGTTTTCACTTTTGAGTGAGATTTGCTTCGGGGAAAGCCGAAACCACGGTTTACGGCTACGATGTGAAGCCGTATCCCTCACTCCCGATGCCGTGTTTTGAATGATAATACTTCGGGAATATATCTTCCCAGTGGACATACGACCCGATTTGGGAAGACTGCAGTTGGCCGCTTCTCATAAATGAATCAAGTGAGTTGCACCTCCCTATGACAACTGCGGAAAGGACGACTCTACACTATCCCTGATGTGTGCTGCCCTAATTCAGGAACGCAAAATTAAGGAAGTGTAGGTCACCAGTCACCTCTCACAATCTGAACCTCGTAAAGAGTAGCGTAGTTTATATTGTGTCTCCATGCCATCGACTTTCGTCGGTACTGTGGCCAGGTCTTCGGGAGTACTTCGTGTAGTACCCCATTAAACTTCTACCTCCTGCAGTCACTCAAGTAAATGTGACAGTGGAGATAGTAGATTGTCCCATCTTGTGGATTCTACATTCTGCATTCTACATTCTGGGACCTCGACATCCCCCATCCAGCTGGAGCAGTGGCATCCTCCCCCCGACGTCTGACTGCAACCAGCGGATGAAGGAGTCAAGTACTGTGGGTCCCATGGCTTTCCACTCCTGTTCCATTTCTACACACACACCGGATGAGCCTTCATAAACGTACGAAAGCGTAAAACGGTAAACGTACTGGCCCGGAGAGGGTATATCAGCTCGCACAGTGGATTCCTCTCTGTAATGCGGTAGAAGAAGTAGAGGTGCGAGTGCAAACCATCCCATTGTTGAAACTCACTGGCAGATTAAAACTGTGTGCCCGACCGAGACTCGAATTCGGGACCGAGTTCGAGTCTCGGTCGGGCAGAGAGTTTTAATTTGCCAGGAAGTTTCATATCAGCGCACACTCCGCTGCAGAGTGAAAATCTCATTCTGGAAACATCCCCCAGGCTGTGGCTAAGCCATGTGTCCGCAGTATCCTTTCTTTCAGGAGTGCTAGTTCTGCAAGGTTCGTAGGAGAGCTTCTGTAAAGTCTGGAAGGTAGGAGACGAGATACTGGCAGAAGTAAAGCTGTGAGGACCGGTTGTGAGTCTTGCTTCGGTAGCTCAGATTAGCCCCCCGGGCCTCATCGACACCCTACGGCGTCTTTGGACCGCAGCCAGCTCACACGTCCAGGTCAATGGAAGGACGGTAGGACCAGTACCCATTAAGAGGTCTCAACGACAGAGTTGTCCCCTTTCTACCTACCTTTAGGCAATCGAGCCACTCCTAGGGGGCCTTAACCACCGCCTATCTGGCATCACGCTGCGGGACGTCACCTTTCGTATGGGACATACGCTGACGACCTGCTACTGCTGGTTCGTTCCAATGACGAAGTTCAAAGCGTACTAACCTGGATTGAGCGATTCGGACAGGCCGCAGGCAGTGTTCTGAACATCAACAAGTCGGCGGCGTTGGATATTGGGCGTGGTCTCGGACCGGAAGCCCTCGCTCCCCTCCCACCAGTTTCTGATCTGCGATATTTGGGAATCACGTTCAAGAAAGGCGTACGTAAAACAACTACAGCAAATTACCGACGGTTATTACAGATCATACACGCAACGGTGCGACAGAACCTGCTCCGGGACTTGAATCAGCTAGAACGTGTTGAATACCTATACCTCTGCGTTGCATCAAAACTCAACCACGTGGCACAGGTCCTATACCTACCGCTGCAGATAGGTCGCCGGCTTAAGGCGGCCTTCAGTTACTACGTTTCCGCAGGTCGTATATTTAAAGTACGATACGATACTCTTACCCTCCCAGTGCACAAAGGAGGGCTGGGATTGGTCAACGTCAGGGCGAGGGCAGCTGCCCTTTACATGAGCAACATGAGGAAACGATGGAAAAGTCACTATACCTCTCTCACGGGTCGTTTACTACACGTTCTGATGCCAGTCTCTTACGTCCTACCGGTGTCGGTGGCGCACGTCGCACCACAGTTTTCCCATGTGTCGACCTTCATTCTTGATTACAGCTATGTCAGCTCGAACCTCTCCGCCACACGTCTACCAAAGGCAAAAGATTTTTATACCAACCTTCTGCGGGCTGTTCCCCATAACGTATTGGAAAACAAGTACCCTACGGTTCAGTGGCCAAGAGTGTGGAAAACGATACACCACAACTTTCTGTCATCCACGGTGGTATCAGATCGCCAACAAAAAATGTGCCACATGACAGCGACTTCACACTATTGGACTGGCAGACTCATCTTATTGCCCAGATTTTCACCTCTTGGATACCGATGAACATCGATTTACTTGCGCATCATCGTCCGGAGTTCGGCGAGTAACACAGAAGAAATTCGCTTGTTACCTCCGGATCACACCTGATATGATGGACCCTCAGACCCTACTCTGTCCAGATGAAACCTACTTTCCGGCCGCAAAATATCATGCGCTTACATGGTTCAAAGGACTTACCGTCGCCTATATCTTTAGCGACGGAGAGAAAGAGCAGATTGATTACTGGTGGTTCCTACAAAATGCTCACAATGCCCACGAACGCACACCGAAATACCGTACGCTCTTCGCAAATTATTTACGCAGCGTTTTCGTTAACCCCCCACTCAGCTGGGGAGTGCCAGGCTGTGGTTAATGTTCTGTGCCGCATCACACTAACGTTCTGCCTTGTGAGCCATGAGCGACGGAAGAGACAGACTGCTGCAAGGATGCTGTTTTCCTTGAGGCTCTAGCGAAGCAGAATGCCTCCGTTGCAGATGCCCTTCAAAGGCGCTGTTGGAGATATCAGATAACGATGGCGAAGCACCAAGTGGAACCAGTTACATCTACTGAAGAACCTTTTAGTTGGAATTGCATCAGTGATTCACATTTTTATTTTTTTGATTACTCTTTTATGCCACGTTTGTTGTTGTAACAGTTACTTGTAACACTGAGTTCCTGGAATTCTCATTTGTACACGTTTCCTAAATGTAATCATGCAAAAAAATAAATAAATACATTAAAAAGAAGATGGTAGAGCACTTGCCCGCGAAAGGGAAAGGTCCTGAGTTCGAGTCTCGGACGGGCACAGAGTTTTAATCTGCCAGGAAGTTTCATTTCAGCGCACACTCCGCTGCAGAGTGAAAATCTCATTCTGTTCCCATTGTTCATCTTAATTCTCCTGGAACGGTACTTACATACCTTCTGATCATTCCCCTACATGGAATTTTCAATGCATACCACATTCGGTAGAAAAGCACTGAGTCATTATTTTGGAGAATACTTAGCTTTGACTGGCTTCTTTCAGAACATCAGCTACATACGTAACGATCTCTGCCGCTGTTTTCTGGCTTCGAAACATTTTTCACTACAAGATAATCCTTGAAACACTGACAAATTTTCAGTGGCCCTTTCACTTTGCATCAAACGATTTTGCAATTGTGAATAAAGACTACCATAGAAAAATGTGACGACAGTGAAAATTTTTGCCGGAACGGAACTCGAACCCCGTTTTGGACATGCATGTCCAAAGGAACTTTGCATCGTAATTCGGAATAACACAGGCACAGCAATATCGTATTTATCTCCCGACACCGGACAAGAGACTTTCAAATGCAACGTCTGAGCTTTACAGGATTATACGTAATGGATGTACAAGTACACGTTGTAGACGTATGGTTAACGACGTACGGAAGTTTGGGTCTCGCCGTAAGTCGTGCATGGATAGCCAGGACTTAACCATGTCGCTCTTCGGGACTGCCCTTCTGTCCACGTAATTTACCCTGGAAGGAACACTCGTCAAGGATTTACTGAATGATTAATTTTTGTCTGGGAAATGATGATAAGGAACCTCAGGCTGCGGAAGGAGAAAATGTGTATGCTGATCTGCCACCAGTTGAAGGTGGCAGTGGAGGTGCTAAATATGTGCTACTGCTAAAGACTCCATAACATTCATCGTTCTTTGAATGCTATAATTTATACTGCAATTATCTGTCACCTTATTTATGTCATTTCATTGTAAGCTAGCAATTTTGGTCACTTTTTTTGTGGAATAGAAACATGGTAAGGTGACTGTTAGCCATAAGCGAGAAATCCGGGCTCTGAATCCCGGTCCGGCAAAGATTTTTACTGTCGTCAATCCATTCTACAGCCGATGGTGGTCCTTATTCGTAATTGCGAATTCATCTGATATGTTTCGTAACGGGTGTGGCCGCCAGAGTGTCTGTTCCTTTGGACATGCACGCATGTGCAATTGGTGAGAGGTCTGGAGAATGTGCTGGCCAGGGCAGAAGTTGAACATTTTCTCTATCCAGAGAGGCCCGTACAGGACCTGCAACATGCGCTCGTCCATTATCCTGCTGAAATGTAGGGTTTCGCAGGGATCTAATGAAGGGTAGAGCCACGGGTCGTGGCAGTGGAGGTGCTAAATATGCGCTACTGCTAAAGACAGCATAACATTCATCATTCTTTGAATGCTATAATTTATACTGCAATTATCTGTCACCTTATTTATGTCATTTCATTGTAAGCTAGCAATTTTGGTCACTGTTTTTGTAGAATAAAAACATGGTAAGGTGACTGTTAGCCATAAGCGAGAAATCCGGGCTCTGAATCCCGGTCCGGCAAAGATTTTTACTGTCGTCAATCCATTCTACAGCCGATGATGGTCCTTATTCGTAATTGCGAATTCGTCTGCAATGGCGAGTAATCGGTGATTAGGCTCACACGTATTGTGTGAGTTTTGTAGGTAAACCACGAAAAAGGTAAGTTTGTATGGTGTCTGTTCTGTTTTGAGATCTCTATGACATTAATCTGAAACGTCAGACTGATTGCATATGTCATGCTATGGTGCGAGTAGTGCGTTTATTGACGAAGAGATAACTTTGGCATGTCATTCGAAAGGAACAACCAGAAGGCCTCGCCTGTGTACTGTGTGGAATTTTGAGCAACTACAATAAGACTGGAGGTACCACTGTGCTTTATATGGCCAGTTAGTGGCATTATTCAATGACATGTGGTTTGCGAGAACTGTGTCCGAGAGAGTATTAAATACACTACTGGCCATTAAAATTACTACACCACGAAGATGATATGCTACAGATGCGAAATTTAACCGGTAGCAAGAAGATGCTGTGATATGCAAATGATTAGCTTTTTAGAGCATTCATACAAGGTTGGAGCCGGTGGCGACACCTACAACGTGCTGACATGAGGAAAGTTTCCAACCGATTTCTCATAAACAGACGGAGTTGACCGGCGTTGCTTGGTGAAAAATTGCTGTGATGCCTCGTGTAAGGAGGAGAAATGCATTCCATCACTTTCCGATTTTGATAAAGGTTGGATTGTACCCTATCGCGATTGCGGTTTATCGTATCGCGACATTGCTGCTCCCGTTGGTCGAGATCCAAAGACTGTTAGCAGAGTATGGAATCGGTAGGTTCAGGAGGATAATACGGAATGCCGTGATGGATCCCAACGGCCTCGTATCACTAGCAGTCGAGATGACCGGCATCTTATCCGCATGGCTGCAACGTATCGTGCAGCCACGTCTCGATCCCTGAGTCAACAGATGGGGACGTTTGCAAGACAACAACCATCTGCACGAACAGTTCGACGACGTTTGCAGCAGCATGGACTATCAGCTCGGAGACCATGGCTGCGGTTACCCTTGACGCTGCATCACAGACAGGAACGCCTGCGATGGTGTACTGAACGACGAACCTGGGTGCACGAATGGCAAAACGTCATTTTTTCGGATGAATCTAGGTTCTGTTTACAGCATCATGATGGTCGCATCCATGTTGACGACATCGCGGTGAACACACATTGGAAGCATGTATTCGTCATCGCCATACTGGCGTATCACCCGACGTGATGGTATGGGGTGCCATGGTTATATGCCTCGGTCACCTCTTGTTCGCATTGACGGCACTTTGAACAGTGTACGTTACATTTCAGATGTGTTACGACCCGTGGCTCTACCCTTCATTAGATCCCTGCGAAATCCTACATTTCAGCAGAATAGTGGACGAGCGCATGTTGCAGGTCCTGTACGGGCCTCTCTGGATAGAGATAATGTTCAACTTCTGCCCTGGCCAGCACATTCTCCAGACCTCTCACCAATTGAAAACGTCAATGGTGGCCGAGCCACTGGCTCGTCACAATGCACCCAGTCACTACTCTTGATGATCTGTGGTATCGTGTTGAAGCTGTACCTGTTGCAGCTGTACCTGTACACGCCATCCAAGCTCTGTTTGACTCAATGCCCAGGAGTATCAAGGCCGTTATCGCGGCCAGCGGTGGTTGTTCTGGGCACTGATTTCTCAGGATCTATGCACCCAAATTGCGTGAAAATGTAATCATATGTCAGTTCTAGTATAATGTATTTGTCCAATGAATACCGTTTATCATCTGCATTTTTTCTTGGTGTAAGAATTTTAATGGACAGTAGTGTATTACCGGGTCTATGTTACTGATTTGTTTGACTGTCTGATTGTTCGACGAATATGAGTGTGTCTAGTCACTTTGTCGCCTTGTGTTCCTTTGTATTTGCCTTGACTATTCTAGTCTTGATTTTCATAGTACTTGTGTGCTGAACACACGTCTTCCCATATATTATATACGATCAGCATGTACTGATCAGCGTGTGGCTTGAGGTTGCCGTTATGTACTGTGGCTGGCTCTAAGGAACTAGGTCCCTGTTGGTTGTGTCACTTGAATGTGTCGAATGCTAGTCCGTGCTGCTAAATTTAAGGAGGTATGCGTATTTATTAAGTTGTGCCCTTGTGTGCCTATGGAACAAAGGATGTGTGATCGTTGTAGTTGTCCGCTTTTCTCAGTGGCTGTCTTGAACTCTCATCTCCAAAGTTCTACAGTGAGAACTGTCCTAATTATTGTTGTGATAAACTAGGCTGTGGCCCCGGTTAGTACTAAGTGTACCTCCGTATGTACTAAAGAGAGCTACAGAGGGTACAAACTGTAGAGTAAGATAGATACAGGAATACATGCAACAAATAATTGAGAACGTAGAGTGCAAGTGCTGCTCTGAAACGAGATGGTTGGCACAGGAGATGAATTCGTGAGTGCCCCATAAAACCAGTTCGAGGACTGATGACTCCAAAAATCTGTTAATGTCTATTAATGGCTATGAACTGTACGTGAGACACACTACACGTTCCCTGCAACACATGTTTTCCCTTACACGCGGGAAATATAAAAGCAAGTCCCGTCTTTCCATGGATTTCGACCCGCCTATGTAATTTTTGGTAACGCTCTGATAATCTCGAAGAACTGCAGCTAAGAACAGACACGGAAAGGTCAGTGGGTGACTGAAGATTTAGATCGTTGAAATCTATCCATTCTAACTCGTTAGGCAGTGTGTGGAGAGCCAACTAGGAAGGACGAGAAGGGTATGAGCAGAACACACAGAGCTGCAACGTCACTTGTCCAGCAGCGAAACTGGCTAGTGGAGGACGGTCCTGAGGTAGCAGCTAGCGACAAGTACCTGTCAGCACGCAGATATCGGTTCTTGTTGTGGATGGGCTGGCAGTTTGGGTCCAAGGAAGGTCGAACTGGCGAGACACATGTGGATACTATTCATTACGTGGACTCTTCATCAAAGGTCCACAAGAAGCGTCTCGTGGTCGGCGAAAATATTGGTTGTGTAGCCATCTGCGTTTTGGCTGTCTTTTATGTTTGATACGCACTAGTACATGTAGGGTTCAGGGATTTCCTTTTTACTTTTGTCGTAACGGCACAGCTGCAGCAAGCCGTAGTTGTGTTTGCCTGATACATATTTCAGTTGTTTAAGGTTCTACGTGAACTAGGACCTGGGTCTGCTACCTTATATCAGTGGTTCTCCACTTGGGGGTAACTGCCATATCAATGGTAAAATTAAATATCTTGGGGGAAAGTGGGATTGGGTAAAACCAAGAAATGTTCGATTTTGGTTGTCATGAAATTGAACTGTTTAAAATATCAGTACCAGTAGCTTTATAGACCAATGGGTAAGTAAATTTAAAATTCTTATGTGTGAGCATTAACGTTTGATGCGACGAGGCAGAGGTCACAGCGAAATTATTACAATTATTTGAAACGAACTTGCAGTCAGGTAGAACAACCACGTAGTCCCAGCCGGCTGCTTACTTCATGCCGCACTTTCAATTTTGGCTCCACCGGAGTATCGGCTCTCTCACTTTTCTTCTTTCAGTAGTCAGTTATTCTCTTACTGGCCAATTCGACGGACACGTGAAGTAGTGCCTCCTATTCCACTACCTTCTCAATGTGTTTCAGACTATTAGACGAGAAACAGAAGCAGGTGAATGAAATATATCCTGTTCATGGGGCAACTATTTGCCAAAAAGTTGCTAATTTGCGTCTCTAAATTCGGTTCACAATTTGACTTGAATAGCTGAGTTGATAAGAAGCAAGTAGCTTCGTAGGTTTCTGTCATATTTGCGGTTGCAATGCCACTGAGCAATAATCAAGAAAAGATGACAATAAATGGGAAACACAGTTACAGTCTGAAAATTATTTGCCAGTAAGAACCGACCTGAATTCCGTATTTGTCTCTAGAATACTTTTTCGCTGCAGAATAAAAGCTGTACAGACAAATCTGTCATCTCAGACGTGGGTGGTTGCAAACTTGTTAGGCGAATAAAGTTTAGGATGAGAAAAATGGTTTTAGAAACCTATAAGACGCATTCTGATACAACTTTTTCATTTACATGAAAATAGAAAATATTCACTGTCATCATAGCGTGGTGAGTAGGTTTGCTTCTCATGAAGGTTAACAAGAATTTAACATCTGGTCATGCTTAAAAGACAGCGCACACTTTTGAATACATACCGCTGTCTGTTCGCCCCAATTTTATTGCGACACTGGCGTTCGCCAAGCCGCCTCGAAACACGCCTGAACTAGTCTTGTGGAACCTGATACTATTCCTGTTGCCAACTTAGAGCGCTCTCATTCATCGTTCACGCTTTTGTCGCAATTCTTAACTGCGAACTTTTAATCACAGGCTTATATCATTACAAAATAAATAATAAACAATCATGCTTAACCTAAACAGCACACATAAAGTCACTCTCATTCTGCAACTTAAGATACGCCGTGAAGAGAAATTTGTCTGCGAGAGTCAGCCAAGCCCTACCCCACCGACTTTTACGGTGATTATTGGTGTCACGGTTTCAGGCATATTACCACCCCTTGCCCAAGTAAAACTAGAGGAATCGTTAATAAAACATAGACAGTTTCAGATATACAATGATGAGAAAAATGTTGTGCATCCTGCCATCTTTATAAAAAGTTTCAAAAACGTTTTGCCTCTCTCATGGACAGAGAGGCTAAAGACAGTTTGTCACATCCTTTACAACAGCAGATGCGGCACTGTGGACACTAGAAACGGCCGAATAGTGCGCGTCGTTTCCTGATTTTGAAAAAAATTATTCTTGCAAGGTTTCGCTCCCGGTCCGTACAAGAACGTTTAAGAAATCGGCTCTACAACCCCGAACTGTTCAACCCCCGGCAGAGGAATTTAAGAAAGTATTTTGAGAAATATGTTATACCAAGCGCTATTGGGGTGAACTGATGTTGGCAAGAGATGTACTGAGAATTGTTAAAGAAAAACTACCCATTGCCATTCGAGAAAAACTCGTGCATGTCCCAGAAACGGGCTTAGAAAAAATTATGTCAACACTAGATTCGTTGGATTTAATACAAGATGATGAACATCAAAACGAATATGGCAATGCGGGGAGCAATCAAAACGACAATAAATCACGAAAGTCTAATAGTAGCAGCCCCAGAAAGAACGGGTCCGCGATGAATGAAGACTTTTAAAATGGTAAAGCGTACAATAAAAGGCAAGCGGGGCATAACCAGCAACCGAGTAACAGTAACTGGCATTCTAACCATATGGAAGGAAACCAATATTCACGATCTACTTACTCACCGACTGAAAACGGCAATGAGCAATAGAACCGTGAAAGGAGACGTGAAAGAGGGGTAACCACAGTTTCTCATAGAAAAACATGCACACTGTGAAACGTCTCTGTGAAGTCGTTTCATAAGACGCTTGTCGAATTCGGTACAACCTACTCATTTTACTACCCGATCTGAATTGGTCATCTGCTGGGAACAGACGATGATGTTGCTTCTCGTTCAAAGGAGAGCACAGGATGACCAACTTATGTTTCCAATACCTGAAGACAGAGGTTTACCCATCTTAGTCGAGGGCTGTGTCGAAGGCTGTGTCGAAGGCTGTTTTTGTGTGTGAGGTTGGTGACGGAGGGCTACCCCTCTGGTAGCTTCCGCTGCACGGGGAGCTAGGTAATCTCGAAAGAGAAAGGGGCACTCTTCGGTGAACGCTTGGTGAGTGCGGATCGTAGCTCTTAAGGGGTTTCAGGTGATAGGAATCAGGTTGAGTTAGGACTTCTTTATGTTTAACTGTTGAAATACTTAAGAACTTCAGCTCAACTGAAGCGTGTGAAGCGAGTATGATTTTTAATGATCTTAATCTTATATTCTGTGGAAGTTGCTGTTGTCTTTTGTGTTGATTTTGTGCCACGTATTTGGTAATCAATGACCCTTCTGGTCCACCACGGCACTGCAATAGGCTTTATTTTAACAGTTTGTTTGTTTAATGAGCTACAGTTTCTGCAAGAATATCTGTTCTTTCGTGTACTTTCTACAAAGCAGCACAACAGTTTGAGTCATAATGCACCACGTGCTCTAGTTCGGCCGTTCGCAAGCAGCAGACACAGTTAGTATAGTTCGTATGTTGAATAATTATCGCACAGCCTTGTGTATTGGTTAAACCTCTGTCCAGAATAGAGCATGCGTAGAAACGTAATGCAGATCTCACATAGATATTTTTATGATATTTTTGCAAAGATGATAGTATAATTGTCTCCTACCTCCGTCTTCTGTGTTTCTTCTTGCCGTAGTTAAATTGTGCTCTGTTTTATTCTCACGTAATTCTTACATAAATATTTCGAGTCAGGCACCAGTTATGTCTAGTTAGGTTGTGCAACCAAATATTCAGTTACAATAAATAATTTACCTGAAAGATAAATTCTTTGGTGTCGATCTTACCCCCTTACTCTGATTTCCATTCCTGAATTAATCAAGTTGCTTCATGCACGACATGGTGTGCTATTTATCTGACTGCTTAAAGAAATACGCGTACTTGTAATTAAATTATTAAAGCAATTAAACTAATAATTTTCCAGCTCCGTTTTCTCTAAATGGTTAGGAAGGGCTTGGGCTGATGGCGAACCTGAATTTCTGAATTTTTATCATTATTTGTGTGATTGAAGCAGATACAAATGCGAGATAACGTATATGGCTCGATGAGTAACGTCGTAAACATAGTGATACGTTACAACTCCCAACGACAACTGGCAACGCCCAGGGCTGGCAAACTGGCAGCACAAAAAAGAAAAGTCAAATGGTAATGTACTTACACGTTATACCGATGCCACGGCCACCGCCTCATCCACCTCGCCCTAATGCCCAAGTTGTAAGCACCACGGTGTCAGTCTTGCGCTCAAAACGAGAGCGTGAGTATTGTATTGTAGACGTCGCAGATGAGACACCTGAACCTGTAGACAGGCCATCAGAAACAGGCCGACCATTGTAGGCTCCTTCTAGTCTGTCGGCAGTGGAAAAGTGGGTGATATGGGGAGGGGGGGGGGGGGGAGAGGGGCGCGAAATGTGAACGTGTGTGTGCTGAGGCACAGCGATGGTCAGCATTATTTAAACGACGAACTAATAACTGAACGGCGGCAGCGAAGTACAGGCTGCCTTTCAGGCTAAAATTAACGATATTTTAATGACAGTGATTCTGGACACCGGTGCCAGCACGTCTGTGATAGATGAACAATTGTTCCGTTGTGTCGAGAAGATCAGGAAGCTGCCGGTTTTACCAGTGCAAAAACGTGTGCACGAAATATTATCGGCACGTTAGCTTTGTTCTCCCTGACTGTCCTACACTAATGGAGGTGAACAATATCTCAGTAGAGAGTGAAAATGATACGGAAGCCGCCTGGGTGAAAGCCCGATTATAGCCACACGGCATTAGTACAACATACAAGTTCGAGCTCACGATACATTCTGCCGCGTGACCTGTTCTATCTCCTGGTCGAGAAAACATGCGGTAGGAAAGGAAATATAAAGGATGTTGAGATGGGGAATCATCAAGACAACCCTGTCGCCACATAGTAGTCCATTAATAGCTATGACTAAACCTGATGGTAGCATCAAGTTAGTGTTAGGCAAGACATAAAAAACATCATAATACCTGTGAATATTCGACCATAGAACATAGAGGTGCAGATACAAAAAATGGAAGGGGTTAAATACCTTACTAGTTTTGATTCAAATGTTTCGTATTGGCAGGTCTCCTTAACGCCTCAATCGCGAAAGTATACAGTCTTCCGCAGGCCGCAGTTATCAGTTTGAAGTTTTACGCTTTCGCCTAAATGTCAGTGCAGGAGTGTTTATTATGGCACTTGACACACTGCCAGGGCCTGTTTTACAAGAAAAAGTAACTCTCTATGTAGACCATATATTGATAGCCATGGAGACGTGGACTAAGCAACCTGACATGCTGCGGCGCGTTCTGTATAAATTCCAGACGTGCGGAGTAACTCCCAACTTAAACAAATCGAAATTGGGTCGCGAGGAAATTAGGTTCCCTGGACCCTAAGAAACTCCGTGAGATCGAGAAAATGCCATATCCAACATCCAGAAAACAATTAAAGGCTTTCTTAGAGATGGCATCATTTTTAGAAGATTTGTTCCTGGTCAGTTACTGAGCAACGAGGATTTACTGAAACTATTAAGGAAAAATAGACCATGGGTATTCACACAGGAATGGTAGGATGCAAATAATCAGATAAAACAGGGTCCATTACTGTGGAGATACTGCACCATCCTAATATGTCTCTGGATTTCTTCCTGGCGATGGATGCTTCCACCTCCGGTCTTGCAACCTGTCTATTCCAGACAGCAAACATGGGACAACAGACACAAATAAAAACTATAGGACTCGCGAGTCGTGTACTTACCGCATGCGAGAGATCGTAGTCAGCTTTGGAGTTGGAAGCACTTGTCCGTGATGTGTGCCCTTAAGAAGTATCATTACTATGTGTATGGCAGAAAGACTATTACTAAAATGTAGACTTCCTCGGCCGGTGATATCATGTCCACAATAATTATCCGGGCTGTTATGCCGTGGTCGGTTGAAAGTCGGTTGAAAGTCTACATTTTAGTATCAGACGCCTCTACGGGGAGGATATGTCAAGAGGAGTGCGACGCCTGGAAGGACTCCAGAAGAAGAGACTGCAGCTTTTGTGTTCCCTCACATTCCTGTCTCGTTGCAGAGCCGTTGGCTCTGCTCGGGAGAGGCATAACGCATTTTCAAACGGACTGAGGAGGCCTTACTATGAGAGCGCATTCAGCAGACCCGACGGGACTTGGCAAGAACAAACTGTAAGTTAATGTCTATCCGCAGTACTATCAGTAATAAATTGTGCAGCGTTGACTGGGATAAAAGTGATAGACTACCGCATGAGACCATGGGGAAGCGTATGTTGACAACGAATAGTAGACAGGAAAAGAAGTTTGATAATTTGCTACCTAACCAGACTGTTGGGCATTTAGACGTTTCCCGGACCGTCATCAATTTATCCATACGTTCGTTATCTGACGATGAGACATCTGTGCTTGCGGTCGACGTCACTGCCCTATTACCCATCGCAAGGGGAGGCGTGAAGTATATTAATGCTGTATTTGACATCTTTACAAAATATTTAAAGCTCTATCCATCTAAGTGTTCCACTTCAACTACTATAGTGAGGATGGTAGGAACTAACTTTATTCCCAATGTACGAAAACCAACTTCCTTGATAACTGACAACGTAACTTACTTCAAAAGCAGACGTGGAAGCAATTCGTACAAGATCAAGGTATAAAACATACCCTTGTGTCATATTTTACTCCCGGGAGAGAGATGCTTTCGCGATCTAAATAGATTTATACGGACTTCCGCTGCCAATCAACAGACCAAGGGGTTAAAGTACATCCCGTTGTTCGAAAAAATTCGTATCAACCCACCACATTAGTCAACTGGATGCACGCTGGCCGGAAACGAATGGTTACAACGTCTTTTCATTATGAAAGACGTAGTGGCAAAAGAAGAGAGGCTGATTAAGAGGTTTTTAGGTCGTTGCAACACCAGGCAAACATTCCTAAAAGAAAGTTTGACAAGATTTTGAAACAAGTGCATTCATATGAGACTGAAGAGTTAGTTATACTGAGGAGTGATCCAAAAGCCTCTCGTATTAAGAAAACCAATAAAAAGTTCAAAAATGGTTCAAATGGCTCTGAGCACTATGGGACTTAACATCTGAGGTCATCAGCCCCCTAGACTTAGAGCTACTTAAACCTAAGGACATCACACACATCCATGCCCGAGGCAGGATTCGAACCGGCGTCCGTAGCAGTCGCGTGGCTCAGGACTGAAGCGCCTAGAACCAATAAAAAGTGGGAAATACTATATACAGGGCCACATCTAATTGTGGGTATGCCCAACGAATGGCGCTGTTTGCTAGCAAACCCTGAGACTACAAAAATTAGTGGATTATATCCGCAGAAGTACCTGAAACCTTTTATTGGACAAAACAGTGACAACAGAACAAATCTCTCAGTGAAAGTTGTAAACAGAATCGTACTTGATAAGCAAGCATACTTTGAACAAATTTAGGTTAGTTTGGGTATGTATTTCTGTAAATTATGTGTGCTTTGCTCATTTTTGGGGGTAAATTTTCTTGTCTTACTTAGTGTGTAGCTATGTGTATTCTTCCATGAGTTGAATTGAATGTGTGCATCATATATGTACATGAACTAACATATTATCAACTGAATTGGACATACGTGTCCATAAATGACCTACTAACACTGAACAAAGTGGGTGCACCCGGAAAATTTGTCCCATTAAAATATTGATAATGCCCATTCTCTGGACAGGGTCGTTTGCATTTCTCATTTCAACTACAGTACGGGTTCATATATATAGCGCGAATACAAGCTAGAAATACTTGTGGTTGCGCTCCCATGTGCAAGGCAGATGCAAGTGCGCAATCTACGCTAAGTGAATGATTCTGTGTTGAATAATAATATTATGTACAAAATTTGCTGAACTCCCGATGTCAGAGTGGCCAAACGGGCGACCTTCATGAGTAAGAGGATTTGACGAAGAACATGTAATTTTGTAATAGACAGCTTGTTAGTGATCACATTACTTGCCAGTAAAGCCAACGAAAAATGTAAAATCGATTTTATACGTAGTTATGTACATACTTTTAGGGAAAATGATCAAAATGTGCTGAATATGCCTTTAATGTGAGGTACTTTTCCGGACACTCAGACAGTGACATGAGGAAAGAAGTTACTCACATGGTACAAACTTCAAACAAAGTAAAACTGAAACAGACTATACGTGTTATAGGTAGTCAAAACATTGATAAACTGTACCAAAGTGCAGCACTAATAAAGTAAACGTAAATGCCCATCACGTATAGCTGAAATAAAGTGCTATATGATTGTTATAGGTTCAGTGAACTGTGCATAGCAAGAAACAATGGTGTTTATTCAAGACAGTCAACCTTTGCATCGTAGTTAAAACTGAGTGGTTAAGATACAACCAACTGCGAGCTCAAATCACAAGTGAACGCTTTCAGCGGCACACGTATTAGTGGAACAGTTTGGAAGTGTCACAACAATAAACATTATACGGACGCCCACCACAGTGACGTACAGGAGAATCATAGTGAACACGAGTGCTACGAATCACTACTTACATTAAAGTGAAAGAGTGATCTGAAAAAGCAAAATCCCAAGTGAAGTTCTGTTATTGCCTGTTCGCGACCAGGCAACGTAATACAGACAGAATGAGATTTTCACTTTGCAACGGAAGTTCATAATATAGACACTTACAAATACACAGTCGCGTGCAGTGGCCGCGCGGATAGAGGCGCCATGTCACTAATTACGCGGCCTCTCCCGCTGGAGGTGCGAAACCTCCCTCGGGCATAGGTGTATATGCTGTCTTTAGTGTAAGTTACTTCAAGTTAGTTTAAGTAGTGTATAAGTCTAGGATCCGATGACCTTAGCAGTTTGGTCTTTTAGAAATTCACACACATTTGAACAGTTTGAACAAATGCACATGTGACTGTGGAGCGTATGGTCTAATAACGTTTCCCTTACAGCCAGTGTCGTTTGTAGTACTATTAGTGAGAAATCTAACGCACAGTCGGCTATTTTTCATGTTGCATGAGCTTGCATGAGTGGCGAGCGGGCGGTAGCAGCTCTGGACCGCTCAGCTGATTGGCGCCCGGCGACGCTCACTTATCCATTGACGTCATCCTCCGGTCATCGAACCTGTTTTCCGCGCCTTGTTACGCTTCTGTCGATAACCTGCCCTGAATACTCGGCGACACCGTCGTCAATTGCCGTTGAGACGATCGATGAATTGTCTTGAACTAACGTTGGTGTATAATGTTTGTAAAAAAAAATTTTTGCAACTCTAATGTGAATGATAACATATATTTTCTCTATACCAAACTACATGAAAGCCTTAGGAAAGGAACTGAGAAAACATGGAATCTTTTACTCATGAATGTAAAGTCAAATTAACTTGATTTGCCGGCTTTGTGGCCGTGCGGTTCTTGGCGCTTCAGTCTGGAACCGCGTGACCGCTACAGTCGCAGGTTCGAATCCTGCCTCGGGCATGGATGTGTGTGGTGTCCTTAGGTTGCTTAGGTTTAAGTAGTTCTAAGTTCTAGGGAACTGATGACCACAGATGTTAAGTCCCATAGTGCTCAAGCCATTTTTGAACTTGATTTGTTAAAATTAATAAACGTGAAACTTTTCGCCAATATTTCTAACCTGACAAAGACTTTTGCCTTATATGTGAAATTAGTATAACTTGTTACGGACTTGAACTTTAAGTAACAAAATATGTCATGGACGTTCTTAAGGGGAGTTAGAATGGAAAAAAAAATTGTATTCACATATTCAGATTTTTATCTCATTATAAAATTTGCATTTTTCCGAATAAAATGATGTATATATATCACTTATAAACTCACATGGGAAGTATTTTATTGTATTTTCTTAAATATAATGTACACTGGTAGAAAAAGTTTTTACTTGCATTACTTCAAGATCTAACAAAATCGGTAATTTTCTATATAGACTGTGGATTGCTGTGTTATAAAGGTTAAATTACGTGTTTGGTTTGGTAGCAATGTTAAAAACAGTGACACATCGTTTCATAGTATTAACATTCATTGTAAGTTGAAGTGCTAACGTCTTGCCAAGGAAAAGTGATGAATAGATTGGTAAATCTCTCAAAAACTACAGTATGACGCCAAAATGGAGTGTTTTTAGGAAACGTGCGTTTCATGGTAATAGAGTTTCGAATAATGGGAAACAATGTGTTCAACACGTGGCGTGTGAAGTTACAGACTATGAAATATAGGCAAACTCGTCAGTATCTAGAGAAACACCCATCAGTGATTCGAAGATTGAAATAAAACGTCGTGATGTACTGTTTTCTCTAAACCAAAGTGATATAAATGGTAGGTTAGGTTATAATCTGACGGATTTATATTTCGTAACAAGGGTGTCGGTTGAATGTGTGTGTTCCAAAATATGTGGAGGGCCAGTTAGTTTACATGAAGACAGTGAGGTATCAAATGTACTAGCCAGTAAACTTATTATTAATTCCGCCAGTTGTAAATATACTCATTCATTTTAAAATTCTGATAAGTGTAAAGATAATTATTTTGAAGTAAATGTTAGGTGATTTATGGATTGAGAGCTATTGGCTAAGGACACACTGCTGCACAAACAATGTGTGCCGTGATGAACACGCCACGCCCACCTTGTAATATCGACAAGCATGCAGGATTTATTGCAGCTGATGTGGAATCTCTTGCGTGTAAGTCAATGAAGGGTGCTGCAAACGAAGGTGTTGAAATAAATCATGGTAGTGTGTTACACTAAGTTCTTTGGTGATGGAGACTCAAAAGAATATAACAGTGTAGTAGCCGCTCAGGGGCCTTATGGTGAGAAGATTATAACAAAACTGGCTTGTTTGGTCACGTCCTGAAGAGGATGGGCACTAGGTTGAGGAAGTTGAAACAAAGTTTGAAAGACAAGAAACTTTTTGATGGTAAAACCATTAGAGGCAGGCAGGCTGCAAAAATTATTGATGAGGTACAACAGTATTATGGGATGGCCATTAGAAATAATGCTCTGGATTTGTTGAAAATGAAGCAGGCTGTATGGACTACCTTCTTCCGCCGACTGTCAACTGATGAAAAACCAGTACACCACCTTTGCCCTCCCGGACCTGATTCATGGTACAGTTACTGCAATGGCCTGTACTCAAACAGTTCATACAGCCATGAACATTTCATCCTAACAGCAATCACGGATATCATAAAACGTATTTACAGAGACCTGACAAATCCTGAATTACTGAAGAATTGTCTGCATGGTCAGGCTAAAAATCCTAATGAGTCGTTCAATAATCTGATATGGACTCGCTTGCCTAAAAATGTTTTTGTTGGAATGAAGGCACTAAAGTGGGGGGTCAGAGATGCTGTTATTGGTTTTAATGGTGGTAACATTGGTAGGGTAAAAGTGCTACAGCATTTGGGAATTATTCGTGGAGGAAAGTGCATCAGAGAACTTGAACGGATGGACAAGATTCGCATTGATAAAGCGGAGTTTGCAGCGCTGTTGACCACTAAGGAGTCCGAAAAGAAGAAAAAACTTTGAAAAAGATCAAGAGGATGATATATGGTATGGTGCACGGTGCTTCTGAGTGACTAAAAATGAAAGAAATAAGCATACATTAAGTTAGTTACATTCTTTTGAAGCGGTAGAACCTCTCCCTGGAAATTAATCTTTTCTGTTGCATTTTCTCTAAATCTCAGAAACCATTTTGGGTCGAGTATTCAAATTTTCAGGCAGTAATAACACACACATCCTGTGTCCACTGAAGTAAAAGAACAACGTAATGTTATGCATAGTTAAAATTATTTAGGATAACGCACAAAAAAGGTACAAAAAATTTTAAGTGTGTAATTAAAAAATTGTGTTTCCAAAAGTAGTTGCTGAAATGCTTTATTGTGGTTCAGCAGTGTCATGTCATGAAATACAGGTAAGCCAAGTCACTAAATTTAACCCTGCCAGGATAGGCGTTACAACATTGAAAGGTGGCTACACTGAGCCACAGCGCCAGAGATTGCGCCAAAGAGTATTATTCAGCCGCCTCCACTGGCAGTGCTTGGGGAGAACTCGTAGTAGAGAGTGCTTGTTGAGATGTGCTAGTGAAAACTGCTTGTTGAGAACTCGTAGCAGGGAGTGCTTGCTGAGATGTGGTACTGAAAAGTTCTTGTTGAGATGTGGTAGTAGCGAGTCGGTGTGGAGATATATTGTAATGATTAGAGTGCTTTTCGTCAATATATGAAGGTAAAAGAAAAAAAATTTTTTTTCCTTTTCTTTTTATTATCTCAATGTCTTAAATAATGTGTCATTACAGGTTCAGTCAACAAAGCATCTGGCTTGTGTTCTTGTATTAGAGTGTAATTCTGGTTTTCTTGCGCAATTATAGTATTCCCAATTTTTTTATCACGTCAGTATAAATAGTATTTGAAATTTCTTGTCTTATTGAAGAAGAACCGTGCCAGATGTGTACGTTGAGTTATACTTCCACACACAGAACAGTTAAACTTGTGCTTTGGTTTCGTAGGTTTTATAGTTGCTGGGGACTTAATTAATTAATTGTGTTAACGGAAATTTTCTTTCATTGTTTGTTATTGTTCTATGCAGTCAGATTGCGTACTAAAACTAGTCAGGGCCAACCGTTTACGAAACAGCGTAATCGGACTTACAGCTACCTAAAATAAAAAATCATTTTCAAATTTAATAATTAAGCCCCCATGCACGTGGCGACCGCTGCTTTGGATCGTCCCTTGGAATTCTTCTGATTGTAAAAATAGTAGACAGTAGTATTGTTGTAGTAATTTGTAGTTTAGTAATTGTAGTCTATATTGCATGTGTAGATTTGGTAATTGGCATTCTTCTAATGGAATTTTTCAAAATGTAATTTTTATTGTCTTGTCTATGGGTTTGACAATTTAGGGCAATTATTTCAATTGTTCGATTAATCGTGTTTGAGGGAAACATTTCGTGTGAATGGTATTGCTGAAGATGAGGAGTCATTGTGTGTAATTTTCGTACAGTGACGAATTTTTTATGTTTTGTAAATGATTACGCGGTCAATGAAACAGGCAAAAATGATGAATAGTCAGAATAACGAAATTGTTAACATAGCGAACTCGCCAACAGAGGAAAACAGTGTCATAAATAATGTAGTGGAAAACAATTTAATAAGCAGGGAAAATAGTCCGGAAACAGTTCAAAATTATTCACAATCGAAAAATTCTCAGGTTGTGTGGTTAACGACAGAAGAAATGGAGCAGTTGATGAGTGCAATATTAAATTTGGGATCTGAATTGAAAACAGAAATGAAAGCAATGACAACACGGTTATGCTCACAAATAGGATCAATTAAAACAGAGATGGGAACTTTACGATCTGAATTAAAAACTGATATGGGAACAATGGAAACACGGTTTGGATCTGAATTAAAAACAGAGATGGGAACTTTGTAAACACGGTTAGATTCACGAACAGGGACATGTTTCAAATACATGAAAGACGAATCAAATAAAGAAATTAGAGAAGAAGTACAACCGATTTTGAAGGCTCACAATAATAGCTTAATTTCAACAGAAATCAGACAAGAGGAACAGGGCAGGGAACAGGAAGAAAAAGATCACGTGATAGTACAGAAATTTTCAGAGTTAAATTTACAATGTGCACACGATAAGGAAGAAATATTTGAGAGAATCGAGGATTCTGTACCAAATTACAGAATAAATAACTTAACACAACAGTGTGAACAGTTAACTACTAAATGTGACAACACCGAAACCCGAGTCGCGACATTTACGGAAGACGTAAATAAACAGAAAGAACAATTAAGTGACTCATCGGAAAGAGTTGAAGAGATCTCAGATAAATTGACAAGTGTTACTTTAGCAGAAGGGTTTGAAGAAAATAATTTGTTTCATTTACGTGATGCAACAAGAGAGCGCAAGGCGCGTGAACTTGACAATAATCGACATTCGAACTGGGACAGACGCGGTAGGTCTTTGCCGCCACGAGGAGAAAACTTTGACTATAAACACTTTTTGACTGTTCGGAAATTTAAGATCTTTCGTAATTCTAAGAATGACATACATCCATGTTCATGGTTAGATCAATTTATGTACGCACTTCCACCGAATTGGCCACTAAGACACAAACTGGAAATTATGTGTGGCTATTAATGTCCTCAGGGGATTCACTACTCTAAGTGAATATGTGCCGTAGCGTGCATAGGGCCCCGAGCTGTAGTGGTGCTATTTCCCTTTTAGTTTCCTGCACCGCTGCCTACTCTTTTACTATTCTTTGCATCTGTTAAAACAACTCTTCGACTATCAATCTATCTGGACAGTAGATAAACAATAACCGGATATAACTATTTACCCAAAAGTGATTTCGGAAATTACCGTTTGGACTTACTGTACCTTCAGCAGCATTCATTCCTAGTTAAACGAAATTTTACCTGTTTATCTTCGTGACAATATTACTTCATATGTTGCCGATATTCTTATCGCTAAACGTTCTTGGAGTGAGCACAACAAAATTTTGGATTCATTATTACGTATTTTTGCACGAGTTGGCATTACAGTGAACTTGGAAAAATCTGAATTTGGCCGTTCTCAGGTGAAATTTCTCGGTCACATTATTTCTACAGAAGGTATTCTCCCTGATCCAGAGAAATTAGACGCTATTCGTAATTATGCTGTTCCTACTACAAAACGTGATGTTCGTAGTTTTCTTGGCGTCTGTAATTTTCTTAGACGCTTTGATAGATTGGACGATTTGGCCACACCTCGTTTTTGCGATCTATCTGGAAAATTCTTTTTAAACGTAAATCGGTCGACAACTCTGTTTGGTTAGTTTTTATTCCTGATGAGTGGGTTAATAAGCTGATTTGGTATACGCATTTCGGTTACGCACACTTTGGTCCCAGAAAATGCTTTCATAAATTACGGGAAAATTGCTACTTCAGTAATATGGAAAAACGTATTCGATCTGTTCTGGCCAAATGCAAATTATGTCAGAAGGCTAAACCGCCAACAATTTCTCACAGAGCACCGTTGTTTCCTATCATTCCAGCGAAATTAAAGAACATGGCTGCAGTTGATTTGTTCGGTCCAGTGGTTCGTTCTACTAATGGTTTTGCGTACATTTTCGTAGCAGTGGAGTTGACATCAAAATATGTGTGTTTTACACCTTTACGCAAAGCAACAGCTTGTTCAGTATCTGACGCTTTCATCAAACATTTTCTTAAAGAAGTGGGTCATGTTGATAAGGTTATATCAGATAATGGATCACAGTTTCGTTCTAAAATTTGGCTTCGTACTCTACGGCGTCGTAAAATTAAATCAATTTTCATTTCACTTTTTCACCCTCAATCTAAAGCTTCAGAGAGATGGATGAAGGAAATCAATAAATTGTGTCGTCTTTATTGTCATCTGAATCATAGAACGTGGGACCAGTATCTTCATATTTTTCAAAACATTCTGAATGAACTCCCTAATGATTCAACTTCTTTACCGCCTATACTGATATTAAAAAACAAAGCACCGACAAATCGCATATCTGAAATCGTTCCTTTTCCGCCTACACGGAAAGTGCGGCATTCTGAAGTTGTGAACCTGGCTCTGCAAAATATTGCATCTGCGGCTGCTAGAAGAGAGAAATCAGCAAAGCGTCCTGGTCGTTTAAAAATCTTGTCAGTTGGTCAAAAAGTGTTAATTAAGTCTCATCGTTTGTCTCACAAAGCAAAGGGATTGTGTCGCAAATTTTTTCTGCTTTATAACGGTCCATATAGAATTCGCAAAATTATTCATGATAACACTGTTGAAGTAGAAACTCTTAAATCACGACGCTCTAAGGGAATACATCATATATCAAACGTCAAAATTTTTGTGGAATGACATACTTTCGAGAAACCAACAGTTTACGTAAACATACAGAGAACACAAGGATACCGCGCTGTGTTTTGGCGGCGGCACATACTCAAAGCAACAGTCAAGTCTGCGCGCCGCACAAGGCAGTCGTTGACCGCAAACAATTACTTCCTACGTCACGCGCGTACAGCTGATCGAGCGCTCAGTGCGAATGCACTGACAGCCGTAAACAAATACATAGTTTAATTTCTCCGATTAAATTCAGTATAAAGCTATAGTGACTTGATGAATTATGTTATTAACATTCAGTATTTTTCAGGATACGATTCTATAAAATATTTAAGAACTTCAGGTAAATTCTGTGCGTGTCCGACGATAAGACGACTTGCAATCGAGAAAATTTCAGAAAGAATGTAATTTCCAAGAAGAAACTAATAAACTAAAAAAGGTAGCTATTAATTGAGTTCATTTTTCAGGTAACATATTTCCACTTAGGTACGTACTTTAGACGTAATTTGCTGCTCGCAATTACGTGATTCATACTTTGTGCTAATTTCATGTTCTATGAAATTACTTGTGAAGCGACGTGCCTGCATACGTTAACTGATTTTGACAATGATTATTAATGAACTGGGTTGTAACTTGTGTATAATATGCATCGCTTGGCTGCACTGCTTTTTCACTGATGTCATATTTTTTTATTATGTGCCTGCTGTGCTTATTTATTTAAATTATAATTGTAACCTGATTAATTGTGCTGACTGTGATTAGGTATGTAAGTTACACTTTGTGATTTATCTGCTTGCGCCTTCATGTTTACTTATTAAGATTACATATGAACATTTATTTGCTTATGCTGATATGATGCTAATGACCTGTTTATTATGTTAGATAACATATTTGCTGCCTTGCTTATGGATTGCATATTTACGCATTTCTGTTTAGTTGTCATAACTACTCTTTAATTTGGTATATAGAAATGCTGATATACTGTGTATGAACATAGAGTTTAGGTCCCACTATTGTATTAATTATAGATTGTTCGCTTGGCAGAGCTTCGTTGTAAGAATTGTACTGCATCCACTTGTTGACATTCTGTTCTCTACTGCTATATTTACTCGCTATTGCTTGTTTTGCTTACGCTCAGTGCCTTATATTTTTAAGACAGGAAAATGAACTGCTATAATCCGACGAACGACATTAGTACAAAAAACTTCATAGAAGTAACATGTGCTGAGGTTTTATGGAAGCTGTATAAATTTATGCTAATAGGAAGGAAGCTAACGACATGACATACCAAAACTAGGTTTAGACCATTGACAGTTATTACACTGCATTTTTCGTGAGTAATTGAAATAGCAAGTGACACTTGACACAAAAATACTCCACATGTTTGCTTCTGTTTGCCATAATTCTTGAAGTGGTGTACACACTGTGAAATATTATGATCATTCACACTCCGTAATCGTACTTAATTACTGAGAGTTATTCGGACTAAGTCTGTTAGAGGTCATGTATGCATTTCTTTGTTTATAATTCATAATGAGTAGAAGATTTGGGTCAGATGGATTACACAGAGGTTGTGTGTTAACAACGTGTCTTCAGATTGTATGGGATGATGAGGTTTGCATTAGGATTTTATCTGTACTTGTTCGAGGAGACTGACTAGAGGAAAGAGATGTTATGGAAGTGAAATGATATTGGTACTAAGGTTTATATGTATCGATGTATTGAAGAGATATTATTGAGGTATTGAGATTATATGAAGTTGATGATTATTGGAGTTTTTGTGGACAAGAGGTAAGGTAAATGATATTGATGTTAAGATTTATATGTATCGACGTAAGAGGTATTATTGAAGTATTGAGATTATGTGATGCTGATGATTATTGGAGTTTTGGTGGATAAGAGGTAAAGTAAGTGAGGTGTATATTTTTTTTGTTGGTCTATATGGAACAAGGAAGATGAAGTTGGCAGACTAGAACACTCAAGTAGAAGGAAGATTGTCTACACACACTTTGTTAAGTCAACAAGCAGTACACTTTTTTTTTTTTTTTTTTTTTTTTTTGAAGAGAGGAAGTATTTGCATTTCTTGGCTCACTGACAGTTGTTCAGCAACAGTACATTTGATTTGGCTTGGCAAACATTGGTTTTGACATGATGACTATGACGTTGACTAACTATTATTGACTGCTATACATTGCTGCCACTCCTACTTGATACACATGTCGAACATCAAATCTTGGACAGAGTTACATTTACACAGTTAACACTATTCAATTACACAGTAGTACTTAATGTGGATGAAAGATGACTGATATGAAAGGTGGCTACACTGAGCCACAGCGCCAGAGATTGCGCCAAAGAGTATTATTCAGCCGCCTCCACTGGCAGTGCTTGGGGAGAACTCGTAGTAGTCAGTGCTTCTTGAGATGTGCTAGTGAAAAGTGCTTGTTGAGAACTCGTAGCAGGGAGTGCTTGCTGAGATGTGGTAGTGAAGAGTGCTTGTCGAGAGGTCGTGGTGGAGAGTTCTTGTTGAGATGTGGTAGTAGAGAGACGGTGTGGAGATATATTGTAACGATTAGAGTGATTTTGGTCAATATATGAAGGTAAAAGAAAAAAAATTTTTCCTTTTCTTTTTATTATCTCAATGTCTTAAATAATGCAGCATTACAGGTTCAGTCAACAAAGCATCTGGCTTGTGTTCTTGTATTAGAGTGTAATTCTGTTTTCCTTACGCAATTATAGTATATCTATTCTTTTAATTACTTCAGTATAAATGATATTTAAAATTTCTTGTCTTAGTGAAGAAGAACCGTGCCAGATGTGTACGTTGAATCACACTTCCACACATGGAACAGCTACACTTGTGCTTTGTTGGATTCGTAGGTTTTATAGATGCTGGGGACTTAATTAATTAATTGTGTTAACGGAAATTTTCTTACTTTGTTGTTGTTCTATGCAGTCAGATTGCGTAATAATACTAGTCAGGGCCAACCGTTCACGAGACACAGCGTAATCGGACATACAGCTACTAAAAATATTTGCATTTTATTTAATTAAGCCCACATGCACGTAGAGACTGCTGCTTCGGATCGTCCCTTGGAATTGGTCTGATTGTAAAAATAGTAGACAGTAGTATGGTTGTAGTAATTTGTAGTTTAGTAATTGCAGTCTATTTTGCATGTGTAGATTTGGTAATCGGCATTCATCTAATGGTATTTTTCAAAATTTAAATTTGTTATCTTGTCTACGGGTTTGACAATTTAGTGCAATTATTTCAATTGTTCGTTAATCGTGTTTGAGGGAAACATTTCGTGTGAATGGTATTGTTGGAGATAAGGAGTCATTGTGTGTAATTTTCGTACAGTGACGAGTTCTGTATGTTTTGCTCAACGTTACTGGCTGATGAACTGCTTCTACTGAAATAATGTCACTTGTTGGTGCTACTTGATGCACATGTCGAACATCAAATCTTGGACAGAGTTACATTTACACAGTTAACACTATTCAATTAAACAGTAGTACTTAATGTGGATGAAAGATATCATTTGTGTGTTTATTAGAATTTGTATGTTTAGTGTAAGAGCATTGTAAAAGCATTTGTATGTGTATTCAAACTATTGTTCATGCCTGAACTGTCTGATTAGTGATGGTGAATATTATGAACTGTTACCTGCACTTGTTCAACATTGATGTGTGACTCTTAGAAATGTTTAATTTCTGCTGATGAACTGTGTGATTAGTGATGGTGAATATTATGGACTGTTACCTGCACTTTTTCAACATAATGGGTGCCACTTAGAAATGATTAATTTCTGCTGATGAACTGTATGATTAGTGATAGTGAATTTTATGGACTGTTACTTGTACTTTTTCTACATGATTGGTGCCACTAGGACATGTTTAATTTCTGCTTATAAACTCTGATGAACAGTGTGATCAGTGATAGTGAATATCATGGACTGCTCTCTGGACCTGCTCATCATTGCTAGGTACAACTGATGGACTGCTTCTACTGAAATAAAGTCTTGTTGGTGTCTGTACCTGTTCAACATTGCTGGGTGCCACTGATGGAACTGCTTCTACTGAAATAATGTCACTTGTTGCTGTCTGCACCTGCTCAACTTTTCTGGGTGCCACTGATGGACTGCTTCAACTGAAATGATGTCACTTGTTGGTGTCTGCAACTGTTCAACATTGCTGGATGCCACTAATGGAACTGCTTCTGCTGAGATATGTGACTTGTTGCTGTCTGCACCTGTTCAACATTGCTGGGTGCCACTGATGGACTACTTCAACTGATATGATGTCACTTGTTGGTGTCTGCACATGTTCAACAATGCTGGGTGTCAGTATTGGAATTGCTTCTACTGACATAATGTCACTTGTTGGTGTCTGCACCTGTTCAACATTACTGGGTGCCACTGATGAACTGCTTCTACTGAAATAATATCACTTGTTAGTGTCTGCACCTGTTCAACAATGCTGCGTGCCACTGACGGACTGCTTCTACTGACATAATGTCACTTGTTGGTGTCTGCACCTGTTCAACATTGCTGGGTGCCACAGATGGAACTGCTTCTACTGAAATAATGTCACTTGTTGCTGTCTGCACCTGCTCAACAATGCTAGGTGCCACTAATGGACTGATTCTACTGAAATAATCTCACTTGTTGGTGTCTGCACCTGTTGAACATTGCTGGGTGCCACTGATGGACTGCTTCTACTGAGATAATGTCACTTGTTGGTGTCTGCACCTACTCAACATTGCTGGGTGCCACTGTTGGAACTGTTACTATTGAAATGATGTTACTTCTTGCTGTCTGCACCTGCTCAACATTACTGGGTGGCACTAGTGAACTGCTTCTACTGACATAATGTCACTTGTTGGTGTCTGCACCTGTTGAACATTACTGGGTGCCACTGATGAACTGCTTCTACTGAGATAATGTCACTTGTTGGTGTCTGCACCAGTTCAACAATGCTGGGTGCCACTAATGGAACTGTTTCTGATGAGTGACGTCACTTGTTGCTGTTTGCACCTGCTCAACATTACTGGGTGCCACTAATGGAACTGCTTCTACTGAAATGATGTCACTTGTTGGTGTCTGCACCTGTTCAACATTGCTGGGTGCCACTGATGGAATTGCTTCAACTGAGAAGATGTCACTTGTTGGTGTCTGCACCTGCTCAACATTACTGGGTGCCACTGATGGACTGCTTCTACTGAAATAATGTCACTTGTTGCTGTCTGCACCTGTTCGACATTGCTGGGTGCCACTGATGAACTGCTTCTACTGAAATAATGTCACTTGTTGCTGTCTGCACCTGCTCAACATTGCTGGGTGCCACTGATGGAACTGTTTCTACTGACATATTGTCACTTGTTGGTGTCTGCACTTGTTCAACACTACTGGGTGCCACTGTTAGAACTGTTTCTACTGAAATGATGTTACTTCTTGCTGTGTGCACCTGTTCAACATTGCTGGGTGCCACTGATGGACTGCTTCTACTGAAATAATGTCACTTGTTGGTGTCTGCACCTGTCAACATTACTGGGTGCCACTGATGAACTGCTTCTACTGAAATAATATATTTGTTGGTGTTTGCACCTGTCAACATTACTGGGTGACACTGTTAGAACTGTTTTTACTGAAATGATGTTACTTCTTGCTGTCTGCACCTACTCAACATAGCTGGGTGCCACAGATGGAACTGCTTCTACTGAAATAATGTCACTTGTTGGTGTCTGCTCCTGTTCAACATTTCTGGGTGCCACTGAGGGAACTGCTTCTACTGAAATAATGTCACTTGTTGGTGTCTGCACCTGTTCAACATTGCTGGGTGCCACTGATGGACTGCTTCTACTGAAATAATGTCACTTGTTGGTGTCTGCACCTGTTCAACATTGCTGGGTGCCACTGATGGACTGCTTCTACTGAGATAATGTCACTTGTTGGTGTCTGCACCTGCTCAACATTGCTGGGTGCCACTGATGGACTGCTTCTACTGAAATGTTGTCACTTGTTGCTGTCTGCACCTGCTCAACATTACTGGGTGCCACTGTTAGAACTGTTTCTACTGAAATGATGTTACTTCTTGCTGTCTGCACCTACTCAACATTGCTGGGTGCCACTGATGGATTGCTTCTACTGAAATAATGTCACTTGTTGGTGTCTGCACCTGTTCAACAATGCTGGGTGCCACTGATGGACTGCTTCTACTGAAAAGATGTCACCTGTTGGTGTCTGTACTTGCTCAACATTGCTGAGTGCCACTAATGGAACTGCTTCTGCTGAATGATGTCACTTGTTGGTATTTGCACCTGTTGACCATTGCTGGGTGCTACTGCTGGAACTATCAACTACTTTTTTTTTAATCATTGAAAGCATTTTATGTGAACATTTGTATAAAATGATTTTTTGTGTATTGTGTAAACTATTATGTAAAGCCACATGTATGAAAGAAGTTGTATTGCTTACTGTATTTCATATATTAGGTTATTGAAAGGTCAGTGCAAAGCCAAAATTTTAACTAATTATATGATATTTAGGTATTAATATTATCTTTTATATCTGCTGTGTTTTTGTGGACGAGTTTGGTGTTATTTTCGCCACCAATGCTGGCAAAAATACCATCAAATTCTGGCCCGTGGAGGAGGGGCATATGAAAGGTGGCTACACTGGGCCACAGCGCCAGAGATTGCGCCAAAGAGTATTATTCAGCCGCCTCCACTGGTAGTGCTTGGGGAGAACTCATAGTAGAGAGTGCTTGTTGACATGTGCTAGTGAAAAGTGCTTGTTGAGAACTCGTAGCAGGGAGTGCTTGCTGAGATGTGGTACTGAATAGTTCTTGTTGAGATGCGGTAGTAGCGAGTCGGTGTGGAGATATATTGTAATGATTAGAGTGCTTTTCGTCAATGTATGAAGGTAAAAGAAAAAAAAAATTTTTTTCCTTTTCTTTTTATTATCTCAATGTCTTAAATAATGTGTCATTACAGGTTCAGTCAACAAAGCATCTGGCTTGTGTTCTTGTATTAGAGTGTAATTCTGGGTTTCTTGCGCAATTATAGTATTTCTAATTTTTTTATCACGTCAGTATAAATAGTATTTGAAATTTCTTGTCTTATTGAAGAATAACCGTGCCAGATGTGTACGTTGAGTCATACTTCCACACACAGAACAGTTATACTTGTGCTTTGATTCCGTAGGTTTTATAGTTGCTGGGGACTTAATTAATTAATTGTGTTAACGGAAATTTTCTTTCATTGTTTGTTGTTGGTCTATGCAGTCAGATTGCGTACTAAAAGTAGTCAGGGCCAACCGTTTACGAAACAGCGTAATCGGACTTACAGCTATCTAAAATAAAAAATCATTTTCAAATTTAATAATTAAGCCCCCATGCAACATCTCTTAATCAGCGAATATGAAAAACTTTCTGAAATAACTTGCTGATTAAGCAACTGCAACATGAATTATTTTTCTTTGGTGTTGGTGTAAATACTGTTTTATCATAATTTTTGTATACATGTATGTTTAACTGTCTATCATCCGTGAAAATCATTAAATATCACGTGAAATTAAAAAGTTCGAAGACTCCGGGCGGGGTTATTTTCGACCCGTTTTTTCACATACACCCGTAACCTGAATGGGGGAGTATAAACCTTTTGTTGACGGGTCATAGGCTATTTCAAACTGTTCTCCTACATGTGCAGGCACAGGGCAAACAGTAAGTTAAACACAAGCCCTAACAAAAATAATTGAAACCTGAAAATACATCATAAATAAATACTGTAGGTGTAAGTTAAAGCTCTACTTGCTTAATAATGTGAATATTCTGAAACTATGCTTACTTGAGTCGCAGTGACAAGTGTGACTGAAAACTTTAAAAATCATGTGAAATGATGGGGTCTGGTTGTGAGTGAGATCCAGCATTAGAAATATTTGGGTACACCCTCACTAGGGGTCCCATGTGGCGGAACGACACGTAACTTGATTTAAATGATATTGAATAACTTCACAAATATACCAAAACTGACATCGTAACGAAACCTAAAAATTATCTCAGAAAAATAACAAAGACTCTGTATCCAATTAATATGATATGCAAATGTAACTGCAGTCTCGTTTTTTTTGTAAAAAGATCGCTCGCTCTTCTGTTTTGTTTCTTCACAGTGTAAGAAGAAGTTTTGTGACGAGACATTAAAACATGTAAGTTTCATATAATATTTAGCCTCAATATATATTCAAATATTACATAAAAGTGTTGCTAGTGTTTGTCTGTACGAGTTCGTATATTCATGAAGTGGTAAATTTAAATTATTTATGCAAATGTTATAGGGGAACATTGGTGCAGAGTTCAGCGCCGTTCTTCTAAATGATAACGGCCCAGAGTCGTAATAAATGTTAGTGTTCGGTAATTTTGACAAGTAAAATTAAATGTGAATGTAGGAGATTTCTGTTCATTAGCGTTTCTTCCATTGAAACAGTAAAATTAATCATTATTTCCAATATTGAGTCATATTTGAGTAAACTGAGTTCAGTGAATTTTTTTCGATCTCCACTTAAGGAAATCGCGAGAATCTCCTTAGCCCTGCATTTTCACAAAGGAAGACATAATTACCAAAAAGTAATTTTAGGAACTATTGCAGTTATATATCTGGAATTTTGTTTGTTAGTGGTGTCTTTTAATATAAAAACATCGTGTCGGGCTAACTAACTCCAAGAAATACCATAACTGAGTCACTGACGTACATAATTTTCCATTTGTGAAGCAGGCACAATGACATTCACTCCAACTTTTCATAATATATAAATACCAATACATAAATGTACATAAATGTACCAATACATGTACCATGTACAGCGTGTGCAGGCACTATCAGCAGCTGATTGGCCTCCACGGGTACACTTCTGAGAATGGTTCATCCAACAATGTGTCAATCCTCATTTCAGTGCAAATGTTCTCTTTACGGATGAGGCTTCATTCCAACGTGATCAAATTGTAAATTTTCACAATCAACATGTGTGGGCTGATGAGAATCCACACGCAATTGTGCAATTACGTCATCAACTCAGATTTTCTGTGAACGTTTGGGCAGGCGTTGTTGGTGACATTCTTCCACCTACGCTCAATGGAGCACATTATCATGATTTCATACGGGATACTCTACCTGTGCTGCTAGAACATGTGCCTTTACAAGTACGACACAACATGTGGTTCATGCACGATGGAGCTCCTGCACATTTCAGTCAAAGTGTTCGTACGCTTCTCAACAACAGATTCGTTGACCGATGGATTGGTAGAGGCGGACCAATTCCATGGCCTCCACGCTCTCCTGACCTCAACCCTCTTGACTTTCATTTATGGGGGCATTTGAAAGCTCTTGTCTACGCAACTCCGGTACCAAATGTAGAGACTCTTCGTGCTCGTATTGTGGTCGGCTGTGATACAATACGCCATACTCCAGGGCTGCATCAGTGCATCAGGAATTCCATGCGTCGGAGGGTGGATGCACGTATCCTCACTAACGGAGGACATTTTGAACATATCCCGTAACAAAGTGTTTGAAGTCACGCTGGTACGTCCTGTTGCTGTGTGTTTCCATTCCATGATTAATGTGATTTGAAGAGACGTAATAAAATGAGCTCTAACACGGAAAGTAAGCGTTTCCGGACACATGTCCACATAACATATTTTCTTTCTTTGTGTGTGAGGAATGTTTCCTGAAAGTTTGGCCGTACCATTTTGTAACACCCTCTATAAGCGTAGCAGACACGGATGGGGGATCACCCTAGCGAAGATATGGGACGCAAGTCTGAAAATGCAAGGGCAGACAAACAGGATAGATGGTGATGTGTGGCATATCTGCTGAAAGAGCACAACGCTGACGATTGCACAATTGTTTACGAGCCCATCGTTTACAGTACGTTGTTGAACACTGAGCTCCGCAGCAGGCCGTCCCTATGTGTTTACATGTTGACCCAACGTCACTGTTAATTATACGAGGGTTGCCTCTTTAATAGAGGTAACTATTTATTTACAGCTCGTACAAAATAGATACATGTTTCCAAATTTTACTTCTTAGGGACATGCGCTTATCGTAATGAAATAAGAGAAATAAAAGTTCGTTTTCCTCGCCCACTGTTCAAGAATTGAACATTTGACAAATAGTGTGAAACTAGTTAGCTAAACAGTCTGTTAAGCAGTCAAGTGTGAACTGCATAGTAATAATGTGGCTGTAGATGTTAGCAGTTGTGATCCGCTTAGCTAAAGGACTTGGTATCCGGTTCCCTCGCAAATTTGTGGTGCGGGGTGATTTTCTCAACAGCGTAAATAGTCGAAATGAGCAAACATTTGCGTAAAATTAAGTAAGTGTGAATGTTGGAATACAAACCCGGAACCTGGTGAAGAAGCCATAGGGACAGTAAGGTCATTAAAGGCGAGGAGGGGGTCATGAGTATTAATGTTAATTTAACTTATATGTAAAGCGTTCAGTTACACGTGCTTTGAGCTATGATCATCTGTAGAGCTCATGCACTCTAACTGTGGTATACCAACTACTATAATGAGTACTATCGTCTGTTCATACAGTGATGTATCGAGACTTACAATTTCTCCTGCAGTTTTTAAACGTCCCTTAGCAGAAGAACATAGATACCGTATTTACGCGAATATAATACGCTATCGAATGCAATGCGCACCCCAATTTTTAAAATGAAATTAATAAAAAAAAGAATTTTGGCAAACCACTGGCAAGGTGGTTTTGTATTCTTGAAATTTAGTTTACAATGCTAACTTTATTTCCAAGAATAGTGAACTCGGAAAAACAACAGTAACTTTATTTTTAAGTTACTCATTACGGTAATAAGTGACATCTTCATTATTAAAAAAGAACGCCTAACCTGATTACCTACATGACATACAAAGAAACATACTGTAAATTACAGGCGTTAGCCATCATCATTCAAAAATTTCATCATTACTGGAATCCTCGGAAGAGTCTATATCAGAAACAGACTCATTTTCTTCTTCCACGCCATACTTGGTATCGTTCCAGAGTACAGTATCTTCACTGCCATCCAGAGTATTTGAAATACAGCATTTCTTGGATGATTTTACGATCAATGGTGCTTCGATGTGTTTCCGGGCAGCCGAAACCCACTGCGCAATAATGTAGGGTGCAGCATTTTTAATTTTTCCCGTCGGAGTCAGTTCAAGATTTGGTTAGCAAAACCACTTTTCATACTGTTCCTGAACGTAACCTTTGAAAGGTTTATTTATACTAACGTCAAGGGGTTGTATTACAGAAGTAATACCTCCAGGAATAATAACAAGGGCACTGGGTAGGCTTCTTTTACGTCGTCACTGAGATGACTACGAAATGCAGAAAGACAAATTTTTAGCACGCGAACAGGTCTTAGCTGTGTACTTGTGCAATATGTGTGTCGGTTTTTGTCTTTAGCTGCACGTACGGTTGCTTGGAAAATCCACCAGGACGGAGTTCCCACACGTTTTTGAGGCAGTCAAGCATCAAACTTTCTGTCATGCATCCCTTCTCTTGATACTGAACAATGACGTTATCAGGTAAAATCTTTTAATTTTTTGGTGTCTTGAGGCTTGTATTCCGCTCGAAGATTAAAAAAGGGTGAAGTTTGTTCCCATCTACTGGGATTGCCAGCATTACTGTTACGCGCTTTTTTTCACGACCAGATGTATTTTTGGTAACTTCTTTTGTGCCCTTCTCGTCAATCGTGTAATTATGTGGCATATCAAACCAAGTTGGAGTCTCATCAACGTTGCCTATTTAGTCCATCGAAAAATTCTTCTCTTTACGAAGTGTGATAACATACTACTGAAATTCCTGAAGTTTCTTCTCGATATTCTGTGGAAGCTTTTGGCGTATTGTTGCACTGTGTCGCACGGGGAGCAGGCCAGAGATAAGCCCATGCAGTCGCACTATCCGTTCTTCATGACTCGGTCAGATAGAGTGCCTCCCATGTTAGTGGGTGTTAGCGGGTTCGATTCCCGGTCGGGGCGCACATTTTCAACTGTCTCCGTTGATATTTGTCAATGCCTGTAAGCAGATAATGGTCTAGATTTCATGTAATTTCATTGTTCGAGAGTTGTAAGACCGATGACCTCAGCAGTTTGTCCCATAAGATTTTACCACTTGCCGAGAGCTGCAAGATCGGACATGTCCGAAAGAATAGGTAAAATCTTCATGTAATGAAATGAGGTCGATAAGTACAACAATGCGTTGTGATGTACGGGACACTACGTAAACCTCACCGAGTAAATAAAAAAAAGACACGTTCTGTTTGACCCGAAGACTAAAGGAAATTTCCTCTCGTGCCAGTAATGGATTTTGTTCTGACGCCAGTGAACAGAAGTCAGAACTGGAAATATATACCAGCTGTTTCAACACATAACCAATTACCCGATTTACGTCTTCACAGATACAGTACCTATATTTTCTTGCTCGTATTCAATAAATGTTTTGCTACTTCAGATCACATAGCGTAACAAATACCGTTGAACGATTCAAGTTTGTACTCGAACCTAATACGCCATCGAATCTTACGCGCATCCCAACTTGGTGTACTTCGTATGATAAAAAAGAAAGTGCGCACTACATTCGCACGAATACGGTGATTTATGCAGCTGTAATAGAAGTTTTGCGTCGTCTGCAGAGCAACATAATTTATGTGTACTGTGAGGTTTCTCTCTAGGTGGCATTACGGGAAGATGAAAACCAGCTGCCACAAACTAGCATCGTTCAGTGATGCTTACATCTGCAGTACGAGTCAGAGAAGACCGGACGGAAATGTACTCAGAATGCACGCGGAAACGTTCCTTCCTAAATTACGACTCCGGAGACTAACATAACAACTTTACTTCCTTCCACAAATAAGAAGAAGTTCTACGTTTTCTTTGCTGCAGTTCCTGTGAATAGAATACTCGTTCCATGGACTTCGCCCTCCAGCGTGTATAAACTATATACAGCTAGCAGAACGGATCCCATTATAAAGTTATTCGAGGAAGACGGTGCATGTTGCCTCACCGAGATCGTATCGATTCAGCTGCATAGACATCTACCCACTACCAGGGAACTCCGAGGTTTCTACAGTTAGCACAGCAAAATAAGAGCCACAAGATGCCTCACGAAATACGAAGGTAATGAAAGGTGCTGAGACTGTTCTGTACCACTGAGAAACACAACACGCTTGACTAGACTCAATGGATTCTAAAGCTCTGATATAAATTTTAAGCAGCTCTTTTCCTCTTTCGATATCTTTCCTCTCCAGATGTAGACATGCTTTCCTTAGATAACTTGCGCCTGCCATCACTTTCGCAGGGTGAAAGCAATTAGGAGATATCCATTACAAATAAAACGCTTCAATAACTACGTTAAAATGATAGTTTCTGTCCAGATATTTCACGAGCGACTTCAGTCACTTCCATCACAAAAAGATAAAAGAAATCGTTAATGGAACCGACAACATCTGTTACTCCAGAAACAGAAATTTCTTGGGAAACGATCGCTCAATGAACAGGCATGGAAGGCATGCCTTAATTTCGCTACTATGTTAATTTTGTTAAATATATCGTGGTGTTTCACTATCACATGCTAACCCACAGTGAGATTATTCATAGTGACGCGTTTCTTGAAAGGGAATATCCACAGAATTTTTTTCTTTGCTCCGGTTTACTGGACTACACTACGAACAGTTTTCTACAAATACTTTCATAAGGGCCAATATACAGACAAATCAATATGTCAATAGATTGAAGAACTATTTCAGATTGATTATAATATCTATGCAGATACAATACCTACAGCTAAACGCTTTTGATGTATCAGGTATAGAGAGAAGGAATACAAAATGAACTCAACAGAGATTAGAGTGTTTATACAACCTTCAAGTACGAATCTTACTATCTCGTACAAAGTGGCACCTCCATTTTCACAAAGTTTCGTTATAAACTGTTTTGGTGGATTTCGAAGAACTGCAGAAAACTAGGAATGTTTGACATCACCTTCTCCTTTTTGTTATAGTCACAGATAGAGTTACCCCAAGCCTTAAACAGAAACGTAGGTTGAAAGTACGTAACTTGAAAACTCCAGTCCGAAAGACCTGATTTATCTTCCACTTCATTTTTTCATAGTTTTATCATTTATAAAATATTGTTTCTATGTTTATGATAATATTTTTGTTCTTTTTTTATCGAAATTTATGTAGAGGGTCATATAAGATTTATTAATTCAAAAGTAACTGCGGTTATCATAAACAGTTTCAATATTAGTCTTCATTGAGAGTGAGACACAATATAGTATTACAGCCAACAAAAAAAAGGTATGCCCCATTGCTTTGCATTTTTACTGTCAAAAATTGTATCTTTTTCATCTTCCAATATATTGTCACAGTCATTGTTGTCAACATCATCATCATCAGCAGCAGCAGTTGCATCATTATCTTCACTACTCATAGTTACTGTCAATCTGTTACCACTCTTTTCACTTCTCTGATCGTCTTCTCACGTGTCTGTAATTATAAATTTAAAATCAGCTTGTGAACAATCATTTCTCACATAGGGTTTTTCCATTGCTCTCTTGCAACACCACTGAAAGTGTCTTCTCAAAATTTGCATCAGTGCAACATCTTCTTTCATTTTCTGGGCCTCTTGTAGATTTACGAGCATTGCCCATCAAGGCGGCTTCTAAAGCATGCAAAAAATATCCCAAAACAAATGGTGTACCGAGCGAGGTGGCGCAGTGGTTTGACACTGGACTCGCATTCGGGAGGACGACGGTTCAATCCCGCGTCCGGCCATCCTGATTTAGGTTTTCCGTGATTTCCCTAAATCACTCCAGGAAAATGCCGGGATGGTTCCTCTGAAAGGCCACGGCCGACTTCCTTCCCCATCCTTCCCTAATCCGATGAGACCGATGACCACGCAGTCTGGTTTCCTTCCCCAAAACAACCAACCAACAAATGGTGTAAAAGAAAATGTAAGTTACATGTAATGCAAAACACCCAGTCTAACAGACAGAGCCATTTCATATGTAAAACATCCTGTATAACACACCTGCACATTTTACCAGATTAATACATACCTGAAAGGGAGAAGCCACAATCTGAACTACAATCCTTCTGCTCCATTAACGAAAAAGCATTGTTGATGAGGTAGTGGAAAACAGAACAAAGCAGCCAACAACACATTTAAAAAACCCAAAAGATCTCCCATACCGATGTTTCGATGTAACTGCCAAGGAGTTGAACCATGGTTGGTACCCATTCGTACTTAAGTAGCAACCAGCTTCTTCCGGGCATGAAATAATAATTAACCATCTTCATCGTCTTTTTCTCGACAGCGGATGTGGCTTCCCTCAGATACAACATCGTTTTTCATAGATTCATCTAGTATTATGACGTTGAAGGGAGGGAACTACACCTTCACTCATACGCCTTGTGAAAGTAAACATCACTAAACGAATTTCAGCTCAGTCACTTTGACGATGCAACGTGCTCCTCGTTAGGAGAATACCTAACACTCACACAATACGGTAGCAAACGCATCTATGACAATACGCGTAACAAATACATCAAACAATACATTTATAACCTTAGAGTGGAGTCCTGTACTGAAAAATCCATTCACGTGTAGTTATCTGTTTGAAATCTATACGAAAATGTTACGCATTACACAGTAATTACTACTATGCCTCAGCAATGTGATGGCGAAGTTTCTCTCTCATAGTTAGTTCTTGTGTGTTTGCGTGTCTTAAGTGTCAAATTCCTGGCTTATTTTTATACACTGAAGTCCCAAAGAAACTGGTATAGGCATGCGTATTCAAGTGCACAGGGATGTAAACAGGCAGAATACGGCTCTGCAGTCGAAAAGGCCTATCGGAGACAAGTGTCTGGCGCAGTTGCTAGATCGGTTATTGCTGCTACAATGGCAATTTATCACGATTTAATTGAGTTTGAACGTGGTGTTATAGTGACAGAAGTGCAACTCTTCCGCAAATTACTGCAGATTTCAATTCTGTGCATCAACAAGTGTTACCGCGTGAATCATTCAACGAAACGACATGGGCTTTCGTTGCCGAAGGCCCACTGCTTTACGCTTGATGACTGTACGACACAAATCTTTACGCCTCACCTGGAGCCGTAAACACCGATAGCGGACTGTTGATGACTGGAAACATGTTGCCTGATCGGACGAGTCTCGTTTTTAATTTATCGAGCGGATGGACGTGTACGCGTATGGAGACAACCTCATGAATCCATGAACCCGCATGTCAGCAGGGGACTGTTCAAGGTGAAGGCTCTGCAATACTGTGGGGCGTGTGTAGTTGAAGTGATATGGGACCCCTGATACGTCTAGATACTGCTCTAACAGGTGACACGTACTTAAGCATCCTGCCTGATTACCTGTATCCATTCATGTCCAATGCGCATTCCGACGGACTTGGGACATGCGACACCCCACACGTCCAGAATAGCTACAGAGTGGCTCCAGGAACACTCTTCTGAGTTTAGACACTTCCGCTGGCCACCAAACTCCCTAGGCATGAACAATTTTAACATATCTGGAATTCCTTGCAACGTGCTGTTTGGAAGAGAATTCCACCACCACCCCCCCCCCCCCCCCCCACTAATCTTGCGGATTTATGATATGATTTGTGGACATCCCTGCAGGGTTCATGGTGTCACGTCGTGTTGCGGCAGCCCTACACGATACTAGGCAGGTGTGCCAGTTTCTTTGGCTCTTCAGTGTATTTGGCAGGTTTAATATCGTGTTATAGTAACGATCACATGTCTATTCGCACATTATGTAGAGCAGTCACCATTTATTTGTTTACGGTGGACAGTGGCCGTTGACTACAGGTCAGTCAGCCAACAGCCTTAGCTGGTGAGCGTGAAAGCCTAGAAAACCACTTACATATTTTTTTCCATTTGTTTATGTACTTTAATTTCTAAAGTAGTGTGCGTTTGTACTGTATATGGAAGCTGCATACCTGGCTGGAGTTCGTGAACAGCTGAAGATGCTTGTGGTAGGCAGCAGCTTTGGGATCTGGAGGCAGCGGGGGTACTGGCATACTGCATGGGACAACTCAGGTGTCAAATGCTTTGCCCACAGCTACTGATGTCGAGGCACCTTGCAGCATACAAAATGTTGGGAGTCCACAGTCACTGCAGGGTTATGTCGCTCAAGGTGGAAACTCAGCATGAAGGCTGGCCAACTGGATCCACAGACACTCACTCTCTGAGTGTGCAGTTGTACCCTCCTTCAACAGGGTTGAACAGGCACACTCCTTGCAGAATGAGTAGCGGGTTGTTACATGGTGCTGCCCCTCGAGACGGAGAGGCAATGTGAAAGCAGGCCAACTGACCCCACCCAATCACTCTGTGAGTGGACATATGTGTATTCCTTGAGCAGGGCCTGACCAGGCACAGCGAGAGGTAGAGTGAGTTGCAGGTTGTTACATGGTGTTGCCCCATGAGGTGGAGTGTCAATCTGAAGCCTGGTCAACTGGCCTCGCCCATTGACTCTGTGAGTGGTCTGATGGACATTTCTTCAGCAGTTCCCGAACAGGTACACTCGTTATAGAGTGAGCAGCTGGCCCTTATGTGGTGTTGTCACTCGAAGCAAGGAGCCAGTGTAAATGCTGAACAATTGGCCCCTCCCGTCCACTATGTTAGTGGGCAAATGGAAACTCCTTCAACAGCTTCTGACCAGGAACACTGAGTTTACTAGATGCCAGGAGCTCAAATACTACGCACGTCATGGAGCCTGTTATGGGAATAGTATGACCGGAAGTATCTCCAGTGCCCAATTGGTGTGTCTGCTGGGAAGGTGTGAAGGAGTCCCTACTTGCAGGTATCGAGGGTGCAAGGTCGAGTAGTGTGGAAGCTGTTTCCGATGTCAGCGCCAATGACGCCTGTCGCGTGGATTTTGAGACCATCCTCTTTTCCCGCGGGTGGTTGGTGGAGGTCGTGAAGACCGCTGGAATTGCTTGTGGTGTGCAAGCAGAAGTCACTATTTGCAACATCGTTCCTAGATTCGATCGGAGCTAAATGGAGGGTCTCATCCAAAGGCACCACCGAGTTTGTCACGATCATGGCTGCAGACTTCTTAACCTGCCTTATGGCATGGATAGTTGTATTACTCTCCTTGACAAGCGAAGCAGCTACTAAGGTGGACGAATATTTGTGGTGTGCACATAGGCTAGTCTGTAGCTTAAGATCTTTTTATCAATGCCCGCCAGTCGACACATAGAGCGAAATCGTATTGTGTACAAATTAAAGACATTCCGACTGTCAAAATTTTAACAATAAAATGTCTAAGTATTCATAACGAAATTACTGAGCTTCCTGCATTGCTTAGAAGTTGTCATATTCAAACAATTCTCGGAATCAAGAGCTGGATGAACAGGGGAATGAAAAGCTCCGAAATATTGAGTGATTCTTGAGAAGTATTTGAAATACAGATGAGACACCATAAAAAGGGGAGCGTTTACTGCTGTCGACAAAGTATTGTGTCTTTTGCAGTCGAAAGCGTGTCTGCCATGATATCTCGAGAGCAACAGCAGGCCTAGATGAACTGACTTTACTATCGGATTTCTTACCATCAATTCGATTCCCCTGTAACAATAGTAGTATAATTGGAAGAATTGTACACTCAGCAGTGAGAGGATACGCACATCACGCAACATGAGCTGGAGGCGACTGTAATCTCCCGAGTATAGCCTGGAATGTCTATGGTTTCGTTGTAGATGGTATAGACAGACAGTGTTGGGAAATACTTTTAAACACATTTTCCGGAAACTGTCTTGAAAAACTAGTTAGACAACCAACACATAATGGAAATATGCATACCTTGTAGCTACAAACGAGACTGATCTTATCGACTGTGTCAGTACGGACAGGGATTAGTTATCGCCAAGCATAAAACCGACTGTCATATTTCACGAAGGATCTTGCCAAGAACCTGCGAAAAGTATTGTCATACGTATAATGTCTAAGCAGGTCTACCACTCTAGCGTAGCGACGATGTTTACTAAATTTAAAAAATTCAACAGGAAGACTAGGAGAGTACTTATGATAGAAAAACCAGACAGTAATTGTTAGTATCCCACTTAGACACTGAAATATATGACGGGCGTGGAGATTGTAAATTGCGCTCCGAGGAAGTATTTGCTGACAAAATTGATGAAGGACGGAAAAGACGCACTGTGGTTAAAAATACAATTCGAAAATATTGAGGAACCAGAAGTTGTAGTGCTCTAGGTCCAAAACAGAAAGCGCGATTTTTAGCGGGCAAAAGTTAGTGAAACTTCGTGCGTCCGTAAGGAGATCGATGCGCGAAGCATAAAACCGACTGTCATATTTTACGAAGGACCTTGCCAAGAACCTACGAAAATTATTGTCATACGTACAATCACTAAGCAGGTCTAGCAATCTAGCGTGGCAATAGGAGACATCAAAAGGAGTAATGAAGTTTAAAATTTCGATTTTAAGAAATAATTCACGGCCGAAGAGCTCACAAAAATACCGTCTCTGACTGACGCACTGCCTCGGGCATGGAGGAAATTGTAATAGGCATTCCTGGCGTAGAGAAGCAACTGAAAGAGTTGAAAACAATTAAGTGCCCAGGTACAAATGTAATCCCAGTTTAGTTTTGCAGAGAGTGCTATGAGGTTTTGGCCACTCACTTAGTCTGTATTTATTGCGAATCATTCACCCAGTAAGAAGTCACAAGCGCTTGGAGAAAACGCAGGTGGTTCTTGTATATAATAAATATAAAAGAATGGACTCCCATAATTACAGATCAATACTGTTATCATCGGTTCACTGTACATTGTTTGAACATATTCTGAGTTAGAATGTAATAAATTTCCTAGCGGCAGAACAGTGGGTAGCGAAAGAATCGCTCGTGCGAAACATAGCATGGCCTTTTATCACGTGATATACAGCGAACCATGACTGAAGACAACAGGCAGGTTCCATATTCCTAGATTTCCGGTACGCGTTTGACACGATTCCCCATTGCAGAATGTTAAGAAGTTACAATCATACGTTCTAGGTTCCCAGATACGTGAGTGTCTCTAAGACTTCTTAAGTAATACAATCCGTTACGTAGTCCTCTACGGCGGGTGTTCATCAGGAACAAGGGTATCGTCAGGGGCGCCACGGGGAAGTGTGATAGTACGCTATTATTCCGTACAGAAAGTGTACATATTTTTAGGTGTGGTATTTGAATATGTACCTACATCAGTCTGTTGGATGTTTTTCTCCACGTCGGATAGTATTTCCACAAACATGTCACAAACTGTCGCAACTACAGTACAGACTGGATTATGCCTACCCGCGTGCACACTTCAAAATGTAAGATGCTGCCAGGGGGAAAATAAGCATTAATGGATTGCTCTTGTGACTAGTACTTGGACTTACTAACCAGCGTAGGAACAAACTACTCTTAATAGCAATAATTATTAATCTGGAAGTAAAGTAAATAGTGGTGTAATGTTGTTCAGTACACTGTCCTCAGTCATCAATAAAAATATCTGCCATTATCTCCACCACACTCTGTATACAGCAGCAGGATTTGTCGACCTGAGGAAAACGCTCGACAGTGTCGAATTGTGCAAGATGTACGAAATTCCGAGAAAAATAGGAATGAGTAGTAGGGAGGAACGGGTGATCTACAATATGTATTAGAGCCAAAAGGGAATAATAACAGTGGACTACAAAGACCGAAGTGTTCGAATTAAAAAAGGTGTACCACGGATGTAATCATTCGCCCATACTGTTCCAACTGTGTATAGATGAATGATGGAGAGAAGTAAAAGGAAGGTCGAAGAATGAGATTAATATTAATGACAAAAGGATATCACTGATACGATTCACTGACGACATTTCAATCATCAGTGAAAGTGAAGAAATTACAGTATCTGCTGAACGGAATCAACAGTGTAGTGAGTACAGGCAGAATTTGAAGTGAGAGAGTAAATCGAAGAAAGACGAAACTAATGGGAACTAGCAGAAATGAGAACAGTGAGAAACGTAACATGAGGATTGGCGATCACGAAGTAGAGGAAGTTAAGAAATTCTGCTACCTAGGCAGCAAAGTAACCCATGAAGGACGGAGCAAGGAGGACATGAAAGCAGATTAGTATTGGCAAAAATGGGATTTCTGGTCAAGAGAAATCTACTAGTATGAAAGACAGGCTTTAATTTGAGGAAGAAATTTCTAAGAATGTACGTTTGCAGCACAGTGCTGTATGGTAATGAAAAATGAAAAAGAAGATAACTGAAGCAATTGCGATGTGGGACTACAGAAGAACGCTGAAAATTAATTGGACTTATAAGGTGAGGACTGAGGAGGTTCTCCAGAGAATCGGCGAGGAAAGAAATACGAGGGCTATCCAGAAAGTAAGTTTCGACCATCCGCGAAATGGGCACTACTGTAAAAATCAAAAATGTTTTATTTGCAACAGCTAGCCACAACTCCCAGCTAATTATCTAAATAATCGCATCTCCGACTTAGACATTTGTCATGGCGTTGTAGTAGTTATCAATCCCTTGTCATAGAAGGCAGCCGCCAGTACTTTCCGCTAATTCTCTACGCAAGCCTACAGCTCGTTGCCTGTGCCAAACTGTTGTCTTCATAGTCAGCGGTTCGTGCAGGCGGAGATGAAACTCAGGGGTCAATTGCGGTCTGTATTGTGGATGATCAAACACTTCCCACAGAAAACGCTGTAGATTGTAGCTGAGAATTGTGATGAAGAAGGAACGGCGTGACAGTTGTGTTACGTTGACTGCTTAGCTTCAGGCGAAATTTCTCACGAGGCCCTCGTACTTGGCGGGAGACACTATTTTCTACGTACTCAAAAGAGCGATGTGACGCGAACGGCAGGCCTTCTGCAGACACTGCCATGCATATCCGTGCAAAGCTTAATCAGATTTTTACAGTGGTTTCCATTTTGCGACCAATCGGAACTCAATTTCTGGATAGCCCTCGTACAGTTAGCAGAGAAGGATGGTAGGACATCCGCTGAGGCATCAGTGAATAACTCCCATTGTCTAGAGGGAGTTGTAGAGAATAAAAACTGTATATGAAGTAGGAAGACAGAGCCTGGAATACATCCAGCAAATAATTGAGGACGTTGGTCACAAATGCTACGCCGAGACGGGAAGTTTGGTGCAAGAGAGGAAGTCGTGATGACTCAAGGAAAAAAAAAAGCCATTGCCATTGTCCCATTTAAGGGGACAGGGGATGGAGACCATTTAAGGGGACTTTACGTACTGCTAACTTGTTTCACACACACTAAGGTTCTAAAGAACTGGGTATCGAATCGAAGTGAAATGGAGGTTGATGCCTCATTCTGTGCAGATTCCACTCGTGACCAACGTTCATAAGTAGAACTGGAGGACGAGTTGTGGAGTGCCAGTCAGTGAGTTGGGCGTCTGCTGGAATGGGCATGAGTCAAACGAAAAAGAATTAATGTGGCCAGACCAGAAAGGACAAAATGTGCTCTTAGGCTACCTTATTGAGAAATAATGTCACAAATAATATAGCACAGTCACCAGTTATGAAACATGCCAGCTTTCCAATTTATTGGCTACGCTGTGAGAATCATTGAGCCAGTTGCTAGACGGGTATGACATTTCAGAATTCAGTCTAGATATTTTTATTCTTCTCGTGGTCTCAAAATCCGGATGCGTCCATCCACCTTCTGCATTTAGAGCGTGATTCTTCTGAAAAGATGCGTGGAGTATAGGCGAAAAAAAAAGTCACACCACTCTCAACGCACCTCTGGCCGCTGCCGCGCCAAGAGAAGACGTAAGAGGTTGCCGTACAGACAATCAGCAGTGCTGCAGGCGTTGTTGCACTGTGCGTGACGTGCCTCAACAAACCTGCACTACCAAGCAAACAATAGCTATGGCGTCTATGGATCGTCGGGCCTACCAGATAACAATTCGTAAGACAATGCTGGGATCCCGATCAACGGAAGCGGAAGTATACACTGCAGCTGCAATAGGTCATAGATTTTCCAGTCTAAATCCAACACATTCTGGTAGTCACTTTTTCCTCTCCGAAATAACCAAAATTGAAATGCGATTTGTTCAAAAATGGCTCTGAGCACTATGGGACTTAATATCTATGGTCATCAGTCCCCTAGAACTTAGAACTACTTAAACCTAACTAACCTAAGGACAGCACACAACACTCAGCCATCACGAGGCAGAGAAAATCCCTGACCCCGCCGGGAATCGAACCCGGGAACCCGGGCGTGGGAAGCGAGAACGCTACCGCACGACCACGAGATGCGGGCTGCGATTTGTAAAATGAGATTAATGCTGAATAGTATTTCATTCTATGCAAATTGTATATGGAGTTACTTATACTTACCGTCCACAGTTCATGGTCCAGTGGTTAGCTTCGGGGTCTCGGGTTCAATTCCCCCATCACATTGGATATTTTCTGCGATAGGGGATTGGGTGTCTGGTGTGATGTTCTAATCATTTAATCTCATATTCATCTTCGCTGAAGCCGCTGAAATGATGCCGAACAGGAAGACTTTTACAAAATGTTCAAATGACTGCAGATGAGCTCTCCTGGTCAATAATCCCTTAAACGAAAGGATAGTAAACCCCTCGAACTAGACCCTGAAGGCCGCATGTTAGTCGACCGAACGCAGTATAATCGTCAGTATTCATCATCGGTTGGGGAATGGACGGTCAACTCCCACCCGTCCCGCAACTGTTGTTGACGCATCAGCCTTGGAGACGATACCTCTCGGTCAGGTAGCACCTCAACTGACATCGCAAGGCTGATGGTCATCCTTCCACATACGTAAAATTCGTAGCATTACCGGGAGTTCAGATAGTTTAAATGGCTCCGAGCACTATTGGAATTAACTTGTAAGGTCATAAGTCTCCTAGAACTTAGAACTACTTAAACCTAACTAATCTAAGGACATCATGCATATCCATGCCCGAGGCAGGATTCGAACCTGCGACCGTAGCGGTCGAGCGGTTAAAGCCTGTAGCGCCTAGAATCGCTCGGCCACCCCGGCCGGCTACCGGGAGTCGAAACAGCACGACCTGCTTGAGGGTATATCGTGGTGACAACTCAGCTTGCCCCGAAATGCATATCCTAGCACTTGGTCTTTGTAATGTACTTCCATCTACATCTACATCTACATGGCTACTCTGCAATTCACATTTAAGTGCTTGGCAGAGGGTTCATCGAACCACAATCATACTATCTCTCTACCATTCCACTCCCGAACAGCGCGCGGGAAAAACGAACACCTAAACCTTTCTATTCGAGCTCTGATTTCACTTATTCTGTTTTGATGATCATTCCTACCTATGTAGGTTGGGCTCAATAAAATATTTTCGCATTCGGAAGAGATAGTAGGTGACTGAAATTTCGTAAATAGATCTCGCCGCGACGAAAAACGTCTTTGTTTTAATGACTTCCATCCCAATTCGCGTATCATATCTGCCACACTCTCTCCCCTATTACGTGATAATACAAAACGAGCTGCCCTTTCTTGCGCGCTTTCGATATCCTCCGTCAATCCCACCTGGTAAGGATCCCACACCGCGCAGCAATATTCTAACAGAGGACGAACGAGTGTAGTGTAAGCTGTCTCTTTAGTGGACTTGTTGCATCTTCTAAGTGTCCTGCCAATGAAATGCAACCTTTGGCTCGCCTTTCCCTCAATATTATCGATGTGGTCTTTCCAACTGAAGTTGTTCGTAATTTTAACACCCAGGTACTTAGCTGAATTGACAGCCTTGAGAATTGTACTATTTATCGAGTAATCGAATTCCAACGGATTTCTTTTGGAACTCGTGTGGATCACCTCACACTTTTCGTTATTTAGCGTCAACTGCCGCCTGCCACACCATACAGCAATCTTTTCTAAATCGCTTTGCAACTGATACTGGTCTTCGGATGACCTTACTGGACGGTAAATTACAGCATCATCTGCGAACAACCTAAGAGACCTGGTCAGATTGTCACCCAGGTCATTTATATAGACCAGGAACAGCAGAGGTCCCAGGACGCTTCTCTGGGGAACACCTGATATCACTTCAGTTTTACTCGATAATTTGCCGTCTATTACTACGAACTGTGACCTTCCTGACAGGAAATCACGAATCCAGTCGCACAACTGAGACGATACCCCACAGGCACGCAGCTTGATTAGAAGTCGCTTGTGAGGAACGGTGTCAAAAGCTTTCCGGAAATCTAGAAATACGGAATCAACTTGAGATCCTCTGTCGATTGCGGCCATTACTTCGTGCGAATAAAGAGCTAGCTGCGTTGCACAAGAACGATGTTTTCTGAAACCATACTGATTACGTATCAATAGACCGTTCCCTTCGAGGTGATTCATAATGTTTGAATACAGTATGTGCTCCAAATCTCTACTGCAAACCGACGTCAATGATATAGGTCTGTAGTTCGATGGATTACTTCTACTACCCTTCTTAAACACTGGTGCGACCTGCGCAATTTTCCAATCTGTAAGTACAAATCTATCGGTGAGCGTGCGGTTGTATATGATTGCTAATTAGGGAGCTATTGTATCAGCGTAATCTGAAAGGAACCTAGTCGGTATACAATCTGGACCTGAAGACTTGCTCGTCTCAAGCGATTTGAGTTGCTTCGCAACCCCTATGGTATCTACTTCTAAGAAACTCATGCTAGCAGTTGTTCGTGTTATAATTCTGGAATATTCCATTCGTCTTCCCTGGTGAAGGAATTTCGGAAAACTGCGTTCAATAACTCCGCTTTAGCGGCACAGTCGTCGGTAACAGTACCATCGGCACTGCGCAGCGAAGGTATTGACTGCGTCTTGCCGCTTGTGTACTTTACATACGACCAGAATTTCTTCGGATTATCTACCAAATTTCGAGGCAATGTTTCGTTGTGGAACCTATTAACGGCATTTCGCATTGAAGTCCGTGCCATATTTCGCGCGTCTGTAAATTTTAGCCAACCTTCGGGATTTCGCGTTCTTCTGAACTTCGCATGCTTTTTCCGTTGCCTCTGCAACAGCGTTCGGACCTGTTTTGTGTACCACGGGGGATCAGTTCCATCTCTTACCAATTTATGATGTATGAATCTGTCAATTGCTGTTGCTACTATATCTTTGAATTTGAGCCACATCTCGTCTACATTTGCATAGTCGGTTCGGAAGGACTGGAGATTGTCTCTTAGGAAGGCTTCTAGTGACACTTTATCCACTTTTTTAAATAAAATTATTTTGCGTTTGTTTCTGGTGGATTTGGAAAAAACGGTATTGAGCCTAGCTACAACGACCTTGTGATCACTAATCCCTGTATCAGTCATGATGCTCTCTATCAGCTCTGGATTGTTTGTGGCTAAGAGGTCAAGTGTGTTTTCGCAACCATTTACAATTCGCGTGGGTTCGTGGACTAACTGCTCGAAATAATTTTCGGAGAAAGCATTTAGGACAATCTCGGAAGATGTTTTCTGCCTACCACAGGTTTTGAACAAATATTTTGGCCAACATATCGAGGGAAGGTTGAAGTCCCCACCAACTATAACCGTATGAGTGGGGTATTTATTTGTTACGAGACTCAAATTTTCTCTGAACTGTTCAGCAACTGTGCTGAGTTTTGGTGGCCAGATGTGTGTGACACTATACCTCAGTTCAAATGGTTCAAATGGCTCTGAGCACTATGGGACTTAACATCTGATGTCATCAGTCCCGTAGACTTAGAAGTACTTAAACCTAACTAACTTAATGACATCACACACATGCATACCCGAGGAAGGATTCGAACCTGCGACCGTAGCAGCAGCGTGGTTTCGGACTGAAGCGCCTAGAGCCGCTCGGCCACAGCGGTCGGCCACTGTACCTTAGTGAAAGGTGACGAGGGTCCCATGGATTTAATGTCGGATTCTACACAGAATTTGCGAGCTAATGACATCCTCAACATATTCTTGGAGACAAATTCTTCTGAGTTTCAGAATCCGTCCGACGCTTAAATACTTATATCTCCTGTTTAATCTTTGCCAGAGCTCTAAGAATGTTCGGTAAACAGCACCCATTTGATGACTCACTGCCTGGTCAGTCCTCCTCCTCCTCATCATCGTCATCACTACTCGGTCTCTCGAAACTGCAAGTTGGTGACTCGTCCCTGTAATTATGTGTCTCCATTGGTTCCGGTCTTTTCCAGCTCGGAGTAGCTGGTGTAATGCTTGGTTTGTTTTCTTCTCTATCAGGCCCACCCATCGGCTAGGACTTTAGCTTGTCTTCCTGGATGCCTTTGGCTTTAACTTTGACTCGACGATAAATTTTCTTCATGTTATCCTGTCCTCGAACTGTGTGAGAAAAGAACGGTCAGTGAAGAGATTTAAATACTCTGAAGAGCCAAAACGTTATAACCACCAACTTCGTAACAAAAATGGTCCAGTTTTGGAACGCAATACCGCAGCGATTCTGCTTGGCTTGAATTAGACAATTCCTTGTTGCGTTTCCGGAGTTATGTGGCGTTAGGTGCCTTCGCACAGGCCAGGCATTTCCCTTAATGTGAGTGCCGGTGGTCTGTTGGCGCAGAAGTGCCATCCGATGGCTTCCAAGATGTGTTCTATCGGATTCAGATCAGGCAGATTTGGTGGCCAAGAAACCAATGCGATTTCACAATTGCGGTTCTCAGACCACAATATCACGATCCTGGGACTAGGACATCGACAGTTATCCTTGAGACGTGGGACATAGGGAAAGCAGGAAAGGATGTGGACGGGGCCTTACTCAGTTACCGTTGGTTGCTCAGTAAACACATACACTTTATGTAAGGAATTTGTTTAAAAACGATCATTTAAAAAAAATGAACTGTAATACAAGCTACACTGAAGGCTGAAGGCCTTATTAAGAAAGAATTAAAAATTATTTGTCTGCTGAAGGCCACAAGCGATACTTCAGAAGAATTAGCCACTGAAGGCCTGAATTATAAGCGAGGAAGACAATTACATGTTGAAAGTACCAAAATAATTTTTAAAACAATTATTAATAACATTGATTGTAACACAAGCTACACTGACGGCTGAAGGCCTTATTAAGAAGAATTCAAATTATTTTTCAGTTGAAGGCCACAAGCAACAGGAATATTTAAAAAAAAATATTTTTTAAACAATTGACACGCTCAGACCAAATAATGAAGGGAGTGATCCAAAGACAGTGCTCCACGGATCGACCTGAGACAAGTCCCTACAGCTGCGTAAGCGGTGAGACAGGCAACCAAGCGTTATGCTCACGTAACAGGATGGCAACTCGAACTAGGGACAATTAAACGCTGACCAACTCGCTTATCAAATCCACCTAACATCTGATAACCAGTACTACGATGGAATAATTCAAGCGAGGGCGAAGTGATAGACAGCTCTGTGTCTCCAGAATGGGACTTTTAAAACACTGAAAGGCAGAAGTAACCACTCCACAAAATCAGAACGCAGATAGCGTTAAAATAGCTACTCATTCAAACACACTAGATGCACGCGGATCCGCGAAAACAATTCCACCGACAACTCAGACAATGCTAATACCAGTCACTGTGGAACAACAAGCACGAACCACAAGTAGACACAAACACAGGGGCCCAGAAGCTGTCGGAAGACCAAATACACGTCGTCCGATGAGACGACCCTCCAAAGGTCGTCCCCGCTCAAGTTAGGTAAGGGAAAGGTGCCAGTACGAATCGTCGACTGACAGCTTATCGCCATGAGGTCACTTCCGCGGACGGACAAACACACACACACACACACACACACACACACACACACACACAAGTGGAGGTTGCTCTTCTAGAATATAACGATCCAGGCAACTTAAACTCCCTGAATCCGGACCGCGACGTGGTCGTGCACTCTCGCAACCACATCCTTCCATCGGGCAGTTCATGTATCGCCAGCTGTCATGGCGAGTACTGGCGCTGTGCGGACCTCACTGCTGCTCCGTCCCCCAACTGCCCTGACACACCACGAGACGGAAAACTAGAGGTCGGTCCAAAGGTAGCACCACAGTACTCGCTATCGAGAAACGCCGCTGCTGCCACTCACGGACAGAGAAAGCGAGCAAAGGTAGTGGCGCCAGTAAATGCACTAAGAAAACGAGAGGTCAAAATCCGAAAACACGATACCAACCTGTCAACGGCTCAAACGCGAGTCGGAGCACAGTTGCTCAGGTCACTATCCTTCATAGTATGCTTAGTAACCCCACGGCCATTGGTTGGTTGTCAGATGATTGTATAAAGCAGTAGTTTGCCTGTATAATGGCGTAAGATAAAATCATCGAACTTGTGCAGCAAGAAACGTCAGTCATCTGACCAGGCAACACGTTTCCAGTGCTCGTTTGTCCAATCTCAAGGTCCTGTACACACTGCAATTGTAATGGACGACGTCGCTGGTTCAGCATGGGAACATGTAGGGGTCTTCTGCTGTAAAGCCCTTGTTCAGCAATGTGCATCAAATGTTGCTCTTTGGAACACTGCACCAGTATTGTATTCTGTCGTCAGATATACCACAGATAGCCATTTATCCTGCTTTACAGAGCAGGACAGCCTCTGAACTCCTCGTTCTGTATGTGCGTTTCTAACACACTGTCGTCTACTCGCCGTTTCAGCGTCCTTCAACTGCTTTCCATAGATATTCACAACAATACCACTGAAAGGCCAGCCAGGATCACCGTTTGCGTGATTTTCGTTCCATGCCCCGAGCGGTAAGAATCTTTTCTTCGACAAGGTCTCTTGTGACGTACTACATGTTGGCTTCTGTGTCGGAATCATCAGCCGACTTTTGTTTGACGATTTTTCTAGCGTTTCGCCAGCACTAGTGCATGGCAGTGTCAAAGTCTGACCCTCTGCTGTTGCTGTCTCGGCTGATGCACACACTGGCGAAAAGTCAGAAAACTCACTAAACAAGCGTCTGCCGAAGATAGAAGCCAACAGAAAATACGTGAACATTTTGTAAAGCAGCTTATGTCAGCATCTTTCACCATTTTCGGCCCGTATCATCGTTAGAATTATGGTCCATTCGTCTCTGCTTTATTTAGAGTGTCACTTGCCTGCAACAACTTCATGCAGCGTCCAGTTTAGAGTTGGGTGGTGGTCATAATGTTTCGTCTCATTGGTGAAGTTGTTTAAATGACATAGACAAATGAGATTTAAAATTCTCTAGTGCTATGTTTTAATAGCTCTCAGTAAATTAGACAGAGTATATATTTCTCAATAATGTTAACGATGAGTGCTAATGCTAACCAGCAGGAAAACTGTCTTACTGCTACTCTCTTTGACTACCAGCTGTTGAAACAGTGGCAACAAAGCGACCTTTGAATGAGGTTGTTGCCAAACAGTGTAAAGCTACATTAGCTTCTAAGTAAATGTAGTCGCTGGATTCGTACGCAAATTGTGACGAACTGAAAATTTCTGCCCCTTTCGAGGTTGGAGTTCGTACAACTGAAGTCACCGGCTGGTTTAAAAGAATCTAGAATGAAAAATTACCATTCTCATTATTCTCGGAAAGCGCTAGTTTTAGTAAAATATTAATAGCGAGAAGAAAATAATATATCTCGCTCTCACATTGCTTAATCAGGGAAATGACTTACGGTAAAACATGCGGCTTACATATTCAGGTGTTCCTAATCTCTCAGTTACTTTAGGTATCGCATAACATTCTACTTAAATCTTCTTCTTTGAAGTAACTTAGGAGCACTCCCTTGTCACTGCAGTCCCTCACGATCATAAGCTTTTGAAGATTTCAACCAGATTCCCCGTCATCAATGTCATTATCTCAGAACAGCGAAAATGGATCACGTCCCATAAGGGTAGGTACCAAAATGCCTCAACCGATCTTACAACCAGCTATGAAGGGCCGTTTCTTTTACACGGTTCCTTTCATTATATTTGCGAGTTGAAAAAAGTTCGGACAATTTACAAAATACACTTAAATAATACCGTTGAAGAACAGCCATTAGGTCTACGCTGATTCACTTATGAGTTTCTCATTCTGACGTGTAGAATGTAGTGAAACTTTAAAAAATGACGGAATATAGTATCACTCCGTGTCACGAACTAGGGACTGTGTGAGGTGGTTTAGCGGTACTACACTGGACTCGCATTCCCAACGAAGGTGGTTTAAATTCCCGTCAGACTATCCTTCTTAGATTCCTATAGTTTCCCTAAATCGATTAAGGGAATATAGTTCCTTTGAAACTAGCAGGGCCTTTTTCTTTCCGATTCTCTTCCAGTACGAACTCCTACTCCGTCTCTAATGAACTCTTCGTCGACAGAATATAAAGCCATAATCTTCCTTCCTTCCAACGAGGACATTTCCCTTAGAGGTGCAGTCCTAGCAGGTATGACAAATGAACTAATATGTTCACTTCGATTCAGATTAATAAATACAGACATTCTAAGAAACAGATTGGCTTATTTTTGGAGTATAGAAGCTAGCGTAGTATTATAGTTCTTCGTGAAAGAAATTAATAATGAATATTTTCTTTATACTTAGAACTGAAGCTGGTTAGTAAAGTAAGCATTCATTTCTTAAACAGTGGAATATAAACAGAATTCTTTCTACTATAAGGTACATTGAAAAGGGAATTCCGACAACTCTTCCTTCTGCGGGATTTGCTAAGGAATCTGAAATTTAATGAACGCAGGAGAAACAAAATCAACACCATATTAATGAAAAGTGAAGAAGACACTAGACAAGGCCGGTTCTGTACTGAGGAAGGTAAATTCCGCACAATAGTAGAATTGCAGAGAAGATTAGGGAAAGAATGGTTGCTCGGTCGACATTGGGTCCGCAGGTGAATTTCGCAGACCGGAAATTTCTTGACAGAGTATCTGCCTTCGAGGTAAGCAGAGCAAACGGGTGGGTTTGGAGGAGGGTAGGGGGTGGAGAATCCACCCAGGGCATGTGGCTGTGCCAGCGTTTTATTGGTCTACCTGCATTCACTCTGAAACCTTATTCTCCGCCCACACAGCTCCTCCTCGAGGAACAAGAGAAGAGATGCAACTAACTTTCTCGTGATTTATGCCTCTACATTCTCTTAGCAGTATAGAGACACTGAAGGACACGATGTTTATGAATGCATAGATGTAGTGCTAAAAGGTAATAACACCTATAATAACTTTACTTTTATGCTGGATAGAGGTGATCTATATGACGTAAAAACAGAAAATTGATGTATGGGTTCCTTAAATTACATACAGCTTTAATAATTCTATACTGCAGTGATATCACATCTAGCAGTACAATAGGTCAAAATGTAATTAAAAATGAAGTGTTTAGCATTGCCAATCCTTCGTTATTGGTTCTAAATGGCAACAGTATTTACAGGAACACTGATGCCGATGAGACATATTTGATTTTGTAACATACAGGGCTCAGTTACGATATAGTAGTGCATTAACGAATAATAAAGCTAGAAATCCTTGCAAAATCATACTAGCAGGAGCAAGTTCATGTGTCATTTGCAGAAGGTATAATAATTGTTGCTGCTGAAACACATCTATGATCTTGCGGTCTCGAATCCTCCTATAAGTCGGTGAGTAAGTCGCAAGATGGAAGACTGTACCACTTCAAACAAAACCATGTCATGTAGAGCACCGTGTTATGCAAACCAGCCTACTGTTGGTTTATACATATCAGACTTTATCAGACAGTATCCACAGTCTTTTTTATAGGTAAAGCCATACAACTGTCTATACAGGATGGTCGGAAATTCCCGTTACAGCCGCGGACGTCTGTAAATGTACGTATACACGGGGTGATTCCGTGATGATGTTACAGACTTTCTAGGATGAGGAGAACGGTAAATGTATTAATTTGAAGTAGGGATCCCTGTACCGGAAACGAACGAGTCGAAAGTTATAAACCGTTCTGATACCTCTGACAGTTGAATACGTGTACCGGTTCTCGTGTTGCGAGGAGTGTAGGACTGGTATCTTTCAGTGGTGGTAGTGTGGACAAAAACGAGAAAAAGTGTCCAGTATACGTGGGCTCTAAATTGCATACCTGAGGAACTAGGACCATTCGTTCATCTTCGCTAATGTGAAACACATCTCCTCTACTGAGCAAGTGTTCGTAGCTGTTAAGGTACGCACTTTAGAGTCCACGTTTATGGGACATTTTTTCTCGTTTTTGTCTACGCTACCACCAATGAAAGATACCAACCCTACACTCTTCGGAACACGAGAACCGGTACGTTTATTCAACTGTCAGAGGTTTCAGAACGGTTTTCGTTTATAACTTTCGACTCGTTCGTTTCTGGTAGAGGGATCCTTACTTCAAATTAATACATTTATCGTTCTCAATCATCTTAGAAATTCTGTAACATCATCACGGAATCACCCCGTGTATACGTACATTTAGAGACGCCCGCGCCTATAACTTTGACGCTCTGTAGTCTCGATGGATGACGTTTCCGGACATGGGTTCCTGTTCGAAATACGATGTGCTCACTCCCCTCTACAAGTCCTAGAAGTCTGTAAAGAGAATTTCCGACCACCCTGTACATGTTTGGAAAAGTATATGAGAATGTTACCGATGGTGCTGAATTCGTAATACAACACATTTCTTTGTCTGCCATTTTCGGTTGAAAATTTGTGAAATTTGTTGTAGGATATCGTAGAGTATTCCCCCACCATTCCTTTTAGTCTCATGAAGTTACCATCGGGGACGCCGCTGTGCGAAACCTTCAAAGTGGCGTCTGTAACGAAGTGCGTTCCAAACAGACAGCTCTCACTGGGTTTCATTTTTGTGAAAAATCAGAGCATAGCTGTCTTTCATAGACGCTTGCAAAATGTCAACGAACACCTTGGAGTGAAAATAAGCTCGGTGAATCTTTGGCCAACGCGTTTGTCATTATCGTAACAATGTCTCGCAAACCTGTCAGATTTCCCCTGTGCCGGCCGCCCGCACACGGCTGTGATTCCTGCAATGTTGAAACGTGTAGACACTCTGAAACGTCCCCTTTGAACAATTATACAAGACTGTCCTTAAACTGACACAAAATATTTTTAGCGCAACGCAATCTGACTATCAAAGATCCCTGCAAAAGAATGGCGCTGACTAACATTAAACTATACCTTTCACAAATCACTTACCTCACAAAAATCTTCGCTGCTCAAGCTACTGCAATACAGCGAGCGCCACTACTGCCAGCTAAATAAAAGATTCAAACTATGGAAGGCACTAACTACTGATAGGGATAGTTAGAAAATGAAAGATATTAATAGAGAACAAACAATGTATTTACCTTAATATCATCACAAGTCATAATATATATATCAGTTCATGACAAATTACAAATCTCCGCCATCTCTCTCCCCACATCCACCACTGCTGGCGGCTCACCTCCCACTGCGCAATGCTACGCGCTGTTCACATCCAGCTGCTGCTGCCCAACACTACAATGGCAGACAACAATGCAAACTAGCCACAGACTGCACACAGCACAGCCAGTGATTTTCATATTGAGCGCTACGTAACGTTGCCAATAAGAAAACATAAACAGCCTACTTACATAGAGAAAACATAAACAGCCTACTTACAGTTAGACACAGTGGAACAAAATCTCAAAAAGTTAGACACAATGGAACAAAATCAGAGACAAACACAGCAAAAGCTTCAAAAGTTAGACACAATGGAACAAAATCAGAGACAAACACAGCAAAAGCTTCAAAAGTTAGACACAATGGAACAAAATCTTAAAAAGTTAAACTCATTGGAGCAAACTCTTGAACGAACACGTGAGGATTTAACTGCTGAGTTACATCACATTGAATCGAAATGTCAAAAAGTCTGTAATGACGTAAAAACACAAATTTGTGAGCATTTCCAACCTATTTTTTCGCGTCATGAAAATGCACTACAGAATCACGAAGCAGCCATAAAAGAACTGCAAACTATTGTTCATGAAAATCATGAGACCTTGCAAGCAAAATTTGACTCAGTTGCATCTACCGATACGGTTATGCAACTTGCAAAAACTCAGGAAAACTTAAAGGTCACAGTAGACACGATTGCAACACAAATGGACACTCTGAAACTTGGTTCAGAAAAACATAGAGAGGAAATGATTTCACTATCGGATAAAGTAGCCGATCTTTCAGATCAGTTCACTAACTTATCTACAAAGGTAGATGATGATCTGAATGACACAACACCTGTAGCCTTCATGGACACTGAAGAGTATGAACAAATTAGAAAATTCAAACAAAATCAAAATCAAATCAATACACAGTACAAAAGAGAAATCCGGGAAGTGCAAGATCAGTTGGCACAAGTAGTACAAGAATTACGTATTTCAGAGGACACTCGCGCCCCAATACGGGAAGAGGGACATACAAATACGGAACAGACACAAAATAACAACACAGGGCACTTCGGAAATTGTGAAAGAAGTTGGCAAGGTACGCCGAATTTTGAGATGGAACCGCCGAAACGACGTAACAATGACCGACATGCGACTTGCCGACATGATGATTTTGACTATAAGCTGTTCATTACTACACGTAAATTCAAAACATTTAAGAATTCTGGCAACGACATTCATCCACAAGCATGGCTCCATCAATTCTCTCATTGTTTTCCTCCCAACTGGTCGTTAGAACACAGATTAGAATTCATGTGTGGCTATTTAGAGAATGAACCAGCTGTAAGAATGCGATCGGTCATTCACGATTGCCACAGTGAAGGAGAATTTTACCATGCCTTCCTCTCAGCATATTGGTCTCAAGCTACACAAGACCGTGTAAAACATAACATCATAATGATGAAACACTTCGAACAATCTGAATTTTCCAGTCTTGTGAAATATTTTGAAGACATGTTGCACAAGAATCAATACCTGTCAAACCCATACAGCCCCTCAGAACTCATCCGCATTTGCTTAATCAAAATGCCTAAACATTTACGACATATTATTTTAGCAGGACGTTGCAAAGACGACATTGAAGCTTTTCAGGAAGTGTTACAAGAATTAGAAATTGACACTGACAATCGCGGAACGCGAAACCAGGAACACAACAATTACAGGTCACATCCGTCGCAAATCCGCGATGAAAGAAGTAATAACTGGACACGACAAGGCTATTCTCACAACACAAATCGTGACCAAAATAGACACCACCCGTATGACAACCGTTGGCAGAGTAGTAATAACTACAGGGAAAGATCACCTCTCCGTGGTAATGACTATCACAGAGACAATCAGAGAAACAGACAATATGGGAACCAAAATAAATATTATCAGGGGAGACAGAATAACTTTAGACGCAAAGGTCCAGCGTGCAGTTTCGATTCAGGGAGAAATTCTCCACCACGTGACCGACAAGAAAGAAACTATGGCATCTACCGACATGACGACAGACGATATGATCGTAACGATAGACCTGAACTGCATCAGAACTGGCGGGATTCAAACAGAGCAGGGCCCTCTCGTCACGGTGAATTTGTAGAAGTTAGGTCTCCAAATCCCAATAACGACGCGCGCCAACAAAGAGACAATAGGCAATGACTCACACCGATGGCAGCCACAAAACGTTCTTATGACACTAACGACGCTGCTGCCGTAGCTAGTAATTACGTAAAAATGGAAGACATTAGGGACATCTTACTCCAGGAACACGACATAAAACATAACAATATTGCATATCCTGTGATTCACATTACAGTAAATGACGCAGCTGCCGTAGCTAGTAATTACGTAAAAATGGAAGACATTAGGGACATCTTACTCCAGGAACACGACATAAAACATAACAATATTGCATATCCTGTGATTCACATTACAGTAAATGACGTAAAATTTACGGCAGTACTTGACTCTGGCAGTCCCATCTCAGTAATTAGTGAAACAGCCTTTAGCAATTGTAACAAATCGAACGATTGCCCTACACTTCCGTTACGTAAGATTAAATTACAAGGTGCAATCTTTGGAAAAAGTGTAGATGTACGCCAGCAAACCAATTTAGAATTCTTTTGTCAAAGCCACAGCTTCTCTATAAACTTTCTTATTGTTCCATTATTGTCGACGGAAATTATATTGGGAGTAGACTTTTTGAATGAATACAAAGCAATCTTAAGCGTTCACGATGCTGAAATAAGTTTAGAGAAAGAAGGTAAGTCAATAGCTTTGAAATTTGAAGACTGGCTCTCAAACCATGACGAGGAAATTAATCGGCTTTACCTTCTGTTAGACAACAGTTCGGACTTTTCTACGGAACTAGACACTAACAATCACTCTGCAAGTACTGACAGGGATGATATCGACGGCGCATTTGACATTAATAAGTTAATTCAGAATAAAATTCAAACAATTGAGAATTGTAATGACACTGATAGGCAGGACCTTTTTGAGATTTTACAAGCACATTCCACAGTTTTTACTCATAAAACAGGAACAATCAAGGGATTTCAATACCAATTTCGTGTTCGTGAGCATACTAAATTTTGTGTTAGACCATATGTAATTCCAGCACATTATAGGGACCGTGTTAGAACAGAAATACAGTCTATGCTTGGCGAGGGCATTATTGAGCCTGCAGTAAGCTCATACAACAATCCATTACATGTTGTTGAAAAGAAAAATGGATCGATCAGACTTGTCTTAGATTCGAGACAAATCAATACTATCATTATTCCTGAAACAGACAGGCCGCAGACGATGGAAGAACTTCTTCAAAATTTTAATGGTGTAAAAGTGTTGTCTTCCATTGATCTCAGATCCAGCTTTTATCAGATCGAACTTCATCCAGAATGCAGAAAATACACAGCTTTCCTTTGTTTCGGCGTTTGTTATCAGTTTCGGAAACTTCCCTTTGGTTTGAACATTTCTTCAGCAGCATTTATTCGCGGGCTAAATTCCATATTACCTGAGTTCTTAAAACGTCACATCACCTTATATGTGGACGATATTCTAATAGCGGAAGCTTCATGGGAACAACATAATCGCATCCTCAACAGACTGTTACGTATTTTTGCAGAATCTGGAATTACAGTTAACTTGGAAAAGTCTGAATTCGGTAGGTCAAAGGTGAGGTTTTTGGGACATATTATTTCTTCTGAAGGCATTCAGCCGGATCCTGAAAAGTTAGAAGCAATCAGAGCCATTCCAGTTCCATCCACAAAAAGACAAGTCCGCAGTTCTCTAGGTCTCGTAAATTTTTACCGTCGTTTTCTGAATATGCAAATTCTAGTTACACCAAAACTTTGTTCTCTCACTGGAAAAAATACTATTTGGAACTGGGACGAACAAGCACAGCTGGAATTCAATTCTTTGAAAGAAGCGTTACTTCACGCGCCAATACTAGCTCATCCTGATCTGTCACAAGATTTCTGCCTTAGCACGGATTCTTCTAAAGTCGGTCTTGGTGCCCATTTATTTCAAGAAGCCATAGAAAATGACACTACCGTTCAGAAAACCATTGCTTTTGCTAGCCGAGTGCTAACAAAATCTGAAAAAAATTATTCCGTTACTGAATTAGAAGCTTTAGCTATCGTTTGGGCATTTAACAAATTCCGTTTCTTTCTTTCTGGTAAGCACGTAAAAGTATACAGTGATCATCGTGCATTACAATTTCTTATGTCTTCAAAATTAAATCATGACAGGTTAAAACGTTGGGCATTGTTTCTGCAAGAATTCCGCTTCACAATAGTCTACATTCCCGGCAAGGAGAACATTGTTGCGGACGCACTGTCACGCGCACCGGCTGGGCTTGAGAAAAGTACCACAGAAGGCAACCTCGAGAAAAATTTCAGTATTCTTTACATTCAGAAAGTCGCCTTTGAAAACTTCATCACCACATCTTTAAAGGACATTGCTCATGAACAAGATAAAGATCCGATTTGGAAAGACATCAAGAGCAAATGGCATGAAAAGACACACACACAGATTCGGCATTATTACCTGGTTAGAAACAACATACTCTTCAAACGCTGCACTGTTGATGACAAGCTATGGGTACTTTGCATTCCAGACGATTTTGTTAATAAGCTCATTTGGTACATTCATTTCAGCTACGCACATTTTGGCCCACGAAAATGTTATCATATTCTTCGAACGACTTGTTATTTTAACAATATGGAAAAGCGAATTCGAAGAGTCTTGTCTATTTGTAAACTTTGTCAAAAGGCGAAACCATCTACTGTCTCACATCGTGCTCCGTTGTTTCCTATTATTCCTGCTAAATTAAAAGAATTTGCTGCTGTTGATCTCTTGGGACCGCTTGTCAGAACATCCAATGGATTTTCGTACGTTCTAGTCGCTGTTGAACTTACTTCAAAATTTGTTTCTTTCACTCCGTTACGTAAAGCCACTGGACGGTCTGTATCCAACGCCTTTGTTAAAAATTTCTTACGTGAAGTTGGACACGTTAGTAAAGTCATTTCAGATAACGGACCGCAATTCAGATCTGCTGTTTGGTCACGCATGCTTCGCAACCATAAAATCAAACCTGTTTTTATTTCATTGTACTCACCACATTGCAACCCGTCTGAACGGATTATGAAAGAAATCAATAAGCTTTGCAGACTTTATTGTCACAGAAAGCATCAGCATTGGGACAGATATTTACACTTATTTCAAAACGTGCTGAATGAAATGCCTCACGACTCCACTGCTTTACCACCTACTCTTGTACTGAAGAATGAAGAACCACCGAACAGAATCAGAGAGCTTGTACCTTTCCCGAATACACGTAAACTTCGACACAAAGACATAATTGATTTGGCTCTTAAGAATATAAAATCTGCAGCAGACAAAAGGAGAAAACTACACGGTAAAGCAAATGCAAAGAAATTGTATATTGGTCAGAAAGTTCTCATTAAAGCTCATTCATTGTCACATAAGAAGAAACACTTGAGTCACAAATTCTTTCTAGTTTACAATGGACCTTACAGAATCCGACGTATACCACATGATAATTGCGTTGAAGTTGAAACTCTGCGTACTAGGAAGAGTAAAGGTTTACACCACATTTCTCATGTAAAACCATTTATTGACAGATAATCTGCCTTTTAACTTTGTCTTTGCCATAAAACGTTTCACTTCACGTTACTAGTATGCTTTAGAAACTGTTACCATGCAACAATGTTTGAAGTTAAATATCCAATCAAGAACCAAGAGAACTTATTTAAACAGAAATGACGAATGCATTGTTATAGTAAACAGACGTCACAGTGTTATTGTGTGTATACATTCTTGCTTGTTTGTTGCACGATTACGTAACGACTATAAGGCTCACATACTTAGAACATTTACCAGTACTGCTAATGAGATTTTAATGCAACATTTTGGTTTATTTGAAAATACATTCTGAATTTAAAGTGCTTTCTGAGAGATACCAGATGACACAGAGGTTAGTTTATGTGACAGCTACACGATTTTTATCACGACGCTACTAATGAGTGACAATTTACAATGTTGCTTTTGCGGTGTATCTGTTTTATATCTGCACAGTTTTCTGAATTCTTCTGGAAAGAAAAACATGTTTTAGTAGTAACTTTTGTGGTATAGCAACAATGAGACACCCTTTTTCGTGGCACAACATTACGTTACTGTACAGTACTTTCTTCATCACGCCAATAAGCATAATAACTACGATATCTATACGCAAAGCATTTCACTTTTGTTTATCATGAGGTAAGTACATTGGCTTCTGCAGAACTTAGCTTTTGGAGGAAAATAACTACGACACTTCCACAGAGATTATCTTACAACAAGATGCACATTTAGCGCTACAGGACACGCATTTCAGTAATCAATTATATAATTAAAACATTTATTTTTAAAGATTTTTGAATTACAAAGAAAGTTTTCCGTGATATATTTCATTCCATTGGTGTAATCTGTAACACCTGAGGGTATAATTACATTAATCCTCAGGGGGGTACATGCTTACTTTATGTACCATGTGTGTGGCAACCACAAGGAACCCTAGCTAATATGGTATTTGCTTATACAACTTTACACATCGGTACCATATTTCTCTAACACACAAATTACACAGCTATCTGAACATGTAACTGAGAGATAAACTTTTTTATTACATCAGTGACATATGTTTACGCAATTACAGAGTTGGATTACTTCACACTTACGAAATTGTATTTTGTCTGTAGTTTGTAAACTGTTCATATTTTTTCGGAATGATTGTGATACTATGAGAGCTTTGAATGATTTATTTGGTAAAGGGATTATGATTTTTAAAGTACGTTTGAGGCAGATGACACTTTTGACATGAGCAGAGAATTTTTTTTAATTATTGGAGGAAGCTACGACGATTTTGAGATTTGACTGAGGTGTTATGATGTTATTTTTACGACGACGATGTGTATTATGCTGCTGAGGTATGTTTATGATTAATAGGCTGAGGCTATATGAGTTATTTGATTATGCTTCATATTTATAATGACGAAATATTGACGAGTGTCGATGGATACGTATATGTGTAATAAGGTAAGGAGTAATGAATAGTGGGTAGGGACTCTTGACTTGTGAAAAAGGATGTTGGAAACCAAGAATCGTACTTTAAGAGTTATGACATGTGTGAATCATGTGTGAATGTATCACAATGCCACTGAACATTTTTTGGACACTGTTATATTCATAGGATTTTGTTTCTGCAGATTTGCAATGCTAATTCTTGACCTGTGAAATATTTTTATGTGAGACTGTCACTGTAGCGGTAAATATTTCCGTAAGAAAGTTAAGTGACCACCTGCACGTAATGCGTCGCGGGCACCCAGCTGTGTCAGACGCCTGGAGAAAAAGCCATTATTGTGAGCCCTTTTCAGCGGCACAGGTAGAAAAAAAAGGGGACGTGGGACGTGTCAAACACCTGGAGAACAAGCCGTTAGGGTGTGCCTTTCATCGCTAATGCGACACCCTCGTTACTTGAAAACATATGATTACTCACACTTTGTGCTAATTACTGAAATGCTTATGAATTGATGGGAAATATTCGTACATCTGCACACCTGATTACGACAAGTGTCTTTCTACGAGAGTTGAGAGAATTTCTACTAACTTATGAAATGCCACATAGCTATTGAACGATATTTTTATGCTTTGTACATAATTGCTTATTTCATTTGATACCTGTTTTCCAGCTGTGTTGCAGCATTGCTTTTATAAAATGAAATGCATTTGCTAATGTGAACACTTTCTGTCAACAGATCTATTAAATAATTATTTTATGATCCACATTCTTTAAAAAAGGAGCACTTGGGCAGGAAAGAACAATAAGAAGGAACTAGTAACTGCATTCATAATTTTCTTTTCAAGTAATTGGTAACTTTTGTAGAAGAATTTGTGGTGCACCACTTTAATTACTTAGACATTAAGATGTGATTATACATTCGCCTTATCTGCATTGTTATTTTTAGTGTAATATTTTTTTTTGCTTGCGCTATGTCATAGGTATAAGTTGCTGCTGTTTGCCAGGCATAGTGTTATTGAATTTGACTTTTGCTCATTTATGCTGCTAGCTTTGCCAATTTGCATTTTTTGCATTGCTGTTTGTGTTGATTTGTTACATGCTGCTGCATTGCCTCGTCCCTTAGTTTAGCATCTGAGCTCAGTATATTTAAGTTAGCTTAAGAGGAGTAGACTATATAAGAAACTAACTATGATGAATTGGAAGAAATGCATTTAGACGCTATAAGAAAATGGTATGGCCAAAAAAAAAAAAGAAAAAAGTATTTTAGGTAGGATTTTCTTGGAAATAAATGATGAGGTAAGATAATGGAAAATAAAAATGAGGTAAGAGATGTGTGAACATATCAACACAGAAAGCATGCTTAGTTAGAATTTTTTTGGTGGAAACAAAGGATGAAATAAGAGGAAAGATATATGAAGTTTTGGGTTGGACTGCAGTACCAAATGTTACACTGAAAATGAACCCTGTCCTTTCCTATTGATGTTATCCCACTATGTGTTTATGTACCCTTGTGTATTTGTTTTCTTCCTGTCTCTGTGTAGTTTCATAGAATTTTTTCTTCTTTTAATATTAAGCTACATTCACTATGATGAGGAATACTGTTATCCTCAAATATAATTGGCACTAATGATATGTTATTTACTTTGTAAAGATGTTAGACATTATTCATTCTGTTTAAATGCTCATGTGTGAAGTTGATGTTTCGCAAGTTATTCTGATCTTTTATGTATGTACTCATGTCATAATTCCTGTAACACTGACGTATATGTCTATTTCTATTCTTTTGTAAAGCCTGTACTACAAATGTTATCTGTATTATTATGTTCTTTAATGATGTATTTTGTACCTTTGTAATTGTATTTTCATGTTGTAAATTTATAAAATTGTAATTGACACCAGATCATCTTATTATTAACTTGTAAGTTACATTTCACTGCACACGTTTCTGTTGGTCATAGTATATGGATAATATGTGAGAAGTTGGGACTGTTAGTGTTTGCACGTGTGTTTATAATTCAGCAAGGGACTGGATAACAGCATTGCTGGTTCTAAGGACAATTCCAGAAGCTTTGTGAGTGCACAAGTGGTGGTTTATGGACTTGCTATATTATCCGCAAGACTCTTCAATGGTAATTGTGCACCTGCACAGTCACAACAGATGGCTGCTGGCTATCTCTACAAGGACTACAGTGGGTGTGCATCTATGATGACCCACCAATACCATTATCTCTACAAGGACTACAGTGGGTCTGCACCTCTGGTGGCCCACCAATACCACAATCTCTACCAGGACTCCAGTGGGTCTGCTCTGTGATGACCTACCTACCAATATTCTTCAAAACGTCGACTGACTCTGCTGTGGGTTTACTCTGTTGTGGCCCATTACCTGTCTGCATGTCGAGTCAGCACTGTCTTTCCGTTGGAAGGACAACACTACTTCTTCAAGACTGCATGGAAATCCACTACTTCCGTGTGCATTTTCTTCTACTGCTCAGACTTTGAGAAAAACACTATATTTTACCGTAATGAATGATCAGGACTGTCTTTATGGACTGTGAGAAAATTTTAGCTTTTGACCAACATTGTATCAATAAGTGTGTGCATTTGATTTCTTTGTTATTGTAATTAAGAAAAATTTTATCAAATCATTATTGGCCACTGCCAAAAAAAAAAATTTGTAAAATTTTTGTGGGGAACATGGGGGCTATGTAAGTAGGCTGTTTATGTTTTCTCTATGTAAGTAGGCTGTTTATGTTTTCTTATTGGCAACGTTACGTAGCGCTCAATATGAAAATCACTGGCTGTGCTGTGTGCAGTCTGTGGCTAGTTTGCATTGTTGTCTGCCATTGTAGTGTTGGGCAGCAGCAGCTGGATGTGAACAGCGCGTAGCATTGCGCAGTGGGAGGTGAGCCGCCAGCAGTGGTGGATGTGGGGAGAGAGATGGCGGAGATTTGTAATTTGTCATGAACTGATATATATATTATGACTTGTGATGATATTAAGGTAAATACATTGTTTGTTCTCTATTAATATCTTTCATTTGCTATCTATCCCTATCAGTAGTTAGTGCCTTCCATAGTTTGAATCTTTTATTTAGCTGGCAGTAGTGGCGCTCGCTGTATTGCAGTAGCTTGAGCAGCGAAGATTTTTGTGAGGTAAGTGATTTGTGAAAGGTATAGTTTAATGTTAGTCAGGGCCATTCTTTTGCAGGGATCTTTGATAGTCAGATTGCGTTGCGCTAAAAATATTTTGTGTCAGTTTAAGGACAGTCTTGTGTAATTGTTCAAAGGGGACGTTTCAACTCTTATTCGAGTTGATTCATGAATCGCTATCAAACACCTCGCTCTGCAACCGGACGTCTCAATAGGCAGTGCTGACATAATCGTGCACCAGCTGACGTACTCAAAAACATTTGCCCAATGGGTTCCACGCCACCTAACAGAACACCATCAAGAACAACGGAGGACCATCTGTGCGGAATTACTTGCCCGTTGCTAGGCTGATCATGACAATTATCTGTTGAACATAGCCGCAGATGGTGAAACATGGGTTCATCACTTCAAACAAGAAATGAAACGGTAATTCATGGAGCGGCGGCATACCACCTCTCCTCCGAAGGAACGTCCAAAGCTGCACACACAAGTAGGTTTGGGGGGGGGGGGGCATGCATACCTTCGATGTAACTTGGTGTAAGGCCGTCGCTTTCGATACGAAATATGTTGAGAAATAGGATTTCTTAGCCAAACGAGTGGTCACTAATATGGTGTATTGGAAACCTGAATAAAACCAATTTTCTTTCATTAAAAAAATGTCTTGCATTACATATTTAACGCCCGTCGCAATTTTACATTAGAGGATACCCTCATTGGCTGCATCTTAGTCGGTGATGCAAACACGCATTTCGATTCAGAAACCATTCAAAAGTTAGTCGTATATCAGTAGTATACAGCCAAGATAATTTATTCAACACGTCGTGACATAATAACCCGAAGTAATCTTTTTTTCACAACACGCTTCCCTTGCCTAGATCCTAATAGTGAGTACAAGTCGCATGGAACGCCCAGGTAATCTCATGGACTGCATGCGATTCGTGCACGTCTGTCTGGTTAGAAGCGGTGCGCGTCAATAAGGTTGGGACTTGTGTCTCTATTTATCAAGCCTGGTTGTAGATTTTTGTTTCGTTTCGATTTCCCGCGTTGGGTAAAGAGCTGAACTTGGAATCTACAGCTACGCAGGGACCACAAACTACTATGAGAATTTAAGCGGAAGTCGAAGTTGCCATTTGTGTTAATAAGTACCAAATACAAAATACACCTCATTTTTGCAGTGATTAGCATTTTGAAACTTGTATTATAGAAGTCGAGCTGATCAGAAATTCATAGTGATAGTCGCAATACGGTAGGCTCCATCTTATGCTTTTATTTGTGAAATAATTGTACGTATTATTAAAGTTATTAACTACTGAACATAATGACATACGTTCCTATTGTGACCTTAAGAGGTCATTTTAGTACAAATGTTAAGGGCAAGTCTATTATACGGTTATAAAGAAGTGCCTTTTCATTTCATATAATCTAATTGGCGTTTATACAGCTCATAACGAGAATTACAGTTATCAGTAGTGCCTCAAGTGGTAACATCTCCGTAGACACATCTAATGGAAATGCCGTGTGGCTAGGACCTCCCGTCGGGTAGACCGTTCGCCTGGTGCAAGCCTTTCGAGTTGACGCCACTTCGGCGACCTGCGTGTCGTTGGGTTTGAAAGGATGATGATAAGGACAACACAACACCCAATAAATTGTGTAATACTCTAAGGGTAATGATTGAAAAAGGAGGTGAGGACCAATACACGTAACACTCATTATACTGGCGCGTCAGTTGAAAAAGTAATATATTCTGTAACGTAACCTACAGTTCCCAAGAAAATTCTTTGAAAACAAGTTTAAGAAATTGTGCTTCTCTTTTATTTTACATTTACGTTTTGAAATTATTTGTGAGGATACGGAAACCAATTGCAACTGCTGCTAAACATGGCAGTTCATTTTCCATAGCAGACCTTCTCAACAGAGTGGCAGTCATAATTCTGTTTGAAACTGCTTGGCAAATCCCTCGAGGCGTGCGACCAATTGCATGCGACCCATCAATGCGATCCGTCGCTCATGTGTGAAGCCCTCTACTATCTTTAAAAGGTAAGTTACGCTGTTACTTGGTATTTTATAGGCTAGTCAATAGATAAGAACTGTTTTTAGAGTTCGATGATGTTCTGTTCGACTGTCGACTAAATGGTTGAGGCAGGTGTGAAGTCATTTTAATACGAGAGGTAACCTTATTGGGATCAGTTCCTGTTTTTAGAGTTCAATGATGTTTTGTTCGACTATCGACTAGATGGTTGAGGCAGGTGTGAAGTCATCTTAATACGAGAGGTAAACTTATTGGGATCAGTTAAGTACAATCTGCTGTGTCTGTAGATCAGTTCAAAGAAAAGAGTTTCTCGGATGAAATATGTAAGATTTTTTCGGGAAAACCGTGATGACTGTTGCTGTCTTAGTAACAGATAATCCAAATAAGGGAATTATTGTTTGAATAAAATTGGAGTGATCACTAGTTGATCTTTGAGTGAACAACGATTCCGACCGGTTAGGTATGTTTTTGTGTTGGAGTAGAGATGGAAGGGTAGTATTTCCGATCTTTATCCGGTTTTCGGTAGCTATCTGCTGGTACAACCTTATCCGCTGTGACACGTTACTTTCTTTGTGTCTTCGATGCATTGCTGCTTGTTCAAACTTAATGTCATTGCTGAGAAAGCTCGCAGTGGAAACGTGGCTACTGCTGTTGTTTACCGGATAATTCGAGTCGTATTGCGTCTTCATTACTATTGCGTCTTCATTACTAGCGCACAGTATTATTACTTCCTCCAGTAGTACTGATGAACTGTGGGACAACTAGGAATTTTCTCAACTTAAAGGAAGTATTGCTTCGAGTACAAACGAACTACTGTAAGAAATTTATTGGGGTGACTCTTGTTAGGCAGATGCAAAGCCAGAAGAGGATGGGATTTGCTAATGAAATTTGTAATTTATAGGGCTAAGTGGCGGCGTCAATTCATTTTCTTTATCGTAGGAAAAGCCACGTATAGTATCACTGAAGAACTCAGCAGATGTCGAAGACTAAACTAAACTTGAATTTTTATTTCAGAATTAACTTTTTCCTCGTTATTTTATAGTTAGTAAACTTAATACTGTAACTAAAGAATAATAAAAAGAATATATCTCTCTGCCCTCAGAAAGACATGGTTTAAGGGACCTCAAATAACTATAGTACCTACAGTAAAAGAGTATCTTCACGTATAATATCGTAGTAATTTTGAACTCACATTTTATCATAAGATTAAGATAAAGTAATCTAAAAGTGCACAGTCATATGTAGATTAATGAATGAAGCTCGCTAAAGAAAAACAGAAAGCATCTTTGACTCGGGATTGTAGAAGGGTAACATAGCTGTATTATTGCTGGTCACGAAAGATGGCTTTATACAGTAAATATCAGTTTTTGTATCGTTCGCACATTAATAACTGAAAAATTGTCTACTTACTATTGAACTGTGGTACTGTAAAGAGCAGTCCAGTTCACTGGCCATTTGAAGCCTGTAGCTATTAGGTATATTGTAAGAAATCGATACTACGTTAACAAAATGATTTTAACAGTGTGCAGAAATTGACTTTGAGCTCACTTTAATCATTCTTTTTAAAGAGCTCTTTGGTATAAGGATAAAATTACTCGTGGTGGCGTGATTAATTTTAACTGACAATGGTACTATTTACATAAGCTAAAATTCGGTTATTCTGTTGAGAGAAAAGAGTCAGTCGTGAGTTGGAGACACTATTTGTAGCGTGTTTAGTCCTATCATCAACCAAAAATTTCGCTGCTTATCAATACAAATATTTTACGAGTATGTTCTATTCCCAACGGAAGATACAAAATACAAAAGCGCCAGGGCATATCTTGGTGTAGTACGAATAGGAGAAACTCTCTTATTTTTAGAGCCGTTCTTACTTGCGCACTTAGTTCTCAATGACTCACTGGCTTTACTTAATTATGACGATGAACCAACGTTTCGTTGTTTACCTAAATGGGTTCTATAACGCTAAGGAACATTCAGTAACCTTGATAATCAGTGATTCACACCCTTTAGTAGTAATAAATATGTTTTTAATTACTTTTTTCGAGGAAGTTTTGTTGGTTTTCTTATGAGAAAATAAAATAAAATGAAAACGCATTGTGCTAAACCAGGTAGTCTCATAACCTTCTTAACTTCAATCTAAGTTAACATATGATGTTTTGTCTAAAAGTGGTACCACTCACTTTGAGGCGGAAATTATATAAATTTTCACCATTTACCAAAAGTGGGAAGAACAAGACTAATTACCACAATGTAATAAAAGAGGCAGTAGATTACAGACAACTGACCTTTGTAAGTATCTTATCTGCGGTCCACATAACTTACAGTGACAGGTAATCTTATGATTGCGGAAAGGCATCACGTATACATGCGAGAAGTTTCTTGTATTAGTCAACATCATGTGACTTTGTTCTAGAGAAAACATAATTCCTGTTATTTTTTGAAAAAAGGATGACAATTATATTGTAATCATTGAAATTCAAAAAAATACATGCTAGACAAGGCAAATACACGGACAAAAATTCCCATCTAATTATCCGTCCTTTACACTGCACACCTACGCGCAATTTGACGTAATGACGTCAAATAAAAGGTCAACCAATAGGCGACCGAAAAGCTCCACACGGGGATTCCCTGCCAATAACGCTATACGATCATTTCATATCATTCTACGCATCCTAACATGGCGAAAAATAATTTAAATTAGTTTTCCTGAATAACAGACGAAACAATTCCGTAGTCAGGGGATGGTTGAACGCCGAATTGCAGCATACGAAGTCCCAACATGAAAGGGTCAGTAAAAACACAAATACACATAACTTTCAGAAGGCGTATGAAAAGTCTGTTCCAGAGTAATTCGTACCAACGAAAATATCTACTTTATGGCGCATATATTTTCTAAATTTAAGACTCATAGTCTTCGGTATGACTTTAATTATTAAACCAGTATCGATAAACAAGAAATGCTGAAAGTTGGCTATCAATTTGGGCTTTCACTTTTGCCCATTATATTTATATTTTACAAAATAATGAAATTATCTTTTCAATATTCGATAAAGAAATCCAACGGTCAGCTTCGATTAGTCGTGGAAAATCTTTCAGCTATCTCTTTCTGGCATCACTGAAGCGCGTTCGCATCTCTGGAATGCTGCTCAGGCCTCAACCAGTGAGAAACACTGGCTTGTTCAGGGACCACTGAATGATTTTTGCATCTATGGAGTGCTGGTCAGGCTTTGGCGGACGAGAAACGCCGGCAGTTGTCGAGACGACGAGGTTGTGGGTATACCAATCTGCTAATCCACGTGCTGCATAGCATGGTGCTTTGTGAACAGAGTCGGTGCAATGTGATTCTGAGATCAGCATGGTGGAGATTTTGCATGATACCTTCCAAATTACTTTGCCATGGTGGTTGATAGTTGACGTGTAGGTAACTTCAGTCGTCTGACATAAATAGTCGAACGGATATTTTGCATCATTGCATTGTGTTGTAATGTGAATTGTTATTGTGTACTTGGCATCATGTAGACTCAACTCTCTCGTTTCCTTAAACGGGAAGCTGATTTATGGGATCGAGTAATAACTGTTCAATACTTTTTATTATGTATTCAATCTTATCATTCAACGCTGCACTGTGAATAGTTTACTGTCTCTCTGGAAGACGTGCCTAGAAATCAGTATTTCCATGTTTTTACTATTCAATTTCTTACGGGTACTGAGAATTCAAAATGGTTTTGTTATGTTAGCACAGTTTGAGTGCAATATGGTGTTTCTGTTACTTCCTTAGCCATTCATTTACTCTGAGGGAATACAAGATAACGGTATGCTGGTGTGCCTCCATCTTGTCGACATATCCTTGTCCCGTCAGTGCTAAGTCAGTGTGCAAACATTTTAGCTAAAAGCACGCGTCTTTGTGCATCAATAACCTTGCCCCCGTCCACGTACTGTTTCCCATGCAGAGGATCCCTCTTTGGCCCAAAAACATTGAAGACGCAAGGTGCGATATCCGGGCTGTAGGGTGGATGAGGAAGAACTGCCCAATGAAGATCTGTGAGCTCCTCTCGGTTGAGCAGACTTGTGGCAGCAAACCAATAGGGACGCCCAGTTGTGCAGTGAGGTGTTTCATTGTCACACGACGATCTCGTTGGATGAGAGTCACTGCACGTTCCAACATTGCAGGAACAGAGCAGTGGGTGGCCACGCGGCACGCGGGTGATAGGACAGGTTTGCACGACCTTGTTGCATTGACGAAAGGCGACTCGTGGTTTTGTTCTGTGACAGGTCTTGGGGCTCGGGTTATACTTATTAATAGGTGCAGGATCATGTGTCAGTTAATAAACTGAACAAGCGGGCGGACTGTAACTACAATTTTAATCGTAGTAACAAAACTGTACTACTTCAAGAAAATAACCCACGCGCTGGAATTCACACTCATACTACGCTGTACAAACGATCATGCTTACAAACTTGTTCCAGCAAGCTCCAGGCTCGCTACTGTCAGCGGAAATTTCTCTTACCGTGTATACTAACAGAGTCTCTAATATTCCAATACATATCTCACCAACTGACGAGCGTTGCACTGAAATAGGTAGTTTCAACGCAGACGATTGAGAGTCATGAATAGGTTCATAAGCAGTTACTTTATTTCAGCGTAACTATTACACTCCGGCAATTCAAGAATAATGTACATATCTCGAATGCCAGTATGACGGGCGGTAAAGAGCGTAAATATCTTAAAATGGTCGAGAGAAATACTGAAAAGAAACGATAGTCAGTCTTCTGATCGCCTAGATACAGCCCACCAGCAATTCCTCTTCAGTGCCATCTTCTTCATCTTAGATTAGAACTTACATCCAAATCCCTATGTTATCTTCTCCAACAGCTATACTGTCGTCTCCCTCTAGTAGAATGGAAGTTATTCCTTCATGTCTTAAGATATGTTCTGTCAACGTATCTCTTCTCTCTTTCCCCATACCTTTCTCCTCGACGATTCTGCGGACGACCTTAATGCTTATATTATCAGTCATTTCCTTCGTCATTTTATGATATTAGTTCTCAAACGCTTTACGTCTTTTCGGTTTTCGCATTGTTGTTGTTGAGGTCTTCAGTCCTGAGACTGGTTTGATGGAGCTCACCATGCTACTCTATCCTGTGCAAGCTTCTTCATCTCCCAGTACTTACTGCAACCTACATCCTTCTGAATCTGCTTAGTGTATTCGTCTCTTGGTCTCCCTCTACGATTTTTACTGTCCACGCTGCCCTACAATGCTAAATTTGTGATCTTCTGATGTCTCAGAACATGTCCTACCAACCGGTCCCTTATTCTTGTCAAGTTGTGCCACAAACTCCTCTTCTCCCCAATTCTATTCAATACCTCCTCATTAGTTATGTGATCTACCCATCTAATCTTTAGCATTCTTCTGTAGCACTACATTTCTAAAGTTTCTATTCTCTTCTTGTCCAAACTATTTATCGTCCATGTTTCACTCCCATATACGGCTACACTCCATACAAATACTTTCTGACACTTAAATCTATACTCGATGTTAAAAAAATTCTCTTCTTCAGAAACTCTTTCCTTGCCATTGCCAGTCTATATTTTATATCCTATCTACTTCGACCGTAATCAGTTATTTTGCTCCCCAAACAGCAAAACTCCTTTACTACTTTAAGTGTCTCATTTCCTAGTCTAATTCCCTCAGCATCACCCGACTTAATTCGACTACATTCCATTATCCTCCTTTTGCTTTTGTTTATGTTCATCTTATAACCACCTTTCAAGACACTGTCCATTCCGTTCAACTGCTCTTCCAAGTCGTTTGCTGTCTCTGACAGAATTACAATGTCACCGGCGAACCTCAAAGTTTTTATTTCTTTTCTATGGATTTTAATACCTACTCCGAATTTTTCTTTTGTTTCCTTTACTGCTTGCTCAATATACAGATTGAATAACATCGTGGATAGGCTACAACCCTGTCTCACTCCCTTCCCAACCACTGCTTCCCTTTCATGCCCCTCGACTCTTATAACTGCCACCTGGTTTATGTCCAAATTGTAAATACCCCTTTGCTCCCTGTATTTTACCCCAGCCACCTTTAGAATTTGAAAGAGAGTATTCCAGTCAACATTGTAAAAGGCTTTCTCTAAGTCTACAAATGCTAGAAACGTAGGTTTGCCTTTCCTTAATCTTTCTTCTAAGATAAGTAGTAAGGTCAGTATTGCCTCACGTGTTCCAACATTTCTACGGAAGCGAAACTGATCTTCCCCGAGGTCGGCCTCTACGAGTTTTCCCATTCGTTTGTAAAGAATTCGCGCTAATATTTTGCAGCTGTGGCTTATTAAACTGATAGTTCGGTAATTTTCACATCTGTCAAGGCCTGCTTTTAAGTTTTCCCATAGATAATGATTTTCTGCCGTCAATACTATGCTCCGGACGCACAGTCTCAGAAACTTCTTCCTCGAGTTAAGACCTACATGTGACAGTAGTAGATCTCTTTTAGTGAGGAATGCCCTCTGGACGTTTGCTACACGGCGTCTTGCATCCTCCTCGCTTCATCTATAATGCGTTATTTTGCTTCCAAGGCTTGTAGAATGAGTTAAACCGCTCCAATCTTTGCTGCCGTCTGACTGGTTAACCATCGCGAATGTTTCCAAAGAGATGAAGACAGTTTAAAGAAAATCTGTGCAGCTACTGACTTCTTGACGTGCTCCACGTTAACTCGGAGTGTAATTAATAAGTATGAGCCAAATCAGTATCCTTCCAACGCTGCAAATTTGAGCTCTGATAACTGGAGTTTATTATATTCTCGTAGATACGCAGCAACTCTGAATTCAACGTGGGCGCAACATCTGGCTGATTAAATATACTAGAGACGACACATTGAATTTGTCAAATTTAACTTAAGAGGGAAAGACATGGAAATCACTGCTTCAGTTCCAAGGCTTTTCTTTCTAAATTCAAGGAAGGTTTTGGACTAACATCGTCTGGTGTACTTGCTGAAATTAGTCAAGAGAAATGCGCTAATAAATCATCTTTACATAGACTGGTTTGCATAAAGTAAAAGGAATGAGGACACCATTTATAAATTTGTTACGTGTTCGGGCTAGATATGGTGAAAAATGGAAAAGGAATGCATCACAACACCATGGAAATAACTAATAACAAAATAGAGAAACTATCTCGATGAAGAGGTATGCTATAAGGTACGACCCAGAACACTTAACGTCCAGTCCTGCGGCCACTAGTGCCGCGTGAGTGGGAGGAGCAGCGGTTCCACCGCTAGCGACCACACCAAGGAGAGAGCTGAATTGGTAAACTTGAGTGTGAAGATTCTACGGCTACCTGTTAGGACGACTGGAAGTAAACTGCATGAGACCGACTCCCCCGTCGATTCACATTCAAATTAGACGATCAATGAACACATTAAAACGTATAAACAAAACGAATGGATGAATAAAATCATTAAATAACGAGATAGTAGGTTAAAGATTCATGTACCGAATAAAACCTACACTAATAGTAAAGTCCTTTTCATAAGAGATAGGCACATGCTATTCAATGGCTGTACTGAGAGTATGGTGGATGGGTTGAGAAGAACCGATATTCGATATGGTTGTGCAGATATTAGCTACTTTGCTGGAGATGGGGGATCCCATGGCTTACCTGTCAATGTGTCTCCATATGGTGGTTAAAAAGGCGAAGCGTTGTAATACAGTAAGGTTGTGATAAAGATGAGGATTTTGTTAATCGTTTGTGATTCGAAGTGAGTGTGCTGCTGTAAGCTGGATTCCAAGATAGGATTCACTTCTCTGGTGGGGATATTTGTGCGCGTACTTACGATGTCCAGACTAGCTAAATTTGTATCGGTGGTTACGACTACTGATTGAGGTATGTAATTAAATCGTCTCTATTCTTAATTGCGTAATATGCATGCAAATGATAAAGTTTACTGAAGAAACATAGTGAACTAATTGAACAAGTTGCTTGTTTCTTCAAGAGGCTTCTTGATATCTGCAACTGTGGGTTTGAATGGGCATGTTGTGAAGTCAGCGCAATGAAGATGTAATGATTTCTGTACATTTTCGACTCACACGAAATAACGGATATGCAACCTATGTCTGCGCGCATAATGAAATATTAGCTGTCCTCAAGTGTGTAAACGTATTTCTCACGAGAGCCCAACCATACTTGATATTGACCTTTTATTGTTCTTAGTTGCAGTGAACTGGCTCTGTTAAGTTTGAAAGGGATGGAGTTCAGACGGGTTAGGAATGGGGTTCACCGTCGTCACCATAATCGCTAATATCTATAGCAACCACATCGGACATCGGTTTTTCTCAACCCGTCCCCAACTCCTTCAAAGTTCCGTAACAGAAGATACAAACTACGTTTAATCTCATCTGTCACATTAACCGAATAGCTGATGGCTCTACGTTCCGTTTCGACAGATTAATCATATTACAGTCATGTAAACGATCACTGTTTCGGTACAACCCACCCCAGATGGTATTGTCTTCGCCCCCCCCCCCCCCCCAAAACTCTTTCCGCAACTTAAACAGTCAGTCATTATGTGGTAACGAAAAGTGTGCCAGTGGTCAGATAAGATGGAAAAGAAGCCATCAATGTATTCTAATAATAAGCATCACATTTCATAGTGCGAACAATTTTAGCAATTTTAAAGTAATTTCAGCACCGACCAGTGATGGGACAGCATGTTTCCCAGTTTCAGAATCATAGCTAAACCACCCCTTCTCTACTTCGCGAGTATCATTGTGAATGTGGATAGATGACTGTGCAGTACCCCCATTCATTCTCAATTCTCGAACACATACACGATCATAGTATATCAGACAGTGCTCTACATATTTCTAACACCTCGAGCATAGCGCTTAATTTACGATCTATTTATCTGCGTATGGGAGCCACAGATCATTCTCGCTGTCTTAGAGTAAAATTCGAGAGTGAAAGACCCCTCTCACACTGTCATTGACCAACCCCGATTTTGGGTCCGGATGGGGGTTTGTCAGCCAGCTCGTCCCACGCATCCCCTGATCGGACTACGACTGTGGTTGCCCGGGATACTGCCCGCATTGAGGCTGATCCCTCACCTGTGGTAAAGTGGGAGGTCGTCTCAAGGTGTGACAGGGGGCGAAAGACATTCCGGAGGGCTGAACGGAAAGCCTCTCCAGTTTGTCTGACGAACCGGTTTCAGGCTCTGTCTCAGGCTGATACTGATCTTCGGCCTGACATGGCTGCTTGCCCTGTTCCAGAGGTTGCCCCTCAGTCTGCAACATCCGGGCAGTCGCAGAGGGTGGGCTTACTGGTAGTTGGGAGCTCCAACGTCAGGCGCGTAATGGGGCCCCTTAGGGAAATGGCAGCAAGAGAGGGGAAGAAAACCAATGTGCACTCCGTGTGCATACCGGGGGGAGTCATTCCAGATGTGGAAAGGGTCCTTCCGGATGCCATGAAGGGTACAGGGTGCACCCATCTGCAAGTGGTCGCTCATGTCGGCACCAATGATGTGTGTCGCTATGGATCGGAGGAAATCCTCTCTGGCTTCCGGCGGCTATCTGATTTGGTGAAGACTGCCAGTCTCGCTAGCGGGATGAAAGCAGAGCTCACCATCTGCAGCATCGTCGACAGGACTGACTGCGGACCTTTGGTACAGAGCCGAGTGGAGGGTCTGAATCAGAGGCTGAGACGGTTCTGCGACCGTGTGGGCTGCAGATTCCTCGACTTGCGCCATATGGTGGTAGGGTTTCGGGGTCCGCTGGATAGGTCAGGAGTCCACTACACGCAACAAGCGGCTACACGGGTAGCAGGGGTTGTGTGGCGTGGGCTGGGCGGTTTTTTAGGTTAGATGGCCTTGGGCAAGTACAGAAAGGGCAACAGCCTCAACGGGTGCGGGGCAAAGTCAGGACATGCGGGGACCAAGCAGCAATCGGTATTGTAATTGTCAACTGTCGAAGCTGCGTTGGTAAAGTACCAGAACTTCAAGCACTGATAGAAAGCACCGAAGTTGAAATCGTTATAGGTACAGAAAGCTGGTTTAAGCCAGAGATAAATTCTGCCGAAATTTTTACAAAGGTACAGACGGTGTTTAGAAAGGATAGATTGAATGCAACCGGTGGTGGAGTGTTCGTCGCTGTTAGTAGTAGTTTATCCTGTAGGGAAGTAGAAATGGATAGTTCCTGTGAATTATTATGGGTGGAGGTTACACTCAACAACCGAACTAGATTAATAATTGGCTCCTTTTACCGACCTCCCGACTCAGCAGCATTAGTGGCAGAACAACTGAGAGAAAATTTGGAATACATTTCACATAAATTTTCTCAGCATGTTATAGCCTTAGGTGGAGATTTCAATTTACCAGATATAGACTGGAAAACTCAGATGTTTTGAACGGGTGGTAGGGACAGAGCATCGAGTGACATTATACTGAGTGCACTATCCGAAAATTACCTCGAGCAATTAAACAGAGAACCGACTCGTGGAGATAACATCTTGGACCTACTGATAACAAACAGACCCGAACTTTTCGACTCTGTATGTACAGAACAGGGAATCAGTGATCATAAGGCCGTTGCAGCATCCCTGAATATGGAAGTTAATAGGAATATAAAAAAAGGGAGGAAGGTTTATCTGTTTAGCAAGAGTAATAGAAGGCAGATTTCAGACTACCTAACAGATGAAAACGAAAATTTCTGTTCCGACACTGACAATGTTGAGTGTTTATGGAAAAAGTTCAAGGCAATCGTAAAATGCGTTTTAGACAGGTACGTGCCGAGTAAAACTGTGAGGGACGGGAAAAACCCACCGTGGTACAACAACAAAGTTAGGAAATTACTGCGAAAGCAAAGAGAGCTCCACTCCAAGTTTAAACGCAGCCAAAACCTCTCTGACAAACAGAAGCTAAACGATGTCAAAGTTAGCATAAGGAGGGCTATGCGTGAAGCGTTCAGTGAATTCGAAAGTAAAATTCTATGTACCGACTTGACAGAAAATCCTAGGAAGTTCTGGTCTTACGTTAAATCAGTAAGTGGCTCGAAACAGCATATCCAGACACTACGGGATGATGATGGCATTGAAACAGAGGATGACACGCGTAAAGCTGAAATACTAAACACCTTTTTCCAAAGCTGTTTCACAGAGGAAGACCGCACTGCAGTTCCTTCTCTAAATCCTCGCACAAACGAAAAAATGGCTGACATCGAAATAAGTGTCCAAGGAATAGAAAAGCAACTGGAATCACTCAATAGAGGGAAGTCCACTGGAACTGACGGGATACCAATTCGATTCTACACAGAGTACGCGAAAGAATTTGCCCCCATTCTAACAGCCGTGTACCGCAAGTCTCTAGAGGAACGGAGGGTTCCAAATGATTGGCAAAGAGCACAGATAGTCCCAGTCTTCAAGAAGGGTCGTCGAGCAGATGCGCAAAACTATAGACCTATATCTCTGACGTCGATCTGTTGTAGAATTTTAGAACATGTTTTTTGCTCGAGTATCATGTCGTTTTTGGAAACCCAGAATCTACTATGTAGGAATCAACATGGATTCCGGAAACAGCGATCGTGTGAGACCCAACTCGCTTTATTTGTTCATGAGACCCAGAAAATATTAGATACAGGCTCCCAGGTAGATGCTATTTTTCTTGATTTCCGGAAGGCGTTCGATACAGTTCCGCACTGTCACCTGATAAACAAAGTAAGAGCCTACGGAATATCAGACCAGCTGAGTGGCTGGATTGAAGAGTTTTTAGCAAACAGAACACAGCATGTTGTTATCAATGGAGAGACGTCTACAGACGTTAAAGTAACCTCTGGCGTGCCACAGGGGAGTGTTATGGGACCATTGCTTTTCACAATATATATAAATGACCTAGTAGATAGTGTCGGAAGTTCCATGCGGCTTTTCACGGATGATGCTGTAATATACAGAGAAGTTGCAGCATTAGAAAATTGTAGCGAAATGCAGGAAGGTCTGCAGCGGATAGGCACTTGGTGCAGGGAGTGGCAACTGACCCTTAACATAGACAAATGTAATGTATTGCGAATACATAGAAAGAAGGATCCTTTATTGTATGATTATATGATAGCGGAACAAACACTGGTAGCAGTTACTTCTGTAAAATATCTGGGAGTATGCGTGCGGAACGATTTGAAGTGGAATGATCATATAAAATTAATTGTTGGTAAGGCGGGTACCAGGTTGGGATTCATTGGGAGAGTGCTTAGAAAATGTAGTCCATCAACAAAGGAGGTGGCTTACAAAACATTCGTTCGACCTATACTTGAGTATTGCTCATCAGTGTGGGATCCGTACCAGATCGGTCTGACGGAGGAGATAGAGAAGATCCAAAGAAGAGCGGCGCGTTTCGTCACAGGGTTATTTGGTAACCGTGATAGCGTTACGGAGATGTTTAATAAACTCAAGTGGCAGACTCTGCAAGAGAGGCGCTCTGCATCGCGGTGTAGCTTGCTCGCCAGGTTTCGAGAGGGTGCGTTTCTGGATGAGGTATCGAATATAATGCTTCCCCCTACTTATACCTCCCGAGGAGATCACGAATGTACAATTAGAGAGATTAGAGCGCGCACGGAGGCTTTCAGACAGTCGTTCTTCCCGCGAACCATACGCGACTGGAACAGGAAAGGGAGGTAATGACAGTAGCACGTAAAGTGCCCTCCGCCACACACCGTTGGGTGGCTTGCGGAGTGTAGATGTAGATGTAGATGTAGATCTGCAACCGACCAGAAGTAGCCCCCTTCATTTTACGTCTCCTGAGTTAATGGAGCTTGCTGAGTCCTCTCCAATCCAAGTGCACAAGATTTCTCGAGATGCACCAATGTTGAGGAGGGTAGAACTCCTTATCGACACATTGTAACAGATTTGAAAGTGTCGTGATGTAAAAGCAGACAGTTAAGAAGAACATGAAACTAATGATTTTTATGCACGATAGAGCTGCAGACGAATGGAGTTTGAAGCATTCATACATAAATCAACCAAGCTATCAATTTAAAGTATTATTCTGGAGTCAAGTAACAGTACCTTGAAAGTATTAGTAAGAGAGAACAAGAACACACACTCCTAAGGCTACAATGTTCTGAACTTAAATCGGGCTATAATGTTAGATCGCTTGCGTAACCGACCTATCAGTCATATGGAATATAGCGCTGGTAATATTCCAATGTAAGAAATATATTTCAAGGGCATGACATACATCCTTCTTCCCGATTTCTCTACAATAAACTATGTTATTGAACCGTAAAAACAAAAAACTACTTCCATAAAAAATTTGCTCTGAGTGAAACGAGCACAATATAGCTTTCCACAGATGTATAGAGTCCACTGTTCATATCCGATCACGGTTAAGAAATTATAGTATGAATGCATCAACCTTATATAAATTGATCGTTAGTAACGGGGGATACCCCTTACAAGGAAACAGATAAACGCATAGCAGCAGTGTCTAACAGGTGAAAATTGCTAGTCATTCCGACTCTAAAACTGTAAACACCACATCTGTCAAGCAAATGTATACAGAAGAGTTGTAGCACCTCACAAGTACCTATCGCTAACTTAGTTATGAAGCTGAAGTCCCGATTTCTTACCAAAGATGCGACAGGGGGATGGAGTATATCACATAAATCAAAGTTCGTTTAGAGTAATGTGTCACGTTTCATCACATATGAAATGGAAGTCCTCTGATCACCGACAAGTACACTGTCAACAGTCGCAAGTAGACAGTACTCTAAAGCACATACAGAACACGTGGATGTATACGAGACGAACGCAGGCTATGTCACGCGACTGATGCATCCTGACAGAACAGTGGAAAAACTGACCTACAGCAACTTCTCCCTCTCTAGAATGCATCATCAGTCTACCATTAAATCGTACCTCGGTACAGGTCCACCTCAATCGATCACCCCGTCCACTCTCTATTATCCTTTAACGCAGGTGCAAGTAAGTTTAAAGGCGGATGGTTCTATGTCTTCCAGAAAAGCGTCAAATACAGTAGTCATCTAGCGTGTATCACTGGTACCTCAATAGACATACAGGGTAATGCTACCCTGATTCCCTTCACTTCCATGTCGACGTTTTCTCAGATACCTCTTGCTGCTGCGTACTCGTCCCCATGTACAAATTGTTCTGTGCAAACCATAAGAAACGCTACTACTTCGTCAATTTCCCTGCATTTCGGTGTATATTCGGTCAATTTATACCTATTGCTCGTCATTTTTCACAATTCTATCGACTTTTTTATGTCTGTTCTGTCCTTGCGATCATGACATAACCTCTCGTTCTCTGTTCTAAAACTGTCTGCAACACATGCAACACATGAATATACACAGGCATACAGAAAGCAGAGCAAACGCTCTGCAAATGTGGAGGTGACGATACAGTCGAGTACAGTGCTATAATACGCCTCTCGATCAGTGCATTTGGGCTAGGCGTTGGCAGCAGTGCTACATTTACAAGCAGTTTTGGAACACAGCATGAGGAAGAATGCATTAGTCGTTATTTCTCGCTGTTTTCGTATACAGGTTCTGTTAGGGCAAGAATTTCCTTCCATACAAGCCGAGACATCCCCAATGCTCTTACAAAAGCGAGTGTTAACTATTTCTGGGACACTATACAATTTCTGAAAGGTTGACTTGGCTCTTGTTTTTACATAGCCATGTGATATCAGTATAAGATTGAGAACCTTGTTAGATGCGCTGGCGGTGGTTTGTAGCTACACGAGTGCATTTTACAGTGCTGTGTCAGTTATGCTTTGCAGTTAAGCACAGCTAGATGCGTCTCATGTTTTCCGTTAGGAAACGCTAGTGGCAGAACAGTTTTCTATACCTTTGTGTGGGTGAGTCTCTCTGCAAATAGGTTTCACTGGACTGCAGGTAGAGAGAGGGATCGCACCAGCAGTGGCGAACACACACGTACACGGCCCAGAGGATGACTTTGCGTTTATTTAGATAGACATGTGATGTCAGTATAACACTCGAATAACTTACACATGCCATCGGCAGCGGCATGAGGGTGATGGCTCATGCTGGCTAGTGTCTGGCTAAGGCTTGCGCTCTTGGAGTGTCTGTGCTCTGCAAATGGGCCTTCGCTCCTGTCCAGTCGCGTCAGCAATGAAGTCTAGGTGAACACGTATTTCTAGAGGAATTTCTCAGGTACCATGAAAGGGATGTTGCCTCCTCATGCTTGTGGGACCCAAACGGGCACCTGTGCATATCTTTGGCGGGGGTGCCAGTGCATTCCGACTTCTGGGAGCGTGTGTGGTAGCCTCTTGTGTGGTCCTGTGAACAGGGGTTGGTGGGCGGTGCCTGTGGATGTTGTTTCCATGTTCGTTGTATTATTTTGTGAGCAAGTCTGTAGGCTGCGCTGTGTATTATTTGGACGGTTTAGAAGTTGATTTCCTGTCTGCACATCAGTGTACTGCATTATTAAGATTAGTTTGCTTATCCGTACTGAAATTACTTCTGTAATTTAGGAGTTGTTTGCGTGTCTGCAGAGCGTTATTTAGAAGTAGCTTACAGGTCTGTGGACTGTGTGTCATGTCAGAGCGTGTGTTTTCTATCAGTGTGATAGATATACTATCAACAATCTATCCCTAAGTAAAATGTTCCAAAGTAAATAAAGTACACTCGTTCCTCTTTCCAGCAGCCCTGTGTAGGTGTAGTCATTTTCCCCTCCAGACAGTCATCTTGGGTTAAGTCACAGAATGAATGACAGCATGCTCTGGTGATGGTACTGTGTACTAGATCCTGACCTCATGGTGCAGACCCTGTCTCCCGCCATCTTGGATAACGGTGCTTGTATCATCAGCTGACATCATGATGCCTTCTTATATTAAGTCACAGATGAGAGTTCCCTCTGGTGGTGGTACTGTGTACTACATCAGCTGGAGTGTGGACCTTGTGGCGAATACACTGGCTGATGGTACTGCCTCAAATTGTTTAAATAAAGACTGGTGCATGCTAAATTATGAGGACTTATGTCCGGCACAGGCCAGTCGCTAGGTAGAGGTGGTGGTCAGGAGACTTAGGTTAGTGGGGGTAGACCAAGCGCCCTTCCTTTCCCCTTTTCTTAGGTTAGTAGAGACAGCCCAAGTAAACTTTCTCTACTGCCAAAATTCCAACTTGGCACCAATCCCTAGGAAGAGGTGGCAGCAGGATGACTTACGTTAGTGGAGGTAACCCAAGTGACCTTAGATTTCCGCCATTTTCTTAGGTTAGTAGAGGTTGTATTGTCCTGAAGGAATCTGAACTTCCCACCAGGGGCGGCATGGCAGTGGGGGGCACGATGGTGAGGGGGGGGGGGGGACATGCAGGGGGGGCGTGACACTTTCCCGCCATCTTGGTTCAAATGGTTCAAATGGCTCTGAGCACTATGCGACTTAACTTCTCAGGTCATCAGTCGCCTAGAACGTAGAACTAATTAAACCTAAGTAACCTAAGGACATAACACACAGCCATGCATGAGGCAGGATTCGATCATGCGACCGTTGCGGTCGCTCGGTTCCAGACAGTAGCGCCTAGAACCACACAACCACTCCAGCCGGCCCCGCCATCTTGGATAACAGTACTTGTGTCATCAGCTGACGTCACAGCCGCCATCTTGAGTGACGTCATCAACTGGCGTCACGGCCGCCATCTGGGATGACGTCATCAACTGTCATCAGTTGGTGACGTAATCGCCGCCATCTTGGATAATGGTACTTTGGTGCAGAAACTGCCTTGTCCCAATACTGGTTTTAAGTGTTACTCTGAGATGAAGAGGTAGTCACAGGAAAGGAATTTGTTGTGGGGCCACATCAGAGCAGTCAGAAGCTGGTGACTCAAAAAGGTACTCTCGTCAGTTGTCATTTCCCATAGCCCATTAACTCCATATTTAGACTCACTGTCCTAACGGCTACGTTCGTGATATGTGGCACATCGATTTTATGCAGTGTTGCTTATCCGTTAGCACCAGCAGTTCTACGAGAACACTGCTGCTGTCGGTCGTTAACTCAAGACCGTTTGCGTGTCCGTGGTGATGAATATTGGCTGTCATGAGGTAACACTCTCGGCAGCTGCCTGGCTTTCGGTAGTCTTAGACTACTCTTGACACTGTGGTTTTCGGACTTTGGACTTCCCTAACGATTTTCGAAATGGAATGTCCTATGCGTTGAACTCTACCATTCTGCTTTCAAAGTCTGTTAGTCCTCATCGTGCTGCCATCAAGACGGAAAACCTTTCACATTAATCACTTGAGTGCAAATGACAGCTCCGCCAGAGCTGTGTCCTGTTATACCTTGTGTATGCGATACTACCGACATCAGCATACGTACATTTCGCTATCTCATGAGTTTCGTCACCTAAGTGTACCGTGAAAGGGCCCATTTATTGTGAACAAGCTCAATTATTTACGCTACTACCGCATAAATGTCATTTTTGCTTACGGAAATATCTTTGCTATTCCTATTCGCTTACTATCGTAGGTTTCCGCTTCTAAGTGATTGTTCTATGTTCCAATTTTTGATGAAATTTATCCAAATTTTAAACAATTTTATGAGTTTTTATCTCAACTCTCGCCTCTAACTTCCTACCTACCTACCTATACAGGCCCTATTTGTAACTTGACACTCTCCTGTTTAAGGGCCACCTCCTTGTATGTCTCCACAGTCGCCCTATGTCGTTTCACAACGCCTGTCATGTAAGTTCAGGTCACATATTTCGAGTTACTAGAACGTAGTCGACTTTATATAGCATCTGTCTCGTTATGGTGTTTTTGTGATGTGTATTCCCAATTAGTTTGTGAACGTCATCTAGTCTACATAATATACATCCATTTCAATGATATAACTGTCCACACTACATTTTTTTTAACTTGTTGGTTTTGTGAATTTTGTCGATCAGCTGTTTTCAACATTTATGTATTTGACTTTCGTGGATGATGACACCTTCTGGGATATTCCACTAATTCAATTGTACTTTGTTGTTTCACAGAATTCAGGTACCAGCATATAACCGCTTCGTGGGTGAAAGCCGGTCGTGTTTATAGAGAAAAAGAAAACTGCGACTGGTGTTGCTGTTTTATTCAAAACTGCGGTTACAGTAGCGGAATCTGCACCAAGATTGTCCATATGCTGGAGAAGAAAATATCGAAACATATAAATCAGTAGTCAAACAGTATGGGCCGCGTTAGATTAATGAACAACGAAAAAACTTTGGAAATCTTGTCACTCACCATATACATGCTTTGAAACTGCTAATTTGAGCTACATCTGCTTTTGATGAACATATATAGCGGTGTTATCTGGACAGTCAGCATTGTGGCCTCTGTAGGGGCCAACTGGCTCTACATCGATCGCTGCAGAGCCCCTGGGCTCCGAAGACAAAGACGTGTATGCTTGTGACACTATCTGGGGCGTTCCAGACTGTCCCTTACCCTCCCTGGAGGCTGTGCTCTGGATACGTCGGGTGATAGACTTCAGAGCTCATACTTGGACATGATGTGTAATATCACCCGCACTAAATTCACCTATGAATGTTAGTAAAACACTCAAGTCTGAAGGACAGCTAGCGCCTACATTCTTCCTGCAGGAAAGATGATCACCCCATTAGGAATACGATGCATCTCCATAACATGATTCGCCACTGCTAGACAGAACGAACTGTTTGGTATGTGTAGTTTCCTTCGAATATTATTTCTATTGAAGCCTCTCGACATGCGAGAACGTCTTTTTTTGTTTTACGTACTTAGCAATGGGACTCGTTGGACCACGTTATTTAGTTCTAGAATGTTACTGTTAATTTTCTGTGTTTTATGGCGTATTGAAGACGTGCGGCCTTTCTGCCGCTGTGAGCAATGGCAATTTGCCAGGTACCCGGTCCCAAACGGCGGTTGAATGCTGTTCAATTTACAGTGGTTTCGCGTAAATTGGTTGAGATAGATCAACTTTCATTGACAATAGCAGTTCCTGTTTCATTTTGAACAGGTAACCGTCACGGCGTAGCATTCGTCTTTGGCCCGTGTCGTTTAGGATACTTTTGTGGTAACTTTTTTTTTCAGGCGTCATGTTCAGTGGCAGCGAGTGCTCTACGATTCCCTGCAAATACGTTGGACATCCCGCACTTACACACCAACAAATCAGCCGACTTCATTCACAGTCTTGTCATGGGCACTCGATAGCGCCTTCTGCCATTCTGCCACTTTTCCACTTCGGCGCAACTTAATGCGTTGATTCCACATGACCGTGGGCAGATACTCACCTCTTCGTTATCATGACTTTGTCAGCAATGGTGGGTCACATGACTGTCAGATTGCCAGCTACCAGTTCTATACCGTGGTGGAAGGGAACAAATGCTTCTCGTCTTTCTAGAGTCCTGTTTTAACATGGATGAGGCAAAATATGGGTACAGACGCCCGCGTATTTTTGAATCCATAGTGTTAAGATAGTTATTCTTTTGTTATTATGCCAATTCGTGTTGTTGTCGGGTACACATGTATGGAGTGCGGATGGCACTTCAGTGAAGAATTATTTAGTTTTCAAGACGCGGTTGCTTGTGTAAGATACCGATTCAAGTTTGCTGTCGAAATGAATCATTGTTAAAATTGAAACAAATCGTTCGCAGCAATTTAGTGGAAGTTGTTCGAGGGCTTCTTTTTCTTTACAGGCTACGTTGCTATTGATGTAAGAATAATAACAATCTGAAGAGAGATAAAATTTCTACTCTAATATGTGGCAGAACACTCCAGCAGGAAGTGTTCAACATGTTTGTACTTTCAACATGTTTGTACTTTCAACATTGCAGCCCAGTCAGCAATAGTGATAATTAATATATAAGAAACTATCAGCCTCGGCTGCGGTAATGAAAGCAACCTTTACCTGGGTTTCAGCTCAAATAATTGAGTCTTCTTCAGAAGAAATACCTCAATCTATAATTTGTCTGGATCTAGAAATAATACTAAAACAGCATGAATAGGCGTAGTCACATTTTAAAAATGCGGTACATAAGTACTAAGTCAGCACAAAAATATTTACTGTATTCTGAACTTAAATACTTCAAATATAATACAAAGATAGTCAACGTAACAACTTCTCAGTTTTATAACGGGTTTTGATTGCAGGACCGATTCCTTCTTTTGGTTGTTTGCAAATAAAAGTATGGTTTTCGGGCATATGAGGACTTGTCAGCTATAAAATCATCAAAAAAATTAGGTTTGTAGGGTGGAATCAATAATACACTTAGTTTAAACTGCGATTCGGAAGCCACTGTTTGTGAAACTTCATATGCGCTTGCACGTTCAGAACATGATGTTACCGGTTTGAAACATAGCCAATGCTGGATAAAGAAATGTGACAGTTTGCATGCAGAACTTTCGCGTACTTATTCTTACGACAAAGGGATATCCACTAAGGGATGGGACACTGATCAAATATCCGATCTTCATGGTAAGTGTTTCTGAAGACTGTTTGCTAGCCTGATTAAGCATGTCAGTGGTCCTGTTCTCTCCAGCAATACGTATACAGTCATTGCAAAGCTCTTGATAATAAAAAGGGCAATTGCTGTGTTATCCCTTAACAATTCACTTTTTAAATACAATATATGTATCACAACAGAATCTGCAAATACCGTGAAGTTATTGTGCCTCTTCTCCATTATTCTTTTCATTACTCAACGCATTTAGTAAATTCTCTTGTGATCTTAGTTTTTCTGCGTTCTGATCGATTACTACCCAGTAACTTTTCAAATTTTGCCCCTCATCTTAAGTATATTATTCCAGTGAGCAGCTTGGATGCGCGAGACATGAGAACGATTCCTGTGTAATTTTTGTTATTTGACTGCCTGTTCCCTGCGCAATATTGTTGTTGATATTGCATTTCGTTGCTTCTGATGCGTTATGGCGTAAAGTCAAGCGCCGGCACACCAGTCGGGAACGAAACAGAAGAAATGCCTGTGAGAAGACGTCAGCCTATCGCACGCTGGCCGAACCCCCTCCAGGACGACAATGGGACGGAATCGGCCCCTATGTGAAGAGGACATAAGCCCACGACCAACTATAGGCGCCACAGTTTAATAACAGCATCAGCGCTAGATCACTTCGCTTGTACTTTATATGTAGCACAGACTTGGAATTGTTTGATGATGATGATGAAGTCCCATACTTCTTTACAGAGCGTAGGGGAACGACGCGGGAGACCCGCGCCGCCTTACTAGGCAAGGTCCTAGTGGAGGTGGTTTGCCATTGCCTTCCTCCGACCGTAATGGGGATGAATGATGATGATGAAGACGACACAACAACACCCAGTCATCTCGAGGCAGGAAATATCCCTGACGCCGCTGGGAGTCGAACCCGGGACCCGGTGCTCGGGAAGCGAGAACGCTACCGCGAGACCACGAGCTGCGGACTGGAATGTTTGTACTGAAAAAATTGTTTATTTTCTATACCACCCTTTGCTTGCGACACATCTGTGTATTTGCAAAAGTTAAATATTTCCTACTGTAATGAAACTCATTAATACGATTTGATCGATTGTCTGTCTAGAAGCGAGTACGCAGATTTTTTAGACACCACTTAGTTGACGACGAACATGGAGACATGATATGATGGGATGGTGTTTCCTTTATAAATGTAATACACGGATTCAGCTAATCTCTTGATACAAGAAATTCATCGTATCCTTCTTTGAATTCACATTCGTCAATGTTTTCTTGCCTCATACGTCTATCTAAACCAAGACATTCCTCATACGTTCAGGTCGCCGTCTGTCAATACAGTGTAACAATTCCTATGATTTCTTTAATTATGTGAGACGAGGTTTGGCTTAGTTCTGTCAACAACTACTCCCTCCTTTTAAGAATTTTTTTTTGCAGTTCCGGTATGCTTTAATTACTTATTCTGGGTATCTGAACGCCTCTGATCGAAACAGAAGTCACACTGGCGTAGGGAAATCGACAAGTATCGTGAAAGGCGTAGCAAATTTAATTTACTTGTTAGAAATTAAATTTGTTTTCCAGTAAGGTAGCTAATGAGCTCAAATGCATCTAGTCCACCGAAGGTCCACCATGATGGTTTCTTGAGACTGAGAAACTTCTACATCAAAGACTTTCCCGCGTTTACGTCAGTACACCAACGTCAGATGCACGTCAATAATGTCTTCAGCGCTTAGTAACAATTTTGCATTGTTATCCTTGTCCTTTTTAAGCTCATCATTTTGTTGAGTAAAAACAAATCACTACGTTTACTGTTTGCTTGCGACACATCTGTGTAACTGCAAAAGTTTTGAAATGACTCTCCTGGTGCGTATACTTTTGGCAAGTCGATTTACGAGGTATTTACTGCCTCTTTATCTTTTTTGATATGCAATGGACCTTCTGTCATATGATGGTTACCAATTTAGCCATTCCATTAATATAATAATCCTCTGTTAACGATGTCATGAATGTCATTAAGCTGCCACTCTCAGTTTGAGGATCACTGTGTAACTGATTCCAGGAGGCAACAAAAAATTAATTTTCATTATTTTACTTAATTATTTTCTTAATTTAGAAGTTTAAAATGCTGTCATATACATTAAAAGGTATAGCTATAAGTAGAACGAGTGAAGTATTAAAGTTAGAAAATGAACGCACATAGCGACTTCCAACAGGCGTCACACATAATTTCGAACATTTTCCGGACAATTCTTTGCTGAAAAACCCCACAAAATAATGAAGGAATGAATGTTTATCCATTGCTACATTTTCACTTTTCATGAAGTAAACCTTCCGTGACAGACATTACTTTCCAGTTCATTGCTTTTTTACCAGTAATTCTATTCACAAATACGATACATAGTTCAGAAAATATGCTGTTATAAACAATGAGATACGTAAGACATAACATTATCTTCGGCCATAAAGATTTCTATCTTATATGTCAAAAGTTTCAGACATTAATTCGTTTGTAAAGAAGCTGTTTTGTAGATGGGATTTCGTAACGTTACAGAAGGGGTGGGGGATGGGGGGGGGGGGAAATGGGAGGGATTTACTGTTCACAAATAATTTATTCTCAAGAAATCCTATTCTATTGTCATAAAATCAGCTATAGTCATACGACCAATGTGAGATTCATTTATCCGCCAATGAACTGCTGATGCAGAGATCCTGTGAACTATCAATGAACAGCCTTTATAAAGACCGCTCCCTGTTTCTCAGTGTCGGATGAATACTGGCAAATTTAGTTCAAGATTGTTTCTGGCAGTTAATTTCCGCGACCAGTCGTCTCCTCTTTAGTGGGAAGTATACGGTACATACTCGAGAATATCTCTGATCTACCACAGAAACCAATGCACTTAACACATGCACTAGACGTACATACTCGTTTCCTGTGACCTATTGCCCAGAATTAAATTAAAAATAGGACCTTTCCTTCAGTTCTAACGAATGACTTCGGACGGTTTCCAATACTTTTAAGGCCAAAGCAAGCGGGAAGAACACGTAACAAATATTCATAATTAAGACCTTACAATCAGTCGGATGGCCCGTTGGTTTCTTTGAAGTGCTGACAACCCATTTTTAACCCCACAGTTCTTCGATCCAAGTACAAACCCTGTCTCTTACGACCTCATCGTCCTCATTATAGCTTAATCTTCCTTCTTTTTTTTCCTTCCTTCTCGAATACAAATCCCAGTTCATACCTACAGATAGAGGAGAAAATGGAACTCTAACGTAACACTTAGCAAGCGTAAGACGATTAAGAAAACCGTTGCCATTCAAAACCGCTTTCAGTCGTCTCGCAATGGATAAATACAGGTGCTGTATGGTTTTCAAACGAAGCTCATACCGTTCTTCCTGCGTAATAGTGGCACGATCATGGAGCGGCTGTGGATATAGATACCGTTCATGCATACAAAAACTAAATAATACTGAGATTTGGTGACTGGTGGCTAGGGTCGATGCTCTCCAAACCAGTCCTGAGGGATGCGAGTTGTATCGACAGAGGACTTTTCATCTTGGAACACAGTATTCCTGTTGGGAAACAAACACCTTACCATGAGATTCTTCAGATAAGATGGCCACATGATCCATGACAGTAATGTGATCCAACAAAGCAACCTTAGGCCCATCGAATATACGATATGGCGACTCATATCATCACCATCTCCCAATCTCGTGACGTAAATTCGGCCCCCAGTTGGAAACAGTGAGAAACTAGACTCATCCTACCTCACAACATTCTTCAATTGCTCCACATTCCAGGTTTTGTGGCTTCGGCACCATGATTACCTGTTACGGTCATTTCATTCACTGAAGAGTGGTTTTGAAAATCCAGCTTACCCTGCAGTTCCTTGCATGTGGAGTCCCTTCTGTGGGGTTCTGGTGCTGACAGTGATCACGAGTTCAACATTCATTTCTGTGGTCAGTTTTGCAACAGTCGTCCTCTTATTTATCGTCATAATCCTCTTAAATGATAGTATGTCACTATCGCTCAATTCACACTTTCCTCCGAATTGTGACTGAGCAGAATTGCGACTTAGCAGAATTGTAAATTAGGACGAATAAATTGAACACGCTCGAATTTTCTTAGTTCGACATAGTGCACTTACAACTACACGAACGCTGACCACCACTGAGACCAGCTACACAAGAGCCGTTCGTGATTAAATACAACAGTGCAACGTGTAGACTAGTATCTGCATTAATATGTACGCACGTTTTTGTCACGGTTTTTCCATATTTTTGCCCAATCCATGTAACAACTGATCATTTTTTTAAAAATTAAAGTACCACAGCGAAATATCTTTGAAGCCACCATTAACAGTATGAACACCATGTATAACACGGCGCTTCGTAATTGTTTAGCACTAAAGAAAAAATATCTTTACTTTCGTAAAACTATACAACAGCAATGAACCCACTAAAGTATAAGAGATTTTTCCTTTCACAGCTGAAAAAAGTTCCCTCACTCTCGTTCGAAATTAACACACGAATCAGTACAATATGCTAAAGCAGATCCTCCTCCATTGTGTGCAGGAAACCAGCATCAGTGGAATACCACTTTAATCCTGTAGTATAAATGTCGTTCAGTGTTCCCACGTTCTGAGAAATTCATATGTTTTCACTCTAGAAGTAGCCGTGAAGATATGAACCTAAACGAATGAATGTCAGAAACAGGGAGAAGAGAAAACAACTACCCTAAAATCAGCAGAAGCACCCGTCGGAACAGATCAGACAATGGAAAAGGAAATGAAAAAAATTACGCTCTCGCTGGGGAACATCGCTCATTGCTCCTGTCAAAAACAGCGCCCTCCGCGCATTTACTCTTTTAAAGAGCGCGTCCTTTATTCCGCTGCCTGCCTCGATCACCTCACCGCTTCCCCACCCCAGCCGCGTCACCACCCTGGCGCCATCGGCCATCCTCCGCTCATTTGTTTGAGAAGTAAATTTAATATCAAAAGTGCGCCGTAGCTCGCTCTAAATCGCTGGGCCTTCACCCGGAAGTAGGGGCAGCCGCTAGTACAGAGGTACACTTTCAGTAATTCGTCCGCGTGCTCCCTTCAGATATGACGTATGTAGGAAGCCTCTAGTTTTAAAAAACACAGATTAAAATTTATATCGGCCAGCTATTTCTCGGACGTTTCTCTGATAAATTTCTGCGCGTCTGTGCTAATATTTCTATGGTACAATGGCGGTAGGGAACTACATGTTTCACTAAGGGCGACAGCTAGCTGAAAAGGGGGCTTAAGGCAGTGCGTTATGTTGTCCAACTCTTTTAATTTTCTGTATTCTGACATCGCAAACTGTAAGACTTATGTTTCTAAACTCTACCTACAGAAGCACCAGAAGAACACTGAAATACATCTCGATAGAATTTTGGTCTCGCATCGATTTCTGTAATTATTTTATTTCGCATGTCAGGATCTCCTGGAAATTTACATATGCTCGTAGTCTTGGAGAAATATTGAATTTCGAAATGATGCCGTGATTCTCTAGCGTGAGGGGTGTTTCCAAGCTATGCTCGCAGTCCTATTTTCCGGTTCATGTTGATGCTCCTACGTTTCGTCTGCGGTAAGGAATTTCTTTAAAAATCCATCTCCCAAGTGATGATAACAAACCAAATGTTTACGAGAGACGTCCATCCTTTGCGCCTTGTGTTGCACTGACAATTCCTTCGGTACCCATCTTGCACACACTTTCCGAAAATTTAGCCTGTTCTGTTAGATGGAATACGCTGAACCGTGACTGATACTTAAAATATTAGCGATTTCGCCTACTATAATTCTTCTGTTTTCCACCACCATCCCCTCAACGACTTACAACTTGTCTTCAGTTGTTGACGTCGAAGACCGGCCCGATCTTTCCTCGTAACGTAAAGAAGTTCTTCCCTGTTTAAAGGGCCCTATCTCTTCTCGATAAACAGCTGTCACCATACTGCGCTAGCCTACGACGAATAATTTCCGCGCCGGCCGCGGTGGTCTCGCGGTTCTAGGCGCGCAGTCCGGAACCGCGCGACTGCTACGGTCGCAGGTTCGAATCCTGCCTCGGGCATGGATGTGTGTGATGTCCTTAGGTTAGTTAGGTTTAAGTAGTTCTAAGTTCTAGGGGACTGATGACCACAGCTGTTAAGTCCCATAGTGCTCAGAGCCATTTGAACCATTTTTGAATAATTTCCGCAATTTTGACATTTTCCGCTAGCAAACAGTGACTGACTGCCCTTATTTACTCCTTGGTGCAGATCGACAATGGAGCTGCTAAGTTTGGCGATCTGCTACGATGCAACGACTAACACGGGAATTGGAGTGACACGTTGAAAAGAGCTGTTGCAGACGACAATAAAATTGTTCAAAAGGCTCTGAGCACTATGGGACTTAACATCTGAGGTCTTCATTCCTCTAGGACTTAGAAATACTTAAACCTAACTAACCTAAAGACATCACACACATCCATGCCCGAGGTTGGAGTCGAAAATGCGACCATAGCGGTCGCGCGGTTGAAGACTGAAGCGCCTAGAACTGCTTGGCCACACCGGCCGGCATAGACGACAATACTTGTGCCGTGGATACAAGCAGTGTTACCAGGACCTCTAGCGAGAAATTGCAAAAGTCCCTTTACTTTCCGACTCCCCTCTAATATTTTAGTGAAGTGTGCGTAGGATAATAGGAGAAGCTAAAATGTTACAGAATGAATTGATTTACCTTCGCTCTTCGAAGTAGTGCCAAGAAATACTGATGATATAGGACTGTTTGAGACAGAAAGAAATGCTGCGTCCTCCCACGACTAAGAACCATTGTCAGTTCGAAACGGTGTTTGAACAGCATTCTTTAAAACAAGCGAAAGACTTCAGATATATAGAATGTATCTTAAGAGTTATTAAATATACTCACAAGGTGACAGAAACTTGTATATTCACAAAGTGTGTAAAACAGTATAAAAATTACCTTGGGGAAAGACAAAATTGGGACCCACGGCGATGCACTCACTTGTGTTGCGAAGCGAAAAGAGCACACTTACCAAAAGCATCTAGTTCCGTCCACTGAAGTAAGTTTCGTAGGAGCTGTAAACGACTGAATAGGAAATACGTGGTCAGTATTTTAGAAATACACGGCATCATGACATAAGGCAGATAGGGTTAACGGCCCGCAATTTTCAGTTTTTCTAATATTGTGGTCACTAAGGGATAGATTTTCGAATGAATTCCAACTGACGTGCTAGGCTTGGCTATTACATGTAATCCTTCCACATTTCAGCTCTGTCTGATTATTAATTATAGATAAATTTACAATTGAGCTGAAACAAAAACTGCGTGGGTTTTGCCGCTCAATATTGATGACTCCATAACGCAAATATTTGAAACAACTCTGTAATATTGTGGTATTGCGGCCAAATTAGCCAACAAGATATTGAACTGGAATGTCTCGTAAATTTAAACTTAATGCTTGAAAATGATGGTACAAACGTAATACGTCCTTCTTCACGACAGAAGAGTTAGCAGAGCAACCTGAAACAGGTCAGTTACTGAAGCAGCTATCTAGTGTGTATTAAGCAGTGTCCTTTGTTAGGTCCTCTGATTTTTCCTTGAGGTCCCAGGCTTTTGTTCTTCTTCTTATTCTTGTTCTTCTTCTTCGACAAGTATTAAGTGCATATTTATATCTAACCTGATATCATCATGGGAGAAGTCTGAGCCAGCCACTGTGGCCGAGCGGTTCTAGGCACTTCAGTCTCGAACCAAGCTGCTGCTACGGTCGCAGGTTGGAATGTTGCCTCGGACATGGATGTGTGTGATGTCCTTAGGTTAGTTAGGGTGAAGTAGTTCTACGTATAGCGGACTGATGACCTCAGATGTTATGTCCCATAGTCCTTAGAGCCATTTCAACCATTTTTGAGAAGTCTGAATCTGATTATAAAGAAAAGTCAACTTGTTGTTTTATGTGATTCCTTCCTTTTTTGACTTTGATGTAATGAAATCTAGCTTGTGCCATTCTATTTCTATATCAAGCTCTTTTCTGTTTTCGACACATCTTCTTTCTGAGTAGCAAGCTTTTCTTTGCCCATGCATTTTTGTTCCATTCGTTTTTTGTTGGGTTACAAGCCCATACTTCAGTGTTTTTCCAGAAATTTTCCCCTAAATTTTTACATTCTTTATTTCAGACAGTGCAATAATTGGCGTATATTCAGGCGAGATAATCTTGCGCACTGTCAGTTCAATGTAATTTTTTGCTGCAGTTATCACTGAAATGATCGACGCCTGAATCTATGTCCGTCAGTTCAAAAAAACCCATGCGAGGCTTTGCAGTCACCGTCCCTGATGTCCTTTGAACGTTTTGTGGAGGTCGGTGAGCTTGTAAATGAAATAAACTGAAGAATTTACCTACTAGGTCACGCTTTGTTTTATATAAGTAGATTATCGGAATCCTCTTCACAGCAATCATCTGATATTAAGAAAGGGAATAAAGCACATGCCATGTAGCTTAAAGCTAGATTTCCTCTGCGTCGTTGCGTCTTTAAGATCTTCTATGACTGTAAAATGGAAAATTATAAATCCCTCGAGAAAATCAAAAAGTGCACAAAATATTGTTTTTGAGGGGATCAGTGGCTTCTAAATGCTTAATAAAACAAAACATGAATCGTAGTATGCTGTAATGTAGACGATCTTTATTTAAATCGTGTGATAGCTAATTTCGGCGAATTGTCATTTTGAAGCACATCTGTAACATTACCTATTACATGTCGTAAAAGTCACGTTATTTTCCACTATACGTAAGAAGTAGACTTTATATTCCATCCTTGCTATGGATCCACATTAACGCGACAACTTTTAATAGTATGTGAACTGTGGGTGAAGTCTTCAGGTTATATAAATACGCAAGATGTATAGGATGTACAGCCTTCTGAATGAAGTAAAAAAGTAAAGGAAGAGCCATAGTGAAGATCTTACCCGTATTTCGCCAAGCGAAATTCTTTCCGTATGAACACTTATCGACCCCCAAAAATTAGAGACAAAGCGATACCTTGGAAACTGCGCGCACTGAAACTTGTTAAAAAGCCAAATCATCTACGACGCTTATGCTGATGGTTGATGAAATGTGATCTAATAATCTAAATAGAAAGTTTTCTCTCTCATCGAATTTTGGGAACTTATGAATACGGTGAAAGTGCTGCTCAAGGACTGCGTCAACGTATGGAGAAGCTATAAACGCGATATCATAAATCATAACAGCTTCGTGAAGGGACATACATCCTGGAGGAATATCGCCATTATAGAGGTAACACAGAACACGTTGTGAAAGACTCATGCTAGTCCGCTTGGAATAAAGTTATGAAGCATAAATATGAGGGCTATTCGGAGAGGAACGAAAGATCGGACACGAAATGGAAACCGCAGCGAAAACCCAATGAAGCTTTCCGTAAATTGTTGGGAGTGTATGCCTGTTGATAGCGTCAACGTCGCTCTTTTCAAGTCTGAGAGCAAATTTAGCGAGTAAAGATGCATAGAAAATTGTGCTTCCCTCCAATTATGCCTGTCTGCCGAGAGGCATCGCTTGCTTCAGGCAACGCCAATAACGTAAGAGTCATGCAGTTCCTTCATGACAGTTCTCGGCCTCATACTGCACGAGCAATGAGGACGCTCCTGCAGCGTTTTCGATGGGAAATGTTTTATGACCCGCCATACAGTCGTGACTTGGCTCCCTCTGATCCTCATCTCTGATCAGATGAGACACTTTGGCACAGACCACGAGCTGCCGCCCATTCCAGAAAATTCTACGAAAGCACAAGAGGTTGCGTTCTACAACGTGTGCAACGTCAGACGTCTAAGGCTGAACAGTGACTATGTAGAGAAGTAGCTGGAAGGTGTAGCAAACTGTTTCAAATAAATCAGTTTTGATTTCCACGTCGCGACAAATCGTTTCTTAATTTCAGACTGGCTCTCGTACATCCCCAGGTTTTACAGTCTGCATTACCAAAATATTTGTCATTAGAGAGTGACGTCACAAGTGGCAAACGTTTTCCTTGTACAAGATATATAAACCTTAAGCGCAGTCTCTAGGATACTACCCGTGGTCAGACATTGTGACAAAATGTGAATTCATTTCTTCAACACCTGACTTAATATCTCAATTCATTTAGGTAATAAAATTACGAGTTTTTCTACCACATGCTTTGCATAGAACAATAATCATTTCAGAACTTTTAAAAGGTGATGCAAAATACGAAACGCCCTGATTCGTTTAGAAATAAGGGTGGACGCATAGAAAAAAAGTCGTCAGGAGATCTTAGATTATATAAATAAGTCGACAAATAAAGACATTCGAATGCGAGGGAACTTTACCCCATGATGAATAGTATCAAAAGAAAGACTAAAATTAATTTAACTTCAGCTGAAATTGACAAAATTAGTCAGAACAACATGACATAAAGGAAACAATTCAGAGGTTAATTTATAATTAAATTAATCATACATTCTGTTTTAATGGACAAGAACTGCGGCGTATCGCGCGAAGTAGTGAAAGCTATATTATATTTCCTTCAGTAAATGGACTGCCCTGCAACAAAACTAATGAAATTCGGGAAAGTTCCGAAAGGGAAAAAGAACTTCCAGAAGTGCCATTGTGGAAAACTTTCATGCATCTGATTAATGTCCCAGCAGACCTGTCTGTAATTCTACACAGTTCTCATCCCAAGCCACAAGACACAGTCAGATCACAGGAATCGTTGCTATTATGTAGTGCCGTTGAAACTACAAAAATAACCGAGAAAATAGAAAACTAGTCACCTGGAATATGTGTTACTATTAATTTTACTGAGTTGCACTATGTCTGGGGTGAAGTTCAGATTGTTGGTGGAAGACCATGCCTTCCAGGTTGCAACGATTATTTTATCGTTTCCATCCTAGCAGTTACAGCTGGTCAACATTGCGCTGTATACAGCTGTTGGATGTTTATTAATTATGAGAAAAATGAATACGGTAGTACACAATTAGCACTCACGGGGGTGATATTACAGTCTTGAGAATATCAGAGTATCTCTAACATTGCATGATACGTGAGGTGAAAGAAAAAAGAACCACAAAGTTGTTCACTGAAAAAAAAAGAGGAGAACATTAGCGTTCCGTCGTTAAGCTGCTTATTTGGGACGAAGCACACGCTCGGATTACGGAAGGGCGAGGAAAATAATTGGCCGCGCTGTTTTCCGAAGAACCATCCCGGCATTTACCATGATTTCTGTAGGGAAATCGAGAAAACCCAAATCCGGATGGCCTTACGGGGATTTCAATCGTGGAGTTCCCGAATGCGAGTCCAGTGTGCTAGCCACTTCGCCATATCGCTCGGTCATGTACACGTGTGACTTAAAGGCACCTCCATGTGATACCATGTTGGGTTTCTTCTGCCAATTACTTTTTGAGTCTGCAAACTGAGATTAATGCTTACGATAGAAGTCACGATTTTCATTTACAGTTCCCATTCTTCGAATGTTCTGAGTCAGCTCTACTGACAGGGAGACCATATGGCATTTGGGCTTCCATTTTTGGTACTTTATATTTATGGTACGTGAAGTTCGGAAATCAAGAATCAAAATCCGAAGACGTACAATGCAGTTTTAAAAAATCATAGCGAAAATAAATTACAAGTTTTCATAGAGTCGTTAATAGCCGAAAAGTAGTCTTCCTTTCTATGGCCTCGTGCTCCGTTGTAAAATGCTTGTCAATCACGTGAAAGGTATGGGCTCTATTCCTGACTATGGTAAAATTTCAAACAAAGTTACATGTCCCATGAGCATTTCCGTGAAGTGTAAATTATATGAAGATGGAAGCATTTGTAAGTTCAGATGTATTTTTTTTTTAATTTAAACTGTCTTTGCTGCCAATCTTTTATAAAAGATCGGTAACTAGGAATTCATATTTGCAAGGAAAATTCGTTTCTTGTGTGTAGTATGTGATGAGAAATAAGAACATGTGCATTTCTCATAGAAATTACAGATATGTGTTAATTAGCATGTGTTTCATGACTTTTGTATTGAAATAATTTAGGTTTTCGAAATGAACGGAGAAAAACGATAAAAATGATGCTCTAAACGGGACAGGAACCAGCGATTACCAGTCTAATCTTTTTTCATTTGCATGTATGTAACACTTCGCGGAAATACTTGTAGAATATACACCAGTCATTAGAAACTTGCCCTAGGTGGCGGACGAGCGTTCACCCAAATTGCCATGCTGCTGAACGTGAAATTATATCTTATATTAAGATATTACCGGCTGTCGGGAAACATCAAATCCCATTTCTTCGAGAATTCTTGTTAGCGGCATCGAACTGCTTTGAGTGATAGATATTTGAGTTCTGAACTTAACCTACCACAAACATAAAAATTTACAAAAAAGCAATAGTTGTGTGATCTCATTGTAAATTTCCAACAGAGAGTTGAGATATGAAACTCAGCCCGAAAGGGTAATGACTATCTTATATTTTCTTTTAAATTTTTTTCCACTTTAAAAGGTGTTAGTTGTCTTAAAAGGAGAGAAAAACATTTTAATTTCCTCGTTTTGAAGGACAGATTTGTAGGTTTTGAAACGTCCCCTTTGAACAATTTATACAGGACTGTGCTAAAACTGACATACAATATTTTTTAGCGCAACGCAATCTGATGAAACGTCCCCTTTGAACAATTTATACAGGACTGTGCTAAAACTGACATACAATATTTTTTAGCGCAAAGCAATCTGACTTTCAAAAATCCCTACAAAAGAATGGCCTTGACTAACATTAAACTATACCTATCAGAAATCACTTACCTCACAAAAATCTTCATTACTCGAACTACTGCAATACAGCGAGCACCACTACTGCCAGCTAAATAAAAGATTCAAACTACGGAAGGCACTAACTACTGATAGGGATAGTTAGCAAATGAAAGATATTAATAGAGAACAAACAATGTATTTACCTTAATATCATCAAAAGTCATAATATATATAGCAGTTCATGACAAATTACAAAACTCCGCGATCTCTCTCCCCACATCCACCACTGCTGGCGGCTCACCTCCAACTGCGCAACGCTACGCGCTGTTCACATCCAGCTGCCGCTGCCCAAGACTACAATGGCAGACAACAATGCAAACCAGCCACAGACTGCATACAGCACAGCCAGTGATTCTCACACAGAGCGCTATGTAACGTTGCCAATAAGAAAACATAAACAGCCTACTTACAGTTTAACAAAATGAAATATTATAATATATTTAATTTACTTCACGAGGATGTACCCTATTTCTTGATCACTTCCATTTCTGTAGTAGCACATACTAGAAAAAGAGATTTTCTTTAGAAAGATGTAGTGGAGAATCCAGTTGATGAATGCATAACTGGCGAGAAAAAAAAAAAAAAAAACAATAATAGCAGAGTCGGTACAACACTTACCATGAAGGGTAAGGGACGTTGGCTCGAGTCTCGACTCATCACATATTTTAGACCTGCCAGGAAGTTTCAAATCCGCACAGACTGCGCTGCAGAGTGAAAACACATTCTGAATCCATGCCGTGTTCTTTTTAATCCTATAACAGAAATCAAAGACTTTTAATACGCCAATATGAATGACGCAAATTGAAGGCCTAATAATCTTAGTTTGTGCTGAGCACTAGTTACTGCAAAGCGGCTACAGTCGGTAATGCGTTCAAAGACCGTGATATCCTTACCGTCCCCTTGTCCCTTGTCTTTAACGAGCGTGATTTATCTGAGGTGAAGATCACAGGTTGAGCTGTTGTGAAGGACTACCGTATTTTACGTAATAGATGTACCACAAATTTTAAGCAGTTTAAAAAATTAAATTTTTACTTTTCTACTATTAGATTGCAAAGCCAGACTAAAAAATATCTTAATTTATATAACCGAAATTACCTACAAAATCCCTGGATATCGTCATCTGAACTTTCTTCTAGCTCTTCGTTGCCACAGTTGTCCTCTTCGTATATAAGATGGTCTTCACGGCCATCGAGAGCATTACTTATGCTTCATTTATTGAAAGATTTAACAATATGTCTTCTCTCACTCTAGACCACGACTGTTTTATCCACTGAGGCACTTATTTGATTGGAGGTCACTTTAAAGCACTCTCGGCGTGAATTCAACTTGGGTTTCATCCATCAGCCATTTGTTCCATTCTTCTCTCATGTAAACTTTAAACGGTTTATTTATCGACTCTTCAAGAGGTTGCAGTGGTGAAGTAAGCCCTTCCGGAATAACAGCAAGATCTGCAGTTCCCTGTCTCAATTTGTCTTTCACAGAATGTATGTCCCTTTTTAATTGGTGGGAATTTTAAATCAAACAATAAACATTTTTGCATTAATTTCGAGTATAAGACGCAGTTGACCTTTTTACGCAACTTTTCGAAGAAAAAGTGCTTCCTACAGTCCATAAAGTACGTTATGTCAACTGTGAGAATGCTCCTACCCTGGCTGCAGCACCTAATGGCCAGGCCACAGCAGCTCTTAAAGAATATAGATGCGAACATCAGTTGAATAAAAGTGAAGAATCACCACCTACACAAATGGTTCTACAGCGTGTAAACCGCGTCGAAGTTTTTTGATTTGTAATCACTGGCTAAAGAAAGACCGTGTAAGATGAATCGGAAACGTCACACAGCGCACACAGTGCAAATATTAAAACAAATTCACCTATGAAACCTATGAAAGTTGTTGCTTGATAACGAAGCACACGGTCTGGACAAGAGCGTTTAAAACAACGGAGGAGAGCATCCAAAGTAAGCACGTTGTGGTACATGAATATGATGTGATCGACGTTGACCCTCCTCGAGACACTGGACAGTGTGTTGCAAATGTCGAACATTTCGTGGGATTTTTGGGAATGGAACAGACTGAATTTCCTTTCAGCATGATAATCCATTCATTAGGTATTCTGTTATACTTTATAGGAATAAAAATAAATTCAATATTTATCGGTATTGTCAACTTGCCCCTTCGTCAAAGTCATCTTCCTCTTGTGATAGGTAGAATGACGCTTTTGTTTTAGTTCATAAGACTGGCAAAATAATTGATTATATTACAATAAAATAAAATTATGAAACAAGGACAACAGAATAAAAGTCTTTGCCATTATCCCTTTGAGTCCCAAGAAATAATTTTAAATTTTTTCTCAAAATTAGTAGTTTCATGCAAAAGGCACTAGTATTTAAAAAGATAAGAAATGGTTCCAGGGAGAAACCACTGATTCTCAACGGCAACCCAAGCAATGTCAAGGGGGTGGGGGGGGGGGGAGGGAGGGGGATACTTGGTGGCCAATGTCTGAAAATGTGGTAATTTAACCTGGTCCTTTACATTTTTAAATGCTGAAAAAATATTTGTTCTTTCTAATTTGTATCAGTTTCCGTAAATACTTTAAAATTTCCAGTAAACATCAGCCCAAAAATTTAAGTCATAATGAATGTGACATTTAGAAGCAAATGTGATAATAATATTTTCAGATTCGGGACCCTTCCTACATATCTATATAAATTTAAAGCTTATTTTGTGGGCTGAAATTAAATATAGTTAACGAAATTTTATTGTTTTAAATTTTTATTGTGATCATAAAGTACCTCTTCAGTTGGTTCAGATACACAGAAAATGCTTTGGTGTTGATATGATTGTACTAAAACATATTTTTCGGGTCTGTACCCTAATTTTACATCAGAACGTATTTCAAAAATGTATTGTTAATAAAAGTTAAACACATTTAACGAAATATGGTTTTCAGGTATTTTTGGTGAAGGGCGCAAAGTACTCCCCACCCCCTTGGTATTACGCTTTGTGAAATATGTATTTCTGTTGCTAAGGTTAATACGACAAGAAAGTAAAAAAACCACAACCGTCTCGCAAACTGAATTAATTATAAATGGTTAATTTTTAACATTAACATCTTGAACTGGTTTCCATTACGCGACTCGAAGAAAGTTCATACCTACAGTCTTAGACCAAAACGCGCAGTAGTCCGTCGACTAGGCTGTATACAGCAAAGGTCATCCAGCCGAACACATTTCAATAGTAAAAGCTCAGGACCGTCATAAACGTGAAATAATTTGACGATGTTCTACATTTTACAGGCGGCGAGACCGACAGATGTGGAGTGGCGATGATGTCGACGATTGTACCGTTTCCATCGGCCCAGACGTTCCCCTCGGAGTTAGCGTAAATTTATCCTCTAGTAAATGGCACATATGTGTCATGGTTCGTGCTTCTTTCGAGGCCACAAAATTGATTTTGGATGGAGTCATGCATACAATGTTGCTGGAATTCAATATGTTGTTCGCCCACCCTTAGCCTTGATGACAGCTTCCATTCTCGCTGGCATACGTTCAATCAGGTTCTGGAAGATTTCTCGAGGAATGGCAGCCCATTCTTCACGGAGTGGTGGAGGAGAGGTATCGGTGGTGGTCGGTGAGGTCTGGCACGAAGTCGCCGTTTCACAACATCCCAAAGGTGTTGTACAGGATTCAGGTTAGGACTCTGTGCAGGCCAGTCCATTACAGGGATGTTATTGTCGTATAACTACTCCGCAACCGGCCATGCTTTATGAGCAGGTGCTCGATCGTGTTGATAGATGCCATTCCCCAATTGCTCTTCCACACTGGGAAGCAAGAAGGTGCTTAAAATATCAGTTTAAGCCAGTGCTGTGATACTGCGACGCAAAACAGCGAGGGATGCAAGCTCCCTCGACCAAAAATATGACCACACCATAACATCCGCGCCTCCGAGTTTTACTGTTGGCACTACATACGCTGGCAGATGACGTTCAACGGGCGTTCGCCATAGCCAAACCCTGCCACATTGTGTACCGTGATTCGTCCCTCCACTCAACGTTCTTCCATTGTTCAATCATCAAAAGTTTACACTCCTTACACCAAGCGAGCCGTTGTTTGGCATTTATCGGCGAGATGTATGGCTTGTGAGCAGCCACCAGACCGTGAAATCCACGTTTTCTCAACTCCAGCCTAACTGTCGTAGTACTTGCAGTGGATCCTGATTAAACATGGAATTTCTGTGTGATGGTCTGGAAAGATGTCTGCCTATTACACATTATACCCCTCTGCAACTGTCGGCGGTCTCTGTCAGTCAACAGATGAGGGTGGCCTGTACGCTTTTGTGCTATGCGTGCCCCTCACGTTTCCACTTCACTATCACATCGGAAACTGTGGACCTGGGGATGTTTAGGAATGTGGAATTCTCGCGTACAGACGTGTGGAACAAGTGACACCCAGTCACCTGACCACGTACGTACTCTGTGAGTTTCGCGGAGCGCCTCATTCTGCTCTGTGACGATGTCTAATGACGACTGTAGTCGCCGATATGGAGTACCTGTCAGTAGGTGGCAGAAAAGTGCACCAAATATTATAAATGTATGTTTTATTTTTTTTGGGGTGTCCGGATACTTTTGATTACATAGTGTATTACCTGCCGAGTGCACTGTAGTGTCTCGACGAGGTGGCTACTGAAGAGGTGACCAACGGTGTCTGGCACTGCCGTCCGTATTGCCTGCTGTCGGAAGCATCCTATTAAACACTATTCGGCCTACGTGGGCTGCTGGCGTTCGGTGGAAAGTCGATATTGACAGAATATTCGTGGAATTCTCCGCCAGGCGAGCCGAGTTTAGACTGCCTTCATTCTGGGAGTGAGGCTGCGCGTATAACGCACTCGGCAGAATACCGTTCTTCATTTAAGCCGGGTTTTACTTGGAGCAGAAATTTAGCGCAGCGCGAACAGGAAAGGGCGTTTTGCGTCAGCAGAGAGCAAAACATAAAGACTTAGCGCATTTGTATTTTCACAGAAAACGAAACAGCATACACATTAACTATTCGGTCTACGTCTGCTGCCTGGGAAGTACACAGTATGAAAACAGTTTAATAGTTAACGGCCTTATCTAGCTCACATTTCCGCTGCGTGCTCTGGAGAAAGACGAAAAACGCAGTAATTCTTATTTGTAAGAGATTCTATGAAAAACTTTTACGAGTCAGTAACAAACAATAAAAAACTGAGCTACTTACAACAACAAAACAGCTTTCATAACTTCCAATAAGTTTGATGTACCATTGCACCATTGCATATCTCAGTAGTTGGATATTACAGTTCTGTTACCGAGATGCGCTGTAGCTTCGAGAGCCGTTTGCGCGGTGTTATTCACAGCGACCTAGGTAATTCAAATAGCTTCGAGAATAGATTATATCTTTAATTAAATTTCATATGGACCAATTTTGGTCTCAAAGGTCATAGTCTGATTTTTGGTAACTGTAAGTTTCGTACAGGATACGATTTTTCAGATTTCTCGCAGTTAGATTTCTCTTCGCACAGTTGAAACCAATACGTTTATGCAAACCGTCAGCATTATGGTTTTGTTTGCGCGCAGTTCAAAACAGGAAGCCGGAAGTTTAGGTTCTAACAGAGAATTTAATTTTATAAACACAATCAGCAATACAGATCAACTTCCACCAAAATAGTAGTCATATTCCACTAAAATAAATTATACAGGTGAGTCCGATCTTTGCTGACCCACTGAGGAGGTTAGCCACGCAAAAGGACATGCAAGATTTAATGAAATGACAGAGACGCTCTATAGAAACTTATTGAATAAAAGTCAGTAGGGGTGGTAGTATGAAAAAATGAGTACCATGTTAATGAGAGGAGGGATCATCTATAACAGAAACAAGGGGTCACTGTAACCAACATGCTTATTACTGTAGGGCATCAACATGTGAATTACCCACTAAGATAAGTAAACACATTTAATAAGTGGACAAGGGGTTATAATTGTGAAAACTAGCATTGGCACAAGTAGGAGATGCAATAAAAGCATAATCGTAAGACTTAATTGCAAATTTGCCCAATGAATGCAAGAATTGCTAGTGGTTTATACGAAGAACTTGGATACATAATACGAGTATCAGTAGAATCAGCAAACTGCACGATAGAAGAAAGTACTCGGTTGCAAATTTTAAAATTGTGCGATTAGCCCCTGATGAATGTTAACAAACGTCACCTACCTAGGCAGTAGGTGATTGCATTGCCAGCCCAGTCTTACCACTCTTATACAGTAAGAGGTGGCAATCTTGACTCCAACTCACCCTCTGTACTCAAGTGGAGACATTCTTCCGTACGGCTGAATGTCTCGTCCGGCAGCAAGACTTTTCTCCTTGGTCATCTGTCCACAGGTCTCTGCTCTTATTTCTGCTAGAGGCCAGTCTTCTCCAGCTTAGTCCCCTGAAACTTGGCTGTTTTTGCCAGTGTAGGAATCTCGCCGCTCAATTGGATGCAGCAGACCTTGCGAGGTCCACGCAGTAATGATTTTGTAAATAATTTAAACAAACTCCTACTTCTTCAGAATTTCTTATTATTAAACAATGGTGCCGAGGCATCGAAGGAAGGTAGGAAACCTGTTCCACTCCATGTCAAGATTCTGAAGCTGATGAGTAGAATGGCTTGCATATGGGTACACATGAGAAAACCATACGGAAGTAAAATTAATTTTATGAGAGTATTAAAAAGCCGATTGCAAGGCCTTCGAACGAACGTACTCCCATGGTGAAGCTGCTGGGAAAGAAGAAGAAGAAAAAAAAAAAAGACCGGTCTCTCCCTCTAGCATTTCCAAAGGCTACACCTGGCTTAGACTTTCATCTTTCCTAAAATAATTTCTCCCAGTGTCTCTAACAAGATTGTTTTTGCAGCAGATAGCTGCTTCCACAGTCGTCCGCTGCAAACACTTTGAACGAAGCTAACTTGGCATTTTTTTACTTGCTCTCAAGGGCAGCTCACAGCTCTGAACGAATTTGTCTCGCCCACACCCCCAACCCCGTGACTTTTAATTTTTTTATTTATGCATTTATTTTACTTGGCAAGATTAAGGCCTTCAGGCCCTCTCTTACACCTAACCAGGCATACTCAGTTTCTACAGAACATCAAGGACATATAACATGTTATACAGTATTAATGTTAAAGAAAAAAGTAGAGATTATAACAGTAGTACAATGATACTTACAGCAATCAAAAAATAATTATAACAATCAAGAATAATAATAATAATAATAATAGTAATAACTATGTATATGAAAGTAAACATATTTTTCTCTTATGAATGTCAGTCCTATTGCTAGTTGGGAATTTTCTCGTTATATTATTGCAGCTTGTGAGTTAATCTCATCGAGCAGAGACATAAGACGATAGAATGGAGTGAAAGAGATATAGAAGAGGTAGATAGGTTAGAGGAAGAGAAATAGAATGGTAAAATTCGAAGCTATGAAGGAGAGGAGCTAGAAAGAGATGAGAGGGGCACAACAATGGTGGCTATACCGTCCCTAATATGTAAGTTTTGAGTTCCCTCTTGAATTTTGAGTGGTTCTGGATAAGACGCAGATCACAGTGGAGCGCGTTCCATAGTCGTATGGCTGAGATGGAGAATGACACGGAGAAAGATTTTGTGTTATGTAAAGGTACAGCAAAGATGCTAGACGTATCCGATCTGGTATTGCGGTTGTGGAATGATGATAGGTGTTTAATGTGAGAAGATAAGTATTGGGGGCACCAGTGGCTAAGAAATCGATGAAGTAAGCACATCGTGTGGAGATCGCGTGCCTTATGTGGGCGTATCCAACCTAGCTGGGAGTATGAAGGACTGATATGATCATACAACCTGTAACCTCCCCCTCACTTATCGACCTTAATGACAGTGAAAAATGAAACCGCGTGTACCTAATGGAAATTTGGGAAAAGCAATCGTCACCAAAGTTAATCTGTCGGTAAAGAGGGAGGAAAGGGTTATATCTAAATGAAAGGAAAAATGCAAATGAAACTGGTGGAAATTAATTTTGGAAAGGGGTAAAGTTAATGAAGAAAGTAAATGTGCGGCCGTTACGTTAACAATTAACTAGCGGTAATTAGATATTTGAGATTTGGGGGAAATTACGGTCGCCAGTCCTAAGGACAATTACTATAGTAACTGTAAAAGAAAGGTAATTACACATATAATTAGCACTAGAAGCGTGGCAACTGAAGGTTGACACGTGTAGTGTGAAAACTGAAAGTTTGTCAGAAGTAATAAATTTCGCTACACTCTGACTTAATTTAGCAAAAGAATAAATAAAACTGGAAAATCGAAAGTTCATTTAGTGACTGAAGTTAATAGTGAGCTTTCTTTCTGAAGCACATCGACATTCAGTAAAATAAGGTTAGTCTTGGACTACCTCAACAATCATTTCAAAAGCTACTTGAATCTACGCAATTTAGAAATAAGAGAATTAACTTTGAACTTGGATTAAATGATTCTGAACAATTAACAATAGTAAAATTTAGTACGTACCAAGCTGAGCTGCAGTCACAGGTAACTAAAATACGGTAACAAAACTCGCACTCTTAATTTGTGCTTGTGCAATCTAAATATTGTAGCCAGCTGAACTTTGAAATTAAAGCAGTGAAATCGAATGATGCTGGCGTTTGAATTTCAACGACCCTCGGGCTCATTTCGGAAAAGGAAGGGACCCTGCTTGGCAATGCAATTGGGACAATGAGCAACAAAGGTTCATGCTAAGTTGCTGTAATTTTGCGAGGCAAATGGAACAATTTGAAAAGCTGAGGTCTGCCATACAGTTCTGAAACTTTACGTGCTTTTAGTCTTCCTTGTTGGTTGATTGAAGGTTTGAAGCCGTCGATCGAGGAGGTGGCGACAGTCACTCATTGTCGGCCGTTGCTGTTGCAGAAGCTGGATGTTGGCGCGCCTTCTTCTCGACACGGTCACCAGGCGAAACGGGCTCTTGATGTGCGCCAGCTAATGTTTCCCGTCCGCGACACCATGTCAGAAACTATCATCGCGAGTCGAGCGCAATTACATGCTGCCAAACCCCGAAAGCGCGGCAACTCGCGGGAGCGTCACACATCACACCTGCTCCACTCGCTACTCCAGCCAGACTCTCTCTGCCCGCGCTCCACGCGGCAGAGTTCACTACCCAAAGATCCTACACACTTTGATTCTTTACACGACCCATCGATGTAATCGTTCGATAGCAGTTTTCCCTAGGCAAGACCCAGCGTATAAATACAATTAATATTTACGAAACAAACCAATTATACATCGACATGAGTGCATAAATATATATATACAAACAGTAAAACAATTACAATATATAAAGAGGCAGAAATGTCATATCTTGAGGTAACAAAACAAGGAAAAGAAATAATAGTACAATAGATGGAAATAGGAGGATATGCATTTCCGGCGTTACACGTGCCCACATTGTCTGAGGATGTTCGTGTAACGTAAACAGACTCAGAAAATGTCCCAAAAAAGAAACAGCGGAAATGCATATGCTCAAAACATCAACAAAATTTAGCATTCGTCTAATTAATCATAAATCAATTTTTAGACCATAATTACTGAGTGGAGACACTCCTAATCTTATTCCACTCTGTCATCTTGCACAAAATAAAACAGGTTGACAACATATTAAAATTCATAGAAGATATAGAAAATGGTTTAGCTATTCCAAAATCGTCAAAATCCGTAACACTATCATGAAATGGAATACTATTTACAAAATTAATCAGAGTACATGGTCATAAAAAAAGGTAGATCAAAATACGCAAATTAATTATTAATTACATAGAATACACATTTTATATATCCTTTTCATAATTATTATCTCGTCATGAGATTCCACTTAACGCTAAACAAGAAAATAATATTCAGTAGATCGAAAAAAAAACATAAATATTGACAGCAGAATTCTTTCACATCAGCTGTCCAGGAAGAAAAACTATTCCGCCTTTCTTACCCGCAAGTACAAAGAATGCCGAGAGCGGCACGGAGAGCCTACGGCGGCACAAGAGCCGACAGCGGCTCCGCCTCGTCAGTATTGTTGCGCCCGCCTGTGCGGCACGCTTGATCTCACTCGCCTGTCTAACGGCATTTCCAGAACGTCCGCCTCACTGAATTCTTTGGGAAAAACTGACTCCCAAGTAATTTCAAGGAGTCCATTAACACTATCACAGTGGATAACTCAACACAGTCCATCATCACACGCATGTACTAGCCTGAAACTTAAAACAGCGTCTAAGTACATCGGCAATGACTAGTAAAACACATATTCATGAAATCTTACAGCTAGTTACAAAATCATTTTTACATTGCTTATTCTACTGTGACTCAGCTGAAAACTTAAACTAGCAGCTTGGATTTTTCAATTGATAAATAATCACTCTCTCTTAAATCATTTAGTCAAAATTAATTACTTATTAATTACAACTTCTTTAATGTCCTCTTGGTCAGGCAAAAGCATGGCAATCTAGCAAACCTTAAATCTTACACTCTATATTTACATACTGTACAAATTACCCATTGTGTGGTATTAATCGATCCTATGTTGGTACAATTTCAGGTCTACAATGTTTCGTATACCTAATAGCTTTCCAGAGCTTGGATACTCTAAGCAATAAGCATTTGTGTGAGGTATACCAATGACTTTATATGGTCCATTATAAACAAACTTAAATTTAGAGATTTCATTGTCTATCTCGCTCGATTTCTCATGAGCTCTTACAAGTACTAAGTCTCCGATCGCAAACTCAGCAAAACGCGCTTTAGCGTCATGACGACGTATGCGAGCATTGGCTTTAAGCTTCATTACTTCTCGCAAACGATCTTTTTTCACACCAATACTAATGTCAATCCGTGGAGGGAATTTGATTATCTCTTCCACTAAACTTTTACTTCTGTCATCCAACAGGATTTCCTCTGGAGAAAATCCCGTCGATTCATGTCTCAACGTGTTCATAATTCTCTCAAATACTGCTACATATTGCCCCATGCCCTATGGTTGTGATTGCAACAGGTACGGGAAAGTCGGCCTCGTCTTTGTTCGTGTGTTACGTTTGACACACCGTCTACAATAATTTCCAATTCACTTTCTATACCATTGTCAATGCCGAGATTCCTCACATTACAGTAGTTCAAATTCATACCTACGTCAATACCATTGGGCCAGTTAACAATGCGTATAGGCTGGTATTGCCTATGCACACCATCTCCTGCCTCGTCAAAACTAACTACTATTGTTTTATCTTGGGACGTGCATGTCAAAGTTTTGCTTTCGCAATTAATCACTGCACGGTACTTTAATAGCCAATCTAACCCGATAATTACCTCCGTAGTTAAGTCTGGCACGACGACAAACTCTTGCTCAAATTGTGCCCCACATGTCTCGAAGTTGACAAAAATCTGTTTTGTGACCGGTTTACTGGCCTTCCCAGTAGCACCGATAATTTTCACTCCTGTTACTGGCATAACTACGATGCCGGGTCTGTTTTTCAGTAACTCAAATATTTTCCCAGATACAGCACTCAGTTCTGCACCGGTGTCCATCATCGCGTTTAGTTGTAGGTCGTGCATATTAACAGACACTACTATCTGTCTACACTTGTCCTCGACTGTTTCATTATTTTCCCACAGTAAATCCTCGTCTATATCCAGGTCATTCCAGAAAAAACCATCCGGCTTTGATCCTAAATCCGGTTTATCTGGCGGCTTTTTCAGCCTCTGTTCACATACAGTTTTAATTTCAACACGTCTGTCCTGATGCTTAGTCTCTAGCTTCGCCTCCAATACCGAAACCTTTTCCTGTAACTTGTCAACTAGTGAGTGTTGCTTTGCTATCAATTCAATAATTGTCACCTTTGTTGATTCCTCTTTGGCCAGATTGATCTCATCTGCCAATCTATCTGGAGTAATGTGCCCAGTAGTATCTGCAATTACTTCCTCTAGATCTGCGCAACCCACACTGCTATCGTCTGACCGTATAATGTCAGCTCTAACCTCATACACGCTGTAATCTATGTGCTTTTCTACCAATTGTGTCCGGCTATCACTAAAATTTTCGTAATCTTTCTCCTTAACACTCTCGCAATGTTTAAACTGAATGTTCGCGTCGGATGGGTCGGCTACTTCTACCACTACAACTTTCGGTAAAGTCTGCCGGTTAGGGCCAGAACTTTCCGTTACTACTTCAACATTCAACTCCTGCGGGACGAAACACGACGCATCTTGCTCGTGCTCCCCCTTAACATCAACTATTTCTAGTAAAGTCTGCCGGTTAGGGCCAGAACTTTCTATCACTTCACAATCACTATCTTCCTGCGGGACGAGACGCGGCAAATCCTGCCCGCGCTCCCCATAAACACTTCTCCCGTACAGGCCCCTATAATCTCTTAGTTCGTCGTATAAGCGACCGAACTGCCTTAACCAGACCTCATCCCTCTCTGCATCCCCTCGCTCGATGACGGACGTTTTATCCAACATCTGATCTTCTTTCAACACTTGCGAATCATTCTTAAACTCAATCTCCAGTTCCGCTTGTGGTATTACAGCTGCCACTTTATAATCGATTTCCGGAACACTACTTAAATTGTTCTCACTGACAGTGAATGTACTTCCTACTGCCGTGTATACAGCTGATCAACTACTTGTGGGCGCACTCCTTTCTCCTAACACTGGCACACTCTCCCGCCGTTGATTATTCCACACGGAATTTTCATATCGACGACACCTGGGTTTTCTCCTGCTATTGGGCCGCCAAAATTTCTCCACGCCCGGTCGGCCCCTCACCGGCGCGGCTAATGGTTTCCCTGTCTCGTCCCAGCAGATACGGTCCCCGGATGCTGCTGAGGCGGCTGATCACACCCCTGGCGCTATTACTATTCTGTGAAGCCCGTATCACGTTAGTATGATACTGGTTTCCGTCATTCCAGTTATTATTTGCATTGTACCGATTGTTATTACAATCCGAACCATTATTGTTATTGCTGCCATGGTTGCGGTATGCATTATTCCCATGGTTTTCGTTGTTGTGGTTGCTGTGGTACCCGTTGTTGTTACCACGGCCTCTACCACTGTCGCGATTATTGCGCCAGTTGTCCTCGTCCTCCACTCTATCCAGGAAATCATTTATTGTTCTGTAATTGCTTCCTACGTAGCGTTTTGTATCATCTGGAAGCTTTTTGTAGAGTTCCCAGACTATTTCGGATTCCGTGCGGCGATCACGCAAGTATTCCAACTTGCGGATCCAGCCCTCACAAAACTCCTTCATCGAACTGCGCGAATTCGCATCGAAAGGCCTCGATACGACAAATTCGCGCCAGACACTTTGCTGTTTTTGCTCTGACCAGTATTCTGCCAGAAACAAATTTTTAAATTCGTCAAAAGTCAGGTCCGTAATGTTGAGGTTTAAGCCCCAACGCTTGGCATCACCAGCCAACACATCAATAATCGCATTAATTTTTCTCTCATTAGTCCATGATCTGGGTAACACTCTTTCACAATTTTTAATGAAATCCGTCGGGTGTATACCGCCTTTTTTCAAGGCGTCGAACCGCTCCTCTTTCGTCAACAATTCCGAACTATGTGCATAGATTGGCACATAGCTCTGTTTTTCGTCAAGTTTCTTTTCTAATTCCGACACTCTCGTAATTACTTGGCAAGTGGTTGTCGCAAGCGTTTCTACTTTCCTTTTTTTCTCTTCGCAGGTATTAGCCTGCTTCGTCACTTTGGTATCTACTTCGGATACTAAAGCCTTTAAAGTTTCCACCTTCTTTTGATCCTCTTTTTTCACTAATTGAATTTGTTCCGTCACCTTATTCTCGATGATCGGAGCAACTGATTCTCCTACACTTTTCTCGATTCTGCTAATTTCGGAATTAAAACGAGTATTTATGATCGCAATTTCCGCCTGAACGCCTATCATTTCCTGTTTAAGATTACCGATTTCGGTATTAATTACAACTATATCTTCTTTGACTTTATCAACTTTTGTGTTAACAACTCCAACATTGTTGATAACAACGTTAATACCTTTGTTCTGATTGTCTAGCATCCGTTCAAATTTTTCAGACTGAGCTTGTTGCTTGGCAGCGTGATCTTCTTGCTTGGCCGATTGACTCTTGATTTCGTTAATCAAAACATTCAATAAATCAGTTAAATTCCCGGAAACTACCGGTTTTACTTCCGTAGCGGCTTCCTCTTTAATTGTCCCCCCGTATTCGTCATCAAGGGATTCAGATTTGATTTTCACTTCCGATTCCGAAATATTTTCTAAAGTGTGGAATTCCATTTCCGCTCTTTGTTGCGTTTCGGCGGTCGCGTCTTTCATGCTAGCCGCTTGTCCCTGAACAATGGGTACCGCGGTGCGCGTTCCCCACTGTTCGACCGATTGTTCCTTATCCAAGCCTACCAAATTTTGGTAATTGTTGCCTTCACTCATTTTAATAATTTTCAATATAAATGCCAAATCTCAAATATAATTTGGGTTACTCCCACTACTTATTCTCGCTGACGTAAAGGCCTGTACGTAACCAGTACTTTGTTACGAGATTTGCAACATACAAAATTCGTGTCCAGAAGAACCTCAAATCCGAAGATTGTCCTGTCACCAGGTCGCCACGTGTAACCTCCCCCAAACTTATCGACCTTAATGACAGTGAAAAATTAAACCGCGTGTACCTAATGGAAATTTGGGAAAAGCAATCGTCACCGAAGTTAATCTGTCGGTAAAGAGGGAGGAAAGGGTTATATCTAAATGAAAGGAAAAATGCAAATGAAACTGGTGGAAATTAATTTTGAAAAGGGGTAAAGTTAATGAAGAAAGTAAATGTGCGGCCGTTACGTTAACAATTAACTAGCGGTAATTAGATATTTGAGATTTGGGGGAAATTACGGTCGCCAGTCCTAAGGACAATTACTATAGTAACTGAAAAAGAAAGGTAATTACGCATATAATTAGCACTAGAAGCGTGGCAACAGAAGGTTGACACGTGTAGTGTGAAAACTGAAAGTTTGTCAGAAGTAATAAATTTCGCTACACTCTGACTTAATTTAGCAAAAGAATTAATAAAACTGGAAAATCGAAAGTTCATTTAGTGACTGAAGTTAATAGTGAGCTTTCTTTCTGAAGCACATCGACATTCAGTAAAATAAGGTTAGTCTTGGACAACCTCAACAATCATTTCAAAAGCTACTTGAATCCACGCAATTTAGAAATAAGAGAATTAACTTTGAACTTGGATTAAATGATTCTGAACAATTAACAATAGTAAAATTTAGTACGTACCAAGCTGAGCTGCAGTCACAGGTAACTAAAATACGGTAACAAAACTCGCACTCTTAATTTGTGCTTGTGCAATCTAAATATTGTAGCCAGCTGAACTTTGAAATTAAAGCAGTGAAATCGAATGATGCTGGCGTTTGAATTTCAACGACCCTCGGGCTCATTTCGGAAAAGGAAGGGACCCTGCTTGGCAATGCAATTGGGACAATGAGCAACAAAGGTTCATGCTAAGTTGCTGTAATTTTGCGAGGCAAATGGAACAATTTGAAAAGCTGAGGTCTGCCATACAGTTCTGAAACTTTACGTGCTTTTAGTCTTCCTTGTTGGTTGATTGAAGGTTTGAAGCCGTCGATCGAGGAGGTGGCGACAGTCACTCATTGTCGGCCGTTGCTGTTGCAGAAGCTGGATGTTGGCGCGCCTTCTTCTCGACACGGTCACCAGGCGAAACGGGCTCTTAATGTGCGCCAGCTAATGCTTCCCGTCCGCGACACCATGTCAGAAACTATCATCGAGAGTCGAGCGCAATTACATGCTGCCAAACCCCGAAAGCGCGGCAACTCGCGGGAGCGTCACACAACACACCTGCTCCACTCGCTACTCCAGCCAGACTCTCTCTGCCCGTGCTCCACGCGGCAGAGTTCACTACCCAAAGATCCTACACACTTTGATTCTTCACACGACCCATCGATGTAATCGTTCGATAGCAGTTTTCCCTAGGCAAGACCCAGCTTAAAAATACAAATAATATTTACGAAACAAACCAATTATACATCGACATGAGTGCATAAATATATATATACAAACAGTAAAACAATTACAATATATAAAGAGACAGAAATATCATATCTTGAGGTAACAAAACAAGGAAAAAAAATAATAGTACAATAGATGGAAATAGGAGGATATGCATTTCCGGCGTTACAAACCGTATATTGCACACGTATCTAACGCAGGCATTCATCACTAGCTCGAGGCATCTCGAATTTTCACTATTTGTGTCGTGTTGAACTACATCACAGTACTAAAGATTAGGCAAAACTTGTATTTGGACAAATTTTTGTTTAACATGGGTTGGAAATATTTTTCTAAATTTTAGAATTGCTTGTAGGGAGGAGAGCGATTTCCGGCAAGCTGTGACTGTTCGTTCTTCCCAGTTTAGGTGTTCATCCAAGATTATTCCAAGGTCCTTTACTGTTTTTTGGTATGGTAGTTGGATACCATTGAGGAGTATTTGAGGGACTGTTTCGCGAAAGTACCGGCTGATTAACTTTGGATGAGATATAAGTATGACCTGGGATTCCTTGGGGTTTAGTTTCAGACCTAGGTTCTGCGCCCATCGAGAAACAGAGCAAAGATCTGCGTTCATACTCGCTACTGCGTCAGAAATGTTCTTGGGGCTTGCGTTGAGGAGCATGTATATCATATAGTGCAATAATTTTGCGACATAAGTCCCGAAATTTTCCGTCTAAAGTCGGTTCATTGCTTATATCATGCCGAGGGTTGTCTGAGCAATCCTTTTTAGTTAAAGCCCTTGTTGCAGGCCAGCTAGAAAAAGCTCTTTCCTCAATTGTAGAAAACGACAGGCGTTCACCATAATAAAAGGGAAGCAGGAAATGTAAAACAGCTGGGCAGTCACTGGTAGCAATGAATACTAGTGTGTGATTATTGTGCAGCGTTGAAGGGTCGGCTAAAATGACCGTTGGTTGGAGGATATAACATTACGAAACATGTTATGTGGCAGTTTAGGGATATGCTTCCACGTAACGGTGGTTTCGACAGCTCATTCAGACAGATTTTAAAGTTTACTTTGTCTTCTATATTCTCATAAAAACATCTGAGAAGTTCATAACTTCCAAAAATATCATCTGAGAATTTCATCAATTTGCTCCCACTTTTTGGTTAGAGGAAGTTGGCAAGTGGCTATAATAAATGATTCTGACGTTTTGTGAGATTTTGGGGAACGTAGTTCATGCTCAGATATTTCTGGACAATTATCATCACCGTTGCTGCAGTCGTCATTATTGAGCTCTCCTGGCATGATAGAGCAGTTTTCTACAGGATATTTCACAAGTGAAGTTCAATAATTCTCACATGCAAAATACTGCCCAAAATTAGCTAAAAAGCTCCAATAAACATGCGTCCCGAAATCAACTGTTGCCGAAGTACCGTATTAATTCGAGTTGAGAACCAACCGTAAACGCTCCTGGGTACCATGGCATTTACGTTGGTCTTTCAAGATTTGGGATCGACTATCTGTTTGTTTACTCAAGCGCAAGAAGTTCCCTTTCCGTCTCCTGTGCCACACCAGCCTCACAATCAGTCACATGCGTGAAGGCACCACGGACAGAGGTTACACCAACGAAGAGTAGGCTGACATGCATGTCATATATTGCACAGCAAATAGTAGTGCCCTTGAGGCTGGACGATTGTATGAAAAAGCTCTCCCTCTCTGCAGGCAGCCCGAAAGGCGTACATTCAGCCCGTTACATCAGCGCCTTCTAGGCGCTTCAGTCCGGAACCGCGCTGCTCCTACGGTCGCAGGTTCGAATCCTGCCTCGGACATGGCTGTGTGTGATGGCCTTAGGTTAGTTAGGTTTAAGTAGTTCTAAGTCTAGGGGACAGATGACCTCCGATGTTAATTCCCATAGTGCTTAGATCCATTTTTGAACCCAATTGTGGGTATACAACCTGAACACCACGACTTGTAACAGTATCCTAATTACTGGTTTCCACAGTACATCGATGTGGTTGCATACTAAATTGGCTACCACTGGTATTTTATGATCCATGAGCATGCTGCTTAATGTACCGAAGAAAGATGTACACTACCTGACAAAAAAGTGAAGCACCCAGATACATGGTCAGATGTCAATGTAATCGTAACGTCGTATATATACACAGCTTTGGTAGATTATAAATAATTGGAATTGAAATTCCCTGTGACAGATACAGCTGCCACCTCTGTGCATTAGTCTTGTTCATGTTTAATGTTCTTATCAGGCTTGGTAAGATGTATTAGCGGCTTGAACAGCGTGAGATGTTGACTGCGGAGACGCCGCGTGCTCGTTTGAGACCGCTTTCACAGCAACTCTCTTTTGGTCTCCACTCGGCCTGCTGGTCGAAGCATGCAATATCCAAATTTGTTGGGAATTCGGATACTCGTCGTCAAGGTTCAGGTCGACTACATGAGAAGGCCACATGTGAGGATTACCATACTATGCGCCAAGCACGTTGTAAGACTTTTACATCTGCAGTTGCCATGCGGCAACAGGTAAAGGACAGCATGCATCATCCTGTGTCATCCTGCACCATTGATCGGAGACTTGGCGCAGTTGGACTAAGGTTGATTCTGGTTGGTTGATTTGGGGGAGGGGACTAAACAGAGAGGTCATCGGTGACATAGGATTAGGGAAGGATGGTGAAGGAAGCCGACAATGCCATTTCAAAGGTACCATTCCGGCATTTGCCTGAAGCGATTTGGGGAAATCATGGAAAACCTAAATCAAGATGGCCGGACGCGGATTTGAAACGTCGTTCTACCGGACTAGGGAATTTCCATCCCATACATAGACTGCCGTTACCACCACAGCACAAACGGCTGTATCTGGAGTGGTCAGGTGATTGGGGGGGGGGGGGGGGCGGGGGAGGGCATAGACCTCTGGAAAATGGCGTCGTATTCTATTTCGTCATGAATCGCACTTCCGCACTTCCCCAGTTCACAGTTTTCAGCGAGTTTAGCGGCGACCTGTGCTGTTGTCCCATTCTTCTAACGTTTTGGAGAGGCCAAGCGCGGTTTTCCTTGTGCTGCCATGTGGGGAGTCATTGGATATGAGCAGGTCACACGCCCGGTAACGAGTGGGGGAATTCTGTCGGCTCAGTGCTATTTCGCATTACAGGCTGTATGCTCATGTGTACGTCTCAAGTGACAGTATCGTGGTGCCACTTTTCAACTCGGTAGTGCTCGTCCATACTTGCCATGTGTTTTAGAACGGTCTGCGTTATGTTATGGTACAACCGTGGTCAGTGAGATACCAATAAACTACCCTGATAAATATGTTTGGTATCAGATCGGAAGTCACCTCTATCCCCGCGTCTGTATCTGGGATACCAAGCACCAATTAGAACAGTTGCGTGCCAGTTTGCCTCCGCAGAGGATATAACACGTCCTTAGGCACTCGTAGCAACAGAATCAGTGCATGCATTCAAGCCAGAGGGGGTGCAGTGTCATATTGAGAAGTAGGCTCATACTGGAAAGTTCTTTGTAACCAATTAAATCACATCAACACCTTCTCAACAAGTAATGTGTAATTCTGTTTCCTCCTCCGCTTCTAACTGCTTCATATTTTCGGATAGTGTAATAGCAGCTTCGATTGAGGTTGTGCTGTCTGTCTTTAATGAATATGCTTTATTCAACAGCATCGAATGAGGTTGTGCTGTCTGTCTTTTAAGTATATGCTTCATTCGCAGGTGAAGTGAGTCCAACTGTAGCCGTTATAAGTTCCTCGACTCAGAGAACTTTGGAAAATGCCTCGAACGTTCAGTCTCCTAATGTTTAATCTTCCACTCAACACATACACTGAGATGCCACTGACACTGGTGTAGGCATACGTATACAAATACAGAGATGTGTAAACCGGCAGAATACGGCGCTGTGGTCGGTAACGCCTCTATAAGACAACAAATGTCTGATCTAGTTTTAGATCGATTACTGCTGCTGCGATGGCAGCCTATCAAGATTTAACTGAGTTTGAACATGATGTTATAGCCGGCGCACGATGGGACACAACATCTCCGAAGTTGTGATGAGGTAGGGATTTTCCAGTACCACCATTTCACGAGTGTAACGTGAGTATCAGAAATCAGGTAAAATACAATCTCTGACAACTCCGCGGCCGGAAAAAGATCCTGCAAGAACGGCAAGCCACGTTGGCAAGCCACGTTGAAACCTTTTGTACTCTTAATTGATGGCATACCGTACGATTTTATAATTCACGAATATGTGTAGACTTACAGTGGACAGCTCTAAAGAGATTACGGCAAAAAGTCGTGTACTGGCCACAGTACTGCAGTTTATGAACAATAACGATAGAAACAGTATTATTCTACCATAAATGTGGCCTTGTTTACACCATATTTTATACATGTTCATCGTTGATTTTCACTCATTGTTCCGAATAATCCTAAACATTCTACACGCGATTTAGATGGGGTCACAGGACGGACGAGTCGAAAGTTGACAATGAGCCTGAGCATTAAACCAGTAACGTATCCCTGCAGCTACGTGAACTTCATTGTTGTCATTTCTAAAAAGGTAGCCGTGTCCACTGCCTACTCTTCTAGAAGAAGAACGGGCAACACTTTGTCACAGAGAATGCTGGAAAGTACATTCCGATTCCTGTTCACGTTAGAAAGTGGGACGAAGTACATCCCTGAAACATCACGTAATGGCTCCGGTCTGAATTACCTGCACTAGACGCTGTATGTTAAACGTCACATCGAGGTGTCAGTCAACTTGACGCTTTGCAATATTTGAAAAGAGTCACAATTGTGACTCGTCGTTCTCCACAAAAAACCGTCCTTCAGCCACTGTGGTTTTGATTTCATCTACACCGTTACAGCCTGGTACGGATTCTACAGTATCTATAACGTTGAAAGTGACCAGTATTCTCATTTAAAAAGGATGGCTAATTATTTACCAAGCGAACTTATTGATATAACAACATTAGATGTATTTATAAGTCCGTAACAGAGTACATGAGAGGAGCGCCCAGAAAGTAAGTTCCTATCGGTCTCGAAATGGAAACGACTGTGAAAATCCGATAAAGCGTTGCACAGATGTATTGGGCAGTGTCGCTACTATGACCCCAGATAGCATCGTGTCGCACTTCTCATTTCTGAGCTCAAGTGAGCGCGTAAAGATGTCTAGAAAATAGTACCTCCTGCCATGTACGAGGGCCTGGTGAGAAATTTCGCCTGAAGCTATGCACCCAAAATTACATAACTGTCGTGCTGTTTCTTCTTCCAGATAATTCTCAGCCGCATTCTTCTGGGGCATTGAAGATGCTCCTGCATCGTTTTCAATTGGAAATGTTTGATTACCCACAATACAGCCCGTAATTGTCTCCCTCTGGTCACATGAACCGCTGTCTATGAAGACAACATTTTGGCACAGACAACGAGCTGTAGGCCAGCGTGGAGAATTGGCGGAAAGCACTAGCGGCTGCCTTCTAAGATGAGCGTATTGAAAAGTTGGTACAACGCTACGTTAAATGTCTAAGTCAGAACGGCGACTACGCAGAGAAGTAGATGGAAGGTGTAGCTAACTGTTACAAATAAAACATTTCTGATATTCACTGTGGTCTCCATTTCGCCATCAATCGGAACTTACTTTCTGGACAGGCCTCGTATATTTCTTCCGTTTGATATGGGATGTACTATGGGACGCGTATGCGGACGGGTTATTCTGTGGCACGCTAAGAGTATGACAATCATTGATCAAGCGTCTCTGCTGATGTCGAGAATCAAACGTGAATACTATGCAAAATATATAATTTATCCTCCTGATCAATGAAATTATGATATTTGTGTTAGTGGAAGAGCCGTCACCAGATGAGGATGGAACGCAGTTTTTTGTTTCTTCTAAAGCAAATGATATGGCGCCTATCGGTGAAATACGGCTGTATACACTCTCATTCGTAGAGAATAAATATTGGTATCAAGGCTGTAAGTTCCCCAATTCATTTTTCTGTACTGAACTTAGACCAAATTTATCTATCACTCTATAAAAAATCTACGTATTATCAAAACTATGTACCCTCAAACTGTTATACATCTTAAACTCATCTGTTAACCTTTGACTAAAAAGAACTTAATTTGAACTGATCTGTAATTAGCCTGAATACAACTTGTCTTGATATTAAAGGCAAAAGTGTGTGAGAGTGTGTGTGTATGTGTGTGTGTGTGTGTGTGTGTGTGTGTGTGTGTGTGTGTGTGTGAATGTGTGTGTGTGTGTGTGGTTTGGGGATCTTATGGGCGCCCAACGGCGAGGATATCAGCGCCCTAACAGTGATTAAAATAAACAAATGGGGATAAGAACGAAAACTGTCCTTCACGCATGCACTCAAAATGACCACACAATCACTCTATCGCACAGGCACTCTCACATGCACTAAAACCAATGAGGAGGCAAAATAGCTAATGAAGGAATTAAAAGAGAGGAAAAAAGTGCAACAATTATCTGACCCTAAAATAACTTTCCCCTTAGCTCGTGTCGTAACAGCGTCAATGCAGATTTCCAAAAGCACAATAGCAAACAGCAAACAGGTAGCTTCTCTTCTAGATTTCGTATGAATCGAAAAAGCCACAATAAAATTTTGCGTGATCTCCAAACATGATATTGGTCTGAAAAATGCTTGCTCAACAAAGTGAACGATGATCTGAAAAGAGCACAACGTTAACAGAGAATTTCTATAGAAACCAAACACGTTAGTCAGTTGACACCGTAACGCATGATTCAGGGAAGTTGATGGGCTTTCTCTCAGCTCCAATGAAGTTAACTAGCTGACAATAATCATTTCAAAGAAACCTTATTCAAAACTTATTCTATTCGCCTTTCTTTATGGACATCATATTCATCCTTGGTGTCCTTTAACAGATAAGATCACACGTCAACAGAGCATCGCTGAATTCTTCCTCACCTACAACACTTCAATAAAGAATGTATAAAGCTGAGCAAAGGCAAAGACTGTGCCACAGCAACACCAAATGTTGTTGAACAGCAATATAACTTACTCCCTCTCTGAAGTACACATCGATAACTTACAAAAGTAGTAATGAGATGCCCACGTTACAACGGAAACGTCTGTATCTAAATTCGGAGAACACTAGACAGAGTGCTGTTCACAGTAATACATAACGTATACGGAGATGAGGCATTGCTGTTTTTCCTCTACGTTTAGACTACTTTACGTAATGAGCTTGAGTAATATGTGACATTCAGCTAAATAGTCTCCGCGTTTCGAAATATATCCCCGTGCCATTCTCTGTTGCATTTTGTTTTAGTTCCTAGATCTCGAAATATGACAGGATATTATTCTTGCATGTATGGTCTAAGTTTCTCTTGACTATATAGTGACTACGGGACGTTATCGCGCTCTGCGTGGGATGACTGTAATTTGTTAGATCTTCCCGGAAGCAGTTTTGGCAAACTGGCATTTAGTGTTAAAACTGGTTCTACCTAAGATTAATACAGACTAGAACCTAGGTTTTTTCAGGTATGCGAGGGATTCTCCCTATGTTTTGCAAACGGCTACTATATAATGAAATTGGAATGTGATGTGAACATGATTTCAAGATTTGTTATCTATTATTTTTAAAACAATGGCAGCCTAGAAATTACCCCAAAAGGATTCTAACGGTGTGCATTTAAAAAACAGAGCTGTGAAAAATTAGAAAATTTGCCTAAAGGTTTTCTTTGCATGACTTTTTTTTTTACGGTTTCCGTACAGCCCTAACGTAACAACCGTACCTCACGTCGATTCGCGTAAATGTCGGTTATCAGACTGATTTCTATATTGTAGAGTAGAATTATGTCGTAGTTGTGCTGCTGTCAGTAATGAATGTGAAACTAGACCAAAATCGATTTTCCTTTTCCAAAATATCGATACGGTGCACATGAGGTTTGATTGGGATCGGCATGTGATTTAGCGAGAGACAGAACGCAATAAATTTGATGTAGCATGATCTGACCGAAGCTCACAAATAAGTTAACTGTCAAATAGTGTAAGGATGTCCACCAAGGAACTGCAAAATCCGAGTACTATATGTTAGCAGCAGGCTAACCGTTTGCTCGTAGGAACCGGACATAAAGCAGCTGTATCCCGTTTGCGCGTTTCTAGAAAATCCGCAACGTACGTAGACCGTTTGTTCGAGATATTCCTTATAGTTATTCCTGTATTGTATTTAATAATTTGTTTGCCACATGTCACCGATGGCATAATCAAATGCATTATTCTTCACTGATCTTTATTCGACTGAGAAAATAATCGAATTCATATCCGATTGTTCTCCTTTATTCTGGCTTTGTTGCCTTACTGAAACTGCGAGTAGATGGCTAGCGATTTTCGTCACTTCAAAAACTAAACGGGCCTTCTAAAACCACTCATCAGAACGAATGAAAAAGTTTCCTGAATTTGGTCGAACGCATCCAGAAATCTTTTGAGACAAATATTTTGAGAAACAATGGAACAATATGTGCTAAAAAATACGCTTCTTTGGTTGGTTTTTGCGAAAACTCAAAACGTGGCCTTCATATTAGAAACAGATCTTGGCAAAAGTTTGTGAATCTGTATCCAGTAGAACAGGAAAGGTAAGCCAACGCATATTCTTCCACCTATTTATACAATAACGTAGTCGATTCATGGAATAGTTTTTTTGATTGTTCGATAGCGATGTTGTCCTCACAGATAAAATTAGGCAGGTCAACAAGAAAACTTCTGAATGTGAGGGAATGGGTGAACCACGTGCGACCTTGCCGGTTTTACTCTATGGGGTTTCATACGGTGTGAACATTGTGTAACAACGGAAAGCGCAATGCATTTAACACGTCACTGCACAAAATAATCCATAAAGTTCAGTACCGTCCAGTAAAGTATAGTATAGTCCCACACGTCAACTTTGGCATTTTAATTTCCATTTTAATATTTTTAATTACCGAATTATCATTGGTATTAAGGGCATTGCAAACTTAAAATTCAAGGCTGACATCTTGTTATTGAATGTCGCCTCAACAGACAAACGTGTCTCACATGTCTTTTTTAAACATTCACGTTATATTGAAAGTATTCCACATTTCGTACTGTCTTCCTTAGCCAGCCACAGTGTTAGTCAATTAAGTGCGTGTCACAAACTCTGTTTGCTAAAACGTTATTGCGTTGTAACTACTTTTACTACTGTATCATGCCACAGCCTGGGTGGCTAAATAGTGGTGTGATGGTGATGATGTTTGGTTTGTGGGGCGCTCAACTGCGTGCTCATCAGGCTCTGTGCAAAGTCTCGATTTTGACACAGTCTAATTAACTCACCATCCAATAAAGCCACTATCACGAATGTAATGATGAGGACAACACAGGTAGTGGGACTAAGTATGTGTGACCCCACTCTCCCCTGTTGCCAAATTTATTCAAGATGGCGGCGATGACGTCATCCAAGATGGCGTCATGTAGACTAGGGAACAGCGCATGACGTCATCCGAGATGGGGGACCTCCAGAAAAAGTGGCAGTAACTCTGAATTTTAGCGGGAAAATAGACCAATTGTGCTATGTCTACTAACCTAATCCTCCAGAAGAAAAACTGGCGGGAAGTTTGAATTCGAACAGGATGATGCATGCAAAACCTTACTTGTCATTATTATTATTCATTATTATTGATTATTATTTATTAATATCCATCATTATCATTTATTATTATTTAAATAGGTCAATTGGCTCTATCCACTTCCTAACCTCCAGAAAAAGTGGCGGGAATTTTGAATTTTGGCGGGAAAATACACCAATTGGGCTACATCTACTAACATAGCACTTCAGAACAAAAAATGGCAGGATGTTTCAATTCCAGCAGGATAGTGGCGTGCTTCTCTTCATTATATTTATTTATTATCATTTATGTTCATTTATTACCAGTTATTATTATTTAAGTTCATTTAATATCATTTATGTTCATTTATTATCATTTATCATTATTTATGTTCATTTATTATCATTTATTATTATTATTGGCCTACCTCCAGTAACATAGAAAATCGTGCCAAGTTCAATCATTTATTATTATTTATTCAAAACGGCTGATTTTGGTGGGAAGAAAGAGACTTCCCTTACAACCATAACAAAAAATCGATGGCAAGTTCAATTCTAACACGATAATCAGTTACATGTACCAAATAGTACACCTCATCCTACAAAGTTTTAATTTTTTTCGCGGTCACTTATTGCTTCACTCGTAAGCAATGAAAATCGCGTCAAATAATAATAATAAACTGCACTTAAATTAATCTAAGTCACCTCCTGTCAATCCCTGGGAAAAGGACTGAAGTCTTTATTTCAAACAGTACGGTCATCACTTCTTCTCTAATAGACTTAGTACACATCTTCGAGATCCCAGCAGCATCCCCCGTCCTCGCTACGAGGTCCGGAGTCACACTGTGTGTTAGTTCGTATCTCAGCCACCTGAGGACGTAGCCGTGACGTCATTTAAGATGGCGGGAAGAAAGCCAATTGGGCCACGTCCACAAGTTTGAATTTTCGCGGTCACTTATGCTTACGCTGTTAAATTATTAAAATCTCGTCACTTGTACCACGCTAAGTCACAAGGTGGGAAGATGTCTCCATATTTCAGGAATTACGGTAATGCATTTGTGTCCCAATTGACTTCTCGATGTTCACGCAGCGAACTCCTGAGAGCAGCTGACGTACGTGCGGCCGGGTGAGCCCGCTCCATCGGCCGCTCCCTGGCTAGCTAACGTCAAGCGACCAGCGGCGCCCGCACAGCCCCCAACCAGCGCACCAGGTAGGCGGCGAGCGGCGCCTCAGACTCCAGCCACAAACGGTCAGCCATGCTCGCCTCAGAGACCGGCTGCGTGAACGTCTATTCACGCCCGCAAACACTTAACGCTGGACAGCATGGAACCTGTCGACCACATGCTGGACAAAGGACACGTTCCAGCCCAAATTTAGTTTTCTGAAAAGGTTCGAGCTGGCCAATACCTACCTCACACAGCGGCCTGAAATGTTTGGAAAGTTCTATCATGTGACACGCTAATGGCTATATCGGTCCTAAAGTTCGCAAATTCCCAGCACCGACGGACAGGGACTGACACGCTTGCGTTGTCCAAACCACCCTCACGCCACATACCGCACCACCAGCACCTGTGATGGAGCACAAAGGACGCTCTTATACCAATAAACTTGGGAAATTCAGACCGATACACAGGAGCCGACATGCTCGAACTAGAATTGTTTTCCTACCGAGTTGGATACTTCCTTGACGTCACAACGCGCGATCGACCTCGTGGCTCTGTCGGACAAAGAACGCTCTCCCTAAGTTAACTGATCACCTGATTCTCATTATTCACCCCACATGCTTCGATTAGCTAATCCAAGATCTTCGAAAAAACACACGTCCGTACCCATGAGCCATCACGTGCACCTAGCTTAGTACCTCCGCAAGAATTCTATGCTTGAAGTTTGGTCCTCCAGCCGATGGGACTGGTCCTGGGAGTCTTCCGCGAGGCGTGCATGTACACAGACATACAGAAAACAGAGCAAGCGCTCTCCGAATGTGGAGGTGACTGGATAGGCGTGGATTACATTTACGGGCAATATTAGAACACAGAATGATATGTTGTGTCGCGGTCGCATGGATCGATCTGACATAAAATCGAAAGAAATGCGAAAACTGATTTGCGCGTACGTATAAACTAACCTAACATAGACCAAGATGTGGTGAAAATGAGGACGTGATTGCTTATCCTCTGGTTCGCAGGGAGCAATCTGTACATGGATTCAAGTATGTGGCAACAGGAGGTATGTAGGAATACGATGACATCGAAGCTAACGGAATCAGGAAGATAGTCAATTTTTTTCTCTTTGAGTTTGTATTATTGTGTATAGCTACTAAGGTAGCAGTGATATACGCGAGTTGAATATGGTATTTGATGCTTTTCAGGAGGACAGAGAATCATTCACGTCTAAACTTCCTCACATCTGTGTTAAATGACAACAGAGAGTGTACGGGATGATCGATTGAGATAGAGCTGTAAGTAGGTACGATTTAAAAGTTGACTCATTTATCCTAGAGAAGGACAAGTTGATGGAGGTCAATTTTTTTTCTATTGTTCTATCTGGATGCTTTAGTCACGTGATATAGCCTGCGTTCTAGTCATATGCAGCAACAGTGCTTTACACATGATAGATTGGATGATTTACGTAAATATGTGTCGAACTACGATGCGTATAAACATTACTCCATTCTTATTCTTCTTAACTGTATGCTATTAAATTAAGGCACATAGAGATCTGTTACTATAGATCAATATGGTTTGATAAGCTCCAAGACTTGGTTACATTTCGAGGAATGTGGTGCCCTTGGAGGGTGAAGTGTAGCTATAGTCGTCTCCTCGGTTGAGGATTAATTGGGTATCAATGTTGCGGGGTAGAGTGGCCAATGCTGAAGTGAGGAAGGTCTTTTAACGTAAGAGGGCGAGATTGCTCTGTGACCACCATAGGCAGAGAGACTGATCGAGTACAATGCACAGGTCTTGGAAATACGTATATCGTTGTCTTGTATACTTTGATCGTTTTTATGTGTTCGAGAATTAAGTGTGAATGGACATAATGAGCAGTCATCTATCAATGCTCGCAATGATACTTGCAAAGTAGAGGAGGTATGGTTTAGCTATGATACTGTAATTAGGAAAACATGCTGTCCCATGATTGGCCAGTGTGCTTTATTGCAAGGACAAGGTGTGCGTCGGAATACTGTTATCATTGGTTTGTGTTTAAGTATATAATATTAAATTCCCTATAATCAGTGAGATGGGTAGGTATGTCGGTAAAAGTATTTGCTTATTTGACTACGTGTATGCGTAATTTAGTACGTTTAATTGCCGGCCGGAGTGGCCGAGCGGTTCTAGGCGCTACAGTCTGGAACCGCGTGACCGATACGGTCGCAGGTTCGAATCCTGCCTCCGGCATGGATGTGTCTGACGTCCTAAGGTTAGTTAGGTTTAAGTATTTCTAAGTTCTAGGGGACTGATGACCTTAGAAGTCATGTCCCATAGTGCTCAGAGCCATTTGAACCATTTGAACCAAGTACGTTTAATCGTTCACGGATATGACTATCTGTGGAAAAAGGAATTATTATGTTCTATTGAGCTGGGTTCTATGTGGGGGCGTTAATGCTTGTACATAATTATTATAACAATGTGGGTGGCATTTAAGTAGAACAAGTTCTGTGAAAGCGTGTGCTGAAGGAATGAGCGAGTGGATAACACGACTCATCTACGACTGTATCAATAGGACATGTAAATAAATGTTGGATAATCTAAATTGAGGTCTTTTTTCTTTTGAATCGTATGTATTACTTCTGCTTGGAGTTATGTTTGTCTATTTGTTCTAAATGCATACTAATACTTGCTTAGAAAGGGAGAACGATTTTTTGTTATTAAGTGAGTTTTGACAGGAGTGAATAGGCTTTTATATATGAGAGTATTTGAGATTTGTGAGTGGAAATTGTCAGCGCAGCGTGAATGACGATGGGTTCACTGGCTGGGGGAGACAGTGTTTACATGTCGAGTTGGAGATGTAGGGGAGGATAGAGATCTGCGCTATTCAGGAATCCATTTGTGCAGTGTATGTCGTTAGACAATAGCTGGAGAGCAGGTATAGAGAGAGAGAGAGATAGAGAGAGAGAGAGAGAGAGAGAGAGAGCGAGAGAGAGAGCGCACTTTGGCATGCTGGTCCTGGGGCTGAGTGGACGGCTGTTTAGATGGACAGATATGTGGCTTTGACATGCCGCCGGTGGCGCTCGCATTTCAGGCGAATGGTCAAGACAAGGTCCTGTTGCAGTAACTGAGGTCATTCTGTTTGTACACAGGCTGCAGAAGGTAATTGATATGTCTTTCCCCGACTTAAATTGCATATATCAGATGTGCAAAGACCTGGAAGTGGGATCAGCTGAACGATGTGTAGGGTGTGACTAAATCCAAGTTGGAACTTCAATCTAGCATGCAGGTTTGGGAAAGGTGACACGTTTCACACTGGGTGCAGCCGTCTTGAATAATAGTAATTGCATAATCAACTGATGTGATGACAGAGCGCTCTGGTGGTTGTGATAGGAGCTAAACACTGTTGAACTTGGAGCCATTTTTGTAAGGTTAACGAATTGTATGATCTTCTGCCAAAAATTCAAACTCCCTACGAAAATTGGACATTTTGAATGAGGCCCGCTGCTGGTGACGATATGTATTAATCCAGTTGGTCTCAGGACCTCGTGGCGAACACATGCGCACGATATAAATAATAATAAATGATAAATCCTAATAAATAATAATAAATGATCATACATGATAATAAATAACTGGAGCAGCTGTCCGAATGGAGAGACCTGTATGAGTGTATGGATCTGTAAGAGTTAACTTTGATGTCCTCTCGACGACCGCATAGCGAAGTAATAGTATGTGTTGGGCGGCTTTGGTAATCAAGTCAGAATTTGAGATGATGATTTATTTGGGTTGGAGTGTTCTTAGATGGGATGTAGTTTGTTCAGTTGACTACTTCTGCACATTTGCTTCCTTTATTTAGCTGAGTGAAGATTAATTGTGGTGTGCTGGATACATGCTTGTCTGTTCTCTAGACCTGGGACAGACCTTAGTTGACGTGTAAATTATAGCCAAGATCTTGAAAATGTTACATAACTGAGACCGGCTTTCGAGAGTGGAAATATCATTTTTCATATGTATTTTTTCTAGTTAATCAGTGGTTTACAGCATGCTGCACATAGATAAAGTTCGGTGTTTGTAGAGAATTAATTTGAAGTCTATATCTAGGGAATTATGATGAACTAGTGATCGGTATGGTGTAGCCTAGTGCATGATATTGAGAAGTACAGCTACAATGGTGTAATATTATGGAGAAAGTACATGTGTTCGTGCAGTCTATGAGTCTGAGGTTGTTAGTCATGTTCAGCATGTAGGTGACATGAATTTCTCAGGTGTTAGATGTAATTGCAGCTGTCATCAAGTCATGTTTGAGGGGTCGAACAGATGCCTTTGAGCGAATTGAGAGCTGTCGCACGTGTGACTTAGTGTGCGCCAGGTTGACTGTGCGCGTCTGTTATTTTGCTATCCGTCATTTCGACAGATTACGAGTACTGATGGTGTTTACAGTTATGTGTACTGCATTATTTAGGAGCAGTTCGATATGGTGCACTGAAATTAGGAGCTGTTTGCGTGTCTACAGACTGTGCAACATGGCACCAGGTACACCAGGGCGAGTGTTTTTTGTATGAGAGTGATAGGTATAATCGATGCGTAAATAAAATATGCGTTAAGTGTTTGTGGCACGATATAGAATATGAGAGAGTTCGAGTTGGTTTTTATGTTTTCTACTTGGAGGTTTTGTTAGATCGAATTGCTGAGGCGAGTAGCTTCGAGAGCGCAAGAGATGTGATTGCAGCATATCTCCGTCTCTTAGCGGTTAACTAAAGATGGGGGTGAGCAATGTTCTCGGCTTAGTTACTGGGGGTGTGCTCTGGCCATGTGCTAGACTGTGTGGATTGAACGACAGTATTAGGGTCATAGTTTAGCTAGAATATTTGCAGAGGAGTATGTCCGACGCAAGTGTAAAGGTCCAGACTCTGATGTGGGCGGTCTCGCTCTTGTGGTGTGTGAGAGAGGCAAAGGAGACGATTTTGAGTCATCACAGGTGACTTAGGTTAGTGGCTTCGTTTGCCACAATTTTCTTGTGTTGGTAGCGAAACACGAACTGACCACTAGAATTGAAGGTTGGGTTATTTGTATAGACAAAATGTGATATAAGTTAATGTAGGTTAGTATATGTTAGAGCACGTTAGTAAACCTAAGCAAGCATTAGTACATGTTAGCCAACGAACATGGGTCGGTAAAAGGAGGTCGTGGTCGGCAGGCACTTTAACTATTTCATTTCAAGACCAGGTAAGCATGGCAGTGGCGAAATTTGATTCCAAGTCTAGGAGGATGCGGCAGTTTTCCCATCAGAGAGTTTAATTAATTGATCAGATTAATTAAATAGTCACTTGCGGAGGTACTAAGCGAGGTACGCTCCATGGCTCCTGTGTACGGACGTGTGTTTTCGTGAAGATCTTGGATTAGGTAATAGAAGCAGCTGGGGTGAATAATGAGAATCAAGTGATCAGTTAACTTAGTGAGAGCGTTCTTTGTCTGACAGAGCCACGTGGTCGAACGCGCGTTGTGACGTCAAGGAAGTTTCCATCTCGGTAGAAAAAAGATTCGAGTTTGAGCATGTCGGATCCTGTCTATCGGTCTGGAATTCCAATGTTCATGGGGATGAGAGCGTCTTTTGAGCTCCACCACAGGTGCTGGTGGCGCGGTATGTGGCGTGAGGGTGGTTTGGACGAAGAAAGCGTGTCGGTTCCTGTCCGTCGGTGCTGGGAATTTGCGAACTTTAGGGCCGATATAGCTTTTACCGTGTCACGTGATAGAACTTTTCAAACATCTCGGGCAGTTGTATGAGGTAGGTATCGGCAGGTTCAAACCTGTTAAGAAAAATAAATTTGGGGTGGAACGTGTCCTTTGTCCAGCACGTGGTCGACAGGTTCCATCCAGTCCAGCGTTAAGTGCTCGCGGGAGCGAAAAGATGTTTACGTAGCCGGACTCTGAGGCGAGCGTGGCTGACCGTTTGTGGCTGGACCCTGAGGCGCCGCCCGCAGCATACCTGGCGCGCTGGCCGGGGTCTGTGCGGGTGCCGCTGGTAGCTTGACGTTAGCTGGCCAGGGAGCGGCCGATGGAGCGGGCTCACCCGCTCATAATAATAAATGATAATAAATGAACTTAAATAATAATAAATGATAATAACTGAACATAAATGATAATAAATAAAAATAATAAAGAGAAGCACGCTAGTATCCTGCTGGAATCCAAACGTCCTGCCATTTTTCGTTCTGGAGGGCTAGATTAGTGGACGTAGCCCAATTGGTGTATTTTCCCACCAAAATTAAAAATTCCCGCCATTTTTCCTGGAGGTTAGGTTAGTGGACAAAGCCCAATTAACCTATTTAAATAAAAATAAATGATAATGAATATTAATGAATGATAATCAATAATAATGAATAATAATAAAGACAAGTAAGGTTTTACATACATTATCCTGTTGGAATTCAAACTTCCCGCCATTTTTCTTCTAGAGGCTTAGGTTAGTGGACATAGCACAATTGGTCTATTTTCCCGCCAAAATTAAAACTTACTGCCATTTTTTCTGGAGGTTAGGCTAGTGGACGTAGCACAGTTGGCCTATTTTCCCGCCAAAATCCACCATCTTGGATGACGTTGTGCGCTGTTGCCAAGTCTACATGCCGCCATCTTGGATGACGTCATCGCCGCCATCTTGAATAAATTTGGCAACAAGGGAGAGTGGGGTGACACATACTTATTCCCACTACTGACACAAACACCCAGTCCCCGGGCAGAGGAAATACCAAACCCTGTTGGTAATCGAAGCGCGGACCTCGTCATCTAGAGGCAGCCACGCTAACCACTAGACCACGACTTGCGGACAAAATTGTGGTGTGTTGTGCTCCTTTATCATTCCATACAATGGATGGCTAAACTGTGGTGTATTGAAATTACTCTGAATTAAACTGAATTATTAAACTTCGCTTGACACAAGTCTTGACCGTCATTACTTAAACTGAAAATCACCTCTTTGCTGAAAATAGGCTTCTTGATGTGGGCGATGCATCGCAATAACTAAGAGGAAACGGGGATTGTTATTGTAAACATAGTCAAAAATACTGAGTTTGTATGACACGAAGGACCCTCTGGCTGGTGGTTTGATCTCGAGTCGAAGGTCAGTGACCAAAGTTGTGAGGCGATATGTGTGATGGTTTGCTGTCTCAGTTGCAACTGAGCAAGTGGTCGGTGCATGGCAGATGACTGAAAGCAGGCTGCATTGAAGCGCCTAATTTATTTTGTGCGACTGAAGTTGATTAATTCTACATCTACATTTATACTCCGCAAGCCACCCATCGGTGTGTGGCGGAGGGCACTTTACGTGCCACTGTCATTACCTCCCTTTCCTGTTCCAGTCGCGTATGGTTCGCGGGAAGAACGACTGTCTGAAAGCCTCCGTGCGCGCTCTAATCTCTCTAATTTTACATTCGTGATCTCCTCGGGAGGTATAAGTAGGGGGAAGCAATATATTCGATACCTCATCCAGAAACGCACCCTCTCGAAACCTCGCGAGCAATCTACACCGCGATGCAGAGCGCCTCTCTTGCAGAGTCTGCCACTTTAGTTTATTAAACATCTCCGTAACGCTATCACGGTTACCAAATGACCCTGTGACGAAACGCGCCGCTTTCCTTTGGATCTTCTCTATCTCCTCCGTCAAACCGGCCAAGGTAACTTGGCCTGTGCTCCCGATCAGGTACGAATAGAGTGGAATTATGCATGGTGGGGAATTGCAGAAGCCATACCAAAGAAATCTAAATTGAATAGAACTACGGTGGTCACAAAAATCTCTCTAAACTCTTATAAGATTTTAAGGGCAGCAACAGTAAAAGGATGACAGTTATCAGCAACGAGAGAAAAGTCGAATGTTCGTTAAAATGAGCATCAGACTGGAATGAAATTCAGTACAGACTGTAAGTTGAATGAGTGCAACATGGAATACTACAGACCGCAATCAGTGTGGAATGGGTTCACCAGAAAGTGCTCCAACGAATGTAGCTTTTTTGTAAAATTGTCATTAGACAAGATCACATCTAGCGAAAAGAGATGCTTAGTTTCGACCGTTTCCGCCTTCTTCCGAATACAAAAAGCCAGTGTCTAGGATGAGAGGACACTTTGTTAATCGGCTGTTAACAATGCAATGCAATGTCAGCTTCGATCTCCACCTTGTAACATGAGTATACAGTAAGTACAGACTTCAAGGTGACGTTGAAAAAACTTTCTAAATTTGCTTGAGTTAGTCTTAAAAAGACTGAAGTATCCTGACATATAGTTTAGACACAAATTCCTCTTCCAGGGCAATGTTTTTATATGGTGGTTCGATCTGTTTTGCTGCCATTCATGAGCAGCATTCTAGTGCGTGTTTTCCAAAAGGACAACGCTGGCGCCGGCCGCTGTGACCGAGCGGTTCTGCGCGCTTCAGTCCAGAATCGCGCTGCTGCTACATTCGCAGGTTCGAATCCTGTCTCGGGCATGGATATTTGTGATGTCCTTAGGTTAGTTAGGCTTAAGTAGTTCTACGTCTAGGGGACTGATGATCTGAGATGTTGTCCCATATTGCTTAGAGCGATTTGAACCATTTTTTGACAACGCTGGCCCACATGCCGCTGATGTAACCCAGCATGCTCTACAAAGTGTCGAAGTGTTTCCATCGCGTGCTCAGTCACAAAATCTGTCTCCAACCGACTCTTTAACCAAGAATGACGAAAGAATTTTGAGTATTCCTGATCCTACAAGCATTCTATGTGTCGAGTTGCAGTAATCACAGCAGCAGACTTATTATCGACCTGGATTATGAAAAAATTCAATAACCTCGAAGAAATAAATGTATTTCTCTACTTCCGATTAAGTTTACGCAAGCATTTTGTGTAACAAAACTGTAGACCAGTTGACTACGTACGCTGACATATCCAGAGCCTTCTTCAAACCTGACGTTAATTGCCAGCATTAATAATTTTCTTGCGTACATTAATTTGATTGTATAAAGACGCTGCTTTGACATTAATCATTCTATTTAGCTGTCTCAAATATATACGTATACATTACATCTATGTGCAAGTGGCTTGTTGTCCATGATTAAGTTTCCAAGGCAATGTAAAGTAATTACATCCTTTTCTTGAGGGCTCTGAACGCATTTATGTAATAACAATAATAGTAAACAGTGGTATTAGTCGTAATAAAACCGTATGCATATCTTTCGGTTGGACGCCACTTCAGGTATTTGTGTACCACTAACCTACCCCAGTAACGCTACCGGGGAAACGGGAGCTACAATCTACTTCGAATACCAAGCACATGTCGCTCCAGGTGAAGCTTCAGATCATGGAGATGTGAAGTTAAAGTATAATATTCCGTGCTCCGGCCGGGACTTGATTCTGCAACGTTACTGTTCCAGGCATCCGTTTCATTACTAGACTACCAGGCGAGACCGGTAGTTAGAATCAACAGAAAAATTTGACATTTTCTTCCGAGCGGTCATACATGAAGATATTTGTAAACTTGAGTAGAGATGACAGACCAGAACAAGAGTGGATAGCGAAATGTAATATGTTGCTCCTTTACGACTGTCTTGGACATTCCGCTATCTCTTATCATTCAGTGGGAATGCATATAGACACATTTCTAGTAGAACATAAAGCGAATTTCTCCCATGCATTATGGATAACAACGGTTTGCCCCGTTCCGTGTGCCGAATGAATAAAGTCCTCCACGTTATGACGTATAATTTATTTTCAAAACCTTACACCTGTGTCACAGAACAAATCCTACATCGAGAATACTTTACACAAGTTTAAGGGAAGAAATGCTTCCAATACTTATTATAGTATTTAAAGAACATCAAAATATGAACAGGCTGAAATGAACAAACAGTACATGAGACTATGTTAATCAATTCAACTGTAAAAAGCTAAGGAGCATAATATTAGCAAAATGAGAAATATGCAAAAGTGAAATGCCAAAATGAGCACTTCTTAACTGGGAGTAAATCAAAACAATCAGAATGGCCGAAAGAGAGCATAATAACATGAGCCATAAACGAATAAGAGTTAATGAACTAAGCAAATAAGAGAATAGGCAAAAATGAGATGCCAACAAAATGAGAGCTGGCCGAACTCCGTCGGCACTTATATACGGTTGCGCTCGTGGCGGCACCTCGCGGCCCGTACGTAACACGCGCGCCTGCGACCGCAATGCACTCTTAGCGCTCGTGGCGGCGTCTAGCGGCCCGTACGCAAGTTGTGCGATTGCTGTAGCAGGTAGACCCTTCATCTGTGATGTTAAATGTCCCCCAATGTGGAAGGCGGTTAATTCATTAAATGCCTGACACATTTTGACAGTTTGCTTCGATCGCAAAATGTTACTTTACATTTTCAAATTACTTAATTTTTCTCTACCACCTTTATATACAGTGGTTCACAAAATAATTATTGCTTATCACATATAATGATATAAATACAATACATTTTAGTCATATTTCAAAAGTGTGACGACAGTAATACGAAACATTTTATTATATATTATTCTACATCTATTGAATAGAAGGTATTGTACAATATTTCAGTTGATGCCTTGATGTAAATATTTAATTATTTTACAGGCTTTATTTAACTACAAAATCTGTAATGATTAACAGGCATTTACGCCGTTTAAAAATTCATTGTATATATATTGTGACATCTACTGTACATGGAAACGCCTGGAAATTGTTTATGTAGATGAAATTTTTCTGTAGTGTACTTCGTTAGCTTCGGAGGTACTACTTTAAAAATGTGTATAGAAATACATAGCACACACAAATATATCTATCCAACCTTTTGCATCGAGATTTTTCAAAAAGAAAATATGTCAGGTTGACTCGAAAGACCCCAAATTATCCGAGTCCTTCGAGTAATGATGTTCAACAGACATACATTTGAAATGTATAAGGTAACATTTGTATATCCTTATCCTTTCCGAGTTGCTGGCTATTGACATAGCTTGAGTGTGGTTAAATAAGTAGTCCAACAGCACCTAGAAATTTTGAATAATGCCCTTTTTGTTAAGGCCAAGTAATGGTGTATCGCTCATTGCTGATAGGGTTCATCGTTTACCTGTCCTATTTCTAAAGTATTTTCTTTTGTTTAGACATAAAAACATAAAAACAATTTTTGGATTTTATGTACATTATACATATTTCCTTGTTTCTTTGCCCTTTTTGGACTTATCACTACTCAGAATGTAAGCACTACCAATTATAGGCTCTACGAGTTTCGTGCGACTGTTATGGTGTTGTTTTGCTTATCTTCACAAAACTATTAGTTATAGTCAATATCGTTCTTATATTCAAGTTTATCCCCCCCCATGAACCATGGACCTTGCCGTTGGTGGGGAGGCTTGCGTGCCTCAGCGATACAGATAGCCGTACCGTAGGTGCAACCACAACGGAGGGGTATCTGTTGAGAGGCCAGACAAACGTGTGGTTCCTGAAGAGGGGCAGCAGCCTTTTCAGTAGTTGCAAGGGCAACAGTCTGGATGATTGACTGAGCTGGCCTTGTAACAATAACCAAAACGGCATTGCCATGCCGGTACTGCGAACGGCTGAAAGCAAGGGGAAACTACAGCCGTAATTTTTCCCGAGGGCATGCAGCTTTACTGTATGATTACATGATGATGGCGTCCTCTTGGGTAAAATATTCCGGAGGTAAAATAGTCCCCCATTCGGATCTCCGGGCGGGGACTACTCAAGAGGATGTTGTTATCAGGAGAAAGAAAACTGGCATTCTACGGATCGGAGCGTGGAATGTCAGATCCCTTAATCGGGCAGGTAGGTTAGAAAATTTAAAAAGGGAAATGGATAGGTTGAAGTTAGATATAGTGGGAATTAGTGAAGTTCGGTGGCAGGAGGAACAAGACTTCTGGTCAGGTGACTACAGGGTTATAAACACAAAATCAAATAGGGGTAATGCAGGAGTAGGTTTAATAATGAATAGGAAAATAGGAATGCGGGTAAGCTACTACAAACAGCATAGTGAACGCATTATTGTGGCCAAGATAGATACGAAGCCCACACCTACTACAGTAGTACAAGTTTATATGCCAACTAGCTCTGCAGATGACGAAGAAATTGAAGAAATGTATGATGAAATAAAAGAAATTATTCAGATTGTGAAGGGAGACGAAAATTTAATAGTCATGGGTGACTGGAATTCGAGTGTAGGAAAATGGAGAGAAGGAAACATAGTAGGTGAATATGGATTGGGGGACAGAAATGAAAGAGGAAGCCGCCTGGTAGAATTTTGCACAGAGCATAACATAATCATAACTAACACTTGGTTTAAGAATCATGAAAGAAGGTTGTATACATGGAAGAACCCTGGAGATACTAAAAGGTATCAGATAGATTATATAATGGTAAGACAGAGATTTAGGAATCAGGTTTTAAATTGTAAGACATTTCCAGGGGCAGATGTGGACTCTGACCACAGTCTATTGGTTATGACCTGTAGACTAAAACTGAAGAAACTGCAAAAAGGTGGGAATTTAAGGAGATGGGACCTGGATAAACTAAAAGAGCCAGAGGTTGTACAGAGATTCAGGGAGAGCATAAGGGAGCAATTGACAGGAATGGGGGAAATAAATACAGTAGAAGAAGAATGGGTAGCTTTGAGGGATGAAGTAGTGAAGGCAGCAGAGGATCAAGTAGGTAAAAAGACGAGGGCTAGTAGAAATCCTTGGGTAACAGAAGAAATATTGAATTTAATTGATGAAAGGAGGAAATATAAAAATGCAGTAAGTGAAACAGGCAAAAAGGAATACAAACGTCTCAAAAATGAGATCGACAGGAAGTGCAAAATGGCTAAGCAGGGATGGCTAGAGGACAAATGTAAGGATGTAGAGGCCTATCTCACTAGGGGTAAGATAGATACCGCCTACAGGAAAATTAAAGAGACCTTTGGAGATAAGAGAACGACTTGTATGATGGAAACCCAGTTCTAAGCAAAGAAGGGAAAGCAGAAAGGTGGAAGGAGTATATAGAGGGTCTATACAAGGGCGATGTACTTGAGGACAATATTATGGAAATGGAAGAGGATGTAGATGAAGATGAAATGGGAGATATGATACTGCGTGAAGAGTTTGACAGAGCACTGAAAGACCTCAGTCGAAACAAAGCCCCCGGAGTAGACAATATTCCATTGGAACTACTGACGGCCGTGGGAGAGCCAGTCCTGACAAAACTCTACCATCTGGTGAGGAAGATGTATGAGACAGGCGAAATACCCTCAGACTTCAAGAAGAATATAATAATTCCAATCCCAAAGAAAGCAGGTGTTGACAGATGTGAAAATTACCGAACTATCAGCTTAATAAGTCACAGCTGCAAAATACTAACACGAATTCTTTACAGACGAATGGAAAAACTAGTAGAAGCCAACCTCGGGGAAGATCAGTTTGGATTCCGTAGAAACACTGGAACACGTGAGGCAATACTGACCTTACGACTTATCTTGGAAGAAAGATTAAGAAAAGGCAAACCTACGTTTCTAGCATTTGTAGACTTAGAGAAAGCTTTTGACAATGTTGACTGGAATACTCTCTTTCAAATTCTAAAGGTGGCAGGGGTAAAATACAGGGAGCGAAAGGCTATTTACAATTTGTACAGAAACCAGATGGCAGTTATAAGAGTCGAGGGACATGAAAGGGAAGCAGTGGTTGGGAAGGGAGTAAGACAGGGTTGTAGCCTCTCCCCGATGTTGTTCAATCTGTATATTGAGCAAGCAGTAAAGGAAACAAAAGAAAAATTCGGAGTAGGTATTAAAATTCATGGAGAAGAAATAAAAACTTTGAGGTTCGCCGATGACATTGTAATTCTGTCAGAGACAGCAAAGGACTTGGAAGAGCAGTTGAATGGAATGGACAGTGTCTTGAAAGGAAGATATAAGATGAACATCAACAAAAGCAAAACAAGGATAATGGAATGTAGTCTAATTAAGTCGGGTGATGCTGAGGGAATTAGATTAGGAAATGAGGCACTTAAAGTAGTAAAGGAGTTTTGCTATTTGGGGAGCAAAATAACTGATGATGGTCGAAGTAGAGAGGATATAAAATGTAGGCTGGCAATGGCAAGGAAAGCGTTTCTGAAGAAGAGAAATTTGTTAACATCCAGTATTGATTTAAGTGTCAGGAAGTCATTTCTGAAAGTATTTGTATGGAGTGTAGCCATGTATGGAAGTGAAACATGGACGATAAATAGTTTGGACAAGAAGATAATAGAAGCTTTCGAAATGTGGTGCTACAGAAGAATGCTGAAGATTAGATGGGTAGATCACATAACTAATGAGGAAGTATTGAATAGGATTGGGGAGAAGAGAAGTTTGTGGCGCAACTTGACCAGAAGAAGGGATCGGTTGGTAGGACATGTTCTGAGGCATCAAGGGATCACCAATTTAGTATTGGAGGGCAGCGTGGAGGGTAAAAATCGTAGAGGGAGACCAAGAGATGAATACACTAAGCAGATTCAGAAGGATGTAGGTTGCAGTAGGTACTGGGAGATGAAAAAGCTTGCACAGGATAGAGTAGCATGGAGAGCTGCATCAAACCAGTCTCAGGACTGAAGACCACAACAACAACAACATTCAAGTTTATATTCACACGACACCTTTTTTTATCTTTTTTTTTTGCATCTCATATCTAGTCTCAAACGATGTATATACAAAATAGTACACATTCATATCTATTAAAAGAAAAAAAGGAGAGGAAATATTCCTGAATGAGTGCAAGTAACTTATCTTTCGTGAATTACAAGTTGAAAGGACTTGACTCTTCCGAGTCTTGTCTTGTTTTGATGTGCATATAGAGAACCATAACTCTCGTAACATTTTGTCTCATGCTATGTTTCCACTATTTGTGACCTAATTGTCCTGTTATATTAGGAACAATTTTACAGTTGGTCTTATACTTACTTAGTACTTATTTTAAAGAAAAAGAACGTTTTATATTGTTCCTTGCACTACATTATCCTCATTCCTTTGCATTATAAATACTGGTTTTATCAAAATTTTACCGGAAGCATCTTTGCAATACTCTACTTGACACACTTAAATTTTTATATAGAAAATGCGCTAACTCGATATTACATTATTTCGTTATAGCTTCCTGTACTTTCACATATCATCTAATATAATCAATTATTAGGTGTTGTGCTTCAAAAAAAAATCTTTTTTCTTACGAGTGTAGGAAACATCTTTTGACAGGTAACGTGTTTAGCTGAAAATTTTGAATAAAACAGTGAAAAAGCAAGTTTATTAGCAGCAACATACGATGTTCACTCCAAGATGGTTATCTGTAAAGTCATTCGGATTTTATAATCTATATACTTTATGCCTTGATGGGGATATAGTCCCTTTTGTTCAAGGGTACCGGGATACACTAATAGATACACGCTGGGATGGGATATATTCTCTATTAAAAAAGGTCCAGTATATAATAGCTGCCACTTTTTATTCTTATTTGAAAATTCTGACGATTTCACATGACCTGTAATCAGGACTTTATCACCGACTAAGAATGTTCTTTTCCCTGTTAGTCTATTATCAAAATATTTCTTCCTCAATTATGCTTGGTCATGTATAAAAATGGTCGCCTGCCTGATCTTTTCGTCGAAAGAGATGCTTTGATTTGCAAATTTCGTCCAAATTCTGTCCACTCATTTTGTTTGGGCTTTTTAAACATGAGTTCTTCTAGAGTGTGGTTTGTCACCGAATGCGTAAGATTTTTTACAATTTCCTGAAAGGGTTGTACATAACTGACCCAAGCAGTATGGTTGTTACGGCAATAAGTCCTTTCAAATCTATTAAACTCACGAAATACCCTTTCTACGGGGTTCGCTTCCAGATGATATTTGGAATCAAGTATTTGCCTAATTTGTAGAGCGGCCAAACATCTTTTCCACGTGGATGAGGTAAATGTGGTCGCACTGTCTGACAATATCGCTTGCAGTTTTCCCACGTGCGGTGTAAAATCAGCAATTAATTTTCGAAGTATGGAAGAGTTCTTGGCCGACTTATGAACATAAATTCTGATGAACTTCGTAAAAACATCAAAAAATGTCACTAAGAATTTTGCACCGTCCCTGGCTACTGGGAATGGCCCGCAAACATCGACCGCTAAAATCTGCAATGGAGAGTCTGGTAAAATTGGGTGTAGTTCACCTTTTACACATATATTTATGGCTTTTGTCCTTTGACAAATTACACAAGTGCGAATCAAGTTCTGGACTTTCTTTCAAAGATTGGGGAAATAACAACATGTCCCAATTTTATTAGCACACTTAATAACCCAAAAGTGCCCCCCAGTTTTATGGGTATACCATATTAATCGATGTAGATAATCAACCGGAATTCATACGCACCACTTTTCAGATGCAGGATTCTTCCTATAAAATAGCACCTGTTATTCAATTCTATAATGGCTGCTGATTTTTGGATTACGACCTCTCAATAGCTCCTGTTTAACCGAGTTCCACCGAGGGTCGGCATCTTGCAATGCTGCTATATTTTTACCTAACAAAATATTGTCTATTTGTCTTATCTTTCACTAGAAACACCCTAAATTCCTATATTAGGTCTGAGGATGGAGAATATTCGTGTTGTCCTTGGGGCATCCGAGATAGGGCGTCAGCATCAGTGTTGTCCTTACCACTGATATACACTATCTGGTACTTGTATTCTTGCAAAGCAAGAGACCGCGTGGCAAGTCGTGCATGTAGGAGTTTGCAACTATGCAGAAAGCTTAGCGCCTTATGATCGCAATAGACTTTGGTATGTGCACCAGCTAAATAATAATGGAATTTTCGGAACGGCCACAATATGGCAAGTAGTTCCAATTCTGTAGTATAGTAAGATCGTACACATGAGGTTAAAGTACTAATCGCGAATGGAATTGTGCAAAAGGTGGGTTGTCCATCAATATTTTAAACTTGGAACAGACATAATCCTAATCCCACACTGGATGCGTCTGCATACAAACTAAATTCAATACTCATATCAGAATGATAGAGTAATTTTGCATTTTATAAAGCCTGTTTGACTTTTTCAAAAACCGACTGGCATTCCGGAGACCAATTCCAGTACGTATTCTTTTTGAGAAGACCTAACAACGGTTCCGCATTTAGTATTTGAATTGGAACATATCGGCAACAGAATGACGCCAGTCCCAGAAAAGCTTCTAATTGCCGTTTTGTTCTGGGTTCTGGGTACCTGACTGCGGCATGTCGTAATTCTCTGTAGGTTCTACGTTCGACATTTCTACCCGATCTGCAACCGCTTTTACCTGAGAATCCCGTGTAATATCTGCCTGGTCATCGCTAATAATCTGACGTCGATCCATGGTTAACATAACTCAATTAATTCCGCTACACTGTAGCATACGTGCCTTGCTTCTTGTAAGCATGCACTCTAATTCTGACTCAAAGAAATTTAAACACTACACATTCCAATGCCACACAGATTCTTCTCTAAATTAGGCTCACGTGAGCTACTGATTCTTAGTTCCTGACAAAGAATTCAAATAACAGCACTTTTGTCTACGCTAACAAACGAAAGTCTCAATCAATCCTAACAAATCAGCACAAGGACCTTTGCCGTCAGGATCAAACAATCAAGTGACAAAGAAGTCACAACCACAACAAGAAAATATACACATACAATAATTAAACATTAGTACAATGTCTAAATGCCAGCAACGCGAGTCTGCTCTACCTACTGCACCGCATTAAACATGCGAATCGGAAACTTCACTAGGCAATACTATCTACTATCTGACGGTCACAGAAAGTGTCATTAACTCACAATTCTGCGCAAGGGACATCAGATTGAATGACTACGCTAGGCAACGCGATTTCACTGTCACAGAAGTTGCCATGAATCCGTGATCCTGTCATGGGACGCCACAATGAAAGGTAAGTTGTTTGCATTATTTGATCGATAGAGACTGCTGCAAAATTTATTCTACTAACATCATTTATTTTCCCATACAATACATAAATTATACTAAAGAACCTATAGCTTCAATACCCTAGGCTACTAACATGTGACTTAATGCTCCACTGGGTGGATCCTGGTTCGCAACGACAGTTTAACTAGGTAATCGGTGAGTAAAGTACTCTGACCCTAAAAATATGGATAACGCGAGCTGAATTAATCTGATGCCAAGAGGACTTTCACTGACCAAATCTACTGAAGTTTCTCTACATATGTGCACCTCAGAGCAAGTGGCGATAGAGATGTGTATGCCCTGACAGTGGTAGAGCAGCAGTACATTACCCTGTTTAATTCTTCCAGCGACATGAATTGCAGCTGGCGAGATGTGTGTGATGGAGGAGGTTTGACGTGTTGGCGGCAAATGTGATTCGATGCCAGATCTTTCTTATATAACAGAGCCAACTAAGGGAAATGGATCACTGGCATACTTGCACTGTCGGTGAACACAAAAACACTTGAACTTTTACTACGCGTGGCTCTGCACACAATGCCTGGTTTACGACACCACTGTGTAGACGTGATCCTTTAGACTTCTGCCCCTGCCCATGCTTCTGCAGGCGCCACGGCGGGTATCACGGCATTGTTCTTCTGGATCCTTGTCTTGATGAGGGGCTACCCTGTCTGCCCTGTATGGATGCAGACCTGTCTGGTAAGATTTACTAAAGAATTGGATTTCCGCCAATTGCTTTCAAGTCAAAGCAATCTGTTTCGACGACCTCATGCCTTTAACGCCTTACCAGGGTCCATCTGCTCAGTCGATTAACTTTCAAGAGTCTCGCTCAAGATACGTCAGGTTGTAATAAAATCTTTAATAATTTTCTGTATGTGAAGAATAGGTGAGAGAGTAACTTGTCTCTCAAGGTGGCTCTTACACCACATATATCGATGATCCCAAACAACTCACACATTTATTTGAAGAAAATTCATTTCCCAGTGAAAGTTTCTTTTGCTCTAGACCAGACTTCCCACTTTCAGGTATGTTGGAAATAATTTAAGATCATTCTGCTTGTCAGATGGTAAATTGTACTTTGCCTTTTCAGGAACTGATAGTCAGAAAGCCATTTCATACTGTCACCATACAGTATCCAAAAGAATAAATATAATGTACATTCCGAAGTTTGGAAATTGTGTTCTGCAGAGAAAATTTAGAGAACAACTTAAATACAATGAAATACAGAAATGGATAGATAGGTGACTATTTTATTCATATTCTATATGAATTATTGTAATTTACCGTTCGATACTTTCATAGTGGGCGTAGCCGCAACGAAGACTCGAAATTTGCAACTTGAGGATGTATATCAAGTTCCCGTAGTTATTTAGCAACTTCGAAGCATTACTGGATTCGCTTGTGTATGTATATATGCATGTTTCTTTTATTCTCCGCGTGTATTCATTACAAAAATATTACACACCATGTACAAGAAATAAAACTGTTAATTTACTGCGGATTCGTGTACCAAGAAGGACCATACGTCTATTGCGTGAAGCCTCTCAACATAGCTGCTATCAGACCGGATGACACCAGTAGCAGATTAAGCTTTAGTTACAGCAGAGATAAACTTCCACTAAATCGCGTTATTCATTAATACCATTCTGACATATCCGCACTCTGGAGAGAAAATCCAGGTAATATTATATTTCATACGTTTGCATGAGACCGGTTTTTCACTAAGATACAAGCAATCTTTTTGCGGCCATATTCACGAGGACCTCCGCATCCCATTGAGAGTTCGTTATTAAATCACGTATCATTCAGCGGAATGTTTGCGGCAGGCTGGCCATATGTGGAGGGGAGCTTTTCAGTTCAGAGCCGCCCTCTGCGAATGCAGCCAATAAATCCGAACTGGATTTGGGTCGCCGTGAGGGCTATATCACGGGCCGTCTGTCTCCCTCTGAGACCCTGTCTCTTTTTCCCCTTCCACCTCTGCTCCCCCTCCCCCGCCCCCCCCCCCCCACCCGTCCTCACCTCTGCCTCCTTCCCCGCTTTTTTTTTGCGGCAGGTCTCTTTTCGGTCGGCTTTTATCCCAAAAAAGGGTCTCTCCGACTTTCGACTGCGCAGACCCCGAGCCGCCACAAAGTCAATTAGTTTCCTCCGGCCGCTGAGGATTACGCGGCGCGACTCCAATTAATTAACCGATTCTAACGGCCGTCTGCACCCAATTAATACCCGGACCGGATCACAGGGCCATAGCCTTTAAACGCCGTCGTCACGGGCCCGTTGGCAGTGTATCGATTTTCATTCTCTCATCACTTTGGCTTCGTGTCCGGCCTCCAGATGCGGTGAGTACTGCGAGAGCGAGCTCGTTGTCCTTTCGTTTCGCTGACTGTCGCGCGAGGACGTCATTACTTGCACTCTGTTCCTCTCCTTGGCTGGAGGAAACGTCTACTGAAAGATGAAGTTCATTCCATTTGCAGGTTTCACGGCATCGGCACCTGTATGAGCTCTATTATGGTGGAGACTGTACACTACAATCGCTACAGTGGATGAAATTGTTGGGCACGTCACGTTGCACAGGTGTTGTCGGATCCTAAGCTCCGTGTTGGGAAAGAAGGGTCATCCTTTTACCGTCCGCTTGTGCCGTAAGCAGTTCGTGATTGGCTGAAGTCACGTGACGTGACACTTGTGGCCGTAAGGATCCTTTCTGTGACGTGTGTGGCATAGAGTAGTATCCGTGCTGAAGGGAAGGATACAGAATGAAGAATGTGAATGCGTTATCGCAGTCATAACATTTAAGATTTGCTGACATGGGTTTCTTGTATACGTCTAGACGTCTGGACTCGCATTCTGGAGGACGACGGTTCTATCCCGCGTCCGGCCATCTTTATTTAGGTTTTCCGTGATTTCCCTAAATCATTCCAGGCAAATGTAGGGATGGTTCCTTTCAAAGGGCACGGCCGACGTCCTTCCCCGTCATTCCCGTCATTCCCTAATCCGATGAGACCGATGACCTCTCTGTCTCCTTCCCCGAAACAACCAACCAACGTCTAGACAACTGCTGAGAGCTAATGATTTAATATTCATTACAGAAAGCAAATACATGAATGAAGGTAAACCCAGCTTAGGAAAACATGGAAATATGATGAGCAGAGTAAATATGACTTTCTTTTATTCTCCGTATTTTTCACGTATTTGTTTGTTAGGCTGAGTAATTTCAAATATTTGGTACAATAGATATATCAAACAATATTTGTTGCATATTTTAGCAAAAAAATTCAGAAATTACATAGCGGTATAGTGATGTAAACATTCTGAATCTAATACTGGATCTCCTATCTCTTCTAGATCCAATCAGGGAAGTCTTTCCCGTCATAGAGGCCTTTATTGTACTCCATCCACCTCTCTGCCCTCTCTTCTTCATTTAAAAGTGGAATTTAAATTGCGCTCTTGATGTTAACTCCGTTTCTTTTAATTTCACCAAAGGCGGTTTAGACTTTTCTATATCCGGAGTCAGTCCTTCCGGCAATCATTTGATTTTCAATTTCTTCACATTTTTCTTGCAGCCATTTCACCTTAGCTTCCCTGACCTTCCTGTTTGTTTAATTTATAACTGACTTGGGTTTTTGTATTCCTGAATTTCACTGAACATTTTTGATACATCTTTCTTTCAACGATTAGCTGAAGGATATCTTGTGTTACACATGGCACCTTTCGCAGTTACCATCTTTGTACCTACATTTCTCTCTCCAAATTCTGTGACTGCCTTTTTTAAAGGTATCCATTGCTCTTCAACTGAACTGCCTACTGAGCTATTTCTTATCGAAGTATCTTAGCTCAGAGAACTTCAAACTTATCTCCTCATTCCTTTCAAATTCCGTATTCTACTTCTTTGCTCACTGATTTTTGCTGAGGAATCCCTTAAACTTCAGCCTATTCTTCATCACTACGAAATTGTGAGAGTCTCCATTTGCTCCTGGGTATGCCTCACAATCCAACATCTGATTTCGTAATCTCTGATTAACCATGATGTCATCTAACTGAAATCTTCCTGTATCTCCCAGCCTTTTCCAAGTATACCTCCTCCTCTTGTGGCTTTGAAAAGAATATTCGCTATTCCTGACTGAAATTTATTGCAGAATTCAATTAGTTTCCTTCTCTCATCCGAATTACCAAGTCCATATTCTCCCATAACCCTTCCTTCTATTCCTTCTTCTACAACCGCATACTACTTTTACATTACTATAAGGCTTATCTCCACTTACGAAAAGACCTACCCGTTCACTGTCCTCAAATACTTTTTGAATCTCTTCACCTTCCGCGTGCGACGTCGGCATGTTTACCTGAACTAGGGTATGCTGTCGATACCGATGATAAAAAACATATCACTGACCAGTTTACTATAACTAATCCTCTGCCCTACCTCCCCATTCATAACGAATCCTACTCATACCAGTTTTTTTGCTGTTGATATTACCCTAGACCACTTGACCAGTAAGCGTGGTCTTCTTTCCACTTCATTTCACTTACCCCCACTGTATGCAGATTGAGAGTTAATATTTACATTTTCAAATTCTCTAGTTTTCCTTCCATGTTCAAAATGACATTCCACGGACGGACACACAGAATATTTTCCTCAAGGTCACCTCCTCCTTGTCGATCTCCTCCTGGAGGCCCGATGGGGGCTCTCCGGAATATTTTGGCAATGAGAAGATCGTCATGAAAATTTCTCTTTTCAGACCACATGTCCCGTAGATACACGGTATGCATCTTCATCATTGCTGATTCCTCCTCCTATAGGGGTACTTACACACCCCAAGGGTATGAGTGCCATAATCCTCTGTCGCTCCTCCGCCCTCTTTGACAAGGACGTAGGCAAACAACGACGACTTCTTATCAAGAAAATCTTCGAAAGCCAAGATATGGGCTGCATCCAGGAAACCCATTGAGATAAGCGACTTTGACAAAGTTCAGATTATTATTACGAAGAGCCTGTGAACGAGTTCTAGAAACGGAGAAGCTGCTCGATTGTTGACGTGCTGCTGTTGTGAGCATATACGGAAATAGGTAGAAGCACAGTGAAACTACCATCATACAATATGAATTAGATGAGTATGTGCCAAGCAAGATCGTAAGAGATGGAAAAGAGCCACCGTGGTACAACAACCGAGTTAGAAAACTGCTGCGAAAGCTAAGGGAACTTCACAGCAAACATAAACATAGCCAAAGCCTTGTAGACAAACAAAAATTACGCGAAGCGAAATGTAGTGTGAGGAGGGCTATGCGAGAGGCGTTCAATGAATTCGAAAGTAAAGTTCTATGTACTGACTTCGCAGAAAAACCTAAGAAATTTTGGTCTTATGTCAAAGCGGTAGGTGGACCAAAACAAAATGTCCAGGCACTCTGTGACCAAAATGGTATTGAAACAGTGGATGACAAACTAAAGGCCAAAATATTAAATGTCTTTTTCCAAAGCTGTTTCACAGAGGAAGACTGCACTGTAGTTCCTTCTCTAGATTGTCGCACAGATGACAAATGGTTGTTGTTGTTGTTGTGGTCTTCAGTCCTGAGACTGGTTTGATGCAGCTCTCCATGCTACTCTATCCTGTGCAAGCTTTTTCATCTCCCAGCACCTACTGCAACCTACATCCTTCTGAATCTGCTTAGTGTATTCATCTCGTGGTCTCCCTCTACGATTTTTACCCTCCACGCTGCCCTCCAATACTAAATTGGTGATCCCTTGATGCCTCAGAACATGCCCTACCAACCGATCCCTTCTTCTGGTCAAGTTGTGCCACAAACTTCTCTTCTCCCCAATCCTATTCAATACTTCCTCATTAGTTACATGATCTACCCATCTAATCTTCAGCATTCTTCTGTAGCACCATATTTCGAAAGCTTCTATTCTCTTCTTGTCTAAACTATTTATCGTCCATGTTTCACTTCCATACATGGCTACACTCCATACGAATACTTTCAGAAATGACTTCCTGACACTTAAATCAATACTGGATGTTAACAAATTTCTCTTCTTCAGAAACGCTTTCCTTGCCATTGCCAGTCTACATTTTATATCCTCTCTACTTCGACCATCATCAGTTATTTTGCTCCCCAAATAGCAAAACTCCTTTACTACTTTAAGTGCCTCATTTCCTAATCTAATTCCCTCAGCATCACCCGACTTAATTAGACTACATTCCATTATCCTTGTTTTGCTTTTGTTGATGTCCATCTTATATCCTCCTTTCAAGACACTGTCCGTTCCATTCAACTGCTCTTCCAAGTCCTTTGCTGTCTCTGACAGAATTACAATGTCATCGGCGAACCTCAAAGTTTTTATTTCTTCTCCATGAATTTTAATACCTACTCCGAATTTTTCTTTTGTTTCCTTTACTGCTTGCTCAATATACAGATTGAACAACATCGGGGAGAGGCTACAACCCTGTCTTACTCCCTTCCCAACCACTGCTTCCCTTTCATGTCCCTCGACTCTTATAACTGCCATCTGGTTTCTGTACAAATTGTAAATAGCCTTTCGCTCCCTGTATTTTACCCCTGCCACCTTTAGAATTTGAAAGAGAGTATTCCAGTCAACATTGTCAAAAGCTTTCTCTAAGTCTACAAATGCTAGAAACGTAGGTTTGCCTTTCCTTAATCTTTCTTCTAAGATAAGTCGTAAGGTCAGTATTGCCTCACGTGTTCCAGTGTTTCTACGGAATCCAAACTGATCTTCCCCGAGGTTGGCTTCTACTAGTTTTTCCATTCGTCTGTAAAGAATTCGTGTTAGTATTTTGCAGCTGTGACTTATTAAGCTGATAGTTCGGTAATTTTCACATCTGTCAACACCTGCTTTCTTTGGGATTGGAATTATTATATTCTTCTTGAAGTCTGAGGGTATTTCGCCTGTTTCATACATCTTGCTCACCAGATGGTAGAGTTTTGTCAGGACTGGCTCTCCCACGGCCGTCAGTAGTTCCAATGGAATATTGTCTACTCCGGGGGCCTTGTTTCGACTCAGGTCTTTCAGTGCTCTGTCAAACTCTTCACGCAGTATCGTATCTCCCATTTCATCTTCATCTACATCCTCTTCCATTTCCATAATATTGTCCTCAAGTACATCGCCCTTGTATAGATCCTCTATATACTCCTTCCACCTTTCTGCTTTCCCTTCTTTGCTTAGCACTGGGTTTCCATCTGAGCTCTTGATATTCATACAAGTCGTTCTCTTATCTCCAAAGGTCTCTTTAATTTTCCTGTAGGCGGTATCTATCTTACCTCTAGTGAGATAGGCCTCTACATCCTTACATTTGTCCTCTAGCCATCCCTGCTTAGCCATTTTGCACTTCCTGTCGATCTCATTTTTGAGACGTTTGTATTCCTTTTTGCCTGTTTCACTTACTGCATTTTTATATTTTCTCCTTTCATCAATTAAATTCAATATTTCTTCTGTTACCCAAGGATTTCTACTAGCCCTCGTCTTTTTACCTACTTGATCCTCTGCTGCCTTAACTACTTCATCCCTCAAAGCTACCCATTCTTCTTCTACTGTATTTATTTCCCCCATTCCTGTCAAATGCTCCCTTATGCTCTCCCTGAATCTCTGTACAACCTCTGGTTCTTTTAGTTTATCCAGGTCCCATCTCCTTAAATTCCCACCTTTTTGCAGTTTCTTCAGTTTTAATCTACAGGTCATAACCAATAGATTGTGGTCAGAGTCCACATCTGCCCCTGGAAATGTCTTACAATTTAAAACCTGGTTCCTAAATCTCTGTCTTACCATTATATAATCTATCTGATACCTTTTAGTATCTCCAGGGTTCTTCCATGTATACAACCTTCTTTCATGATTCTTAAACCAAGTGTTAGTTATGATTATGTTGTGCTCTGTGCAAAATTCTACCAGGCGGCTTCCTCTTTCATTTCTGTCCCCCAATCCATATTCACCTACTATGTTTCCTTCTCTCCCTTTTCCTACACTCGAATTCCAGTCACCCATGACTATTAAATTTTCGTCTCCCTTCACAATCTGAATAATTTCTTTTATTTCATCATACATTTCTTCAATTTCTTCGTCATCTGCAGAGCTAGTTGGCATATAAACTTGTACTACTGTAGTAGGTGTGGGCTTCGTATCTATCTTGGCCACAATAATGCGTTCACTATGCTGTTTGTAGTAGCTTACCCGCATTCCTATTTTCCTATTCATTATTAAACCTACTCCTGCATTCCCCCTATTTGATTTTGTGTTTATAACCCTGTAGTCACCTGACCAGAAGTCTTGTTCCTCCTGCCACCGAACTTCACTGATTCCCACTATATCTAACTTCAACCTATCCATTTCCCTTTTTAAATTTTCTAACCTACCTGCCCGATTAAGGGATCTGACATTCCACGCTCCGATCCGTAGAACACCAGTTTTCTTTCTCCTGATAACGACATCCTCTTGAGTAGTCCCTGCCCGGAGATCCGAATGGGGGACTATTTTACCTCCGGAATATTTTACCCAAGAGGACGCCATCATCATGTAATCATACAGTAAAGCTGCATGCCCTCGGGAAAAATTACGGCTGTAGTTTCCCCTTGCTTTCAGCCGTTCGCAGTACCAGCACAGCAAGGCCGTTTTGGTTATTGTTACAAGGCCAGATCAGTCAATCATCCAGACTGTTGCCCTTGCGATTACTGAAAAGGCTGCTGCCCCTCTTCAGGAACCACACGTTTGTCTGGCCTCTCAACAGATACCCCTCCGTTGTGGTTGCACCTACGGTACGGCTATCTGTATCGCTGAGGCACGCAAGCCTCCCCACCAACGGCAAGGTCCATGGTTCATGGGGGGGATGACAAATGGTAGATATCGAAATAGACGACAGAGGGATAAAGAAACAACAAAAATAGCTCAAAAGAGGAAAGGCCGCTGGACCTGATGGGCTACCAGTTCGATTTTACACAGAGTACGCGAAGGAACTCGCTCCCCTTCTTGCAGCGGTGTACCGTAGGTCTCTAGAACAGCGAAGCGTTCCAAAAGATTGGAAAAGGGCACAGGTCATCCCCGTTTTCAAGAAGGGATGTCGAAAAGATGTGCACAACTATAGACCTATATCTCTAACGTCGATCATTTGTAGAATTTTGGAACACGTATTATGTTGGAGTATAATGACTTTTCTGGAGACTAGACATCTACTCTGTAGGCATCAGCATGGGTTTCGAAAAAGACGGTCGTGTGAAACCCAGCTCGCGCTATTCGTCCACGACACGGTTTCACAGATAGATGCTGCGTTTCTTGATACAATGCCCCACAGTCGTTTAATGAACAAAGTAAGAGCATATGGATTATCAGACCAATTGTGTGATTGGATTGAGGAGTTCCTAGATAACAGAACGCAGCATGTCATACTCAATGGAGAGAAGTCTTCCGAAGTAAGAGTGATTTCAGGTGTGCCGCATGGGAGTATCATAGGACCGTTGCTGTTCACAATATACATAAATGACCTTGTGGATGGCATCGGAAGTTCACTAAGGCTTTTTGCAGATGATGCGTTGGTGTATCGAGAGGTTGTAACAATGGAAAATTGTTCTGAAATGCAGCAGTATCTGCAGCGAATTGACGCATGGTGCAGGGAATGGCAATTGAATCTCAATGTAGACAAGTGTACTGTGCTGCAAATACATAGAAAGATAGATCCCTTATCATTTAGCTACAAAATAGCAGGTCAGCAACTGGAAGCAGTTAATCCCATAAATTATGTGGGAGTACGCATTAGGAGTGATTTAAAATGGAATGATCATATAAAGTTGATCGTCGGTAAAGCAGATGCCAGACTGAGAATCATCGGAAGAATCCTAAGGAAATGCAATCCGAAAACAAAGGAAGTAGGTTACAGTACGCTTGTTCGCCCACTGCTTGAATACTGTTCAGCAGCGTGGGATCCGTACCAGATAGGGTTGATAGAAGAGATAGAGACGATCCAACTGAGAGCAGCGCGCTTTGTTACAGGATCATTTAGTAATCGCGAAAGCGTTACGGAGATGATAGATAAACTCCAGTGGAAGACTCTGCAGGCGAGACGCTCAGTAGCTCGGTACGGGCTTTTGTTAAAGTTTCGGGGACATACCTTCACCGAAGAGTCAAGCAGTATATTGCTCTCTCCTACGTATATCTCTCGAAGAGACCATGAGGATAAAATCAGAGAGATTAGAGCCCACACAGAGGCATAACGACAATCCTACTTTCCACGAACAATACGAGACTGGAATAGAAGAGAGAATCGATAGAGGTACTCAGGGTACCCTCGGCCACACACCGACAGGTGGCTTGCGGAGTATGGATGTAGATGTCGATGTAGATGTAGATGTACCACTAGGAGCTGAACGTTTGGACGTAAACGATTCGTTGTTCGGCAGGTTGTCTGCCATGTAAGGTGGTCAGATGGTGAGCAGTGGCATCGCTGCGGAAAGAGCACAGTGCTGGCTGACGCACAAGTGTTTTGGAGCACGCCATTCATCACTCATTGTTCAGCTTGGAACTCCGCAGCAGAGCATCCCTATAAGTTCAAATGAGGCAACGACAATGTGAATTACGACTGTAGTGGGCACGGGACCATGGGATTCCACCATCTTTCAATAAAAAAGTGTCGGATTTTTGGCGACACTAGGTCGATGATCGTCTCCACAGACGCCGCCATTGAGGTGTACGGCGGCTGGAAAAGCTCAGCACGCTGCGGGCTCAGGCTGGCGGAAGCCTTATATTGTTTTGGGAGACATTCTTCTGCGCTACAGCAAAAATATCAGTAAGTAAAATACAGAAAAACTAAGAGTTTAGTGACAAGTGGAAGAATGAGTGGGAATGAAGTGAAAACAGGAGAAACACACAACCGAATTGTCGTACTGTCAGCCAATGTCTCATGATTTGCATACTGTTATCACCGACATCTACATAATGTTAAACGGGGAATTGAAAACTGAAAGCTTATTATAATCTATTCAAAGTAATTGGTGGCACAACGTGCACTTGTAATGGAAGAGAACAATCTACTCATCAGCAGCTTTGAGTCTGCAGTAAATTAACGAAAGAGAGGGACACTCTCTGGAAACAAATACACACATCAAAAAAAATTTTGCATCACCTTGGTTCCTAGAATTCCGTAACCTGTACAGAAAATTTGAATAGAGATCAACATAAACATCATTTCCGCTTTTTTTATCGCTCATGAAAACCACAGATTGCATGTTTCACCACCATACATCGAGACCTACAGAGGTGGTGGTCCAGACTACTGTACACAGGTACATGTAATACCCAGTAACACGTCCTCTTGCATTGATGCGTGCCTGTATTCGTCGTGGCATACTATCCAAAAGTTCATCAAGGCAGTGTTGGTCCAGATCGTCACACTCCTCAACGGCTATTCGGTTGGTGGGTCATGTCGTCCATAAAAAGCCGTTTTGAATATATACCAGGCATGTTCGGTAGATTTCATGCCTGAAGAACATGCTGACCATTCTAGTCGAGCGATGTCGTTATCCTGAAGGAAGTCATTCACAAGATGTGCAAGATGGGAGCACAAATTGTCATTCATGAAGGAGAATGCTTCGCCAATAGGCTGCCGATATGGTTGCACTATCGGTCGGAGGATGGCATTCACGTATCGTACAGCTGTTACGACACCTTCCATGTCCACCAGCGACGTTCGTCAGCCCCTTTTAACGCTACACCAAAACAGCAACGAACCTCCACCTTGCTGCACTCGGTGGATATGCGTCCAAGGCGTTCAGCCTGACTGAGGTGCCTCCAAACACATCTCCGACGATTGCCTGGTTGAAGGCATATGCGGCACTCATCGGTGAAGAGAACGTGATGCTAATCCTGAGGGGTCCATTCGGCATATTGTTGGGCCCTTCTGTACCGCTATGCATGGTGTCATGGTTGCAAAGATGGACCTCGCCGTGGACGCCGGGAGTGAAGTTGCGCATCATGCCTCCCACTGCGCACAGTTTTAGTCGTAACACGACGTCCTGTGCCTGCACGAAAAGTATTATTCAACCTAGCGTCGTTGCTGTCAGGGTTCCTCCTAGCTATAATCCGTAGGTGGGAGCCCTTGGGCTGCCTGAGCCTAGCATGTCATGGACAGTTACTGTCGCTCTGTATCTCCGTCGTGTCCAAACAACATCGTTCTGGTTCACTCCGAAACGCCTGGACACTTCCCTTGCTGAGCGCTCTTCTTGGCACAAAGTAACATTGCGGACCCGATCGACCGTCTGGTTGAATTATAGACAACTCGAGCCGTGTACCTCCTTCCTGGTGGAATGACTGGAACTGATAGGTTGTCGGAACCTTTCCGACTAATAGGAGGTGTTCATGCATGGTTGTTTATATCTTTGGGTGGGTTTAGTGTCATCTGTGAACAATCAAAGGGACTGAGTCTGTGAGACAATACCCACAGTCAACATCGGTCTTCAGGAATTCTTGGAGACGGGGTGATGTAACACATTTTTGATGTGTGTAATTTAGACCGGAGTACAATGACCCAACATTGGGTCAGACGCACTTCTAAGATTTTCAACAGAATTTTACAGTTTATGTAATTCAGGCTGATTCTAATTTTTATGGAAATCCTTTGCTGTCAAATACATCCTGAAGAACCTGGGTACGTTCTTGAACACTAAAGGATTTCCACGATGGAGTGACATTAATCTGAACACAGTTTATGTTGCGAGTCAACGTGCTATAACCACTCGGAGGCTGCAGGTGGCTGTGCTAGCAGTGGATGGTACATATAGGATGTCTGGGAGAAGAGGAAAAGAGGGTAGTCGAGGCCATAATGCGTGAATGCCTGTATTTAGGCTGAAGGGCCAAAGAATCCTGGATTTTCAGAGGAAACAATTTGAAATCAAAATCGGCTGAATGCCCAACACTTAAGGCTAAACAACATAATTAAAATAAGGCCTTACGTAAAACACTTCTTAATTAGGCAAAATTCAACCAAAACTGAAATTTAAAAGGCAAAACCTTATCTTAAAAAAGTTCTTTAGTTAGGCTGAAGGCCCAAAGAATCAGACACTTCAAGAACAAACAATTTAAATTCAAATCGGCTGAAGGCCTAACACTTAAAACTACACAACATTAATTTTTTTTAAAAATAGCAAATGCCTTACGTGAAGCAGTTCTTGAAACTAGGCTGAATGCCTTAAGAGCAAAACAATTCAAATTCAAAATCGGCTGAAGGCCCAATACTTAAAATTCAACAGCATTTAAACCTTTAAAACACTCCAACAACGTGTAGAGACCGTCAGGGATCCGGCCAAACTACGTCCCGCGGAGAATTCCTCGCTGCTCCACGCCAGCCGACCGACTGTCCGGGCCCGGAAACGGTGAAAGAACCAAGTATACGTCGGCCGATGAGACGACCAACCAAACGACCAACCAGCAGTCGTTCCGCTCTAATCTCCTTCCAGCGGTCATATCATGTGTGAAGCCACAGGTCGGCGAGCACTGGCTGTCAGCGCCTCACCGACGTTTCGTCCCCCGACTTCACTGTTGCTGCGTCCCTACTGCGCTGCTGGTCCATCCTGAAATGACTCCACGCGACGACCCGGAAATACTACCGGTCGCGCCAGAGATGGTACGACAATGCACTTACCGATATGCGCTGCACCTGCTGCTTACAGGCAAGTAAGGCAGGAAGTTAGTGACGCCACCAAATGGAATAAGAAAACGAGGTGGCAGAACCGTAAAAGAAAATGACAAACAATAAATGGAATAAATGCGAGCCGTGCACGGTTCAGCTGTGGTTAAAGTAGACCGTTCGTTGCAAAATGGCGCCATACAAAACAGGCGACGAGGAAAGTGTGGTGTACCTTCCCCGTGGGCCATAGATGACGGGTGTGAACGTCAGCTGCGGAGATGTACACGGGCGAATAGAAGTGCATGGGCAAATAGACGTGCAACTGACAACCCAGATTAACCAATGGGCTACCAACAGTGTTTTCTCAACAACTGTTCAGCGAACGTTACTGCTGTGGACCACCGCGCCTGGTTCATATGGCCATGCTAACTGCTGTTCATCGGAGCCAAAGGCTGGAATTTTTACGCCAGTACCGCAGTTGGACCTGGCATCATGTGACCCTTTCAGATGGATCACTTTTTATGCTCCACCGGAAAAATGGCAGTTGTCGTGCAGAGTGTGAAACGTCTGAAAGAAAGGAGACACTGTGCAATAATTCTAGGAAGGGTGCAGGCCGGAAGAACGAGCATCATGCTCTGGAGAATGGATTCATGGCGTTCCCTTGTTGATCTTGTCAATCTGGAAGACACAACGGATCAACAGAAGTGTGGAGCTAAGTTGGGTGACCACCATTACCCTTACACACAGTTTGTTTTTTCCACTGAATCTGACAGTAGAACAACGAAACGTGTCACATAGTACACAGTGTACATACAAGGTTTGAAGAGCACGAGGATGAGTTTACCGTCCTCCTCTCGCCACCAAAATCTCCGTATTGGAAATCAACAGAGAATCTGTGAGACCGCTTCAATCAGGCTGTCCTCGTCATGGATCCTCAATTGAGAAACAAGTGCTGCCGGCCACGGCGCTGGCTCCACATTCGGAACCTCACTGACTCTCTTACTGCACTTCTTGCAGTGGTCCGCACTGCAAAAGTTGGTTACTCAGTGTTTGACAGGTGTTCACATTAATACAACTGAACAATGTACAGTCAGAAGTCCGGATACATATTAGTACAGGTACATACTTATGTGATGTATCAGTAAATGGTTAGGTGTTGGAATATTCCAATTTAGCATTTGGGAAGAAATATACCTGACATAATTGTATGAAATGTGCATCAGCAGCTGATATAGCTGCGCGCGTTAGCTCGCCGCTTACGGGACTCGGGTACGTGCGTTGGCCAGGCACCGAATCCGTCTGACGAATCAACGACGTGGATTGTCATGTCGGCTCACCTGCTTGTGCTTTTCAGACGATTTCCTGTATCCAACCACATGGATACCGTGCTGGTGTCTACGTCCCGTCTCCATTACACGATTCACGAACTTTAAGGGAACGTTCACATACTTCCGTGTGGGTAACGCTACACAGAAAAAAAACATTTATTTTTAAAATTATTAAAGACAAATGATTTTAGCTTGTGCATGTGTGTGTGTATGTGTGTGTGTGTGTGTGCGTGTGTGTGTCTGCTATAATGAAGGATGAAGCAATTTCCAGTGCTATCTACAAGCCCGTCACGAAAGCCAACTATACACACTGAGGGCAGACACTTATTACAAAACGTGCTTTCTTGGTACTAATCGTGTCCCTAGCGGTGTTCGCATCACCCACACACAGGCATCCCCATTTAAAATCCATCTAGTTAAAATGTGTGCACTATGGTTAGAGTTTGGAAAACGCTTGACTGCTGGAGTCCTTACTTCTGAAGTGACAGACATTGAAAGACTTCGGGCTGTTAATGCTTTATGTCTGACCACTCTAATAAGAACAATAATAATGATAATTGTGTGTACACCACTGTAGTGTTGTGCTGCCAATTATTTCATATATCTGTTTCAAAGCAATCAATGAAGCAATTTCGATCTATTGCAGGAACTAACAACAACTTGCAGAACGCATTTTCGTGAGATATTTAATGTTAGTTACGTACGTCTTACTTTTACTTTCATAGAGGTACAGTTAAAAGTACAAAGTACGTTTGTAATTGTTGGTCTTTGTGAGGTGCCTGCGACCTCCAACGCATGGTGTCATGCGTTAATGATAGTAATTGAGAAAAAAGGAGTTATTGGTATCTTATATAATAAGTGTTAAAGTTCCACAAAATTGTAACAATAGTAATTCTGTTTTAAAAGTAATTTAACTTCATGACTGAAACACAATCAGATCTTTTTGGTTTTTTGCCCCTGGGAACAGTGCTCTAACATTAACAGTGATAAATCCAATAATAACTATGCGAGGTACGGGATAAGGCCAAAGGAAGAAGGAGACGAACAGTATAAAGATGTTTGTCTTTGCTAATCTTAACGTCAACATAAGATTTTGAACTAATTTTCATGCATGTAATACGACAATGGAATGTATCATATTAAATAAATAAATAATAATAATTTACACTTTCATGGCATTATTGATATTGTCCAGTAAAGGCAGAGTTATATCAGATTTCGCAATAAACTGTGCATGGAGCCACACCAATTTGTGCAACTGAAGGAGATACAGTCCTTCTACTCACTGCATTTACACAGCTGGTGTAAATGAATTTTAAAGCAGCCATGTTGGAGCTCAGTGCAGTCACAATACTTACAGACTACTTGCTTCAAAACACACCCCAAGTTTATATCAGAAAGAGGGACGGTTGTACCTTACTTGAGACATTAGTGACTGATACTACTGAGGCACCTGTAATAATCTGAAAGGAGTTCTCATCAGATCACCGCAGACCCGCCGATTCCTCGATGGCGAATAATCATAGTAGCCGATAAGTGTCAAGAATTACTTCAGTCGAATCGGCTGAGTATTTTAGGTTAGAAAAATATGAGATGAATTAGTTGTCCTTAGTACTCGGATCCTAATGTATACTGAATTAAATCAAACACACGAATTTCTAAGTAGCTTACTCCAACACTAAGCCCTAAACTGCATTATATTCTGTTTACGTTAATCACTTTGGTCGCAAAATAAAATATCACAAAAAATATTTTATTTCTCGTCATTGTTAACGGAAAATTAAAGTTTTGCCAAATTACTTCTACGTATCAAGTGGGGCCAATTTGCATTCCTCGATATCTTTAATTTGATACTAACCGAAAATTTTATAATTGGTTTTCAAACCAAACAACAACGTTTTCAGAAACGTTTAAAATCGTGAGTAAGCTTCCCATAACGTATACTACAACTACTAAAATCGAAATTTTTTTTATCCCATTCGTATCTAAGGATGTGCATTGAGAGAAAAAGAAACTACATACGAACATCTCGGTATAGGTAACTAAGCGCAATCGAAATTAACATCACAACCGCGAAAACAATGAATAATCTTCAATCTTGCGACGATACCTCTGTGATTCATTTATACATACTTAAGTGTTCGAAAAGTTAGTAAATCAAAAACCAAACAAAAATAACCGCTGCAGTCTTCGTCCTTATTAAAGGTGTGGGAAACTTCACAGAAGCAAGACGTGCCAATTTAATGAGGCCGTCTGCGAGATACTCGTTTCAAAAGAACACTTCGTTAAAGTAATCAGGACAGGAAAAGTGGCACAAGCAATTTAGGACACAGATACTGTTTCAGTAGCCAAGTAACTAATACACAAATTGATACTTTACAATTATTCAGTAAATTTTAAGAGATAAATACTTATCATTCTATAAATTTATAGATAATTATAAAAATTATTTACGGGTACATTTAGCGGAATGCATTAGATACGTGTGTTGGATGCAGCACAGTAAATTTTGTAAGAAAACATTTCATCAAATCTTATTTCCTTTAAAGTTCGGAACAGGCATTGCGCTTACACGATGAAGTGCGTAGGAGGTTATGAAATTAAAAGATGATAGTTTCTGGGTAATCTTATTCAGTGCTTTCGATATGTTCCTATGAACGCAACGATCTGTTCGAGATTTCTGGAATGTGGATTTTACGTTGTGAAGCGACTCTCTCTTTGTCTGAGAGTGTATATCGGAATTAGAGGATAGAATTACTGTTCTGAAGTTACTTTTTGCTCATAAAGAAATTCATTCACTGATATCAATATAGACTTCTTTATCTGTAAATGATAGCGAGCGACTTATTTGCTCGTTATGATTTTATTTTTAGTCTTGAAACAGGTTAAGTTGGTAATTTCTTTAGACCCGGAACCCTTCAGAAACGTCGCCGCTGAAGTCAGCTCTCATTCCTCACGCGAGGGAAACGTCTTTAAAATTAAGAAATAAACATACAAACGAAATTTGAGCACAAGATAGTATCTGGAATCTGTAATAAGCTCAGATCGAAATGCCTTGTAAATGAAAATGGAAAATTCTGTTTTATTTGAATTTCGCTCATCATCGTTGATGAACATGTAAGACTACACCCGAAATTTGTAAAACAACATAGGAAATGATAAAACATTTTGTCATGAGGGCATTACTATTCTATGTACTGGTTAGCGTAAATATCGTGACCACCTGGTTAGTAACGTGTTGATCCTTCTTTGGATCGCAATAGAGCAGCAATTCTGCCTTGCATGGATTCGATAACAACTTCGTAGGTATCCGTTAGCTGTCTACACAGAGTTCACTCAATATCAGTACATTAGGGACCAATGCCTCCAGCCATGAACCATGGACCTTGCCGTTGGTGGGGAGGCTTGTGTGCCTCAGCGATACAGACAGCTGTACCGTAGGTGCAACCACAACGGAGGGGTATCTGTTGAGAGGCCAGACAGACGTGTAGTTCCTGAAGAGGGGCAGCAACCTTTAAAGTAGTTGCAAGGGCAACAGTCTGGATGATTGACTGATCTGGCCTTGTAACATTAACAAAACGGCCTTGCTGTGCTGGTACTGCGAACCGCTGAAAGCAAGGGGAAACTACGGCCGTAATTTTTCCCGAGGGCATGCAGCTTTACTGTATGATTAAATGATGATGGCGTCCTCTTGGGTAAAATATTCCGGAGGTAATATAGTCCCCCTTTCGGATCTCCGGGCGGGGACTACACAAGAGGACGTCGTTATCAGGAGAAAGAAAACTGGCGTTCTACGGATCGGAGACTGGAATGTCAGATCACTTACTCGGGCAGGTAGGTTAGAAAATTTAAAAATGGAAATGGATAGGTTAAAGTTAGATATAGTGGGAATTAGTGAAGATCGGTGGCAGGAGGAACAAGACTTCTGGTCAGGTGCTTACAGGGTTATAAACACAATATCAAATAGGGGTAATGCAGGAGTAGGTTTAATAATGAATAGGAAAATAGGAATGCGGGTAAGCTACTACAAACAGCATAGTGAACGCATTATTGTGGCCAAGACAGATACGAAGCCCACACCTACTACAGTAATACAAGTTTATATGCCAACTAGCTCAGCAGATGACGAAGAAATTGAAGAAATGTATGATGAAATAAAAGAAATTATTCAGATAGTTAAGGGTGACGAAAATGTAATAGTCATGGGTGACTGGATTTCGGTAGTAGGAAAAGGGAGAGAAAGAAATGTAGTAGCTGAATATGGATTTGGGCTAAGAAATGAAAGAGGAAGCCACCTGGTAGAATTTTGCACAGAGCACAACTTAATCATAGCTAACACTTGGTTTAAGAATCATGAAAGAAGTTTGTATACATGGAAGAACCCTGGAGATACTAAAAGGTATCAGATAGATTATATAATGGTAAGACAGAGATTCAGGAACCGGGATTTAAATTGTAAGACATTTCCAGGGGCAGATGTGGACTCTGACCACAATCTATTGGTTATGACCTGTAGATTAAAACTGAAGAAACTGCAAAAAGGTGGGAATTTAGGAATATGGGACCTGGATAAACTGAAAGAACCAGAGGATGTACAGAGTTTCAGGGAGAGCATAAGGGAACAATTGACAGGAATGGGGGAAAGAAATACAGTAGAAGAATGGGTAGTATTACGGTATATTAATAATTTTTACTTATGGACCGTCTGACAGCAACTGAATAAAACACAATTTTAGTTCCATACGCGTTTCGCCTTTATTTTCTGCAAGGCATCATCAGTGGCCTGGTATATGTACATATGTTAGCTATTTTATTTACATTTTTGTCATTGTGCCTATCGGTTATAAACAGTTCTGGTGGGTGGTATTTCCTATTAAGTAGTAATGTTTTGAACTGTACTTACAGGTTGCGTGGACAGTTTCCTACATATTACGTTCCTGTTGCATTTTTGGTGTTGTTCTTCTTCTTATGAACGCCAATTTGCGGTTTTTTCCCCATTCCACAACACTATGCACCGAACGCTTGTTTTAAAGCAATGTTTTGTTTTCTGTTGCCAACTGTCAAATTTTTTTGCCGATGATCGAATGTTATTGCCAAACTTATGAGTGTAACTGTTGAAGTATCTGTGGTCTGTTCGTGTATGCATTTGTGTGTGCGTTTGTGTATGTGTGTGTGTGTGTGTGTGTGTGTGTGTGTGTGTGTGTGTGTGTGTGTGTGTAAGATGCTCTATTCGAAAAAACAGCACCTAAACATGATGCTCTATGAGACTGATCTAGAATTGCCAAAAAACGTAGGAAACGCCGCAGTTTTCATGGCACTAGTAGAAAAATCTGAACACAACACATACACAGCAATGAAACATTTACAAACCAAACATAAACAGAAGATAATGTAACTAACAGTAAAAAAGACGCAAAAATACATTTACATTTTAAATGTGAAACCACATGAACACCAACACACATTCCATCCACGCTTAGTTAACCTAACAGAGACAGAACTACACGAAAATGAAAAAATGCTCTTGGGAAAAGGTTTGAAACACTGCACCAATAGCAAAGTGAACAATCAATACGTAGAAAATCTCATAGTAGAAACCGAACAAATCCTTACACGTGAAGAACAACAAAATAATTGTGAAATAAACATAGGACTGACAAGAGAACTAGTAAAAGAAAAAATAAAAGGCATAATAAAACAAACAAAGCAGACAAACCATCAGAACAACCAAACAGAAGCAGCTACTATGAAAAGGTTAAAACAAAAGTTAACAGACAATAACGTATTAATAACAAGAGCAGACAAGGGAAATGTAACAGTACTCATGGATAAAGAGCAATACATCGCAAAAACCAAGGAATACCTAAACACCAACACCATACAAAAACCGAAGTCAGATCCAACTACACGATTCCAGGCCAATGTGAAACGAACACTGAAAAACATTGAACACACACTCACAGACAAACAGAAATACTACTTAACACAGAAAAACCCACAAGCACAGACACTCCGCAGTCAACCGAAAGTACATAAAGACGGAATACCAATGAGAGCTGTTATCAACTTCAAGAAAACCCCAACATACCACATAGCCAAACACCTCCAAAAGTTAGTTACAAAACACTATAAAGTAGAAAACAACAGAACAGTGATAAACACAGGAAACCTAACAGAAAACATTCAGAACATACAGGTACCACACACAGCAACACTGATTTCATTCGATATAGCAAATAGGTATACCTCCATCCCTATCACAGAAACAATAGAAATCATAGAACAAAATCTCTCAACCCACAGCAACCTCACCACAGATGCAATAAAAGAAATAACAGATATGCACAGACTGACAACTGAACAAAACTACTTTCAGTTTGAGAAAGAATATTATCTACAAACTGATGGACTGCCCATGGGATCCCCAATATCAGGAACACTAGCAAACATTTTCATCAGTCACCTAGAGAATCAGATATTTGATAAGATAACGACAAATGAAAGTTTCAAAATCATATATTGGTACAGATACGTGGATGACATTATTTGTCTGGTTGATGAGCCAAGTGAAAAAATAGATGAACTCCATTCAGAAATACATGAAGCGCATCAGAACATAAAATTCAAACTTGAAAAAGAAAAAGAAAATCAAATAAATTTTCTTGACAATACAATTAAAAAAGAAAATGGTAAACATACATTTAACATCTTTAGAAAACCAACAGCCACAGACACAATAATACATTCCACATCCAGCCACCCCACAGCCAGAAACTTGCAGCACTAAGACACATGTTACATAGATTAAACAGAATCCCACTCAGCAAGAGAAACTATGAACAAGAAATGAGTACAATCATACAAATAGCTAGGAACAACGGGTATGACACACATGTGGTACACAAGCTCAATCAAAAAATGAAAACACAAATAAAAAACAAACACAACAGTTCCACAATACAAAAGATCTCACAAGCTGAAAACTTACAAACACACTCAACAAACACACACAATGACAACACCACGCAGAAAAGAACCAGATGGTACACCATGACCTACACACATAAACTAACACACAGAGTTGCAAACATACTAAAGAGACAGGGCTTCAAAATAGCATATAAGCCTGGGCAAACCCTTCAATCACACCTAAGCCAGCCAGCTACCAAGAGAGACAAATTCCAACAATCAGGACTATATAAACTTGAATTTCAAAGTTGTGATGCAGTATACAAAAGCTCAATCTAGATATAGTAGGGGTCAGTGAAGTGAAGTGGAAGGAGGACAAGGATTTCTGGTTAGATGAGTATCGGGTAATATCAACAGCAGCAGAAAATGGTATAACAGGTGAAGGATTCGTTATGAATAGGAAGGTAGGGCAGAGGGTGTGTTACTGTGAACAGTTCTGTGACCGGGTTGTTCTAATCAGAATCGACAGCAGACCAACACCGACAACGATAGTTCAGGTATACACGTCGAAAGGTGAAGATGAACAGGTAGAGAAAGTGTATGAGGATATTGAAAGGGTAATGCAGTATGTAAAGGGGGACGAAAATCTAAAAGTCATGGGCGACTGGAATGCAGTTGTAGGGGAAGGAGTAGAAGAAAAGGTTGCAGGAGAATATGGGCTTGAGACAAGGAATGAAACAGGAGAAAGACTAATTTAGTTCTGTAACACGTTTCAGCTAGTAATAGCGAACCCTGTTCAAGAATCACAAGAGGAGGAGGTATACTTGGAAAAGGCCGGGAGATACGGGAAGAGTTCAATTAGATTACATCATGGTCAGACAGAGAATCCGAAATCAGATACTGGATTGTAAGGCGTACCCAGGAGCAGATATAGACTCAGATCACAATATAGTAGTGATGAAGAGTAGGCTGAAGTTCAAGACATTAGTCAGGAAGAATAAATCCGCAAAGAAGTGGGATACGGAAGTACTAAGGAATGACAAGATACGTTTGAAGTTCTCTAACGCTATAAATACAGCAATAGGGAATAGCGCAGTAGGCAGTACAGTTGAACAGGAATGGACATCTCTAAAAAGGGCCATCACAGAAGTGGGGAAGGAAAACATAGGTACAAAGAAGGTAGCTGCGAAGAAACCATGGGTATCAGAAGAAATACTTCAGTTGATTGATGAAAGGAGGAAGTACAAACATGTTCCGGGAAAATCAGGAATACAGAAGTACAAGTCCTTGAGGAATGACATAAATAGGAAGTGCAGGGAAGCTAAGACGAAATGGCTGCAGGAAAAATGTGAAGACATCGAAAAAAATATGATTGTCGGAAGGACAGACTCAGCGTACAGGAAAGTCAGAACAACCTTTGAAGACATTAAAAGCAACGGTGGTAACATTAAGAGTGCAACGGGAATTCGTCTGTTAAATGCAGAGGAGAGAGCAGATAGGTGGAAAGAACACATTGAAAGCCTGTATGAGGGTGAAGATTTGTATGATGTGATAGAAGAAGAAACAGGAGTCGATTTAGAAGAGATAGGGGACCCAGTATTAGAATCGGAATTTAAAAGAGCTTTGGAGGACTTACGATAAAATAAGGCAGAAGGGATAGATAACATTCCATCAGAATTACTAAAATCATTGGGGGAAGTGTCAACAAAACGACTATTCACGTTGGTGTGTAGAATATATGAGTCTGGCGACATACCATCTGACTTTCGGAAAAGCATCATCTACACAATTCCGAAGACGACAAGAGCTGACAAGTGCGAGAATTATCGCACAATCAGCTTAACAGCTCATGCATCGAAGCTGCTTACAAGAGTAATATACCGAAGAATGGAAAATATAATTGAGAATGCGCTAGGTGACGATCAGTTTGGCTTTAGGAAAAGTAAAGGGACGAGAGAGGCAATTCTGACGTTACGGCTAATAATGGAAGCAAGGCTAAAGAAAAATCAAGACACTTTCATAGGATTTGTCGACCTGGAAAAAGCGTTCGACAATATAAAATGGTGCAAACTGTTCGAGATTCTGAAAAAAGTAGGGGTAAGCTATAGGGAGAGACGGGTCGTATACAATATGTACAATAACCAAGAGGGAATAATAAGAGTGGACCATCAAGAACGAAGTGCTCGTATTAAGAAGGGTGTAAGACAAGGCTGCAGCCTTTCGCCCCTACTCTTCAATCTGTACATCGAGGAAGCAATGATGGAAATAAAAGAAAGCTTCAGGAGTGGAATTAAAATACAAGGTGAAAGGATATCAATGATACGATTCGCTGATGACATTGCTATCCTGAGTGAAAGTGAAGAAGAATGAAATGATCTGCTGAACGGAATGAACAGTCGAATGAGTACACAGTATGGTTTGGGAGTAAATCGGAGGAAGACGAACGTAATGAGAAGTAGTAGAAATGAGAACAGCGAGAAACTTAACATCAGGATTGATGGTCACGAAGTCAATGAAGTTAAGGAATTTTGCTACCTAGGCAGTAAAATAACCAATGACGGACGGAGCAAGGAGGACATCAAGAGCAGACTCGCTATGGCGAAAAAGGCATATCTGGCCCAGAGAAGTCTACTAATATCAAATACCGGCCTTAATTTGAGGAAGAAATTTCTGAGGATGTACGTCTGGAGTACAGCATTGTATGGTAGTGAAACATGGACTGTGGGAAAACCGGAAGAGAAGAGAATCGAAGCACTTGAGATGTGGTGCTATAGACGAATGTTGAAAATTAGGTGGACTGATAAGGTAAGGAATGAGGAGGTTCTACACAGAATCGGAGAGATAAGGAATATGTGGAAAACACTGATAAGGAGAAGGGACAGGATGATAGGACATCTGCTAAGACATGAGGGAATGACTTCCATGGTACTAGAGGGAGCTGTAGAGGACAAAAACTGTAGAGGAAGACGGAGATTGGAATATGTCAAGCAAATAATTGAGGACGTAGGTTGCAAGTGCTACTCTGAGATGAAGAGGTTAGCACAGAAAGGAATTCGTGGCGGGCCCCATCAAACCAGTCAGAAGACTGATGACAAAAAAAACAAAAACCACATTTGCAGAACTTTTAAAACACTACAATCATCATCCTACAAACATGGAACAAGAAATGAAAGTAATGAGAATAAGCAACCATGACAAACATCTTATACAAATGCAAGAAAACTTCCACATCCAGAAAGCCATAGCAGAAAACAAACATGTGATAGATGAACAAACACACATCATCACAGGCTCCCTACTACACTGAGTAAAGGAAATGATAACATAAAACAAACAATAATAAAAAAAAGAAATCTCTTCCCCACATCATCTGGAGACACACACACACACACACACACACACACACACACACACACACACACACAGCAATATATAAACACCAAAATACACACACACACACAGCACAAAAAAATAAATATCACACCAAAACACACACACACACACACACACACACACAAACGCACACACAAATGAATACACGAACAGACCACAGATACTTCAATAATTACACTCATAAGTTTGGCAATAACATTCGATCTTTGGCAAAAACATTTGACAGTCGGCAACAGAAAAGAAAACATTGCTTTAAAAAAAGCGTTCAGTGCGTAGTGTTGTGGAATGGGGAAAAAAACCGCAAATTGGCGTTCATAAGAAGAAGAACAACACCAAAAATGCAACAGGAGCGTAATATGTAGGAAATTGTCCACGCAACCTGCAAGTACAGTTCAAAACATTATTACTTAATAGGAAAAACCAACCACCAGAACTGTTTATAACCTATAGGCACAATGACAAAAATGTAAATAAAATAGCTAACATATGTACATATTCCAGGCCACTGATGATGCCTTACAGAAAATAAAGGCGAAACGCGTATGGCACTAAAATTGTGTTTTATTCAGTTGCTGTCAGACGGTCCATACGTAAACATTACTAATATACCGTAATATTACATGCAACTGAGGAAGACAGGACTATAAAAGTTGAAGAATGGGTAGCTTTGAGGGATGAAGTAGTGGAGGCAGCAGAGGATCAAGTAGGTAAAAAGACGAGGGCTAGTAGAATTCCTTGGGTATCAGAAGAAATACTGAATTTAATTGATGAAAGGAGAAAATATAAAAATGCAGTAAATGAAGCAGGCAAAATGAAATACAAAATTCTCAAAAATTAGATCGACAGGAAGTGCAAAATGGCTAAGCAGGGATGGCTAGAGGACAAATGTAAGGATGTAGAGGCTTATCTCACTAGGGGTAAATAGATACTGCATACAGGATAATTAGAGAGACCTTTGGAAATAAGAGAACCACTTGTATGAACATCAAGAGCTCAGTTGGAAACCCAGTTCTACTCGTAAGCAAAGAAGGGAAAGCAGAAAGGAGGACGGAGTATATAGAGGGTCTATACAAGGGCCATGTACTTGATGACAATTTTATACAAATGGAAGAGGATGTAGATGAAGATGGAATGGGAGATACGATACTGCGTGAAGAGTTTGACAGAGCACTGAAAGACCTCAGTCGAAACAAGGCACTCGGATTAGACAACTTTCGATTGGGACTACTGACGGCATTGGGAGAGCCAGTCCTGACAAAACTCTACCATCTGGTGAGCAAGATGTATGAAACGCGAAATTCCCTCAGTCTTCAAGAAGAATATAATAATTCCAATCCCAAAGAAAGCAGGTGTTGACAGATGTGAAAATAACCGAACAATCAGTTTAATAAGCCACAGCTGCAAAATACTAACACGAATTCTTTACAGACGAGTGGAAAAACTAGTAGAAGCCGACCTCGGGGAAGATCAGTTTGGATTCCGTAGAAATAGTGGAACACGTAATACTGACCTTACGACTTACCTTAGAAGAAAGATTAAGGAAAGGCAAACCTACGTTTCTAGCATTTGTAGACTTAGAGAAAGCTTTTGACAATGTTGACTGGAATACTCTCTTTCAAATTCTAAAGGTGGCAGGGGTAAAATACAGGGAGCTAAAGGCTATTTACAATTTGTACAGAAACCAGATGGCAGTTATAAGTGTCGAGGGGCATGAAAGGGAAGCAGTTGTTGGGAAGGGAGTAAGACAGGGTTGTAGCCTCTCCCCGATGTTATTCAATCTGTATATTGAGCAAGCAGTAAAGGAAACAATAGAAAAATTCGGAGTAGGTATTAAAATGCATGGAGAGGAAATAAAAACTTTGAGGTTCGCCGATGACATTGTAATTCTGTCAGAGACAGCAAAGGACTTGGAAGAGGAGTTGAATGGAATGGATAGCGTCTTGAAAGGAGGATATAAGATGAACATCAACAAAAGCAAAACGAGGATAATGGAATGTAGTCGAATTAAGTCGGGTGATGCTGAGGGAATTAGATTAGGAAATGAGACACATAAATTAGTAAAGGAGTTTTGCTATTTGGGGAGCAAAATAACTGATGATGGTCGAAGTGGAGAGGATACAAAATGTAGACTGGCAATGGGAAGGAAAGCGTTTCTGAAGAAGAGAAATTTGTTAGCATCGAGTATAGATTTAAGTGTCAGGAAGTCATTTCTTAAAGTATTTGTATGGAGTGTAGCCATGTATGGAAGTGAAACATGGTCGATAAATAGTTTGGACAAGAAGAGAATAGAAGCTTTCGAAATGTGGTGCTACACAAGATTACTGAAGATTAGATGGGTAGATCACATAACTAATGAGGAAGTATTGAATAGAATTGGGGAGAAGAGAAGTTTGTGGCACAACTTGACCAGCAGAAGGAATCGGTTGGTAGGACATGTTCTGGGGCATCAAGGGATCACCAATTTAGTATTGGAGGGCAGCGTAGAGGGTAAAAATCGTAGAGGGAGACCAAGAGATTAATACACTACGCAGATTCAGAAGGATGTAGGTTGCTGAACGTACTGGGGGATGAAGAAGCTTGCACAGGATAGAGTGGCATGGAGAGCTGCATCAAACCAGTCTCAGGACTGAAGACCACAACAACAACAACATCAGGGACCAAAGGTTTTTGGGTGCGGAGCTGGCACCTCATAGCGTCCGAAGTCTCTTCTATCAGGTTTATACCACAAGAATTTGGTGTCCACTACATCAACAAGCATTCACTGTCACGCTCCTCAGACAAGTATAGCACGATTCTGACCTCGCGTCAAATACAGTTCTCCTTGTGGAAGATGCTATTCCAGTCTCGTAAGGTACGAAGAATGAAGTGATGTAGTTGGTCCGCAAAAATGTTCTCCTAGTCCACATCTGTCACGACGACTTAGATTAATACCAGGTCACAAGGATGTCATGGCTGACTTATTGACAAATAGCCAAAACAAATTCAAAAAATGTAGTTGTTGTGAAAACAACTTGATCTTTATTCACTCGAAGTAATGAGTACTAACCACAGGGGATCTCGCATTTATTCCATATTTATAGATTTCCAGAAGGCTTTTAACAACGTCTGCTCACAAGTGACTCACAATAAGATTGCGTGCCCATAAAGTACAGTCTCAATTGTGCGACTAGATTCGTGACGTACTGTCGGAAAGGCCACAGTTTGTCGCAAAAGACGGGAACTCATCGAGTGAAACAGACATGGTATCCGGCGTTCCGCTAGCAAGTGATACAGGCCCTCAGTTGTTCCTAATCCCTATATAATGATCAAAACAAATTACAAACTGATTTAGACAAGGTATATGTAGGGTGGGAATTCACTCTTTATACTGAAATGTGTGAAGTCATCTACATGAGTACTAAAAGGAATTCGCTAAATTTCGGTTCAAAAATACAGTACACAAATCTAAAGGCTATGATTGCAGTTCCTATGATTGCAGTTACGAATAACTTAAGCGAGACCCATGACTTGGATAATGTTGTGGGAAAGGGAATGGAAGATTAAAGACAGTGTTACACTATTCTAATCTGTCCTGTGGAGTACTGCTGCTTGGTGTGCGGCCCGCATCAGAGAATACTGATGAAAGACGTAGAAGAGGTTGAAAGAAGGGCTGTTCTATTGGCATCATCGAGTAACGGGGGAGAAACGGCAACGGATATGACACGCGAGTTGGGGTGGCAATCTTTTAAACAAAGGCGGTTTTCATTGCTGCCTGATCTTTCACGAAATTTCAACCACTAAATATCTCCTCCGAAAGAGAAAATATTTTGTTTGAACCATCTCACATCGAGAGAAATTATCACTGTAATAAAATAAGAGAAATCAGAGCCCGCACTGAGAGACTTTAGTGTTTGTTTTCCCAGCGCTGTTCGTGAGTGGAACGGTAGAGAAATTGAAAGTAGTTTGATGAACTCTGCACCGAACACTTAATTGTGGATTATAGAGTGGTCACTTAGATGTGCAAGGGTAATATTACCCACAGCATAATATCCACCTGCAAGACTCCGTGGCGCTGTATATCTTTCGAACTGCCGTCCATCTACGTGACAGCGTACCCAAAAACGACCGTCGTCTCGATGTAACAAGATATGCGGTTCCTTTGATCCAAGGTCTAATATCGATGGTCATGTGTCAACTTCAGTCGGAATTGCCGGTGGTGTTGCGTCGACGTGGGAACACGTAGAGGTCGTCGACTACGGTGGTCCGTGTCCAACACTGTGTACTGAACGATGTGCTCTGAAACACTTGTGCCTTCAACAGTGTTGTACTCTTTGGTCTGATCAGCCAGAGGTCTCCACCTATTCTACCTTCAGAGCGGGCAGGCCTCTGAACTTAACGTACTGTAATGAGGCGTGAAACTGTAGCATCTTGTCGTCTACTTTCGGCCTAAACGACCTTAAACCACTTTCGACGTCAGTACGACTGTAGCACCTGTCGGGGAAACCATCGGTTTCTGGACCTATGTTTACTAGGATTCATAGCTGTTTCATTGTCCTCTACTCTCCCTCTTCGTTTGTAACTGTAAGAGCTGAACGCGCTGTGTGCTTTCCTTTTCGCCACATGTAATGGCAACACTACGGGGCAGCATTTGAATCTCGCGGTGGGTAGCGGTTATTATGTTTTGGCTCATGAAACAGGTTTAATGGATACTTGCTTCCTGGAGGTAGAATGTGGGCATGAGAGTTCAATACCCAGCCAAGAAAATGGACTAACTGGCCCTGAAAGTGCGATCAATGGAGCTGCTAGCATACACACTGTTTCGCAGCCTGTGATATTCGCTATTTTTGACTTCATTAAAACAGCAAATACGAGTAGTTAATACTTTCAGCCAGAAGGCAAATACTTGTTTATAAATAATGATTAATGTATAATGAGGCGTCGCATGGTGACGGTGGAATTTTCTAAATAATGTAATTCGTCGTCTTTGAGCGGCGATATAAACATAAAAATACGGATAGATATGTGATCCTTCTCTATTTTGTTCGCTGGAGAACAAATGAAGCCTTGAGCGCTAAAAAGACTTGTACTGTTTTTCTCAAGTAAGACGAACGCAGATTTGTGGCAGTCTGATCTAATTTTTACTAAATGTATAAAAACGTGTTATATCTAAGTTTGAGTGAAGTGTAAAGAACTGTTATAACTTACCGTGACGACGCACGAGCGACTCAAAGAAGACAATGGCTATATAAAAGAGCGCTCAATGGACATGATACGGACATAAAAATCTACCGTCATTGTTGTATTAAGCTTAAGGTACGATATATGTTTTAGTTATAATAAATATTTGTTCTGGGAATACTGAATCATTTAGCAGTGCTCATTCCTATTATCTCCTCAGTATTATTTTCATTTTAATTATGCATTTTGCTAATATTACAGACACCAAGATCGGCAGTCCAATGTGCGTGTTACATTGATAAAAAGAAAACTGTTTTATCGTCTTCTTGCATCAGCTTTAATATTGAATTTCCCTTTTGTGTGATGTTACAGTTGTTTTTGCGCCCTTAAGAACTTTCTGGTCCCTTAGGAAATTGTTTTGTCATAACAATAACTTCACAACCGGGTATGATCGTATCTACGATCATGAAGTAATTAGAAAGACGATAACGCAATTTCTTAATCAATAGCACGCTAGTTGAGACTGCCTCATGCCACGCGAAACTGCAAGTAGAAACTATTCACATCTCATAATGCAATATTTTATGACAATGGTCAATCCATGATTCTTACGCCAATTGCGATTGATAAAACAGTAAGCTAAATCTCAATTTCCAACTTTCCATTGAATAACAACATCACTTCTATTTTGTAACATCACACTTGGCGCCCGAACAGGGACTTGACCAAAAATTAGTTCAAATTCTTGGAAAATTTTCTATGTGCTTGTGTTAATAAATGTTCTGTCGTTTCATGTACACATCATCTCTCTGTGAGTGAGACAGAAAATACGCTGGTCGATAACGCAGTTTAATTATCGAGAGAAAGGAAAAGAAAAGAGACGCGAAGTTGCTGAGACAACCTAGTGCAAACCAAGCCATCAAAAAGTAAGTCAGAATTTTGCAGACGCAGTGTAGTGCTTCAGTAGCAACGTTGCTTTTCCAAGTCGATCCACATCCTTTCTATCTCCTTCCCGCTATAGAAAATCTGCTTTATTTTATCTTTCAAAGTAAAATTCTTCGTAGTCTGATAATAGAAATTACTTTTCTCCATTGTTAGTATAGCTGTATTACATTTTCAACATGGTGGATAGTCTGTGCAATTTGCAGTGAAGAGCATCTTCATTCTTTTGTCTGAAACGTTTAGGTTCCATCTTGTCTTCTCGCCAGATTGAATTTCATTTGTTGCTCTCGCGAGAGCGGTGCTCTTAGCGGACTCACCACGTCACTGACAAACGACGAAAGCCTTACGTAGCACGTGATTTACTGACGAAAATGGCAGATAGTAAACAGAGACAGGTGACAACAGGAGACGGGAGTGAAGACGTTAATAGTATTCCATACCATTTACGATCGCGAACGGTAGGTTCCCGTCTGGAAACTGAACTAACCATGTCTGTAACAGGGGAAAGTGACCCTAAAGTCCAAATTCTTCCCGCTGCAGCTACAAATGACCTCGGTGCGTTAATGGAAATGCTGAAACAACAGTTTGACGCAGTAAATGAGACTATAAAAACACAAAATGAGACTGTTAACGCCCGATTAGATGCAGTAAAAACACAAAATGAGACTATAAAAACACAAAATGAGACTGTTAACGCCCGATTAGATGCTGTAAGCGAATCAGTAAACACACAAATTGAGGCTGTTAACGTCCGATTAGATACTGTAAGCGAATCATTAAAAACACAGCTAGGCACAATCAAAACAGATCTGCATAAAGAAATTACGGCTGAATTAAATACCCATTTGGGTGAGGTGCAAACTAAGATCAGTGATCAAATTCAGAAAATGCAGAAACAGGTGAAAAGTGAAATAGCTGAAGTATCTGGAACATTAAACACAAAAATTCAGGCAGCTACCAAAGCAATAAACTCAGTTAGAAATGCAGTATCTGACATTGAAGGTGTAGTGGAGGATCTGTCGAGGCAGATAGACTCAATCAATATTGAAGAACAGGTTAAGAGCACCGTGAAAGCACACGCGGAGGCATTGTCGGAACACTACGGTGAATGGATAAAGGGTAAAGATATTTTTATCGAAAAGAAGGTCAGGGAGGAGCTTAGGGAGACTGTCAAGGATGTAACTTATGAAATCTTAGCTGCTCCTGGTAAGTCTGGAGACACAGTGGTTTCTGAATTGGGACAGATTCGGAGGACACTTACACGGGATCTTCCCGAGTGGAAGCAGCAAGTAGTGAACGAAGTCAGAAGGCTGAGAAACTGGGTAGAAAATTCGCACACGCATACGCAAACTATAGGGAACAACTCTTTAGACGGTGACGAATGTCAGTCAACTCCTTATCGTTCACCGCCTGATTACATGCAAAACAACAGTCCTGTTGAGTCCCGAGTAGGGAAAATAAATGATCCGCCCACAATCGTGAGTTTAATGCAAGAGGAAAGTGTGATTAAGCATCGCACTTTTCCTGTTTTTCATCCGCAGAAGCGAGAAATACACCCCATCGTGTTCCTAAAGAATTTTTCCGGCATATTTCCCAGGAGCTGGACAGACAGACAGCGTATTCAGTTCGTCACTGGGTTTATTTCTGGTGATGCAGCATTATGGGGAACGGAAATGGCAGACACGTGTAGGAATTATGAAGAGTTTGAGAAAATGTTCTTGGCAAAATTTTGGAGTAATGGGGTACAGCAGAGATTAAGGAAGGAGGTGTATGGTGCGGAAATTTTCAATGAGAAGCATGGAAGTCTCCGGCGATAGTTCGAGAAGTATCTAGCAAAAATTAAATTCTGGGATTCTCCGATTTCTTCCAAGGACGTAATTTTGATTCTCAAAAGCAAACTCCCTGTGTCTATTAGAGAGAAACTAGTAAATGTGTACGAAGAAGACACGGATGCATTCCTTTCTGTGCTGGATTCCTTAGATTTAATTATCGACGATGTGCGCTCCAAGGTTGGCAGCGGCAAATTCTTCCCTGGCAGCCAGCAGAATGCATCGCACGCGGACAACAATGCGCCGAAGGAGAGAGCGAGCTACTGCGACCGCTGTTGCCAACCTGCGCGCCGTTATGAAAACGCAAACGGCAATAACTTTAAACGGAAGCGGAAAACCAATTACAGTAATCAGCAGAGATACCACCCAATTTACAACCACCAGGTACAACATTAGTACGGAAACCCACCCTTTAATTCTGCGCCGGAGCAATATGGAAATTCTCCACAAACGATTGGTAATTTTTCAAATGGGCCAGTGTACAATCAAAGTTATAGGTCGAAAAATAGTAAGTGGCATGGGCAAGGCGGAGGCCACCCAGCACATCAGAACAACTTTTCACAGAATAGAGGACCGCGGAACAATTTTCAAACGGTACCAAATGCGAACTTTCCTTCACAAGGAAATGGTTCTGCCGGCAACCAAAAGATCGGGCGACAGCAGCCGTCTCAAGTATTTTATTCACAAGTGAATGCACCCAGTTGATTTTACCCCTCTACACCGGCATTTGTACCACATAACCAGCACCAATATGAAACGGAACAAACACTTAAGGCCATGAATGACAAACAGGTCAAACATCCTGCGGAAAATTAGAGGCAGCACCTTTCAGCCTCCTAGAGGTCGCTGTCGGTTCCACTGGTGGGGGTACTAACGAATACTCTGATTCTGAGTATGTTAATGCGATACGGTACGACCATGAGACCGACTTACGAGATGACCTTGCACCTGACAAAGAAGCTCAAGACATTAACGACATTTATGATGAACAGGTCCAGGCTTCGATTAAGATTTCTATTGCCAACATTCCATTCACAGCCGTTGTTGATACAGGAGCAAACATCAATGTCATGTCACCATGTCTCTTCAGACAGGTGTCTTCTGTTTCAAAAGTTTTATCATTGCCGATTCAGGGCTGCTCCATATTGGGAGCGATTGGTCCATTGAAACAGAGAGTTGGTTTACAGACACAGCCTCAACTGCAGATAGAATCTGTTTTGGTTTCTTACCTCTTGCGTACTGGAAATTTCCTTGTGTGAACTATTAATGATAAGTATTGTGTTGAACAGCGCACTGACTACATGGTAACGGCTACTACATGTAAACTTTAAGTATTAAATGCTATGTATGGAAAAATTGTTTATAGTGATGGACATTGAACTGATATTTCTTCAACAAGCTGACGCAGGAAATAGGGGTTGCACCAAGAATTTCAATTTAATTTTAAGTTAGTATTAAGAAAAAAAAAGGTGCTTGCGAGGCGATTGCCCGGAGCTATATAAATATATAAAGGTGAGAAATGGAGGAGGATGCGTAAATAAGCACTTCTCTCAAGGTACAAGAAGATTTATAGATTTATTTTTAGTAATGTAAGTACTTGAAGTTCTGTTGTAAAAGCCCAAATTACCTGCCTAAAAAAGAAGGTACATGTTCAAACAGTCAGGCAGTGGACAGGAGTAAAAGAAATAGCTTAAAGTTCAGTTAAAGCGTGCTGTTAAATGGAAAAACAAGTGGTAACCCACATGTGTTCACGCAAGGAGACAATAAGCTGTAGTAAACTAAGTTAGGTGAAATACAGTACAAATAGAGGCAAACCATGAAGCATCAATAATGTAGCGTAAGTACTCCACGAGGCCATTAATTGCTATGAAAGTAAACTATTTCCCTGTGATCTGTGCCCAATGTAAAGAGTATATGAGGAATGTTAGCTGACGAATTGATTTCAGTAGAATAAAGGTACTAAATAACCACACAGCAAGCCCCCTGTATCATAAATAAGTCCAAGTAAAGATCTTCAGAAGATTTGTAGTGTAATCTAGCGACCATTCAATACCCTAATTGAAGGCTAATCTAAAGAACAAGCAATGCAGTGATATTTAAACTTAATACTGACTATAACCAGAGTAAGACGTAGAAGTAGCAAAGCATGCTGTAATGAAAGAGGTTGAAATTTATATATGTGCCTATGTTTATTATGATAATTTGATTTACATGCAGATTTTATTGCAAAAATGTCTCCTAAGACACTCCTCTTATGATATCCATTTTCCTTGTGCCCGTTCCTTTTGATCCTGGTTCATTAACCCAGACCCAGGGTCGACTTGTAAAAGGCACGTGTGCTTCGAGGCAAAGCAGTGCTTATGAGAAATGAGGCACGTTGCGTGATGAACTTCGCTAGCTTTGGTAATGTTTGTTATGGACCGGTTGCGTAAACCCAGTGAACTGTCGGTAATTCCATTCATGCGAAAAATAGTAGACACGCGTTACCCGATTTTTTTTTTAACAGAGAACGATTGCTGAGTACATGAAGCGAAGAGGGAGACCTATTGTTATCCAGTCTGCCCTCAAATATAAAAAAAAAATTGGCAAGCACAAAAAAGAAAAAAAAAAGATTCGGCGTTAAATGCGTACTCGTTAAGTAGTAGATATGCTGCGTGGCAGTAGAAAATGATCTTGGGTGCACTAAAGAATAAATGCAACGAGTGTTGCGAAACCTGTAGTTTTCATAACGAGGAGATGAGCCCTCAAAAGAAAATTTGATAGAGTATTTTTAGGTTCACTAGTGAAAGCAAACCTTGAGATATAGAGAGTCCATTCATAAAGCAGTTGTTCACTGGACTTAACAAAAGGAGTGACCATTAATTGTAAATTAGCTCGTAAGTGATCTTTTGTAAATAGTAGAATATAAGTCTTTCTGTACCAATGGAGGAAACCTGCAAAATTGATTGTTTTGTAAATGAACTCTATCGGCGAAGGAACTAAGCACGAATGCTGGGTGAAGATGCACACTAAAGTGCGACGTGCATAATAAAAATAACAGTTCACTGTATACTAGTGGTAGTGTTGTACTGCAAGTGTAAAAAGAAGTCAAGGCTACGACAACAGGTGCAACGCAAAGTTCAGTGTTGTTCTAAGTGCAGCGACAGCTAAAACATTCGTCGTCACTTACCTGTGAGCCTCATGGGAGGCAGTTGACAGAGAAGTATGGAGGCAGCTTCAGTGTCCGGCTCCTCCGATGGAAAACGCGCGCGAGGTGTTTGTATCGATGCACTGGTGTGATACGAAGTTCACAAAAAAAAAAAGGAGCACTCGACGACCAGCAGCTCTGTTACAGCCTGAGCGCGAACGGATACTGTGTGATGGAGCTCACGCAACACTGTGCAGCCGCTGTGAGTGGCTGACGCGTGGGTGACGAAACAATCCAAACTTTAAACTGCTAACCGCCATGACTTCCATCGTACATACTGGAGGAAAGACATTTGTACACTTGTGTGACTACATCTTCATATGTAAATTAAGCGACTTTCTTGAATTGAAGTTAAGATGAGTGAGAAGTAGATTGTTAGATTACTCAGACCTTAAAGCCATTAATACCGGCACTCCTGAACACTGCTAAAATGAATTATAATCCTGTGTCTTGATGCACAAAGAAAATGAATGTGCACTATAGGAAGACCCTAAACTCCAGACCAGTCCCGATCCTTAACAAATGTATCCAATAGGTTGTAAGTTATACTAATAATTTTCCACTTCTTCTGTTTCATATTGTAAATAAAAACCCGGGAAGCCACTTGAATTCCTGGCACCACAGTGGAAAGGACAGATGTACTGCATGATGAACGCCGTAGACAGCTAACACAGAAAGTGAAAGCATCACGAGGTGTAGTGCTACGTTATTAAACTGTAATTGAACCACAATGAGTCAACAGATGCTCGAACATTGTCCACTCTAGTTTAGTGAAAATAAGCACTCACTGTACTCATGTATTAGTTGTTAAGCTCAAGAGAAAGTAATTTCTGAATTCTATCCCCTGAAGAGCGAAATGAACGTTCACTTATTGTTATAAGCAAATATGGACCAAACTTATATATGCACATAAATGTTAATCTTGGTATTATGGAATGAAGTGACTAATGAACAAAGAATGAAAAACTTTATTTAGAAAAATGATAAATATCTGATATATGTTTATAAATGTAATTTCAATTTAAGTACATAGTACACCAGTAACATTATGTAAATGTCACACCAACAATCACGAATATCTCATGAGGACATAAGGATAGAGGTAATCCTTCGGCATTCCCTCTCTCCTCATGGGAGGCAATGTGATATTCGCTATTTTTGACTTCATTAAAACAGCAAATACGAGTAGTTAATACTTTCAGCCAGAAGGCAAATACTTGTTTATAAATAATGATTAATGTATAATGAGGCGTCGCATGGTGACGGTGGAATTTTCTAAATAATGTAATTCGTCGTCTTTGGGCGGCGATATAAACATAAAAATACGGATAGATATGTGATGTATAAAAACGTGTTATGTCTAAGTTTGAGTGAAGTGTAAAGAACTGTTATAACTTACCGTGACGACGCACGAGCGACTCAAAGAAGACAATGGCTATATAAAAGAGCGCTCAATGGACATGATACGGACATAAAAATCTACCGTCATTGTTGTATTAAGCTTAAGGTACGATATATGTTTTAGTTATAATAAATATTTGTTCTGGGAATACTGAATCATTTAGCAGTGCTCATTCCTATTATCTCCTCAGTATTATTTTCATTTTAATTATGCATTTTGCTAATATTACAGACACCAAGATCGGCAGTCCAATGTGCGTGTTACATTGATAAAAAGAAAACTGTTTTATCGTCTTCTTGCATCAGCTTTAATATTGAATTTCCCTTTTGTGTGATGTTACAGTTGTTTTTGCGCCCTTAAGAACTTTCTGGTCCCTTAGGAAATTGTTTTGTCATAACAATAACTTCACAACCGGGTATGATCGTATCTACGATCATGAAGTAATTAGAAAGACAATAACGCAATATCTTAATCAATAGCACGCTAGTTGAGATTGCCTCAAGCCACGCGAAACTGCAAGTAGAAACTATTCACATCTCAAAATGCAATATTTTATGACAACGTTCAATCCATGATTCTTACGCCAATTGCGATTGATAAAACTGTAAGCTAAATCTCAATTTCCAACTTTCCATTGAATAACAACATCACTTCTATTTTGTAACATCACAAGCCGTACTAGAACCATTTTTCTGAATTTTCCTCGTGCATTAAACTTCCACAACAACAGCACATTACTGTTTCCACACAGTCTTCAAAATATTATCCTAATTATGATAATCTGCCCTTAACCTTAACTAGCAAAAAATTTGCCTTTTGAAAGGTATAACACGGAAATAGACCGCAAGAAATGAAGTGCAGCTATTGAAAGGTGGCTACACTGTGCCACTGCGCCAGAGAGTGCGCCAAAGAGTACTATTAAGCCGCCTCCACAGTGCATGTTAAGAGATCGTAGAAGTCAGTGCTTGGAGAGAACTCGTTGAGGAGAGTGCTTGTTAGGAGATCGGAGAGGACAGTGCTTGTTGAGAGTTCGTGAAAGTCAGTGCTAGTAGAGAGTTCGTGGATGTCGTGAAGTTGGAGTAAGATGTTGTAGTAAAGAGTGTTGTTCCATGTTTTATGCAGTTATTTGATGGGAGAGATAGCAGATGTTATTGTGTGCATTTCGTCAATATATATGAAGGTAAAAATTACAATGTTCTTTTATTATTTGTGTATCTGAAATAATGCGTCACTACAGGTTCAGTCAACAAAGCATCTGGCTTGTGTTCTTGTATTAGAGTGAATTCTGGTTTTCTTGCGTAATTATAGTTTTTCTAAATTTCTTTTGTCACGTCAGTATAGTTGGTATTTAAGATTTCTTGTCTTGTTGGAAAAGAACCGTGCCAGATGTGGACGTTGAGTCACACTCCCACATACAGAACAGTTACATTTGTGCTTGGATTTTGTAGGTTTTATAGTTGCTGGGGACTTAATTAATTAATTGTGTTTACGAAAATCTACTTCCATTGTTTGTTGCAGTCAGATAGCGTAATAATTCTAGTCAGGGCCAGCCGATTACGAGACACTGCGTAATCGGACGGACAGACAGCTACATAAATCATTTTCAATCAAATTTATTTAATTAAGCCCCCATGCACGTGGCGACCCTGCCAGGATACGAACCTGGAATCTTAGTTAAATTTGTCATTAAGAGTTCGCGTTATGATGGGTTAAATATCGTTTACGCAAAACCGAATTAACACCATGAACTATGAATATTGCCGTAGGCCTACTGATTGTCTGTGTAAAACATTTAAGAGGGTAAACCACATGAGGAGGCTGATTGAACGAGCATGGGGGCTTAATTAAATAAATTTGATTGAAAATGATTTATGTAGCTGTCTGTCCGTCCGATTACGCAGTGTCTCGTAATCGACTGGCCCTGACTAGAATTATTACGCTATCTGACTGCAACAAACAATGGAAGTAGATTTTCGTAAACACAATTAATTAATTAAGTCCCCAGCAACTATAAAACCTACAAAATCCAAGCACAAATGTAACTGTTCTGTATGTGGGAGTGTGACTCAACGTCCACATCTGGCACGGTTCTTTTCCAACAAGACAAGAAATCTTAAATACCAACTATACTGACGTGACAAAAGAAATTTAGAAAAACTATAATTACGCAAGAAAACCAGAATTCACTCTAATACAAGAACACAAGCCAGATGCTTTGTTGAATGAACCTGTAGTGACGCATTATTTCAGATACACAAATAATAAAAGAACATTGTAATTTTTACCTTCATATATATTGACGAAATGCACACAATAACATCTGCTATCTCTCCCATCAAATAACTGCATAAAACATGGAACAACACTCTTTACTACAACATCTTACTCCAACTTCACGACATCCACGAACTCTCTACTAGCACTGACTTTCACGAACTCTCAACAAGCACTGTCCTCTCCGATCTCCTAACAAGCACTCTCCTCAACGAGTTCTCTCCAAGCACTGACTTCTACGATCTCTTAACACGCACTGTGGAGGCGGCTTAATAGTACTCTTTGGCGCACTCTCTGGCGCAGTGGCACAGTGTAGCCACCTTTCATATGCCCCTCCTCCACAGGCCAGAATTTGATGGTATTTTTGCCAGCATTGGTGGTGAAAATACCACCAAATTCGTCCACAAAAATACAGACAAAAAATAAAAGATAATATTAATACCTAAATATCACATAATTAGTTAAAAATTTTGGCTTTGCACTGACCTTTTACTAACCTAATATATAAAGTACAGTAGGCAATACAAATTCTTTTCATACACGTGGCTTTACATAATAGTTTACACAATATACAAAAAATCAGTTTATACAAATGTTCACATAAAATGCTTTCAATGATTAGTTTATACAAACAAAAGGATACTAATAGGTGACATCTTTTCAGTAGAAGCAGTCCATCAGTTGCACCCAGTAAAGTTTAGCAGGTACAGACACCAACAAGTGACATCATTTCAGCTGAAACAGTCTATCAGTTGCACCCAGCAATGTTGAGAGCAGGTGCAGACACCAACAAGTGACATCATTTCAGTAGAAGCAGTCCATCAGTTGCACCCAGTAAAGTTGAGAGCAGGTGCAAACACCAACAAGTGACACCATTTCAGTAGAAGCAGTCCATCAGTTGCACCCAGCAATGTTGAGCAGGTGCAGACAGCAACAAGTGACATTATTTCAGTAGAAGCAGTTCCATCTGTGGCACCCAGTAAAGTTCAAGAGGTACACACAGCAACAAGTCACATTAGTTCAGTAGAAGCAGTCCATCAGAGGCACCCAGCAATGTTGAGTAGGTGCAGACAGCAACAAGTGACTTCATTTCAGTAGAAACAGTTCATTAGTTGCACCCAGCAATGTTGAGTAGGTGCAGACACCAACAAGTGACATCATTTCAGCAGAAACAGTTCATCAGTTGCACCCAGCAATGTTGAGCAGGTGCAGACACCAACAAGTGACACCATTTCAGTAGAAGCAGTCCATCAGTTGCACCCAGCAATGTTGAGCAGGTGCAGACAGCAACAAGTGATATCATTTCAGTAGGAGTAGTCCATCAGTTGCACCCAGCAATGTTGAGCAGGTGCAGACACCAACAAGTGACACCATTTCAGTAGAAGCAGTCCATCAGTTGCACCCAGCAATGTTGAGCAGGTGCAGACAGCAACAAGTGACATTATTTCAGTAGCATTTCAGTAGAAGCAGTCCATCAGTTGCATCAGCAATGTTGATCAGGTGCACACAGCAACAGGGGACATTTTTTCAGTAGAAGCAGTCCATCAGTGGCACCCAGCAATATAGAGCAGGTGCAGACAGCAACAAGTGACATTATTTCAGCAGAAGCAGTCCATCAGTTGCACCCAGCAATGTTGAGCAGGTGCAGACAGCAACAAGTGACTTCATTTCAGTAGGAGCAGTTCATCAGTTGCACCCAGCAATGTTGAGTGCAGGAAAGACACCAACAAGTGACATTATTTCAGTAGAAGCAGTCCATCAGAGGCACCCAGCAATGTTGAGTAGGTGCAGACAGCAAAAAGTCACATCTCTCAGCAGAAGCAGTTCCAAAAAATTCACTAGCACTGATCACACTGTTCATCAGAGTTTATGAGCAGAAATTAAACATGTCCTAGTGGCACCAATCATGTAGAAAAGGTACAAATAACAGTCCATAATTTTTTAGAATCACTGATCACACAGTTCTTCAGCAGAAATTAAACATGACTAAATGTCACACATCATGTTGAAAAAGTGCAGGTAACAGTTCAGAATATTTATCTTCACTAATCAGACAGTTCAGGCATGAACAATAGTTTGAATGCACATACAAATGCTTTTACAGTAACATACAAATCATAACAAACACACAAATGATGTCAGATAATTGTCCTATTAACTATTACAATACACAAATACCAGTAAACCTATAATATTTATGGGTGTCAGTGCAAGCCACTACAAACAAATAAAATAATATTTAGGAGATAGGTGGGTAGGATTAGTAAAGGAAAATACACAAAACACACTCACTCATCTTTCATCCACATTAGTGCTACTGTGTAATTGAATAGTGTTAATTGTGTAAATGTAATTCTGTCAAAATCTGATGTTCATCATGTGTATCAAGTAGTACTGGCAGCAATGTATAACAGTCAATAATAGTTAGTCAACGTCATAGTCATCATGTCAAGACCAATGTTTGCCAAGCCAGATCAAAATGTATTGTTGTTGAACAACTGTCAGCGAGCCAAGATATGCAATTACTTCCTCTCTCCAAAAAAAAGTATATACTGCTTAGTTATTTAACAAAGTGTGTGTATAGACTATCTTCCTTCTATTTTAGTGTTCTAGTCTGCTCTCTTCATCCTCCTTGTTCCATAAGACCAACAAAAAAAAATATGCTCCTCACTTACTTTACCTCTTATACACCAAAACTCCAATAATCATCAACTTAATCTCAATACGTCACTAATACTTCTTCAATACGTCGATACATATAACTCTTATCATCAATATCATTTACCTTACCTCTTGTCCACAAAAACTCCAATAATCATCAACTTCATATACTCTCAATACCTATAATAATACGTCGATAAATATAAACCTCAGCACCAATATCATTTCACTTCCATAACAACTCTTTCCTCTAGTCAGTCTCCTCGAACAAGTACAGATAAAATCCTAATGCAACTTCAATTCAGCATCCCATACAATCCGAAGACACAGTGTCCACACACAACCTCTGTGTAATCCATCTGACCCAAATTTTCTACTCATTATAAATTATAAGATACATTTTGGTTCCTTGTCCATCATTAAATAAAAGAAATGCATACCTGACCTCTAACAGACTTAGTTCGAATAACTCTCAGTAATTAAGTACGATTACGGAGTGTGAATAATCATAATATTTCACAGTGTGTACACCACTTCAAGAATCATAGCAGAAGCAAACATGTGGAGTATTTTTTGTGTCAAGTGTCACTTCCTATTTCAATTGCTCACGAAAAATGCAGTGTAATGACTGTCAATGGTCTAAACCTAGTTTCGGTACGTCATGTCGTTAGCTTCCTTCCTATTAGCATAAATTTATACAGCTTCCATAAAACCTCAGCTCATGTCACTTCCACGAAGTTCTTTGTATCAATGTCGTTCGTCGAATTATAGCAGTTCATTTTCTTATCTTAAAATATAAGGCACTGAGCGTAAGCAAAACAAGCAATAGCGAGTAAATATACCAGTAGTGAACAGAATGTCAAAAAGTGGATGCAGCACAAATCTTACAACGAGGCTCTGCCAAGCGAACAATCTGTAACCTATACCATAGTGTAACCTAAACTCTATGTTCATACACTGTACATCAGCATTGCTATATACCAAATTAAAGAGTAGTTGTGACAACAAACAGAAATGTATAAATATGCAATCCACACGCATAGCAGCAAACAGGCCATTAGCATCATATCAGCATAAGCAAATAAATGTTCATATGTCATCTTAGCAAGTAAACATGGAGGCGCAAGCAGATAAATCACAAAGTATAACTTACATACATATCAGCACAACTAATCAGGTGACAATTATAATTTAAATAAATAAGCACAGCAGGCACATAAAAAAAAAAACATGACATCAGTGAAAAAGCATAGCAGCCAAGCGATGCATAATATATACAAATAACAATCCTGTTCATTAATAATCATTGTCAAAATCAGTTAACGTACGCAAGCACGTCGCTTCACACGTAAATTCATAGAACATGAAATTAGCACAAAGTATGAATCACGTAATTGCGAGCAGCAAATTACGTCTAAAGTACGTACCTAAGTGGAAATATGTTACCTGAAAAATGAACTCAATTAATAGCTACCTTTTTTAGTTTATTAGTTTCTTCTTCGAAATTACATTCTTCCTGAAAATTTCTCGATAGCAAGTCCTCTTAACGTCGGAGACACACAGAATTTACCTGAAGTTCTTAAATATTTTATAGAACCGTTGTTGTTGTTGTTGTGGTCTTCAGTCCTGAGACTGATTTGATGCAGCTCTCCATGCTACTCTATCCTGTGCAAGCTTTTTCATCTCCCAGTACCTACTGCAACCTACATCCTTCTGAATCTGCTTAGTGTATTCATCTCGTGGTCTCCCTCTACGATTTTTACCCTCCACGCTGCCCTCCAATACTAAATTGGTGATCCCTTGATGCCTCAGAACATGCCCTACCAACCGATCCCTTCTTCTGGCCAAGTTGTGCCACAAACTTCTCTTCTCCCCAATCCTATTCAATACTTCCTCATTAGTTACATGATCTACCCATCTAATCTTCAGCATTCTTCTGTAGCACCACATTTCGAAAGCTTCTATTCTCTTCTTGTCTAAACTATTTATCGTCCATGTTTCACTTCCATACATGGCTACACTCCATACGAATACTTTCAGAAATGACTTCCTGACACTTAAATCAATACTGGATGTTAACAAATTTCTCTTCTTCAGAAACGCTTTCCTTGCCATTGCCAGTCTACATTTTATATCCTCTCTACTTCGACCATCATCAGTTATTTTGCTCCCCAAATAGCAAAACTCCTTTACTACTTTAAGTGCCTCATTTCCTAATCTAATTCCCTCAGCATCACCCGACTTAATTAGACTACATTCCATTATCCTTGTTTTGCTTTTGTTGATGTTCATCTTATATCCTCCTTTCAAGACACTGTCCATTCCATTCAACTGCTCTTCCAAGTCCTTTGCTGTCTCTGACAGAATTACAATGTCATCGGCGAACCTCAAAGTTTTTATTTCTTCTCCATGAATTTTAATACCTACTCCGAATTTTTCTTTTGTTTCCTTTACTGCTTGCTCAATATACAGATTGAACAACATCGGGGAGAGGCTACAACCCTGTCTTACTCCCTTCCCAACCACTGCTTCCCTTTCATGTACCTCGACTCTTATAACTGCCATCTGGTTTCTGTACAAATTGTAAATAGCCTTTCGCTCCCTGTATTTTACCCCTGCCACCTTTAGAATTTGAAAGAGAGTATTCCAGTCAACATTGTCAAAAGCTTTCTCTAAGTCTACAAATGCTAGAAACGTAGGTTTGCCTTTCCTTAATCTTTCTTCTAAGATAAGTCGTAAGGTCAGTATTGCCTCACGTGTTCCAGTGTTTCTACGGAATCCAAACTGATCTTCCCCGAGGTTGGCTTCTACTAGTTTTTCCATTCGTCTGTAAAGAATTCGTGTTAGTATTTTGCAGCTGTGACTTATTAAGCTGATAGTTCGGTAATTTTCACATCTGTCAACCGTATCCTGAAAAATACTGAATGTTAATAACATAATTCATCAAGTCACTATAGCTTTATACTGAATTTAATCGGAGAGATTAGACTGTGTGTTTGTTTACGGCTGTCAGTGCATTCGCACTGAGCGCTCGATCAGCTGTGGGCGCGTGACGTAGGAAGCTATTGTTCGCGGTCAACGACTGCCTTGTGCGGCGCGCAGACTTCACTGTTGCTTTGAGTATGTGCCGCCGCCAAAACACAGCGCGGTATCCTTGTACTCTCCGCATGTTTACATGTAGCTGTTACTTTCTCACAAGTATGTCATTCCACAAAAATTTTAACGTTTGATATATGATGTATTCCTTTAGAGCGTCCTGATTTAAGAGTCTCTACTTCGACAGTGTTATCATGAATAATTATGCGAATTCTGTATGGACCGTTATAAAGCAGAAAAAATTTGCGACACAAGCCTTTTCCTTTGTGCGACAAACGGTGGGACTTAATTAATACCTTCTGACCAACTGACAAGATTTTTAAACGACCAGGACGCTTAGCTGATTTCTCTCTTCTTGCAGCCGCAGACGCAATATTTGGTAGAGCCAGGTTGACAACTTCAGAATGCCGCAGTTTCCGTGAAGGCGGAAAAGGAACGATTTCAGAAATACGATTTGTCGGTGCTTTATTTTTTAGTATCATTATAGGCGGTAAAGAAGTTGAATCATTAGGAAGTTCATTCAGAATGTTTTGAAAAATATGAAGATACTGATCCCAAGTTCTGTGATTCTGATGACAATATAGACGACACAATTTATTGATTTCCTTCATCCATCTTTCTGAAGCGTTAGATTGAGGGTGAAAAAGTGAGATGAAGATTGGTTTAATTTTACGACGGTGTAAAGTACGAAGCCAAATTTTAGAACGAAACTGTGATCCATTATCTGATATAACCTTATCAACATGACCAACTTCTTTAAGAAAATGTTTGATGAAAGCGTTAGATACTGAACGAGCTGTTGCTTTGCGTAAAGGTGTAAAACACACATATTTTGATGTCAGTTCCACTGCTACGAAAATGTACGTAAAACCATTAGTAGATCGAACCACTGGACCAAACAAATCGACTGCAGCCATCTCCTTTAATTTCGCTGGAATGATGGGAAACAACGGTGCTCTGTGAGAAATCGTTGGAGGCTTAGCCATTTGACATAATTTGCATTTGGCAAGAACAGATCGAATACGTTTTTCCATATTACAGAAGTAGCAATTTTCTCGTAATTTGTGAAAGCATTTTCGGGGACCAAAGTGTGCATAACTGAGATGCTTATACCAAATCAATTTATTGACCCACTCATCAGGAATACAAACTAACCAAACGGAGTTGTCGACCGATTTTCGTTTAAAAAGAATGTCATTGCGAACTAAATAATGCTGTCTAATCGCTACGCTTTCCTTTCTCCTCCACTTCTCCTTAATGTCCTTCCAGATTGGATCCTTATTTTGCTCCTTAGCGATGTCCTGGAGCGAAGACGAAATAAAGTTCTCAAACGCAACACCTTGAATATACATCAAACAATAATTGTTTTCCTTGTAGTCCTCTTCAGCACTTTGTTTCAAACCCATAGGTGCACGTGATAAAGCATCGGCAACAATATTTGAAGAACCCTGTATGTAAACAACACTAAAGTCAAATTCCTGTAGGTACAACGCCCATCGTGACAATCTGCCATGAGTTAATTTTGTTGACATAAGAAATTCCAGAGCTCGATGATCGGTGTAAACCTTAGTATGTCTGCCAAACAAAAATGTACGAAATTTTGTAAAAGCCCAAACAACAGCCAAGGCTTCAAGTTCCGTAATCGAATAGTTCTTTTCGGATTTAGAGAGAACGCGACTTCCAAATGCAATAGTCTTCTGTACTACAACGCCGTTTTCTTCTATCTCTTGAAATAAATGTGCACCTAGGCCTTTGTATGATGAGTCCGTTGCCAAACAAAATTCTTTAGATAGATCCGGATGTGAAAGAAGTGGAGCAGCAACTAAAGCATCACGAAGCTGTTCAAATTCTGACTGAGCTTCCTCATCCCAACACCAATTAGATTTCTTTCCGGATAGTTCACATAAACGAGGTGTGGCCAAATCGTCCAAACTAACAAAGCGTCGAAGAAAATTACAGACACCAAGAAAACTACGAACATCACGTTTTGTGGTAGGAACAGCATAATTACGAATAGCGTCTAATTTTTCTGGATCAGGAAGAATACCTTCTGTAGAAATAATGTGACCGAGAAATTTCACCTGAGAACGACCAAATTCAGATTTTTCCAAGTTCACTGTCATGCCAACTCGTGCAAAGATACGTAATAATGAGTCCAAAATTTCGTTGTGCTCACTCCAAGAACATTTAGCAATAAGAATGTCGTCAACATAAGAAGTAATGTTGTCACGAAGATAAACAGGTAACATTTAGTTTAAACTGCGAATGAATGCTGCAATAGGTACAGTAAGTCCAATCGGTAATTTCCAAAGTCACTTTTGAGTAAAACAGTCATATCCGGTTATTGTTCACTTACTGTCTAGATAGATTGATAGTCGAAGAGTTGTTTTGACAGATGCAAAGAATAGTGAAAGAGTAGGCAGCGGTGCAGAAAACTAAAAGAGAAATAGCACCACTACAGCTCGGGGCCCTATGCTCGCTACGGCACATATTCACTTAGAGTAGTGAATCCCCTGAGGACATTAATAACTGCACATAATTTCTAGTTTGTGACTTTGTGGCACATCTGGCGGAAGTGCGTACATAAATTGATCTAACCATGCACATTGATGTATGTCATTCTTAGAGTTACGGAAGATCTTAAATGTCCGGACAGTCAAAAGGTGTTTATAGTCAAAGTTTTCGCCTCGTGTCGACAAAGACCTACCGCGTCTGTCCCAGTCCGAATGTCGATTATTGTCATGTTCGCGCGCCTGGCGCTCTCTTGTTGCATCTCGTAAATGAAATAAATTATTTTCTTCAAACCCCTCTGCTACCTGTGATTCTAAATTTCTTCTGCTATCTTTTCCTACAATTTCGCCTTCGATTTGTTTGACTTGCTTCCGTAATGCCTCAAATTCCTTTTTCACGCGTTCATTAAATTTTCCCTGATTCTCAACATGCTTATTTATGTTCTGATACTCTTCGGTTTCTGCAAATGGTAATGGGGCTGTATCATCCGAATCTCTGTCCCCATGTAAACTAAGATTTGTCAATTTATCTGAAATTTCCTCAACTCTTTCCGATAAGTCACCTATTTTTTCTTTCTGTTTGTTTACATCTTCCGTAAGTGTCGCGACTCGGGTTTCAGTATTGACACATTTGGTAGTTAACTGTTCATATTGTCGTGTTAGATTATTTATTCTGTCATTTGGTACGGATTCCTCGATTCTTTCAAATATTTCTTCCTTGTCTTGTGCACGTTGTAAATTTAACTCTGAAAATTTCTGTACTATCACGCGATCTCTTTCTTCCTGTTCTCTATCCTGTTCCCTTTGTCTGATTTCTACTGCAATTAATCTATTATTGTGAGAATTCAGAATCGGTTGTACTTCTTCCCTGATTTCTTTCTTTAATTCATCTTTCATATCTTTGAAACATGTCCCTATTCGTGAATCTAACCGTGTTTCCAAAGTTCCCATCTCTGTTTTAATTGTTCCTATCTCTGTTTTTAATTCAGATCCTAACCGTGTTTCCATTGTTCCCATCCGTGTTTCCATTGTTCCCATATCAGTTTTTAATTCAGATCCCAAAGTTTCCATTCGTGTTTCCATTTTTAATATAGCACTCATCAACTGCCCCATGGTAACTGTTTCAAAATTATTTTCGCCCCTAACATTTCCCGCAAAACCAGCTTCCTTCTGCATGGCTGTAAAGCTATCTGTGTTCGATACTATTTCAGAATCTTCTGTCGTTAATCTCGGATTCTGTGAATTTTCTGATTGAGAAAAATTTTGAAATAGTTCCGGACTATTTTCCCGACTTATTACATTGTTTTCAACTCCATTATCCACCATACTGTTGTCCTGTGTTGGCGAGTTCGCCATGTCAACAATTTCGTTATTCTGACTATTCATCATTTTCGCCTTTTTCATTGATCGCGTAATCATTTACAAAATATACAAAAGATTCGTCACTGTACAAAAATTACACACGGTGACTCTTTATCTCAACAATACCATTCAAATGCAATGACTCCCTCAAACACGATCAATCGAACAATTGAAATAATTGCACTAAATTGTCAAACCCGTTGACAAGACAACAAATTTAATTCTGAGAAAAAATACCATTAGAAGAATGACAATTACCAAATCTACACATGCAAAATAGACTACAATTACTAACTACAAATTACTACAACAATACTACAGTCTACAATTTTCACAATCAGAAGAATCCAAGGGACGATCCGAAGCAGCGGTCGCCACGTGCATGGGGGCTTAATTAAATAAATTTGATTGAAAATGATTTATGTAGCTGTCTGTCCGTCCGATTACGCAGTGTCTCGTAATCGGCTGGCCCTGACTAGAATTATTACGCTATCTGACTGCAACAAACAATGGAAGTAGATTTTCGTAAACACAATTAATTAATTAAGTCCCCAGCAACTATAAAACCTACAAAATCCAAGCACAAATGTAACTGTTCTGTATGTGGGAGTGTGACTCAACGTCCACATCTGGCACGGTTCTTTTCCAACAAGACAAGAAATCTTAAATACCAACTATACTGACGTGACAAAAGAAATTTAGAAAAACTATAAATACGCAAGAAAACCAGAATTCACTCTAATACAAGAACACAAGCCAGATGCTTTGTTGACTGAACCTGTAGTGACGCATTATTTCAGATACACAAATAATAAAAGAACATTGTAATTTTTACCTTCATATATATTGACGAAATGCACACAATAACATCTGCTATCTCTCCCATCAAATAACTGCATAAAACATGGAACAACACTCTTTACTACAACATCTTACTCCAACTTCACGACATCCACGAACTCTCTACTAGCACTGACTTTCACGAACTCTCAACAAGCACTGTCCTCTCCGATCTCCTAACAAGAACTCTCCTCAACGAGTTCTCTCCAAGCACTGACTTCTACGATCTCTTAACACGCACTGTGGAGGCGGCTTAATAGTACTCTTTGGCGCACTCTCTGGCGCCGTGGCACAGTGTAGCCACCTTTCACTATTCATGGAAGAAGTTAAATAACACACTTCTATTACTGCCGAGTTACTAACTAACTGTGTAGGGCGGAAAGCGGTCGTCACTCCAATGAGCTTCCACTACAATCTGTCAGACCAGTTAATTTTTGTGGGTTAACAGTGGTGGAGACCACGACTGTTGAAGGTAACATTAGGGGAAAACTGTTTCCACCTCAGTGTTGCTTCAGTGGTTTGTACACAGGGGCAATCTACCCTTAGGGAAGAGGGCAAGTGCAGTTAAAAATCGATGGAAAAAAATGCTATTTTGAGATGGAAAAGCTCATAAGAAAGGAGAAAGGACATTGATATCAAATTTGGAAACGATTTCCTAATCCACTTTCCGAGCACTGTTGGTTTCAAATTCCAGGCTGTCTGGCGTTGTAAAAAGCATACCCGTTGTATGCAGAAGAAACTGTAAAAACAATCTTCAGAATTTTAGTTTGTTTCCAACTAGTCGACTGTTCAATTACACTCATTGTGTGAGTACTTGTATAATGCTAACACGCTAAAGCGCTGCTCTGTCAAAGCTTGATCTCAGCTCTTCAAGAAAACAACTGGCTGCTCCATTCCGTACAGTGTGTTGTAGCGCAAACTCGGCTTAATTCCATTCGTCACGTGACTTACGCGTCGTTTCCAGACCTGATCACGAGTGATACTGTGGCGTGATATTATCTATTTGATAAGAGGAGCTTAACACCGAGACTTAATTTTGTATGTTTGAATAGTGGTTCAAATTTTCTTCGAGAAGTTCGGGCAATAACGTACACATTTCTATCCTGTTCTTATTTTTGGTTGACCGTTTTGATGCTCCATTTTAGATTAAGCAATATAGGATGTACTGCGTATTCTTGAAGCCTAAGGGCAACATATCGGTGGAAATATAATTAATTTTGTTCTAAATAATGTGCTTATTTCCTCTCCAATTTCTCATTTTCGAGGGTTGCCAACAATCGTCATTTGCTAAAAGAAGGTCTGTATCTCTATCTAAATACAACGACAGATCAAATACAGGAAGAACAGCTTAAGAGCTAAGAATACCTGTAGAAACTCCACCCGAATTTATTTTTATTGAATTTAATTTTTTATTTTATTAATTTTTATTTTCTGTGGGATTGATGTTGTGTTCATCTGTGAATCATAAACAAATTTACTTATTCTCATGTCGTTTTACTGTTGTCTACAACAACAGTCGCTTTTTTGTCTTGCCCACCCAGTGAATGTTAATGTACATATTAGGTAATCCACACGCTCTTTGTTTTATATATGATCCCAGAAAATGTTCAGAGTATCTTATTCCCATTACTTAACACAAGGCTTATAGAAAAGTAATCTCTATTAACCATCTGTTCGGTTAATCCCGGGAATTATTCCGCTGTGTAGTATTAAGGATAAAATTAGAGTTAATTTCTTTTGAAAATAAACGGTTCACAATATTTTATGAGTGTAATCCACATATGTACATTTGGCTAATCTATCATCGAACTTGTTCCTTTTTACATTTGAGAGTCTTGATGTAGTGAGTACATTTCTTTCCAGAAAGGAGAGAATATCTTAAGAATGTTATGGTACTTCTATTCCTTATCGCATTCTGGAAAGTAGGGTAAACAGATTTCAATAATTATTTCAAATAATGAAGAGATGGATGTTATTATTAGGAATCGTAAAGTACAGGTTTATATTACCACAAGAATTTTCCTTTCCTATGCTGATGCCCCATTCCGTACTCTGACAGCCATGATGCTTTATATTCCTTCATAAAAAGCTTCGGGTAGTCGTTTCATAATGAAGAAATGACGTATACGAGCATTTTAGCAGACCAATGAAAATAAAACTTTTATGTGGTTAGAAAATATAGTCAGAGTGTAAAATAATACTGTCTTTATAAAATAAAATGCGTGAACTTTAATTCAGTTGAAAAACCTTCAGTGTCAGTAATTACACTGAGCAAGAAATATGTTGAATTAAACTTCATATCAAAGACAAAGATCATATAGTAGTGTAGTTATCCATGGAGAAATGTTTAATACCTCCAGTTATTCATTATAATGTGCGACCCTGACGGTTTCGGAAGGTGCGTCAGTTGGACAGACGTCTCAGTTCCTATCGTTCCACAAACTTTGAAACCTTTGTTTCCATTTTAGGATCTCATCTGCGTACACAAATAACAAACGACACCCAACAACATACGAATCGCTCAGTTAACTATACAGCCATTCCTGTTTTTAGTATAGCAACTCTTCGTAATGTCGTTTTGAAGGAAAAGTTCTTAAATAAATAACGTCTTTCGTTTTTCGTCGAAACATAATTAATAAACACGCAGTGCGCGTTTAATGTTCTGATTTCTAAAATAGCGCACGTGAGAACTAATAAGGAATCAACGAAGTGACAAATAAATTAATATCTCTTATGTTCTTGTTAGAAATAAATATTTCAAATACAGTACGACGATCCAAGTTTATTTCAAAGAAAGGAAGGTTATGAATCAACAATCTTGATGCTGGATGTCGTACTCGTATTGAAGTTAAAAAAGTGAGCACGTTTAAAAAATAAGCCGGAATTAGATGTACGAAATTTTGATACAAGTGAAGGCTGTGTCTGTCTTTAATTTTGATAGACGCAGTACTTGTACCACCATGCAGATACGATTAAATCGAAGGTTCAGGATGACACTGACCCCAGTAATGGGGTTTCTTATTACCGTTAGAGTTGTTCATTAGTATACTAAATTTCACTTAAACTGCAAGAGAAAGAGATACGTATTCTAATGTAGTCATTTGGTGGGTGGAAGGGTGGGGGGTTGTAAGTATTATCTGAGAGTGCAGATTCGGTATCACTTTGTTAAAGAATACTGAAGTGGACTGACAAGGCAGCCATGCCACAGTGACGGGTAGCCGATAGAAAGGCACGCGTACACACTCACGCCGACGGGCGTCAATTCTGGAACAGGATAACTATTGAATGGTAGCAAGAAAAGTACGTAGCTGCTTTATACTTAACTTTATTATTTGATGACTACAGCATTCTTCTTGAGACATTTATACTATAACTCTCAAAGTAGGTAAGGCTAATGGCGCCTTGCTAGGTCGTAGCCATGGACTTAGCAGAAGGCTATTCTAACTGGCTCTCGGCAAATGAGAGGAAGGCTTCGTCCGTATGGTCGCTAGCAATCTCCTCGTACAACTGGGGCGAGTGCTATATCGTCTCTCGAGACCTGCCTTGTGGTGGCGCTAGGTCTGCGATCACACAGTGGCGACACGCGGGTCCGACATGTACTAAATGGACCGCGGCCGATTTAAGCTACCACCTAGCAAGTGTGGTGTCTGGCGGTGACACCACATTCCTCCCCCGCAAATCGGCGAACGGTCGTGAGATAAGGCTTCCGCCCGCCGTGGGGAGGACCCCATGTTGACGTATGCGACGAGGTGGGGAGCCTAACAACAGGCGAGGCTGTGCCACCCGCACCCGGCCATTCGGTCCGAGGGGAGCTAGGAAACGCCTGAAAAGCTAGTCCAGGGTGCACGTCAACATGCGGTGTATGCGCCCGTAAAGAAACATGAGGGGCCGAAGTGTCGAACTCCATTGCGTCGGGGTAGCCGACGCGCGATGACGTCATGTGGTCCGGAGCGGTCGGGAGTTCCATGGCGGAGGACAGCTGGTCACGGGAAGCGATCGGCGGCGCGTGACCCTGGGAGGCGCTTGGCGGCTGCAGCGAAGCGTCGAATGCGGGCGGCGCCGGCGGAAGAACAGGCGGCGGCGGCGGCGGCGGCGGCGGCGGCTGCGGCTGCGGCTGCGGCGGCGCGTCACCATGGGGCAAAATGGAAGGCATCGTCGGTAACACCTGGGGATGAGGCGAGCCAGTAGATGGGTCCCCAGGGCGCTGACGGACGGCACCGTCGCTGAAAGCAGACGGGGAGCGGCAGAACCCGTGCGACGACAGAGGCGCAGCTGATTGAGATGCCGACGCACCTCACCAGTGGCCCCCAAAACCAAATACATCGCGCGGCCGAGGCAGCGAAGAATGCGCCCTGCGAGCCAACGCCGTGAACCGCGATAGTTGCGATAAAATACAACGTCGCCTGGAGCAAAAGCAGGAGTCTGCCGCTGCACAGGAACCTGATGCGGCGGATGCAGCAAAGACATCAAGGTGCGATGAGGACGACCGTGGAGCAACTCAGCCGGCGAGCGACCATCTCGGGGCTGAGAGCGATACGAAGACAAAAAGAGCAACAATGCGTCCTCCCGAGAATGCGACTCTTTCAATTTCAACATCTGTGACTTGAAAGTCCGGACCAATCGTTCAGCGGCACCGTTGGACTGAGGCGAAAACGGCGCGGATGTCAGATGTTGAATACCATTGGCCTGGCAGAATGACTGATATTCTGCGGACCTGAATTGTGGGCCATTGTCGGAAACAATAGTCTGCGGAAGACCTTCAATGCAAAAGATAGCAGACAACGCTTGGATGGTGGCGGAGGACGTCGTGGAAGACATCCGGACAACAAACGGAAAATTACTGAAGGCATCGACCAGAACCAACCATCGAGCATTCCAGAATGGACCAGCAAAATCAATGTGCAAGCGTTGCCAAGGGGAAGTGGCTTTTGGCCATGCAAAGACTTTCCGCGGCGGTGCGGATTGTTGTTGGGCACACGCCATGCAAGAAGAACACATATTCGTAATCGCAGCATCGATTCCGAACCAAGTACAGTGCTGACGAGCAAGTTGTTTCGTTCGCACTATACCCCAATGTCCGTGGTGAAGAAGCCGTAAAACAGAGGACTGTAACGAACGTGGGACCACGACTCTTTACTGATCATTATCAGAACGCAACAACAAAACACCACGTCGAACAAAAAGTCTCTCCTTGTGAGCAAAAAATCGGCGAACCAACGGATCCTCGATCCGAGACTTTGACAAAGGCCATTGCGTAGCAACAAAACGTAAAACAGTAGCAAGGACAGGGTCAGCAGCTGTGGCTGTAGCTACACGACGAAAATCAATCGGAAACGATTCGACCACTTCATCGGTTTCCGAATCAATGAACATGCAAGCAAGTTCGGAAGAATCGAATGCTTTATCCTCAGCAACAGGCAAACGGGACAACGCATCGGCGTTTCCGTGCTTAGCAGTGGACCGATACAAGATATCGTAGCGGTACTGCGAGAGGAAAATAGACCAGCGAATGAATTTCTGCGCTGTACGTGGAGGTACAGGCTTGGTCGGATGAAAAAGCGATGTCAAAGGTTTGTGGTCTGTGATGATGGTGAAGTGACGACCATACAAGAAATCATGGAACTTAGTAACACCAAACACGAGAGCCAAAGCTTCTTTCTCTATCTGTGAATAATTTCGTTGCGCAGAGGAGAGCGATATGGACGCAAAGGCAATAGGGCGATCATGGGAGCCAACTTTGTGCGCAAGCACAGCACCGATCCCGAAATCCGATGCATCTACCATCAACAAAAGGGGTTTCTGGGGATCGAATGGCGTAAGGCACGTATTAGAAAGCAACGCCGATTTCAACTGGCGAAAGGCGCGTTCGCATTCCGTCGTCCAGACGAACGGAACACCTTTACGGCGTAAGCGATGAAGCGGAGCTGAAATGGAGGAGGCATTGCGCACATATTTATTGTAATAGTTAATTTTACCCAACACACTCTGTAGCTGTTTCACATTGCAAGGGGAAGGTAAATCTTGTATGGCACGGAGGTGCTCTGGACTCGGATGTATGCCTTGGGCATTGATGACATGGCCCAGGTATGCTAAGTCACGAGCAAAAAACACACATTTGTCCTTCCGCAAGCGAAGACCATTTGTCGCAAGACCTGAAATAATGTTCGTAAGTTCGCAAGATGATCTTCTTCTGTCTGTCCGGAGATCACTATATCGTCCAGATAGTTTGCTGCAGTAGGGACCGACGCACAAATACACTCCTGGAAATTGAAATAAGAACACCGTGAATTCATTGTCCCAGGAAGGGGAAACTTTATTGACACATTCCTGGGGTCAGATACATCACATGATCACACTGACAGAGCCACAGGCACATAGACACAGGCAACAGAGCATGCACAATGTCGGCGCTAGTACAGTGTATATCCACGTTTCGCAGCAATGCAGGCTGCTATTCTCCCATGGAGACGATCGTAGAGATGCTGGATGTAGTCCTGTGGAACGGCTTGCCATGTCATTTCCACCTGGCGCCTCAGTTGGACCAGCGTTCGTGCTGGACGTGCAGACCGCATGAGACGACGCTTCATCCAGTCCCAAACATGCTCACTGGGGGACAGATTCGGAGATCTTGCTGGCCAGGGTAGTTGACTTACACCTTCTAGAGCACGTTGGGTGGCACGGGATACATGCGGACGTGCATTGTCCTGTTGGAACAGCAAGTTCCCTTGCCGGTCTAGGAATGGTAGAACGATGGGTTCGATGACGGTTTGGATGTACCGTGCACTATTCAGTGTCCCCTCGACGATCACCAGTGGTGTACGGCCAGTGTAGGAGATCGCTCCCCACACCATGATGCCGGGTGTTGGCCCTGTGTGCCGCGGTCGTATGCAGTCCTGATTGTGGCGCTCACCTGCACGGCGCCAAACACGCATACGACCATCATTGGCACCAAGGCAGAAGCGGCTCTCATCGCTGAAGACGACACGTCTCCATTCGTCCCTCCATTCACGCCTGTCGCGACACCACTGGTGGCGGGCTGCACGATGTTGGGGCGTGAGCGGAAGACGGCCTAACGGTGTGCGGGACCGTAGCCCAGCTTCATGGAGACGGTTGCGAATGGTCCTCGCCGATACCCCAGGAGCAACAGTGTCCCTAATTTGCTGGGAAGTGGCGGTGCGGTCCCCTACGGCACTGCGTAGGATCCTACGGTCTTGGCGTGCATCCGTGCGTCGCTGCGGTCCGGTCCCAGGTTGACGGGCACGTGCACCTTCCGCCGACCACTGGCGACAACATCGATGTACTGTGGAGACCCCACGCCCCACGTGTTGATCAATTCGGCGGTACGTCCACCCGGCCTCCCGCATGCCCACTATACACCCTCGCTCAAAGTCCGTCAACTGCACATACGGTTCACGTCCACGCTGTCGCGGCATGCTACCAGTGTTAAAGACTGCGATGGAGCTCCGTATGCCACGGCAAACTGGCTGACACAGACGGCGGCGGTGCACAAATGCTGCGCAGCTAGCGCCATTCGACGGCCAACACCGCGGTTCCTGGTGTGTCCGCTGTGCCGTGCGTGTGATCATTGCTTGTACAGCCCTCTCGCAGTGTCCGGAGCAAGTATGGTGGGTCTGACACACTGGTGTCAATGTGTTCTTTTTTCCATTTCCAGGAGTGTAGTTTGTAAATATTGCTGAAACAATGCAGGGGCGGATGCACACCCGAATGGCAGTCTCTTGAACCTGTACAATCCAAGATGTGTGTTAACCACCAATACGCGCTGGGATTCGTCGTCCACCAGTATTTGCAAGTACGCATCGGCTAGGTCCAACTTTGAAAAATATTTTCCCGGGCACAGTTTAGCAAAAAGATCTTCCGGGCGGGGCAAAGGAAAAGTAGCAGTCACTAGTTGTGGATTGACTGTGGCCTTGAAGTCCACACAAAGTCTCAATTTTCCGGAAGGTTTTGGCAAAATTACTAAGGGTGAGGCCCAGAGAGAAGCTTGCACACGCTCAATTACACCCTGTGATTCTAGATCGTTTAATGTTCTTGCGACCTCATCACGCAAGGCGTGGGGAACATTGCGCGCTCTGAAAAATTTCGGTTGCGCGTTTACTTTCAGTTCCAAATGTGCTACATAGTTTGTAGCGCAACCTAAGCCTGGTGCAAAAATGTCTGCAAATTCGTCACATAAGCGAGAAACACTGTCTGAAGGCACAGTCTGATTCACTGAGAGGACCTGATTTACAATAGACATGTTAAACAACTGAAATAAATGTAAGCCAAACAAGTTCACTGCCGTAGAAGAACGAAGAACGATAAATGACACCAGTTTTGTTTGTCCCTTGTATGTGGCAAGAAGGCTGCACTGTCCTAACACAGATTTTGTCTGTCCTGAATATGTGGTTAGCTTAACATTTGCGGAACGCAACGGAGGTTTGCCCAGTTGTTTGTACGTGTCGTGATTGAGCAATGAAACTGCAGCTCCGGTATCGAGCTGGAATGGTATCACTTTGCCTTCAAAGTCTAAGTCCACAAAAAGTTTATTATTGCGCTGACGACAAGAGCGACTGTTTTGTGCAATTTGAACAGACACTGGTACAGAATCACTTGCTAATTGACGTGATTTCCGGCGACGTCGACGCACAGTTTTTGTGGGACGAACACAGTCACTGTTAGAGAAAGTGTCACTGGACGAATCGGAATTAACGACATGAATGTCCATGGGCGAAGGTCCACAAGCCTGAGTGTCCTTCGTTCGATTCCGGCGCGAAGCAAAGGGCCTGGAATGGTTGTGATTGTCTGAACGGAGCTTTTTCTGGCAAACACTTTGAACATGTCCTTTCTTATTGCAGAAAAAGCAAATAGCTTGGCGTGACGGGCAATGTTCACGCGAATGTCTAGTAGCACACCGCGGGCATGATTTCACTGCATTTGTGTGCTGGCGCGGCACACCTGGCTTAGCGCGCGGCGGCAGCTGTGCGGACGTATGCGAGGGCAGTTGACCGGGCCGCACAGCTCGAGAGCGCCCGGCGGGCCGGTTAATGTTACACACAGCTGGCGAAGTTTCAAAAGATTCCTGAGCACAGTCAAGTGTGTCCTGTCTATCCAATATGTCTATCACTTGTTGAAGGGAGGGATTAACTAGTTTCAAAATTTGCTCCCGTATGCGAACATCAGAAACGTTCTGTGCAATTGCATCATGCACCATTGTATCTGAATAAGAAAGACCACAGTCACATTCAAAGGCACAATCCCTAGTAAGTCCTTGCAATGTTGCTACCCACTCCCTATTAGTTTGACCGGCCGTACGTTTTGTACGAAAAAACGTATACCGTTTTGCAACCACATTAACTGTTTCTTTGAAATAGGCATCTAATGCAGACAAAATTTCCTCGTAGGACAGAGTTGCTACGTCTCGTCGGGGAAACAATTTCACTATCACACGGTAGGTGGACACACCGACACAAGAAAGCAAAAACGGCTGCCGCTCATTACCTTGAATTCTGTAGGCAGCGAGGTGGAAGGCAAACTGGCGGGACCACTCTTGCCAGGTCTCTTGGTTCGGGTCGTAGTGCCTAAAAGGCGGTGCAACGGCAGGTTGTGGCTGCGGTAGCGGTGAAGCGGCGGCGGCCGCATCGGTGTGCAGCGCATGTTGACCCTGGACGAGCTGTCCAAGGGCATTCAATAACGCCTGCGTCTGCTGATTCTGCAAGCGATAAAATTCGGACAGTACATCTGGAGAAGCCATGACACAAATAAATTAGGGTGGCGCCTTGTGGTGGCGCTAGGTCTGCGATCACACAGTGGCGACACGCGGGTCCGACATGTACTAAATGGACCGCGGCCGATTTAAGCTACCACCTAGCAAGTGTGGTGTCTGGTGGTGACACCACAAATACTATTGCATATGTGACCTACTTTTAATAATAAACATTTCATGTGCCTTGAATGGAATAATTTGTTTCTTGTAACTATGGAAATATCCCAAGATTTCATTTATTTTGGTGAAAAGAGATATAGATGCACTTGTGAATACGAACTACAATCATCTGTGTAAGGGAACGATGATAACGAAAACTGGTGCCAGGCCGCGACTCGAAACCGGGTTTCCCGCTTTAGGTGAGCGGCCGCGTCAATCGCTTTGGCTATCAGTGCACGACTGACGACTGGAGCCAGGCTTCCATATTTCGTTGTTCCGGCGTCACAACGTGTACATACATTATGTAATTCTCGTACACGGAACGACACGTTAATTGAATGTCGTTGCCTGGTGTCGGCGGATAAATCCGACAACAACTTCTACATCAACATCTACATCTACATTTATACTCTGCAAGCCACCCAACGGTGTGTGTTGGAGGGCACTTTACGTGCCACTGTCATTACCTCCCTTTCCTGTTCCAGTCGCGTATGGTTCGCGGGAAGAACGACTGCCGGAAAGCCTCCGTGCGCGCTCGAATCTCTTTAATTTTACGTTCGTGATCTCCTCGGGAGGTGTAAGTAGGGGAAAGCAATATATTCGATACCTCATCCAGAAACGCACCCTCTCAAAACTTGGACAGCAAGCTACACCACGATGCAGAGCGCCTATCTTGCACAGTCTGCCACCTGAGTCTGGTAAACATCTCGATAGCGCTATCACGCTTACCAAATAACCCTGTGACGAAACGCGCCGCTCTTCTTTGGATCTTCTCTATCTCTTCTGTCAACCCGACCTGGTACGGATCCCACACTGATGAGCAGTACTCAAGTACAGGTCGAACGAGTGTTTTGTAAGCCACTTCCTTTGCTGATGGACTACATTTTCTAAGGACTCTCCCAATAAATCTCAACCTGGCACCCGCCTTACCAACCATTAATTTTATATGATCATTCCACTTCAAATCGTTCCGTACGCATACTCCCAGATATTTTACAGAAGTAACTGCTACCAGTGTTTGTTCCGCTATCATGTAATCATTGAATAAAGAATCCTTCTTTCTATGTATTCGCAATACATTACATTTGTCTATGTTAAGGGTCAGTTGCCACTCCCTGCACCAAGTGCCTATCCGCTGCAGATCTTCCTGCATTTCGCTGCAATTTTCTAATGCTGCAACTTCTCTGTATACTACAGCGTCATCCGCGAAAAGCCGCATGGAACTTCCGACACTATCTACTAGGTCATTTATATATGTTGTAAAAAGCAATGGTCGCATAACACTTCCCTGTGGCACGTCTTCGGACATGCTTGTATGAAAAGTGGAGTTCACCGCCGGGCAAAAATTTCCCTTGTCGTCATTCCCTTACACAGCTGATGATTGTTCGTATTGGCAACTGTGAATGCTATCCTTGTACTTCATTACGCCTGTAGTAGCCGCAGTGCCTGTTCCTCCAGCACATGCATGCATGTCTGATGGACCATTGCATTGTTTTGGTTAACAATACAGGCGCTCAAATATCATAATTTTGTAAAGATGTTTATTATTAAGTGGCAACTGCCATTACAATATAATGGCCAAATTACATTGCAAGTGCCTTTCGTGTGAAACTTACGCTAATTGGCCAGATTTCGGTGATAGTAGGCTACATTCCCCTGTTTCAGAGGCAATAATAGGTTTACACATTTATTACAGGCACAAATACGTATTTCAAAAGGACTGTAATAAAGTTTAAACAGGTTAGACAAAACTCTAGTGAGAGATTCAAAATTTAATAAAAGAACTAATTAATCTTGTAATACATGAAATTTGAATATATAATTTTCACGATGTTGTCTCTCTGCATGAAAAAGAAAGCCTCGACTGGTGAGAAAGAAGTGAGGAATCAAAGTTCAAAATACTTTTTTCCAAGGTCGCACGTCAAAAAAATAGTTCAAATGGCTCTGAGCACTATGGGACTTAACTTCTGCTGTCATCAGTCCCCTAGAACTTAGAACTACTTTAACCTAACTAACCTAAGGACATCAAACACATCCATGCCCGAGGCAAGATTCGAACCTGCGAACGTAGCGGTCGCGCGGTCCCAGACTGTAGCACCTAGAACCGCACGGCCACCCCGGCCGGCAGCGACGTCAAATATTGATCTGATAACTTTAAATTCGGCGACAGTTGTTTAGGTGTTCGTTAGTCAGTTGAGCCTAAGTAAGCTGGCCGAAATAAGCTGGCATTATCGAAGACTCGTTATTGGCAGTCACCAGCTATTGACAGTGAAGTATCGTTTATGTAGACACATGCGATTGCAGTAGGTTTCCTGTACTTGACTTTTGGACGTACAGGGAATTCGGAAAATCCCGGTATAAACTTCTGGGACTTGTAGAGAATAGTGAGTGCTTGTAATATCTGTACTACCTCTCTGACCTGTTTCGAGCCTCATTCGCGTGTCTATGAGTGTTAGAGCAACATGGTTGAGTACGCGTTTCCAGCGACATGATCCTTCTGAATGGGGAAGATCACGGTAATGGAATAGTTGCTCGTTAGCTTTGTCAAGATCGTTCTCCACTACGTACGACTCGATCGCATACGCTTTTCTCCACGATGACGCAACGATTTGCAGAAATGGTATCTTAAACCGTTAGAAGGAGTGACTGCGAAGCTCCAAGGAGGCGCCGCACATCCTACTCGAAAAGGCCTTACAGCATCACGTCGAAGAGAACTCCTCAACAAGTACACGAGCAATGTCTTTAGTTATTAATGAGTCGAATTGTAAAACAAGTCATGTACTGCGTCAAGCCTTCTCAGTTAACGTGTAAACCGCAGAGACTGGCTGGACAGTGAAGGGGAAGGCGTGTTTACAGCGATTAGAGATGCAATAGTATAGAAGGAAATTGACGGAGATCCGAAATGTGAAATAATTTGGGTAAAGGTCACGGTTAAAGCAGGCTCAGACATGGTAATTGGATGTCTCTATAGGCCCCCTGGCTCAGCAGCTGTTGTAGCTGAGCACCTGAAGGATAATTTCGAAAATATTTCGAGTAGATTTCCCCACCAGGTTATAGTTCTGGGTGGAGATTTTAATTTGCCGGATATAGACTGGGAGAATCAAATGTTCTTAACGGGTGGCAGGGACAAAGAATCCAGTGAAATTTTTTTAAGTGCTTTATCTGAGAACTACCTTGAGCAGTTAAACAGAAAACCGACTCGTGGCGATAACATATTAGACCTTCTGGTGACTAACAGACCCGAACTATTTGAAACAATTAACGTAGAACGGGGAATCAGCGATCATAAAGCGGTTACTGCATCGATGATTTCAGCCGTAAATAGAAATAGTAAAAACGTTAGGAAGATTTTTCTGTTTAGCAAAAGTGACAAAAAGGAGATTACAGAGTACCTGACGGCTCAACACAAAAGTTTTGTCTCATGTACAGATAGTGTTGAGGATTAGTATACAAAGTTCAAAACAATCGTACAATATGCTTTAGATGGGTATGTGCCAAGCGAGATCGTAAGAGATGGAAAAGAGGCACCGTGGTACAACAACCGAGTTAGAAAACTGCTGTGGAAGCTAAGGGAACTTCACAGCAAACATAAACATAGCCAAAGCCTTGCAGACAAACAAAAATTAGGCGAAGCGAAATGTAGTGTGAGGAGGGCTATGCGAGAGACGTTCAATGAATTCGAAAGTAAAGTTCTATGTACTGACTTGGCAGAATATCCTAAGAAATTTTGGTCTTATGTCAAAGCGGTAGGTGGATCAAACAAAATGTTCAGACACTCTGTGACCAAAATGGTACTGAAACACGGGATGACAGACTAAAGGCCGAAATACTAAATGTCTTTTTCCAAAGCTGTTTCACAGAGGAAGACTGCACTTTAGTTCCTTCTCTAGATTGTCGCACAGATGAAAAATTGTTGGATATCGAAATAGACGAAAGAGGGATAGAGAAACAATTAAAATCGCTCAAAAGAGGAAAGGCCGCTGGACCTGATGGGATACCAGTTCGATTTTACACAGAGTACGCGAAGGAACTAGCCCCCCTTCTTGCAGCGGTGTACCGTAGGTCTCTAGAAGAGCGTAGCGTTCCAAAGGATTGGAAAAGGGCTCAGGTCATCTCCGTTTTCAAGAAGGGACGTCGAACAGATGTGCACAACTATAGAACTATATCTCTAACGTTGATCAGTTGTTGAATTTTGGAGCACGTATTATGTTGGAGTATAATGACTTTTCTGGAGACTAGAAATCTACTCTGTAGGAATCAGCAAGGGTTTCGAAAAAGACGGTCGTGTGAAACCCAGCTCGCGCTATTCGTCCACGAGACTCAGAGGGCCATAGACACGGGTGCACAGGTAGATGCCGTGTTTCTTGACTTCCGGAAGGCTTTCGATACAGATCCCCACAGTCGTTTAATGAACAAAGTAAGAGCATATGGACTATGAGACCAATTGTGTGATTGGATTGAAGAGTTCCTAGATAACAGAACGCAGCATGTCATTCTCAATGGAGAGAAGTCTTCCGAAGTAAGAGTGATTTCAGGTGTGCCGCACTGGAGTGTCATAGGACCGTTGCTATTCACAATATACATAAATGACCTTGTGGATGACATCGGAAATTCACTGAGGCTTTTTGCAGATGATGCTGTGGTGTATCGAGAGGTTGTAACAATAGAAAATTGTACTGAAATGCAGCAGGATCTGCAGCGAATTGACGCATGGTGCAGGGAATGGCAATTGAATCTCAATGTAGACAAGTGTAATGTGCTGCGAATACATAGAAAGATAGAGCCCTTATCATTTAGCTATGAAATAGCAGGTCAGCAACTGGAAGCAGTTAATTCCATAAATTATCTGGAAGTACGCATTAGGAGTGATTTAAAACGGAATGATCGTATTAAGTTGATCGTCGGTAAAGCAGATGCCAGATTGAGATTCATTGGAAGAATCCTAAGGAAATGCAATCCGAAAACAAAGGAAGTAGGTTACAGTACGCTTGTTCGCCCACTGCTTGAATACTGCTCAGCAGTGTGGGATCCGTACCATATAGGGTTGATAGAAGAGATAGAGAAGATCCAACGGAGAACAGCGCGCTTTGTCACAGGATCATTTAGTAATCGCGAAAGCGTTACGGAAATGATAGATAAACTCCTGGAAGACTCTGCAGGAGAGACGCTCAGTAGCTCGGTACGGGCTTTTGTTAAAGTTTCGGGGACATACCTTCACCGAAGAGTCAAGCAGTATATTGCTCCCTCCTACGTATATCTCGCGAAGAGGCCATGAGGATAAAATCAGAGAGATTAGAGCCCACACAGAAGCATACCGACAATCCTTCTTTCCACGAACAATACGAGACTGGAATAGAAGAGAGAACCGATGGAGGTACTCAGGGTACCCTCGGCCACACACCGTCATGTGGCTTGCGGAGTATGGATGTAGATGTAGATGTAGATGTAGAAAGTGGTAGCGTTTCGAACATGTTTTCAAATGGGTTTCAGTTCAAGGTATATCTGTCACTCCCCTCTGCAAGCCCTAGAAGTTAGCAAGGGGACTTTCCGAACACCCTGTATAGAGAAAGACTGCCATTTCTCCCTCCTTAACTTTAACAGACAAGTTGTTCGACTAAGAGAGGCTTCATTGTACTCTTTCCAGCTTTCCACTCTCTCCCCTGCGTTTAGCACTCTACGTACCATTGCATTAATAATGTTAATTCTTTCGCTTTTACTTTCACAGAGGCTGTTTCGACTTTTCCGTACACTGAATCACTCCTTCCGACAACCATTTTTTATTCGGCTTCTACGGGGTTTGCTAACAGCCACTTAATCTTGGGTCTCCTGCCCTTCCTATTCACCTAATTCCCAAGTGACTTATATTGCTGTGTTCCTCTGCTCCCTGAAAATTTTTGTAGTTTCTTCTTTCGCCAATCACTTGATATATTTCTACAGTTATCTTAGGTTTATTCACAGTTACCTCCCTTGTACCTCTGTTTGTCTGTGTAGCTTCTATAATAGCCATTCTCGGATATGTAAATTCGTTTTCTATTGAGCAGCCTAGTCTGCTACTCACTATCATAGTATTTACAGCCTTAGAGAACTTCATTATTGCTCATTATTTCTGTATCCCATTTGTCTCTACACAGATTTTTTTAAAACTTAAACCTACTGTTCATCGTTACATTGTTATCCGAGTCTTTGTCAGCTACTGGGTACGCCTTACATTCCAGTATATGATTTCGGAATCCAACTGGAATCCTCCTATGTCACCTGGCCTTTTCATGGTATACATCTTCTTCGCATGTTAATGCATTACTGTCTGAAGGAAAACAGCGTAATAATATCAGGTTTTGATAGTAAAATGGTTCAAATGTCTCTAAGCACTACCCATCTGAGGTCATCATTCCCCTAGAATAAGAACTACTTAAACCTAACTAAACCAAGGACATCACACACATCCATTCCCGAGGCTGGATTCGAACCTGCGACCGTAGCAGCATCGCGGTTTCGGACTGAAGCGTCTAGAACTGCTCGTCCACAGCGGCTGGCGTTTTGATAATATTTCAAAGTGGTGGAAAGATTAGCAACTTACATTCGATTTCCAGAAATGTAAAGTGCACCACAAAATAACACACACGCTGTGCGCTGCTAGCACAATACCGTGATAAAAATTTTATATGTGGATAAAACAATTTGTAGGGAAGAAATGAAATAATCGCATGAGATCTGTCTTAGGTATAGCAAGTGACTGAATTTGGTTCAGTGGTAGAATCCAGGGAAAATGCAGGCAGTGTACAAAAAGGAACTAGTTATAAACCAGAATCGTGATGGATTCTAGATTATTATTCAGGTGTGTGGGCCTCATGCTAAATTCTGCTAACAGTACAGAAACAGACTTGTTTGGCCTACTTGTGAGCGCCTCAGAGCTTTTGGAAGATCTGAATCGGCAGACATCTGAATATAAGCGCCAACTATCTCACGAAAGATTACTTAATAAGCTTGAAGAATCGGTTTCAGAAAGGGACCGCGGATTATAGTGCAACCACCTATACATCGCACTCATAGAGACTGCAAAGAGGAGAGTAACTACAGCCCGTATGATCCCACGACCACTGCGCAGATGAACTTGTTGGGAAGAACACACTAACTGGTACTTTATTGTGGTTTGCGGAATATAGCTGTAGAGAAACCTAATTTCTGTAATAGCTTTACATTATTTGTTTTATATTACATAGCGGCCCACAAGTGCAACACCATCGTTCCAAAACAAAACCCTGATGCATCGAAAGTCGTGATTTGTTATGCAATATGTGGTTCTCGTTTTGTTGCTCACTGCTTCATTCAGGATACACTTACTGCAGTCTATTCTCTTTAGTTTCTTAGACGAAATTGCACTGCTGTCTCTTCTGTCTAAGAACGGGACATTTCCTACATTCTTTCAGCATGACGGTGCCCGACCTCATTACGGGCTAGCTGCCCAGGCATGCCTGAATTTCTAGTCTGCCGGAGATGGGTAGGTGGCCGACATCTGGTGACGTAGTTGCCACGCTCGCCAGATGTAAGTCCACTGGAGGAGTTTTATCCGTTCAGACATGGTTGGTTAGTTGATTGCTTTGGGGGAGGGGACCAAATAGCGAGTCATCGGTCCCATCGGATAAGGGAACGATGTGGAAAGAAGTCAGCCGTGAACTTTCAAATGAACCATACTGGCATTTTTTTTTTTTTTAAAGGAAATGGTTTAAATGGATTTGAGCACTGTGTGACTTGACATCTGATGTCCTCAGTCCCCTAGAACTTAGAACTACTTAGACCTAACTAACCTAAAGACATCACACTCATCTATGCCCGAGGCAGGATTCGAACCTGCGACCGTAGCGGTCGCGCGGTTCCAGACCGAAGCACCTAGAAGCGCTTGGCCATATCGGCCGGCACCGGCATTTTAGTGAGGTGAGTTAGATAAATCACGGAAAACTTAAACAAGATGTCCGGACGCGGGTTTGAACCGTCTTCCTCCCGAATTGGAGGCCAATGTGCTACCCACTGCGCCACCTCGCTCGGTTTTGAGACTTATGCAGGGTACTGTAAATGTGATGAACGTCAGAAACCATTCACACCTCAGGCAGCAAACGGCTGACGTTTGTGTTTGCATTCCGCGAGGAGTTGGTGAGGCGGATGACAACAGTCTTAACAACACACTGGACAATACTTCGAGCACTTCCAGTAGCTTTTGTATTATCACCAGCCTTCGCCTTTGTCTGCAGAAATTGCCACATAGCTCCACATCGAGTAAGTATATGCTCAAATGAAATGCTCCGTTTTTCTCTCGCGTAATTCCCTGTGTGTTTGATACATGAATCATTTTTCATTAGAAAACTGAGAGTGGCAGCTGTAACACCTCGGTTTAGTTTACAGTGATAAAAGCTATAGAAAGAATAATTTAAAATTAAGAAAAGAAATTTTAGAGGGGAAAATAGTGTAGAATCAGAGTTCGGTAATTGCAGATCAAAATTATAGTATGTCAGCAAGTAGTTTAACGTCTAAGTATAGCAAAGCCACGGAAGCTCCGTCATGGAGAAGCAGTGACGTTAAACTCTTGTGATGAAAAACTTATAAAAGGGCCTGATCGTCATTATTGACGCCTTTCTTTTCCTTGATTGTTTCGTTAAATGGCGAGGAACTCGTGTCAGTCAGCGAGACAATAATTAGATTGGACTTTATCGTGTTAAGATTCACGATAAACTGTTAAAATATTACGGAGATTAAAAGTGATGTAGTGTACGATCTCTGACTGTTGGTAGCAACGGATTATTAAGGGGATTTTAGGACTTTAGTGCTAGATTTGAACTTTACGGACATATAGACGACAGAAACTCAAATTATCTGCTGATACGAGTGAATTCAGAGGTGCCGGTATTCAGATATTAACGTGTGGACTTTTGAAAGTGTCGTGTGCCGTTAGTTACGAATCTGTACGTAGAGCACGTGCATATCGGCGTTTTCGGACTTTAGATTCCTCCAGGCTAGGAACCTTTTAAATAGACCATCATCCATCACCATCTTAATCCTTGAATATAGAGTGAAAGTGAAATACAAGAGTGTTGTACTTATTTCATGTACCTAGTACTAATCAGTGAAGGTTTTACGGAACCAAAGCTATTCAGCAGTAAGTCAGCACCACCTAGCGGAAAGCGTAGGCATTAACGAACACGCTCACTGAAGTGAACGTTTACTTGTTATACGGACTGTTTATATGAATTTTTGACTCATTAACGTCCCCACTCCCTCCGAAAAGTGGCGCGGGCTGTCTTAATCATAAAAGAGGAGAAGATTACCCGGGAAAATTACTAAATAAAAGCGATATTTACAAGACTCGCAGTAATAGCAAAACACAAGGCTCGCACCTCATCGGAGAGTCGTCGCTGTAACGTCGGGAAGTAAAACAGGAAAAACTACCGACGATACGTATCTACGAGCAGACGTCGACGTGGAGTACCTAATAAGGGATCCACAAGAGAGTTGGGGATGCTTGACAGCCGAGATGGCTGCCGTGTTAGCAACGTAGCTCCATACATTTTCCACCTCTCCACGTCGGCTGAAGTAGCCGAGCGGTTCTAGGCACTACAGTTTGGAACCGCGCGACCGCTACGGTCGCAGGTTCGAATCCTACCTCGGGCATGGATGTGAGCGATGTCCTTAGGTTTAAGTAGTTCTAAGTTCTAGGGGACTGATGACCTCAGACGTTAAGTCCCATAGTGCTCACAGCCATTTGAACCAATTGAACCCCTCTCCACCTTACACTAATCAACTTTAGATTTATGTTCATCCACTTGATTTTGTTTAAGAGTGGTCGTTTCTCACCTGTACACCACCCCGTATGGCATAAGAAATGGTTGACGCAGTGTCAGTAACAAATGGGCTTGGAACCCGAAGAATTAATGGTCATGAACACGTCACCCCTAATTTTGTAATTTATGTAGTGCCAGAATCATTTTTCTGTTGCTAATTTATTGCCATCTCAGTAGATTTCATGTATCTTTAATTGAGTTTCGGACGTGTAAACTCCACCACATTTTGGTCAAGTTATGCATGATACTTGCTCCTTAATTTAAGTTGAAAGCAAAGTTACAACGCAGAGTGCAGGAGGCGGCTGAGGAGGAGAGACGGAAGAGCACAGGCAGCCCTTTGAGCCGGCCCGCCCGCGGGGCAGTAGCGGCCCTTTAAGGGCGTCCAGCCGCGGGCTTCCAGGCCAGGCGAGTCGGGGCCAGCCCGGCAGCCGCCTCCTCCGCTCAGGAGGGCGCGCCATTGTTTACCGGCCTGTGTGCGCCGGGCGGCGGCGCTCTCGACCCGCGCCCTGGGGTCCCGCCTTCGTTACTGCGCTCCTAATGAGCTGCGACTAAAAAACCGACCCCGCCCGGGCCCGGCGCGCCCGGCCAGCCTCGCGTTCGCGGCCCCTTTCTCAAATGTCGCCCTAATGAACGCTGAATAATTAATCTATATTTTCTTTATTCGTGCAGGGAAACGGAAGCTGCCGCGGTTCTCCGCGCCTCACCCACATTGGTGGGCTCTCATTACGCTAATGAAAAACGACGCCGGCTGAAGACCGCACCCCCAGCCCACCCTACCTAAATGGCTCGCTTCATTAAATTATGCACGTGCCACGTGGAGCAGGTATCTTTTTCCTCTCGCGCCCCGCTTTTGTTATGCGCACGCATAGGCTGGGAGATGAAAGTAAAGGAGAACTACCACAGCACCGTTTGAGTTTTGAATGGCGGCAGTAAGAGTGAACAATTCCTAGGACTGAATGAAGCTAGTGTGCTTACCGAAACATACGTATCTGTGTACTCAGATGAAAGCTTTCCTTTCAGAGCAATCACATTAGCTAACCCTCGGATTTAGGCGATAAACGGCTGCTCATTAAAATTAACACCACATTATTTCTATCTGCGGTTCGCTGTACACAGTCTCGACAGTTAAAGAAGCAATTAAAGCACAGATGAGGCTTATCGAATTGGCTATAAAGTTTTCCTTGTAGTTAATATGCGGCTTCCGTAGTCGAAATTACCTAAAAGACTAAGTTCTGAATAATGTGTCCAGTAACCTCTAATACTGCCACTCACAAAATTTAATTTTAGCTTAAGTCTAACATATGATTTCAAAAAAATTCTGAAACTGCCAGACCTGTTTTTCAACATGAAATACTTTAATGCTTTTTGGTAACTCTTGAATTAATATTGGCAATAATATAGAATAACAATAATGTAGTTCAGTTCATCAGAGATATGGAAATAATAATTTGTGTTTTTTGTGATATAGGGCTTTGATAAAGATTAGAAATGACATTACTATACTTTAATTGCGGTCGATTTCAAAGAATATCCATTAGCCAGCACACAGAAAAATTTTGGGTGACAAGCATATTACCATATAAGATGTAATGGGTTTAAGTGCAGACATTTCTAGTGTTGAGTGCGGACAGTGTACCGAATAACATTACATCACTATTTACATCACTTGCAGAATAATATCTAATGCAATTACAAGTCCCGTATTTTTCTATTGGGTTGTACCACCAAGTGCATGTGGCAAAAGCGTGCCATTAATAATTATTTTCTCCTGGATAGGAGGTCAGGTGTTAATGTACGGACACCGAATAGTTAGTCTGTACTGACAGGCGTCATTCGCATTGTAGCCCAGGTACAGCCAAGCAGAAAACGTCTCACTGTTCGACATAGAGACAAAACAACCAACACACTAATGTGTGTCCATATTAGGTTACCACATACAGCAATCTGCAGTTATATCAGTTACACCCCGTATACTGCCTGAAACTGCCGTATATGCAGTGTTATGCACGACACGTCGCTTCCTGGCGTACTATGGAACGCCAGTGCTTATCTAACTAGCAGCAATTATTTGTTTATTAACCTTTATAATTTCTGGAAGGTTCAGTACCAGTCCGTGTCCAGGAAGTAAGTTCATTTCTATCTGTACGTGGACGATCATGATAAACATGATCCTGTGCTAAGTTATGTACTTCATTGACGACTCTGCCTTCCGTTTTGAACTTGATTGTGGCTCCAATGTAACAATGATTTGCCGTCACGACGGAAGTTCAAGTATCTATAATACCGTGGCTCCAGTTTGGCAACGGAAGAGCTATCGCCTACATGAACAAGAACCGGAATACTAGCAGTAAATCGTTCCTCATATCCATATCTTCCGAGACAGATTGTACTAAACGTCAGTAAGTCACCTGCAGATCATTCATTCATCACTGTTTCCCAGAATGGCGGTGAGAACTTAAAGAAATGGCTGTCAGGATTCGACCCAGTTGCCTAACCTAACAAGTGACATGATGTGCTCGGGAAATGTGTACTTTTACTTGGACGAGAACAAAGAAGAAAAGCTCAGTACTTTGGAAAAATTATAAGGCGGAATGAAGAAGACAGATGGCAACAACCATCGCAAGTACGTTTAGCGGAAGTATACTTGAAGAACACGACCCAGTGTCATGGATAAAGAACCCAGTCGAACATACAGGTAGTTTACTCATCTGACGTATTGAAATGTATAAATATTAAGAGAAATGATTAAGGAAGCTGTATTTTATTGGGAGAAATGATTATGAAAGGCGCGTACATCATCTGAAATGGCAACTTGTTTGCTATTTCACAGTTTAACTGGGAATTTCACCACCGTAACCATCTCTGCATACCGAACACATCAGTAGTACGTATTTCATGGCCACAAGAGTTGGTATCACCGTTGAGTAGAGTTCATGTGAGCGATGGAGTTGGAAGCAGTTGTCAGCCAGAGAGCGAGATAGAGTACTGTGTCACAGTAGAGTGAGGAGTTGGAATGCGGATGTGCCGCACAGATTATTTTTAATTGAGGCTAGCGAAGTGTCCGGCGTTGACCGGTTATGCGGTTTCTGAAATTGTCTGTTAATATGTCTCCTCATTCCCTGTGCGTCCCTCCATCTCCGCCACCCTCTCTGTCTGTCCACCTCAACCTATCCCCCACTCTTTGTCCATTTCTTCCTGCCCCCTATGTCCATCACCACATCTTCCCTCTCTCTGTCAATCTGCTCCACCCCTTCTGTCCCTATACGTCTTCCCTCTTGTCCATCACCTTCTCTGCCCTCTATTTCCATTCCCTCCTCTAGCAGTCCATCTCTGTCGATCTCATCCTTTTCCCTACTTCCGTCCATTTCCTACTTCCCCTTTGTCTGTTCACCGCCTCCTACCCCATCTGTCTATCTCACCCTCCCCCTGTCTCCGACCATCTTCTCCTTTGTCTGTCCAGTTTCTCCTCTATCCATTTCTAACTTCTCTCAGGCGATTTCCCCCTCCCTTGCTTCTTTCCATTCCTCCCTTCCCACTAATTCTGTCCATTTTCTCTTCCTGCTTTCTGTACCTTCTCCCCCCTCGACATGTGCCTATCTCCTCATCCTCATTTCTCTCTCCACATTATCACCCTCATCCCAAGTGAAGGCTGGTGGTTCTTACCCCTACACTATTTCTCTACAGATTGCAACGAATATCCAGGGTGTTACAAAAAGGTACGGCCAAACTTTCAGGAAACATTCCTCACACACAAATAAAGAAAAGATGTTATGTGGACATGTGTCCGGAAACGCTTAATTTCCATGTTAGAGCTCATTTTACTTTCGTCAGTATGTTCTTCCACCTACGCTCAATGGAGCACGTTATCATGATTTCATACGGGATACTCTACCTGTGCTGCTAGAACATGTGCCTTTACAAGTACGACACAACATGTGGTTCATGTAGGATGGAGCTCCTGCTCATTTCAGTCGAAGTGTTCGCACGCTTCTCAACAACAAATTCGGTGACCGATGGATTAGTAGAGGCGGGCCAATTCCATGGCCTCCACGCTCTCCTGACCTCAACCCTCCTGACTTTCATTTATGGGGGCATTTGAAAGCTCTTGTCTATGCAACCCCGGTACCAAACGTAGAGACTCTTCGTGCTCGTATTGTGGACGGCTGTGATACAATACGCAATTCTCCAGGGCTGCATCAGCGCATCAGGCATTCCATGCGACGGAGGGTGGATGCATGTATCCTCGCTAACGGAGGACATTTTGGACATTTCCTGTAACAAAGTGTTTGAAGTCACGCTGGTACGGTCTCTTGCTGTGTGTTTCCATTCCGTGATTAATGTGATTTGAAGAGAAGTAATAAAATGAGCTCTAACATGGAAAGTAAGCGTTTCCGGACACATGTCCACATAACATATTTTATTTCTTTGTGTGTGAGGAATGTTTCCTGAAAGTTTGGCCGTACCTTTTTGTAACACCCTGTATATGTATCAAATTTCATTGAAATCTTTCCAGTGCTTCAGGATGAGCTGTTTACTCGTGGCTTTGCCAGCAAGTGTACATATCAGATATGTTTCTCACATAGTTAACATATTTCACGCTGATTTGTACACATACTTCACCTCTATGTCTAGCAAATTTCGCCCTGCACTTTCATTTTCACACAGCTCAATGACTATATCGTCGTACCTCCAGAACTATGTGTTGTAGAATATTTTTCGTGGTACATTCAGAGGCATATGTGGCAACCGTCTACGAAATGTGCCAAATGGAGTTAGTAGCAAAGAAGAAATAACATAAAACGTCAACCATGATACCGCAATTTTTTCTAACATCTCAGGAAGTAATGATATATCTCTTGAACTATGTGTCATACAATGATACTTTTCTAGGTAAATTCAGTGGAAGATGTGAATACTGCGATCAAAAAGTGTTGTGAATAGAGTTAGTAAAAACGAAATATGATGAAGTAATTTTTCACGCATCTCAGTGTCTACCTCATATCTGCTGAACGAAGTGTTGTAAAATGATGTGAATTTTCTGATACATTCATTGTGTATGCGAATACTGTCTGCAGGATGTGTCTCTAATACAGCTGGTAGCAAAGAAGTAAGAAATTCATACGTCATGTTCCATGTGGCAGTTTGCTGCATGAACAGCGAAAATATAGCAAGCGATTAGCTTTTCTTCTCTCGTCATAATGTGGGAGTCGTCAGCGAGAAAAAGTTTCGTACGTGTTTAAAATTGTGTGTAAAACTTGTTGTGAGTCTCTAAATCCTCTCGTTCTCAAATACTTGAAGACTAAATTATGGGTATTCTTGGGTTATGAGCTACACTACTTTTCACAATCGCCCCCACCCCTTTGATAGGTGGTTGTTTCTTACCTACACAGTGATTCTTTCCAGTGAGTAAATGCTACGCGTACCACGTTTGCTTTAAATCGGTCCAGTGGTTTAAGAGGAGATGTGGAACATTTATAAATTCGAGTTTATAATTTTTATGGATGTTCCATGACGAGTGATTAGGGATAGAGGTTGATGTGACATGTTTGCATAGAGAGACATCTCATTCGAAAGAAAAGAGAATTTCTGTTGTCTCAAATGGCTCTGAGCACTACGGGACTTAACTTATCTGGTCATCAGCCCCTAGAACTTAGAACTACTTAAACCTAACTAACCTAAGGATACCACACACATCCAAGCCCGAGGCAGGATTCGAACTTGCGGCCGCAGCGATCACGCGGTTCCAGAATGAAGCGCCTAGAACAGCAAGGCCACACAGGGCGGCGCTGGAATTTCTATTGAACTCTTGTTGCTGCAAGAACTAATTTAGCAATTACTGTAGGGTCAAGATTTCACCGTGCTGAACAACATCTATGAGTTGGTATCCAGGGAAAATCATCAGTCATACGTTCAGTAATCTAATGACTTTCTCACACCAAGATTAATTTAAAGATATTTGATTAGGCGTCTAGAAGAGCAAATTTTATATGATGTAAAAAGTGTCTGTTTGGTGACTCAGTATGTTCTACGATAATGCTGAGGGGATAATTTTAAGACAGGAGTGTAGTCCACATTAGTTGGCTCTGAGCACTATGGGACTTAACATCTAAGGTCATCAGTCCCCTAGAACTTAGAACTACTTAAAACTAACTAACCTAAGGACATCACACACATCCATGCTCGAGGCAGGATTCGAACCTGCGACCGTAGCGAGCGGGCAGTTCCAGACTGAAGCGCCTTTAACCGCTCGGCCACACCGACCGGGCTCCACATTAGTTCTGGTTCTTTTGTGTTACCAAAAGGTTTCATTCTAAATGCAAAATATCCTCTTATTTATTTAGGCAACATTTCGATGAAGCTTATCCTCGCTGCTTAAATGAAAAATGTGTTTGGTAAAAAGTTGCACTGTCAAGCTTAGCACCGTTGGGTGAAGAGTGATTTTGAAAGTAGAAAAAAAAGCCACTTGCTACAGCAGCTTAATTAATAAGATAAGAAGCAACTTGTCACACAGTGATGTATTACGTTTAACCATTCAGATGATCATTTTTGCAGTGCAGACACAGCAAAGCTGAGTTATCCGTTGCCGGGTGAGGAACTACTGTCAGGCTCACATAAATCTTTCAGAGAATATTAGAACCATTTTCATCCACAAAATTTCACATAAATTGAGTACATGTATTTTATAACAGCGCCTCATTTTTGTTATGCAGGAGTTAGCTGTTGTATGTGTTTCATGACAAAAACATTGTGAATATTACTGATAATCACTCATTAAATTGGTTTACAGACAGTCAGATGAGGTTTAGATTAATTGGCGACACATACATCGAGAATACTTTGCACAATTACGTTAGTGTTTGAACGTAGGTTGCAAAGGCAATCTAGCAGTCAATATAATTAGAACATAAAGGTACTAACTTTCACATCGTTAGCGAGAGGCTTTGGCACACACACACACACACACACACACACACACACACACAGTTTCCAGTCACTAACTAAAAGTAAAACCACGTTAGTTGCAGTAACTCCGTGCTGAATTCGTTACTACACTGCTCATGTCAACAGCGCTTTGACAACATGGTAATATATGCGAAAGGATTACTTTCGGATAACATTTTTAACATCGCCTGTTTTGGTAGTTGAGGCTACTCTTTAATATAGATTTTACACCGGAGACGTCACTTTTGTGATGTGACAGGAAGTGATCAACATGGGCAAGCGCTGATGCGAGTATTTACATGGTTAATACCTGCTAGATTTTTATTGTGGCTCTCCGACGAATGGTGTTTTATGGAGTTGAGAGCAGGCAAGCAATTTGGTCATTTAACAATAAATCTTGCACTGGACGATCTTGGAAGCCGTGTGCAGCTGTTACAGGAAGGAACAACTCGAAACACGTACTGGGGACAGAATGCTCTGGCAGGGATAGGGATGCAAGAGAAATATAGATCAGCCAGCCAAGGCCTTTTGGCAGTTTGTAAATACCATTTATGAAGAGATATGGCAGACATAAAAATTCGCAAGTTTCCACTTTCACCATGGTCCAGATGCTCTTGAGGAAGCTGTCAGGTGGTGTCAAGCCTGTGCCCACTGTTGGGAAGACTCCGGTTATCGCTACAATTTAGAATGTAACGCAACATTTATGGCGGCTCTGAAATGGTATACGTTGGTATGCAAAGGCATTTGCCTTAGCTTAGGCGAGGCCCCTGGTCCGACAGGCTGCACTTTTGGCCTGTCCAGATAGTGATCTCTGTGATGAATGAGTTCTTCTCTTTGGGGCTAAATGGGAACCCAAAACATGCTGTCCAAAGTGGCCATGGGAAAGAAAGACAGGAGCACGAGGTTTTCTTCTCTCTGCACAGGTATTTACGTACCAGAGATTGGTTGCTTCAACAGAAAATAGATGATTACTATTAACTTTGATTGGGATTGACTGACGGGTAGAGCAGACGAGTCAGAGGCGAGATGTGGAGCTCGTGGAGTCTTGTGATTGGAACAAAACCCTTGTGGTGGTGGTTGCGTGAGTGCTATTTTAGAGTTTACAGAGGTTTGATGTATGTGAGGAGTGGAGAAACTTCGACTTCTGTTTCAGGCTCTGGTCTGGAGAGGATTCTGGCATTAACTCTTCTCATGAGTGCATTGCAATTGGGACACTCGTTCTGACCTATATTTTGCACTAGCATTGGTCTTGACTGTGGCTACTATGGTGAGGACGAAGCTGTACCGACAGTTTAGACGTCAATCGCCTCGGACCATTTGCTCTGGTAAGGGCAATCTTAATATGAGAAATGGCGAAACATGGTTCTAACATTCTGCGTGGATTCTGTTTGTTCTAAGTCGTGTCTCCCTACCACTTTCACGTAACGACGCTCTGAGCGTGTTTGTTAGGGAATTGACTAGTTTGAACCTGGGACCAGTTGCCGGTAAGGAGACGCCAGACCACACATGCCATGTAGAGTTCAGAAGAGTTCAGACTAGCGATGATATAATCAAATCCTTAATGATTTCAACGTCAGCTCCGCTGCACTCCCTGTAAAAGAATCTTAATACTAACTAAATTTAGTGCAAGGGGTTCAAGGCTTTCCTATTTTTAGTTAGCTGGTAAAATGACGTCGAAAAAGCAATTAAGTTTACCATTGGAATTTTTATTCTACTCGCAAAACATTGCTTATAACTTGCACTATTGACAAAAGGATATATTTTAATACAGGATGATAAAAACCAACTGTGTTTAACAAAAATGTGGACGAATATTCCCTGAATGGGTTTCCAAGTTATACAATGGATCGAAGGATGACCTATGCCATATCACATCTATAATCTCGATTTAAGTTAAGTTTCATAAAAGATAAAACTATCAAAGTGGTCTACAGAGACCCTCAATTATCTTTAATTACTTATTTAACTTGTCGTGAAGTACAGTGGCTGATGTGGCTTCTCAATTATTATATAACAGAAAAATCATCGCGTTTCAGATTTTTACTTCACGTAGCAAATGTGAATACCATGAGCTTTAATTGATGATCGACACTAGTATTACGCAAAACGGGGATGTAACAGATGAGACTTCTGCAGTTCTGAGTGAAGCCTTACGCGCTCAAAGATTCGGCATCGCGTGCGTTCATTACCTTGTCGTTGGTTACACAGCGTCAGAGGGCGGCGGCGACGCAGCTCCATACAGCTCGCCGTCTCGGAAGCAACCCTTTCTAACTTATCCTTACTACAATTTACCGAAGTTGGTTTAAAAAAAACTATCTGGTTGTGTTTTCATCTGACCAATCAGGGTCTCAATGTTAACCTTAAGCTCCGTCTACAAAAATTCTCTCTATCCAATGAGAAACGTTATACTTTTCGTGGTGGGCCAATGTTTTTAACGTTTGCAACGTAACGAAGACGCGAAAAAGTCTCACGCTAAAAGTTGCAACTGGTGTGGCCCTTTTAGTGTTATCGTAAGATCTGTACTGTTCTTATGGAGGGCTCTATCTTTCAACATGGGCTGGGTGTGGTCCTGGTGGTTGGCTGGCGACGTGGGTGTCCGTCCCTTGTCGTAGGGCCTTCTAGCTTAACAGGGTTCTGCTCTCGGCTTCTGTTCTCATTTCTTCCCTCGGAACTGCGTCTGTCTCACGGTGGGAACGTATGACATGCATTTAGGCATTCTTGTATTAGTCTGTGGCATTCCATTTGCTCACTCGTTACTCGTATTACTTTGGTTAATTTAATGTCACGATTTATTCGGAGCTATGTGACATACTGCTGGATTTGCTTATAATGTCAGGGTTTTCATGGAAGGTGTTGGATTTGCCTGACACCTTACATGGTCTCCTGATTCAGACTCCAGTCTGGAGAGGGAGCCAGTGCTGAGGACATAGCTGTGCTGACAGTTTAAACCTCAGTCATTCGAACAATTTGCTGTGCTGAGGGCAATCTTATTCAAGACAGGTCCACCACCTTAACGTTTGATCGCCTTGTCTGGACTACCGTATAACTGAGTCACATTGGTCCATGGTATGACAGGCGAGAGAAAGTGTCACACGCTGGCATCTGCTGAAATTGCAGGGTTCCATTATAGAGTAATTGTGATCCATTTAACCCATCTCCAGCAGTGACTTTGCATATCTTGTGCCTGCGATAACGAATTACAAGCACCGTCCAATGCTACTCTGGATACACTTGCACCATGATCGTCATCTGAGATAGTGCTACACGTCGAGAAAGGGGTACAGCATTGCTGCTCCAACTTGTTAGGACGAACAGAATCACAGTCTCGTCACTTGTTCTCGACTTAACAATGCAGTAAAACTTCTGCGTAGAATAAATCCATCGAAGTCTTTTCGGCGTTAGATAAATTCAGTTGTGTTACGTCTGTTTTAAGCCTGAGTATGTTGTTTAATGAGATAAACGTTAGTCTTCGCTAACCAATCGCCACCCATCGGAGTGTCAGCAATTCGTTGAATCTATTTGTGTTGCCAACAGTTCATGATTTATTTGCCATCATGGCAGGGCCACAATTTCATTAAATTTTTTCAGCATTCAAGTTCATTTAAATTCTGATAAATGTGATAACTTCTAATGCAGGCTGAAAACAACAACCGCTGTCAAAGGACAAAATCAATATAACAGATGCATGGATCAGATAGACAAGTGTTAGGCTTACTAGTTATAGTAACTGCTGTCAAGGCATGAACTCATAGTCGCATCTAGCCCTTCAAGTTGTACCGCAAAACCAGTGCAGTCTTGGATAGTAACCTGCAAGAATTGTAAGTGCCTGCATTCTGTGCATCGACTTTAAATATTCTACATTCATTAACTGTGTATCAAGTGTTAATGAACCGATTTAAATACACTTCATCATTTTGTTAGTTCAGAACATTAGGCTGTTTTGCATAGCAGGCGAATAGATATCACGCCCTAGGTTACTTAATTTTAGTGGCTTTGTTTTACTTTAACTATCTGTTGATAGGAGAATGCTTATTATCATAAGTGTCTACCTTCGTTTCTATTTGTATGGGGCATCCAAAACCCCTGAGAATTTCCAAGTGCTGACAAGCAATATTGTAAGAAGGAAAAAAAATTCGGTCACTTAAGTTCCTATTGAGCACACATTTACCGGGGCACGTTATGCAAACAAATTCTGACCGGCACGGTATGTAGCCAACACGGCTGACCCGAATGTTACACAGGCCCAAGCTGTGCGCTCACTGACGTAGTTTCGGGGGGCACTGTGTCGTTTGTCCCGTGCTTAAGAATATATTCAGCTCTGCTCTTTCTTAACAGGTTCCGTGTGGATCCAGACTTGATTTCCTCGCTTTGCATCTTCCATCTGGTACGTGCATTCATAGGTTTACACCATTTCACTTCATGTTGTTGATTCTTCTAGACGTTTCTGATACAGTACACTTTTAAAATTTATTCCATTTTATTATTTTAAACAGTTTTGAACTTCTCGAGCCCTGTTTTACCGACAGAGATTCCTTAATGCTTCGTATAAGCCCAAACATTTCTCAGGACATCTGTTTAAGGAGAGTTTTAGCAACCAGCGAGGTTTTATTGGCTCTGAGCACTATGCGACTTAACTTCTGAGGTCATCAGTCGCCTAGAACTTAGAACTAATTAAACCCAACTAACCTAAGGACATCACACACATCCATGCCCGAGGCAGGATTCGAGCCTGCGACCGTAGCGGTCGCTCGGTTCCAGACTGGAGCGCCTAGAACCGCACGGCCACTCCGGCGAGGTTTCATTTTCCTGCTAAATTTGACGGATACTGTGAAGATGTAGCTCAAGGAAGACTATATAAATACTGATTTATTTTATTATTTTTTGTTCAGTATGTTTAGCCACAAACGTCAATACGTTGAAAAATTACAAAAGTGCGAACGTTTCAAGCTATCTGTATGCATCTTTGCCAGTTTTTACTACATAAAATGGACAATCTAATTCTGTGGTTTGACGAATAAGAGACGCTGGCTCTTGATGTGGCGGCATCGCTAGTGGGTTGATTTGTCGTGCGTAGACAAGTACAAGAAATTTCAAGCAATTTGTGGAACTCCTCAGCGTCAACTTCAGAAAACCATCTATTAATTTTGAGGGAACTGTGAATTGTGCGCTGCTGTTTTATGCGTGGATGAAACAAGATAGTTTCCTCGTGTGCAGCGAACGGAAATCAGTGGTTCACTGGTGAAACAGAATGTGCACGGTATCAGATTTCAACAGTTCGAGGGCTGTACCATGAAGTGAGTGAATAACACTTAAACTTTGTCGCATCACTTACTGCACTAAAACAGTTTCGCGGATGGCACAGAGTAAGATACTGTACGAATATAGACGAATAAGGACCGTAAATATGTCAGCGCAGCGTTTTCAAATTGCACTAGCTCTAGAACTGCAACCCCGCGAAGTAAAGCTCATGACGGATATTGTTAGTATTGTCTCTTGCTGTAAATAGCGGTTTTGAGACATTATTCTGGGACTGCGTGTACTTTACGATACCTAACGCGTATAGAGACCTATTTTGAACGGAGAATCGTGATATGACAGCACGGCGCGTCGTCATTGCCACACTGTCTGGGAATTCTGCAACAAGGCTGAGGTGCACGAATGTGGATATTTTTCAAACAGTCTGCTAAATATGATCAGGCTCTAAATTACAAATGTCTTACACCGTTCTCTATATAAGTTAAATTATGCATAAATGTAATGTTTGCTGCAGTTCTCTCCCTGCAATATTTCAGTTAATTATTAAAATACTAGTCATTTGCCATATTCCATGGAGTCACGTAAAAAATAAATTACTTTATTAAGAGACCAAGTTTTCAAACCGTCGGTATGTGGCGTGCTCACATTGATCAGCACTTTGCGGTTATAAAGGGGTGATGAATGTGAGCACTTGTAATCGGCGCAGTAATGTGTTTGTACATAGCTCTTGTCTTAATATTTACAAGCCGACTTCAAATGTAGCTCACGATAACAACATGGACATATATTGCACAGCGCGAGAAGGTTACCTAGATGAAAAATTATTTTAGCGATGTAGCCACTTGAAAATTTATTCGATGTTCATGATACTAAATGAATTGCAAATTCGAGTGAACAATAACAGTGTGGAGTTGTATCAGTAAAACTATGAACTGAAATTCGATTTCACTTACAAATTATCGTCCTACTGTGCCATGTAACCTGTTTACCGATGCGTCAATGCACTGTCAACCAAGCCTATGCACTTGCTGTGTGGCACGTACACCGTCTGTTACAGCTCAGGTGGGGATATACATTTCTGCAGCCACCGCGCGAGATACGAAACAGACACATTTTATCACTTGAAAAAAAAAAATACTTTCAGTTTGTCGTAGCAGCTAAAGTTTTGATGTAGTATTTCTTTCGATATTTCGATAGGATTGATTTAGACACGCTCCAAGACCGTAGATGCTATCTTGTAGTAGACGCCATTTCATCTTGATCTAAATCGTAGCAACCTGGTTGATTCGGCTGCAAAGCGATAGAGCTACAGTTGTAAAAATACTTTCCAGGGATGTTAAAAAAGTTATTACCTGAAACAATTTAAGTGTGTCAAAGGATTCAGGTGGGAGTGGTATTTGACTGGAGGCCATGTATGCTAGGGCTTCTCAACAAATGCTTTGCTATATTAACAACAGTTTACAATGCTAGAGCGATTACAAAAATAAGCAAGACAAAGACTGGCACTTGGTCTTGAAATCAGTTAACTTCATCAGACACATCAGTTTAAAAAAAATGGAGCTCTATGAACGTACGCTAGTATTTAATCTAAGATCTGTGCCTACAAGTAATTCATAACTGGTGATATAATCACGGAGCTTATCTCCGTAACACAATTAGGCACACCATTGTTTCACTGTGCCTTTCGCTTTTAATTACAATTATAATACAATCAGGGTACACAAAGGTCTCTATGTGCCTTTTCAATTCAAGCATCACTATGTAACCATTGATGTACCAATACTGGCGCATCATAGACCTACTGTATTTTGACAGTTCAAATCTTTATCACGCGCTAACGGCAAAACACATGCTGTTGTGGGAACAGTAAATGGCACAAGTCATTTGTGTATCCTGTTGTAGAAATGTTGAAACGAAAACTTTCTGGCACTACACCTCACTGGCAACCAAATGCCGTTTCCTCTAAATGAATGGAGGAAACACTGTATGCTGCCACAACTAAATAGTATCTGCAGGACAGCCAGAGACACTCCACGATGAAAGTGGCACTCCCACCGTTTTGCTGCTTGCACTGTTTGCTCCAACTCCACGGCAGATTCTGCGTCTCCAGGTGTCAGATACCATAGCTTTCCTTCCTCATCCACAAGTCAATAAAATACAATTACAGCACGAAATAGTAGGAGGTTAGGAAATTAATAATTTTTATTACAACGTCATACGACTCTCACAGCCAAAAATGAAGTCATTCCAGAGACATAGGTGGAAACACTGACGTGGGATAACACAGGCCAGAGGGAAAACAAGGGATCTGAGGATAGTCAGCAATTTCGGAACGGTGAGGATGCAGAAGGACAAATTCCCCACAATCACAGGGCACATATGAGAGGCGCGGATTTTAGGACTAGACAGAATTCTTGCAGCAGGAGACTCATGATTTTCAGAGATCTAATTAGCACAATTTATTAGCGATCAGAGTAACTACTACACTGAAAGCTAATTGTAAACATTGGTTTAAATCGTTCAAATAGCTCTAAGCCCTATGGGACTTAACATCTGAGTCTCCTAGACCTAGAACTACTTAAACCTAACTAACCTAAGGACATCACACACATCCATGCCCGAGGCAGGGTTCGAACCTGGGACCATGGCAGCAGCGCGGTTCCGGCTGAAGCATCTACAACCGCTCGGTCAAAGCAGCCGGCTCTAAACGTTGAAAAAACCCAAGGAGGAACTTGGGACGGACTACAGAAGTCAGTGTCTGAATACATGGGGTTATGCGCTAAAAGATGAAGCGAACATTAGCAGCATGTTAAGTACAAACTTGAAAGCAGCATCCCAACAGAAAATAATGAACACGTACTCGGCAACCCAACGATCTGACTGAGAACTCACTCTGAATTATTAAATATTGGTTTTTAAAGAAATGGGGTGGCGCACTACTTTTCTCTTCCTGTAGTCGACCCAACGGTCCATCAGCACTTCGCAAGCTTCGGCCAATCTGGCGAGTCGCTCTGTACTTCTAGGGAGCCTCTGGACCGCGTTCAGATTCCTCTCCTTCACCTACTCGGTAGGTTACAAAGTTCCTGGACTTAACATTTAGAAACTCCAATTTCGCTAACAACAGCGCTCAGCTAAAAGCTAAACGTCACAGCCATTCTTATTGCCGCCAGCAACAATAGTGTTTTACCTCACGTGGCCCCACCTTAAGTCCTTTTGTCAACGGAGTTTGCTGTAGTAGCAGTCCAACTTGGGTAAACCCATTTATGGAGTTCTCAGAAGCAAGTGTCAAGCTTGAAGCCTTTGATAAGACCTGTCACTTCCTGGCCATCCTCTACTGTGACGCCTTACGACAGTGTCTAGAAGGTGGATGGAGTTACCAGTTAATTTTCTGAAATGAAACTTCACCCCTGGGACGGCTGCACAGAGCCTCTGCAATTTGCAAGGCTCTAGTGTTAGTATTCAGCTCCGGTAATCTAAACGTTACACTTTAGCCTGCTTTTTGCAATGTGTCTTCGATTTCCTATCTTGGAGTGCCCTTGTTGGCTCTCAACAGCCTTAAACGTAACAACGTACAAGTCATTATGTCGGCCAGATATGACGTCCCCACTACTGGAAAAATTTGTTCACAATTATTTGCCTATAAATTTGTAGTCTAGCTTCTTTTGTAGTCTAATCATCTTAGCTCTAGAAATGAAATTGTAGATATTCTTAGTCAATGACTCTAGTTCCGTTTATATTTAGCACTTTGTAAAGTTCGTATTTCATTTCGCTTTACCACACATGTAAACATTAACATAAAACTTAGTTTAATTTTTCACTGCATATATATATATATACACTCGCCTAGAAGCATTGTTGTAAAATGTTGGTTCATTTTTCGTGAAAACATGCAATACATACAACATAAGTTTGGCTAGTTAACTTATTCCTTTTTTACATTACAGATCAAATACACATCAAATATTAAATCTTTTTCTCTCTTTCTTTTATGTTACATGTACACGTCCATATTTATTCATATATTTTTCTTCACACCATTTAAACATATAAACACACCAGATTAAATATCATCATTACAGTATCAAATCTGAAAGAGAACACACAGTCATACAAAATTCTTGTTTACATTTCACAACAGTAATTTCTTAAGTACTAACGGATTTTTGGATTGCCTTGTACTACATCTACGTCTACGTCTACATAGATACTCCGAAAACGACCGTACGCTGCGTGGCTGAGGGTACCCTGTACCCCTATTAGTAATTTCCTTTCCTCTTCCATGTGCAAATAGAGAAAGGGGAAAACGACCGTCTAGATGCCTCCGTAATGAGCCTTAATTTTCGTATCTTATCTTCGTGGTCCTTACGCGTGATGGATGTTGGCGGCGGTAGAATCGTTCGGCAGTCAGCTTCAAATGCCGTTTCCCTAAATTTTCTCAATAATGTTTCTCAAAAAGAACGTCGCCTTCCTTCCGGGGATTCCCATTTGAGTTCCCGAAGCATCTCCGTAACACACACGTGCTGTTCGAACCTACCGTTAATAAATCCAGCAGCCCACATCTGAACTGCTTCCTTCACCACCACCTGGTACGCTTCCCAAACAGTGGATCAGTACTCAAGCATAGGTCACATCAGCATCCGATATGCGGTCTTCTCTATCATAAGATTCTCCGATAAACCGAAGCGACCATTCGCCTCCCCTACCACAGTTCTCACATGCAAGTTCCGTCTCATGTCGCTTTGTAACCTTACGACCAGGTATCTAAACGACTTCACTGTGTCCAAAAGGTCACTAGTAATGCTGTATCCGAACATCGCAGGCTTCCTGCCCAATTGCAATAACTTACGTCTTTCTGCTATTCATTACACCAACTGGAACTTTTTTCTATGTCGTGTCTTCCTGCACTCATTCAACACTTTACAGAGTGGCCATGCGGTTTGAGTCGCCATGTCACGGACTGCGCAGCCCCTTCCGCCGAAGGTTCGAGTCCTCCCTCGTGCATGCGTGTGTGTGTCGTTCTTAGCACAAGTTAGTTTATGTAGTGTGTAAGTCTAGAGACCGATGACCTCAGCAGTTTGCTCCCTTAGGTATTCACACACATTAGAAGATTTTCTTCAACACCTAACCGTACACCAAGAATCATCTGCAAACAACTTCAGATTGCCGCCCACCCTGTCCGCAAAATAATTTATGTATGCAGAGAACAACAGCGACGTTATCACACTTCCCTGCGGCACTTGTGACGATTCCCTTTTCTCTGATGAACACTCGCCGTCGAGGACAAGATCTGCGTTCTATTATTTAATAAGTCTCCGACCCACTCACATATCTGTGAATTTATTCCATATGCTCGCGTCTGCAGGGTGTCACGGTGTCAAATGCCTTCCGGAAATCTAGAAATATGGAGTCTGCCTGTTGCCCTTCATCCATTGTTGGCAGTATGTCATGTGAGATAACGGAAAGCTGAGTTTTGCACGAGATTTACGTTCTAAAACCATGCTGATTCGTGGACATAAGCTTCTCGGTCTCCAGAGAGTTTATTATATTTGAACTGAGAATGTGTTCAAGGATTCTGCAGCAAACAGTAGTTAGGGATATTGGTCTGTAGATTTGCGCGTCCGTTCTTATGTACTGTAGTCACCTGCGCTTTCTTCCAGTCGCTTGGGATTTCGGGCTGGGCAAGAGATTCAGGACAAAAGCAAGCTAGGTATGCTTTCGTTTTGCTATCTTCAACTGCAACACCAAACTGGTCAACAACTTTCTGAATGTAAGTCTCAGACCAGCTCAGCGATTTTAAACAAAATCAGAATTTTCTCTGGTCCCTGCCAGATCTTTTGCTAAGATGTGACGGTGGTACAGGCTGTACGCTTCGCGCATAGATCTTTTCACTCTCGCACGAATCGCTGTTAACCTTTTCTTTTCGTCATTTGTGAGCTCCCTTTTGAACAGAGAGTGAAACAGCTTCTACTTCCTCAGCATCCTGCCAATTTCGTTATTAGGCCGTGGTGGGTCTTTCAAATCCTTTCTGCACTTACAAGCCACATAACCTTCCTGATCAGGATTTACAGTCTGCTTAAACTTTGCACATCTTACTGGAACTAAGTAATGCCAGTTCGCTGCTTTGATGCTAATAACTGCTTATCTGATATGTCTACTTGAATAATTTACTAACTTTCGTAATCATAGTTACTATAACGATATATGATCAGTAATCCCCGTTCGATAAGGTCTGGCCCCTCCACCCTCCCCCCGGGAACGTCTCACACCAGACGAGTGTAACCATAATGTTTGCGTAGCAGAGTATCGATGGTGTACGTCTACGTGGAGATACTGTTTGCTCAGCAATAGCCGACATGGTGAAACTGAGGCGGAACAAGGGGAACCAACCCGCATTCGTCGGAGGCAGATCGAAAACCGCATTAAAAACTATCCACAGACTGGCCGGCACACCGGACATCAACGCTAATTCGCCGGCCGGATCCGTGCCGGGGACCGGTAGGGTTTCTTGCCTGGACAGCAGTGCGTTAAACCCCACGGCTAACCGGGCGGGCTATAGGAGGCATACTATTCACCTGAAGTCCCTAACAACGTTTCATTAATTTCACCCACAAAATCGAAGACACCTCTTTTCCTATGTGCATCTAGTCTGGCTAATCGTTAAATTAGACCTTGCTAATTGTGGATCTTTTTGGCATACCATTCTAAGGATTACTCCACAGGGGTACATTCTTCATCATTTATTCTCAAACTTGATAATTTCTGTTTAAAATATCCTACCGATAATTCTTTCCCATCAGTTTTTCCCTGAAGTCCCCCCAGCGTAATATAACAGGCGATTTTCTACGTCAAACTGTAGATTTGTACCTTGTCAATAGTGTCATAAAATGTGCCCGTCGATGAATGAAACTTCTCTATGCTAAAACCTTGGAATAGTCCAGGTGTCTACAATGCGGCAATAAACTTCACTAGGTGCAACACTTCCTCAGTTTCCTCATTTGAAACTGAAGAAAAAGTTCTGTTTCTGTAGAACTGCGTTAATCTGTTGGCAAGTAAAGTAAAAAATTTGTTTCTTTTTAAACAAATGATCACATTTGGTTATTTGCCGTTACTACATTGTATGGGACACGCCACAGGGTGTTTAGCTTACGGCTTCTGTCCGTTCTAACGCTTTCATCGTACAATAAGGCTCTATGATCTGTATTAAAATCTTTCGGATTCTGTCCCTCTCATAATATTCTTTATTCTTTTACACGGTTTGTTATCACCTCTGTCTCAATTATGCATTTGTCTCGCTTTGTCTTTTAATTTGGGTACTTTGTAAGTAACACCTTCAGGATCTCTCTGCAATTTACCTGGTATGTTACATGTTCCACCGAAAAATAATCATCTAGTGTATAATTCGTAGATCTGTGGGGCGAGGTATTGAACATGAACACCGCGAATGGAAGCCATTTTTCGCAATGTGATTGAGCCCTATTGAGATAGTGTCTCAGCAATTCTGTTACAGTTCGGAGTGATTTTTCTAACGCTCCATTCGATTGGGGATGGAAACAAGACGCCTGTAACATATCAGTCATTAACAGTCTGCACCATTTTTTTTAGTGTGTCACTTAAAAAATTGCCACCTTTGTCACTGAGTGCTAATGAGGGTATCGAAATATCAGAATTAATCTTTCCACCAGGATGCGAGCTACTGTATCTCCGTCCTGTTTTTCTATCGGTCCTGCTACAAAGAACTTTGTGTTATACGAGTATCCTGGAATGTCAGTATATATCAATTATTTCTGTCACCGTCAGTAGACTGACGGTATGAGTATCACACCTATCAAGCACTTCTTATAGAGTTCGTGTTACAGCCAACGGCATTTTTCTCTTATTTTGTGTTATTTTATTCTTTTTGAGTACTATCGCGTTTTCTGATATAGTCCTCAATATCCTTTTCGATACCGGACCACGTTCAGTATTTCCTAATTCGATCGTAAGTTCTTACGATCTCTTGTTCATCACCTATGGGTGCGTCATCTCATTCCCGCAAAATTTCCGCCTTTCCTTCGTCGGTTATCTCATGCTGTCCGTTTTCCTCAACTACTGGCATTTCTGGCATTTCCTCACTTTCATTTGTCCCTGTTTCGGTATCAGCTGGCTGTATGTCCCTCATCCTCGACAATGCATTTGCTACACAACTGTTGTTGTCTATTTTGTATGCAGTTTCATAATCATATTCCTCTAATTTCAATATGAAATTCATTAAGCGTGAGGACGGATTGCTAATATTTCAAAGCCACTGCTGTGGTTTATGATCTGGGCAAATGGTAAACTTGTGACCAAAAACATAATATTTCAAAGCCACTGCTGTGGTTTATGATCTGGGCAAATGGTAAACTTGTGACCAAAAACATATGGTATGAATAGTCTGACCGCCCGAACTACGGCCAATAAATCAATTGTCCGGTAATTCCGCTCTGCATTGTGTTCTGGATGCATATACAATTTGAAGGTCTTTATCTACTTCCCTTTGGCTAAGAATTGGACCAACAGCATCCTGGCTCGCGTCAGTGGTTATCATAAATGAAATGGTAGGAGCTGGAGGGGAATGGTAAGGTGCCAAGCAACCTCAGAAACATACATTAAAAACCTACTTCTTGTTAGTCTCTTCAAAACTTCAAACAGTTGAAAACAGATGGTCAGTTCACAAAACTTTAAACAGACTCTGAAACCAGCACTAAAGAATATTACTAATTTTATAGACTTGATTGCTGACAGTAAATTAACAATCACAATAAGAAATTTCTACCAAGAATTCCAAGAATTTTCAACTATGACCTTTCCTCTTTAAGACATAATTACAACTCAGTTTCCCAAACAGCAGACCTGAGAAATCACTCAACGCAATCAAATAAAGAACAGATACAGTCCTTGCAAATCCATTGACAACAAAGCGATAAAGAACAGCACTTAACTTGTGTGGTCTTTTTTTTTTGGGGGGGGGGATTATGAGCCTTAATATTGATATTATTGTTACAATGGTAGGTTCTTCGGTGCACTTACTAGCTTTTCTCTTAGCGATAATCCACTCTTGGCCCTTCTGGCTAGAATAACTTACGATACCTGTAACGTAAATCTTTTAGCACCAGGCCCAGACAAGAAGTCAAAGCGATTAATTAACATGTGTAATAACAGATGTAGCACTAAGCACATACACACTCACAAACTCTCTCTCTCTCTCACACACACACACACACACACAAACACACACACATACACACACACACACACACACACACACACACACACACACACACACATACACACACAAGGAATTTGCATTAAAAAGAATTTGTAAGTGTTAGAATGATCCCTTGGTATTAAACTCCACAAATCCATTTAATTTGAACCTATAATTTAGTCTTCTGTGAATTAAGCCAACTGAAGATTGCTCCCGCACATACCAACTTAACAAATCAACAATTTGAATGACTGCAAGACACTTCAAGTAAAAAGTAACTATTTGACCAATGCAAACACGAACATTCGAGTTTGTGAAACAATTCGGGTTCAACAGCAGTGCACATAGTTTAAACCAGTTACTCGTATTCGACATGCACTCCGTAAGTAAACGTCTAGTTCACAAACACCTTCTCGGTTTACGAGAAACAACAATATCCGCCCACTTGAACGCTCTACAATTATAAACGTTCATTGGTCATCCATACAGCTAATCCATAAGTAATAGTTAAGTAAAAGAAACTCCCTTCAAAGCAAAAAATATCTGGAGTGCGGTAAAACAACAAGAGCACATCATAGTTCTTTAAATATGCACACCGTGCTAAATTACAGCCACCTGAAGTCAAGAATTTTCTTATCGGGCGAAAGAAACTTGAACAGTATAATGTCGACAAATTACTAATATCAAATCACGTAGACCAACCAGCTGTTTCATAACATACACGTTCAGTAGTGCAATCCGCTGTATAGTATATAACAGCGTAACTGCACTCTTACTTCTACTGTAACCAGGCTGTGGGGTACGCTAATGCTTTAAACAGCGTTTTAGCCACCAGACCAGACAAACTAACAGTCACCGCTGTTTGTGAACACCAGTGCAAATTGGCCCCTCAGACTCGAGTACAGTACTCTCTCGTCGGACTCAACCCAAGGACCAAGCCAGCTCCGATCACACCAAACAACACGTCCTTCACAGTAGCGCCCGCTCGCTCTCTCACTTTGCCATCAGCCACGTGACCCGCCAACTCGCGGAGCACCCTCGCACCACCGAGGAACAAAACTTGAAGGACTTGAGAGCAAGCGACACGCCGTGCGCGTGTAAATAGTCCAGTCAGAGACCCTCATAACAGCTTCTCTGATCGGAAGACTAAACCACGGACGACCATCGATAACCAGATGGGTACTACCCTGCTAGTGTGCACAGCTCAACAAACTTTTTTGAAAAACCTGCGTACTATAATACTGAGGGATTGTGTAGTTTCTGTTGTAGCACTTGGAACTCCTTTTCCTGCTTGTCGCCCCATTCACACTTAACATTTTTTTGTTCCAACTCATGTGGTGTTTTTGCCACTGTACTAAAGTCAGAAAAAGTGTACAGTACACGATCAATCCGAGGAAACGTTTTAACGCTTTCGTTGTATTGGGCTGTGGATATTCCGCCACTGCTGTCAGTTTGTTTCGGTCTGGTTTTAACCAATCTTCCTTTATGACGTGTCCCAGATATCTGACCGCCTTCCTTAAAAATTCTTATTTATCCATCTACATCTTGCAAATTATGTTGCCTTAGCCTCTCAAAAGCCTCTCCCAATCGGGCATTGTGTTCTTCCAGCGATGGACCGAGAATTACTACGTCGAATAAATAAACGAACATATTTTCACCCTGTAAACCCTCGATAACCGAATTCTTAAATTTTGGAAAGTGAAAAACGCAGAACCGAGTCCCATTGGCATTCGTTTTATACATCTAATGAGCATATGGGGTGCTAAAAGTTGTAGGCTATCGGTCTTTTTCATAGAGTAACACCAGTTAATATCCCTTAGCCAAGTCAAGCATTGAAACATGTTCTGCCTTATTCACTCTGTCTAAAATTTCATCTATACATGGAAGTGGAAAGACTGTGTTGACAGTAATATCATACAGTTTTCTGTTAGCAGCTGTCACTCTCCATTCCCTTTTACCAGATGCATCAATCTTTTTGGGAATCATGAACAACTGGAAGTTATAGGTACTTGTTGAAGGCACTATTATATCGTTCTCCAGTATCTGATTTATCTCCTGTTTTAATTCTTCTGTTTGTGTTTCTTTTATTCTGGCAAGGACGAGAGCAAATTAATCGTCCCTCTGTTCAGGAAATCAGTTTTGTTTGATGCCAGATTATATCTGTATATGTCAACTTTTCCCCTGGCAAATGAAACATATCATTACACACTGAACACAACTCTGTTATGGACTTTTTCTCCGGCATTTTAAGGATCTTGTAACAAAGTTTCTTTTAATAAGCTGTTCGTCAATTCTTTCTCATGCGAGACCTTTTGCACCATGCGCACAGTCTCCGTGGAACTTGGGATAAACGATGGAACTTCTTCCACCTCAATGCGAGCCATCTCCATAAAAACCACCTCTTCTTGTGTATCTAAAAGGATAATTAAACAACAGATTTTTCTTACTCCCACCAACGCCTGAGGTAGGTACACGCCTTTCTTCAACTCTTGTTTCCTTACAGTGCCTTCTCTTAGGGTAGTAGTTGAACTTTTATCCTCAAAATCCTCTCCTCGCTAGGACCCAGCTTTATTTTAGCCACCTGGCCTGCCTTAGACTCTTTAGCGTCCGTTCCCTATAGGTAACACGTGTCTCTACCGGTACCTTAATGACATTCCCATCTCTTCGGCGTACTGTTGTTTACTGGCCCTTCTGAACAGCTCAGAGAACTACGAACTCCACTACATTGACACCTTGCAGTTTCAAAATCTGTTGTGGCTTTCTAAGCACCTGCCTCTGTATACTTGGACACGGCGCTTCTATCTCCGAACACAGTCAAAGACGCCTACCCTTGATCCACGGGATTCCTTTGGAGTAATGAATTACTACACCATGCCTCGTAAACATGTCTCCGCCAATAAAACCGCCGTAGGGGATGTCCAATTCCCTTTGTACCCGATGAAATTCATGTTTCACTCTTAGTTCGCGATCTATTCCAAGATCTGGAACTGCCGTCCCATACTTACATATGGCAGTCCTTGTGATACCTTTAACCTTTATACTGGTTTCACTGATCATACTGAACAAGTTAATTTGTGCTCCGTTATCTAGAAGCAATTTTAATGGACTTTTATAATCTGTGGGCAATTCAGTTCTACAAACTTACTCTTACTTCCACAGTCAACTCTGAATTCGTTCCCTATTACAGCTTAAGGCGACTGTTGTCTTAAACTTTTCTTTCGTTTCCCGGCTTCCTATTTTTCACAGAATATCCTAGATTCTCAGTACACTCTTTAGCCATGTGCCCTGACCTATTACATGCGAAACACACAACTGGCTTCCCTTTTTTACAAGGACCTTTATGTCCCAGTAAATTGCAACTGCCGCGCGGGATTAGCAGAGCGGTATAGGGCGCTGCAGTCATGGACTGTGCGGCTGATCCCGTCGGAGGTTCGAGTCCTCCCTCGTGCATGGGTGTGTGTGTTTGTCCATAGGATAATTTAGGTTAAGTTGTATGTAAGCTTAGGGACTGATGACCTTAGCAGTTAAGTCCCATAAGATTTCACACACATTTAAACATTTTTGAAATTGCAACTTTCGCACCTGACACTCTTTGAAGCCTCTGACTCTCGACGACCTTGTGCCGATTCTATTTTGTGAATTCTATTCTCAAGTCGGCAGTCTCGCATTATATGACCTAATTTGCCACAACATTTACATCTAACATTATTTCTGCAATCCTTAGACGTGCGCCAAACGCGTCCCACTGAGAAACACTTAAGGGTGACCTCCCGCGTCTTGCCTCGACGACTTTTATCACTAAATCCTGTTTCCTTAGCGGACATAGTTTCTTGCTCTTCCGTCAAAGCTACCTCCACAATTTCATTGAGATTAATGTTTTCAACCCTTGCAGGCACAGTTGTCTGTAAGCGCTCACCATAGGTGCCCTGAGTGAATACTGCTCTGCTTCATTTTCCTACTAACGACTAAGCTCCCAGCAGTTCTATGCTCGTACTGAGCCTTGGATAGGTTCACGAAACTGATTTCGAAGTATATCTGCTTCATTGACCCAATCTGCAGTCGATACTCCCTTTGACTAACCACTAGAAAACACATTACAAGCACAGTAATCCAAAGTACGCTTACATGCATAATTTTACTAAAAATATTTCTAACTTTATCGCACGTGAAAGATAATTATCTGTGTCATGACCTAACACGGGATAGAGGGAAAATAGGAGGTCTGAGGTCAGTCTGGAATTTTCGAGGGGTAAGGAGCAAAAGCAGAAAGACAAATTCCCGGTGAAAGCGATGCTGATGACTTGGACCAGAAACAAACACTGTCAAAGGGCACATGCTAGAGGCACAGATGCTTGCAGAAGATGTACGGAATTCAGAGGACTGACTAACAGTACTAATTAGAGGTGAGACTAACTATTACACTAAAAATAGTTCAAATATCTCTGAGCACTACGGGATTTAACTTCTGAGGTCATCAGACCCCTAGAACTTAGAACTTCTTAAACCTAACTAACCTAAGGATATCACACACATCCATGCCCGAGGCAGGATTCGAACCAGCTACCGTAGCGGTGGCCCGGTTCCAGACTGTAGCGCCTAGAACTGCTCGGCCACTCCTGACGGCCTTTTACACTAAATGCTGATTCCAAACATTAGAAAAAGCAAAGGAGGCTGCTGACTGAACAATAGAAGCCAGAGTCTGAACCCAGGGGGTTGTGCGCTAACAGAAGTAGGGAACACTAGCAACATGTTAATGACAAACTTCAAAGCAGCAATCCAGATGAAGAAAACCGACATATTAGAGCTTACCTAGGCTGGCCACGAGCGACACGGAGTCGGCACCCCAACGCCCTGACTAAGAACTCTCCTTGAATAAAAATATGATTTTTTTAAAAGAATAATGGCGGCGTACTGTTTCTCCCTTTCTATAGTCCACCCACCCATCCACCGTCTCGCAACAAGCCTTGGCCAACCTGATGAGTCGTTTTGCACCTCCGAGGCAAATCTGGCCAGCCACATTTAGATTCCTACCCTTCTCTTAGTCAACAGGTATAGATTTTCCAGACTTTACATTGACAAATCCCAAGTTTCCTAACAACAGCGTTCAGCTGAAAGCTAAAAGTCACTGAAACACTTATTATGGATGGCTACGACATTGTTTTATGTAAATTGGCCCCGCCCTAGTCGTTTTGTGAGTGGAGTCTGCTGCAGTAGAACTCTAGCCTATGTAAGCGCATTGATGTTCTAGTTCTCAGGAGCAAGTATTAAGCTTGTTGCCTCTGCTAAGAGGTGCCTTTTAGTGGCCATCATCTACTGTGACATCTTAAAACAGTGTCCAGCTAATAGATGGAGTCAGCACTTAATTCTCTGAAATGGAACGTCTGCCCTTGGACGGCTGCCCAGAGCATCTACAATTTGCTAGGCTCCGGTGTTACTAATTCAGTTCAGTAACCTAAACACTATCACTTTTACCTATTCTCTGCATTGTTCTTTTGGTTTCCTATCTTGAAGTGCCATTGATGGGAACCACCAGTCTTAAGCGTAACAACTTGCAAGCCATTACGTCATCAGTATATGACAGAAGGGAGTGAGCCGGTATATCGCAAGGAGGCCAGGCCCTCGGCACATTATGACATGTCCACTGAGTGAGAATATGAGTTAAGGAGGAAGGAGACTGCGCCAGAAAACCAAAGGAAATGAGACAAGCATATTTGTTAGCTCGAAAGACATGGTGCAAGGAACTCTATGTCTTACACAAGAGGACGCAGTGAGGAACTGACTCAGTAGTTAGCAGCCTGTTAACTGAGTATTTCAGAATACGGACGACACGTGCGGGCACTTGAACTGAGATTCTTGTCATAGCCTCACGCTAGCTCCCTTTAAATACTCCAGTGTTCCAGCTCTCGCCATGAGATTATCATTGGAATCGGTGGCGCTCGATTCCACGATTATTATACTGTGTAAATCTATGTCCTAGATGCTCCATCACAGTCTATGAACTAGACAGAGTTGCACTCAAAATAATTGTCCTCATCCTCACCTGACAAACTTACTGCAGCTCGCCATCCACCGTTTACTGATGGATAAACTGTCTGCTGACAACACCACACGGCAGAGTGCTGCCAGCACTAACTTCAATGTGGAAGTCAGTAACAAGGCATATTGGAATCACATTCCTGTTCAATATCCAGGTGACTCCAGGTGCAGAAAAACACGAGGGTGATAGGGAGATCATTTGATCACACGATACCAGGTACACCTCTGATGTATCATTAACCATCATCGTATAATTTGGATCCACATCGAGAACACTCCACTAGCAAGCACAAGACCACTTCGCGTTATGCAATGGCCACTCCTGCTCGTCAGATACCTGCCACAGCAGTGAGGTCGTTAACACCACATCTGGACATGCAGATGAGGAGCTGATGCGACAAATATTAGCTAGTTAGAACTGAGCGAGCAACAGCCGAGCTAATGCGGAAGTATGACGAATTCTAAACTTTGTGAATACGCGGTTGAACTCTCATAATGTTTTTCGTGTCTTGAATAGGTTTCACATGTTCCTAACAACTGCCGGACTTCAAGAAAAGGTGTTGCCATTCATCCCGCTGTAATATCACGACGACAATCGGTAACTGTGTCGCACGATCTATTAACAGTTTTGCACCCTGTTTTGCTTAGCGTTATTTGATACACTTTGCGAGACTATGTCAATCATAGGTAGATAATTATTATTAGTTTCATTAAGAAATATGCTGAGTGCGATTCATCCTTGTCAAAACTTTTTTTGACTTGGGATTGTGCAAGATCTTTATTACGTTACACGCAAAGTGCAATTTGGTCCCGTATTTATTGTTCAAAAGACCTTAGAACAAATCACCAATGATAAACTCATTTAGAAATGCGTTGCGACTACACATTTTTAACATCTAAGAATGTTATGTACTGCCGAATAGTAACAGTTCTTTAATATGCAAATGACTGCCCCAGCAGTACTTGTGCTTTAGATATATCTGTTCTCAGACAGTTTCATGAAAGTGATAATTTCATTATGATTTTCAACAACATAAAAAGCTTTCAGTTATATTCTTACGCTGATTCGCATCTCACTTCAACTTTTTTAGGATACATCGATACGGATAACGATTGTAGATGTGTGTTGTCCTATTGTCTTCGAAGCTAGCTCTGTCGATATGATGTTTTCTCTTTACTTCTCACTTTGACAGTTCCATGTTCACTTCTGGTTGTCAAGTTGTATTTTAGAAGTGGACACAGTCTCCACCGGAAAACATTTTTGATGGTAACCGATTTTGCTCAGTTTTTCACCATCGTCAGACGCATCCTCACACCATTATGAAGGCAGTGACAGTGAATGGAGCGGGTGTTGTAAGTCCAAGAAGGTCAACTTCTGCCGTTGACGCTTGTTGAGTTATAACATCCACTCCATTCACCTCCACTGCCGACCATCACGGTATGAGGGTGCGTCTGATAATTGCCAAAAACTTACCAAAACCGGTTGCCATCAAAATAAATGTTCTTGCGGTCGAGACTGTTTGTGTCAATTTTTAACGTACGTTCAGCCAGACAGCTGTTCTTCACGAAAAACGTTCTTACGAATTAATAAGTTGTATTTTGTTAACCGCGGGAATGAAACAAGTTAGTTACAGTAGTACATGTTTATTCCTGAAAGATTACTGCTTTAATGATGGAAGAATCCAGTAAATTGGTGACCCCTGACAACACGCAAAAACTCTTGGCCGTATTCAGAATGAAACAGGGACTTCACTAAGTTAAACGGGTACATACGCATAAACAGCTGTTGCGACTGCAAGGGGATCCACAAAAGCAGGTTAGCGACCCCAAACTCGAACTAAAACAGGGACTGACACGTTAGATTTAGCTATCATGTGGAACAATTTGTTTTAAATGAACACACCGCCATTTGACTGTATTGCGTCCCAGGTTCCGGCCTTTTATGCAGTTTTCAGGCGATTTAGTTTATGTCATTAACGTATATCGCAGAACATCAAGCTCAAAATTGCTTCTCGATTTCCTGAAATATATGTTAATGACATAAACTCGAAAATAGCATAAAAGGCCGAAACCTGCGTCATAATTAAATAAACAACAATACTGTCAAAGGGCAGAGTCCTCATTTAAAACTTTTTGTATGACTGTTGCTCAGGAGCTACAAAAAATGTTTTTTTGCGAAAAAATATTACTAGCGACCACAACAAGTTCACTGTAGCAGTTAACAGTTTGAATATCCCGGTGGTCGGAATGGTTTCGGTTATTAATGAATAGCCGCAGAGTTTTTTTAGAACTTTGTTAAGTTCACACGTGTTGTTTCAGCATGTCTATGACGCCACTATCAAGTGCATCTGAAAGTTATGCCGTGGAGAATCAACGTCTGAAGAAAGCAACTAGAGAGTCTTTTCATTAATTGAACATCAGTTGAAGAATGTCCGCCACCGGTAGCTCAGTGGTCAGCTAGACAGAATGTCAATCCTAAAGGCCTGGGTTAGATTCCCGGCTGGGTCGGAGATTTTCTCCGCTCAGGGAATAGATGTTGTCCTAATCATCACCATTTCATCCCCAACGACGCGCAGGTCGCCGAAGTAGAGTCAGATCGAAATACTAGCACCTGGCGAACGGTCCACCCGACGGGAGGCCCTAGTCACACCACATTTCAGTTGAGGAATCTGCAGTATCATACATACCGGTAGAAACTAGCATTATATTAACATCAACATCGCAACGTCAATATCTCAGCTATACCACCACTATGGACATTTTAGTCAGCTGGATGTGTAAATTGGTGGATTAACGCATGCAACATGTATTACAATTTGAGCCTACTGACGACAAAACGCCGTCTGAAATCTGATGCCACGTAAGGAGCATCATCGAGGATGAAATAACATCAAATGAAGCGCCGTCACAAACTACCTCTACAACTGCCCGTACGGAGAGAGCTTGTGTAAAAAGCGAGATTAGTTCTTTGATTCAGACAAAGGGCACGCTATGGTAGAAGAGGCGAATACTTAGTTAGTGACGTAAGCAGATTATGACTTCACCTAGGAGGATACAACCGTTATACGAGAGGATCAACGAACCATTGTTAACGAACAGCTTGGAAGCCTTAAATGCCAAATATACATGTTATAGAAGTAGCTATTAGCACGTAAAGAAAACTTTACCAGGCAAATAAAAAAAAAAGAATATAGGCATTGATCCTAATAGCATACTCAAACATAGGGGAAACGATGTAAGGGAAACAACATCATCCAGGTTCATGGTTCCACAGGTGGGCGATTATCAGGCCACAAGGTGCGCGTCTCCATGTGCATTCCCCGATGTCCTCAGAGTTGCTTTGCAGCTTTCCAGTAGGCCTTATTTTACCACACTAGCGCCAATAGTAAACGACAGAGCCGCCACTAGACATGGAAGCACTGTCACTAGTGTGTTTAAAAATAACCAATCCATTGTGCTCAAGATTGGCCCAATTACTGGCGACAAATGACGATGCTTATTTACATTAAGCCGTTTGTACGTGAATGACACGAAAGCAAACCGCTGCTACCTTATAGACTGAGGTTCTGGTGTAAGTACACAGGACAAAACCACAACAAAGTGTGCATTTCTCCTCTTTACAGCAGCCGACAATTCGTCCAATGGTGTTTGTGATAAATAATGTTATTCAGGCGTATCGGGAATGAATTTCATTCACCAGCAAAGGCTAGAAATCTGTCTCAATTCGGCACATATTAAGATAGGCAACGAGGTGGTCACGGATGCTTTGGGTAGAAGTACCGTCACCTCACTCCGTAGTTCGGCTGTAAGACAGCTGACAGGAAGATGCTGGTCACGCAGTAAGGTACTGCATACCATGGTACACAGTATCAAGACAATATCCAGATAACCAGATGCTTAATTGCCACAGAGATTATCACCTGAACATTGTCCTGCAGAGTTTCAGAAATATTGCAAGCAGGCATCTTGCGCAGACCTGACAGCCCGTGGGCATCACCTTTACGTTTAACGGGGAAGAAAGACGGCGCTCGGAGATCCTGTGGGTATCACCACCCTTTAAATGCACAGACCACTCCCGACTGCTACCAAGTTCCTAATACAAGGGATATATTGAATAATCTAGTCGCAATCTTCTATGTAATTGACTATAGAAAGGCGTATACTCAGCTCCCCATGGCAAAAGAAGACATCCACTAGACGAGAGCGATAACACCTTTTGGCCTCTTTGAGTGACCAGTAACGACACCATTTTGTAGATATTGTGCTGATGGGGGTTAAATTTCTGTTTCATCTTTCTCGATGATATTTAGATATTTTCCAACACTGAGTCGAGGCACCACGGACAGCAGCACTCCCAGGTAACAACACCACAGACCGACACTCCCTGCCATTGACGCCAGAGATGCAGCACGCCTTCGAAAAAATAAAAGTTAACTTGCTAAGACCAACTCTTCGGTCCTATCCAGTCTGTGATGGGCCATTATCAGTAGTGGTAGACGCTACCCCAGCAGGCAATCGGCGCAGCTCTCAAAAAAATGGTTCTAATCGCTCTAATCACTATGGGACTTAACATCTGAGCTCATCACTCCCCTAGAACGTGTTTTTGTTGTTGTGGTCTTCAGTCCGGAGACTGGTTTGATGCAGCTCTCCATGTTACTCTACCCTGTGCTAGCTTCTTCATCTCCCAGTACCTACTGCAACCTACATCCTTCTGAATCTGCTTAGTGTATTAGTCTCTTGGTCTCCCTCTACGAATTTTACTCTCCACGCTGCCCTCCAATACTAAATTGGTGATCCCTTGATGCCTCAGAGCATGTCCTACCAACCGATCTCTTCTTCTAGTCAAGATGTGCCACAAACTTTTCCCCAATCCTATTCAATATCCCCTCATTAGTTATATGATCTACCCATCTAATCTTCAGCATTCTTCAATAGCACCACATTTAGAAAGCTTCTATTCTGTTCTTGTCCAAACTATTTATCGTCCATGTTTCACTTCACGCTCCATACAAATACTTTCTGAAATAACTTCCTGACACTTGATTCTATACTCGATGTTAACAAAATTCTCTTCTTCAGAAACGCTTTCCTTGCCATTGCCAGTCTACATTTCATATTCTCTCTAATTCGACCATCATCAGTTATTTTGCTCCTCAAATAGAAAACTCCTTTACTACTTTAAGTGTCTCATTTCCTAATTTAATTCCCTCAGCATCACCCGACTTAATTCGAATACACTCCATTATCCTCGTTTTGCTTTTGTTGATGTTCATCTTATATCCTCCTTTCAAGACACTATCAATTCCGTTCAACAGCTCTTCCAGGACCTTTGCTGTCTCTGACAGAATTACAATGTCATCAGCGAACCTCAAAGTTTTTATTTCTTCTCCATGGATCTTAATACCTACTCCGAATTTTTCTTTTGTTTCCTTCACTGCTTGCTCAATATACAGATTGAATAACATCGGGGATAGGCAACAACCCTGTCTCACTCCTTCCCAACCACTGCTTCCCTTTCATGCCCCTCGACTCTTATAACTGCCATCTGGTTTCTGTACAAATTCTAAATAGCCTTTCGCTCCCTGTTTTTTACCCCTGCCACCTTTAGAATTTGAAAGAGAGTATTCCAATCAACATTGTCAAAAGCTTTCTCTAAGCCTACAAATGCTAGAAACGTAGATATGCCATTCCTTAATCTTGCTTCTAAGATAAGTCGTAGGGTCAGTATTGCCTCACGTGTTCCAATATTTCTACGGAATCCAAACTGATCTTCCCCGAGGTCGGCTTCTGCTAGTTTTTCCATTCGTCTGTAAAGGATTCGCGTTAATATTTTGCTTCCATGACTTATTAAACTGATTGTTCTGTAATTTTCACATCTGTCAGCACCTGCTTTCTTTGGGATTTTAATTGTTATATCCTTCTTGAAGTCTGCGGGTATTTCGCCTGTCTCATACATCTTGCTCACCAGATGGTAGAGTTTTGTCAGGACTGGCTCTCCCAAGGCTGTCAGTAGTTCTAATGGAATGTTGTCTACTACCGGGGCCTTGTTTCGACTCAGGTCTTTCATTGCTCTGTCGAACTCTTCACGCAGTATCGTATCTCCCATTTCATCTTCATCTACATCCTCTTCCATTTCCCTAATGTTGTCCTCAACTACATTGCCCTTGTATAGACCCTCTATATACTCCATCCCTTTCTGCATTCCCTTCGTTGCTTAGAACTAGGATTTCATCTGAGCTCTTGATATTCATACAAGTGGTTCTCTTTTCTCCAAAGGTCTGTTTAATTTTCCTGTAGGCAGTATCTATCTTACCCCTAGCCATCCCTGCTTAGCCATTTTGCACTTCCTGCCGATCTCATTTTTGAGACGTTTGTATTCCTTTTTGCCACAGTTCGACCACAGTGGCCGGGCGCAGCTCTCCGCCAGTATGTCGAGAAGGGTCAACGGGAGGGGTTCCATAGGTTTTATTAAGCGAGTCTACGATTATCGAGATATGTGACATAAATGGCCAGATATTTTGATTGCATGGACCTTGTATTACATTTACTACACCGACAATGTGTCATAATTTCGACTTGGTATATCCAACCATTTCTGACAGAAAAGGGTCACAGCTGACGGACGGACAGACAGACAGACGAGAACAAAGAGCGAAAAGAATTTTGTTCGTGTGAGTTAGTTATAAATTAATAGTTATCTATTTTTTTCCTTTACTTTTACCTTGAAATTGTGCTTCGTGCCAAATTTCATGATTCTTGGCCACCTAGAAGTACCCTACACGTAATGATGAATGAGGTTTCCAGTGTCAATGTTTGTGACGTAAGTTGCCGTATCTTTTTATTGTATTGACTTAGAACCTTGCATTTATATCGACGCGAGGAGGCCAATGACATCAGTATCTGACATGAATTTCAACGTGGTACGTTTTAGTGTTCGTGAGAAAGATTGGCCTTGACACACGGATGGACAAATGGACAGTCGGATAACAAATGACAAATTTTTCGGATTTCTTCTCTCAGTTTCGCTGTGAAATCTTACTCTTACCAAGTTTCATGATTCTAGATTAACGGAAAGTACCGTATTTGTTCAGGTGAGTGTGTCTGTGAGTATCAACATATCTGATATGTATGGCCGTAACTTTTGATTACATTGACTTAGAAGATGCAACATTCAGACTGCCAAGGGACCGTGCATCTTACTATGCGACATAAATTTCAACCTGGTACTTTTTACCCATCCTGATAAAAGGGGATTTTAACAGTGGGACAGACAGACAGACAGACGGACGGACAACAAAATGGTCCTATGTGATTCTGTTTTTAACGATTGAGGTACGGTTCCCAGAAAAAGGTTGTCGCCAGTGGGAGTGAATGTGTGTAGCATGTCAACAACGGAAAGTTTATAAACATATACACAATCCAGTTGGAGAATTTCTCGAAACAATTGGTCGTTTCCCCTACTTATAGGTAATTCATGTTAGCCGGCTCCCCAGATTAGAGTATAACTTACATATTGAACGCTTTCAACAGATACACTCATTGTGCGGAGGTAACACCAGTCAAAGACATATCAGCATAAACAATACCAACAACATTCCTAACTGCCTGTCTTTCCCGTTTCAGCCGTCCAGCTCATCACATGAGAGATTAGAGCGAGCCGGCAAGTTGAATCGACACTCTTTCTCGAATTGTCCAAGCAGGAAGGTTTCCAGCACCATCATACGACCCACAACAACCAATAACAAACGCATGATAGAACGCTAGCATCGAACAGTAAAAACTACTGGTTTTCCTGGGCTATTTACAGCTTTCATGCCAAACAGTGTAGCATCGACAGCAGAGATGATTTATGGGGAGGGGTTACGCCTGCCACATTTAGTGCAACGAGCCAAGCTCCAAATTTCTAAGCTACGCACTTCACCAGTATCCCGCAATTGAAAACAGAAAATTTTCGTCCACAAAGACCTCTAACGCGGTGGTACTTGATGTAAAGGACAAACACAGTGCGCCCAACATTACAACCGGTATACACTGGGCCATTCAAGTTTCTAAAACGTGATTAACATGCAGCTCAAGTGGTGTGTAAGCACAAGAATCTGAGAGAGACAATGGAACGAAGAATCTTATAACTTTAATAATTTTGTTGCCTGCCATAATTATTGTTTGAATCTTTCCCATATTAGAAACAATTTCACATTTAAATCTAACTTAGCAAAACCTAAATACACTATTACATCATGAAGGATCACATATTATTTTAATCAGTAAAACTCGTACACTGACGGGAGTGGTGTTGAGTCAAGAAAAAGTAAGAGTCTCACCACTTCTCTAACATTTCCGAACTGAAATTAGTAACCACGAAAACTAAAACGAATAATAAAACAAAAATCAGAAGTAACCTACTTGGCATCGCCATTTTTCAATCTACCAGGCAAAATTGGATCTTTTGCTGATGAGACATTGCCTTTTACCTATCTTCGAAAATCTCCTAATATGAATTTACGCAATATACTGCCAATCCTACCCAAATCCAACGTCTGGTTTGACAACTGAAACAGTCTCCTATACCACCATCCAGAGTTTTAATATAAACATATACAATATTATACAAGACCATATTCCAATGGCTGACACCAACTTCAGACTCTCTAAAAATTAATATATATCATCTGACTACCGACAAAAGAGTGTCTATTAATTCCTCACTTTCGTTATAATACTAAAAGCCATTGCCGATAGTGCTCTTAGTTTACATTCATGATATTTTATCACTCACCAGCATCTGCTGTCACGGTTATGTCTGCTGCTGTCACATGTCGCTCACACCATGTATAACACATCTCACTTAACAATTAAATTCACTATTAACGCACATTTACGGTATGGAAGTTAATCCTTTTCCTAGTTCTTAAAAGAAATTAATTAGCTGGTCGGCATTCTCAGTGCTGTGGATGTGCAAAAAGGAAACACTCACTGAAATTAGGAGAGGAAGTTATATCTTACAATGATTCCCCCATTTCCATACTAACAATGTCGAGTATCGCTATTTTCATAAAAATAAAACAAATATTGTTACATGAGTGACCCAGTTGTTTATTGTGTTGGAATAGCAAGATCTTTTATTACATAACGTTTAAGTAGCTCTTCAAATTATCATTTTATCTAGTGTCTTATCATTTATCTCTTTGCAAAAACCATTTATATTTTTAGAAGTCTGAGAAGTGTTTCTTACCTCTAGCACTTTACCTCATAGTAAATTCAGTCTTCTTGTCAAACGAATGGTTATCTTCATCTGTGTGTCTGCAAGCATCAGCTGTTTTGGACAGTAGGTGATAACTTCGACTACCATACGCTCACTATATTGACTTCAGTTCCGTAGTCAAGCTACAGTAAATTAGAGACAATTTACATTAATAGTTTCGGTGAAGCTCAGTCACCAATATCAAATGTAACAAATATGAAATAAGTCTGCTATTAATTACGAGAATCTGAAATGTAATTAACATCTAACAACAACATAAGAAGCAATACTGTGAATTTGTCATACTACGTTAAACCTCGTTATGCAGTAATGCCAAGAAAGCTAATCATTGCAATTGATCGCTGTAAAGCCTTCATCTATGTGGAACATTAAAATCTTAAGCTAATATAATTTGGACTAGGATCGGCGTTGTCCAACTACTTATATAAGGAAGCTGACAAGTGAAAGTCTTGTCTTATTAATCTTAGCAGTTCCACTGTTATTATGAGTATAAGGTGGAACCCTTAACTGAAGTATCAGAACGCACCTTCAGGAAGTTCATAAAATAACAAGATCCATGCATGAATACTATATATTATTATCTGTATACGTCGTCTCCAAATCAGTTGGTCACCTCCGAGATAAAATTCTCCACATCTCAACGTCTTAACGTTGAAAGTACGTAACTTGTAATCTTCACAACAGCAGTAAATACCTTTTGGATGTTTATATGGCTCGTCTGATACGGCTATCTCTTCGGTCAAGAATTGTACGCATTTTCCTCTCAGCTTTATAGTGTACTTGTACGACGGCGTCTTAGTCTCTGTAGACTAGTCACTGCTTTTCCATAATGGTTCAGCTGTTATTACAAAATATTTCTTACTTTAGTGATTCCACTCACATTTTTTTTATTATTTGTGAAAGGTTCCTAGACAGTACACGGTCTCTCAGTAAAAACAAAAAGTCACCGTGGGAACAGGCCTAGGAAGCCCAGTGGTACTGACTGGACAACTTACTATCCTCTGTCTTAGGCGTCACCGGATGCGGATGTCAGCTCACCACTCTCCCAACAGTTGTCAGATTTCATGGCAAGTGCCGCTACTTCTAGTCAAGCAGCTCCTGAATTCGCTTCCCAAAGGCTGAGTGCACCCCGCTTGCCAACAGCACTCGGCAGACCAGATAGTGAGCCTTCCAAGAGCTGGCGATGCCCGACTGCGCTTAACTTCTGCGATCTGACGGCAATCGGTGTTACCACTGCGGCAAGGCCGTTGGTCATCAGTAGATACACCTTTACCATTTTTACCACTAGAGGTACCTTAATTGCCTCCGCGTGATTCAATAAAATGCTTTCCACAATTCATTAGATCTTTTCTTAGGAAATTTTACCGTATGCTCCATTTTTTTCCAAGTGATTAATTTTACATCCTCAACAGGTAGCTCGTTCGATGAATATATGCAACTTTGTTGTACGGTACTGCCATCTCTTATCCATTTCTGAATTACTGTTAGTTCCAAACATACTCGATCCATAAAAATAACTGGTTTTAGACGATGGCATTCACGACCGGGTGACATAGCTGCTGGTAAATCTTTCGGGATGTGAGGTCTTGGCGCAAGAAACTCTTCTGTTCCTAACGTTTCGTTCAGGACTGCGCTGGACCTCCTCAGAGGCTCTCCTCCTTTGTGTCTTGCCGAGTCGGCAAGAATCAGCGGAGGAGCCCTTATGAAGATGCCAGCGCAGTCCTAGACGAAACGTTAGGAACAGAATAGTTTCTTGACCCACGACCTCACACCCTGAATGGTTTACCAGCAGTAACTGGTTTATCTGTAACGTAATATTCAGAAGCTACATTCAGAGTTGAAGTACCGATTTCGTTTGTTGGACGTGAAACCATTTCATCTCTTGTTTCTCTTTGTTATTTTATCTGTACTTTATTTCTGCTGCGTCTGAGAAGCGGAGACTGATAATATTGAACAAGTCTGAATCTGGCCTAATCTCTTGTGGTGAAGGTGTCATGATCCTGGACATTCGGCTACAGCTGATAAATTGTTTGTTTCGTACGTTCGTGCATTATTTTGAGTTTATACCTTACATTTGTTGAAATTCAGAGAACAATCATCACTCTGACTATATAGATTGAAGAAAATGAGTCCACATCAAGAAAAGTAAAGAAAAATGAACAATCCCGCCATTTATCTGAAGATATATAGGTTAATGTTGCACGCAAACTTAAAATGTGCTTTACACAGTTACATGTCGCCAAAATTGAAAATAATCAAGGCACAGGAGGCAATTCAATTCACCAGATTTTGAAACTGCTAAGAACTGGACAATTCGCACGGAACAAAGTCTCAAAGACACTTTACGACCAGCCACTGAAACCACTGAACGAATCTCTTTATTAGGAAAAAATTATCGGGAGATAATGACCAGAATTATTTTTGACTCAAACACTTCGTATTAAAAAATTAAATGTGGTGCGGTTTCATCTCCTACACCACGCAGTCTGAACTTACAGACATCAATCCACGGACAGTTATCAGTCTACCATTAGTTTAATATGTCTCCGGTTCATACCCAGGATTTAGGACCTTCTCTTGAAAAACGCCTTTGACAGCATTATCTCGCCATGTATCTCTTATTAGACCTTAGTCCAACATTGTGAGTTTTGCCTCCCAATCGAGCTAAGTAGTTTTGTGCTTAACTTTGCCTTAGGGATGGTCAGGATTCTTTGCGCTCCAACAAATGGAGTCGTCGTACTGCCCTGACCTGCCTGCCAATTCATTCATTGCCATCGACTTCTTAGTACGCAGGGACTCACAGAAGGTTTACCTTTATACTTTCCATTAGTCTCATAAGCATTTCATTCTACTCTGCAACGATCTTTGACCTCGCTGAAAGGGCTGATAGAGATTACAGAGCTGCTTGGGTGCCTGAATGAAACTAGATGCGACGATTCTTGTCGCACGTGTGTAGATTGTACTCCGCGCACAATATGATGGCACATACCGCGGCCAGCATCCCAAGAGAGAGACTGATCTTTCTATTCTGGGCTGTACGCTGTGCACTCCGACCCCAGCACCTTCGTCTGTTTTCGATCAGCCAGTAAACGAGAGTACGTTTCCCAATTGGTATCGAGGTACGTTCTACTTCTGTTCCCTACTTCCACGTATTACCTTGAAAAGTTTGTTGAAGCAGCTGATTGTTGTTGTATGGTCATCCAGAATTTCCCTGATCTTTTCTAGATTTACCACATTCACTACACTGGTGTGGGACTTTTGATTTCCTGTTATTACCAGACTTGAACCGTATGCCCCTGTTGCCGCCCCCATTGTAACCCAAAGATGTAATGGGGCATGTCCGGCATGATCTCCATCCCACCTATGGATGTGCTGCTGGCCGCTGTGGCGGTTCTAGGCGCTTCAATACAGAACTGCGCTGCTGCTACGGTCGCAGGGTCGAGTCCTGCCTCGGGCATGGATGTGTTTGATGTCCTTAGGTTAGTTAGGTTTAAGTAGCTCCAAGTCTACGGGAATGGTGACCTCACAGGTTAAGTCCCATAGTGCTTAGAGCCATCTGAACCATTATGGATTTGCTGCTAATTCTGACTGTTATGGCTAAGCAGGTCATTATCAGAACATTGCCAGACTTCTTAGGAACCATCTTCTGGTGTACTTTATTCCATCATACTGCAGCCGAATAACTGGGGCTTGGACTCTAGTTTTTACTACAGGCCCTTCTAGTACACAAAACAGTACCTTTCGCCTTGTAACACATATTCCTTACGTGTGAGATCCCAGACAGTTTCTTATTCTTGGTAAGGTCCAGATATTTCACTGTCCCCTCTACTGATAGAGTTTCGTAGAAGAGTTTTAGAGTGCGTGTTTCGTATATTCTTCCTCTTAACTCCGATGAATTAGTTTTCTTGAGACTGAACCTCATATTCTCTTTCCTGCTACAGTTGTGCACAATGTTCAGTGCGCATTGTGCCGTTGTTCAAATTCTACTAGGAAATTTTCCAAGTGTTAAAACAACTAAGTTGTTTGTGTACCCTTGGTAAAAGTAACCTCAAGTATTTAACTCTTGCTGAGCTCTTTCACTGTTAGATTCCAAATAAGTGCAGACGGAACTGCTCCTTGCGGACTCTTTCCTGCCATGGATTCGAAGATTGTACTGCTAAAAACCCCTTCGATGTTCAGTAAGATGCGGAGAGCAGTTTCCTGAAAGTGTAGTGGTTTTCTCACCTTCCCAGAAAGTTGAAAGATACATACAACAGAGTAAATAAAAGTCTATATCACTAACAGTGGAGGCGAGTTGTTCAATGGAGCTGTTATAGTTACGGCACATCAGGAAAAACTAAGTGGGCACACAGCCGAAGCGTTGATGGGCGGTTACAAGCGTGGTCTTCGACATTTGAAAGGCCCAGGTGAAGCAGCCTCATTACGCCTTACTGAGGTTGAGGCTATGCATCCTGTATTCACGCGTAATTTGTGATCTGCAAACATTTGTCCAAGGACATGGCCGACATTCTACTGCAATTTCGGCAATACTGGCTTTTTCTACGTGTCTTAATGATCTCCATCATCGGCATATGAAACACAGATCTTCTGTTTATCCTTTCGAAGGTCAAGGAAAATTTTTATTTAAAAATATAAATTTATCCATTGACTTACGGCAGCATCTATAGTGGATATAATCTAAAAGCACGGTGGCGGAACTTATCAATACATTGACGAACTTCTCGGAGGACGTCCTTGTGAAATACATTAGTAATGAATTTCTGTACGTTATAGTCAGGCAAGCAAAATTTACACGCAAAGTATTCACTCTTTCTAACTATTGCGTATCAGGGAGTTTTAACAATTTAGAAACGTAGAGGAGCACTTTGTTAAAGTCCAGTTCCAAAAAACAAGAAATATTCAGTAAAAGACTTATATCCCCTCAGTCAGGGCAAGATAAAAAAATCATTACAATAAACGACTGGAACAGGTTGTTGAATAGCGCGGAGTACGACGTGTTCCGTACTTCCACCATGCGACCAGCAGCCTGTTCTTATCGCCTGTTGATTACACGACGGCCCTCCAGGTGCCTGGCCGAATCCATCCCGCCCGCTTGCTTGTTTGTACCTCTTGGTCCGCACTGATATTCGTGGCTCTGTAGTACTGCCAGTACTATACTCGTCACTCTATCCGTCGTGTGCCTCATTCTCTTTCGCCGTGCCTAGCTGGTCTCGCACGCCGATTCACACGATCGTGCAGCAGGTACGATCGCTCAAAGCGATCTCATGGAGTCGCGCCGAAACAACCGCAGCTCTATTTGGTTTTGAAACTGTACCTCTCAAAATGAACTTGTCCTCTCCTCCACGTCGCGTGCACATCGATTAGAAAACATAACAATACTGGAAACGGATCTCGATATTGCCCATGATCGACTAAATATTTATTTATGTACGTAATGAACGGTATCGTAAACATGATAATTATATGCCTCCACGGCTGAATAATATAAATGTTGATAAAAAAAACCGTGTCTGTGTTTCAGGTGAGATCAGTCGGTTTCGATCCAAATGAACTTCTTTAGGTGACTTACAATGTGGCAGACGTCTGCTACTTCGTGAGAATTAGTGACCTTCAGATGTTCATTTAGACAGAAACAGGCTGTGGCGTAGTTAACGCTCCTGAAATATATCTGTGATGGTTTTTCTTAACATCTCATACGGAGTGTGTCGCCAGATTAAAATTGCTTCCGAAAACACTAATTATTTGTCGTGTTGGTATGTGAGTTCTGAACGCTTACCACCTTCCTGGTGCCTCGCGAAAGTCTTTTGATCCACATGACATTCGTAATACTCAAGCGTTCACTATGCACAGACTATGTAAATAACAACAAACGAATAACAGCTGTGCTTTGTCTTGCTGCAAAGGTATTAACGATCACAGTGAGAATATGTAGGGGAGAAAGTCCAAAATTATATCATTTATGAGGTTTTGTTTGATATATCCTGAACACTCAATTACAAAATTACTTAAACATTGCCATCGTCAAATGTAGGATGATGTTCTAGGCATCTGATTCAAAGAATGGAAATTCTCAGAAAACTTAACACTCTACACGTAATTTTCTAAACGACACCAAGGGGTAAAAATTACGAATCTGGTTTCCTAAATTTTGGCGGTGAGTTCATAATTTGTACAACACTGACAAAATATGTTCCTGAGGTTAAAGACATCTGCAGGTCTAAGTTTAAGGAGTAGTTCCATATTATAGTTCTCACATCATATTCCGCCGCCATTGGAACGTAAGTTTTTCCTCATCTTTTCCCGCCCCTACAAACTATCCGTAAATCAGCATTTTCAGTTCCATGCATCTCCCCATTTCCTCCATTCCATCTTCCGCGCACAACTTGCTACACCAGTACTTTGTTCTGAGGATGAAATCCTGTGGTGTCGTTCCGGCAGAATTTTCAAAACAACTTCTTTTGTGAGATATAGCGGTGATTGTAGACTTCTTCTCCCTCGCTTCGCCTTACTTTTCTTTGCATGGGATGATTGTCAGCATATAGGCTCCTTGGCTACGTCTTGAAGTTTTGCTTGGAGCTTTAATCTCCCTATCCCACAGATTTTGGCGATATTTCTTGGATGGGCAACTTCATCCCACGTTTTGCCATGGCTTCTTCGGCGATGAAATTCTGTGGCAAACCGGTTTTCTTTTCTTTTTTTTTTTCATCAGTCTACTGACTGGTTTGATGCGGCCCGCCACAAATTCCTTTCCTGTGCTAACCTCTTCATCTCAGAGTAGCACTTGCAACCTACGTCCTCAATTATTTGCTTGACGTATTCCAATATCTGCCTTCCTCTACAGTTTTTGCCCTCTACAGCTCCCTCTAGTACCATGGAAGTCATTCCCTCATGTCTTAGCAGATGTCCTATCATCCTGTCCCTTCTCCTTATCAACGTTTTCCACATATTCCTTTCCTCTCCGATTCTGCGTAGAACCTCCTCATTCCTTACCTTATCAGTCCACCTAATATTCAACATTCGTCTATAGCACCACATCTCAAATGCTTCGATTCTCTTCTCTTCCGGTTTTCCCACAGTCCATGTTTCACTACCATACAATGCTGTACTCCAGACGTACATCCTCAGAAATTTCTTCCTCATATTAAGGCCGGTATTTGATATTAGTAGACCTCTCTTGGCCAGAAATGCCTTTTTTGCCATAGTGAGTCTGCTTTTGATGTCCTCCTTGCTCCGTCCGTCATTGGTTATTTTACTGCCTAGGTAGCAGAATTCCTTAACTTCATTGACTTCGTGACCATCAATCCTGATGTTAAGTTTCTCGCTGTTCTCATTTCTACTACTTCTCATTACGTTCGTCTTTCTCCGATTTACTCTCAAACCATACTGTGTACTCATTCGACTGTTCATTCCGTTCAGCAGATCATTTAATTCTTCTTCACTTTCACTAAGGATAGCAATGTCATCAGCGAATCGTATCATTGATATCCTTTCACCTTGTATTTTAATTCCACTCCTGAAGCTTTCTTTTATTTCCATCATTGCTTCCTCGATGTACAGATTGAAGAGTAGGGGCGAAAGGCTACAACCATGTCTTCCACCCTTCTTAATACGAGCACTTCGTTCTTGATCGTCCACTCTTATTATTCCCTCTTGGTTGTTGTACATATTGTATATGACCCGTCTCTCCCTACAGCTTATCCCTACTTTTTTCAGAAACTTGAACAGCTTGCACCATTTTATACTGTCGAACTCTTTTTCCAGGTCGACAAATCCTATGAAAGTGTCTTGATTTTTCTTTAGCCTTGCTTCCATTATTAGCCGTAACGTCAGAATTGCCTCTCTCGTCCCTTTACTTTTCCTAAAGCCAAACTGATCGTCACCTAGATCATTCCCAATTTTCTTTTCCATTCTTCTGTATATTATTCTTGTAAGCAGCTTCGATGCATGAGATGTTAAGCTGAATGTGCGATAATTCTCGCACTTGTCAGCTCTTGCCGTCTTCGGAATTGTGTGGATGATGCTTTTCCGAAAGTCAGATGGTATATCGCCAGACTCACATATACTACACACCAACGTGAATAGTAGTTTTGTTGCCACTTTCCCCAATAATTTTAGAAATTCTGATGGAATGTTATCTATCGCTTCTGCCTTATTTGACCGTAAGTCCTCCAAAGCTCTTTTAAATTCCGATTCTAATACTGGATACCCTATCTCTTCTAAATCGACTCCTGTTTCTTCTTCTATCACATCAGACAAATCTTCACCCTCATAGAGGCTTTCACTGTATTCTTTCCACCTATCTGCTCTCTCCTTTGCATTTAACAGTGGAATTCCAGTTGCACTCTTAATGTTACCACCGTTGCTTTTAATGTCATCAAAGGTTGTTTTGACTTTCCTGTATGCTGAGTCTGTCCTTCCGACAATCATATCTTTTTCGATGTCTTCACATTTTTCCTGCAGCCATTTCGTCTTAGCTTCCCTGCACTTCCTATTTATTTCATTCCTCAGCGACTTGTATTTCTGTATTCCTGATTTTCCCGGAACGTGTTTGTACTTCCTCCTTTCATCAAGCAACTGAAGTATTTCTTCTGTTACCCATGGTTTCTTCGCAGCTAACTTCTTTGTACCTATGTTTTCCTTCCCAACTTCTGTGATGGCCCTTTTTAGAGATGTCCATTCCTCTTCAACTGTACTGCCTACTGTGCTATTCCTTATTGCTGTATCTATAGCGTTAGAGAACTTCAAACGTATCTCGTCATTCCTTAGTACTTCCGTATCCCACTTCTTTGCGTATTGATTCTTCCTGACTAATGTCTTGAACTTCAGCCTACTTTTCATCATTACTATATTGTGATCTGAGTCTATATCTGCTCCTGGGTACGCCTTACAATCCTGCATCTGATTTCGGAATATCTGTCTGACCATGATGTAATCTAATTGAAATCTTCCCGTATCTCCCGGTCTTTTCCAAGTATACCGCCTCCTCTTGTGATTCTTGAACAGGGTATTCGCTATTACTAGCTGAAACTTGTTACAGAACTCAATTAGTCTTTCTCCTCTTTCATTCCTTGTCCCAAGCCCATATACTCCTGTAACCTTTTCTTCTACTCCTTCCCCTACAACTGCTTTCCAGTCGCCCTTGACCATTAGATTTTCGTCCCCCTTCACATACTGCATTACCCTTTCAATATCCTGATACACTTTCTCTATCTGTTCATCTTCAGCTTGCGACGTCGGCATTTATACCTGAGCTATTGTTGTCGGTGTTGGTCTGTTGTCGATTCTGATTAGAACAACCCGGTCACTGAACTGTTCACAGTAACACACCCTCTGCCCTACCTTCCTATTCATAACGAATCCTACACCTGTTATACCATTTTCTGCTGTTGTTGATATTACCCGATACTCATCTGACCAGAAATCGTTGTCTTCCTTCCACTTCACTTCACTGACCCCTACTATATCTAGATTGAGCCTTTACATTTCCCTTTTCAGATTTTCTAGTTTCCCTACCACGTTCAAGCTTCTGACATTCCACACCCCGATTCGTAGAACGTTATCCTTTCGTTGATTATTCAATCGTTTTCTCATGGTAACCTCCCCCTTGCCAGTCCCCTCCCGGAGATCCGAATGGGGGACTATTCCGGAATCTTTTGCCAATGGAGAGATTCTGCAATACCGAACGCAAATTTTCTCATTTTCGACAAGCTTAAACAAAATTCCATCTCTTCTGATGTAAGAATGTGACCTTCCAATTCCTTTTCAAGTTTATAACTACATCTCCATATTCATTTACATGTATACTCCGCCAGCCACAGTATGGTGCATAGTGGAGGACACGCTATTCCACATTATTAATGATTTCATTTCTTGCTGCACCCACAAATACAGCGAGGGAAAGACGACTGTCTATGCGCCTCCGTATAAGCCCTAATTTCCGTTGTCTTTTATTCGTGGTCCTTATGCGAAACGTATGTTGACAGCGGTAGAATCGTTCTGCAGTCAGCTTCAAATGCTGGCTCTATAAATTTACTAAATAGTCTTCCACGAAAGGAACATCGCCTTCCCTCCAGCGATTCCCATTTAAGTTCCAGAAGTATCTCTGTAACACTTGCGTATTGTTCGAACCTACCAGCAAGAAACCTAGAAGCCCGCCTCTGAATTGCATCGATGCCTTTCTTTAATCGGACCTGGTACAGATCCCAAACAGTCGAGCAGTACTCAAGAACAAGCCACTCTATTGTCCTATGTGCTGTCTCCCTTATACATGAATCACACGCCTTAAAAGTCTCCAAAAAGTCTAAGTCGACTATTCGTCATTCCTACCACATTACATGATTGTTCCATTTCATATGGCTTTCCAACGTTATGTACACATACTGAAACGACGTGGCTGTGTCAAGCAAGACACTACTAACGCTGAATCCTAACATTACGGATTTATATTTCCTATTAATCGAAGTAATTGACATTTTTTCTATATTTTAAATTACCGGTTGTTCATCACACCAACTAGAAATTTTGTCTATGTCATCGTGCATCTTGCTACAGACACTCAGCTTCCCGTACACGCAGTTTCAACAGGAAATAACCACAGATTGCTACCCACCCTGTTCGCCAGATCGTTTATGTACATAGGAAATAAAAGTAGCCTGTCATCCTTCCCTGGAGCACTGCTGGCGCTAACCTTGTCTCTGACGAACACTCGCCAACGAGGCTAACATATTGGGTTTTACTACTTAAGAAGTCTTCGAGCCGCTAACATATTCATCACAACCATAGGTGGAAGCATAAGCGAGCAAAGACACGCAAGCCCCTGCATATCAGCAACGTTGACTGGAAATTACCAGCTGCTACTAGAGCCGACCAACAAGCGACGGCACGGAACTGACGAGCTCGCCCACCGACGTACAAACAAATCGCCAACATTACCCTACACTGTGCATCCGATATGTGACCTATCGGACACAAAAACGATGATAAACATAACTGTTGCAGACGCTGATCGAGAGTTCAACACCGGAACCCAGCGGCGGCCGCCGAGCAACAGCACCGCGCAGCGTCAAAGGTATCGACCTGCATGATACCCACTACTAACAAATCCTACCCTTGCAAGATCTATCGCAGGCAGCAGGACATCCGTTACCGATCTTACCACCCGACATAACAATCGCAGAGGTCTTTTTCCCTTGGCTTTTGCCTTGGCGCTTCTTTTCCTCTGCCCTTCAAACCGCTACCCTTCGTTCGACTTCGACCCAATCTATCTCCAGATGAGCGCGTATTAATGCTTAACCTTATCCAGACGTACGCAAACATCGCAGTACTCACATCCTACAACACCTCACTCTAGTGAAAACTAACCCCTATGCAGGGATGACAGTAGAAATTTTCAGTTGGCCATCATGGAGGTGTGGGCGTGGAGGGGCTCCAACTATGTTTTAGTATCGTATCCACTCGTTAAGCATTATCGTCATCACCGTAATCCTCATGTACATATTCCGCACAGTCGAGCTTATAAGGCTCCACACATTCCACTAACTCATCTTCTACATCTACATCTACATCTACATTGATACTCCGCAAGCCACCCAACGGTGTGTGGCGGAGGGCACTTTACGTACCACTGTCATTACCTCCCTTTCCTGTTCCAGTCGCGTATGGTTCGCGGGAATAACGACTGTCTGAAAGCCTCCGTGCGCGCTCTAATCTCTCTAATTTTACATTCGTGATCTCCTCGGGAAGTATAAGTAGGGGGAAGCAATATATTCGATACCTCATCCAGAAACGCACCCTCTCGAAACCTGGCGAGCAAGCTACACCGCGATGCAGAGCGCCTCTCTTGCAGAGTCTGCCACTTGAGTTTATTAAACATCTCCGTAACGCTCAGCAACGTTGACTGGAAATTACCAGCTGCTACTAGAGCCGACCAACAAGCGACGGCACGGAAACTGTCTTGCTGAGAAGCTAATATTTGATCTGTCTCTTCTCCTTTCTGAGGAAATACCAACATCGGCAACTGTTGTAGTAGATGTAATGAAATTTTTTCTTTGTCTGTCGTTGCCATTGTTCTGCTTCCTATGAACACCAGCAGCACTCTAACACTACTGTGAGTTAACCGTCGAATAAGACGCTCAACTATGCTTCGTAGCCTCATGATGTGCTCATCAGTCCCGCCCCCTGTTGCCCTGTTGCCATTGGTGGCAACAGGAACCAAGTACTTCATCATCCTTGTAGGATAGGGAACACCAAATCCCGTCTTCAGTGAAGCGTAGTAAAGGACAATCGTTGTAACAGGAGCGGGTAGTAAACATATTTAGATACATAGAAGTTCGTCCGCAATATAGTAAAAGGCATAATTATGAACAGACTTCGAAAAAGTCTGCAGCAGTACGATCGTGTAGTTCATGAGAAAAGCTACAGATATTCATGGGAGGACAGCGCTCACTTGTTACAAAAACAGGAGTTTGCACGTTTCAAGGATGCTCGATACAATTTACACGCTGTGCATGGTGGTGACGTACAAAGTTATGCACATCAAACTCTGTGCGACATTGACTACAGTGATTTCACGCGAAGCAGTTGATGGTTGCGTAACTTCAAACAGTGCTACAGAATTCGAAGACGTAAGATAGGGAAATTTCAAACAAAGCGTCAACTTACGATGCACACCAAACTGCGGATTGGGTACGAAAATTTGTAGATGAGATAAATAACGTTATCCCATCCTTGTGTAAGGAATTTGTTTTTAACTCTGACCGGGGTTCAACGAGGAAATGCATATGGCAGGAGCTCTGGAAATCAGTGGTACCAAGATAGTTGTGTCAAGATCAACTAACATCAGTGCCTTAACGCATCCGTATAAAATAATGCCGCGGTTAGTCTATATGATAAATTTGCAGGAAATTTATTTATTTAGCGGTGAGGAGCTGCAGGTGCTGTGCCCCCTACGGTTCTTTGTCGTGTGCTTGATTTTGTAAGGTCGATATGGAATATTTACGTCAGATCAAGCAAGAGTGGAACATTGGACGTAAGAGAACTACAACGGTAGCACGAGCACTGCTTTTGGCCAATAGCTGATAAAAACTGTGGTGTCACCGCCAGACGCCACACTTGCTAGGTGGTAGCCTTTAAATCGGCCGCGATCCATTAGTATACGCCGGACCCGCGTGTCGCCACTGTCAGTGATCGCAGACCGAGCGCCACCACACGGCAGGTCTAGAGAGACGTACTGGCACTCGCCCCAGTTGTACAGCCGACTTTGCAAGGAAAGGTTCACTGACAACTACGCTCTCATTTGCCGAGACGATAGTTAGCATAGCCTTCAGCTACATTTGCTACGACCTAGCAAGGCGCCGTATTCAATTGATAATTAATATTATGAAGCATGTACCGTAACGAGAGATGTTCTACAATTGTGGATTAAAGTTAAGTATTACATCATCTACGTACTTTATTTATAATTCTCAAGATATTGTCCTGTTCCAGACCTCACGCCAGTCAGCGTGTAATTAAACGCGTGCATTTCGGCCTCCTCTAGAAAAACAGTGTTGGCTCTTCTGCCAACACTACAAAAACAAGTAGCTTTTGCTTTTTCCGGGTCTGCGTATAGAAATCTTACTACTTTAAGATAAACTGTCTGTCCAGAATAGTGTATGACACTTCGTTTCCTACCGCCTGGAACCACTGGATAAATTCATCCTCTAGGTATTTGTTTTTTCCATGCCTGTAAACACATTATCTCAGCTTAAAGGATAGCCAGTTTCACGACTGTGTTTCGCATTCTCTTGCATGCTATTACATTTCATCAGTTCTCATCACCCCGTTACACCAAACGCCAATACGGTTCTATACACATTTTTTAAGAATGGATACCTGGCTGAACATAGTGCATGGTTTCTAACTCCCAAGGAGTTCGCCTTCGACCTTTGTGACTCAATCTTTGTGCTCACTGTGAGGCACTATTTTTTCATTCAGTGTTCATAGTAGAAGTTAATGGTTAGTTTCGATCACTTCTCGAATGTCAACCATGTCCATTTTGAGAAATGTAATACATATAGCGCATAGGAAGGTGATCTCTGCACCTCCCGGACACTCAGTTTCTGTCGCCCTCCTGATGCACACTGTGAATTATCAGCAGCTAGTATTTTTCCTGCCATAATTGTTAACACAACAATTCCAAATGAGCCTTATTAAAGACTCGGATTGCGATCTCGCACTCAAAGGGTTCCTTTTAGGTAATGGGAACAATGCCGTAGATTACTCTTTATAAAATCGAATTGGAGTTTCACCCGGAACTGGCGGATTTTTTTGTTTTTAACTATTTCAGTAGTTTCTCTACGCCAGGGATGCATACCACTATGTCGTCCATACGGGAGTCTGTTCGATCGCCAAACGACGGTATGTTTGTACGATTGTTGGCGTGAACGATTTCTTAAACGCATGCATGTGAGTGTCATTATGAGATTTTATTTAGAATAACGTCATCCCAGTAGCTCTTGCACCTCAGTTTACGGTGCAATTAGTCAATTTCTTCCGATATAAAATAGTGAGCAGCTGAGTACGTTCATATCCTTAACACTTTAAATATTTTGCATATCTTGCACTAAACTTACCGGGTAATTGTCAGCTTCAGATGCACCTCTGCAAAGTCTATTAAGTTTCGCTGCTCCTCTTAGCCCGACACCCATATTTACAACGCCTCAGTGCCATAGTTCCGCCTGGAACAATATAACGACTGAGTATACAGTTACGAATTCCCTGTGGATAATTGTGCTCCTATGGCAATATGGACGACTTTGGTAGATGCTTGGTGGGCAGCAAAGCGTATTCTGTTTTTTGGTCGAAACTCGATTGTAGAGTGGCGCTGTATAGGGGCCCTGCTCTCTGGTCACTTTCGATGGAGGGATAAACCCCGGTTTCATGGGGGGAGTTCGTCGTTGCTCGGTGGGAGCTTGGTAACATCGGTTTCTCTAACAGTATGAATTTAAATTAAATGTATTTCTTGGCTCATGTTTTGATCTTCGTCCATATATGCCAACGGTTTTATTTATTCCGCATGTGAAAATCGAGGGAGCAGCATATCTTTCCTAGCCACGTGTGGTCGTTGTAGTGGGGCTTTGCTCTTTTTCCTTTCTCCTCTGTGCGGACCTCATAAACTGCAAGTGGGTGTTAAGTGCGTCTATTGTTAACCTATCATTTGAATATTCCCGTTCTATGAAACACTAGTGAACTCCGAACTAAGGTTTAGGATTATGGGACCATATGTGTAGAGTGTTTCAAAATTACACCGACCAACTTCGAGGTGTTGGAGAAACTGTCTTACGGAACAAAGTGAGCATTGGGACCTATGTTCCGAAACGACATGGAACGACTCTACAGTGCGTCCAAGTTATGGGCGCCGGTATATATGGACATCAAGGATGATTCCGTGATTACGTAGCAAATTTTCAGGGAAGCAGGAGGAGAATAACGGTATCAATTTGAGTTTAGGGACCCTGGTCCGGAAAAGAATGAGTCGAAAGTTGTAAGCGAAAATCGCTCCAACACCTCTCAATACCTCTGTCAGTGGAATACATGGACCGGTACTGCAATTGCAAAGATTGAAGTATACGCTAGTTGCACAGGTTCTCGTGAAGACCAAAACATATATTCGACTGACAGAAAAATCAGAACAATTTTCGGTCATAAGTTTCGAGTCGTTCGTTTCCTGTCAGGGTTCCTTACCACAAACTGATACATTTATCCCTCTCCACCATCCCTGAAAGCCTGTAAAGTCATTATGAAAATGCTCTGTATAGTGCATACATAAATATACGTGCGCCGGTTCCTGTAAGATCGACTCTCTTCAAATGGTTCAAAAGGCTCTGAGCGCTATGGGACTTAACATCTGAGGTCATCAGTCATTTAGATTTAGAAATACTTAAAGCTAACTGGCCTAAGGACAACACACACATCCATGCTCGAGGCAGGAGTCGAACCTCAGACCGTAGCCGCAGCGTTGTTCCGGACTGAAGCACCTAGAACCGCTCGGCCACAGGGGTCCGCCAATTCGACTCTCTGCGGCGTCGTTGGAAGACATGTCCAGACACAAGTTCCTGTGCTCATTCTCATCCTCAAGACACCTTCTACATACCCTCGAAATTTACGGTATATTAAACACCAGCAACGGAAACGTTTTATTATATTCAAAAATGTCTTTAGTTCAGTTACCGAAGTCAGTAAAATTTCATTATTAGGCGTAATTGTATTAAGACATTCATGATAGAAATTCGTCCCACGCCCCATCCACTCTGATTCAGGGCGCATTCTAAAGCACTTCCTTTTGCAGTAATCGAATACAGACCACAATGTTTTAATGAATTACGGATTATTTAAATCATCCCCATGTGAAATAGGTTTGATCTTAGATTTTTAGATGCACGACCTTAACTACCAAACCTGAGCCAAGACCATTAAAGGCTGCAGCCGCGGTCATTAAGTGAATAAATTTCCGCTACGTACGGGACCTAGTAGTAACAGCACTGATCATTCTGTTTCCCTATTTAACATTACAATTCCTTACATCCATCATACCAACGTTCTACTTCTGGTGACATACAAGTTTATATCCCTGTTTGTATTTTTGTTGTTATTTCCAGCATATATTTTTATGCATGCACATACATTTAACCAATGATCCCCACTTAGCTGTACTGTTACAGCTAAAAGCAATGCATCAGCCTTCCACATTCCATAAAGTCTTTCTGTTGCCGTACTGTAAGAGAAAATATTATTTAATTAATAACTTAGGATAAGCCACCATAAAATCGTCACATATTTTCTAAACAGTATTTTGCACTAGTAACGGTAAAAACATCTTCAAAGCTTGGTATACAAGCAATTTTCATATACTCTTCCGGCACAGCAACTGAATCTTACAGCGATACACAATAAGCAACGTCACAATTTTCTCTTTGTCAGTTTCATTCTAACCACAACGCATATGGATTCATGACTGTCTGAAAACTGACAGAGGGAGGCCACGACGTTCGGATCACGGATTTACTTTGTAGTCCATTAGGATAACATGATGTGCTAATAGTAAAGCGTAATGCTTAGGCGATTTCGCGAAAATCGGAAGAGAGGTTTTACGTGTCAGTGATGTGTGGGTGCGTTGCGATCCAGAACCGTGGATGGTGGCAGTCATTTGGTTAGCGTTCAAGCTCCGTAATTCGTCGACATTGCATCAAACCGGGCACATGGTTCATTTTAACTAGCAGTTCTTCAACACTAGTCACATTGTAAACATTACATTTGAAAGATGTGCCATGAAAGGGTGCGTGCATTTGAATTTCCATTGTTATTTGGTTGTTTGCTAGTTTTTATTACAACAAATGTTATGTTTATAACTATCGCCAAGAAAACGACCAAACGCATAAAGAATTCCTGAAGATGTATACCTGAAATCAGGTAAGGTATCGTGATCTGCTTGGCATCGGTGCGCTTCGATCTGCAGACACAGGTTTCAAGGATGAGGGGCAGGTTTGGAAGGTCCAAGTAATCAATAAACAAAGGTATAAACAACTTTATTCTGTAATACAATGACTTGCAATACACCAGAATCTGAGGATAACGTACGATTAATCGTCGGATGCGCTTTCGACATTAAAAGTTTCAGGACTATATTTTTCATACAGGAATGGAAAACATCAATTAAAATGACATCTACTATATACAAAGGTCGCAGTATTCGCACACGCGCAAGGAATCTTCAGAGTTTCTAAAGAAAGACCAAGTTAATTGTGATTTTGAAAAATTCACCTTTATTCCGAAATTGGGATGCAAACCATTTACATATATTTCAGTGCCGACAACTGGCGATGTATGACTGAAACCGTATTAATAGCATCTTCACGAGAAGCAGTCACTCTTTCGTTGTAAATCAAATACGAATACGTTTGAAAGCTCATGACAGGTTTTTAACTTCCCTATACAGATAAAGGTCGCATAGGAGTTGCAAAGCACAGGAAAGACAGGGAGCCCAAACTTTGCTACCTTACTAGATCAGGATCTGTATAAGACTTTGAAGGGGCTGAAAAGTCTACAGATTGGTATAACTTACACGAGGATGAGAAATTTGATAGTGCCAACTATTTATCTGTAGCTCGTACAAAATAGATACGTGTTTCAAGGTTTTACTGACCTTCAAAGTAGTCACCAGCATTGTGTATAACGCGATGCCAGCGATGTGGAAGTCGTGGAATACTCTTAGCAGTGCCAGTAGTGTTGACATTTCTAGCGGCGCGCTATATTGCCCTACGAATTTGTAGCAGTTCTGAAGACAATGTCGTGAAGTGTTTCCTTCAGCCGGCCTTCTAGGCGCTACAGTCTGGAATCGCGCGACCTCTACGGTCGCAGGTTCGAATCCTGCCTCGGGCATGAGTGAGTGTCATGTCCGTAGGTTAGTTAGGTTTAAGTAATCCTAAGTTCGAGGGGACTGATGACCTCAGAACTTAAGTCCCATAGTGCTCAGAGCCATTTTTTTTCCTTTAGTTTAGAAATTGAGTTAAACTGACAATGACTTAAGTCACGGGAGAGCAGTAGGTTGTCTAGCACTTAGCAGCCCCATCAGTCAAACAAATCAGTAACAGCTTGCACTGTACGCCCTTGGGCATTGTCCTGCAAAATGATGGTCAGGTCCTGGAGAAAGTATCATCACAGCCGGCTCTGTGCTGTTCATTTTTGGAGCACAACCTACGACCAGCTTGGAGACGGAAGTGATGACACTTTCTGCAGGACCTGACCATCATTTTGCAGGACAATGCTCAAGCATGTACAGTGCAAGCTGTTACTGATTTGTTTGACTGATTGGGTTGCTAAGTGCTATACCACCTACTGCACTCCCGTGATTTAGGCCCTCGTGAGTTCAACTCGATTTCTAAACTGAAGGAAACACTTACGGCATTCTCTTCAGAACTGCTACAAATTCGCTGTGCCATAGACCGCGCCGCTCGAACTGTCAACAGAACTGACACTGCTAAGACTATTTTACTACGACTTCCACATCGCTGGCAACTGGTTAAACACAATGCTGGTGACTACTTTGAAGGTCAGTAAAACTTTGAAACATGCATCTATTTAGTACGAGCTGTAAATCAATAGTTCCCACTATTAAAGTTTCAACCCTCATATATTCCTGAGTTCCACATGTAGGCAACTTGCAATTAAATTGTTATAGCATGGAACATATTGAAGCAAATATTTGACCTAAACCTTAACGATGCAGAAACAGAAATAGAAAAACAGTGTTCGCATTTTCGTCCCCATAAAAATTCCAAAAAATACAATTATTTTAAATGTATTTTTCCATTATAACATTGTCATACACTTTCGATATACTACTTGTAAGAACAATGTTTTCAATTTATTTTCAATCTTCTAAACAGGTTACATGTGAATTTGTGTATCCTGGCAGATGAGGAACATGTTTCGTAATAACAAAACAATGCGTTTTCTGAAACGAGACAATTTCCCTGCGATTGCTTTTTTCAGTAGCAGTAACTAAAATAATATCTCTAAATAGGAAATAACTTGAATTATTAACGACAGTTGCAAATTTCGTCCCCGGAACGACAATCGAACTGCAAGGGGGACTAAATTACGATTATCTTCAGGTTTAATATAATGGCCTGATAGAGAAAGACAGGGCAAGACGTTGACATTAACGATCACTCTCCAGAAACTACAGCACACTACTGAAATAAAGCCTAATATTTGAACACAAACCAGTGTTAACAGTAGGAGTTGCAGACTATTGATTTTGCTGCTGCAGTAGCTCGCCTGGGGGTTAAAGACGAATTCCCTCGTACAGGGAAATTAAACGTGCTGCGCACAGGAGACCATATTACGGAAAGTATAGACTGAAGTCACGCTTGCACGCACAGTTAAGCATTTCTTACACACTGTGGAAACCAGAAATTGCTTGGGGGACAAAGTTAGGAGCAGGGCCCGTTTCATTACATCACTGACATATGAAACGGCTCTTTCAGTTTTCCCGAAATCGCCTAAATATCACTCCCTGCTACTTGTACGTTGTGTTGCCCTAATGGAATTAATAGTGCACGATGTTTGAAGTAAATCAGTGATCAGCACGTCGTGGTCACCGTTTGAAAGATTATTTCGTTTATATTCATCCACAAATAAAACATAACGTTGCAACTGCCCTTTTGAGAGTAATTCCCCTAGCTACGTAGATAAACGCTTTTGTAAAGCCTTGTCGTCAGTTTTATAAAGCCCTTGTCACTACTGCTGTGGAGGCCGAGTTGCCACACTTACGATAGGCCGAGTTTGTGAGTTAGTGAAACGGCTTCGGGTGCAGTATACCGCTAAGACGATTTCTCCCCGCCACTGTTACTCGGCTATGTCCTAGGTCATGTAACGGGGTAGGAGAACGAAGGCTCTACAGCACTTTAACAAATTAGTAACAAAGTCAAACAAATGAATTAAAAATGTTTCCTTATATTTTGACTTGTTGAATAATTATGTCTGCAACACTGCTTGTAATATAACACAAAAAGGTCCACAATGGTTAAGTGCAAAAACACGTAGGTAAGCAGTACATAGCAAATACAATAACAACAACTGTCTGTTCAATTCTAAGAGTTTACTGAATGAGGTTCCCTGTCTGAGTCAGCACTGGACGATGATCTGTAACCAAGTGGGGGAGAGCTGCTCTTCTGTCTTCCGAGTAGGCTTCTGCCCGTTGTCATCCGGTCATTGGCGAATTGTACTCGGCCACCAATTGGCCGAGGCGAAGTCGATATCTTCATCCTCAGCGCCGCCCGTGGCGCTGGTGGAACTCGCGCAAGTGTCGAGTCTCTATGGCACTGGCAAAAGCTCTCATGTTTGCGCCTATGGTGCTTCTGCCCTGACTGTGTGTTGTTCGGACGACACAGTAAAACGTTTGGTGAAAACAAATAAAAAATTATCGCTGCCTTCAGACGCTATGTTCCTCAACACTCAGAGCTGGAAGATGACAATATGGCTCCAATAAGCACTTACGTAACCCTGACCTGACTAAGCACAAAGTGCGCGATGTTTTTAGTGAATTTTGGACGTGAGCATACAGTGTAACACCCCAAATATAGAGCCTATAACAACCACCCTTTTGTTGCAAAAGAAAGAGCAAAATTAGTCATCCTCTCAGTGACGGCAGCTACTGACAACAGAATTTACACTCTTGTCAATTTGATTAACCGGGATGTTACATAAATAGTAATGATTATCACAAAGGAAGGACTGAATAAAAGAATACCATGTGAAACAAAACAGAAACGTTAAGAAAATAATTCAAAAACTATGATTTACGAAGGCTAAAGCCCGGACCATAAATCGAGCAAAGATAGCATTTATCCTAGAAGAGAGTTGCAGCCGCATCGAACTGTAAGTTCGCTGTGACTACAATATAACTCGGCAGTGGAGATGTCCACTTCTCTCATGTATTCTGCAACAGCAGTACTCATGTTAAGCGCTGCTAGATTGTTTTAAAACTGACTTGAAGTTTAAAATTTTGCGATATAGCCGGGTAATATTTCTCAGAAGTCGGAATAAAGTAAAATCATCTTTAGCGTTAGACAAATAACGGGATTTTGAGGTATGTGACAGAAAAGTGATGGAACTTAGCCTTCGTGGTACTTAATAGTCGTGAACTTCAAATGACACAGAAAGAAACTGATCGCCGACATAAACTCGATTATTAGACTTGAGTAGGCCACAACTAAACGCAATCACAAAGAGACTACAATTTCGCCGTATGGTCAGAAGCTATCGTCAAAGTCAGGGTTATTGATGTTAACGGATATAATTCCCTAAATGACATATCGGCGAGTGTGCTGAGCGTGGGGACACACGGTAATTACGAAGAACAATAAATCTTAGTTTAACTTTAATTCTCCGTGTCGCCTACATCATTTCATAGACATTCAAAGGGTATTTGTGAAATTAACTAATTATTCTGGTAACTTAAAAGTGCCAAGTGAATTAGTGATAATTTAAAGGTGGAAAGCAATAACTTTACACAAAAATTATGACGCATTCTGAACATTACTCAAGGGTATGTTAACTCTGGAGTCACGTAGTGCAGTTGTTGAATACGCGAAGCAGTGACGCCTTGGCGACGGAATAATAATTAACAGCTTAATATCCTTGCAAAATTCACAATGTGGTCTCGGATTGGGTGATGGAATGATGATTCAAGACACTATTTGTTAACGTTTGAGTAATCGTTCTCAAACCGGGCATAAGATCTATAGTCAGCAAGATAGCATAAACTGAAGGGTCTATCGCTAACACGCAAGGGACTTTTGGTTATTTCAGGTCAATGGAGGCATCGCGTTATCGATTGGTGCAGTTGCTACATTTATAAGTGAAGAAATTCGACAGACAACGAACACAATTGCTTTCGTTACAAGCAAGGGCGGCGCACACATCCCGGCGTGCTAGTCCATGGAGACAGTGATATTATTTTCGAGATACAGTATCTGAAAGTAACCAAACCAGGCAAGGAGTTTTTCATAATAGTTAGATATTGCCCTTGTCGTGATCGACGGACGCCGTTCCACGTCATCTCGACTGGGACACCCATCACCATCGAGCCGAGAGACAACAGCACCGCAAAAGCCATCTTAGCTGTCATGACGGTACGAATGGAAGGACAACATAACACCCAGTTTCTGAGCGTAGCCGCGCGGGATTAGCCGAGCGGTCTCGGGCGCTGCAGTCATGGACCGTGCTGCTAGTCCCGACAGAGGTTCGAGTCCTCCATCGGGCATGGGTGTGTGTGTTTGTTCTTAGGATAATTTAGGTTAAGTAGTGTGTAAGCTTAGGGACTCATGACCTTTGCAGTTAAGTCCCATAAAATTTCACACAAATTTGAATTTTTTTTTCCTGAGCGTAGAGAATTTCCGACCCTTCTTGCAATCTTACCTGGGCTCCGTTGGATAGCAGCTCGCCGAACTGGTCGCCCAGTTGTGGAAAGTCAGTTGTAAGAACAAGAACGTACGGACAAAACACCCATTTCCTGAGCGGAGAAAATCTCCGACCCCTGAGGGAATCGACCCTGGGCCCCTTTGGTTAGTAACCCGCCGTCCAGATTGCCCTGCTACCGAGGCGGACAAGGCGTGTATAGTATAGAAGTGGTACAGTTTAGGTGCGGTACGATGTAGGCGTCTCTCCCCGGACGTATGTGCACAGCATGAACTCGAACGTGGAGATGGTTGACTGTTGCGGAGTATTTCCTGGAGGTCGCATCCGCTCTGTATTTCACGTCACGAATGCCGTATCCGTGACGACAACCGGCCGCTGACACTTTCGCCCCTGCAGCGGCCGGCAGACGCAGCGCGCTGCCCGAACCAAATCATTAGCTCCGGCGCCCGCGTTCGCCAGGAAACAGTAATTTCGTTCGCAAATTGAGCGTGTCCGATGCGCGGGGCGACCGGATCACGCACGCTATTTTGTCTGCGAATTAGTTTTAGAGCCGGGACGCCGTTCGGCTGCTGGTCGCCGGGCCGGGCCAGCGCGCCCCCATCAGCACGGCTTGTAATTAACGCGGAAAGGTTGCCCCGGGCCGGCGTAATGGGAAACGCCACAGTCCGTTGTGTCGTGTCCCGTCGTGTCGCTTCGTGTTGCATCGTCGTCCGTCGCTGTCCGCCCCTGTCCGAGGAAGCGAACGACCGACGGCTGTTGTCCGATGCTAATATTTGTCCTCCCCGGGACACAGCCTCTGCTGATTACCTGTCGTTTGCTAATTATATCGCAGCACCCAGTGTGACAGTACACCAATGTGCGATTGATTGCTTTCGCTGTGGACTTATTGACCATTAGGGTGATGAAACCGAAGTGACACTAGGAAAACATCTACATCTACATCCATACTCCACAAGCCACATGACGGTGTGTAGCGGAGGGTACCTTGAGTACATCTATCGGTTCTCCCTTCTATTCCAAACTCGTACTGTTCGTGGAAAGAATGATGGTCGGCATGTCTCTGTGTGGGCTCTAATCTCTCTGCCGCGCGGGTTTAGCCGAGCGGTCTGAGGGACACTCAGAAGATGGGCTGTGCGGCTGGTCCCGGCGAAGGTTCGAGTCCTCTCTCGGGCATGGGTGTGTGTGTTTGTCCTTAGGATAGTTTACGTTAAGTAGTGTGTAAGCTTAGGGACTGATGACCTTAGCAATTAAGTCCCATAAGATTTCACACACATTTTTTTTAATCCCTCTGATTTTATCCTCATGGTCTCTTCGCGAGATATACGTAGGAGGGAGCAATATACTGCTTTACTCGTCGGTGAAGGTATGTTCTCGAAACTTCAGCAAAAGCCCGCACCGAGCTACTGAACGTCTCTCTTGCAGAGTCTTCCACTGGAGTTTATCTATCATCTCCGTAACGCTTTCACGATTACTAAATGATCCTGTATCGCTGCTCTCCGTTGGATCTGCTCTATCTCTTCTATCAACCCTATCTGGTATGGATCTCACACCGGCGAGCAGTATTCAAGCAATGGGCGAAATTATTCAAGCAGTGGGCGTTGTTTGTTTACAAACTGACGGAAAAAAATTAATGACGAATAACGAAATGTCTTCAATATATTTGTCTACGTAACGTATTAGTGATTAACATTCTAAGATCACGGTTTAATGTAAGCACGAGATAAGCCAATGCGAATATGAAATGCTGGTGCATTAACAGCCGGTGTAACAGCCTGAATGTTGAATACTAGCATGCGAACATACATGCATTGCTTTGTACAGGTGCCGGATGTTAACTTGTGAAATGGAATTCCATGCCATTTGCACTTGGTGGGTCAATCCAGGGACTGTTGATGCTATTTGTGGAAGACGCTGAAGATGCCGAACGATAACGTTTCATATGTGCTGGATCAGAGACTGATCTGGCTGTCGAGCAGGCCAAGGCAACACTCTGTAGAGCATGTTGCGTTACGACACTGCTATGTGGGTGATTGGTGCCCTGTTTGGTAACAGCCCCTGGAATACAGTTCGTGAATGGCAGCACAACAGATCGAATCAATGGATTGCAGTGTTAATTTGCATTCAGGGTGCGTTAGATAACCAGGAGAGTGCTCCTGCTGTCACAGAAAATGGCGCCCCAGACCGTAAGACGAGAGGTAGGACCACGGTGTATAGGCCACAGACGGGTTGGGTACAGGTCGTCAATGGCCTCATTCCAACCAACACATGGCCATCATTGATACAGAGACAGAACCGGCTTTCATCAGAAAACACAACCGACAGTCATCCTGCCCTCCAACGAGCACTTGTTTAACACCACTGAAGAAGAAAATTGTGTTGGTTTGGAGTCAGTAGAAAGAACCCTGCAGGACGTGTGGTTCGGAGCTATCCTTCAGGTAACCGATTTTCAACACTTCGTTGTGACACTGTGGTGCCAACTGCTGCTCACATTGCTGCTGCATCTGCAGTACTATGCGCCAGAGCCATACGCCGAAGTCGATTATTTTCGCTTTGGGTAGAGGTACGTGGGCGTCTGGAGCCTGGTTTCCTTGCAACCGTACATTGTCGTGTCCACCGCAGCGAACAATCATGTACAGTGGCAACACTCCCGCCAAGTGTTTCTGCAGTATCGCAGAAGGAAGATCCAGTTTCTCGTAACCCCATACACGACCTCGTTTAAACTCACTGAGGCCTTGATAATAGGCCGGAAAGGCATACTTGACTAACATCAACTCACCACGTCCAATCTCGAAGGTAACCCTCACAACCGTTACAGTATTTAAAGCAAACCTCATATACATTCTCATAATGGCGCTACTACCGCCACTCTTCTGCGACTGGCGAGAAATCTGAATAGAAATCATCTTTCAGAAGTAAAAACAAGTTTACCAATTGGCGTTTATACTGCACAATTCCTTCTTGCTGTTGCGATTTCTTCTGTCAGTGTAAGAATCCATCTAGAAACCTTGCCATAAATTAGATTTATACAAACTACATATTATTCTAAGCTGAGCATGTCGAATTAAGAAACCAGTTATCGGAGGAATACCAAACGCTTAATTGCCAGGTGGCTGCAGTTTTCGTTGTGTTTACATATATACCACTACAGCGTTAGCTACTGTTTACTAACTCTACCGTACACAGCTGAAGTGAACATACACTTGGGGTGTGTCACTGCGGAAGCTAGGTGATGTTGGTAGTAGCTGACGTCAGAGGTTTTCGGCCACGTTAAAGGGCAGGTAGTACTTGGCAAGGGGGCACACTTGTTCCTGCGAAGCCGCGTGGTGTAGATCGCCTATTCCCATTCCTCCGGCTACCTATGCACTTGAATGTGGTAAGGTGAGTACATCGTTTAGCGCATGCCACCATCTCTAGTATTTTGTAATATGATTGGGACACAATAATAATATTGCTACTTTTTCTTTTAATATTTGATTCGTGATTAGAAAATCGTTGGCTAGGTAGCCGCTTCAGGGTAGCCACGTGGAACTCAGCATTAAATTGAATAAGTCTATTTGGGCTTTTAGCTCGTTTTCATACTAGAGTTTATTATGATATTATTACTTGGACTCACTTATCATTGCAAGCACCCACTGATGTTACTTGGCACGTCGTAATAGCGCTCATATGCTGTGAGCTTAATGTAACCTTAGTTAGCGGACGACCAGTGATTCCTTGCTCCGCGTTTATTCAGAAAGTGGGTGTTTCATTTAAGAATAGAATGATGTTGTAAGTAGAAAGACGAATATGTGTAGTGTTGTGGTGTGGTGTGCTGTGTTCCCAACTTGGTTTCACATATTTCTCTAAATGAGGCATGCACTTGATATTTGGAATGCAAATTGTGGCCTTTAACCTTGTATTTGTTTTCTACTTTCAGCACAAAAGTTGAGTTCAGTTTTAATTGTTACTCACATTACCATTCGACTCAAAACTTCCCTCTCGCAACTGAAAACCCATCGTGCCAAATTAAGTTCACTCACTTTGCACAGCATCGTGATTCTTTTTAGTTGGAGGTGGACACGACTATATACTAGGTACTGTAGCAGAACGGGACAGATTTTCCGTTGCGTTGTTCACAGCATGTGGCGACTCGCATGCCAGGTTACTCAAAAGCGAGGTCAGCGGTCATATATCAGCCAGTCACACTGGTGGCTGGGGCAGAAGGAACACGGCGGCCAAGATGCTGCTTCTGGCGTGGCGAAGAACGGTACGGCTCTACCGATTGACGGTTACAAGATTCCAGCATCTCACGGGCCACTGGGATGCAAGTAGCTACAACCGAGAGGCGACATGGTGCGTGGTGTTGCGATAAGCGATGCTCTGGGCGATGACTGACACTGTAAACTATCTCATTGACAGAGACGTCAGTGATGCACACGTTAGACATCCTAGCATGTGATGGTCAGAACCTCGACCGAAAACCATGGTTACCTTCTGCTATTTACGGTACATGTGTAGATCGTCAGTGTTCGGGCTAGTTTGGTTGACGCCTGGACCTGAAATGATTTAACAGACAGGTTGATTGATGACCCCTCTAAGCTCTTTGTCAGATATATAGGATGAGTCACTAACTATTGCCACAAAGAATAACTCCAAAAATAAGGTAGTAGCTGAAACGTTTGTTGGACAGAAGTTACATGGGACAATGGGGGCCATAATATGACGTTGGTTATTTGTTGCTTGGTGAGATCGCTTCGAAGATATGAAGATCAACCCTGTTTTTTTTGTTTTTTTTTTTTTTAATGGGATGCTATAGTTTCATACTTATTTTCTGTTAGCGGCTATTGAGACTAATCCAATGATGAGCAAGGGTAAGGACTTTGAAGGTCGACGAAGGTCGAAAAGGTGACATAAACGTCCATTTATAGAAGTTATTCAAAGTGACGACCATTGGTATCAATGCAGTGCTGAAATCTTCTTAGCATGGAATGAGTAGTATGATAAATGAAGAATAAGTGGATCTTTAATGCATCGGGAACATATCTGGCAAAGGAAAGTTACTAAAAAGGAAACGGAATTTGGTACTCTCGATATTGTGCTTTGCCGCGCGGGATTAGCCGAGCGGTCTCAGGCGCTGCAGTCATGGACCATGCGGCTGGTCCCGGCGGCGGTTGGAGTCCTCCCTCGGGCACGGGTGTGTGTGTTTGTCCTTAGGATAATTTAGATTAAGTAGTGTGTAAGCTTAGGGACTGATGACCTTAGCAGTTAAGTCCCATAAGATTTCAAACACATTTGAACATTTCTTTTTGATACTGTGGTTTCAGATCCTTATGTTAGTTCGCGTCAAATCGCAAGGGAATTTGGCAGGAGCCAGAGTATTGTTGTTCGTGTTCTGCATCGAGATAAATATAATCCTTACCATATTAGTCTCCACAAAGTATTAATTGGTGCGGATCTGCATGCGTCGCATTGAATTCTGCCGATGAGCTCAACTTCAGATTCAGATGGATGACATATTTATTAATTTGATTTTATTTACTGATGAGGCTACATTCACAAACTATGGAAATGTTATTTTGCATAATATGCATTACTGAACAACCGAAAATTCATGTGGCTGCGGCAAGCTACACACTAGAAACGGTGGTCGGTGAAGGGGACTTTGGAGGACAGAATTATAGGCCCCTATTTCATCGAAGGAAAACTTAATGGCAGGAAGAAATCCACATTCCTGCAAAAAACATTAGGTCTCTTATTGGAAGAAATGCCTTTAGAAACAAGGAACAGAATGTGGTATCAACTCCATGGGTGACCAGCACATTTTTCCCTGATGGCTAGAAATTAGTTGCAGAGACAATTCCCCACATCGTTGTATTGGACACGGAGGAGATGTATCGTGGCCGGCTCGTTCGCCAGACTTAACACCTCTGGACTTTTTCTTGAGAGGATTCGTAAAAGACATTCTTTATAAAGATTTCCAACGACACCTGACGATATGCGAGAGAGAATTGTCAGAGAATGTGCTGCGATAAGTGCCGAAGTGATAAGGAATACCAGCCAATCCATGATAAGAAAATTTGAGCACTGCATTGATACCGATGGTCGTCACTTCGCACACCTTCTTTAAATGGACGTTTATGCTACCTTTTTCACCTTAGTTGACCTTCGAAACCCCTACTGTTTACACATCACTGGATTCGTCTCGATAGCCGCTATCAGAGAATAAGTACCAAACTATAGCATCCCATTTAAAAATCAAAGCTGACCTCTCTGAAACGACCCCACCTAGCAACAAAATACCAACGTCATACTATGGCCCCCGTTATGCTATGTAACTTTTGTCCAACAAACGTTTCAGCCCTATCATACATTGGAGATATTCTTTGTGGAATTGTTAATGACTCACCCTGTATATGCTGCTATAAGCACGGCACAGATACTGAATCCGGCCACGTGCTCATTAATCCTGAGGAGAATTTGGCAAACCTAAAAGTTCATAAAAATTACATGAAGTGTCAATACTGTTTCGATATAAGTGATTCAGCATAAGTATGAGTGAATATGAGCTCGGGAAACATCTCTGCAATGTGACGTTCCACACTTTTGTCCTATCTACTCCTGACGTTTCTCTACTGATGACAGCGGTGACATATAGTTTTATGGAAGCGGGACTGCGAAAGCACTGGAGAAAAACCTGTTCTGACTGCTTATCTACCGCCTATGAGTCACGGAGATAGTAGGAGTTGTATTCAAGACTTTCTAGGTCTCGTCTGCGGTAATAGATGACACCGTTTTCTATCTAAAGATGGAAAACGTTTACAGATGGCTGTATGGGATGTACAATAGTGCAAAAAAAAACAGATTTTGGTATCGTAAAATAGAGGCGATTCACCGATTTTTTTAAATTTCAGTTAGGTGATTTCTGGGAACCTCAACACCAGATGCGGCACGTTAGCGTGAATCAGATTTCTGAAAGAAAATTTGCATTTTATTGCAAAATAGTTATCTAATGTTTCCTACAATTGTACTTAAAATTTATTGAAACACTTGTAACCTCCCAACAGAAATATTTAAAATAAATATGAACCATGTGTAACCTCCCCACAAAATTAATACTTAAATGAATTTTTCAATATTGTAACCTCTGAACAAAATTGGTTCCCATTTATTATCTATGTGCAGAAACGCATTCACATTTGATGTACCCACAAAATTCTTTTCTCATTTAATGTTAAGTTCGAAACAGAAAAATTCCAAAAACCCCGAAATAGAAAATATTCAGTAACCTGGTAAATTTTATGACGACAGCAGCGCTGCGCCACGGCCCTGTACTCCGAATAAAAAGCAAAAATTCTTATCTCAATAAAAACTGTGAATATATCTGCTCTTACCTAAAATATTTTCGGCACAGCTCCGTGCAATGCTGGCCTATGCTTTCTGACTCGTGAAAGGAGTTATCATGCATTGAAAAAAAATATTTAAATTGAAATGAATGCTTCTTTTTTTTAAAAAAAAATTACTTTATATCATAAAAATTATTATTGGGGAATTTTTTAAAAGAAATTGAGTGACAGTTAACATACATTACTAGATATGCGCAAGGCTGATTCTTTACCTTCTACAATAATACCCATCCTCCAGAGTCCCGACCAGATCAGACTGCCGACAAGCGCCGACAAGCGCCGACTACTGCCGACCAGTGCCGACTCACGCAGACTACTCTAGACTACTGCTCAAGACTAATGCCGTCTACTGCCGACTACTGTCGACTACTGCAGACTCACGCAGACTAGCGACAAGCAACAACTAACTACATACTGCTCTCTGGTCAGAGACTCTCCTAAGTCTTGCCTGTTACAGGCAGCGCATATAGCGCATACCTCTTACACACTCATTTTTGTCTTCCACAAAATTTAAAGACAAATAGTGTCTGCCATGAGCCCATACCTTTACAGTGTATGAAAAATGAGATTCGTCCGATTTTCTGCGAGCAAATATGTTGCCATTGTTTCTCATCGGGGTAATAACAGGTGAAGGGGCCCGCGTGGTGTATTGCCAGCTATCCATAGGGTTAACTTAGCGATTGATTTAAGCGGACGCATATCGTCGTGAAACAAGGAATGTACCGTCGGCACACACTGTATCGACACACACTGTATCGATATTAACATTGCAATTATACTCCACAGCCAGGGTATGAGGTGTGGCCGAGGATAATTTTTGTACTTTCCCCTTCGTGTTCTAGTCGCGCGTGGTCACGGCGAGAAAGAATGTTGCGGAGACCCTGTGAGCTCTAGTCTCTCTAATCTGACGTTCATGCTCTTTTCACGAAATATGGTTATGAGGAAACAGTATAATGGTTGACTATTCTAATAATGTACGCTCTCGCTACTCTAACTGCAAGCGACACCGTGGTGCAGAATGTCTCTCTCACTGCGTTTGCCCTTGTGTGGCTCAGCGTCTAGGTGACGCTTCCACACTTACTAAACGAACCTGTAAGTAAACGCCCTACTCTTCTTTGGATCTTCTTTATTTGCTTTCAGTCCTGCATCAAGCAGCTGCCAGAACGATAATTCTAAATCCTGTCGAAGCAGATGTTTTTAAGGTGCCTTCTTCATGGAGAGACTGTACGTCCTCTAAATTTTTCCAGTGACTCTCAGTCTGGCGTATGCCTGTCGTGTAATTGGATTTTTGTTGTTGTTGAGTATTCAAATCAATTCGTACGCACGGTAAACGGTATTTTAATTGCGGTATCTTTACTAGCGTACCCACGCGGTCTTACGCGCCTAGCCACGGTCCGCACGGTTCCCCCCGTCGGTGGTTCGAGTCCTGGCGCTGGCGTGTGTGTGTGTGTGTGTGTGTGTGTGTGTGTGTGTGTGTGTGTGTGTGTGTTGTCCTTAGCGTAAGTTAGTTTAAGATATATTAAGTAGTGTGTGAGCTTAGGGGCCGATGACCTCAGCAGTTTGGTCCCAAAGGAACTTAGCACAAACTTCCAATTTTCCAATAACTTCCCTAGTTCTTGTTTACCAATCACGTACTCTTTCTGTCTGTTCATGCGAAGTATGGTTCAGTTGTTCAGGTAATGAGCCACCTGCCAATAGCTGGACGAATCGTCGATACACAGCAGGTCTTACTACAATTTTCTAGCGGTGTGACTTCCGTGTGTAAAACAGAATTACATATTGTGTGTTTTACTGATAAGATCTCTCCATTCTGATAGCAAGCCAGTCTAATATTGTGCCCTACTATTGTTCACTAAGTGCCAGCGTGGAAATAAAGGTTTCAACCTGCAGGCCCGTACCTACTGCTTTAAGAACGTCGTACACTAACAGTTCGAGCTAGGCTTCACGCAATCGTTAACTGGGAATCCATCTTGATTCTTGCAAGGAGAATTTTAGTCTCCAGAAAGGTCGAAATACGCAATCCAGAATGAGATTACACTCTGCAGCGGAGTGTGCGCTGATACGAAACTTCCTGGAAGATTAAAACTGTGTGACAGACAAAGACTCCAACTCGGGACGTAATATATTATTGCAAAGGTCCCGAGTTAGAGTCTCGGTCCTGTACACAGTTTTAATCTGCCAAGAAGTTTCATAATACGCAATCATAAAACGTGATCAGACATTCTATAAGAGATGAACGTCAGCGATGTAGGACTACAATTGTTTTCGCCTGTTTGATGACATTGGAAACGGGAATGACTGAACATTCTCATATGAAATGCAACACTTCTGCAACGACCTTATGGTAGAAGAGAAATCATTCCGGTCCTCATATTAATTATATACGAAGATGGTATCTGTTCTTTCGGACATGTCCGAAAGAACAGATACCATCGGTAACCACGCAGCTCGTTAGAATGAAATTACAATAAAATGAACATCCTTAGCTACTTACAGGCGTTGACATACCATCCTAGATGAAAATGATACCATCCTAGTGTATATATAGTTAAGGCTCACCGGCCACTTGACCATCTTCTTCTTCTGTGCGAATGCAGAAACAGTGCCCGAACTCTTACGGGAATCGGCAACGCGCCGCGAGTAATGAGTATAATGGGCGGGGGCACTACGAACGTAGTGCGGGACAATACGTTGAGAATGTGGATTTCGCGGGAGGCGTCTCAGAAATAAATCCCTGAAGTCGCGCTATCCTCTGTGTCCTCCGTGGCTCAGATGGATAGAGTGTCTACCATGTAAGCAGGAGATCCCGGGTTCGGTCCCGGTCGGGGCACACATTTTCATCTGTCCCCGTTGACGTATGTCAACGCCTGTAAGCAGCTAAGGGTGTTCATTTCATTGTAATTTCACTCATATTAATTGCCTCACATAAAATTCGCCATCCTATCGCAAGCAGAAGAAGCAACGGTTGGTATAGGCATTTACACTGAGGCGCCAGAGAAACTGGTATAGGCTTGCGTGTTCAAATACAGAGATATGTAAACAGGCAGAATACGGCGCTGCCATCGGCAACGCCTATGTAAGACAAGTGTCTGCCGCAGTTATTAAATCGGTTATTGCTGTTACAATAGCTGGTTACCAAGATTTAAGTGAGTTTGAATATGGTGTTGTAGTCGGTGCACGAGTCATGGGACACGGCATTTCCGAGATAGCCATGAAGCGTGGATATTCCCATACGACCTTTTTCGGGGGTACCGTGAATATCAGGGATCCAACATGAACCAACGGTGACTGAAGACAATCATTCAGCGTGACAGAAGTGCAACCTTTCCGCAAATTGCTGTAGATATCAATACTGGGCCATCAACAAGTGTCAGCGTGCGAACATTCAACGAAACATCATCGATATAGGTTTTCGGATCCGAAGGTCCGCTCTTGTACTCTTTATGACTGCACGAAACAAACCCTTACGCCTCGTCTGACCCCATCAACACCGACAGTGATGGAGGCCCTCAAATAGCGTGCAGATGGAATGATGTGAGACCCCTGATACGTCTAGATACGACTTTGACAGGTGACACGTACGTAAGTATTCTGTCTGATCACCTGCATCCATTCATGTCCATTGTGCATTCCGAAATACTGCGACAATTCCAGCAGGACAATGTGACAGCCCAAACGTCCAGAATTGTTAAAGAGTGGCTCCAGGACACTCTACTGAGTTTAAACACTTCCGCTGGCTACCAAAATCCCCAGTCACGAACATTATTGAGACTGTCTGGGATGCCTTGCAACGTGCTTTCCAGAAGAGATCTCTATCCCCAGCACTCTTACGGATCTATGGACAGCCCTCCAGGATTCATGGTGTCAATTCCCTCCAGCAGTACTTCAGACATTAATCGAGTGTATGCCCCGGCGTGTTGCGGTACTTCTGCGTGCTCGCGGCGGCCCTACACGATATTAGGCAGGTGTAACACTTTCTTTTGCTCTTCAGCGTAGTTAGCACTTTAACCTACACAGTATTATAAGATTATTACGTGTAGGCTTGGGAAAATGCTGGATATACACAGCGAACTTTTCGTGAAGCGTATTTCTCTACCTTGCGGACTTTTCAGTAAGACGTTAGGTCTGAGGGTATGAATTAATGTGAGATACGTTTCGACTTCTAGGAATGGATTTTCACTGTAAAAGATGTATGTGTTTAAAACAAATTGAACGACAGAGAAACACAAGCGCACGTAATATATATTTCAGAGTATATACACTGTTGCAGGAACATTTAGATGAAAATGTTTGGTGAGGATAAGCAGATGTACAGGCAGAATACTTCTGTAGAACAGTCAAGACTAAATCATCAATACGTAGTTCATCATAATTGTTTCAAGTACTTGTTAAAATCAAAACAGGTACGCCCATGTTCGTAACTGCTTGAGGCTCGAGATTAACTGCTGAACTTTGGACAGTTGCTCGTATGATCGATAAGGTCTGTCTAAGACTTCGCTCACATTTAAGATTGATGAATAATGTTTCTTGAGTATTCAGGTCTACATTTTTCTTTGGTGCACTCATATTTTTCACAGATAGCTTATGATTTTTGAGTAATGAGCTGAATGCAAACTATAACAGTGCTCGTTTATGTAACAGAAACTCAGGAGCTAGAAAGAAGAAAATAGATTGATTGAAATTAATACCTTGAACGGAAGCTACCAAAGACAAATATCCTCGTGGTACTTACCCGCCTACACATTGTGAACTACTGCTTATTCCACCTCACGCAATGGTTTGCAAAAATAGCAACGTAACATTACACGGGGACCCGTAAATGTGTGGTACCTACTTGAATTTGTTCCTCAGAAAACTTGCTGAAGTGGGGTGGGGGGATGGGGTGGGGGGCACAGTAACTTTTCGGTAGCTGGTCGCTGTCCGTACTTCTCCGTGGACAACTTATGATTATACAGGCAACACAGAGAGGCGGAGCACTTCTTCCGATTGCCTTCCACAAGCCGGGCGTCCGCCTGTTTGTTGTCGCTTCCGTGTGAGAAACTCTTTCCACTAAAGGCTGCGTCTGCACGTCTTATTTCTCCACCCCACCGTTACGTTCATACACACAGTTAATAATATATGAGTGTCATGGCACTCCCTTCCGTACGTCGAAGTTCCACTTAAACAAATGAAGGCAAAAATGGAGTACGAAAAGCTGTTTCTAAAACAAAGTAATGACATCAGATATGGTGCACGACACTGTTTGGCTTTTCGTTGAAATGGAGTCGCCTAGCAAATGTTCCCAGGCTAGTAACGTACGCGAATACGACAGTGCAGTTCATATAGGCTGATGACTTATCGTTAGTGACGTATCCGTAAGTTACAGCTACAACGAAACAGAAACAACCGATCAACACATTTTTTTATCACTGTTCTACAAATAATGAATTGTGAGCATCATTACTTCCCTGTTTCATTATTGTATTCAAACATAGCACACGACAAATATTGGCTTCATTATCTGTTCGTCACAGATATCGAAGATACCGCAAGACTATCAACCGTCAAAAAAGATAGCATCCTCACTCAGTACCGATGTAGAAAAGAATTTGTCGATTTCTGATATTTGCTTTTCACGTAATTTGATAAGATTCTCTGGGAGTGCATCAGACATTGACGTAAAAGAGCACACGCAGTGTCACTCAACTACGGCATTATTAAACTTGGACTTTGAGGAAACACGTGATACCGTTGAAAGAAAAGCGTAGCACAGTCAATGCTTTCAGGACAGTTGTGGATATACCATCAGTCCCTATTACGCACTGACTCACAATTCGTCGATCGAAGCGCTCTCACTGCGGTCGACTAATAAATTGTGCCACATGTTTTCAATCTTAACAAATAACGTGTTGGAACCAACGCCCCAAGAGAAAGAGTGGTTCCTTGGACGCCCTTTATGCCCCCCTCTTGAGGCCTTTCCGTATCGAGTCTGAGCTGCGATGTGTCTGAAATGAACTGCTTAGTCATCCATAAAGAAACGCCTAATTTCAACGCTGGGTGTCGAAATCTTGACCTCCAACGAATATGCTTCAAGCTAAGGGGTGAAATTGAGGTAAGAGGGGCTGTAACGGCGTTTCCATCATGTGACACGTCCACGGTGGCGCTGGTAAGAATTTTGGGGAAATTTGGTGCCAACGTGAGACCATTTACCTACCTCAAACTTCACATGAAATTCTGAGCTCTGACCTCTATTCCGCTTTGTGTCACCGTCTTGCTTTTTGTTTTTCCACCGAGTCCGAAATTGGCGGTAAAGGGCGCCACCATATTGTACCATCAGAGGTGGGTTCTAAGCACCTTTGAACCAAATTTCAAACGTCTGCGTTGCTGTGAGGTATACATAATTTTCTCGTTTCAAAGAAGTGGTCATTTAATTACGTAGCGCAGTGTATGTGCTGAATTAAGATTTGGGTGCACTTACAAATGATGATACACTGTAAAGATCATTCCTTCATTTTGTAAGCCGAGTAAGGGCTAGTCGAAAATTCCTTACTATGGCAAGGAATTACTGTTGTCAGACACCACCTTATTTTGGTATATAGTTTCTATTTGCCAACCCCTTTGTTTAGTACTTTCCTAATGGACTTACACAGCGAATTTCACATTCCAAGTAATATTTGGTCCCTAAAAAGGGGTGGTAGTCTTTTCAGTAGTTGTAAAGGCAACAGTTTAGATGATGTAAAAATCTGGATTTCTAATACTAGTCGTCCTGGCCTTGCTGTGCTGAGCGCTAGGGCAAAGATATTAAAGCCGTAATGTTTCCAGAGGAAGTACGGGTATACTTTTACCGAAGATGGTGTTCTATTGTGTTAAACATTCTGGAGATAAAACAGCCTCCATTCAGAACTTCTTGTGGGGACCACTCAGCAGAATGATACTATAGGGAAAGCGAATGAATGCAACATCCCGTAATCAGATAGGTAGGTTAGAAAATTCAAAACTTTAAGTGGATGGTCTGAAGTTATACGAGGGTTGTCCAGAAAGTAACTCCCGATCAGTCGATAAATGGAAACCACAGTGAAAAGCAGATAGGTTTTGTTTGCAACAGGTAGGTACACCTCCCTCCTACTTCTCTACATAGTCGCCGCTCCAACTTTGAGTGTTGTCGTAGTGTTGTATCAACTTTCCAATATCGTCGTCATAGAAAGCAGCCACCTGTGTTTTCGGCCAGTTATCTGCACTGGTCTTCAGTTCATTGTCAGTGGAAAAATATTTCTCTTCATGGCCAGGGTTTCTTGTGAGCAGAGATGAAACTCTGGGGGAGCAAATTACGGACTGTATTGTGGGTGGTCAAACATTTGTCGTCGGAAACGCTGCAGGAAGTGTCTATATTGCCCCTGCAGCGTGCGGCCGAGAATTGCCATGAAGAAAGAACTGCTCGACATTTGTGTTATGTGGGCTGCATGACACATGTGAAATCTAACCAGGCTCTCATACTTGGCGGGGGACACTATCCTCTAAGCATCTTTACGTGCTCACTGTTCACTCAAAACTGAAAAGAGCGACGCAACACGATGGACGGGCATACTGGAGACACTGCCCATCATATCTGTGCAAAGCTTTACCGGATTTTCCCGGTGGTTTCCATTTCGCAACCGATCGGAACTTACTTTATGGACAACCCTCGCTTAAAGTGGTAAGAAGACAAGACCTTGGGTCCAATGAATATAGAGTCGCCATTACAAAATCAAATAGGAGCGATGCAGAAGTGAATCTAATAACGAAGTATAAGTTTGAAATGAGAGTGAGCTACATTGAACATTACAATGAATGTATTAAACTAACCAACAAAGGTACAAAGCCAACTCTCACCGCAGTGGTACAAACTTATGTGACTACTAGCACTATAAGTGATAAAGGATTGGTATAATGGGCGATTAGGTAAATTTCAATAGTCGGATCGTTAAGGTAGACAAAATCTTCATTACGGTGGGAGAGTAGAATACAATAGCAGGAAAAAGAAAACCAGGAAAAATAAAATTTGTTCACGGAAAGAGGAGAAGAAATAAAAGGAGTATAAACGTGGTACAATTACATACAGAGTATAATTTCGTCATTACTAATATTTGTATTAAGAATTATGAAAGAATGTTGCATGTACAGCAGATATGTATCGACGCCGCAAGGTTGAATACAGATTATATAATGTTATGAATCATAATGTGAAAGCAGATTCGTAACTGCAAAATACTGTCCAAATTTATTGGTTATGAATTTCATACTGAAACGCAATAAATGGCAGAGAGGTAAAAAACTGAGAATATGAGACCTACATACATTGACGAATTAGAGACTACTGAGAGTTTAAAATGGAGCAGTATGTTGTATGAAACATGCAATGAAATACAAGAGAAGTCGATAGGTTAGCAGTGAAAAGATTGTATAATGAGAACAGGTGAACAACGAGGCGAAAAGACAAGGCCCTTGCTATCGTTGGATTTTTTTGTTTTGAGTCCTAGGCCTTCTGAGTGGTTTCAAGCTACCTTCCCAAAAGTTCCCTCCTCTGACAACTTTTCATCTCAGAGTAGCACTTCCAACTTAAGTTCTCATTTATTTGCTGGATGTAATCCGAGCTCTGTTTCTCTCTGCAGTTTATACACTCTACAGCTCCCTCTAGTACCATTGAAGTTATTCTCAGATGTCTTAATAAAGGTCCTATCATCCTATCCCTTCTTATAGGAAGTGTTTTCCATATACTGTTTCCTCGACCATTCTGTTGAGGTCTTATCATTGTGTACCTCATAAGCCCACCTAATTTTCAACATTCTTCTATAGCATCACATCTGTTCTCTTCTGTTCCGATTTTATTACACAGTTCATGTTTCACTACCATAAAGTGTTGTGCTCCAAACGTGCATTGTCAGAGATTTGTTCCTCAAATTAAAGCCTGTGTTTGATACTAGTAGATTCCTCTTAACCAGTAATCCCCTTTTGCCTGCGCTAGTCTGCTTTTTGTGTCATTGATCCGTCTATCATGGGTTGTTATGCTGCCTCGGTAGGAAAATTTCTAAACTTTATCTGCTTCGTGATCCCCATCTCTGATGTTCAGTTTCTCACTTCACATTTCTGATACTTATCATTTCTTTCGTCTCTCTTCGATTTACACTCAGTCTACACTCCTGGAAATGGAAAAAGGAACACATTGACACCGGTGTGTCAGACGCACCATATTTGCTCCGGACACTGCGAGAGGGCTGTACAAGCAATGATCACACGCACGGCACAGCGGACACACCAGGAACCGCGGTGTTGGCCGTCGAATGGCGCTAGCTGCGCAGCATTTGTGCACCGCCGCCGTCAGTGCCAGCCAGTTTGCCGTGGCATACGGAGCTCCATCGCAGTCTTTAACACTGGTAGCATGCCGCGACAGCGTGGACGTGAACCGTATGTGCAGTTGACGGACTTTGAGCGAGGGCGTATAGTGGGCATGCGGGAGGCCGGGTGGACGTACCGCCGAATTGCTCAACACGTGGGGCGTGAGGTCTCCACAGTACATCTATGTTGTCGCCAGTGGTCGGCGGAAGGTGCACGTGCCCGTCGACCTGGGACCGGACCGCAGCGACGCACGGATGCACGCCAAGACCGTAGGATCCTACGCAGTGCCGTAGGGGACCGCACCGCCACTTCCCAGCAAATTAGGGACACTGTTGCCCCTGGGGTATCGGCGAGGACCATTCGCAACCGTCTCCATGAAGCTGGGCTACGGTCCCGCACACCATTAGGCCGTCTTCCGCTCACGCCCCAACATCGTGCAGCCCGCCTCCAATGCTGTCGCGACAGGCGTGAATGGAGGGACGAATGGAGACGTGTCGTCTTCAGCGATGAGTCGCTTCTGCCTTGGTGCCAATGATGGTCGTATGCGTGTTTGGCGCCGTGCAGGTGAGCGCCACAATCAGGACTGCATACGACCGAGGCACACAGGGCCAACACCCGGCATCATGGTGTGGGGAGCGATCTCCTACACTGGCCGTACACCACTGGTGATCGTCGAGGGGACACTGAATAGTGCACGGTACATCCAAACCGTCATCGAACCCATCGTTCTACCATTCCTAGACCGGCAAGGGAACTTGCTGTTCCAACAGGACAATGCACGTCTGCATGTATCCCGTGCCACCCAACGTGCTCTAGAAGGTGTAAGTCAACTACCCTGGCCAGCAAGATCTCCGGATCTGTCCCCCATTGAGCATGTTTGGGACTGGATGAAGCGTCGTCTCACGCGGTCTGCACGTCCAGCACGAACGCTGGTCCAACTGAGGCGCCAGGTGGAAATGGCATGGCAAGCCGTTCCACAGGACTACATCCAGCATCTCTACGATCGTCTCCATGGGAGAATAGCAGTCTGCATTGCTGCGAAAGGTGGATATACACTGTACTAGTGCCGACATTGTGCATACTCTGTTGCCTGTGTCTATGTGCCTGTGGTTCTGTCAGTGTGATCATGTGATGTATCTGACCCCAGGAATGTGTCAATAAAGTTTCCCCTTCCTGGGACAATGAATTCACGGTGTTCTTATTTCAATTTCCAGGAGTTTATATTCTGTAGTCATTCGACTGTTCATTCCATTCACCGGATCCTGTAATCCTGCTTTTCCGCTGTATGAACAATATCATCAGAGAATCTTACCTCTTGCCCGCATCTCGTGGTCGTGCGGTAGCGTTCTCGCTTCCCACGCCCGGGTTCCCGGGTTCGATTCCCGGCGGGGTCAGGGATTTTCTCTGCCTCGTGATGGCTGAGTGTTGTGTGCTGTCCTTAGGTTAGTTAGGTTTAAGTAGTTCTAAGTTCTAGGGGACTGATGACCATAGATGTTAAGTCCCATAGTGCTCAGAGCCATTTGAACCATTTTTTAGAATCTTACCACTGATATTTTTCACAGTGAATTTTAACTCACTTTTGATCTTTTCATTTCCGTCATTGCTTTTACGATGTATAGATGTTACGGTTTACAGTGTCCTGAATGGTGAGTTGGGCATCAGTAAGGTCTCTTCGTACTTGTTCGGCCCATGTCATACATTTAAGGTTTTCAGTGACTGTTTTATAGATATACAGGGTGTTACAAAAAGGTACGGCCAAACTTTCAGGAAACATTCCTCACACACAAAGAAAGAAAATATGTTATGAGGACATGTGTCCGGAAACGCTTACTTTCCATGTTAGAGTTCATTTTATTACTTCTCTTCAAATCACATTAATCATGGAATGGAAACACACAGCAACAGAACGTACCAGAGTGACTTCAAACACTTTGTTACAGGAAATGTTCAAAATGTCCTCCGTTAGCGAGGATACATGCATCCACCCTCCGTCGCATGGAATCCCTGATGCGCTGATGCTGCCGTGGAGAATGGCGTATTGTATCACAGCCGTCCACAATACGAGCACGAAGAGTCTCTACATTTGTTACCGGGGTTGCGTAGATAAGAGCTTTCAAATGCCCCCATAAATGAAAATCAAGAGCGTTGAGGTCAGGAGAGCGTGGAGGCCATGGAATTGGTCCGCCTCTACCAATCCGTCGGTCACCGAATCTCTTGTTGAGAAGCGTACGATCACTTCGACTGAAATGTGCGGGAGCTCCATCGTGCATGAACCACATGTTGTGTCGTACTTGTAAAGGCACATGTTCTAGCAGCACAGGTAGAGTATCCCGTATGAAATCATGATAACGTGCTCCATTGAGCGTAGGTGGAAGAACATGGGGCCCAATCAAGACATCACCACAAATGCCTGCCTAAACGTTTACAGAAAATCTGTGTTGATGACGTGATTGCACAATTGCGTGCGGATTCTCGTCAGCCCACACATGTTGATTGTGAAAATTTACAATTTAATCACGTTGGAATGAAGCCTCATCCGTAAAGAGAACATTTGCACTGAAATGAGGATTGACACATTGTTGGATGAACCATTCGCAGAAGTGTACCCGTGGAGGCCAATCAGCTGCTGATAGTGCCTGCACACGCTGTACATGGTACCGAAACAACTGGTTCTCCCGTAGCACTCACCATACAGTGACGTGGTCAACGTTACCTTGTACAGCAGCAACGTCTCTGACGCTGACATTCGGGTTATCGTCATCTGCACGAAGAGTTGCCTCGTCCACTGCAAGTGTCCTCGTCGTTGTAGGTCTTCCCCACTCGCGAGTCATAGTCTGGAATGTTCCGTGCTCCCTAACACGCCGATCAATTGCTTCGAACGTCTTCCTGTCGGGACACCTTCGTTCTGGAAATATGTCTCGATACAAACGTACCGCGCCACGGCTATTGCCCCGTGCTAATCCATACATCAAATGGGCATCTGCCAACTCCGCATTTGGAAACATTGCACTGACTGCAAAACCAGGTTCGTGATGAACACTAACCTGTTGATGCTACGTACTGATGTGCTTGATGCTAGTAGTGTAGAGCAATGAGTCGCATGTCAACACAAGCACCGAAGTCAGCATTACCTTCCTTCAACTGGGCCAACTGGCGGTGAATCGAGGAAGTACAGTACATACTGCCGAAACTGAAATCAGCTCTAACATGGAAATTAAGCGTTTCCGGACACATGTCCACATAACATCTTTTCTTTATTTGTGTGTGAGGAATGTTTCCTGAAAGTTTAGCCCTACCTTTTTGTAGCACCCTGTATATATGAGTCTGTTATTTCTTACTTAATTTCTTACACGACCAAGAGAACAGACACCATTTTTATTCAGCAGCCAAATTATAATTGCACCATGTGTTCCTATATATCGACCTGAGAAAAGCGGTGGATAATGTTATAAAGTGAAAAAGTGGTGAATGTTCACTCTGACCACCAAGAGCCAAACAGGCAGTGCCATTGAAGAAGAATATTAAACACTCGTGGTGGGACTCCATATGTGAAGCACTGGAAGGACGAAAGAGTGCTTTCCAGAAACATAACTCTAAGAGCTCACTCGAGAGTCAACAACGTTATCTTCAGACCAGAAAAGTAGCCTCAAAAATTATCAGACAAACAAAGAGGAGGCACGTGAATATCTTGTTAGAGTCGATAGAACAGGACTTCCGAGGTCAGAATACTCGAGACTTTTGTACGACGTTCGCAGGGAGTATTCGAGGATACACCCTTCCGAACTTATGTTTTCGAAACCAGACGGCAAATTCGCGCTGACCAACCGAGATAATTGTAGAGAATTAGCTCGATATTTCCTAGAGCTACGCAGTTGCCAGGAGTCCACATCAAGACGACCGAGAGAGACTCCCGCACAAGTAAATCCAGAATCTCCAGTACCTACCAAAGAAGAAATCCATAGACACATCTTCGGACTCAAGAATAACAGGGCATCAGGAGAAGATGGTATAGCTGCAGAACTATTGAAGAACATAGATCCAAATACACTTGAGTAACTCACACAAATCATCATAGACATCAGGAAAACGGGAAAGGTACCTGAAGAATGGAAATGTGCACTTATCCATCCGTTACACAAGAGAAGTGACACAACAGATGTCAATAACTGTAGAGGAATTTCTCTCCTTGAAGTCACCTACAAAATTCGGACCGCATGCCTTCTTCAAAGAACACAAGAACAGAATGAAAACAAAATTGGTGACATTCAAGCCGGTTTCATACCTGGTCGTTCATGTATCGAAGAAATTTTCAGTTTGAAGATGCTATTGAAATATAGAGCTACCGGAAGCTCTCTGATAATCTGTATGTTCGTTGACTTCAAGAAGGCATATGATTCGGCCGATCGAAAGGCCAAAGGTACCGACAGGCGTCACTGGATGCGGATATGGAGACGCATGTGGTCAGCACAACGCTCTCCCGGCCATATGTCAGTTTCCGAAACCTGAGTCGCTACGTTTCAATCAAGTAGCTCCTTAGTTTGCCGCACCCCTCTTGCCAACATGGCTCGGCGGACCGGATGGTCACACATTCAAGTGCTTGCCCAGCCCGACAGCGCTTCCCTTCAGTGATCTGACGTGAACCGGTGTGACCACTGCTGCAAGGCCGAACTTATGTGGCTCACGGGGAGCTTCCACAATTCTTCCTGCGGTTTTTCCATGAGACCTTCATTTTCTCGCTCATGCCCTTCTGTCTTCCATCCGTCCACTTTGTACATGTCTTTTTGGATGTTGTCTCTGGCTGGATTTCCCACTTGTCTATTTGCTTCTGTAGGTGTTACTGCTTGCAGTGTCCTCAATGGTGAGGTGAGCATCAGTAAGGTCTCTCCGTACTTGTCCGGCCCATGTCATACCTTTGAGGTTTTCAGTGGCTGTTATATATATAGGGTGCTCCATTGATAGTGACCGGGCCAAATATCTCACGAAATAAGCGTCAAACGAAAAAACTACAAAGAATGAAACTTGTCTAGCTTGAAGGGGGAAACCAGATGGCGCTATGGTTGGCCCGCTAGATGGCGCTGCCATTGGTCAAACGGATATCAATTGCCTTTTTTTTAGATAGGTACCTCCATTTTTATTACATATTCGTGTAGTAGGTAAAGAAATGGGAATGTTTTAGTTTGACCACTTTTTTCACTTTGTGATAGATGGCGCTGTAATAGTTACAAACATATGGCTCACAATTTTAGACGAACAGTTGGTAACAGGTAGCTTTTCCAAACTAACATACATAACGTAGGTACCTTTGAACATTTTATTTCGGTTGTTCCAATGTGATACATGTATCTCTGTGAACTTATCATTTCTGAGAACGCATGATGTTACAGCGTGATTACCTCTAAATACCACATTAGTGCAATAAATGCTCAAAATTATGTCCATCAACCTCAATGCATTTGGCAATACGTGTAACGACATTCCTCTCAACAGCGAGTAGTTCGCCTTTCGTAATGTTCGCAGGTGCATTGACAATGCGCTGACGCATGCTGTCAGGCGTTGTCGGTGGATCGTATCAAATATCCTTCAACTTTCTCCACAGAAAGGATTCCGCGGACGTCAGATCCGGTGAATGTGATTCGACGACCAATCCACCTGTCATGAAATATGCTATTACATACCGCTTCAACCGCACTCGAGCTATGTGCCGGACATCCATCATGTTGGAAGTACATCGCCATTCTGTCATGCAGTGAAACATCTTGTAATAGCATCGGTAGAACAACACGGAGGAAATCAGCTTACATTGCACCATTTAGGTTGCCATCGATAAAATGGGGGCCAATTATCCTTAAAAAAAAAAAAATGTTCAAATGTGTGTGAAATCTTATAGGACTTAACTGCTAAGGTCATCAGTCCCTAAGCTTACACACCACTTAACGTAAATTATCCTAAGGACGAACACACACACCCATGCCCGAGGGAGGACTCGAACTTCCGCCGGGACCAGCAGCTCAGTCCATGACTGCAGCGCCCAAGACAGCTCGGCTAATCCCGCGCGGCAATTACCCTTCCCCCCATAATGCCGCACCATACATTAACCCGCCAAGGTCGCTGATGTACCACTCGTAGCAGCCATCGTGGATTTTCCGTTGCCCAGTAGTACATATCATGCCGGTTTACGTTACCGCTGTTGGTGAATGACGCTTCGTCGCTAAATAGAACGCGTGCAAAAAATCTGTCATCGTCCCGTAATTTGTCTTGTTTTTAATTTCACTGAAGGTGGTTCTCGCTTTTCTACATGCTTAGGCAGTTCTTTCGACAGTCTTTCCTTTTTCGGTTTCTATAAATTTTTCATGTAGCCATTTCGCCTTAGCTTCTCTGTACTTCATGTTTATTGCATTCCTAAGCGATTTATATTTTTGTTTACACCTCAGTTTGCTTAACACGTTTTTACTTTCTTCTTTCGTCGATCAGCTGAGATATTTGTTCTGTTACCTATTGTTTCTTCGCTGTTTCCTATCTTGTACTTACGTTTTTCTTTTCAACTTCTGTGACTGTCATTTTTATAAATGTCAACTCCTTTGAGACTGAGATGCTTACTTTGGTTTCTCTTTTCGCTATATGCACATCCTTAGCGAACTGGGAACGCGTCTCGTCATTCCTCGGTACTTCAGTATCCCACTACCTTCCACACTGATTATTTTGGACTCTTCTCTTAAACTTCAACCTACTCTTCATCCTTGGATAACAAACGAGTTATTAAATTTGACTGATGAAAGAGAAAATACAGAAACCAGCCAGTGAATACTGACTCCAAAAAATGAGAATGTCAGGAGATGTACAGACAAACCAGTAATTCCTCGCGGACAGTTTCCAAGCTATAGAAATATTCATTACTATACAATATATGGATAAGGTCTATAGGAGAATGAAAGAAATCCTTATGCAAAAAAGAAGCACCTCAGCTCAGGCGGTAAACAAGTAACAGCAAAAAATAGGAACGCTGAAATGTGGAAGGAGTCATACACAAAGGAAACAAACGGAATACAGTAGCGTTGAAATGAGAGATTGTATTATGAGAGAAAGTTGATCGTCAGCGAAAGACTTAAGTGGAAGCAAGGCGCCTGGAAAGGACGACATTCCTTCAGAATTGCTGAGATATTAGTTAATTAACAGCTAAATACCCACAGACTTCTGGAACAATGTAGTATATTCCAAACGAGGTAGGTGCTGACAGGTGTGGATGTCAATTTAGCAAGTCATGGCGGCAAAATATTGAAAAAGTTGATTTCGGAGACATGCAGGAAAACACGAGGCAGTAGTGAACCTGCAACTTAGAAGGCAAATTAAAAACGGGCATATGTAGATTCAGAGAACGGTTTTGATAGTGTAGACTGGAACACACTCGTTCAGATTCTGGAGGAAACAAGTATAAAACACGTAGCGTGAAATGTAATCTCTAACTTCCATAGACACCAAACTGCAGATTTAAGAGTCGAAGAACACGAAAGGGATATAGTAGTTGAGAAAGGAGTGAGACAGGGTTGTAGAGTATGCTACATATTACATGTTAATTCCTGAACTGATTACGTTGTTAAGGAAACCACGAAGAAATTGTTGAGATCAATAAAAGTTGAAGGAGAAGACAATGTAATTTTTCTATAGACGGTAAAGGACTACGTAAACCGGCTGAACGGTAAGTTTAGCGTCTTGAAAACAGATTATAAGTGATGAGATAGGATTTGTAGCAACAGAGGTTGAGGAATGGTCGTGGCTGGGGGTCTGGGTAGGCGTGTATTTTCTCATTAGAATACACAATCTATTCACAAAAGAACCACAAAAACCAATTTGCAAACATGATACAGTTCACTATCAATATGGAACCATAAATGAAATCTTCAAGAACCTACCAAGAATGGCAAATTTCAAGCCACATATTCAGGGACAACAATAAAGGATAGACAAATAATTCAGATTAAGAAATCCAGAATGACGATAAATTATACCAACAATACCAAACACAGTACAACTAATTTACTCTAGTCTAAGTCAAAGAATTACAATGAACAATGACGAAATGAAATTTAGTAATGACATGTCAGTACTCATGGTATGCGAAACACAATTTAATGACATTAGCCCCTCGCGATCAAATGAACATAGTGTTTTGTCATGGTCAAAAGCGTGGTTCAATGCTGAAGATGGGATCGACGTGCAGCAACAGAAGAAAATATTGTTAAGGACAGAATAACTTCTTTATTAACTTTGTTAATTTATTCATCTTAGCTTCAATATATAACTGATCAGAAGTGGCTGTGGGCAGACTTTAAGACGAACACAAAAATATCTTTAGTTAATCCGTTCACCTCATATGGTCATCTAAGAATGTCTCCGGCTTCCAAGGTTACGAACTACTGGCACTGTGGTACGCCAACTCAGCGTTCTGACTCGACAGGGGCGACATGGACACTGCTCGTGACTCTGATATGGTGCAGCGTGAGGCAGCCAGCAGAATCCAGTGTCTTGTACTCTGCGGTAGACTGTGCCTTCCCAATGACACGGCGATGGCACTGTCCAGTGCCATAGTCTGGAGCGACAGCTGGAGAGGTGGGAGGGAGGCTGGCTCGGTGCTGGCTGCCCAGGATAGGAAAACAGTTGGAAGCCCATGGGTTGGGGCAGATTTACACTGAAGTTTCTATGGCTGCATCTGTAGACTCACAGTGATGACTGACACAGAGCTGGTGCTGTCCGTTTGTTCTGTTGTCAAGCAACAGTGTGTCAAACTGATGAAACTTCCTTGAGAATGGTCAGCGTCTCAGGTCATCGGCATGTCCAAGACACTATCTACTGCTTCATTGTCAAACGTAAGGAATCCTTAAATCTGTCACTCTGCCCTGATCGCCGACTCGCCGTGGCGCAATGGTCAGCTTCTTTCATGCCTCGTGTGTGCCCTCTGCTACCGCAGGAACATATTGCTTCAACTGCCGAGCGGTGAAATACTTTAACTGTGCTGTGAGCCGTTAAATCACCGAATATATTAGGAATCTTGATACTAAATGATGTAAACCACTTCTGTTATTTGGTCGAACAGTAAACTGCCAAAGAAAAGATCAAGCAGAGACTTTGTAAAACAAAAGTTTGCTAACATCGAATATATAGTTTCCAGTTACAATGTGGCCATCTGCCAAAAGCCTTAGTTTTTGGCAAAACGGACTGCTAACTGTAGTGAAGAGATAGACAGAGAGTCAAGAGTTTCTGAGATGTATCGACGGGGATGTGAAGCCATACCATCTGCACTAGATTCCTTGGCTAAGAATCCAGCCAGAGAATAGCCTGATGGCCGTTGTCCCACAGATTCTCTAATGTGCTTACATCTCGTATGGTACGTGGCCAGGGGGATGAGATAAACTCATCCTGGTGCTTTTAGAATCACTCATGTGCCCTGTAAGCTCTGTGACATATTGCATTGTCCTGCTAATACATGTCATCGTGCTTAGGAGAAACAAACTGGATGGAGGGGCTGACATAGGCCCAAGAATAGATACGTACTTGTGTTCATCCAGTCACGGGATCACCCAGGGAACGCAAAGAAAACTTTTTGCACACCATAATTCTAATTCCACCGCCTTGACCCGTTCCAAGAAGGATGTTTGCTTTCAGTGCGATTGAGCATAAAACATGATTCTGCTGCAAGGGCCACCTGTCGCCAGTCTTTGTTGGTAATGAGCAGCAGTCAGCATGGTTGCATGAATCAGACACTTGTTGTGGAGGTTCATACGCAACAAGTTCCACCGAACAGTCCTTGAGGAGACGCTGTTTTTAGCTCGTTAGTTAATCTGAGTGGTCAGGGGCTCAACAGTTGCACGTCTATTCGCCCGTAGATACTTCCACAACCAATATGAAACTTCCTGACAGATTAAAACTGTGTGCCGGACTGAGACTCGAACTCGGGACCATTGCCTTTCACAGGCAAGTGCTCTACCAACTAAGCTACCCAAGCGTGACCCACGATCAGTCCTCACAGTTTCAATTCTGCCAGTACCTCGTCTCCTACCTTCCAAATTTCAGAGAAGCTCTTCTGCGAACCTTGCAAAACTAGCACTCCTGGAAGAAAGGATATTGCGGAGACATGGCTCAGCCACAGCCTAGGGGTTGTTTCCAGAATGAGATTTCCACTCTGCAGCGGAGTGTGCGCTGATATGAAACTTCCTGGCAGATTCGCACTTGGCCGCGAAAGGCCAAGGTCTCGAGTTCGAGTCTCGGGCCGATACACAGTTTTAATCTGTCAGAAAGCTTCACATCTGCGCACACTCCGCTGCCGAGTGAAAATCTCATTTTGGACCTCCACAGCCGTCGATTTCTGTTGTCGTCTATCGCCTGTGGTGTACAACAGTTGCATCGGTGCTGGCTTCTGATAGCCATGCAAGTTACATCTTAACCACAATGACACGGAAACATATAACAGCTGTTTTGGAAATGGCTCCACCCTTGTCCCGAAAGCCAATGATCATGCGATTTTGGACTTTAGATGAATCACTCCGTTACCCTATTATGAAGACGTCTGCGCTTTTTGCCGCGTCACTTTGACACGCTTTATATACCCTCCCCTGCTAATGACGTCATGTGCCGTCCGTGTGTGGTTACTGCACTACCAGTTCTGCGCTCATAGGTAGCACACCGCGCCTAGTACACGTCCACTGCGGCGCTCGGGGCCCACAGCACCCGTTGTAAGTGTCCTGGTATTATTTGTATATTTCCCAACCCAAAATATTGTCCGCAGTGCAGTCTGGTGTCATTTTCGCAGTGACGTAGGCTTCACAGCACCTAGCCCGACCGGCCGTTTCGAAATGCTTTTTAAAAGTTTTTTAATCTTTTTTATGAATTTATATGTTTTTACGTGTTGCGGTGTGTGGAAATTATCTCCCGTCTCTTATTATTACCAGTACGACACCTGAATATGGGCTTATAAAAGCCCGAAACCGGTAGTGTGATAATAAAAGAAATTTACAACTGAATCAGTATTTTCATCCTCATTGAAGTAAAAGCTACCGATTCCTGAGGGGAACCCAGCGGAACACATTCTGGATAAGCTAGAACGTCGACCGCTCCGGACTCCAGCGTCCAACATCACTACCCTTGTGGTATTGATAGCAAGGATGCCATGACGTAGCTGCCAGTTAAGTTGGCACTACGACAGACAATGACGACAGCGCCCTCTAGCAGGTGCAGTTCAGCTGTACGAGCACCACTGGAGATTTACCCCATTTTCTACGAGAGCAGACGGCCGGGACACTTCGCACCTCATTGCAAATTTATGAAACTGTTTATCAACTTGTTTTTGCCATTAGTAAACGAATATAATTTGACAAGCAGTAACGACGTGTTTTACCTTTTCTTGCTCCTACTCACTTCCTTCATTCGGCCAACCTTTCAGTTTTCCGTGAGCAGACCTACGCGCCGCCTTCCAGGCGGGATACAAAAACCTTGTCTTGTTTCGGCTCTTTAGGAAGCTTGCTTACAGACACTCAGATTCCCCAACTAAAGAGTATTTCTTGCAGAGTTAAAGCGAAGGATTGACATACACCATATTGATATCCACAAATAGGTATTCAGATCATATTGTGTGTATCTTTGTGTTTGTTTGTTATTAAACTACAGATCAATGAAGCTAGAACATAATGTGGTAGGGATGCAAAAGTCATCAAATTGCGGTTGTATATGAAAATAATTGCCATTTAGAGCAACAACAGGAAAGATGTATTGGTAAACAGATCTACATTCTACACAATTCACGTCTGATAAAGGGGTCAATAAGAGTGTTCTACAAGTTTACTCAAACAAATGTTTAGAGCAGATACAATTAACGAATGCGTGATTGCAGTGTCAGTTGTCTTAGTCAACTGAACTTTACGAATGAGTTAATGTCGAGGTGAGAATTTCGAATAAAGAATGAAAATACCTTTGGTTAATAAGAGTGATAGGAGATAAACTGCAGAGCACCTGAGTACTAATCGTCAACAATCGACACTCCTCTATAGTGACTTTCAAAACTATTTCAGCACATAAATGTTCTTCTGAAAAATCTTCCAGTGCAAACGGTGGAATTTCTGAGAGAAACGTATAAAAGATATGGGATTTATAAGAGCTACCAGCCGAGGAATTTTTCATCTGTTACCTATTGAAGAATGAGCGTGCACCTCGCTTATTGTGATTCTATAATCAAATGTGTAAGAGACGGATACTTGGCTATTTGGGGCAGATGATAATGAGACAGCCAAGGACTGATGCAACGGCCGCTTCCTTGGGGCGCCCACAGTGATGTCCTCCAGAACTGGACCGTCAACACACAACATGGAGAAAGCGGCTGCTCGGACTTTTGTGTAGGCGCCGGACACCTGCACACTCCTACTTAGGACAATGTGACCACACGAAACTGTGGTTGTAAAAACACGAAACCCTCAGTGTTTCTGCCAGCACAGCAATCAGGCAACATAGACCGTTCGCAGGAGGACGAAAAAAACATGGTGGTGGTGTGAGGAACTTCGGAGAAACGTTTTTCCGGTGTACAGCGGTATAGGGTGATAACATTTGGGAATGCCGTCCACAAAACACCACGAACTGTGTCGTCATAACGGTGCTGGTTTCTTTCCAAGGCGATGCTAAAGGAATAGAACACATTTTATTCTTTTATATTCCGACGTTGGCCAAATGCGAGTGTAGGAAGAACACACCTTGTCGTTGTTGGATGGACCGTGACGTCTAACTTACTTCCCACTATTTGAACAGAGAAAAACGATGAAGAAGTGGATCCATAACACGTTGTTAGCATTGTACTGAGAGGAGAGATCTGCACCCTACCAGCTCATCCACGATCGACATTTACAAGTAGCGGAGGAAGACTTGCAGATAACTTTGTTTTGCACTGAAAGTGACATTTCCTTCGTTGTTGTCCTGTGTCACGTTCCTCTTAAATATGATGAGCAGCTTTTTCGGCTAGTGGGCTGAGCCCTGGCACAAATCACAAACAAAACCATTTTTCGGCACGGTAAAGGTATAATTATTATTTGGTGCAAACTGTCAGCATATGCAGAGACCCAGAGAATTTCACATATTTACGAATTCAAGTTGTCACTTAATCATGGCTTATTTAGCAACAGCGAGTTTTAAATCGAAAAATCTTTCCAGGACTGCCCCTTGACTTAACCACCGTACTTTGCAGTAATACATGAGGTCTCAAAACTATCTTTTCCACTCCATGGAAAACGATTGCAACTGGCAGTATATAATAAAGCCTCCAACCAGGAATTTTACTATCCTTACCACCAAGTGTTGCGTGCCTGCAACTTTATCACGAAGTTCTTCTTGACGTACTCAACAATAATCCCATCAGTCGATCGTTGCTGTTTTTTGCTCTTTCGTTGTCAACTAAATCTTTAAATACTTTCTGCATGAAATTGTATTGTCATATGATAGCAAATTTGCAGTACCCACCATATATGTGATGTACAATGTATAGATAGAATTCTCATCCCTCTCTTCTGCCATTGCCATTTATTTTTATAAGCTTGTAACGATAGAACTCTAGACTGCCTCTTTTTGTGCAAACATCCACCGGTCCTGTGCACGTTCCTCATACCACGAACAAATAGCGAAGAGTAGAATCCGCTGACACCAAGATTCTGCCGAACTGAAGAGAGTTGTGAAGACGGAAAAATGGCACACAGTAGTACTGCTAGGTACTTCTTCTGGATCTTCTGGTATTCAAAACTTTTGTCTTTATTATTATTTCATCCCCCCACGCCATGTGTGGACATTGGTTGGCGGGGGGGGGGGGGGGGGGGGGGAAGGGGTGCGGAGGGCTGTCAGCAGTGCAGGTAACGCGCTCTTCAAGCTTATTGTAGATGAAAAATAAACAAGTGTGGGGGACATTTTTACATTGAATTTAAAACATTTTAGAGGCCAAGAAAGGAGCTGTTAGACATATGAGACATATTACCTCTTGCACCTGTAGTTCAAACAGTAATATTTAACTGTAAAACCAAACACAATAACCGCACATTTAGAAACAATTACAATCAATGATATTTAAAGAAACACTTTTTTGTCACTAAGAACAGGAAGGACACCCTTAAGATAGAAAGGCTGTTGTTGAAGGGGAATTCGCTGACCAAATGTTGAAATGTGTGTGAAATCTTATGGGATTTAACTGCTAAGGTCATCAGTACCTAGGCTACAACACTACTTAACCTAAATCATACTAAGGACAAACACACACACCCATGCCCGAGGGAAGACTCGAACCTCCGCCGGGACCAGCCGCACAGTCTATGACTGCAGCAATATGCGGACCAGTGAGGGAGATACGAATGTGGTGATACAAGGATGAAGGACTGATGCATAGCAGCGGTGGGTAGAAATGGCTGTTGGGACGGAAGATGGGGTGGAGTAGAAAATGAATTGATGATACTAATAGCAGCAGGGTAAAAGGAAAGAGTGGGACAGGAACACAGATGGGAAATAAAAGGGGGGTAAGTAAACGTAGAGACAGGAGGCAGAGGATGCTCTGCTGAAGTGGAATGGGTGTTGTGTAATTATAGCTCGTAGGACGGGTAAATGTTGGTACAGAGTTCGCGATCTGGGAAAGGGTGATGAAGTTTCCTTGGGAGAGGAGGCAGAAGCATAAGACGACGGAAAAGTAGAGAGGGAATGAGAGGATTATTACAGTCGAGATTGTGCATGGTGTAGATTGTTCGGAGTTGTTTCTGTGAGATAGGAGAGGTGGGAATTTGATGAGTTGGTAAAAGAGACTTGTGGGGAAGGTAAACAGATGCGGAAAACGTGGTGGAGTCCATGGCGTTTGAGGATCGGGAGCGTCTTATAGAACTTGCGAGGGGCTGGTGCCCACAGCTGAGTTACATCCACTCTTCAAACAAGACCATTCATGGGTACTATGTTGAACATCCAGACATCGACACAGCGTGAACGAGTCCGCAGCTCCACTTTCAGAACATTGCTCTCAGGCACCGAGAGGCCGGCAGTGGGCCGCAGTACGGGCTTTTGTGCAGCTCGGCCGGAGTTAATTCGTGAGACGGCGACTTACTTGTGGCCGGCGAGTCGTCCATTAGGGGCGAGGGCCTTCCTCGCAGCACAATGGCGCGGCCAAGTCCAGGCGCCGCTCATAATCAGCGCTCGCCGCCTTACCTCGCGCTGCTATATTACCAACTTAGATAACGCGCCCGGCAAGTCCGCAAGTGCCGGCGAGATTACCGGGCAACTTCTATCAACGACAACAACGACCCTCTCGCAGCAGCCGACGAGGCTACTGCGAAGCGGCGGGGTGTGTGTGCCGGCTACTGTGCAGCGTTTCCGGAAACCTCCGTCTCGAACTTGAGAGGAGCTCTGGGCTTTCTGTTGTAGGCAGGGAACTAGGTGCAGCAGACGTCTTATCAGGGTCATTTGATTCCACGCGCTGTTTCGCAGCGAGGCTAACGAGTAATATCAACAATTTCTAGGCGGTGTACTGTTCTGTGATCTGCCTATCTAATTCACTGTTGAAATGGAAAGTGTCTTGGTGTCACTTGGGGAATGCATACTCTCATCACGTTCCCCAGGCCTCCATGTTTCAACTTCTGTAATATGTCTTTTTCCCTTAAGAAAATCACATCTACATTGTTAAACGGCTAAAAACAAGCATTTCTAGCGGCAGTTGTCTGCCTAACGATTTACAGGTGCAACAAAATCTCACTTTACGTCTTTTATATACTACACGCGGAATTCAAAATTCTTAAATGCTGTTACAATCTACGCATTAAGACCTACGAGGGGTGTTCAATAAGTAATGCAAAACATCTCATTCTGGCCGGTTTTGGTAGAGAAAATGCTGTATTTGTTATGTCACATCTTGGAGTATTTCTGCGTCTGGCCCTAGAGTTTCATGAAGTTCTAATGGGTAGTAGCGCTTTACGTATACTTCAAAATGGCGTCTGTGCCTTAAAAGCAGAGCGTCGTCTTTCAGATTCTTTTAGCAGAAAAACAGAGCATCGCAAAGATTCGTAATTGCTTGTAAGATGTCTACCAGGAGGTGACAGTGTTGGGCGACGTCTCTCACCACCACAACAAGACCTTGCAAATCTGACCGATCTCCCGTGTGCTGGCCGCCAGCACACTGCTGAGACTTCTGTAACGTGTCCTTCGCCACAAAAATGCTTACGAACTGTTTGGTCCAATGAGGGATCTACGAGAAGCGGGGGTGGTTATTGATGTAGTAAAGCAGCGGCTCCGACGTCGACCATTCGTGTGGCATCTTGCAGGCATGCGGGACCTCTCATTAAAGTGGCGTAGGGCCGTCACATTGAACGGAGATTATGTTGCAAATCAGGATTTGGTAGCCCAAAGAGTGGTGAATAATATGGTGCATTTGAATCCTGAATAAAACCAACGTATTTTCAGAAAAAAGGGTTGCGTTACTTAAAGAACCCCACTCATATAATGATACGTTAAAGGTGTAACAAAAAATGGCGAATTTTAAAGTTAAAAACTGTTGTACGTCTTGAGACAGCTTAATTTACGTTGTGCAAATAACCTAGTATTGAAGAAAGAGAGGAACTTTACACAAACTTTCAAACACTTTCGAAGTTGTTTTTTTTTTTTTTTTTTTTGCCCATCACCCCCTTCCCCTTCTCCTCCTCCACGCTCAAAATGAGTGAGAGGAAAAATTTTTACCACTTATCACAAGTTCGTTGATCATGCACTAAAACTCCAGCATCAGACGTAGCGTTTTAATTTACTATTTTTTACTGATAACTATGTCGCATGACGTTTTCAGACATTATCCACATACCCCATCGAATGCACCTGCAGAACTATATTATTGTACAATACGTAGCTTAGTTACACTGAGGTACGAGAAAAACTTTATTTTCTTAAAATACAGTTTTGGCTTTGAAGTTTTATTCATTTCTGGATGAATAATCCGGAATAAAATCAATTTAATTAGGGTTCTTGCTCATTTCACAATAGTTTTACAAGCTTAACGTCAAATATTTAACACATTAACTCTGTTTACTACTTTAAGGATACTTAGTATTACGAATTACCTTAAAATATAGCCTTTCTGTGCTTTAAATTAACTGGATTCCGCCCCCAATCAGGGAAATACTCTGGTGCAAAACTTAGAGGCAAAGGAACCTCTCAGCATGGCGTGTCACTGCCACCTTTACAATACATAAGAAAAATATTTAACTGAAAGAATTACACAAGAAGTTGAACAGTAATAACACTTTTATTCAAAGGTAATGTACAGGGTGTAAATTTTAAGATGCCAAACCAGAGTAACTCGAAAAATAAGCTTCACACGAAAAAATGTGTAGAATCCAAAGGTGATTATTTTCGAGGGGTACATCTGCTACTGTTAAAATTAGCCCGCCACCCAAACCCCCTGGGAGTGGGGCGGGAGACAACTTTAAAATTTCAACCCCCATTTTATATTGCAGAATCAGATTCTACATAGAAAAACTACGTACATATTGTCTTAAAAATTTATTGTGATTCTTTGTAGTTGGCGCTGTAATTCAAGACAATACATGCATTCATTTTAGGGTGGAAAATGGTTACCGATAAACAAAAAGTACTTATTTACTTCGTAAATTTTGATTCGTTAAAACTAAAGCTCTCCATCTCTACACATAGGGTGGGGTTTGAGAGAGAGGAAGTAGAGTGTTACAAATGTTGATTCAAATATTAATTTTTTCAACACATTCCGATAAGTTATGTTTGTTTCGTGGTCACGAGTCCACGCAACTTTTAATTATCAAGCAAATCATCAGACTAGCTAACTAGGTGACCAGTTACGACAGCAACAAGCTGTCATCCTCAAATTATAAGATCCCCAGAATTATAATTACAGATCATTCTCGTCAACATTTTTTCAGTATGTTGACGGGAGATGTGTAATTGCAGTCCATGGAATCTGATAACCTGAGCTGAGGATGACAGGTAGTTACTGTCGAAACTGATCATGAAATAAACTATTTCACATTGAGCGATCGTTGCTTCTAATACTACGAATTACAGGATTAGATCGACCCAACAGCATGTGTACTTTATTACAAATGTATTGCACTACTGGCCATTACATTTGCTACACCACGAAGATGACGTCCTACAGACGCGACGCTGTAATATGCAAATGATTAGCTTTTCAGAGCATTCGCATAAGATTGGCGCCGGTGGCGACACCTAAATTTGCTGACATAAGGAAAGTTTCCAACCGATTTCTCATACACAAACAGCAGTTGACCAGCGTTGCTTGGTGAAACGTTGTTGTGATGACTCGTGTAAGGAGGAGAAATGCCTACCATCACGTTTCCGACTTTGATAAAGGTCGGACTGTAGCCTATCGCGATTGCGGTTTATCGAATCGCAACATTGCTGCTCGCGTTGGTCGAGAACCAATGACTGTTAGCAGAATATGGAATCGGTGGGTTCAGGAGGGTAATATGGAACGATGTGCTGGATCCCAACGGCTTCTTATCACTAGCAGTCGAGATGACAGGCATCTTATCCGCATGGCTGTAACGGATCGTGCAGCCAAAACTCAATCCCTGAGTCAACAGATGGGGCCGTTTGCAAGACTACAACCATCTGTACGAACTGTTCGACGACGTTTACAGCAGCATGGACTATCAGCTCGGAGACCATAGCTGCGGTTACCCTTGACGGTGCATCACAGACAGGAACGCCTGCGATGGTACACTTCACGACGAAGCTAGGTGCACGAATGGCAAAACGTCATTTTTTTCGGACGAATCCAGGTTCTGTTTACAGCATCATGATTGTCGCATCCGTGTTTGTCGACATCGCTGTCAACGCACATTAGAAGCGAGTATTCGTTATGGCCATACTGGCGTATCACCCGGCGTGATGGTATTGGTTACACGTCTCGGTCACCTCTTGTTCGCATTGACGGCACTTTGAACAGTGGACGTTACATTTCAAATGTGTTCCGACCCATGGTTCTACCCTTCATTCGATCCCTGCGAAACCCTACATTTCAATAAGATAATGCACGACCACATGTTGCAGGTGCTGTACGGGCCTTTCTGGATACAGAAAATGTTCGACTGCTTCCCTGGCCAGCACATTCTCCAGATCTATCACCAATTGAAAACGTCTGGTCAATCGTGGCCGAGCAACTGGCTCATCACAACACGCCATTCACTAATCTTGATTAACTGTGGTATCGTGTTGAAGGTGCATGGGCAGCTGTACCTGTACACGCCACCCAAGCTCTGTTTGACTCAATGCCCAGGCGTATCAAGGCCGTTATTACGGCCAGAGGTGGTTGTTCTGGGTACTGATTACTCAGGATTTATGCACCCAAATTGCGTGAAAATGTAGTCACATGTCAGTTCTAGTATAATATGTTTGTCCAATTAATACCCGTTTATCATCAGCATTTCTTCTTGGTGTAGAAATTTTAATGGCAAGTAGTGTAAATGGCCCCGTGGACATTAGAAAAAGGAGGGAGGGGTGCTTAATAGGTCGTGCGATGTCTATGTATTAGAATGCATGCTCTGGAACGTGGTCCCGTGCTGGGTACAAGTTTGTTAAGGGCTTCTCGAGGGAGGGCGTTCCATTCCTCCTACAGCGCTGAAGGCAGCTGCTAGATCGCCGTTCGGACGTGTGGACGTGCTACATTACGACTACACAACTCATCTCACTGCTGCTCTTGGGATTTAAGTCGGGGAAACTGACCTGTTCGCCCATTCGCCGAATCTCCTTTCGATCCAAGACTTGCTCCACCTGCACAGTTCGATGTCCTTAGGAAATGTAATTCATCAACAAATGAGGTGGCTTACAAATTACTCGTTCGACCTATACTTGAGTATTGCTCATCAGTGTGGGATCCGTACCAGGTCGGGTTGACGGAGGAGATAGAGAAGATCCTAAGAAGCGCGGCGCGTTTCGTCACAGGGTTATTTGGTAAGCGTGATAGCGTTACGGAGATGTTTAGCCAACTCAAGTGGCAGGCTCTGCAAGAGAGGCGCTCTGCATCGCGGTGTAGCTTGCTGTCCAGGTTTCGAGAGGGTGCGTTTCTGGATGAGGTATCGAATATATTGCTTCCCCCTACTTATACCTCCCGTGGAGATCACGAATGTAAAATTAGAGAGATTCGAGCGCACGCGGAGGCTTGCCGGCAGTCGTTCTTCCCGCGAACCATACGCGACTGGAACAGGAAAGGGAGGTAATGACAGTGGGACGCAAAGTGCCCTCCGCCACACACCGTTGGGTGGCTTGCGGAGTATAAATGTAAATGTAGATGTAGATAGGGCATAGCGCCCATAAAAGTGAAGTCGGGACCGAATGCACCCTGAGAAGCACATGGGATGAGAGCACTGTCATAACAATGCGGCCGGCCGGGATCGCCGATAGGTTCTAGGCGCTACAGTCTGGAGCCGAGAGACCGCAACGGACGCGGGTTCGAATCCTGCTTCGATCATGGAAGAGTGTGATGTCCTTAGGTTAGTTAGGTTTAAGTATTTCTAAGTTCTAGGGGACTGATGACCTCAGAAGTTAAGTCCAATAGTGCTCAGAGCCATAACAATGATATCCGCAGCGTAAACTGTGTTCAACGAAAAAAAGATCATTACGTCCACACAACATTATGCCTCTCTACGTCAAACACCTTGACTACCAAATCGATCATGGTCAAAAACACTGGACGTACTCTAGTATGACGAGAGATAGGAACAGGTAATGCGCCTGGAAACATTGTCGAATATGATCGTCTTGAAGGTCGTATGGTGTGGGGAAGAATATTGTAGCAAGGGCGTACCGACATCTAAATAGCTGATCACGAAACAATAAGAAGTCACCATTATCGTAAGACTGTACCCTTTTCCCATGTGCGTCTTTTCAGATATTTATTTGGCACTGACCTTATTTTTACGGATGACAGTGTGCGAGTACATCGAACAGGACATGTGGAGAAGGTCATGCAACGACACGATGTTCGTCGAATGGACTGGCCCCGCACATTCCCCTGACTTAATTCCCATCCCCATATGTGCTGCCTGAAGGGGGGGGGGGGGAGACGAATTGCTGCTCTCCCACATGTATCGACGACGATCCATCAGTTATTAACCGTGCTGGTGGAGAGTGGAATGCATTACAACAAAAATAATTGGCCAACCAAATGGCCACAATGGGTCAGGTTGCTTAGCATGTGTAAGTAGCCTGTCTAGGTTTTTGTGTTGTTAACGCCACATAGTGCTCTGTATGAAAATCAATGACTGTGCTGTGTGCAGTCTGTGGCTGATTTGCATTGTTGGAATTTGCTATTGTAGTGTTGGGCAGTTGGCTGTTAACAGCGCGTAGCGCTGCGCAGTTGGAGGTGAGGCGCCAGCAGTGGTGGATGTGGGGAGAGAGATGGCGGAGTTTTGAGAGCGGATGACCTGGACTTGTGTCCATCAGATACAGTAAATTTGTAAGACTGGATGTCATGAACTGATATATATATTATGACTTTTGAACACTATTATGGTAAATATATTGTTTGTTCTCTATCAAAATCTTTCATTTGCTGACTATGCCTATCAGCAGTTAGTACCTTCAGTAGTTAGAATCTTTTATATAGCTGGCAGTATTGTCGCACGCTGTACTGCAGTAGTTTGAGTAACGAAGATTTTTGTGAGGTAAGTGATTCATGAAAGGTATAGGTTATTGTTAGTCAGGGCCATTCTTTTGTAGGGATTATTGAAAGTCAGATTGCGTTGCGCTAAAAATATTGTGTGTCAGTCTAAGCACAGTCATATATAATTTTTCTAAGGGGACGTTTCACATGTATTGCCGTCCGTGGGGATCACGACTTATTAAAAACCATATACCGAATTCTGTAATTGCCACAGCCCAAGGGGCCATAAGATGTCACATTGACTGTTATCTTTTAATAAAAGTGTAATTTCTGATTGTGTTGTTGCGTAATTCTTTGAGCTACGTTCTGTAGTATACTGTAGTAGTTCTATCTATGTATGATCCTAGTTTCCTTCATCTATGTCCCATGGCAGTCGCACATCATCCGAAAATTTGCTTTTACCTTAAGTTTTGCACACAATTGCGCAATAAAATTTTGCACCACACTTATAAATGCCACTGCAGCTCTGGGAACGCATTTAAATTTCACTGTGGTACAGTTTTTGTCACATTTACTTGTAAGACCTATGACGGTAGTCTACTGGCCTCGCGACTATTAATCACAACTGGTTCGTACTTTTATTTTATTCTGCCTGGCTCTAACCTTTAGCGTAACACTGTACATATTATTCGTGTCCTCATCGCCAGTTCAGTATCCTGATAGGTTACATAACAGCAGTGCCTCCAGAATATACAGGTCTACTGATATACTGCAGTCTATGGAAGACGGTTACCTTTTTTTATTGACTGGCGCTGCTCGACATGTGTTAGATTGATAACAGGAAATATATGACGAGATTAAAAAAATATATGGGATGAAAATTATTTAAACCGACAAACTCTGTGAGGCTGCTAGGGGTATGAAATAAATATCACATTCAAGTCTCATAATTTCCTGTCATTACTACGAGGACTATTCGGAAAGTAATGAGCGATAGGTCACGAAATGGAAACCACACTGAAAATCAAAACTGTTATATTTGCAGCAGTTAGCTACAACTTCCAGCTACTTATCCCCATAGTCGCCGATCCGACTTAGAGGTTTGTCATAGCGCTGTATCAACTTTCCAATACCCTCGTTATAGACGGCAGCCGCCGGTGCTTACCGCCAATGCTCTAAGCTGGCCTGCTGCTCGTTGTTTGTCCCAAAATGTTGTCTTCAAAGCCAGCGGTTCATATGAGCAGAGCTGAAACTCAGAAGGAGACAATTACGGGCTGTATTGTGGGTAATCAAACATTTCCAATTGAAAACGATGCAAGAGCCTCTTCATTGCCCCTGCAGAACGCGGATGAGATTTGTCTTGAAGAAGAAACCGTGCGACAGTTAAGTAATGTTGGCTGCATAGCTTCAGGCGAAATTTCTCACCAGGCTCTCGTACTGGCGGGAGACACTATAGTTCTAGTTATCTTTAAGGGCTCCCTGTGTGCTCAGAACTAAAAAGAAAGATATACCGTGATCGACAGGCATACTAGAGACACTGCCCAACACACCTGTGCAAAAATTAATCGGATTTTTACTGTGGTTTCCATTTCGCGACCGATCGTTCCTTACTTTCCGTAAAACCCTCGTATTTAGTCCGTAAAAATGTTCGAATGTGTGTAACTTCCTAAGGGACCAGACTGCAGACGTGATCGGCCCCTAGACTTACACACCACTTAAACTAACTTATGCTAAGAACAACACACACACAGACACGCACACACACACACACACACACTCACATACCCGAGGGAGAACTAGAACCTGAGGCGGGAGGAGCCACGCAAACCGTGACATTGCGCCTCAAACCACGCGATCACTCCACGCGGCTAATCTGTAAGAGTGCTTATTCACCCATCAGTTGTAATGACTGATGTGATGTTAACTGTTTCTGTTATATCGGTAGAGGACTTACTTCACTCTTAAGTTGTAATAGCTGTTTCACAATTCGTATTTAGTTGTACTCTAGTCCTGATATCATACTTGTATACAAATAAAGTTATGCATCTGGAGAGCGTACACTGATGTTGTGGGTGCTTACTACATAGCGATAGGGTCTTCATCATCCACAATGCATATGCTTGCTGTGAGCCTACTCCACCTGCCACATTTTTTCGCGCTCATGAAGAGTGGTACTACGTGAATATTTGGACAGGTTATGATGGTGACCGTTTAATTGGGCCATATCTCCTACCTATGCCATTAAATGGCACAGATTAATACATTTCTCTGGCTAGAGCATTGCCATATTGCTGGATGGTTTGTCATTCGCCACAACAAAGCGCACGTCATCCCAGCATGATGGTGCGCCAGAAGGTTTCAATCGAGTCGATTCTTGAACCGACAGTTTTCAGAAATGTGATTTGTAAGAAGTGGTCCTGTATCACTACGTACTCAATCCCCTGATATGACTCCACTGGACTTTTTTTATGTCGGGAGAGATATGAAACCTTGTTCACAAAATCCGCTGTCATGAGCGGTGTATCTGGTTGCCCGGATAGCAGCAACAGCAGAATAATAGTATTAGAATGTGATCCGCCTGTGTAAACTTTGTTTTAAGTCAACGGAGACATTTTTGATGTAACTGTGTTGTGTTCATAGTTTTGTCTCTATGTAATAAAGAATTAAAAGTTGTTTTCGTGTTACTTTTTGTCTACTGTAAGTAAGATCTGATGTCATCGTACAGTGGTGCCTCCCAGGAAACACATTACACAAAGTGTTTAGAATTTCTGATGTAACCTTACAGAGTTTATTAGTTTAGTTAATTTTCATACAGAAAAAACTACTTTTACTGGTTTAAAAAATTCTCACAGTAAAATATGACATTGCAGCAAAATATATATTTTAGTGTCCCGTCCAAATACCCTACGTTTGCCGGTTTAAGTAATTTTGTGCTGTACAGGTATTTGTTCTTATGTGTGCGTGCTGAAAAGTAATATCTACGAATTTTGTACTGTTGTCAATATCGGTTAACGAATTACATGTCATATACTTCAGTCGGTTGGATAAGTCAACCGACTTATCCACTTTGCTGACGCAAGTTGCAGCTGTTTGCGGCTAGAGGACCCCGTATTGTAGTGAGTAACAGAGCAATGGGTAGTGTAACTATTTAGGTGTATGAGGAAAAGCCTGTTGTAGTCAAGTTTCTAGCGGTCCACTGTACTTTGTTTCTGGTCCTTCTTTCACCCCTCTGCAGTGAACGGTCACACTGAACTGCCTATTCTTTCCACAGCCTCCACGGCGCCATCAGTGTGAGTGAGACTACGATCACTGTTTTTATCCAATAACACGTGGAAAAGAAAAGTACTAATACTAGTATTAATATCTGACGCTGCATCACCACTAGCTTATTAAATGTTTGAAGTACTAGAAGTGTTAGGTAACTATCTGGCGATAACTATGTCCTCCATTACACAACAAAATGGCCACAACGAAGCTTTCAGTTATCCGTTAATCCAATCAGCTAACACAGAACAGTAGCTGTTAACTGCTTCCAGAGAATGTTGATGTTATGTAAAATGATGAAGACTTGATACATTCCCCATCCATTCCAGTTTCAGTTCACAGCAAACTGGGTCAGCCGCTATCAGTTCGTGGGGCTGATAAATAACAGTCTAGCGAATAGACGTCGCATTGCTCTCGCACACTGCGGCAGTTTCGAATGATAACACCAGGTGTCCTCTTAGCCTTCTGCCATGCTGCGCACTTAATCACACAGTGCAAAATATTTAGGGTACATGATAGTCATGGAATAAAGAGCAAGCAAAGATCCTTTAGAACCTCTCCAATACAGCTAACTAGAATCTTTGAGCGAGATAGGAAAACAAACACGTAAACCTGAGCTACCATCGATAAGTGAAACACGGTCTCCAACTTCCAGAAGTAAAAATAGAAAATAAATCTCACATCTTTGACACTGGAGGGCCAGATATACTGTTCGTAGATAGCCTTCTTCTCGAAAACAGTTGTGGATACAAGGCAGTTTTTATCTTTCACCGTCATCATTCCAAGAAACATTGGTTCGGTCTGCCGACAACTTTGCTTTACCAGGAAGGATAGAATAAGAATTATACTCTTCTTTTTGGTTCACAGTTTTTAATCATATTTCTCGTATCCTCAGAATTTCGCAGTGTGCAATGAGATCAGTCCAGGACATTCTAAACCCATGTCTGCCAGCTCACGCGATAACAGCTTCTAGCGTTTTCATGGCCTCAGTATTTCTGAATAGATCTGAATCCCTCAGGATGCTGTAACAAGAATTGATTGTTATCATTCGGAATTCAAAATAGCGCAAAAAATTACTATTTTATAGCAAATAAATGTATATAAACATTCTTCTGCCATCTTCACTCGACAATGTCTATTAGGATATTTCGTAGAGAATGATAACGCTGCATTAATTACTATAACGGAACGGGATATCGTTGGTAGTGTCCCATCTGACATGCTGAGTCACGATCACGCAAATTTCTGTGCTGACAGAGCTAAAATTTTGGTATATTCCACTTGAAATGAAAGTGATGACCAAAATCGGAACAGGGTCCACTCGCTACACCTTTCTATCGGCCAGGAGCAGCTAGCTAATAAGCGTACAGAAGAAGCGAGTGAAACGAGTGTCCTCTCTTTTCCCAGAGCCACATCATTCCCAGCCAATCAGAGGCGGCCTCTTCCCTCACTGGTCATGGATTTCATTTGATTTCTGCAATTGCAAATCTAATTCCCGATACTGAAAATTCTGTTTAGTCTGCCTGACATGACAATCAGGGTGCCCTCCCTCCTTTCCTATTGTTTCATATTCACTGTACTCTTCACAATACCTAATAAAAGCTTTTTAGAGTGTTCGTACCGGATTCGTTGTTCAGATTTCCCAATAATTTCTTTCATGCTGCTCTTGCACTTCAGCAAAACTCGGGGATCCCGTCAGGCTTATCCCTTTCATAGCCCGTTGGCCCTATGATAAAGCCGGGGTGAGTCCTGGTTTAGCTTGCCAGCAAATAAGTTCACCGGACAAAATAAGTCACCGATTTAGAAGGCCCACTGGCCGCTCTGGATACGGCGTAAGGCTTGTAGCAGGCGGTCATGTGACCATCCACCGCTAACTAACGACTGAACCATCAAACCTGTTAATCACAGATTTTTATGAGTCTTAGCTATGTTACAGAGGTACCTATCCTGAGTACCCGGGTATCGGCTTTTCACGAGACGGCCCGTAGTTTCCGACAAAATTGATGTTGAAGTTCTACGCCTGTCTCCACCATCTGTAACGGTAGCCATGTTTAGACTAAGCGAGCCTAGCCTAGCGGCTGATGTTCACGGCTATCTTGGTGGCGGTACAGGTTAAAGTCCTGTCTATGAACTTCTTTGTTTTAATTTTATAGAACGATTATACAGCGAATGTTATGCAAAATTATTCAAAAATAGCCACTTTCGCCATAGTAATTTCACTAATAAGTCAATCATTACAGCACAAGTTCTTCAAATGTGTATTCCAGTTTATTGTTCGTAGGTAAAATTCTAGATATTTGGACAGCTCCAAAGAGCTGGCACTGACGGACGAAGTATTAGCAGCTGTGGGAGGACTCCAGACAAAACTACTGATCTCTTATGTAATTAACGCCGATCAAACCCGATGCCACTACGAACCGACGTACAATGGGGTCCTAGCAGAACAAGCAGCGAAAACGCCGGCCCAGTGCAGAAAAAAGATTTCAACAAGATTAATCAAAAATTCAGAGCACAGCATTCTACATCGGCTTCAGAAAAGATACTCCCTTATGTTTTCTTACGTATACAAGAATCATCCGAGGAAGTTGACACTTGAAAAAAGAGTTGACGAGTTGACGCACAAGTTAGGATGTGCTGTATGAAGATTTTTTTTATCTCTGGTTCTTCCATACGACTGAACAGAGAAATTCCTTTAAATTATCGCTTCGTGAGGAGAGCAGACTGATCAGATACTTTATGATCAAACCTTTCTATGTGACACAAAAGCATACAGTCGCACCGTAAAAAATATCCCACTTAAGTGTACTCCATTTTAACAAACCTGTGACATATTTACATGCAGGTTAATAATTACAGGAAAGTAATTCAAAATGTTCCCAACTTGCTGGAGACTAGTAGAGGAATCTCTTCGAGAGGAATTCCCTAAAAATACATTCTTTAATTCTGCATCAATATGCTGGACCTCCTTTCACAAGAATGGTGAAAGAAGTGTGGCTCACATCGACGTTGTTCGAAGAAAGAGCAATCTTTTTGAATTTAAATGCACTGTGTTTTTTCGGTATCGGCGTGCATGCAAGGCAGCAGCGTTCGTTACGAATATTTGTTTGCGTTGCTTCTAGGACAAATACTATCTAGAATTCCATTCTAGCATAGCGATGCAGGCGATAGCGAGTAAGATAATTATGTAATCTATTCTGCAACATACGGTGCACACATTTTGAGGAATTTCACTGTAACGACTGATTTGAAAATGAAATTATTGCGGCGAAAACGACTGTTCCTGAAAAAGGTTTCTTGTCGTATACTATTTAATTATATTGTGTTCTATGAAACTAAAAATAAGGAAGTACATAGGCAGGATTTGAGTCTGATCCGCCGCCATTGCAGCTAATAAGCATAGCCGCTGCGCTACGATGACTCGTTGGCAACGTCGCTAACATAAAACGTATATAAAGTATGAATAAAAAAACTTCAACATCGATGTTTCGGTGACTACAGGCCGTCGCGTGAAAAGCCGCTAGCCTGGTACTCAGGACCCGTGGCTCTAAAAGTAGCTAAGATCAATAAAAATCCAACAAGTCTCATGGACCCTTGTAAGTCATGGCAGCTTAATTGTGTGTACATGGCAGTAGGTTGTACGGAATCAGGGCAATAAGTTTACCATTTGGCCGTGAGAAAATGGAACAAATGAGCCACCGTATTTGAAAGTGCGCCTGGCAACACCGTAAATGTAGTTGTCCGATTTCGTGTGTCAACGCACAAAGCCCAACGTCTACACAAGGAATGACGTAACATTCGTTGCCATGTGGCAAGGCGTAACAGCAGAGTTCGAAAAAAGATCCCAGGTAACATGGACCTGATACGAATGTCACACCCCATTACTGGCAATCGGTTTCAACACACAAGACAAATTAGTGAATCCTGACATTATCAGGAAGGAGACAGGGGTCTCAATGTAATTTATTAAATAAAATACTTTATGTAAAAATGTTTAAATACCTAGACCGCAATTTTCATTGCACAATTAAAACACGATGACTAGTTTCGGTTGCTTTTTACAACTATCTACAGATCTGTAAACAAGTAGAGAAAAAGTAGCCTAGGAAAACTTTGTACAGTGTAGTTGGATTAAAATCGTATATATCTGCTGAACAAAATATACGTAGAACGAAAATCAACTATAATAGTAAAAATGAACTTGTAACAATTACAATTAAGAGTGTTATAAATGTAATAAGTAACTGTTTTTAAGATGGCTTACTGTTCTTTTCTACGATTTTAACGGTGGTTTACCTTAAAAGCGGTAGCATGTTACACATACAACACAGTTAAGTGGATTTGTTACATGTTCATTGCTGCTATTGGAGTTGGGTCTCCTTACATATTTTTCATTTGTTTTAAATACATTATTTTACCATTTTTCTTAGGCTATTTTTCCTTTGCCTATTTACAGACGTACAGCTATTTGTAGGAAGATACCGAAACTATTCATCATACTTTAATTTCTTAGCGAAAACTGCGCTCTGGGTACTTTTTTTGATTATAATTTTTTATTTAATAATCGAGTAGATTTGCTGCTGTCATGAGTACAGATATATCTCAACCAGTTTCCGAGCGAACTGTGTGAATTGAACCGCATAAAATAATTACGAGCCGACTACCTCGCGGGCGTCTGGTAGCACGTAATTTAGTACAACTAGTCGCGATTTACGTCAGGTTCGGTAGCTGATTGGTCAGCGTAGATGGCGGCTATGCGCAGGGACCTGGTTCAAAATGGTTCAAATGGCTCTGAGCACTATGGGACTTAATCTGAGGTCATCAGTCCCCAAGAACATAGAACTACGTAAAACCAACTAACCTAAGGAAATCACCCACATCCATCCACGAGGCGAGATTCGAAACTGCGACCATAGTGGTCGCGCGGTTCCAGACTGAAGCGCCCAGAACCGCTCGGTCATTCCGGCCGGCCGGCCCTGATCGATTCCCGGTACTGCTAAGGATGTTTTCTCGTTGGGAAAACGTGCAGGAAGCATTCAGCCACGTGATGCCAATTGAATAGCTACCTGACCGAGTAGTAGCGGCTCCACAGTCCGGAAAGTCGCAAAAAAGGCCGATTCTAGTACTGGATCCCCTATCTCTTCTAAATCGACTTCTGTTTCTTCTTCTATCACATCAGACTAATCTTCACCCTCATACAGGTTTTCAATGTATTCTTTCCACCTATCTGCTCTCTCCTCTGCATTTAACAGTGGAATTCCCGTTGCACTCTTAATGTTACCACCATTGCTTTTAATGTCACCAAAGGTTGTTTTGACTTTCCTGCATGCTGAGTCTGTCCTTCCGACAATCATATCGTTTTCGATGTCTTCACATTTTTCCTGCAGCCATTTCGCCTTAGCTTCCCTGCACTTCTTATGTATTTCATTCCTCAGCGACTTGTATTTCTGTATTCCTGATTTTACCAGAACATGTTTGTACTTCCTCCTTTCATCAATCAACTGAAGTATTTCTTCTGTTACCCATGGTTTCTTCGCAACTACATTTTTTGTACGTATGTTTTCCTTCCCAACTTCTGTGATGGCCCTTTTTAGAGATGTCCATTGCTCTTCAACTGTACTGCCTACTGCGCTATTCCTTATTGCTGTATCTATAGCGTTAGAGAACTTCAAACGTATCTCGTCATTCCTTAGTACTTCCGTATCCCACTTCTTTGCATATTGATTCTTCCTTACTAATGTCTTGAACTTCGGCCTACTCTTCATCACTACTATATTGTGATCTGAGTCTATATCTGCTCCTGGGTATGCCTTACAATCCAGTATCTGATTTCGGAATCTCTGTCTGACCATGATGTAATCTAATTGAAATCTTCCCGTATCTCCTGGCCTTTTCCAAGTATACCTCCTCCCCTTGTGATTCTTGAACAGAGTATTCGCTATTACTAGCTGAAACTTGTTACAGAACTCAATTAGTCTTTCTCCTCTTTCATTCCTTGTCCCAAGCCCATATTCTCCTGTAACCTTTTCTTCTACTTCTTCCCCTACATCTGCATTTCAGTCTCCCATAACTATTAGATTTTCGTCCCCCTTTACATACTGCATTACCCTTTCAATATCCTCATACACTTTCTCTATCTGTTCATCTTCAGCTTGCGACGTCGGCATGTATACCTGAACTATCGTTGTCGTTGTTGGTCTGCTGTCGATTCTGATTAGAACAACCTGGTCACTTAACTGTTCACAGTAACACACCCTCTGCCCTACCTTGCTATTCATAACGAATCCTACACCTGTTATACCATTTTCTGCTGCCGTTGGTATTACCCGATACTCATCTCACCAGTAATCCTTGTCTTCCTTCCACTTCACTTCACTGACCCCTACTTCATCTAGATTGAGCCTTTGCATTTCCCTTTTCAGGTTTTCTAGTTTCCCTACCACGTTCAAGCTTCTGACATTCCACGCCCCGACTCGTAGAACGTTATCCTTGCGTTGATTATTCAATCTTTTTCTCATGGTAACCTCCCCCTTGGCAGTCCCCTCCCGGAGATCCGAATGGGGGACTGTTCCGGAATCTTTTACCAATGGAGAGATCATCATGACACTTCTTCGATTACAGGCCCCATGTCCTGTGGATACACGTTACGTGTCTTTAATGCAGTGGTTTCAATTGCCTTCTGCATCCTCATGTCGGTGATCATTGCTGATTCTTCCGTCTTTAGGGGCAATTTCCCACCCTTAGGACAAGAGAGTGCCCTGAACCTCTATCCGCTCCTCCGCCCCCTTTGACATGGCCGTTGGCAGAATGAGGCTGACTTCTTATGCCGGAAGTCTGCGGCCGCCAATGCTGATTATTTATCAAAATTTAGGCAGTGGCGGGGATCAAACCCGGGATCGAAGACGTTTTGATTATGAATCAAAGCTACACCTAGACCACGGTTACCCGTAAACTTACACACTATTTAACCTAATATATCCTAAGGACAAACACACACACCCATGCCCGAGGGAGGACTCGACCTCCGCCGGGATCAGCCACACAGTCCATGACTGCAGCGGCTTAGACCGCTCAGCTAATCGCGCGCGGCTTCTAAGAAACCTTAAAATTCCATTTGCAGCAAGGAAAACAAATGAAGAGGTCTCGAAAATAGTAAAAAGTGACAGAGAACAGCTAACCACAATCAAACATAAGAAAACATGCCACGTGACACGAAAGGAAAGGTATCACTTTATTCAGCTGATAATCGAGGGGAGGATTGAAGGCCAGAGAGGAATTGCTAGGATGAGGACGTCATGGCTCCGCAACGTCAGACAGTGCGCAGAAATGAGAAAAAGGCAGGTGTAGGAGGACTTCATCCATGCTGAAAGAGATAGACAAGACTGGGTGACTGGGCAAATGTGATCGGATACATCCATTATTCGATATGCAACCGAAGAAGAATTGGATGTTACGCAATTTGCAGAGAAACCTAATGAATCGAGGATTTATTAAGACACCTAATAACAGACAATTATTTATAATTAAATCAGTAGAAGTTACTCAAACATGTAAAACATTTGTATGAAGCCAATACGGTGGAGTGCTGTGCTTTTGGGAAGGGTACGTCTGATTTCCGTTCCTCTACTTTTGTAATCCAAATTTGTGCTCCGGCTCTAACGAACTATCTATTGGCGGCTCGTTAATCTCTAGTCTTCTTTCCCCTCCCCAAGGATTCGTGCTGTCGCGAGACCTACCGAACCAAAGACTAATTGGAGGGATAATTATACTTGTACACTCCTCACTGCACTGCCGCCACGCTTTGGTTGCATTTATACACGAGTTCTTGATAACTCCACGTGAAGCTGAGTATCTTTATTATAGAGTGCTTGCCCGAATGTGTGCTTTAGTTGTTCATCTTGCTAAATTGTAATTATGTCTGCCCATGTGGGGCGCCGTTAGTTCCACTATTTCGTAAATGACTATTTGTTTGTTTTAAGTGTTCATGTTAGAAGGTTGTCACTGAGTTAGCCTTGGTGGAAGTAATTAATTTGTAAGCATTTCTGGAAACAGTGGTAACTGATTTATGTTTCTGGTCCTATCACACCAATTCAGTCATGTGTGTAGTGTATTGCCGGGAAGTGCCTGCAAGACTGACGTGTGAAATAAGATTGCAAGATTACGACTCCGTAAACCCACTGAGGTATCAGCGGATGAATTCTAGTGCTGCTAATTTGATCTTGAGTAAAGTATATACCTTTTGTAATTGAACTGCTATTGAACACGTCTCTTAATTTTGAGTTCATCTGAAGAGTTTTGCAGCAAAACGTATTTTGAAATTGTTCGTTACCCCTGTACAGTAAATCAGCCTATTTTAAATTGTGGCGCGAGAACTGCTGGTGTGGACAAAAGTTGTGATAAGGGGTCACGCTGGAATTTGTTGTTGTGTAATTCAAGCGCTTTCACTAAATGGGATTTACCTGAATATTGTCTTTAGGTTGAAATTGCTATCAGTTAGTTATCATAAATTTGTTTAAAGGTTATTACATGCATTTTTAAGATAGCATTAAGGAATTTAAATTTTATATCATAAGTAGCTACCGAGCTTACATTGAACTTTTAACTGACATGATAATTGCCTTGGGCTCAAATTTGACACTACTGTATCATCGGCATTTTACTCTTGATACTGAATCAGTGTAAGTATTATCAATTAAGAGTAAGTCTTGTAAGAGCACCCATTATAGAGGAAAGAAGGAGGGAGGACAATAGTTTCTTTAATAACTGTTGAGTATGAATGGTTTGTTAATAAATTTGTTCTAAAGGATGTCTAAATTAATGTTAGCCTGGCACCTTACCAATCCTTCATAGTTTCTACCATACCTCTACTATCAGAGTTGTAGGACTTCTAGTTTATTTTTGATATTCAAGGAAAGTTAGTGCGCTTTAGATTTCAATGAGATGTGCCATATTTCATATGAATAAAATAAATATGTTTTCGAACAGATGATTTCAGTGGTCAATATTCACGTCTTATAGGTTGTGAGTACAAGCTCTGTGATATTTGGTAGCTAGTAGCATTGTCGTTGTATCAGCACTCAAAGAGAAGCTATTGAATGAGTCTGGTGTTGGCCGTGCTACTTAGCGCTCTGAGATACTTTGTAGGCCACAGAGGTAAAGACACAGAGAGCGATGAATTTTGAAATGCGGTTTGGTAAAGATTAACTTCAGAACTGAAGATTACCAGTTACAGTTGTTACTGCACTGCTTTCGTGTGCGTAATTATGATGTTTTGAATAACGGAAAGTTGTAGTGCGATTTCTCATCATTGATTTCAGTTAGTTAATTTCATTGTTCAAACCTGAATAAGTAAAGTCACCTATCCACATGGATTACATACAGACGTTGTAGATTAGTCTCTCCTTTACCAAAACAATAGCTAATTTCATGACAGAGTAATATTTGTTATAATAAGTAATCTTAGTAAATCTCGACGTAACTGTCAAAATACTAATTTTAATTTTCGCAGTACACCTTTTTACAAGATCAAATTTCACTAACATCTCCTAACGAAACATTTAATTTTAATAATTACGTGGGTCGCCGTATTGCACTCTGCGGAGCACAATGTTTAAGGTCAAAGCATGATGTACTTAGTTGCGCGCTCTTGTATTGAAATGCACAAGGTTTTATTTTCTTTTAACTTTTTTGCTGCTGCCCTGTATTCTTTTATGTTCACCATTTCGAGCAGTACTGGGTTTCCATTGCCACAGCTAAGCCATGGGAACGAGTTACGGTCAGTTTGCATTACAGTAGAGACAGTTATACCCAAGGTCCGTAAAAAAATAAGGTTGAGCAGTAAGCGTTCTGTCCTGCCATTGGCTGAGGCTGTGACGTCACGAAGGAACCGCCGCTGCCTCTGAACAGCGCTACAAGACGCAGTCCGCGCATTTAAGCGAAGTATTTGTGAAATGTTTCAGATTCTACAGAAATAGTAAAAGGTAAATTGTTATTCTGCTATTTCTAGAAAGTTACTGCTATAATCTGTAACTTGTCCAGCTTTTAAACAGACACTGCTGAGTGCTGACTTTAATAAAATCAAGCGTCTATAGATCAAACTATACAAAAATAAGTGCAAAGTACAGTCTGTTTTGCAGTTCTCTACGAAGTAAACGTTCGAAATGAGCATTCGATTTTCTAACTTTGGCTCTGGGAAAAGTGTTAACTTGTAGACAAGCTCTATGTAACGCTCATTTATATTCTGTTTACATTATGTCTACAAAAACACTTTCATTTTCACTCAAGAAATTATGCAATTGCCTTATTTGTAGGAAGCATTTGAATTACCTACCTGAACTGACACACACACACACACACACACACACACACACACACACGCACACGCATACACACATTCTTAATTTTCTCACACCTCAAACCTTGGCTTATATTTTTATCAAGGTGGCTGTATAATGTTTGCCCTAGTTGTTAAAATTCACTTATATAAAAGAGCATTGAATCAAAAAAAGTGCTGCAAAATACGATTTACAGGAAATAGTGGTAAATTAACTTACCGAGTCCGCCGTTCAGCAAAGTTGGTATGTAGTGTGGGAAACAATAAGCCAATCCTTGACACTGTCAGTGTAGAGTCTTGCTTGTTGTGAAACACACAGTCAGAGGACCTTCACTTCTATCACTAAGTTTATATATTATTTAACTTTCACAAATAATGTTTATTTCCATTCTAAAGCGATGACAAATACCACTTCCTTGCTTTCCGTTGCTGAGCGGCAACTGCTTTCTTCGACTTGTCCTTTGCAGACAGCCAATGCAGTCGGATAAAGGTTCTCGTCCTAGCATAAATCTTAATGATTTCTGGGTGAATAGTGGGGAATCGCTCGGTAAGTATAGCACACAGGTTCTTGATGACACCAGTTTCCCTGGACAAACTGTCGTGTCCATGGATCTGGACAAAAATTAACTCAAATCTGCTAATTGTTTCGAGCCACGTTTCTGAAGGCACAAGCAAACCCCCACGAGAAAGCATGCCCAGCCATCCTCTCGATGTCTCCTCAGGCAGTGTCAGTAACTCTCCAGTGGGTGTGGCCAGTGATCTGTCATACTGTCTGCATCGATAAGCTACATATCCAGCAAGATATTTAAATCCTTCAGTACTGCAATCAGAAGCCAGTGACATTGGAGGCACATCGGATTCTCCTACTCCAAAATCTAAATCTTCTATCTCCTTCTCTCCTTCAACCATTGCCAACGCCTCAGACATATCAGGCAGGATATTGCCAAAAACAGTTGCAGTCACGAATCTTCCTTCTTCATCTGGCTCAACAGACGATGCATTTGAAAGTGGAATATCATGAGCGTTTGCTCCCAACAACAACAGTCTTATTCGGCTCTTTACTTCGACTGGCGATGGGTGATCATAAAAACGTCCAAGGCCTCTTATAAGAGAAAAAAAGTTCTCCAAGCAGTCTTGATTTAATCTTGCTGTAAGAATATATTCAATATTATAAACAGCTAAGTCACTGAACAGACCCAAAAGTGACCGAACAGTTTTCAAAAATCCTTTCTGGAAGGGTAGGAGATGTTTTGAGTTGCCAACACGCATCTTCTCACAACACTTCGAAAATTTACGTAGGCACTGTTCTTGGGCTTGAAAATTGACACCAAATCCACAAGCTAGTGATTTATTACTTTCTTTTGTCCTTGAATTAAGTACATCGAAAGTCTCATCCACCATCTGTATGAAATCACTGGCGTGTCCTTCTTCAGGCATCAAATACCGAATCGCCTGTGCAGTTGTATTTGATAGCAGCTGAGCTGCTGAGCGTACTCGCTGTCGCTCTCTGCCCTTCACTGTAATGTGTTGCTGAGATAACTTGCGACATATTTTCATCTCGCCACTGTCCAGAACTAACAGTTTCTCAAACACAGTTTTTGTCACAGCCTTGTTTTCCAACATTATTCCTTGATCCAGCAAGTGGTTCCTTAAGAGTTTGAGCAAATGGGGAACGTCAGCAAACACCCACACACGTCTCAGAGAATCACACGGGTGTGGAAAACAAGTATTTTCATGAGTAATGCCAAGCCCCTTCCAGACAGAACTATTCTTTGCACCCATGTCTGCTACTGCAGCCACAACATTGTAGCAAATGCTGGCCAGGGAAACAATTACTTCGTTCAAGAGTGCTGCTGTCATCTGAACGTCGAAATTGAAATAGATAGGTTGCTTCCACGTTGCAAACAAGCCTCGGACCATGACAACAAGGACATTACTGTGAGGTCCAAGAATCCTGTCATCTTGCTGATCGTAACAAATTCTACTGTCAATGTTCATTTCATCAAATGACAAAACGCAAATACGTTCCCTGTCAGTCAGTGTTGCAGCCTGCATTTTCATCATCACTAAAACATCCTTCAAAATTCCTGGTTGGCAACTGAAACTGCGATTAATCCAAGAACGCAAGGTTGACACTGCAGGTAGAGGATATCCGAGTTTTTCTCTGAGGAAATTGTAGCTCCTCTGCGACAGAGCACGTAAAGTAATAGACTTACAAATGTCCTCTCTGCCCCATCGAACCCGTTTTGAACCATGCAACAAGCTTCTAATTTGATTGGGTGAAAATATTTTGCCCAGTATTTGATTAGTTTCACGAGACACAAGTTCCTTTTTATTAAATTCTTCTTCGTGCAGACGTCGTTTCATTGAGGACAGCTGACCTCTAAGATATTTATTACGTGCTCGCAATTTCATGCACATGTTCCTTAGATGAGCATTTCTCCTCTGTAGTGACGCTACAGAATTCTGTAAAGTGACTTTATGTGGATCACTACAAAGAACTTCATCTGTAAATGTATACTTGTCAACATTCCTCTTCAATGGTGAGAGCTTCTTTAAAGTCTCTAGGCTTCTTCTATGAATTTCACGTTTGTTAAAACGTTCTTTCCTTTCTTCTATTGCAATCGGTGTGTTATCACTGGCGTTACTACCACAAGGCAAATTGCAAGACGGATACGCATCACTCTTAAGGATCAGTTTCCGCGGTAAATTTAACAGCTCTGAACGTAAGTCCCGGATATAATCCGTTTCCTTGAAATGACGAGAGCATATTCTAGCGTTCCCTACGTTCACAGGATCTTTCCTAAAGCATTTTGAAAGCCAAACCTTTTGCAGACTTTCATCACGTGGGAAAGAATGCAACACTATTTCAGTCCCTTTTGTATTGCGATTGTGAGAGTTACAGCCAACAACAGCACAACCTGGCATTGCTTCCACACACTCTAATACTTCGGACAAACACTCACTGCACAAAGATAACCAAACGGAAACGACAACACGCACGAAACACAACACGAACGAACCACGGCAACACAAAGCTCAGACGTACACTTCGCGCTCGCCAAGAGCTGTTCCTTAGTGACGTCATGCGCAGAACGTCAGAAATGGGTTTGCTTCTGCGCAGCAGTTACTGCTCCCTCGTGGTTATACCTTTCACAGTTACCTTGGGTATTTAAAATTATTTTCAGGTTGATTTTGGTAATGTTCAGTTCAGATTATGTTTCTTACACAGACACCTCAACTCCCGCAGTGCAGTGTCATATTCGCATGTGTATTATTCAATGTTACGAGTTTAATTTAGTTTGCTTGTATGAGTACGTTTTGGTTATTTATTCTTTCAAAATTCAGTTTGTTAGTATCCATCATCTTTATTCTCTTAGTTTTGTGTGTGAACTCCAAGTCCGTATTATGACTTCTCGCAATGTAGTACTGTTCAGTGTATAGCACAATACGCGGTTCCACAGGGCAGCTTATTTAGTTTATAGTATTGGTATTTTAATTGGTTTGGTTGACAGTGATTAAAAGACAACTGTACAATTTAAGTATTGATGAATCACGTATAAGCCAACGTTGACGTAACTACACAACTATCATTCAATAGGACACCAACACAGACACCCCATCTGAAAGATTGGAAACCAATCAAGGCCATCGTCAGTTGACACGATCAAACACTGGAAAGTTGAAGGATATTGTCAAGTCTTTTAATCTAGGATTTAATTCAACAGTTCAGGGCATGTGTAGACATCAAGATTTCAACTCAGCTAGGAGGTTTCTGGGCAGTTGGTCGGTTGATGCGGGCCAGGGAGGATATCTCCTTACGGGGCAGTCGGCTGGGTCCGCTGGCACTCTCTGTGCAGTGTCGGAGCGTGTGTGGAGCTGTAAGATTGCTACGGGCTTCGTGGCTCACCGACCCAGGACGTCAAAGTTGAGTGGTGTATTAAGTATCCAAACCACATCCGTTTATGTTGTTCGTTTCGGTGGTTCGCTGTTGGGAGCTTTTCCTGTGAGCATCACCGAGTGTAGGTAGTGGTGAAATCGAGACTCTGTGCGGTGCAATTAACTATATTGGTTTACTACAATTCAAGTGCACCAGAGAAATTTTCTGCCTTGTAGCCGTTAGTGCTCCAGTTACCTGCCCTTGCCACTAACGTAATTTTAGGCAGCGTCCTTTCCTCACCTATAGTCGCTGTGCAACATGGTATGTAGTTTTGACAGCTTAATACATTTTTCATTGTAGATAATCACATCCATAACAATTTGGTCTTTGCGCTTTTAAGTACCGATTGGTGACAAGGAAGTTGTTTGGTCGGTTGGTCTGTGACTGTCTCTCGGTTGACGGATCAAGTGCAGTTGGGCCCCCCACCAGTCTTACCTAAGTGAACGTTAATGTTTAGAGGGGAGCCCTCACCCCCCCCCCCCCCCCCCCCCGGAGGCGCCGAGTACCGTTGTCTATACTGTCCTTTTCATGGGTGTTTAATTATCTGTTGGTAATCTATTATAGCCAATGCTTTAAAAGAAATATATTTTACATTGTAATTTTTGTAAATGAGTGTGTGTAAATCAATTGTGGGCCCTCAGCCGCTTAAAGCCTTATTCTCAAAATTTCCCTTATGCGAAAACATTGCGGCCTTCTGCCTTCAAAGCTTATGGTAACATATTATAAAATTTGAAACCTAATTGTGACCTTCAGTCGTTTGTATTCCACCTTGTATGTTTGTTCTATGTAGTTTTGCCTTGAGGTTTTCCACCCAGCTGTGCTATATATATTGATTATTTTAGTTGCAATTTTAACTGCAATTTATGTTGATGCTTTGAAAGATTTCTTGTATGGAGGCCTTCAGCCGAGAATCAATTGGATTTTAAAACTAGTAGTTGTAAAGGTTCGACTATGAGCCGTTTTGGTTTAAAAGTGTTATTAAATTACAATAAATTACAAATCGGAAGTGAAACTGAACGACAACTTATTTGGCACTTTCCACAGTCCTGATCACCTTTTCTGCCCAGCAGGCTTAGCAGGTGTTTCAGTACCGTAGCAGCAACATAAAGCAAGACGCAAAATAAATGTACATATGGAGAAACACTGAATGCGACTCCACATTTTTACTTTCCTTTCTAATTTACTAACTTTTATTTGAATTCACTGCTAATTACGATTTCATACTTACTTATTGTGAAGTTAAATTATACGAACCACCATAATATAGCATTATTACTGCACTAAGTGGAGCAATTTGGAATAAATTGGCCAATGACTGCAGAAAGGAACTTCGGCTTCCTTTCTACATCTACATATACAGCCATATTCCGCAAGCCACATGACGGTGTGTGGCGAAGGGTACTTTTAGTACTTCTATCGGTTCTCCCTTCAATTCCAGTCTCGTATTGTTCGTGGAAAGAAAGATTGTCGATATGCCTCTGTGTGGGCTCTAATCTCTCTGATTTTATCCTCATGGTCTCTTCGCGAGATATACGTAGGAGGGAGCAATATACTGCTTGACTCCTCGGTGAAGGTATGTTCTCTAAACTTCAAAAAAGCCCGTACCGTGCTACTGAGCGTCTCTCCTGCAGAGTCTCCACTGGAGTTTATCTATCATCTCCGTAACGCTTTCGCGATTACTAAATGATCCTGCGTCCATTCGTTGCAGATCCTCTTGCATTTCAGTTCAATTTTCCTTTTTACAACCTCTCGATATACTACAGCATCATCCGCAAAAAGCCTCAGTGAACTTCCGATGTTATCCACAAGGTCATTTATGTATATTGTGAATAGCAACGGTCTTCCGGCACTCCCCTGCGTCACACGTGAAATCACTCTTACTTCGGAAGACTTCTCTCCATTGAAAATGGCATGCTGCTTTCTGTTATCTAGGAACTCTTCAATCCAATCACACAATTGGTCTGATAAGCCATATGCTCTTACTTTGTTCATTAAACGACTGTGGGGAACTGTATCGAAAGCCTTGCAGATGTCAAGAAACACGGCATCTAGATGGGAACACGTGTATATGGCCCTCTGAGTCTCGTGGACGAATAGCGCGATCTGGGTTTCACACGATCGTCTTTTTCGAAACCCACGCTGATTCCTACAGAGTAGATTTCTAGTCTCCAGAAAAGTCATTATACTCAAACCTAATACGTGTTCCTAAATTCTACAACTTATCGACGTTAGAGATATAGGTCTATAGTTCTGCACATCTGTTCGACGTCCACTCTTGAAAAACGGGGATGATCTGTGTCCTTTTCCAATCCTTTGGAACGCTGCGATCTTCTAGAGACCTACGGTACACCGCTGCTAGAAGGGAGTTAAGTTCCTTCCCGTGCTCTGTGTAAAATCGAAATGATATACCATCAGGTCCAGTGGCCTTTCCTCTTTTGAGCGATTTTAATTGTTTTTCTATCCCTCTATCATCTATTTGCATATCTACCATTTTGACATCTGTGCGACAACCTAGAGAAGGAACTACAGTGCAGTCTTCCTCTGTGAAACAGCTTTGGAAAAAGACATTTAGTATTTCAGCTTTTAGTCTGTCATCCTCTGTTTCAGTACCATTTTGGTCACAGAGTGTCTGGACATTTTGTTTTGATCCACCGACCGCTTTGACTTAAGACGAAAATTTCTTAGGATTTTCTACCAAGTCAGTACATAGAACTTTACTTTCGAATTCATTGAATGCCTCTCGCATAGCCCTCCTCACACTACATTTCGCTTCGCGTAATTTTTGTTTGTCTGTAAGGCCTAGGCTATGTTTATGTTTCCTGTGAAGTTCCTTTTGCTTCCACAGCAGTTTTCTAACTCGGTTGTTGTACCACGTGGCTCTTTTCCATCTCTTACGATCTTGCTTGGCAGATACTCATCTAATGCATATTGTACGATGGTTTGGAACTTTGTCCACTGATCCTCAACACTATCTGTACTTGAGACAAAACTTTTGTGCTGAGCCGTCAAGTACTCTCAAATCTGCTTTTTGTCACTTTTGCTAAACAGAAATATCTTCCTACCTTTTTAAATATTCCTATTCACGGCTGAAATCTTCGATGCAGTAACCGCTTTATGATCGCTGATTCCCTGTTCTGAGCTAACTGTTTCAAATAGTTTCTCGTATCATGTTCGATTTCGGGGCAGTTGCAACGCTTCGAGGCGAAACTTTCACGTATACACGTAATGAACACGAGGTATGTTTCTCCTAGTTTCACAGCTCGTTCTCATCACTATATAGCGGTAGCGTGTACTGTAAAACCTGTACCAACAGTACCACTGGCGAAGTGGCTCCTCAGTGACTGCTGCCATGCGAAACACGTTAAATGCGTCAAAAAGCATTTGAGATGAAAGAGTTGATCAGAATACATTGTATGTAATCAGTGCTGCTTTTGGGTAAAAAGGTAAAACTATTCTACGTATAACACATTCGATACACCCTGTTGAAACCAGTTTAGTTGAAAAAAAATTTTCCTTTCGTTTGCATGCGCTGCCCCGTAGTCGAAGTAACGAGGCTGTCATCTTCATTCTGTTCCGGGGTGAGGTAGGTTTTACACGAAATGAAATCTCTTTGTAAACAATAAAGTGAAGTAAGTGTATGTGTTTCTCACTCTCGAAACATCGAATTTCCTCTGTAATAGCACGCGTTTCTCAGTTTGTGAAGAGGTCGTTTACATACGCCGTAAACGGGTGATTTTCGAGGAATCTGCTACACGATCCTACAGCTCAACGTTGGTAGGCCTCAATTAATAACGGGTGCCGAGAGCCTAAGATATTATATGAACAGTGTAAACTTGTCAGTTATGGAAAACGATTAAGTAAAGGGAGCCTCTCTCTGAAGCATATTAAAATTTAATACGCAGGTAAAATGACTGATGTTGTAAACAAAATTTACAAATATCGAAATCTTACTTCTGCTTGTCGATGGAAAAATTTTTACTTTAAACACAACAGACACAGATTCAAAACTGGCTGTGCTGATCACATTACTCTGTTACGAAAGACAACGGAAAATATTTCTCTGATGCTGTTCCTAAACGACACAGTGGTGAACTGCGAAGTCACGCCGTTAGAAAATGGTTACCGACTGAAGCAATTGTGATGTCATAAATAAATATAATGTACGGTGCCTAGATGGGTGGAACAACTTTGCGTCATTTGACTACGCCATCGTTGCGCAGTATCCACGTATTTGATAGAAAATCGCCATTATTCTTCGCCTGCCTGGGACAGTCAACTTACACAGGGTAACCACGGCTTACAGGCTGTTTCACCGATACTAATCACACCGGAAAGTACAATGTCTGCATAATTAATGTAATTGAATCGTCTTTGGCAAATAGTGAAACGTGATGTGATTCGAGCTACTCCATGAAACATATCTCAAGAACTATTCTTCATCATGTAGACAAAAGATCCATCTTTCCAAATGAACATTTATTTTTGTCTGACAAACATTTGTCTATTCGTGGTTGGCATTATCAGCAGTCATTAAGGATATATATATATATATATATATATATATATATATATATATATACATATATATATATATATATATATATATATATATATATATATATATATACGTCTTTTCACACATCCACGTGTTCTTCTGTAAGTACTAAATGTACGTAGTAGGCCTACACCGCAAGTAGAGGAAACGCATTGGGTAGAGACAAATAAAACATTTATTAGCAAAAGATGGAATTATTACTTTTTATGAGGTACATCAAAATTGTAGAAGCAACTGATGAAAAATGGCTACAAGTCCTAACAATACCTCAATAAATTAGGCAAACCTCAAATGTTTGTTGGCACTCAGATTATCTAGATTGTCTGTTTCCAATACCTTTAAGTATTCTTTAAACCAAAGACAATTTGTAACTGTTCATCCAAGGTTCAGAAATTATTATAAATGTTCTGTTGCTATTTAGGGCATAATACGTAGTAATTACATTAAATGCTAATATCAAAAATCTTTCTGTATGAATACAAACTATAAAAAAAAACATTCCGATATTCTTTTGAAGAAAAAAGTGCTTCCTTCCTTCGTTTGCGACACATGTTAATAGTTCCGCAATTGTATGTCAACACCGCTTAAGGTATTACGACATACACTACAAAAATTATAATCCTTCACCGAAAACATTTACTTCCTGAAAATGTTTCCACTTTTTGGTGACTTGTTGTCGTTGTGGTCTTCAGTCCTGAGACTGGTTTGATGCAGCTCCCCATGCTACTCTATCCTGTGCAAGCTTCTTCATCTCCCAGCACCTACTGCAGTCTACATCCTTCTGAATCTGCTTAGTGTATTCATCTCTTGGTCTCCCTCTACGATTTGTACCCTCCACCCTGCCCTCCATTGCTAAATTTGTGATCCAATGATGCCTCAGAACATGTCCTACCAACCGGTCCTTCTTCTCGTCAAGTTGTGCCACAAACTCCTCTTCTTCCCAATTCTATTCAATACCTCCTCATTAGTTATGTGATCTACCCATCAAATCTTCAGCATTCCTCTGTATCACCACATTTCGAAAGCTTCTATTCTCTTCCTGTCCAAACTATTTATCGTCCATGTTTCACTTCCATACATGGCTACACTCCATACAAATACTTTCAGAAACGACTTCCTAACACTTAAATCTATACTCGATGTTAACAAATTTCTCTTCTTCAAAAACGCTTTCCTTGCCATTGCCAGTCTACATTTTATATCTTCTCTACTTCGACCATCATCAGTTATTTTGCCCCCCCCCCCCCCCCCCGAAATAGCAAAACTCGTTTACTACTTTATGTGTCTCATTTCCTAATCTAATTCCCTCAGCATCACCCGACATAATTCGACTACATTCCATTATCCTCGTTTTGCTTTTGTTGATGTTCATCTTATATCCTCCTTTCAAGACACAACTGCTCTTCCAAGTCCTTTGCTGTCTCTGACAGAATTACAATGTCATCGGCGAACCTCAACGTTTTTATTTGTTCTCCACCGATTTTAATACCTACTCCAAACTTTTCTTTTGTTTCCTTTATTGCTTGCTCAATATACAGATTGAATAACATCGGGGATAGGCTACAACCCTGTCTCACTCCATTCCCAACCACTGCTTCCCTTTCCTACCCCTTGACTCTTATAACTGCCATCTGGTTTCTGGACAAATTGTAAATAGCCTTTCGCTCCCTGTATTGTACCCCTGCCACCTTCAGAATTTGAGAGAGAGTATTCCAGTCAACATTGTCAAAAGCCTTCTCTAAATCTACAAATGCTGGAAACGTAGGTTTGCCTTTCCTTAATCTTTCTTCTAAGATAAGTCGTAAGGTCAGTATTACCTCACGTGTTCCAACACTTCTACGGAATCCAAACTGATCTTCCCCGAGGTCGGCTTCTACTAGTTTTTCCTGCTTTCTTTGGGATTGGAATTATTATATTCTTCTTGAAGTCTGAGGGTACTTCGCCTGTGTCATACATCTTGCTCACCAGATAGTAGAGTTTTGTCAGGACTGGCTCTCCCAAGGCCGTCAGTAGTTCTAATGGAATGTTGCCTACTCCCGGGGCCTTGTTTCGGCTCAGGTCTTTCAGTGCTCTGTCAAACTCTTTACGCAGCATCGTATCTCCCATTTCATCTTCATCTACATTCTGTTCCATTTCTATAATATTGTCCTCAAGTACATCGCTCTTTTATAGACCCTCTATATACGCCTTCCACCTTTCTGTTTTCCCTTCTTTGGTTAAGACTGGGTTTTCATCTGAGCTCTTGATATTCATACAAGTGGTTCTCTTTTCTCCAAAGGTCTCTTTAATTTTCCTGTAGGCAGTATCTATCTTACCCCTAGTGAGATAAGCTTCTACATCCTTACATAGGTCCTCTAGCCATGCCTGCTTAGCCATTTTCCACTTCCTTTCAATCTCGTTTTTGAGACGTTTGTATTCCTTTTTGCCTGCTTCATTTACTGCGTTTTTATGTTTCCTCTTTTCATCATTTAAATTCAATATTTCTTCTGTTACCCGAGGATTTCTACTATCCCTTATCTTTTTACCTACTTGATCCTCTGCTGCCTTCACTACTACATCCCTCAGGGCTACCCATTCTTCTTCTACTGTACTTCTTTTCCCCACTGCTGTTAATTGTTCCATTATTCTCTCCCTGAAACTCTGTACAACCTCTGGTTTAGTCTGTTTATCCAGATCCCATCTCCTTAAGTTCCCACCTTTTTGCAGTTTCTTCAATTTTAATCTGCAGTTCATAACCAATAGATTGTGGTCAGATTCCACATCTGCCCCTGGAAATGTCTTACAACTTAAAACCTGGTTCCTAAGTCTCTGTCTTACCATTATATAATCTATCTGATACCTTTTAGTATCTCCGGGATTCTTCTATGTATACAACCTTCTTTTATGATTCTTGAACCAAGTTTTAGCTATGATTAAGTGATGCTCTGTGCAAAATTCTAACCGATGGCTTCCTCTTTAATTTCTTACCCACAATCCATATTCACCTACTATGTTTCCTTCTCTCCCTTTTCCTACACTCGAATTCCAGTCACCCATGACTATTAAATTTTCGTCTCCCTACACTAGCTGAATAATTTCCTTTATCTCATCATACATTTCATCAATTTCTTCATCATCTGCAGAGCTAGTTGGCATATAAACTTGTACTACTGTAGTAGGCGTGGGCTTCGTGTCTATCTTGGCCACAATAATGCGTTCACTATGCTGTTTGTAGTAGCTTACCCGCGGTCCTATATTTTTATTCATTATTAATCCAACTCCTGCATTACCCCTATTTGATTTTGTATTTATAACCCTGTATTCACCTGACCAAAAGTCTTGTTCTTCCTGCCACCGAACTTCACTAATTCCCACAATATCTATCTTCAACCAATCCATTTCCCTTTTTAAATTTTCTAACCTACCTGTTCGATTAAGGGATCTGACATTCCACGCTCCGATCTGTAGAACGCCAGTTTTCTTTCTCCTGATAACAACGTACTTTGAGTAGTCCCCTCCCGGAGATCCGAATGGGGGACTATTTTACCTCAGGAATATTTTACCCAAGAGGACGCCATCATCATGTAACCATACAGTAAAGCTGCATGCCCTCGGGAAAAATTACGGCTGTAGTTTCCCCTTGCTTTCAGCCGTTCGCAGTACCAGCACAGCAAGGCCGTTTTGGTTATTGTTACAAGGCCAGATCAGTCAATCATCCAGACTGTTGCCCTTGCAACTACTGAAAAGGCTGCTGCCCCTCTTCAGGAACCACACGTTTGTCTGGCCTCTCAACAGATACCCCTCCGTTGTGGTTGTACCTACGGTACGGCTATCTGTATCGCTGAGGCACGCAAGCCTCCCCACCAGCGGCAAGGTCCATGGTCCATGGGGGGAGGTTTATGGTGAGTATTCGGACTTAAATTAGGCCAGAGAATGCTAGAAAGTTCGCCTTGTAACATTTTACAAATACAGAGAAGTTAAGACTCCTAGAAAAAAAATACGTATCGATTGTTAAGTAAACAAGGAAAGTAAAATACATATAAAGTATCTCAAACAATATATCCTGGATTCCGTTTAACTAGTGTATAATATTTTATCACCACAAAGATAATGTGGAAAACACCGTCTCTAGTAAATAAATTCCTGTGCAGTCATTGCAGCGATGGAAATATCACATACCATTTATTACGAAAAACGAAATTATTTTAGAAAAATGATTACATTTATATCTAACTATAATTTCCTTTCATCAGTATAACGAGCTTGCATTTGGTGAGCTCTGCGCATTAGTTACACACATCATAACGTTGAACCCAAAACTCTGACTTACCAATATATAATGTTTCAATGCACGTTTTGAGACTGCCGTTCGTATCTTCTAACAGTTTATATGAGCTTACTTTCTTAATAGGAGGCGTATGTCGCTTACGTCAATAAAACATTGAATATTAGTGTCTTATCTCATACCACATTATTGAGAAATTTCTATCACTTGTATCATTATTGTACTATATGGAAAAAAACTAAATTTCTTACAAACACTTTATTCAACATGTAAACGTCAGTAGAGATATTCGGATTTCGGTTTGACATGTTCGATATGCCTGCCATCATTGTCGGTGATGTGGCACAGACGAATAGTGAAACGAATAGTGAAATTCTGCATGACCCGCCAAAGTGTCGGAACATCGATGCTGTTGATGATCAACTGAATGGCTGGTTTTTGGACTCGCATTCGGGAGGACGACGGTTCAATCCCGCGTCCGGCCATCCTGATTTAGGTTTTCCGTGATTTCGCTAAATCACTTCAGGCAAATGCCGGGATGGTTCCTCTGAAAGGGCACGGCCGACTTCCTTCCCCATCCTTCCCTAATCCGATGAGACGGATGACCACGCTGTCTGGTCTCCTTCCCCAAAAAAACAACCAACAGGAACAAACAATGGCTGGTTTCAGCTCAGCTTGGGATTGTTGCAGTACATCTTCTCTTTAATATAGCCCCACAAAAAGGAGTCGCACGTTTTCAGACCCATAGAATATAGCAGCCAATCGAGGCCCATACCAGTGGCCTTTGGGTACCCCAGAGTCAGAATGCGGTCCCCACAGTGCTTCTCCAGGACATCAAACACTCTCCTGTTTCGATGGGGTCGAGGTCCAGCTTGCATGAATGATGCCTTGTCGAAATCTGCGTCACTTTGGACATTGAGGATGAAATCGTCTTCCCAAACCTTCATGTACCGTTCCGTAGTCAAATGGCTCTGAGCACTATGGGACTCAACTGCTGAGGTCATTAGTCCCCTAGAACTTAGAACTAGTTAAACCTAACTAACCTAAGGACATCACAAACATCCATGCCCGAGGCAGGATTCGAACCTGCGACCGTAGCGGTCTTGCGGTTCCAGACTGCAGCGCCTTTAACCGCACGGCCACTTCGGCCGGCGTTCCGTAGTCACCGTGCCTTCAAGGAATATCGCATGGGTTATTCCGTAACTGGACATTTCACACCACAAAGCCGGCCGTTGAGGATGAAGGGACTTCTCAATCACGAAATGCGGAATATCAATCCGCTAAATGAGCCAGTTTTGCTTATTGACGAATCCATCCAGATGAAAACGAGCTTCATCGCTAAACCAAACTATGTTGCGCATACTAATTCCCATCACGCCTCTCGGTCAACTGTGCAGTTTGAACGTCCTAAAGCAAACCTGTCAGAAGTTTTGAGGATTTTATTTCGTATGGTATTTATTTCATATAGTATTGTCATTATGTACCTCGCGACCAGCAGCAAATGAATTGTATGTCGTGTCTCAAATCTTAGGTAAAGCCGTTGTTCATGCCATGGCTTGTACAACTACCCTGGTACTCTGTTTCTAGACGGCGGATAACGTAAGTAACATCAAAAGAAGCGTGTGTGATGGGTAATGACGATAAATTTCATAACTTCAGTGTTTCTGTGCCTGAACGCATGGGTAATATACACCTCTTTGGCTGCCATATTTGCGTAGCCAGCTAACCACATACTCTACGAACGTTTTCGTTTTAGCTATCAGCTACATTAAACTGACGTATAGTTGCAGCTCAGTGACTTATTCTAGGTATTACGCCAGGGCAGAGCAAAGCAAGGCAGCTTTTCCATTGTACAGGTAAGGATTAAGTTCGTGACAGAGACGAAGTATTGAATGATGTGATTAGGTGACAGTGATTATGTCTAAATCTTCTATATAATCCAAAAGTTGCTTCAGATCCCTATGCTGATTAACAGATGACTGTGATCTGTTTCAGATTTTAATTATTGCTGGTCAATCTGTCGAGTGAATCACTTTTTGTGTTGAAGTATTATTCACTGGATTTTATCAAGTTTAACAAAACTGTATTTCACATAGTACAGTAATAGGTATCAACCCATGTAGTGTTTCGGGTAACGCTATAATGTTAATTAACGAGCTGTCATGTAAATTGTGTACTGATACTAAGTTTCCTTGCAAAACTGCTACATTAAATTGTTGAAAGTTGGGTTTTGAAATTTCTGTAGCTTTCATACGTTGCAGTTTAGACAGTTAATCTCTGCTTTCAAAAGTAGCACAGTTATATTACGTTTAGGTCACGGTACACTGGTTGTACCTCAATCAGAATTTGAATTTGTCATTCTGCACACTAAATTTTACGCTGTAGCTGGTTGTTCTGAACGAGCCAGTGTTAATTATTTCATTGAGACACAAATCAGTGGTGACATTCCAATCACGGTTATAACAGTCTCTCCTATGGCTTGGTAACATTGCACAATTAGAGAAGTATAATGAGCTATTGCACAGAGAGAAGTATAAAAAAGTAAGTATTATACTTTTGCTATGAGATAGAGCCTACAAAGGAATTATAATCAGAAGCACTGTAAAATAGTAAGTTTACGCAAGTCACCCTATTACACTTTTCACAACAAGTTTTTTCTCAAAAGAAGTTGCAGCGTTAACATTGTCCTTTATCTATGAGCTACTGATTTGGCCCCTATGACATAAGCTTGCAAAGTAGCAGCTGAAGGTCCATGTCACAGTATGAGGCGATATCAGTTACGATTATAGTAATCATTATTCTGAATGTGACCTCCTTGTGAATGTAACTAATACCCCGTGTGATCAGCACGAAGCAACAAGCGTCGGTCCTATTTGACAGGCAGCTGGTGCCAGCCCAGACAGACGCAGACGCAGCAGCAGGGAAGTGACAGATTTTGTGACTTTTACGAGTTCCTAATTACGAGAGAATTTTATACTCTCAATTGTGAGCTTTAGTAGTTCAGTTACAGAAGTTTCTGCATGTTAATTTAATTTCTAATAGCCACAGTTCTCGCGTTTTCGTTGTCGTCGGAAAGCTAACCGATTTTCTGGCATATTACAAGCTCCTAGCCAAGGGCGAGTTTTTTAGTTTCACCAGAGTGCTTCAGTAGATAGTTTTTTGAATTTCTCCGTAGTAGTCTAATTTATTAGACACAGTACCTGCGCTTTCGTCAGTGTCTACAGTACGTGCAGATAGTCCGTTTATCTGGGTTGTTTAGTTTTCCACGGTCTTTATTATGGACAGGAACTGTTATCCAGAACGAGATTTTCACTCTGCAGCGGAGTGTGCGCTGATATGAAACTTCCTGGCAGATTAAAACTGTGTGCCGGACCGAGAGTCGAACTCGGGACCTTTGCCTTTCGCGGGCAAGTGCTCTATCAACTGAGCTACCCAAGCACCCCAGGCTGTTGCTAAGCCATGTCTCCGCAATATCCTTTCTTTCAGGAGTGCTAGTTCTACAAGGTTCGCAGGAGAGCTTCTGTAAAGTTTGGAAGGTAGGAGACGAGATACTGGCAGAAGTAAAGCTGTGAGGACGGGGCGTGAGTCGCGCTTGGGTAGCTCAGTTGGTAGAGCACTTGCCCGCGAAAGGCAAAGGTCCCGAGTTCGAGTTTCTTCCCGTCACACAGTTTTAATCTGCCAGGAAGTGTTAAATCAGCGCACACTCCGCTGCAGAGTGAAAATCTCAGTCTAAATTATTGGTGATTCGGAACATTGATCCATCTCTCTACTAGATAGTACAGCACTTAGACAAACCATCGGTGATTTACACTAATGTTAAAAAAAGTCATTGGATATCGATTTGCACTTATACAGATGGCGATAGTATCGCGCACTCACGGTATAAAAGCGCATGCATTGACGGAGCTGTCATCTGTAGTCAGGTGATACTCAATAAAAGTTTTCCGACGTGATAATTGCCGTAAGACGCGAAGCAACAGACTTTGAACGTTAAATTGCAGTTGTAGCTGGGGGCATCGGACATTCCATTTCGAAAATAGTTAGGGATTCTATACGTCCATAATATGCTGAGAATTGGAAATTTCAGGCATTACCTCTCACCACGGACAATACTACGGTCGACAGCCTCTCGCGGGCTTGTGACCATATCGATTGGTCCAGGCGACGGGAAAACTACAGCATCATCAGATAAGTCCCGATCTCAGTTGGTCAGAGCTGATGGTAAGGTTTGAGCGTGGCGTAGACCCCACGAACCCATGGACCCAAGCTGTTAACCCAGCACTGAGTAGGCTCGAGCTGGCTCCATAAGCGTGTGGGCTGTGTTGACATTGACTGGATTCTCTGGTCCACCTGAATCGATCATCGATTGGGAATGGTTATGTTTGGTTTCTTGGAGAACTAAGTTTTATCTTTCCAATCATCGATAGGATTGTTTGGATGACAATGCACCATGCCATAGCGCCACATTTGTTCGCGTGGTTTTGAAGAACACTGGACAATTTGAGCGGTTGATCTGGCCATCAAGATCGCCTGACATGAATCCATCGAACATACATGGAGCATAACCGAGAGGTCAGTTCGTGCGCAAAATCCTGCACCGGCAACACTTTCGTCATTATGGACGTCTGTAGTGGCAACATGGCTCACTACTTCAGAAGGGGGTTGTTGAGTCTGTCACGTCGAGTTTCTGCAGTACACCGGACAAAAGGAGGTCCGACGTGATATTAGGAGCTATCCCATGACTTTTGGCAAAAGGAAATTACTTTTAATGTGTAAACAAACAGATTAAATTGGTAGAGATTTTCATTAAACATTGAACTCATTATTGAATATGTAGGCTTTGACTGGAAACTTGTTTTTAGTCTACCTCTCCTTTCCTAGTGGAGGTTGTCTAGACAGCTTCTGAGACTTCGTCGTGCCCTCTAAAAGTCGCCGAAATGTTTCTCTGTTGCAAGTTACTTCAAGAGATATACTATGGTCGACACGAAAAACCTCACCATCTGCAGCGAATTTCTGTATTTATTATAAGTAAAGTATTCATTAATCGATGCACCCAAATTTTAATACAATTCAATATACGGTGCCCGCAGTGCTTTTTGATAAGCGAGTCTTTTCCATTTAACTGTCATTCATAAATGTCTACAAAATACATTTCTAAGGGTGGAAAACCTACAGACTCCAAACATTTTGTTCCAACGAGTTATGATTATTCATTTATATCCTTTTCGGCTACCATTGCAAATTCATCTTTGTGTAAAAGTTTGTTTTTGTTTCTAAGGCATAAACTTGTTTCCATCTTCCTGGTAGTTAAGTACTCTTCTAACGAAGTGCAGGGCGCGTAGCTATCGAATCAGCCATAATTCGAGAAAAATGTACCATAACTTTTGTTATCATAAGCTAATAGCATAGCCTACGTCGTATATGTGACGAATGGTGCACTTGCTCGATGCCATCATCTGTACTTCCCGTTTTAGGGACTTCCTTCAAGTTGAAAAATAGAAGGCTACGTTGTAACTAAGTCGTGTATTTCTTTACTGCTGTTAGTTTAGACGTTCTCTAAGCATTTACCGAGAGAAACAAACCCATGAAGTGATGGTATTCCATTGCATCTTAATAAGCATAAGGCACACATACAGCACGACTATTTTATGTAAGTCACAGAAACCAAAGTCGTACGCACTGTAAAAATGAAACTTTTCTTGTGTTACGATGCTATATGTGCCACTACAGAAATATCGAAATAACTGACGTCTTTCTACAGTCAGCCTGCCGAGGAGGCCGAGCGGATCTAGGCGAGTCAGTCTGGAACCGCGCGACCGCTACGATCGCAGGTTCGAATCCTGCCTCGGGCATGGATTTATGTGATGTCCTTATGTTAGTTAGGTTTAAGTAGCTCTAAGTTCTAGGGGACTAATGTCCTCAGACGTTAAGTCCCATAGTGCTCAGAGCCATTTGAACCATTTTTTTCTACAGTCACTTCCACAAGAAACTGTGCACCATGATTTTAAATGTAACGTCCGCAGCGACATCTCTGGTAGAGTTCTCGAATCTGCAGTCTCAACGCACTTTCATACAGGTAAACAGTGTGAGAGTTGAATGTCTTCTTTTGTCGTTTGCAGTTTTCGCTGTTTGCACTTATTTACAGCCAATTTAAACTCTGAAAAACGTGTAATATTTATCAGAAATGCCTTCCAGGGTCCGTTAACTTGCTATTTGGTTCATACGAGGCAAAGTGGGTGCTTCAAGAGGATAATGATTGGAAACATCGCAGCCGTCTCTGTACGCATGTAAACAAGACAATGGGGTGTCCACGATGGATTGGCCTGCAGTGTCTCCGGATGCAATTGTTTGGTCGTATATTAAGATGAATCTTAAAGGAAAGCCAATTTGTACTTTGAAGCAGCTGTCATCTAAAATCAGGGCGATATGGAGTTCGTTATCGAGAAATATGCAGAAAATCTCGTGAAAAGCATGCTAGAAACGTGCCAAGCTGTAATCGACAAAGCGGTGATTGGTTTAACTGTTAGTAATTGTGCAGTTAGTAATAACATCTCTCTTCATGTAAATATATATTTATAATCGTGCGTTTTTTTTCATACCGATGGCAGCGTATAATTTCTTGTGGAACTGACTGTATGACGATACAAAACATTTATGATGACTCATAAACGTTAACCTATTTTGTTACGATTTCCTGTACCTGATCTTACACAACGAGCTCCAGTTATTGGGGGGGCTGTCTAAATTAATGCTCTAATTTCTTTTACTGAATACAGCCAAGGAACTACGGTCTTATTGAAACGTGTCCACCTAAATTTGGGATAATTTGTTTCATGTTTCATTTTTATTTCTGTGATTTACGAAAATCTGCCACATGATTGAGCCCGTTTATATAAATATGTTATCAGTAATTGTAGTAATAATGACTGCAAGAATAGAGCCGTTAATACGCATTTCATATTTTTTTTCCTTATCCAACAAGTTAGTTGCATGTTTCATTATTTAATGAGTTGTATGCCTACTCAAAGGAAATGAATGAGCCATGGAGCCGATAGTCTGGAGTTTATTTATTTCATTATTTATTTATTTATTTCATTAATAGTATAGAGTATCTCACTGCCTCCAAATGTAAGGTGGGTCGGAAGCTACTAAACCTAATAGCAAAGATTTCTCGTTGTTACAATCTTATTGGTATGCAGTTGTTGATGCTATTTTAAATAACGTAAATAACAAAATATATATAAGGTTAGAGAGAATTTAATGCTTTATGCTTGTGAAAGTAGTTCTGTATAATTAGTTACATGCCTAGTTGTAAAGAATATAAATTGTAAAATATGATTTATAAAAGCAAACATAAAAAAGACATACAATAAGAGTGGTAAATCTAAGTTGTAATATGTAGAGGGCCATGACATGCTACATTTATATGTGTAATATAGTCTAAGTAGTTTGTTGGCTGATAATAGCCTATTTCTACCCATTTCGGGCGAGAAGGTCTCGGTAGAACCACGCGCTATTCTCATGTAAAACAGTGTGTGTTTATGTATGTTTGTTGTGTTTGTGTATGTTATTTTGAGAGTTGCATGTCAGGACGCTACATGATATTCAGTAGTTGTTTGTTGGTCTAATTGTTGCTAGTTGCGGTATATTCTGTGTGATACGTAAGTACGTACACAACTCACGTTGTACAGATTATATATTGACTGAGCATTTGATACATGGAATAGACGAAGTCTAGCTTTATACGAGGAATAAACGTGTGGCTGTAAATTTATTATCAGAAATAGAATGCAGTTCATTGTTGCTTGAGTGCAGTATTCCTTCAATAACTTAATACATTACGTTTTTAGTTTTATACGTTATTTATACAGAAAACATATTTTATGTATAAAATACAGTCATTGTTTCTGTCACCGCTTGCGTCGGTGCTTTATTTATGATATATAGTGCCTATTGTTTTGGTTGTGGCTGTGTTATGGCACGAAGTGTCATGAGTTGTTGCTTTGGGTCCATTACGTGTTGATCCCTTATGAGTCATATTCATGCAGTCTGTTGGTTCCTTCCTCGGTTTCCGAGTCGGTGGTCGCGCTTGTCTTCCCATGTGGTTTGTTGTATTGTGTGTTCTTGACTTTACCTCCTACCATACAGGGTTTGGTGTTTGTATTCTTCGTGCAGTGTGTTGAATACAATATGGGTTACGCTATTTATTGTATTCCAGAAATCAAAATTGTGTTGTTTTCGTCGTTTTGTATGGGTCTCACACGTGCTAGCGCTTTACATTGTAGTGTGACATTTCGTGGTGTCCCAGTTTCTCCGACGATGTGGATTTCATCGTTAGTTGGTTTCATGCGATTTAAGCGTAGCAGGAACGTCTCTTGCCCGTCAGGAAATGGACCGTTCCCTCCTTAGGTCGACATGTTTTAGTTGCAATCTTTCGGATACGTCAGGAAAAAAATAATGTACTCTGCGACCGTGTCGGATGCCTCCCACTCTCTCTCTCTCTACCATGTTTGAATCTGCCACTGTTTCATTTGTGTTTAGTTTCTAATGTTGTTTCCTGTAGCCTCGGTGACATTGTAGAGCCTCCCCCTATTAAACCAGTAGTAGAGTGTAGCTCTATTACGAATTGTTATGTCTATGGAGCAAGTTCCCATCACAGTGCCAAGTGCCTCTAGTGCTCTGGTGTTGAAAACTCCGCTCATTCTTAGGAGTACACTACGTTTACCTTTTCTTGCAATTGACCTATTAGTCTGTATGTTCAGACTATGATGAAGCATGCGATGGATCCTGGTATTGCATTGTGGTAGGTCCATATCTTCTTGATAGGTAATTTGTAATACGTTGTGTTGAGTGGTACTAGCTTGTGCATAATTTTAGAGACTTTGTCAATTGTCAGTTTGATATGTTCCTTGAAAGTCTGTTGTCGTCAACATACAGTCCTAGAATACACGTGGAATGCTACCTATGTATGCCAATAATGTCTAATTTTAGAATTGGATTCCTCTATAGTGACCCTCTGAGCAGTAAATACACAATTTTATTTGGTCCTATTTTTAGTTTATTTTCTTTGCACTAATTGTTCAGTTTCTGAAACAGTTGCCTGGATTTTACCTCTAGTGCTGCTCTACAGTTGGCTGACACTACCACCTCTTACCCTTTCGTCACCGTCCAGGCTGTTCAGCAAGGGCTGAACATTGAGTCTGCACATTGAGCCCTGTGGACATCGCTTTGTTTTTTTCTGTACAAGCCTGCGTTTGCTAGCCTCTGTTCCGGCAGTCTGCAGTAGTCGAGGATACTACTGCAAAGTGTAGCTGATAGATGCATTTCCTTTAACCTGGCGGAGAGAAACGGCCACTAGAGGTCGTCAGAAGCCATATGGGGTGTTAGGCCGAAGAGACTTCTGTTCGTTTGTAGACTCTCACACAGGAGACTTTCCTGTACCTTGGAGAGCGTGTTTAAAAGGCAGATCGGTCGGTACGTTCTGGGATCTGTTGTTTCTCTGTCTTTCGATTTCCTGAATATTACTACATTAGCAGTTTTCCAGAGGTTTCGAATTCTGCCTCTTATTAGTGGCTCGTTGAACAAATTCGAAAGAAAAGATGAGATTTAGTGTGCGTTCTAATGTTCCTAATACATTTTGTCTGGGCCGGGTGCTTTTCGGATTTTAAGCATTCTGATTGCTGTCGCGACCACTTGTGAGAATGGTATTGTTGTACTATCATTGACGCGTGGTTTCCTCATCGTGCCTCTTAGGTCAAAGTGATGTCGCTCGTCTTGCATGGGGTGGTCATCTGGAGGGAGTTTGTTCAGGAGATATTCTGCTGTGCTTCTCCATGCTCTGGTCATTGTGCCACCAGCTTCTTTCAGTGTTTATAGATCTGTCGGTATCTTAATTCGTTGTGTTTCTACCTTGAATGGTTTTCCCCGGATGTCCCAATGTCATTTTGTAATTGCGTTTTGACGAAATTGGTGCAGTAGTTTTGCCTTGTTGTCTTTAGCTACTTTTTCGTATTTCTGTTTAGCGTTACTGTACATTTCGAGTCTCGTATGTCTTTCAGGAGCTGTGTTTGCTTGTTGGTAGTACTTCCTTCCGTCCCGTGAATCCTTCCTTAATCACACTGGACTCGCATTCCGGAGGACGACGGTTCAATCCCGTCTCCGGCCATCCTGAGTTAGGTTTTCCGTGATTTCCCTAAATCGCTTCAGGCAAATGCCGGGATGGTTCCTTTGAAAGGGCACGGCCGATTTCCTTCCCCATCCTTCCCTCACCCGAGCTTGCGCTCCATCTCTAATGACCTCGTTGTCGACGGGACGTTAAACACTTATGTCCTCCTCCTCCTTCTTCCTTAATCCTGCCAATTTTCCGACCATGGTAGTTTCTGCCCCCACCTAGTTTTTGCCCATGATATACTTGCTTCCAATTTTCGTTGTAGATCGTCTGCCAGAATATTCTTTTTGTATTCTATTACTGCCTTGAACACAATGTAGTGACGACGCCTTAACAACGTCTCGAACATTTTGCCAGATGTCCCTTCCTATGCGTAGATTCTGCTGTTCATGATCCATGTTATTTTTATTGATACTATTCTGTAGTTACGACGATTGCGTAGTGGTCACTATGTGTCTAATACCTTCCATGCGTTGACTAGTAAACGTGTGTGTCCGGGGAAGATAGGGAGGAATGTTTAGTTTAACGTTCCGTCGACATCGTCGTCGTTACAAACGGAGCGCAAGGATTGGAAAGGAAATCGTCCGAGCCCTTTCAAAGGAAAGAGTCTACCCTTTGCCTGAAGTGATTTAGGGGAATCACGGAAAAACTATAGCTGGATGGCCGGAGAGGGTTTGTACCGTCGTCTTCCCGAATGAGAGTCCATTGTGTTAACCACTGTGTCACTTCGCTCGGCCCCACGGTAGGTAGGTGGCTGACCCTGCCTATTCAGTACGAAAATGTGGCATTCATTTACCACTCAAGCTCTATTTTTCCTCTGCTGTTAGTAGTGTCCGAGTTCCACAGGGAGGATTTTGCGTTGATATCGGCTAGAATGAGCAGCCTTCTTCTTCCTGATGTCGTGCAAAATCCTTTATTTTGTCCATGAAAGTTTCTGTATCATACGAGTATTGAGCATATGTATATATGAGCCATACCTACTGCCCACCTGTTATTTCTGATGTGGCGATATAATCAGAGCAAAACTGGCTAATCTGTGTTACTAGGAAGTCTTATTAATTACTGTAATCCCGGCCTTCGTATTGGTGTTCCTGCGTTGTGTTATAATGTAGGGGACGCCTGTGAATATTCTCGCCTTGCAAAAAGGGTTCTTGAAGGCGGGCGATTTACACTTTTCTTTCATTTAAGAGCCTACCTAGTTCCATGCTTACTAGGGTACTACCCTGAATTACCTTCAGAAGGGGTATCTATTGAAGGAATTTAAAAACAGAAACACGGGTCCATGTACCCCCACTAAATCCTTTTATCCTCTCCCTAGGTTTAGGCCCTCTCCCCTTTGCACGCATGCCACACCTAAGACCTTACACAGTTCTTTGGAGTTCGTTCGGAGATTTTCAACCCTCAGGATTGACAGACGCTGTGGCGCATTATGCTTACTACCTTAGCCCCCATCTTACTATTACTCACTCCTGGCGCAGTTATGCTTACTACCTGAGCCCCCATCTTACTATTACTCGCTCCTGTGAACGGGAAAGCGTTATGCAAATCTTGGTGCCTCTCGCGTCCATCTAGAAAAGATAACCTGAAGATGCCTAAATAAGGCGAAACGCGTCGTTGAAAAATAAAAAATAAATAAAACTGCAACCAAGACTGTTTTCAACCAATACTATTTTAATACTGGTTGTCTTGCTAAAATTGTTATTTCTTAGGTAACTATGACGTGAAAGCGATGTTGTATTTCTGAAACCATGGTCCGAAATGAGAGCAGGCTTGAGAGTCCTAATCAAAGCAGATTAAATGAATAAATAATAAATAAATAGAAACATTTGAGTAATATTGTGCTATCCTCGGGGAAAGTTAGACACGCCGCTGATTTCTGCGCAGCTGTACGAAGCCTATCTCCTCCCCTGGGCTTCCGGCGATAAGCGTGCTCACCGATACTAAGTAGTTTGCTCAGACCCGGAGACAGCCATAAAGCAGGCACGGCCTTTGCGCTTCGCTATACAGCTTCGCCTCTGACGCTACGCCGCAGTTCCACGTTACTGAGACCGCAATGGGTCTGACGTAGACACTTGCTGCTCTTTGGCAAACAGGTTAAGTCCGCAGGACGACGGTTACTGCGGGAGATACACGCAAAGCCAAGCAGCTCTGCGCTGAGAGTACGGCCCGGGCAGATATACCGGCTTACCGGTGGTGACGCGGATTCTAGGAAGGCTCGGTAATTAACGACGTGCTCGTCCAGTTTCGCCACAAACGAAGGAAAGGGGCCCCACGTAGACGGGGATTCTGCGCGGTTGCCGGTGGGTCTGGCTGCGAAGGTCTATTTACTCCGATCCCCAAGGATGTAAACCGAGACTGGTGGATACTTTGGTAACTCCCTTCGTCGTTAACGCAGTGGCTCAGTATAAATGACATAAACCAAATGGATTTAGGAAGCCGCTATCCCTCAAGGATTTAACAGTTACATTACAATTACTAGAAAGTTCATTACATCCACTTTCGTTGGCGAATTGCAACCGTGATTTAACTTATTAAATTATTTGGATAGGGCATGCTATGTTCCGTTTTTTTTTATTTTTGTACTATTTATTTTGTATACAGGGTGGTCCATTGATCGTGACCGGGCCACATATCTCACGAAATAAGCGACAAACGAAAAAACTACAAAGAACGAAACTTGTCGAAGTTGAAGGGGGAAACCAGATGGCGCTATGGTTGGCCCGCTACATGGCGCTGCCATAGGTCAAACGGATATCAACTGCGTTTTCTTAAATAGGTACTCCCATTCTTATTACATATTCGTGTAGTAAGTAAAGAAATATAAATGTTTTGTCGCTACTCGTTATGTCTAATGAATCAATATTGTTTTTTTCTTTTTTTTATTTGTTTCTTTTTTTTATCTTTTGATTGACCTACACATTGATCTGTAGCGTAGCCCTGAATACGAGGTTAGGTTGGGAGTTTTTTTTTGGCGGGGGGGGGGGGGGGTCAGGGGGGTGCTGCGCCCCCCTCCCCCCTGCCTGGCCTTGAGTACCACTTGTTTATTATTATCTTTGTTTGCTATCAATGTTAGCAGATTGTTCTTGTGAAACCTTTGTGTGTGTTGTTTTTCTATGTGTTTTCGTCTTTGTGATACGTATGCAACGTTTCTATATCCGCCATATTGGAATTGTCGTTTCCGCTATATTTGTGACGTCATGGGTCAAAGCCGACGGGTTAGATCGGACGCTTCCGTGTTTCGATCCGGTTAACGGTCCGGACACTCGGATGATGTCCAGGATTCCGAGCAGCATACATAGCACACGCCCGTTGCGCATTTTGATCACAATAGCCATACATCAACACGATATCGACCTTTCCCGCTATTGGTAAACGTTCCATTTTATCACGGGTAATGTGTCACGAAGCAAATACCGTCCACACTGGTGGAATGTTACGTGATACCACGGTCTTATACGTTTGTGTCTGTTACATCGCCATATATCACAAAGTGAAAAAAGTGGTCCAACTAAAATATTCATATTTCTTTACGTACTACACGCATATGCAATAAAAAAATGGGGGTTCCTATATAAAAAAAACGCAGTTGATATCGGTTTGACCTATGGTAGCGCCACCTAGCGGGCCAACCATAGCGCCATCTGGTTTCCCCCTTCAAGCTAGACGAGTATCGTTCTTTGTAGTTTTCGTTTGATGCATATTTCGTGAGATATTTGGCCCGGTCTCTATCAATGGACCATTCTGTATAGTGGAGTAGGATTCAAGATACTGCAGGTTTGTCGACAGACGGATTTTTTTTTGTAACATTTCCATCTGATGGTAAGGCTGCAGTGGATTGAAAACTAACTAATGATACAGAAAGTGAATCGTATTAGATAGTTAAGAGGAAGTGACTGATTCCATATTATATCCAAATAAATTAAAATTTTTTAAACAAACTTAGTTACGGTACACGATGAGCAGTTTCGATTATCACGTGGGAAAAATTCAAGCTGGTGGCATGAGACGTGGTGTTGGTGCTAATGCTTCTCTATATGATCAGCTGTCACTGGAATAGGACAGTTCAGGAAGATCCAAAACGAACATCAACCCACCATCATTCTGAAAACTCCTGCCATGCTGGGGGATTTCTCATCCAAAGAAAGCGAAGAAGCGAATGGGTCAATGGGTGCCAAGTGCAGTTAATAGGGTGGTGGGGGGGGGGGGGGGGGGTTGCGAGGAAACGTTTCGCAGCCCAAAGTCCAAAGAAGTAGCCTGTGTGACTGTGATTGGTGCACAATGTTCCAGTGCATTTTGTCGCGGAGCAAAGAAGTCCACCTTAGACAGCTTCTCGTGTTGTCGACAACAGCACCACAATAGACGAGCTGCGCTCAAAACATTCGTAGCGTAGCAGCTGTATGGGTTGACAGTAAGAAATATACCGAGGCATCGTAGGCATCCGTAGGCATCGTAGACCAGCTCTGCGTAGACATCACTCAGAGGCACCTTGATAGCATTTCAATGTATTACAGGACTTTCAATAATTTAAAATGTCCAATAGTGCCGGACATTTCAGAAGAAGGAGCATCTTTTAAGATGAGTATGTCTTCATATTTAATAACTTTCATTTTATTACTAATTGTTGGGAATATTTCTGATTGAAGATAACCTACACCGTCCTCCTGCATTCCCAACATTAAATATGAACAGAGGGGATGGCACATTTCAGTGATCTACAATACATATAAGAAACAATGTCTTAAAATGAGAAGTGACTTTATTCTTCACTCTCTAAAAGAAGGAGAGACACTTACATCGGTAGTTTCATTTGAAAACAAAGTAACAGAGCTAAAACAGATCTTAAATCAGGGAGCCCACTGCATACGATTCTGCTTTTAACTACGACTTAAATAACAATGCTTTACCAATACTTTGACGAAGTTAAAACAACTTTCCCAAAAAACGACGTGAATCACAGGCTACTCAAAATCTCTCTGTCTACGGAAAACGAATCATTAATCTTAACCAAGAGCTATGCTGTAAGATATATATTTGCTCTGAAAACAATTTAAAGAAGTAGGAAGAATAAAGCTGCGTTCATCTACAATTTTTTAAAAGTAGTGTAACAATAAGAAACAAACATCAAGAACGCCAAACTTAACAGCACCCAGCCAAAACAAACTTCTGAAAGATAAGGGAATCGTCGGTCCACATAGTGTGCCACTTATGCTACAGATCTGAATACACTGCCAGACTACTAAGCTAGATATGCCGGTGTCATATATTGATACCAAACCTGACAAAAGTGCGCTTAAAACTACAAAGCTCACTGTTTATTCGACTGCGTTTTCCCTTGTTTTGCTACAATGATATTCCGCAAATAATACAGCGAAATCCAGAGAAAATGTAAGTAGGCTGTTTAGGTTTTTATGTTGGTAACACCACATAGCGCTCTGTATGAAAATCACTGGCTGTGCTGTGTGCAGTCTGTGGCTGGTTGGCATTGTTGAAATATTCGCTGTTGTAGTGTTGGGTAGTAGGATGTGTAGATAGTGCCTTCCGTAGCTAGAACCTTTTAGAACCAGTAGTTCGAGTAAGGAAGATTTTTGTGGGGTAAGTGATTCATGAAAGTTATAGGTTAATGTTCGTCAGGGTCATTCTTTTGTAGGGATTGTTGAAAGTCAGATTGTGTTGCGCTAAAAATATTGTGTGTCAGTTTAGTGTTGATCAGAATAAGTAACGAGAGAAATGTCTGAGTACGTTCAGTTCTGCTCAACTGTTAGAAAATCAAATAATGTAAGAGGTTTGTCAGCACAGTAATTCATTAATTTTTCTAAGGGGTCGTTTCAAAAATATCAAATGACAGCAACCGTACTTTTTTGCTTATTGATCTTTAGATAAAACCGATAGCACATTCAACGGCACATGCATAAGTCTCAATGGAGAATTTTTGGGCCAGTAAGCATTATACTTTCATGTCGATGCTCAGTTTAAGCACCAGACATCCCTCCAACTACACCTCACTTGCATGTGACAATGTAAAGGTCTACCGTAATTTCTGACACAGAATTTCCGGCCAAGGCGACACTGTGCCAAATCTGCGGCATCAACTTCACATGGGAACAACTCCTCCCGCTGTCTCACAAGACTAACTAGCTCTTGCATTCGCTACAAATGACAAAACCTGAGCAGATCCGAGTACAGTGCTTTAAAGAATCATCGCACGAACCTGCGACCGTCTACCGGGACGCCAGGGGAGGTGTTGCCAAGGGACGCGGCTTTCGGTATGTCTGAATATCGATGCGGAACCGCCCCACCCTTATCTACCGTAATCTGTTGCACCGCATCATGCCAGTCGCGAAGAAGAAACTCACCGACACCTTGTCCGACGATAGTTATCACTGAGCCGTGGTGCCATTGAGTTAGTAGACTGTTCCGTCCGGCGCCACTGGCTCAAGCGTAGTACCGACTATACTTCTTGCAGCCCCATTGCCAACATCTATGAGGAACAGTTGGTTCTGTGGGTTGTATCCTTGCTTTCCGATGTATATACGGGGTTCACTGGCCCTAGACGAGGAGGCACGAAGTTTGGGAATTAGAGATAGTGTCGTGACAAGAAGTGGTCACGAGGTCCGAGCGGCCGAAGGAACGAGCTGCGCAAGGAGGGCCTGCACAGGGCGAAAATATCGGAGTACTTCACCGGGGTCAGCGTCGTCTACAAGCGGCAGGCCGACATCCCGACGGTTGGTTGATAACATTCGTGTCAGACGACCGCTCGTGGCCTGGCTGCCCTCATCTATGAGGCTTTCGTCGGCACCACTCAGTAACCACCGCGACGCTCCGTGGATCCATGGAACTGCTTGCTGCTAAAGGGGAGTAACATTCTGTAATCCTCGTTGTGATTTGTGTCATTGTCTACCTGTCCACCTTATGATTTTCTGGTTTGCACCCAACCCCCAGAGTTTTAGTCTGTCGGTTGTTTGTTCGTAAATATAGGCCGTAGTATTGTACTAAGACTAGTTGTCGTTTAAAAATTTTTCCCGCTGTTATATTGCCTTTCCTATGTGGTTTATACCCGATCATTAATGTTCCAATGAATTAGCTTCTGGTCGTAAATACAGCCGGAAAAATTGTACCAAGACACAGGTTGTCGTTGAACGGAACAGGGCCTTTGTGGTTAGATTTACATGTTAACCTGTTCAATTCTTTGACTGTAATTGCATTTCTCAGTCATTAGCTACAATTTGAACAACCTGTTGTACAAAGCTGTGCGTTGTTGTGTTTGAAAGACCGGGTCGCTATTTGTGTATTTTAGCTCAATCTTGTGGTTCCGCCGAGTGAGTTCTCTTGTAATAAGTGTTTACAAACAATGTTTTAAGACGTTCCTTCAGAGCAGTCTTAGTAAGTGACTAACAGCTTAACTTTGAAAGTATTAACAGCCAAATGTCACCAGAGCTTTATTCAAAAGAAGATTGTCAAAAGGGACAGGTTGGGATCAAGTCGCACTTTGTTGTTGACTGAAATTAAGAGGTTGGTTGCTTTGAAGTAAACCTTATCATTGTCATATTGTTTTCTAATCTGTTTTACCTTTATCCTAATGTGCGCACCTTAACCCAGAACTTTTCGAAATACAGCTTTAAAATTAAAAGTTACATCATCAGTTTTGAGTAATTGATGGTGGTCGTGGTGGTTAGTGTTTAACGTCCCGTCGACAACGAGGTCATTAGAGACGGAGCGCAAGCTCGGGTTAGGGAAGGCTTGGGAAGGAAATCGGCCGTGCCCTCTCAAAGGAACCATCCCGGCATTTGCCTGAAACGATTTAGGGAAATCACGGAAAACCTAAATCAGGATGGCCGGAGACGGGATTGAACCGTCGTCATCCCGAATGCGAGTCCAGTGTGCTAACCACTGCGCCACCTCGCTCGGTGAGTAATTGAATCACTCTTGTCATCAATGGTGCTTATATAGTTTTCATGTGTTGCAGAAGGGCATTTAATAAGACAGACTGTGTCCAGCGCAGTAGTAAACACTGCTGTTTCACCCGATAACGGGCGGGATGCAGGTCCGGCCGTCTTGTAATAGTTGTCGTATTGCTTGCTGTCTTGATTTCTTTTTTGTAGAGGCTTATTCATCTTAAGGTTTAAGGTGAAAAAAAGTTGCCTATTTGTTCAGTCTTTAAAAAAAAAGAAACAAAAATTCATGTTTAAAATATTGTTAAATAAACATGTTGTGTTCAAAGAGAGTTATACTGGTGGGTCGTCCCTTCCACGTTTTCCTTAATTCCAGCAAGTGCCACGTACCAATCACATTTGTCAGCGGTGCTGCATTCACGTGTTTTTGCTTTGGTTTCTCTGCTCCTTTGGATCGTGGCAACTGTGACACAGCCGGTACTTGTCCACATGAATAACGCGAGGTGTCATTCGGATTGGCCCCACTTATTTCCAAAACTCCCACTGCTGTCTCAGTTCGGCTGGCTTTTTTAAATAAGTGTGAGCAGTCGCGGAACTCAGCGGACAGTAACCTTCGCCATGTTGAAAATGTCATGGACGGTACTAAAATGTGTCCGACAGATGTGCACTTTTTCACTATAATCTCGATTGCGGTACGTCAGGATGTCGAATTTACCTACGGCGGCTGACTCTCTTCTCGATGCTTCGACGTGATGGCTGGTTGGCCCACAATGGAAGCGTATGCGCCAGGGTTGGAACTCTTGCACAGAGTGACACTACTACGGAGCCGGGGGCTCCTACTGGAATAAGCCGTTTCACAAGATCAGAGGAGCACTAAGAAATCTAGCACTGTACCTCATCATGCTCTAGTCTACAACATGTGTCCAGACGGAGAGAGAAGGCCTCGCGGGATTAGCCGAGCGGTTTAAGGCGCTGCAGTCATGGACTGTGCGGCTGGTCCTGGCGGAGGTTCGAATCCTCCGTCGGGCATGGGTGTGTTTGTTTGTCCTTAGGATAATTTAGGTTACGTAGTGTGTAAGCTTAGGGACTGATGACCTTAGCAGTTAAGTCCCATAAGATTTCACACACATTTGAACATTTGGAGGGAGAAGGAATGGATGAAGTTGGTTTTCATATCACACAACCAGAGAAAGGGTTTCTCCTTAATTTAGAGAGTAAATGTTGCTGTCGCTTATTTCATTTTAAGAAATTGTTTCTTAAATTTGTTTTAGATCACTCAAGAATTTGATCTTCTCTGTACCGTAGTTAATCTGCTTGAGAAGGGAACATTTTGGAAGACCTGACCAACGGTTACTTTTCAAACTGTTGTGAGATATTGTACCTTCAAACGGATCGTTTCAAATTTGCGTTTTCTCTACAAAGATATTCTGTCCGGTGTCCATCCATACAGATTTGGATTCTAAGAATTTCTCCACAAGAATGCCGCAGTTATTCCCTAGACGGGAAATGGCCTTTGAGATAGCGAAACTTTTACGAACTGCAAGAGACATTAAGAAGACTTGTGCCCTTTCCGAGGAAAACCACGAAGAAGTAGCCCCTTTTCGTCCCTCAAGACACATATTTACAGTATTTACAAGCCTGCCAATGAATACGGCGTGTACTAAACCACTTTTCATTATTTAAATAATTTCCAAACGCGGCGACATTTCCTTTTTAACTGTATTATCTGTGCATAGGCCACACAGGCCAGAAATGATTTTAAGTTGCCGTCAGTTTGGAGTCTCCTTAAAATTTTCGCAGTCAGCCTTAATTGCTGACATTTTTCTTCTCTTGTTATCGAATTTTAAAATTAATCGGTTATACTTGTGGCCGTGATACGCTCAAAAATGGTTCAAATGGTTCTGAGTATTATGGGACTTAACTGCTGAGGTCATCAGTCGCCTAGAACTTAGAACTACTTAAACCTAACTAACCTAAGGACATCACACACACCCATGCACGAGGCAGGATTCGAACCTGTGACCGCAGCGGTCGCGATGTTCCAGACTGTAGAGCCTAGAACCGCTCGGCCACTCTGGCCGGCCGTGGTACCCTCAGTCTCCTCTTGGACATTTCATTGATAAGTGAACTGAGCCGTGCACGGCTCGTGTTAATCCCATCAAAGGTTTGTCATCTTCTATTGCGGTAGTGTCGCCTCGTTTTCTTATTTGATATACTGGCGTCACCAACTTCCTGCCTTACTTGCCCGTGAGTGTCAGGAAAAACGCGTATCATTAAGCGCACTGTCGTAACATGTCTGGAGCGACCGATAGTAATTTTGGGTCGTCGTGTGACTCGTAATGGACGCACCAGGAGTACAGTCGCGACGTAGCAGCAGTCGCGGACGGACCAACAGTCCAGTCGGTCGGCTGACGTGGAGCAGCAAGCAAGCCCCCCGTCACACGGAGTCGGGTTGCAGTCGGTGGCGGCGTGCAGGCGCGATTGGAGTGTGAGGTGCTTCTTGCGAGTGCTACGAAGTTCGTCTCCCACCGATCTTGGACATAAAAGTTGAGTACCTGTTTAACTTACTATCTAGCCTCCACTGTTTACATTTCTTCCTTTGGTCCTGGTTGTCGCTTTTGGGACATTCCTGCTAGCAACAACCTGTGTGTATTCAAGTTGGCTAAGATTCCAGCCGTCTTCCTGTGAAATTTAACTCAATTTAAGCCCTGTTATGGGAGTTCACCAGTAGCCATTGACGTTTCGATTATCTGCCCAGGTCGATGAAGTAATTTTAGACCGTGTATTTTCCTTCTCGTGTTGTTGCTGTCTAGCGCGGCGTGTAGTTCGATAGCTGAAGTGTTGTTGGTCGCTTTGGGCGCCAATATTCTGTGTTTCGTGTATTGATATATTGTGGTCGTTTTACTGGTTGCTAGGAGTGGAACTGATTTGGTTGATTGGCGGTCGGCTGTCTTTCGGTTGGGTTGCCTCCAGATTAAGAAGTCGTTGGACAGGCTGCCTGTCTCACATAAACGGGCGTTAGTGTTACAATCCCATGTCGACCCTTGGAAACTTCTGAGTGCTGTTCCTTGTGTGTTGTGGAGTAATTTCCCTGTTTGGATTTGTGTTATTTGGTTGATGTGTGGCTTTCAGCCGAGTATCAGTATCTCTTAAATTAATGTTCTGGTCTTCCCTTTAAGGCATGAGATTGTTATTCTTTATTTTATATTAAATGTTTTAAGATACGGCCTTCTGCCCTTTAAAATTGAAACTCTTCTTCTAGGGCTTAAGCCGTTAAATTATTTGTTGGTGGGCGGCCTTAGACCGAGTTTTAAATACTCTTAAATTAATCTCCTTCTCTAGACCTTAAGGCATAAGATTGTTATGCTTTGGAATGGGGCCTTAAAATCAATTTGCATGAAATGTTTTAAGTTATGGCCTTCTGCCTTTTGATGGAAACTCCTCTTGTTGCTTAATATGCGACCTCCAGCCGAGTTCCATTAAAATTAAATTGCTAAGGCCTTCCGCTAATTAGACCGAAGATTTAAAAATTATTCTTGGGTTAAATCTACAGAAAATCCTTGTAGATATTTCAATTTTGCTTAGGCCTTGTGTCTTGGATTTTGAATGTGGCTTCAGCCAAACGAAAGTTAATCAAAAGAGGTAGACTAAAGTTTTGATTGTTGGCATCCCTGTTGTAATATTGTGTGGTGATAAATAGTCTGTATGTTGAGTGCAACTAACAGGAACTCATTTAGGCACCTTTCCACAACCTAATCCGCTCTGTCGTGCTGTCCCAGGCATTTCATGAATATTGTGCTGAACTTTTGATATTTATGATTTCTTAAAATTCTGTTCCATCTTTCAGAGACGTTGTTAGGGAGATAGCACTTTCCACTGCTGTTCCATATGTCCCTCAGCATACCTTTTATATCGAGACATTGGTCTACAAATAGTCGTACATGTTCTGCAGATTTTCGCTCTCAGGCGTGCTGTCCTGTACAGATGCTCTCCTGTATAGACAGTCACTATCCAACATTTCCGGGGGAAGATATAGGAAATCTGAATATATTCTTAAGTAACAGTGTACTGGATGACTGCAATTTCGAAGTCCACCATAAGAGGTGTCAGATTCCATCCAAACTCGCTGGTTTTAATAAATAAAACATATGTTTATCACTTTTTGTTCTGTAGTAAAACTTTAACGGCCGTCCTTACGGTTTGCCCTCTCCCAAAAACTTGTAAGATAGGCGTGAAGCATAACCAACTGAAAAAACTGTTAGTCCTAATTATCGAACGTTGCGTTTACATAGAATGGTTGACAGCCTGATACTGCAGTTGGAGTGATGTCTGTAGGTTAAACTATTGACACGAAAATATTATGCTTGCTGGATCACCTAACCCTGCGCCGAGTTTACAAATTATGCATGCGGTGTTGAATGTGTGGTCGGTCTTATGTAAAGGTCAACAAGCGCAACAAGTACGGCTCCTGTCATTTGGCACTTTCGTTGGTCTCCGCCGTATTGTTTGTGAATTTTCATTGTAGTGAAGTACGGGAGAACGCAGACAAACAGAAGGTTTGACACGTATACATTTGTCAGCTTTGGTATTAATGTGCGACCGATTAACCTTGTTTGTTAGTCCGGCTGTGTTTGACAGCAATGTGTTCAGGTCTATATTGTAATACCATTTGTCGTTAGACGACGCCTCTGAACAGACTTTTTCCTGATTTTTCTGTAGTTTGTTTTGGCTGAGTGCTCATGCTGATTCTTCTATTGATGCTGTATTTTTAAAAATTAGATATGAGCGGGCATCATTATTCAGGCCATGTGTTTTAAAATTGTTTTGATCCCTGTCGGCTGCCTTTTCTTTTACAAACTGCCTTCCTCTTTTGCATGAGTTCGTAGCCGCGGTACAGAGTGCGCTGTTTATCATTGGAGAGTGGTAGTGGCATCGCTGTTGGAGAAGCGAGGCGTCGCCTTGGTGAGAAGTGAGATAGGACCACTAATACTTTGGCGGTGACGTCCGACTCTCTCGGCGTCAAGGGTACGTGGCTCGAATTTGTGGCGAGTCATACTGACCTTGATAATTGGGAAGTTTGTGTGTATACAACGGCATTCTTAGTGAGGAGCTCACTCAAATATTCCGGAACTGATGAATCTGTCCTGTGGTAATCTACACTACTGTCCATTAAAATTGCTACACCATGAAGATGACGTGTTACAGAAGTGAAATTTAACCGACAGGAAGAAGATGCTGTGATATGCAAATGGTTAGCTTCTCAGAGCATTCACACAAGGCTGGCGCCGGTGGCGACACCTACAACGTGCTGACATGAGGAAAGTTTGCAAACGATTACTCATACAGAAACAGCAGTTGATCGGCGTTGCCTGGTGGAACGTTGTTGTGATGCTTCGTGTAAGGAGAAAAACTGCGTACCATCTCGTTCCCGACTTTGATAAAGGCCGGATTGTAGCCTATCGCGATTACGGTTTATCGTCTCGCGACATTGCTGCTCGCGTTGGTCGAGATCCAATGAGTGTTAGCAGAATATGGAATCGGTGGGTTCAGGAGGGTAATACGGAACGCCGTACTGGATCCCAACGGCCTCGTATCACTAGCACTCGAGATGACAGGCATCTTATCCGAATGGCTGTAACGGATAGTCCAGCCACGTCTCCTCCATTCCTGAGTCAACAGATGGGAACGTTTGCACGACAACAACCATATGCATGAACAGTTCCACGACGTTTGCAGCAGCATGGACTATCAGCTCGGAAACCATGGCTTCAGTGATCCTTGACGCTGCATCAGACAGGAGCGCCTGCGTTGGTGTACTCAACGACGAACCTGTGTGCACGAATGGCAAAACGTCATTTTTTCGGATTAATCAAGGTTCTGTTTACAGCACCATGAAGGTCGCATCCGTGTTTGGCGACATAGCGGGGAACGCACATTGGAAGTGTATATTCGTCATCGCCATACTGGTGTATCACCCGGCGTGATGGTATGGGGTGTCCATTGGTTACAAGTCTCGGTCACCTCTTGTCCACATTGACGGCGCTTTGAACAGTGAACGTTACATTTCAGATGTGTTACGACCCGTGGCTGTACCCTTCATTCGATCTTTGCGAAACCCTACATTTCAGCAGGATAAGGTGGCAGGGAAAAAATACAGGGAGCGAAAGGCTATTTACAATTAGTACAGACACCAGATGGCGGTAATAAGTGTCGAGGGGCATGAAAGGGAAGCAATGGTACGGAAGGGAGTGAGACAGGGTTGTAGCCTATCCCCGATGTTATTCAATCTGTATAATGAGCAAGCAGTGAAGGAAACAAAATAAAAGTTCGGAGCGGGTATTGAAATCCATGGAGAAGAAATAAAAACTTTGAGATTCGCTGATGACATTGTACTTCTATCAGAGACAGCAAAGGACTTGGAAGAGCAATTGAACGGAATGGACAGTGTCTTGAAAGGAGGATATAAGATGAACATCAACAAAAGCAAAACGAGGATAATGGAATGTAGTCGAATTAAGTCGGGTGATGCTGAGGGAACTAGATTAGGAAATGAGGCACTTAAAGTAGTAAAGGAGTTTTACTATTTGGGGAGCAAAATATCTGATGATGGTCGAAGTAGAGAAGATATAAAATGTAGACTGGCAATGGCAAGGAAAGCGTTTCTGAAGAAGAGAAATTTGTTAACATCGAGTATAGATTTAAGTGTCAGGAAGTCGTTTCTGAAAGTATTTGTATGGAGTGTAGCCATGTATGGAAGTGAAACATGGACGATAAATATTTTGGACAAGAAGAGAATAGAATCTTTCAAAATGTGGTGCTACAGAAGAATTCTGACGATTAGATGGGTAGATCACATAACTAATGATGAACTATTGAATAGAATTGGGGAGAAGAGGAGTATGTGGCACAACTTGAGAAAAAGAAGGGACCGTTTAGTTGGACATGTTCTGAGGCATCAAGGGATCACAAATTTAGTATTGGAGGGCAGCATGGAGGGTAAAAATCGTAGAGGGAGACCAAGAGATGAATACACTAAGCAGATTCAGAAGGATGTGGGTTGCAGTAAGTACTGGAAGATGAAGAAGCTTGCACAGGATAGGGTAGCATGGAGAGCTGCATCAAACCAATCTCAGGACTGAAGACCAGAACAACAACAATGCACGATCGCTTGTTGTAGGTCCTGTACCTGCATTTCTAGGTACAGAAAATGTTCGACTGCTGCCCTGGCCAGCACATTCTCCAGAACTCTCACCAATTGAAAACGTCTGGTCAATGGTAGCCGAGCAACTGGCTCGTCACAATACGCCAGTCGCTACTCTTGATGAATTGTGGTATCGTGTTGAAGCTGCATGGGCAGCTGTACCTGTATACGCCATCCAACCTCCGTTTGACTCAATGCTCAGGCGTGTCAAGGCCGTTATTACGGCCAGAGGTGGTTGTTCTGGGTACTGATTTCTCAGGATCTATGCACCCAAATTGCGTGAAAATATAATCACATGTCAGTTCTAGTATAACATATTTGTCCATTGAATACCAGTTTATCATCTGCTTTTGTTCTTGGTGTAGCAATTTTAATGGCCAGTAGTGTAATTGCGCATGGTTGATGATTCGCGGCCGCGGAATTATGCCCCATATTGTTTTTTTGCATAAAGAAAATTTTGGTTCCGATTAACCCTCTTCTTTTCTGCAAGGGTAGATATAAATTTTATAAGTGATCCGTTGTAGGCTGTGACGTGAGTTTTATTTAATCGAGTGATTAGCTAATGACACTTGTAAAACCAACATGAAAACGCACTTCATTGTCTGCATGCATCACCTGTGTAACTAACACTTTACACACTTCACATTAAGATAAAAGACGTGTGATGTGAAGTGTTAGTTATACATGGGATTATGATGATGATGATGATGATGATGATGATGATGATGATGATGATGTGATGTTTGGTTTGTGTGGCGCTCAACTGCGCTGTCATCAGCTGCGTACAAAGTCCCGATTTATACACAATCCAATCTAGCCACTATCACGAATGATGATGATGATGAAATGATGAGGACAGCACCAATACCCAGTCCCCGAGTAGAGAAAATCCCCAACCCGTCCGAGAATCAAATCCGTGACCCCGTAATCGAGAGGTAGCAACGCTGGCCACTAGACCACGAGCTGCGGACTATACATGCGATGCACGTATACTACGGACCTGTTCACGTTCGTTATACATCTGGAGGGCGTGGATCCCCACAAATACACGATTTTACAAGTGAGCGTGATGGTTCCGGCCGTTAACAGTCTCACTACCCCACTTGTTTCGTTGCCGGTGTCCTTGTAGATCAAAGAGGAGCCAAGTTGGGTCTCAAATTTCTGGCTGTTTGGGTTTTTTGGTCCATAGCAGTGCTTCTGGAATTGTTTTCCTACTCTATCGTGTTTTGTGGCTCCCACAGTGCATGTGTAATATAATGATTACTCAACGTTAGCCTTACGATGAGCGCTGTGACTGCGCAACTGTTGGGAGTGCAGTGGTGGCCCGGACTTAGACACGCCTTTAATCTGTTCCAGCGTCATGGTCAGTGTGGCACGCCGCCTTATGGCACTCTAAACGCCACCGTAGCCTGCTCCCTCTCCACCGAGGAGATCGCCGAGCTATGTTACTGTAATCTGTCAAATGTTTCATGTAGCTTTTGTTTCCCCATTTTAAAGGCCTCAGGAAAATGGAAATTTGAAGGTCTTATGGGACCAAACTGCTGAGGCCATCTGTCCCTAAACTTAATACTACTTAATCTAACTTAAACTAACTTACGCTAAGGACGACACACACACACACACACACACACACACACACACACACATGCCCGAGGGAAGACTCGAAACTCAGACGGGGGAAGCCGCGCAGAACGTGACAAGACACCTCAGACCGCTCAAAGGGCTAAGCTGTCAGCTGATGTTGCCACTCGTTAACATACATAATTGTAACCTAGTAGCTCTTCTATGTAACTGCTGTTTTCTCATTCTATGGGCCTAAGCGGCCAGTTATTCACTGCCGGTTTGGTACCCTGGTTTGAACAGTGTGATGTGTTTCTAAACTTGATCAAGTTATTTTTTATTACTATGGGACGCTAATCCTATTGTATACAGAATATTCTTTTGGTTTGGTAGTTTATTTAATGTGTCAGATCTCCCTCCCCCTCCCTCTTTCTGTTAATGACGGGGGCTGTAACGACGCTGGCTTTGGGGACCTCGAGCTAGTTTGGCCACAGGTGACTGAATTTCGCAGGTGCAGTCCTTGATGCAAAACGATTATTTTTAGTTCTTCCTTGTTTCGTCAGATCATTGCCCTATTGGTTTCTGTTCGTTGCTACCAGTCACATTCTGTAACAGGAAAGGCGTATAATCTGCACTGCATGATTTAAACGTCGTGCTTCAAGGAACTCTGCCGAAAATTCTGTCCCCGTGTTGCTAACTGTGCTTAATCTAGTAGTGAATAGAGTTCCTCGATATTGATGTTCTTTTTATAAAAAAAAAAAAGCACGGGAAAAGAAAAGGCCGCAGCGAGGAATATTAAATTTATATCCTCACCCACTGAATTCTAAGGTTAGTTATGGCCCTGGGTTTTGTTTCTCGCTGGAGATAAAGAGGCAGAGCCTAGTCGTAACATGTCATTTGTCACTTCTCTTCATTCTAAAATTGAAGCCTCTGCGTCTAGTTTCATGGTTCTTTAAATGTTATGTCAGCTCAGTGGGGCAAGTTGGTAACCTTCTTGTCGAAGGTAACGGAAAATTGATTTCAACTTATTTGCCACTGTTACTGTTCTCCCAAGGTATGCCCTTCGTTAAAATATACACAGTCTGGGGTTTAAATGATGATAACGTCTGGTCATACGTTGACATTAAAGGTTTCTGCATTATGGACTTGCCTAGAAAGAGCTATAATTTGATAAATGGCCCTGTTTCATTTTATAATTGTTGTTGGTATCCTAACTGTCGTTTCCGTTTCAATAGCTGTTTAATATAATTGTTGGTTACCTTCAAAATTGTTTCTCTTAGTATATTCAGTGTTTTTTAATGGTAATGAAGTTTGACAAATGGTTAATGACGTGTACTTGCCACCCTGGCTCAGTTCTTCCATATGTTTGATTTTGGCTACGCAGCAATCTGAAAGGCGATATTTCGGTAGTAGTAGAGCCTTTTTTCGCTGGCATCAGACTTGACCTTAAGGCGTCATTCACCATTTCCTGGGTTAATATTTTTACTCATTGCTGTTTCTTTTGTTGTATTTGCTTATTCAAATTCATTGTTGTAATCAATTCGATCTATTTGCGGAAGTATTGACAAGCATGGTGTCGCGCTATTGTCCTGGTATTTCCTTTCTTAAGAAAGATCTTTTGGCCTCCCTTGTCACGGAAGTGTCACTGAGTTAGTGGCTCGTTTCTGTGCAGCCTTGGACAGCCCGTTTATTCTCACCATTGACGCCATAACGAGGTAGGCGCCGCACAAAATGATTGCATCATTGCTGTATCGGCCCAAAATGTAAATTTTTTGGAAACTGGTTAACTCTCCAGTAAACAATTTTATATGAGCCAAGCCCAACCGTTTGAGCGATATTCAGCGGTTTAAACTTAGTTGCAAAAACGGCAAACTCACTCGAGATTTGCATTTGCAGGTGTGGGACTTATAGGATAGTGTAAACCGTTTCGTTATGGAGGACTTGGGCTCGGTCAATGGCGAGCAGGAATGTTTGTTCTCACAACTAATGCTCGAATGCAGTGGTCAGGTAAGTAGACGGGATTCAGTAATCACCTGGCGGTAAATGGAAATGAGCGTATGACATTGTTGGCTGGGAGGGCCCATCGGGGGAAGTTCGGCCGCTGAGTGCCAGTCTTATTTCAGTCGACGCCACATTGGGCGCCTTGTGTGCCGGTGATGAGGATGAAATCATGATGAGGACAACACAACACCCAGTTCACGAGCGGGAAAACTCTCCAATCCAGCCGGGTATCGAACCCGGGCCCTCTTATACGGGAAGCAAGCACGTTGCCACCCATCTAAGCAGGCGGTGTATTTCGTAAATAGTCATTACCTCACTTTTTGTATTTTTCTGTTACATTTATATATTATAAATCATATTCTCATCAACCAGGCTGAAACAAATTATATAGAACCATTTTAACAATTGTTAAACATTCAATTCGCTGTAACCTTAGAGAAATTTTTATATATTATAGTCTTTATAGTTATAAAAAAGCATTAACAGTTGTATACCAATAAGACTGTAGGAATGAGAAGTCTTTGCTGTTACATTTAGAAGCATCCGACCCATCTTTCCTATCAGGCCTCTTGGTTACTCTGTGCTGTTAATGAATAACATATGTAATTTTGATAAATTGCCTCACTCTATGGACTTTATGCTCCAGGGCATTAAGCAACTCTCGGTGGTAAATCTGAGCGAAGCATCATCCGTTTTGTGGCTTATCGTTAACTTGAATTCCAGGCTAATGCTCTGGGGTGTCTTATAATTTTGTACTTCAGGTACTGTATCCTTTGGTATGTGGCGTGTTATGCCACATATTTTCCGAAATTTTGCAAGAGAAACGGGGACTAAAGAGTCTCTTGCAGCGTATAATTGGGTTTAAACCTTCACCCCATATTGAAAATGAATTCGAGGGAAAGCACTTTGGCGGATCCACGCCACCAATAGAACTTTGGCTAGATAAATTAAGCAAATTCGAACCACACTCTCATCAGCCTTGGAGCTTCACGTTACTGAAAACCATGTTGAATGGTGTGAGGCCAGCCGACCGCTTGTGTATTACCTTCACTAAAGACATTCGACATTCCTTAAATTGGATGTCTGAGTTTCTGCGATTGAGGGGTTAGGGGTTCCTACCAACAACGTGGTGTGGAGCATCAGTGTCAGGACGTTCATGGGGATTCTAAGGAATACGAAGGCAATTCCTTAAAAAGGTACAGGTTGAAACGCGTATGTATTCAGTACCAGCGATGGCGAGGCATGACAGAATCTCTGACCAGAGAGTTATTTATCGTGTCTAGTCTGCACTTGACTGCGCGAGAGTTCAGTTGCGAGTGTGGCAGTAGCGAGTTGTACTCAGTCGGATGTGGTGTGTGTGTGGAATCGGCGGGCGTCGATATGGGTCTCTGGTCACGGTTCGGGACGAGGTATATTGTTAAATAAGGTAATGAAGCAGCATTGCGCTCATCTGATAATGTAATGTATGTTAATTGTAATTAATTTGTTCAGGACTTGCACCAATAATAATTTTGTTTTCAAACCAATCGTTTTTAAGAAAAGAATCATTCCAATTGAAACAATATTTCCTATGCTTTTCCTCCCAGAATCAATTTTTCAAACTAATTATTGCACAAGGCCTAAGGTCAGCGATGCTGCCCTATTATTGTGGGTTTAATGATTAATCTTGATTTCTTAATTTTTGTGTCGAGTTTACATTGGGACATTGTTTATCAATATTTTTGTAGCGAAGGTACAGTTGCTTTTATTTCAATTTAACGATGTTTTGTGGGAGCTCTACAACATTTGGCTCTATTCCCATTAACATTCAAATATAGACATTTAAATTATTTGCGGGGAGGTAATTATAGTCGCTTTACAATTTTTGTGGGAAGGTTACAAGGTGTAAGGCTTATTTTCGGTGCCGTGACACAGGGCACTTGGTATGTGAGGGACATGTTGAACGGACGGAGAGACAGAACAGTTGACGCCATCGGTAAGAGAAGCGAGTAGGATGGCCGATCCCGAGATTCTGTCGTTACATTACAGCTGTGGTAGGGGAGCGCTTACCTTGTATTTGCGCTCATATAAATAAAGAGACTTTAACCGCGGTAATTTACTTTCAAAATCTTTTCTTAAGAATTTGCTTTACTTACTAGCGTTTTATCAAGAACATTAACACATTTAATCACATTAAGTGAGCGTGGAAGTGGTTGCGAGGAAGTAACTGATGGAAAATTACTTTTCAACCAATGGAAAATTTATTCATAAACAGATTTAAAATTTATAAACAGTAAAGCACCCTCGAAATATCAAGTTACAATTTAACAAATGCGAATTTTATTCCTACAAGCTTTCTGAAAACAGATTTAAAATTAAAGCAGAAAAGCCCCTAGAAATATCAAATTACGATTACTCAGAGGCCGAATAATTTATTTATTTATTTATTTGTTACAGTAGGAGCCTTTGGGCTGAGAAGCTACCGCTTCCATTCAACGACCTCTGAAAAACGACACTGTTGCAAATCTGCAACACACCTGATTACTTTAAACTAAAAATTTTAACAACTCACACAAACACGTAAACTATGCACCCCGTAAGAGGGATGTAAATGGTACAAAACACTCACATTAAAATTATTTGCCAGCGAATGTGGTACTTGTTTTTAAAGAACTCTTATGGTGGAAGGGTGGCCACTTTATAAACTAAAATAACTACTTAAATAAAACCCATGAAATGCAGACTTACCTAAAATGTACAACATGCTCTACATTACACATATACCGCCTCGAAAGATGATAGGCAAGATAAAAACATAGTTCAGGAATTCGGCCCTTACCTTTATTGTATAACTTCGTTAACACCGAATCCGGAAAACATGACAGAAGCAGCTATTAACGTACGGCAGACCAACAGACAGACAGACACTAACTGCCTAAAAAATGCGGACGAGAGACAGACGAGCAAGCTGGGGCCGAACGACTCATTAAGAACACAAGTAGAATTTAACAAGTAACTGAAACAAAATATCACTAATCACTTAACTTCTAATAACTGCGATTTCTGGCAAAGACCCCTCGCAGCACCCCCAAAACGCTCTCCCGAACCGTCCGCTGCCAGCCGCTTCAACGGACGCAGGAAGGAGCGCCGATCTCCCGTCTCACGGCGCCGCAGCTGGCCCCCTCAAGAGCGATGTCGTGGGCTGACTCCTGTTGCTCTCGTGTTGGCCGCGAAGCCACTACGCCTCGCTATACATGCGACGACGCTCCAGGCGGACAAGTCATCTTGTGTCCCAGTGCGCGGCCGACCAACCTATCGATCCAACCGCCAAAGCCCGTTGCCTGAGCAAACTCGAGCAGCCTGGCGGCCAACACATGCTAGCACTCCGGACGACCGACAGACACTAACCGCATCACCAATGCGGACGAGAGACAGACCCAGACTAACTTGGCTGACCAACTGACCAGACTCGCCCACACTGACAGACTGCCCTGGCTGACCAACTGCCTCCGACTGACTGACTACGAGTGACTGAACGACTCCCGAGCTCATACCGCCCCTTAAATGCACGTGAACAGGCAACTTTTTCCCTTTTCCACCAGAGCGAGACACCAAAGCTGCGATTGCCACAGCGGCGCCACCGCCAGAAACGGAGGGCGACTGCTTCACACTATGCGCTGCGGCGCGCTCTTCAAAACAGCAAATTTTACTACGGCTCAAAACTATTCTCCCATTTATTGGATCTGGCAGTTCATTTCTAATCTTGACTCCCAGTGGTGTTTGAAAAACTGGGCTGTCTGTCAATTAGCTTGAATGCACCCTTCCTCCCGGAGTTGTCAGGTAGTTAATGGGCAGATGCTACCTCTGGTTGAGGAAATGCAAATCAAGTTAAGGACTGATAACTTTTCATGGCCGATCAACTTGTCTGTCAGTTTATTTCTGGCTGTGATTCCATCCAGACTTCTGAGTTAATACTTGATGATAGAGAGAGGGCTGTCTACGTCAAGTTTCGTCCTGTTGAGAGATTTGCCTTGTGCTCCTGTCGTAGTTCCATGTAATTTTACGGTGTATTGAGCCCCTCTGGAAAAATTGAGAACAATCGCTTCAGTCCAGACGAGGCCAGTTAATTGTTGCAGCTTCTTAGTCGTCTCCCACAGATCCTAACTGACGAACTGGGTATAACGAATACCATTGAGTGTAAGATCAAAAAATGGTTCAAATGGCTCTGAGCACTATGGGACTCAACTGCTGAGGTCATTAGTCCCCTAGAACTTAGAACTAGTTAAACCTAACTAACCTAAGGACATCACAAACATCCATGCCCGAGGCAGGATTCGAACCTGCGACCGTAGCGGTCTTACGGTTCCAGACTGCAGCGCCTTTAACCGCACGGCCACTTCGGCCGGCAGCGTAAGATCATCCTTATTCCTAAGGTCATAGTTGAGCAAGCTGCACATAAGATATCACCTCCGAAAAAGTAGAAGTTACGTTCTTTGATTGGTGGCATGTTACGTGAGGGTGTGATAAGACCCGCCACATCGCTAAATGCGCCACCCATACTTCTAGTAAGTAATATCGAGAGTCAGGAATTCCGTCTAGTGGTTGTCTATAGATTAGTTAACCAAAAGGTTCCTTCAGAATTTATATTTTTCATGATGTGGTTTTCTGGGGCCAAGTTCCGTACAGTTCTTGGTCTTAGTCAGGCATATTATCAAATCGCTTTTTGAATAATCCATTAAGTTTCGGGCATGCAGCCGCGCGAATAAAATTTCCTCTACTGATATTTCGGCCGCGTATCGTCTGGCCATCTTCAGAGCGAGTCACAAGATGGGCGGACGATACGCGGCCGAAATATCAGTAGAGGAAATTTTATTCGCGCGGCTGCATGCCCGAAACTTAATGGACTATTCATTACGCCGCGAGAAGTTGATAATGCACAGGGTTCTTTTTGGTTTGTTCACTGGTACGGCTGTTTTGTCCCGCCTTTTACGTTATGTCTCGGGTGATCTGAAATCTAATTGTGTAAGGAGCTAGCTCGAAAACGTGGTGGTTATTGTACCACCTTCGATAATCATTTGAAACACCTGAAGGTGGTTTTGGAGCGCCTTATGCAGGCAGTATTTACCGTCAAACCGTCCAAAATTATGTTGGTACTCCGGCAGATATTATTTTTGGGACATTTAGTTTCTGCCAGTACCGATGAAGTCGCACTTGGGATTTACCGAGATCCCCTGCGCCCAGGAATAAGAAGGCTGTGGCTAGGTTTATTGGCATACCAGACTTTTCGTACGTTTGTTTCAGATTTTACTCAGTTAGAGACCTTTAACTACCTTTGTAAGAATGTGGTTGTTTTCTACTGGGACGAGACTCATCAGGTATTCTTTGAGGCAGTTAAAGAGTCCCTTAGTATTCCCCCGTTTTGGCTGTTTCCGATTTTGAGCTTCCGTTTGTTGTACAAACGGATGCTTCCACTTGTAGAACAGCGACCGTTCTTCTGCGAAAGCAAACGGGGAGCAGCGTCCCATAGCTTATGCTTCTAGGGAGTTGATACCCCTGAACGAATGGGAAGCACTCGTAATAATGTTCGTTTAACCCTCCTTGCCCATATTAAATTTTGTCTTGAGCACAGGAAGTTCCTTCTAGAATCGGATAACCAGGCCACGAGTTTGTCTCTCGAACGTCCACCGAAGACTTAGCGAATAGCGTGTTGTGAGATTCGGATTTCCGCCTTTCGCTTTATGGTCAGGCATATTAGGGGTCCCGACAATCAGATGGTGGATGCCTTAAGCAGCACATTCGAAGGCGACGTCCAGAATCACGATGAGCAAGGGGGACTACCGAGGATGGGACTGCAAGGGTGTTGACGGATGTCCCTGAATTCTTTACTGAGTTGAAGAGTAAGCAAGATCTTGATCCAACAACTGATTAAACGAGGGCTATCACAAGGTGCGTAGGTTTCTGGGTATAGCCTGCAGGATAGCCTACTTTGTTATAGTCGCCTAATCTTTGTTTCCCCATGGCACTAGTCAATCCCTGTTCCACTACTTTCCGATATCGTGGAGGGTGGCCACTATCATATTCATCAAACCATTGCTAACGTAAAGAACATGCAACTCGACATACCGTTTATAAGGATATTCAGAGATTGATAGTGGAGTGTGAAACCTGCAAGAGTGCTAAACACTAATCCAATTCACGTTAATTACATAGGATTCCTCCGTCGCACTTCTGCCGCAACAGGTATCTGCTGGTGGTTGTTGATGCATTTTGCCGTTTTCGGTGCTTGATTCCAAGCAGCAGGGTTATGGCTCACTTGACCATTCACTCTCTTCTAAATTGTTTCCACCTTTGGGCCGCCTAGGCCTCTTGTGAGAGATAATGCTCCAGATTTCACGTTTAGCAGTTAGTTCATGATCCAACGAGAATAGGAAAAGGTTGTGAAAAACACTTGACCTCGTGGCAACAAATAATCCTGAGTTAATAACGAGGACAAAATGGATACAGGGATTAGTGAACACAAAGCTGTCATAGCGAGACTGAATACTGTAACCTCCAAATCCTCCAAGACTAAACGAAAAGTATATCTACTCTAAAAAGCATATAAAAATTCACTTGTTGTCTTGCTGAGAGAAAATCTTCACGCCTTCCAAATTAACAATATATGTGTAGACCAGATGTGGCTTGAATTCAAAGAAATAATATCGGCAGAAATTGAGAGAATTACACCAAATAAATTAACAAACGACGGAGCTGATCCTTCTTGGTACACAAAACGTGTCAGAACACTGTTGGAGAAACATGAAAAAACCGCAAATCTTAAAGAATAGCGATGTTTTACAGAAGCTCGTAGCTTTGCGCGGAGTTCAATGCGAGATGCTTATAACAGTTTCCACAACGAAGCTTTGTCTAGAAACCTAGCAGAAAATCCAAAGAGATTCTGGTCGTAAGTAAAGTGTGCTAGCGGTAAGACACAATCAATACCTTCTCTGCGCGACGGAAATGGAGATACTATCAAAAACAGTGCAGCCAAAACAGAGCAACTAAACACAACTTTCCGAAATGCCTTCACAGAAGAAGGCGAAGTAAATATTCGAGATATTCGAATCAAGAACAGCTACTAATATGAGTAACGCACAAGTAAATGTCTTTGGAGTGGTGAAGCAACTTAAATCATTTGTTAAAAGCAAATGTTCTGGTCCAGACTGTATTCCAATTAGATTCCTGTCGGATAATCTATGCAATGGCTCCATACTTAACAATCATACGCAAGCCTTCGCTAGAAGAAAAATCCGTACCAATGACTGGAAAGTTGCACAGGTCACACCAATAGTCAAGAAAATTAGTGGCAGTAATCCACTAAATTACAGGCCCGTATCATTAACGTCGATATGCAACAGGGGTGTCAAACATATACTGTGTTCGAACATTATGAATTACCTCGAAGAAAACGGTCTATTGACACACAGTCAACAGGGATTTAGAAAACTTCGTTCTTTTGAAACACAACTACCTCTTATATCAAGTCTTCACGGGTTGTCAACCGAGTAGCATCGTAGTTTCGTAGCAACTTTTGGATGGAATGCGTCTCCATCATCTTCAGGAGAAGTGTCGGGATATCGTCGGTCGATGGCTTATATCTGTGCTGGACCGCTCTCCGCTTCCCGCGGCCGGCCAATCACGCGCCCGCGGAATGGCCCGATGCGCCTGGATCGGCCGGCCGTGGGTTGGGGGGGGGGGGGGGGGGGGGGGGGGGACGCGTGCGCGGGGTTCGAGTCCCGGCTTCCGTCTCTGTCTGCTCCGTCCGCGGCCCTTGGTGGAACGGAACGTTCTTCTCTGATTTTCCTGATTGCAGGCTCCCAGGCTGTGCTGAGATGGTAGCCACTGTCGCGGTTGATTAGGTTGTCGTGTAACCGTATTTCTATGGACTCTTTGATTACTCAGTCCCAAAATCCGTTTGTACTGCATATTTTCTTTGTGTCCTCTAAATCGAAGGTGTGCTTCTCGTCAGTACTATGTTCCGCCACAGCAGATTTGTTGGTCTGACCCAAGCGAACATGCCTGATGTGTTCATTGCGGCGCTGTGAGATGCAACGCTGCGTCTGTCCTATTTACTGCATCCCACATTCGCATCCGATCTTGTACACACCTGGTGCCGTCAGACACAGTGGATCCTTGGCTGAACCGAGAAGGTCTTTGATTTTTCCTGCTGCACAGAAAACGGTCTTCACGTTGTGTTTCTTGAGAATTCTCTGGATCTTGGACGTCGGAGGACCCGCGTATGGCAAGAACGCACAGCCCATAGCTTCGTTTTCATCCGGTCTCTCTTCTCTCTTCTTGTGGCCAGTCTTCAGAGCTCTCCTTATCTGTGTCTCACTGCAGCCATTTTTCTTGAAGGGTCGTTTAGGTGTTGCAATTCTCCTGGGAAGCTGTCGCCCTGTGCAGTAAGGTGCTGAGTACAGCATTGCGTTGCGCAGGGTGGTGGCAGCTATTGGCGTTAAGATAGAGGTCCGTGTGAGTTTTCTTTCTATACACTGCGTGTCCCAGCGTTCTGTCCATGTTTCTTGTGATCAGAATATCCAGAAAGGGTAAGCTTCTGTTCTCTTCTATCACCATGGTAAATTTGATATTTCCATGTATGCTGTTGAGGTGTTGATAGAACTCTAGCAGTTTGCCCCTGCCATGTGGCCAAACTACAAAGGTATTGTCAACGTACCTGTAGAAGGCTTTTGGCTTGTGTTTAGCAGTGTCCAGCAGTGTTTAGCAGTTTTCGAAGTGCTCCATGTATAGGTCGGCTATGCATGGTGCTAGGGGGGCAGCCCATAGCTACACCATCTATCTGTTCGTAGAACTTCCCACCACACTTGAAGTAGATGGTGGTTAGAACATGGCGAAAGAGCTTGATGATATCCTCCTCAATGTGTTCTTCGAGTGAAGCTAGGGAGTCTTGTATTGGTACTCGTGTGAATAAGGATGTCACATCGAAACTGACTAGTAGGTATTCATTTTCCAGCCGCATTCCCTGTAGTACTTTCACAAACTCAGACGATTATTTCACATCGGGCGATACCGCGGGCGCGTGAATGGGCGGCCGCGGAAAGCGGAGAGCGGGCCAGCGGTCCAGCAGAGATATAAGCCCTCGGCCGACGACATCCCGTCACTTCGCCTGAAGATGATGGAGACGCATTCCATCGAAACGTTGCTACGAAACGACGATACTACTAGGCTGACAACCGGTGAAGACTTCATATATGAAATTCGCCGATAAAGCCTGCACTCGCATAAAACTACCTCTTTACTCGCATGAAGTGTTGAGTGCTATTGACAAGAGATTTCAAATTGGTTCCGTATTTCTAGATTTCCGGAAGGTTTTTGACACTGTACCACACACATGGCTTGTAGTGAATTTGCATGCTTATGGAATATCGACTCACTTATGTAACTGGATTCGTGACTTCCTATCAGAGAGGTCACAGTTCTAGTAACGGAAAGTCATCGAGTAAAAGAGAAATGATTTCTGGCGTTCCCCAAGGTAGTGTTATAGGGAGACAATCTGAGCTGCCGTCTTGGGTTGTTTGCAGATGACGCTGTCGTTTATTGACTAATAAAGTCATCAGAAGATCAAAACAAATGGCAAAACGAATCAGAAAAGGAATGTATATGGTGCGAAATTTGGTAATTGGCCCTAAATAACGTGAAGGCTTACGTCATCCAGAAGAGTGCTGACAGGAATCGCCGGTCGGTGTGGCCGTGTGGTTCTAGGCGCTTCAGTCTGGAACCGCGTGGCCACTACGGTAGCAGATTCGAATCCTGCCTGGGGCATGGATGTGTGTGATGTCCTTAGGTTAGTTATGTTTAAGTAGTTCAAAGTTCTAGGGGACTGATGACTTCAGAAATTAAGTCCTATAGTGCTCAGAGCCATTTGATGAACCTTCGGCCCGCCACTTAAATGTGATATGCAGAGTATCATTGTAGATCTAGATGCAGATGCCGTTAAACATGTCGCCACCACCCCGCACTATCCACAACGCTTCTTTTTAAAGAGTGTCACTCATAATTTGAAGGCAGCATTGATAATTTTCCATGGGAGTTCTCGAAAGAAGGTAAATCTCGACAACTTGGCTCAATTTCGAATTAGTAAATCCCAACACAGTCACTTAAGACCTCTCCGGTCGGACATATATTTACCCATCACGTGAATTCACCTTCGGCTAACGCATGGCCTATTAGTGACCTTCTCCTACAGTAGGTTACTTCGGAAATTACTCAGCGGAATCGGAGGAGAGCGATATCCACTATCCATCTTGCTTGTCAGAACCTAGCAAGGTTTTATAATCATGGTCGTGAGGAGTTTAAAATGAAAGGAGGAGGTCGAGTTTTTGTGAGGAACCCCAGTGTCGCCTCAAAAGAGGAGGTAAGGCACGTTAATAAATTGGCTCCACGGTCCCTATGAGATGGTGCGGAAATTAAGCCCAGTTTATCTTCTTCTGCAGAATCTCTGCATAGGTAGATTGTTGTGGGCTCATGTGAGCGAAGTTAGAGAGAATTAGTTAAATCCATATATAAAAAAAGAGGGGGTAGCGAACTACCTTCTTTTCTCGTGTTTGTGGGGGAAGTTGAGCCTTGTCAACTCCCTTTTGTTTTACAAGTTCCTCACCACTTCCGCGTGAGTTTATAGCCTCAGTATAGAGAGCGCTGTTTATACAGGGCCTTGGTGGTGCTGTCGCAATCGGGAAAGTGAGGTGTTGTCACGGTGTGTATTGAGCTGGGAGCGGTGATGCTTGCGCGGCGAAGTGCTCCTCTCTCGGTGTCAAGGGGGCCATGTGTCTCGAATTTGTGACGAGGAAGTCTGACTTTCTTAATATAGAGCTCATTCAAGTGTTCCCGAAACGATTAACTTGACATGGTAGCTGATTCGGGGCCGTGGAATTAAGCCCCCATGTCGCTTTTTCTCCTATTGTGAATTTTGGCTACTTCTTGTTTGAAACTCATCGAACTTTCATAAGTGAAAGAGACTTCCTGCTTCTTGTGTCTCGTTCCCGATGCCTTTGTAATCGGAAATGAGCCTAGTTGAGTTGGAGGTTTCTGGGCGTTTAGGGTTCTTCGTCCAAGCTCGGCAGTACTTCGGAAATTATTTTTTTATCCTGACATCTTTCTGACACCCATAGTGGGCAAGTAATGTAACGTTAAGTTTAGCCTTCTCACTGAATGTTTTAACTGTGGCAATGTAGAGTGTGAAGTGGTGGACAGGAATTTGTTGTTCCTTTGGTTTGTTCCGGCGTCACGAACAATGTCGTATGGTGTCTTATGAGGCTCTTAGACCATACTGTCTTGGCAGCTGTGCTTCTACACACCACTGTGGACGTGCACCATTTTCGCCAAGGAGGTTACCGTTTGCCAGTTATGTAATCGTAACTTAGTAACTCTTTTATTTTACTGCTGCTTTTCTGTTAAAAGCGTCTAAGGGGCCTGTTTGGTACCCCTGGTTTTAATAGTGTAATAAATTTTCAAACTTGGCCAGGACTATTTGAAATACTACCGAAAATTACTCCTGTTGTAAACTACTCGTTCTATTGGTTTAGTACTTTATTTAACGTGGGAGACCTCCTCCTTCCTTTTAATGTTGTGGCCAGTAAAGGCACCGGCTTTTGGGACCTTATGCTTCATTTGGCCTCAGTTGTCTGTATCTCATTAGGCGCAGTGCTTAGTTGCAAATAATTTGTTTTTAATTATAGCCTATTTTGTCAGGTCATCACCCTGTTGACTTCTGTTTATTGTGTTTCATGGTAACAGTCAAATGCTGTAAGAGGAAAAAACATATAATCTACATAGTGTGGCTGATACCTCGTGCTTAACGGATGTAGCTCTGCCAAATATTCTGGCCGTGCATTTTTAATTGTGACTGTTCTTGAACTCGGTAGGGTTCCTTGAAACTAAAGACTAAAAAAGGAAAAAAAATTAGCAGGCGAAATGAAAAGGCCTGCTGCTAGCACAGATTAAAGGTTGAGAGTAAACAAAAGAATGCCAGAAGTAACTAAGAGTAGTCGATACGTGTTCAGTGATCGAAACCACGAAGTAACGAAATAAAGTTATTATGCTCACTTGGGAGAAGAATATAACATAAGCGTCGAAAGAGGACGTAAAAAGCAGACTGTCACAACAAAGAAGACATTCTTGGCCATGATGTGTATGGTTATCATGGATCTAAAAACCAAGAAGATGTTTCATTTAATTTGATTTTGCATCACAGTAAAGAATTAAAGTTTACAACTGTTGAAAAACTGGAAAACAACAGAACGGAAGCGTCTGAAATGTGTTGCTATAGAAGGTATGGAGTGATACTGTAAATGAGGTGGACAAATAAGAAATGAATTTCTCCACAGGAAGAAACAAACGTGTGGATGATGCACTACTGGCCATTAAAATTGCCACACCAAGAAGAAATGCAGATGATAAACGGGTATTCATTGGACTGATATATTATATTAGAACTGACATGTGATTACATTTTCACGCAATTTGGGTGCATAGATCCTGAGAAAGCAGTACCAAGATCAACCACAACTGGCCGTAATAATGGCCTTGATACGCCTGGCCATTGAGTCAAACAAAGCTTGGATGGCGTGTAGAGCTACAGCTACCCATGCAGCTTCAATACGATACCACAGTTCACCAATAGTAGTGACTGGCGCATTGTGACGAGCCAGTTGCTCGGCCAACATTGACCAGACGTTTTCAATTCGTGAGAGATATGGAGAATGTGCTAGCCAGGGCAACAGTCTAACATTTTCTGCATCCAGAAAATCCCGTACAGGACCTGTAACATTCGGTCGTGCATTATCTTGCTGAAATGTAGGGTTTCACAGGGATCGAATGAAGGATAGAGCTACGGTTCGTAACACATATGAAATGTAACGTCCGCTGTTCAAAGTGCCGTCAATGCGAACAACAGGTGACCGAGAAGTGTAACCAGTGGCACCCTATACTATCACGCCGGGTGATACGCCAGTATGACGATGACGAATACACGCTTCCAGTGTGCGTTCACCGTCATGTCGCTAAACACGGATGCGATTATCTTGATGCTGTAAACAGAACCCAGATTCATCAGAAAAAATTACGTTTTGCCATTCGTGCACCCAGGTTCTTCGTTGAGTACACCATCGCAGGCGCTCCTGTCTTTGATGCAACGTCAAGGGTAACCGCAGCCATGGTCTCCGAGCTGCTGGCCCATTCTGCTGCAAACGTCTTCGAACTGTTCGTGCAGATCGTTGTCGTCTTGCAAACGTCCCCATCTGTTGACTCAGGGATTGAGACGTGGCTGCACGATCCGTTACAGCCATGCGGATAAGATGCCTGTCATCGCAACTGCTAGTGATACGAAGCCGTTGGGATCCAGCACGATGTTCCTTATTACCCTCCTGAACCCACCGATTCCATATTCTGCTAACTATCATTGGATTTCGACCAACGCCAGCAGCAATGTCGCGATACGATAAACCGCAATCGCGGTAGGCTACAATCCGACCTTTATCAAAGTTGGAAACGTGATGGTACGCATTTCTCCTCCTTACACGAGGCATCACTACAACCTTACACAGGCAACGTCGGTCAACTGCTGTTTGTGTATGAGAAATCGGTTGGAACCTTTCCTCATGTCAGCACGTTGTAGGTGTCGCCACCGGCGCCAACCTTGTGTTAATGCTCTGAAAAGCTAATCATTTGTATATCACCGCACCATCTTCCTTACGGTTAAATTTCGCGTCTACAGCACGTCATCTTCGTAGTGTAGCAATTTTAATGGCCAGTAGTGTATTGACGAATGAAGGGACACGATGATAGGACATGTACTATGGCATCAAAAACCAACTTTTACGGTACTTGAGGTAGCAGTAGAGTGTAAAAACTGCAGTGGAAGACAGAGATCGTAGGATATCCAACAAATAAATCTTCAGTTGCGTTCACGTCTCTGAGTTCAAAAGGTTGGTACAGGAAAGCAATCCATGGCGGGCCGCATCAAGCCAGTCAGAAGACCAAATAAAGTTTTATAATAGTCGAGCTCGTGTCGGGAACGAAAAAAGCTAAGGTGCTAGAAACATTTTGCCGTAAGACTGTAACGCTCAGGCATCACGTTTGAGAGGATGAGGGCAAAGCTACCCGACGTTCATCTCTCACTATTGACTGACCTCTGGCCTCCGGAAGCGAGATCCTCTTGAGTCCCCGCGCACAGTGCCCTCAGTACCTCGGCGGTGTTAAGTGGACAGCCAAGCACTTGGTGACATTAGCGGCGGTAGGCGGTATGCAAACCAGAGTGGACGTAGGACAGAGAGACAGAGAGAGACGGGTGCAAGCAGTAACGCATGACTACACACACACACACACACACACACACACACACACGCTGTTGGACACGTTGTGCCGAACAGTTGAAGTCAGGGCGCAGCTGGTCCTCGAGCTCACAGGGCGTCGCGTCACGGCGAGTAAATTTGGACTACGCGCCGTTCTGCTGTACGCAGACAAAGCGGCTTAACAACAGCACACGCGCCACTGGGACGTGCCCTATTTAACGGCAGCCACTTACGGCTGCTGCAAAAGCTGATCATCCGCTCGATGTTATGTTACGTAGGACGCAAAACTATAAGACAACGGCTAACGATGATGGCATAATATGCATGGTTGTAATTAAACTTTCGCTACTTGACCCTGTTAGACGGAAAGCTATTTACCAAACGTGTACCCAGCTTTTCACTGTGCACTGCAAGATTTTCGTTGGTGGTAGCGTCACGACTTATCGTTAGGTGCCAAAGGTTGTACAGCGTAGGGTTTTAAAAACAAACATCAGTGTGCAACACACTTCCATACAGTCAACATGGTGGGTTAGCAAGGCATTACTCGTAAAGCTTTTTACATCAAAACAACAGCAATGGTGCCGCTGCTCTTCGGAGAATCGAGGCGTTAAAGAAATACCGAGAGGTCCTCTTTTCCGCACCGTGTTTTGGGATCATAATTCGGAAGTTAGAAATAACGGGCGATTTGGGAATTGCTCCTGAGAGAGTCACAAATTGTTGAAGACGTTAGTGTGGCCTTGACAGAGAATACTATACTTAATGTGCTATCAAGCAGTGAACGAGCTGTGCCACGAGAGCTGAACACGCCGCTCCATCGTTCTAAAGGTTCTGCGAACAACTGTGAAGTGGTATCTCTAGTGCGATTCAGGTTCTTGTGGACACAAATGGTCGTCACATTGAGTAACGTTTGTAACCTGTAACGTCAACATGATACACGGTTACCAAATGTTACCCCCTGATGTGGAAATTAAAACGTGTTTCTTGCTATGATTTTTTCGATAATTCTCCTCCGCATGTCATTACAAATGTTTCCATTAGGTTTAATTGTCCCACTATCACTCGTTTTCTACGGGGATCTCTGAAGTAGGGAAAGTTAAATTATAGCCACCCAGTATGTGCATTTTGTTACGTGATCTGAAGCGAATGTCATTATTCGAAGACATTTAGGTTCTGAGAACGTAGCTGTCCCTGCAACAACGATGTTTCTTCCCCTGTCATTTCAAATTGACTAGAATGTAGTTTCTCTGCAGCAGTATCCACATCAAAACGTCAGGAATAATGCTCAAAAATAATTCCGATCCAACCATGAAATGAAAAACGACGCTTGCAATCAACCACGTGAGAACAGGGCCTTCGGGGACGGCTATTACCTATGATCAAGGTTTTATGTGTACAGTATTTTCACAAACTGCGAGATAGTCGAGAGTACAAACAGTGATTCAGGTATTATCAAGTTTTCTTTCAATTATTTTTTATTCCAGTCTTCCATCACAACATAAAGTCCATCGACGATGACCGGTTTCAGATCTACAATATAAAAATATTGAACTAGTGGGCAGTCTATCGTTCAAAACAATACAGTATTTCCTATGACGATATGTTCTGATACAAACTGGGAATGTACAGATAAAATAAGGTGAAGCGTACCTGTTCTACACCGTTACCTAATGTGATAAAGCAGTTAGTGTACAATAGGCCACATCGTCCACACAGTCGTTTTGCAACTGGCGTTATTGTAGGAAACATACTGAAGTGCAGTAGCTACCAGAAATATGTTTGCCTGTATGCTTGATAGATGTCACTACTTCGGGATTAGATACGTTCTCCATTTACGTAAGAACCATAATACGATGAAAATACAGTAGATGATACACATATAGCAGACTTTTAAATTTTGGTAATTGCTATGGGATAGAATAAAAGACGAACAGAGTAACTTAGAAACTTATTTAAAGGAAATGTATAAAGGTAACATGACGAATAGAGTAACATATAAAATTATTTAAATGCAATGTATAAAGGTAACAGGTTTTGGCACTTTTTTGGTGACTTTACGGTCAAAAATAAAATATACGAAATACACTGCCACGTGTGTTTAGCCGAGCGGTCTGGGGGCTGTAGTCATGGACTGTGCGCCTGGTCCCGGCGGAGGTTCGAGTCCTCCCTTGGGCATGGGTGTGTGTGTTTGTCCGTAGGATAATTTAGGGTCCGCAGCTCGTGGTCGTGCGGTAGCGTTCTCGCTTTCCACGCCCGGGTTCGATTCCCGGCGGGGTCAGCGATTTTCTCTGCCTCGTGATGATCGGGTGTTGTGTGCTGTCCTTAGGTTAGTTAGGTATAAGTAGTTCTAAGTTCTAGGGGACTACTGACCATAGATGTTAAGTCCCATAGTGCTCAGAGCCTTTTGAACCGTTTTTTGATAATTTAGGTTAAGTAGTGTGTAAGCTTAGGGACTAATTACCTTAGCGGTTAAGTCCCATAAGATTTCACATACACACACACACACACACACACACACACACACACACACACACACACACACACACACAGACACAATACACTACCTATAGCAACCTATAAATTACATGTGAAAGATAATTTATCACAATTGGTTTCTATAGTATTCATCAAAATTTAAAATCTGCTATAAGTATCTTATCTACCGTATTTTCGTCGTATTATCCTTCTTACGTAAATGAATAATACATATAATACCACAGTAGCGACGTCTATCAAACATACATGCAAACGTATTTCTTTTAGCTACTACATTTCAGTATGTATGTACGGTAGCGCCAGTTGCAAAATGCCTGTGTCAACGATGTGGCCTATTTTACCCCGTAATTTATTGCTATGTGACACTGCTTTGGTGAGTGTATTTAAATGGTTTAACGATGCCATTACGGCTTTATCACATTAGGGCATGGTGTAGAACAGGTACGCTTTACCTTACTTTATCTGTACATTCCCAGTTTGAATCAGGAAATATCGTAATAGGAAATACTGTCTTGTTTTGAAAGATAGACTGCCAACTGATTGTATATTTTTATAGTGTACATCTGAAGATGGCCATTACTGACTGAAACCGGTCATCGTCGAAGGACTTTATATTGTGTTCAAAGACTGGAATAAAAAGGCTTTGTACAATATTTTTATGTCAGTGATAACAATCCCAATACAGGCAATAACAAAAGTAGCGGTACATTTAAAAATCAAAACATTTCATGGAACAAGAGTGCATATATCTAAGGCCATTTAAAATAGCAAGAGCAATCAAGAGCTGTTCGCAATGGCAGTTTGCTCTCAACATAAACAAATGTCACGTATTGCGTGTACGAATTAATCGTTATTACACGACCAAGTTCAAAATGGTTCAAATGGCTCTGAGCACTATAGGACTTAACTTCTGGGGTCATCAGTCTCCTAGAACTTAGAACTACTTAAACCAAACTAACCTAAGAACATTACACACATCCATGGCCGAAGCAGGATTCGAACCTGCGACTGTAGCGGTCGCGCGGCTACAAACAGCAGCGCCTAGAACCGCACGGCCACACCGGCCGCCCATGACCAAGTCACATTAATGTGACCACCTATCAAATTCTAGCGCAGATACCTTTTGCATTGTGGACGTGCAGAAAAGATAGTTAAGTTCTGAAATTTACCGTCACATATGTGGCGCCATTGCGACTCTAGTGCCGTGCCCAGCTGAGGTAGGTTTCATTGCACGAGCAGAACGATCGAATTAGTTCCAGAGATTCTGGGATGGGTTTCAATCCGGGGAGTTTCCTGGCCTGGGGAGTACGATAAACTCATCCTGGTGCTCCTCGAACCACGCACGCATACTGCGAGCTGTGTGACTAACACGTTGCTCTGTCTTGCTAGTAGATGTAGTCGTGCTGAAGAAAAAGGAACTGTATGTAGCTGTGGCCACGGTCTCCAAGAATTAATGCATACAGGTGTTGATCCATTACGCCTTCCAGAAAATGCAACGAAAACATTCCCCAGACTATAACGCTCTTTTCTATGGCCTCAACCCTTACGACAATTGTTACAGGGCCGTTCACGATAACTGCCATCTCTCCGATGGAGCGTAAAACTTGATGCATCTGAGAAGACGACCTGTTACCACTTAGCGGACGTCCATTTGCCGTAATTGCGTGCTAATTGCAGCCTTAGTGGCCGATGTATAGCCGTCATCTTGGATGTATGACCAATGCGGTTGCAGCTGAAGCCCTTAAGCTGAAATGTTCTCAGAACGTTCGATGAAGAGACACAGTTGGAAGCTCCTTGGTTTATCTGAGCAATCAGTTACTCAACAGTTGAACGTCTATTCACCTGTACTCATCTGTGCAACCATCGTTCACCCATGATTATTTATGGCCAGTAATACACCACAGTTGAGTCGGCGCCGATTTTGGATAGCGCCATTTCGCCATGCACAATATACAATGTGATTATAATCAAAGTTAATGTTTTAAACAACTGTAGAATTAACACCACTGGTCAGAACTGCGGCAAATTTCAAGGGAGAAGGGGTAAAACGTATGGCAGAATAAAAATAAATAGTTAAAAAAGGTACCAATAGATGGCACCGTAACCATCATTATTTAATACTGGTCGACTACAAATGCAAATGAATCATACATTTATCCCCTAAGGTGTATGTCTGACGTTGAACAAGCTGTGTTATTCAGTGTGCACGGATGTACAAATGTACTCTTAATTACGTAAGCCCATCCGCCACGGAAAAGTCATATCATATCGGCGGAAAAAATCGGTTTTTAATGCTCCTGAGGCCAAAAACCGCATAACAAGCATCAATCACATCGGTTTTTTATTGTCCTGAGGCCAAAAACAGCATTAAAAGCGTCAGTCAAAATCAAATCCGATTATTGATTTCCATGTGACTGGCGCAAAACAAGTTCATTATGTTGACCACAGTTTTCTGTAACAAGATGAAATAGAAAAGCAGCATGTTACACAACAGATCCAAGTGTTTCCGGGGTCACTTTCAGAGTGTGTTGCACAATGTGTGCCTTCAATGCCGCTAAGTTTGCAACTGGAAAACTGAAGAAAACATCTTTCAGGTAGCCCCACAGCCAAAAGTCACACGGATTAATATCAGGTGATCGGTACGGCCAGGGAAATGTCGGCTAATAATTCTAGCATTTCCGAAATGGCGCTTCAGCAGCTGCATAACTGGATGAGGAATGTCCGGAGGTGGGCCATCTTGCATAAAAATGATCCCATCCACACATCCACCCTGTGGGAGAGCTGGAATGACGTGGTTGCGCAAAAGAAACTCATAGCGCTTACCATTAATGGTACAGGTAACAGGACGGGAAGCACCTGTCTGTTCGAAATAATATGGCCCTATGGTAAATGATGCCGTAAACCTGCACCATGCAGTGACCTTTTCAGGGTTGTAGTGTAACGACGTAAGTTTTGTATAAATGATTTTCTTTTGACATATGAGCATGTGCAGACTTCATCACCTACGTCAGTTACAAGACACTTCAAAATTATTTAAATTCTTTTTGAAGTTGTCTCTGAATGGTTCTTGAACGAAACTGTAATTATAACATCATCATTTGAGTCGTATGCGCAGAATTAAGTCACTCAGTCCAATTGGTTTGGGCAGACTTTTTTCAATTTAGATGTCGTTTGTTTCTTCTCAGAAATTATATTAATGCAAGTTATCTGCTTTAATAAATATTGAAACCACATTGAATAAATTTTTAAGACTCAAACTCGCGATAAACGTTGTCAAAAATTAATAAGCTTGTAAAATAAATCAGCAGTACTTCTTCCTTAATATAATTCTTCATCAATAAATTCTCGGAACACGTATTTAAACTTTTGTAGTATACACTCGTTTATTATCTTCATGTATACTACATATAGATGTGAACATGAGCCTTGACAAGATAGGACTGAACATTTACAACATTATTAAACTTTCTATGACGTCATTGTTGTAGATACATAACAAATTCTTATTTTTTCAGGTTTTAGAAGCACGACACAACAACTCGGTTTCAGGATCTTCTGTTGCTCTCTGGCTGTCTACACGCGACGTATAGTGGTCAGCAATTTTCACTCTGGTCCCGGCAGTGAAGATTCTGCCTCCGTTCGTTGCGCCGCCCTCTTCGTACATGAAACATAAAAATAAATACAAAACCTTAGATAATTCACAAACATTACAAATATTACAAAATACATAAACAAAACTCTAAATTAAACTTATATTCACCTGCAAACCGGGCTGACACTGGTGGATGGGTGACGCTTCAGTTTCGCGTCCCACTACATACCCCACTCACAAGCTCAGTTTGTCCGGTTTTAACCGAAAATAAAACTTCTTCTATATACAATATTTAAATGTTAATATTATATATTTTTCTCACATTTTCCGTAATCTAAAGCCCTTGCTTTTAGATACATTCAATACTTTTATGACGATATTGTTTTAGAAGCACTACACAACAACTCGGTTTCAGGATCTTCTGACGATATTGTTTATCTCAGGGAGTCACACCTAGTGATATGTGGCTGGCGACCACGGGGCCCCGAGCTGAGGCCTGGCATTGCTTCCACTTACTTATGCCAGGCTCCTCACTCTTACCTTTCCTATCTGGCCACCCTTGGCCAGCTCTTGTTCTTTTCCGACCCTGACGCTATTAGGTTTCGAGGGCTAGGGGTCTTTCATTTTCCTACCTATACTTCTCATGCAGCATCTGACCTGGAGCGGGCTGCTGCAAAAGGCGTCTGTATCCCATGTTAGGGGCGGCCTCCAGAACTGCGGAAGGCAACGGAATACCACCGCAGATTATCATCCCTGCATAATGCAGTCTCCATTTTATGCACAAAAAATGGCTTCCTCTCATGTTAGTGTCCGGAGGTAAAATAGTCCCCCATTCGGATCTCCGGGGGGGGGGGGGGGGGGGACAACTTGAAAGGAGGCAAAATATCAAAACGAGATTTGGTACCTGGAATGTTAGAACTCTGCTACAAGCAGGAAAACTAGAAAACCTTAAAAGAGAGATGGAAAAGAATCATATGGACTCGTAGGAGTTGCTGAGGTAAGATGGAATGGACATGGAGAGTTGCAGTCAGATGAATATGTATTCTACTACTCAGGAGGAGAAGTAAAAGGAATTAATGGAGTAGGAATGATTATGACAAAGAAATTGGCTAAATGTGTGGAATATGTAGACTATGCAAATGACCGGGTTATTGGTGTAAGGCTGAAAGGGGCACAAATAGATTTACTGATTGTCCAGATGTATATGCCAACTTCAGAACATGATGACCAAATTGTAGAGGAAACGTACAATGTAATAGAGAGAATAATGGACGAAAATGAAAAATGCTCCAAAATAGTAATGGGAGACTGGAACGCCATTGTGGGAGAAGGGAAAGAGGGAAACATAGTAGGCAGTCATGGTCTTGGAAAGAGAAATGACAGAGGTGAATGGTTAATTGACTTCTGTAGGGAAAGGCAGCTGATAGTGGCAACCACATGGTTCAAGAACCATAAGAGGAGGCTCTACACTAGGAAATCACCAGTGGATAAATATAGAAACCAAATCGATTTTATACTGGTAGAAGAAAGATACAGGAATGGAATCAAGATGGTGCACACATTACCAGGTGCAGATATTAATAGTGACCACAACTTACTTATGGCAGAAATAGAAATAAGAATGAAAAAACTGAAAAAGGCGACAATGGTGAAGAAATGGGATCTAGAGAAGATAAGGTCCAACAAAGAACAAATTACAGAAATGCTGTCTCGCGACTTTCTAAACACATTACGAGACAAAGAAGCACCTGATAATGCCAACGAGTACTGGAATATCCTGAAAGAAGGAATCATTAAAGCAGGACAGCAAAATATAGGATATGTAAAAGGGAAAAGGTCAAAAAAAAACCATGAGTCACACAAGAAATGATTTCCAAGATGGAGGAGAGAAGAAAATTGAAAAACAAGAACACTGAAGATGCAAGAAAGATATACCGAAGGTTATATAACGAACTGCGAAGAGAAACAGAGCAGGCTAGGAAAAAATGGCTAAAAGAGGAATGTGATGAAATTGAAGAACTGGACAGGAAAGGAAGATACGACTTACTATACAACAGAGTAAAGACTATTGCATGGGAACAAAACAGACCAGGAAGTGCTACTATGGAAATTTTGAGTAAAAACGAAGAGGTAGTGTACAAAGATCGTGACGATGTCCTCCAGAGATGGGAAGAATATATAAAAGAGCTATATGACACAAATAGCAAACCAGAAACTCTGTAACTTGACTCACACAACAGTGTAAGTGATGAAGAGAAAGGACCGACCATCGTAACGGAAGAAGTAAAGCCTGCCATTGCTGCAATGAAAAATGGCAAAGCAGTAGGTACAAATACAATACCGGGAGAAATACTAAAATGCTTGAACCATGATGGAATAAGAGAAATATTGAGGTTATGTAATAAAATATATGACAGTGGTGAATGGCCTGAGGACTTTTTGACAACAGTAATGATTCCATTACCGAAAAAACAAGGAACCAAGAAATGCAGCGAGCACAGGACAATCAGCCTCGTTTCACATGCAGCCAAAATGATGTTAAGAATAATTAATAAAAGACTTGAAAAAGTAATAGAGGAGAATCTCGGTGAGGAGCAGTTTGGCTTTAGACGGAATATGGGCACCAGAGATGCAATAGGGCTCCTACGAATCTTGGGAGAAAGGTTTATTGAAAAAGGAAGAGACCTATATATGTGCTTCATCGATTTAGAAAAGGCATTTGACAATGTGGTTTGGGACAAGCTGGCGACTATTATGAGGGAAAAGAGATTGGACTGGAAAACCAGAAGACATATAAACTCTTTGTACCTTAATCAAAAAGTTTCAGTTAAAGTGAGAGGAGAAAGTACAAACTGGATCAGACTAGGGAAAGGAGTAAGACAAGGATGCTGTTTATCACCTACTCTTTTCAACCTGTACTTGGAAAATATGATTGACCAATGCTCATTAGATGACAAAGGAGTAGAAATTGGAGGAAGAAGAGTAGGGTGCTTGAGATTTGCTGATGACATGGTCCTTCTAGCCACAGGGGAAAAAGAATTAAGGATTTGGTGGACACCATTGCAACTAACGGAAAAAAATATGGAATGAAAATTAACATAAATTAAACAAAAGTATTGGCAATAGGAGGAAATAAGGAAATAAAAATTGTGCTGAATGGAGAAACACTAGAACAAGTGCAAAATTTTAAGTATCTTGGAAGCAGGATAGACACCGACTGGAAGTGCACTATAGAAATTAAAACAAGGATAGCAATGGCAAAAGAGGCGTTTTATAAGAAAAGGAGAATGTTCTGCATCGGTATGGACAGAGAACTCAGAAAGAGACTCATAAAATATCTTGTATGGAGTGTTCTTCTATATGGCGCTGAAACATGGACTATGAGGAAAAAAGACAGAGAAAGGCTGGAGGCTTTTGAGATCTGGACATGGTGGAAGATGGAAAGAATAATTTGGATGGACAGAGTAAAAAATGAAGAGGTACTGAGAAGAGTGGGAGAGAAAAGGCAGTTACTAGATGTAATAAAGAGAAGAAAAAGAAATTGGATTGGGCATATATTAAGAAAGAATGACAGACTGATAAAAACAGTTTTACAAGGTTATGTAGAAGGGAAAAGGAACCGAGGAAGGAAGAGATTCCAGATACTGGATGACATGATGGACGGTACAACATACAGCAGCCTTAAGAAGGAAGCAATGGATCGCAGAAAATGGAGAGGCAAAGGACCTGCTAATATAGCAGATAACTGATCATGATGATGTTGTGACTATCTGTCATTTACTTTTAATTATGCTATTATTGTAATTCATAACTGAATATATGGAGATTACTCCTTTTCATTTAATAGTTGCTAGTAAATAATAATTTAGTACGTTCTTTAACGTTGTTACATTAGGAAAGAGCGTTCAAATTGTGATAGGTTAGTTTCAGTTTTATTCATTTACTAGAGTTATTCTTTCCAAAACATATATTACTAACAACTTTCTCACAATAACTAATAGTACTATTTGCTTAACGTCGCTCTTTTCCATAATGCTTTATTTATGCATGATGTCAAGAAGAAATCAAGCAAAACTTTCTTTAGAATCTCGGCACGGCTTTCTTTACCTTCGGACACTTTGTTGGGTAATGGCAATTTATTTAGGAGAAACAAACGAGAGAGCCCCATTAGGTGCGTTCTATATTAATACTATTACAAATCTCTATTAAAGGCATATAGCTCTGGACGCCCATGGTCCCTAAAATTATTAACCATCCCTTTGGTTCCTACTATCCGAGTAAATATAAAATATACAAAATTCCTTCTAAACTAATAACAAAAACTTCTTCCATATAAATCCCTTTTTAATTATCTTTCCCTTTTTGAAGTACCGGTACATTATTGTAGAACACTTGTTTAAACTTCTTGTCATTTCTTTAAAAGAACACGTAACTATCACGAAAAACTTCACATGAATATACTATGAACGCTCGTCCATATGTAACATATACTAAATATTAACTTATTTAGGAGTGAAGGGTTTAATTTGATCGACACTGTATAATACTTTAATTACACCTGACGAAGGTTCCATAAGAAGTAACGCTTTGGGATGTACAATCTTATGAACAACACATGGACCTTCAGAGATAAATAAGAATTTTCTACATTCCTTATTGATCTTCGATCTTTTAGGATGAGATCGTACTAATACAAGGTCTCGTACCTGAAATAAGGGTTCTGTAGTATGTTAATTATAACTTTTAATTCTCCATTCAGAATTTTTAACAATCTGTTCGTAAATTTTGTCGCTTGGAATGCATTGTTGGATCTCATTTACTGGTGGCCAAGGTAGAGCAGCTAGTAAAGGCTCACCTATAATTCGTTTGCCTAAAATTTCTGTAGCTGATAATCCTGTCGTTAGATGAGGCAATTCATTTAATATCTTTTCGAGTTCAGGCATTAGTTTGGCCCACCGAGTATGTTTATATGAACAAGAAGTTCTACACAATCGTCCTAATTCTTTCATGACTCTTACTACTAAATTACTTTGAGGGTGATATTTCGAAATGAAGATATGTTTGATTCCATATTGTTTTATCAAATCTTGAAACTTTTGACTCATAAAAGCACTACCGCTGTCAGACAAAAGTCGTTTAGGAATGCCCCAGTTAACAAAGTAATTTCGAGTGAGACAGTGTATAACGCTTGCTGTATTCGATCGTTTCAAAGTATATAGTTTCACAGGTTTGGACCAACATTCCATTACAACAAACACGTAAGTAAATCCTCCTGAACTACGAGGCAGAGGGCCGAAAAAATCTAATGGTAGTAGATCCCATAGACCTCGAGGAATTACAGCATATAATTTATAACGCTTCGATTTATTATTAAGTTTAACCCTTTGAGAGGTTTCACAAGTCCAAATAATACTTCCCACAATACGGGACATATTTTTAAAATAATAATACTTCATTAGATGTTTAATACATTTATAAATTCCAAAATGCCCTTAATCTTCATGAATATAAGTAATTAATTCGTACACAACAGTTTTCGGAATTCAGATTTTCCATCTCTGGTGTTCCCTCTGTGCTTTTCAATACAACAAGTCGTTGAAATATAACCACACACCCCAGGTGTTAACTGTTTCTTCCCCTTTATTAAGGTTTTGTATAAGTTCCCTATATTGATCGTTATTTCTTTGATTGCATTCAATAGCAGTTACTATCCGTTTAACCTTACGTTCGTTCTTCTGAGTTAAAAGGAAATAAACATGGTAATTTGTTCCTGGTTGTTCCGCAATTTTCATATTCTCCATTCCTACTGGAAGTCTCGACAAAGCATCCGAAACTACATTTTAAGATCCTTTTATATAACTAATTTCGTACCGAAATTCCTGCAAGCATAATACCCAACGTAATAATCTATGGTGAAGTAACCGGCAATTGTTTAAAAAGGTTAAAGCCTGATGATCAGCATATACAATTGTTTTTCTTCCAATTAATAACCGTCTAAATCTTTGAAAACCCCATACCACTGCGAGAGCTTCCTTCTCGGTTACAAAATAATTTCTATCATGTTTATTTAAAGTTCTACTAGCGAATCCAATAGGCTGTCCCTTGTCATTGGTCAGATCACCTTGGAACAGTACGCAAGACACAACATAATCAGAGGCATCCATACACATACAAAATTCCTGATTGAAATCTGGATGGTATAACATTTTAGCTTCTGTTAATGCTCCTCTCATCTTATTAAAAACTTCCTCTTCCTCTTTTCCCCAGAGCCATACTGATTTCTCTTTTAATAAATCGAGTAATTTTGGATTAACAATATCCTGCCCTGGAAGAAATCTTCTCAGAAATCCTACCATTCCTAAGAAAGATTTCAGTTGTTCCCAATTTCTAGGACTCGGGCATCGAGTAATAGCTTCAATACGTGCTGGGTCCGGCCTAATTCCTTTACCGTCCACTATATGCCCCAAAAATCTCACTTCCTCCTATCCGAAGTAAGACTTAGATATTTTTAAAGTAATTCCTCTGTCAGTTAAACGGTCAAACCACTTCCCGTAATAGCGTTACGTGTTAGATAATTTTAAAGTAATTCCTCTGTCAATTAAACGGTCAAACAATTTCCGTAATATCGTTACGTGTTCATCCCACGTTTTAGTGGGTACCAAAATATCATCTACATGTAAAATAATCTTCTGTAATAGTTGCTGACCCAAAGCAGAGTCTAACGCCCTATTGAAAGTTGACACATATATATTAAGTCCAAAAGGTAAAACTTGGAATTGATTTGATCTGCATTCAAAAAGAAAAGCCATATATTGCCCTGAATACGGGTGTAATATGACTTGATGGTAGCCAGCATTTAAATCCATTGTACTAATATAACGAGAACCAGCAATCTTAAGAAGCACCTTCTCCATAGGAATAGGTCTGTCTCTTTCCATCTCCATAATTTTGTTTAATTCACGAGCATCCAGAACCCATCGTACCCCACCATTAGCTTTCTTAACTACCCACAAAGGACTGTTAAAACACTATATGATCGTTCGATAGTATTTTGTTCTAGCATCTTACTTATTTCTCTACTAGCCGGTTTTTTGAATTGTACTGGAATGGGATAAGGTTTCTTAAAGAATGGTTTTTTATCTTTAATCTTAAGTTTACAAAAGTAATCTTTGATTCTTCCCAGTTCATCTGAGAAGACGGCTGTAAATTCGAACAATAAAAATTCCAAATCTTCCTTTTCTTGTTTGGATAGACAATTCGTAGAATAACATTTTTCTCTCACTTCGGTTTCAATACTATTACTAGCCTCACATTGGTATACTTCATATTGAAGATCACTAGAATCTATTAATAGGTTCATGGTCTGGGTGTACTTAATCTGTAAGGATTAGTAGCAATTTTCAGGTACTTGATTATTAGAAAACCTCACTTTAAAAGCACATGTCTCCTTATGAATGGTTAAGGAAGTGTCTTTAAAATCTAATATAGCTTTATATTTACATAACCAATCTATACCTAAAATTTTGGCTACATTTAAGTTGGCTACGACAAGTACAGAGTGAGAAATTAATTGTTTAGAAATTTCAAAAGTTAAATAAACTTCCTCAGTAATATTTTGACTTCTTTTACCAGTAACTCCTATAATTTTCACCCCAGTTACAGGTAAGGTTCGGAAATTCCAATATTTGCTTTTAAGTTGAAATAATTCTTTAGCTAAAATGCTTACTTCGCTAACCGAATCAGAAGTAAATCTTGTTGCCAATCACCTTCCTTTTGGCAGGTTAATGATAAATTGCAATTCCGTCTTGTATAATTTTGAGTAACAGTTCCCTTTAGTCGACCCGTACTAAAGGACTTTACTAGTCTTCCGAACTTTCTATGATAACGTCACCTACAACTTGACCTTCATTAATTACTTGAGGATGATTTATCTCATTATCGTTGTTGTGTAATTTCCGCATTTTAGAGGTATTACCCCGATTTTGTTGGCTCTCTTTATCTTTAGATTGACGTTTTATATAACCAAATCGGCTATGATTGTTGTTGTTAAATTTTTGGGGTTCTGAATTATTATTATTTCGAGAATTGCCATTTCTACCAAATCTAAATTTCTCGTCTTCCCATTCTCTATTAAGTATATGTAACTTTTCTAAATATCCTAATAATTTGCAAGGTTGTGACCATTCCCTTTCTATCATTCTTTCCTTTACATAATACGGTAACCTACTAATTAGGACTCATATTAGTTGACTTTCAATAATTGGTTCTTCAATTAATTTAGCACTGTTTAAATGCCATTCGATATAATTCCTATAACCTCCCGACCGTTTAGATTAAGGAAGAGGGTCTAACAACTCTATAGTTAAGTGTTGTTGTTTTCCTCTTGAGCAATAATTTTGTTTAAACTGCTTAACAAATTTATACCAGTCCCTAAATTCAGTTCTATGCAGTACTGCCCATTCCGCAGCTTCTGCTTCTAAATCTCCTATTACAAATGGAATCCGTTTTTCATTACTCCATTTAGGAGATAATGAAGTTTCAAAAGCTTTTATAAAGATTATAGGGTGAAGTTCGCCTCTTGGTTTGAATACAGGAAATCGACTTGCTACATTTGAATTTATCGTTATATCATCCCAACATTCTGCGAGAGACATAGTTGGATTTTGTTTAGATTGCAGAGACTGAGTTGCGTCGGATTTGCTTCCCGTGATTTCTTTATTTGTATTGTTGTCCGAGCTAGCAAACACGCTGCGACTGTTCTCTCTGATTACGTTATTACTTCTATTACGTGAAATGTTTTCATTATTATCTAATTCCAATAACCGTTTATTAATTTCCTGTATTCGCATTTCTGTACTGGATACAAGGTTAGCTAATATCGATCTTCACTGTGATCACGATGTGAACGGTCTGTACCTTCGTCAATATTATTATCTTTGGAAATCTCAAGGTTACTGCATATTTCAGTAATTAAAAATTTCATGTTTTCTATTTCAGTATGATCTTCTTCTACTCCACGAGTTAATGTCTCTAATTCTACATTATCTATTGAAGAAATCTCTACAGGTTTGGTAGAAACCTCTTTAATAGATTCTAATAATTCTCTACGAACAGTTCCTGTTTGCATAGAAAATTCATCTCGTAACATATCGTTATTTTTCTCTATTTCATTTACAACTAAGACATTGACATTATCTAGTCTCATGGTTAAGTCAGTAACATCATTTCGCATGCGAACTTTTTCCTCACGCAATTCGTGGGTATGTTCTTCTAACGTTTTACAATTATCAGCAATCTTACTACTAAGTCCTACTAGTTTTTCCTACATTTCAACTTTCCAAGCCTCTATTTTATCACTTAATTCTGGACTGGTTTCATTAAGATGTTCCTGTAACCTGTCTGTAGATTTTGTTAGCTCCCCTTTAAGTTCCTCTTTTAATCTAGCCGTAGATTCTTCGTTAGATGGTTTTAATTCCTGTTTTAGTTCCTCTTTTAATCTGCTAGTAGATTCTTCGTTAGATTGTTTTAATTCAGCTAAAATATCCCTGTTAGATTGTTTTAATTTAGCGATCACCCTAAAAAGGGATCTCATGCTCCTATCGGACACAGATTGCACTTCTTCTGACATTTCACTTCCCGACATTATTGTAAGATATTAACTAGTTACACACGCAGACTTTTAATCAACAATCCTATTAAAAGCACACTCCCTATGTACAACACTCCACTTCCAACTTAAAACAGACTCACCGGACACTAATATTGTAGTTTGTAGTTCTCGATGACCAGTGTTCTGCTATGGGCTGCGGAAGTAACAGCCGTCGATGCAGCCGTTGAGATGCTGCGACCCCGCTTCCGCAACCGGCAGGACGCTGAGTCGAACACCGGAGACGTCACTGCCTGCAACCACGCGCGGCCCCACCGTAGACAGGCGAAGGCCTCAGCAACACCTCTAATACCAGCTGGAGGAACGCCCCCCTGCTGACGTACTGGGCCTGTTAGTTTAGGGAGACAAAGGTTGTCGGGGGTTTGCAGCGTTCAGCTGCTGCCCAACAGATGGGAATTCTCGTGGTATTACTGCGTGACCCTACTGCTTGGCTGCTCTCCATCAGATGCCCATACCCGTGAAGTCACCGCTGGCTGGTGAAGACTCCACGAAGACTCGCGTTGACTTCCGAAGGACTCTTGATGTTTTAATTGTTTCGTACCTGTCTGCCTTAGTTGCACACAAGTCCTGTTTATAAGGTCGCCACGGTGTAGTGTAACTACGTATGTTTTAGTATCTCCGGAATTCTTCTATGTATACAACTTTCTTTTATGATTCTTAAACCAAGTTTTAGCTATGATTAAGTGATGTTCAGTGCAAAATTCTACCAGGCGGCATCCTCTCTCATTTCTTACCCCCATCCCATATTCGCCTACTACGTTTCCTTCTGTTCCTTTTCCTACTATCGAATTCCAGTCACGCATGACTATTAAATTTTCGTCTCCCTTCGTTATCTGAATAATTTCTTTTACCTCATCATACATTTCATCAATCTCTTCGTCATCTGTAGAGCTAGTTGGCATACAAACTTGTACTACAGTGGTAGGCACGAGCTTCGTGTCTCCCGTGGCCACAATAATGCGTTCACTATGCTGTTTATATTAGCTTACCGGTACTAGTTTTTTATTCATTATTAAATCTACTCCAGCATTACACCTATTTGATTTTGTATTTACAACACACACTATCTGAACGGATGTATTCGGAAACCTCTGAAAAATGCGGTATTGAACACTAGATTTCACAAGAGGTGGATTCGCCAGTACAAAGTGACCGAAGGCCGGACTTTTGTCATTAGTCAGAAAGCACAGAGTGAGCCGTTTAGAGAGCTCAGAGACTTTCAAAATGGACTAGTCCCATGGATCTCATTTCAGTACCAAATCCATAAGAGATATTTCAATTTTTGCGAAGTTGCCCACGTCGACTCTGAAGCGAAAACACAAAGGAGTAACCATAGCTTAACCAGGGCCACGCAGACCTCATCTGCAGGCGAGCAGAAGTGTTGCTGACTAGTCATCACTTCCGAGGTATGAAAAGTTAGAAATGAGGTTCAAGGAGTTACACGAGGCGGCATTGAATAAAGCCATTTTCTCTGACATTAACGACGAATACCAGGAGCTGTAACTTTCGTGCGAGAAGTTAAAAGCACAGTTGATACAAGTGACGGATTAAGTTCCGCATGCAACTGTGCGTAGAAGTAGGGGATAGGACAACAAAGGTAGGAATTTGCTAGAAACCTTATTTGGGGCAGCAGACGAAGAAGATGGACATCATGTTCGGGATACAGTAAAAGATGTGTAAACCACAGTAGAGTGGTACACCACGCAACTAACGAACCTGGAGTATAATGTATAGAACAATAGTGGAGCCCTACGGGAGGTAGCTAAAGAACTCACGGAATGCGTGTCCAGTATAATAACAATGGCCAGTAATATCTAGGCAATCATTTATAAACGACTGATTATCGTAGTCGAGAAGGGGGGAGGGGCGTATACTGTTAATGGTACTGGCAGACACTAACAATGACGCAAGAATTCAAGTTGCAAGAGTGCAAGAAGCCGTACATTGTGGAGAATGTGGGCAATTAAGTTCAGCGTCGATGCTGCTACAACAATTTATGAGGGGGAACATTCATCGGTAAATAGAACATTGAAGAAGAAGTTCGGGTTGGCCAGCATTTGATGCCGTGCCCACTGCCAGAACTGTATACGATTCTTGAAATTATTCCCATGCCGTTCTTGATGTAGGTGTACATGGTAAGGTGGAACCGATGACGTGTAGGAATACGATGTATACTGGTTTTAGGAATGCCAATCTCCTAGTCTATACGCCATATGCTCATATGTGGATTCATAGCAACGGAAGCGACAACAATAACCTCAGTAGTTTCATCTGTGCGAGTGCTACGACGATTGCGTTGTCAAGTGTTGAAACTTCCTGTTTCCTGAAACGACGAAACAAGACGAGACAACATCCGTCAGGAAAGTGGGTTCTTGCCAGGATATCGCTCTCTATACAGGTCAGCTTCCTGCGTAGCGTTTCGCCTACCTTCAACAACAACAATAAAGGAAACGTTATGTCGATGTAGTTTATAGGAAGGACAGCCTGTACTGCATGCCTGCTCTACATAACAGTATCTAAAAGGACAAAACTACTGTAATGAATGTTCACATACGTAAGAAAACAGTATTGCAATTAGCGTTCTGCTAACTTATAATCCCCATAGATGAGTAACATTTCTACCTTCTCTTCGTTAGTGTGCGTTCTACTCATACAACTCTTCAACTGACGATGGATGTGCATTCTACTTATATTTACATTTTTCCTCTGTCAACGTTAGCACGTGGATGTGTTCCATTACCCCAAGTACCTACACTAAGCGCTGGGAGCATCAACGTCAATGCTGCGTTATGTACTTAATAACGTTGTGTTTCGATGAACGGTACATTGTGATACAATTTTGAATAGGTCTTCAGGATATGAAATAAATTACCGAATAAAAAATAAAGGGTACCAGTTAAATAAGTTATACTGCTGTTCATACTGTGGCGGCTCTGCCGTTTGGGATAGGAAAAGTCAGTTTTGGTGCAATATTTCAGAACGCGCAAGTTACAGCCAGGCGCAGGCCTGATGACAGTAAGTTACTCAGACCAGCGGTTGTGAGGTAGAATAGAGGCCACAAGGCCATCGAACCGCTGAAAAGAGAAAATGCAGCCGATTGCACGGCGCAAGTTACAGGCAGAAGGGGCCCACTGGCGCAGCCTAGGTGTTGTAAGTGAGTCAGAGCAGTGTGTTAGGAAAACAGAGGTACACAGCCGCCTATAAATAGGTGCAGGTTTCTAACGAGATTCATTCAAGTGTGGCAGCTCTCTTGGATGGCGGGGCATGTCACACCACAAGCTAAATGCAGCAGCAGATGGGGAACCAGCGTTCCAGCCCACGGCAGGTCGCTGGTTCCACACTCCGAGGCCGATGCAGGATCCATAGCCAGCCATCGGTGGGCCACTCCATGGCTCGCTACTGTAGGCAGTTGTCCTGGCTTCCAACATACGCCATAGGCATCACAAGGCGAGGGCCGCATATTCGGACACCGGATCGAGGGCGCTCGTTGTCGCCGCTATCTCAGCCATAGCAGCAAGAAGTATGCAAATGGCCGCCTGCGGCTCACACCGAGTTGTGCTGAGTCGGTAGACTGCCTAGTCAACTGCTAGCATCCTGACGACACCCCAACTTCTTTGGGATCCAAGGCTCGACACAGATCTGTATTGCATGGGTCACTGAGGTGGTGGCCTCAGCATTGTGGGACCCTGTGACAAGGACCAAGGTAAGTGGGGCATTGTAGTGGAAACAAGTAAATCATTTGGGAAGCTGAGATGAGTCTTCTATCTCTTCCTGCTACATTGGTCATCCTGATACATTGGGAGGTAGAAGTAGCCACTACAATATCTTTGTAGAGAACAAAGCCATAATGAAGGCAGTAACGCATATTGATGTCCCCCTGACTGCTGAAGAACATTTGCTTAAGCATTTTGTAATTTGCATGTGGACAAACAGGTATTTAGGGTGTTCAAGATAAATGAGACACTCTGCATATTAATTGTCAGAGATAACTTTCTGCTTTTCTCTTATTTTCCTTAAATGCGTTATCATGTATTAACTTCATGTACTAATGTGAACTACTTCTTGAGTCTAGTATTAGAACTATACGTATTCTGTGAGAGTGATGTGACTTTGGATCTTCCCATTTATTATACCTTGATCCTCTATTTAATTTATTTAGTTTCAAATCATGTATTGCACGATAATGTTGCTTTGGTGTCAAACTCTGAGACCAACAGCTCTGCAGTACCAGCATTAAAACAAACAGTGGAGCATTACTCATGTGCTGTGTTATGGTAGTCATGCTGATGCGATGCGTAAGATACATGCTCTCCCTTATAAGTACTGTTTAGAAAATGGCAAAAAGCTAAAAAAGTTCCCAGATACAACACAGTACGTTAATGGCCAATGTAGATGGAGTGACATCTGTACCACACTGCATCTGATTGCCACTCATCTCATTTAAAATAATGGATGGGAAATGCTGCTTCATGTATATAGCAACCAGTTGTGGCTGATGGAAGGATTTAAGTACAAGGTAAGGCAGTGGTGGAGATCTTAAGTCCAGAAGGTCACCACGAATGATGCATAAAATTCAGTACATTTTTAAATTTAGTTGGACAACATTTTTCATAATTCATGGTTCATGCACTGTGTTGTTCCTTGAAGTGGAAGAATGTGTTTCTTTAATATTGTACTTCTCCCTGTCTCGAAAACGGGTACCTGTGTTAAGTGTCAATAACTATTATTTTTTTAACTTCCTAACTGTGGTTTATTTCTTAATTGGGTTTCTGATTCTGATTACCGCTATGTAGACTATTAAAAACCGAATTAACAATTTTTTTCGATTACAGAAATTTTGAAAATTGAGTAGCATATTTGTTGCTAAGTACATGAGCAAGTTGTATCTTGGACAACGTTTTTATAATTAAAAAAACTATACTTTTTTGGACTGTAATTTCGAAAAAGGCAGCTGCTCACATGAAGTAAATGACACCATTTCAAAAAAAAGTAATAAAAACTACTATTACAGGACTCGCCTGAGGTGGAAGTCTGAAAACAGTTCCCCTCGTAAAACATTCTCGCATACCGCTCAAATATTAATTATTTCAAACACATCAGAAAATAAAGGTTTTAGTTTTAGAGCTCGTTAATATGAGTTAGTCAATAAACAGCTCATAGAACTATTTGATATTACCTGCCTGGAAAGCGGCATGTTAAAAAATTAGATGTATGCACCGTAAATGGTGCAGTTCAGGGAATTATGTAGAAGATAGAAAACGGTGAGACACTGAGTGCCTCCTCTGCAGTAACTGAAGAAATTCTTCACAGCCAAGATACCGTTTAAATATTTATTTTGAACTGATGACCAGTTTCAACGCTACTTCGCTGTCATTTTCAGATCTCAGGTTTTCAAAATTGTCATCATTATTTGACAGTATTAGGCGTTTAGGAATGCAAGTAATTAAAAATTTCAGCATTGTCGAAATACATGTCTTAATTTTGAAAAGATGAGATATTGAGATGAGAGTAAAGTAGTGTATAAACCGGCCATCAGTTCAAAATAAACGTATCAATGAGAATGTGTCTCTCGTAGTATTTCTTCAAATATTAGAATCTGCTGCACGGCACCCGACCTGAACGTCTGGATTGTATATAAAGACCCATTTATGTTATGAGGAGGCAAAACGCATCTAGGGCACCTAAGAAAAGAAAAGTGACCGTAAATGTAAGGGGATTTTCTTGAACAACTTCGCCAAGGATTGTCTCACGGTGTTTTAGAGATTCGGCTTGGCCTTTCCCCGTCACTTTATCTCCAAGTTTCACGTGTAAAATTTCAGAGGGCCACTTTCGTTAAGGTATCAGAATACTTTACAAAATGGAACGTGGAGACTAGAAGCGATGCAACGTCATTCTTGAGTTACTCCCGCTACAACCGGAGGCCGTACAAAATCGGCTTCGCCTCCTCGCTAGGCTCAGCGGTTTCAAATTACTCGGCATTATCCTGAAACCCTTACCGTGGAAGACCTCCACTTCTCTCCGCTGCAGAAGGGTCACGCAGAGCTTCCCTATCTCGTCGGAGAGCACCTTTTACTTTTAGAGGCTCCAAAGGGCTTAATCTACGCTTCCGAGGAGCCGATGGGATTTCCTATTGGCGTTTCCTGTGATGGCCTAGACATGGGTTACGCAGACAATGGCTATAACCATTTGCATAATATTAAGAGGGGACGTCGGAACCAGCCACAAAGTGCAACGACCTCTTGCAAGTCCTACCAAAAGTAGCGAACGCCGTACGTGGTGATATCGCTTTCAAAAAGTGAGACCGATTGTTTCTTGATCAAACAGATTGTGTTACCAAATTTAAAAAGAGGATCATATAAACTGGATATGATGCACTTTAACACATATCAAGTCATACTGCCGATATTACGGAAACGCTACAGATTCTAATAGTGTATATTGCTTGTCAAGGGAAAATTTTAATTTCTTTGGAAATTTGACATAGCATTGTCGATGCTACATAGCTTCACAGAAACATCGAATACCTCTCCAACAAATCGCCTATGATTGCCACCAAGTTGTACTGGGGATTCCTTCCACATGCTTATGGCTGTATTTCATCCCTGGATGTTAAATAAATTATGACTATAACTGAAGAGTATTTTCTTCCTTTATATTAGTACTAAAAGAAAATTATCATCACACCACAACTATAACAGTGTTAAAAACTAATGTACTACAAGTATGAGGTATCAAACTTTAGATTACCGATCTTTTGCTCTGATTCCAGAGACTTGTCTACGGACGAAAATGGATAAGGCCGTTTACAAAATGGATATTTCTTGTAACTGCATTCCTATATAGAAAATACAGTCCTTCTCTGGTATCAGTAACTTGTGTACGTTCTTAAACGCAACTGTCTTTGATGCTGGGATACCCGTCCTATGCGATGAGATGGACGTGTTTTAAACGCTATCAATATCATGTTTCTGCAACCACCAATACATTCTCGATATGAAGTGATACCAAGGGAAAAGAAATATCAGAATTGTAATACCTTTCGTAGTTAAGTGAGAGGAAGGAAATTCTAGATTCAGGCCAGCGTTTGCCATGAAGGTTAACGTCTTGCGTTACTACACGAAATCTGTAAAAAGGGTAGAAAATCGGATGCACATAATACCGGCCAATTTCACTGCCATCTATTTGTTGTAGAGTCATGGAACATATTTTGTCTTCAGATATAATGACCGTTCTAAACTCTGAGAAGCTCATCCGTAGAAACCAGCACGGCTTTAGGAAACAGCGGTCATGCGAAACATAGCTGGCCCTCTTTGTGCGTGATCCAGAACAGGCTCGAGATACCGGCTTCCTGGTTGATCCCATATATCTCGACTTTCGAAAGGCGTTCGAATCAGTTCCGCACTGTCGCTTGCTCCAAAAAGTGCGCTTACGGTCTATTCGATGACATATGTGGTTGGACAGAAAGTTTTCTATCAGACGGAGAGTAGTGTGTCGTCGTGAAAGCGGTGATTTCAACAGAAACATGCGTAACTTCAGGTGTGCCGCAGGGCAGCCTAATAGATCCGCTGCATTTTACGATTTACATAAACGATCTGGTTGATGGTATTGACAGCGGCATTAGACTGTTTGCCGATAATGTTGTAGTCTACAGGAAAGTAGTATCACACGAATGATATGAACAAATAAATGAGGATGTGCAGAAAATAAATGCTTGGTGTAATGACTGGCAGTTATCTCTCAATATTACTAAGAGTAACCTACGGCGTATAACATGGCGAAAATCCCCATTAATGTACTAGTACAAAATAAATGCGCCGTCTTTGGAAGCGGTAACACCCATCAAGAATCTGGGTGTGACTATTCGAAACGATGTCAAATGAAATGATCAGATTACACAAGTAACGGGCAAGGCAAACTCTAGATTGCGGTTTATTGGTAGAATCCAGAAGCGATGCCGCCCTTCAACAAGGAAATTGCTTAAAATACGTTAGTTCGTCCAGTCTTAGAGTACTGTTCTTTTGTATGGGACCCGTACCAGTTGGGTGTGATTCAAGAGATTGAGAAGGTTCAAAGAATAGCAGCATGATTCGTGACTGGTACATTTAGCCATTGCGAGAACGTTACAAATCTCATGGAAAGTTTGAAGTGGGACACACTTTCAGATAGACGGCCCGCTAAACGGAAGGGGCTGCTCACTAAATTCCGAAATCCGATCTTCGCCGAGGCTGTAGAGCATATATTTTTACCATCAACTTTCAAATCGCTCAGTGATCACCATTGAAAGATAAAGAAAATTAGAGTTCGAACTGAGGCGTTCAAACAGTCGTTTTTCCCTCGCGTGATCCGTGAAAGGAACAAAGCAGGAAGGGGGGGGGGGGGGGGGGGCGGATTGTGCCCCTCTGCCACACACCGCTTAGTGGCTAGCGGAGTGTATATGTAGATGTAGATGACAAGATGGTTCCAGAGGCAAGTGCACAGCCTATATGGATCTTAAGTTTATGCAGTAAAAGGTACTTTTCCGTCTCTTGCGGCCTCGTCATCGACTAGAGAACAGTAATCTTTTATCCTCCTTTTCCAGAGACAAATTTTAGAAACAAGGATAGCTGCTTCGGGGCTAGCGTTCTTCTGGAATTTCGTATTTACAGTAATGAAGCTTATAAGCTTTATTCCAGTTCAATACTGGCTATGACGCTTACACAAGTTTATAGTCTCAACGTTAGTAAAAAGAAGAGTTAACCTCGGGACCAGTAAAATGAAATTCGAGATGTTTATGTCTGCAGACAATGGCCTCCTCACATACAAGAATCTCAGTTATACTGCTGAATGGGTAACACGTTGCACGGTTCGCGGTCGCAATCGAAGGCTGCCTAACCGTCTGCAGAGAAAACAGAAATTCGGATTTTGATAATTCATATAATAACTGACTGAATTTAAGCTTTAAAAAGCTGTCATGACCTGCTAATTAAGAGGTACAGTGTTACCTGAAAATATTACAATTAGAAGCAGTCTGTATTTCGCGACGCAGCGTAAATCACAGGGCGAAGATTGCACAAATATATTGATCCGTTACTTAAGATTTTATTCCAGTGAACGTTACGAATAATTTAAAACTTTTTGGAAACTATGCGTTGCTGACACCACACACAAACAAGTTTAAGGAAGAAAGATTTTCGCTTACTGCCATTTCGTTTTCGTCCAATAAAACTGCAGTGTCGGACACGACGTTTTAATTTATTCTTTCTTTATTACTAACGATATTCGGAACATGTTTTTCATGCAGTATCTAAATAAACCTGTGACACTAAATGCCAATCTGTATAACTGATAATATACAGGTGAGGAAATATGATATCATAAACACTGAGAAACGCGAAAGCTACAGTTTCAAATGCAGAGCACTATACTCTGTAGTCATCCAGTGTTTGATAACCATAGCACTTACAGGGGAAACTCCTCATCGTACCCCCTCAGGTTTAATGGTAAGGGGGCCCAGTTGACAGCCCATAAAAAACTGAACACAGTTCAAACATGAAAAACGACAGTGAGCGACTAAGGACAAGTCCAATATAGGGGCAATGGGAAAGAACATCGTGGTTAAGTGCTCACGGTGTTGGATTGCCAGGCATACGAGCCATGTTCAGTCCTCTATTGCGCCTTTTTTTTTTTTTTTTTTTTCTCTGTTCGCTGTATTCAGAGTTGTGTCTATGTCTCGTGGTGTAACGTCCGTTTGCAAACAGCAAGGTGCAAGGAAGGGACCTGTAATGAAAGTTGATTCTGCCCAACTACTTTGTTAGCAGCCGAAAGGTAGTGGCTTTCGAATGGGAATCGCAAACGATTGATGATAGGGCACAAGGTCAACCGAATCCTCCACCGGAAAACACTTATTGTGTGTCACACATGGCACAATTTATAGTATACTCAGTCGAAAATCGTTCATAACCAATTCCATGCAATAGTGGAAAATCTGAAGTAAAAGAACAAATTAATGCAACTGATGGCAATTGGTGCACCAGCTGCTAGTCATTCAGAGTAGGCACAGGGGTAACATCCATCGCGTTGGGACAGTCTTACCAAGTGGAGACTAACCAGTAAATTCCCTATTCTTTAAAGAATGAAACTCACATGTATAAGACAGCATCAACCGTCGTATTACTTAACGTATGAGTCAAGGTGTTACATCTTTGGTTTTAAGCGTGGAAGCGAGAAATAACTTAGAAAAGGTTTGAAATTATGATTAATGTTTGCTGGAAGCCGCACACAGTGTTCTCATTAAGGAACACAATATTGTTATGAGTTTGGTCTGCGTATTTGCGTTCCGTTTTGAGCATAATGTAGTTTTCCACGCATCTGAATATTTATGGTCTATATGCTGAAGTATATGACAATGATATAATTTTGCAGGTGTATGAAGTTGCATATTTGGATAGTGTCTACAAAACGTGTTGTGAAACGAGTTATTCGCAAAGAAGTAATAAATTAAAAGGTTTTGCCTCTTGTTGCAATTTTACTACAAGAATTGTGAAAAGGAAGTAAGTGATAAAGTATTTTCTCTTATTCATCATTTTGTGGGGGGCGTCAATAAGAAAACCTTTCGTAAGCCTACGAAATCAAGTGTAAAGTATGTTGGAAATCGATACGTGCTCGCGTTATCAAATACTGGATGAATATAATCTGGATAATTTTCGCGCTATGAGTTACAGTTACAGTCAAGACATACACACAGTTTCTAACTGTAATACTTGACTTACCGCGTTGGATCTGTAAAAGAAGCATTTTAACTAATAATGGTAGGATATGACAGCATTCTAAATTTGTTGACTAACAGGGTGAAATGTTTTAAAATCAATTATTTTAGGCCCTAGAAGTAGCTAGGGAGGTAATCTGTGAACAGGAGTAGCTGACCGTGTCCGGGATAGCTGTTTTCTGAGTATGAGAGCAAGCCAAATATAGCAGGGATGCAGCAGGGGCTACACTTGTTTGTTAGAGGCCTTTTCTCTTTAACAGGCATTTGCCTCGTACGCGTATATCACTTCCAGATTGAAAGTCTTTATTTTAGTCGTTTGCTCACTGGTTAATCAACTGTCCCAGTTCCAGTTAAAAGTGAAGTTCGACTTTCCAACTCAACAGTGGCCGAGAGTTTACGGTTGTAGAAGGAGTAAGGAAGACGATGAGATCCTTTGAGACGCAACACAAGCAACGGCTGAGGGAGAATGTGGAACGAGATCAAAATGCTTCCTTTTGAAAGCGACACTTCTGGGACGTACTTTGATCCATTTAGGGAAACAAATGCGACTGTATCTATTTCTCCGCGACTCGATTTCACCGGCGTAAGGTGAGGCAGGTTCTCCTCTTGGCGAGAGCGCACAAGCCGTGGTTTGGGGAGATGTTTTAAACATCGCTCTAGCGTGTGGCGTATACACTGGGCAGGAGGAGGAAGCCTGTGTTAGGGGTCACGTACTGGTGCTTACGCCCGTTTTCCTGCTTGGTCGTGATTTCTTTAACTATTTTCATTAATTGTACTGTCAGTTCCAGCCATTCGATTGGCTGGGGGAGGGATAAAAAAATGGCTCTGAGCACTATGGGACTTAACTTCCGAGGTCATCAGTCCCCTAGAACTTAGAGCTACTTAAACCTAAGTAACCTAAGGACATCACACACATCCATGCCCGAGGCAGGATTCGAACCTGCGACCGTATTGGTCGCGCGGTTCCAGACTGAAGCGCCTAGAACCGCTCGGCCACCGCGGCCGGGTGGGGGGTGGGAGTGGCAGTATTTCATTGTTTTATTATGTTTCAATTAATAGCGCCCCTCTCTGTTGTAGAAGGCCCTTAGTATTCGTGAAGCATTGTGGTTTGAAACAAATGGTGGTGCGAAAGTTGTATTTCTGCCAAATGAGACATAGTAGACGCCAGTTTATTGAACATGTGCCTCCCGAACGGTTATTTATACAGGGTGCGTCGAAGAGAACTTTACAACTTTGGAATGATACAGACATTAAGGAGACTTAAGGCACCGGTGGATGTCTCATTTTGTAGGAAACAAAACATCAAGTCTCACACGAAAGTTCCAAGTGTCACTTTGGTTCGACCGCCAATCAAGTCCTTCTAACACGAAATGCAACAATTGGGGCACTTGTGCGCCAGCAGCGCAGATTCCATGTTTCAGATCGGCTAAATTATTTGGAAGGGGTCTTTGATGAAATCCCAGAGAAATAAATGCAATGTTGTCAAATCTGAGGAGCGGGGAGGTCACGCGTTTGGCCCTTCACGGCTAAGCCATCGACCTAGGAAGCGATTATGGATGAAACCTCGATCTTCGTGGGTAAGTGAGATGGTGCCCTGTCTTTCTGGTAGTAAACCATCCCATCTCGGTCATCTTCACCGATCTGTCGAATTAAAAAGTTTTCAGGCATATACAGATACACATTACCGTTGACAATTTCCTTCCTGAAGAACGATGGGAGATACACTTCCAATTCGCTAAGGGTACAAAACACATTAACTTGGGGCTGTCACGAACGTGTTCCAGGGTTAGAGGTGGATTTTCGCTGCCGAACTGTTGTTACAGAGTTCGTTTCATAAAACCGTGACAGACAATAATCACGCTCCGCACCATGTAAGCAGCGCTTTTAACTGTGCACGACTCCGGTGTTCCTGGTGGGGGAATGTAATGCTTATGCACTTTGTGAATCAAATTTGAGGTTTTTGCTACAAAAAACACATTTACCAATTCTGAAACTCAGTGCATGTCTATAACATCTCAAAGCTGTAAAGTCCTTTTTGTCTCAGACTTTATAGCTGGGTTAAGGAATTGTGATGGATGTCAAGTCATCAAAGGACTGTAATTGATTGGTACATAAGATTGTAGCATTTTTTTTTGTATGTTGGCATTACGGTTGCTATGGGCTTATTTATCGATTGTCATTTTTAATTTGTAGTTCATTCAGTCGTTTGAGTTTAAATTTTCTCATATTGTCATGTGGAGACAGAGACTGGAGCTGTGGACGTTATAAAATGGAGTGGCAAGTGGAGAAATTGGCAAATTTCCTGCATATTCTTCTGTTAGAGTTCAATACAGGGGTACCAGCAGTGGAGGCAAACATTTACGCCGTGTATAGAGTTAATGCTGCTGGACAGTGCAGGACAAGAAAATAGTTTTTTCGTTGTAGGAAAGATCGCTTTCACATTAGTGGCTCTCCACGTTCAGGAAGACCTTTAGGGTTTGATGAAGAACGTTTAAACACATTAATCCAAAATAATGCACGTCAGTGTACTCGTGAGCTGGCAGATTGGATGAACTTTGATCATTGCACCGTCCTGTGACATTTGCATTCAGTGGGGAAGGTCCAGAAACCTGGTGTAAGAATACCGCCCACTCCAAGTAAAAATCATATAAATAAGCGTGGGATCAAACGTGCACCTCTGCGTACTCGTCAACAGCTGACTAGTGGACATCATCGACAGTTCATATGCTCTATCATTATGGTAACGAGAAATGGTGTCTTTATGCTACCATAAAAAAAGGAAGGTATGGTTGAGCCCAAACACATCAGCAATGCTACATACAAAGTTCCGCGCTCATCCACAAATGAAAACGTTAAACATCTGGTGGAACAGCGACGGTCTGTTTTACAACGAATTGCTTCCCCGAGGTGTAACCGTCACTGCTGACATTTCTTCTAAACAACTGAGGTGTATTGCAGACACAATCGAAGAACACTGACCAGGAAGACTGAAGTATTGCATAGTGCTAGGCTGACAACGGTATATAGGAGTTGGGTTGGGGAGTCATTCCGCACCCACCTTATTCAACCGATCTTACACTATCATATGTTCACCTTTTCGGTTCTCCATCGAATAACCTTCAAGGAACTACCTTTCTGGAAGAAGATGTGCTCTCATCATGGCTCGACGAGTTGTTTGCCACTAAACCACGTGATTTCTACAGTTGTGCAATCGAAAAATTTACCCAGCGTTGGTTGAATGTTTTAATAGTAAAGGAGGGAATGATACTGATTAGTATAAAATCATTTATGTCTGTTTTTGGTTTTTAGTAAATTTACAGGAAAACGCTGTGAACGTATGTACAAACGTAATATTTATTTTGTCATTATCACGTATATTGATTTCTTAATTAATACTGTTTAATACTAGTGCTTTGGGTCAACACTCAATCCAGTAGCTGGTAAAGTTTGGTTGTGTGTCGTATATAATTTTCACTCGAGTTTTCTGCTGAGGGGCATGGTTATTTAAAAACAGGTGTCTCGGTTATGAGTACTGAAAATGCCTCGTGAGGTGCTACTTAAATTATTTAAAGTTAGTTAACGTTCTACTAGCTTTCTGATCGTATGTCGGATCTGCTGAGTTCTTTAATACATTTAACTATCTGTTTAAATTATTGACTATTGAGGACTAGAACCCAGTGCTCCTTCTCAAAAACTGTTTTAATATTTTTGCCAGCTGGTGTCGCCGAGCGGTTCTAGGCGCTTCAGTCTGGAACCGCGCGACCGCTACGGTCCCAGGTTCGAATCCTGCCTCGGGTATGGATGTGTCTGATGTCCTTAGGTTAGTTAGGTTTAAGTAGTTCTAAGTTCTAGGGGCCTGATGACATCAGATGTTAAGTCCCACAGTGCTCAGAGCCATTTGAACTAATCTGATCTTATTCGCTATACTTTTGTTATGTAACACGTAAATGTAGCTAACATGAAAAATGCTGTTGGGGGCAAAGGGGATGTTGCAGAATGGGTTAGTATTCCGTTCGTCCGGTCTTTTACTGATGCACATGGATTTCAAACTAGAAATTTCTTTTTCTTGTCTTGCATTTCGATTAGTGTGAACTTATATTAGAAAGACTGACTGACAGTGATGGAATATTAAATCAACGGGAATGGTAGTTTCAGCCGTTTTATCTTCTACAATGGGAATATAGAAACCATCTAAGGATCTTAAAGTATACAAATCAACTTTGGAAAACACGGCCATAACGCTAAGAGTAATCCCAACTATTGAGTTGACAAATCAAACGGAGAATTTAAAAACATTTTTATTGTAGAAGAAAAAAGACGAGCATACCTGTAGTCCATGAACAGCGGACTCATTTGTCCAAAGATGGAATATTTCTGTCAAAAATTATTATCCTATCAGTTAGAAGAAATATGTAGCTTCCAATATAGATTTGACAAATAAACTTGTCTAGCTAGGTAACATTTATTACTAGGCATGCTACGTTGTCTGTTCGCAAGCCAGGTGTGCGGCAATGGGATGCAATGTAATAACATAAAGGTCAGTCAGCATTTAGAATCAAAAACAATTTACATTCTTCAAAACAGCATTACAATACTTTGTTATTGTTAACGATAGTTTTGAAGGTTTCATATTCCTTAGTCTAAATTGTTCATTAAACAACTTTCTGTTTTAGTTTTAAGACTATTCCTAATAATTTCAATGTTTAAGCATCAATTTTACAAAATACACTACTGGCCATTAAAATTACTACACCAAGAAGAAATGCAGATGACAAACGGGTATTCAGTGGACAAATATATTACACTAGAACTGACATGTGATTACATTTTCACGCAATTTGCGTGCATAGATCCTGAGAAATCAGTACGCAGAACAACCAACTCTGGCCGTAATAACGGTGTTGATACCCCTGGACATTGAGTCAAACAGAGCTTGGACAGCGTGTACAGATGCAGATGCCCATGCAGTTTCAACACGATACCACAGTTCACCAAGAGTAGTGACTGGCGTATTGTGACAAGCCAGTTGCTGGGCCACCACTGACCAGACGCCTTCAATTGGAGAGAGATCTGGAGAATGTGCTGGCCAGGGCAGCAGTCGAACATTTTCTGTGTCCAGAAAGGCCCGTACAGGACCAGCAACATGTGGCCGTGCATTATCCTGCGGAATGTAGGGCTTCGCAGGGATCGAATGAAGGGTAGAGTCACGGATCGTAACACATCTGAAATATAACGTCCACTGTTCAAAGTGCCGTCAATGCGAACAAGAGGTGACCGAGACGTGTAAGCAACGGCATCCCATACCATCACGCCGGGTGATACGCCAGTAAGGCGATGACGAATACACACTTCCAATGTACGTTCACCGCGATGTCCCCAAACACGGATGCGACAATCATGATGCTGCAAATAAAACCTGGATTCATAAGAAAAAACAACGTTTTTCCATTCGTGCACCCAGGTTCGTCATTGAGTACACCATCGCAGGCACTCGTGTCTGTAATGTAGCGTCAAGGGTAACCGCAGCTATGGTCTCCGAGCTGATGGTCCATGCTGCCGCAAAAGTCGTCTAACTGTTCGTACAGATGATTGTTGTCTTGCAAACGTGCCCATCCGTTGACTCAGGGATGAAGACGTAGCTGCACGATCCGTTACAGTCATGCAGATAGGATGCCTGTCATCTCGACTGCTAGTGGTACGAGGCCGTTGGGATCCAGCACGGCATTCCGTATTACCCTCCTGAAACAACCGATTCCATATTCTGCTAACAGTCATTCGATCTCGACCAAGGCGAGCAACAATGTCACGATACAATAAACCGCAATGACGATAGCCTACAATCTGACCTTTATCAAAGTCGGAAACGTGATGGTACGCGTTTCTCCTCCTTACACGAGGCATCACAACAACGTTTCACCAGGCAACGCCGGTCAACTGCTGTTTGTGTATTAGAAATTGGTTGGAAATGTTCCTCATGTCAGTACGTTGTAGGTGTCGCCCCCGGCGCCAACCTTGTGCGAATCTTCTGAAACTCTAACCAGTTGCATATCGCAGCATCTTCTTGCTGTCTGTTAAATTTCGCGTCTGTAGCACGTCATCTTCGTGATGTAGCAATTTTAATGGCCAGTAGTGTATATTGTCTTATTCGGTTCTCCCCGTGTTTTGAGTGATTTTGCAGTAAGGTACAATTTGTTACACTACAAGGTGGGGTGTTATATCTTTATGAAAGTGTTTCGTTGTCTTTCTTTAAGTTACAAAAATTTTTCAACATTTGGTATGCCTTTGCGCCCCGAGTTTCCGTACGCAGTTCGGGAAGTGCTGGCTTCGCCGCCATCACACTAAGGTGTATCCAAGGCCCACCTGTCTCAGAGTGGCTTTCGGTACTGCGACGGTCACCGAGTCAAACTGTAGCTTGTACAAGTCTCATGACGATAATTGGTTCAAATGGCTCTGAGCAATCAGTGAAACATGTGCAGTTGGTTACGCGTTGCTGGATATGGATTCAACATGAAGGTCTTTCATCGCTCCTGGCGGTGATACTTCGATATCTTGTTTCCACCGTTTTCTCTCGTAAATGCATAAGTAGGAAATGACCGGCCTCCACGTTCGTAATGAGGTTCCATCCTATGTCGAATTTTTTTTTTTTCCATGCGGGTCCTATTAAAGCAGATGGTATTTGTCAAGGAACCGGTGAATTCCGAATGCCTTCACGATTGAAAAAGGCTGTGAAATCCAGACAGTGATTTCCAGCATACAGCTCGCGGGGGTGAGTATACTGTGCTGGCCTCTGCTGACATGTTGCCTTTTACTCTTAAGAAATAAAATGGATGAATTTTACCGTTGTTGCAAATTTCATGAACGAAGACTATTTCACCTCCACGCTTTGGGCCACGCAACAACCGTAACTACACGGTGGTGGCTACCGAACAGTAAACTGCTTGCAAATATTGAAGAAAACATTTTCTAGGAACAGTACAAACAGAATAACATAAAACATATATTGGCAGATAGCAACAACGATAATTTTAAATTCAAATTTTGGAACCATTTCCTGATATGAATATCGTTAAATGTATGTAACAATACATTTTTCGGTTACTTAGAAGATATTACCAGAGTTTCATTCATTTATATCAGTTTCACACTTCTCTTTTTTTTTTTTTTTTTTTGGTTGGCCTTTGAGTGTGTACTCAATTTAGCCATCGGCAACACATAGTGACAATGTACACATAATTGAATAAACAAATACAGAAATGCATATTTACAAGAATAAAAAGCTTAACTGTTACAGGTTTGTACATATCCTTTAATGTTACAGCTCTTGGCTGAATTCAAAATACATAGCAAAAATAAGTCAACTCGCTTCTGAGCCAGTCCCAAAATAATCATTGTATACAAAACAAAGCAGAACAGCGTACTGGAGCTATATATACAAACTATTATTGCGTTGAGTTATTCGATATAAGATAATAGCTAAACCAATTGTATTAACACATATTTGCTGTCATCATTGTGATGCCACAATACAACTTATCCTCGGGAAATTATATGGAATTTCTGCAAATTACGTTATGATGGACAACGAATGAAAGCTGCTCATCGCAGATTCGTTTTCTTTCTCGAGAGGTTACCGTCCAAACAGTCACTAAATTGCTAGCAACAATGGCTATACTCTGGGCGAAGAAAAGGATAGTTGGCTCTGATTGGTTTAAAAGAGCAGCAATGGGAGCAGCACTGATGTGTATGCTGACCAAAATATTACCGTCACGGGCCTGATTATACGAAAAATAAAGTCAGTTTCTGTGTGTCAGCGTTTAACAGATTGAAATGGCTGGGTGGGGATTGGGTACAGAAAGATTTAAACAGCGCGTCGCCATGGGACGGGCGCTGCGGCGCTCATTAATGGATTCCACGCTCCAGTTGGTGGCCGGTGCCTCACAGGAAAACAAGAGACACAAAAAAAGTCGTAGTATATGCGCAATAGCAGCCGCGGGCAGCATCGGAAATACGGCTGGACAAGCAATAATGAAAATCGGGCACGCAACGTCCGACAGGAAGCTGGTGGCCCTCTATCAGTCACACGCATACAGCTATATTCGTTCCGCGGTGAATAACGGAAACACAATTTTCCTGTGTACCTTTGCCCTTTGTGTGTCGTGGCACCTATGGAAACACATCGATGCGCAGAACTCACAAATTTAATTCAGGGAATTTTTTTTGTTAAAAGTGTGACAAAGTTTCCACCAGCTTCAGGAAATAATAATGAGGGGAACAGCTACGAAGGTTATACATGAGCAAAAGGAAAGTATCTTTGTCTGTCAGTAAAACAGTGTTTTTAAGGTAAAAGATGCTTTTCAACGAGGTCTTCTTTGTCCAAAGTTGTCTCGAGTGAAGATATTTCAGTTATGAATTGCGATGCCGAACGGGATTCGAAATTCAAATCTACCTTTGTTGTAATTTGTTCTCTGGGATGTAAAGCATTTCCAACACACAATTTATTTACATCTGGAAACAGGAGTAAGTCCTACATGAAAAATGTAATGAATGGAGTGAAACGTACAAAAACTTATTTTCAAATCCTTTAGTCTTGTAGCATAAACAGACATATATTTGGGTACTGGACTTTTTATTTTTTCACAGAAATAAACTTCTTTTCAACAATTAAGTGTAGCACACAACTCCTTGTGACAAGTATGTCACGTTTCGATGAAGTAGTGCCTATACAGGCAGCAGAAGACGCGAAAACATTCTTCAAAGCTAAAGTAGAGCTTACGACGCTAATTTAAAGATTGAAGAAAATAAGAACTGTTTAAAGTTAAGAGAATGCCGAAATCTGTAAGTGTAAAGGTTAATAATAAGTCTGTCTCAACCCGAATAGGGAGGAAGAAAGACGAACAGTTGTGGATAAGAGACAATATGAAGTCTCGCTCTATCGAAAGAAGATTTTTAAGAACGTAGCATCCGAACTGCATTTAAAATTAAGTAATCTGCTAACACCACTGTAATGCAGGGAAGCTAATAGTATATGCAGGATGAGTCACCTAACGTTACCGCTGGATGTATTTCGTAAACCACATCAAATACTGACGAATCGATTCCACAGACGGAACGTGAGGAGAGGGGTTAGTGTAATTGGTTAGTACAGACCATAAAAAAATACACGGAAGTATGTTTTTTAACAGAAACCTACGTTTTTTTAAATGGAACCCCGTTAGTTTTGCTAGCATATCTGAACATATAAACTAATACATTATCAGTGCCGTTTGTTGCATTGTAAAATGTTAATTACATTCGGAGATATTGTAACCTAAAGTTGACGCTTGAGTACCACTCCTCCGCTGTTCGATAATGTGTATGGGAGAGCACCGAATTACGTAGGGATCCAAAGGGAACGGTGATGGTCCTTAGGTACAGACGAGACTGGAACAGCACATTATGTCCACATGCTAACACCTTAAAAAAACGTAGGTTTGTATTAAAAAACATACTTCCTTGCATTTTTTATGGTTTGTTTTAACCAATTACACTAGCCCCTCTCCTCACGTTCGGTCTGTGGAATCGATTCGTCAGTATTTGATGTGGTTTACGAAATATATCCAGCGGTAATGTTAGGTGACTAGCCCTGTATAAATATATATATATATATATATATATATATATATATATATATATATATATATATATATATATATATCCTGCAAGCCATCGTATGGTGTGTGCTGGAGGTTACTTCTGCATCACTACTAGTCATTCATTTCCTGTTCGACTGGCAGGCAGAGCAATGGAAACATGATAGTCTTTATGCCTACATATGAGTCCTGATTTCTCGTATCATATTTTAGTGACCCTTCCGTGAAATACAGGGTGTCCGTAAAGTCTTTCCCTGATTACATAAATTGATAACTCAGTCTAGAAGTAAGATACAAGTATGAAAGTGGTCTCTAATTGTTTACGAAGTATGAAAGTGTTTTTCACACATCAGTAAATTTCCACATGAGCACCCTTGGTAGCACGTAGCACAACTAGGCGATATTCAATTACCGTCCACACATTAGTCAACATCACTGGAGGGATCGATTCAACGACTGTGGTTATCCGTTGCCGCAGGGTTTCAAGATCTAATACACGTGTTCGGTAGACGTCGTACTTCACATAACCCCATAAAAATAAGTCTAATGGGATTATGCCAGGAGAGCGTGGAGGCCAAAACGTTGGCCCATCACGACCCATCCATTGCCCAGGAAAGGTCATATCGAGATAGGCACGGACGTCCAAACCCCAATGAGGTGGTGCACCGTCTTGCTGAAACAGGACATCTGGGTGATACTGAAGCAGCTGAGGAACAGCATACAGTTGCAACATGTCCAGAGACACTGCAGATGTGATGGTAGCCTCAGCGAAGAAGAATGGCCCGATAATTCGATCGTGCAATAGCGCGTACCAAATATTCACCTTTGGACTGCCTCTGGTGCACTCCATGACCTCTCCAGGGGGTTGTGAACCCCAAATGCGCACTTTATGGCGATTCACTACTCCCCTGACAAAAAAGGTCGCTTCGTCGGAAAAGGCAAATCGTCTGAGATAACCATCATCTTCCTCAATACGTGAGAGCATTTCGACTGCAAAGTCATATCGACGTGTACTGGCATTGGGCAACAAGGCCTGAACGATTTGCACTTAACAGTAAACGTTTGTGTAAAATGTCTTGGAGAGAGTTTTGGCATCTGTAATTCACGTGAGGCCCTGCGCACCGATTTCTTCGGACTTGGCAGATAAGACTGCCTTACAGTTTCCACCCTGTCTGCTGAGGTTCCTGGTCGACCAGATCTTGGAAGGTCAGCAACAGATCCTGTGTTCTTGAACCTCTCATACCAGGCTTTAATGTTCTTGTCATCAGATGAATTCCTTCCAAATGTTGTCTGGAAGTGTCTCTGCACTGTGGTTGGTGATCGTGTCTCATGGTACCACAGGACACATTGTGCCTTCTCCTGATTGGTTAACATGGCTTCTTGGGCACTGCACCTCATCAACTACTTACGTACTGCGAACCTAAAACAGAAACAAACTTTGATAGTTGTAAACAATTCGACACAAGTTTCATATTTGTATCTAACTTCTAGCGTGAGTTATCAATTTATGTAATCAGGGAAAAACTTTTCGGACACCCTGTATATGTTAGCGGCAGTAACATCGTTCTGCAGTCAGCTGTAAATGCCAGTTCTCTACATTTTCTGAACAAGAGCGTCGCCTTCCCTACAGGGGTTCCCATTTGTGTTCCCGAAGCATCTCTGGGACATTTGGGTGTTATTCAGGTCTTCTGGTAAAAAATCTAGCAGTCCGCCTCTGAACTATTTCTACGTTTTCCTTTCATGCGACATGATGCGAATCCCAAACGAGCAGTACTGAAGGATAGGTTACACTAGCGTTCTGTATGCGTTCTTCTCTACAGATGAACCACACTTTCCTAAAATTCTCCCAATAAACCAAAGTCAGCCAATCGCCTTCTCTGACACAGTCCTCACACGTGCGTTCCATTTCATATCGCTTTGAAACGTTACTCTCATGTATTGAAACGACGTCACCCCGTCCACTAAATCTTATACGTATATAGAAAATAATAGCGGTACTATCATATCTCCCTGGGATACCCCGATCGATACCCTTGTCACTGATGAACAGTTGCCGTCGAGGACCACGAAATGGGTTTTATTACTTAAGAAGTATTTGAGCCACTATCTGAGAACTTACTCCATATGCTCTTACCTTCGTTCACAGTATGCAGTGGGGCACTGTGTCAAATGACTTCCTGGAAATCGAGGAGCACGAACTCTGCTTACCGGCCTTCGTCCACCCTCCGAAGCGTTATGTGAGTAAAGCGCGAGCTGAGTTTGGCAAAGCGATGCTTTCGAAAACCGTGCTGATTCGTGGATATAAGCTTCTAGATCTCTAGAAAATTAATTATATTTGAACTGAGAATATGTTCAAGGATTCTGCAGCAAACAATTTTAAGGATATTACTGTGCATGTTTGTGCGTCCATTCTTTTATTCTTTCTATATACAGTAGCCACATGCGCTTTTTTTCAGTCGCTTTCTACATTTCGTTCGCAGAAAGATTCGCGATAAATGCATTACAAGCTACCGGCCAATGGCGTAGAGTACACTTTGTAAAACTGAACTACGCTTCTATCCAAATCTGACGTCTTATTCGGCCTCAACTATTTCAATTGCTTCTGCACGCCAGAGATGCTTATTACTACGTCGTCATGCGAGAGTCCGTACGATGATCAAACTACGGTATGTTAGTGTCGTTCTCCCATATGACCGATTTCTTAAAAGCGGAATTTAAAACTTCAACTTTCATTTTGCTACCTTCAGCTGCCAAACCTTACTACCAACGAGTGACTAGATGGAAGCCTTAGATCCACTTAGCGATTTTACATAGGACCAGAATTTTCTCCTGTTCTGAGTCAGATGTTTTGATACGTTATGGTTCTAGTAGCTGTTGAATGACTATTCTTAGACGCGCGTATCCTAACTAACTTTTACCTGTTATCATCTGCACGTTTCCTCTTGAACTGTGAGTGCAACAGCCTGTGCTTCCTCAACATTTACCATATGTCTCTGCCAACCACGGTGGTGTTTTTTGTCCTTAGTCAAGCTTACTCGGCACATACTTGTCGGGAGCACAATTTACAATCTGTTAAAATTTGCTCGTAATTCCTCTACGTCCATCATACTGGAACTAAATGATTGGAATTTACTGTCTAAATGAGATGCTATCAATTGATTATCTGCTGTTTGTAGCAGAAAAGCTCTCCTAGTTTTCTCACTTGGCTACAATTGGATTACATTGAACAGAACCACAAAAAGTCAGAGTAAGAAAGTAGCTCATTTTTGTAACGTAGCATCAAGTAGGGAAAAAGGAACAGAAAAACTGAAATACATACGTGGGTTATACGACATGACAGTTTATGTCACAGGTACTGTTTTTCTCAATGAAGAACAAGAACTGAGAACAAAGGACTTAACCACAACCCATGGACGAAGAGGACTGAACACTACGTCGGGGGTATGATGTCGGCAGTGAAAGTAACGTGCAGATAGGCTAAAATGAATAAATTCATATATATATATATATATATATATATATATATATATATATATATATATATATCCGCCAAACCACGGTGGTGTTTTTTGTCCTCAGTCAAGCTTACTCGGCACATACTTGTCCAGAGCACAATTTACAATCTGTTTAAATTAGCTCATAATTCCTCTATGTCCATCATACTGGAACTAAATGATTGCAATATATATATATACGTTCCTGACTCGATTCTGTTGTTTAAACGGGAGAACAAACAAAAACATTATACGAGCAGCATCACGTAAGAGATTGCGAAGAATGCAGTTATTAAGATTTCAGATTAGACTGTCTTCAGGAAAGACAGTTTCTCAGATAAGATGAAAGGAGAACCCCCATGTCACATAGCCCATCCTAAGACAACATACGTTTATGCAATTGGCAACAGAGGCCTCAGAATGCCCCTCACAGAAGACAAATAGCCATGAGAATTGCAGATAATTACCCAAGCAACACCTGCAAATGGATATAGGATACAACATTTCTACTGTATGTTTAAAAAAAATCAGAAGGAAAATTGCTAACACAGTTGCTGAAATTAAGGAAATTAAAGAAGAAATTTGTCACCTTGACAAGGGCGTACGGTACGCCTCGAACATCTGCAATATTTTTTTATGGAGAATGTAGCTGCAAAATATTGAATTTCACATACAGAAGACATAAATGCAGTAGGCAAAACGGAACCAATATAATAATTCAACAGTGTGTAAATTCAAGACAGCAAATTGTAATAAATATTATAAAGTCCACTATTGGGCGAAACTTTGATATTTGGTGTAAAGACTTTTGCGCACACAGTAGTAGGAAAGAATCGGAGGGACATATTATATGAAACAAAGGTGAACTTCGTAGAATAGGAGAACAGATAGGGATACGGCATACATCCCCAGACAGTTTTTTATATGAATGTGCTGAAGGAACTTGAGATTTACACCTACTATGCCTAGGAACCAATGGAGAACTGTTGAACGAACAAAGAAAATCAGTGCACAATAACAATTATGAAATTTTTGAATACATACATTAACTTTTATCAACTCATCGCATTGTGATGAGTCAGGATGCTTTACCCTCATGCCTACTGCTGCACATTGACAGGTTATAATTTCGTGTGGTGGGGAAGGAGGGAGGGGCGACCTCAGCGTGCCACTTCTTTCAACCTGGCAGTCACACATCCCCCTCTATTAAGTGTCTAATGGAAACAAGACACTAAACATTTAAAATACTTCTATTCGCAAAATTTCTATTTAAAAGAGTCCTCATTACTGTTTTCAACGCTTCGGACTATTTTAGGTACAAATAATTTTAAAATTGTACTATAAATACGTTATTGCATGTAAAGGGCACTCATTAAAACTATAGGATTTAAAATTCAGTCATATCCCTTTTAAGATTTTAATGTAACGTGATAGAATGTAAGTGAAGCTTTAGTATGTGTAACAAAAATTGGTGTGTTGTAAAATTGTCTGCTACTGTTAGAAAATTAGTTTTTAGTAGTGCACACATAAGAGTTAAACACATCTGTCACTACTTGTGATAGTGTAGCAGATCGGAAGGTGAACTACATTGCCCGAAACCGTTCCTGTAATAATAATAATAAAAAGGATTGACAGGCAGAAAATAGCCTTATTTTGTACAAATAAGGACTGCAAACTTCACTAAGTGACAAGTAAGTCCAATTTTGTGAAATGACGTATGTCCCATGAGACTCAATAGATTTTTCATTTTTGCGTGTATATTGTCTGTAGATGTTTACAGTTCCTTACGATTTTAGCGTTCCGTCATTCTAACTACAAGAAAATGCGTGTTTTACTCATCAGACTCGTTTTGCTTTTATGAGTTAAAGAATCCTCAGGAGTTTTTAATTAAATGTATTTACTATCTGATTTGTTACTAAGCTCGAGAAAGAGTTCTTTAACAATTTGTAGGTTTTTACTTATGGTGTTTTCTGTTTGGTTTCTCACCTACATCAGGAAATGCTATATACTAGCATGTCTTTGGTGTCTTTCCTCGTCAGACACTGGTACTTGTAGTCTAATATTTCTCTGTTGCAACGATGGAACGAAAACACCCTCAATAACTTAAAAGTACATATGGACAATAACGACACACAAATGAGGAATTTAATGACAATCTGTCAAACATTCCCAGTTGGCTTTGTTACCCATGTAAGAAGATTTATTTTAATTTGTGTAAAACAGTTGAAACCATTAGATTTAATAACCATTGTAACCTTAGTAATATTATGCCAAAATATATAAATACAAAGGTCGAAAACACTTCGAAAGCAGGAAAAGTTGCCAGACAAGCTGCTAAAAATGCTTGGCTGAAACACGAGATAAAGTACCTATAAATGAAAAAACATATTCTAAACCAATAATTACACGAAATTCGTCTTCATATTGCAGAAAAATTAAATAATCCTTGTATTCTCGCTTCCATTATAAAAATCGTCGAATGCTGCACATGCAGAGCAATAAACAATGTGCGAGTAAAGCATAATAATAAAATCGCAAGTCTCAGGATACACCACCCAAAACCACATAACAACAAACACAATCACACACCCCATTTGTATCCAAAGGGGGTCAGTCTTACAGATGCAGAACTAAATGAAAACGACCAACAACTCTTAGAACAAGGTTTAAAACCCAATGTTGACTCACCAGCAAGTGATCAACAAGCAGAAGAACTCAGTATAGAATCAGAATGTATTCTCACTAAAGAAGAAAAAAATCATAGCAGTAATGCAAATAGAGGAAAAAAGTAGGGAATTAATAAAGGAAGAAATTAAAAACAGAACAATACAGATAAAAAGGAAACAATAAATTCAGAAACAATTGCGATGAATCAAAACTTAAAGATCTAAAGAAAAAAACTATAAGCAGAAAATATCACTATAAAAACTCTGGCAAAGAGTAAAAGGAGTCTACTGGGACACACATATGTCGGGCACCCAAATATGATAATAACAGTAATGTAAACCAAAATGGAACTATGATACTATAAATGATGTAACACAGACCCAAAGATACTGCTCCTGTTCTGAGATTGTACTGTTGGAGTAAGAGAGCACTTGTAACACCGTAGTAGCTAGCTGTCTGTGAGCGAAAGAGGATGGAATAAGCAGATTTTGTGGTGTGCTCTGTGAAGTTATCAGTGTGAGATGAATGTAGGAATTACGAGAGAGCATGTAAGCCGGAGTATTATTGCTAACAAGGTAGAGCTGTTAAATATTTATGACTCTCTTTTCACCAATATATTGATATCGGCTGATAATTTGTAACTGTTGAGTAACCCCATAATGTAAGTAAACTGATTTGATGTAAATGCTAGTTAGATATTCCACTTTTGTAATGTTTCTAAGATTTGTTAACAGATGTATATGTAATTTGATGATATGTATTTATGCTCTTTTTCAGTGAGGCTAGATAATACTTTCTGTATAAATCTCAGTGTTTGTGAATCAATGAGTAAAAAGGATGTATTTTTCTAAATGATGTAGTTTCAATTGTCATATGTTTTGAAAAGCCAACCTTAGCTTTCTATATAATCCACTAAAAAAACAGTGTTAGTGATTCACCACTGTCAGTACCACCGCCTTGTCGAGGTCATATTTTTTCAAAGACATTGAACTTTTCTTAAATGTTTACATTGATCAGCGAAAAGAATTTCATTTACATTTCAAAGCACTATGGACAGCATTGCACAACGCTGAGCCTGTAGTTAGATATTTATACAGTTTTGTATGAGATGACAGAATAAATTGCATTCCACCACTTCTGCTTTAGAGGAAAAGGATTTAATTTATTTCTTATGAGCACAGGTATCAAAGTTGTCAGTTTTCAACAGGGCCAGAGGATTCAGAGCCTTAGGGGCTGACTTTATTTTGGGGTTACTGTATTTCTCCATTGGTATTCTGAGTTGCACTGCTCGTGACCAGGCCAAATATCTCACGAAATAAGCGTCAAACGAAAAAACTACAAAGAACGAATCTTGTAATGTCTCACAAAGCAAATACCGTCCACACTGGCGGAATGTTACGTGATATCACGTACTTATACGTTTGTGACTATTACAGAGCCATCCATCACAAAGCGAAAAAAGTGGTCCAACTAAAGCATAAATGTTTCTTTACGTACTACACGAATATGTAATAAATAATGGGGGTTCCTATTTACAAATAACGCAGTTGATATCCGTTTGACCTATGGCAGCGCCATCTAGCGGGCCAAACATAGCGCCATCTGATTTCCCCCTTCAAGCTGGATAAGTTTCGTTTTTTGCAGTTTTTTCGTTTGACGCTTATTTCGTGAGATATTTGGCCTGGTCACGATCAGTGGACCACCCTGTATAATTGTCACATTCCAGTCCTCAAAAAATTTTTGTCACAGAGAGTTTTCATTCAATAAGCTCAAAAAAAGATTTTTTAATAACTAAAGATTGCACACCTATGAGCATGTTAGTCTCACATATATCTGTACATTAAACTAAAAACAATTTAGCAAAGATCAATTTATGTAGTACTAGCCATGTGTGAGTCTGTGAGCAAACTTCAAACAATGTGACAATTATGCACAAAAACAGCAGCAAACATTCAAAGTTGGAATATGTAGTTTACAGTTTCAGTTTCTATGAACACAAAACTTTCTTATTCACAATAACTACAGTAATAAACATCCAACACATTCACTTCACACAAATATAACAACAAACTACAGCAAATAATCACAGTTCACAGCTGTCACAAATCCTATAAACAAAACTAAAGTTAACATATGTGCACAATAACACACCAATACTCTCAGTCAAAGAATCAGATTCCTGTGAGAAGTAAGCCTACATAATTGGCACACACTAATTTATTATACGATAGAAGCAGGTTTAAAGTATTTATCCAAGTCACAGCTCCTGGCCATCCTACCTCTTTATGGATCACATGTGATGACACCGAAAAACACTCACTCTCAATGGCTTACCGAGAGAAAGTGGATCCTGTGCTCCATTTATTTTTCGCCCTTATATGCTCCTTGTGACACGACAACCACTGAATCCTATCTCATTATTTAATTAATAACTATCATTTTATATAAAGACAATTTTACACACACACACACACTCACCATAAACCGAAAATTACAATAGAGTTATAGAATGGGTCCATGCCTGGACAGGGCACAAACCCACAGACAACACAACAGACCCCAAATGTACACTTCAGGACCCAGTTGAACCCCCACTACCCATCCCTGCTGACAACACATATGACAACAAGCCAACAAATACACTGCACACACTTTAAAGAAGTTACTTGGTGGATCAAGATTCCATACTTTTTGAGGGAAAAGTTAATTTCCTCCATTTTTAACATACATTTTTATAATTAAACTTGATCGAATAAAGAAGAATAAGTTATCGCCTATTTTTTACTAATTTGTAAAACAACGAAAATACTTAAATTTGGTAGAATTATCATAATTAGTGATATCTAGTTCAAAATTAATTTTTACCTGGAAACTGGCAAATTCAATTGTTTGTAATTCTAAGAAATAAATTGGAATTTTTGGGTTTTTAAGTCTTTCTGGTTCTAGTCAAGTGAAAATTCTGGTTCGTATTTATCAACAGATACACGATTTTCCATACCTCTAAGAACATTATTTCCTTCTCTCAGAAGTGTATTATTATTATTTTCAGTGGTCCAATGAGGAATAGAATCTTCTTTAGCTGATCTGGAATTCCAAATAAAAGTTTCTGTTACATCACTTTAAAACTTAATTTCATTACAGTCATTAAAATTCCACCAAATAAATCTAGTGGGTAAAGAACTTAATTTTGTTTGTTTATAATTTTTCCACTATTAAGAATATGACCTGAAATATTTAATTCATTTGAAAGGGATGAAGTTAATCGAATAAGAGTTGAAGAAGGAATAAAAGGATGTTCAAATCCTTTTTTGATGTAATGATATCAAACAATTTTAGAACATAATTATCAGATCCAAAGTCATATAAAACAGTGAATTTGTAAGTAGGCTGATTAGGTTATTATGTTGGTAACGCCACATAGCGTTCTGTATAAAAATCACTGACTGTGCTGTGTGCAATCTGTGGCTGGTTGGACTCATTGTTGGAATATTCGCTTGTGTAGTGTTGGGCACTTGGATGTGAACAGTGCATAGCATTGTGCAGCTGGAGGTGAGCCGCCAGCAGTGGTTGATGTGGGGGAGAGATGGCAGAGTTTTTAGAGTGGACGATCAGGACGTGTGTCTGTCAGAAAAAGGAAATTTGTAAGACTGGATGTCATGAACTGAGATATATGATAACGTTTGAACACTATGAAGGCAAATACATTGTTTGTTCTCTATCAAAATCTTTCATTTGCTAACCATGCCTATCAGTAGTTAGTGCCTTCAGTAGTTAGAATCTTTCATTTAGCAGGCAGTATTGGCGCTCGCTGTATTTCAGTAGTCCAAGTAACGAAGATTTTTGTGAGGTAAGTGATTCATGAAACGTATAGGTTACTGTTAGTCAGCGCCATTCTTTTGTAGGGATTATTGAAATTCAGACTGATTTGCGCTAATAAAATATTGTGTGTCAGTTTAGTGATGATCAGTTTAAGTAAAGAGAGAAATTTCTGAGTACGTTCAGTTTTGCTCAGCTGTTTGAAAATCAAATAACGTTACAGGTTTATCAGCACAGTCATTTTTAATTTTTCTAAGAGGACGTTACACATGTCGACCTTTAGCCGAGGATACCTCACTGGAATCTTCTAATTATTTCTTGTAGTTTGTGTAATTTATGTAGTTACTGTTTATTGCTAACGCGTTATTGCAGAGAGAATCTCCTTCGTAGTAGTAGTTTTTCTTTGTTGTACTGTAAAACAGTTGTGGCATGCATGTAGACTAGCACCAAATATTTCGCAGCTGTGCTTGCAATTAATTACATAACATTTTCAGTGCTATGTTAATGCGTTTTCTTATTTTGCTCTTCAAGTTGTGGTTTTCTATATTATCGTGTGAAATATTTTGACAATTATGGCGTAAGATGAACGTAATACTAGGCTCCAAAGTAAACTGAGAAAGGACAGTGAAGACGAGAGCAATGTGTTAGCGCCACCATGTAATGAATTAACTAATGTTCAACATAGTAATTTGGTAAATATGCATAGGGGAATGGACCAGGCGATAAATAATCGTGTAGACAGTGAAACAGCTAGTAAACAGGGTAGTTCGATCCGTCGGCAACAGCTCGCCCCAGGAACCCGAAATGACAGTACACAATCTTGCAAATACCATAGATTCAGGTGTTGCGTCCTCATATTTTTCTCTATTAAGTCAAGACACATTTTCTGCTTTTCAAAATGTGAATGTTGCCGGTGCAAATGCATTGCCGAAAAGCATAGAGGAACATATTCCAGACACTAATACATTATTATTGCAACTAATGCAAGCAATGAAACAAAATCCAAAACAAATGGAACCAATTAAAAGACAAACACAGCAACAGCTACAAATGTTAGACACAATGGACCAAAATCTTCAAAAGTTAAACACAATTGAGCAAACGCTTGAACAAACAAATGATTTAACTGCTGAGTTACTTAAAATCGAATCGAAATGTCAGAAAGTCTGTAATGACGTAAAAACATAAATTTGTGAGGATTTCCAACCTATTTTTTCGCGTCATGAAAATGCATTACAGAATCACGAAGCAGCCATAAAAGAACTGCTATCTATTGTTCATGAAAATCACGACACCTTGCAAGCTAAAATTGACTACGTTGCATCTACCGATTCTGTTAGGCGACTTACGAAAACTCAAGGAAACTTAAAGCACATAGTAGATACGCTTTCAACACAAATGAACACTCTGAAACTTGGTTCAGAAAAACACACTGAGGAAATCAGTTCATTATGGAAGAAAGTAGCCAAACTTTCGGATCAGTTCACAAACTTATCTACAAAGGTAGATGGTGATCTGAATGACACAACACCAGTAGCCATTACTGACACAGAAGAGTATGAAAAATTAGAAAATTCAAACAAAATCTGAATCAGATTAATACGCAACACAAAAGAAAATTCCGTGATGTACAAGATCAGTTGGCACAAGTGATACAAGAATTACGTATTTCAGAGGACACTCGCGCGGGAAGATGGACATAGAAATACGGAACAGCCACAAAATAATAACACAGGGCATTACGGAAATTATGAAAGAAATTGGCAAGGTACACCGAATTTTGAGCTGGAACCGCCGAAACGACGTAATATTGACCGACATGTGACTCGCCGACATGATGATTTTGACTATTAGCAGATTATTACTACACGTAAATTCAAAACATTCAAGAATTCCGGCAACGACATTCATCCATAAGCATGGCTTCATCAATTCTCTCATTGCCTTCCTCCCAACTGTTCATTGGAGCACAAATTAGAATTTATGTGTGGCTACTTAGAGAATGAACCAGCTGTAAGAATGCGATCGGTCATTTACGATTGTCACAGTGAAGCGGAATTTTATCATGCCTTCCTCTCAGCATATTTATCTCAAGCTACTCAAGATCACGTAAAACATGTAATTGTAATGATGAAACATTTAGAACTATCTGATTTTTCCAGTCTTATCTAATAATTTGAAGACATGTTGCATAAGGATCAGTATCTGCAAACCCATACAGCCCCTCAGAATTCATCCACATTTGCTTAATCAAATTGCCTGAACGTTTACGACATACTGTTTTGGCAGGCGTGGCAAAGACGACACTGAAGCTTTTCAGGGATTCTTACAAGAATTGGAAATTGACACTGACAATCGCGGGACGCGAAAACGGGAGCACAATAATTACAGGTCACATCCGTCACAATTCCGCGATGACAGAAATAAAATCTGGACACGACAAGGCTATCCTTACAACGCAAATCGTGACCAAAACAGACCCCAGCCGTATGATAACCGTTGGCAGAGTAGTGACAATTACAGGGAAAGATCACTTCTCCGCGGTAATGACAGAAACAATCATAGAAACAGACAACATGGGAACCAGAACTATATTATCAAGGGAGACAGATTTCATACGCAACAGCCCAGCACGCAGTTACGACTCAGGGAAAAGTTCTCCACCACATGATTGACAAGAAAGAAATTACAGAAACTACCTCATGACGACAGACGATATAATCTTAACAAGAGACCAGAATTTAATCGGAACTCGCGGGATTCAAACAGGGCAGAGCCGTCTCGTCAAGCTGAAGTTCTAGAGGTTAGATCTCCAAGTCCCAATAACAACGCGCGACAACAGATAGACAGTAGACAATGACTCACACCACTGGCAGTCACAAAACGTACTTATGAATCGGACGACGCAGTTACTGTGACTATTAGTCACGTAAAAATGGAAGACATTGGGGACATATTACTCTAGGAACACGACGTAAAACAGAACAACATTGTATATCCCATATTTCACATTACAGTAAATGACGTAAAATTTACGGCAGTACTGGACTCTGATAGTCCCATTTCAGTAAATACTGAAACAGCCTTTAGCAAATGCAACAAATCAAACGATTGTCCCACACTTCCGTTACGTAAGATTAAATTACAAAGTGCTATCTTTAGAAAAAGTTTAGATGTACGCCAACAAACAAACTTAGAATTCTTTTGTCAAAGCTACAGTTTCTCTAAGAACTTTCTTATCGTTCCATTATTGTCAACAGAAATTACATTGGAAGTAGACGTTTTGAATGAAACCATAGCAAACTTAAACTTTCACTACGCTGAAGTAAGTTTAGAGAAAGAAGGTAAGTCAACAGCTTTGAAATTTGAAGATTGTCTCTCAAACCATGACGAGGAAATTAATGGGCTTTACTTCCTGTTAGACATTAGTCCAGAATTTTTGACAGAGTTTGACACTAACAATCACTCTGCAAGTATTGACAGGGATAATATCGATGAAGTATGTGATACTAATGAGTTAATTCAGAATAAAATTCAAGCAATGGAGAACTGAAACTTCCTGGCAGATTAAAACTGTGTGCCCGACCGAGACTCGAACTCGGGATCTTCGCCTTTCGCGGACAAGTGCTCTACCATCTGAGCTGCCGAAGCACGACTCACGCCCGGTCTCACAGCTTTACTTCTGCCAGTAGCTTACTTCTGCTTCGGTAGCTCAGATGGTAGAGCACTTTCCCACGAAAAGCAAAGGTCCCGAGTTCGAGTCTCGGTGGGGCACACAGTTTTAATCTGCCAGGAAGTTTCATATCAGCGCACACTCCGCTGCAGAGTGAAAATCTCATTCTGGAAACATCCCCCAGGCTGTGGCTAAGCCATGTCTCCGCAATATCCTTTATTTCAGGAGTGCTAGTTCTGCAAGGTTTGCAGGAGAGCTTCTGTAAAGTTTGGAAGGTAGGAGACGAGATACTGGCAGAAGTAAAGCTGTGAGACCGGGCGTGAGTCGTGCTTCGGCAGCTCAGATGGTAGAGCACTTTCCCGCGAAAGGCAAAGGTCTCGAGACCGAGTCTCGGTCGGGCACACAGATTTAATCTGCCAGGAAGTTTCATATCAGCACACACTCCGCTGCAGAGTGAAAATCTCATTCTGGAAACATCCCCCAGGCTGTGGCTAAGCCATGTCTCCGCAATATCCTATATTTCAGGAGTGCTAGTTCTGAAAGGTTTGGAGGACAGCTTCTGTAAAGTTTGGAAGGTAGGAGACGAGATACTGGCAGAAGTAAAGCTGTGAGACCGGGCGTGAGTCGTGCTTCGGCAGCTCAGATGGTAGAGCACTTTCCCGCGAAAGGCAAAGGTCCCGAGACCGAGTCTCGGTCGGGCACACAGTTTTAATCTGCCAGGAAGTTTCATATCAGCGCACACTCCGCTGCAGAGTGAAAATCTCATAATGGAGAATTGTATTGACACTGATAGGTAGGAACTTTTTGAGATTTTACATGTATATTCCACAGTTTTTACTCACAAAACAGGAACAATCAAGGGATTTCAATACCAATTTAGTGTTCGTGAGCATACTAAATTTTGTGTTACCCCATACATAATTCCGGCACATTATAGGGACCGTGTCAGAACAGAAATACAATCTATGCTGGACGATGGCTTTATTGAGCCAGCAGTAAGCTCACACAGCAATCCATTACATGTTGGTGAGAAGACAAATGGATCGATCTGGCTTGTGTTAGATTCTAGACAAATAAATACTCTCATCATTCCTGAAACAGACATGCCACACGCGTTGGAAGAACTTCTTCAAAATTTTAATGCTATATAAGTGTAGTCTTCTGTTGGTCTCAGATCCAGCTTTTATCATATCGAACTTCACCCAGAATGTATAAAACACACAGCTTTTCTTTGTTTCAGCGTTTGCTATCAGTTTCGGAAACTTCCTTTTGATTTGAACATTTCTTCCGCAGCATTCATTTGTGGGTTAAATTCCATATTACCGGAGATCTTAAAACGCAACATCTCCTTATATGTGGACGATATTCTAATAGCAGAAGAATCATGGGAACAAAATTATCGCATCCTCAACAGTGTGTTACGTATTTTTGCAGAAACCGGAATTACAGTTAACTTGGAAAAGTCTGTATTCGTTAGGACAAAGGTGAAGATTTTTGGACTCATTATTACTTCTGAAGGCACTCAGCTGGGTCCTGAAAAGTTAGAAGCAATCAGAGCCATTCCAGTTCCATCCACAAAAAACAAGTCCGCAGTTTTCTAGGTCACGTAAATTTTTACCGTCGTTTCCTGACTATGCAAGTTCTAGTTACACCAAATCATTGTTCTCTCACTGGAAAAAATGCTATTTGGAACTGGAGCGAACAGGCATGGTTGGAATTAATTTCTTTGAAAGAAGCACTACATAACACGCCAATACTACCCAGAACTGTTACAAGATCTCTGCCTTAGCAAGGATTTTTCTGAAGTCGGTCTTGGTGCCCATTTATTTCAAGAAGCCATAGAAAATGACACTACTGTTTATAAAACCATGGCTTTTGCTAGACGAGTGCTAACAAAATCTAAAAAAAATTATTCCGTTACTGAATTAGAAGCTTTAGCTATCGTTTGGGCATTTAACAAATTCGGTTTCTTTCTTTCTGATAAGCACGTGAAAGTATACAGTGATCATCGTACATTACAATTTCTTATGCCTTCAAAATTAAATAATCACTAGTTAAAACGTTGAGCATTGTTTCTGCAAGAATTCCACTTCACAATAGTCTACATTCCCGACAAGGAGAACATTGTTCCGGACGCACTATCACGAGCACCAAATGGGCTTGAGAAAAGTAACACAGAAGGCAACGTCGAAAAGAATTTCAGTATTCTTTACATTCAGAAAGGACAAACACGTGGATTCGGCATTACTATTAGAAACAACATACTCTTCAAACGCTGCAGTGTTGATGAGAAGCTATGGGTACTTTGCATTCCTGAAGATTTTGTTAATAAGCTCATTTGGTACATTGATTAGAGCTACGCACATTTTGGTCCACGAAAGTGTTATCATATTCTTCGGACGACTTGTAATTTTAACAATGTGGAAAAGAGAATTCGGAGAGTCTTGTCTATTTGTAAACTTTGTCAAAAAGCCAAATCATCTAACATTTCACATCGTGATCCATTGTTTCCTATCATTTCTTCTAAATTAAAAGAGTTTCCTGGTGTTGATCTCATGGGACCTCTTGTCAGAACTTCGAATGGATTTTCGTACGGCCTAGTCGCTGTTGAACTTACTTCAGAATTTGTTTCTTTCGCAGTGTTACGTAAAGCCACTGGACAGTCTGTATCCAACGCCTTTGTAAAAAATTTCTCATGTGAAGTTGGACACGTTACTAAAGTCATTTCAGATAACGGACCGCAATTCAGATCTGCTGTTTGGTCACGCATACTTCGGAATCATAATATCAAACATGTTTTTATTTCATTGTACTCACTACATAATGACCCGTCTGAACAGATTATGAAAGAAATCACTAAGCCTTACAGACTTTTTTTGTAACAGATAGCATCAGTATAGGGACAGATATTTATACTTATTTCAAAACGTGCTCAATGAAATGCCTCATGACTCCACTGCTTTACCACCTATTCTTGTGCTGAAGAATGAAGAACCACCGAACACAATCAGAGAGCTTGTACTTTTCCGAATACACGTAAACTTGGACACAAAGACAAAATTGATTTCGCTAATATAAATATAAATTCTGCTGCAGACAAAAGGAGATAACTACACGGTAAAGCAAATGCAAAGAAACTGTATATTGGTCAGAAAGTTCTCATTAAAGCTCATTCATTGTCACATAAGAAGAAACACTTGAGTCACAAATTCTTTCTAGTTCACAATGGTAGATTGGTTTCATATTTTTTATTGCACAGAGGTGTTTTTAAATGGTTCTCATACGTTTTATTTACTAAGACAGAAGCTTTGAATTAGCACAACTTTTAATAATTTTAATGCACATGAGTATGTATCCATGGGTTTTAATGTGCGAGAATGGTTTGCGCATACCACAAGTGCCCTCTCTCGGTGAAACTATCTTCCCTACGGTTTTCAAACCCCCTTCACGCTAGGTCACAGGCGTAGTACTGATGCTATGCTGTGTTCACATTGACCCCATTTCCATAATTATGTTATATAAATGGAGATGATGTTTTAAGTACTGACGATGCCTTTGGCACGATTGTTTTATGTATCTCCACTGCAGGATGTGTTTTTAGTAAGTGACAAAAAGTTCTTGTGCTTGTAATACTTTGGTAATTTAACAGTTACTTAAGCTATATATTTTTTTTCTTTCTCAGTTCTGGTGCTAAGTTTTTGCTAATGAAGGTGTCTTCCAGTTCAGGTGTATTTTCCTTCTGATGAAAGTATATTTAGATATACCAAAAACGTGGTCAAGGATTTTAAGAAATCTTTATTCTGCAACTGTTGGCTGTAATCATTTACCTTGAAGAATATTATCAGTTACTGTTTCAACCATGTTTAAAATCTTTAAATATGTATCTGCCAATGTTTCAAAGGCTGTTTCAAAATACATGGACATCCCATTTAAACCCTGAATACAGGTATGGCTATTGACTTCACTAAACAGTGTGATAGACGCCATTTGACACCGAATTACTTGAAGCCTTTTATTAACGTGAAACTGTGTAACAAGGTTCCAGCTACTAAAGCAAAATTGGTGAAACAAATTGGCCGCGGTGGTCTCGCGGTTCTAGGCGCGCAGTCCGGAACCGTGCGACTGCTACGGTCGCAGGTTCGCATCCTGCCTTGGGCATGGATGTGTGCGATGTCCTTAGGTTAGTTAGGTTTAAGTAGTTCTAAGTTCTAGGGGACTGATGACCACAGCAGTTGAGTCCCATAGTGCTCAGAGCCATTTTTTTTTAAACAAATTATGAGTGAAAGAATCAGTGACCTTTATAAGAAGAAAGATAAACTAAATGAAGAAGCTTACTCTTTGTATCTCTTGATAACTAGAACTTTTATAGATTATTTTAAATTTAATTTAGATAGTATTTGGCATGGTGTTAATGAGTGGTTACAGAATCGTAGTAGTGAAATTCAGCTTACGCACGATTTTAAACTTCAGAAGCTAGAAAGTGCTATGCATAAATCTAATGTTGTTCCTGCACAAAGAACTGTTGATGGTGAATACAAATTTTTTGACAGAGTACTAAATAAAACTTCCATAACCCTTACTCCTCAAGAAAGCGCCATGCTAGCAAGAGGTTTTAAATACAATTTCATGCCTAATCTTAAAGACCCAAAAGTGGTGGATGATTTTATTATTGACCTTATAGTTGGTCTTGAGTACGTAAAAACAGAAAAATCACGACAAACTAGGATTGCTCATGAATGCAGCGCAATTTTAGAAAGAGACGTCAATTCTGTAAAAAACAATGACTTACAACAGAGATAGGGAGCATTATCGCTAGCAATAACCGTAAATTAAAAAAATAATGAGGCTCTTATCACTAAAACCGATAAAGGGAATTCCTTGTTGTAGCCCATAAATGCGAATATGTTGCAAAAACTTTGACTTTTTTCGAGGAAAATGGGATATTAGAAATCGAGCAGGATCCTATCCTTACAATACAAAAACAAATTAGGGATATTTTAGGCCAAACTAAACATCTTATGAAAGAGTTTTAAAAGGAAACTTTAATTAAAATGAACCCCAGAGCACCTATCCTTAGAAGTCAATTGAAGGTACACAAAAGTCAACACCCAATCCGTCTGATCGTTAACGGAATAAAGAGAGCACTTCATAAATTAGTGAGATTCTTAAACAGTAAACTTAAAGAAACCCTACGTCTTTGAAAATAATTACTCTGTTAAAAGTAGTGCTGAGGTAATAAACAAGCTAAAAGTGGTAGATATCACTTCCTCATCTCGTTTGGTTCCTTACGACGTTGTAAGTGTATATTCTAATGTTCCGGTGGATATCACTCTTAAAATTATTGAAAATAACATTCGACAACATAGAACTTTAAGTGAGTTGCAATTGCCAGAACTTATGTCACTATTGCAGGCTGTACTGGATTGTAATTACTTTCAGTTTAATGACAAAATGTATAAGCAACCATTCGGCTTAGCCATGGGTTGTCAGTTAGCTGGTACCTCAGCCAACATCTTTGTGAATTCATTAGAAGAAAATTTTTTCAAAAATAATCCTGTCTTTGGTAATATGATTTCTTTCTATGATTGTTATGTTGATGAGATACTCATAACATTTCAAGGGACTGACCAAGATATCCAACTAATGTTTCATGTTTTAAACAGTTTTCACAAGAAAATGAATGTCACAAAAGAGATGTAAATCAATGACAAAGAAGTCCATTTTCTTGAATTGACACTTACGTTATTTGACAACACAAATAGCTTCGACATTTTTCGTGTAAAACTTTTTTTGATAATATTATCCCAGCAGATTCTTGTCATTCTCAAACTCACAAAATCACCTTCATTCATTCTCCAGATCATCGTGCTGTGAGCACACCTTTAGAACAGGATTGTTTAGAAAAAGAAATAACTTTAGTAGATTCAGTAGCTACCAACAATGGATACGACCCTAAATTAATTGACGAAATTGTTAGGAAAAATAACAGCTGTAAAATGTTAAAGCTTAGGAGATAACCGGGAGAAAAAGAGTGAGGGTAATGACTTTATTTGTATTCCATTTTTGGGAACATATCATACAAGGAGACTTCTACAGAAATAATACGGTTTTAGGGTTGCCTTCTCTGTAAATAATAGCCTGAAACAAAGAGTGATTCATACTATTGGGACACGGGAAGAACTTGGCACTAAATCCAGAGTTTAAAAAATTACTTGTAACGACTGCCCAAACTATTACATTGGACAGACAGGTAGACCCATTAAAGTAAGATATAATGAACACATGCTAGGTAGAAAATGGGGAAAATGTGTACAATTCCACGTTTGCTGAACATCTATGGCCTTTACAGCATACGCCACGAAAACTGGATGACATAGAAGTGCTTCACGAAGTAAGGGTTACAAACTGGACCAGCTCGAAGAATTAGAGATTTTCAAGCACATGTCTCTAATAGATGATATCATTCTTAATGAACAGGTGCAGCAAAGATAGAAAAATATTTTAGATAGTTTCAAACCCCTCCTTGCTCTAATGTAATATAGCCTGGCTGATTAGAGAATAGTTTTCTTGAATGTTGATGCTGGTGAGATGCCCTTTTCCTGCCTTGTTTGGATTTTAGGTATTTTTGATGTTTGCTGATTGTGGCTTTCGATGTGTATCTGTGGTTAAATTACACTGATATGCTTTATTCACAACAAGAGATGGTTTCATTTTACTTTAACATTTTGGTTGTTTTCACTAGTATGTATTTTACCCTTTACGTTATGTGAGATTCTCATGCATAACATTAATGCCCTCCCTCATTAGATGTGTTGCGTGCAAGCTTCATCTGCTCGACACTAGGACACAGATAAATTGGTTTCATATTTTTCATTATATGTACATGTTTTTAAGTGGTTCTCATACGTTTTATTTATTAAGACAGAAGCTTTGAAGTAGCACAACTTTTAATAATTTTGATGTGCATGAGTATGTATCCATGGGTTTTAATGTGCGAGAGTGGTTCGCACATACCACAAGTGCCCTCTCTCGGTGAAACTGTCTGCCCTAGGGCTTTCACACCTTCTTCACGCTAGTTCACAGGTGCAGTACTGGTGCTATGCTGTGTTCGCATCTACCCTCTTTCCATAATTATGTTTTATCAATGGAGATGATTTTTTAAGTACTGACGACGCCTTTGGCATGGTTCTTTTATGTATCTCCACTGCAGGATGTGTTTTTAGTAAGTGACTAAAAGTTTTTGTGCTTGTATTACTATGGTAATTTTACAGTTACTTAAGCTATAAGTGTTTCTTTCTTTCTCAGTTCCGGTGCTAAGTGTTTGCTAATGAAGGTGAAACTGGTCAAGGATTTTAATAAATCATTATCCTGCAACTATTTGGCTGTTATCGTTTACCGTGAAGATTTTTGAAGTGCACTGGAGGTAGATGACACTATTGAAATGATCATAGATTTTTTCTTAGGTTTTGAAATTACTGAAAGAAGCCGCTTTGATGATGTGTCTTATGCTGTTGAGGTATGTTTATGATCAATAAGCTGATGCTATATGATTATGCTATGTATTTATTATGTTGAAATCTTGAAGAAGTGTCGCCGAATATGTATTTGTGTAATAAGGTAGGGAATAATGAGTAGTGGTTAGGGACTCTGATTCGTGAAAAAGGATGTTGGAAACCAAGAATCGTAGTTTAAGAGTTATGAAATGTGTGTACATTCGTGAATGTGAGTATGAAAACACTGCTATTCATGAGATTTCGTTTCTACACATTTCTAGTGTAATTTCTATACCTGTGAAGTTTTATTTGTATCAAACTGTCACTGTAGCAGAAACTGCTGTTGTAGACATGTCAGTAAGGAAGGTAAGTGACGTTCACTTAATGCGCTGTGGGCGCTCAGCTGCGTGACAGTCGCGTGAAAAAAAAATCCATTAGTGCATACCTTTCAGAGGGACAGGTGGTGAAAAACGAGGCCATTAACCTGACTATTGACATTCCTTTGTAGAGAGCATCGCAAATACGATGCACTCATACTTGAAAACATATGATTACAGTTGGGAGCTTGTACTTTTTTATTTACTGAAATTCCTAATGAAATGATGAGAAACATTTAACAACTAATGTCTTTCTAGTTGAAAGATATATTACTGCCTTATGAAATGCCATATCGCTAGTTAATGACGTTTTGTGCCTTGCTTTATGTATATATCTGCCTACTTTGTTTAATATCTTGTTTCTAGTTGCACTGCAGTATTGGTTAAAATAAAATTTGGTAGATGTACTACTAGAACTGTTTTCTTTCTACAGATGAATTAAATAATAACTTTATGATCTACTTTCTTTTAAAAAAATGGTGCACAAATACACATTTCCATTCACAGAAATTGCATACATAAATTTTTCAACAATATGGTAACTTTTTTGGTAGAGTGAATTATTGTAATGAATCACTCTAGTGTTAAGATCTGATATAGATATTAGACATTTCCTATCTTTACTGTAATATTTTATCTGCTTGAGCTTTATTACGTTCAGGTATAAGTTGTTGCTTTTGTTTCTGCTGTTTGCGAGGCATAGTTTTACTGAATTTTACATTTTATTAAGGCAGTTTTACTGCTGATTTAATTTTCTTTTTGCTGCACATTGGCTCATATTAGTTGTAATGTTGCATTTGCTTTGCTAATTTATATTTATTGCTGCTTTCTTTGCCAATTTTGTCATTGCTGTTTGTGTTAATTGTTTGGTGCTGCTACATTACCTTGTCCCTTAATATATATATACATATATATATATATATATATATATATATATATATATATATATATATATATATATATATATATATATATATATATATATATATATGAATTTGGCCAGCTATGGACTGCATACAACTTAAGACTTTTGGTGTTTCTTTTTCTTCCGTTCTTCCCAGTACTTATTCATTTTCTCGCCAACTGCTCGTCTCTGCCCATCTGTCCTCACTCTCTTGGGTCGAGGTTTTGGCGCATCTTCTTCATAGTTAGCGTTTTCTATAAGTAGCCTAAAGTTATTCCTGTCACGTATTATTTCTTCTGTAACACCTATTTTGTTGGCGTCTTTCTTTACTTCTTCTATCCATCCTCCAGTTTTTTTTCAACTTACTAGCATAATTAAAAATTTTCTTTGTCATCCGCGTTTCTTCCATTCTTTTTAAATGTCCATAAAATTTTAGTCGTCTCTTCCTCATTGTATCTGTGATCATTTCCATATTTTTTTATAGGTCTTCATTTCTCCTTTTAATCCACCTATTTTCCTTGTTTTTCTCAGGACCTAGAATTTTTCTCAATATTTTTCTCTCTCTTTTTTCTAGTTCTCTTAATTCGCCGTTCTTATTCAATGTTAGGCACTCTGATCCATATGTTGCTTGTGTCCTAATAACTGAATTATAATGTTTAATCTTTGCTTGTATGGATACTGATTTCTTATTGTAGTAGTTTTGTGTTAATTAATATGCAAATTCCAAATTTTTTATTCTTTCCTTATTTGTTGTGTTATCCAGTCCATTGGCTTGGATCCACTCCCCCAGGTATTTGAATCTATCAACTCTTAATTTGTGTTCTATATACTCGGTTTTTTCGTAGGATATTTTTAGCCCAGTCTTTTCAGCAATCTCTTGTAACATATCAGGCATAACTGTTGCGTCTGTTCGGGTTTCAAATTTGTTCTTTCCTTGGCCCGTGCTTATACCCGTTGCACCTCTGTTTTTTAATGTGTTTCCCCATGTTTTTACTACTTTATCTAAAACCAAGTTAAAGGGAATTGGGGACAGTCTGTCACCTTGTCGAACTCCTGTTTTCATTTTGAATGGTTTAGAAATTTCGCCTTGAAACTGAATTCTTGATGTTGTATATGTGAGCGTTTGTTCAACAAGTCTTCTGGTGTTTTCATCTATCCCTGATTCATAAAGTATCTGGAATAGTGTCCGTGTGTCAACTGAGTCGTAGGCTTTCTTGAAGTCTACGAAAGTAACTACTGTATTTTTCTTTTGTATAGCTCTTACTCTCAAAAATGTTTTTAAATTAAGGATCTGTTCTGCACATGATCTACCTTTTCTAATTCCTGCTTGATAATCTCCTATATTAGGTCCCACTTGTTCCTCTATTCTATTTAAAAGTGCTTTCGAAAGTATTTTGTATGTCACTGGTAAAAAGGATATGCCCCTGTAGTTGTTGGTGTCTGTTTTATCTCCTTTTTTATGGAGAGGGTGGATCAATGCTTGTTTCCAGTCACTGGGTATGATTCCTTTGTCCAAATGTCTTTAGTTACTTTGTGAATTTTCTGACATGTGGATAAGCCCCCTAGTTTCCACATTTCTGCCACTATCCCATCCTCACCTGGTGCTTTGTTATTCTTCAATGCTTTGATAATCTTTTCTATTTCTTCTACTGTAGGGGGTTCTGACGTTGAATTTTCATGTTGTGGTTATTGAAATTGTAACCTGTCATTAGTCTCCTCACAATTTAATAGATTTTCAAAGTATTCAGCTAAGATCTGGCAGTTCTCTTTATTGCTTAAAACCATTTCTCCATTTTTATCTTTAAAATGTAAACTTGGTGACTGGAATCCTGCTAAAATTTCTCTAAAAGTCTTATAGAAGTCTCTAGTGTTGGTCCTTTTGAAATCAGAATCCATTTCTTCTAATCTGTCTTTGTCATATTTTATTTTCACTGATCTGATGATTTTTGCTGACTTCTTCCTTTCTTCTTTAAACTCTTCCCAGTATTCGGGTTTCTTATTACTGTTCCATTTTTTCCATGCCTTTAGTCGATTGTCTATTGCTTCATCACACAGCTCATTCCACCATTTGTGTTTTGGTATTCTTCGTGGCTGTCCCATTTCTTTAACTGACTCTATCATTGTTTCTTTAATTTCTTCCCAATTATCCATTTTTCTTGTGTTTAGTATATGACAGAATTTGTCCTGCTTTTGCAGGAGAAATTTTGTGTTTACTCTTGGAAATCTTCTTGGTTTTGGTTTAGGTTTCTTTGGTTGGAACATGGTCTTTATTTCTGTCAGATAATGATCTGAGTCTATGTTTAGGCCCTTCCTCACTCTGACATCCAAGATTTCCTTGTAGTTGCTAGTTGTTATTGCCACATGGTCCAAACGATATTCACCTTGATTTGGATTAAGTGATACCGACGTTTTTTTCTTTCTTGCAGGTTTCCTGAAACATGTCGACATTAATTTTAGATTGAACTGTCTACAAAAATCTATGAGTCTTTCCCCATTTCTGTTGGTTCTTCCATGTGCTGGATAATCTCCAACTACTGATTTAAATATTATTTCTTTCCCAACTTGTGCATTAATGTCTCCCACTAAAATTTTTATATGTTCTTTTGGTAATATGGATGTTTTGTGTTCAAGCGTTTCCCAAAAATCTTCCACTTTGTCAACATTTGTTCTGTTATGTTGGTTAATAGGTGCATGTGCATTTATAATAGTGAAGTGTTTATTGCCTGACTTGATCATCAGAAATGAAATTCGTTCTGATTGGGAGCTAAAATTAGTTATTGATTCCATAAGTTGCTGTTTGACCATAAATGCGGTCCCTAATATAGCCGTATTATTGAAATTTTTCATGGCTGGTTTTCCTTTGTAGATCCTGTATCCACCTGATTCAAATGCATTTTCATCCAGATACCTTGCTTCTTGATGAGATAATATAAGTATGTTGCATTGATTGAGAGTGTCCGTTAGATGTTTTAGTCTTCCAACTTTCATAAGTGTGTTGATATTCAGAGTCCCCAGTAGATGTTTTTTCTTGGGTCTTATCTTTGAAGAAGTACTAGGAAGCTCCGACTCTTCCTCACATGATGTTCTAGGCTCTCCAGAATCCAAAGGCCTAGCTGCACCGCCATGAATAGCGATGGAAGATTGGTTACTTCCTAGAGTAGTTTTATTTTGAAGTTTACCATCATGTCTTAGGTTAAAGTTTGGTTTGGGGAAAGGTAGTTGAACCGTTCGATGATAAAAATTCAAGCATTTAGCTTAGAATTATAAGTGAGGCTGCCACTAACATGTGGGACAGACGCCTTTTGCAGCCGCCCACTGTGGGAACAGACGCTAGAGTCTGGTGCTTTTATACAGTATATATATATATATATATATATATATATATATATATATATATATATATATACACATCAGTGTTACAGGAATTATGACATAATTAAATACGTAACAGATGAGAATACCTTTCGAAAAACTAACTTCACATATCAGCATTAAAAAAGAACAGAATAAATAATGTCTAAACATCTTTACAACGTAAATAACATATTATAAATGCAAATTGTGTTTCAGGGCAAAAGTATACCTCATCAATATGCAAGATATATATATATCTGAACTCATTAGATTTAAGTTAGCTTATATGAGAAGCCATAAGAAAAATGTTTGGCAAAAAAAAAGTAGTGTACAATGAAGAATAATTAATTTGAAAGAGGATATGAACAAAACAGTAGGGTTTAGGGACAACAGGTGTAGATTGGACTTTTGGGGAATAATGATGAACTAAAGGAGATCTCCAAGATGTAAAGAACGTTTCGTTTGCCAATCAAATATGGTAGATACTACAGTACCAAATGTCATAGTGAAAACAAACCCTGTCCTTTCCTTTTGGGTTATTCTGCTATGTGTTTATGTACCCTTGTGTACTTGTGTACTTCCTGTCTATATGTGTTTATCTGATATGAGTTATGTTGTAGAATTTTTCTAATACTAAGCTACATTCACTGTGATGAGGTATACTTTTACCCTCAAATACAATTTGCATTTATAATATATTGTTTACTTTGTAAAGATGTTTAGACATTATTTATTCTGTTCTGTTGTAATGCTGATATGTGAAGTTAATGTTTCGAAAGCTATTCTTATCTGTTACGATTTAATTATGTTATAATTCCTGTAACACTGATGTATATGTTTATTTCTATTCTTTTGTAAATCGTGTATTACTGCAAATGTTATCTGTATTATTATGTTCTTTAATGATGTATTTTGTACCTATGTAATTGTATTTTTATGTTGTAAATTTATAATTGAATAGACACCAGTTCTTCAAATTAAGATTCATTTCACTGCACATGTTGCTTTTGGTCATGGTATATGCATTATATGTGAGAAGTTAAAAGAAAGGGGACTGTAAGTGTTTACATGCGTGTTGACAGTTCACAAGGGACTGGTTAACAGCACTACTGGTTCTAAGGACATTCCAAAAATTTTGTGAGTGCACAAGCGATTGTTTATGGACTTGCTAAACTGTCCACAAGACTCTTCAATGGTGATTGTGCACCCACACAGTAACAACAGTTGGCTGATGGCCATCTCTACAAAGGCTACAGAGGGTCTACACAATTGATGGCCTATCAATAGCATTATTTATACAAGGACTGCAGTGGGTCTGCACCTCTGGTGGCCCACCAATACTATAATCTCTACCAGGACTACAGTGGGTCTGCTCTGTGAGGACCTACCTACCAATATTCTTCAAAACTTTGACTGACTATGCTGTAGGTTTGCTCTGTTGTGGCCCATTACCTGTCTGCATGTCAAGAATCAGCACTGTCTTTCCATTGGAATGACGGCTCTACTTCTTCAAGACTGCATGGAAATCCATTTCTTCCACGTGCATTTTCGTTTACTGCTCAGACTAAGAGGGAAAAAAAACTGCAATTACTACTGTGATGAATAATCAGAAGTGTCTTTATGAGAAAAGTTTTTGCTTTTGACCAACAGTGTATCAATAAGTGTGTGCATTTAATAGATTTGTTATTGTTAATATAAAAAAATGTACCATATAATTATTGGGCACTGCCCAAAACAATTTGTAAAATTTTTTGTGGGGAGCATAGGGGCTATGTAAGTAGGCTTTTTAAGTTTTTATATTGGTAACGCCATGATAAAAATTTGAATCGTATTTGTCACGAAATTGTTGCTGGTGATTTAAAGTTTGTTGCATTTACAGAAAAATTTACTGTATGTTGGAATAAAGATAAATTTGTTTTTATTATGAAGGATATGACAAGAAATGTTAATGAAAGTAAAAGATTAAGAACTTTTTGAACTCTGAATATAAACATTGAAAGTAAAAGTTGAATGTGAATGTAGAACATAAATGTTGAACATAAATGTTAAATTTAACTGTTAAAATATAGATTGATCATAAATATTAAAAATAAAAACGTCCTACATAAAAATGCTGAACATAAATGTGGAACATAAATTAAAAATGATCAGTCCAAGATGCAGTACAAATCCATAGGCGTACTTACAGAATTTAACAGCGTATCTGTGTGCGAAAAGTGTTACAGAATGCAATGGTTCACTTATTGTAAGGAACACACTCAACCAGATGGACAATGCATGATTTGACGTAACAGTTTGTCAGTGTGTGCGAACAGTACTTAGGAAGTATTTCTGCGTGACGTTTCTGGCAACGTACTGGAACCTGGCTACACAGACGAGTAGGATGTGAGCATATATCGGGGACAGTACGCGCACATTCACGTCAATGCATGGCAACATACTCTGCTCACTTTGTAGCTTTAGCGTCAGACGACGACAAAATGATAGATAAACAATGAGCACGGTGCACTCACATTTTCCTGCTCTTGTACAGTGTACACTAGTTCTATCACTATCGAGAGAACACTTCCTCCATATTTTAAGGTATTTGGACTACTTCGAATAAAGGCTGAAAACGTAGGATGCCACACGCTGGCGCAATAAGGACAGAAAATATGGGACCACAAGTGTGTGTGAAGCGCAATGACTGTCAGAATTAGTATCATACCAGACGAAGGGGAAAAGAAGGGAATAGGCGAGAGTGCCATAGACGCCATGGTACACACTGAGGAGAGAAAGGCAGGATAGAAGCATTGGACCATGTAGGTCACGCAAAATGCCTGGAGGTGTCGCATGATGAGAGGAGCCGTGAGAGTAATGGAAGTTCCCATCACTGGGCCCTCCTGAGGCAGAGGTGCGCGAGATCGCACAGCTGAATGACCAAACGCTATGACTTATCGCAGGGGACGACTCAATAAAGGAGTGTGGTACTACGTATCCTGAGCGCAAGCCAACATTGACCCTTACTGTTATGGCCCAGAGTTACGCAAAAAAGGTGGATTTTGTCATAACCGTGGGAGGATTTCACATGAGAGCACGTCTGGATTCTGAGTGAAAGTTGACAGGATTTTCGACGTTTTTCTACAGGAAACTGGTGCAAAGCAAAAATAAATTAGCTGAGTGGCCTCTAAAAGAAATCAAACTAATTTCATATTTCGGCCAAAAAGGAAGGCGAAAAACAGATATTTGCGACCGAAAAACCCGCTTCCAGGTGACAGTCGTCATTGCTGGGCTGTCACTAGATTTTATTTTCGATAGTAACATTCTGTCGAGTAGAGTGTTGATCAGGGACTGGATCACCAAAACTGTGTTTAATATGTTCAAAGAACCGGCCGCAAGGGGTGAAGAAAGCATCAACTGATTTAGTAAAATAAATGGAGGACACTGAAAGTTTCGCAGAAGAGCGACAGGAACTAAAAGGTGATTTATTAGAGGTAACACTGCTCTCAGATGAAGTCAATTTGTAGTCGGCAAGCCGTGATGAGAGTTGGATGCACAAAAACGATGAAAGAGACTCTGACGTATATAATGGGATTGTTCATCGGATAGATACCCTCGCAGATGTACTTTTAGGACTTGGAATGCCAGAGGTGTTCAATGAATACGTCACACAACACGTCAAATCACCTATGCGTGTACGAAACTCATGCTCCAAGTAGAACATAGTGAAAAGTAGAGACCACAGTCAAATCCAGTGACAACAGGCGCTCCACGAAAGTGCAGTATACAATGCTTTCCTGTAGTAGAAGACATTGTTAATCTGTCCGCGGGTGAAAGACTACAAACCTGAGACATCGAAGGACCGCAGGTATTTTCACTTGTTGGATTGGCGAGAAAAATTTATGTCTCATTTGCTTATGCTGTTTATGAGGACGAGTGCGAGGTTACAGTATGTAACCTCTGCAATATGTGGCCCGGTAGTGTAGTGTACAGCAGTATCGGTATAGGCAGTTGTAGATGACAGGTTGGATTTCGTGAGTAAATTTTCTGTCATACTAAGTAGTACGTGTTTATAATACCTAGACAATCACTTTTGTATGTCTGTGGACTGTGCGGCACTTGGGGTGTATGTGACGGAGTGATATGAAGGCTCATTGTGTGTTACCATGGGTTTCTTGTGCCGATGTCTCATGCAGCGCGAGGCGGAGAAGTGTCTCCTGTGTTCAATAACATGTGACTTTTGCCTTTTTCATGTATTTGACTTTCTTTCTCCTGTCGTGTATACTTAAATGTATTATAATGTGCACGAATATGATAGTGTGGTTTCATCGTATCACATTCATACGAATGGAATAGCGCTTGCGTAGATGGTTGAACCACACATGCATCGTTATTTGATTAGATTTGAGTTGCAGAATACACAGACGCGTCACACATACCTTGCAATCGCTGGAGAAGACACGGAGTAGTGCATGAGGCGTTAATACACTCCTGGAAATGGAAAAAAGAACACACTGACACCGGTGTGTCAGACCCACCATACTTGCTCCGGACACTGCGAGAGGGCTGTACAAGCAATGATCACACGCACGGCACAGCGCACACACCAGGAACCGCGGTGTTGGCCGTCGAATGGCGCTAGCTGCGCAGCATTTGTGCACCGCCGCCGTCAGTGTCAGCCAGTTTGCCGTGGCATACGGAGCTCCATCGCAGTCTTTAACACTGGTAGCATGCCGCGACAGCGTGGACGTGAACCGTATGTGCAGTTGACGGACTTTGAACGAGGGCGTATAGTGGGCATGCGGGAGGCCGTGTGGACGTACCGCCGAATTGCTCAACACGTGGCGCGTGAGGTCTCCACAGTACATCGATGTTGTCGCCAGTGGTCGGCGGAAGGTGCACGTGCCCGTCGACCTGGGACCGGACCGCAGCGACGCACGGATGCACGCCAAGACCGTAGGATCCTACGCAGTGCCGTAGGGGACCGCACCGCCACTTCCCAGCAAATTAGGGACACTGTTGCTCCTGGGGTATCGGCGAGGACCATTCGCAACCGTCTCCATGAAGCTGGGCTACGGTCCCGCACACCGTTAGGCCGTCTTCCGCTCACGCCCCAACATCGTGCAGCCCGCCTCCAGTGGTGTCGCGACAGGTGTGAATGGAGGGACGAATGGAGACGTGTCGTCTTGAGCGATGAGAGTCGCTTCTGCCTTGGTGCCAATGATGGTCGTATGCGTGTTTGGCGCCGTGCCGGTGAGCACCACAATCAGGACTGCATACGACCGAGGCACACAGGGCCAACACCCGGCATCATGGTGTGGGGAGCGATCTCCTACACTGGCCGTACACCACTGGTGATCGTCGAGGGGACACTGAATAGTGCACGGTACATCCAAACCGTCATCGAACCCATCGTTCTACCATTCCTAGACCGGCAAGGGAACTTGCTGTTCCAACAGGACAATGCACGTCCGCATGTATCCCGTGCCACCCAACGTGCTCTAGAAGGTGTAAGTCAACTACCCTGGCCAGCAAGATCTCCTGATCTGTCCCCCATTGAGCATGTTTGGGACTGAATGAAGCGTCGTCTCACGCGGTCTGCACGTCCAGCAAGAACGCTGGTCCAACTGAGGCGCCAGGTGGAAATGGCATGGCAAGCCGTTCCACAGGACTACATCCAGCATCTCTACGATCGTCTCCATGGGAGAATAGCAGCTGCATTGCTGCGAAAGGTGGATATACACTGTACTAGTACCGACATTGTGCATGCTCTGTTGCCTGTTGCTTTGTGCCTGTGGTTCTGTCAGTGTGATCATGTGATGTATCTGACCCCAGGAATGTGTCAATAAAGTTTCCCCTTCCTGGTACAATGAATTCACGGTGTTCTTATTTCAATTTCTAGGAGTGTAGAAACATGTGAGGGTCATTTTGATTGTTAGAAGTTAAGGGTAGGCTAACATCCCTCCAGTGTAAAAAATTACGAACACACACGATATTTTTGTTTTTGTTTCATTTGACATTCGAGTGTGTTCCCTTGGTTCACACAACTGACAGTATGAAACCCTGTAAATAAGGGAGAGACTAATTTTGCATGTTACAAGATAAGGGTAGGCTAATATCGCTCGAGTATTTAAAGTTAAATACACACACGATTTTCTTTTGTAGACGTTCGAGTCTGCTCGCACATCTTACGCAGCTGACACTAAAAACCCTAGGACGTAAGAAGGAGGCCTGTCAAAGAAAGCTGATGTGTACATTAAATACAATAAGTGCTGGTGATGTCGTAGAAAAGAAGTCACCAGTTTCATCATTATATGTGTCTATCGATGGGAACCAAATTCACTGAGGAGGAATATGGAGCACAGTCATAAAAGTGTTATGGTGTTATCAGTCCAGTGCTATCTGGGTTGGTCTATGGCAGCTCAATACCGTGTGTCATTAACAGCTTATTGTCCTGAATGACCAAGTGTTAGAAGAGAAGGAGAAGGAAGAGGAGGAGGAGATTAGCTTTGCTTTTCACATCCCGTCGAAATCGAGGTCTTTAGAGACGGAGTACAAGCTCGGCTTTGGTGAAGACGGTGACGGAACAATGTGCAACCAACACTGGGAACCGCCTTGACAGTGGAAACGCGAATAAAACGTCCATTCTCGAGCAACATTCCAGCCCATGCGAAACAGAAAAATTCCACCCTGCACCATGAAACGTGGTCATGGATCAGCGTTCAGTCACCGGACAGAGTTGCAAATTTTGTCCGCCAATGACACCGCCGAGGGGAGCAAAACTTGGAGGTTTCTGTGAGATTAGCAGAGTGAGGAGTGAAGAGACAGTGTGGAAGCAAGAGTACGAGGAAGCTGTTTCATCAGTCGCTTACTTAGTGGGCTGACTTTGATATTGAAACCATATTTGACGAGAAGGGCCGGTATACCTGAAGACGACAGATCCCATGCATAGATGAGGAAAGTATTAGTCCTGGATCAAGAACCGTCACAATTCTGCTCACGTCAACGATTTTACAGACGGAACAATGTGCAACCAACACTGGGAACCGCCTTGACAGTGGAAACACGAATAAAATGTCCATTCTCGAGCAACATTCCAGCCCATGCGAAACAAAAAATTCCACCCTGCACCATGAAACGTGGTCGTGGATCAGCGTTCAGTCACCGGACAGAGTTGCAAATTTTGTCCGCCAATGACAACGCCGAGGGGAGCAAAAATTGGAGGTTTCTGTGAGATTAGCAGAGTGAGGACTGAAGAGACAGTGTGGAAGCAAGAGTTCGTGGAAGCTGTTTCATCAATCGCTTACTTAGTGGGCTGACTTTGATATTGAAACCATATTTGACGAGAAGGGCCGGTAAACCTGAAGACGACAGATCCATAGATGCATAGATGAGGAAAGTATGAGTCCTGGATCAAGAAGCGACATAATACTGCTCACGTCAACGATTTTACAGACCACATTCCTGATACACTGGACGGACATACCAATGCCTAAGTTCGGTGGAGAGTGCGGTCTACCCGAACGCATACCTGAAAAATTAAGACGCATATCTGTGTTCGAAAAGGGTGAGGGATTGGAAAGCTTTACGTGCTGCATGGCAGACGCTCGTGCAGGAGGAAGCTGCCTTGTTTGATGTAACAGTTTGCGAGAATAGCAGTTACAAGGATTTCTGCACCCCATTTCTGGTAACATACTGGATCCCTGCCGCAAAGGCTAGTTCAAAGATGAGTATATATCTGGGACAGTCTGCGTCAAAACCACGTCTGTCGATGAAAATATACTCCGCTGAGTTTGCCATTCTGGCGGGATACTTGGACGACAACATGACAGATGAAGAACGATGTTGCACAATACGCTCACATTTTCCTACTCACGTACAACGTGCAGTCGTCCGAGCATTGTAGAGAGAGTAGTTTCTGCATCTTTTAAGGTATGTGAACGACATCGAGTGGCAGGAGAAAGAAACGATGGAAAACGATTCGAAGCATCGGAAATGAATTGCTTGCAAGCGTCGCATAACGAAAAAGGCAGGGAAAGGAATGGTGGTTCGCCACCACTCGCCCCTCCTCAGGCAGAGGTGCATGGGACGCGCATCTGAATGACCTTCAGTAGAGGAGGGACATCAGACATGCAATGTGTGGTACTGGCACTGTGATGACCCGAAGTTGCATGAAAATGTTGACAATCGTTGTCCCCTCATTGGCATAGCCGTGAGAGGAATTCAGACAATAGCACATCTGCATTCTTTGTACGCGAAAGTATTAGTAAATTAGCTAAGATGCCTGTAAAAGTTAAGTAAGTAATTTCTACCTTTGGGGCTAAAAGGAAAAATGTAGAAAAGCAGGTTTGGTGTCACTAAGCGATGGAAAAAGCGGCTTCCAGATGAATACAACTGTCATCGATGGGTTGTCGCTAGGTTTTACAATCGGTGCGAAGTAATGACGTAGTCTCCAGTAGAGTGGTGATCATGGACTGGACCATAAAACCGCTGTTAATTAATCCAAAGATCCGGCCACATAGAGTGCAGAAAGCACAAAGGGCACACTTAACTTAGCAAACCGGAAGGAGGACTAGGACATTTTCATGGGTGAGCCACAGGAACTAAACGATGATCCATTACAGGGAATAGTTCGTAGCAAAATTACGAATTCTCCCCTTATCCAGAAGACCGCATCCAATTGTCACAAATGGCTAACAGAGAACGAGATAAATATGACGACACTTAAATAAAGCATCGTATATCCATACGCAAACAGCTCAATACATGGACGATAATACGTTCTTACGTCTGAAAGATTTTTCACTGTTGTGTACGCAGACCAAAGCACTCGACATGTGAACCACATTTTGGTGTAGCAAACTCATTTGTGACACAAATTTTTCCCTGCAGAGACTTAATATATGTTCGACATATTCTATTAAACATTTTGTTATGTTTTGAATTATATGTCCGTATCACTAATGACTAGAGAGATTTTTCTCTTTTCATAAACGGCTGACTACGGGGTGAGGCCTTTGTAGACGTACCGCCCTATCATATATCTAATCATATGCCGTTCATCGACTTTCAGAACAGCGACCACCTACTACCTGTTTTTCTGTTAGATTCTTTTTTTCGAAAAATTTTTACCTTCGTGTTAACGGAATGGTTCTGAATGGAGTTAATTTTACAAGACTGGCTAGTTCATTACAATGTACAAAGCTTATAACAATAATAAATGCTTACTAAACCAGAAACCTAATGAAGAAGTTGCTCAATATTTGCGTACACTGAATTTTGTGGAAGAACTATTTTATCGGGAATACATTTGTCTGGAGGTAACATATTTAAGTGAGTATCTCTGGATAACGTAAGCATGAGATATGCCACTTCAAATGTGAAACACCTGCACATTAATAACCGGTGTAACCGCCAAAATGTAGAATGCAAGTGTGCAAATTGCATGCACTGAGTTGTACGAAAGGAGTTCCACGCCTGTTGCACAAGATCACATGTCTGTTTCACATGGTCGGTGAATACAAGCCCGGTTAAGGATGTCCCAGTTGTGCTATATTAGACATCTCAGGTGATCGACCAGGCTAAGGCAATATGTCTACATTCTCTAGACCACGTTGCGTTAGAACAGCGGTAAAAGGTCAAGTGTTATCCTGATGATAAACTTCAAGGTTCGCCGATGACGTTGTAATTCTGTCAGAGACAGCAAAGGACTGGGAAGAACAGTTGAACGGAATGGACAGTGTCTTGAAAGGAGGATATAAGATGAACGTCAACAAAAGCAAAACGAGGATAATGGAACGTAGTCGAATTAAGTCTGGTGATGCTGAGGGAATTAGATTAGGAAATGAGACACTTAAAGTAGTAAAGGAGTTTTGCTATTTGGGGAGCAAAATAACTGACGATTGTCGAAGTAGAGAGGATGTAAAATTGCAGACTGGCAATGGTAAAGAAACCGTTTCTGAAGAAGAGAAACTAGTTAACATCGAGTATAGATTTAAGTGTCAGGAAGTCATTTCTGAAAGCATTTGTATGGAGTGTAGCCGTGTATGGAAGTGAAACATGGACGATAAATAGTTTGGACATGAAGAGAATAGAAGCTTTCGAAATGTGGTGCTACAGATGAATGCTGAAGATTAGATGGGTAGATCACATAAGTTATGAGGAGGTACTGAATAGGATTGGGGAGAAGAGGAGTTCGTGGCACAACTTGACTAGAAGAAGGGATCGGTTGGTAGGACATGTTCCGAGGCCACAGAGGAAATTTAGTATTGGAGGGCAGCGTGTAGGGTAAAAATCGTAGAGGGAGACCAAGAGATGAATACACTAAGCAGATTCAGATGTAGGCTGCAGTACGTACTGGGAGATGAAGAAGCTTGCACAGGATAGGGCAGCATGGAGAGCTGCATCAAACTTAGTCTCAGGACTGAAGAGCACAACAACAACAACAAACTGCCACTATAATGCTGTTAATGAATGGCAGTACAACAGGTAATATACAGATTTGCAGACTGGATGCGTTGGGTAACCAGGAGAGAATTCCTGTTGTCGTACGATGTCGCACCCAAGAACATTTCTGCAAGTGCAGGTCCAGTGTGGCTAGCGCGCATACAGGTTGGTTGCAGGACCTTAATTCGCCTCCTAACCAACGTACAACCGTCACTGGCACCAAGGCGAAACCGGTTTTCATCAGAAAACACAATATACCTCTACGCTACCCTGCAATCAGCCCTCGTTTGATACCACTGAATTCGCAAAATTTTTTGGGGTCAATGGAATGCACGCGATAGGTCGTCCAGTTTGGAGCTGTCCTTGATGTAACCGGTTTGCAACTGTTCTTTGACTCACTGTGGTGCCCACTGCTTCTCAAAACGCTGCCGGATATGCAGTACTACGTGTCAGAGCCATACATCGATCACGATGGTCGTCCCTCTAGGTAGTGCCACGAGACTGGCCGGAGGATGGCCTTTTTGCGATGGTACATTCGCGTGTCCACTGTTGCCAGTATTCATGTACAGTGACTACATTCATGCCAATTCTTTCTGCGGTATCGCAGAATGAACATCCATCTTCTCGTAGGTCTGTTACATAACCCCGTTCAGGCTTACTGAGGTTGACTAACGTAATTAACATCAACTCAACACGTCCCATCTCAAAGGTAACTAACCCTCACTATCGTCACAGCGTATATTTAAGAAAACCTGATGTGCAACCTCATATCGGTGCTTCTAGCGCCACTCTTACGCGACTGCTGCGAAATCTGGACAGACATCATCTTTCAGATGTAGAAGCATGACTACGAACTGTCGCTTAAGCCGCACAAATCCTTCGCGATACGATCTTTTTTTTTTTTTTGCCGTCTGTGATTATTAGACGTTTATCACACTCGTCCTCGCTGCTCTATGTTTTCTGTTATCTTTAACTTCTCTCGCTGCAGAAAGCCGAAACTGCAATCTAAAAACGAAAATTAATGTTTTCAGTTACTGAAGAACTTTAGGTCACAATAGAGTACACAGACTTAGGGGCAAGATTCCTTGCCATCTGAATTATTATGTAGTGTTCAGCAAACGTGGATGAGAAGAAATATAATGTGCTACGAATAAGGACAAGATGGCACACGACATTACTCAAGAGAACTGCTAATTGCCTAGAGAGTAGTGGAAGCATTGGGTATGTTTCACCGGTTGACTAACGAGGAGAACATGGCAGGTGCCATCGCCCTTTTTTCCAGGAGTTTCACTCAATGAAAGGGGATTCAAAATAAGCTAACACTTATCTCGGCTTATCCCTAGATACTCCGACGTTTTTGAAAAACGTCGGTCAAAGTTTTCCAGCTATTTTCCAGGTACGTTATGTCCCTTTTAGCCTGCTATAATCTTCGGATGAACTGGTGGCTCAGTGATTGGCATCGCGGCTTATTACGTTTGTGTGCAATGTTTCACTTTATTTTTACTTTTTTTACTTATCTATCTATGTCTGCAGACGGTTACTACACGAATGTTTCTTATCTAATTAGAGGACATAAGGGCGCTATATTAATTATAAAATTACAACTATATTTCACAATAAGTGTCCTACACTTATTACATAATATATGTGTACGGAAATTTGTTTTAATTCTTATATTGTGACATTCCATTCCTATACCATTTCTTATATTAGGTCATATATTTTACTTGCATGCCTATTCGTCAGGAAGATTTGGTCCACTCATTTTGATGATATCGATCGTAGAAACATTGGAAACACAGATATTCCAAACACCATGAGCACTGTGAGAAGACAGATTCACTAAAGTGAGGTTTATTCATGTGAATCCCACTCGGGATACTGCTAACGGTCTCTCACCTTGGCAGTAAATTCGTTGTAGACTATGCACAGCGGATCACATTTCCGAAAACCGGCCCCTGCAGTTGACTACGAATCAAGATACAGTACTGAAATTTCACTGAAAATTGTTTCAATTTTTTTTACGTTAATTCTTCCAACATTCACTAGCAAACGAAAAAGGAAAACGTTATATTGATATACACAGAAGAATATTCGTTTAGTAATCTTCTACATGCACGGTTATGTAAATAAAAACAAAAACCACTGTACCACCATTTCGTCTAGTGATATCGTGCGGTAAAACGCATACAAAACATCTGAGAAATATTTAGAACATTTTCACTGTAGCTTTTTAAGAAACAGTCGAGTATCTACGGGTAAGCTTAGACCTATATTCGCTTATTTTGACACCTCCTCCACTTTGGGACGTTTATGGGGAATCGGGTAATAGCTCTTCTCGTGTTCTCCTTCCAAGAACTCTAAGTTTGTGGCGAGTTACTGACGAATGCCGCAAATCTCACGGTATTCTGCCACCTAGGATCCCATTTCTGCAAGCCGCTGGAGGAACGGCGTGCTGCTTCGTTAATTACCTGCTGCGTCGGCCGCAGGGGCCAGCGAGTTAACAATAGCTGCTAGCGGATTACGTCATCCCAGAGAGGTCGCGAGGAGCGACCCGAGAAGATAGCACCCCGAGAAGGAGCCACACTAGGTACTTCGTGCTGGTGCATTGTGTACTAAATAAACAGAGCTGCTGCAACAGCAAGGATGTCTGTAATTAATGGTATCAGTCAACACGACGACAGCTAGCAAAGCACTGGAGTACCTATGTTGGTACGGTAGCCTCTAACGAAGTACACTGTGCATGCTACAAGATCTTATACTATTGTGTTTAATATTACGACAGAAGGGGGCCGAATTAGGAGAGGAGGCCAACCATGATCTCCGTGGATACAGCCGGTTCACTTAACACGACAACTTCGGCGAGCAGCAGCACATGTGAACCATTCACCTATCTTACTTCAGCACCTCTCCTCCTGTGTCGGCACCACTTTGAGGGAGCCAGTACTCATTCTCCCTGCTATAACGATTTGGCGTAAGTTGACTTGTAATCGAACCAACATGGTATGGTACATGCTTCCTAATATCCGATAAGTATCGCCTAATATGTACCATTTACTCTTGTGAAGCGTCCACGCGTCCTCATTTGTCATCATGTCTGCTAGCAAAAAACTCGATGAAATGGCTCTGAGCACTATGGGACTTAACATCTGAGGTCATCAGTCCCCTACAACTTAGAACTACTTAAACCCAACTAACCTAAGGACATCAATCATATCCATGCCCGAAGCAGGATTCGAACCTGCGACCGTAGCGGTCGCGCTTGCAGACTGAAGCGCCTAGAACCGTTCGGCAACTGAGGTCGGCGTCTGCTAGCAATACAATGTTGCAGACCCATTGCTGACATCATACAAAGGGAATTTAACGATGGACGCTAGCACAAAAAGCGGCATTCATCCACGTGGTTAATATACTTAAATAATTTATTAGTGTCACAGCTAACAGAACTGACTGCAAAATTGGAGGCAAGAAGAAAAAATAATACGTTTGAAATACAACGACGATGAGCACTCTGATAAAAAAACACGGCTTCGAAATGAGGACTATCCATGTTCAGTTGTGTTGTGTTGGCAGAAGCGCCAACACCGTGTTACTAGTGGGAGGCCGTAATGCATGCGTTTTAGCTCACGCAGGCCTGCGTGAGGAGGGAAGGACTATACTGACGTGAGGTCTGGAACATGACAAGGAATTAGAATTCAGAAAGCTGACGGAATTAGTTAAGTATCAAACTAACCCATTAATGATGAACGTCGCTCTTGACGGTACATGATTCACAATATTATCTGTTCAGGATACATAGTAACTATGGCGCCTTGCTAGGTCGTAGCAAATGACGTAGCTGAAGGCTATGCTAAACTGTCTCTGCAAATAAGAGGGTATGTAGGTAGTGAACCATCGCTAGCAAAGTCGGCTGTACAACTGGGGCGAGTGCTAGGGAGTCTCTCTAGACTAGACCTGCTGTGTGGCGGCGCTCGGTCTGCAATCACTGATAGTAGCGATACGCGGGTCCGACGTATACTAACGGACCGCGGCCGATTAAAAGGCTACCACCTAGAAAGTGAGGTGTCAGGCGGTGACACCACGAGTTGTTATGAGAAACTATTTAACACGGTTTAATATTCGGCAAAATACTGTGATTCTAGATGCAAAATCATTTGAATAGTATATTGCGTATGACATACAAGCAGTATTGAGACAGTCGATGTAACGAGGTCGATGGACACTCTAGAACACATCATACACTAGTTAAGAATTATAATATAAATGTGTTTATTTACAACATATTCGGTACAAAGAATGCGTAACACTGTATCCTGCAGGTAGGCTCTGCAGTCTCTTTCTGTTCCAATAGTACTTGTTATCAATAGTCACAAGTCCTCGCAGTACCAATACCGTCATGCTTGGTGCGTGGTAGCGTCTTTGACTCCTAATCAAAACGATCTGGGTGCCGAATTCGAAGCAAAACACTGCTTAAATTTTGACTGAAATCACCAGCAAAGGATGCGGAAGACCATCTGCATAAGAAATCACCGTAGGTCGGCCAACGGCTTTGTCATAGAGTGTGGGGGAGGTAAAAGAATTCGGGGCACTTTCCTTTCATTGAGGTCGAAAACTGCCACTTAAAGGTGAAATAATCGACACTGATCATCGGCATGAGGATGCAAAAGGCAGTGGAAACCACTGTATTGGAGACTCATTAAATGAGTCCACAACACGTATGAACTATAACGGGGTAAGTGTCATGATGATCTCTCCATCCAGCAAGAGATTCCACCTTAGTCCCACATTTGGATCTCATGGCGAGGAGTGACGAGGGGAAGGTGGCCATGAGAAGAAGTTGGAATAACTAACGATGGGAAAACATTGTAATAGTCGGAACCAGGATTGTAGAAGGGAAATACAGCTCCTCATTCTAGATATAGCGGGTCGTCTGTGGAGTGAAACGGAATGAAGATATGCATTTATGGTCAGTTTAAGATACGGTAGTGTCAACAGCAGTAAAAAATGATACAACTGGATTAGGATTCGTCATGAACAGTTCGATAATATCTTAAAACTGTGTGACGGACCGAGAGCCGAACTCGGAACCTTTGCCGTTGCCTTTCGCAGGAGAACTTATGTGAAGCTTGGACGGTAGGAGACAAGGTGCTGGTGGAATTAAGGTTGTGAGGACAAGTCGTGAGTTGTGCTTTTCCCCGCAAAAGGCAAAGGTCCCGAGTTCGAGTTTCGGTCCGGTACACAGTCTTAATCTGCCAGCACACTCCGCTGCAGAATGAAAATTTCATTCTTATTTCAGTAAAAGGGTTGCTCTAATTAGAAACGACAGCTAGCAAGTGCCGATAACGAAATTCCGATGCAAAAGCTAACGTCACAGGGAGAGGAAGAAGAGATAGAGAGCATACATGAAGATAGTGAACTGCTAATTTAGTACGGAAATGAAGATGAAAACCTGATAGCAGTGATGGATTGGAACACGATTGTAGGGACAAGCATAGTTGAAAAGGCTAAGTGAGAATATGAGCTTGGCAGTAGGAACAAGAGAGGAGAAAGACTAATCGAGTTTAACAATAAATTTCAGGTGGTAACAACGAATACTCTGTTCACGAATTGCGACAGGAGGACGTATTCTTCGAAAAGACCTCAGAGACACATGAAGATTCCAGTGGTATTGTCTCATGGTGAGACAGACATTCCGAAATCAAATATTGGATTGTGAGGCGTACTCCGGTACAGCGATAATCAAGAGTAGACCCGGGTTTAAGAGAATCGTCTAGAAGTTAGTGTCTTAATCGATTAATGAATGTGGAAGGAAGTAGGATACTCAGGTACTGAAGAATGATGGGACGAATTTGAAGCTGGCTATGTGTGTGGATACTGCTATAAGCAATATCAGAGTAAGCACCTTTGTTGAAGTGGAGAGAACATACCTAATAAGGGCAATCAGAGATGTCAGACAGATGAAATATTTCAATAGATTGACGAAAGAATGAAGTACAGATATGTTAAGCGAGCGACAGGTTTACAGCAACGTAAAACACTTACGAATGAAATAAATAACAAGTGCATGGCAGCCAAGACGAAATGGCTGCGGGAAGGACGTGACGACATAGAAAACGAAATAATCATCGATCTAACTGACTGAGGGGGCAGAAAAGTCAAAGTAATCCTCTGTGAAATTAATTGCTAGTATTGTAACACTGAGAGCGCGAAGGTAATTACTTTGCTAAAGGCAGAGAAGAGAGTGGGTGGATGGAAATAGCACCGTGTAATTGTAATGAAATGTAGTCTACTTGAGCTAGTTAACAAGGAAATCTACTTGGTATGGGTACCCAACTTAATAGGAAGGATGTTGAGATTCTTCGCTACAGGATTTTTCTTGTTACTAGTGTTAGTGTTACGACATTCCGTTTGGAGGCACAGGTTGCGTTTGATAACGAAAGCAATCATTATCAAACGCAACGTGTGCCTCCTTACGAAATGTCGTAACACTAACACTAGTAACAAGAAAAATGATGAAAGCAAATATGCACCCGGCGTCTAGGGGTAGCGTCTTTGATTCATGATCAAAACGTCTTCGGTACCGGGTACGATCCCAGCCACTGCCTAAATTTTGATAAATAATCAGCATTGGCGGCCGAAGTTTTCCGGCATAAGAAGTCAGCCTCATTCAGCCAACGGCCTTGTCAAAGAGGGCGGAGGAGCGGATAGAGGTTCAGGGCACTCTCTTGTCCTAGGGGTGGGAAATCGACCCTAAAGGCGGAAGAATCAGCAATGATCAACGACATGAGGATGCAGAAGGCAATGGAAACTCACTGCATTAAAGACACGTAACGTGTATCCACAGGACATGTGGCCTGTAATTGAAGAAGTGTCATGATCTCTCCATTGGCAAAAGATTCCGGAATAGTCCCCCATTCGGATCTCCGAGAGGGGACTGCCAAGGGGGAGGTTACCATGAGAAAAAGATTGAATAATCTACGAAAGGATAACGTTATACGAGTCGGGGCGTGGAATGTCAGAAGCTTGAACGTGGTAGGGAAACTAGAAAATCTGAAAAGGGAAATGCAAAAGTTGAATCTAGATATAGTAGGGGTCAGTGAAGTGAAGTGGAAGGAAGACAAGGATTTCTGGTCAGATGAGTATCGGGTAATATCAACAGCAGCAAAATTTGTATAACAGGTGTAGGATTCGCTATGAATAGGAAGGTAGAGCAGAGGGTGTGTTACTGTGAACAGTTCAGTGACCGGGTTGTTCTAATCAGAATCGACAGCAGACCAACACCGACAACGATAGTTCGGGTATACATGCCGACGTCGCAAGCTGAAGATGAACAGATAGAGAAAGTGTATGAGGATATTGAAAGGGTAATGCAGTATGTAAAGGGGGACGAAAATCTATTAGTCATGGACGACTGGAATGCAGTTGTAGGGGAAGGAGTAGAAGAAAAGGTTACAGGAGAATATGGGCTTGGGACAAGGAATGAAAGAGGAGAAAGACTAATTGAGTTCTGTAACAAGTTTCAGCTACTAATAGCGAATACCCTGTTCTAGAATCACTAGAGGAGGAGGTATACTTGGAAAAGGCCGGGAGATACGGGAAGATTTCAATTAGATTACATCATGGTCACACAGAGATTCCGATATCAGATACTGTCTTGTAAGGCGTACCCAGGAGCAGATATAGACTCAGATCACAATATAGTAGTGATGAAGAGTAGGCTGAAGTTCAAGACATTAGTCAGGAAGAATCAATACGCAAAGAAGTGGGATACGGAAGTACTAAGGAATGACGAGATACGTTTGATGTTCTCTAACGCTATAGATACAGCAATAAGGAATAGCGCAGTAGGCAGTACAGTTGAAGAGGAATGGACATCTCTAAAAAGGGCCATCACAGAATTTGGGAAGGAAAACATAGGTACAAAGAAGGTAACTGCGAAGAAACCATGGGTAACAGAAGAAATACTTCAGTTGCTTGATGAAAGGAGGAAGTACAAACATGTTCCGGGAAAATCAGGAATACATAAATACAAGTCGCTGAGGAATGAAATAAGTAGGAAGTGTAGGGAAGCTAAGCCAAAATGGCTGCAGGATAGGTGGGTGATATATAGTATGCGCAATAACTAAGAGGGAACAATAAGACTGGAAAACAAAGAACGAAGTGCTGGGATCTAAATACGACATGGATGCCGTGTTTCGCCCATACTGTTTAATCTATACAGAGAAGATAAAAAGTAAAAGTGAAGAGGAATTACAGAATCTGTTGAATGGCATGAACATTCTTAAGAGTGAGAAAAGCGGAAAACAGCAAGTAAGTGACAATACCGAGAAACTGAACACCAATGCAAGTGATCACAAAGTAGACAATGTCAAGAAATTCAGCTGCATTGGAAGCGAAATATACCAAGACAGTCGAAACCAGGAGAATACAAAAAGCAGACCAGTCCAGGCAATGAAGGCATTTCTGGCCAAGGAGAATGTAGTGGTATCAAACGTAAGTCTTCATTTCAAGGAGAGTTTTTGCGAATGTACGTTTGGAACACCACAGTGTCGCATGGTAATGAGTCACGGACATTGGGAAAATGAACAGAAGAGAATCGATGAGTCTGACGTTTTACGCTACAGAAGAATGTAGGAACGTCTATTTTCTGATAGGGTAAAAACTAGGGAATGAGTAGGTCCACCACAAAAATCGGTGAAGAAAGCAACTTGTCGAAAGCAGTGACAAGAAGAAGGGGCTAGGCGATAGGGCATTTGTTAAGACATGTTACAGACACTCTCTGTTATCCTAAAGGGAGCAGTAGAGCATAAACCGGAGCAGAAAACAGAGACTGGAATACATCGAGCCAATAATGGAGGATGTAGGGCGCAAATGCTATTCTGGGTTGAAAAAGTTGGTGCTGGAGAGGATTTCGTGGTGTACAGTATCAAAACAGTCAGAAGACGAATGACTTAGGTAAGATTCTTTTGCACTGTCGTCTGTACGCAAGGCGTGATCTTATCAGGAATCTGGCAGTTGCTTGTAATCCATTCGAGTCTGAAGATAAGCTGAGGCGGTCGTTTGGTGCGCCGGCTTGTAAAGATTGACGAACCAATCACAATTGCAGTCTTTGTTCTGTTGCGAATTCGGGTTCCTCTGTTGGCGCGGGACGCGCCACCTGGATGCGTTTGGCAAGACCTCTATGGCAGCTGCAGGCTACAGCTGGTTTAAATGTTTCCTTCGGGGAGATATTAGCAGCGCGCAACTCGCCGCAAGCGGTCGACAGAAGTCGAAGGCACCTTCGATACCATAGGCTCCGTAAGAATTTTGGTTCTAATAGGAGCTAGAGTACTTTGAATAAAGTTTCATCGATCCTTTCCAGACAATCGTGTTAGATATGACCTTTCTAGATCATAATCTGCATGGACAGTCTCGTTGTACGACGTAATACTTGTTATCAAAATGGTTCTTGAAACAGAAAGTAATAGCCAGAGAAAATGGAATTCCAAACAGCATGAATCATTGGTACACCTTTTAAAGCTGTTTAATACATCTTGAACATCGACTTTAAGGGGTGTTAACCTATTGCTTTGGTCACAAAATTTCTTGTATTTATTGAATATATAAAACAGCGGTTTTAGGTGCGAGGTAAAATTGTTAAAAGTAAATATCTTATGAGATTTTAGAGTTTAAACAGATATGGCTCAAACTGAATCACCACATACTGCGCTTGATTTATATAGCATATAAGGTCTTGATTCTATAATGAAAATTAGATCTCTGATTTTCTACATTTACTTTTGCGTTTACGGTGTGTATTATGACCAAAACGCAGGTGAATGAGTCATTGTCAGCCTGTCAGAGAAGTTTTTTTCAAAAGCTTTTATGCATATTTGTGTGTTTGATGTTATTTATGCTTTTAGTTATTCTTATGTATCTTCGAAATTCATCATTGGGAAACTGGTGTGCCAGCAGGGTTTTACTAAACTGGAACTCTACATAATCTAGATGTTATGGCAAAAATAAAATGCGTATACAATTGCATTGAGGACCTCAAAATGATCAGAAGAATCATGATTATGCACAAAACTTAGCCCCAAGGCCGCGAAAGACAATATAGCAGTAAAGGACTTGGATATGTCATGTTATGGTACATATGCCTGGTTAGTATCCGAATTTTGTGTAGTTAGTTTGTGTGACATGAATCACTTTCACAGTAAATAATAATGCTGTGGAGTGAGTAATTTTAGATTCACATCGCAAATTAGTTTGTAAAGATGGCTACAAACTAAACATCTACGAGATTTCTTTACATATACTGATATGAGTTAGTAATTTCTACCCTCCACATTACAGTCACAGAAATTTTACAACGAAAGTGAAGGAGTTGTCAAGGAGAAACCTTTTGGGTTAGTTTTCAAATTTTAATTTGGTGTCTGGCAGTCATTTCATTTCACAGGGTAAGTGATAAGGAAATTTTTCTTAGAGCATTGTGTACCCCTTTTTCTGCTAAAGACAGTCTTGACGTGGAATAATGGATGACCTTATTTCTTCTGGTATAGTTATTATGTACATCATTGTTCCTTTGAAGGCCTAGGGAGCTGGTTGGTAAGTGGGAAGGTGCTGGGACGTCAAATTAAGTATACGTAGACCACAGGTGATTAAAAATAATCGAAATCTTTTCAGTGAGGAATACATTAACAAGGGGATGACAGCAAGGAAGAAAAAGAAATTTATAAAGTTTTTAAAACCTGCAGCACAAGTAGTTAACTAGGTGTTAGAGATCAAAAACAAGCCAATTCAACGTCTTATGTTCAAATGACAAGTGGCTTGCTTATCGAAAAAAAAGAGAACTTAAAGCTTTGGGTCGCAGATGAACAAGTGACAAAGAATGAGTTACAAATTGAAGCCAATCAAATTATCATCACTCAATAACGTACGTTAATAGCCTTGTGCCTCATATATAGACTGAAACGTTAAGAAAATTCTAGTAGGAACCTCAACAACTGCCTTACTAGCTTAGCCCCATTAAAAAGTACGCTTCAGCGATAAGCCAAAATATTTTGCTACAAATAGGTATCGCACAAGCAGTTAACAAAACAACAGTGCAAGGTTAATCCAAAATAAGTCTTAGAAACTGGACCAACGGCTTTTGGCTTAATAATGAAAGCCTCCCACAATAAGGTATGACGTTACATTAAGAATACAAAGAACAAATATCGATCAAGAACAAAATGCTGAACCAATGGTCATAATTGACCATACGGCTTACATTCCAACGAAACATAGAAAGTATGTTAAGCGAAAAGAACATTTTACGGATACTACAAATATTACACAAACTGGACCTTATCTCTATTCAAGAAACGAGAAACATGTAAAGCTTTATTGAATTAACTGCCGGTGGCCAAGCAAACAAGTTTTAAATGCGCTATAAGAGTTGTCTGAAGTTGGCCTAAGGTACAAGTAAGTCGCAGGTAACTACATTGAAGAGCCAAAGAAACCGATACTCCAGCCTAATATCCCGCAGGCATGCAGAGGTACCGCATCACGACGTGGTATGGACTCGACTAATGTCTGAAGTAGTGCTGGATTGAGTTGGCACCATGACTCCTGCAGGGTTGTCCATAAATCCGTAAGAGTACGAGGGGGTGGAGAACTCTTCTGCACAGCACGTTGCAAAGCATTGCAAATGTGCTCAGTTATGTTCATGTTTGAAGAGTTTCGTGGACAGCGAAAGTGGTTAAACTCAAAAGAGTGTTCCTGAGCCACTCTAGGAATTCAGCAATTCGAGACGTGTACGGTTTCGCATTGGCCTGCTGGAATTGCCCAAGTTCGTCGGAATTCACAATGCACATGAATGGATGCAGGTGATTATACAGGACGCTTGCGTGTTTGTCACCTGTCAGAGTTATATCTAGACCTATCAGAGGCCCCATATCACAGCAACTGCACACGCCGCACGCCTTTACAGAGCCTGCACCAGCTTGAACGGTCTCTTGCTCACATGCAGGGTCCATGGATTCATAAGGTTGTCTCGATACTCATACACGTCCATCCGCTCGATACAATTTGAAACAAGACACGTCCGACCAGGCTACATGTTTCCAGTCATCAACAGTTCAATGTCGTTGCTGACGGACCCATGTGAGGCGCAAATCTTTGTGTTGTCTAGTCATCAAGGATACACAAGCGAAACCTCGGCTGCGAAAGACCACATCGATGAGGTTTCGTTAAATGGTTCGCTTGCTTACATTTGTTGATGGCCCAGCGCTGAAATCTGCAGCAATTTGCAGTAGGTTTGCACTTCTGTAACGTTGTACGGTTCTATTCAGGAGTCGTTGGTCCTGCTCTTGCTGGATCTTCTTCCGGCCGCAGCGATGTTTTACTGGGTTCCTGATACTCGCTGTAAACTCGTGAAATGGTAGTACGGGAAAATCGCCACTTCACGCCTACCTGGGAAAGCTGTGTCGCACAGCTCGTGGGCCAACTGTAACATCACATTCAAACTCACTTAACCTTGATAACTTGCCAAGTGTAGCAGCACTAACGATCTAACAACTGTGCCAGACACTTTTTGTCTCACATAGACGTTGCCAACCGCAGCACCGTATTCTGCATTGTTTACATATAACTGTATTTGAATACGCAGACCTATACCAGTTTGTTTAGCGATTCTTTGTATATAGCAAGATTTACAGCACAATTTCCAAGTTAACAAAATAGTCTGAAATTACGAGTATGTTACAGATAGCCTGTAGGAGTCTTTTTAAATTTACTTCATGTAAACAGACAACATTTACATACAAAATCCACATAAATGAAAATTTCCCAGTGAAGAAAACCCCAACCATGGGGAGACAATGAGAATACAACAACAGTAGCTGATCAAATACAAAAGAGACTGGACAAGGCCCAGCTGGCAGCAACATACAGAAAAGCATGACAAACAATGTTAAAGATGTGGCATGTTGAAAACTCATGCAAATGACAAGTAATACGGACTTCATGTAATCAGATGCCCTGCTGCCTTACCAAACAGATACCATTTGACAAATGTATAGTAGAAATGTTTGGTGAATGTCACCAGATCAGTTAAGGAATACAGTGAAGACCCTGATAACTAAGTCATTAGGTAGTGTCTAATATGTCCTGCCCCCCACTCACATATAGACATAATGTAACCTGGTACAAAAGATTTGGTAGACCAGCATTAAGGGCTACATGATATTTCAATGAACTGCCAAAACAATCAGAGGCTGACAACTTTAAAATTCAAAACACTGTGAAATAAGTAATAAAATATACGGCACTTTACAAGTAACTTGCAGTCACAACATATAATGGCAAAGTGAAATTAAAGGAAGAGCCTTGAGACATTACAAGCCAATCCTTACTTCATTCAGTATTGTGGCCAGCTGACAACGAATTTGATGCATCTTCGCCACAACTAGCAAGAAAATGTTTTACATAAAAAAAAATAACAAGCATCTTTGCCTCACAATACCAGACCGGAGTAGTGATGCAGATATCATATAAGTGCAAAAGGAACAACGATTCTGTGACTGAGCACGTAATTAACCCTCACAATGGTGGTGGAGGGGCGAGGGTAATGTACGCCCACTTTTGAAATAATTGTAACCTAGTCAGTAACTTTACATTTTAAAATTTTGGAAAATTCTACTTATTTTTTAAATGAATTTTGCTACCAGATTCTATTTCTGTTTTAAATTTCTCGGTTAAACTACACCCAAAAACTTTTGACTCGATAGCAGGTGTCTCTTTCCCCATTCAATGTCATGTTCAGTATGTGGAGGTTCATGGCCTTACTGATACTTAAGTACCTCTTTAAAGAATGTACTGAGAGTATAACTCAACAACAATGAACGAAATTTTAATTTATAATTTCTGTGTGGTGGTCACGCAGTCGAAATTACATATTATGTTAAGGCATTGATATTGCTAAGAGTGTGGTGAAAGGTGTTTTCAGGTTCTGGACCATACTTATTATTTTTAAATTTTGTGAATGTTCATGATGTTAGCAATGATTCTCGCCCATCACATCGGCAAAATTATCAACGCTGCATATAGGTGTCTTTGAGCGTAGAGGTTATGGGTCATGTACTTGCTTTCCGTGTTTTCTTCTTTCTTTCTTTTTTTTTTTTTTTCATCATGGGGAGACCGCATTGCTGTGGACCGATAGAGAGCGTCATCTCCGAACGCTGTTTGGTGTAACTCGGCGCAAGTTAGCTGTTTAAGGGAATGTAAGCAGTGTAATGCAGATCTATATTCTGTGCAGCTCGTTACTTGCTTAATTGGCAAAGTGAACGTACGTTGCTTACTTTGGATATATTTGTTGCTTCTAGTTGTAACATTGACGTTGATAACGTGAGCTGTCCACGTAAGCAGATCTTGGGTGCTAGATATACTGTACCAAAAATCTGTATAAAAATATAATACAATTAAATGTAACTAACTTTATTCATTTGTGTAATACAATCCGTTGGCTGTTTCCTGAAGCAGCTCTGGCAGTGAAATCTTCTCAGGAAAATTTTATTTGATAGACCAGCCTTCTGGGCGTGCCAGATAGAGCTAAATACTTGTGACTCGCCGCCTCCGAGTTCATTCAGCTGCGAGGTCTACTAAAGGCAGGAGTTTCCCAATATGTCCCACCAGCCAGCATCCAGAAACAGCGCCTGAAGAATGGATCGATTTTCGTTAATTCCACAACCAAATACTGACCGATTTGAAAAGTTCAAATCTACATGAAAAGGGCTACCCACAGAATCCCAAGCCGAATTTTTCTTCCTGTACTTGACTATCTACCGAAATGCGTCTCTTGATACCTTATCGTTAAATGTACCCATCAATTTTTCCATTGTCTTTTGATGTGTAAAAACTATTACTCTACATGTCGTGTTAAACACATATATAGGATAATTTGTTATGAAATTATAAAGATTTGTATCTACCTCTCATTTCAGAAGAGTAACTCATCGAGAAAACCGTGATAACATTCAAATAATTAGCTGATGGCTCTAAATTACACACTTCTTGAGGAAACATTCCGTTTCTTGCGTTTTCCAATCATACATTTTGCCACTTTAAATGATCAGACAGTGGTAACTCAGCAAACTGGTTATTTTTTCGACTATTTTGAAATACATAAAAATGAAATGAAGCATATGAAATTCTATTCTGTCATACCAATCAGTGAGATGTGGCTCAAATTTTTTTTTCTTACCTAAACCAGCAAGATCCACAATTTGTGGTTCATTGAATGGTACTAGAATTTTAGGATTTTTAACTATATTTTCTCACTGTTTAAGCTCATAATTCAATTCATATTTCACAATAGCTACACAAATATCCAAATATTTTGCTACAATTTTACCTTCTTTTGAATGTTGAAACGTCCCCTTTGAACAATTATACATGACTGTGGATGAACTGACACACAATATTTTTTAGCACAACGCAATCAGACTTTTAATAATCCCTAAAAAAGAATGGCCCTGACTAACAATAACCTATACGTTTCACAAATCACTTACCTCACAAAAATCTTCATTACTCGAACTACTGCAATACAGCGAACGCCACGACTGCCAGCTAAATAAAATATTCAAACTACGGAAGGCACTAACTACTGATAGGCATAGTTAGCAAATGAAAGATTTTAATAGAGAACAAACAATGTATTTACCTTAATAGTCATAATATATATAGCAGTTCATGACATCCAGTCTTACAAATTTCTAAACTCCGCCATCTCTCTCCCCACATCCACCACTGCTGGCAGCTCACCTCCAACTGCACAATGCTACGCGCTGTTGACAGCCAACTGCCCAACACTACAATGGCAGACAACAATGTAAACTAGCCCCAGACTACACACATCACAGCCAGTGATTTTCATACAGAGCTCTACGTGGCGTTACCAATATAAAAACCTAAACAGCCTACTTACAAATGGTTTTGGGCAGTGGCCAATAAAGATTTGAAAAAAATTTTCATAGTTACAATAACAAAGATATCAAATGCACACACTTATTGATGCAATGTTGGTCATAAGCTAAAATTTTCTCACAGTCCATAAAGACAGTCCTGATCATTCGTCACAGTAAAATTTCAGTGCCTTTCTCAAAGTCTGAGCAGTAAAAGAAAATGCACATGGAAGTAGTGGATTACCATGCAGTCTTGAAGAAGTAGTGTTGTCCTTCCAACGGAAAGACAGTGCTTACTCTCGCCATGCAGACAGGTAATGGGCCACAACAGAGGAAACCCACAGCAGAGTCATTCGACATTTTGAAGAATATTGGTAGGTAGGTCATCACAGAGTAGACCCAATGTAGTCCTGGTAGAGATTACGGTATTGGTGGGCCACCAGAGGTGCAGACACACTGTAGTCCTGGTAGAGATTGTGGTATTGGTGGGCCACCAGAGGTGCAGACCCACTGCAGTCCTTGTAGATATAATGGTACTGGTGAGTCAGCAAAGATGTAGACCCACTGTAGTCCTTCTAGAAATAATGGTATTGGTGGGTCATCCAAGATGAAGACCCACTGTAGTCCTTGTAGAGATGTCCAGCAGCCATCTGTTGTGACTGTGCAGGTACACAATCACCATTGAAGAGTCTTGTGGATAATATAGAAAGTCCATAACCACCACTTGTGCACTCACAAAGTGTTTGGAAATGTTCTTAGAACCAGCAATGCTGTTATTCAGTCCCTTTCTGAATTATTAACACACGTGCAAACACTAACAGTCCCTACTTCTCACATATTGTCCATATACTATGACCAACAGAAACGTGTGCAGTGAAATGGAATGTACAAGTTAATAATATGATGAACTGGTGTCAATTACAATTTTATAACATAAGAATACAATTACAAAGGTACAAAATACATCATTAAAGAACATAACAATACAGATAACATTTGTAGTACAAGCTTTACAAAAGAATCGAAATAACATATACATCAGTGTTACAGGAATTATGATATGAGTACATACATAAAAGATCAGAATAACTTTCGAAACATCAACTTCACACATGAGCATTAAAACAGAACAGAACAAATAATGTCTAAACATCTTTACAAAGAAAATAACATAGTATTTGAAAAATTCTACAACATAAATCTTATTAGCTAAACACATAAAAACAGGAAAAAGACAAATACACAAGGGTACATAAACACATAGCAGAATAACACAGGAGAAAAGGACAGGGTTTGTTTTCAGTGTAACATTTGTTACTGCAGTCCAACCCTAAACTTCATTCCATAGATCTTTCGTCTTATCTCAACATTTGTTTCCACAAAAAAAAAAATCCTATCCAAGCATGCTTTCTGTATTCTGTTCACATACTCTTTCAAAAATAGTTTTTCTCCACTGTGCACTACTTTTTTGGCGAAAGCATTTTCTTTTAGCTTCTCAATGCATTTCTTCCAATTCGTCATAGTTAGTTTCTTATATAGTCTACCCCTCTTAAGCTAACTTAAATCTACTGAGCTCAGATGCTAAACTAAGGGACAAGGCAATGCAGCAGCACAAAACAATTAACACAAACAGCAATGACAAAAAATTTAAATTGGCAAAGCAAGCTGCAGTATATATAAATTAGCAGAGCAATTGCAGTATTATAACCAATATAAGGCAATGTGCAGAAAACAAGAAAAATAAATCCGTAGTAAAACTGGCTTAATAGAGTAAAACAAAGTCAAATTCTGTAACATTATGCCTGGCAAACAGCAGCAGCAAATGAAATAACTTATACCTAATCATAACAAAGCTCAAGCAGAAAAAATAGCACACTAAAGACAACAATGCAGGTAAGAGAAATGTATAAACACATCTTAATGTGTATGTAATCAAAATGGTGCACCACAAAAACTAATTCTACAAAAATTACCAAGTACTTGAAAAGAAAATTATATATGCAGTTACTGTTATTAGTCCCTTCTTATTGTTCTCTCCATTCCAAGAGCTCCTTTTTCGAAGAATGTGGATCATAAGATAATTATTTAATAGATCTGTTGACAGAAAGTGTTCACATTAGCAAATGCATTTAAGTTTATTTTATAAAACCAATGCTGCAACACAGCTGGAAACTAGATATCAAATGAAATAAGCAACTATGAAAAGCAAAGCATAAAAATATCATTCAATAGTCATGTGACATTTCATAAGTTAGTAGAAATTCTCTCAACTCTTGTAGAAAGACGCTTGTCATAATCAGGTGTGCAGATGTAAATATCTTTCCAAGTAATGAGCGTGTCGTAATTTGCGATGCTTTCTACAAAGGAATGTCAATAGCGAGGATAAGGCCTACGTTTTTATCCACCTGTGCCTCTGAAAGGCACACACTAATGGCTTTCTCCCCAGGCGACTGGCACACCTGGGCGCCACCTGGGTCACTTAGCTTCCTTACCGAAATATTTACGACAGCAGTTCACACTAAAGTGACAGTCTCATATAAAAAAAATTTCAGTGGTCGAGAATTTGCGTTACGAATGCGTGTGGTTTGGGCGCTGATGACCACGCTGTTTAGCGCCCGAAAACCTCAAACCACACACACACACACACACACACACGAATGTGTAGAAACAAAATCCTATAAATATAACAGCGTCCAAAAACTTTGCCGGCATTGTAATACATTCACGCATTTACATACATTTCATAACTCTTAAAGTATGATTCTTGGTTTCCAGCAACCTTTTTCACAAACCAGAGTCCCTAACCACTACTCATTATTCCTTACCTTATTACACATATACATATTCGTCGAAACTTCTTCAATATTTCATCATAACAAATACGTAGCATAATCAAATTCCTCATATAGCATCAGCTTATTGATCATAAACATACCTCAACAGCATAATAAACATTGTCATCGTAATAATAACATCATAACACCTCAGTCATATCTCAAAATCGTCGTAGCTTCCTCCAATAATATCAAAACCTAAAGAAAATTCTCTGCTCATTTCAATAGTGCCATCTACCTCAAACGTACTTTAAAAATCATGATCCCATACCAAACACATCATTCAAAGTTCTCATAGTCTCACAATGGTTCCAAAAAAAATATGAACAGTTCCCAAAGTATAGACAAAATACAATTTTATAAGTGTGAAGTTATCCAACTGTGTAATGATGTAAACATCTGACACTGATGTAGTAAAAAGATATTTGTTTTTCTGTCAAATAATGAGATAGCTGTGTAATTTATGTGTTAGAGAAATATGGTACCAATGTGTAAAGCGGTATAAGCAGATACGATATTAACTAGGGCTCCTTGTGCTTGCCAAACACATGGCACACAAAGTAAGCGTGTACCCTCCTGAGGATTAATTTCATTATACCCTCAGGTCTTACAGATTACAGTCCTTGTACTTGCCAAACACATGGCACACAAAGTAAGCGTGTACCCTCCTGAGGATTAATTTCATTATACCCTCAGGTCTTACAGATTACAGCAATGGAATGAAATGTATCACGGAAAACCTTTGTATCATTGTACTTCAAATACCTTTAAAAATAAATGTCTTAAGTACAAAATTAATCACTCAAATACGTGTACTGTAGCGCTAAACTGTGCGTCTTGTTGTAAGATAATCTCTGTGGAAGTGTCGTAGTTATCGTCCTCCGAAGTCAATGTACTTACCTCATGATAAACGAAAGTGAAATGCTTTGCATATAGATATTTTAGTTATTACGCTTATTGCCAAGATGAAGAAAGTACTGTGCTGTAACATATTGTTGTGCTACGGAAAAGGCTCTCTCCTTATATCTATACCACGAAGTTACTATCAAACATGTTTCACTTTCCAGAAGAATTCAGAAAAACTGTGCAGATATAAAGGAGATACAGCACAAAAGCAACAATGTAAATTGTGTCTCACATTAGTAGCATCGTGATATAATTGTGTAACTGTCAAAGAAACCAAATGCTAAGTCATCTTTAATCCCACAGAAAGTACTTCAAATAAAGAATGTCTTTTCAAGTAAACCAAAATGTTGCACGAAAATCTCATTAGCAGTGCCAGTATATGTTCTAAGTATGTGAGCCTTATAGTCGTTACGTAATCGTGCAAATAACAAACAAGAATGTACACACACAATAACACTGTGTCGTCTGTTCACAATAACAATGCATTCGTAATTTCTGTTTAAATAAGTTCTCTTGGTTCTTGACTGGATATTTAACTTCAAACATTGTTGCATGTTAACAGATTCTAAGTCTGACAAAGCATACTATTAATGTAAAGTGAAAAGTTATATGGCAAAGACAAAGTTAAAAAGCAGATTATCTTTCAATAAACGGTTTCACACGTAAAATGTGGTGTAAACCTTTCCTCCTCCTAGTACGCAGAGTTTCAACTTCAGCGCCATTATCATGTGGTATACGTCGGATTCAGTAAGGTCAATTGTAAACTAGAAAGAATTTGTGACTCAAATGTTTCTTCTTATGTGACAATGAATGAGTTTTAATGAGAACTTTGTGACCAATATATAATTTCTTTGCATTTGCTTTACCATGTGGTTTTCTCCTTTTGTCTGCTGCAGATTTTACATTTTTAAGAGCCAAATCAATTATGTCTTTGTGTCAAAGTTTATGTGTATTCGGGAAAGGTACAATCTCTCTGATTCTGTTCGGTGGTTCTTCATTCTTCAGTACAAGAGTTGGTGGTAAAGCAGTGGAATCATGAGGCATTTCATTCAGCACGTTTTGAAATAAGTGTAAATATCTGTCCCAATGCTGATGCTTTCTGTGACAATAAAGTCTGCAAAGCTTATTGATTTCTTTCATAATCCGTTCGGAGGGGTTACAATGTGGTGAGTACAATGAAATAAAAACAGGTTTGATTTTATGATTCCGAAGCATGTGTGACCCAAAAGCAGATCTGAATTGTGGTCCGTTATCAGAAATGACTTTACCAACGTGGCCAACTTCACGTTAGAAACTTTTAACAAAGGCGTTCTATACAGACCGTCCAGTGGCTTTACGTAACGGAGTGAAAGAAACAAATTTTGAAGTAAGTTCAACAGCGACTAGAACGTACGAAACTCCATTCGATGTTCTGACAAGGGGTCCCAAGAGGTCAACAGCAGCAAATTCTTTTAATTTAGAAGGAATAGTAGGAAACAAAGGAGCACAATGTGAGATAGTAGATGGTTTCGCCTTTTGACAAAGTTTACAAATAGTCAAGACTCTTCGAATTCTCTTTTCCATATTGTTAAACTGACAAGTTGTTTGAAGAATATGATAACATTTTAGTGGACCAAAATGTGCGTAGCTGAAATGAATGTACCAAATGAGTTTATTAACAAAATCGTCTGGAATGCAAAGTACCCATAGCTTGTCGTCAACAATGCAGCGTTTGAAGAGTATGTTGTTTCTAACCAGGTAATAATGCCGAATCTGAGTGTGTATCTTTTCATGCCATTTACTTTTGATGTCTTTCCAAATCGGATCTTTATCTTGTTCATGAGCAATGTCCTTTAAAGATGTGGTGATGACGTTTTCAAAGGCGACTTTCTGAATATAAAGAATACTGAAATTTTTCTCGAGGATGCCTTCTGTGTTACTTTTCTCAAGCCCTGCCTTTGCACGTGACAGTGCGTCCGCAACAATGTTCTTCTTGCCGGGAATGTAGGCTATTGTGAAGTGGAATTCTTGCAGAAACAATGCCCAACGTTTTAACCTGTCATGATTTAATTTTGATGACATAAGAAATTGTAATGTACGATGATCACTGTATACTTTTACATGCTTACCAGAAGGAGAGAAACGGAATTTGTTAAATGCCCAAACGATAGCTAAAGCTTCTAATTCAGTAACGGAATAATTTTTTTCAGATTTTCTTAGCACTCGGCTAGCAAATGCAATGGTTTTCTGAACAGTAGTGTCCTGTTCTATAGCTTCTTGAAATAAATGGGCACCAAGACCGACTTTAGAAGAATCCGTGCTAAGGCTGAAATCTTGTGACAGATCTGGATGAGCTAGTATTGGCGCGTTAAGTAGCGATTCTTTCAAAGAATTGAATTCCAACTGTGCTTGTTCGTCCCAGTTCCAAATAGTATTTTTTCCAGTGAGAGAACAAAGTTTTGGTGTAACTAGAATTTGCATATTCAGAAAACGATGGTAAAAATTTACGAGACCTAGAAAACTGCGGATTTGTTTTTTTGTGGATGGAACTGGAATGGCTCTGATTGCTTCTAACTTTTCAGGATCCGGCTGAATGCCTTCAGATGAAATAATATGTCCCAAAAACTTCACCTTTGTCCTACCGAATTCAGACTTTTCCAAGTTAACTGTAATTCCAGATTCTGCAAAAATACGTAAGAACCTGTTGAGGATGAGATTATGTTGTTCCCATGAGGCTTCTGCTGTCAGAATATATCCACATATAAGGTGATGTGAAGTTTTAAGAACTCGGTAATACGGAATTTATCCCACAAATGAATGCTGCCAAAGTAATGTTCAAACCAAAAGGAAGTTTCCGAAACTGACAACAAACGCCAAAACAAAAGAAAGCTGTGTATTTTCTACATTCTGGATGAAGCTCGATCTGATAAAAGCTGGATCTGAGATCAATGGAAGACAACACTTTCACACCATTAAAATTTTGAAGAAGTTCTTCCAACGTTTGCGGCCTGTCTGTTTCAGGAATAGTGGTAGTATTGATTTTTCTCGAATCCAAGACAAGCCTGATCGATCCATTTTTCTTCTCGACAACATGTAATGGATTGTTGTATGAGCTTACTGCAGGCTCAATAATGCTCTCGTCAAGCATAGATTGTATTTCTGTTCTAACACGGTCCCTATAATGTGCAAGAATTATGTATAGTCTAATACAATATTTAGTATGCTCACGAACACGAAATTGGTATTTAAATCCCATGATTGTTCCTGTTTTGTGAGTAAAAACTGTGGAATGTGATTGTAAAATCTCAAAAAGGTCCTGCCTATCACTGTCAATACAATTGTCAATAGTTTGAATTTTATTCTGAATTAACTCATTAGTTCAAAATATGCCGTCGATATCATCCCTGTCAGTGCTTGCAGAGTGATTGTTAGTGTCTAGTTCGGTAGGAAATTCCGAACTGTTGTCTAACAGAAGGTAAAGCCGATTAATTTCCTCGTCATGGTTTGAGAGCCAATCTTCAAATTTCAAAGCTATTGACTTACCTCCTTTCTCTAAACTTATTTCAGCATCGTGAAAGTGTAAGATTGCTTTGTATTCATTCAAATAGTCTACTCCCAGTATAATTTCCGTCAGAATAATGGAACAATAAGAAAGTTCATAGAGAAGCTGTGGCTTTGACACAAGAATTCTAAGTTGGTTTGTTGGCGTACATCTACACTTTTTCCAAAGATTGCACCTTGTAATTCAATCTTACATAACGGAAGTGTGGGGCAGTTGTTCGATTTGTTGCATTTGCTAAAAGCTGTAACACTAATTACTGAAATGGGTCTGCCAGAGTCAAGTGCAGCCATAAATTTTACGTCATTTACAGTAGTGTGAATCACAGGATATGCAATGTTGTTATGTTTTACGACGTGCTCCTGGAGTAAGATGTCCCTAATGTCTTCCATTTTTACGTAATTACTAGCTACGGCAGCTGTGTCGTCAGTTTCATAAGTACGTTTTGTGGCTGCCAGCGGTATGAGTCATTGCCTATTGTGTCTTTGTTGGCGCGTATCGTTATTGGGATTTGGAGACCTAACTTCTAAAAATTCACCTTGTCGAGAGGGCCCTGCTCTGTTTGAATCCCGCCAGTTCTGATGCAATTCAGGTCTGTCGTTACGATCATATCGTCTGTCGTCATGTCGGTAGATTCCATAGTATCTTTCTTGTCGGTCACATGGTGGAGAATTTATCCCTGAATCGTAACTGCGCGCTGGACCGTTGCATCTAAAGTTTTTCTGTCTCCCTTGATAATAATTATTTTGGTTCCCATATTGTCTGTTTCTCTGATTGTCTCTGTGATAGTCATTACTGCGGAGAAGTGATATTTCCCTGTAATTATTACTACTGTGCCAACGGTTGTCATACGGGTTGTGTCTGTTTTGGTCACGATTTACGTTGTAAGAATAGCCTTGTCGTGTATTATTTTTGTCATCGCGGAATTGTGACAGATGTGACCTGTAATTGTTGTGCTCCTGTTTTCGCGTTCCGCGATTGTCAGTGTCAATTTCCAGTTCTTGTAACAGTCCCTGAAAAGCTTCAATGTTGTCTTTGCAACGTCCTGCTAAAATAATATGTCGTAAATGTTCAGGCAATTTGATTAAGCAAATGCGGATTAGTTCTGAGGGGCTGTATGTGTTTGAAAGATACTGATTCTTATGCAACATGTCTTCAAGAAATTTCATAAGACTGGAAAATTCAGATTGTTCGAAACGTTTCATCATTATGATGCTATGTTTTAGTCAGTCTTGTGTAGCTTGAGACCAATAAGCTGAGAGGAAGGCATGATAAAATTCTCCTTCACTGTGACAATCGTGAATGACCGATCGCATTCTTACAGCTGGTTCATTCTCCAAGTAGCCACACATAAATTCTAACCTGTGCTCTAATGACCAGTTGGGAGGAAAACAATGAGAGAATTGATGAAGCCACGCTTGTGGATGAATGTCGTTGTCGGAATTCTTAAATGTTTTGACTTTACGTGTAGTAATGAACAGCTTATATTCAAAATCATGGTGTCGGCGAGTCGCACATCGCTCATTGTTACTTCGTTTCGGTGGTTCCACCTCAAAATCCAATGCGCCTTGCCAATTTCTTTCATAATTTCCGAAGTATCGTGTGTTATTATTTTGTGGTTGTTTCGTATTTCTATCTCCCTCTTCCCGTACTGGAGCGCGAGTGTCCTCTGAAATATGTAATTCTTGTATTACTTGTGCCAACTGATCTTGTACTTCTCGGATTTCTCTTTTGTACTGTGTATTGATTTGATTTTGATTTTGTTTGGATTTTCTAATTTGTTCATACTCTTCAGTGTTCCTGAAGGCTACAGATCATGTGTCATTCAGATCAGCATCTACCTTTGTAGATAAGTTAGTGAACTGGTCTGAAAGTTCGGCTACTTTGTCCGTTAATGAAATTATTTCCTCTGTGTGTTTTTCTAAACCAAGTTTCAGAGTGTCCATTTGTGTTGAAATCGTATCTACTGTGTCCTTTAAGTTTTCCTGAGTTTTTGCTAGTTGCGTAACCGAATCGGTAGATAAAACTGAGTCAATTTTAGGTTGCAAGGTGTCGTGATTTTCATGAACAATGGTTTGCAGTTCTTTTTGGCTGCTTCGTGATTCTGAAATGCATTTTCATGACGCGAAAAAATTGGTTGGCAATGCTCACAAATTTGTGTTTTTACGTCATTACAGACTTTTTGAAACTTCGATTCAATGTTATGTAACTCAGTAGTTAAATCTTCACGTGTTTGCTCAAGTGTGGTGTCTAACTTCCAAAGATTTTGTCCCATTGTGTCTAACTTTTGAAGATTTTGTTCCATGGCGTCTAACTGTTGCTGTGTTTGTCTCTGGTGTTGTTCCATTGTGTCTAACTTTTGAAGATTTTGTTCCATTGTGTCTAACTTTTGAAGGTTTTGTCCCATTTGTTTCTGATTTTGTTCAAGTGTTGTGTCTAACTTTTGTAGCCTTTCTCCCATTTGTTGCATTAACTGTAATAACAGTGCACTGGTGTCTGAAACATGTTCCTCAGTGCTATTCAGCAGTGCATTTGAACCGGCAATATTCGCATTTTGAAAAGCAGAAAATGTATCTTGATTTATTTGAGAAAACAGTGGGGACGCAAAACCAGAATCTACAGTATTTGCAAGATTGTGTCCTGTCATTTCGGAATCGTGAGGCGAGCTGTTGCCGACCGATCGATCGATAATGCTTCCCTGTTCACTAATTGTTTCAGTGCCTACACCATTATTTGCAGCTCGCTCCATTTCCCTATGCACAATTAGCAAATTAATACTTTGAACCTCAGTTAATTCATTACATGGTGGCGCTAACACATTGCTTTCGTCTTCACTGTCATATCTCAGTTTACTTTGGAGCCTAGTATTACGTTTTTCACACGCCATTATTGTCACAATATTTCAGACGACAACACATAGAAAATACAATTTAAAGAGCAAAAATAAGAGAACACATTAACATAGCACTGAAAATAGTATCTAGTTAATTGCAAGCGCAGCTGCGAAATACTTGGTGCAAACTTACATGCGTGCCACACCAGTTTTAATGTACAACAATGAAAGACTGCAACTACAAAGGAGATTCTCTCTACAATTACGCGCTAACAATAAACAAAATCTACACTAATTACAGAAACTACAAGAAAAAATCAGGAGATTTCAGTGAGGTATCCTAGTTAAGGGTCGACATATGAAATGTCCCCTTTGAACAATTATACATGACTGTGCTTGAACTGACACACAATATTTTTTAGCGCAACGCAATCTGACTTTCAATAATCCCTACAAAAGAGTGGTCCTGACTAACATTAACCTATACCTTTCACAAATCACTTATCTCACAAAAATCTTCGATATTCGAACTACTGCAATACAGCGAGCGCCACTACTGCCAGCTAAATAAAAGATTCAAACTACGGAAGGCACTAACTACTGACAGGCATAGGTAGCAAATGAAAGATTTTAATAGAGAACAAACAATGTATTTACCTTAATAGTATAATATATATAGCAGTTCATGACATCCAGTATTACAAATTTCAAAACTCCGCCATCTCTCTCCCCACATCCACCACTACTGGCAGCTCACCTCCAACTGCGCAACGCTACGCACTGTTCACAGCCAACTGCCCAACACTACAATGGCAGACAACAATGCAAACTAGCCACAGACTGCACACATCACAGCCAGCGATTTTCATACAGAGCTCTACGTGGCGTTACCAATATAAAAACCTAAACAGCCTACTTACAAAGTATATCTTTTATTTCAAGTCCACCTGCATTGTAGTCAGGCCATATAGGAAGAGCACATCTGGCACTGGAAATAGAAGTAAAAATTACACTAAAATCTCTTTCCAATGAAATTTCTTTATAGTCCATGGAGAAACAACCAAGCATATTAAGTGGATAGAGAACTTTATTTTTTCTTGCTGTCTAGTATACTACTATTAAGTATATGTCCTTCCATACTTATTATGTCATTAAGAGATGAAGTAAAATACAAAAGAACTGATGATGAAATAAAAGGCTGCTCTGTTCTAGAGATAACATTATTTCCTTTGTTTATAGTTATAAAATTAAATAGCTTCACCACATAATTATCAGTTATCCATTTTTATGTATTTGGTATGTTCAGTTGGATAATCTATACCATCAGTTCCAATAACACTGAAGCTAATGTACAACTGTACATGATTAGGATGAAGCTACCCACCTCCTTCATTGATATCATTTATATTAATTTCTGTTTTCCTGTTAGGTACATTTAGATTATCTTTTGATTTCGCATTCTCAGTGAATGAGTCGAGCTCATAGCTTTGTATTTTGTCCATTATGTGTAAGAGAACATAATTTTATTAATTCATTTATAAAACAACTTTCACAAAACAGCTACAGAATTCAATTAAATTACACTTTCTGTAGATGCAGATACTTCTATTTCCTGTGTAGTATCGAAAATTGGAATACATGCAGAAAAATGTGGTAGATGAATTAGTGGCCCACCAAATTCAACATTGTGCTTGAATAAAGTAATAATATTAGGGTCTGAATGAAAATGACCAGTATACTCAATAAACTGTCTATCAGCAACATTAAAATTTATGATGATTATTTCAAATGGAATAAATTTAGGAACATCATCAGCAACTGCTTTTTCATTAATCACTAAATCCAAGCACACTTCAATTACTATGTTTTATATCCTTAAATGCAGTTATACATCACTCTCAATAGTAACTCTACTGAAACTTTCATCAGATTTAATGTGAGTACGTATTCATCTTCTTTGAGTTAATAAATTTTTCCAAGCTTTTCATATTGGCCAACAGGAATTTCTATCGTTTCTCCACTGCAATATGCTTTACTGTTTTTCCATATAATATTTGGAGCTATAAATATTGTCTTAAAACCAACTATGCAACATTACTGTAATATTCTCATAAAGTTATAGTCAGTCTATTAGACCAAGATGATGGTATTTTACTTGAACATATAAATGAATTTCATGAAGATCTTAACTAAACAACAGAATATGAAAAATAAAAAAACCTCATCATCACTATAATAATTGTTCATGACGTAATAAAGAACCTGAATGTGGATCAGATATTTGTGGCTGCAATTTTTTTAATAACTGTACAAGCAGCATCCATAAATCCATAAATAAAAATAAATTCCGTTGAGGTTTTTTATAATTAGTAATTTTTTCGAAATGTGAGCCAAAGCTTGGTAAAAAAGCTAAATGAAATAGAGAAAAAGGCAAAGAATTGAAACAAGGATTCAAGATTTTGTAAAAAAAAGTAACCAACATCGTAAATTAAAAAACATCAACTTGTTACTGATGCATTCTAAAAAGGTAAGGAAGGACTCAGAGGTTTAGGCAATAATCTACTGAAAGCTGTTGGAGAAATCAGAGAGGTTGAAACACCAGTGGTTCCATATTGTCATAGATATTTAAAAGAACTTGGAGAGTATCAGGGTAGGTAAGTGCAGAGTAGGAGTGGTCTGGTGATCATTGTAATAACTGTAGCTGTATATTACGTGAATCAGACATGCAAGATACATTGAAGAAGTATGCAGAAGACATTAAAAATAGTGAAAACGATAGCTCAAGCTGAAGGTTAAAGAAGGAAAGTAAATGAAAGTGAAAGAATTTTAACATGTATTAATCATAGTCAAGACAAAGTTTTGATTGAAACCTGTTGGTATGTTTAAATATGTTTGTAATTTACCATTAACGTCTGTGACAGATAAATTATTTACTAGAGGAAAATAATATGAATGTACAGACGGACTAATGGCTCAGTTAACTAAAAAGTAAAATACTATAGATGATATGGGTGAAAAGTTGAATGCTGTTGGTTTATCAGATTCTCCAGATGCATTACTTAATTACAGAGCATTACTTTCTAATAAAAATCCAAATAAAGTAAGATCAGGTGAAAGGAAAGAAACATGAAACTTTCATAAAAGTAAGTGATGAAGAATATTTTCCAAAATTAAGATAACTACTTTCAAATTGAGGTTTTTAAAATGCTGAAAAGGTTGAAGGCCTAATGAAAACAAATACAGAAGAACCAACTGAATATATTTCGATAAATGATGTTGGAGATTGACTCGATAGATTAGCAGTTATTCAAGACAAGAATTACGTGGAAATACAAATTATCATAATGAAAAAGTGATAAACACAAATGCTAAAAAATTAATTTTTCTATTTTGAAGACTCCAACGTTGATTCCATATCTGATTAGATTTTGAAATAACTTGCCACACACTTTCTGGAAAAGAGAATATTATTGGAAATGATTAGTTATCACTACAATTAATAAACTAATTTTTGAAAGGCATCTACCTGACTATAGATTTGGTGGTCTGGGGACCAAATTAGGTGAAAGATTATCTACAGGAGATCAAGGAATAAATCCACAAGTTGAAGCTTCCCAGACACACGAAGCTGCATATAGAAATAATGAAAATTTAAGGTAAAGAGATTAAGCAGATAATCAACTTCAGTCAGCTGCAAAGGAAAAAGATGCAGGATTCTGATGCATAAATTGTAGAAAAAATCACCCCTACAGCTGTAGATGAATAATGTGTGTGTCAGTGCCCACAGGTGGAAATTTGAATCGTCGATTTTACCAGAGGACCAGGATTTTAATGGATTAAATAATCGTTAGGATCCATTCGGATTGCGATGAATGACAATAAATGTAGCCAAGCACTTATTATTGACAACAATCACATATCCGACAGCCGAACGACCGAGTCCCCATTCACAACTGCAAATCTCTTTCTCGCCGCAGCGAGTGTTACATTAGGTGCCCTCGGAGGGGCGGCCCACTAACCATCATGTACAAATACCTCCAGAGAGAGCAGCATTGTCCAGAAACTCAGTCACAATTAATGACCGAACATACCGGCAGCCAAGATAATATTAATATCTTTCCAGCATAATACAAGTACTCAAGTCCTGCCAAATCAGAAAATAACACAAGTAAATGCACAGAACATTGCGTCCTTCTGTCACAGAGTTTGCCTCTGTATCAGGAAATCACAATCACATAAACAAATAGAAATTTAAACATAAAAACATGACGAAATACACTGAGTCTCCTGCAAGGTACACACAAGACAGAAAGAGAAAAACACACAAATAAAAAACAGAACACGCTGTTTACATTTGTATCATGTCACTCGGTAAAGGACATAGCTTGCAGATTGGTCTCTTGAAAACCCCTTACAGTGTGCAAATAATGGCCACTCGCACCATTCCGTAGCTCCCAGGGTGTACTCCTTCAATGAGCGCCAGCTTTTGACATAAGGGTGGCAGGTTATGTTCTCTTGCTATGACCAGTGCACCAGGTTCCACATTCTGACTAGGGACCATCCACTTGGTCCACTGCTGCAGACGATGCAGGTAGTCGGATGACCAACGCCGCCAAAATATTTGGAAGCCTTGCTGCAGTAGTTCACACCTTTTGAGCAAGCTCAGGTTAACTGTACCTAGATCTGGTTGAGGGTGCTTGTGACTGCGGTTCCAATCAGGACATGAACTGAGGTGAGGGCTTGGGGATCAGTAGAATCGCAAGACAATGGCGTGAGAGGACGATATTTCAAGCAAGTCTCAATCTGGCAAGTCTGGGTTGTCAACTCTTCGAAAGTTCCCATCATTCGCCGCAAGTGGTACTTGAAGGACTTCAGCTTCCCATATTACGCCGAAGTGTGCTGACGCAGGATGAATGAAGTGCCAGTTGATGTGTTCTTCGCACATAAAGGCTTTCACCTATGTCTGATGATAATGACTGCTCACAGCAACTTTGAACTCCTGAAGTTTCCAACTGGCTCCAACGAAGTTTTTCCCACTGTCGCTGTACAGGTTTTAGCACCTACTCCGCCGTGAAATAACTCTTCTGAGGGCCGACGGGAATGCTTCAGTCATCAATTTGCTAACTACTTCCAAATGCACTGATCGTGTAGCCAAGCACACAAACAGGGCAACGTAGCATTTTTCTTTTAATTTGGATCTCTGTGAGCCTGTTTTCACATAGAACGGTCCTGTGTAATCAATCCCACAAATGAAGAAAGGCCTCGCAGCTTCTACACGTGGGCGTGGCAGGCCTCCCATGAGCTATTTCGGAGGATTCGCTTTTAATCGCAGACAAGTCAAGCACTGATGCACAACACGCCGGATGGTATTTAGTCCGTTAGGCATCCGGTATTGCTTTCTGGGAGACGTAAGCAACAGTTGACACCCAGCGTGGGAACGATGACGATGTCCACTTTCCACTATAAGCCGTGTGAGATGATGATTAAGTGGCAGTACGAGTTCGTACTTCTCCTCATTTGAGAGATCAGCATTTTGTAGCCTACCTCCTACCCGTTGCAGTCTCATGTCATCGAGGATAGGATGCAGTGAGTTGAGCTTGCTATTTTTATCCACTAGCATTATGGTCTTCAACTGGTAGATTTCCGTTGGCTATGTGCCTTCTTGTGATATCCTGACAACCTGTAGCAAAGCATCCTGCAGTTCACTGCAGGACAGTTCAGCTGTTACTCTCATTTCCTTTGCAGTCTTACAATTATTAATGAATCCAAGGCAGTATGCTGTTATCCGCTGTAATAGAGAAAACTTTGAGAATCGACAGATGATACCGTCTTGAACTACTGTGCTGATGTGACAGAGGACTTCAACCGTTTCTTCTGGCACCTACTGTACTGCAGAATCACTAGAGGTGTCTATCACAGGTCATGAAGTGATGTCTTCCTGATACCAAGCTGGTCCTTCCCACCACAGGCTGTTTTCTTGCAGGCCTGCAGGAGACACTTCTCGCAAAGTCATATCAACTGGGTATTCCATCGTAGATACATGGTTCCACACCACAGCTGCTGTATTTTCCTGTTTCTCAGCGACACAGTTCCCCACAAATGTCTTCCACCGCGTGGGTGGAGGTGCGAGCCATGCCAGTACGATAGATGAGTCAGTCCACAAGTAAGTTCGTTCTGTATCTATACCCAGCGAGCGAACAACATGTCAAGAGAGCACCACAAAGTTCCCGGCCAGTTAAGGACAAACTTTTCAATGGAAATACTCGTGTTTTGGAGCTTAATAATTTGACACATGTGATTCCATGATGATTAGTTGATCGTACATTTACACAACAGTCGTAGGCCTTCTCTGAAGCATCGCAGAATCCGTGCAGTTGAATGCTGACATGTTTTCTTTCTGTAATGACTCTTCTATCGACACGAATATTATCTATCATACGAACTTCTCTGTATAGTGTCTGCCACATGCAATTCAAATCTTGAGGCAAGGGCTCTCCCCATGTTAACTGAAGCTGCCATAGACGTTGCAACAAGATTTTTAATGTGGTAACAGTGAAACTCATTAATTCCAGAGGACCAAAAATGGATGACGTGACTGCCAGTACAATGCATTTGGTGAAGGTGTAGACCTTATGTGTTGGCTTGTCATTATTCACAATTTGTAATTCATCAGCGGCTGGGTTCCCGAGTAAACCGTAATATCCTCGTAGTTATCAAGCCGTAAGGCTTAACTCTGAGGGGATATTTTCGAGGAATTCCAACATGTTACTGGACCACTTCCGTAATGAGAAACGACCTTTCTTCAAAAGCTTCGTGAGATCTTGCTGCAGTTTGATTGCAGCCTCTACTGTATCGCAACCTGAGATACAATTGTCCACATAGAAGTCATTACCAAGAATGTTTGCTGCCTTGTTACATCTGCCCTCTTCATCAGCTAGTTGTAAGAGACATCGTACCGCAAGAAAAGGTGCACAGGTCATTTCGTATCTGACTGTCTTTAACTGATATTTCTGCAGTGCTGCAGATCTGTCACTCCTCCATAGTGTTCGTTGGTGGGCACGATCTTCATCCACTATCAGAACTTGTCGATACATCTTCTCCATGTCGGCTGTGAAGGCAACGCGATGCATGCGGAAGTGTAATATTATGGACCACAAATCTTGGTGAAGCGTTGGTCCGACCATCAAGAAACGGTTTAGCGACAAATTATCGTTCATTTTGGTCGAACAATCAAAAACTATTCGTATTTTGGTAATCGAGCTGACTCCCTTAAGAACTGCATGGTGTGGCATGTAGTATGAAATGCCAGCAGGTGTAGCTACTGGTTCCGTATGTTCTGAGTCTTCATATTCCCTCATAGACTTTGTATTGCTTTCTTTAATCTTCGGATTTCTGTTCAATCTGAGAGAATCGTTTTTCTACAGTATTGAACAATTCGCCTAATTTACTTGGCCCTTCGCGAAACGGAAGATGAACAACGAATCTGGATGTGGCATCTTCCGTTGTGTGTTGCACGAAGTGTGCTTCACATTGTTCTTCTTTTTTCGTTTTTACATCATGATTTAATTCTTCTATCTCCGAGAATTTCTTCAAGGCTGTTTGAACATCAGCGTTCATTTTTACAAAGGACGATACTACCGGCCGCCGTGAGTAAATGTTGTGCTCTATCGCCTGATACTGACCAGATAATACCCAACCTAGTTGCGTCTCTTGAAGCACAGGATGATCAATTCCTACTGAGATAGTCCTTGATTTGTGAATGTAAATACGAAATTCTGCTCCTAGCAACACGTCGAACTTTCCAGGTGACCAAAACTCTGGATTAGCGTGTTGTATATTCGGCAAGTGCCATGTACTGGGATCAATTATTTGTTCAAGCAAGGTGTCATCTTTGTCAAATCTAAGCATTCGACAGATGACATAAAGCTACTTACACAGGAGCCCACTAGTGTAGAGACACAGTGTTTTGTTTCTGAGCGGATTGCACCTGTTTCTTGAGCCGGTACTCTGCTGTACCATCTTATACGTCTGAGGCGATGTGCGCATGTTTCCGATTTGAAGCATGACAGCGACCCAGAAACTAATAGAGCACGACATTTCCATTTTAGATTGATATCTTGCAATCTTATTCTCGCTGTCGCAAGGTGTACTCGTTTGCCTGGACCGATCTTCAGTGAACAATAGCTCGATGTAGTTGACTGATGTTTGCCACTTTGTTCGTACTGCATGTCACGTCCACACTCTTTCCTTGGTGCATCTAGTGTCCTTTGTGATTCTACATGTAATAACGTGTGGTGTCGTTCACCACAGGTATGACAGGTAATGGAGTAAAGCAAGAAAAATTTAAATGGGCTGTTCTTCATCCTCTAACACTATTCTCATAGTTAATGTGGAGCCGGTTCTACGTCAGATGTGTAAGCACTAATCATACTTTCACCGACATATATTCAAGAGACTTATTGCTCCAGCGTTCTTCATCTGCGTCCTGGTACTTTACTGCAGTGGCCTTCCACAGTAAGTGCTTAACCTGAAAATTCGCTATAAACAACGTATGCGAGATATATTTCATAACGTCTACGCATGCTCATTTCACAGCGATCGGATCACAGTTACTCAAGAAAGAGAACAATTTTATACCCATGTCAATCACCTAGAGTAGGTCGTGCCAGAAATCCGAGAGGGAACTTACGCAAAACCCTTCTCTTTTCCCTCCATTCGAAATAGCTACTTTTCTGATGATTTTCATGAGATCTCATTATGTTAAGTTACTTGTTGTTGTTTGTGTAATCTTCTGAGAGAAGACTGGTTTAATGCAGCTCCCCATGTTACTCTATACTGTGCAAGCCTCTTCTTCTTCGAATAACTACAGCGATCCACTTCCTTCTGAATCTGCTTGGTGTCTTCATCTCTTGGTCAACCTCAACGACTTTTCCCCCCATACTTCCCTCCAGTACTAAACTGGTGATCCCTTAGAGTCTCAATATTTGACCTATCAACCTGTCCTTTCTTCTAGTCATGCTGTGACACAAATTTTTTTCTCCCCATTTCTGTTTAGTGCAACCTTATTAATTAGGTGATCTGACCATCTAATCTTGAGTATTCCTCAGCAGCACAGCATTCTTGTCGAAACTGTTCATCGTCCACGTTTCTCTTTCGTACAGGGCTACCTCCCATACATCCACTTTTATAAAAGACTTCTTAACACTTATAACTACATTCTGTGTTAACAATTTTCTTCACCAGAAACTCTTTTATTTCCGCTGACAGTCTACATTTTATATCCTCTCTCGGCCATAATTAGTTATTTTGCCGCCCAAATAGCAAAATTTACCTACGATCTTAAGTGTCTCGTTTCCAAATCTAATGCCTCAGCATCATCTGATTTAATTCGACTACTTCTCATTATCTTTGTTCTGCTTTTCTTGATGTTAATCTTATATCCTACTTTCAAGACACTATTCAGTCCATTCAACGACTCTTCGAAGTCCTTTGCTATCTCTGACAGAACCACAGTACCATTGCCAAAACTCTAATTTTTTATTTCACCTCTGAGGGCTTTAATTCGTCCTCCAAATATTTATTTGGTTTCCTTTACCACCCGCTAAATGTATAGATTGAATAACATCGAGGGTAGTCTACAAATATGTCTCACTCCGTTCTCAACCACTACCTCGCCTTCATGCCCCTCGACTCTTGTAACTGCCGTCTGGTTATAAACAGTCTGTCCCTGACTGTACTTTATGCCTGCTACGCTCAGAATTTGAAAGCCAGAGCTCCAGTCAAATATGTCAAAAGCTTTATCTAACACTACAACCGATATAAACGTATGTCTGTCATTAGTTAACCTATCGCCTAAGAGAAATATTAGTATCATCATTGCCTCGCGTGTTCCTACACTTCTCCGGTATCCCAATGTTCCCCGAGGTTTCCATTCTTCTGTAAGGAATTTGTGTTAGTATTTTACAACCATGGTTTATGAAACTGATAGTTCGGTAATATTCATACCTGTCAGTACCTGCTATTTTGGTATTAGAGTTGTCATATTCTTATTGAAGTACAAGGCTATTTCTCCTGTCTCATACGTTTTGCACACGGAAGAGTTTCATCATGGCTGATTATCCCATGGCCAGCAGTAGTTCTGCGGGATGTCGGCACTCCTGGCGTCTTGTTTCCATTTAGGTCATTCAGTGAGCTGTCAAATTCTTTTCGCAGTCATCTGTTATACTTTGTCTTTATATACGTCCTCTTCTGTTTTTGTTATATTGCGTGCATGTTCATTTTCCTTGTATAGACACCCTATACACTCCTTCCACATTTCAGCTTTCCCTTCATTGGTTAGGACTTGGTTCCACCTGAGCTCTTGATGTTCATACAGCTGCATACAGCAGCTTTGCCTCTTTAATTTTCCTGTAGGTCATATCTATCTTTCCCTAGTGAAATACGCTTCAAAATTCTTACATTTGTCCTCCAGCAGTTTTCCATTTCCTGTCAATCTCATTTTATCATTTTTATTCTCTTTCGCCTTCTTCTTTTCCTGCATTTTTTATTTACTCCTTTCATCAATTAAATTCAGTATCTCCCGTGTTATGGATGCATTTCTACTTTGCCTTATCTGTTAACCTATTTTTAATCTGTTGCTTTCAGTACTTAGCACTCAAAGCTACCCATTATTCTTCTATTTCATTCCTTCCCATTGTTCTTGTCAGTCATTGCCTAATGCTCCCTCTCAGAAACTCTCAACAACCTTTGATCCTTTCAACTTATCGAAATCCCATGTCCTTGTCTTCTCACCTTTTAGTAATTTCTTCAGTTTTAATCTACAGTTGATTATCAATACACTGAGTAAGAGATCACAACTGTTTCTTGAAATGTGTTACAAATTAAAATCTGGCTCCTAAATCTCTTTCTTACGATTATATAATGAATCTTAGACCTTCCGGTGTCTCCAGGTATCCGACATGTGTGCAGCCTTCTTTCTTCATTCTTTAATGAGCTTTTATCAATAATGAAATTCTGCTCTGTGCAAAATTCTACCAGGTGGCTTCCCCTTTCATTCCTTTCCCTTCAGTGGATATTCACCGACAACTTTTCTTTCTCTTTCTTTTCCTACTATCGAATTACAGTCTCCCATTACGCTTAACTTCTCATCTCGCTTAACTGTCTGAACAATTTCTTTTATCTCATCATACATTTCATCAATCTCTTCCTCATATACGTACCTAGTTGGCGTATAACGTTGTACTACTGTGGTGCGCTTGGGCTCACTCAAATTTCTATTTTCTTATTCATTATTAAGCCTTCTCCTTCACTACCTCTATTTGATTTTGTATTTATAACCCTGTGCTCACTTGACTAGGGGTTCAGTTTCACTTGCCACAGAACTTCACTAATTCCCACAATGTATAGCTGCAACCCATTAATTTATCCCTTTCAATTTTGTAAACTGCCTACCCGATTAAGGAATCATTCCACGACTCGATCCGTTGAACGCCAGTTTTGTTTCTCTTGATATGGCTTTCTCCTGAGCAATCACATTCGGAGATCAGCGGGGACTATTTTACGTCCAGGATATTTTACCCTAGAGGTTGGCATCGTTATTTAATCGTACAACAGAGCTACATGCGTTCAGAAAAATTAGGCTGTAGTTTCCCATTGCTTTCAAGAAGTCTCTGTGCCAGTACAAGGCCGTTTTGATTGATATTAGAAAGCCAGACCAGTCACTCATCCACACTGTGGCCCCAACAACGATTGAAAACGCTGCCGTCCCTCTTCAGCAACCACAACTATGTCTGGATCCTCAACAGGTATCCCTCCTTTGTGGTTGCATCTATGGTACTTCTATCTGTACCTTTGAGGCACGGAAGCCTCACAACTTCTGGTACATATTCTGTAACTAATAATAATGAAATTGACGGTGACTATTTTTATCATGTCGATAAAGCTCGCTTATGCTATATTTTTCAATAGTAAGTTAACAAGTAGATTTCTACTATCATTATTGTTAAGTGGAAGTAAAGTTTTCTACTCTTCCTCTTGAAGGGTTCTACTTTATTTGAAATAGTCTAGTATTAACAATTTAGCAAGATAAATTTTTCATACATTGAAACAAATTCTGTTTCTTTGTTTGGAACTGTAACAAAATAATTATATCTCATTACACTTGAGAAGAGCTACTCAAAGAAAAAAATATTAATTTTAGTGAAAGTGTCTGCTGACGAGAAGGTTTGAAAAAGTGCGTGGTGTAGAACAGTGGTACCAAAACTGATGATGAAAAACTCGTCCTCTCACTCTTGCTAAGAGTGTGCGTGTGTGGTGTTGTACAATTCATAGCTATTTATGTCCTGTCGCTATTCTCCATTTTTATGATTCAATTAATACTTATTTACGAATCTGCTGCTTAAGCATTATACATCTCCCCCAGTACCTACTTCAAAGCTGTTTATCTTTTAGATAATGATAACTATTACTTCCATAACAGAATTTTTCTATTGTTCGCTGAAATTCGTAATAATTTCTTTCGATATGTACTGTAACTACAAACCTTATAATTGTTTTAACAATTATTGGTTTAGTTTTAAATATTGTTTAAAGTCCCACCCTTTGAGTGTTTAATTATTCACTCTGAGGAGCACTTTTAGATTAAACCATTAAAACACCACCACACATAGTGAATCAGTTTGTTACAAACATAAATAAAATTGATTGCCAAAAGATGAACCACATTTATTAGTATATAGAAGCTAACAAGGAATAAATCCGTATTTAAATTGTAAGTAGCTCTTGATGTAAAGCTGGGATCCGAATTAGCATGATTTCATTTCTTACGAATTCAAGTGATATGGTCATCCATCGAAGAATACCTCCTTCCATGTAGAGTCTGTCGCGTCCAAAACGACGAATTAAATATACCAATGGTCGGGAGAATGTTCTCGACAGTGGAACTGCAACAGATGTGTCTGTTACGTAAGATCCTCTTTTACAGCACTCTCTCTCGTTGACTGGAAGGGAAGAAAATCAGATATTAGGTTTTGTAGATTTTTAACGCAAATATCTCAGACAGGTACGTAAAAATAATAAAGTGAAAGATCTGTTTATGTCGGCTATATCTGTAACTGAACATCAAAATACATTTTCGACTCTCACCATGGTGGTCTTGGAAAACTTAGTCCACAGCCTATATAACAACATCACATTCGGCGGTGTAATCAGAAATTTTCGCCACCGACGACTGACTAGCTGGAAAGCTACAGACTTACGATTTTACAGCGTTCAATAGTGTTTCTGCCCTTTCTGTGAACAGTTGCTGTCACTCTACGAGAAACTGCAGATGACTGCAGTTCAACAGATTGTGTGCCTTCCATTATTTCCCGCCGTAAAATTTACATTCTGTACTATGAAAAGACAGACTATAGCCAACATAACGGTTCTAAACACGCTACCAAACTTCCACACATATTTGTATCATACGTTGGCGAAACACATTGTGCGCACACTGTTTCCCCGAAGACGTCCCACTTTTGCCGACGTCAAGGAAATCAAAGATAAACGAATAATGAACCAAGATTACTTCGTTGGGAAAATTACGTCACGGAACTTAAGTTACCTTGATTTGTTCTATTTTCTGATGATAACCTGTGTGTCCAGTGAGCAAATGTCACTTTTAAACTCATAACCACGATTGGTCTGATTATTTTGGCAAATAGGAATTGATATTAGGTAGCGCTGCAACTACTGCCGTCATCCCATCAAAATTTAGAACTCGTAAACCAAAACTCGGTGTCAGAAACAATAAGACCTACGACAAAGTGGGGCGTCAACTCTTAAAGTTTCATTGCTCTATGACTTCTAATTTTTGATATGATGATGGCAGTAGCCGAAACATCATAATAAATTATATTTACCTTATTAGATTACTTTGTTCGCAAGAGATCACAATGTTCGCAGACGAGAAATTGAGTTTCTTGATTCATATAATATTATAAAGTTACATACATTCGTGTAACAGATTCTTCACCTGAAGATTTCGTATCGGATAGAGTGTTTAACTATTATTACTGACATTCGGCCATCTGAGGACCACATTCCAATTTCAGTTCTACGTTATTTGTTTTTTTTTTTTTTCTTCCAGTGTGCTTTCATCTGTTCACTGTGGTTCTTTTTTCTGTCTTCAGACCATTTTGAACCAGACTTTCTAGCTACCTGGCCTTGGAATCTTTCCGTTTTCAATATTTTTTTCCCGTAGGGCTTTACTGTGGTTTATAACCACTGTTTTTATATTGTTTCTTTCTAAACGTTTCTCGCTGTGTTGACTCAGCTTGTTGTGTACTTTTTCGCCCACAAATATTTGAAAACCTTATTAGTTAATCTACTGTCTTGCATTCGAAATAAATGTCCAAAAGACATGAGTCTCATCTTTCTCATTAAGTTTGAAATATTTTCTATAGTTTGGTATACTTCAGAGTTAATTCGTATTTCCCAAACTTCTGCTGTTTGTAGTCGTCCTAATATTTTCTATCAATTCGCCTTTTTGATACTTCTAATTTATCTAAATTGTAGTTTAATGTTAGGCATTCCTTTGCATATAGGCATTCTGACTTCACCACTGTGTGGCATTTTCGGATAGGAACTTTTTATTGTTCAGGTCATTGGTGACATCATATGGTCTCCCCATTTATGCCACCTTTCCTCTACTGCAGATTTTTCCAACGAATTTTTGGGATTATCTACTCTAGATACCTGATTTTTTATACTGTCTTGGGGCCAATGTCTGTTTTCAGGAATTTCGGAGCATGCTTAAGGTTGTTACAATTTTTTTTTTTTTTTTGGAAATTCTTAAGCCAGTTCTGCTGGCTATTTATTCCAGGAGATTTATTTGTGTTATAGCAGATGCCACATTTTCAGAAAGTATAACAAAATCATCTACAAATGCAAGACAGTTGATTTAGATCTATTTGCTTCATCTCCCTAATTTTATAGTCGAAGTACTGAGCTCAGTAAGTATTTCATCCCTAATTCTCACTGTTCTCTCTAAAACACTATTAAAAACACTATAGTTTGGTATACTTCAGAGTTAATTCGTATTTCCCAAACTTCTGCTGTTTGTAGTCGTCCTAATATTTTCTATCAATTCGCCTTTTTGATACTTCTAATTTATCTAAATTGTAGTTTAATGTTAGGCATTCCTTTGCATATAGGCATTCTGACTTCACCACTGTGTGGCATTTTCGGATAGGAACTTTTTATTGTTCAGGTCATTGGTGACATCATATGGTCTCCCCATTTATGCCACCTTTCCTCTACTGCAGATTTTTCCAACGAATTTTTGGGATTATCTACTCTAGATACCTGATTTTTTATACTGTCTTGGGGCCAATGTCTGTTTTCAGGAATTTCGGAGCATGCTTAAGGTTGTTACAATTTTTTTTTTTTTTTTGGAAATTCTTAAGCCAGTTCTGCTGGCTATTTATTCCAGGAGATTTATTTGTGTTATAGCAGATGCCACATTTTCAGAAAGTATAACAAAATCATCTACAAATGCAAGACAGTTGATTTAGATCTATTTGCTTCATCTCCCTAATTTTATAGTCGAAGTACTGAGCTCAGTAAGTATTTCATCCCTAATTCTCACTGTTCTCTCTAAAACACTATTAAAAAGAATTGGGGACAGGCCATCCCACTTTCTGTGAAATTTTTAAAAATATTTTACTTTAAAGGTTGTATCTGCAAGTACTGCACGGATTATGTTTACCAATTTGAACTTTACACCAAATTCCCGACCTATTTCATCTATAGTTTCTCTGTCAACAAAATCAACAGCCTTCTTGAAATCCACAAGCGAAAGAACAATATCCTTTTAAGTAAGTTATTTGTGGTCAATAATTGATTTGAGATTAAATATTTGTTGTCAGTATGACCTCCATTTCCTAAAACCACCTTGATATTCACTTAAATGAATGTCTAGTGTTTTTCTATTTTGCTTAATAAAATCTTGGAGAGTAGTGTATACGCTACTGGCAATAAAGAGAGCCCTCTGTAGTTGTTTACATCCTGTTTTTTATCTTCTTTGTCTAGTGGATGTATCAATGCAACTTTCCATTCCTGTGGGATTTTTTTGTGTTTTCCAGATTTCCTCAAAGAGTAAATTTAGATCCTTTGCTGTATTTGGCAAGGGTCTCTACAAAAGATCAGCTGTTATGGGATACTCGCTACTAGCTTTATTGTTTCTGAGGGTTTTAATTACTTCTTCAATTTCTTCTATAGTTGTTGGTGAAACTTCTTCCAAATTAAGTAATTATAGTTAAAATTTAACGTGTGAGGTTGGTAAGGAAATGCTACTTGGGTATTGCACATGCAGCTTCCACCACGCTTCAACGTTTTTCCAGTGTCTTCCGTAGATGAACTCGTTAGCAACTTTGTTGTAGGATACAGCGATACGTCCCTCGACTGACAACTGCACAGTATAAATCGCCAGCCTCGTTACGCTCTCAATTACCCACACGGATTGTTTGTTGCCTCGTGCGTCCCTTCAGCCGGCACAAACGCACACTGGAAGCGCTCCAAGCGCTGAATTTAATTAAAACTCTGTTAAAAAACTCAAAGCTTTACTTTCCTCATTTGTCAGACAGGGCTCCACTAAAACAACGTTCGATGCAATTTCGACTGTATTAAGAATGTAAAACAGCATAAATTAAAAGTAAGCAACAAAACCCAAATGACTCAAAGACAGATGGTTTGTGATATCGTCATATGGAAGGTGATGAAGTCTGAAAATATATCCTCCTGATTACTTGTTTTGAATCGTTACTCTGGAACAAAAACTCCAAGCAAAATGCTATCAAAGTGGGGATGGAAATCTACGTTCAGTACCAAAGGAAAGAACAAGGGAATCATTCTGATTAATCGGAAGTGTTGGACCTATTTTTTAAAGGGGTGGTAAAAGGGATACTTTCAATTGATTACCTTACAAACAGAAAAAGTTTAAAGGACGCGATACAAGGGTTAGGATAATTTTAAGGAGAAACATATGGTAGTGGGCCCACATATTTTGCACTTCTCATTTTATGGAATACATTTTATTATTTAACAACAATTATAATGATTACAAATTAAAAACATTGATAAAAATAATTAAAAACGCTTTCAATAATATAAAGGAGTTGAAGAGAGTCAATTCATTAACAAAAAACTTTAACAGCTTCTACTATTAAGAACTGGGCTGAAAACCTGCAATATACGTAAGTCCCCAAATACAAGTAAGAAGCCACACCAGCTAGTTATGACTGCAAGCTGGTTCAACAAACTGAATTTTTCCAGTAAAATGAATTACAAATGACTGCCACTAAACGTAGAAACAGTTTCCAAGGATCAATAAAACTTTAAACGAATAGAGAACCCCCCGCCCCCACCCCCCACCCCCACCCCTCCTCTACCCCTCCAAAAAAAAAGGATACAAGTCATTTAACAGATTGTAGTTGTTGGAAAGCCCTTAAAACATTCTTAATAAAATCCCTTAAGCATTAAAATAAAAAAACCCTCAAAATAAAATAAAAGCTGGAAAAGGAGTGTCGGAAGTGTGGCACGTATCAAACGATCAAATTTACTTAACTGGAGCCAACTCGAGTCCGCTGGTAGAGGCACCTGATGGCGAACCAACCTACAGCAGACGTCATGCGACAACGTAAATGTCGCTACAGCAGAAAGAAAACACGTCTCTGCTCCGGGCCCAGGAAACAGGAACGCGTCATCTGCTGTCAGAACTATCTTGCTAACACATATCACAAGGTAACAGCAATCTGCCCAAATAAGGCTACAAACGAGAATCTCTAGGACGTAGCGAATATTAACTTATTCCTGAAGTGACTACACATACAAGTTACAAGATTAATACTCCTTAAAATTACTTGGAAATTAACAACTAGAAACATCAGCAACTAAGAATCCAATCTTTAGGGTATACTCATGTACAAAAAGTGTCTTGCCTTCGAAACTGACTATGCTGCAATCCCAATTTCATCAATTCTGTGTACAACGGAGAATGCTCCTACACGTGCATCGAATGTGGCTTGAAACAACAAATTAGTATTAGTTAGACTGACCGATAACAAACAACCCAACGATTCTGAGGCGCGTTAATGTGACAGGCATAAATTCACATTGTCACAGACATCGTCTTACGAAAACAAGTACAAAAGAAAGACCACACTTAACTCCACTCAGGTGCGAAGTAGCCGTGACTTCCAGGGTTCCAAGGAGGGATGTTACTACCTCCTAGCCGTACAGTTGATCTTTCAGGTGCCACAAAACTGAAGCTTGCAGAATTAGCTTTGAACTTACTGACCAGGTTGCACGCAGCGTCCGCTGCTCTTCCCACAACTCTCCGCAATCAGCCCGGAGGCTTTTCGAGGCCCGTACTGAACACAGCAGGAGTCCCACAAAACCGACAACTGGCCAGCCCTGTGCCCTCCATCACCAGTACCAGTACCAGGGCGAGCCAAAACTAACAACACACCCCTCGACCTAAGACCCTAGCCTCCAACATATGATTTGGATGGATACCGACAGCCCAAGTAGTTAGTGGCGCCTGCAGAGTGTCACGCACACCAAAATTAAAGCTGCCACGGCTGAGGGCGTATAATGTGTGAGTGTTCTTTGTGTACGTTCTGAGGAAAAATGTGGCGAGACTTCTGACAAACAGACGTGGCACTTACCGACGATGCTGTTGGCCAATGAAAAAAGCTCAATCATCTTACGAGCTTCTGGAACCTCATCCTTAATGAACAGATATGGCACATACGCATTTAAAGAAACGAGTGAATGATAAAGATTTACAGTAGAATAAATAAGTATGTTTCACTACTAATTGATTGATTCTTTACAGAATTTACAGAGACTCACTTCACATGTGAATTTAACTGTCTGGCAAAATTCTGAACAAATTCCATTGCAATGACACAAACTACATTGAAACTAAGTGACATTTTCAACTAAATGACGCAGTCCTGTGCTGAAAGGAGAAATTTCGTGGAAAAAGAGGGCTATATGAGTACCGAACTTTGTTGGATAGATTTACATGTAATGACGTAAAAGGTGCATTCACTGAGCACACTCCTAGTCCACCACTTTTCAAAAATCTAACATTTATAGCCCGGTGTGATGTTATTTCGGTACAGGGCGCGTTGTTGCCTGTGTACCATCATTTCGTCTGTAAAACGTGCAGTACCAGAGCAGTGTAAAAATGGCTGACGAGAAAGTTGTTAGTTCCCTTAACAGCTTTCGCCATTAGTTCAAAATGGTTCAAATGGCTCTGAGCATTATGGAATTTAACATCGGAGGTTATCAGTCCCCTAGAACTTAGAAGTACTTAAACCTAACTAACCTAAGGACATCATACACATCCATGCCCGAGGCAGGATTCCAACCTTTGACCGTACCAGTCGCACGGTTCCGGACTGAAGCGCCTAGTAACGCTCGGCCACCGCGGCCGGCCACCATAAGTTGAAATAAAATGAACTCACCAGAGAGAATCTGTGTCACCACCTACTCAATGTAGAACTAGGTGCGCCTTTATATATATTTAAATATACAGGGTGTCCCAGCTATCTTGTCCACCCAAAATATCTCTGGAACAATAACAGCTATTGGAAAACGACTTTCACCGGTATCAATGTAGGGCTGGGACCCACGAATGTACATATTTGGAAACATTCTAAAACGAAAGCATATGTGTTTTTTAACACAAACTTATGTTTTCTTTTAAATGGACTTCCTGTATTTTTTCTTCAGCAATTCATAGCATGACAAAACACATACACAACGGCGTTGATTGCATCGCAATATTCCCTTTACATCCAGAGATATTGAGACGTGAAGTTGACGCTTGAAACACCCGACATGCGCTGCTAGCGAACGTCCTGAGGCTCAGGCGTGAACCCCATGCTGCCCGTAATCGCGATGTGATTGACATGTGTAATCACACCTCCATACTAATCAAGAAGTTCGAAACGAATAATACGGTCTGCTGCCATCAACTCTCATAAGCACATAATGGATTCCCTCTTGCGGGTTTTACGTTTCTACGTACACAATATGAACCAGTACCGATCGGTGTACACCCGTCAGGTTGTCTTATATATCCTGCCTACCCAAAATACGGTTTATCTAATGCGTTACATGACCCATTGTGCCTGTCGCGCAGGGCCTGGCTCTACCTAGTCAAGTGTCCCACGTAGTTCCCACCACTGCCACACTTACCACTTCGCCTTGTTTATGATTTGCGACCCATGCAAACTCTTTTACTCCATCACCCTCCGAGCATCCCATTTGTTGTTGCTTTGGCGTGCAGTACACGGCTTGCCAGTGTAGTCGTGCATCAGAGTAATCTAGTTACGGCTCGGAGGTAGTACACATTGTGAATAAACGTTGTGTTGTGGAACTTATACTGTACAGTATAATGTACACAAATGAAGATATGGTAGAAATGCTGCTGATCTATGGAGAATGTACGTTGACGGGAAATACGTTATGAGATTGCTTGTTTGTTGATAGTACTGTTAGCGAGCATTATGACTATTAAGTTAATATGTCTGTTTTCTACCCTACTCTACATACCTGTACTGTACCCTGTTGTAGGTGGACGAAATGCTGTTCAGGCAGAACGACTGTACAGAAGACGATTCCCTGACAAGCCAACGCCTTCGCGCCGGATGTTTGGTCGTCTCACATCTCGTCTACGTGAAACGGGAAGCTTAAATCCAAGACTCGACATCGTCCTAGAACTCGCACAGATGAACGCGCTGAAGTTGCTGTGCTCGCTACCGTAGCTGTGAATACTCAATTCAGCACACGTCAAATGGAACGTGAAGTTGGTGTGTCGAAATCAAGTGCACAGCGTATTCTTAAACGTCATAAATTTCATCCCTACCACGTGCGTTTACACCAGGATTTTCATGGAAATGACTTCCGCAATAGGGTAACATTTTGTCGGTGGGCTCAGCAAAAACTTTTGACAAATCCAAATTTTTTTGCAAATGTTCTCTTTACCGACGAGGCATCATTTTCCAACAAAGGAATTGTCAATATGAGGAATTTGCATTATTGGTCCGCAGACAATCCAAAATGGCTCCGTCAGGTAGTGCATCAACGTCCGTGGAAAGTTAATGTTTGGTGTGGGATTATTGGAGATACAATTATCGGACCTTTCTTTATAAATGGCATCCAAAATGGCAGACAATACTCCAGATTTATACGACACAATCATCCTGTTCTCTCGGACACCGCACCTCTGAACCGGAGAATGGTCATGTGGTATCAGCATGACGGATGCCCTGCACATAACGCCTTACGAGCACGAAGACTTCTGAACAGTAAGTTCCCTGGTAGGTGTACTGGACGATGTGGCCCAGTTAGGTGGCCTGCCCGATCTCCGGACCTTACACCGCTGGATTGTTTTCTTTGGGGAGCAGTGAAGGATGCTGTTTACCAACATGAACCAACAACACCAGAGGACATGAAGCAACGCATTATTGATGCTTGTACCACCATCAAAGAGGAAACAGTAGCACGAAGTAGGGCATCCTTCATCCGCAGAGTGACCCGATGCATGCAAGCCAATGGGCACCACTTTGAGCATAAGATGTGAGCGCTATGTTTAGTATGTGGTGCTGGTATCACAGTGGAAGTTCCTACAAAGGGCCATTTTACCCAGTGATGTTAAGAAACATTTGTTCGCAACAATTTGTCATTTAACGCATTAGATAAACATAACATTGATAATTATGTGATAATAAAACTAATTGGTTATACATGTTTACATTCATCTTCTATGTCCTACCTGAACTTCCCAAACCAAAACATTTTTACGTAAACAACGGTAAAACCTTAAGTCCACTTGATCGTTTCACTAAAACCATCAACATGAATTTTACTATTACGAGTGAATGATTAACTGTCACTTGCGCTAGATCTACATTAAAGTAAAGTTTTAACGTTGAACGGCATTATTTTTTTAGTAACGGATTAACGATAAGCGAAGTTAACTTTGCGGCTAACGTTGCGGTACACAGATATGTTACAGAACCGCATCACCTCTAGCCTATGGAATAAATACCTGCTGGAATGTACGACGTTAATGCGGGGTGGCAGCAGACCGTATTATTCGTTTCGGACCTCTTGATAAGTATGGAAGTGTGATTACGCATGTCAATCACATCGCGATTACGGGCAGCATGGGGTTCACGCCTGAGCCTCAGGACGTGCGCTAGCAGCGCATGTCGGGTGTTTCAAACGTCAACATCGCGTCTTAATATCTCGGGATAGAATGGGAATATCGCGATGCAATCAACGCCATTGTGTATGTGCTTTGTCATGCTATGGATTGCTGAAGAAAAAATGCAGGAGGTCCATTTAAAAAAACATAAGTTTGTGTTAAAAAACACATATGCTTTCGTTTTAGAATGTTTCCAAATATGTACATTCATGGGCCCCAGCCCTACATTGATACCGGTGAAAGTTGTTTTCCAATAGCCGTTATTATTCCAGAGATATTTTGGGTGGACAAGGTAGCTGGGACATATATTTTGCAGGTAGTCTGACCACAGGATTACAAACACTCAATTAATTATGGAAATCCAGTGCTGACGTGAACATGAATTTGTTTTGGATTTCCATAATTAACTGAGTTTTTGTAATCCTGTGATCAGACTACCTGCAATCCATTATGCGATTGGTGGGTACTTCGTCTAGGCAGCCTCACTCACCAGCCTTGGTACCAATCCAATCGTCAAGCAAAAATCAGCGAGAACGATGGTTCACTATGGATTTGTGCTTACCAACGAACTGAGCTGTTTCTTTGATTCTCTTTGCACTGTTTAACCCAAATATTCACAACATAGACTTAGCTGACAATGTACTATGAAAAATGGAAACTTTCAGGTAACGTAGAAAGATTTATTTCGTTTAGTTTTCTCTCTGTAGGAATACGCTGCCGTACCAACAGATTTTGGTATTCTCACAACTTTTCTGTAACATGTTACGAAGGTTGGATTAAGTCTTTATCTAGGGAAATCGTGCAACTCGCCCCCTCTTTTGTGTATGGAGCCCATTCCGCAGCCTAAACCAACCCTTGTTGTTATGGGTGATATATTTATAGTTCAGATACAACGAATTAATTTTCGTGTACCACCAACGATTGTAGTAAAAGGAAAATAATACAACATGAATGAATAAAAGTTTGCTATGGCTTGCACTAAAGCATTTATGGCTGGTTTACTGTAGCTTTTTCTACTGAAAACCATGCCGGTACTATTACTTCATATCTCTAAACTGACTGTCTTGAAACAGCACAAATGATTGAGTTATATATTATTCATGTTGTATCGTAGGCTATGGTCCTGCCTTCGGGTGTTTCTCATATACCGCCACCCGCCGTGAAAAGTACTGCTGTCAACGTGACGCTCTATGGCGGCTGTTTTCGTGACCTGAGGAGGGCAGCAGCTAGAGATCGGGTCTTCTCTCGAGTGAAGTTGAGTAGTGCAGAACTAGCTATACTGCTTTCACTGCTTTCATCGTAAGAATAAACGTGATGTAAATATTACTAAATGTATTACTGTGCATTTGCTGGATCCTCATTGGATTTCGTTTCACGTGGAGCGGAAGCCAAGCTGTCTCTAGTACAATCAAGTGCGACAATGCGGAGATGTTTTATGGCATATGTTACGCGCATGTGGACTCAGCGATGATATGGGCAATAGCTTTATCGGCGCATTTAATTTGGACAGCACTGGCCAGTGTGGCGTTTTATTTGTGACGGCTCGATGGTGATGGTTGCCCCAGTCTGGCTGACATGGAACAACACGTCGATTGCGAGGACTCCGATCTGTAACTGTTAAAAACAATCTCCTCGCTTTCAGGCACTGTCTCCCTTATACTGATATCAGCGTATCGGTGTAGCAGCACGCCGGGATGTGTAAGCAGTCCTTGTTTGAAACTGAAGCACCGGTGTTCCAAGTCAGGCGGTCTTCTTTACTTGGAACCCACAGCGACTGCACCACTCGGTACTGCATCAACTCCCTTGAACTGACACAATTAACCAAGTATACTTCGCGTGTTCGCAACAAACTGATAATCTGAGGCGAATTTGATAACGGTATCTCTTATGCCCGGTTTGTGAATGAGTGTTCAAACGCAGATAATAGGATTTCTTGAATTATAAAGTCCATCACTCAAGCCGATGCCACATCACAATTTTGCGAGGATGTTGATTTATTAATTAATATAGCGTCGTCAAGGCGTCGCCACGAGGTTAATTCAACAACTAGTACGACGTTATTCCAGAGAGAAAACAATCGTCTGACAGCGTACAAAGAGCGTCGTTCTCTGTTAATAAAATCACTAAATCACCTTTAACTTCTGCGTTGTCTCAATAAATAGTTAATTTCACAATTACACAGTAAATTTCCATTAAATGACGAAGCCGACGCTATACATTAAGATTATATTGGAGTTTATTGAACTTCGTAATTATTTAAATCTGCACTGAACACACACCGATCTGTCATTCAGGGTCTTGAATCTATTAGCGATTCTGACATTGACTACAGCTTCGGACAACACGGCGTCACTGTAAGTTCTTCGTGATCAAGGCTAATAACAGAATTTATGTCGGCGGTTGGTGTATTGTTGTGTCCTTTGATGTTCGTGAGAATCACAGATCACGAAGGCAATGGTCCAGCGTTAATCAGGTATCACACGATTTATTTTTCTTTCACATATAATAACTGCTCCTTTGTCTGGCTAAACCGTAAATGTTGTTTCACTTCAGATCGGTTTGCAATAGTCTAGCAGTAATCTAGGCTTACTACTACTGCGGTGTCCACAGGAGAGACTGAATTAACATCTCCATTGCAGTGTTACATTGTAGTCGCAGCGAATTTACAGCTCGATGCGGCTACAACTCTCTTCTTGGATAAATGTTGTCTCTGATCTATTTATGGTCTGGCCTTTAACATTCGTAAAGAATATATTTTCAATTATTTATTTGAAGCTTCAAGCTTCGTATCATCTGATAGTCTTTCATTTAGTCCTTTCTTTATAACGATAGTTAATAGTTACACAGTATTCCTTATCGTCAAACTTGGAAAAGTGTCAATTTTGTTGTCAGTAGCTCCCGTCAAAGTCAGGATAACTAATTTTGCTATTTCTTTTACTGCCAAAGGGCTTTCATTAGGTGTTCCATATTTAGGGTGTTACACCATCCAGGTGGTTCGACTAATATGCAGTGATATGAACAGTTGTAATTAAGGTGTAAAAGGAGACTGGTAAAGAAAACAATAGAGCATCGAATATCCTTTAATTTTCAAACAGTTTGTAGCAAAACTCTGGCAATACGCTTCTTTCGTGACCTGACGGATAATATTAACATTCTCTCGTTCTTAACTCACATAGTATTATAATTAAAACCAAGAGTGTTGCAAATTCGTAATTTACACGCAGGGTAATTTTTTAGCTTTAGATATGTGTGATCTAAAAGCGTATTGCAGGGATTTCACCAAATGAAGCCACTGGATGTATTACTTACAATAAGTCGTCCGTTAGTTTCTGATTTCAGTACTGGAACTGTCATCTGCTGCTTTTATAACGAGGCGATCAACAATAGAATCTACGAAGGTACACGAAAAACCACGATTTCCCCTCTTCCTTTACGACATGCTGTTCTGAATTTCGTCGGCATTCGGTAACTGCATGTGTCAAAAATTCGTGCATTAGTTCCAGTACGTTTGGCAGCTTCAATCTCTTGTTATTTCTCGCGACAAATCCCTTAACTTGGCTCCAGATCCTTTCTAATCGCTTCATATTGCCGTGCTACGGTGGCAGCTACAAAAATGTATCGTTTGTACAGTGCGCTCGAAGCCGTGAAAATTCCTGTCTTCCATGTTTCTACGACGTTTATCAGTCTGTCTTGTGTGAGGCCACGTATGTGGTATAAAATAATGCGTAGAGTCCAAGTATAAAACATTTGATTTTTATTTTTGGTCAAAAATTTAACTGCGTAATGTTTTCTCAACTGTAACAGCTGTTATTAGCAATCGTTTATAAAATATCGATAATTAAGAATTGTAAATTTGCAATGAAAAGTGAAATTTTGCTTCCCATACGTAATTAGAAAAAAAATGCTTGCATTTTTCATAAAAAGTGATAATTGAGTATTTGTTAATTGGGATATATTTGATGAACTTCGTATTTAAATTATATACGTATTCAAACAGAACGAAAAAAATGAAGGCCACGGCTTGACTACAATCAACGACCTCCCAGAAACCCGTTCCTCGGCAGTTTTAACGGAACTTTTTTTCTGATCTCATTTTGTTCGTTACTGTTCATTGAATTTGTTCGGGGCGGACGTCCCATGACACCTGTTCAAGTTCAACGTTGATCCGTCCACTCGGTTTTTTCGTTACAGAAGGCAGGTAACCCTCTGACCGAACACGCTGACTTTACTACGAATCAAAAAACACTGACAGCCAATTTCACAGTAAAATCGCGTCAATCAGAGCACAACGAACATCTGCAGAGACTGTGCCTTTAATACGATTTTTCAAATAAAAACATAATTTATGTATAATTAAGAAAAACGTTGATGGCTGTTAATACTTTTTTGTATTTCTTTTGCAGCGACGTAGTAAAATATCTAAGATCGAGGTTGGACCTACTTTCAAGAACGTAAATGCAGTACTAGAAGCGTGTCACCGCTGCTGATCAGTTTGTGTTTGTTTATATCGGGTTTACTACTATAACGAACGAAGTATGACACTATGGGCCGCCGGTTTGGGTTATGGTGATAGCATTTCTTCGTTGTATCGCCGATGCCTGAATTAATGTATTTAAAGGTTGTTGCGAACGTTTTTGTCGTGCCATCATGGGCAGTCCAGTGTATCTACGTACTGTTTAGTATTTTTCGGCGTAGCTGAGGTGCTGCGAGGTTTTCTCCTATTGTTTGATGGTGGTTAATCATTCGTTGATTGTTGCCGACATCAGACCGAATTAGTACTTTCTGAAATATGCAATAAGAGTTGTTGCTTTCCTGGACCTGCGAGCTCATGTCCTCACAATTTGTGATGAATGTAGTGCGTGTTTTTGTTCCCAATCTATCGTGAATAAGGTGTTCTGAAATGCATTGATTCCACTGGCACTGATGTTGAAAACGACGTGTGGTTAGTGATTAGGAATAAGTGTGAGTGTATATTTGAATGTGCACACCACGTGTAGGAACAGTTTTTAACTTTGTTTTGCGCTAATGAACGTGTTTGTTGCCGGCAGAGTTCGGCACAACGTCTAGTGCAATCGTTTAATCGTTTTGCGGGGTTTCCAGTATGACGTGCCATTACTAACGGGATCTTTACGTTCGCCATGTGTGCGAAACTTTTGGAGATTTAGTACTCCATAGTTAGTACTATCCGTTGTACATTGATGTATGGTTGCGTATGTTGTTGTTGTTGTGGTCTTCAGTCCTGAGACTGGTTTGATGCAATTCTCCATGCCACTCTATCCTGTGCAAGCTTCTTCATCTCCCAGTACCTACTGCAACCTACATCCTTCTGAATCTGCTTAGTGTATTCATCTCTTGGTCTCCCTCTACGATTTTTACCCTCCACGGTGCCCTCCAACGCTAAATTTGTGATCCCTTGATGCCTCAAAACATGTCCTACCAACCGATCACTTCTTCTAGTCAAGTTGTGCCACAAACTCCTCTTCTCCCCAATCCTACTCAATACCTCCCCATTAGTTACGAGATCTACCCACCTTATCTTCAGCAATCTTCTGTAGCACCACATTTCGAAGGCTTCTAATCTCTTCTTGTCCAAACTAGTTATCGTCCATGTTTCACTTCCATACATGGCTACACTCCATACAAATACTTTCAGAAACGACTTCCTGACACTTAAATCTATACTCGATGTTAACAAGTTTCTCTTCTTGAGAAACACTTTCCTTGCCATTGTCAGTCTACATTTTATATCCTCTCTGCTTCGACCATATGGTTGCGTAATCCATCTAAAATCCTGAACTCGATTTCCGTAATAGTAGTTGCAATTTTCGTGTAGTGAGTTCTATAATGTGCAACGAGATAGACACAGTGTTCGATCCTACGTAATATGCTCCTGGAAGTGAAAGTTGTTTTGAAACTTTTCTCCGCTGTCACACCGCTTGATAACTCATTTTGAAACGTGAAAGCACTGGCTAGGCGGTGTCATATTCTGTCAGCATCAGGTCAGAGTTTGTTTTCTGCGGCTGTTTGAATGGCTCTGAGCACTATGGGACTTAACATCTGACGTCATCTGTCCCCTAGAACTTAGAACTACTTAAACCTAACTAACTTAAGGACATCACACACATCCATGCCCGAGGCAGGATTCGATCCTGCGACCGTAGCAGTCGCGCGGTTCCAGACTGAAGCGACTAGAACCGCTCGTCCACCGCGGCCGGCGCTCTGCGGCAGGCACCTACAAGCTGTTGTCATAGTGGATTTGTAGTGAGTTTGCGTGGAGTATATTTTCCTGATCTGTCATGTATCACTTGCTTTGAAATCGGTTATAGCTCCATTGTAAGTGCTTCTACTATGACGTGTGACAGGCGATTACGCACAAATGCCGTATGTGTTTCGGTAGTCCAACTACATGCAAGATTAATGGCTTATGAGTAGTTTCTCTGTATTAACTGCTATCTCGAAATACTTGCTGTATCGATTTGACATCTCATTCCGTACCTCAGTGGTGTGATACGAGTAGCGAATTTTGCTGACGAAGAAATAAGTTTTGCCTGTCATTTGAAAGGAACAACTAGAATGACTCCTGGTCTGCCGATTCTTGAGTAACTGTATTAAGCCTGGCACCACTAATGTGCCTCGGATTGTACTGTTGTTTGATGACACATGATTTGCGACAGCCGTGTTCCACAGTAATTTAACTGGCGGCATTTTATTAGTTTGTCGTGATCGTGTTTATTGCTCTGTTGTTGGACGAACGTGGACGTGCTTAGTTGCGTCATCTGTTATGTTGCTCTATGTTTGCTTCGAGTATTCTCTTCGTGATAGTGATATTTCTTGTGTGCTGCACACTCGTCTGCGTATCTATATTATGTCGACCACATGTCCTAATCATTGTGAGCTTTGCGGATGGTCGTTGTGGTATTTTTGGCTGGTTCTGATGAATGAGGACCTTGTTGGTTGTGTTATGTGAACATTTGGTATACTTGTATGTGTTGCTTACTTTACGGAAGTTTGGATGTTTATTATGGTGTGCCCTTGTGTTGCGTTAGGAATAAAGCACGTGTTTGTTGTCTTGGTGGATACTAATCTCAGCAACACTCTTGAGCTCTCGTCTGCAGAGTCCTACAGCGGGAACAGTTATAAATTATTACCTATAAATTAGTATAGAGCGCTGGTTACTACTACAGCTATTGCCATAAGCTTGGTTTTACTGGGAGCGTTGATCAGGATATAGTCTGTTTTGTTATGAAGTGGTTAAGTTCCGCTCTAAACTGGAAACCTAGATTCAGCTACGGCTAGTGGTAATTACTCCACTAAGATTTTACCTTATGCGCCTACTGGCATAGATTTAAGCGACGTGAAGCACAGTGATGTCACGAAGAGGGAAATTGGCTGACTTCGTTAAAAGCATTAACAAGGTTTATAGAAGTTAGTAGCTCAGGAGAATGAGGGCGTGTCGTAAGTTGATCGTTGACCAGTCGTGTCAGACTGCAGGATTGGAAAATGAGGACGTCAACAGGTGGGGACATGTGACGATCGATAGCGCACTCTACACCGAGCTGACGACATGGGGTTCAGTGACCGTGCCACAGCCGGGGCCACCGGCCCTTGTTAGAGCGTTTCATCTTCTTATTGGCCAGAGGAAGTCAGTAGACATTACCAGGGAAGAAGCGTATACAACGATCGCAGGGCAGGTAGTCATGGTGGGATAGAAGTGGGCAGGCGAATGACGTACCCCTGTGCCACCCGGCGCCACTCCCTCCGCCTCCGCGGACGACGCGACCGGGCCTCTACATCTACATCTACGTCTACATTTATACTCCGCAAGCCACCCAACGGTGTGTGGCGGAGGGCACTTTACGTCCCACTGTCATTACCTCCCTTTTCTGTTCCAGTCGCGTATGGTTCGCGGGAAGAACGACTGTCTGAAAGCCTCTGTGCGCGCTCGAATCTCTCTAATTTTACATTCGTGATCTCCTCGGGAGGTATATGTAGGGGGAAGCAATGTATTCGATACCTCATCCAGAAACACACCCTCTCGAAACCTGGCGTGCAAGCTACAACGCGATGCAAAGCGCCTCTCTTGCAGAGTCTGCCACTTGAGTTTGCTACACATCTCCGTAACACTATCACGGTTACCAAATCACCCTGTGACGAAACGCGCCGCTCTTCTTTGGATCTTCTCTATCTCCTCCGTCAACCCGATCTGGTACGGATCCCACACCGATGAGCAATACTCAAGTATAGGTCGAACGAGTGTTTTGTAAGCCACCTCCTTTGTTGATGGACTTCATTTTCTGAGGACTCTCCCAATGAATCTCAACCTGGTAACCACCTTACCAACAATTAATTTTATATGATAATTCCACTTCAAATCGTTCCGCACGCATACTCCCAGATATTTTACAGAAGTAACTGCTACCAGTGTTTGTTCCGCTATCATATAATCATCCAATAAAGGATCCTTCTTTCTAAGTATTCGTAATACATTACATTTGTCTATGTTAAGGGTCAGTTGCCACTCCCTGCACCAAGTGCCTATCCGCTGCAGATCTTCCTGCATTTCGCTACAATTTTCTAATGCTGCAACTTCTCTGTATACTACAGCATCATCCTCGAGCACCGGCACTCTGGCCTGCCCACCCGCCAGACGGATGCCGTCGCTGAGGTGATCCACCAGGCAAATCGCTGACCCGCGATAGCCGCGCCACGTCCCGACAGCCAGAGTCCGCGGAAGGCCGATGCCTGTGGCGGAATCATCTGCCGCTAGATCAGCAACACGCCGCCGCAACAAGCGCTCCAGGTGCGCGCGGCTATTCGCTGACCCTGCAGGTGTACTATGGGGAGATGAAAATTCGCTCCTGTCCATCCAGCAACTGTAAAGACTTGTTACTTTGAATTTGCCTTCAGGACTCGACTGCTGCCGAGGTCCTGCCACCTCTGGCCAGAAAACCCACGATCCTGACAATCGTGCTATCCTACCCTCTTCACAGCTAAGAAGAGAGCGCTGGACTTGAAGTAACTGTGGGTATGGTTTGGAAAGTGGCCGCTACTCTCTCTGCTACATCTTTCTTTACTTCTGTTACTAAATGAGAACCTGGAAAAAGAACTTAATTCTGTATTTATTGCTTTGCACGTCTGCTTCTGTAGGACAAAATTCTGGAGGAAATCTTCAAGATCATCGGACATATTGGTACATGAAATTACAACGGAAAAGAACATATAAAATAAAATGTTTTTGAATCCAAAGAAAGCTGCAAGCCGTTAGTTTACGTAAACTCAATCAGCAATATAACACTGAAATCATCTTATATTTTCTAGGAATTCCTCGAAAGTATCGAAGGAGTGACCCATGAGGATACTCTTCCGTTTGGATTAGGAAGCGCGTCGAGTACTGCTACGATTTTTGAATTCTTGTCTTAGATTACTGAAAATGGATACAGCAGTATACTGCACGCCTTTCTGCACAAAATTCAACGAAGAGCGACCCAAATGTAGTTTGGAATTCTGTCTAGTACAAATGAGTGAAAACTGCTAATTCTTGCGAATAAACTGATACTGTTAACAAGAACCGAAAGTAAAGAACATATATATTGAAAGGCCAATGTCATAATAAACTGGCTAATGCCACTTATTGCCCGAACCTTCCGTTTCTGACCCTAAAATATCCTTTGAGAGTAGGTAGAGCTATCGCAAAATATAGTACTTCACGTCATGAGCGAATAAAAATAACCGAAGTACACTACTTTTCATGTGTAAGTACCACTAACTTCAGATACCGTTCGAATAGTAATAATGGCAACATTATGTCTTCGAAAACAATCCTGAACAAGGACTTTCCACGACAGTTTACTAGCTGTCAAAATACCCAGAAATTTTAAGTGGTAAGTTTCACTTAACGTTTGCCCATTTTGTGAAATTAAAATGCCGGGTTTTGTTCAATTGTGTGTTAGAAATGAGTCTTACTCTAATTTAGCGTTGGTTTCATTTCTGATAGCCATGAAAGTATATCCTGAACTGCACTAAATGAAACATTGCCAACGTTGCACACAACATCCTTTACCACCAAGCTAGTGTCATCAGCAAACAGAAACATTTTATGTATATAAATAAGGAAGGGGAGCAGCCCAAAACTGATCCCCAGGACACCCCACCTCTCTTTTAAGCGTAGCCACTCAGACCCCAGCCATTCTCAATACTGCTGTCTCTTATTAAAATACGAGGTCAACTGGTTGTGAGCTACTCCCCGTATTCCACGATGGTCCAACTTCTAGAGCAACATATTTTGTAATCAGCGCGATGAAATGCCCTGGTTAAATGGAAGAGAAAGATGCCTAACACTCGAAACATTTTGTTTAATTCATCCAGACTTCACAGGCAAAATAAAACCACTTATAAAATCACTTATTATACCGAAGTGTACACTTCATAGCGAATTATGTAAAAGAAAATGATCAATTATCCTTACATACATAGCCTTTTCAATAACTTTAGCAAACACTGATGGCATAGAAATTGGTATAAAATTGTCTGCATAATCTCGTTCTTTCTTTTTATAAAGCAGATTCGCAACTCAGTACTTTAATCGTCCAGGAAACTGACCATTAGTAAAGGGGAAAATTACAAATATGGCTAAATAAAAGGCTAACATGTGCAGCACTGGGCTTTAATATTCTGCTAGATATTTCGTAACATCCATAAGAGTCCTTATTCTTCAGTGATTCAATTATTGGCTTAATCTCCCCCTTGTCAGTATCACACAGGAGATTTCAGAAATCCCTCTCGGAAAGGTATTTTCTAGGACAGTTTCATGATTCCCTATAGAAACTAAGATTTATTTAGTTCTCAGGCAATGTTCAGAAAGTAATTCTTAAATACTGAACATATATGTTACTTATCAGTAACATAAACATTTTTACTACGTACTGACTTTATATCGTCGATCCTATGCTGCTGACCAGACGCTTCCTTCTCGACTGACATAGTGCTTTTTGTATTATCCTGTGAATTAGTTATTCTATACACATCAAAAAACGTTTTGCATCCCCCCGGTTCCCAGAGCCCCTGAAGATAGACGTTGACTGTGGACATTGTATCACAGACACAGTCCCTTATACTGTTCAGAGATGCCACTAAATCCGCCCAAAGATGTGAACAACCATACGTGAGCAGCGCATATTAGACCGGGGGGGGGGGGGGGGGGGGGGGGTTATTCCACCAGAAAGGAGGTACACGGATCGTTTTGTCTGTATACTGCGATTCGCTCGCATCCGCATTGTTACTTTGTCCCAGGAAGGGCTCTCAACAAGGGAAGTGTCCAGGCGTCTCCGAGTGAACCAAAGCGATGTTGTTCGGACAGGGAGGAGTTACAGAGAGACAGGAGCTGTCGATGACATGCCTCGCTCAGGCCGTCCAAGGGCTACTACTGCAGTGGATGAACGCAACCTAAGCGCTACATATAGATTATGGCTCGGAGGGACCCTGCCGTCAACGCCACCATGTTGAATAATGCTTCTCGTGCACCCATAAGATGTCGTGTTACGACTCAAACTGTACGCAGTAGGCTCCATGATGCCCAACTTTACTCCCGACGTCCATGGCGAGGTTCATCTTTGCAACCACGACACCATGCAGCGCGGTACAGATGGACCCAAAAACGTGCCGAATGGACCGATCAGAATTGGCATCACATTCTCTTCACCGATGAGTGTCGCATATGCCTTCAATCAGACAATCGTCGGAGACGTGTTTGGAGGCAACCCAGTCAGGTTGAACGCCTCAGACACACTGTCCAGCGACTACAGCAATGAGGATGTTCCCTTCTGTGTTTCTGTGGCAATGTAGGGCCGACATACGTCACTGGTGGTCATGGAAGGCGCCTACACGATTCTGGAATATTTACGAGGCATTTGTCTTCATGGACAACAATTTGCGCACTCATCGCGGATATCTTGTGAATGACTTCCTTGAGGATAACGACATCGCCCGACTAGAGTAGACAGCATGTGTCCCAGACAGGAACCCTGTAGAACAAGCCAGGGATGGATTGAAAAGGCTGCTTATGAACGACCACTCTAACGGATCTACGCTGAATCGCCGATGAGGAGGGGGCAATCTGGACCAACAGTGCCTTGATGAACTTGTGGATAGTATGCCATGACGAATAGAAAGATTCATCAATGCAAGAGGACGTGCTACTGGGTATTAGATATACCGGTGTGTACAGCATTCTGGACCACCATCTGTGAAGGTCTCGCTGAATAGTGATAAATCATGTAATATTTGGCATTCATGAGCAATAGAAGTGGTGGAAATGAAGTTCATGTTCATCTCTATTCTAATTTTCTGTACAGGTATCGGACCTCTCGGAATCGAATTGATGCAAATCTTTTTTTATGTGTGTATTTGCCTGCCACATAACCATTTCCCCCCTAATAACATTTTCCAGCTCCTATCAGTATTGTCTGAAATAGGCTACTGTAGCTCAATTGTGACTTCGACTGTGACTGCTTCAAACATTTTGATATAATTCCCACTTTGTTCTACATGATATTCTTAGCTCACTAGTCAGCCACCGAGGTTTATTTCCGTTTAAAACGTTCTAAAGGAAATCAAGTTGCAAGAAGCATGAGAAATGTCTTAAGGAAAGCGTTATATTTGTCATCAGTGGTATCGGCGCTATAAAAATCCTGCCATTCTTGTTCCTAAAGGAGATTTAAAAACCTTCTGTTGCAGTTGGATGAACTTTTCTACGCGGTCTGTAATTATATATAACATTTGTTTGTATACAAAACCTTTTAGTTTTCAAATTTGTGCATCATTGGCAGAAAGGCCATTCACCCTTTTACTAACAGAATGCCAATCTCGTAATGAAGAATGAATAAAAATATTGTCAGTGGCTGTGCTACTGTGCTCTAGCAGCCTGGTTGGGAAAAAATTGTATGCATTAGATTATATCAATTTAGCGGATCTTCTAACATCCTTTTTTGTTTTGCACAGCCACATTCAAAATTAATATTAAAGTCACCACATACAACTAATTTTTGTTACTTCCTGCAACGCGAACCAAGCTTGAGCAGAAATTTTCTAATGTCGGAGTTAGAAGACCTATAAATAACAACAATTAGAAGTTTAATTTCACTAAATTCAACCACAACTGCACAACATTCAAATACCCGTTCAGTTCAGTGCTTTGATACGTCTAAGGACTCGAACAGAATTCTATTTTGTATGTATATGTCCACTACCTCATTACGCAGAACTCTTTGGAAAACAGCCAGCTAATCTGAATCCTGGTAAAGGAAGCCTCTGGACTGTCAGATTGTTTAAATGGTGCTCTGATATAGCAATAACATCAGAGTCAACATCTACGAGCAGTTCACCAACTTTATCACTAATACTTCTCAGAATGTTCAAATGTGTGTGAATTCCTAAGTCACCAAACTGCAGAGGTCATCGGCTCCTACACTTACACACTACTTAAACTAACTTAAATTAACTTTCGCTGAGAACACCACACACACCCATGCCCGAGGGAGGACTTGAACCTCCGGCGAGAGACGCCGCGCAATTCGTGACATGGCGCCTCAAACCGTGCGACCACTCCGCGCGGATAATACTTCTCATATTTTGATGAAATATGCTAATTATTCACTACTTGGATACCTGACCTCCTTTGAAGATGGTTCCTTTGTTAGAGAAACTTCCCTGAAGCAGGGAAACTTATGAGCTAACTTCAGTCTGAAAAAAGGTGTAGCTCCAACAACAGCTACTGCATGAATTTTTCCATGAGTGATCTCACCACTGCCAACTACGTTGCCACTTATAAGGTTTGCCAGCCTCCCCGTCCCATACCTAATGAAACCCGATGTACTGATAGACTCAACTGACACCACAGCAATGGGAGCCATGCCATCCGCCATCAGTGCGGTCTCAAGCACCATGTCAACACGCCTAATAGCAGAATTAAGGTTAGGGTGATCATGACGCTGAAACAGGTGCACGAAATGCACATCTGTGCCACCAGTTTGAATAGCTGTCTTTTCCAGGTCACCACCTACATTATACATCACCTCCCCACCAAGACCATTTCCAGATCCACCCACAATCATTACCTGATGCTGTTTCGTAAAATTACTACATAACTCCCCCTGCTAACAGTCCCCTGAGCCGATCTGGTATTCACTCACGAACATTTACAGCAACTCTTAGTCTACATCCCTGCCGTGAGAACTACCAAACAGCAGAACATTTTGCATGAGGGCTTAATTAAAATGCAATAATTTTAGTAGCTATGTGACCGGTTGCGAAGTCTCGTGAAATAACAATAAAGAATGAAATAATAATAACGAATGGAAGGAAATTTCCGTTATCACAATTCATTAATTAAGTCCTCTGCAACTATAGAAGCTACGAAACAACAAAGCACAAGTGTAGCTGTTCTGTGTGTGGTAGTGTGATTCAACGTACATGTGTATGGCACGGTTCTTCCTCAATACGATACCCGGAATTTTAAACACCATTTACAATGAACTAACTGAAAAACCAGAAATACTATAATTGCACATAAAAACCAGAAGTCTAATACATGAACACGAGCCAGATGCTTTGTTGACTGAACCTGTGACCAACAGGCATTGTCATTAAGGAAATGTGAAATAATTTTTTTTGTTACTTCCATATATATTGACGAAAAATACACTGTGATCATTGCAACATCTTCCATCTAGACGTTACACCAACCGAACAGCATCTACTCTATCGCCCAACAGAACAACAACTGCACACGACAGCCTCTGAACTAGTACTGCCCTCGACATCCTCTCAACAAGTACTGCCCACGGCAACCTCTGAACCACTACTGCCCCAGTGGAGGCGGAGGAATAATAATCTTTGGCGCAATCTCTGGCGCTGTCACTCAGTGTAGCCAACTTTCAATTTTTCTCTCTATTAGAATTTGAAACTCACTTAGGCTCCCTAAGTGCTGAGGTCTGCTTGCATGTTTCCTACACCTGTTGCTACAAGAGGGTCTTGTCCACTAATCTCTGACACTTGGTCAAATCCATTAGTTATACGCAAAGTACAACTGTCTGTATATCTCCTCCTCCGAGCTGCGTTGTTACCGATTGGCCGTTCCCATTCCCTAGCACGCTTCTCCCTCGTAATCCTATATAGTGCCTCCTTTGCGTTTTGTATCAGCACCTGAAAGGCACAGATCCTACTCTCCTCCTCCTTTACAAATTTATTTACGCTACAAATTCTGCATTTCCACGAGAGGATGTTGTTAGAAGGGCCACTGGCTCCCCCACTGCATTCACCAACGAAAATACTTTGAACTAATCTCACACCGTAACCCAGTACTCACAAACCTACGACAAAGCCCACACCTTTCAGTCATGGTAAACTGTTCACAATTACTGTAAAAACTAAACATCTGCATTGAGGATTTTTAGTTAGTACAGTACAACTGTTTTTAAGAACTAACAATAGTGATGACGAATTTCGCTCTCTGCTAAGAAAGCAACTACTTTTATTAATGCAACTAAATCACAACTAATACCAGCACAACAAAAACTTCAATTTCTTAGCTAAAACTAAAAATTCAAGCGGCCACTGGAACGCTCACCGAAATTAAACACGTGAATCAAAGACTTTACTGAAATATTTCGCTAGAAACAGAAACGTCAGCTGAAAACTACCGTTTTAAATTTAGTAAATGAGTACAACGGACCAACAACTTTTATAAAAAACAGTGATCGAAGGTTTCAAAAAGTTCATTACACCGTTATTTCACCAGAAACAGCACGATATACCGTTGAAAACAACTAAATCTAATAACCGATTAACAGTGTACAAACAACTTTGTCAGCAGAATGAAATTTTCACTCTTCAGCGGAGTGTGAGCCGATATGAAACTTCCTGGCAGATTGAAACTGTGTGTCGGACCGAGACTCGAACTCGGGACCTATGCCTCTGCTGCAGAGTAACATCCCCCAGACTGTGGCTAAGCCATGTCTCCGCAATATCCTTTCTTCCAGGAGTGCTAGTTCTGCTAGGTTCGCAGGAGACCTTCTGTGAAATTTGGAAGGTAAGGGACGAGGTAATGGCGGAATTAAAATTTTGAGGACGGTGCGTGAGTCGTGCCTGGGTAGCTCAGTTGGTAGAGCACTTGCCCGCGAAAGACAAAGGTCCGGAGTTCGAGTCTCGGTCCAGCACAAAGTTTTAACCTGCCAGGAAGTTTTATAACTTTGTCAGTACTTAATGTAAGAACCGCTTCAGCTGCAACTGCACGCCGCGAAATGTAAGCACTCTGCTAATATCTAGATGACTGATTGAAAACTGCTAACTTTAATAATCGAATACCGTGTACAAATAACTTCGTTAGTACTTTGCTTTAGAGCCGCAACTTGAATGTGAATGCCAGTTTTTGAAGTACGTTGCATGGGGCTATCACGTTTGATATTTATTGAATGCCACTGTAAATTTTAGGACAATGTTTTCAATGTTTTGGTGCGATTGTAGGTGCTTTCTTCCGGTGGCGTTGGTGCCTAGATGCTTACTCAGATCTCTGCCTCAGAGCAAGAGTGCTCCCTTTTTCCGCTCATCCTGTATTCAGCAGCTGGGGATTGCCCGTTGTCGCTGCTGCCGGCACTGCTCTGGTCGAGATGGGCGGGTTCTCACATCTGGCGCCCTCCTCCGGCGTGGAGGAGCATTTTCTTTTTAATGAAATCTAAGTTTGGAAAACGTAATGAAGGATGGAGCAATAAATGTGTCAGCGCAACCAACCTCGGTCGCAAACAAGTCAGCTCTCCACTCCCCATCCACGTCCCTGGCCGTTTCACAAGTGCTGATTTTAAATACGTGTGCCCTATCAACAAAATATTTTCATGGGAGAGCCAATGATGGCACTATTATTCAGATTTTGTACTATCAAGCCTGCAGGTTAACAACGAACTTAATCGTGATTTCTCAGTACTTGTCTCATCGACATTCTTGATGCAGTATCTGGAAGCGGTTTTTCTTTACTGCAATGAATACGAATTTCTTTCATATTCGGTTGAAACAGACTTATAAATTTCTACTAGATATCGAAACATCTCATAGTAATTCTAAATCACTACTTTTAAATTTAGTCATATTGCTTTCCTGTTTAAAGCGAGACAGAGAATTATTCTAGACAGAAAATTATACTAATAACATGATAAAATTTATGCACAGTTTTTCTTTTCCTTTATGTCACTGACCTATGCAAAGCCACCGTCTAGGCTCAGTCTGAATTTTGAAAGATCTTCATTGGGACTTCGCTGGGATGCACGCTATTATGTACACGTGGCGATGCCAAATATTTAGTGAAATATAGCAAAAATCGGGTTTAACGTGTAAAGAATCCAAAGTCTATGACGTACCCGATTCTTTCGGCATGTCACATCAACATGGCGACTGTCTTATGTTATTTAGTGTACAACAAGTCTATGCAGTCCCTACCTATAACATAGTATACATCTATCCTTTTCATTTGTTAAAAAATCGATTTTAGCACGAGACAGCTGAGTGTGGACGGTGAAAAACAGTTCGGGCGAAGTCAACATTAGAGCCTCAATCAACTATTCCCATCTTCGTGGCCATCTGAGCCACTAAAACTGCAATATTGTTTTTCCTGTAATTTTCTCAATAAAACTTTGCTTATTCACTTACTTCGCAAATCGCTAATGAAGTGAAAATTGCTGAAAGTGTGCAGCGTGCACGTATGTAATAACATGCTTTAAAAGGAATGTCTAATAAATGCAGCCATATCATCTCTACGCAATATGAATCACTTTACCTGCCACAATAACGAAGCGTTATTATTAGATTCGTTTATTGCGATTAATGAGAGAAACTTTCATCAGAGAAAATGACTATCTTCGTGATCAAGCAACAGATTCGCATTTGACATACGTTTCGCAAAGTGCACTCGTACGATATGGTTTAAATGGCGTTGGAACTGCAAATAAGTAAGAGCACGAGGACATCCCGAAGTTACGCTTGATAAAGAAGGCAAGACTTAAGAAAAATCAGGATACGTTATAGTTAGCAGAACAAGTTCTATTTGCCTACCCGCGGAAAACATTCGACAATGTAAAATGGTGCAACATCTTTAAAATTCTCAGGAAAATATTTTGCAGGTATGTTATTTGCGAAAAATTGGCAATATGTAAGGGACAGTGTAATGAAAACGAGACACATGCTAAAATATTTAGTACCTCCTTATTATTTCAATAGTAATCGCCTTAAATGTTAATACATTTATTCCACTGTAAGACAAAACGTTCAGTACATTCATGGTAAAATGTTTCTCCTTGCCAACAAACCATGATTTTACCCAGGTATGCAGCTCCTTACCCGAGGCAAATCGACGGGCACGAATGTCTTTCTTCAGGGCTTGAAAAGACTGGAAATAGCTTGAGTGTCACAACAATAGGCGTGATAGCTCCGAGAAAGTCTAGATGACCTTCATATTTGACTGCAAGGGCTCGCTGCTTATTCACGTTCTGGAACACTGCGCCACAATTACAAAACAGCGATACGTGGACACTTTGCAATAAGTGAAGATCGCCGTCCACTGCAAACGCCGAGGAATAATGAAGGGGGCATCATTCTGTTGCAAAGTAAAGGTTCAGGAATCGGATTAAAACTCGAGGTGAAACCCTATGAATGACAGGATTCACATTGATATTGGTATACTCGGTGAAGGTGAAGAACTATTAGAGGAATTGTTGAATGAAATGAGCTATCATGTTCCCAAGGTTGTTTTCACGACGATGCAGAAGTTTCGCTGTTATCTCCTAACATATCTTCCATACATTTCTGATCTCATCTAGCGTGATTTCCGTATTTTTTGAGCCCTGAAGAAACACATTCATGGCCAACGAGTTGCTTCGGACAAAACAGTGCACGCCTGGCTACAGAGTTTTCCATGAAGGCATCCTTCACCTTGTCTCATAGTCGAATGAACTTACTAACAGTTATGTAGATTAATTATGAAATAATGAAAAGTTTACTTCAATTTTACCACTCTGCCTCGTTTTCTTTTGACTGTCAGTTATACAATACGCACAAGAATTAAGAGGAAGAAAACGAGGATGGAAGACTAAGATCGAAGTACTCGGATTGGAGAGGGTGTAAGACAAATATGTAACATTTCTTTCATACTGTTCAAGCTATATATCGAAAAATAGTGACGAAAATAAAGTAAAGATCCAGGAGTCGGATTAAAATTCGAAGTGAAGGTCTATGAATAATAGGATTCACCTTGATATTGCTATACTCGCTGAAGGTGTAGAAGGATTAGAGGAATTTGTGAATGAAATGAGCTGTCTAACATATATGGACAGGAAGAAAAGCGAAGAGAGACAAAAGTAATGAGATGTGTAAGAAATGTGAAAACCAAAAAGCTTAACATTAAAACTGCTGTTCTTGAAGTAGATGCAATCAAGAAATTCTTCTACTCTCAAAGCAAAGTACAACAGGAAGAAGGAAGCAAGGGAGACATAAATACGAAATTAATACAGGTAATGTGGGCATTTTTGCTCAAAGGAAGTATACTATATCAAATGAGCAAGATATATCTGAGAATACGCGTTTCGAGCAAAGCAGTCTATGGTAGCAAATCATAAAATGCTTGAAAACGGGGAAAAGAAGCCATCAGGAGAATTTGAGATGGGGTATTATAGAAAGATACTGAAAAATAACGTTGACTGACAAAGTTGGCAAGCAGGAGGGTCTTCGGAATATCGGTAAGGAGCAAACTGACAACACTGATATGATGAAGGGACAGGAAGATGGGACATGTATTAAGACACGGAGAAATAACTTCCATTATACTAGGAATTGTAGAGAGCAAACCTGTAGAGGAAGACAGAGATTTTGAGAAACTAACAAATAAAAGGCATGAATGGGGATGAAGACGGTAGCACAAGAGAGGAAATGATGTTAGACCGCATCAGATCAGTCAAGAGCCTGATGATATGAAAAGAAAAAAAGCAAAAATGGCACTCTTCGAACCGAGAGAGAGATTAGCATATTTGATTCACAATCTCAAGGACCAAAGTGGGAATACCTGTTCAGTGTTACAAATTTAGTTTCTTAGTTCAGGTAGCCTTAAGAAGAATACCAGGATGCTTTTTTTACATTAGACAAAGAAATTTTGCTGTCATATACTTGTCCTACATAACATTTGTTTCTAATGACACCAGGGTCGATAGTACGTTAAACCCTAGATTGCATGGGTATATACTGAAGAGTTAATGCGGTATGGTTTAAGAGCTCATCGCTGGAAGGCACCTTGGGCAAGTGCAGGTCTCTGTGTGTTGTGAAGACTAATGCAGCACAGCTGTATTCACGGATAAGGCATTGGACCGAAGATCAACACTAAATTTCTTCAAATGCATTTCTGACATTGGATGTTGGGTTACATGACTGGGTCTCTCTGACGTATTTAATTATGTTCACGACTTTGAGGAAGGAGTAAGAGACGGCAGGTGTATTTGATCCCATTCCGATATCCCACTGACGGAGGATGGAACGCAATGGAGATTTCAGGAAAATAACTGTAACCGGAAAATAACACATTTTTCATTTCTTCTCGCTCTCATCCAGTGCACATTATGGAATGTGAAAAACACACTGCCACGGAGTTGATCTAACAGACAAGGAACGTATGGCTGTCATCGATAAAATAATGTCCATCTTTCAAGAACGTCGTTATCGCCCGTTGACGACGGATTCCCTTATTATACACCTGTCACGGGCATTCGACTCTCTTCTCTCCCTGTGTCCTTGAGACTTACAGCCGCGCGCTGTCAACGCGCGGCTGCCCCTAAGCACTCTACGATAATAATAAGTGACACATCATGGATGGTACATTTTCTTTCCAAGCGATTCGACGTATTCGTCTGCATAATACGTAAGGGAAGGCATCAACTCTCTCAGACAGGCGAGGAATTCCTCGTCCTAAAGTGCACGTCTGGCTCTGACAGACATCGTGAGGGTTGCTCATACCGTTGGGGTTTGCCGATCACATATTGATTCGACGCTGCCTTGTCTGATGACGTTTGTGGAAGCACAGTTCACACAGTACAGATTTATTTTCCTAAGCTTCCGCTGGTGTTCTCTCGTATGAATATAAGTACAAAAAATTAGCTACCACTGACGTGGTTATTAATGAGAGAGGTCTACCAGAAGATGAAGTGGAATCCTTATGTGAATATAATTTATTTTTATTAGTTTTTAATGTATGCCTTCTAACAAACGTAATTAGAAAGCAGTGTGTGGAACTGTTATCTTTCCCTTCTGGAACAGTGTAGTCATTTAGGAACTGATAATTTATCCGCCTTGGTTAAGAACATCATGACTTCATTTCCGCCATCCGCGCGTTGCTACATCTGCTGTTCAGCTAAATCAAGATACAAACATAGAAAACACTCCCTGCATTGATGAATGGCAAAGATTAAAGTCTATCAGATTGGTTTGTATGAACTATTATTACTTAGTGCCTTTCAACTGGTGAGTTTTCCAAGGATATTTCCCATATGTCTCTCGCTATTACTGCCAACTCAGCATGTCACTCGACCTGTGCTATGTGTACTGCTCTGACGAACCTTCTCGCCATTAACAAACAAAAACAAAATACTTTCAATTGTTCATAAAAATTGTTTAATGTCAACGATGACTACGCTAACTGGAGGATATCTATAAAAAGGCTATACGTATTATAAATAAATTATAATAAAAATTCCAAAGCAAACTAAACTTGGTGCAGAATAATGTAATACTAAAGAGGAATATTCTCCTCAAGCCAGTCCACATTATAACATAAAAGTTAATGTCACATATTTTGAGAGGTAATACAACATAGTATTCAGATTGCCCGTATTCTATAATTTAACTGGTATTTGGTTTGACAATGAAGTCATAAATATGTGAGGCGATTTTAATAAATGTTAAAGAAAGGCACATGGCGCATACAGCATGTCATGTGTGTGGCGCATACAGAATGTCATGTGTGTGCCTTTGTCATACAATATTAGCAAGTTTAATATTTAACCTTATTTATTTTATTTTTAATACACATTTTAGGAAGACAGTTTGTCATCATATATAAGGAAACTGGCTATAAAATAAAAGAATTTTTTGATCAGACCAAGACTTACGTCAATTCCACCGATGTGCCGGTAGGGGGAGTGTGGGTGCGGGGCTGGAGAGGCGTCCTTTCCAACATTCCACAACGAACCATTTTCTGTTAAATGAGACAAAAATCGAAGTATTAAAGTAAACAGTGAAACCAGCGGTGACCCACAGAATTAAAATTTTACTATTAGCATATACGAAGACCCTCAAAATTACAATGATTTAAAACAATACAAACAGCATACCGTGGAAATTTTATAATGCACCCCAAAAAGTTCAGTAATATTAATAATAGAAAATACCATTACTGAGGAAGATAGGTAATTATTTCACAATCTATTAAATAAGATTGAGGCAAGAAGCAAGTCTGACGCGCGCACTCCCTTAACACGGAAAGGGTACATAACACTCCAATACAGTTTAGATATCAAGTTATCAGTTATATCACACGTTGTAAAAACGAGCCTGAGGTAAAGTGTGGCAGAACACTAGTTTAAATAAAAGGGTCTGACAAAATAGATAACTGTCAAAATGAACCTTCGAAGAAACTGACACAGCTTGAATTAACGGACAGTGACGGCCATGCGGCAGGCAACACAAGGATCCGTTAACGTTTGCCGGCTCGCTTCAGATTGTAACATCTTGTCAGACGTTCTGACGTTGTCCAAGTCGACTCCGCCGTGAATACGTGCTGGATGCCACACGAGAACTGAGACCACAACAGAAGACGACAGCACCGGGTCGCCCGTGGAGCGCCCGCTAGACAGGTGTGGCCCAAGTGAACACTCCATTGGCGGCGCACGTTAGCCCTGGCGGAACTGAAACGTCACGATAGATTTCAAACATTAGTCCGCTGTGCCTTTGACTGTGATAGTGTGGTTTTCCATGAAATATCAACAAAGTCCAAACCGGATACTGCTAAAGTTGTTGGGGGAACAAACATAACAAAATATCAGAGGACACAGGACACGTGATCAAGAAACGAAAATAAGTGTTTCTAAATAACAATTGTCAGTTAATCAACTCAAAAAAGTACTCATGAAGTTTAACGAGAAGCTTTATGGAACAATAATAGGTAAATTGTAAGAGATACAGAGGAGAAGAAAGAAATAAGAAAAGCTAAAGCAAGCACTGCTGGGTAGATTTCATATTAAAATTAATCACGATTTCACATGACTCTGCTACGACGAACCAGAAGATCGTACTACAGCTATTTGAAGGTGTTTCTCCAATTAACTATAGTGTGCACCTCTACGAACGCATACAGCGTGAGTACGTCCATTTCAAAAGAGCTACCACAGGCAGTATGAAAAGTGTGTATGGGAGGGAGAAAATGCGTGATGGGAGCGAAAACCTATTTACAATTTGTACAGAAACCAGATGGCAGTTACAACATTCGAGGGGCATGAAAGGGAAGCAGTGATTGGGGAGGTAGTGACACAGGGTTGTAGCCTATCTCCGATGTTATTCAATCTGTATATTGAGCAAGCAGTAAAGGAAACAATACAAAAATTTGGAGTAGGTATTGAAATCCACGGAGAGGAAATAAAAACTTTGGGATTTGAGACCGACACTGCAATTCTGTCAGAGACAGCAAAGGACCTGGAAGAGCAGTTGAATGGAATGGATAGTGTATTGAAAGGAGTATATAACATGAACATTAACAAAAGCAAAACGAAGATATTGGAATGTAGTCGAATCGAATCAGGTGATGCTAAGGAAATTAGGTTAGGAAGTGAGACACACAAAGTAGTAGGTGAATATTGCTATTTGCGGAGCAAAATAGCTGACGATGGTCGAAGTAGAGAGAACATAAAATGTAGATTGGCTATGGCAAGGAAAGCGTTTCTGAAGAAGTTCCATAACATCGAGTATAGATAAAAGTGTCAGGAAATCTTTTCTGAAAGTATTTGTATGGAGAGTGGCCACTTATGGAAGTGAAAAATGGACGATAAATAGTTCAGACAAGAAGAGAACAGAAGCTTTCGAAATGTGTTTCTACAGAAGTATGCTGAAGATTAGATGAGTAGATCAGGTGACTATTGAGGAGGTACTGAATAGCATTGCGGAGAAGAGCAATTTGTGGCACAATTTGACTAGAAGGAGGGATAGGTTGATAGGAAACGTTCTGAGGCATCAAGGGCACCAATGTAGTGTTGGAGGGCAGCGTGGAGGGTAAAAATCGTAGAGGGAGACCAAGAGATGAATACACTAAGCAGATTCAGAAGGATGTGGGTTGCAATGGGTACTTGGAGATGAAGAAGCTTGCGCAGGATAGAGTAGCATGGAGAGCTGCATTAAATCAGTGTGTGGGCAGAAGACAACAACAAATATGAGCTAATCCCCAAAGAATTTTATAAGCGGGGAGAGAGGGCCCGAACGGACACCAGAGCCAGTACTGAAAATTTGTTTGTGTATGGTAGCGAATCGTATAGTTGGAGCAATGAGGTAAATGTTTTAATGGACGTAACAGGGAGAAGGGAAGGTGAGAAGAAGTTCAGGCTCATTAAACGTGTATCTGTGGGGTACAAGGTCGTTACAAATATCTTTGCTAACTGGCCATTCAAAATTAAATTTTGGACTTTAATGAGATAAAAGAAAAGCTGTTTTCAAAAGCGAGTATGGTTTAGCACAATAGACCATAACTGTTTGTCAGCAAAGTTGTAGAAAGGTGCAACTGTTATCACATATAATTTGGTATAGGGAGGTATTATATAATACTAGCTTAGTACCCGACGTAATCTGCACATAAATGTATCCCAATCATCTGGGAGTCCACCGCCTCCTCCCACATCTCTCCACCCAACTCATCCTTTCCTGTCTCCCTCCGTCTATTCCCTCCTCCCCTTTCTTTATCCATCAACCTCTTTTCTGTCCATCTCTTTTTCTTCCATTTCTATCTTCTCCTCTAATGATCACCCTCCATGTGTACCTGCCCGTCCCACTCTCTCGGTCCATTACCTCGTCCCTGTATATGTGTCCATCTACTCCATCTCCTTCTGTATCCCTCCATATCCTCATCCACCACACTTCTCTGTTCATTGTCGTCACCCCTGTAGGAGTTTAGAGGTTCTTACCCCCACAGTGTTTCTCTACAGATAGTAAGTAACATGTGCACCAAGTTTAGTTGAAAGCTATCCAGGTATTTAGGAGGAGTCTTTTACTCATGCATTCATCCGTGTACGCACTTGTTATGTGGATGTAGTACATGCTGTTAATATATTTCACACGTATTTGTACACATATGTCACCTCAACCTCTAGCAAATCTTGCCATGCAGTTCCGTTTTAACGCAGCTCAATTTTTTGTATATCTTACTTCTTCATATAAGCCTCGTTCGAATATAGAAATTTTAAGGTACGTTCTCCAGAATGTGAGGATACAGCCTTCTGCATGTCTTGGGAACAGATTTGGCAGTAAAGAAGTAAGAATCCGAAAAGTCATACACGATGCGGCCGTTTTTTACGCATATCAGTTGCTATGACATATCTCCTAAACTATGTGTTGTAAAATAATACAATTTCGAGTTACATTTGGTGATATACGCGAATACTGTCTGCAACATGTGTCACGAATAAAATTAGCGGTATAGAAGTAAAAAACTAAAACGTCATGCCCGATGTGGCAGTTTCGGTGCATGCACAGCGAAAATGGTGTAAGCGATAAATGATTTCCCTTTTGTCATTTTTGGGGGTGGCAGCGGGAATTACATGTAAAGTTCCTTGCAAGTGCCTAATTGCCTTCATTCTCAACAACAGGATAACCCAGGAGTTTAGCAGGAACGTGAAACATACGTACATTTTTGTGATGTTTATGGATAAGGAAATGTCTGTCAAAACAAAATCGATACTGACAGCAGTTGAGGGAGAGAAAAAGACTTCCTTTTGTCAAAATTATTTTCTGCTGCCTTGGAATGTCTCTTCAAATAATGAAACTGGGGTTTAAATGGAATATGCTTGAACGGATCTTACATGAAACAGATAAGATGTAATGATGACAGTGTTTCATTTCCTTCGGACACCAGCAATCATTCAGCAGAGGACGAAGGAACTAATCAGAGTCAATATCACATACTAATCGATTCTCTGCTTTTGGCAAGATCAATGTGTAATATTTTTTGGGTTCAAGGTCAAGTTGATTTTAAAGAAAACAGTTTTTACTTCCAAGGCCAACTTCATTGTCCAAAGTACAGCATACAGTCACCTACAATCTTGATCTTACAATTGTCATTTCCTAATTTCGCCCAAATAAACAGATATTCGTTAGAGTTCAGCTTATTTTTTCTTTTACTAGACAAAACGAACGGCGTGTCCTGAACTAAAGTGCCATACGAAATCTTAGATAGTAGTCCTGTAGTCTCCGCTATACTCCAAGTCTTCCACGCAAGAACGTTAATACCAATGTCAATAGACATTGACATTGCTGGCCAATTCAATGAACAGCAGCTTATTGGTGGTCCAAATGTCTTTCGGGGATTGCGAATGCAGTTCACCTGTGATATTTCAACCGTCTTTGGAGGCAATACATGGCTGATCATGACTGTTGTATGGAGGAATCATGCAGATTAGGATGGTCTTGAAGTTTTCTCTGCTGCTAACGTTCTTGTGTGGAAGACTTGGAGTTACCAGAGACTAGAGGACTACTAGCTAAGATTCCGTATGGTACTTTGGTTGCGGACAAGCCGTTCGTTTTTTCTATCAGAAGATAGAAGAAGCTGAACTCTGACCAATATCTGTTTACGAGGGTCGGTCAAAAAGTAATGCCTCCCATTTTTTTTCTACTTAAAGAAATTAAGTTAAGTGAAAAATTTGAATTTGGCGGCATTCCTCAAACCTTCTTCTGCAATCCACTGCAGTAGTAACTTTCTGTGTCAACAGGTGGCAGCACAGCAGAAGTTTGTAAGATGGCCGACATCGATGTTCGTTTGAGACAGCGTTGTGTGATTGAATTCTTGAATGCAGGAGCTGAAACGCCCATACGCATTCATGAAAGACTGAAGAAGGTGTATGGTGTTGTGACAGTGGATGTCAGCGCTGTTAGACGATGGGTTCGTCGTTGTAAGGAAGCTGAAGGGCAAACGCCGTTGACTGACGAAAAGCGGAGCGGCAGGCCGGTGAGTGCAGTGACTCCACACAACATTCAGCAAGTTGATGACATCATTCGTGGTGACCGTCGGGTGACTGCAGATGAAGTGTGTCGCATTATTTCTCTTAGTAAAGGCAGTGTGATCACGATTATTAAACAATTGGGTACTCAAAAGTTTGTGCACGGTGGGTTCCAAGAATGTTAACCGATCAGAATAAAGAGGCAAGGAAAACAATAGCGTCCCAACACTTGCAGCGCTTCCGTTTGGAGGGAGATGAGTTTCTGAAAAAAATTGTGACCGGGGACGAAACATGGGTGCATTTTTTTGAACCCGAATCAAAGAGGCAGTCAATGGAGTGGCGTCACACAAGCTCGCCGAGGAAGAAAAAATTCAAAACTGTGCGATCGGCAGGGAAAGTTATGGCAACAGTTTTCTGGGATACAGAGGGTGTGATTCTGGTTGATTTTTTGGAGCAGGGATGCACAATAAATTCTGTTCAATACGTCACAACCCTCAACAAACTTAAAGCACGTCTTCAGCGAGTTCGCCCAACAAAATCAATGGCAGATGTTCTTCTTTTGCATGACAATGCTAGACCACACACCAGTCGTCACACCTCTGACGAGATTGTCAAAATTGGATGGGAAGTTTTGCCTCATCCCCCATACAGCCCTGACCTGGCACCATCAGACTTCCATCTGTTCGGGCCACTAAAAGAAGCTCATCGTGGGATTCATTTTGAAGATGAGGAGGCCGTCAAAACATCCGTGCGTCAATGGCTTAGGAAGCAGAGCTGTGATTTTTACCGTGCTGGGATACATGCCCTTGTTCAAAGATGGACCAAAACTGTAGAGATGGGCGGAGATCACATTGAAAAATGACAAAATGATCCTCAATGTTGTGGTTTTCAACCTATGTAATTGCATTTAAATTTCCTGACAATTAAACGTAGAAAAAAAAATAGGAGGCATTACTTTTTGACTGACCCTCGTATTTTGGCCAAAGTAGGAATGACAACTGTAAGTTTTAGATTGTAGGTGATTGTATGCTGTATTGTAGACAATAAAGTTGATCTAAAGATTTACGGCAGTGGCAACAGAATGATTTAAAAATATGACGCTGATTGTAAGACAGTGCAAACTGATGATGAAAAGATTTCAACAGTTCACTGCCATTTGATGAATGTTTATACATGTTGAATACGGTAGGCGTTTTCATTTGTCTTTTTATTTTACCACAGTGGATGATTTAGTAATTGGAGCGTGATAACGGAGTAGGATGCAGCAGCAGTATTTTATTTAACGTATACTGTATCAGGTGACTGTTCATAATGAGGTCTTTGTAGCTTCATTTTCTATCATTTAACACAACGCAGGAGTCTTATGTTTCCTGGATGATTTCTGTGTGTGTGTGTGTGTGTGTGTGTGTGTGTGTGGGAAGTCTCAAAAATGGTTCAAATGGCTCTGAGCACTATGGGACTTAACATCTATGGTCTTCAGTCCCCTAGAACTTAGAACTACTTAAATCTAACTAACCTAAGGGCGTCACACACATCCATGCCCGAGGCAGGATTCGAACCTGCGACCGTAGCAGTCGCGCGGCTTCGGACTGAGCGCCTAGAACCGCTAGATCCCCGCGGCCGGCTGTGAGAAGGCACAGCGTGCTGGATTGGCAGGGCTGTCAATGTACCCTTCTGCCGTCAGCCCGGGCTTTGACTGAAGTCGGGACTCCGTGGTCAGCCAAGGGGGGTAGATAACCATTGCGTGTTTTACAACCGGGTCATGACCATCTGTTGAACGGAGACGGGAGGCAGATCTAGCAGTAGAAGAGCGGTGCTTTCTCGTGTTTTGCAGAGAGCAGCTGAAATATAAGCATCTTACGGTTTTCGAAAGGAACACTGTTTGCCGAAACTAACAGCCTAGCATCACGACCAGCTATCGATTATCAGAGGATCACTGATGCGATGTTAGGTGCTGGACGCGAAAACGTACTGTTGGTAAACTTGTAAGTAATGTTAAACAGACGAAGTTGCAACGGCAGCTAATTTGATGTACATGGGAGCTGTATAATGTGACTGGCGTGTTATAGCGACGTGATGTCTTGGCGAAATTTTGTGTGCTTGAAGCACTCCAACTATTTGGCAGCCTTATAAACATTTTCTGTTATTGGTGAGCATTTACCGTTTGGCAGGAAGAAACAATTGGGTGTATTAGGATATTGTACAAATAGTAATGGGGTTAATGGCTAGATGAGAAAGAGAGTGGAGTCCATGATCAGGCGCCCTAGTGAGTGCATCTTGAGAGTTCGATCGGAGATGTGGAGCTGTGTTCGTCGTGAGCATACACTGAGGCGACAAAAGTCGGGTGATAGCGATATGCACACATACAGTTGACGGGGTAGTATCTCATATACACGACATGAATCGGCAGTGCGTTCGCGGAGCTCTCATCTGCACTCACATGTTACAACGTTTCCGCCCTGATTATGGCATTGAAGGCGGAATGGTACTTGCATCTAGAGGAATGGAGCATTCTATTTCGGGAATCGTTGGGGAATTCAGTATTCCGAGATCCACAGTGTCAAGAGTGTGCCGGGAATACCAAATTCCAGGCATTACCTCTGCCACGGACAACACAGCGGCCGACAGCCTACACTTAACGAACGAGAGCAGTGATGTTTGCGGATATTTATCAGTACTAAAGGACAAGCAATATGGCGTATATTAAACGGAAATATCAATGTAGGACGTATGATGAACGTATCTTTTCGGCCAGTGGGTCGACATTTGTCGTTAATAGGCTATGGCAGCAGGCAATCGATGTGAGAGCTTTTGCTGACAGAACGACATGGCTCACAGCGGCCGTCCTGGGCTCGTGACCACATCAGTTGAACCCTAGCCGACTAGTCAGATGAGTCAAGTCTTCCGTTGGTAGGAGCGGATGGAAAGGTTCGAGTTCGGACAGGTCCCACGAAGCCATAGACGAAAGTTGTCAACAAGGAGCTGCGCAAGCTGGTGGTGGCTCCATAACGGTGTGGGTTGTGTCTACATGGAATGGATTGTAAGCTCTGGTCAAACTTAACCGATCATTGACTGCAAATGTTTGTGTTCGGCTAACTGGAGACCACTTGATGCCTTTCATGCACTCCATGTTCCCCAACAATGATGGGTCACTGGGCCACAATAGTTCACGATTCGTTTGAAACAACGTTCTGGACAATTCGAGCGAATGATTTGGCCACACATACCGCCCGACATAAGTCCCATAGAACACTGACATAATGAAGGAGTCAGTTCGTGCACAAAATCCTGCTCCGACAACGGTTCGTAATTGTGGCCGGCTATAAAGGTAGCACTTGTTGAGTCCATGTCATCTTGTGCTGCTGCACTATGCCGAGGAAAACGAGGTCCTCTGCGTTATTAAGAAGTGCCCTGTGACTTTTGTCACAGCAGTGTGTCAGGCACGGAAGTTGGAGACCGACAGCGGCGCGCACCTTAGCAGAGGAGCAGGGCGCAGAGTTTTTGTGACAACGGAGAGACCCTCGGCCTCTATCGATGAACCATTCCCACGACGGTGACGTTCTGCACGGTTGTCGGTGAATAATTACAGTGAGCTTAATTAGCAGCGCCAGCCTGATAGGGCATTTTCTAATTCTTCGCTTGCGGAAATCAGAACGATAAACTTTATCACGTCCAGCATTGCAGTGACGACTGTATGAGTTTTTCAGTTTCTGTTTGGTCAACATTTATTGTTTCCTGTTTGCGGCTAACGGATATGAGAGTAAAATGAAGTCCGCTACTAGGATCAGTCGGAACTTTTCTTGTTCGCGAATCAACACATCCGTTGTATTGTATTGTATTGTATGTTAACCGGGGACCTAGAAACGACAGAGAGGCTCCATCCCAGCGCAGCCGCAGTGGTCCGCAACCCCACGACGACTACCGCACTCCACTTCACCCCTCCGCCACCCCACACCGAAGCCAGGATTATTGTGCGGTTCGGCCCCCGGTGGACCCCCCCCCCCCCCCCCAGGGAACGTATCACACCAGACGAGTGTAACCCCTATGTTTGCGTGATAGAGTAATGGTTGTGTACTCGTACGTGGAGAACTTGTTTGCGCAGCAATCGCCGACATAGTGTAACTGAGGTGGAATGAGGGGAACCAGCCTGCAATCGCCGAGAGGCAGATGGAAAACCGCCATAAAACCATCCACAGACAGGCCAGTTCACCGGACATCGACACAGATCCGCCGGACGGATTCGTGCCGGGGACCAGGCGCTTCTTCCCGCCCAGAAAACATATCATTACTTAGAATTTACATAAAGAATTTGGAATGCATTTCTTTCTCCATTCACAATATCTATAGATTGTTATGGTTTTATACATCACTTGTTGTGTTATTCGAGAGATTCTTTCTTTTAAATACCTACCATTCGTATTCAGTGGGTGTAACAAGGTAGAAGTTTTTTGTATAATATTTTACTGTCTTAAAATGTTCCTTAGAGATTATATTTTGAAGTTTCATTCATATGAAGAGTGCCACAAACTTTAAAATATGTTAAAAACACTCATTTTCTGCACGGCGATCAGGCGTATCTGAGCCCTCAAATGCAACCGACGACATACGATAATAGTTACCAACGGAACAGATGTCATGTTACTTTAGAATAGCAGCACAGTCGGTAATAATATCAACTAAAATACTACTCTTAACAAGGTTTCTCATCGTAACAAGATTCCCTTGTGGTAAACAGTCTGAAAGCACGTGCTTCTCTCGTGTGCGCTTAACCTTTCATTTCCCTTGTCTTTTATATGAACTAAGACGTGAGTACTTAAAGAAGACAAACGGACGTATTTATACAGATAGAAAAGTTCGAAACGTAGTCTCATTAGTGCAAAGAATATTCCGACTTGTAAGCGGAAGCTAGTTAATTGACATAATTTCGTAAAAATGAGAGTGTTTTCGATATCGACGAAGAAAGGGACATATTTACAATGTTGGAATTGCCGATTATCGGCCTGTTCATTTTCGATAGCAAAAAATAGAAGTTGAGACTTCAAACGATTGTGTATCCCAAACAACTTTTTTTCAAGATGGCGGGAGCTGTAACTTAGGAAATATACCTGCAAATGCATTATACCTGTTTGTAAATTATGGGTCGCCGTATTATCTTCTGTATCTCGTAGGATTTTTGCGATATGTTTTACTTTCAATTTTTGGTTAACGTTTCTATGAAGGCATTTTTGTCGATAAAATTGACTTGTTCCAGAGCAGCGCCATTTCAAAGCAGTTTTTCAGATTTTTCTGTAGACTGAAATTTACAGAATCAGAGCTCCCTCCAATCACCCCGCACTTCGTGAAGGTCTTTCGTCAATGTCGTGTGGTGTCCACTGGGTTCAAGCTTTTTAGTTAAAAAATACGTTGTACAATAAAGCTCTGAAGTCTGTTTTGTAATTTGTTTGTTATTTTATTGAAACATAAATCATGAACATCGGTTCCGATATAGAGCGTCATCGTGGCCTAACCCCTTAAATAATTTATATGTCCAAACCCCTACTATACGATCTGTAGACACGATCCCTAAATAATTTTCATTATCTGCTAGTGTTGGGAAGACTCATTTGTAGCTTAGAACATAAAGAAGTTTGCAGCTCTAAATTAGTTTTCTGGCTCAGGGCAACGTTATACATGGAAGGAGTTTCACAGTGGGACACCTGAAAACAAAAAGCGAATCTATATATAAAGACCTAAATAGGAGAATAAAAATGGCATCAATTTTGTTTGGGAAACTGAATGCTGCAAAGGTTTGTTAAACAGTCAATCAGCAGCCTACACTGCTAATAATTACCTCACGGAGGTAATATTTGGGCGCTAAATGTTAAAACAACTGAAACGTTGAGGACTACCCAATGACCAGCAAGCATATGCGTGTTGGACGTAACACGCAACTAAAAAGACCGCCACGAAAGAAGAATGCGCAGCAAAAATTTTGTAGGTTGCTGATCACCCGAAGGACGCTGCGTTCACAGTTGTTTAAATTGATGAAGCGGTAGTTAAGGTGTCTTGTGCGATAGGAGCCAATCTCCACTAATTGCCGGCCGAAGTGGCCGTGCGGTTCTAGGCGCTGCAGTCTGGAGCCGTGAGACCGCTGCGGTCGCAGGTTCGAATCCTGCCTCGGGCATGGACGTGTATGATGTCCTTAGGTTAGTTAGGTTTAACTAGTTCTAATTTCTAGGGGACTAATGACCTTAGAAGTTGAGTCCCATAGTGCTCAGAGCCATTTGAACAATTTATTTCTCCATTAATTCAGAGGCAACTGCATCTCCCTCAACGTCTTGGCATAGCATAAGGGCACCACTTCAGTCTCATTCTAACTAAAGGCAAATTTAAGCAGTGCTTGAAAGTTCACTGCAATGATTAATATCAAGCAAATGACATAGGTCCAGTGGTCTTGCAGAATACTTGCAGATTCAGTTCTTTCCTTCGCCAAAGGCCACGATATCCTCGACACTTAAATATATCGCTGTAGAGAAGTACCAACAGCTGCTCAGAACGCATATCGGTAGTGAAGAATTCGGTGCACTCACATAGATGGTAGATATTCCCCATGACAATTAGCACAAGAATGTTTTGTTCACGCCACTGTTTACGAATCACGTTCGGACTCATCATTTATATCTACACCTACGTCTACATACTTGTTTGAGGCGAATTTATCCAACTTGGTATGAATGCAGAGTCTCGCGGCGATAACATTGAATAAAATGTTCTCAAGTTTCCAACCGCGTCAATTGCTTAAAACTATACGAACTTTCGGCCAAGCACTGCTTGGCCATTGTCAAGTATTGTGACTGCCAGTGGGCTGTTGGTGTGCCATTATATACGCTAGCTGCCGGCTGTGACGTTCATATACGCTAGCTGCCGGCTGTGACGTTCACTGGTGCCCGTCACATTGCCATATATGGGCATGTTTTGAGTCGGCGTTGGGTGTGCCCTCTTCAACCGCGCGATCGCTAGATCCCACGCAGCGCTGAGCTGCAAGCCACCGGCTCTATTCAGAGTGTTTGCGGTGATTTTTATTTCAATAGTTTCCTTTATTGAACTGTCCCAGAAGCCGTTAGTGCGAGCCACGACAGAGGTATCGTCAAATTTTGTGTGGTGACCGTTTTCTAACGCATGCTCAGCTAACGCTGATTTCTCTGGATAGCGTAGGCGATAATACCTCTCATGTTCTTTCCTGCGTTGTTCCAAAATGCGCACTGTTCGTCCGATGTACTTCTGGCCACACCCACAAGGTATTTAGTAGACTCCAGCTGTTCTGAGCCCTACTGCGTCTTTAACTGATTTCAGTAATTGACGGATTTTCGTTGGGGGCCTGAAGATGCATTTGATCTTGTGCCTTTTCAACAGGCGGCTTATCTTGCCCGACACAGAGCCACAGAATGGCAGCGAAGCAAGTTCCCTTTCCTGATCTTGGTCGGTGGTCTTATTCTGATATTTCCCAGAAATCACTTCTTTCACTTGATGGGCGCTGTAACCGATATGCCTCAAAACCTTGCGTAGGTGGCTCAGATGACGACTACTTGCGCCTCGAACTGAGCCACCTTTGTTGAGTTAAATGCTGATGTGGGACATAGTGTCGAGCCCTGTCAGGATGACCACGCCTTAGTCGGTTATTCATAACTCGCATGTGTCTCATTGAGATGACGTCAGGACTTATGAAAATTTAGCCCACTGCTGACAGCTAACTGACCGATTTGACGTTCACGGAGTGTAAAAGGCAGAAGGGTGTAAAAATATTAAGTGTTACTATGCTCTGAAGGTGGCAGGGGTAAAATACAGGGAGCAAAAGGCTATTTGCAATTTGTAGAGAAACCAGATGGCAGTCATAAGAGTTGAGTGACATGAAAGGGAAGCAGTGGTTGGGAAGGGAATGAGACAGGGTTGTAGCCTCTCCCCGATGTTATTCAATCTGTATATTGAACAAGTAGTAAAGGAAACAAAAGAAAAATTCGGAGTAGGTATTAAAATTCATGGAGAAGAAGTTAAAACTTTGAGGTTCGCCGATGACATTGTAATTCTGTCAGAGACAGCAAAGGACTTGGAAGAGCAGCTGAACGGAATGGATAGCGTCTTGAAAGGAGGATATAAGATGAGCATCAACAAAAGCAAAACAAGGATAATGGAATGTAGTCGAATGAAGTCGGGAGATGCTGAGGGTAATAGATTAGGAAATGAGACACTTAAAGTAGTAAAGGAGTTCTGCTATTTGTGGAGCAAAATAACTGATGATGGTCGAAGTAGAGAGGATATAAAATGTAGACTGGCAAAGGCAAGGAAAGCGTTTATGAAGAAGAGAAGTTTGTTAACATCGAGTATAGATTCAAGTGTCAGGAAGTCATTTCTGAAAGTATTTGTATGGAGTGTAGCCATGTATGGAAGTGGAACATGAACGATAAATAGTTTCGACAAGAAGAGAATAGAAGCTTTCGAAATGTGGTGCTACAGAAGAATGCTGAAGATTAGATGGGTGGATCACATAACTAATGAGGAGGTATTGAATAGGATTGGGGAGAAGAGAAATTTGTGGCACAACTTGACTACAAGAAGGGATCGATCGGTAGGAAACGTTCTGAGGCATCAAGGGATCACCAATTTAGCATTGGAGGGCAGCGTGGAGGGTAAAAATCGTAGAGGGAGACAAAGAGATGAATACACCAAGCAGATTCAGAAGGATGTGGGTTTCAGCAGGTACTTGGAGATGAAGAAGCTTGCACAGGATAGAGTAGCATGGAGAGCTGCATCAAACCAGTCTCAGGACTGAAGACCACAACAACATGATCTGAAGGTTTCTGATGTGTTCGTTCGCTAGCATGTTATGAGCTGAAGAGCGAAAGAAATTTATTCCCTATCTCAGGACTAGTTACAGCTTACTACATTTGATTGTCCTACTATTTGTTATTAATATGTATGGATGGATCACTTTTCTCACCTTTTATTTAATTGTTTATCTTCTGCTGCAATGGTTTTGAGGACTATTATTGGTTCTCCTCCTTTTTTAATGGCATTCTCGAGTATCTCTGCATGCATGTTCTCTTACTCAATCACTTAAGTGTTTTCTACGGTATACCTTAACAGAATTTTCACTGTCTGTCAGAAGGCAGTTATATCAATACACGCACAATCTTTCTCCTATTAATTACTTAACGGCTTTCTTGGACGAGATTTAAGGTGACGCTCTGTCTGCCTGAAACCAGCTCCGTAAATCTGTGCATCTGTTTACCTTATTCAATTATCTACATGTCCTTGGAGGTGTACTTTAAGGATTTCCTTTTCCTAGTATTTTCGAGGCAGCTGTAAGTTACTCTGTCTTCCGGTACATCTATTAAGTTTTTAAACTTTTCAGATGAATTACGCTTTTATGTTGTCTTAAACATCGATCTGTTTCAAATATTAATCATTTGTTCATTTGTTGAAGCATTTCCTTACTTGTGGTTCGTAAAGGTGGAAATATTTCAGTCTGAAATCAAAGAACAACTGTAAGACACAGCTTTCTCTCTACCTATTGTCTTGTTTAAATTGTCATTAAACGGAAGTGTATAATTTCTTAAGCTTTGAAATTCAGAGTGTTTAAAAACCTGTTAATCTATCTGACTTTACCTATTTTTCTTAAATAGGTTTCTTTTAATAAACAGTGGTAAATGGTGTGAACCCCAATCCGTCCAGACGTCCTACTTAATTTCGTGTTTGCCTGTTGGAGGTTTGGTTTTGGAGGGACGAGGAGTAGGTAATTGTTATTACATATATAATCGTGTTCTTTGGAGTATCGTCTGTAGTAACATACGTGTATACTTATTATCTCTCTCTTCACAGTCATACCATCACAGTAAACTCTTGTGTAGGTACAGTGACATACGTAGCACCATCACAATGCGGCTCCATCTGGACCAGCAGTAAGAGGCTTGCAGCTGCCTCTGCAATCCCCGCCCTCCTGCCAACGCCCCCACCATCACTGCCCCGCTCTGCAGATGTCCACCCCAATGGCCGCTTCATTTCTTGCACCACAAACAACTGGGTTGGGTTTCTGAGACGCTGGTAGCTCACAGTAGCCGACACCCCCGTCTGGATGTTTGCACTGGCCAAACGCAGCATCCCCTCCTCCTGCAGCCAGCTGACCTCAACCAGGTGTTAGCACTGGTCTGACGTGCTGCGCCCCAACGTTGGCTGCCATGCAACGCTTGTGTGCCTTGCCGTTTGCTTCCTCCCTTCACCCTGCAACCGCCTTCATCAACAGGATGGACTCAGTCAAGCCATAGTGGTAGGTTTAGTGAACCTGTGACTGTCAGTGGTTTTCTATCCTGTTCCGTTAGTAACCGACACGAAGTAATTGGTGCCACATCACAATTAAACTACTCAGCAATTGAGGATGCTTTTGAGGAATGGATCTCGGCTACTCGTATAGAGAACCCTCTGTCAGAGTACTGAGATCTGATCACCTTCCTTGAAGCATGCATTCATACTGCAGTAAGGGTACCCATCAAAATAATTAATGATCCGCAATATCCCTCAATCGAGTGTGGCGCAGTATTATGCTGTAGACTAACACATTCCCCCAAATAGGGAGAGGGTTCTGAAAAGTCAAGTCTTGTGAATTCAGGTGATATAGCAGAGCAACTCAATCGCGGACTGGTTCTGTAAATTCTCCTAGAGGGCTATAGTTGTTAAGTTTTCCAATATAGAATGTAGACGTTCAGATAATGCAGTCAGCCGAGTACTATTTCCAGGCGTCCACTCACATGTCCACGATCACGTCAATAGAGGGCCCAGCTGTTTGGAGCTTCCTAAGGATATAGCTGCCAGAAGGCTTGTACTAATGTCCAAAATAAAATACACAACTATTGCTTTGGGTACTCCTGGCTTGGGAGAGAAATTACAATAAGGGTACCCAACTGGATACAATAGAGGTATTAACGTTCGTCGTTTTACAAATGTGACGGTATCGAGTTCCCGTTAATCTCCAGAACATTCCTAAAATTGAGACACCTAATATCACCTGACCCATATTCTTCACAGTGTTTTTTACATAGACTTTACTCTCTGATTCTACACTGAATCCCGTCATTGCTTACACAGTCAGTCCACCTAATTTTCGACACTCTTTCGTAGCATCACATCTCAAATGCTTCGATACTTTTCTGTTCATGTTTTCCCGCAGTCCATATTTCACTACCATATAAAACCGTCACCAGATGGACATTCTCGGAAATTACTTCCTCATATTAACGCCTATGGTTGGTACTAGCAGATTTACTTGACCAGCAACGCCTATTGCCAGTGCTAGTCTGCTATCGATGTCCTTGTTGCTCCATCCGTCGTTGGTTGTTTTGCAGCCTAGATAGCAGAATTCCTTAACTTCATTTACTTCCTGACCATAAATCCTGATGTTAAGTATATCGCTGTTCACAATTTTTGCTACTTCTCATTACATTCGTCTTTCTTCGATTCAATCTCAGCCCATATACTGTTCTCATTAGACTGTTCATTCCATTCAGCAGAATAGACTATAAAATTCTTCTTCACTTTCCATGAGGATAGAAGGTCATCAGCGAATCGCATCACTGATATATTTCATCTCTGAATTTTAATTCCACGGCTAAACCTTTATTTTATTTCCACCATTGCTTCTTCTATGTATAGATTGAAGATTAGGGGTCAAAACTATGTTCTTGTCTTACACCTGCTGAACTGAGCGCTTCGATCTTGGTCTTCCACTATTGTTATTCCATCTTGCCTCTTCTACATGTTGCATATAACACCTCTCGCCCCATAGCTTACTGCAGATGTTGTATATTACCCGTCTCTCCTCAAAGCTTTCCCGTATTTTCCCCAAAATTTCGAACGTCGTGTGCCATTTGACATTATGGAACGCTTTTTCCAGGTCGACAAATCCAATGAACGTGTCTCCATTATTCTTTAGTCTTGCTTCCATTATCAACAGTTTCCTAAAGAAAAACTGATCGTCATCTTAACATCCCACGTTTTCTTTTGCATTCTTCTGCATATTAATTTTGTCAGCAATTTGGATGCATGAGCTTTTAAGCTGATAGTATGTAGATCTTGCACTTGTCAGATCTTGCAGGCTTCGGAATTGTGTGGAAGATATACTTCCGAAAGTGAGATGGTAAATCGCCAGGTTCATACATTCTTCACACCATCTTGATTTTTTTCTTCATTCCTCCATTGACTTTAGAAATTCTGATTGAAATTTATCTATCCCTTCTGCCTTTTTTGATCTTAAGTCCGCCAAAGCTCTTTTAAATTCTGATTCTAAAGCTGAATCCACAAACTCTTCTGTATCGACTCCTGTTTCTGCTTCCATAATTTCAAATACATCTTCACCATCATAGTGTCTTTCAGTCTACTCTTTCCACCTATCCGCTCTGTTCTCTGTATTTAACACTGGGATTCTCCTTGCTCTCTTAATGTTACCACCCTTGCTTTTAATTTCACCGAAGGTTGCGTTGGCTTTCCTATACCCTGAATCAGTCCTTCTTACAATAATTTCTTTTGCGATTACTTCCCATTTCTCATGCAGTCACTTCATCTTTGCTTAAACGCACTTCATATTTGATTCACTCTTCGGTGACCAGTATGTCTGTCTCCCTAAATTACCCTCAACATTTTTGTACTTCCTTCCTTCATCGATCAACTGACTATTTCTCTTGTTACTTCTGGTTCCTTTGCAGCTACCTTCTTTGTAACTATGTTTCCTTTCACACTTAGTGATTGCTCTTTTTAGAGATGTCTGCTCCTCTTCTATTGTACTGCCTACAATTTCAAGCGTATCTCTTAATTCATAAGTACTACCATGAATTCTTTGCATACTGAGTCTTCCTGACTCATCTCTTCAACACCCTCCTACTCTTCGTCACGATTACATTGTAATCTGTGTCTACATCTGCTCCTGTGTACGCCTTACAATCTAGTATATTACTTCGAAATCTCTCTCCGACCATTATGTAATGTAATTGAATTCTTCCCGTATCTCCCGGCCATTTCCAAGTATAACTCCTCCTTTTGCAACTCTTGATCAGTGTTTTCGCAACTACTAACTGAAATTTATTACAGAACTCAATTAGCCTCTCTCCTCTCACTCTCCTGGTACCAATCCCATAGTCTCCTGTAACCCTATCTTCTACTCAATCTCCTACAGCCGCATTCCAGTTATCAAAGACTATCGGATTTTCATCTTACTTTACGCACTGCATTACCCAGTCAATATCGTCATATACTTTCTCCATCTCTTCATCCACAGCTTGCGACGTCGGCTTATATACCTGAAGTTTTGCTGTCGGTGTTGGTTTGCTGTCGATTCCGACGAGAACAACCCTATCACTGGACTGTTCACAGTAACACACTCCCTGTCCTACCTTACTATTGTTAACGAACCCGTCTCCCGTTACATAACTTTCTGCTGCTGTTGATATTACCCTATACTCATCTCAGTAGAAATCTTTGTCTTCTTTCCATTTCACTTTACTGATCACCCCTATATCTGTCCTTTGCATTTCCCTTTTCGGATGTTGCAGATTCCCTATCACGTTCAAGCTTCTGACGCTCCATGTCGCAACTCGTAGAGCGTTATTTTTTTGTTGGTTATTCAATCTTTTTCTCATGCTCACCTCCCCACTGGCAGTTCCCTCCTGGAGATCCGAATGGGGGACTACAGCGGAATCCTTTGCCGGTGGAGAGATACCATGACACTTTTTCAGTTACAAGCCACATATCCTGTAGATACACGTTATGTGTCTTTAATGCAGTGGTTCCATTGCCTTCAGCTTCCTCTTAGGTTAATCATTGCAGATTCTTACACCTTTAGTGGCATTTTCCCACCATAAAGGCAACATAGTTCTCTGAATCTCTGTCGGATCCTCTGCCCTCCATGACGATGGTGGAATGGGAGTGACTTCTTACACCGGAAGTATTAGGCCGCTGATAGTGACTATTATTCAGAATTTAAGCGATGGTGGGTTTCGAACCTAGGACCGATTAAGTTTTCATTCCTCATCAGTGTCGTTACTCCTAGACCACCTGTTGACCCTTCTCTGATACTACGTTCACAAGGAAAACGTACCATACGCGGCAGTTGGATAAAGTCATGGTTACACAGGGTTTCGGAAATAAGTTATTGGATTGTAAGGCGTTCCATGAGCAGATATAGACTCAGATCACGATGTAGTAGTGATTAGTCACTAAGAAGCAATACGCAAAGAAGTGGGATACGGAAGTACTAAGGAAAAACGAGATACGCTTGAAGTTCTCTAAGGCTATGGATACGGCAATAAGGAATAGTTCAGAAGGCAGTAAAGTTCAAGAGGAATGTACATCTCTAAAAAGGGCAATCAGGGAAGGCGGAAAGAAAAGCATAGTTACAAGAAGGTAACTGCGAAGAAACCATGGGTTACAGAAGTATTCCTTCAGTTGATCGATAAAACAAAAATGGTCAGGGAAATTCAGGAAACAGAAATACAGTCGCTCATGAAAGAAATAAATGGGAAGTGCAGGGAGGCTATGACGAAATGGCTGCATGAAAAATATGAAGAAATGGAAAACGAAATGATTTTGAGAAGGACAGACTCAACATACAGGAAAGTCAAAATAACCTTCCGTTAAATTAAAAGCAATTAATTGTGCAAAGGAAATTTCACTTTAGCATGGCGAGGAGAGAGCGGATAGGTGGAAAGTACATTGGAGGCCTCTACGAGAGGGAAATTTGTCTGATGTAATAGAAGATGCAACAGGAGTCGATTTAGGATCCAGTTTTAGAATAAGAGATAAAATAAGGCAAAAGGGATAGGTGATATTCAATCACAATTCCTGGAATAATTGGAGGAAGTGACAGCAAAACAGCTATTTACGTTGACGTACGGAATGTATGAGTCTGCCGAATACTACCTAACTTCTAAAATGATATCAGCCACACTATTCCGAAGACTGCATGAGGTGACAAGTGCGAGAATTGTAGCTCAATCAGCTTAACAACTCATGCGTACAGTTTCCTGACGAGAATAATACACACAAGAATGGGAAAAAAGAGCACTTGCTGGAGGAAGACCAATTTAGCTTTAGGAAAGGTAAAGGCGACAGAGAGGTAATTCTGACCTTGAGATTGATAGTGAAAGCAAGACTAAAGAGTAAGCAAGACACGATAAAAGGAACTGATGACCTGGAAATTGCGTTCGACAATTTCAAATGGTGCAAGATGTTCCAAATTTTGAGAAAAATAGGTGTTAGCTGTAGGCAGAGGCGAGTAATATACAGTATATACAAGAGCCAAGAGGGAATAATAATGCTCAGATTAAAAAGGGTGTAAAAACAGGAATGTGAACTTTCGCCACTACTGTTCAATCCGTACACCGAAGGAGCAACGATGGAAACAGACGAAAATTTCAGAAGTGGAATTCAAGCTGAAAGCATATCAATGATACGATTCGTTGATGACATTGCTATCCCGAGTGAAGTTGAAGAAGAACTGCATGAACTTCTGAGTGGAATGAACAGTCCAATAAAAGCAGAATATGGCTTGAGAGTAAATCGAAAAAGGCCAAAAGTAATGAGGAGTAACAGAAATGAGAACATCAGGATTGATGCTCACGAAGTAGCTGAACTTAAAGGAATTGTACTACCTAGGCAGAAAAATAACCAATGACGGACGGAGCAAGAAGGAAATCAAAAGCAGACTAGCACTGGCAAAAAGAGCACTCGTGGCCAAGAGAAACCCACTAGTATCAAACATAGGCCTTGATTTGAGGAAAACGTTTTTGTGAATGTACGTCTGGAGCACACTATAGTATGTTAGTGAAACCTGTACCATCACCATTATTTCGTGAGAAGTATTCTTCTTAGACTGACCCAATTTCTGTGCTTCCCAAGCCTGATGCAGGAGGCTGTGGACATAGTTCTCAGCTGCATAAGTGCAGGTAATATGTCTGTTAAACTCCTTCCTGTCCAACACCAACATCTCATTTGTTAAACACATTACACATACAACTGGTGTCATCCTCACATACAAACAGTTCAGCACAGACCATGTTTTTTTCCTATCATTTCCCAAGTGATGGGAAGGGCAAATGAGGGATGGGATGGGGAATTCAGGGAGGGGATGGAATGTGGAGGAAGGCGGATGGTGATGTCATCTCTGTGTTGTTGCCACATCTACACTCCAGGAAAAGTAGGTGGACGAGGGGCTACAATATTGAATAAATTTGGCAACAATCCAGAATAGTGTTTACCCTACAACAACGCACCTGTTAAACAATAAGCAGATATCTTTATCTCGGTTTTAAAAAATTAATAAAAAACTTTGCACTCCTAAAGCATAGTTAGCGTCATAGACCAATAATAAAATCGCTCTAGTGCCCCAGTTCGAACCCAGCTATTGCTTGAATTATGACTAAATCCAAATAAACAAAGCCGAGATTTTCGGTACAAGGAGTCATCCTTTTTCTGATAAAGCTTGTGTTAAAGAGAACAGAAATCCGGGACAACCTTTTGTCCTTGCAGTGCTAAACTGTTGCTAAAGGGCAGATGATTCAACGGTCAACGGCATGAGGATGCAGAAGAACAGGAAACAGTGAATTGAAGAACGTAATGTATATTCACATACCACGTGGACTTTAATTGAAATAGTGTCCTGATGATCTCTCCATTGGTCAAAGACTCCATTGGTCAAAGACTCGACATTAGTGCCCTATTCGGATCACGAGGAGGGCACTGGCTAGGGGAGGTGACTAATATAGCCAATGAAAAGGTAAAAACCTACGCGTCAGAATTTGTTGGAAAGGCAGAAAATCTGAAATGAGAAATACAAAAGACTACACTCAGATGTCCGTTGACTCAATCTAGTGAAATTCAAAATAGATATGGATTTATGTCCAGGAGAATGTACGGGAATATCAATAGCAGGAAACGATGATATAACAGGAACAGGGTTCGTCATGAGAAAGAAAACAGGGTAGAACTGTGAGTAGCTGAGTTTCAGGGCTTACCTCGTCGGAATAGACAGAAAACCAACGAAGTTCATTTGTACCTGCCGACGTCACAAGCAGAAGATGAGTAGAAAGAAACATTTATATGAATGTACTGAACGGGAAATTCAGTATGTAAAAGGAGTTGATAATATAATACTCATGGTTTTCCGAAAGCTGTTGTACGGGAAAGAACAGAAGGCAGAGCTACAGGACAATATGGGTTGGTCGCAGGAATGAGGAAGAAGAAAGCCAACTGAGTCCCGCAATATAATTTTCCAGTAATAACGAATACAATCTTCAAAAATCGTAAGGGTACACGATCACCTGCATTACGTCACGGTAATACAGAGATTATGTAAGCTGATATTGATCTCTAAAGCGTACCCTGTAGCAGAAATAGTCCCAGGCCACGATTTTGTCACGATGAAGAGTACATCGAAATTAAAGAGAAATATCCCAACGAACCAGCATGCAAAGAAATGAGATACTGAAATAGTGACCAATGATGAGATGTATTTCAATTCCATCATCATTTAGTTATTGCGATAATGATGACCACAATGGACATTTTAGTTGATGGGCAATGAACAGTGTTAAAATGGGACATTGAAAATGTTGAGTAAACAAATACAGGTGCAAGCAAGATAACTACTAGGAAAACGTGGGTAACGGAAGACTGCAACTGATCGATGATGAGTAAGTACATAAGTGTTGAGGGACTGAAAACAATACAGCAATTTAAAGCAGGATAAAATAAATGAGAAATGCAAGGAACCCAAGAGGAAATGGTCAAGAAAAATATGAAGAAATGAAAGAAAATATGTCGTCGGAATGACTAATTCAATGTGTATTATAGTGAAGTGAAATTAAAAGCATATCCGTCAACATTAAGAGCGCTTTGGAAATTTCACTGCCAAATGCAGAAGAGAGAGCAGTTATGTGGATAGACCACACTGAAGGCGTCTGTCACGCCCTAAGTGATGATGAAATCCTAAAAGCAGAATTGGAAGTCGATGTGGCTCTCATTAGGGTTCCAATATTATAGTCAGCCGTTTATCAAGCTGTTGAAGAGATGCAATCAAAGAGGTTGGAAGGGATAGGCCAGTATCCTCCTGAATTCCTAAAATCTTTTTAGAACCTGGCAAACAAAAGATTTTCGGAAAAAGTCGCTCAGGCATTTCAGAAGATAGCAACGGCAAACAGTTGCAAAAACTATTGTAGAATCACCATAGCATTTCGTGTACACAAGTTGCTGCTAAGCATAATATACAGAACAACAGAAATGAACGATGAGAAACTGTTAGATGAGGATCAGTTTTGCTTGAGAGAAAGGTGAGCCATGGTAAAAATTGCTGTTTCGAAAAGCGCGCCGCAGCTCGTAGTGTGAAGCAGTCGCCCTTCGTTTCTGGCGGTGGCGCCGCTGTCGCAATCGCAGCTTTGGTGTCTCCCTCTGGTGGGAAAGGGGAAGGGTAGCCTGTTCATGTGCATTTAAGGGGTGCTATGAGCTCGCCAGTCGGCATCAGAGGGTTGGATCCCCTCATTCGAAAGCGTCAGATTGCAACGCCTGGGCTACTCTGAGGTTGGACTCTCCGTCTTCGAAGATTGTGTCTGTCTGTCTGTCTGTCTGCCCGCCTGCCGCTTACTGCTGTAGCTGTTCGTCCGTTCACCTGCCTGCTCGCTGTCCGTCGGCGTCGCTGTCACCGCCGCCACCACCGCTGCTGCCTGCTGTCCGTCCGTCTGTTCGCCGCCGCCGCCTGGTCATCGCCGCCGCCGCCGCCTGGTCATCGCCGCCGCCGCCGCCTGGTCATCGCCGCCGCCTGCCGGTGCTCGCTGCCAACGCCATTCGGTCGTCCCCGCCGCCGCCGCCGCGCCGCCGCCGCCGCCGCCGCCGCCGCCTGCCGGTCCTCGCCGCCGCCGCCATCTGGTCGCCGCCGCCGCTTTTCTCACGCGCCGCCACCATGTCCCAACGCACCACCACTATCATTTTCACCTCTCCCTCCACTGCTCCAACCACCATCACATGGAGCTCATCCTCCACCCCACTTCCCACCCTTCCTCCTCTCCCTGTCAACCCCACCCCTGCGCCACTTTCGGCTGTAACCACCCCCAACTCCTCCTCCCCTATCACTGTCGCCCCATCGACAGCTACTGAATTTCCGCCGCTCCCTGCACCGCCACCGACGAGCTTCAAGCCAGGACGGGTCTCTGCTACACGTTCCACAGTCTCTGTGACACCCACGCCCCCTCCGTCGCGTCATCCGCTGCTCAGGGTGGTCCTGCCCCCGCCATCTCCTCTGGCAACCCATACCCTGCCCCCTCTCCACCTGGTCGTGCCCACGAAACCTTCAAAGTGCCCGAATGTTGACCCTTCCCCTGCAGTCTCCTCCAAAAAAAAACCCAATCCCCGTGACCCACCCACCCCCATGGACGCGGCCCCAACCCCCACCCCTGCCACACCTGCCACCCACACCTTGGTCCTCTCCCATCCTGACCCTCAATTCCTTGATGCCCACTCCCTCACCCTCGCCATCCGGAAATACCACCCCACTGCCCCCATCTCCCAACTGATTCCTCGCAAAGACTCGGTCCTCATAAGATGCCCCAGTGCGTTCTTCCACACCGATCCCCTCGCCCGCATCCCCTGTATCCAATTTGGCCAACGTGCAGCCCTCACCCCCTACCACACCCCGTCCTCTCCCTGTCAGCCTCAACCTCCCCGACGTCCGCCAACCTTCACCGCTGTGATCATGAAGCTTAGCCCCGTGATCACGGAGGCTGAGGTGTTGACGGAACTCAACTCCCGGCCCGACATTGAAATCCACTCAGCCCGTCGCATCTTCAATGATGCCGGGCCGACTTTTCTCATGCGGATATTCACCGAATCCTCCTCCTCTATTGACCGCCTCCTCACTGAGGGAGCCCTCATCTACAATCACCGCCATAAGGTGGACTCCTCCAGTTCCCCAGTCCAATCCTACTGCTGCCAACACTGTCTCACCTACAACAACCACGTTACCTCAGCCTGCAAGAACCCTCCTACTTGTCCCCACTGCAAAGCCTCACACTTCCTCAGAAATTGCCCCAATCTCACCTCTCCCCCTCCTGCAACATTTACAACGAACCACATCCTACCTACTCCTCGAAGTGTAAAGCGAAACCTCCACCAGCCACCCCTGAGCTCACTGTCCCCGTCCGTCCTGTTGATGACCCCATCCACCCCAACAACTCGCTCTGCCCTCCCCCTACTGCCGAGGACATCATCCGTTTCACCACCGTTGTGCTCCAAAACATCCACCCCTTCCAGCGCTCACACACACTTTCCCAAATCGCCCTCGCTGCCCGTTCCATCTTCCATCTTACCACCTATGCCACATACTCCCACAACCAGGCCCACTTCACCTTCACCCCCTTCACCACCCTCGTCTAACTCTCCCCTCCTATGGTACAACAACCCTACCGTGTCCTGTACCACAACATTCGCTCCCTGCCCACCCACAAACTCCTCTTCCTCCACACCCTCCGTCAGCACCGTGAGGATGCCTTCGTCTTAAGTGAAACCTTCCTTCAACCTCGTATCTCCATTTCCATGGCTCCTTACACCCTACACCGCACTGATAATCCGTACCCTCTGGCGCGTGGCGGAGTTGCTATAGGTCACCTCAAGCACCTCCCTGTCCGGCCCCAACCTCTCCTTAACAATCCTGCGGAGCATCTCACCCTCAGCCTCTTCTTCCCCACCCTTACCATCACCTGTGCCACCATTTATGTCCGCCCTCGCACCCCCATCCCATACGATATCCTGGCCCACATTGACCGCACCTTCTCCACCTACGTGATTGCCGCCGACCTCAATATCCACAGCAGTGATCCTGCTGACCTCCAGCGGTGGCATCGGTTTCTCACCACTCTCCAGGGCGACCTGGTTCCCCTGCCTCAGCACATCCGACCCGTATCCAACACCACTCCTGATGTGGTCCTTGCCTCTCCCAACCTCCTTGGGCGCATCACCGCAGATGTCCTTGACCTCATTGGCAGTGACCATGCTCCTGTTCTCCTCACTATCTCTAATGGTCGCCATCCCCGCAACGCTCCCCACCACGCTCACCACTCTCCAGGGCGACCTGGTTCCCCTGCCTCAGCACACCCGACCCGAATCCAACACCACTCCTGATGTGGTCCTTGCCTCTCCCAACCTCCTTGGGCGCATCACCGCAGATGTCCTTGACCTCATTGGCAGTGACCATGCTCCTGTTCTCCTCACTATCTCTAATGGTCGCCATCCCTGCAACGCTCCCCACCCTGACGTCCCTCCTAAACTTGTCCATGATTACTCCCGTGCCAACTGGGATGCCTACCGGGACTCCATCCACAACCAGGTTGACGGCCACGACCTTACCTTGCAATCTCCTGATGACATCTCTCGCACTGCTGCCTTCCTGCACCAGACCTTGTCTGACGCCGTCGCCACCCATATCCCCACCAAAGCCATCCACCCTCACCGCCCCGCCCTGCCTCCACAGGCCGTCCTTCTGCTTCGAGAGTCCCGCCGCCTCTACCGCTCTTTTCTCCGCACTCGTGACCGGGATACACTTATCTGCCACCGGCAATTACAATAACACATCCGCAACCTGCTTACTGCGAAGAAACGCCGTGCCTGGCGCCAGACATGTACACACCTCAGCACCACGCTCCCCATAAACTCTTCCAAGTATTGGCCTGCTTTCCACCGCCTTACAGGGACCCGCCCCACCCCCCAGTACCCTCTCCTCCTTAATGACCGTCCCTTTCCTGACAACCTTGGTAAGGCCAACCACTTTGCCTCCCACCTCTCTGATGTTTTTTCCATCCCCGATGATCCCCACTTTGATTATTCCCTCTTCCCTGATGTCATGGACCGTACGAATACCTCTGTTCCTCCCCTTGCTCCTAGCTTCCAGTACGTGGCCACACCCCACCATCTGAACTTAACACTCCCATCACTACACAGGACATCAGCCTCACACTCCGCACTAAACGCAACACTGCTCCCGGCCACGACTGCGTTACCTACTGCCACCTCAAACACTGCCCTCCCTCCTTCCTTTCACTCCTTGCCACCCTCTACAATGTCATCCTTGCCACTGGCTTCTATCCCGACCTGTGGAAAACCTCCCGTATCCTGATGTTCTCCAAACCCAACAAGCCTCCATCTGATGCCTCTTCCTATCGTCCTATCTATCTCACATCAGTGTTCAGCAAGCTCTTGGAATCCATCCTTTCCCAGCGCATCCATTACCACCTCCGCCAACACCACCTCCTCCCAAACACCCAATGTGGCTTTCGACCTTCCTTCTCTGCTGATGACCAACTCCTCCGCCTCACTCATCTCCTCTCCATCCAGCTTAACTCCCGTCGTTCCGCCATTTTTGTCTCCCTTGACCTCGAAAAGGCCTACGACCGTGTCTGGCATCCCGGTCTCCTGTTTAAACTCCAAACCTATGCCCTTCCTATCAACTACATCCGTCTGGTGACCTCCTTCCTCTCCCACCGCCCCTCCTATGTTACCATCCATAATGCTAATTCCCACACCTTCTACCCCTCTGCAGGTGTGCCCCAGGGCTCTGTCCTCTCCCCTCTCCTCTACCTCCTGTACACGGCGGATATGCCCCAACCCCCCCTCCAGTACACCTCTTGCAATATGCTGATGACACCGCATTCCTCACCCTTGCTCCTACCCTCCACCGGTCCCAACGCCTTCTCCAGACTCACCTTGACCTTTTTGCTGCATGGTGTAACTAGTGGCTCCTGAAACTCAATCCTTTCAAGACCCAGGCAATCATCGTAGGTCGTAACACTCGCTCCTTCCGGCTCCTGGATTTCTCCCTTACTGTTTGCGCACGTCCTGTCCGCCTCACCCCCACTCGCACCTACCTTGGCCTCACCATTGACCGTCACCTCACCTGGATCCCTCATCTCCGCTCCATCCAATCCAAAGTCCACAACCACCTCCGAATCCTCAAACTCCTCTCTGGCCGGACGTGGGGGTTGCACCCCTCTACCATCCTCCACACCTATAAATCCTTAATCCGTCCCATCCTCTGTTATGCCAGCCCTGCCTGGATATCTGCCCCCCCCCCCCCCAAATTCTATAAGTCCCTCCAGATCCTTGAGCGTCATGCCCTTCGCCTCGCCTTCCGAATACGCCTCCCATCCTCCACACGGATCCTCTATGATCTCATTCCTTTCCCCCATCTGCTCCAATTCCTCGAACATATCCGCATCCTTTACACCTCCCGCCGTTCTAGTATGATAAAAAAAAATTATTATTATTATTAAATATATTTCAATTCTTTCAATTTAGATCGGTATTTCATACTAGAATGTCGTGTTCCCAGTTTGGCACAGCTTTGCCACAGGAGACACGAAAGCGGTCGAAGACGTCCGTCTTCTGTTCGACTCCTGATCGTTGTCAGAAGGAGACTAGTTTTTGAATACGCAAAGACTTCTATTACTTGGAAAAGAACAACCCGGATTTCTTTACGTAATCAGTATGATTTTTTAAATTACCTAAGGGACCTTTAACAATGAACAGTAAGAAAAAATGCATTTGCAAATGAAATCATTCATAAATGGGGCTGCTATGAGTTGTATAGAAGATAAGGGGCGGCCTTCTGTACACGACCAGGATGCCGCAGTATTCTCTGCTGTAGTAAAAGCTGTTTGACATTCATAAAAATAATATGGCATGGAGGTTAAAAAAAAGTATAAAGGAAAAGAATAGAATCAGAAATCTGATAAACACTAAATATATTCTAATAATTCTCACAAGCAATTAGAGCTACTTTATAAACAATACAACTTACATAATTACTTTTCTAACAGTATGGTGCGATCAGATTTCAGCCGGTCCTGTGCTGTTTCCCATGTTCGCGTTTTTTTTCACAAATTACAGTCACTTTTCTCCTTCGTTGAAGACAATTCTTGCACTGTCCAACACCCCCGATAACAATAGCTTGCCGAGTTACAATTTCGAACATAAATTACTTGAATGTTATTAATTAATAATGTTGTCTGCACGCTGGCAAGACCGCTCACTCTTTTAGCTTAAAGTCGACCTCCTTTACGCTTTCACACCACAAGCAGAAGTACATTAAAATCTGAAGATCTACAAACGTTTTCTACCGTCATCTTTTATTTAGATCGAAGCGGAACGACAGTTCAGCTTCTGTTAAAATGTTTCTTTGACTGCGCAATCGATGTATTAGCGTCCGCGCTAGATGCGCATCTTTACAGTTACGTAAATTATACAAAACAAATGTCTTTCAAAGAATACTCAAAGCTTTCGTAGTACGGAAATACCAATAATATTACATCGCTTCCCGCGTGAGGAGTAATGAGTCTGAAAGATCGTTACGACTCACGCGCAGTCGTAATATTATTGGATTCACGTACTTAGTGAATGAAGTATTTAAGGATGTCTCCTTGTAGGGAGGAAAACAGACATAACATAAGGCACATAGAATTTTATGCGTTTCATACTAAGTCGTCAAAGCTACTCACAGTTGCTTGATCATTAACAAACTTGGTTGTGGCATGATGTCATCATAAGTGTTCAAGGATTTAACATAGGTTCTCAAGAATTACTCTCATTCAGTCAATTGAAACATTGAAATACTAACATAGATACAAGTACAAATTAAATACACATACAGATACAAAATACATAAATATTGACAATAAGAAAAAAAATCTATTACAGTGTTGGTGCATTTCCGCCAATTGTGAACAGAACATAAAACTTTTATCAGTCTTTCTCGTAGCGACGTCACTCTTCACTTTGTAGTTGGGAGTATTTCCCATGAACTCGGGTGATTTTCACAGGGGAATTCTTTCATCACCTGTCACTTTTCACTGCACTAAAACTGGGGATCACCTTTTCACATTCTGGTGGAAAAACACTGGGAATTTCACTATGTGAAGGGGAAGTGATATTTCTTGACTCGACGATCCACCGGGTCATGTCGGGAATCAGGAAAGTTGATGACTGGTTCAATGACGAATGAGTTAGTTTGGTGGCTGTCTTAATCTCATTCCAATTCATGTTTCAGCACATGAAAATACAGAAAAAAAATCTGTATTAGGACTTGCTCATTAACTAGCATCTTAATCTAAGGGAATATAGAGTAAGAATTTAAGACAATAAAAATTACTACATAGACTATGTACATATACATTATATATTATTCATATTTTGTGTCTAGGTTTTATGTTCTTTCGTTAGCAAATATTAGCAAAACACGTTTCATCTGGTACAGGTCTTTCTTAAGCAATGTATTTAGCAATATTGCCGTAGCAATTTTTATAGTTAAGGGAAAGTCATCATTAGTGTCCTTTAAATGTAAATATAGTAAAATCGTGCGTAGTTTATCAACGTTTTATTATTTTTATGTCCATTTTCATCTCAAATCTGGAGCACGCTTGCGCCCGTTATGGAGAGGAATGCTTATTGTTGAGTACGGGCCGGCGAGCAGTCATTGAATGTTGCCACAGTGCTTCACAGTCACGTGGTAACGAACTGGCGGTTTAACAGCGTTGGCAGTCCGCGTCCTGCACGAGGCAGATAGTTCTGTGGCTGCCAACCTTTCTTTTAACTTGTGCATTTTGTCGAATCGTGGGTACTGGAGCAGCTCGTCAAGGCGACATGGTCAACCTGGACGGTAAATTGACTGCACCAGCGACGAAGAACAGTCATCGATGAAAATGACTACTGTCTCCTATTGCAGTAAGTACAATAGCTTGTCTATCCTTTGACTGATAGTCACTGTATCGTCGTTGCAACGTGAGAATACTTGTAATGCTACTTCACACGCGGCACATCACTCGTGCCCATACATGTGTCAAATTACTATTATACACACGTGTCCATCATTTTGTCACAGAGTCACACGCAGCAATCCATACGTGTCCATATAGGTGTCTCTATACCACAGAGTAGCACAGGTAATGCTAAAATTACTTATCATAAAAGGATCATTTACAAAACAAACATAGTTTTTTTTAATTACTGTCCAAGACCCAACGAAAAACGTGTTTGCTATTCTGAATGGTGCTTCTGATGCACGTTAGATTTTACATGTATTTTATATCTGATTCTTTTCCTTTTCTTACTATTCTATAACAGCCCTTTTTTTTTCTCGGTTACATTAATAATCAGTAAAATATACCCACTTTGGCGTGCCGAACAGTTCACGTTCAAAACTTCATCTAACAGAAATCGGGAAAATTATTCCTATTTCGTAGGATGCTTTTGCTCACAGCAAATCAGATTTACATCACATTTCGATAAGTAACTGCAGATACGCATTAACCAACGAGCCACGATCGTAAATACACACAATATACACACGTCAAGTCTTTTGAACCAATTTCCAAATTTCTTCCCCTACCGGGTAGGGTAGAAAGGTAAGAACGCTAAAGAAGAAAACTACAATAGGATAGTGCAAGGAAATGAAAGATACGAAGATAGATAATAGGTGAAATAATCAGTTGAGCCAATTCATTCTTCGGCTCCACCGTTTTTAATGTCATCCACGTGGCATAACTTGACTTCAGTATTAAAATTTCGCACAAATCCGTTTCCAAAGCATCTTCAAATATATCTCAACATCACGGCATGCGGACATAGCAGAAGAATATAAGCAGATTATCTCAGTCCTCAACTAGGTGTCTTAATATCGAAGGTTTCTGTATAATACTCGTGACATAGGAATAGTCTCTCTAAGTTTCTCCAATACAGGACCTAATTCTTATTATAAATGCAAATTTCTTAACTGGTTGACTCATAGTAACAAATAAATTAAGGTTGCTCTCCAGTTGCGAGTACCATTTTCATTTCTTTGTACATTAACTATATGTTGCTGCTTATACTCGGTGTAATCTACAGATTACAATGTATCAGTTTTGCATCGTACATGATTCTAGCGACTTAAAATATCAATCCTTTGAAGGCTTAACTTAGGTTAATACTTCACATATACGGACATTCTGGTCTGAATGAGGGATTTAAAGAAAACCTTTACTACTTGGTAAAAAGGAGATTTGCCATAACTTAAAACTAAAGCAGCAGGTGGCACTTTGGCACATCCCTTACTCAATCCAACGACTGCAGTCTTCTCGTGCTCAAGAAACTTAAAACTACCTTAAAACTAAAGCAAATCTTATTTTCCAAAAACGTAGAGTACCTTCTTCAATCACTTCATATCTTTCAAGCTCCATCATTACTTCATGACCACTTCACTCAAATGATTACGTCACCTGCAGAATACATGTACATGCTGTTGATTCACTTACTTTCTAAACAGATCACACTCTTGTTTCAAGTTGCAGCTTAACATAATAAATGATATTTTATTTTTAATGTTTTTCATGGTACTTCTTCAGGTCTACATGGTGGTAAAGTCCTTTTATTCGTCCACTAACTGGATCTGCCAACACGTAACAACCAATATGTGGCTTCCTGACTATAACAAACGGTCCTTCGTATAAGTGTTGCCACTTACGATTTTTACGTAAGATGAGAGATGGTTTGAAGTGTGTCCTCAGAAGAACACGCTCGTTCAGGCGATACGACAGAACTTTATTGACATGCTTGTCAAATGCCTTTTTTCTTAAATTGGCATGAGTTGTGAGAGAGATCAGGGCTTGTCTTAACTTATTATCTAGGTTGACTTCTGGACCTTCTATCTTGGGAATGGGATCAGTCCATTCATTGCTTTCCCTTTGCCTTGAGATTAATTCTGAAGGTGTGAAACCGGTCGAAATGTGCGGAAGATTATTTACAATCTCTTCAAATGGAGTAACGAAATCGACCCACCGTGTTTGCTGGTTCGGTACATAGGTGCGAATAAAATGATTAAATTCTTTGAAGACTCGTTCTGTCGGGTTACTTTGCGGTCTAAATCTTGAGATTAGAATCTGTCTAATACCATTATTGGCAAGAAACTGTCTCCACTCTTTTCCAACGAAGTTTGAAGCATTATCAGACAACATGGTTTCCGGCTTACCAAAACGAGGAAAATAATCCTTTTCTATTCGTCTTATTAAAGATTTTGCACTGGAAGACTTCATCGCGTATAAACGCACGTGCTTAGTGAAGAGGTCTAGCAAAACAGCAAGGTACTTAGCACCTCCTCTTCCTCTAGGAAGTGGACCTGCATAGTCGAGACTGACTATTTGGTTAGGACGCTCAGTGTAGATAGGATTCAATGGTATGACATTCGAAAGATTGAAGGGCTTTGCCTTCTGACAGATTACACAAGTGCTTAGCAGTTTGTGAATTCTCTTATGCAGATTGGGTACGTAGCAATAGGCAGAGATCTTTCTTTTACACTTCTCGGGGCCATAATGTCCCCAGGATAGGTGAGTGTACCATATGAGATATTCAACGTACTCCTCAGGAATACAAACACACCATTGCTCCGTCAACATAGATGTACGATGAAATAAAACACCATTGTGTGATTTATAAAATTTCGACAAACGATGATTGGGGTTGTCTTGTAGAAGCTGTTTGACTCTCTTCCATTTTCGGTCACTTTCTTGCAGAGTACCCATCTGTCGGCAAAGACGTAGAAAATAACTACGATTCAAGGGATCTTTCATAAGGAGTATCTTGTGATTGGAAATCTGTTCTACAAGTTCCGTAGGCTCCGGCATACCTTCCGGCATGCGTGAGAGTTCATCTGCAACGATGTTGTTCTTGCCTTTCACGTAAACAATTTCGAAATTGTACTCCTGTAGAAATAGGCACCAGCGAGTAAGCCTCGGATGATAGAGCTTACACGAAAGGAGAAAGCTAAGAGCTTGATGGTCGGAATACACTTTGATCGGATGGCCATAAACGTAATAATTAAAACGGCGGAACGCCCACACAACTGCCAATCCTTCTAACTCTGTAACAGAATACGATCTTTCGCACTCCGTCAGCACACGACTGGCAAAACTAACTATCCTAATCTCTTCTTTATCTCTAGTTTTCTTTAGCTGGAACAAACAAGCGCCCAAACCTTGAAATGAGGCGTCACAAGCAATGCAGAATTCGGAGTTCATATCCGGATGACTGAGGATATTGCTATTCAGAAGAGCTTGTTTGATTTTGTCAAAGGCTTGCTGACATTCAGAGGTCCATACCCAATGAACGTTTTTCTTTAATAGATTGTGCAACACTGGACTGTTCATGGATTGATTTGATATAAAGCGACGAAAGAAAGACGTTAACCCTAGAAACCCTTTTAATTGTCTTTTGGTGCAGGGCACAGGGAAGTTCCTTATTGCAGACAGTTTGTTAGGATCGGGAGAGATTCCCTCAGAAGAGATAATATGACCAAGGAATTTTACTTCCTTTTTTACAAACTTTGATTTCTGTAAATTGGCAGTAACGCCAAAGTTAGCAAACCTCACGAAGATTTTCCGAATCAAGTCAAGATGTTCCTCCCATGAAGTCGAGGCTACTAAGATATCATCGACGCAGACAGTTATTTTGTCCAGCAAATCATGACCTAAGACATGGTCAAGTGCGGCAATAAAGACACCTGAACTAATATTCAAGCCAAAGGGTACGACACGAAATTGATATGACCGACCCGCACAGATAAAGGCCGTGTACTTCCTTGAAGAAGGCGACAACTTCACCTGCCAATAGCTACTTCGAAGGTCGATGGAGGTTAGAAATTTGATACCATAAAACCTTTGCAGTTGCTCCTCCAATGCTTCCGGTCGGGTACACACAGGAACAATAATTTTGTTGATGTTCCTAGCGTCTAGAACAAGCCTAACACTTCCGTCCTGTTTAAATATAGACAATAATGGGCTCGAATATGGAGAGTCAGAGGGCTCAATTATTTTCCAGTTTAACATTTTGCGGATTTCCTGTCGTACTGCTTCCTTGCGGGAATGCGGAACTGCATAGGTGGTTTTACAGTAGGTGCTGTGGGGCTTAACCTTCATGTCGAATACATAGTTGGCTATGATTCCCGGTTTCTTAGAAAACACTTTGGTAAATTGTGTCAACAGATCGTATAGTTCCTTTCTTTGTCGGTCACCTAATCCTTCAGATTCATTAACCTTCGTCAGTAATTCTTCATGTGTCGGTAATAAGTCAAAGTCTTCGGCTGCATCTATTGACTCGTCTAAATAATTGAAATATTGTTGCCGAGATGTGAGCTTGCGGAGCTTTACTTTATGTTCTTGGCTGGACAACTTAACTTTGGTCCTCATAAGTCGAATCACTATACTCTTATCACTGCATCTGAAAGTACATGTACCTTCATGCAAAACTATGATGACACGATTCTTACGTAGAAACTCCATTCCTAGGAGGCAAGGTACTGACAGATTTTTCACAACTAGAAAAGTACATGATATGGTGTCTGATGCAAATCTCACTGGTACATGAATTTGTAGCGTCACCTTTTGAACTAGAGAGCCTACAGCTCCGGAGACGGTACACCCTTGTACTGGCAATGACAGAACTTTTGCTACAGAACACACTTTCTTATATACACATAAAGACAAAACATTGATATTGGCACCAGTATCTATTATAGCGGCAAGTGGTACATCATGAATATGAATCATAGTGGATGCCTGAACCTGGTTTTCCCATAATTCCTCACCATTCAAAACGTCATTCTCCTTCAGCAAGTCATCTCGTAAGTCAGAGTCATTGTCATATCGTATAAGGTTGATTTGCCCCCTAATGAAATCGCCCCCAACATGTTCCGCAGCTTCCCCAAGGAGGCAAGAAAAAGAAGCTGCTTTTAGTTTTCCGCATGTTCATTAGATTGAATTTCGCTCACAATTATTTTTGAAGTACCGGGCGGTACGCTCGGTACGAGGTTTGCTTCCGTATTCCACCTAAGTTGCGAGCTATTTGCCGGAATTTCAGTCGAGATGGTGTGTGTTGGCGGGTTTGCTCGGGCATAATAGATGCGAGAATTTTGAGGTTCATGATTGTGACTTTGATAGTTGGTAAAAGGCGGAGGACTATTCCTAAAGTTTGGAGCATACTGTTGTTTGTATTGCTTGGAAGGATCTGGAGGATTTCTCCCTTGAGAACGGTGCTGGTTACCATACTGCTGCTGACTGTTGGTGTTAAGCCAACGTCCTTTTCCATTGAAATTATTATTATAGCGATCATTGTAATTAACTGGTGAATTACCGTATTGCTGTTGTGTTGTCTGGTATATGGGGTGGTACCTATTTTGATCCTGGAATTTATGTTTCTGCTTCCCGTTACGGCAATAGTAGTTGTTATTATCGCACGGAACGTCGTGTCCTTTACTGTTGTTGGGTTGGTATGACATACCTGAGTCTGCGCCTACACCGTGCGGCTGTGTAGTGTGCGGGCCAAGATTACAATTACTCCGCGCACTAGCACGCACGTCTTCTTGAATCATGTCAAGGTTGTCAAGTACTGACAGAAAAGCCTCCGTGTCGTCATCACTGACATTTACTAACTTCTCCCTGATTGATACCGGTAGCTTTGACTTAAGAATCATAATTACGTCCTTCGGGGAAATGGGCGTGTCCCAATATTGTATTTTTCGCAGGTATTTCTCGAAGTACCTACGGAGACCAGCACTTCTCGTATTAAATGGTTCAGCATTATATACCTCCTTTCTAAGGCGTTGTTGTATGCCTGAACTCCAGAATTTGTTCAGAAATTGCTTTTCGAAGTCAGCGTAATTATTACATCTGTCAATTACTTCTGTTCCCCAGACAGAACCCTCTCCTTGAATGTAACCTACTATAAAGCGCATACGTTGCTTGTCATCCCAGCTCTCAGGAAAAACACCATTAAATGACTTCAGAAAAACCATTGGGTGGATGTTGCGTTTCTCTGGCAGAAAAGGCTGGAATACGCGGTGCTTGAGAACGCTTTCTTCTTTCATGAGCTCGACAAGAGTTGCTTGATCATTCTGGTTGCGCACTAAAGGATTCTTACTACTGTGTCCATGTACAAGTGGAGAAAATTCTACACGAGACACGGGATTATTATTGTATTCATGTTCTGAAGAAAGCAAGTGTGAATGCTCACTTCTATTGTCATTAGGAAAATCATTGACTTGTCGTTTCAACTGCTCGATTTCCTCAGTGAGGTGTCGTTTCCACTCGGGAAGATCTCGGTGAAAAACTCTACGAATCTCTCCTAATTCAGTGAGAATCGTATCTCCTGATGTACCTGGAGCAGCTAAAACTTCAACTGTGGCTGATTTAACGGCTTCTTTTAAGTCGTGTTGAACCTTGTTTTCTATGTACTGTTCCTTAGTCTCGACCCATTCTACAAATTCTTTTCCTATCGTGGAACGTACATTGGCTGCAGCATCATTCACCATCTTTTCAATGTTTATTTCGGATAGCGCCTGTGTCAGGTCATTGACCTGGCCTTGCAGAGTGACAACATGGTCTGCAAGCTTGTTTACTTTAGTTTCGACCTCAACGGATTTTTTTGAAACTTCTGTTGTAACTGCCTGGCAACTTTCGATTTGTACTTTGATGTCTTTGTGCACGTTACCTACTGTGCTCTCACATGCATCTACCTTCTGCAGAATACCTTCTATCCTTTCATTAACTTTAGTACTTAATTCCGAAATATATTCCACCGTGACTGTCCTAATTCTTGCCTCTAAGTTGGCATCAATATTATCTAACCCATTTTTCATTGTACCAATCATGGTATTCAGGTCAAACCATTTTCGCTCTGTCTCCCATTCCTTTTCCCTTTCTTTTTGTTCCCTTTCTTGTCTATCTCGTTGTTTTTGTAATTTATAAGCTTCCCTTTCCCGTTTCTCCTGTTCTCTTTCTTGAAAAAAAATTCTCATCATTTCAACCATCAAATTTTCTCCCGCTTGCTGTGACGATGATTGCTGTGACGATACGTCACGCACACCATCATCGTCTACCGTTGTCTCCATTCGCGATTCGGGTCTGCCTGTTCCCGTTCGCGAAAGTAGTGGGTATGACTTGACAACTGTGTCATCACCGTCATCCAGACTGTTTGTCGGCTTTCCTTTGTCATCTGCCATGTTTATTTTCAAGTTTGTGACGTAACTGCTCAAAGAAATATTTCGCGGTACGCCGATCGTCAACTCTCAGATGCGCGCTCTGTTAGTCAAACGTCACACTGCGGTAGCTGACAATTGCATAGCTATACCGAGTAGAAGACAAGATGGCACCTAACTTTGAAAATAAGTGACAAACACCTACTAGACACTGAATCCTGCTATTATGGCATCCATCTTGTGTTCTTAACCGTAGCAACAATGAAGATGCTGATAATACTAACAATTAAACTTCGCATGAAGAGATGATCAGAAACGAATTCTAACTACGTAAATAAGCAATTCTGCAAGGAAATAACAGCGATAGGGTAAAATGAAGCAGTAAGGAAAGAAATTCCGGAAATCAGTTATATTATACAAGACGCGAGATTTTATGCGTAATGAAAACCGTACTTACATCAGTCGTTTTGCGCACTGCTGTTATTTTTCGAATTTTTCTCTTTGTTTTTTATACTTCCTCGATTTCGTTCAGTACTTCCTTTACGGCTTCCCGACGTCCACCGGATGATGTCATGAAACAATAACAGAACAGATTAAAATTTTTTTTATCAGGTCCCTGTTCGGGCGCCACATCTAGTATGATAAAAAAAAATTATTATTATTATTAAATATATTTCAATTCTTTCAATTTAGATCGGTATTTCATACTAGAATGTCGTGTTCCCAGTTTGGCACAGCTTTGCCACAGGAGACACGAAAGCGGTCGAAGACGTCCGTCTTCTGGTCGGCTCCTGATCGTTGTCAGAAGGAGACTAGTTTTTGAATACGCAAAGACTTCTATTACTTGGAAAAGAACAACCCGGATTTCTTTACGTAATCAGTATGATTTTTTAAATTACCTAAGGGACCTTTAACAATGAACAGTAAGAAAAAATGCATTTGCAAATGAAATCATTCATAAATGGGGCTGCTATGAGTTGTATAGAAGATAAGGGGCGGCCTTCTGTACACGACCAGGATGCCGCAGTATTCTCTGCTGTAGTAAAAGCTGTTTGACATTCATAAAAATAATATGGCATGGAGGTTAAAAAAAAGTATAAAGGAAAAGAATAGAATCAGAAATCTGATAAACACTAAATATATTCTAATAATTCTCACAAGCAATTAGAGCTACTTTATAAACAATACAACTTACATAATTACTTTTCTAACAGTATGGTGCGATCAGATTTCAGCCTGTCCTGTGCTGTTTCCCATGTTCGCGTTTTTTTTCACAAATTACAGTCACTTTTCTCCTTCGTTGAAGACAATTCTTGCACTGTCCAACACCCCCGATAACAATAGCTTGCCGAGTTACAATTTCGAACATAAATTACTTGAATGTTATTAATTAATAATGTTGTCTGCACGCTGGCAAGACCGCTCACTCTTTTAGCTTAAAGTCGACCTCCTTTACGCTTTCACACCACAAGCAGAAGTACATTAAAATCTGAAGATCTACAAACGTTTTCTACCGTCATCTTTTATTTAGATCGAAGCGGAACGACAGTTCAGCTTCTGTTAAAATGTTTCTTTGACTGCGCAATCGATGTATTAGCGTCCGCGCTAGATGCGCATCTTTACAGTTACGTAAATTATACAAAACAAATGTCTTTCAAAGAATACTCAAAGCTTTCGTAGTACGGAAATACCAATAATATTACACCGTCTTGCACCCCCTCACCCCCTGGTTGCTCCTCTCCTCTCCCATCCCCGCCCCCTGCCACATCTTCCCCATTGTGTCCCCCCTACCCTCCATCTCTACACCCTACATCTCCTTTCCCAAGGTGGCTTCCGTCAACTCCCCCTCCCGGATGATGCCCTCTCTCCCTCCATTTATCCCTCCTATCAACTCTGATCCTCACTCCCCCTCCTTTCCTCTGTCCTTTCCCTGGGCTCCCTCTTCCCCCCCCCCACCCCTTCCGTCCTGTTTTCTCCCCACTAAACCTCTCTCAACCTCCCTTCTCCCCCCCCCCAAGTCCTCTCCTCTGCCTACCCCACTCCCTGTCGCGCCTGCCCCCCACCCCTCTTATGGGTCCTCCTCCTCCATCAGCTCCTATCCCGGTTCTCCTCTTCGCTTTATCTCTCCTTTCCCCCCCCCTTTTTTTTTGTTTTCCCATCATCTGTCCAGTTTCCCCCCAACTGCTCTCGGATGTGGTGTGTCGCATTTGCCAACTTTTTCGTGTAGTGTTCCAGTGACTATTCAGTGTAGTTCGTCTTTCTCGTGTTGCGAACGGACACCATGCTGTCGCTAGGTGTGCATTTTATGACTTCTGCGAACAGAATCCAGACTGTCACCGTGTTTTTTTAATTGTCTGTCTATTGTTTTACCTGTCTGCTTCGTATGTATTTTATTAGCTACATCGTCCCTCTGTTCTTTGTTTTAAGTTCCACGATTTATTTTCGCCATGTTACTTTTTACGTCTCCCATTTTATCGCCTGTTTTTATTATTTATTCTCTTCCTATTTCTCATAAAGTCTGTAGGCTGAAGAGCGGCATGCTAAGCTGCTGCCAGCCCGCCCCCCTTCGGGGGGAATTGAAATTCAATAAAGAAAAAAAAGAAAAACTCGCCAGTCGGTCAGTCTGCGCCAGCCGGTGTGGGGTCAGTCACTCGTCCACAGCCTGCTAGTCTGTCTCTCGTCTGCATTTGTTAGGCAGTTAGTGTCTTACTGTCGTTCGGAGTGCTAGTATGTCTGTCGTTCGGATCAACCGTTAAAACCAGCAAAATGAGAGTCTTTCCACTCCACCAGTAAGAGAACTTAACGAGTGTTCGCCCGGTCGGGGCTTAGTTGCTGCAGCTGAGTCTGCACGTTAGGCCGCCATCTGTTCGAACTTGCTCGGACAATGGTCATTGGGGTTGGATCGATCGGTTGGTCGGTCGCGCACTGAGACACAAGATGACTTGACCATCTTGAGCGTCGGCGTCTGTGAGGTCGGCACGCGAGTCCATTGTGCCGCACCTTATAGCGAGGGGTAGTGGCTTCGCGGTCGACACGAGAGCAACAGGAGTCAATCCTCGACATCGGTCTGGCCGGTGCGAGCTGCGACGCCGTGAGACGGGAGATCGGCGCGCCTTCCTGCGTCCGTTGAAGCGGCTGGCAGCGGACGGTTCGGGAGAGCGATTTGGGGGTGCTGCGCCAGGACTTCTCAAGAAATTGCAGTTTATTAGAAGTTAAGTGGTTGGTGTCATGTTCTGTGATTTACTTTTGTTAAATTCTACTTGTTTTCTTGGTCAGTCTCTCGTCCCCAGCATGTTCGTCTGTCGTCCGTATTTGTTAGGGAGTTAGTGTCTGTCTGTCGTTCGGAGCTGCCTCTGTCATGTTTGTCAGATTTGGTGTATTAACGAATTTGCTTGGAGTGTAACGGCCTAAATCCTGAAACATATTTTGATCTTGCCTATCATCTTGAGAGGCGGTATCTTTGTACAGTAGAGCATCTTAACTTGTTTGGCCAACCATGTAGAACTTTATGTAATATTGCATTTCATGGGCTTTTATTTAAATGATGACTTTAGTATATACAGTTGCCACCCTTCCACTGTAAGACTTTCCTAGAAGTTAAAATCAAGTTGCACCTATGGTGGCAAGGTTATTATTTAAATTTTTAGTGTTTTGTACCATTTCCATCCCTCTTACTTGGTGCATACTTTGTGTGCTTGTGTAAATTGTTAAATCTTTTAGTTTAAAGTAATCTGGTGTGTTGCGGATTTGCACCAGTGTAGTTCAAATGGTTCAAATGGCTCTGAGCACTATGCGACTTAACTTCTGAGGTCATCAGTCGCCTAGATCTTAGAACTAAGTAAACCCAAGTAACCTAAGGACATCACACACATCCATGCCCGTGGCAGGATTCGAACCTGCGACCGTAGCGGTCGCTCGGTTCCAGACCGTAGCTCCTAGAACCGCACGGACACTCCGGTCGGCTACCAGTGTAGTCTTTCAGGGGCTGTTGTGAGCGGTCGTAACTACGGCCGTGTCAGAAGGGAGCAGCAAGTTTCTCTGCCCGAAAGCTCATACAGTCAAAACTTGTTTCTTTCTGTCTCTGAATAAATTGTAACTTGATATTTAGAGGGTGCTTTCTGATTATAATTTTAAATCTGTTTTTTTTAATGCGTTTAGTCACTAGTAAAGTGAATAAAATTCTCATTTGTTAAAGGAAATTTGGTAATGATTTCATCAGTTACTCCCTGGCAACTACTTCCATGCTTACATAGTGTGATTAAATGTGTTAATGTTCTTGACGAATAGCTAGTGAATAAAATAAATTCTCAAGAAAATTCTTTGAAAATAAATCACTGTTCAGAAGGTAAAAGCATCACAGAGGCAGTATTGGCGTTGCGTATGATAATAAACCAAGCCGAAAGAAAAATCAAGAAATCTTAATATGAAGGCGTTCGGCAGTTAAATTGATGCAAGGTATTAAGAAATTCTGAAAAAAATGTCGGTGAACTATAGAGAAATGCTGGAACGGAACGATTCTTGGGCGTGCTGAGAAGTAATGCCCTCAGGGAACAGAAAGCACGGATTCGAAGAGTTCGTCCACACATGGAGCGCCCTCTTCTTGAGCATGACATTGCCAGACCACACACGAGCGCTGCGACAAACTGACGCCTTGGGTTCTCTGTCATCGATCGTTCTCCATACAGTCTCGACCTGGCCTCATTAGAGTATCCAAACCTTAAAGATCACCTTCCAGGACTTCACTTTGATTGCGGTAATGTGAGGCAAGCAGAAGTGAAGTAGTGGCTCCGTCAATAATGTGAAACATTCTGTAGTGACGGTATCAAGACACTGGTGTTAAGATGGGAGGGACGTGTTCGTCGTCACCAGAAAAGAAAAAAAAATGGTTCAAACGGCTCTGAGCCCCCCCCCCCCCCACCCCCATGAACCATGGACCTTGCCGTTGGTGGGGAGGCTTGCGTGCCTCAGCGATACAGATAGCCGTACCGTAGGTGCAACCACAATGGAGGGGTATCTGTTGAGAGGCCAGACAAACGTGTGGTTCCTGAAGTGGGGCAGCAGCCTTTTCAGTAGTTGCAAGGGCAACAGTCTGGATGATTGACTGATCTGGCCTTGTAACAATAACCAAAACGGCCTTGCTGTGCTGGTACTGCGAACGGCTGAAAGCAAGGGGAAACTACACCCGTAATTTTTCCCGAGGGCATGCAGCTTAACTGTATGATTAAATGATGATGGCGTCCTCTTGGGTAAAATATTCCGGAGGTAAAATAGTCCCCCATCTGGATCTCCGGGCGGGAACTACTCAAGAGGATGTCGTTATCAGGAGAAAGAAAAGTGGCATTCTACGGATCGGAGCGTGGAATGTCAGATCCCTTAATCGGGCAGGTAGGTTAGAAAATTTAAAAAGGGAAATGGATAGGTTGAAGTTAGATATAGTGGGAATTAGTGAAGTTCGGTGTCAGGAGGAACAAGACTTCTGGTCAGGTGACTACAGGGTTATAAACACAAAATCAAATAGGGGTAATGCAGGAGTAGGTTTAATAATGAATAGGAAAATAGGAATGTGGGTAAGCTACTACAAACAGCATAGTGAACACATTATTGTGGCCAAGATAGATACGAAGCCCACACCTACTACAGTAGTACAAGTTTATATGCCAACTAGCTCTGCGGATGACGAAGAAATTGAAGAAATGTATGATGAAATAAAAGAAATTATTAAGATTGTGAAGGGAGACGAAAATGTAATAGTCATGGGTGACTGGAATTCGAGTGTAGAAAAAGGGAGAGAAGGAAACATAGTAGGTGAATATGGATTGGGGGTAATAAATGAAAGAGGAAGCCGCCTGGTATAATTTTGCACAGAGCACAACATAATCATAACTAACACTTGGTTTAAGAATCATGAAAGAAGGTTGTATACATGGAAGAACACTGGAGATACTAAAAGGTATCAGATAGATTATATAATGGTAAGACAGAGATTTAGGAACCAGGTTTTAAATTGTAAGACATTTCCAAGGGCAGATGTGGACTCTGACCACAATCTATTGGTTATGACCTGTAGATTAAAACTGAAGAAACTGCAAAAAGGTGGGAATTTAAGGAGATGGGACCTGGATAAACTGAAAGAACCAGAGGTTGTACAGAGTTTCAGGGAGAGCATAAGGGAACAATTGACAGGAATGGGGTAAAGAAATACAGTAGAAGAAGAATGGGTAGCTTTGAGGGACGAAGTAGCGAAGGCAGCAGAGGATCAAGTAGGTGAAAAGACGAGGACTAGTAGAAATCCTTGGGTAACAGAAGAAATATTGAATTTAATTGATGAAAGGAGAAAATATAAAAATGCAGTAAATGAAGCAGGCAAAAAGGTATACAAACGTCTCAAAAATGAGATCGACAGGAAGTGCAAAATGGCTAAGCAGGGATGGCTAAAGGACAAATGTAAGGATGTAGAGGCCTATCTCACTAGGGGTAAGATAGATACTGCCTACTGGAAAATTAAAGAGACCTTTGGAGATAAGAGAACGACTTGTATGAATATCAAGAGCTCAGATGGAAACCCAGTTCTAAGCAAAGAAGGGAAAGCAGAAAGGTGGAAGGAGTATATAGAGGGTCTATACAAAGGCGATGTACTTGAGGACAATATTATGGAAATGGAAGAGGATGTAGATGAAGATGAAATGGGAGATATGATACTGCGTGAAGAGTTTGACAGAGCACTGAAAGACCTGAGTCGAAACAAAGCCCCCGGAGTAGACTATATTTCATTGGAACTACTGATGGCCTTGGGAGAGCCAGTCCTGACAAAACTCTACCATCTGGTGAGCAATATGTATGAAACAGGCGAAATACCCGCAGACTTATAATTTCAATCCCAAAGAAAGCAGGTGTTGACAGATGTGAAAATTACCGAACTATCAGTTTAATAAGTCACAGCTGCAAAATACTAACACGAATTCTTTAGAGACGAAAGGAAAAACTAGTAGAAGCCAACCTCGGGGAAGATCAGTTTGGATTCCGTAGAAACACTGGAACATGTGAGGCAATACTTACCTTACGACTTATCTTAGAAGAAAGATTAGGGAAAGGCAAACCTACGCTTCTAGCATCTGTAGACTTAGAGAAAGCTTTAGGCATTGTTGACTGGAATACTCTCTTTCAAATTCTAAAGGTGGCAGGGGTAAAATACAGGGAGCGAAAGGCTATTTACTATTTGTACAGAAACCAAATGGCAGTTATAAGAGTCGAGGGACATGAGAGGGAAGCAGTGGTTGGGAAGGGAGTAAGTCAGGGTTGTAGCCTCTCCCCGATGTTGTTCAATCTGTATATTGAGCAAGCAGTAAAGGAAACAAAAGAAAAATTCGGAGTAGGTATTAAAATTCATGGAGAAGAAATAAAAACTTTGAGGTTCGCAGATGACATTGTTATTCTGTCAGAGACAGCAAAGGACTTGGATGAGCAGTTGAATGGAATGGACAGTGTCTTGAAAGGAGGATATAAGATGAATATCAACAAAAGCAAAACAAGGATAATGGAATGTAGTCTAATTAAGTCGGGTGATGCTGAGGGAATTAGATTGGGAAATGAGGCACTTAAAGTAATAAAGGAGTTTTGCTGTTTTGGGAGCAAAATAACTGATGATGGTCGAAGTAGAGAGGATATAAAATGTAGGCTGGCAATGGCAAGGAAAGCGTTTCTGAAGAAGAGAAATTTGTTAACATCCAGTATTGATTTAAGTGTCAGGAAGTCATTTCTGAAAGTATTTGTATGGAGTGTAGCCATGTATGGAAGTGAAACATGGACGATAAATAGTTTGGACAAGAAGAGAATAGAAGCTTTCGAAATGTGGTGCTACAGAAGAACGCTGAAGATTAGATGGGTAGATCACATAACTAATGAGGAAGTATTGAATAGGATTGGGGAGAAGAGAAGTTTGTGGCACAACTTGACCAGAAGAAGGGATCGGTTGGTAGGACATGTTCTGAGGCATCAAGGGATTACCAAAATTAGTACTGGAGGGCAGCGTGGAGGGTAAAAATCGTAGAGGGAGACCAAGAGATGAATACACTAAGCAGATTCAGAAGGATTTAGGCTGCAGTAGGTACTGGGAGATGAAAAAGCTTGCACAGGATAGAGTAGCATGGAGAGCTGCATCAAACCAGTCTCAGGACTGAAGACCACAACAACAACAATGGCTCTGAGCACTGTGGGACGTAACATCTGAGGTCATCAGTCCCCTAGAAGTTAGAACTACTTAAACCTAACTAAGCTAAGAACATCGCACGCATCCATGCCCGAGGTAGGATTCGAATCTGCGACCGGTCGCGCGGTTCCAGACAGAAGCGCCTAGAACCTCTCAGCCACACCGGCCGGCACCAGAATAGAAATAAATACGTAGACAGGAAGAATAAGTATGTAGAATTTTAATAAAATATGTTTCATTTCAAAAGCTTTAAGAGTTTGCTCATCAAGATTCTGAGGCATTACTTCTCGGAGCGACCTTGTGTAATACGTACAAGAATCGATAGGGAAAAGAAGGATGGATGACCGGCATCGAAGTACTAGGATTCGAAAGCGTCTGAGAAAGAGTGTCATTCCTCTCGTCCATTACGAGAGTTGCCCAGAAAGTAAGTTCCGATAGGTCACGAAATGGAAACCACAGTGAAAACCAGAAACGTTTTATTTGCAACAGTTAGGTACACCTTCCACCTACTTCTCTACATAGGCGCCGCTCCAACTTCGAGGTTTGTCGTAGTGTTGTATCAACTTTCCAATATCCTCGTCATAGAAAGCAGCCGCCTATGCTTTCGGTCAGTTATCTGCACAGGTTTGCAGCTCATTGTCTGTGGAAAAATTTTGTCTTCATAGGCAGCGGTTCTTGTGAGCAGAGATTAGAATCAGGGGCCACCAATTACGGACTGTATTGTGGGTGATCAAACATTTCTCATCGGAAACGCTGCAGGAGCGTCTTCATTGCCCCCGCAGTGTGCGGCCGAGAGTTGACATGAAGAAGAAGCTGCTCGACAGTTGTGTTATGTGGGCTGCATAACACAGACGAAATCTCTAACCAGGCCCTCATACTTACTGGGAGACGCAATTCCCTACGCATCTTTGCGTGGTCACTGTTCACTCAAAACTGAAGAGAGCGACGCGACTTGATCCACGGGCATACTAGAGCCATTTCTCAACACGACTGTGCATAGCTTTACCGGATTATCCCTGCGGTTTCCATTTCGCGACCGATCTCAAATTACTTTCCGGACAATCCTCCTATATACATCCAAGAAACAGTGACGGAAAGAAATGCACTGTTAAAGACGTTGATAAAAATTTGGGTGAAAGGATATTAACGAAAAGGTTCCCTGATGACGTCATTATACTCACTGAAAGTGAAGGAGAATGACAGGATGTGTCGATTGGAATGAACAATCTAATGAGTGCAGAATATAGATTGACAATAAACCGAAGAAAGGCAAAAGTATTGAGGAGTAGCGAAAATAAGATCAGAAGTCAGCTTGACTTGAAAATTACTGTAATACCAAAATAATATATCATTGTCGAAATAAAGAGGACGTAAGAATCAACTAACACAAATAAATAGTGTGTTCCTGGCCACAAGAATTTTACTAGGATCAATATAGGCCATAATTTGAGGCTGAAATTGAATCATGGACTGTGGGAACATTGGAAAGGAAGAGAATCGAAGAATTTGAAATGCGATCTTTTGAAGATGAGGTAGGCTGATAAGAGAGCGAATGAGGAATTTCTCCAAAGAATCGGTGAAGAAACGAAGACATGAAAGATACCGTGAGTGAGAAGGGACTTGATGACATGACATGTGTTAAGATGTCAGTGACGGACTAGCATCGTACTAAAGAGAGCGTTCTGAGATTGAGAGTTTGGCACAAGAAAGAAATCCGTGAACGTTTGCTTCAAAGCAGTCAGAAAATTCAGTTTGCACGCAACCATCGTGACTACTGCCCAGTTCTGTACATCGATTAGCTTTTCAAAACTTCGGATGGTATACGGAATCCCTGCATCTAGCTGAAATTACGGGAGATATGCTCAAATATCTATCAGTAAGCTATGGATGGGAAGCTGCTGTTCCACAAATCGTGAACTGAAACTGAAGTGTCGCAGAGCTCAGCGTTTCACTTACTACGGTGCACTGGTAGTGCTCTGAAGTCCTAAAGTCATCTAGTGACGGTAAATCAATCCATGTTGTTGCCACAGCAATCGCGCACAAAAGATGCTGTTTGGAGCTATGACTTCATTCCTATCAACATTGACTTTGTAAGTCATAAAATACTTTCAACCGCATGCAGAGAGGATCCAAGTGTTTTGCCAGTAAAGCCAATGGTAAATGTCAGAAACTTACCTACTTGTATACAAATAAGATTGCCGTTACGAGGGGCTAACGACATGGAAGGGAAGTATTTCATTAGCAGAGAGTGAGGGAAATCTATAGCCTGTCTTCAGAGACACTCAGTTTATGTATTCAGCAACCAGTAAAGAAAACATACAAAAATTTTGGAAACAGAACTGAAATTCGCAGGAAGCGATAAAACTTTGACGTTTGCAGATGACATATTGATTGGGCTAGTGAAGGTTGTAAGTAGGCTGTTTATGTTTTCTTATTGGCAACGTTACGTAGCGCTCTGTATGAAAATTACTGGGTGTGCTGTGCGCAGTTTGTGGCTAGTTGCATTGTTGTCTGCAATTCTGGTGTTGGGCAGCTGGATGTTAACAGCGCGTAGCGTGGCGCAGTTGGAGGTGAGCCGCCAGCAGTGGTGGATGTGGGGAGAGAGATGGCGGAGTTTTGAAATCTGTAAGACTGGATGTCATGAACTGCTATGTATATTATGATTTTTCAACACTATTAAGGCAAATACATTGTTTGTTCTGTATTAAAATCTTTTATTTGGTAACTATGCCTATTAGTAGTTAGTGCCTTCAGTAGTTTGAATCTTTTATTTAGCTGGCAGTAGTGGCGCTCGCTGTATTGCAGTAGTTGGAGTAACGAAGAGTTTTGGTGAGGTAAGTGATTTGTGAAAGGTATAGGTTATTGTTAGTCGGGGCCATTCTTTTGCAGGGATTTTTGAAAGTCAGGTTGCGTTGCGCTAAAAATATTGTGTGTCAGTTTAAGCACAGTCATGTATAATATTTCTAAGGGGACATTTCCAGGTATAGGAGCTGGAAGACCTTATGAACGGAATGGATAGTTCTTTGTAAACAGATTAAAAAATTAACATTGAAAAACGGTAAAGCCAGAGCACGTAGTGGAAATACATTTAACAAGTCACAGAAAGTTAGATTTGAATATGAGGCACTTAGGTAGTAGAAGAATTTTGTTATTTGGATAGCTCATCAACTTGCGATGGCCGAAGTAGAGAATATATAAAATGCATTTTGACGGTGAGGAGAAAAATCTTTTTGTAAATGAAAAGTTTCTAAACATTGAAACGAAATTTAAGTTCCTGAATGTGTGACGGTGCGTTACTGGGGCCTTTTAAATGAAACGTGGACGATAAACCGTTCAGACAAGAAGAGACCATAAACTTTCGAAATGTCAGAGAAATGCTATGAATAAGATGAGTACTTAGGGATAACTTACGAAGACCTTTTGAATAATATGCGCGAGATGGTATTATTTATGTTGTAACTTTTTTAGAAGGCGGGATGAGCTATTAAGGCATTTCCTGAGAGATCAACGAATCGTTAGTTTATTAATGCACGGATGTGTGCGAGTTAAAAACGGCAGATACAATATTGCATTAAACTGATTAATAAGGATGTTGGCTGCAGTATTTGTACAGAGATGGAAGGTGTGGCGCAGCACCTTCAGAAGGCGTGTACAGTGATATTACGTTAGCGACCAGCTTCATACCGACTATGAGCCATGATCATCTCGTGAAAGACGGGTATGGAAAGCGAGCTGCAAGTGGTAACGGCTGTGGGCGATTGATTTTGATATCGAACAAGCTAGGAGAATACTCCTAATGTCATAACTTGATTTCACTGAAACTTCGCTCAGTGGAAGAGGAGTCAAAATGAGTGTACACTTCTCTCAGCTTGTACGTAGATACTCGACCGCTTCAGAGAAAACGGCCGTTACAGTTTCCGACGTAACTTAGATGGCTTTTACAGGCCATTAACCTCTGTCCAACAGGCGGCACAATGGCTAGCATCGTGGCTGCTCTTTTCTGCGTACTGTGTTCCAAACCCGATTATTGTACCTATTTTTTATTAATTTTCATTTTTTTCATTTATCTACCCATGTCTGTAAAAGGTTACTACACGAATGTTTCTTATCAAGTTAGGGCAAATAATGACGTTACATTGAAATTACAAAATTACAACAGCGGTCCACATTAAGTGTATACATTTATTATAAAATACGAGTTACGGTATTTTCAGTTGTTACGAACTTTTCAAATTCTCATATTCTTATATCAGTTTCTAATTCTTACATTTTACTCTCATGTTTATTCGTCAGGAAGATTTGGTGCAGTCCCTTGGATGATACCGATCGTAGAGACATTCGTAACGTAGGAATTTCGCACAATAAGAGCACCACGCGAAGGCAAGTTTGCCACAGCGACATTTCTTCGTATTACTCTCACTTGGCAAAGAAACATCTTTAACACTGCTGAAGATTTTATACGTACAGAATAAGTTAACAACAGACAACGCATAACGGACCACTTTTCCGAAAACTCGCGCTTACAGTTTATTATGAATCAAGAAACACCACAGGAGTTTCAACGAAAACAATCTCAAATAATATTTCCATTCATTTGTAGTCTTTTGTATTTGTAAGTCATTCAACTTACAATTAGCAGACGAATAAGCACAACTTGATTTCAGAACACGTTGGAAAACATTCCTGTAGGAATCCTTTTCGACTTGGGTAGGTAAATGAAAAACAAAAATAAAAATAATAAATGGGTTTCGAACACGAGGACTCTAGCCGATGCACCACCACTTCGTCTGAAAGACCTCGCTAAAACGCACTTAAAGTACCTCGAAAACTTCAACAGTCGTTTTCTCAGAAACGGTCGAATCTACGAATAAGCCCTTTGTAAACTCCAAACTATATTTCTTTCTGTATGAAATTTAGTCCAACTTTACGCGTACCACTAACTTCATAAATGTCTACATAGGACCAAAACTATGTACAGGGCTATTACAAATGATTGAAGCGATTTCATAAATTCACTGTAGCTCCATTCATTGACATATGGTCACGACACACAACAGATACGTAGAAAAACCCATAAAGTTTTGTTCGGCTGAAGCCGCACTTCAGGTTTTTGCCGCCAGAGCGCTCGAGAGCGCAGTGAGACAGAATGGCGACAGGAGCCGAGAAAGCGTATGTCGTGCTTGAAATGCACTCACATCAGTCAGTCATAACAGTGCAACGACACTTCAGGACGAAGTTCAACAAAGATCCACCAACTGCTAACTCCATTCGGCGATGGTATGCGCAGTTTAAAGCTTCTGGATGCCTCTGTAAGGGGAAATCAACGGATCGGCCTGCAGTGAGCGAAGAAACGGTTGAACGCGTGCGGGCAAGTTTCACGCGTAGCCCGCGGACATGCTGGAAAATTGGCTGATGCCACAACTGGAGACCGACAGCGCCGACTTCATCTTTCAACAGGATGGTGCTCCACCGCACTTCCATCTTGATGTTCGGCATTTCTTAAACAGGAGATTGGAAAACCGATGGTCGGTCGTGGTGGAGATCATGATCAGCAATTCATGTCATGGCCTCCACGCTCTCCCGACTTAACCCCATGCTATTTCTTTCTGTGGGGTTATGTGAAAGATTCAGTGTTTAAACCTCCTCTACTAAGAAACGTGCCAGAACTGCGAGCTCGCATCAACGATGCTTTCGAACTCATTGATGGGGACATGCTGCGCCGAGTGTGGGAGGAACTTGATTATCGGCTTGATGTCTGCCGAATCACTAAAGGGGCACACATCGAACATTTGTGAATGCCTAAAAAACTTTTTGAGTTTTTGTATGTGTGTGCAAAGCATTGTGAAAATATCTCAAATAATGTAGTTATTGTAGAGCTGTGAAATCGCTTCAATCATTTCTTACACTCATTTTCTAACCTTCGACAAAACAGGACCTGGATTGAATTGTACCGCAACTGATCTGAATGCAGTTAAAGTAAAACAATTTTCTGCCAATGCCTTGCCGCAGGGATAACACCGGTCGCCGCCAGATCACTGAAGTTAAGCGCTGCCGAGCGCTGCTGGAAAGCGGAGTGCACTCAGCCCTTGTGAGGCAAACTGAGGAGCTACTTGACAGAGAAGTAGCTTCTCCGGTCACGTAAACTGACATAAGGCTGGGAGAGCAATGTGTCGACCAGACGCCCCTTCCATATACGCAACTAGTGACGCGTGGGGGCTCAGGATGACACGGTGGCCGGTCGGTACCGTTAACCTTACAAGGCCTGTTCGGACAGAGTTTAGTTTTGTTTAATAAAACAATTATTTAGTCCTAATTAAAATTTTCACTTACATTGCGTCTTGACAATATTGCTGTTTGCTGTTGTGCTTCCCAGAAATCTGCAACCAATAGGCAGCGGCTAAGCTAGATTTAAGAATGTAAACACATATTCAAATTGTTGCAAGTAGTAGTTCATAATGATAAACCGTGGGGTGGGGAGAGGAGTGACTGACTGCTAGGGTCGCAGGTTCGGATCCTGCCTCGGGCATGGATGTGTGTGATGTTCTTAGGTTTAAGTAGTTCTAAGCTCTAGGGGACTGATGACCTCAGATGTTAAATCCCATAGTGCTCAGAGCCATTTGAACCATTTTTTGGAGAGTAACTATTCCTATGAAATGATATGCCAAGACAAAGATTTTTTAATGCAAGTCAACAATGATTTAAAAAGGATACGAAGTTGCCAGAGAATTTCCGTAAAAATCAAACAGCTTAATCAATTAATTCAGGCAAGTGGTGTGGTCTTTTTCTTAGTTCTGGGCAAGTGAAATAGCTGAAAATCATCATTCCGACAAATTAGGAGCGTAGTGCTGCAGTCTTATCCCATACTCCTCCTCCTGAACAACAGTCACATTATTCAAAATTTATATCCCCTTCACCTTTCATCGTGCATATCATACTCATCCTTGCTGTCCTTTCTTCATTCAACAGAGACCATCACAAGTCAACACGATCTACTGAATACGTTCATCACGTACAACACTTCAATTAAGAATGCATCAGCGTGCGCCGAGGCCAATACTGTGACACGACAAGACCGAAGATTGTTTAACAGTAACGTAACTTGCTTTCTCTCTGACGTGCAAATCGATCACACACAAAAGCCAAATGACATGACCACCTTACACTTATTTTGACCCCTCTTCCACTGAGCGAAGTTGCTATGAAATTGCATTATGGCACTTGCCATTTCCTCCTCGCGACCAAACGATGTCTTGTGGAGACTAAATGTTGGCTTCTGCGAATATTATGACTTCTTTTAATTACTGATGATTTAATAAGTTTAGTCATTAGTGTGAATGAAGGTGAGACTAGGAAGTAATAAGATAAATCAAAATTATCGTGTCTATTACTGAAATTGCAGTTCACCGGTTTACGTTTCTGGGGAAGCGAAAAACATTTGACGGTTTTCTTCTTCTTCCGTGTCCGGATGCACCAACTATATCTTCCCTTCCCAGTAATTAGAAACGTAGATTGCTTTGTCATTGACTTTCAAAATATCACCTTTAGTGCATGTTATAGACATATCTGGGCAGATCAGTAGGTGGTCCAAGTCCTGTATTGCTCCGCATTCGCACCTATCGCTATCACTGTAACCCCGTTTAAATAGGTTTGATTTGCACCCAGTTACTCCAGTGCGCAGCCGGTTTAATGACCTCCAAGTTGTAAAAGGTAGTTGAAATCCTGCAGATCCCTCCTCAAGTAGTTCCATTGTGGAGTGTGGCACCATTTCTTCCCAGAGAGATAGCCGCCTTGCGACGGGCTTGGTGGCGAGCTCTTCAGTAATTTCAATGAAACTCCTGCGGAGTTTCAGCCGGACACGTTGTTTTCGGTGCATATGCATCGGGTGTCGAGGATCATTCTTTTGTTCTGATCTTTCGATCTCGGCGGCTACTTGTCTGCGGATAGTGGGTGGTGCTATGCCTATGATGGGGTAAATGATGTCTGTGGGAGTTGGTTTGAGGCATCCTGTGGTAATACGTACAGTGAGGGCAGAGTTCCTCCAAACTGGCGCCGCATATTCCGCTGCTGAGATACTCAGCACCAGACCCGTGGTGCGCAAAACATGTGGTTGAGCTCCCCACGATGAACCCGTTACCTTCCGCAGTATGTTGTGCCTGGCACAGACCTTTTTTTTTAGTGTTGTGGCAGTGCTGCTTAAAAGTAAGTGCTCTGTCCAATGTTACTCCCAGTTATTTTGGGCTGTTTGTATGTTTCAGCTCTTCCCCTTGCCACATGACTCGGAGTTCCCGTTTGGCTTGTTTGTTCCTAAGATGGTAATTCAGTTACTCATAGCGGGAGTTATTCTGATATTCGTGGGTTTTCTAAATACCATCATTTCATAAATCACTCCGAAGCGATATTGCGTTGTGAATGGTAGATACAAAAAGACGCTTGAGATAGGAGTGTAATACTAACAGATAATTGGCTATGATGTTTGTCATGGAAGAATTGGCTTGTGGAGTATTTGTACAATTCGAAACTCAACCTTCATCGTGTTGGGTCGCGTGTATTAGGAGCTCAGAATACATGTAATACTGTCGTGGAATTATGAGTTAAACATTGCTGTGGAGTGCCGAAAAGTTATCGTGAACGAGTGAAAAGAGACGAACGCTAGAAATCCGGATTATTTGTGTCAACCATGATTATTGAACTAACTCAAATCGGCGTGGAATTTTATACAAGTGACCATGAACTATGCATTGTAAGTGATTTGTTTGTGGAGTATTAGATAGAGCATACTATCGCAGACGGTCTGTTTTGTAAACTTTTCGGTGACAGTATCGATTTCATACAATAAGCTCGCTATTACGAGTGATTACCGGTGAGTGTAAATTATGATACTGTAACTTCGGACTAGCATGGACCGGCTGGTTGTTTTGTCGCAAAGAAGTTAGAATGTAATATAATTTTTATTCGAAGACTTTTCCTGTCACTCACTAACTCAGTCTATCTGGAACTAAACGAAAATTTAAAGCAATATTTGGATAAAGTTGGGGGACTGGTTTTACTACAACTCTTCCAGTCGAGAAACATTAATTGATTTTTAACAAGAGACTGCAGATGATAAGGTCACCGCAAGGTGAGTGGAACTGTTTTCAGTAGGGAGATAGTACCGCGACATCGTTGCAAGATGTTCGCAAAGAAAAGAATAATCAATGGTTGGACCAAAGACAGCAACAACAGCAACAAAAGACATACAGAGGGGTCCAGAAAAATGTAGACAATAGTCAATATTAATTGAACAAAACGACATACCGTTACAATTATTGCACGGAGTGAAGGTTATTTTATGTGTTCAAAGTGACATCCAATAGCAGCCGTACAACGTCGATGCCGCTAAATTGTTGACTAAGATATGGATGTGAGTGTTGCCCGTGTGACAGCCGCACAGGATGCCTTGGTGGTTTCTTTTCTGTTGATAAAATTCATTTTTCAAGGTCCGCCATAGTTAAGAGTCAAAAGGTGTAATTTCTGGAGACTGTGGTGGCTACTCAGTAGCTCCCCTTCTATCTACCCGTAGTCCAGGTGGATTTTCATCTAAGTAGGCTCTGACATGTCTGTGGTGGTGAGGCGGAGCACCATCTTATTTCCGGTAAAATCTTTCATTTCCAAACACTTCTCGGTTGGCAGTTAAAATGGATGATTCCAGCATATGAAGATATACTCACCAGTTACGTTACTTTCAAAGAAGAATGGACCAATCAAACTACGCGATGATACCCTGTAGATTAACATGTGCGTCCACGTGAACGGAAGAATTTTCAACACCCTAGTACGTGCGGTTGGGGCTGTGCGCAGTACCGTTGAGTTTGAATTGCACCTCGCCAAATCAGATAAGCGTCCGTGGAAAACGTTAATCCTCGAGAAGTATGCCTTAAAACCACTCGCAGTACTCCATCCTTCGATCCGGCTCGTCCTCGTTCATAGCGTGCAGCAATCTTGGAATGTACACTTTCAGCTTTGCAGCCATGAGAATTTGTCGTACGCTTCATCGTGTCACCCCACTTTCAAGTGCACTCCTCTTCACTTTTGAAGTGACCTAGGAAAATGTTGCAGCACAGCAACGGTGGAAGCTGGTCTTAGCGTTTTTGGCAGGTCAGACCTTTCCTTATTCACATCATGAACAGTATAGTCGCCTTCAAATTTATATCGAATACGATAAATCGTTGGACATGATTGTGGCTGATTTCCGTACACGTTATCCATTGCCGTTGTACCTCTATCATGTTTTCGTACTTCCAATACCATTTTATTACGGCCTTGCATTGCTGAAACTACAATCTTATTTCATTCATAGCCGCGCTGTCATCTACTGGAAAACGCTCCCCGCCGGCCGGTGTGGCCGAGCGGTTCTAAGCGCTCCAGTCTGGATCCGCGCGACCACTACAGCCGCAGGTTCGAATCCTGCCACGGGCATGGATGTTTGTGATGTCCTGAGGTTAGTTAGGTTTAAGTAGTAGTAAGTTCTAGGGGACTGAGGACTTCAGATGTTAAGTCCCATAGTGCTCAGAGCCATTTCAACCAATTAGAAAGCGCGCCCCAAGATCTGTTGCAAAAACAGTGGACTGCGCTACCACTCAAAATTGCAACGATATGTCACTTTGCTCCAAAGATATTAGCTACCTAAGAGTGTCTACATATTTCTGGACCCCTCTGTAGAAGGAAAGCTCATGTGGATGAGGAAATTATTCCACGAACTATCCGAATAGTATTTGTCCTATGCTCTACGATCAATGCAAAAACATCATTACCGATTGTAGGTGGCTTATTGTGCATGTAGAGCGTATGTATAGGACCTAAGAGTGACTACAAATGTGAAGTATGAAACAATGGTGAAGGTAAAAATCGATGGAAATAAAATACTTCCTACATAGACTGTGGCACCCGTAACATAAAGTCTCACCCTATTATTCTTATCACGCCACAAACCTGAAAAAGTGTTACTGTCATTCGTTAATATCTATAGATCCCCTCTGAGCAGGGAGCCCATTCCTGTGTGCCAGAGGAAGCCGCTCCCACCCCTCTCCCAGCCTCGAATCGCAGGTGTTTCTCTTTCAAGAAAATCATTTAAACATAGATGTTACAAGAGGGTCGGATCTTACGCTTCTTTTATGGTTACTTAGAGTAGCAGTTCCTCTTCTAAAGTACTAAAAATGCTCTATACACCCAGGACTTGCCTCTATCACCCCCCCCCCCTGGAAACTATAATATTGACGCCTTTGGCTTATGTACCGTCTCGGTCGTCGGAATGAAAACACAAACATTTACAAAGGCCAGTGTTTCTATCTGGTCGTCAGCAGTACCACATAAGAAGCGGTAGTTTCTGAACAATGTAATCGCATTCGAGACGAACATCACACTAAAATAAAACTATAAACGAAATGTTGAAAGTCCTTACATTTTGGAGACTGAATGCTGTGGCCAACAGTAAACTGGATGAAACAGTAGGCCCACATGACGTAATATGTCTTTCCTTTAGCTATTTTCAAATGTTTCCAAATGCTTTCTTACGCTAGGATTTATGGGAGACAACATGTGCTCATCAAAGCTCAATTGATGAAGGATATTATTACTTTTAACTAAAATAGCTTTCAGTATTATGAAAGCTAAATATTGTTTAATAGTTTTCTATAACAAATGATAATATATTGGGGATTTAAACTGCAATCCTCTGAATGTGTCAATGTTTTGATCAGCAAATACCTTAACGAAGCTGAAAATAGGGTGAAAAATATTTTTATTAACTATTTATCTGAAAGATCCCAGTCGAATAGCTGGTTACTCGTCTTTAACACGCGTGTAGCTTTTATGTACATTTGATTGTTTGGCATGAGAAACTGGCAACATAACGTTTCTCCACTCACGCGCCTAGCTGTCCATTCAGCTCAAAGGGAAACATTGAAGTTACGTAACCGTCGTAATTACAGCTTAGCTGAATAAAAGCTTGATTTTGCTTCGAGGCAGTAGACCAACATTCCAAGCGGGCGTAACAGGTTACTACGTTTCCTAAATGAGTGAAGTTTGTTCACGACTGTGCCACGTAATTTAAAGGAATAAGTGATGTAGCCTGAAGTTAGAGCTATGAAATCTGTAATTACCTCCAATGTGACGCAATGTTTATAGTCACAAGAAATTTTTTCTCTAACCAGGAATTACATAAATAATGCTGAAAGTTAACTGATGATTCTACGAGGTAAAACTGACTTTTACTGTGTTTTAGCAAAGCGGTAGAAACGATAATGAGAACATGAGACATCACACAAACAATATTAGCCGTGGCAAATTCACATCCAGCAACAGACAAACTAGGGGGTATTTATCAGCTACTACCGCTAGGTGCACTGATTCATTCATTGTGTAGCAATTAATTTACGCGAGGTAGTCTCAAATAAAACCCAATTATCTGTCGTTCAATGTAACGGATAAGTAGCCCAATGAAAACGAGTAAAGTTAATAGAAACAAACATTCACAATCACTTGGATATTTCGAGAGTGTGAAATCGGTGATTTGTTTTAAATCGATGATCTCTGACAACTATCAACGCAATGCAAATACTAATATCTGAAAGAACAATCATATTTCTTGGAAAACATGAAATTTGAAAAATAATAGTTCCTAATAGGAGATCGCTAAATAATTGGGATGTATTGATCCCAGGCTCTCATCTATCACTAAAGAAAGCAAATTTTCGCGCATTTTCACGACGTGGAAGAGTACCAGAGCGTCTTCTGTTGATTGTTGGATGAGCATGGTGAACCCCTTCCACGACGTCTGGGCCAGTACATCAGTCTGCCTTAGTTAATGGCTGCGTATAGGTAGCTGATAGATTTTTATATTACTTGCACTTCTTTTTCCTCCTTGCAGTCCTCGTAAGATCATTTTAATAATCCTAAGGCTGACTTATTCTTGATACAAATTATATACTTAAGTAATAGCAGAACAACTCTATGAATTTTATATGGACTTGCATTAGTTAAATAGGGACATACGCAAAAATACGAAGATAAGATTAACGACCTATCTCCATTTATTTTTACACATACAACAGAACACGAAGTGAAGCAGTTTTGCTATCTCGGAGGGAAAATAGCACGTGGCGTACGAAACAAGCGTCAGAGACTAGCACACGGAAAATTAACATCCTTCGCTTTAAGATGTTTCTTCGTCTGAGGAAGGTATTCCTCAGAATATCAGAAAATAATTACAAGCTTTGTGAAAGAAGGGAAAGGAGGGAATAGAAGCATTTGAGGTTCTTCGGGGAAAAAAGAAAAGACAGCAAGAGATGTAATACGCCCAAAACCGTAGACGAAAGGACATACCGACAGCCTGTGCATTAAGGTATCAGGGAGTCTCGTTTATGTTACTAGATTGAGACACTGAGGAGAAGCAACATGAGAAACGAGAGAGCGGAATATACAGGGTATTTTAAAAGACTTTACAAATTTAAAAATTTATACAAAGTTATTGAAAGAAGATATAGAACTGGGTTTAGTGTTATTTTGTAGTGAAACACATCAAGTTATTTTACCTTAAAGATGTTGTATGTGGTTTCCGTTGGTTATCCTGCACACATCTCACCGGAAATCAATTTCTTCGCCAACTCGCTGTACCATTGCAGGTGTAACTTGCTAAATAGTGGCATAAATTCTTGCTCTAAGTTCAGGTAGACAAGCCGGCACAGGAGGTACAAACAGGATATCCTTGATGAATGCCCATGAAAAAAATCGAGTGGTGTCAGGTCTGGGAAACGTGGCGGGATGGAGGGGGGCATGTAACTGGCGCATCGCAGCCAATCCACTGACGTCGGAAGTGCTCACTGAGAAAATCGCAGGTAGTGGGGTGATGCGCCATCTTGCATGAAGCAAACATTTCGTTCTTGGTCATCCCCATTTATCGGTATTATGAAAAATTATTGTAACATACCTAGGTACACTGTCCCATTAATGGTTCTGTAACGGAAAGAAGGGGCCGTACACTGTTCTTTCTCAATGAACAAAAAGCCTTCAGTTTAGGGCTATCATAAACATTTTACAATGTTTGATGTGCATTTTTACTGTTCCAAATTCTGCGGTTACGTGTATTAACCTTGCCACTTAAGTAAAAAAGTCAACTCGTCAGATAATTTTGTCCAACAATTTTTTATCCTCACGTAATCGATTTAACATATCCGCACAGTAGTTCATGCTAGCAATTTTATCAGTGTGTCTTATTGCTTGTACGATCGTTAGTCTGTACGGTTTCAAACGCGAAACGTTTCTCGACACACGCCAAACAATCATATGTGGGGTTTGCGGTTCGCGAGATACACGATGGCTTGATTTCGTAGGGCTTTTGACGAAAAGTTGTCTCACTCTCTAAATGTCGTCAGACATGCTTGGATGCCCTGATCATTTCTCGTGTCTAACCGAGCACTTCGTTTCTACGTAACATTTATGCCACTTCAGCGTACTTGGTACGGAAATTACGCTGAACTGTTGTCGCTGACTTCGATTCTTTAAACCAAAACACACAGTCAGCATGCTCGGGTCCACTGAAGGTAGCCATCTTTAACGCAACTGCTTCTAGCGCTCCTTACGGTACCACTACGCGAGACAAAATTTGATGTATTTCCCTACAAACTGACGCTACTATCACCTCTGTAGGCATTACGAATTAATTTAGATGAATTTTCAAAGTTGTAAAACCCTTTTCGAAACACCGTGTACAAAACATGCAACTAAGAAACTGGGTGTTAGAGATACTCTAATATGGAGACGCAGGAGTGGAAATCATCGCAGGCTGCTCTGCATGTCATATGTTTACAACATATGAGGAATAGTGATTAATTTGTAATTATCCCCTTGAAAGAAAATTTACATAATTATAAATTTTCTTTGTTTGCAGGTGTGGCGTCCAGTGTCGGTTGTAATTATCCCATAGCAACGAACATAGTATATTTCCTAATGTGTTCTTGAGGAACAGATTTACACTATTAAAAATTAATTTTGATCAGTATGTGCAATTCTGGCACAGTTCAGTTTCTCGTAGAAGTCTCCAGTACTCATATTGAACAAATTGTGTAAGCTGTGGTTAATAATAAAATCAAAATTATGCCTTTGCAATTTTTTGTAAATGTTTTTGTACACCTTTTTTGCATCCATAGCCCAGAATTGCACATGATGGCGAAATTGTAACTAATTATTTGCAGCCTTAATAAGTTTCGTATTACCACGTTTCCCTGCCCTACAGTAATTGCGACCCACATCAGCATTCGCTGAGCAGCTGCACTTTAATAGAAAACACTCGTATGTCTGAAATGCAGGTACACGTTGACATCACAGGGTGTTAGTAAAGTTATAGGCCACTTGAGGAGCCAAAACAAAATGCAAGAGCTCACTCATAAGGTAGTATCGTGAGGTTATTCGTTATCTGCACAAGAAAGGTCTCACCGCTGTAACAATCTGTGTCGTGTTGTAAGTGTACGTCATCAATGTATCATCGTATCAAGCAGATGTCAGATGTCACAGACGCTTCCATCGTGTTGAAGCAAGCCTGCATGATGAAGAACGAAATGGTGGGCCATCTCTGAGAGCGGCAAGAATGGAGGTTCTTCTGCTCTAAGCCCAGCATGTCACAGTCCAGGCGACAGTGCATAAAGTGAAAATGAGCCACGAATTAATTTTCGGCACCTTGCGTGACACTGTCAACGTGATACATGTTATTCAAACTAATTTAGGGCTTGCAGCCGGTCGTCGTCTAATACATGCACGATATTTCGACTGGGCACCTGCCACACATCTTCAAGTGAGTCGTGGAAGACTGACGAAATCTTGCTCCGTTCCGCCATACACAATTTTCCGCACATGCGTCGAGCTTGAAATTGACACCTGGACCGCACGCAATACTCGCAGCGCTCTGTATATGGCGCAACAGAGTAAGTCTTCGCCACTCTTAGATTGCTCATCTAAAGGTGAGTGGCTGGTGCCTAGTCAAAATATGGTGTGATGAAGTAAACGACGATCGACTGCAAACCCAAGCCGGCCGAAGTGGCCGTGCGGTTAAAGGCGCTGCAGTCTGGAACCGCAAGACCGCTACGGTCGCAGGTTCGAATCCTGCCTCGGGCATGGATGTTTGTGATGTCCTTAGGTTAGTTAGGTTTAACTAGTTCTAAGTTCTAGGGGACTAATGACCTCAGCAGTTGAGTCCCATAGTACTCAGAGCCATTTTTGCAAACCTAAAATTTGTTCTTTGGAAAAATTTTAAAACTCACATGGTACACTCCACTTGTGTACCCACCTAACCACCTTGGAGTAGTGCACGGTGTATCGCTATGACCCTGAGACGAAGGAGCCCAAGAGATAACGGTGGAGGTTCACCACCATAGAAAAATGGCGCTATAGACAAAGGAAAAGAACGAACAATCAACGGGTAATATGAGGCTCTCTTTTTGTACTGTCATGCTTAGGTGCTAATGAATCATGCTTGTTATATGCAAGCCGTCACTGGTACATGTTGCGAAATTTTCTGGCCATCACTTGCTTACGAGGGTTGTTAGAACGAAGCGTTGCGGAAAGCTGTCGAAGGATAACGTTTGTCGCTCGCGTGTCGCGTGACAAGGCACCAAGCCCCTCCGCCTCCCGTAGAAGGTTCGAGTACTCCCTCTGGCATGGGTGTGTGTGTCGTCATTAGCGTAAGTTAGTGATAAAAAAATTGCTGTAAATAGTATCTACTTTATAATATCTAGTAGTAACTATCCAGAGTGACCTTAAGTGAAATGACCATATACAGGGTGAGTCACCTAACATTACCGCTGGATATATTTCGTAAACCACATCAAATACTGACGAACGTGAGGAGAGGGGCTAGTGTAATTGGTTAATGCAAACCATAAAAAAATGTACGGTAGTATGTTTTTTAACACAAACCTACCTATTTTTTAAATGGAACCCCGTTAGTTTTGTTAGCACATCTGAACATATAAACAAATACGTAATCATTGCCGTTTGTTGCATTGTAAAATGTTAATTACATCCGGAGATATTGTAGCCTACAGTTGACGCTTCAGTACCACTCCTCCGCTGTTCGATCGTGTGTACCGGAGAGCACCGAATTACGTAGGGATCCAAAGGGAAGGGTGATGAACCTTAGGTACAGAAGAGACTGGAACAGCACATTAAGTCCACATGCTAACACCTTTTTATTGGTCTTTTTCACTGACGCACATGTACAAACAAAACTAACATGGTTCCATTTAAAAAAACGTAGGTTTTTGTTCAAAAACATACTTCCGTGCATCTTTGTATGGTTTGTATTAAACAATTACACTAGCCCCTCTCCTCACATTCGGTCTGTGGAATCGGTTCGTCAGTATTTGATGTGGTTTACGAAATATATCCAGCGGCAACGTTAGGTGACTCACCCTGTATAACAAACAGTAGAAAAAGCACATGGCAGACTCAGATTCATAGAAAGAATCTTAAGAAAATTATACTCTTTCACGAGGGAAGTGGCTTATAAGGAGCCTCGACCGAGACTTGAGTACTGTCCATCAATGTGCGTTCCTTAGCATGTAGGACAGATATAAGAGATAGTGAAGATCCAACTTAGAGGATTGCGTGTCATCACGGGATTGTTTAGTCGGTGCGACACCGTTAGAAAGATGATCAACAAACTCCAGTGGCAGTTACAAGAGAGGCGTTTTGCCTCACGTAGAGGTTTACTGCTGAGATTTCGAGAGAGCACTGCTTTCTGCTGACACGGCGGTCGTCTTTCCCAGTATTAATAACTTTTTTATCCCAGTCTGGTGTCCGAACATTTCTGGTATGTCCTTCATGATTTCCTACTTCCTGAAACTATACCTAGACAAATGGTGAAACACAGTTGAATGCCGTAGTTGTAGTCGGAGGTAGTGGGTCTCCTGATACAACCTTGCAGCCCACCGCCCTTTGCCATTTGCCTTTCCGTGAGTAAACTACATGCCGGCAAGCTCTCGATTCAAATACGGAACCATTGTGTACACATCCACTGCAAGCAGAGTCAACAAGAGAAGTGAATCGGATTCAACGTTACCAGTAACTGTGGCAGGAGCGGGAGCTGTGGCATGACGTATGAGGAACAGTACCACTCCCTAGGAGAAAACCATGCGTGCTGTAACTGTGGATGCATGGTACAGCACGCAATCTTTGTAACAAATTATGGTTGAATAAATGGTCTCTAGCATGGAAACAGTGCATTTCCGGACGTAAATTCATTAGAGCTTCCTTGTTCCGTATCCTCTCATCGACCAGTCCCTAGAGTTTGTATACGTTGGAAAAAATCACCATGTATAATAATGGCAGCGTATTAGGTCTTTTATAGCGCCACATCGCCTTTTAATATAAAACTACATGTAGGAAGCAAGGAGATGAAATACAAAAGGGAAATGTATGTGGAGTAATCGGTATCTGGAATCAGTAAAACAACAGAACCGACAATGTGTACACATGTGATGTCTCAGACCACAACTGCAATTTACAAATCCATGTTTTCATTAAATAGTGTGAAGGATATTATTCTCACTTTAGTATAGTTTCTTCATGTCATTTCTGTTTCTTCTAGCTCAGGCAAACAATACAAATACACGTAAAATGCGATTTTTTAGAAAGATAAGTTTAATATGTTCCCATTGCTAGCGTTGATTCACATCTGCATTCCAGCCTTGCCGCTGATGGTCTGCTACAAAAATGTACAGGAGCCCTGTGTTATTAAACGTTATTTACATTAGTGGAGACTTGCCTTTCTTTCCTCCTTTTACTTCTGGTTTCCAGTCTTTCTGGTCGGAAAAGTTAGCGCTCCATCGACCCTGTTAGCCGGCCCGTCAGAGAAATCTGAACTTTGATATTTTGTGGAGCTGACGAGAGACTATTTGCACTTGTTCTAGACTTCTGGGATTTCTCCAGTAAAACAGCAGCAGTACACGTTTTGTTAGAAAGATGGTGGCAGAATCTCACAATAAACGTACAAAATGTTAGTTCGTAAGATGGTAGCCTTTCCTTCGTTTCAGAGGAGTTAAAATTTTGTTTTTACGCAAGGGATCCGATTCATTGTAATCTGCATATCTCACAGTAGTGCCTTCCATGCAAGCCCGAAATTACTTGGAACATTCAAATCGCCGGGAAAGTGTTAATAATCAAATCTTCGATGCAGTGTAGACGTTACTTTCTTACTATCGCATACTCCCACACTACTATTTCTCGTAATTGTCATTCCTGTATTCATGAAGACAAGTGAAAAGACACTATATTTACTAGTATACGTAAATGCATAAGAATACGTATCCCAGTGAGAACGGCTGCTTTTACAGAATGTTTCTCCACGCCATTATCATTAAAACCCTAACTTCATAGCCTGGCAATGTCCACGGTCGGAAAACTGACATCTGTCATGTGTAGTAAGCTAATCGCAAGTCCACTGTCAATATACACAAATAGCAATTGCCATTACTGTTTTCTTTTTCGTAGTTTCATTGGGTTTGTTGACGAATCCGAAAATCGACCTGACTCGAGTTTTCGAGAATCCATCTGCTCATCTTTCCGAGAGACACTACTGCTGAAGAGTCCCACTTGAAAATCTCCAGTAACATTATTGTGTCAAAACGTCTACATCTATATAGGTACTCCGCACGCCACCGTAATCTGGGTGACGGAGGGTACCCTTAATATCCGGATTTTACGGTGTGAGACGTGCAGGAGGAGGATCAGAGAGGTTCTCGAAGATACCGCCAGAGATGTGGAGTCATGCCGACTCTAATGCCATGACCTTCTGTGCTTGGTTTCTCGGCTGATGGTTTATGGCGCGAAAACCCTATCGGGGTGGTCCGATGAACCTTCGCTCAGGTCTAAAACCGGGGAGTATAGTGGCCAGGGGAGTATGGTACACTCATCCTGATTCTCTTGGAACCACGAATGTAAACTAAATGCCGTGTATTGTCCTGCTGGTAGAGGCCAGCATGCCGAGGAAAAACAAACAGCATGTAGGGATGGACGTCATCCCCAAGATAGATGCGTACTTGTGTTGAGCCGTTGTGCTTTCCACATTGACCACATCACCCATTAAAGGCCATGAATCCCACGAAAACATTCACCACACCACAATACTCCCTCCTGCGACCTGTACGCTTCCGATGATTCTTGCAGGGTCTTTGCTGTTAGACGTTTCAGGCAGTACACACCAACGAGCATCGGTTCGATGGACCGTAAAACTATTAAAAGGACACCTGTCACCAATCAATGGGCGTTCAGCTACAGTACCGGCATGCAAATTCCAGCCCCCGTCGGTGATGAACGGCAGTCAGCATGAACCACATGCCTGCTGCGACGGTCCATACGCGGGAACGTTCGCTGAATGGTCGTTGAGGAGACTCTGTTGATAACCCCTTGGTTCATCTGAGCGGTCAGGTGTTCATCAGTAACACGTCTTTTCGGCCGGACGCATCTCCGCAGCCATTGTTGACCCTTGTCATCTCCTCTTCGTTGATCCATTATGGATCGTTGGACGACGGCTGGGATGAACTTCTTGATGCAATAATTTACCAACAGCCGTTTGTATTGTAGAAATTTATTTTATTTTATGACCTTGTATGTGCTACCAGTTTCAGCATTACATTGATGTCATCTTCAGGCCTCATTCGTCATAGTTGTAAAATCGCTGTACACGGAAGGAGCCATATAACTGGATCCGTGAATCAATCGTCCTGCAACAGCCTCAGTCTTTGTCGCCTGGCCACCTAGAGCTGTTGCAGGGATTTATTCACGGATCCAGTTATATGGCTTCCTCCGAGTACAGCGATTTTACAACTATGACGAATGAGGCCTGAAGGTGACATCAATGTAATGCCGGAACTGGTATCACATTGAAGTTCATAAAATAAAATAAATTTCTGCAATACATACCGCTGATTGTAAATTATCATCAAGAAACTTGTCATCTATGGCTCGTGGTGAACCCCAGTTGCCACGGTGCCGGTTTTGGAAGGCGTCATTTCTCCTCACTCGGTATACTTTAACCACGGCGGCACGCCCCCAGTTTACAAAGTTAGTCGTTATATAAATGCGTCCACCTTGACCAGAAAGACAACAGTCATGCCCATCTGGACGTCAGCCTAATCACTCCGTTTCCGCATTGCAGCAACGATTACACTGTTTCCGCGTTCCCCAGACATGCTTTATATACCCTCCACTGCCAGTGGGGCCACGTGCCGTATGCGATTGTCTTTTACACGTTGTCGTCGAACAGAGATGGTGGTTCGGTTAACGTGTTTCTACCGTGGATATAGCTCTCCGTACCGTAGGCGGTGAGGGCCGACCTGTCAAACAACCTTGTACTTTGGTGTGGAGTAATACAGGGTTCTACGTTCTGTTGAAACATTTGCTTTAAACAAATTTTCTGCCAACTTAATTTCAAATGTTTTCTTAGAAACACTCTCCGAAAAACCCGAAATACACACCAATCAGTGCGTCGTCAATTTACGTTAGTTTTTCCCATGGTTTAGACAACGTTCACTACCGCAGATTTTTCAGGCTGCTTTAGTCTCGTGTAACAGCGACGATAAACCCACCTATCCTCAACTGAGCGAATCGAATGGCCGATGTAATCCTTCCAATCATGCATGGCATTTTGTTTCATGCAAGGTTTTTTGAGTACTTAATCATCCTGCACGTGGACGGAACACTCTTATTGTGAAATCTTCCTCAAATCCGTCTTAAAGGTTATATCCCCAGCATAAGGAATAAGGGAGACACATATATGCTCCTGTTTGTACACCTCAAGGGATACTCCAAACTTCATGGCCCGAGGAACCTTTTTCTCGGGGTATCCATTTTCCTTCACCACATACACCAAGTGTTCAAGTTCCGGTGATAAGCCATCTGTACTGGAAACAGCCTATGCTCGTCGTACCAGTGTCCTAATGACATTGCTGCGTTGGTATCGTGGGTGGCCACTCTGTGCGTTCACGAATAGTCCGGTATGTGAGTTCTCGGTACACACTATGTCCCAGAATACCTTCATGTCTTTTGTAAACAATCATGTTCAGAAATGGAAGCTTCCCCATAACTTTCAACCTTTGATCAGTTTCATGCTGGGATGAGGACAGCTCTGTTTAGGTCATGGCCTCCGCGGTGCCAGACAATAATGATGTCGTTAGCTATCCACAGAAACACGTTGGTTCCAAGGCCTAAAACCTTAGCATTCTTCCTAGAAGTCCGCTATGAATAAATAGGCTACAACCGGTTTTGTAGCCTAGAAGCTACATCTTCAGATTAAATTTTGTGAATCAGGACATTAAAGTTGCAACGTGGACGGGACAAAAACATTGTTAATCTATAGTAAGAATTCAATAATAAGACTCAATTAGTGAATCGGGAAATAAACGGAACGTATGGGTTGCTTTTAGGCTACGGAGCGTTAAAAAAATCGTTTACAAGGACAGCCAAACGGTTACTATCCCAGGCGTGTATTTATGGTAGTGGTTGTCCCTCATACAATATGGTTTGTAATTGCAAATTAGAGAGACGTAATGTGCCGATTTCAGGTTTATGTTTGCCAGTGAGGGATCTTAGGTGTGAATTAACAGTACAAATAGCAATACTGTTCTAGCTCTTCATTCAGAGTAGAAATATTCTGTTCATTAAATCTCGTGTTAGCAAAATCAGTATGTCTATGGGATTTAAAGTTCTTTAGGTCTCTAAGTAAAATGCCAGGTTAAAATTTCGTTAAAAACGTATCTAAGTTAAACTACTTTCGAGACATCAAGCTGAAAAGACGTTTCCTCATCGATTAAAACCATTACGTTCGGCATGTCCCATGACCATACTTTTCTCAAGCCAAGAAGTACTGAAAAGCACACCTACCTGTGGCTACAAACTACGTGACTTTTCATTGACTGTACAGGAGCTACAACAAATGGAACGGAAGTGAGACATTTCTGTATGTGTTTCAACCCTTGAGATGGCGCGCCGATTTTCATAACACAAGTGGGTGCACGGCACACTTTCTACACATGTAAAGTGTAGTTGTTATGTTACCAAGGTAAACGTATATGATCAAACCACAGTTTAATCTTAGTTTAATTTAACAACGATAAGATATACTTGCAAGTACTACATCACTGTTTAATTAAACAATAAAAAGTAAACATTCATTTTATCACTCTTTTGCTGCATCCAAGTGTTACCCCACAGTAATGACCTACTTGAAGCATCAAACAGCATAGTTGTTTCTGATAAAAGCCAGTTGTTTATTCAATCACTACTTGTCTCGTAGAAATCTGCCTCATTTTGAGGTTGCGCTGGTTACTCGATATCTGTGTTCTTTCTTGCATAGACAGTAAATTTTCTCTCTTTCAGCTCACCGTTTATTTTGTGTTACTGCAGCTTACTTGAACGCATGGCAACACAGCTTACAACCGTGTTTGCTGGTGAATTCATGAAATTATAAAAACAGCGGAATGGTACAAGACAATGTTATTTGTTGCTGGCAGACTTCATAAATAGGCGCGCCCACTCGACGGTTAAATTTGTTTACGTTGAAGATGACACGAAAAGGAAACAACACTTTAAAAACTACGTCGAATTTTAATAAAATTTTATACAAATTACTTAATTTTTCTCACTGATGGAGACGACGAAATTTGAATGTTTAGCAGCCACTGAAATTCAGTAGGTTAATCTCCTTCCTTGCTGTCTTCACTGGAAAATTGTTTGTTGCGGAGACGAAACAGTCATTAGTGTATGCCATAGAGTAACAGAAATTTCGAGAGGTTGCCTTGACCACAGGTTAGCGATAGTGCGTCGCAAAAACGAATGTTGTGGATTGGCTTCGTGCCAGTGAAGTTTGTGCCGCTACTACGTCTATACCCGAGACGTCCATTAAGCGCATATGGTAGCGTGGTCTGCAACTTGCGCTGTTCTGTGTGGCCACGGACGGCACCTTTGTACTATCCTCAATTCGTTGCAAGTGTCAATCATGGTCAAACAATGTTCTGTGTAGCTGTGTGTGCATTATGTTGAAGCTACGTGAATTCGAACGAGATCAAATTGTTGGTGCTCGCACAAAAAATTGGTTCCAATGGCTCTGAGCACTATGGGACTTAACTTCTGCGGTCATCACTCCCCTAGAACTTAGAACTACTTAAACCTAACTAACCTAAGGACATCACAAACATCCATGCACGAGGCTGGATTCGAACCTGCGACCGTAGTGGTCACGCGGTTCCAGACTGAAGTGCCTAGAACCGCACGGCCACACCGGCCGGCGGTGCTCGTACAGACGATACTTCCGTGGCCAAGTTATCCCAGGTGTTTGGTGTTTCAAGAGGCTCAGTATCGAATATTTATACCGCAGACTGATACATCGTGAAAGCACCATCCTCTAAGAAAATAAAATAAGGGACAACAGCTGAAAAACCACTGCAGAGCCGAATGTCACACTCGCAAATCCTGTCAGCACCGAAACAACACGAAGGGAGCTACATAAGGAGGGCATTGCATGGCGAGCTATAACTCCAAAACCACTCACGAGTAAAGCAAATTCCCGTCACAGGAAAATGTGGTTCCAAAGCCATTAAACCGCCACTATGGAGCATTGGAAGAATGTCACTTGGTCGGAGGAGTCTTGTTGCACAGTTTCCAACTTCTGACCGAGTTTACGTGCTAAAGAGTAAACATAACGGAGTTTCGAAAATGATTTACCCTAACGCCGTAAATCATGACCCTCATCGTTACTCTGCAAGTTCGCATAGGTGTCAAAGGTTGAGTGACTATTTTGGCTGATCATGTCGATCCCACGATACAATGTTTCTTCCCCAGTGGTGACGTTGCGTTCGAAGATGACACGAATCCTGATCACACAGCTCGCATCGTTCAAGACTGGCTTTGATATCAGAAGGATGAAATGTCGCATCTCCGCTGCCACCACAGAGACTATGTCTTTAATGTTATTGAGAATTTGAGTCTACTTAGAAGAGAGGGTAGCGTTTTCGCTGTCCACCTCCATTAAGTTTACATGAACTAGCCACTATTTTGCAGTATTACTGGTACAAGATACCATTGAAAACTGCGCAGTACCTGTATGTATCCAATCTGGGAAAGCTAGTATTTTTTTTAATGCCAACAGTTTTCTTACACCATGTGAACAATAGTAATGTGGTGAGTTTTGGTGTTTTCATATTTTGGCCACAACTGTTCATGTGATGACTGGAGAGTAAATGTTTCGGTAAGTACACTGATACAATAAAGCAGTTAAACTGAGGCTGTATCCTTTATCACGGAATTATTAGTCTCACGTATTAGTACAAAAACTCTGCCGGATTTGAGCGGTAGTGGGAAGAGAACCGTAGTTAATTTGGATGGCGCTCTCTGTTAAGGTAACCCGATAGTGCAGTGGCTATGAGAAGTAGGGAACTGGGATCGATGACGGATACAACATTTATAAAGGGCAGTTAAATGAAAAGCGGACTGATGGAAAAAAATAAGTGAACTGTTTATTATTTCGAAACTAATCTCCAAATCTGTTTATACATTTATCCCACTGTCAGAAACCCGGATCAATGCCTCCCTGGAAAAATGTTTGCCGTCGCTTACGGAAATCTGATTGTACCGAGACTTACACCTATTCGTACGAAATAAACCAACGGCAGCGAATGTGTTTATTCAGGGCTCCAAAATACTGGTATCGTAGAAACCGCTTAGGAAGAGTTCGGGACTTAATGGTGTATGTGTAAGTGATTCTCAGCGAAATCTCCATCAGTTCCGATCTCTCTCCATGCGATATCCATATTTTGGGAGACCTGAAGAAAGACCGTCGTTTAGCTTTGGTTGAAGATGTGCTCGCCTTGGTACAATCACTGTTTCGTAGGAAACCGCAGCCATTTTCTCATGAAGTCGTTGATTGCTTGTCTGCCTTCATTTGATTTTTCATGGTGTTTAGACAAACAGAAATCTACTTACCATCACTAAGGCAAACGGGTAAGTGTACAGCGACCTTCATACAGCCTCACTGCTTATGTCGACGACATGTGGGAAGACTCAGGCAACGACTCCTCGACGGAACACTAAGGCAGACGATGGTGCATGCCGTGTCAGCGAGATAGTTAAAGCAGCATTATCTATACGTGCTGACCATGACCCTATGAGTGTTAAGGATGACGGTCAACTAAAATTAAGGGTCAGTAGTTTTGCCACGGCACTTACATAACATAGTGAAAGGTACGAGGATGAGTCAAATGAAAACTTTAAATTTGTAATAACAAATTAAAATTTCGCGCCGTTATCCTGTAATTTGGTAAGCGTGCTACAAACAGCGTCCAGAATGGCCCGTGGGTGGCAGCATAGTGCATATGCACAAATAGCGTCGTAGTATCAGTATAAAGATGGCCGCCCAATTTGAGACTTGCACCAGAGAAGAACTAAACTAAAAAAAAATTAAATTCCGTCCGAACAGACCATGAAGGCCCAACGGGACCGACGGCCGCCGTTTCATCCTCAGCCCACAGGCGTCACTGGATGCGGATATGGAGGGGCATGAGGTGAACACACCGCCCTCCTGGCCGTATGTCAGTTTACGAGACTGGAGCCGCTACTTCTCAATCAAGTAGTTCCTCAGTTCGCCTCACAAAGGCTGAGTGCACCCCGCTTGCCAGCAGCGCTCGGCAGACCGGATGGTCACCCATGAAAGTGCTAGCCCAGCCCTACAGCGCCTAACTTCTGTGCTCTGACGGGAACCGGTGTTACCACTGCGGTAAGGCTGTTGGCTACCAGAGAAGAACAGAGTTCTGTTATTCGGATTTTGCGTAGTGAAGTTGTGAAACCTATTGACATTCATCGACTAATGAAGGTTCAGGTCGGTGATGAATGTTTGTCACAGCAGGAAGTATACGAATGGAGTATGATGTTCGCTGATGATGTGACTTCAGTGGAAGATGCTCCTCGTCCAGGTCAGGCACAACGAGTTGTGACTCCACAGAATACTGCAGCGGTTGAAGCCGTAGTGAAGAAAAACCGCCGAGTGACACTGAATGACATTGCAACAAGTTTACAGATTAGTCATGGGTCAGCACATCACATTATGCATAATGTGCTCCAGTTTCACAAAGTGTCTCAAAATGGGTGCCACGGCAGCTGACTCCTGAAATGAGAGAACGACGTGTTGATGCTGGTGAAGAACTTCTTCGGTGCTTTGAACGAGAAGGTGATGGCTTCCTTGCAAGAATCATTACTGGGGACGAAACCTGGGTTCACTTCCACCAACTGGAAGCAAAGAGACCCGAGCAAGGAACGGCGCCATTCCTCATCACCAAAACCAAAGAAGTTTCGAACAGAACCATCAGCAGAGAAGGTTATGCTGGCTTTTGGGAAAGAGTCGTCATTTTGGAGCATTACATGCCTAGAGTGACCACTGTCACTAGTGCATCATACACATATCTCCTAAAAAATCATCTTGCGGCCTGCAATCAAATCAAAGCGACATGGATTGCTGTCAGCAGGTGTCCTTTTGCAACATGGCAATGCAAGGCCCCGCGCTGCCCGTACAACAGTCGCTACAATCACAGACCTGCATTTTGCGTGTCTTCTTCATCCAACGTACTCACCAGACCTTGCTCCAAGTGATTTCGATATGTTTGGACCATTCAAAGACGCAATGGGAGGAATGAAGTTCCGTTCTGATGAAGAGGTAGGCCACGCGGCGCATGAATGGTTGTGCGGACTAACAAAATAATTTATTTCTGAAGGAATTTATACACTTTGTAAGCGCAGGAGGACTTGCATTGAGCGTGGGGGAGGTTATGTTGAAAAGTAATACAGCTTTGTACCACTACTGCACGGTAAATAATATTTAAAAAAATATTTAAGGTTTTCATTTGACTCAGCGTCGTAGGATTACCGTTAGTATTGTTAGCATTGATAGGGAAAGAATCATAAATGAATGTGTGAGAGAGAGACTCTGGGAACCGACGACTGCTCTTTGTTTGCTTATTTTTCACATAATTAGAGCCGCAGATCTTTCAGCGTTAGTTCAGAGGAAAATTGCATTTTATAAACAGTAAAAAGTATTGGTTCACGTAAGTTCTACCCCTTTACGCAGGAAAAACAATAGCTTTTTATGCAAGTACAGTCATCATCAAGGTCAAAGGGAAGATTTTCTGTTATTACTAATAAGTGCGAAAGTTGTTTATGAATAAGAGAAATAAGTCCGACAAAGTATCTGAGTGATGTTTGATATGTTTTTTTGTTGGATTCCTTTTTCCTTAATTTTATCTGATTTTCTTAGGAAACTTCGTTTCATAGCACTATGTGATAACTTTGCGTTGTTTTCTTTTTATTTTTTACTGCAACCTCTCTCTGTTTCGCTGTACAAATCAATGATTTTCGAATCAAACCAGAATTAAAAACTGACCGTTTGAATTGTGCTATATAACTGGTTATTTTTAAGTAACATGCAGGAGGGCTAACTGTGTAGAACCGAAATGTTCTGTAGGTTCCACTGACCTATGAGTACACTCATTCCACTTCTAGACAGTTCACCGCTTCCGGTTCCTAGGGAAGTCTAACGAAAAGCTGGTCGCATACACATAGAAAGGGACGCAAATGAGATAACGCTGGACAGGTGTGCAACACATAACATACGTGTAACGCAGCGGCAGTCTTAATTCACGTAGGCTATTAGGAAAACTAACGTAGTCTGCACTAACCTATTACAGTGTACAACGGTCTGCATTTGTTTTAAAACGCTAGGAATGTTAGAACAGGCAGCCGCAGACGGCCGCCGTGCTGCTCGGTACGACAGCGCTCTCTGGACGATCATTGTCGTATTTGTCAGGCCTTGGGCCGGCCAGTCAGCATCCTATAACCAGCCGCTGGTCACACTCCTCTAGGTCCGAGGTTCGACGCCACCAGGCTGCCCATGAAACGAGAGTAACCTTCGGCTAGGCGCTCCTAGCGGTCCCAACAGTAGGCTAACCAGCTAGCATGAATGCTGCAGTAGCTTCATCTGTCTACGGCCGCTCAGCACCTTGTCAGCACACTACCTCCCAGCAACGTACTTGGTCTTCAGGGATAATGACCTGCACTGCACCGATGTGAAAATGCAGTGAGTGGATGCCAGGTTGCACCCACTGGGCGAGGGCACCTTTAGCTGCTCTAGTTTGATGAATAATAGAGTCTCACAAGCGGATTAAAAAAGTTATCCAAAAAGCGCAGAATAAATTGCTTTCACTTCAGTCAATAACCTCAAAAATGTTGGCAGTAGACTACCGTCTTCGGTAAACAACGACTATTTTCAGATTTTTGTTTACTACACCTAATAAAACAGATCTGATGACAGTCTTTTCTGATCAGAACCGGTAGTCTAAGGAACAAATGTTTCCTGATCACTGACGGAAATAAATGAAATGTATTCTAATAATAAAGAATTTTATCTGATCAGTGATCGCCATGTTGCAGCTGTCCTCACTACGGCTGCGTGATTATCGTTTCATCCACAAGAAATGTCAATTCACCTTGCGGTATTTCATGTTCAGCAGTCCACTTCGGTCGCTTGTCCTGTGAGAAAACGTTTCTGGACTGGAGAAGCCGTAGTAGAACCAGTAGAACCACACCTGTCTGCAGGTTGCATTAAAATATCTAGTTCCACGTTTTTGCAACCTACCGAGTGAAATGAAAGTCTTCAAATAAAAATTCTACTCTATTTTAAGTTCATCGTTATAACATAACAACCAAACAATTTCGTCATAAGCACACAGTCATAGGTACGCTTATTCGGTCAGGTTATGGTATTAACCGAAACTCTTACCGGAATGATGAACAAAACGGATAATCTGCATCGTAATGCTCACTATAATATTACACAAACTGATCATATCGGCCGGCCGGAGTGGCCGAGCGGTTGTGGACGCTACAATCTGGAACCGTGTGACCCCTACGGTCACAGGTTCGAATCCTGCCTCTGGCATGGATGTGTGTAATGTCCTTAGGTTAGTTAGCTTTCAGTAGTTCTAAGTTCTAGGGGACTGATGACCTCAGAAGTTAAGTCCCATAGTGCTCAGAGCCATTTGAATTTGATCATTTCGAATGTTCTGTTAGCGCCATGACTCATGTAACATGCCTCACCGAGTTTAGTTAATTCATAGGTCACATTTTACGTATAAAAATCGGAATGCTACGTGTTTGTTTTTCTCATTCTTTCACGTTTATTTTGCAGTACTCCTCAGTCAAGTTAAGGCATAATTCCATAGAATTATTACATCAGTTCAGATACCTAATAAAAGCGTCGTAACATGATGAAAATTTAGCTGTGAGTCTTTTATCTGCACACCACAAAGTGTATCTTGTAGTCCACCAAAATACACACGAGCGTACTGTCGTCTGATTGACTCAGAAACGTTACAGCTAATCCCATACCACAATTAAACCCTGCTATCCCGTTTCTTTTATAATGGAGCAGTCACATCTTAATAGCTTTCCCGAGCAATTTATTAAATAGGGAATTTAGGAAACCCACAAATATTTACGATAGCGATGTCTTCATCTAACTTAGTTATCTTAATATATTCCTTGTATGGATCACCACCCTCCCTGTACGGACCAGAGATGTAGATATTCCGCTTTTAACCTGCCCCTCCTTGCCTGTTAGCCAGGCAGCAAGCTGCATCACGTTATCAGCATAAGTGGCAGTCTGCTCTTCTTCTATCCAAACCAAGCTGTGTCCACACCAGGTAGGCCACACCAGTCATGCTTCCCCGTCTTACCTCTGTATTACGCTACGTAGCAGTTTATTCTGTGCGTTTTCGTTGTACCGTTATGAGTAGGCTTCGGAAGTTGATGGAAATACAATACCCGAATATCACAAGACGAGGCGCAGTAAAATATATGTTCATATTGTATCACTGCTGGCAAGAAAATGGTGGAGGTAATTTGCCCCTCTTTCTGTTTTGTGTGTGTTTCGGGATTATTTATTTATATCGATATCAACTATTTCTCGATTCGAACGATCATCGCGTCACTTGTAATACAAGTTTCCTGTGGCAATGACAACCCTCTCTGAAAGTCGAGATCCTTTGCGCCTAAGACCTTTTAGATGTCAATTAGGCTGCAAAGCCATATAAAGAAAGGTCTTGGAAGTCCGGTTTCTGTAATCTTTTGTTCGAGTCAAATATGACCCCAGTTATACCAGTTTTGATTAACTTTTCAGGATGCGTTCTGTGGGCTCGCTGAATTTATATTATGTGGCCAAAACAGTTCATTCTAAATTCCCAAAATGCATTTTAGGAAACGTGATGCTCATTTTTTATATTATGTTAATCTAGAAGATACATCTCTGAAAGAAGAACCTTTTGTTTCATATTAGGGTTCCTTCTCACTACGTTGCATACAACTAGAATGTCGTTTTTAATATCCACTAGGCTATATTTTGTTTGCTTATTTCAATCGATGTTTGTCCTAAATTTAGAAAGTTTATGTGTACTACTAAATTATCTCAAGTACTCAGCACATATTTCCACACACCTGTCCGCTATTAAATCTTTTCCACTTTTAAAATATTTATAGAGTGAAGAAATTGCTGGTCAAATTCACAACCATGTCGCAATGTACTCTGTCTTGCGTCAGATTTGGTGTACATTAAAAGATGTCGTTCGTCTCCACATATGTGCTAAGTCACGCGAGCTATAGAGTGGAAATACTAACGGTTTTAACGTATTCATGTAGTAATTGCGGCCTAAACATTTTTGTACACATGTTGTATGTATCCAGATCGACACACGGCTGCAAAACCCATCAACTGTGCAGCAAAGTAGAGATTGGGCAGCACCGATCGCGACGTCCAGAGATAGCCCACCATCGCAGGCATCTGGCCACTATAGGGAGCCGCGAGAGCTATGTTCTACAATGTGAACATTATTGTGAAGACAAAAAAATTCCTGCATTTTGTCTGTGATGTGGTGTATGGAGATTTTCGCACTGTCAGACAGTTAGCTGAAACCTCGTTTTGCCATAGGACGCAGCAAATCGTCTGACGGGAGATAAAAATGGAAACAGCCAGGGTCGATAAGTTAACAGCTGGGAGAGGTCCTGTTTAGCTCATTCAAAAATCTGTACGTTTTAGGAAATTTAGTAAAGCTCCTAATCGTTAGGTTTCGCATCTTAGAATATGATTAATTAATTGCGAATGCTGTTACGTGGATTAGGGAGATCGCCTGTTTAAACTGGGAGCTGTTGCAGTAAGCTGTATATGCTAGATAATTCCAGTGGAATTAGTTTATTTGGATTTTAGGGGTCTTAATTTTAGGGGTCTTACAGTTCCGTAAAAGTGTATTAGCGAATCTGATGGCCGATTCTGAGAAGACAGAGCTAGTTATTATTTGGTCGTTGTTGGTTGTAGGATTATTGTGGTTTCATAGCTGAGGTCTCGATGTAGCTTATATTGTGTTGGGCTCCCGCTAACGAATTATAGTATGAGAACTGTGGTCTTATTTTGCTTCTGCACTACCGTAACTTGTAAAGAAACGGAACTGAAGATCACAAAAGCTGGAACCATATTACTAGGCACTGTGTAACCACTTCAAGAGTATTGAAGATATCCGTGATGAGTGACGTTCGTTATTTGTTTGAAGAAGTGAGACAGCGAACTGTCAAACCCTGGAGCGGTTGAGCTTCAATTATCATTCAATTTCAATATTCAGAGTGGCGGTGACACGTAAGGGTTCTTGTTTTTTTTTATTCTGTTCGAGGGGATACAGTTTTCTTGTCACTGATCACACGTGTATTCGAAAAGTGTAAATGACAATCGAGTTTTTACCAATAAATAGAAAAAAAGGTAGCCGACACTAGAAAAGGAAGTAAAATTTAAAAATTGTCTTCTAATTTTCTCGTGTGAAGGTTTAAAGTGTCCTGTAAGAGGCAATAAATTTTAAATTGTGTGGATATTTTTCATGTTTTTCGTAAAGTGCCTTTTTGATGAAATATATAGCAATACGATCAACTTCAACGTACAGTTTCTAGTTATTTGAGGGAGATTTACATATGTCCATCTATTTGCGAGTACACGTAACATATAACAGATACGTAACATATAACAGTATTACGAACGAAAGGTATTAATTATTCTTTGCTAAAGTAAATAAATTATAACTGTGTGTTTCTTGTCTATTCCTACGGTGTTGCTTGGTTTTCTGTTGTGTGAATTTCTTTGCTCCAACGAGTTTCTTTTCTTCCATTCTTTTACTCTACGCAGTTTTTTGTTCCTACGTGTCGTCTTTTAGAAATGAAAGGAAGAAGACCACTCTTCCAAACAGTGTTGTGTTCGTGCTACAATAGTATATCCTAAGTTCACCATCAAAGGTTATGGGCTCAGGTTTGAACGATTCAGGTTATGAGAATGATAGTATTTGTTCGCCAGCCTATTTTTCCATATACTTGGATACTCGTGAAAAGAGAAAATTTTTGGAATAGCAGACACAGCACTTCAGTTCAGTGATGGCAATAGTGGTCCAAACATTCGCAAGTTGTCAAGTGAAGATCTACGAGGATCATGGAAATCGAAGACTCAGTTTTGTTTAAAGGAACATTCTCTTTATTCGATTATAGATGGTACACGTCAGTGTCCATAATTAGCGGAAGCAGACGAACCGTCCGACGCATATCGGCTGCTGGCAACGCTACAATGCTCGGGCAGCTCGTATCATTGGAAAGGTGCTTGATAAGGAACCTGCTATTTATGTAAGAAAGAAGACTGACGCAAAAAGAATTCCGAACATCCTTACATCACTAGACGAACAATCTTCATTGCACCGACTATATGCGCTGTTCGGTTGTTTCCTTGAAACATCAAAAGCTAACGTCACGTCTATAACAAACCACACGTCGCTACTTGCAAAAATTTTCCATGACTTGCCCCATGAACAGGAAAAAATGTATCTAAATGCGATACTACGCATTTCGCTTCTCCACCATCGTATTTTCAAAACATTAGGACCCAAATATTAGTGTTACTGGTCGACCTGGTATCGTGTTCCTGAATCTGAGAAGACGAAAAAGCTTCTTATTGAGAATTGGTGTTCGATTGAGAATTCGCTATCTACACAGGCAGCTGATGATTTCTACGTAAAATCAAAAACGTATGAGCCACACCAAAAACATAAGAAATTTGCAACAGAGTGGAGTAATTCAAAAAAGAAAAAAAGTCTTACATGTCTTTATTGCTAGAAAGCTGGACATATTATAGTAAACTTTCGAAGGGCCATGGTTACAGAAGAAGCAAAATCGACAGCTAACAACAATAATAATTCGAGTTCTAGTTTAAAAGAGAGCAGTCAACCAAATGCTTTTCTAGCCACTAGCTTGTTGTTCCATGTTAATTACGACTGCGCAGATTCTTGGGTTTCGGACTCTGGCATGACACATCATATTTCACCAAATAAACGGCATTTCGCTACATTCAAAAATTTTCCGATTTCGTGGTGTGTACAGACAGCTGGCCAAGAAATTATTTTTCCACATGTTACTGGCAGCACCCGTATTGAAATATTCATAAACAAAAGGTGGACACGCGCTTTACTTGAAAATGTCTATTGTGTACCTGAGGTCAGACATGAAATTTTCTCTTTCCGTGAAGCTACACGACGTGGATATACACTGCTAGCCATTAAAATTGCTACACGTAGAAGAAGTGCAGATGATAGACGGGTATTCATTGGACAAATATATTACACTAGAACTGATATGTGACTACATTTTCACGCAATTTGGGAGCATAGATCCTGAGAAATTAGTACCCAGAACTACCACCTCTGGCCGTAATAACGCCATTGATACGGCTGGGCATTGAATTAAACAGAGCTCTAATGGCGTGTAGAGGTACAGCTGCCCATGCAGCTTCAGCACGATACCACAGTTCATCAAGAGTTGTGACCGGCGTATTGTGACGAGCCAGTTGCTCGGCCACCATTGACCAGACGTTTTCAGTTGGTGAGAGATCTGGAGAATGTGCTGTCCAGGGCAGCAGTCGATCATTTTCTGTATCCAGAAAGGCCCGTACAGGACCTGCAACATGCGGTCGTGCATTATCCTGGTGAAATGTAGGGTTTCGCAGGGATCGAATGAAGGGTGGAGCCACGGGTCGTAACACATCTGAAATATGACGTCCACTGTTAAAAGTGTCCAGACACTTCTGAGCAAAATGGTGTTGAGGAGCAAGCAAATTGACACATAGTTGAATTAGCTCGGTTAGTGTTAACGTCTAGCTAGTTACCTAAATCTTTCTTTGGGTCATGTGACACAGCCGTTTTGCTACTCAGTCGTACTGGGAAGAAAAGTATTGAAGGTAAAACACCTTTCGAATTGTGGGTCGGCAAAGCTTTTAATAGTTTTAGCTATCTATGCACTTTTGGATCAACATGCTATGTTTAGTTGCAAAAAAAACTTAGTTCCAAGTTCGATGACAAGGTGTCGAATCTATCAAAATATCGTGTTATTAAATCATGCAATGCTGGTTTTCAACCAGAAAAGCTGTGCACAACTGGAAATTCGATTGAATTGGAATTTAATTCAGTACGTGAAGAAACACGAGAGGAAAGTGAATCTCTTGTTGATCAGATTGAAACTAGTGACCAAGAGTATTCGAATGAGTTACCAAATCGATGTCCAGTTCGTGAAATACGCCCCGCAGTAAAATTTAGTGACTAAGAATTAGAATACCAGCCTCACCGCTCATGAAGGAAATGTGTAAGTTTGCCTAGCAAAAGCAATACATGAAGAACTTGCACCAACAAATTTCAACTAACCTGTGGAAAGCAGTAATTCCGAAAATGGTTTAATACGATGAAAGAAGAAACGAAGGCATTTGAACAAAATGATACCTGGGTCTTGGTAGACCAGTGATGAAAAAGTGGAATCGATGGATACTTCGTATTAAATATAATCGTAATGAATTGATTGATCGATAGCGCGCTCGCTTGGTAGTGCGTGGTATGTTTCCACGCCGCACTTCATTATGATAAAATTTTTAGCCCAGTTGCTCCTTACGATGCTATTAGTGCTGTAATGGCGATTGCAGCAGAGGAAAATTTGAAACTTGGTCAATTCGACTTTGTAACTGCATTTTTCTATGGTGACTTGTATGTAGAAATACATATGCCTCAGCCAGAATGTTTCGATGATGGGTCAGGTCGTGTTTGTCGCCCCAGGATATAATAGTATGGACTTACGGAGTCACTTTGTTGTTGGAATAATAAGCATCATTCATTAATGAAAAAATGCCTTTATTAGTTAGACAGCAGGTTCTTGCATTTACATTCGACAAAGCGAAACAGAAAAATTGTTGATAGGTGTTTATGTAGATGATTGACTTATTGCAGTGAATACTCAAAGCGCAGTCAATTATATTTAACATGTTAAAATCGGAATTCAGAACAGCAGTGGAACCTTTAGACTCATTTTTAGACATAAAAATAGAGCAACGAAACTCTAGCTCGTTTATTTCACAGCGAGCATATACAGAGAAGATTCAACATCGTTTTAACATGGCTGAACCGAAGCCATTAAAACTCCGCGTATAATGAACAATTAGACAATGAATACAGCAATTCTCTTAACAACAACGCTCTTTATTATTCAGCTGTGGGATCATTAAAATTCATGGAATGTTCTCCTCGTCCATATGTCGCTTTTGCTGTTTCAAAAGTTGCTCGATTTATGGCTAAAACAACTTCTTCTGATTTAAATGCTGTAAAACGCATTTTCAGATATCTTCATGGTACTTCAGACTTAGTTCTCTTCTATACTTCATCTGGCGGTAAACTTTGCGCCTATGCTGATGCTGAGATTGCTGGCAACGCTAAAACAAGACGGTCGACGAATGGTGTTGTTTTAATGATTGGCGCCACGACTGTATCTTGGACATCTGAACTGCAGAAATCAGTTGCACTATCCACTACAGAAGCGGAGTTCGTTGCTGCAAGTGAAGGTGCCAAGGGGTTAATATGGCGCAGCAGACTGCTGTTGGAGATAGGTGGAAGAAGGAACACGGCCGTATTGTCCATTGACAATGCGAGGGCCATTAAATTAGTGAAAAATGCAGAGTTTCACAAACGCTCCAAGAAAATCGAATAACGATATTATTTTGTGCTGGAACTCTATCAAAATGGGATACGAATGTAGAATATGTATGTTCTGAAAATCAACTTGGTAACATGCTTACAAAGCCTTTACAATCAAACAAATTTAAAGCAGTGTGTACCAAGATAGGACTTCGTAACTATTGTGTTTTGCCCTCTTATTTTTTGTTGAAAAGTTGTTCAGTGCACCACAGCTTGATTTTGGGGCAAGTGTTAAATAAATCAGAACTGTGTGTTTCTTGTCCTCTCCTACGGTGGTGCTTCGTTTTGTGTTATGTGAATTTATTTGGCCCTAAGAGTTTCTTTTTTCGTGCTTTTACTCTAGGAAGTTTTTTGTTCCTACGTATCATCTTATAGATGTGGACGGAAGAATATCACTGTTTCTAAAAGTGTTGTGTTCTTGCTATAAAATTATGTCCTAAGTTCACTACAGTGTTCTTTGTGACACGTGAAATGAACTAGAGTTAATAAGAAAGACAAAACTTGTAAGTTATTAATAAAGTCATATTTGCTAAGAAGCAACTCCACAGTGGAGATAAAAGAATAAAGTTAATTGAAACTATGGTTAATATTTTATTAATGATAATTCTAGACCAGGATCGCTATTTACGTAATAGTGGTGTCTCAGGGCGAAAGTTCATCATATCTTTGAGTGAAAAAAAAAGAAGTAATATATTTGTACGCTAAATGACCAGAATAGAGAGATAATTACATATAAAAGCTACAAAAGCAATTTAATTCTAGTTCTTTTAACAGTGGCGTCAATTTATTCTGCAATCGTTAATAATATATGAGAATAAACAGACGACCCCTTAATATTTTGCTAGTTTAATTAAACTGAATTACATCGTATTATCGTAGTGTGAAGGTACGAATTTGAATTAATTACAGTAGTTTTCCATTGAGAATAGCTTTACTATGCCGGCCGAAGTGGCCGTGCGGTTAAACGCGCTGCAGTCTGGAACCGCAAGACCGCTACGGTCGCAGGTTCGAATCCTGCCTCGGGCATGGATGTTTGTGATGTCCATAGGTTAGTTACGTTTAACTACTTCTAAGTTCTAGGGGACTAATGACCTCAGTAGTTGAGTCCCATAGTGCTCAGAGCCATTTTAGCTTTACTATAGTAATTAAAAGCGTTTTTGATAGTCTTTGCAAGTAGTAGAATTGCCACAAAGCAGTAGTTTTTAAAATACGTTACGTAATTGAAGCTGTTACGTATACGCTGTGTGCAGGTTTGAAAATGATAATACTGGTACCGCATGTTTACACATAAACTATGAGTGTTACGTGGTGTTATTAACTGTTCAAGTCATTGTCATTCACTAGAGTCTAATCGAATTTGGAAATAACAGTTAAAGGCCTCGTAACTGAACAAATCTCGGGTCGTGAAAGTGGTTGGATGCGATAGGTGCACAGCGTTTAAAAATTATTTTAATTTTCATGGGTGTATGTATGAAAAATACAAGCTCGACGAGTATCATTCTTGTAATCTGGTGAGTAATAACACTACTTACGTACAGTCGTTATCAGGAGAAAGAAAACTGGCGTTCTACGAATCGGAGCGTGGAATGTCAGATTCCTTAATCGGGCAGGTAGGTTAGAAAATTTAAAAAGGGAAATGGACAGGTTAAAGTTAGATATAGTGGGAATTAGTGAAGTTCGGTGGCAGGAGGAACAAGACTTCTGGTCAGGTGACTACAGGGTTATAAACACAAAATCAAATAGGGGTAATGCAGGAGTAGGTTTAATAGTGAATAGGAAAATTGGAATGCGGTAAGCTACTACAAACAACACAGTGAACGCATTATTGTGGCAAAGATAGATACGAAGCCCGCGCCTACTACAGTAGTACAAGTTTATATGCCAACTAGCTCTGCAGATGACGAAGAAATTGAAGAAATGTACGATGAAATAAAAGAAATTATTCAGATAATGAAGGGTGACGAAAATTTAATAGTAATGGGTGACTGGAATTCGAGAGTAGGAAAAGGGAGAGAAGGAAACATAGTAGGTGAATATGGATTGGGGCTAAGAAATGAAAGAGGAAACCGTCTGGTAGAATTTTGCACAGAGCATAACTTTATCATAGCTAACACTTGGTTCAAGAATCATTTAAGAAGGTTGTACACATGGAAGAATCCTGGAGATATTAAAAGGTATCAGATAGAATATATAATGGTAAGACAGAGATTTAGGAACCAGGTTTCAAGTTGTAAGACATTTCCAGGAGCAGATGTGGACTCTGACCACAATCTATTGGTTATGAACTGTAGATTAAAACTGAAGAAACTGCAAAAAGGTGGAAATTTAAGGAAATGGGACCTGGATAAACTGACTAAACCAGAGGTTGTACAGAGTTTCAGGGAGACCATAAGGGAACAATTGACAGGAATGGGGGAAATAAATACAGTGGAAGACGAATGGGTAGCTCTGAGGGATGAAGTAGTGAAGGCAGCAGAGGATCGAGTAGGTAAAAAGACGAGGGCTAGTAGAAATCCTTGGGTAACAGAAGATATATTGAATTTAATTGATGAAAGGAGAAAATATAAAAATGCAGTAAATGAAGCAGGCAAAAAGGAATACAAACGTCTCAAAAATGAGATCGACAGGAAGTGCAAAATTGCTAAGCAGGGATGGCTAGAGGACAAATGTAAGGATGTAGAAGCGAGTATCACTAGGGGTAAGATAGATACTACCTACAGGAAAATTAAAGAGACCTTTGGAGATAAGAGAACCACTTGTATGAATATCAAGAGCTCAGATGGAAACCCAGTCCTAAACAAAGAGGGGAAAGCGGAAAGGTGGAAGGAGTATATAGAGGGTCTATACAAGGGCGATGTACTTGAGGACAATATTATGGAAATCGAAGAGGGTGTAGATGAAGATGAAATGGGAGATAAAATACTGCGTGAAGAGTTTGGCAGAGCACTGAAAGATCTGAGTAGTAACAAGGCCCCCGGAGTAGACAACATTCCATTACAACTACTGACGGCGTTGGGAGAGCCAGTCATGACAAAACTCTACCATCTGGTGAGCAAGACGTATGAAACAGGCGAAATACCCTCAGACTCAAGAATAATATATTAATTCCAATCCCAAAGAAAGCAGTTTTTGACAGATGTGAAAATTACCGAACTATCAGATTAATAAGTCATAGCTGCAAAATACAAACGCGAATTCTTTACAGACGAATGGTAAAACTAGTAGAAGCCGACCTCGGGGAAGATCCGTTTGGCTTTCGTAGAAACATTGGAACACGTGAGGCAATACTGACCCAACGACTCATCTTAGAAGCTAGATTAAGGAAGGGCAAACCTACGTTTCTAGCATTTGTAGACTTAGAGAAAGCTTTTACCATGTTGACTGGAATACTCTCTTTCAAATTCTGAAGGTGGCAGGGGTAAAATACAGGGAGCGAAAGGCTATTTACAATTTGTACGAAAACCAGATGGCAGTTATAAGACTCGCGGGACATGAAAAGGAAGCAGTGTTTGGGAAGGGAGTGAGACACGGTTTTAGTCTCTCCCCGATGTTATTCAATCTGTATATTGAGCAAGCAGTGAAGGAAAAAAAAGAAAAGTTCGGAGTAGGTACGAAAGTCCAGGGAGAAGAAATAAAAACTTTGAGGTTCGCCGATGACATTGTAATTCTGTCAGAGACAGCAAAACACTTGGAAGAGCAGTTGAATGGAATGGATAGTGTCTTGAAAGGAGAATATAAGATGAAGATCAACAAAAGCAAAACGAGGATAATGGAATGTAATCGAATAAATTCGGGTGATGCTGAGGGAAATAGATTAAGAAATGAGACACTTATAAAGGAGTCTTGCTATTTGGGGAGCAAAATAACTGATGATGGTCGAAGTAGAGAGGATATAAAATGTAGACTGGCAATGGCAAGGAAAGCGTTTCTGAAGAAGAGAAGTTTGTTAACATCGAGTATAGATTTAAGTGTCAGGAAGTCATTTTTGAAAGTATTTGAATGGAGTGTAGCCATGTATGGAAGTGACACATGGACGATAAATAGTTTGGACAAGAAGAGAAAAGAAGCTTTCCAAATGTGGTGCTACAGAAGAATGCTGAAGATTAGATGGGTAGATCACATAACTAACGAAGAAGTATTGTATAGGATTGGGGGAATGAGAAGTTAGTGGCACAACGTGACTAGAAGAAGGGATCGGTTGGTAGGACACGTTCTGAGGCATCAAGGGATCATCAATTTAGTATTGAAGGGCAGTGTGGAGGGTACAAATCGTAGAGGGAGACCAAGAGATGAATACACTAAGCAGATTCAGAAGGATGTAGAAGCTTGCACGGGATAGAGTAGCATGGAGAGCTGCATCAAACCAGTCTCAGGACTGAAGACCACAACAACAACAACGTAGAGTAGCAGAGTAAGCTATTCTAGCTGGTGAGATAGCATTCGACACAGGGCAGACGACAATATAAACGTACCCAGTTGAATTTCTACATAGTTCAACTCGAGGTTTCCGAATGAGTGTTTATTAGCATTTTACATAGTCTACAGTGCGAGATACCTACAAATGTATTTGAAGTTGCCTCATAAACACACGACAACTTTTCCCCTGCAGGACATGGGTTCTGTTTCGTTACTGGTGTATATTCCCCATTTCTCGTCGGCCTCCTTGAGTTTGGTTTGTTTATTTTACTGGTCCTATCCCTATGATAAATGAGCTGCGGTGAGATTACCTACGAATACACGTACCTGGCTGTTCTGAATCACGCTGGGCTGGTAGCGCAACCTGTTGTCCGGTGGAGCACGCTGAACGGGTCCCGTGAACCTTGGCAGGTTTGCAGCAACCAAAGCTGGCCTGCTTTAACCGCAGTGCTTCAGCACACATCTATTTTTCCGTTGCGGCAGAATGACATGCTTTAATGGTTGCGGTGGAGATAGAAGGCGACAGGCTGGAAGGAGAATTTGTATACCTCTGGTACATACACAATTCCCACGTTGTCATTACTCTATTAATAGACATAACGATGTTCATCATATTAATCTGCATTCACAACATCGTTCACACTAATAACTAAACATATAGTATCATAAATAATAATATAAGGCGTAAAGTTCACGGATCATAAGTTTTCATTTCCCAAATACTTGGTTTTAACTGCTTAGGATTTCAAGTCCGTAAGAAGCTGACACATTTCGGACACAGTCCTTACTACTTACACCTAGTTAAGAATCCCCACCTGTCACGAAAAGTCCGAGACTCATCGTCTGTATGACGCTTTTCGTTACCATGAACTGCTGTAGGAGCAATTTAACGTTTCTAGTGCCAACTCTGACATCGGCGCCTTGCCAGAGATTTAGGTCCTTTAAACAAAAACCTAACATATCATGAGCATTTTATCTGCAAATTCAAATGGTTCTAACGACTATGGGATATAACATCTGAGGTAGTCAGTCCCTTACACTTAGAACTATTTCAACCTAACTAACACACATCCATGCCCGAGGCAGGATTCGAAACTGCGACCGAAGCAGCAGCGCGATTCCAGACTGAAACACCTATAAACGCTCGGTCACAGCGGCCGGCACCTGCACGTTTGTCTTGAACAAATTCACAATGGTCGCTCATTGTACCTGCAGCTAAAATGTTATTAAATCTGAATACACTTTAACATCTAATGATGTTCATGATGCTGACATTGCAAGAGTTAGTATTGTAGGTGTGCCTCTGCAAATACTATTTAAATAAATCTGTGTTTAACGTAATCAGTATATTTTATGTACAAAACACTTTAAATGTTTGAACAAAATGTGCTAAACAGCGACATATTATTTAGATATCTATGCGGTTTTTATTCTTAAACAGCTCTTGATGACCTCTGACTAAGATAGTAAATTTATTTCCTCTATAAGTAAGTAATCAGTCCACCTATTCATCGCTGAGCGTACTCTTCTTTGAGCTTTGGCCATAGACTACGCAATAATTTGGCTTACGTAAGCTTTAGAAAGCATCTAGCCGCGAGCCCCTAATAGGTAGGATGTACCACCACTGCGCCGAGGGCGAGAACTTAACTATCTTGAGGGAAGCAGATCTAATCCTGCGTCTAAGCCAACTACATTAACAAATCCGATTTTCGCGTTGCTCTATAATCGACAAAGATTAAGCGGCGTCTAGGGGATTCCCCTTTCGCTGATAATATAAACGCCGATGAGGGGTTGGAACCTTGCCACTGTTTAAATCAGTAATTGCAGCCGAAGGCTTCTGGCATAAAAAGTCACTCTCGTGGCCGCCAAAAGCCTTGTCGAAGAGGGAGGTGGAGGAGAGAGAGTTTCCTGGTACTCTGTTGCCCTTGGACTTGGAAAATGCCCCAAAAAGCGGAAGAGCCGACACTGATCAGCGGCACGACAACTCAGAAGGCAATGGAACGCACTGCATTAAGGAATCACAATGTGTATCCACAGGACATGTGACCCATAAATGAAAAAATAGTCATTACGATATGTCTATTGACAAAAGGTTCCGGACTAGTTCAAAAAATGGTTCAAATGGCTCTGAGCACTATGGGACTTAACATCTTAGGTCATCAGTCCCCTAGAACTTAGAACTACTTAAAGCTAACTAAACTAAGCACATCACACGCATCCAAGCCAAGGCAGGATTCGAACCGGCGATCGTAGCATTCACGCGATTCCTTACTGGAGCGCCTAGAACCGCACGGTCACCGCGGCAGGCAAAAGAATGTATCATCGTAGTATGAAACACTTTCGCAAATGAATTAGAAACTGCAGTCCGTTATCAAGAATATATACTAGTTTCCGAGCCGTATCTCTGGAAGTGGACTGCAAATGGAAAGTGAAGTAAGGAAAAGAGTGAATAACCACTACGAGTCGGGGCGTGACAAGTCACAACTTTGAACGTGGTAGTATTTTGTTACTTTTATTGTATTTTATGGTTTTAAAGACAATTTTAGCACGTATTCTTGGTTTTGAAATGATATATTCAAATTTCTATTGAAAATAAACTCGCGGTTGATCTGTAAGGTGGCAATATGTTGATAAAGGGCTGTGACAGATTTCTTGTTGCGTCCTCTTGAGTCCGTTGAAAGTTACCCCAACTCAGGGTCAAAGTTGTGCAGTTGAAGCTTTCTATAGTAATCAAAACGGCTGGAAGGACTATTATTCACGTTCCAGACTCACATAATTATTTCTCAGAGATAAGAACTGGTTTATTTCTTCCTTCAGTAGAAATTTTGTACTTACTGTCGAGTTGTAATACATGGTAATCACAACTATAAATTCACTTCGACTTTATCAGAGCGGGAACAAAATCGGAGTCATTAACAATTCATTCATCAACACAGATAATGAAAGGCAGAGATAATGTTAATGTTTCTAACACAAGGAGTAACGTCTTTGGTTCCTACATACAGCACAATATCAGTCACAGTTATTTCCGTAATGAAATGTGACACTACATTAGGGAAGCTAGAGAATCTGAGAAGGGAGGTGCTACGACTCAGTCAAGATATCGTGGGTGTCAGTGTAATGAAATGGAAAGAAGACAAGGATTTCTGGTCAGACGAGTACAGGGTAATAACAGCAACAGAAAATGGTATAACGTGAATAGGGTTGGTTACAAACAGGAAAGTAGGGCAGAGTGTGGGTTAGTGTGAACAGTTAAGTGTTAGGTTTGTTCTTATAAGAACTGACAGCAAACCACCATCGACAACGATAGTCCAGGTATGCACACCGAGTTCACAACCTGATGATGAAGAGATAGAGAAAGTACATGAGAATATTGAAAGGGTAATACCGTTCGTAAGCGGAGATGAAAATCTAATGGTCATGGGGGACAGGAATGATTTTGCAGTGGAAGGGGTTGAAGAAAGAGTCAATGAAGGAGGATATGCACTCGCTAGTAGCAGAAACCGATTGAGTCCTGCAGTAAATTTCAGTTAGTAATTGCGAATACTCTATTCAGTAAACAAACGAGGAGGAAGTATACTTGGAAAAGGCCGAGAGATACGAAAATACTTCAGTTAGATTTCATCATGGTCAGGAAGAGATTCCGAAATCCGATACTGGATTATAAGCGTACCGAGCAGCAGCTATAGACTCAGATCACGATTTGGTAAAGACGAAGAGTAAGCTGAAGTTTAAGAGACTAGTCTGGGATAATCAGTGCGCAAAGAAGCGGCATAGGAATGAACTCGTATTATTAAAAAGGCATACGTTTGAAGTTTTCCGAGGATGTAGATAATGCTATAATGAATAGTAGGCAGTTAGTTGAAGAGGAATGGACAACTCTAAAAGGGGTAATCGTCGAAGCTGCAAAGAAGAACATACGTACAAGGAAGGTAACTGTGAAGAAACCATCGGGAACAAAAGAAATGCTTCAGTAGATCAGCGAAAGAAGAAAGAACAGAAATGTTCAGGGAAATTCTGGAATACAGGAGCGGCAGTCACTTAGAAATGAAATAAATAGGAAATGCAGGGCAGCTAATGCGAAATTGGTGCAGCAAAACTATAAAGAAATCGAGAAATAAATGACTTTTTGGGGCAATGGCACAGCATTTAGAAACGTGAACAGAAACATTGGTGAAATTAAAAGCAAGGGCGTTGTCTTTAAGAGTGCACTGGAAATTCCACTGTTATATGCAGAAGAGAATGCGAATAGGTGGAAAGAGTAGAATGAAAGCTCCTGTAAGTGGAAGGAATTTTCTCGTGACATGATGGAAGAAGAAGCAGGCGTCGACACCCCAAAGAGAGAGGGGATCCGGTATAAGAATCAGAGTTTTGAAGGACTGTGACCGACGTGAGTTCAAATAACGCAGAAGGGACACCATCGGAATAACGTCATACGTATAAAGTTCTCTGGGGCTGTAGATAATACGATAGTGAATAGCTCAGTAGGAAGTAAGTTAAAGAGGAATGGATGTCTCTAAGAGGGGTAATAACCGAAGCTGCAAAGAACAACATAGGTGTTGTTGTTGTTGTGGTCCTCAGTCCTGAGACTGGTTTGATGCAGCTCTCCATGCTAATCTATCCTGTGCAAGCTCCTTCATCTCCCAGTACCTACTGCAACCCACATCCTTCTGAATCTGCATAGCGTATTCATCTCTTGGTCTTCCTCTACGATTTTTACCCTCCACGCTGCCCTCCAATGCTAAATTTGTGATCACTTGATGCCTCAGGACATGTCCTACCAACCGATCCCTTCTTCTAGTCAAGTTGTGCCACAAACTTCTCTTCTCCCCAACCCTATTCAGTACCTCCTCATTAGTTACGTGATCTACCCACCTAATCTTCAACATTCTTCTGTAGCACCACATTTCGAGAGCTTCTATTCTCTTCTTGTCCAAACTATTTATTGTTCATGTTTCACTTCCATACATGGCTACACTCCATACTAATACTTTCTGAAACGACTTCCTGACACTTAAATCTATACTCAATGTTAACAAGTTTCCCTTCTTCAGAAACGCTTTCCTTGCCATTGCCAGTCTACATTTTATATCCACTCTACTTCGACAAACATCAGTTATTTTGCTCCCCAAATACCAAAACTCCTTTACTACTTTAAGTGTCTCATTTCCTAATCTAATTCCCTCAGCATCACCCGACTGAATTCGACTACATTCCATAATCCTCGTTTTGGTTTTGTTGATGTTCATCTTATATCCTCCTTTCAAGACACTGTGCATTCTGTTCAACTGCTCTTCCAAGTGCTTTCCTGTCTCTGACAGCATTACGGTGTCATCAGCGAACCTCAACGTTTTTATTTCTTCTCCCTGGATTTTAATACCTACTCCGAATTTTTCTTTTGTTTCCTTTACTGCTTGCTCAATATACAGATTGTTTAACATCGGGGATAGGCTACAACCCTGTCTAACCCCCTTCCCAACCACTGCTTCCCTTTCATGTCCCTCGACTCTTATAACTGCCATCTGGTTTCTGTACAAATTGTAAATAGCCTTTCGCTCCCTGTATTTTACCCCTGCCACCTTTACAATTTGAAAGAGAGTATTCCAATCAACATTGTCAAAAGCTTTCCCTAAGTCCACAACTGCTATAAACGTAGGTTTGCCTTTCCTTAATCTTTCTTCTAAGATAAGTCGTAAGGTCAGTATTGCCTCACGTATTCCAACATTTCTACTGAATCCCAACTGATCTTCCCCGAGGTCGGCTTCTACCAGTAATTCCATTCGTTTGTAAAGAATTTGCGTTAGTATTTTGCAGCTGTGACTTATTAAACTGATAGTTCGGTAATTTTCACATCTGTCAACACCTGCTTTCTTTGGGATTGGAATTATTATGTTCTTCTTGAAGTCTTAGGGAATTTCGCCTGTCTCGTACTTCTTGCTCACCAGATGGTATAGTTTTGTCAGGAGTGGCTCTCCTAAGGCCGTCAGTAGTTCTAATGGAATGTTGTCTACTCCCAGGGCCTTGTTTCGACTCAGGTCTTTCAGTGCTCCGCCAAGCTCTTCACGCAGTATCGCATCTCCCATTTCATCTTCATCTACATCCTCTTCCATTTCCATAATATTGTCCTCAAGTACATCGCCCTTGTTTAGACCCTCTATATACTCCTTCCACCTTTCTGCTTTCCCCTCTTTGCTTAGAACTGGGTTTCCATCTGAGCTCTTGATATTCATACAAGTGGTTCTCTTTTCTCCAAAGGTCTCTTTAATTTTCCTGTAGGCTGTATCTATCTTACCCCTAGTGAGATAAGCCTCTACATCCTTACATTTGTCCTCTAGCCATCCCTGCTTAGCCATTTTGCACTTCCTGTCGATCTCATTTTTGAGACGTTTGTATTCCTTTTTGCCTGCTTCATTTACTACATTTTTATATTTTCTCCTTTCATCAATTAAATTCAATATTTCTTCTGTTACCCAAGGATTTCTACTAGCCCTCGTCTTTTTAGCTACTTGATCCTCTGCAGCCTTCACTACTTCATCCCTCAGAGCTACCCATTCTTCTTCTACTGTATTTCTTTCTCCCATTCCTGTCAATTGTTCCCTTATACTGTCCCTGAAACTCTGTATAAACTCTGGTTTAGTCAGTTTATCCAGGTCCCATCTCCTTAAATTCTCACCTTTTTGCAGTTTCTTCAGTTTTAATCTACAGTTCATAACCTATCTGCCCCTGGAGATTTCCTACAATTTAAATCCTGGTTCCTAAATCTCTGTCTTACCATTATATAATCTATCTGATACCTTTTAGTATCGCCAGGATTCTTCCATGTATACAACCTTTGTTTATGATTCTTGAACCAAGTGTTAGCTATGATTAAGTTATGCTCTGTGCAAAATTCTACCAGACGGTTTCCTCTTTCATTTCTTAGCCCCAATCCATATTCACCTACTATGTTTCCTTCTCTCCCTTTTCCTATTCTCGAATTCCAGTCACCCAAGACTATTAAATTTTCATCTCCCTTCACTACCTGAATAATTTCTTTTATCTCATCATACATTTCTTCAATTTCTTCGTCATCTGCAGAGCTAGTTGGCATATAAACTTGTACTACTGTAGTAAGCATGGGCTTCGTGTCTATCTTGGCCATTATAATACGTACACTGTGCTGTTTGTAGTAGCTTACCCGCACTCCTATTTTTTTTATTCATTATTAAACCTACTCCAGCATTACCTCTATTTGATTTTGTATTTATAACCCTGCATTTATCTGACCAGAAGTCTTGTTCCTCCTGCCACCGAACTTCACTAATTCCCACTATATCTAACGTTAACCTATCCATTTCCCTTTTTAAATTTTCTAACCTACCTGCCCGATTAAGGGATCTGACATTCCACGCTCCGATCCGTAGAATGCCACTTTTCTTTCTCCTGATAACGACGTCGTCTTGAGTAGTCCCCGCCCGGAGATCCGAATGGGGGACTATTTTACCTCCGGAATATTTTACTCAAGAGGATGCCATCATCTTTTAACCATATAGTAAAGCTGCATGCCCTCGGGAAAAGTTACGGCTGTAGTTTCCCCTTGCTTTCAGCCGTTCGCAATACCATAACAGCAAGGCCGTTTTGGTTAGTGTTACAAGGCCAGATCATTTTATCCACGTCCCATCTCCTTAAATTCTCACCTTTTTGCAATTTCTTCTCTCAACAGATACCCCTCCGTTGTGGTTGCACCTACGGTACGGCTATCTGTATCGTTGAGGCACGCAAGCCTCCCCACCAGCGGCAAGGTCCATGGTTCTTGGGGGGAACATAGGTGTAAGGAAGGCAAATGTGAAGGAACCATAGGGAACAAAAGAAATACTTCAGTAGATCCGCGAAAAAAAGTGATTATTTAGCTTTGTGGTTACAATGTATGAGACTCGCGATATACCGTCATAGAAATATGATCCTCATAATTATGAGGACAGCAAGTGCCGATAATTACAAGAAGTCGCTCAATCAGCCTAACAGCTCATGCTGCCAAGTTGCTGACAACTACAGTATACAGAATAATGTAAAAAAAAGTTGAAGATTTGTTAGATGACGATCAGTTTGGCTTCAGGAACTGTATACGCACCAGAGAGGCAGTTCTACGTTGTGTTTCCAACTCCACTCAAGGCAGTAGTGCTAGTGCAGATAGTGGAAGAGGAGGTGGTGTTGGAGCGGCTTTGGTGAGGAAACGACCGGAACTAGTGCGGGGCATTGGGGAGCGAGTGGTTCAGAGGCACCGGAGCGTGCAGCTTCGTGGATAAGCGGCCGAGTGCAGCTGCTGTAAAGGCAGGTAGACGCGACCGCAGTTGTCTGCGGTCACACTCCACGGCACACGGCTAGCTGCCCCAGTTCTAACCCACTGGCACGCCGTGACTGATTTTGTCTGATGCTTTCCATGGGATCCAGAAATCATGTTTTTAAGTTTTTGAATACACGATAAGGATCAGTTTACTTTTATGAGATAAAGGCACCAGACATGCAGACAAGCAAAATTAAAACAATACATTCACAGAATTAATGGATCTAGAAATCGTTTTCGGAAGTGTGAAATGATGCAAGATGTCCGAAATCCTCCGAAAAATTTAAGTAAACAATAGGGAAAGGAGATCAGGCAGGAAGTGTTCGCATCAATATGGTTGTAAGCAAGGGGTTCAGTTTTTCGCCCCTACTGTTCAATCTATACATCGAAGAATCGATGACGGAAACAAAGGGAAGGTTCAAGAATGGGATTAAAATTTAGAGTGACTGACTTAGCTATGTTCAGCGAACGTGTGGAAGAATTAAGGGCTTACTGGATGGAATGAACAATCTGATGAGCAGAGAATAAGGATTCAGAGTAAACAGAAGAAAGATTGAAGTAGTCAGAAATGGCTCTGAGCACTATGGGACTTTACTTCTGAGGTCATCACTCCCCTAGAACTTAGAACTACTTAAACCTAACTGACCTATGGACATCACACACATCCATGTCCTAGGCAGGATTCGAACCTGTGACCGCAGTGGTCGCGCGGTTCCAGACTGAAGCGCCTAGAACCGCTCGGTCACAGCGGCCGGCGAAGTAATTAGAAGTAGCAGAAATTAGATTAACTAGAAACGTAGCATCAAAACTGCTGAACGTAAAGTAGACAAAGATAAGGGATTCTTCTGTTTTCCAAGCAAGATAACACATGCCGGATTAAGCTGGGAGGCCGTAAAAAGCGGACGTGCGCAGGAAACAATGCATTCGTGACCAAAAAAGCCTAATAGTATAAAAAATCAGCAAAGATGGGTAGAGGAATTTTGTAAAGATGTATGTTCGGAGCACAGCGATGTGCGGGTTGTACACAACTTTATTAGACAAATTACATGTTGTAACGGTACTCACCACTCCAGAGAGTGCCGCACCACAATCGACAAGCTGCGCTCGAAACACTCATAGCGCAGTGGCTGTATGAATTGGTAGTACGAACTATGCCGAGGTCCGCCAAGGGCCCAGCTGCCATCCCACGGGTAACACTTGTGTGGATAGCGATTAATCGATGCCTCGTTAAATACCGGAGCACTGAGCTACGGCAGACAGTTCTCTTCAGTGTTCCGAGTTGTGTACGGTCTCCATTTACCGTCGAGTCTACATGCTACAGTGTTCGTCCGTGTTCTCCGAGATGTAGGTTCCATAGGCATTCTAGCCCAGGTATGAACTTTACGTAGGCATCACTCAGAGGCACAGTGACATGACTTGAATATTTTAGAGGACTTGTAATAATTGTGCCCGACGTTTGACAAAAAGAAGCAATATTTCAGTAGAGTATTTCGACAAGTTTAATACGTATCAGTTTATTACTGTTAGAAATCTTTCTGACTGAAGATGGCCTACGCCGTCCTCCTGCTTTCCCAGCAGTATAGACGTTAAAATCACCTATAACATTAAATTTAGCAATATCGCCGAGATGAACACCAACAGATGTTAAAGCAAAGTTAAATGTAATACTACGTAGAACTGCTCGTACATTGAACGACCATTGCGTATTTGTTCAAGACTACATTGTTAACGAATTCCTGATGATTTGTTACGTGTTTGGATTGAAAAACTTGAGTCTCTCGCAGGTGTAGCACTATGTGGGTGTGGATTATGATTTGTGGAAAACTGGAAAAGAAGCGAATCCTAGGGTGTGAGATGTGGTCCTATAGAAGGATGATGAAAATTAGATGATCTAGCAACATGAGAAATGAGGAGTTCCTCTACAGAGTCGGTGGGGAGGAACTGGATACAAGGACATGTATCAAGAGATCGGGAGTAACTTCCATGATACAGGAAAGAACTGCAGATTGTAATAACTGTAGGGGAAAAATGGATTGAAATGTACTAAAGAATTATTGAGGATACTGGTTACAAGACCTACGCTGACATGAAGAGGTTGATGCAGGATAAGAATTCGTGGCAGGGCGCTTCGAACTTGTAAAATGTCTAATGTAAAAGAAAAGGAGAAAGGCTACTGAGTTTTTTTTTAGCGTACCGCAGTAAACGCATGAAAAATTTCCCGTACGAGTAATCCAACAGAACTAGAGGTTACATGAGCATTCACACAAATTATCTGGGACATAAGGTTCCATTAGGTCGTTTCATAGTTGATGGTCTTCTGTCTCCAGGGACTTCAGAATATCAGACAGCGGGTAGTGAAATACAGGCAGACCAGTATAGAGGTGAACTTTGATGCAGTTGATTGAGAAAAGCCGGCTGAAGTGGCCGTGCGGTTAAAGGCGCTGCAGTATGGAACCGCAAGACCGCTACGGTCGCAGGTTCGAATCCTGCCTCGGGCATGGATGTTTGTGATGTCCTTAGGTTAGTTAGGTTTAACTAGTTCTAAGTTCTAGGGGACTAATGACCTCAGCAGTTGAGTCCCATAGTGCTCAGAGCCATTTGAACCATTTTTTTGATTGAGAAAATAAACAAATGAAAAGTGTAGCACATAAAATGTCGGAACGACCCATTGTTCTTCTATGACATGATTGTCAATCAATCACTTGAGACTGTTATGACAGGAAATATGCGCCCGTAGCAACTTGACGTATAAAGAAGTCCTGATTATAACCGGTGGAGGACTGACATTCAATGCAATAATTTTAAGGAAATGTAACTGATTTACCAAACACGCTACAAATCACTCGTTTGAAGAAATCCCTCACCAATATGAGAACCATTCCGTACAGAAATTAGAGAGGGGAGAAAGGAGATCAAATTAAGCTGGCCTGAGCAGTTGCCCCTCTCACGCTCCGTATGTGAGTGTAACGGGAGGGAGCTCTAATGACTTGCATAATTTGAGGTAGACTCTGCTGTGTAGTTCACAGTTATTTGCTGTGTATGAATGTAGACAGGTGTCTAGTACGCTAGCTTTCTCGTAAAACTCACAAGGTGAAATGTTAGGCGGTGAAGTGAAACAGCTGCCAACAAAATTGGCATCATATCAAGGAATGTCAAAGGTGTTCCAGAGCAAGACGTAGAAGGTAACACAACACATATGAACGATGGTCATGTGGGTATCATTAACCGAGAGGAGTATGAACCTTCAGAGTAACTACGTGTATTCCTACAGTTGAAAGGGTAACAAGTCTCTTCATAACTGAGTTATTTTCAGTCCGTTTGTCACTACCGAGCAATTCTTCTCAGGATAAGTAGGCTTGATCTTTTTAAAAAACACACGTCGGGAGGCGAAAATTTACTATTCAGATTTGAAGCACTCACTGGCTTATCACGTTGTGAATTTCAGTGTGATCAGGTGCAAAGGTTAGCAGATGCAGGGAACTGTAAGACTGTGGTATCTTCATTACTTTCTACAAAACCGGTCCCGGGTAAACACTCGTGTGCTGACTAAAGTCATTATTCACGCAAGTCAGCGGCGCTTATTTGAAGACTGGTTTTTGTTCATTTCACTGGTTTCTTAGTCGTCGCATGGTGGTACCACCTGACTTTTTCCTTTTAACTGTTTATGTGGTATTTCCTGATACGTCTATGTCTACTTGTTGGTTAGGCATTAGACGCCCATAGCTGGCTACTACGATCATAAGTAAACCATTTCTTACATCTTACAAACAGCTAGGACTTTCGCAACTATGAGCTCAATTTCATAATTTGCTGTTCTATACCGTCCATGAAAGATTAAACCTTCGTGACGGAAATCATTTTTAAGTGAACGAGCAGGTATGTAACACCGCTTTTGAAGACTTGATAGAACACGATACCATAATTCACATCCGAAGAACCCGTCATATTGTGTGTATAATTTACACCGCACGATGTGAATAGTTAACCAGCAACTCTGACACATCATATAAGATGTACGTATATTGAACAAAAGAGGGTGTGCTGCGGATTTGAATTTTGACAGTAGTTACTTTAACAATATTTCAAAACTGCCTGACGCTCTATGCTTCATAATGTTCGCGAAAGCGTCTATTTTCACCATTTGAGCGGGAGGCTCGGCTTCCTTCGAAATCCCGGGGGCTGTCCGTCCTTTGTTTGTTTGGTTATGAGATGTACTTGTGCTGGTGGGGGCGCTGGTCTCGCAGCAGCAGCTCAATTTCAGCGACGGTGATCGCGAGATGGCGCGATCGGCAGTACGGCGGACGGAGTGACGGATGTGAGCCAGTCGGGCCGAGTGGCTCCGGCCGAATGGAGGTGGCAGCGGGAATTAGCACGTGACCGCCAGATTGGACAGTAGATAGCCCCATCGTTGTCAGAACGAGAGGCCTACACCTTTTTACGTCCTGTTGAAGGGCATCATCGTGCGCCCTGATCAATTTTTCACTACTTACTGACCATCTCTAGTCTTTGATATGAAGTGCAGTGGCTGTTGTGCTGTGATACCAGACTCAAATTTTGATCCTAGTTACAGAACTCTCACTGCGGAATTCCCGATAGAATGAGCATCGATATTGTAGCTTTGGTGGCATTTGTTTCATATTTATTAAATTAATCTGAAGAATCACACACTTTTCTTTTCTAGATATATCCTGACATCCTCGAGGTAATGGGTGTGTATCCTTAAACTCAACTCTTGAACTGTGCAAAATGTTGTCTTCGCCGGAGTTGATCTAATCTGGGCGGCTGTCTGGCCTAACAGTTGCGCGTATCTCTCACCTCTTGAGTTATTCTGGGCTGCCGTTGAGCCTCTCTTGTGTTTTGGTTTGATACGGCCGTGTGAGGAGTGTTGACCTTGGTTTATGCCAGTTGCCTCTTCTCCTGGTAGCTCGGTGCTTCCGTATTGACTGTGGTTCCACCAAGTTACTCCACTCTTTCGCACTAGACTTTTATATTCCTCCCGCGGTTTATTTATTAAATCTGCTTCTGGACAAGTGGTATGGTCCCAACCGTTAACACGCACCTAAGTGTGTTCTAGACTTCCCGGCGTGAGGGCCTTAATACTTTAAGGATCTTCTTGTAGTTTGTTATCTGATATAAATTGTCAGATTTTATTAGGTGTGGCGGAATCACAGGGACGTTAATACTTTAAAGCAATTATACATACACTATGTGATCAAAAGTAACCGGACACCTGGCTGAAAATGACTTACAAGTTCATGGCGCCTTCAATCGGTAATGCTGGAATTCAGTATGGTGTTAGCCCATCCTTAGCCTTGATGACAGCTTCCAATCTCGCCGGCATACTTTCAATCAGGTCCTGGAAGGTTTCTTGGGGAATGGCAGCCCATTCTTCACTGAGTGCTGCACTGAGGACAGGTATCGATGTCGGTCGGTGAGGCCTGGCACGAAGACGGCGTTCCAAGACATCCCAAAGGTGTTCTAGGGGATTCAGGTTAAGACTCTGTGCAGGCCAGCCCATTACAGGAACGTTAATGTCGTGTACCCAAACAGCCGCAGGTCGCGCATTATCAACAGGTGCGCGATCGTGTTGAAAGTTGAAACATGCAGTCATCATCCCCCAATTGCTCTTCAACAATGGGAAGCAAGAAGGTACTTAAAACATCAACGTAGGCCCGTGCCACATCGCAGACAGTGGATACAGGGTGTTTAGGAGTGTGGAAATCTCGTGTACAAACGCATGGTACAAGTGACACCCAATCACCTGACTACGTTAAAAGTGCGTGTGTGTGTGTGTGAATTCCTAAGGGACCAAACCGCTGAGGCCATCGGTCCCTAGACTTCACACTATTTAAACTAACTTATGCTAAGAACAGCACACACACCCTCGTCCAAGGAAGGACTCGAACTTCCGGCGGTAGAGGCCGCGCAATCCGTGACACAGCGACTTCAACCGTGCGGCCACTCTTCTCGTCCATTCTGCTCTCTCACAATTTCTAATGACTACTGAGGCCGCTGATATGGAGTACCTGGTAGTAGGTGGGAACACAATGCACCTAATATGAAAAATGTATGTTTTTGTGGGTTTCCGAATATTTTTGATCACATAGTGTAGCTGGAAGCTTCCTTTGAAATAACAGTTTGCGGATGTCTCTCAGAGGGCCGTTTTTTAAATGGTTTATACGTTAAGAAATTTCCTGTCCTTTGTTTAACTGAAAGAGATTGTATGAAGTATGGTGGGATAACTGACATTTTAATGTAATTATACATAACTGCAAGCTTGCCATGAAAGAATATGGGAGGTGTCTCTTAAATGGTTGTTTTTCTTAAATAGTGGACATTTAAAAAAAAATTGTTGCGTGTTTATTGCTAACCATTCTGGACTCATTGGGAGTTTTAAAGTATTTGAAAACACATTTTTTGAGAGCCCCTTAAATCAGTTTTTTCTCTTAAGGGGTTATCATATCTTTAAGAATTGGTCGATTGTAAACCTTTCTCAAGAGTTTGAGTAGGCCTGTGGTTTACGATACGTGTTTTTATAAATTATTTAAACCTTGATATAATATTTCTTAAGACACCGAAAATCTTTTACTATTTAAAAATTTTTGGTATTCTTTAAATAAAGCGTGTAATCTAAAGGGTGAAAAATATTTCGCCTGAACCTTGCCTAGACTTTCCACGTTCCCATGACCTTGTTTCTAAAACTGTTATTAAGTTCTGATTGATCATGTGACGTTGATAATCTTTCAAACAACATAAGCTCTTAGCTTCAGAAAAATTGGGACGTTCCTTTGAAATCGAAACACCAAATGGTTCAAATGGCACTAAGCACCTATACTTAGAACTACTTAAACCTAACTAACCTAAGGACATCACACACATCCATGCCCAAGGCAGGATTCGAACCTGCGACCGTAGCAGCAGGGCGGTTCCGTACTGAAGCGCCTAGAACCGTTCTCGAAAAATCACGAACGACCTTATCGCTGGGGAGGGAAACACCAATTTTCTTCCTAATATCCACGTAATTCTTTCTTTGTAGTCGAGGTTGCACTCGCAAATTGACGTAGTTTCCTACTGGGTTATTGTGTTTGTGTTTATCAGGTAAGTAAATACCATCTTTCAGGCCTAACCTGAAATTGTACAGTTTGGTGCCTATGGTTGTCACAGACCCTCTTAGACCCAATGAAGCATTCTTGTTTAGTTCCCTTTATGTTTGAATATGGGTAGCAGACATAAATTATGATACTTCTTCAAAATGAGTGGCATAAACCTTACCGTTTATCGATGTTAAAACAGCCATGTGGTCAAATACATTTATCTGTGAAGCATAGTAGTTGTTTTGAACGTACACCTCATCCAACTGTCCAGAAGCCCCTTATAGAAATCCCCTGTTATGATCTAACATTTGGCAGGTAATTAACGTGTAGAATCAGTTTAGAACTACAGAAAATTCTGTCGCAAGTTTCCTTCATGTTTTACAGACTTTCCGGATTTTGCCGCCCGATCCCATGTTTCCGTGCAGTCCTACGATCTCTCTTTTCCTTCATGCTTCAAATGGTGGACTTCCATTTTCATTTCAACTATTCTGAAATCACTCGAATGTTACTGTCAAATTTCTCAGCAAATGTTGTCTTCTTTAACAGTGTAACCTAACACTTTTTTTTCGTTTGGGCCATCAGTTTCTGACTGGTTTGAATCAATCGACCAAAATTTCCTCTCTAGTGTAAGTCTTGTAGTCTCAGAGTGGCATTTAACCCAACGTCCGTGGTTATAATCGCTATATAGTCTACCTCTATCTATTCTTACAATTTTGCCCTCTTCCGCTTCCTCTAGTTCCACGAAATCCGTTTCATGATGTTAAAACACATATGCTGTCATTCTAGTTACTGTTTGCAGCGTATGGTTTTCCTCGTCGGTTCTTATCAGCAAACTTTATTTCCAGCATTTTTATATAACATGATATCCCAAACGCTGTGTTCACATTTTCTGATTTGCCCACAGTCAACGAATCGTTTTCATGAAATGCTGTTCTCCCTTTTTACACATTTACAAAATTCTTATTTTAGAGAACTTGCGTTCAGACTATCACACGACTTTGGGAAAAGACTGCTGCCAGTCGGCTTCTTATACCGTCCCTTTTTATCCGTCAAGTGTTATTTTGATTTCAAGGTAGCACAATGTCTTCTCATCGACTACTACAAAGTCCCTGATTTTAGCGCACTTATTTTCATGTAAGTTGCTTCTTATTACATTAATTTTACTGTGGTTTATTCTTAGTTCATATACAATGGTTAATACATCGTTCATTCCATTCGAAATGTCCTCTAATGTTTCTTCCTTTCCACAGGTCGCAGAAAATAATTAGAAAAATTTACCTCTGAATTTTAATAGCCAGTGTGAATTCCTCTTTTACATATTTTGTCACTTCCTCAATAGATAGGCGCTAATGACCATAGCAGTTTTGCCCCCTAAAACCAAATCAATAGATAGGCCTGAATTCCGTACCAAAAGAACCTTCTAATCTCATTTTTCACTCTTAATTACTGTAAATACTTTATATTACGTCTGTATCAGTTTATGATGGGATTTCAAACTTATTTCATACCTGTAACTGATGAAACATTTTTCCAGGTCTACAAGTCCTATAAAATGATCTTTCTTCTTCTTACGTCTATTATTGTGCAACACATCGTCACATTATTAAACTCATAGGAAATTTCAAGTGGACAATATAGACACAATAGATTTGGCATCGTACTCCGTGACGGCATGTGTTTTTACCAAAGTTCGCTACTTGACTTGCAATTTTCGATTCCCGTGGACTAATGATATGGGTGGGAACTACTATTCCACTGACGAAATAAATCTTGGGTGAACAGCCTGGTGTTCCATTGTACCTCTTCAGCAGTTATTAGCCATCTACAATATGTACAAGAACCAAGAAGGATCAGTGAGACTGGATAGCAAAGAACGAAGTGCTCGATTAAAAAAAAAGACGGGCTAGAACAGGATGCAATCCGTCTACCAAATCCGTCAAAGAAACAATACCAGACATAAAAGAAATACGTATGGGTGGAGTGAAAATTCAGGGTGAAAGCATATTAATTATAAACTTAGTTGCTAACATTACTATCAGTAATTAAAAGGGAAAGAAAGAAAGGACTACAGGATCAGTTGGACGGAATGAAAAGTCTGAGTCCAGAATATGTATAGAGAGTAAACAGGGAAAAGACCAAACTAATGGCAAAACGTAGAAATGAGGATATCGAGATAGTTAACATTTAATTGGTGATCGGGAAGTAGATGAAGTTAAGGAAACAAAATAACCCATGACGGAAGGAGCAAGGAAGAATAACGAGGAGATTATCACAGGGGTGTTTCTGGCCAAGAGCAGCCTGCTATCGTCAAACGTAGGCCTTAATTTAGCGAAGAAATTTCTGAGATTGTACGACAAGAGCACAGTATAGGTATGCTACTGAATTATGCATATTTGGGATGATTACTACAGAAGGATCCTGAAAATTATGTCCAGTGGTTGACGATATACCGCACAATAGCTGAGGAATGGAACATACGAAAAAGACTGGGAAGAAGATGGAACAGGATGACAGGACAACTGGGAAAACTTCCATGTTACTAGAACGTTTCAAGGAGAGCCAAAACTGTAGGGGAGGACTGACACTTAGATACATCCAGCAAATAAATAAGAACGTGGGGTGTATGGGTCACTCTGAAATGTAGAGGTTGTCACAGGAGAGCAGTTCTTGGCAGGCTGAATAAAACCAGCCAGAAGACTGAAGAATAAAAAAAAAAAAGAAAACTTACCCCCACGGACTAGAGTAGCCTCTTTGACTAGTACTCAAAATACACTTGCTCCTGTGTCCGAGTTTTGCCACTGCCATAATTTTGAATTAATTCTTCAACAATGGCTGCCGAAGATATCCGGCTTAAGAAGTTACACTCACTTTGCAAATAACGTTCTAAAAGAGAACGGGGAAGCAGACAGAGGTTCAGGGGAGTCTCATCCACTTCGGGTGGGAAACTGACCATAACAGGCAGAAGAATCAGTAATGATCAACACCATGAGATTGCAGAGGGAAACGGAAACCACTGCGTTCAAGAAAAAATGTGTTCTCATAGAACAAATGGCTTGTAACAGAAAAAGAACAAATGATGATCTTTCAATTGGCAAAAGATTCCGGACTAGTTGCCCACTGAGATCTCTGTAAGGTTACTACCAAGCGGGAAGTGATCAAGAGAAAAAAGTTTGAATAAGCAACGAAACTGTAGTATTCTGCGAGTCTAGATACAGTCGGGCTTAGTGAAGTGGAATGGAAACACGAGAAGGATTTATAGTCGTGTGGGCATACGGGTAATATCAAAAGTAGGTGAAAATGATATAACGGGAGTAGGGTACGTCATGAAGAGGAAGGTAAAGCACAGAGTCTATTACTGTGAACAGTTTAGTGGTAGTCTTGTTTCCATCAGAATCTACGGCAAATCAACACTGCCAACAATAAGTTCAAGTACACGTACTGACATCATAAGAGGAAGATGAGGAGATGAAGAAAGTATATGCGTGTGGTGTCACCGCCAGACACCACACTTGTTAGGTGGTAGCTTAAATCGGCCGCGGTCCATTTAGTACATGTCGGACCCGCGTGTCGCCACTGTGTGATCGCAGACCGAGCGCCACCACAAGGCAGGTCTCGAGATACGGACGAGCACTCGCCCCAGTTGTACGGACGACATTGCTAGCGACAATACGGACGAAGCCTTCCTCTCATTTGCCGAGAGACAGAATAGCCTTCTGCTGAGTCCATGGCTACGACCTGGCAAGGCGCCATTAGCCTTACCTAGTTTGAGAGTTATCGTATAAATGTCTCAAGAAGAACGTTGTAAACCAACAAAGAATAAAGTTAAGTATATTCCAAAGCTACGTATTTTCTTTATAGCAGTCATAACGTATCCTGCTCCAGACTTGACGCCAGTCGGCGTGTGTGTACGCGTGCCTTTCGGCTCCCTTCTCAGTGTGGCGTAGCTAGCTTGTTACGCCACAACAATGCGGATATTGAACTGGTAATTCAGTACGTAAAGGAGATGAAACCCTAGTAGCCGTAGTGGAATGGAATGTGGTTGTCGGGGAGGGAGTACACGTAAGAGTTACGGGAGAATTTGGGCTTGGTTGTAGGAATGAGAGAGGAGAAAGACTAGTTACGTCTAGTATTGGCGAAAAATGTTTTCAATATTCACAAGAAGAGGAGGTATACCTGAGAAAGGCCAGGTGATATGGGAAGATTTCAATTACATTAAGTCTTGGTCAGGCAAAACTTCTTAAGTCAGATACTGGTTTGTAAGGCAAACCCATGAGTAGAAATTGACTAAGATCATTATTTAGTAATGATGAAAAATGGTTGGGTACAGCAATACTAAGGAATGAAGGGATATTCTCAAAGTTCTCTGAGGCTGCTGATAGCTCAGTAGGAAGACCAGCTGAGGAGGATATGACATCCCTCGAAAGAACAGTCACAGTATATGCAAAGAAAAACGGAAGTACGGGGAAGGTAACTGCAAAGTATCCCTAAGTGACAGAGGACGTACACTCTAACATGTGTGAGACCGGTTCTCATCTATCTTCCTACCACAGTTGCGCAAGGAGTGTTTTAGGAATTTGTGTTGAACCTACGGCCTGCAAGATAAGAAGATAGCAGCTCATGATGTTGAGTTCAGAAGAGTCCATCACCACAGACAGTGATGTAATTAGACAATGATCTCAATGTCGGGTCCACTACACTCTTGTAATGCAAACGTTATCGCTAACAGAAATTAGTGTACGCATTCAGACATAACAATTTGTTAGTAAAATTGAAAATCTGAGGTTTTCGTTATCAAGGTTTATTTTTTCTCTATGTGTGACTTCATAATGTCATTATAACAGTAATGTAATCAGACAATCATCTCCATTTCAGTTTCACTACACTGTATGTTAAGGAAATGTTATTGCTAACAGAGATTAGTGTACGTGTTCAGGCGTAGCTATACGTTAGCAAAAATGAAAATCTTAGATTTTCGTTATCAGTGTTCATTTTTTCTCTAAGTATGACTTCATAATCTCATAATAATAATAAGTACACAATTGTTGCACATTGATACCGGGTGTTCACAACTATGAAGCTAAATTCCTAACTATTCTAAAATTCTTTAATAGTAAAGTGGTTGATAACTTTATATGGGGGTAGATAAATCACAAAAAAATTAAATACAATTGGGATCAGAGATATCAATTACTCTATAATGTACAATGAAAATAATCACATTGAATGAAAGTCCGTAAAGAGCAATGAAAAAGAAATACACAGTTACAACAATTTAATAAAGGTACTGGCAGAAGTAAAGCTGTGAGTACCAGGCGTGAGTCGTGCTTCGGTAGCTCAGTTGGTAGAGCACTTGCCCGCGGAAGGCAAAGGTCCCGAGTTCGAATATCGGGCGGGCCCACAGTTTTAATCTGCCAGGAAGTTTCATATCAGCGCACACTCCGCTGCAGAGTGAAAATCTCATTCTGGAAACAATTTAATAATTCAGGGTACAAAGCACTCGACAGTGACTGATCGGTCCTTTTCTTTACATCGGATATCGCTGGTTTCTGCTTCAGTTAAGCCCAACAATCGTGAATATGTTTAACTACTGGTCTTGGCTGAACGTACAAAAAACACGAGCGACAGAGACGACTGCAGTTTTGAGTGTCAATTGAATATCACTTGCGGGTGTGGCGCGAGTGTGCGTGTGTTTACCTTTCGTCGGCAGCGGCAGTGGCGGCTGTCAGCGCGAGCTGTGAACCTGAGGATGTGTTCTAAATCTCTCTCGACCATTGAACACCAGTCTGATATGTTTCCTACATCTTTGGTGAAGCAGAGGCTTCGAGTTCCGCCCTAGTTAACCTAATTAGCATGGCACAAGCTATTTGTCTGGAACAGCACATACATCGTTGCCCTTAAATCGCTCGCGAGCGTTAACTGCCAGTGCTCGGTGGTATACTCCATACTAGGAGATTTGGCAGTTCAGCTCCTTGCGAGTTAAGACGAGCCTCTGAACAAGAGTTCACATAATGACTCTCGCAATCGTCTCAGCGTGGCATGAGTTCCCTTGCTCAAACACTCTACTATTTGCTGCAAGAGAAAGAGCGAATTGTTCCATCTGAAATTTGCCTATATCAAAGCTGGTGGCCATGGTTTTTCTTTCTGGCCCATCCGAGTGCTTGTACTTGTTTTAACACCACCCACTAGAGATTTTATAGCATATCAGAGGCATCAATTTTTTTGTATAGCAGAATTTAACTTCTGCTACATAATACTGAGATAAGCAGCATTTCCTTTCAGACCAGTTCTAACATAGGTGTCTACAGTGAGTCACCGATGTATTGAGTTGGGTTTCTCCAGACGTTTATCTGCCATCTCCAGCTGTGTACCTGTAGAAAGGCTTTCCAATGGGTAGTCATTAAAAGCAGGGACTAGGGGCAGCTTTTGCCAACAGTGGGCACAGTGGCCCCAGCGTCTCATTGTTTCTGCTAGATGTCCTAATGTGTGGGTTTCGGTCGAACATTGAGATGGGCGTTGCAGTCGTAAATTCTCCGTCCCTCAGAACTGTGTCTCATGGCTCAGGTCTGGGAAATTAGTTGCATCTAATTACTAGTGGGGGTGCTAGCGGTTTATATTCATGAAATTCTGGCTTGTTTATTCACTTTGTCTGTCAATAATTCATACGTTTTCACGTACCTATGACTTGTGATATTTTGATTTAACCGGAATTGTTTCAGAAATACAATGTAAGGTATGTTATCTGTTTGACTGATGAAATAAGAAGTAGAAAAGTATTCAGACAAATTCAGGAATACAGAATTATATGTCACTTAGGGATGAAATGAATTGCAAGTAAAGAGAAGCCAGGGCAAAATGGCTCCATGAAAGAGGTGTAGAAATCTAAAAAGAAACGATTGTCAGAAGGACTGAGTTAGCATACACAAAAGCTAAAGCAACCTTCGGTGGAATAAAAAGCAACAGCGATAACATTAAGAGTGCAAAGGTAATTCCATTGTTAAATGCAGAGGAGTGAGCGGATAGGTGGAAAGAGTACAATGAACACTTCTGTGAAGGATGGACTCATCTGATAACGTGATAGAGGAGGAAACAGGAATCGATAACGAAAAGAAAGGGGATCCAGCATTAGAATTTGAAAGAAGCTTAGAATATTTAAGATCTGATAATATAGAAGAGACGGTTAATATTCCAACGGGATTTCCAACGTCATTGGGGAAAGAGGGAATTATAGCAAAATCTGATTACAGCCTCCTGTATCCAGGTTGCTGACAAGAATAATATACTGAAAAAAGGAACAGAAAACTGAGAACATTTTAGATGACGATCAATTTGTCTTCAGGGAAGATATAGGCAATAGACATGCAGTTTTGTCGTTTCAGTTGATAAGGGAGGCAATAGTGGGGAAAAATCAAGACACTCTCATAGGATATATCGACCTGGAAAAAGAGGTAGACAGTGTCAAATGCTGCAAGATGATCGAAATTTCCTAAGAAATGGGGATAAACTGCAGGGAGCGATGGATAACATACAATATGGGCAAAAACCAAGGTGAACAATCAGAGTGAAAGAAGAGGAACGAAGTGCTTGGATTAAAAAGTGTGTGAGACAGGGATGTTGTTACACACCCCCATAGTTCAATCTGTAAATTCAAAGCCAAAATATATTAGTAATAAGTTTGCTGATGAAATTGCTATTCTCTGTAAATGTGAAGAAGAATTGCAGGACGTGTTGAATAGAATGAACTGTCTGATGAAAAATGCGTATTGAGAGAAAATTGAAGCGAGATGAAAGTAAAGAGAAGTAGCAAAAATTAGAACAGTGGGAAACTTAATGTCAGAGTTGGGAAGCACAAAGTACACAAAGTTAAGGACATCTTCTACTCAGACAGCAAAATAACTCATGACAAGTAGAGAAATGATTACGTAAAAGGCAGGCGAGCGCTGGGGAAAAGGCATTCTTGGCAGGGAGAAGTTTACTGGTATCAAACATTGTCTTAATTTGAGAAAGACATTTATGAGAATATACCTTTGGAGCATAGCGTAGTATGGTACTGAGGTATGGAGTGTGGGAAAAGGAGAACAGCAGTGAATAGAAGGATTTGAGATGTGGTGCTACAGACGGATTTTGAAAATTAGTAGGTTTTTTGCAGAATCGGCAAGGAAAGAAATATATGGAAAACACTTATTAGAAGAAGGGGAGATGATAGGCATATGTTAACGCCTCAGGCTACAACCACTGTGGTATTGGAGGTAGACGTAGAGGGTAAAAAGTGTAGAAGGAGACAGAGATTTGAATATATCCTGAAAATAAAGTGGGGCATGGGTTGCTCTTGCTATTGTGAGATAAAGAAACTGGCAGTGGAGAGGGATTCACAGTGGGCAACATGAAACCTATCAGCAAACTTACGATTAATCAAAAAGAAATAAATGAAATAAAATAAATAACGTCAAATAAAAAATAAGCTTCAAATATCCACAAATTAATTGGGATATTATTGACTGTATCAGTATAGATCCTGAGTGTTAACTTGCAGTAAAGTTCACCTCAAAGCACTTGATATATGACAAAAGTCATGTATCGTGACGCTATGTAAGATTAGCCCTCACGGAATGGTGATCGTTCGTATTTCACATAAGCCATAATCATCCAGCTAACAAGAGTTCTAAATACTCCCTTCTTCCTTTGCACATCTATGCAAAATTGTTTCGGTATGACCTTAAACAATTCTTGAGTTACATATTATGCACATGCAATCGCAAGTGTTCCTTGGGTATTTCTAACTCGTAGAATACCCTGGTGTCTGTGAGGGACAGTGCAGCCCACAGTTCTCAGTGACACGTTGCTACCGCACCACCACCACCACCACCGATGGCGGTCGCTATTTGATTAATTACTTCATTGTATCCTCCATACAACATCTGAACAATTCTTTTATCGAAATGATATGTAATGAAGTAATCTGTAGGGTATGAGAACATATATGTGGTTTTTTAATGGCAATCAGTTTTTAAGTGGAAATTCGTCGGTACAGTAGAACAAGTTGTCCTGGAGAAATGATTTTAAGGTAAATTTGGCATTACTTCCAGTCAGACATTTTATGTTGTAAGGAAAATGACCAAAAATATTTGTTGCTGCACACTGAACTCCGTTCTGAGCTCCTTATAGCTATGACAATGAGTAATAATGGCCATCTTTCTTTTTAGTAATGTAGGTAAGGACGCCGCTCTCCACCTCAAATTCCGCGGTGGATTATTTATGACGAATGTATTTAGCAAATATATGTACTGTGACAGAGCAGTTAAAATGCATAGCTCATTGACGAGGTTCGTACATGGTGTTCGTGGAACAGCAACACGTATTATTTTTACTGTTCGGTTTTTCACAGTCAGTATTTTATTTCCAAGTAAATTACCCCAGAAAATTATTCCATAAGACACTATTGAGCTGAAATACGCAAAACATGTCAGAAGGGTGATATGCTTGTTTCCGATATTAGCAATAACACGAAGAGAAAAAGCAACTACAAATTAATTGTTGGAGAAGCTCAGCAACATGCATCTTTTAGTTCAAATTCTCATCAGTGTCTACATTCGAAATTTGGAGCATTCTATCGCTTTTATTGACTCCTGCTCTGGTGCTACATCAGCTGCTGGTAGTAATCAGTTTGTTGTACAGAACTGAATATGGTGTATTTCATCAAAATTGAAGGTGGGTTCATTTACTGAGAATCCTTCGTAAATAATTGGAAAAGGTCATTTACGATCTCTTCTGTAACTTTCTCTCTAATGAGATTTATAGTATAGCAGTAACGCCAGGAAAAATCACTGAGTCTGCTAACTTAATGTTAATTGATAGATCATTCACATAAATAAGGAATAGGAGTGCACCTAAAATTGAGCTCTGTAGGGCTCCTATTGTGATTTATCTCCACTCACTAAAATTTTATAACCTTACATCTTTGTTTGAATAAATCATGGCAATTTTTGAGTTCTTTTAAGTATGAGTAAAACCTGTTGTGATTAAAGCCATCAATTCCTTAAGACTTGGAGTTTTATAAGAGAGTAAGATAATCTAAACAATCAATTGTCTAGGAAAGATCGCAAAAAATACCAACTGGTGACAGTTTATTATTTAAGGCCTGTACTGTTTGACGAATGAAAGTATAAAAAGCATTGTCTGTCGAGTAACCCTTCTGGAAACCAAATTGCAAAGTAAATTGTTTCCACTTAAAAATGAGACTACTCCTGATTACGTTACTTTTTCGAAAAATGATATCAATATTGAAATTGGAAAATAATTGTTTGAGTTATATTGTCAGATCTCTTATGAAGAGGTTTAAAAATTGCATATTTTGTCTGTAAAAATTCCCTGTAAGTGATCAATTGCGTATTTCACTAAGGAAATTATTTATTAAGTTGGAACAACTTTTCACAATTATTTTAAAAATTCCGTCTTATTTAGCATTTTAGGATTTTTGTAATTCTACTAGTTTCAGCAATGGATGCTGGTGCTATTTCCCGCTCATTAAAGTTTTGTGGAATGATGTCTTTAACATATTCTCTTGCTTCTTAAACAGAACCACTTAACCCTGTTTGTGATGCTATATTTTGAAAGCGAGTGTTAAAAGTATTCAAAACTTATAAAGTAGCAGTAACAGTATTGTCATTTAATTACTGTGACGTCTTCTACAATGACCGAGTGTCTCCTCTCCAGTTTAAACAATATCCCATATAGCCTTAATATTATTACCTGCATTATTTATTTCTGGCTGGACGTGCGTAGGTCTGGACATTTTCGTGACTTTCCTTAAGAATCTACCATATTTTTTGCTGTAAGCATTCAATGTCGGATCTTCACTTACTCTGCCCCTAACACAAAATTTCGATTTTTCACTTTCATGAGATTTTAATACTCTTAGTTACCGATAACTCATTTGTATTCTTAGTGGATTTTCTGGATAGGTTTTTCGCAAAGCAACATTAAAATATTGACACAAACTTATAATGGAGTAATCTGAATCTGACATAGCATGTCTTTCTGCATACATATCATCCCATACCAACTCGTCAACTTATTCTTAAAACGCTGTATCCTGTTCTCTGTAATAAGCGTCACTGCTTCTTATGAAAATGCCTCATGACTGCAGGGGATCTGTAGACTGTTGCAGTTATCAGAGCACTATTCTGCTGTGGCAAGTGACAAGCACATGCTACTAGGTTCTGATCAACATAGAAACTATTTGTCTCGAATTTCTGAGTTTTTGTCCAACTCCTTTTTCCATTTTAACTCTCACGAAAGTGGTGCATTTCTGTAATCCTTGACATTTAACTTCTCCATCCTTGTAGGTACACGGAGCTCAGAGGGGCACAGTATATCTCTCACTTCAGAATTTCCTGCAACATATAACCATGCAAGAAGCTGATCTACCTTGTTTTCCAACACGCTAACGTTGTGATGAAACAGAAAAGTTCTGTTTTTCTGGACACTTTTACATGTATTATGGTCCCGTTCTGCTCTAATTTCTTTAAATGGTGTCTCTCTTTAACCTGAATCCAACCTAAAGCATGTGCCCCTTCGAATCTAATAAACACAGGGATTTTCTCTTGCGTGTTTGTAGCTGACCTTACAGTTTGTGCAGGGTGGTGAACTAATCTCTCATTCCTACTCCTTTTCAGGTGTAGGCCATAATTAATGTGTCCCCTCCTCCCAGTCTCATCAACAGGCACGGAAGAGACTGAAGACTTTGTTTCAGACGAAAGCTAATTGCTCAGCTCTTTGTTCAAATGCCTAAAGTCCGAGTGAACCCAGGGCTTGTATGTCGCTGCAAAATCTCTACAAACCCCACCTGAGTGTGTATAGCTGCTTCTCCTATTATCTCCAGGTCACCTTTAATGCTAGATTTTAAGTTGCTAGACAAGCTATTTCCAATCCTCCTATTGTAAATACTATCCTCTGCATCAAAATCTCTGCAGAAGACTCACGTTCGCTGTCGTATGGGTAAGTTTGGCGCCAGGTTTCACGGCGCTTATGAATTGGTGTTCTACACCTAGACTTCCTGTAGAAGTTGCCTACATCTCTCTCGTGACTGCTCCCTTGGAGCAAGCCTCTTTCCTTTCTACGTAACTTTTCTACCGAACTGCCATTACAGCCGTTGCTACGAGTCTCCTGCAATCTACTTACTGTAGCTCAAAACTGGTCGAGGCTCTTCTCCTACCTTAAGTGACAAGTCAAACTAACTGACAGCCGATATCTGAAATGTGACTCTCTCATGTTGTCTAATACTTTTCACCTTATCCCAGCTCCTATTATCTCTTTTTCCCCTTCATCCTAATTCAAAATATCTTTTTCTAATTCAGCCTGGAGTGCACAAATCTGTCTTCCCTGTTCCACGATTTTCTTGTCTCGACTGTATATTCTACATACCGACAGAGGAGCCTTATTCATTACTTGTTTGGCTTCCCCGCTGCATTCTCCACAGTGAAATAGAAACTCACAATCCTAACATATTTTTCCCATATCAATTAACCTACAATAATATCCATATTTCTCACACATAACGCTACTAAACTGTAATAAAGTAAGAATTAGCAAAAGCTTATCTTTCTGTGAGTTGTGCAGCTAATTTCCAGACGTCAGACATACATTTCAGTGACACGGCAGACGTTCGTTGAATGTAACTAGTGGAAGACACGAATCGAGTGGAAACTAAAGCGCGCGGTATTTCCAACAACGACCTTAAACTGATGCTATAAGGAAATCATGCAAAATACTGTAATGAATCCAAAACAACACGTAACTATTAGACGCACACTTTAACATTAGTTTATAAATACGCCACCGACATTCACTGAATGCAGGATTTAAATCATAGAAGGCATGAAACGAATGAAAACTATAAAACTCACGATATTTATAAGATCTGTATTACACACACACTTTCCGGGAATTATGGAAAGCACTCGTATGTATATAAAACAACTTGTAATTCTAGACCACTGCTGTTGTTTACTATCGAGCGGTTGAGTGCTGCATTGATAGCTACAGGAACAGAGCAATGGAGGGGCAACGACCAACTTTCACTTAATTTACAAAAATCTTGAGATAATGATACCCACATATACAGACGACGGTGGTATCGCGTACACAAGGTACGAAATGGCAGTGCATTGGTGAGGCTGTCGGAGCGGTCATTTGCGTTCAGGTCATACATGTGAAAAAGTTACCGACGTGAAAATGCTAGTACGACGGGAATGAACAATTTATGAACGCGGAGTGATAACTGGAGCTAGATTCATGGGATATTCCGTTTCGGAAATCGAAAGGAAATTCAACATTCCCAGAGCCACGGTGTAAAGGGTGTGCCGAGAATGGAAAATTTCGGCATTAGCTCTCACCACGGACTATGCAGTGGCCGATGGGCTTCACTTAACGATCGGGAGCAGTGGCGTTTACATAGAGTCCTCAGTACTAGGTCATACTTTGTCAGCGGTGTACGATCTAGTACGTTGCAACAGAAAGTCTCTGTACCACGCAACACATGATATTCGCAAGTGGACCGAGATTCTCTCGTGTCTGTCTCGAAAATGTAAATTTGTGTTAGCTGCCAGTAGTTTATACTTCAAAATTCTTCAAATTGTTTTTGACCGTACTTCTTGTTAATTTCGTTTCAGTTACTGATTACCGGTATGTAGAAAAATAATAAAACAAGACATAGGCTATTATATGCATATTAAATATAGAATTTGTATATTTTCTAGTTTTTCTCAATTAATTTTGGTTTGAATAAGTGTTCATATGTGCATCACCATGATGCACCTTAAAACAGTTTCCTTAAAACAGTTTACCGTATTTGGAGATACTTCACTTTTCCAGAGTAATTTCTGTACTTTAGTAAGAAGACTGTAGGACAGATTAAGTTAAAGCTATAATTTCTAACTGAAATAAGAAAACATACTGAAATTCTGCTACAGGGCCGGCTGGAGGCGAATGTTTGTTTCTAGGTTCTACAGCATTTCCTATGCTAAAATTTACAGGCTTAACAGTACTTCTTCAAGGGTAAGAAAAATGAAGTGTTACAGGAAAGAAACATGTGGAGTAACACAGATTACAACAAGAGACGGGACGACGACACTTGTGCACAACATTAGGTAACATATTTTATGTTACTATAGGGAGCAATAAAGAGCCAAAACTGTAGGGATAGTAAGGATTGCTGTATAGAAAATAAATGAAGGGCTTCTTGGAAAAACAGCATTACTCCAAAAATCACGTTTTTCGGAAGCGAAACGAGATTCTTCACCATCATAATGAAGCTTTATATATGGAGTTTGGTCTTGTATATGGATACATTTAAACATTAAGAAACATGATATACATTTGAAAATACATGAAGTATCATATTTCACACACGAGAATAGAAACTACGAGGGACACATCATTTACGCTTGTAAAATTCGGATATCATAGACTTTTTTTGCTACGATGCATTTATAAGTATAAAGATGTAACAGAAACATACAAAAATGATATTACATTTAGAGTGCTTGTTATATGTAGCCCTCTATGAGACAATTAGACCGCACGCTCTTGGTCAAAGAGTCTTCAATACCATTTCGGTGAACTGACCTGCAATACACGCGGTTTGCATTCATAGAGCGGCTGCTGTCAGCTACTCGTTCATCACTCCCACTGCTATTGTCATCACAGTCATTGTCAGCTTCTTCATTGTAGCCTTCAAGTGCCATTAAATGTTTATTATAAATGGCTCTCTTGTCGCGCTCGTTCTAATGTTGCATCAAGATTTGTAGGTCACCAGTCCTGGATTGTGGTATTGGTAACCTTGCAATTTTCTATGAAAATGGAACGCTACTACGAATGTCTCTAGTTCTGCATGGACCTGAGTTTGTATCCCTGAGTTTAACAGCTGGACATCTCTGCTCTACCTTCACCTTAGTCACTGTTTTAGTTTGTAATGGAGGATTGTGACGATTCAGAAAGTATGAAGCCAAAGTTACTCTGAAGTCATTGAAATCGCTATATAGCATTTCTTGTACATTAAACGATGGTGGAATTTGTCGTGCTCTTGACATTATTTCCTTCCAGTCATTAGGAGATTAAGCGGTATACAGGTTCTTTTCTGCTTTCCAATTAGGGTAAATTCTTGATTATTTGAGAGGTAGCTGTGTCCCCGCATTCTAAATAAATACGTTATGCTTCAAAACATTTTGAAAGCATGCTATAGAAAATAAAATGAAACGCCATTATATGGTTTTTGTTTTCTTCGGATGCACCATCACGTAACATCAGTGGCTCCCTGTTTCCCGTCGGCTTCATGATAAGTAATCTTAGCAACTCGGTCATCAGCGGGAATGTACCATAATACGAGAGGTGCAGCGGAGGGGCGAGGTCGGTCCTCTGGTTTTGTTATCGTTAACGCTCAGTCCACCTACCTAGATAGGATTCTTGCAGATGTCCCTTCACTCTGTGGTAACAGATACGTGCTAGGCAGTGTAAAGCAGCGTTTATGAAACCAACACCTAATACCTACCACACAGAGGCCACGTAACTCTAGATGAAAGTCAGTTCCTGAAAGTTCATGCTTAAAATATCGGACGTTCTGGATCTTCAGTCTACTTCAGAAAATCTCCTTTTTATTCATATTGAAACACATGAAATGGCTATCAAGTCCGTATTTAATAATGTAAAACTTTGTCGTTCAGAGTTCACTGTCTGTACAACAAATATTCACTCGAAAAGCAGCCAGAAGTTTAGTAAGTCCGACGCAACTAATTTTCACGTTCTACAAGTCACAGAACCACAACAAATCACCAGTTAAACTTTCGGTCGTTTCAGTGGTCTTCTTCGTAAGAGGTACTCGCCAAAGTATTCCACACAGAGCACAAAACACGCCACGTGGAGTTGTTACTACGACCAGAAAGTTGACACGCTCACGTCTTTCAAATTTTTTAATTTGGAAACACCAAACATTCATTAAAATATTCGTAACTCAAGTCGCTTCAGTCACGCTATGTTCAAACCAAAATTAACTCATTATTCCGTCATCTAACAGAGTACATTTAAGGAGCGTTCTGACAACGATTTATCCATGGACCTCTTCTCGAGGTACTCTCCTATACGCCCACTCCTCTTTTTGGCCGGCCGCGGTGGTCTAGCGGTTCTAGGCGCTCAGTCCGGAACCGCACGACTGCTACGGTCGCAGGTTCGAATCCTGTCTCGGGCATGGATGTGTGTGCTGTCCTTAGGTTAGTTAGGTTTAAGTAGTTCTAAGTTCTAGGGGACTGATGACCACAGATGTTAAGTCCCATAGTGCTCAGAGCCATTTGAACCATTTGAACTCCTCTTTTTGCACGGGAACAGCTTAATTCTGATTGGCTGTTGATATAAAGTACCAATGAGAACGTTCCTTCCAGGTTATTCTAGCGACAAATCTTGCCTTATCCAATCACTTAATGCCAGGAAAAATTCAATTTTTTATAGTTTGTTTAATCAAATTAAACAAAGTGCCAAATATTCTTCAAATTGATAAATAAACTTATTCCGCCTCTAACTTCCATTCTGCTACTTTTATACAAAAGCAAGCACACACCGACATACTTCACCATAGTAACTTTCCCACGGTTCGTTTGTACAAGGGTTTACGTAAAATTAAATATTAAATTTCAGCGTATGTCCCACATACATACACCCTCTCATCCATTCTCACGCACACACATGGCAAAATATAATCTAATAATTATTTTGACCGATTTTTGTATTACGTAATGTACAGTGACTAACGTTTTGAAAGGAAAATTCTGATTAATTGATTTGTATGCACTGATAACTTTGGAATAGCTTCAAATGATAATGGAAGTCAAGCTGTTATTGTTCCTAACTTGGTTTTAAAAAACAAGCACAAAGTTTTAGGAGTTTTAGGTAAAATTCTTTATCTCCAAAACTATTATAAATAAGACTCTGAAATTTTGACAATATTATTCCATTATTAACAAAAGGCTGTGTACCAAATTTTAACAAAATCCGAAATAAATAATATGGATCATTTAGATTCGTAGAGGGTATGAATCTTCGTATCGACCGAATGTTACGCTATGCAGTTGTCACGACAGGCAGCGGCAGCTGTGCTGTGAGTGAAGCGAAAATAAAACACAGCCATCCGGCAGCCACCGTACTGGACGGCTGCGTGCCTTACTGCAACGAATGTCATCTTGTAATAACTTGCTGCGTTGCACTGCCAGGAATAAAAGACAGCAATGGATTTAATGTGACGCAGCGGAAGATTTTGCATACAATCAATGCTAATGCGTTTCACCTCATTAACTTCGTCTTGCCTTGAACATTCTCTGTTTTTGCCTGAATCCTTCTGCTTTGCGGAATTGAAGCTCCATCTCTGTTCTCAAGTTCTCTTTCTCTTCCAGGGTCAACTCTGGATTGTTCAACTACTGTTGCACTGAGTCACATAACGTGTCGAAAGCGATCTCAATGTTATCATTGGAGAAGACATGCCACTACAGTTTGTAAGGAATATTCATTTGATACTGTGCTGGAAGCATTCTGTGCAACCTTTTCACTGACGTATCTTCCGGTCGGAGCGAATCAGGAGACTGCCTGACAGGAAATGATTTGAAGTGTTATGTGGTAAGATCTGTCACTACTGACAGGTATGCATTAGACCGGTTGTCATGCTTGACATCCATGTCTTTGGCGGACATGCCATGAACTACCAGAGATTTGAATCCTGCGCACACGCTCATTAGTTATGACATGAAGGCTTATGAATGCTTTCAGACAAATTAGCATATCCATGCCATGCATCATTCCTTTGTAAGCATAACCAGAACAACGGTCTTTACCATTGGAATATGTGATGCACATTGATTCGTCCAGCCTAGTGAAGATTTTGATAATTTTTTTCTTTAAACGTTCGAAGGATATGCTCTCTTCCTTCATGTCCTATCTTCTGAAAACAGTGAAAGCGCACACACCTGGAAATGAAATCACATTCAATGAAATATTATGTGATACTAATAGTATTGCGAGGAACAATACACCATACACATTTTCCAAATGAATCAGGATGTAGATACAAACAGTAGGGTGCAAATTGCTCAATAAACACGACGGAGCTAGTTCTGTTTCTTACTTGTAGTCAGTTTCTGTCACTCGGTTTGGTTTAAACACTGCCCTTATGGTTTGTATGCTGCATCGCAGCCACTTTTTCTGACGTACCAGCAATATGCGTCTTCCTCGTCTTACGTAAAGGCCATTCGTACCCTTCAGGTTCTCCACCTGTGTTCTTGATTATAGACCTTTTCACGACCAATGTAGCGTCGGAGGGCAGCAGTTCTTTACGGAAAACACCGCATCTCTGTTGACAAGACTAGTTTCACTGCCTACCATTGCACTGCAGCATCATGCAACAGCAGCAGTTGTCCATGACTAGGGCTATTTTTCCCTGCATCATGTTAGACATATGTTATTTTCCAGAACGGCCTATATTATTGTAAGTAGGCTGTTTATGTTTTCTTGTTGGCAACACTGCACACAGCACAGCCTGTGATTTTCATACAGAGCGATACGTAACGTTGCCAAAAAGAAAACATAAACAGCCTACTTACATAGCCCCCAAGCTCCCCACAAAAAATTTTACAAATTGTTTTGGGCAGTGGCCAATAATGATTTGATAAAATTTTTCATAATTACAATAACAAAGATATCAAATGCACACACTTATTGATACAATGTTGGTCAAAAGCTAAACTTTCTCACAGTCCAGAAAGACGGTCCTAATCGTTTATCACAGTAAAATAGCAGTGTTTTTCTCAAAGTCTGAGCAGTAAAAGAAAATGCACACAGAAGTTGTGGATTTCCATGCTGTCTTGAAGAAGTAGTGTTGTCCTTCCAATGGAAAGACAGTGCTCACTCTTGACATGCAGACAAGTAATGGGCCACAACAGAGGAAACCCACAGCAGAGTCATTCGACGTTTTGAAGAATATTGGTAGGTAGGTCATCACAGAGTAGACCCACTGTAGTCCTGGTAGAGAGTATGGTATTGGTCGGCCACCAGAGGTGCAGACCCACTGTAGTCCTTGTAGAAATAATGGTATTGGTGGGCCATCAAAGATGCAGCCCCAATGTAGTCCTTGTAGATATGGCCAGCAGCCATCTGCTGCGACTGTGCAGGTGCACAATCACAATCGAAGAGTCTTGCGGAGAATATAGCAAGTCCATAAACCACCACTTGTGCACTCACAAAGTTTCTGGAATTGTCCTTAGAACCAGCAATGCTGTTATCCAGTCCCTTGCTGAATTATTAACACACGTGCAAACACAAACAGTCCCAACGTCTCACATATTGTGCATTACTATGACCAACAGAAACGTGTGCAGTGAAATGTAACTTACAAGTTACTTAATTTGATGAACTGGTGTCAATTACAATTTTATAACATAAGAATACAATAACAAAGGTACAAAATACATCATTAAAGAACATAACAATACAGATAGCATTTGTGGTAATGCAGGCTTAACATAAGAATAGAAATAAACATGTACATCAGTGTTACAAGAATTATGACATATGTACATTGTAACCTCCCCACCGAAATTTTAAAAGAAATGACAATATTATTTAAGAATGCTAATGGACATTGCGGTAAGTGTAACCTCTCCACTGAAATTTTAAAGACAGAAATAATAAATGAATAGGAGCCAAGAATAACCTCCCTGCAATGAAATGTACTGACAAAGGCAACAAAAATGTGAAATTCGCAATCTGACACTGGTGTAAGCTCTTCACAAAAAAATTACAGTCAATTCAGTGACAGCAAAATCTCACCAATAATGTTAACTCAATTACACCGAAATATCGGTCTTTGGCCCTGTGCAAAAATCAGAATTAAATTCTTACCTCATTGTAACAGCTAGTCAAATTTCTGCTCTTATTCTTGCGCACGGCTCGGAGGAACTGCATTGCAAATAATAATATTCCCTTTTTTTATTATTATTTAACTGAAAACTGAAACTTTTCTTTAAGGGAAGTGGAACGAAATAGTTACTTCAATTAAATAGAAATTTTATGTAAAATTGCTTTTGAAATCAAAATTATTATTGGGGGCACTTGTTGAAAATTAATTACAATAAATAAACTTTACATTATCCGATGATTATCTTAATTAACAGTATACCTCATTCAGCATCTAGACCAGTGTTGCCGACAGACTACATCACACAACCGCACTGGGCTGCTACTACTGACCGACTGCTCTGCATGACGACTACTCACGTACCGCTCGCAACTGTATTGTACGACTACTACTAACAGACTGCTCGTAACACTCGCGCGGTCAAGTGCATACTAACCACGATAATATGCTCTCTGGTCAAAGATTTTAACGTGCCTCACCATCGCTGCTACGTTACATACGTGTTTCATAACCCTCCACTGGGGGGGGCAAAAATTTGGCAGCGATGGTGAGTCAGTTGGACTTGCCATCGCAAGAAATTTTTACAATTTACAGAATATTCAAATTTAGTACATAAATTAAATGTTGTGCACATGCACCGAGTACAAAATATATCAGACAAAAACAAAGTGATTACAAAACATAGTAGCAAATCAGAAAACTGTATATACAAATTATTTTACAGATCACAAAGTGCACAGGCACTGAAAAAATTCTTTAGCATGTTCAGAACAAATGAACAGACTGGCAAAAAAAAATCATGATGACAAGTGACATGAGTGCACATGCACTGGAGTTCAGAACATACAATGAGTAAGAAATGACATAAGTGCAATCATACTGAAGTATTGAATATACAGAATGAGTACAAATCATATTGAAAAATGAGAAAAATGCATAGGCACTGAAGTTCAGTAGAAAACATATTAACACCTAACATAAGTGCACATGCACTGTAGTTCAGAACATATCATTAAAATAAAAAAAATGTATATACAATATAAAAGGCAAGAGTGTACATATACTGTACTTCAGAACAAATCTAAAAATGTCTCTAGCATTTTCACAAGAAATAAACACAATGGCAAAAAAAAATTATGTCGACCAGTGACATAAGTGTACTCGCACTGGAGTTCACCGAATCGAAAAAAATGTATAGCCATGAACATAAATGATGTTAGCAAAAAATGATTTCACTATGTGACAAGAATTAGGATATGAAAGGGAAAGATTGCATCATGGTTGTAGCACTTTAGATTGCACACAGCTGCTCTGAAAGTCCATATCTTTTCACAGAAGTACAACACCAAGTGACACAACTTGAAGTTCTTTTCCCATCAGAATTTATCAGTGTAGCCAAGACACTGAACTGTCGTAGTAATGTTCCATGTTCTCATTTTGGCAGTACATTAGGTACACCAAACAGTGGGACCGTAATAACGTCTTCATCGCTCACGGTGGTGGACAGCATGTCGTGTCAACACCACGCTCTTACAAGGCACACCAACGTAGAATTAGTGCAAAACCAAATATAGTGCTCCATGATCACTAGGATAAACAGGACAAATAGACATTGCAGTAATTCAGGGTAGTTAGCTCATGAGGTGAAGGACATTAAGTCACATAATATTGACAATTACAGTCTTCATTAGTAGTTTGCGGCATTCATAGCCCAGTTATTGAACATTTCTGTACCAAGTATGTAGTATTACAGAAAAATGTTCATTACTTGTTTTACATAGAATCAGTAGCCTTCTTTTCCTGGTTACACAGCATTATGAAATAATCGCGTTCTTTTCCAGTTACAAAGTATAGCATAGCTAATTAATCATTTGTCATTCCAATAGTATTAATCATTAGCCTTTTCCTAATTACAAAGCATTATGAAACAATTACATTCTTTTCCAGTTACAAAGTATGGCATAGTTAATTAATTATGTGTCATTCCAATCTAGTAAGAATCATTAGCCTTCTCCTAATTACAAAGCATTATTAAACAGTCGCATTCTTTTCCAGTTACAAAGCATAATTAAGAATCATTAGTCTTCTAATTACAAAGCATTATGAAACAATCGCATTCTCTTCCAGTTACAAAGCATAGCATAATTAATTAATCATTTGTCATTCCAATAGTAAAAATCATTAGCTTTTTCCTAATTACAAAGCATTACTAAACAGTCACATTCCTTTCCCAATTATAAAGCATAGCATAATTAATTAATCATTTGTCATTCCAATAGTAATAATCATTAGCCTTCTCCTAATTACAAAGCATTATGAAACAATCACATTCTTTTCCAGTTACAAAGTATCAACATTGAAAACAAGAGCTAATTAATGGCGTAATTAATAACATAATTCGTTGAGTGATATTAATTATTGGCACTCAGTGGCCATCAAGTATTGAATAGAATAAAACATTGTTCCTCATTCAGTATTATTCAGATCATTACGAAGTCATTATTAAAAATCAGTTAATTAGAGTCATAGCATTAATAATCACAGGCATTATAAGTAGTCTCATTACAATAAACAGTGGCAGTTATTAGCCAGTTACAAAGCATTATTTTATACATATATTTTTTTGTATCATTAAGAAGTCATTACTGAAGTGACATACTATTCAGAGCTAATCAGTATTACTCAGAATTATCATAAACTAGTGACATTATGTGGGACTGGTAATACCTCTTTTAGCAATGCATTGCGTTGGGATCGATAATTAATTGGTGAGGCATAACACTATTTGCTTTTGACCTATTGCTGCAAATGAGGATAGTTAACGTCATTCGTCCTGAGTCAGCTGTAGCAAGGTTATGTAACAAGGCAGTATATGTGATCACATTTATAAATGATACAAATGGGAAAAAAAATGCAAGTACTAGAACACGTATAATAAGTAACAGGTTTAGTAAGTATCATGAAAAGCTTCACCTGGAAAAAATACAAAATGGATTATTGACCTGAAAGAAGAAACGCATACTATGTTGAAAAGTAGTGAACTTCGAATTAACAGGTAGTGAAATGTGTATAAAAATGTGTTCCATAGCTGTCCTTTCCAAGACTTTCCGTCATCCTACTATGCAATATAACACCTGCTGTCAAAACAAACTGCAACAAATACTTAAACAACTACATAGCCTAAATATATAACTTCAACATTATCCTCATCTGTAAAGAAAAAACTTCATTATCAATCACTTCATTATCCACATTATCATAACTTCATTATTATCATCACCTGTAAAGAAAAACTTCATTATTCATAATACCATATCCTTCATCATTATTCATCAGCATTCATTATCATCTGCAAAAAAAAAATCACTTCATTACTCATTACACAACTATTCCTTATCTCTAGCATATTTCATCACTAAAACTAAGATGTGTAGTTCTGTCTGACAGCCTGCATCAATCGCCTTGTATTCTGAAAGAAAAATTAGTTAAGACTGCTATTCTACGATGAGTATAGTATATTCTTGTTAATGCTTGTTAATCCTGGTCCATTTACTCTTCCTCATAAAGTTATTCCATCTTCTTTCGTTTATTCCGTAGGTGAAATTCCCATTTCTGTTGAATTTATTTCTTACACGCATTATTTCTTTCTGAAATTGATGAACAAAGATTAATGTCTTGCATTTAAATCATATACCCACTAAATAATGACTAGTTTATGGTGACATAATTAACCATACAGCATAACATGACAGAAAACGTAATATGTCAAAGACATTGACAGTGTTCAGATGCAAAAATGTACACAGAATATCACAATGCAGCAGCAAAAAAAATGTAAAACAGTCACGATGTTGAGATGTCACAAGGCAAAAAAAAATGTCAAAGTCGACTGGTGTGTTATATCTGAACTATTTCATAGTGCATACAAACAAAACTGGAGTACAATCATATACACAAAAAAAGTGGAAGATGTGCACGGTCTGATGTGTAACGACAAGAAAAGCGACCTGCTAACCTTACCTTGCCGGGCACTTGCCAAGAAAAAATACGATAATCATCAGTAATTAGTCAGCTGAATATAATTGCATTAGTAAATGGCATCATAGTGTGTTGAATCATAAAGTGTCTTCACTCAATAAACGGTTTAATGTTTGAGATATGGTGATTGCCTTTCGATTTTCTAGTTCTCAAAGTTTCGACGTGTACAACATTGGGGTGAGGGATGCTGCGAATCCGATATGGACCTGCGTATAGAAGTTCAAATTTACTGCACTTACCTTTTATTTTGCTGGATAAATAGTGTGTACGTACTAATATTTTCTGCCCAACGTGAAAGTCTCGGCGTCTACAAACCTGTTTTTGCTGTCTTCTCCGGCGCTCTGCGGCACGTTTGATGTTGTTCAGCGCAATGTCAATTATTTCGTGGTGTCTTAGTCGACGACATTTAGGGAAGTTTACTAATTCTTTAATTTTGTTTGGTGGTTCAACGTTTTTCAGTATAACAGACGGAGATAGCATAGTGGATTCATTTGGAATGGAATTAATTACATCTTGGAATGAGAGTATGTGTGTATCCCAATCAATATGTCTTTTTTGGCAGTATATTCGGCACAGCTTACCAATTTCTTTCATTAATCTTTCACAGGGGTTCGAAGAAGCATGGTACTTGGATATATAAATCGGAGAAATGTTTCTAGCTCGTAAATTACGTGTCCATACGCCACATCAAAATTGTGATCCATTATCAGAAATTACTTTCATCACATGCCCTACATGAAATAGAAAATGTTTTACAAATGCTTTCGAAACAGTTTTAGCAGTAGCTTTGCGTAATGGAGTGAAAGTAACAAATTTTGAAGTGAGCTCAACAGCGACAAATATGTAGCAAAAACCTCTGTTAGTTCTCGGAATCGGACCAAAAATATCTACAGCGGCCATATGTCTTAATTTAACAGGTATAATGGGATATAATGGAGGAATATGTGAAGTGGTGTCTGATTTAGCTTTCTGGCAAATTTTACAAGACGCTAAAACTCGTCGTATACGTTTCTCCATATTGGTAAAATAACAGTTCTGTCTCAGTATAAGAAAACATTTTCGTGCTCCGTAATGTGCGTAACTTAAATGAGTGTACCAGATTAATTTGTTAACCAGTTCGTCAGGAATGCATAATAACCAATTGTTGCTGTCAGGATGAGAGCGGCGAAACAGAATGTCATTGCGTACAATGTAATGGTTTCTAATCGTAACATTATTCCTATCTTGCCAAAGGTGTTTAATTTCTTTCCACACATTGTCTTTATTTTGCTCTTGTGCTATGTCCTGTAATGACGATGAAATAAAGTTTTCAAATGCAACTTGCTGAATGTACATGACACTGAAATTTGTTTTGCAGAAGTTGGTTGCTACGTCTTGCTGATTGTTGCCGAGAGAACGCGATAGTGCGTCTGCTAAAACATTTTGTGTGCCGGGAATGTGAACTATTGTAAAATTAAATTCCTGTAAATAAAGTTTCCATCTACTTAATCTGTCGTGAGTGAATTTAGCTGAAAGCAAAAATTGTATAGCTCTATGGTCTGTGTAAACGGTAGTATGTCTGCCATAAATAAAGTGCCTAAATCTCGTAAAAGCCCATACAACACATAATGTTTCCAATTCTGTAACGGAGTAATTTCGTTCAGCAGGTGACAAAATGCGGCTTGCAAATGCGATGTTTTTGATTACTATTGAACCATCTACTTCAATTTCCTGGAAAATGTGTACGCCTAAAGCGGTATTGGAACTGTCAGTGGCAATGGAAAAATTTCTGGTAAGATCTGGGTGCGATAAAAGTGGAGCATTCAACAAAGCATGTTTCAGGTTCATAAATTCAGAGTGTGCTTGCTTATCCCAAGACCAAATACTGTTTTTACCTGTTAATTGACATAATCTGGGTGTGTCTAAAGCAGAGTGATGAATAAATTTACGAAAAAAGTTAATTAAGCCCAAAAAACTGCGTAATTGCTTCTTCGTCGTAGGAACAGTAATGTCACGTAGAGCTTGAAGTTTTTGTGGATCAGGCGCAATGCCTTCTGCTGAAATTACGTGTCCAAAAAATTTTATCGAAGTTTTGCCAAAATGCGATTTACTGAGGTTAACTGTAAGTCCTTGTGCATGGAAAGTTTGTAACAGTTGTTCAAGAATCAGATTGTGTTCAGACCAGTTAGCTTCTGCGATAAGAATGTCGTCTACATACGTCGTAATTCTGTCCTTAATGCAAACGTGTGTCGGATGGCGTCAAAATTAATAACATTTTCGTGAAGAGGATTCTGCGTTTCAAAATTATTGCTTACGTTACTGGAATATGAAACCTGTACTGTGGCTGGTGAAATTCTGTCGTACGTGCTATTATTTACGGGAGGATGCTGTGGAATTTCGACTATTTGAACTGCTCTGTTATTTCTTACTGACGTATTACGCTATCGATGACACCTATTGTCTGTTTCATTCATCATAATATGTTGTTGCTGATGTTGTTGCTGCTCATAAGATCGACTGTTATTAAATGTACGCTGAAAATTGTGCTCATCATTTTTTTTTTTTTTTTACGTCTGTCATGATAGTAATTTCTATACGGCGCATTGCGATGCGAGTTGAAATAGTGTGTTGTCTGTACGTAGTTATTTCTTTGCTGCCATGCGTTACTATTTGTTGGAGCTGGGACTATACGTGCACGCGGCGAAACATTAAAGTTTGGTTGACCTTGTAGACTGCATTGTTGGTTACGTATGCTAAGCGGCTCACTTTCATGCTATTGTGGTGAAAAGGTCTATTGTTACCAAAAAAATGCGTTTGCTGTTAATTTTACACATACTGATGATTACGATTTTATCTGTAATTAAAATTACGCTGGTTTTGGAGTGCCTAAAGAATGTTGTCACTTTCAGTAAAAATTTGTCACATCGGGTTTTCATTACTCGTTTCTTAATACTAGGTAGAGCAATAGTTAAAGAGCAGTTTGGATAGATACAAAGGATAGTAGAAGAGAAGGCAGCAGTGCAGAAAACTAAAGATGAAACAGCACTACTACAGCTCGGGGCCCTATGCTCGCTACGGCACATATTCATTAAAGCGTAATGAATCCCCTGAGGTCTTTTACGCACTGCAAATAAATCTTAGCTTTTGCGTTGCAAGCAATAGCGGTAAAATTCCAAAAGTAAATCACTGTATTCTTGCTAATTCCAGTTTCTGCATAATACGTAATGCTGATGAAAATACAATAACAATTTGTCGCTTCAGGTTCAAAGCTAGTTTCTCCATTACAGGTAATAGCGGTGAAAGTACAAAAATAAATTGTCGTATACAGTGCAAATCGTGAATCTGTGTTCTGCCATTATTAAATTCCTTAGATTTTCTTACAAATGCAAATTGCTCGAAATCTACGTTCTCGTCACTCAGTTTGATAACACGTTCAGGTTTGTGTGTGAATCTGTTCGTCTGTGTCATTTCGGATTTCGAGTTGCGTAGCTTTTCAGATTTTAAGTCGCGTAGCTTTTCGGATTTTACGTCTCGTAGTCTCAGTAAATTGCTCACATTATACGCGTTGCGCGAGTCTGACAAATGTTCGCAAAGTGGCGTCTGTTGTGGCATGTTATTAACTGAAATGTTTTTCATCTCTGTTACTTCTTGTTGTAAATTTGATAACTTCCTACGTAACGTGTTGTTAGATGAATCGATCTCATTAATTGTCTGCTGTAAATTTTGAAATTCAGGTGTTTGGATAAATGAAGACGGTGCAGTATCGTCTGATTTATTGTCATTAGTATTTTCGATAACAACAATACGACTGGCCAATTCATCACATTTTTCAGTCAGTATTTTAACCTGATCATCGGTTTTAGAATCAGACGCATTAATCTGTTTTTGCAACTTACGCGTAGTTTCGCTCAGTTTTTTAACATCAGCTTTGATGACATCGCAATCCTGTGTTAGATCTAATTGTTCGAATCTGTCTGTCACTGTTTGAATATTTACTGTGTGTGTATCTGTTTTTGATTTAAGATCAGAAATTTCATCCCGTAATTCCGCGTTCAACTGTTCTACGGTATAAATTTTGTCGGACACTGTAGTAATATTATTGTCTACATACGTCTTTGCCTTCGCAAACATTTTACGTTTGTCTTCCTGTCTCTGTGCTGTGATTGTTTCCATTACTTGTCGTTTTACTTTGTTTTGATCCTGAATAAATTTACGGAAACGCGTATCACAGTTTTGTATGTGAAGATTAAAGCGTTCGTCAATCTGAGTGTTCTGTTGGTCGAATTTCGCGTCGATCTTTTCATCCATTGTGCGCGAAAGTTCTGCTGTCATTGCTTTAAACTCGTCGCGTAATTGTGTAGCTTTTTCAGAGCATTGTTTAGCGACTCCGCTAATTTCGTCTCTGAGTGTTTCTGTTGCGGCTGTTTGCATTTCCCTTAATTCTTGCGCAACAGACTTAATTTCTTCGCTATTTTTTCGTGAACAAGCCTCAATTTCCACGCGCAAATGTTCCTTAGTGTCATGGCACTGCGCGGCAACGGCTCTAATTTGTTCACTAAGCTGTTTGTTCTGTTCACTGAGTTGTTTGAGATTTTCATTCTGTTGTTTGTTATCTTCCCTAAGTTGTTTGAAACTGTTGTCTGTTTTCTCACTCTGTTGTTTGATATCTACACCAAGATCGTTCTTAAACTGTAGCATTATTGTCATAAATTGATCCAAACTTAAAGTAGCTGTTGCATTCTCAGTACTCTGTGATGGAGTACATGCAATTGTCACGCTTTGTGTGACCATTTGGTCATTCTGCAACTTACAAAAAGGATTATCAGTCGGATGTACACTGTCAGACATTATTTCGGAATTAAATGGATCCGTCATACTCTCACTACACTGACCATTTTCATTCGAAAAATTTGTCTGTACATTACTTAGATTTTCTAAATCGGGTGTGTTAATCTCGGCAGCGCTCATTACTATAGACCGCTCCGCGTCATCAATTGTCGTCAAATTAACAGACGAGACAATTGGGTTCGTTTGTTCATCATTAAGGTAAAAGTCATCACTAGTGGTTGGAATGCATTGATTGTCAGTGAACGCAGGATTGTCATCATTACACTGCGTGTCACAATTACTATCGGTCACGCTGTTTAAGTCGGTAATTTCATTCAAAATACCTCGCGATACACTATTCACAGTCTTTCACGGCATTTTTACAATAGTCACAATTTTTCACAAAATAAATAAGCACAATGCAAAAGCAACACACAAATACAACAGAGCAACGAATTGCCGTTGACCTGTAGAAAGAAAGTCACAAGTTAATAAAAGCGTAGCGCCAAATCCTAATTATATCTAAGCAAATAAGAGCAGATATCTGACTGTTTTTCAAAAGATTCTCAACGAAATACGATCCTGGACTGGGTGTCGCCAAGTGTAACCTCCCCACCGAAATTTTAAAAGAAATGACAATATTATTTAAGAATGCTAATGGACATTGCGGTAAGTGTAACCTCTCCACTGAAATTTTAAAGACAGAAATAATAAATGAATAGGAGCCAAGAATAACCTCCCTGCAATGAAATGTACTGACAAAGGCAACAAAAATGTGAAATTCGCAATCTGACTCTGGTGTAAGCTCTTCACAAAAAAATTAAAGTCAATTCAGTGACAACAAAATCTCACCAATAATGTTAATTCAATTACACCGAAATATCGGTCTTTGGCCCTGTGCAAAAATCAGAATTAAATTCTTACCTCATTGTAACAGCTAGTCAAATTTCTGCTCTTATTCTTGCGCACGGCTCGGAGGAACTGCATTGCAAATAATAATATTCCCTTTTTTTTATTATTATTTAACTGAAAACTGAAACTTTTCTTTAAGGGAAGTGGAACGAAATAGTTACTTCAATTAAATAGAAATTTTATGTAAAATTGCTTTTGAAATCAAAATTATTATTGGGGGCACTTGTTGAAAATTAATTACAATAAATAAACTTTACATTATCCGATGATTATCTTAATTAACAGTATACCTCATTCAGCATCTAGACCAGTGTTGCCGACAGACTACATCACACAACCGCACTGGGCTGCTACTACTGACCGACTGCTCTGCATGACGACTACTCACGTACCGCTCGCAACTGTATTGTACGACTACTACTAACAGACTGCTCGTAACACTCGCGCGGTCAAGCGCATACTAACCACGATAATATGCTCTCTGGTCAAAGATTTTAACGTGCCTCACCATCGCTGCTACGTTACATACGTGTTTCAACATACATAAACGATCAGAATAACTTTCGAAACATCAACTTCACATATGAGCAAAAGAACAGAACAGATAAATAATGTCTAAACATCTTTACAAAGTAGATAACATATTATTAGAAAAATTCTACAACATAACTCTTATTAGCTAAACACATAAAGACAGGAAAAACACAAATATACAAGAGTACACAAACACATAGTGGGATGACACAAAAGGAAAGGACAGGGTTTGTTTTCAGTGTAACATTTGGCACTGCAGTCCAACCCAAAACTTCATTCCATAGATCGTCCCTCTTATTTCAACATTTGCTCCAGCCAATAAAAAATCTTATCCAAGCATGCTTTCTGTATTCTGTTCACATCCTCTTTCAAAAATAGTTTTTCTCCACTGTACACTACTTTTTTGGCCAAACCATTTTCTTATAGCTTCTCAATGCATTTCTTCCCATTCATCATAGTTAGTTTCTTATATAGTCTACCCCCTCTTAAGCTAACTTAAATCTACTGAGCTCAGATGCTAAACTAAGGGACGAGGCAATGCAGCAGCATATAACAAATTAACACAAACAGCAAGGACAAAAAAATTCAAATTTGCAAAGCAAGCTACAGTAAATCTAAATTACCAAGCAATTCAACATTACAACTAATATGAGGCAATGTGCAGCAAACAAGAAAAATAAATCTGGGTTAGCAGAGTAACACAAATTAAAATTCAGTAGCACTATGCCTGGCAAACAGCAGCAGAAAATGAAATAACTTATACCTAAACATGACATAGCTCGAGCAGAAAAAATAGTACACTAAAGATAACAATGCAGATAAGGGAAATGTCTATTCACATCTTAATATCTATGTAATTAAAGTGGTGCACCACAAGAAGTTATTCTACCAAAAAAAAATTACCAAGTAGTTGAAAAGTAAATTATGTATGCAGTTCCTGTGAAGGGAAATGTATTTGTGCTCCCTCATTTTTTTGAAAAAAATTATTATTTACTCCATCTGTAGACAGAAAATATTTATATTAGTACATCTATAAAATTTTATTTTAACCAATGCTGCAGTGCAGCTAGAAACTAGATATTAAACACAATGAGCAATTATGTACAAAGTAAAGCATAAGAACATCATTCAGTAGTCATGAGGCATTTCATAAGTTACTAGAAAAATCTCTCAACTAGCAAGACAATAGACATAAAATGTTTCTCATCATTTCATTTCAGTAAATATCATAAATTAAGAACTCTACAGTGTAATCATGTTTTCAAGTTTGAGGGTGTCGTATTTACGATGCTTTCTACAAAGGAATGTCAATAGCGAGGATAATGGCCTCCCCTTTCTTTTTTCTACCACCTAATGGCTTTTTCTCAAGGCGGCTGGCACACCTGGCCACTCACAACGAATTACGTCATGGTCACTTACCTTTCTTACCGAAATATTTACGACAGCAGTTTTCGCTACAGTGACAGTCTCATATAAAAATTTAAAAGGTCGAAAATTTGCGTTACAAATGTGTAGAAACAAAATCCTGTAAATATAACAGCGTCCAAAAAATTTTCGCCGGCATTGTAAAACATTCACGCATTTACATACATTTCATAACTCTTAAAGTACGATTCTTGGTTTCCAACAACCTTTTTCACAAACCAGAGTCCCTAACCACTACTTATTATTCCTTACCTTATTCGTCAACACTTCTTCAATATTTCATCATAACAGATATGTAGCATAATCAAATAACTCATATAGCATCAGCTTACTGATCATAAACATACCGCAACAGCATAATACACATAGTCATCGTAATAATAACATCATAACACCTCAGTCAACTCTCAAAATCGTCGTAGCTTCCTCCAATAATTTCAAAACCTAAAAAAATTCTCTGCTCATGTCAAAAGTGTCATCTGCCTCGAACGCACTTCAAAAATCATGATCCCATACAAAATACATCATTCAAAGCTCTCATAGTATCACAATGGTTCCGAAAAAATATGAACAGTTTACAAAGTACATACAAAATATAGTTTCATAAGTGTGAAGTTATCCAACTGTGTAATTGCATAAACATCTGTCACTGATGTAATAAAAAAATGTTTGTTTCTCTGTTAAATAATCAGATAGCTGTGTAATTTATGTGTTAGAGAAATATGGTACTGATGTGTAAAGTTGTATAAGCAAATACCATATTAGCTAGGGTTCCTTGTGCTTGCCAAACACATGGTACACAAAGTAGGCATGTACCCCCCTGAGGATTAATGTAATTATACCCTCAGGTGTTACAGATTACAGAAATGGAATGAAATATATCACGGAAAACCCTTGTATCATTGTACTTCAAATATCTAAAAAAATGCGTGTTTTAAGTGCGAAATTAATCACTCAAATACGTGTCCTGTAGCGCTAAATGTGCGTCTTGCTGTAAGATAATCTCTGTGGAAGTGTCGTAGTTATCGTCCTCCGAAAGCTAAGTTCTGCAGAAGCCAATGTACTTACCTCATGATACACCAAATTTCAAGTAAACCAAAATGTTGCATTAAAATCTCATTAGCAAAACTGGTAAACGTTCTATGTATGTGAGCCTTATAGTCGATACGTAATCATGCAACTAACAAGCAAGAATGTACACACACAATAACACTGTGTCGTCTGTTTGCAATAACAATGCATTCGTAATTTCTGTTTATATAAGTTCTCTTGGTTCTTGACCGGATATTTAACTTCATACATTGTTGCACTTGAAACAGTTTCTTAGTCTGACAAAGCATACTAGAAATGAGAAGTGGAAAGTTTTATGGCAAAGACAAAGTTAAAAAGCAGATTATCACTCAATAAATGGTTTTACATGTGAAATGTGGTGTATACCTTTACTCTTCCTAGTACTCGGAGTTTGAACTTGAATGCAATTGACATTTGGTATACGTCGGTAAAGAGTACTGAAATTTTTTTCTCAAGTTTAGCGTCTATGTTATTTTTCCCTGAGCCAGCGGGCGCAGGTGGCTGCCTGCGGTGCGAGTCATCGTCTGATTCTTTGTTGGGGCGCGTCGTTATTGGGATTACGAGACCTAACTTCTACAAATTCACGTTGTCGAAAGTGCCCTACTCTGTTTGAATCCCGCCAGTTCTGATGAAATTCAGGTCTGTCGTTACGATTATCTCGTCTTTCGTCATGTCGGTAGATTTCATAATTTCTTTCTTGTCGGTCATGTGGTGGAGAATTTCTTCCTGAATCGTAACTGTGCGCCGAATTGTTGCGTCTGAAGTTATTTTGTCTCCCGTGATAATAACAGTTCTGGTTGCCATATTGTCTGTTTCTATGATTGTCTCTGTCATATTCATTACTATGGAAATGTGATCTTTCTTTGTAAATATTATTACTCTTCCAGTGGTTGTCATATGGGTGGTGTCTGTTTTGGTCACGATTTGCGTTGTAAGAATAGCCTTGTCGTGTCCAGTTATTGTTTCTGTCATCACGGAATTGTGACGTATGTGACCTGTAGTGATTGTTTTCCTGTTTTCGCATCCGGCGACTGCCTGTGTCAATTTCTAATTCTTGTAGGAGTCCCTGAAAAGCTCCAATGTCGTCTTTGCAACGTCCTGCTAAAATAATATGTCGTAAATGTTCAGGCAATTTGAGTAAGCAAATGCAGATGAGTTCTGAGGAGCTGTATGGGTTTGAAAGATACTGATTCTTATGCAACATGTCTTCAAAATATTTGACAAGACTGGAAAATTCAGATTGTTCGAAATGTTTCATCATTATGATGCTATGTTTTACTCGGTCTTGTGTAGCTTGAGACCGATATGCTGAGAGGAAGGTATGGTAAAATTCTCCTTCACCGTGACAATAGTGAATGACCGATCGCATTCTTACAGCTGGTTCATTCTCTAAATAGCCACACATAAATTCTAATCTGTGTTCTAATGACCAGTTGGGAGGAAAACAACGAGAGAATTGATGGAGCCACGCTTGTGGATGAATGTCGTTACCAGAATTCTTAAATGTTTTGAATTTACGTGTAGTAATGAACAGCTTATAGTCAAAGTCATCATGTCGGCGAGTCGCATATCGGTCATGGTTACCTCGTGTCGGCGGTTCCATCTCAAAATTCGGTGCACCTTGCCAATTTCTTTCATAATTTCCGAAATGCCCTGTGTTATTATTTTGTGGCTTTTCCGTATTTCGAAGTCCCTCTTCCCGTGTTGGAGTGCGAGTGTCCTCTGAAATACGTAATTCTTGTATTACCTGTGTCAGCTGATCTTGTATTTCCCGTATTTCTCTCTGGTGTTGTGTATTAATTTGATTCTGATTTTGTTTGAATTTCCTAATTTGTTCATGCTCTTCTGTGTCATTAAAGACTACCGGTCTTGCGTCAATCAGATTATCATCTACCCTCGTAGATAAACAAGTGAACTGATCCGAAAGTTCGGCTACTTTCTCCGATAGTGTACTTATTTCCTCAGTGTGTTTTTCTGAACCAAGTTTCAGAGTATCTACTGTGTCCTTTAAGTTTTCCTGAGTTTTTGCAAGTTGCGTAACCGAATCGGTAGATGCAACTGAGTCAATTTTAGCTTGCAAGGTCTCATGATTTTCATGAACAATAGTTTGCAGTTCTTTTATGGCTCCTTCGTGATTCTGTAATGCATTTTCATGCCGCGAAAAAATAGGTTGGAAATGCTCACAAATTTGAGTTTTTACGTCATTACAGACTTTTTGACATTTCGATTCAATGTTATGTAACTCAGTAGTTAAATCTTCACGTGTTTGTTCAAGCGTGGTGTGAAGATTTTGTTCCATTGCGTCTAACTGTTGCTGTGTTTGTCTCTGATTTTGTTCTATTGTGTCTAACTTTTTAAGATTTTGTTCCATTATGTCTAACTTTTGAAGATTTTGTTCCATTATGTCTAACTTATGAAGCATTTGTCCCATTTGTTGCATTAACTGTAATAACAATGCACTAGTGTCTGAAACATGTTCCTCAGTGCTTTTCGGCAGTGAATTTGCACCGGCAACATTCACATTTTGAGAAGCAGAAAATGTATCTTGACTTATTTGAGAAAACGATGAGGACGCAAAACCTGAATCTACAGTATTTGCAAAATTGTGTCCTGTTATTTCGGATTCCTGAGGCGAGCTAGTTTGCATTGTTGTCTCCCATTGTAGTGTTGGGCAGCGGCAGCTGGATGTGAACAGCGCGTAGCGTTGCGCAGTTGGAGGTGAGCCCCCAGCAGTGGTGGATGTGGGGAGAGAGATGGCGGAGTTTTGTAATTTGTCATGAACTGCTATATACATTATGACTATTAAGGTAAATACATTGTTTGTTCTCTATTAAAATCTTTCATTTGCTAACGATGCCTATCAGTAGTTAGTGCCTTCCGTAGTTTGAATCTTTTATTTATCTGGCAGTAGTGGCGCTCGCTGTATTGCAGTAGTTCGAGTAACCAAGATTTTTGTGAGGTAAGCGATTTGGGAAATGCATAGGTTAATGTTAGTCAGGGCCATTCTTTTGTAGGGATTTCTGAAAGTCAGATTGCGTTGCGCTAAAAATATTGTGTGTCAGGTTAAGCACAGTCATGTATAATCTTTCTAAGGGGACGTTTCATTATAACCCTCGTTTTCTGTGGGACTAATGGCATATTAGCTGACACTATACTATCATACGATGCATTAATATCCACACTAGAAGGTGAAAGCACCAACTCAATTGCCGCTTTTCCGAGAAGCACTTCATAAAATTCGTGACGTTGAGAGTGAGTGCTACAATGATATGAAGAGTTTAGCATAATTTAGTAAATAGTGGCAGCGTGATATCAAACCAGTTGGAAGATGCAAAACAAAAGGGCTTCACTTAGTTATTAAGTCTTGAACGGAGGGATCGACATATAGGTAGAAGAGCTCATTAGCAGAATACTGATGTGTGGCTTTGCCGTCTATTAATGAGATATTCACTGGAACATTAATTAAGAGCTAACAAGATATGTGATTTTGTGTACTCAACAGTCGCGACATGGACAGTCTCTTTAGATACCACCATCTAGAGCAGCTTATTAAAACTTCTCTTGCTCTAACCGAGCGTTACCTTGTTAGAGTCCGTCATTACAACGTTTTCTCTTAATTGGGATTGCATCAGACGTTGATATAGGGACAGGCACCATGTCCTTGTGAAATAATGAACTCTGCTAATCATGGTGAAACACATAATTACTAAGCCAGCAAAATTACACTCAACTCAATTTACGTATGTTCCGTACAATCCGCCGCCAAGGAAAGACCAAATGAAATTGCCAAGGAATGTAAAATTCTCAGTCTTTTTATTCTTATTTTTTTCACAGACATTTCTATAGCCTACGTTACTCTTCTGGAAGATTCCTCCAGTGCAAATGTCCAGTGGTATTACAGAGTTTTACAGGTAGTGAAACATTTTACCACATATATTTAGTTTTTTTACCTTTGTTTTGAAAATAAATCACTCCACACATCAATTAAATAAGTAGAAAATAATAAGAACACAATGAAACACTCCACACGGAAGAAAGAAACTGAAATAAATAGTTGGAAATTCTGTGCATGAGATTTGGCCTGTGGAGTATGTTCAATAGAGGAATGCATTACAACGACACATTCATTTACTTTTCTGCCTGCTGAATAACGTTATTGTTTAATGACACACGGGTCTAGAACCCTAATAACAAACTTTTTTTGAGTTTGTACTTGGGTTTCACACTCCAGCAACCTCATGCAACCCAATTGCAAAATAAAAAAATAAAAAATGGTTCAAATGGCTCTGAGCACTATGGGACTTAACATCTATGGTCATCAGTCCCCTCGAACTTACAACTACTTAAGCCTAACTAACCTAAGGACATCACACAACACCCAGTCATCACGACGCAGAGAAAATCCCTGACACTGCCGGGAATCGAACCCGGGAACGCGGGCGCGGGAAGCGAGAACGCTACCGCACGACCACGAGCTGCAGCCTTGCAAAATCAAAGTCTATGGTTTCAGCAATCGCGTTTTTCACGACGGGGACCTCCCATTCGTAGGACGACGGTAAATGCTGTTCAGGTGCTAACAACGTTAATATGGGTATGAGGTAAATACATCGTCGTGTTGTAAATCACATTCACTTGGGGAGAACAAGTGTCCAGTATCTGTGGTACGAACTGTATGTAATGTGCATCACTCAAACGGGATGAAAATAAATGCGATTCTACCGATAACAATCGAGAAACGTCACCATAGGCACATTACCGACTATTTCCTCCTGTATTTCGCAGTAGCTTCACGAATGTGAAATCTCAGACGTGTGATCTTGTCATCTGGACTCTAAAGATTTGAGACACCCTGAATACACAAATTACAACCTATTGACTACTATTAGTGTTAAAAAATTTTATAAGGGACGCTATTTCAAGTATCTGGATACCGTGTTGTGGACTGAGCCATTGTTACTTTTGCGTCTTAGTACCAATCCTCTCATCAGAGGAAAAATAAAAAGTGACATGAATCGAGCAATCAGTTTCCTGTGTGAAGCACACATTATCAGATTGCCTAGTAAAGGATTAATTACGCGTTTCGCTGTGCAGCCACAGTTTACATTGGCTACGGGATACACAATTCCTTTTTTTCAATCTGGTATTTACAATTCTGTTACTGAGGCAAAGTCCGTGCAAAGGTACAGACACGAACCAATTCCTTCAGTTTACAGGTATTTACATTCGAACACTACAGTTGCTGTTTACCGCTGAAGTAAAGAATCCTTTTCAACCTGAGGTTAAATACCGGGTCGCACCAGTTCTAATCCAACCAATGTCGTTATCGACGTGGGCAAAGCCTCCATAGAATAGCTCCTCTCTTCCAGCTGTTACGGGTATTCGGAATTCGCATACGAAACAATGGTGGGCGTTTGTATTTGGAATGCAAGGTCAGCCCTGTGTCGGCCGAGCCATTACGGCGGAGAATAAGAAGAGACCGTCTGGCGGATTTGCATGGCCGGGTCCTCGGTGCTTGCTACGCTTCTGTCTTCCCATAATGGCCCCGCCATTACAGTGAGGCAGGGACGCGAGCACATAACGAGCACGGCGGAGAGGACGGAACCACGCAGGCAGCGCTGCGCAGTCAGAGCTCCCTTCCTCTGAAACCGTAATGTATTTGAAATTCTTTTCTGGACGTACAATAGCTTATATATGGGTTCCGATAGCATCTGTGGTCCAACCCACTACGAGTCGATATTCAGATAGTTGAGACTTTATGAAATCCAGAACAACCACCTCTGGCCGTAATAACGGCCTTGATACGCCTGGGCATTGAGACAAACAGAGCTTGGATGGCGTGTACAGGTACAGTTGCCCATGCAGCTTCAGCACGGTACCACAGTTCATCAAGAGTAGTGACTGGCGTATTGTGACGAGCCAGTTCACGGCCACCATTGACCAGACGTTTTCAGTTGGTGAGAGATCTGGAGAATGTGCTGGCCATGGCAGCACTCGCATATTTTCTGTATCCAGAAAGCCCTGTACAGGGCCTGCAACATGCGGCCGTGCATTATCCTGCTGAAATGTAGGGTTTCGCAGGGATCGAATGAAGGGTAGAGCCACGGGTCGTAACACATCTGAAATGTAACGTCCACTGTTCAAAGTGCCGTCAATGCGAACAAGAGGTGACCGAGACGTGTAACCAGTGGCACCTCATACCATCACGCCGGATGATACGCCAGTATGGTGATGACGAATACAGGCTTCCAATGTGAGTTCACCGCGATGTTGCCAAATACGGATGCGTCCATCATGCTGCTGTACACAGAACTCGGATTCATCCGAAAAAATGACGTTTTGCCATTCGTGCACCCAGGTTCGTCGTTGAGTACACCATCGCATGCGCTCCTGTTTGTGATGCAGCGTCAAGGGTAACCGCAGCCATGGTCTCTGAGTTGATAGTCCATGCTGCTGCAAACGTCGTCGAACTGTTCGTGCAGATGGTTGTTGTCTTGCAATCGTCCCCATCTGCTGACCCAGGGATCGAGACGTGGCTGCAAGATCCGTTACACCCACGCGGATAAGATGCCTGTCATCTCGACTGCTAGCGATACGAGGCCGTTGAGGATACAGCACCGCGTTCCGTATAGCCTCTTGAACCCACCGATTCCATATTCTGCTAACAGTCATTGGATCTCGACCCACGCGAGCAGCAATGTGGCGATACGATAAACCGCTATCGCGATAGGCCACAATCCGACCTTTATCAAAGTCGGAAACGTGATGGTACGCATTTCTCCTCGTAACATCAGGCATCACCACAACGTTTGACCAGGCAACGCCGGTCAACTGCTGTTTGAGTATGAGACATCGGTTGGAAGCTTTCCTCTTATCAGCACGTTGTAGGTATCGCCGCCGGCGCTAACTTTGTGTGAATGCTGTGAAAAGCCATTCATTTGCATATCACAGCATATTCTTCCTGTCGGTTGAATTTCGCGTCTGTAGCACGTCATCTTCGTAGTGTAGCAATTTTAATGGGCAGTAGTGTAGTTGGTAAGGGCGTTCAGTAGGTAATGTAACACATGCTTTGTCTGAAACCAGGTTAGTTGTATTGGAGATACATAAAACCTTTTTTTTCTACGAAACCTCCGTTATATGTGACGGCGTTACCTTACGTTCCAGGCAGGCCCATTTGACCACATGGTACCACTGTACTGGTCGACGTGGAACCAACGTCAGAGGTGCATTAACAATCTCTCCATCACCTAACTACAGATTTTCGCCGAGTGCATTCTTCATTGGGCGAAGCAGTGGAAGTCGGAACGTGTGAGATTCGGGCTTTATGGTGGATGAGGAGGAACAGTCCAAGGACGTTTTGTGAGCTCCCTAAGCGTGCGCTGACTTGTGTTATACCTTTCCTTGTCTTAGAGAAGGAGAAGTTCGTTCGCATTTTTGAGGCGACGAGGACGGTGAAATTCCTTAAATCATCTGATGATAGCCCAATACACTCCAGTGTTGATCGTTGCACCACATTACTTACCTGTAGTTTCTAACAAAACGTAAATGCTACGGAAATGCTTCGATAACTCAAATGGGGATCACTGGAGGGAAGGCGACGTTCTTTTCGAGGAATACTGGTGAGAAAATTTAGAGAACTGGCATCTGAAGCTGACTGCCGAACGGTTCTACTGCCGCCAATACGTTTTGCGCTTAAGGAACACGAAGATACGAGAAAATAGGGCTTATTCAAAGGTATATAGATAGTCATTTTCCCCTTGCTCTTTTTGCGAGTAGAGAAAGACAGAGTATGACTAGTAATGTACAGGGTACCCTACGCCAGGCGCCGCACGGTGGATTGCAGAGTATCCATGTAGATATAGTTGTAGATGAACAGATGGCAATTTGTAGCCTACATATTGCGCCCTCACGGAACTTCATGAAACCATAGGAGCTGAAACGGGAATATTTCACGAGGTTCCACAACAAATTCTGTATTTACGCAACCTAAACTGGCCGGGAAAAAATGTACTTCATTGTTTACTGAAGGCCATTCTTACAAGAAGGACACTGACAAATATAATTTTCGCGTTGTCGTTTGGTTCGTCTTTTTTAAATTGTATCCTTTTATTCCCTAAGCCGTTCCCTATCCTTGAGCCCTGTTCAAAACCATAAGTATTCACATAAACACAAAATTTAAAATAATTGGAGATCTTCAGTACCAATTTGTAGTACCGTAGCACATTGTGGGTTCAGAACAGAATAGAGCATACAAAGGTGCTGAATGTTTCCTACTGAAGTGAAAGAAAACAAAAACACGGTAATTTACCGCGAATTCTCTGGAGTGCTCCATGGGGGGCCTTTATGTATCCCCAAGGTAAAAGGTCCAAAGGAGTTAAGTCAGGGAAATGAGCTGGTCAATGCATTGTTCCTTTACCTCAAATGCAGCTGGCAGCATAGCTTCGGTTCAGGACACGACGTGATCGCAAGGCATTGTCAGCTGGACATACATCGTGTTGGCATCATGGAAGCTCACGGACTAAACGGCATTTCACCGTGAAGAGCAGGAAGAATTCGTTTCAAGCACTTAGTAATTCTCCTAACGTTTAATCGTGTAGTTATTGATGAAATAAAATCCATTAATTTCACACGAAATGATAAATTTCTTCCGGGCACACTCACGATTAATGCTCTGCATTATTTCAACTGCCATCCACAACTGCAAAAGATTGGTCATAGTCAAGTCCACAGCGGACACACCTCGGACAAACTGAGCGGCAGAGCTGTAAGCTGCAACTGAATTTTAAAAATTACACAGCTCAGCAGTTTCAACGGAAGGATAGAGATTGTCGTACACAAGCATCCTCACATCCATAGAATATTCCTCAAACCAATCAGATTAAATGCAGGACCTATGAGGTCCTGCATAATCTGCGTGATACTGTATTCGAACAAAGCTACACAAGCGCTGTGTATCGTCAGCCAACGAGAGGCGATGGAAGAAATGTGAAGGGTCGATGTAAACATCCCAAATATGAAAATAACTGAATAACTGGTCAAGGACAGCGTCGTTTTGATAAACCTAATTCAGTATTTAAGGTATTCGTATCCTGAATTCAGAGGGTATCGGCATGGAGGCTGCACTCCTCCCGTGGAACCTACTGAACTGTGTAAATTTTAATTTAAAGCACCATATAGAGCGACAACAGCTCTTACGATCATTCAACAGTTCAATGGGAACAACAGCTGTTGACAATTTGTATCATTCATAACCGCTATCCGTAATAATATAGCACCCCATACGAACGTTTAACCATCGAGCGATGATGTTCCGGTGTTGTGGATAATATGGTTGACTTGTGACGTTTGTTAAACAAGGGTATTCGTATGGGTTGGTATCACATGGAAAACAGGAGCTATGGATGGTACAAATGCTCACCAAGTGCTGTTCCCGTTGAATTGCTGAATGACTATCTAAACTGTTGCCACTTTATTTGCTGCTATAGTCCGGAACATTCGACCACCGTCGCCAACGGATTGCCGCATATTGCAGCTGAATGCTATAAATGGCCCTGAGCACTATGGGACTTAGAAGTTATCAGTCCCCTAGAACTTAGAACTACTTAAACCTAACTAACCTAAGGACATCATACACATCCATGCCCGAGGCAGGATACGAGCCACGACCGTAGCGGTCGCGCTGTTCCAGACTGTAGCGCCTAGAATCGCTCGGCCACTCTGGCCGGCTTAAATGTTATAGTGGAAGTATTCACTGAATAGAGCTTCTCATAGTACCGTCTCGAACACTAACATATGGATATTTTGGTGCCTGCATTTAGTACATCCACGGTGTGGCACGTATAGAATGTAATGCATCGGGTGTCTTGCTCATCACAATCTCTACTGATGGTCTACATTAAATCTGACGACATCCAAATAAATGGCACAACGAACTTTTGGATTCACACACCGACTAAATACCTGCCTTTCATTCAGTCACTGACGCATTTGTATTTGTGCAGGTAATTTAAAATTCTCGGCGGTCGTGCCCACTGACTGCCCAACCGGTCGTGGTGGCACTGCCCTAACGCATGTAGCGTAGCAGGGGGACAGCCTCGGTGACGTTTGTGCAGCAGCAAGCGCCCAGCTGAGATCAACTGGAGCGACGCGAAACATGAAAGTCAGTTCCTGCTTCGCTCGCTAGGAAGAAGCATGACCCGTGACCACACCGTGACCACAGCGGTGCGGTCGGAAAACCTTAAGCCCGTGCGACTCGAACAACAAAGTCGCCGACATGGATAGTGCGATTACAAACAAGCGTTTACGTTTTACGTGACTGTCTAGTCGTCTGCTCTACGTTCCTGCTGCGTTTGTTGCCAAATTCCAGCAAGTGAATCGACGGATTAAATTTACTTTACTAGAGTATCAAGTACTTTACGTCCTTTTGTTCTGATTACTATATTTATCTGCGTTTTAGACTGGCACTGTGAAGCTGTATTACTTGTTGTCATGCAATTTATGTGAAACTATGTCGCCTACGAGTGTAAACGACCTCATTATGAAAGTTAGAAATCATGGACAAAGCAACAGGAGTGTTCATTTTCTGTTGCGGTTTAAGACAAGGTTTTTCTCTAATGAGAAGACGAATTGCTCTCACCTCTAATTAAGTCATGAATGCATGCAGAAGTGAACTAGAAAATATTGTTTAAGAGTAGTTCCACGTAGATTCATATCGCTGATCTACTTCATTTCCTTGCACAAGAGTCTTATCGTTTAATTTTCAACGTGTATTTATAACATATGTTTCACCTGTTAACTCTTTATGAGACGGACAAGGAACAACGTATTTCTGGGCAGGAGACACATTTCACAAGGAGCTTTTCGCTGTTTGTCAGTTGGGCTCTCAACTCGGTCGTCTGCGCGTCAGCGAAGCACCTTATAAATGCGAGAATAGGATCAATCCTACTCTGTCTAAAAGCAATCTTGTTCAAGTGGCCATGTCTACACAGCAGAGGCCGGCAGAATTGTTGCATCTTGGGTAACCTTGCAGGCCCACACGTCCGTGCAGGACGGACTTACGGGGCCGCTGTCGGTCAGCATGCGATGTACGACCGAGCTCGGGTGGAAACAGGATGTGCTTGGAGGCGGAGACATCCGAGCGAGAGATGCTGCGATGTCACGGAAAGCCTCTTCCACTGAGCCTTGACGTGAGCAACTGATTGGTCGATCGCTGGCGCGGGGACCCGTATAGCGTCACTGGGGCGACTCATTTGAAGCAGTGCAGTACGAAAAGGGCATCGCCGTGGTCACAGTTGGAACAATGGGATGGAACGAAAAGTTAGTGGGTGTGGAATCAACGGATGTGATATCTACTGCAGAGCTATTGATTCGAGAAGCTGCGCCCTCGTATCCACTAAATGTGAACGCAAGGCGCGGCAACAAAGACTGAAAACAATACACCAATATGCAACGAAGAACCACCCAGCACATTATCGTAGAAGCAACGTTACAGTAAAATACCAAAAGTTATGAGGAGAACACGATTTTTACAACCATCAAAAGAGAAGAGAAGAGAAAGAAGGAGCAAGAAACAAGGGTGAATTTAAATTTCTACAAACGTCACACAAAGAGGGATAGAAGATTATCATGATGAAGAATCAAGAAAAGGAAAGTATGAAAAGGGACTAGTCTTCGCCGCAAAACACAAGTGTACGGTTCACTAGCAGAGATAGGTTACGAAGTAGAAAAAGGCATTAGTGTAATTGCCAGACGAGATCTGCGACTCCAGAACATGCACACATAGGAGCTTACATTTTACAAGAAAATCAATAACAGCATGACCAATAAGAGTATTCTTTGATGACTGACAGTGGAATTGGAACAGCTAACTCGCTTGCAACCTGCTTACAGTGAGGAGCGAAAGGTGCAAGCAATGTGCTCTGAGTGTAACGATTTAGCCTGTCATACACCACGAGGAGGAAACTTATGCACAGGTTTATGTATTGCAGTTTAATGTGTTTTAATCCCACTAGGCGTGCGTTTGTGTGCTGGAAAAGAGATTTTAATTCATTTATTGTGTTGTTCTAACGCCCAATACTTCTGAAACTCAAAGACGGATATATATTTAAAATCCGCTTGTTAAGCTCTTAGAGGGAGTAGGATTGGTTGTGAATAGGGAGGTATGGCAGAGAGTGACTTACTGTGAATGGTTCAGTGATAGGGTCTGTCTCATCAGAATCGACAGTAAACCAAGATCGGCAAGCATAGTTCCTGAGTAAATCCCGACACAGTAAGCAGAAGATGAAAAGACGGAGGAAGTATATCAGGATTTCGAACAAGTAAATATTAACGAACATTATGTTTAAGAATCAGAAGAGGAAGCGTTATACTTGGGAATGGAGGATATTGAACGAGAAATGAAATACATAAAGGGAGATGAAGATCTAAGAGTCATGGGGCACTGGAATGGGATTGTGAGTGCAGGGAGCAGAAGGAGGCGCTCAATAGTAGGAGAAAGACTGAGTACTGGCAATAACTTTCAGCTAGTAATACCGAATGCTCTATTCAAGAATTACAAGAGCAGGATGTATACCTCGAAAAGGTCACTACATATGGCAAGATTTGAGTTATATTACATCAAGGTCAGGCAGGGATTGTGAAATCAGGTACTGAATTTTAAGGCGTACGCAGGAGTAGATACAAACATAGATCACCATTTAGTACTAACGAAGCGTAGGCGAAACTACGTTCAAGATCTCTGAGACCATAGGTACTGCGATAATGAATAAGTCAGTAGGCAGTTCAGTTCAAGAGGACTGGACATCTGTAAAAGGGGTAACCACAGACGTGGGCAAAGAAAACATACGTACAAGGAAGATAACTGCGATGAAAGTTGTTCGACGGATGAACTGGGTGTAAAAGTGTTCAGGAAAACTCAGGAACACAGAAATGCAAGTCACATGTGGAAAGAATAAATAGAAAGTGCAGGGAAACTTAGGTGAAATGGGTACATAAAAAATGTGAAGAAATCGAAAAAGAATTGACCTTTGAAAGGTTTGCCTCAGCATACAGAAAAGTCAGAACAGCCTTTGGTGAAATTTTGACCAAGCGCGATATTATTAAGAGTACAATGGGAATTTCTCTGATAAATGGAGAGTAAAGCTGGAAAGACTACATCGAAGCCCTCTATGAGTGGAGGCGTTCTCTGATGACGTGGTAGAAGGAGAAGCAGGAGTCTACACGAAGAATCCATTTTTAAAAGCAAAATTTGAAGAAACTCTGGATGACATAATATATATTAAGGCAAAAAGGATGGATAACATTCAATTGGAATAACTAGAATCATTGAGGGAAGTACCAACAAAACGGCAATTCATGTTGGTGTGTCGAATGTATGAGCCTGGCGATATATCATCAGACTTTGCAAAAAACGTCATCAAAACGAGGGCAAACATTCTACACAGTAAGCTTAACAGCTCAGCCAACCAAACATACTGACGAGAATAATAGACAGAAAAATGAAAAAGAAAATTGGATGTCTGTTTTGCTTTACAAAAAGCAGACACCAGAAAGGCAATTCTGACGTTTCTGTTGGTAATGGAAGCAATACGGAAGAAAAATCAAGAGGTGATCATGTGACATGTCGACCTGGAAAAGGAGATCGACAGTGTAAAACGGCGGAAGGTGTTCGTAACTCTGAGAAAGATGGGTGTAAACTATAGGGAAACAGAAGTATTATACAATATGTACAACAACCAAGAGGGAATAATAGAAGTGGAAGACTAAGAAAGGAGCAATAGGGTAAAAAAGATGTAGGGCAGCGATGTAGTCTTCTGCCGCTACTTTTCAATCTATACATCGAAGAAGCAATGACGGAATTAAAAGAATGTTTCAGCACTGGGATAAACATTGAAGGTGAAAGTATCAATGGTAAGATTCACTGATGAAATTACTGTCCTCAGAGAAAGTGAAGGAGAATTACACGATTTTTTGGCACGAATGAACAGTGCAATTAGTACAGAATATGGATTAAGAGTAATTCGAAGAAAGACGTAAGTGTTGCGAAGTAGCGGAAACGAGAACAATACTGTAACATCAAAATTGGGATCACCAAACAAATGAAGTTGAAAAAATCTGCTACCTAAGCAGCAAATGAACCCATAGTCAAGGAAGACACAAAGAGCAGACTAGCATTAGCAAAAAGGGCGTTCCTGTTCAGGAGAATCTACTAGTATCAAAGACAGGTATTGAGAAAGGAATTTCTGAGAATGTTCATTTGAGCACAGCTTTGTAACGGCAATGATGTGTGGTCTTTGGGAGAACCGGAACAGAAGAGAATAGAATCCTTTGAGAAATAAGGGCACAGAAGAATGCTGAAAATGAGGTGGCCTGATGAGATAAGAAATCAGGAGGTTTGACGCAGAATCGGCGAGGAAAGAAATGAATGGAAAACACTGGCATGAAGAAGGTGCAGGATGATGCGGCAAATGGTAAGCCATCAGGCGAATAACTTCCTTGTACTACAGTGTGGTGTAGAGGGTAAAGGCTATAGAGTATGATAAAGATTTAAATGCATGCAGCGAATAATTGAGGACGTAGGTTTCAGTTGCTACTCTGAGATGAAAAGGTTCGCACAGAAGAGGAATTCATCGCGGGTCGCATCGGACCATCCGGGAGACTGATGGCTAAAAAAACTGTTATTTTGTTTATTGCAGAGGAAGTTACATTTGTATGATTAATAATGTCAAGGTAAGCCCTCTCCTGCACATTCCAAACCGAACCCCTCTCCAACAAAATTCTGCTCTACAGTTTTATGAATTTTCCGCGAAAGGAAGATGGGTATTCATCTCAGTTTGCTTTGATACACGGAAGTTCGTACGTGGCTCAGTGGCTGGGTGCTAGTAATTCAGCTGGACTCCACTTTGTCCTCTTGTGTGTGCGCAATCTATCCCAGCTATTCAACTAGGGAGAGGGAAACGCCAGTGGAATCTGCACCAGTTATCATTCCTGGTGGCTTCTCATAAGGCTGACTGAAAATTTCCTTGGTACTGCCGGGATTCTATCCGGCGACCTCTCGGTTTCTAGGCAGGGGCTTCACCACTAGATAATGGGATCCAAATTATAGCATACTAACAAATATATGCTTGAAATATTTACCTTTCATATATAAAAATTAAACCAGCGAACAATTGTGCTCGCAGAACTCTCAGATTAGTTATCCCTTGCCTTGAAACTTTGACACAACATTGCACGTTCATGGGATTAGTCGACCTGGAAAATTAGTGTTTAAATATATGTAACACATAAATAAATGTGTCATATGTAAAGGAGAACTGATGTTACCAAAAATCTCGAAAGCTCTTGACCGATTTACTTCAAATATTTACACGCTGATCTAACAAACTTTCCGACTAATGTCGGATATGTAATTATACATACAATATGTAGCAGTGAAACGTTGTCAGCAAACACTGTAAGCTCTCGACACGTGTTTCTGTACGAAATGTAGCCCAAATTAACCTCCCGCTCTATAAAAAGCCTACATGTTGCAAAACTACGTACCCACAAACGTTTATCCAATTTAACATTTGACTAAAATAGAACCTAGTCTGAATTGAGCTGTAACGGGTCTTCATATTAATTGCGCAACTGAAGTAAAACAATTTTCTGACCTTAATCAAAGTTTGCACTTACCTAGCTTCTTGACAGCATTGTAGCAGATTTCTCGAAAGCACAACAGCAAACACTTCAAGTGATCTTTCAAAATCACAATCATCTGAACAACATTATTCTTAACAAAGCGAACAATGTTTTTTAAATGGGTACAAGATTAACGGAGAATGTCTATAAAATCCAAACAGCTTAATCAGTTGATATTTTAATGCAAGCCTCAGGGAAGTGAGGTGGTCTTTTTCTCAGCATCGACCAAGTGAACAAGGTTAATTAGCTGCCAATAATCATTTCTGCCAATCAGATGCGCAGTGCTGGACTCTTACCTCAAATTTCTTCTCTTCAGAAAAGTAACATTATTCAGAACTTACATGCCTTTCGTTTACCAACATATACATCATACTCATCCATACTGTAATTTACAATAAATCTTTCTACATGCGACAGATAAAATCACAAGTCGACACGGTACTAATTAATACGTTCATCACCTACCACAATTCAACTAAGAATGTCTCAGACTGCGTAGAGGCAAAGACCGTACCGCAGCAAGAACAAAAACAGTTTAACTGTGACATAACTAGCTCCCTCTCTGATGTGCACATTGAATACTTTCGGAAGTGAAAGTGACATGCCCACCTTACAACATCTATAAAAGTTCTTGACTAATTTACTTAAAAAATTTTAAAAGATAGTCCATTGCAAAATTCAGATGGACACAGACTACATAGATTTCAAACAAGAACGAACCGACTGTACGATCGAAAAACACTGGTGCATTCCGCTGTAAAAATAAGCTGTGTTGTTTCCTTTGTCACAGGTAGTTTCCACTGCAGTAGCGTGGCACTGAAATCACTAAAGATACTGTTTCTCCCGTATAGGTTCTTTCTTGTTACATATATTTCTAAACATAATTTTTCACAGAAAACAGGGAAATTATATTCCGGATTATCGGCTTACGATTATAATAATACTAAAGAATCTGATTTTGCAATAACAATACACAAGACTCAAGGTGCAAAAGATGGTGTGGGAGAGGGAGAAGCAAAGTTGGGTGCTAAGAAATAGATATAGACAGCAGAAAAGAGGGGACGGGCAGAGAAGGAGAGCTGGAAGAAATGAACAGAGAGATGTGAGGAGAGTATAGAGAGAAAGAGAGAGGAGGATGTGATGGGTGGAAAGAGAGACAGAAGGAGGAAGAAATGGACAAAGTGAAGAAGATGAGATACACATCATTAAGTGGATGGAGAGGATTATCAGGATATATATTGGATTCTCACACGTATTAGAAACGTGTACATTTTAGTTTCTACCTTTTCCATTTAACCAGACTGAGCATAACGTGGCTGGTTGCATCTAATTATACAAAATTAAGGCATATTGGGGAAAAACAATTATTAATGATAATGTATTGTGAGATCATTTTGAAACAAATAATTTAATTTATTCGTGAAATTTCAAGTATTTTCAAAACATTGAGCGTTATGAAACCATTTATTTTTAATAGTTCTCTTGCAGCATGTAGAAAGAGATCCCCGCTAATTAAATATCTTCACTAGGTTTCCAAACGTTAGTATGTTGATCACCTCTGGTTATTGTTCGCTTGAAACAGCTTTACCTGTAAGGGGCGATCAAAAAGTTTCCGTTCTAGTGTCGCACAGCCCAGGACCACTCTTCCATTCAGGCAAAATCGACGTGAGCGTTGAGGCAATCATCCCACCGACGCACCAAGATGAAGATACATGTTTCATAAAACACTGTATTCAGCCACTTGAAGAAGTCCGTAACGCCTGCTGCACTTGCTCGTCCGACAGGATTCGTCAACCCTTCACGGGCTTTTATAAGGGACCAAACGCGTGGTAGCGCCAACGCAATTGATTACTTATTTTTCCACTTTTCTGGGAATTTTAACAGGCAGAAAGGTATTATAAGAGGCAGAAACAACAATACCAAATGAGATTACACAGGAGTCTAGAGAATGTTGCAGATATGGAGCTGGTAATACGAGAGTCACCCCAAAAGAAATGCATGACATATAAAAACATAGTTCTACATGTGGTTCCTCAGTTTCTCCCGGCGCATTTCTTACTCGAAAAGTCCATGGGTGTACTGTCGGTCCATAGTGTCAAACGGGCACATTATTTTGGCGATCAGACATGTCGCCATCGTCACGTGCGCTGACGAGGTGAGCTCCTGAGGGCGGGCGGCCGTCCTAAATCCCCTCCTCTCGCGAGGCGTTCTCCCGCGGTCCGCGCCCGCGCGCGCGGTGAGACGCTGGCATCAGCGTCTATGGTGACTACGGTGTAATTGCCTCGTCTGTCCTAGTCGCCAGTTCGTTTCCTTTTCTGAGCGTCTTTTTAATTAGCCTCAATGCCGGTTCCCATGCCCTGCTAAGGTTGTAGTCGCAATCTCGGTTGATGTGTCCGTCCCTGGTACGAATTTCGATAGCCTCTCTAACGAGTCTGTCCCAGTATTTAGATGTCTGTACCAGGACCCTGGTATGTTGGTAGTCCATTTCGTGATTTTCGGACAAACAGTGCTCTGCGACCACCGAATGTTGGGGTACCCATTTCGAGTGTGCCTCTGATCTTCTCGGCAACGATCTTCAGTGGTGCGCACTGTTTGTCGAATATAAGCCTTCCCACATTGACACAGAATCTGGTATATGCCGGCCTTCAGCAAAGCGAGATCGGCTTTGACACTTCCCAATGATGCTCGCAGGAAAATAGGAGAATATTGGGGAAACACCGAATAGGAACTGTCTTTTGTCCACCAAATAAAGACGGGCGCGGACGTCGGAGAAAACGGCTCACTAGGGGATGGGATTTAAGGCGGCAGCCCGCCATTAGGAGCTCAGTTCGTCAGCGCACCTGACGATGGCGACATGTCTGATCGCCGAAACATTGTGTCCGTTGGACGCTATGGACCGGCAATATACCGGTGGACTGTTCGAGAAAAGTTCACGTATCTGTTCATTCTTCCCGTTTGTATTCAAATGCAATTCGATCTGTTTCATCAAGATTCGCTGACGTAGCGCTCCGTGAAGGTGGCTGCTGCATTTGATGTTCGCCTGATTCAACGGGATGCTATGGAGATCCAGTGTTATGAGAACAATACAGCGATCAACACTCATAGGAAATTGAAGGCATTCCACGGCAATTTTTTTCTGCCACAAACTAACACATTGCGTTATCAGTTGTAAAAAAATTATTCAGTCACGGTTTTATATAACTTTTGCACCAGCACATTTTTAGACTTTTTTGTAAACGCATTCGTGGCATTCTGTAAATCTGTCATTACTATATATCTCTGACTGACATAAATCAGCTGTAAAAGGAACTGCTTTTGGGAAACGTTTGGTAAGACGGAGGTGAGAAATGCAGGCGAGTAGTTGAAGGGGTATGTCATTTAATTAGGAGTAAAAGAGAGATAATTCTGCGGTAAGGAGATAATTTTTGATAGTAATAGCCTGAAAGGGGAGGATGGAGAAGAAAATTTGTAATATGGGTACAGCTGAAGCAGTATGACAATGTAGAGACGAGTGCAACGAATAAGCATCCAGCACATTATCGTAGAAGCAACGTTACAGTAAAATACCGAAATTTATGAGGAGAACTCGATTTTTCCAAACCATCAAAGGAGAAGAGAAGAGAAAGAAGGAGCAAGAAACAAGGGTCAGTTTAAATTCCTACAAACGTCAGACAAAGAAGGACAGAAGATTATCATGATGAAGAATGAAGAAATAGAAAGTATGATAAGGGACTAGTCTTCGTCGCAAAACACAAGTGTACGGTTCACTAGCAGAGAAAGGTTACGAAGTAGATAAAGGCGTTAGTTTGACTAGGAAGCAGTAGAGACTGTGAATTACAGCAGTAGTGTGAACAGTGTAACAAAAGTGATCATTTCGTGATATCCGTGTCTGTGGAGTTGAACTGAGAACACAGTGTTCAAACAAATTTCGGGCTTTCAGCCGGTCGTCGTTCAATACTTCGCACGATATTTCAACTGGGCACTTGCCAGTCATCTTCAGGTGAGTCGTCGCACACGATATTTCAACTGGGCACCTGCCAGTCATCTTCAGGTGAGCCGTCGTAGACTGCGACGACTCACCTGAAGATGACTGGCAGGTGCCCAGTTGAAATATCGTGCGAAGTATTGAACGACGACCGGCTGCAAGCCCGAAATTTGTTTGAACAGTCAATTCGCCGGTAAAATTTTAAAATTCACATGAGAACACAGTAACTACTGTAAAGTTTGCAGAAAACTGCTGTAACGTTATTTACTAGGGCCATAGCAAGTGCTATATTAAACAATGAAATGTTATTAATGTGATGGCGTGCTAATCAATAAACCCTTATACTGTTGTGCTTAAAATCACGACTATACATCATTGCAGTATTTCCATTCCAATTTTCCTCCTGGAGGAATTTCAAAAGGTTTTGTGAACAAGGTTTATCAACGAGGAAGGTGCACCGAAGCCTCAGTCAGAGTTACTGCGATGTCAACTAATTTTAACTAATTTGATCATTTATCAGGTTGGTCATCGCCATCTTTGCACCTTCCTGCCACTTTGAAAACATGTACTGCTCCAAGAACGCCAGAGGTTAGCAACCAGCTCTAATCACCTTCGAGGTAGTAGAATATTTAATTATATTTTTGCTCAAATTTTTATTTTCAATAATTAATAATGTAATCATGTGTATAAAGAAAATTTTTAACATTTGTAAAGACGAAACACGATGTTGATATACGCTCAAAGATAGCCTTTAACGTGCTGAAACTACCAGAAATCGTAAAACTGATGGATGTAAAGTCTTTTTTACTAAATGAAGGATCGCATTTCTTTTATCTTCTTCTTGTGTTATCATTTTTCTCGTCTGGAGTTCGAGCTGAGCAGCTGTATGTTTCGTAATTGTAGCTTAATGTGTTCGATAAAGATATAGTTAAATAAATCTTTTCTTTGAGTCAAGCTACTGATTCATGACATTACCTTGTCTTTTAATCATTTATGTTACAGCAAGATAGATAAGTGAGGTTGGCAGAGTATTGTTCTGACATAAACGATCGGACGTATTAGTGTCCTTTGGTGAATTAATTTTCGGTTATGTATCAGAACCGATTTGAGGCATTTCTTCTGATCATTTCTCGTCGGTGTACAATATTTTACAATTAAAGCTGAGCAGGTCTGATCGGTTTCTGTTTGCGAACAAGTTGGCCTGCCAGCCTACTCAGTGGCGTCATACATCGCAGATCTGCAAATAAACCGCTACAAGATGGATTTTTGTAACGTTATTGTGGTAAAATCTGGGAATTTTCCTGTGACGCACTTCATGGTATACTTCTTAGAAAACTGTTGTTGTTGTTGTTGTGGTCTTAAGTCCCGAGACTGGTTTGATGCAGCTCTCCATGCTACTCTATTCTGTGCAAGCTTCTTCATCTCCCAGTACTTACTGCAACCTGTTGTTCAACATCGATTAGAATGGACAGGGACTGTGATTGCTGTGTTCGGATGAGGGCCGAGTTGGCATCCCTTCGCTCACAGCTGCAGGCGGCGCTCACTTCGGTCGCGCAGCTTGAGGCTGTTGCCAATGGGCACCACTGTGGGGAGCCGGACTTGGGTATCACGGGGATGTCAAACTCGTCCCGTCTGTCCCCAGATCGGTCTGCCGCTGTGGTTGCCCCGGTTGCTGCCCGCAGTGGGGCTGAGCCCTCGCCTGTGGTTGATTGGGAGGTCGTTCCAAGGCGTGGCAGGCAGCGAAAGATGTCCCCGAAGTGTGATCAGAAAGCCTCCCCTGTGCGTCTGACAAACAGGTTTCAGGTACTGTCTCTGGCTGAGCCAGATGCAGCTGCCTGCCATGTTTCAGAGGATGATTCTCAGCCTTCAAGATCCGGGCATTCGCCGAGGGTGGGCTTATTCGTAGTTGGGAGCTGCAATGTTAGGCGCGTAATGGGGCCCCTTAGGGATATGGCGGCTAAGGAGGGGAAGAAATCCAGTGTGTAGGCAGCAGATTCCTTGACTTGCGCCATAGGGTGGTGGGGTTTCGGGTTCCACTGAATAGGTCAGGAGTTCACTACACTCAGCTGGCGGCTACAAGGGTAGCAGAGGCTGTGTGACGTGGACTGGGCGGTTTTTAAGGTTAGAAGGCCTCAGGAAAGTACGGGATGGGTTGCAATCTCAAAGGGTGCCTGGCAAATACAGGACGTGCTTGGATCAAGGATCAGTCGGAATTGTAGTTGTAAATTGTTGTAGTTGTGCTGGGAAAGTCCCTGAGCTTCAAGCGCTAACATAAAGCACAGAAGCTGAAATCGTTATAGGAACAGAAAGCTGGCTACAGCCTGAAATAAATTCTGCAGAAATTTTTACGATGTCTCAGACGGTGTTCAGGAAAGATAGATTAGGCAGAATTGGTGGAGGAGAGTTTGTATCTGTCAGTAGTGGTTTATCTTGTAGTGAAGTCGAAGTGGATACTCCGTGCGAATTGGTAGGGATGGAGGTTATATTTAACAGCCGAACTAAGTTAATAATCCGATGATATAGTTGCTGAACAGTTCAGGGAAAATTTGAGTCTCGTAACAAATAAATACCCCCACGGTTATAGTTGGTGGGGACTTGAACCTTCCCTCGATATGTTGGCAAAAATACTTGTTCAAAACCGGTGGTAGGCAGAAAACATCTTCCGAGATTGTCCTAAATGCTTTCTCCGAAAATTATTTCGAGCAGTTAGTCCACGAACCCACGCGAATTGTAAATGGTTTCGAAAACACACTTGACCTCTTAGCAACAAACAATCCAGAGCTAACAGAGAGCATCATGCCTGATACAGGGATTAGTGATCACAAGGTCGTTGTAGCTAGGCTCAATACCGTTTCTTCCAAATCCACCAGAAACTAGCGCAAAATAATTTTGTTTAAAAAAGCGGATAATGTGTCACTAGAAGCCTTCCTAAGAGACACTCTCCATTCCTTCCGAACTGACTATGCAAATATAGACGAGATGTGGCTCAAATTCAAAGATATTGTAGCAACAGCAATTGAGAGATTCATACCTCATAAACTGGTAAGAGATGGAACTGATCCCCCATGGTACACAAAACAGATCCGAACGCTGTTGCAGAGGTAACGGAAAAAGCATGCGAAGTTCAGAAGAACACGAAATCCCGAAGATTGGCTAAAATTTACAGACGCGCGAAATTTGGCACGGACCCCAATGCGAGATGCCTTTATTAGGTTCCACAACGAAACATTGTCTCGAAATTTGGTAGAAAAACCGAAGAAATTCTGGTCGTATGTAAAGTACACAAGCGGCAAGACGCAGTCCATACTTTCGCTACGCAGTGCCGATGGTACTGTTACCGACGACTGTGCCGCTAAAGCGGAGTTATTGAACGCAGTTTTCCGAAATTCCTTCACCAGGGAAGACGAATGGAATATTCCAGAATTTGAAACACGAACAGCTGCTAGCATGAGTTTCCTAGAAGTAGATACCTTAGGGGTTGAGAAGCAACTCAAATCACTTGATACGGGCAAGTCTTCAGGTCCAGATTGTATACCGATTAGGTTCCTTTCAGATTACGCTGATACAATAGATCCCTACTTAGCAATCATATACAACCGCTCGCTCACCGATAGATCTGTACCTACAGATTGGAAAATTGCGCAGGTCGCACCAGTGTTTAAGAAGGGCAGTAGGAGTAATCCATCGAACTACAGACCTATATCATTGACATCGGTTTGCAGTAGGGTGGTGGAGCATATACTGTATTCAAACATTATGAATCACCTCGAAGGGAATGATCCATTGATAAGTAATCAGCATGGTTTCAGAAAACATCGCTCTTGTGCTACGCAGCTAGCTCTTCATTCGCAAGAAGTAATGGCCGCTATCTACAGGGGAACCCAAGTTGATTCCGTATTTCTAGATTTCCGGAAAGCTTTTGACACCGTTCCTCACAAGCGACTTCTAATCAAGCTGCGGGCCTATGGGATATCATCCCAGTTGTGCGACTGGATTCGTGATTTCCTGTCAGGAAGGTCGCAGTTCGTAGTAATAGACGGCAAATCATCGAGTAAAACTGAAGTGATATCAGGTGTCCCCCGGGGAAGCGTCCTGGGACCTCTGCTGGTCCTGATCTATATGAATGACCTGGGTGACAATCTGAGCAGTTCTCTTAGGTTGCTCGCAGATGATGCTGTAATTTACCGTCTAGTAAGGTCATCCGAAGAACAGTATCAGTCGCAAAACGATTTAAAAAAGATTGCTGTATGGTGTGGCAGGTGGCAGTTGACGCTAAATAACGAAAAGTGTGAGGTGATCCACATGAGTTACAAAAGAAATCCGTTGGAATTCGATTACTCGACAAATAGTACAACTCTCAAGGCTGTCAATTCAACTAAGTACCTGGGTGTTAAAATTACGAACAACTTCAGTTGGAAAGACCACACAGATAATATTGTGGGGAAGGCGAGCCAAAGGTTGCGTTTCATTGGCAGGACTCTTAGAAGATGCAACAAGGCCACTAAAGAGACAGATTACACTACACTCGTTCGTCCTCTGTTAGAATATTGCTGCGCGGTGTGGGATCCTTACAGTGTGGGATTGACGGAGGACTTCGAAAGGGTGAAAAAAGGGCAGCTCGTTTTGTAATAGGGGAGAGAGTGTGGCAGATATGATACCCGAGTTGGGATGGAAGTCATTAAAGCAAAGACGTTTTTCATCGCGGCGAGATCTATTTACGAAATTACAGTCACCAACTTTCTCTTCGGAATGCGAAAATATTTTGTTGAGCGCAACCTACATAGGTAGGAATGATCATCAAAATAAAACAAGAGAAATCAGAGCTCGAACAGAAAGCTTTAGATGTTTGTTTTTCCCGCGCGCTTTTCGGAGGTGGAATGGTAGAGAGATAGTATGATTGTGGTTCCATGAACTCTCTGCCATGTGCTTAAATGTGAATTGCGGAGTAATCATGTAGATGTAGATGTAGATGTATAGAACCTACATCCTTCAAAATCTACTTAGTATATTCATCTCATGGGCTCCCTGTACAATTTTTACCCTCCACGCTGCCCTCCAATGCTAAATTTGTGATCCCCTGATGCCTCAGAACACGTCCTACCACCCGGTCCCTTCTTCTTGTCAAGATATGCCACAAACTCGTCTTCTCCCCAGTTCTATTCAATACCTCGTCATTAGTTATGTGATCTACCCATCTAATCTTCAGCATTCTTTAGTAGCACCACATTTCGAAAGCTTCTATTCTCTTCTTGTCCAAACTACTTATCGTCCATGTTTCATTTCCATACATGACTACACTCCATACAAATACTTTCAGAAACGACTTCCTGACAATTAAATCTATACTCGATGATAGGACATTTCTCTTCTTCAGAAACGCTTTCCTTGCCATTCCCAGTCTACAATTTATATCCTCTCTACTTCAACCATCAACAGTTATTTTGTTCCCCAAATAGCAAAACTCCTGTACTAATTTAAGTCTCTCATTTCCTAATCTAATTCACTCAGCATCACCCGATTTAATTCGACTACATTCCATTATGCTCGTTTTGCTTTTGTTTATGTTCATCTTATATCCTCCTTTCGAGACACTGTCCATTCCGTTCAACTGCTCTTCCAAGTCCTTTGCTGTCTCTGACAGAATTACAATGTCATCGGCGAATCTCAAAGTTTTTATTTCTTCTCCATGGATTTTAATACCTTCTCAGATTTTTTTTGTTTCCTTTACTGCTTGCTCAATATACATATTGAATAACATCGGGGAGAGGCTACAACCCTGTCTCACTCCCTTCATAACCACTGCATCCCTTTCATGTCCCTCGAACATCTGGTTTCTGTACTAATTGTAAATCGCGTTTCGTTCCCTGTATTTTGCACCTGCCACCTTTAGAATTTGAAAGAGAGTATTCTAGTCAACATTGTCAAAAGCTATCTCTAAGTCCGCAAATGCTAGAAACGTAGGTTTGCCTTTTCCTAATCTTTCTTCTAAGATAAGTCGTAAGGAATACAAACCGATCTTCCACTAGGTCAGCTTCTACCAGTTTTTCCATTCGTCTGTAAAGAATTCGCGTTAGTATTTTGCAGCTGTGACTTATTAAACTAACTGTTCGGTAATTTGCACATCTGTCAACACCTGCTTTCTTCGGGATTGGAATTATTATATTCTTCTTGAAGTCTGAGGGTATTTCGCCTGTCTCATACATCTTGCTCACCAGATGGTAGAGTTTTGTCAGGACTGGCTCTCCCAAGGCCGTCAGTAGTTCCAATGGAATGTTGTCTACTCCGGGGGCCTTGTTTCGAATCAGGTCTTTCAGTGCTCCGTCAAACTCATCACGCAGTATCATATCTCCCATTTCATCTTTACCTACATCCTCTTCCATTTCCATAATAGTGTCCTCAAGTACATCGCCCTTGTATAGACCATCTATATACTCCTTCCACTTTTCAGCTTTTCCTTCTTTGCTTAGAACTGGGTTTCCACCTGAGCTCTTGATATTCATACAAGTGGTTCTCTTTTCTCCAACGTTCTTTTTAATTTCCTTGTAGGCAGCATCTGTCTTAACCCTAATGTGATAAGCCTCTACATCCTTACATTTGTCCCCTAGCTATCCCTGCTTAGCCATTTTGCACTTCCTGTCGATCTCATTTTTGAGGCGTTTGTATTCCTTTTTCCCTGCTTCATTTACTGCAGTTTTATATTTTCTCCTTTTATCAATTAAATTCAATATTTCTTCTGTTACCCAAGGATTTCTACTAGCCGTCGTCTTTTTGCCTACTTGATCCTCTGCTGCCTTCACTACTTCATCTCTCAGAGCTACCCAAACTTCTTCTACTGTATTTCTTTCCCACATTCCTGTCAGTTGTTCCCGAATGCTCTCCCTGAAACTCTGTACAACCTCTGGTTTAGTCAGTTTATCCAGGTCCAATCTCCTTAAATTCCCACCTTTTTGCTTTTTCTTCGGTTCTAATCTACAGTTCATAACCAATAGATTGTGGTCAGGTTCCACATCTGCTCCTGTAAATGTCTTACAATTTAAAACCTGGTTCCTAAATCTCTGTCTCACCATTATATAATCTATCTGATACCTTCTAGTATCTCCAGGATTCTTCCATGTATACATCCTTCTTTTACGATTCTTGAACGAAGTGTTAGCTATGATTAAGTTATGCTCTGTGCAAAATTCTACCAGGCGGCTTCCTCTTTCATTTTTTACACCCAACCCATATTCACCTACTATGTTTCCTTCTCTCCCTTTTCCTAATCTCGAATTCCATCATCAATAAGGGATTGCCTGTATGCCGCAGCTATTCTATTGTTCTAATTTGCCCCATTCCCAAACTGATAAATTCGTACCGCGTCACTGAGAAACTTCTCACCTGACTTTCACTACGAGATGATGGGTAACGCATCAGCAGCCAACAGTAAATTATAAACATAAAAGTAAAAAAAGAATGAATACTCTATTTTACAGTCAAACACAGACTCACACTTGCAGCTGATTCCTGGGCATTTGCACTCAGTTAAAGTAGGAGAAGCTTGTGATCGTACAGAAGAAATGTCATCCCTTTCAAAACATCTATTTTTCCAGTCAAGAGGAAAACTAGTATGTTTTATTTGGAAATTTGTTCAATCGTGATATCGCATCATTACATTAACAATAACAGAGCCTGGAAAATACACAACGACACACACAATACTAGTAACCTTACGATACGGATTTTGTGTTACGTTTACGGTTAATCATCACCTCTAAGTACAGATCAGTCAGTGAGGTCATTATGTTTATAACAGTCAGACATTCTTGACTTTGCTCAGGAAGTCCACTCTAGCCATATTAATGCACAACTCTTCATTTAAAACCGAGAGGAAATTAACGACCTACACTGCTGGCCACCGTAAATGCAACACCAAGAAAGACAAGAGGTAGCACAACGAAATTTATTTTGTAGATAACATGTTGACCAAGTATCAAATGATTACGTTTACAGACGTCTGTGACATGTGGTTCCTGCCAGAATCAGTAGCCAGAGTAGCCGCCATTGTTGGAGATCACCGCTGCCACACGTCTCGGCATTGAGTCAAAGAGACATTGGATGTGTTCCTGGGGTACAGCAGCCCAAGCTGCTTCCACACGTTGCCAAAGATCATCTGGTGTGGCAGCTGGGGATGTAATCTGGGTCACTCGTTGAGCAACCATGGACCACATGTTTTCTATCGGCGAAAGATCCGGAGAGCGAGCCGGCCAGGGAAGCACTTCAACCTGGTTATCGACGAAAAACCTTTGGACAATGCGTGCCACGTGTGGTCGCGCATTATCCTGTTGAAATATGGCTGTGGCCGAGCCCTGAAAGTAAGGAAGGACAACTGGCTCCAGCACCTCAAATATGTATCGCCGGCTATTTAAAGTACCGGCAATGCGTACTAGAGGCGTGCGAGAGTAATATCCAATACCGCCCCATACCATAATACCCGGTGCAAGACCAGTGTGGCGGTGCATAATGCAGCTGTCCAGCATCCTCTCTCCACGGTGTCTCCGCACTCGAATCCGACCATCGTGGTGCTGCAGACAGAAGCGTGCCTCGTCAGTAAAGACAACATCATTCCATTCTGCCGTCCACATCCGTCTGTCATCACACCATTGGTGACGGAGACGTCTGTGGTTCTGCCTCAATGGTAGACGAAGCTATGGACGTCTTGCGGACAGACCACTCTGCTGTAAACGGCGTCGAATGGTACGCGCAGACACCGGATGATGCAATACAGACGCAATGTGCTGTGCTATGGTTCGGGATGTCACTGAGCGATCCGTCACTGCCATGCGCACAATTTGCCTATCAGCACGTGCAGAGGTGCACCGAGGTGAATGCGACCGACCACGTCGGTCCGTCGTACCCTCCTGCATCCAACGGTCACATATCCGCATTACAATTGTTTGGTTTCGTCCAACACGACTAGCGATTTCTCTGTATGATCATCCACAATCTCGGTAAGCCACTATCCTTCCTCTGTCGAACTCGGATACTTGATCAAACGATGTTCGCTGTTGTCTACGAGGCATAACTGATCGTCTTGTGAAACAACCACAAGGTAAACACATGTGCCGAACATACACTCGTCGAAATCGTCAAGCCTTAAATGGCGCTATGAGGTGGCGCCACAGGCGCGCGTGATGTGCGTCTGCGCTGAAATTCTAATCAGTTTCATACCTCATCGCTGCAAACCCATGGTTAAATTTCACTTGATTCGGATGCTTCCTTCAGGATGTTGCATTTACGGTGGCCAACAGTGTATATAGTTACATAAATATTATTCCGACTTTTTTGTATCTCTTCTACGTAAGTTTGTATATTCGTGCGTATGTAGAGCAGGGTTATCTGTGCGTTTGGCAAAAGCATTCGTTCAGCTCTCTGAATCGTCTAGGCAATACAGCAGCGGGTCAGGTGGTAATCTTCCTTGTGCTTGTTATTGACAGAGACAGCAAATACTTATTCCGGATTATTTCAGGATATTGATGCGTAAGAAAGCAGTACTGCATGCTTATTAAGGCAATAATTCAACCATACCTTTTGCTACATTGAGCCAGATGATGTTATTATGATAACTAGCAGAGGCTATTACGCCTAGTTCAGCAATATCTGGAAAAGATTTAATGATAGTGTTCCCTACGTCATAATAAAATTAAAAAATATTACGATGGTTTCACCTGATGAAACAACTGAGCAGATCATTAGAAGCAGCACTGTACACGATTAGGAACGAGGAGGTGGAACAACCGAATCAGCAACTTAACCAGTAGTTACAAATACTCCAACACAAGCAGGTTCGTCAGAAGTAACGGTAATGATATAGTGATCCAATTATTCAAAATGATTAAATAAATGAAAGCTGATCAAGAAGAGCTGAAAACTGAAGTAAAAATAGGTCAAAATAAATTAGAGAAATTTGATATCATGCAGACATAAGTAGAAGCGGTTCAAACTGAACTGGTCGCTGAACTGGAAGCAGGGCAAGAGAAACTACAAACAGAAATGTAGTCTAACCAAAGCCGACTTGAAAACAAGATAGCATCATGTCAGACTAAGGTGGACGGGGTATTCGCTACAGTCAGGAGTACAGAATGAAGTAAAAATGGAACACTAGAATTTCATAAGATTATCTAGGATATAAAGGAACAGACATAAAAAAATGGTGAAAAGAATCACAAATGTAACAGAACATTTAAAACCATGGATTACTGAATAAGTTAAGCCTGTGGAGAGAAACTGTTGTCATGACCGAATAACATGAAGAGATCGGGAAAAAGACAGACAAAGTGGAGGACTAAATAAGCACTATAGGTCAACAAATACTAGCAGGTTCCGCTAACTTTGTAAAGTCTCGAGCTCAGTACGAGAATTTTGAGTCACGTTTTGCGAACGCAAAGTTTAGCACTGTAGAATTATGAAAATGAGCATCTGGACACCCCATAATAGTTGTTGACGAACTACGAGGGAATACACCAACACATTGGAATGAAACGAAGGAAAATTCGATAAAAGATGTTAGTCAATACTGTACATACGATGTACCAACCCAGTGTTAATCGTTTGAACAACAAATACAAGGTAATGTTGTGAAGGAGTTGGCCTGGAACACAGGATATGGCAGTAGCACAGTGTCAGCATATTGTAAGAAGATAGTCTAGGAATTACGACACAGGTTTGTTAGTGATGAAGCAAAGATTTCATCATGATCAGTGTATCAAGTCGAAACAAGACGTGGCTGGTCGAAGACCGTATATTTATTTGGAGAGTAGAGAAGGTGGAGTCACGATAGCAGCGTAGCATTGGAACCAAGCATGAACTGTATGAATGGCTACGCCAGGAACAACGATATCGGTGGACCAGGAGTAGGTGACAGAGGTGACAGAGGTTGACGTTACTACGGAGAAAACAACGGAATGAGGAGGAGAAGAGGACAAGAAATCAAAACACAAATCACAAGAAAAACTGAATAGCCAGTATGTAAGGTTCCTCACACACGCGAGAAGGGAGTCAGGATCAACTAGTTAGTGTAGGCGGCGTGAACAACATTACCAGAACACAGCTCAAGAGGGGAACGCGTAGACCTAAGAAGAGATTTTACAAAATTGCGGCAGAGTTAACACAGGATTGTAGAAGTTGGAAGGAGCGACGATTTACCAAACTAAGATGCAATAAGCGGAACAAGAATGATAAACTGACATTATTTGCAGTACGATTTAACGAATAACGATATAGTGCTGAAGACGAAGGAAAAATAAACCATGGAGTTAGTCACGTCGCATGAAAAGAACCTAAATTTCTCCTCAAACCAACGATCAAGAAAGCATCAGATAAACAAGAAGAAACAGCAAACGTGAGAGGTTAGTTAAGTAGGCACATTTACGATGAAGAGAAGATTTAGTCAGGGAATTTGTTTACGACAGACACTTTTACAGTGTTGTTGTATTACGTTCTTCTGTGCCTGTTATTTAAAAATTTAGTGCAGCAACGGCTATGTTTGTGAGTGAAAGAAATACAGTGAGGTTAAAGCTAATACTATAGCCTGACGCATTAAACAAGGAATTGTTGATAGGGCCAGTCACCAGAGTTAGAACCGAATTGGGTGGTTTGACTGCCAGGGTAGAGTACCAAATGCATTGGTGAGATGTTTGTAAACAAGTAGGCGTTGCTTACAAGACACGAGCCGCCAAGTATCAGCACGAACAACTGAAGCTTCATGGGTTTACGCACGCATTCGGACAACCGGTTAAGGTGCTCAGTACGGGGTGTGACCGCCTCTGGCAGCTGTACAATCCTGACAACGTCGGGGACTGCTATGAATGATGTCGCCACCATCACGTTGTGGCAATAGCTCTCATTCTTCCAGCAGAGCTGCTCGCAGCTCTTTGGTTGGCGGTTGCTGACTTGATGCAAACCGTCTCCCAAGTGCATCCCAGAAATGCCCTATTTGACTTAACCCGAGAGACCGAGCACGCCACGCTGTGCGCGCAGTATCTTCCGTTTGCAAGAAAACATCGACGACCCGTGATCGTCGAGCATTATCGTCGATCAGTACTAAGTCTGGGCTCACAGCGTCTCGCAACAACCGCACATGAGGTCCCAAGTTTTTGCCACGATACCTGACACTCGTTAACCCTTGCCGATTCACCCGTACTATTTCACGAAGAGCTGTTCGAGTGGTCAACGTAATCATTGCCCACACCATTAGGAATCCTCCTCCATATCGTGTTTTTTCCCGCAATGTTTGGGTCCCGAAATCGTGTTCCATGTTCCCACCAGATGCGAATGGGTCGAGAATCACTTTCCAGACCGTATCGGGACGCACCTGTGAAAAACATCGGAATCGCCTAGTAAAGTCATTAGCAGATCAAAACAAATTGCAAAACGATTTACAAAATCTGTATGGTGTGAAAATTCGCAATTGACCGTAATTAATGAAAAATATGAGTTCATCCACATGACTGGTAAAACGAATCTGTTAAACTTCCGTTACACGATAAATCAGTCAAATCCTAATGCCGTAAATTAACTAATACCTAAGCCAATGCGCGGTAGCCACGTGGTCTTGGGCGCCTTGTACGGTCCGTGCTGTTCCGCCCCTTCGGAGGTTCGAGTCCTCCCCCGGGCCAGGGTGTCTGTGTTGTCCATCGCGTAAATTAGTTTAAGTGGTGTATAGGCTTAGGGATCGATGACCTCAGCAGTTTGGTTCCATAAGGCTTTACCACAAATTAAAAAATAATACCTAAGAATTAGAATGCCGAACAACCTAATTTGGAAGGACCACACAGAAATGTTGTGGGGAATGCCAACCAAAGATTGCGTTTTGTTGGTAGGCGTCTTCTCTGTGTCATACTGCCGTCTGCGACTGTGTAAAAGCGATTGTTGGTGTGGGACTACCGGCAATCCCGTTTGGTAGGTGCCCTGACGTCATCGTTGGCGTGGGTGTCCGTAGATCGGATGCTATCTTCCGTGCAGAACATCTGTTTCCAGAATGAGATTTTCATTCTGCTGCGGAGTGTGCGCTGATATGAAACTTCCCGGCAGATTAAAACTGTGTGTCCGACCGAGACTCGAACTCGGGACCTTTGCCTTTCGCTGGCAAGTGCTCTACCAACTGAGCTACCGAAGCACGACTCACGCCCGGTGCTCACAGCTTTACTTCTGCCAGTATCTCGTCTCCTACCTTCCAAACTTTACAGAAGCTCTCCTGCGAACCTAGCAGAACTAGCACTCCTGAAAGAAAGGATACAGCGGACACATGGCTTAGCCACAGCCTGGGGGATGTTTCCAGAATGAGATTTTCACTCTGCAGCGGAGTGTGCGCTGATATGATACTTCCTGGCGGATTAAAACTGTGTGTCCGACCGAGACTCGAACTCGGGACCTTTGCCTTTCGCGGGCAAGTGCTCTACCAACTGAGCTACCGAAGCACGACTCACGCCCGGTACTCACAGCTTTACTTCTGCCAGTATCTCGTCTCCTACCTTCCGAACTTTACAGAAGCTCTCCTGCGAACCTTGCAGAACTAGCACTCCCGAAAGAAAGGATACAGCGGAGATATGGCTTAGCCACAGCCTGGGGGATGTTTCCAGAATGAGAAACATCTGTTGACAGTTTGTATGATTATATTGTGAATTAGACACAGGACGGGAAATAGCGGTTTGTTACTTTAATTTTAGATACCAGTGTAGAAAGCCAAATTGTAATACGATGATAGTGGAAGCAATCTGAGCGTGCAGGAAATGGATAAGCGGATAAGTTCCTAGTCAGAAAATTGTCTTATCAGAATCGTTGCAGTAAAATAATAAAATTTAAGAGCGTATCACATCTTTTCGAAAATGGAAAGAATGCACAAGAAACAAAGTACAAGAATTTCAAATGCCACAGAAGCCCGATGAAGAAATGCAGGTGATTAACATGGCGAACAATCAAGACATCGATAGTACGACAAGGGACGAATCATCATCACAAAACACGAGCGTTCGGTGCACCAGCAGAGACTAAGAGATAGAAATAGGCATGTGTTTGACTAGCTAATGAGGAGACTGTGAACAGCAGCCGCGTTATAAAACTGACATTGGATGTCCAGTTTTCAGAAGACGGACGAGGCACAGAGTAAGTATTGATAAATTGCTTACTGTGAGGACCTAAGTAAGTGTTAAATTTAACGTTGAGATACTAATGAGGTGACGATATATGTTCTTACAAGTTTGTAAAAAAAAGTAGGTGCACTAAAGGAACAATCAGAGTTACTGCCATCATGTAATTAATTTGATATTTTATGAGGTTGTTCATCGATATCTTTGCACTTTCATACCGCAATGGAAAAAAGGTCGGGCCAGGAGCTCTAGAGCGTAGCAATCAAATTCAGTCACAGGTGAAGAAGCAATTACATTTCTCTGGTGGCAGTCATTATTTTAGACACACCAGTGACTATTTACCTCACAACTGGACATAACGTACATACATTAACAACAGTTAGAGAAGCATGAAACTACATTAATTAATAATATTAATAATTGATTTTCTACAATCATACTCCCACTCGCAGTTGAATATTTAGCGGTAGCATTTAAGTACGAGAACTTTTCAGGCTCGCAGGTTATTGTACGTCAAGCGTACTTGTGACTGTCGATATTTACAAGATGATATGAAAGTGACGATGGTCTTCGAAAGTCAAGCGCAACTGTACGTATTGTAGACAACAACAGGAATTAGAGGTAATAATAATACCTGAATAACAAGTACAGCTGCAGTTATCACACATAATAAAATTAAGTTGAATTGCTTTGTACATGAAGCATAACTGCAGTCATCATCATCAGTTATCTGCTATATTAGCAGGTCCTTTGCCTCTCTATTTTCTGCGATCCATTGCTTCCTTCTTAAGGCTGCTGTATGTTGTACCGTCCATCATGTCATCCAGTATCTGGAATCTCTTCCTTCCTCGCTTCCTTTTCCCTTCTACTTAACCTTCTAAAACTGTTTTTATCAGTCCGTCATTCTTTCTTAATATATGCCCAATCCAATTTCTTTTTCTTCTCTTTATTACATCTAGTAACTGCCTTTTCTCTCCCACTCTTCTCAGTACCTCTTCATTTTTTACTCTGTCCATCCAACTTATTCCTTCCATCTTCCGCCATGTCCAGATCTCAAAAGCCTCCAGCCTTTCACTGTCTTTTTTCCTCATAGTCCATGTTTCAGCGCCATATAGAAGAACACTCCATACAAGACATTTTATGAGTCTCTTTCTGAGTTATCTGTCCATACCGCTGCAGAAGATTCTCCTTTTCTTATAAAACGCCTCTTTTGCCATTGCTATCCTTGTTTTAATTTCTGTGGTGCACTTCCAGTCGGTGTCTATCCTGCTTCCAAGATACTTAAAATTTTGCACCTGTTCTAGTTTTTCTCCATTCAGCACAATTTTTAGTTCCTTATTTCCTCCTATTGCCAATACTTTTGTTTTATTTGTGTTAATTTTCATTCCATATTTTTTCCGTTAGTTGCAATGGTGTCCACCAAATCCTGTTATTCTTTTTCCCCTGTGGCTAGAAGGACCATGTCATCAGCAAATCTCAAGCACCCTACTCTTCTTCCTCCAATTTCTACTCCTTTGTCATCTAATGAGCATTGGTCAATCATATTTTCCAAGTACAGGTTGAAAAGAGTAGGTGATAAACAGCATCCTTGTCTTACTCCTTTCCCTAGTCTGATCCAGTTTGTACTTTCTCCTCTCCTTTTTGATTAAGGTACAATGAGTTTATAAGTCTTCTGGTTTTCCAGTCCACTCTCTTTTCCCTCATAATAGTTGCCAGCTTGTCCCAAACCACATTGTCAAATGCCTTTTCTAAATCGATGAAGCACATATATAGGTCTCTTCCTTTTTCAATAAACCTTTCTCCTAAGATTCGTAGGAGCCCTATTGCATCTCTGGTGCCCGTATTCCGTCTAAAGCCAAACTGCTCCTCGCCGAGATTCTCCTCTATTACTTTTTCAAGTCTTTTATTAATTATTCTTAACATCACTTTGGCTGCATGTGAAATGAGGCTGATTGTCCTGTGCTCGCTGCATTTCTTGGTTCCTTGTTTTTTCGGCAATGGAATCATTACTGTTGTCAAAAAGTCCTCAGGCCATTCACCACTGTCATATATTTTATTACATAACCTCAATATTTCTCTTATTCCATTGTGGTTCAAGCATTTTAGTATTTCTCCCGGTATTGTATCTGTACCTACTGCTTTGCCATTTTTCATTGCAGCAATAGCAGACTTTACTTCTTCCATTATGATGGTCGGTCCTTTCTCTTCATCACTTACACTGTTGTGTGATTCAAGTTCCAGAGTTTCTGGTTTGCTATTTGTGTCATATAGCTCTTTTATATATTATTCCCATCTCTGGAGGACATCGTCACGATCTTTATACGCTACCTCTTCGTCTTTACTCAAAATTTCCATAGTAGCACTTCCTGCTCTGTTTTGTTCCCATGTCATAGTCTTTACTCTGTTGTATAGTAAGTCGTATCTTCCTTTCCTGTCCAGTTCTTCAATTTCATCACATTCCTCTTTTAGCCATTTTTTCCTAGCCTGCTCTGTTTCTCTTCGCAGTTCGTTATTTAACCTTCGGTATATCTTTCTTGCATCTTCAGTGTTCTTGTTTTTCAATTTTCTTCTCTCCTCCATCTTGGAAATCATTTCTTGTGTGACCCATGGTTTTTTTTGACCTTTTCCCTTTTACATATCCTATATTTTGCTGTCCTGCTTTAATGATTACTTCTTTCAGCATATTCCAGTACTCGTTGGCATTATCAGGTGCTTCTTTGTCTCGTAATGTGTTTAGAAAGTCCCGAGACAGCATTTCTGTAATTTGTTCTTTGTTGGACCTTATCTTCTCTAGATCCCATTTCTTCACCATTGTCGCCTTTTTCACTTTTTTCATTTTTATTTCTATTTCTGCCATAAGTAACTGCATAACTGCAGTCATCATAGATACTAAAATGATATTGAACTGGGCGTAATTGCATCTATCTCAAGTAAGAAAAGAAACCTGAACGTGGAACGATATCCTTTCTTTTGAACTGCCAAACCGTGTCTCAAACGTACTGGTCCTGACGTCTACTGTTCATGTGTACAAGACTTAGTTCCACAGAGGCGCAATTAGTTGAAAGTTACGGAGATTTACTGTAAAATTATCGAAGGTAGATAGAGTACTGCGTTGGTGCATAAGTTCGTGGCGTTTTCAGATACACATAACAGAGACTTATGTCAATAATTATAAATTTTCATTCACTATACACCACAGTCTGCCGAAGCAGGGGTAACTTTCCGACTCCGCGACTGTAGAATCATATGGTTTTAAGACGACCAACTCGTCGAGCCGTGTTCGTAGCGCATTTTCATCCGGAAAGGAAGCCCTTTCAAGGCTGTTCAACAGACAGCGCGATTTGCGAATCCGTAGCAAAATCTGGCGACTAAGGTGGGTGTGGAATGACTTTCCAACCCAACTCCTGTATGGTGGTTTTGTCAGTCTAGAAAAATGCTGATGGGTGTTATCGTGGAGCAGCATCATTTGACGCAGTCTTCGTGATCGGTATTACTCGACTTGGCCTGCAAGACGTCTCAGTTATCACCAATAAATGACAGAACTGACGGTTACCCTTCGGGGAAGCAATTTGTAGTACTGCACACCTTCCCTGTCGCACCAGATGCATGAAATTGTCGTTTGTGGATGGGCATGGGTCTTTGTACGGGAGGTTGCTGTTTTCTTTAGGCACAGACGTTCCCGTTTTTTCCTTATGGTAACATAAAGACACGATTTCTCCTTAGCAGTACGATACGCAATAGAAATGGTCGGTGTTGTTCACGAACCAATTGATAACGACCAGCGAAAGATGCACCTGCTGATTTTTCTGATTCTAGCTTAGAGCATGCGGTACCGGTACACACGAGTTTTAAACCATCCCCACTGCATGCAAATGTAGCACGCTGATGAAATAATCACCGTGTATCACACTTTCCAGTCCCAGAGTACACTGACGAGGATTATCGTGGATTAATGAATCTAAACGGTCTTCATCAAACCCTGAAGACCTTCCTGAATATGGAGAGTCACTAATATCAAAATGATCCTCCTTAACACGAGAAAACTATTATCTTGACGTGGTGCGTCCATGGACATTATCTCAATACACGGTACAAATGTTTCTCGCTTCCTCCGCTGCTGTCACCCCCCTGCTGAACTCAGACCGAAGAATTTGTCGGAAATGTTCATATTTCTCCACTTGGCACACCAATTTATAGCGTACGAAGCTTGGAGATGTTACGATTTCTCCACTTGGTACGCCACTTTCTAGCATCCAAGCCTCAACTCACTATCTATAAATAACAAAATGACAATATGTAAACGAAAATAACAACAGTGAACCAGAAGTAAAAAAATGACAATCGATAAACAAACCCATGACAACCGGAATACCAACATGCAAAACAAAAACACTACATGTTCGATTCCCGGCGAGGTCAGGGCTTTTCTCTGCCTCGTGATGACTGAGTGTTGTGTGATGTCCTTAGGTTAGTTAGGTTTAAGTAGTTCTAAGTTCTAGGGGACTGATGACCATAGATGTTAAGTCCCATAGTGCTCAGAGCCATTTGAACCATTTTTGAAAACACTACAAAAAATGGTTCAAATGGATCTGAACGTAGCGGTCGCGCGGTTCCAGACTGTAGCGCCTAGAACCGCCTCGGCCACTCCGGCCGGCAAAATCACTACAGATTTATGCACGAACCTAACAAACTGGATGTTTAGAAAAGCACTGTGCGTTTTCTCTTCGAGTGACCCTCGTATTTGCATCGTATAAGAAGAGATGAAGGATGACTTCGAACCAGACACAACTGATTATTTGGTATACTGACCTAGGTGTAGAAACCGCTAAGTATGTCTTCAACAGAATGAAATTCTACGAAACCGTGAAGTTACATTGTTACACTGCGAGAAGGCAATGGTCAAAGTTTACAGCCGACATGCTCAAAAAATTAAAATTAAATACGCTCCAGCCAAAATAAATCTGATGTTATTCCTACCAAGTCCCGGGCTACAAACGCTGGACATTATTTAATTTTTATTTTTGACTTAAGCGCGTCTGCTCTATACTTTGACCATTGCCTTCTTGCGATTTAACTTTACAGTTTCTAAAAATTTCATTCTGATGAAGACATCCTTGTAAGTGTCGAAACCTGGGTCAAAGTAACAAATAGTTAGTGGCAATAGGCGGGCTCTGTGATTCCTATCTTGAAACTTATATACGTTTGCTGAGAGACAGCCATGTTTAAAACCGTGAGGCACGAAAGACATAGGACCATAACCTCGATTGTTACGACATCCAGACCTTCTTGCTATGTAATGAATTTTCGAACCTCAAGAAGCTAACATAATGTTTTCAGAATCTTGTTTCGCTAGGAAGAGTGTGCAACTTGGCCTCTGCGGTACACATCGCACCACAGTCTCCTTGCGTTTTCACGACGTAGCGATACAGCGAACGGTTTACTTGAGCTGCTGGAGCGAGCAGACATGGCCATGCCTGATGCGATTTGTAAACACGAGAAAGTCGTAAGTGGAGGCGACGGCCTGCTCCGTGGAGTCGCTTCGGCGGGCCCCGCAGTACAACTGCGATTCGACAGAGGCCGCGGCCCGCATCGGGCCGGGGCGCAGCCCGCGGAGTGCCTGCCTGCTCTTAGGGTGCCGATCAAATATTTACCGAGGCGCCGGAGCCGAGGCCCGCGCAACCGAGCGCCGCAGCGCGCGGGGCTAATGCGACGGCATCCGCCGAACAAACCGGCCACCGGCAGCTTTGCCATTGCCACCGAATCAGCCCGCCCTTACCCACTGGTGTGTTCTAGTTAACGAGACTAACAGCTTCTAACAGTGTCGAGATCTAGACGCGCTAGAGTGAGCCAACGTTCATAAACCTTGCAGAGCCTCTAATGGCGGTAGCCTGTTATCTAAATGGGGTGCTACAGGCTATTGATTATACAGCACAGAGTAAAACCACTAAGGCTATTATGACATTCGCTTTTGGAAAGAAGGAATATTAATGATACCTTCTCCAGGCCATATCAGCATATGAGCCAGTAACCTGTTACGCCGGATTCTATAAAGAACCAAACTCCCGTCTATAAAACGGCTACAAACATCTGTAGACAGTTAGTCTGTCAAATACCTTTCTGATTCGATAGTCGTAGACCATATAGCATAGAGTCATATGAGATTCCTGGCCGTTGTGGCCGAGCGGTTCTAGGTGCTTCAGTCCGGAACCGAGCGACCGCTACGGTTGCAGGCAGCCGCGCGGCATTAGCCTAGCGGTCTTAGGCGCTGCAGTCATGGACTGTGCGGCTGGTCCCGGCGGACGTTCGAGTCCTCCCTCGGGCATGGGTGTGTGTGTTTGTCCTTAGGATAATTTAGGTTAAGTAGTGTGTAAGCTTAGGGACTGATGACCTTAGCATTTAAGTCCCATAAGATTTTACACACGTTTTGGTCGCAGGTTCGAATCCTGACCCGGGCATAGATGTGTGTGATATCCTTAGGTTAGTTACGTTTAAGTAGTTCTATATCTAGAGGACTGATGACCTCAGATGTTAAGTCCCATAGTGCTCAGAGCCATTTGAACCATTTGAATCATATGAGATTTTACAACATTATTTTATTCTGTAAACATTTATACCACGGATGTTGACTGCTAGTTAAGTTTTCCTGAAAATGTACTTTTTCTGCGAAACTATGTTTCGTGCAGTGATATTATTTTGTCAGTATCTTCATTGCTATATGTGGGTACTGTATTGAGGTGGCATAAGTCATGGGATAGTGATATGGACATACACAGATGGCAGTAGGATCGCTCACACAATGTATAAAAGGGCAGTGGATTGGCGGAGCTGTCATTTGTACTGAGAAGATTCATGCGAACAAGTATCCGACGTGACGTGATTATGGCCTGAATAGGGGAATTAACAGACTTTGAATACGTTGTGGTATTTAGAGCTTGACGCATAGACGCGTGGGATATTCCATTTCGGAAATAAAATGTCAGGCATTACGTCTGAGGCATTATCTCTCACCATTAACAACGCAGCGGCGTTTGCGTAAAGTTTCAGTGCTAACAGACAAGCACAGTGGGTGAAATAATTCCAGAAACCTATATGCTGTGAGTTAACGAGCATTTACCTCTCATTTATGTATATGGCCGTAAAAGACAGCCTTCAGGAATTGTGAAACGAACCCGGTTGTCCAGGACCGTGTGCTACAAAGAGCACAGATCGCCGTGAGATGAGGTAATTCACAGGCGTCTATTGTGTTGAATGAGGCCTCAGCGCTGTAGTGTGTGAGTGAGACAGACGAGAACCAATGTCATAGGGAAACTCTGTAGAAGCTGTTTGTGGCCAGGGAGACGTAGCAGTGTTAAATGTGGAGGACCTAAGATCGTCCATAAAGGAATACTCTTATGAAAACTATTTAACCCTGTAGTAGTTCAGAGAATAAAGCCACAGTAATTTTAATCTACCATCCTTCATAAATTTTCAAGGTGATCCCAGTGAAACTTGAATATCAATCATATCTATAATAGTTTAGTATTTACTGTTATAGTGAAATTAACAAGTTTTGTAATAAAGACCTGAATGCTAAAATCTGTATGCTTTGGTAGATCTTAACGATCGACATTTCATCCAGAAGCGCATCATTAAAATGACCAATGCTGTAAATATCAGCTCTGTAACTTGATTTTTTTATAAGATATACTACATTTTAATTACCAGTATTTTCAGTTAAGCATCAGATCGTCATTTCCTCTGCACAAAACAAATTGAACGCTGACAGCGTGACACCGTATTGAATCATTAGGTAATAGAATATTTGTTGTAAGGTTTAGTGCATAGTAGTTACTTTTGTTCTTCATTTATTTATAATAATGCACACTGGTGCATTCAAAACTAAGAAGAAAGATATATTGCTTTTATGTAAAAGAATTTAACGTTTATTATGTAATGGATATTATTGTTACATTATTTAGAACGTGGAAGTGGTCAAGCTTTGATTATTGAAATATGTTAAAATGTGAAATAATGTAGAATAAGCTGTAGCCAATCAGATGGACGGCTTCAGGAAAGGGAACTGCCCTAGTCAGTTGAGCGAGTAAGATGGCGCGTGGGAATCGAGGGCGGAGGCGGGCAGAGGGACAGTGCTGGTGGAGACGCGTAAGCGGACGGTCGGTGTTTAGGTAGCTAGAAAGTGCAACGACTTAGAAAATTTCGCATTGTGTGGTGTCGTGGAACTGAGTTTCTGAGTGGTGAGCAGCAGCGCACCTGGTGTGAACTCTAAATTTTCGCGTAGTTAACGAGGTGGAGTATTGGAGTTGTAATTCGCGATGAGATTGTGCCAAATGGATATGCGCTCGAGTGTGATAGCAAATCTAAATACAACCTTTTTCGCTATTACTTTGCTTTCTGGATAAACATTATCCTAACAAAATCGCAACTGTATGGCCTACAGCGTTTATGAGTCCTTAATGTAGCTCCCGATATTATTATTACTGTGGTTAGATGTTATATTAACATTGTATCTATCATACATTTTCGCAAACAGACTAAATGCGTGCCCTATACCCTCTCCTAAGTCTTCTATCTTTGCAACCAATCAGAACGTAGTATTAGGAAACAGATCAGAAAACTAAGAAAAAAATTCTTTCCTCAAAATGTCTCCCTGTCTCGAACCAGTCTAAGTGCAGTTTTAAAATGAAACCCCCAATCAAAAAGATAAAGATGAAGGAAACAAAACAACTGTGTGCTTTATACCCCACACCCTCTTCTCTATCTCCAACCGATCACAGTGAAGTACTATTATGATGTTAAATTACATTATTTTCTACAAGCACTTCCCTTTCTTCGCCTCCTCTTCGCAATGGTGTATATGAATGTGTAATTACAATACGAATATTGAATGCATCAAGTCACACCGCCTCCCTTTCTTATCTCTAGGAAATCATAGCACAGTATTAAATACCCACGATGACAAAAACAAACCCATTGTCCTCTATATCATTCATTCCTTATCCTCCCCATCTCCCACCAATCAGTTTGCAGAGTTAGAAAATAGCATCAGGTGTGGGGTAAAAGTTACATACCCTCAACTTCAGTGTGGCTAACGTCTTAGGCCTAGCGCTTAGCACCTAATGGCTGATTGCTAACAGCTAACGTAATGCCTAACAGCTAAGAGCTAATGTGTAATGACTAATGGGTAGCAGCTGATAGGTAAAGCCTAACGCCTGAAAACTAACTGCTAATGCCTAATGCCGAACTGCTTGTGGCCAATGGCTAACGGCGAATGACAAATTTTTAACGCCTAATGACTGACGCCTAAACAATAATGCCCAGCAAATAATGGCTAGTTCTCGACGCAACATGTTTTGAGGAGTGGTATAAATTGAGGATTTTACTTGTACTTGTTTCAGTTACGATTGAGTGATACAGTTGTCAAAATGCTTCTAAAAGTTGTTTGGTTGGAAGAGCAGCCTTGAGGATCAGACCATTTTCTTCGTAGGTATCTGTCGTTGGCACTAAATGCTCACCATTCTCCTAGGTTTCCACACCAGGTAACACCTAACAGCTAATGCCTAATGATTTATAGCCAAATACTTAACACCTAACGCTTAACGCATAATGCTTAAAGCCCAGCGACTGACGCTCCACCTTAGACCTAACGCTTAAACCTGAAACCCAATGGCTGGTGCCCAACGCCTAATGCCTAAAGCTGTGAAGAATGTTATAAATCGAGATGTTTGCTTGTAGCGGGTTCAGGTGTGACTGAGCACTGCGGTTGTTAACACGTGTCTCAATTCGATTACACCTAAGAGCAGTCCTCAGGGACGGAAGTTGAGGTCTTGAGCAAAATATTCGCAATACACTGCCCACCTTTTAAACAAGAGACGCTGAAGCTCCTAACTCTGTATTGATTTTTGAAGCAACAGAGCGTGTGATACTGTATATGGAAATAGTGTTGAAACAACAGAAAGAGTGCGAATGGTTGGTGATCACCAAAAACTTTCACCTCAAATGTTTCGGAAATTGAACGTGTTTTAATTTGTGGTTTTTATGGAATGGATTCGTAATCAGGGCTACTATTTTAGCCCATCAACAGAGTGTAGTAATAGATGTAAAGTGTATTTCTTGAGCAAACATACACTTTACAATGGAGCGATGCCTATTGACATTAACAAACTAAACCTAAGGTAAATTAGAATGTGAGTGGCGCTCGTTGCAGGACTCTAGGCGAGTCGGTTACGAGATACGGTATTTTGAAAAGTACTGACGGTGACACTTCAACAATACATGTGGTAGCACACACTAAAGAACGTCACAAGTGCATAAAATAGTTTGTGGCAGATGTTAACATAGATCTCTAAAAGAAGACGATTGCGACGTTTTATTCGCTACAGGGTCTACAAAAGACAGAGGGTGTAATATAGCTATAGGATCAATATACGTTTACTACTTGTGGATAAAAAAAAGAAAGGAAAAGAATTGAAGCACAGTTGCAATTCGATATCCTCATCTTTGCGCTGAAGATGAATTAGTTTAAATTACGAAATGTTTTACAACTACAGTGATTACGTTTTACTTAAGAAGAATCGACTGCGACTCAAATTACGTTTCTCACTGAAACACAAGCCAAAGACAATGCTCGAGACCGTGTCTTTAACTTGGCCTTACTTAGGTTTAAGGTTACTGCAACAGACTGTTCTGGTTTCGTAATTCAGTTGTGATTTCGGATTGTGACTCAGGTACATCAGCTACGTGGCAGTGGTTGTATCCATTCTCATCGGCTTGGCAAGGTGCGGACTTTCTGATTTCTACACACAGGTTTTGTGTTCAGTTCAGTAAATTCAGTGAGGCTGAACCACCACTCCAAAATGACAAAAAATACTGGAAAGGAGAATGCTGCTTAGTAAGTATCAAAGTGTGTATGAATTCCGTTTTAGTTCAGGTTCGAGAATTTTCCTTCAGGTGGAAAATGGCCATTGTGTAAAACATGGTAGATATACCTTACCAATGACGAAGCAACTGATGTAGTATCTAATACTGAATCTGAAGTAGAAGGTACTGGCAGTAAATGTCTACGCAAAGCATTCTTTAAACGTAAAACGAAAGCAATGATGAAGCAATGAACTGGAAACGTTTGAAGCAAGGTGCCATAGAAAAATGAAGTGTGCAGGAATGTACGAAATTTTTAATCGGCAGTGAAAAGGGCACGAAAATTCTGCGAAATTCACATATAAGAAAGAAGGCATTATGACGTCTGCTACAGGGGTTATAGACTAACATGGCTCTGAAAAGACAACAGAGATAAATGTACGCACTGTGCGTCATTAGAACAGACGTAATGTAAAGAATTTTAGGTAATAATTTAAATATCGTCAAAAGAGAGTGCGAATACAGCAGCGCAAGATATGCAACAATAAAATTTGCGTTTTAGTGAACGACATTTTCGTTGAACTATAAATTATCTACAACGAATTACAGTATTGCTACAACATAATTTCTTTTTACGTGTATGCGGAAATTAACCATAGCTATGAGAGGGAACGATGATAATGGAGAAAGAATTCAAGAGAAGCCAGCGTTAATACATTTTGCGTCTTCCTTCAACATAAATCTACAGAAGGGTTAAAAAGCATAATCGAATACTAAATAAAATTTTCCCTCTGCCAGATTTCGCTACCCAATATTCTTCCCTTCCAAGTCATTTTGTAGAAACTGACTCCTTTCTAATATTTCGTGCTTTCTCAGATCTGCTGTCAATCGTTTCCGTTCGAGTTGTGTAGGTCGTCCCAGTTTCCTGTTGTCTGTTTCGAGATCTCCTCTGCTGTATCCAGGTCGTCTCTAGGGAGCCACTATGTGCTGCTGCATCTTCTTATTGACAGTTCTGTGGCGCCGAGTGCTGGCACCATTCTGTTGGTCTCCTCTGCAATTTTCACTGAGCTTGAAAAGTGATCTGCGTTGCAGTGCATGCAGAGCTTGAGTGCATCTGCCCCAAGTTTATGGGCTCCTGCATTTGCTCCGACTACTTCTTTATACATTTTACTGTTTGTCTCAACATTTCGCGAATCACCTCAACATTCGAAGATAACTCCAACAATTCTGTCGACGATTCTGATGTAAGTTGCTGTATATAAATGACTGAAGGTTTGGTTTGATTCTTGGACGGGGTGGGGGGCGGGGGGTGTAGGTCGTAACTATCTTTAGTTATGAGGCGAACTGTGGAACAGCTTTGACATTAAATGATAAATGGCTTTGGATACACTTCCTACTGGTAAATACGTATTAGAATTCTAGTTTTCTTTCTACTTTTCTTGAAATCAGTACTGAAACTGGAGGCATTTTTGAGCTCCTTTGGGTATTTCTTTTTTGTCCTCTCCGTCTCTCGCTAGGTACGTAGTTCCTTGTTCTTCTGTGAAAAGTAAGCTACCGACTTTGCTTTATTTAAATTTTACAGTTGTTACACTGAATTTCGAGTGCTTTTATATCTCAGTACTGTACAAGGCCAATATCAAAACGTTTTTCAGCTGGATTGCTATTTACGCAACTACGATATGAGACACGCAAGTATTAATCATGTAAATATTACCTTCCATGCCAGAGTTCGGAACAGGAATGTGGACCTCTAAGTATTAAATAATTAGAAACATGTAGTATGCAGCAGTTTATATAACTGAGGAAAGAGCAATATTGTTAAAAGTAACAGTGTACCTGTAAGTCTCTTCTCATTCGCTTTAACTTTAATACACTGCAAAAGCACGAAAATCTGTTGTAATAGATATTTATTTACAGACAACTAGTTTCGCTAATTTAGTCCATGGTGGACGGTGTTGAACTCCACGGTTGTTCCTTTAAAGGATAATATCGTAGAAACCCCAATACCAATCAAAATTGAAGATGTTTATTTAAAAGACAGGTTTTGAACTTATGTCCATCGTCAAGCGGTTGCATTTGGTTTTGTCGGTGACAAAGAGAGGTGTGCTGACCACACGTCCCTCCATATCCACACCCATTGACGCCTAAGGGGTGATGATGTTACGGCGGCCGGTCGATACCATTGGGTCTTCATGGCCTGTTCGGGCTGTGTTTCTTTTTTAGTGTTCATTAGGTTTCGCAAAAACGATAGTAAGCGAAACTATATTATCTTAGCAATAATGATTTTACATATCTTATTTGCTTGCTATTGGCCGGCAAGGTGTCACCCTCGAAGTTCATCTCCCGACAAGTTTTCTTCTTAATGTTAATGTGACTAGTGTTACATCCCAACGTTAACGCTACAGTCACTTGCGTAGCTGGTTAAGACTTACCTGATGGTTCAGACGTGGCCTATAGGTATTCGCTACTACTTGTTTGTACATATGGCGCTCTGACATCAGAGAAGTCAGCAGGTCTTCTAAATATTGTAGGGTGGTAAACAGAGTTGTAGGTTCACCACTTCATAAAATCGAAGATGAAATAGCCAACAATCTCATCGTTAAAGACATTAGTAATCTCCTTTTACCCATGTCAAAACACATATTGGTCTCTGAAATGTATCTATGAACCCTAATGGACACTTCTTCTTTCAAATGTTACCATACAGTCACTGAACTATCTTGTAATAGCAGCAGTTATTAAATCTACCGTTACACCTTGTATTTACATTTATAGTAGCATCGTGGTGAATGACACAATTTGGAAACATTTTTATGTTTTAGCTACTTGAACAAATTAGGTTTTAAAATTCCAGACAATTGCACAAAGTATTCAACACAAGTTGCAGAGAATTTAATTTTTGAAAAATGACAGTAATAACCTTAACTGAAACTGTATCAATGTGTAAGATAATCTGCTTTTATTAATACTATTTTACGAAATTTAGTCTTTGCTTCTCTGGATATTCTGGAAAACTACTGTCGATACAGGTTCACCAGGTTAATTTCGTGATTTCCTTTAACCTCGTACATTTTTGTGGTGGCTTCATATTAGCGAAATGGCTAAATTTTAAGCAAAAACTTTTATTAGCCGTAACTCCGTAAACAAACATTTGTGGATCTATGTTTATATGAACTTTTTTCTTTAGTTTTACTTGTAGAATAACATATAAAAATATTTGCATACTTTCGCGAATGACCCTGTATAATACATTGACAAGAACAGACGATTAAATTTGTAGGTATCTGGCGATATACGTGCTGCGAAATTTATAATGCAGAGCTACTATCGCTGCCAGCAAGAAACGCTCCAATCCGCTTTCACAGCAGGTCAAACTGAGCTCGGATGATAGATACGGGTCTGGTCCTACCTCACCTAAACTGACTGCCACAGTGCTCGTACCCCATAGGGTATAAATATGAAGAGCTTGTGCCAATTAGCAGGCGATTTAAATATTGATAGGCCATCTGGATTCAGTCTTACTTAGTGAGGACTTTATTTTGGGTTTGTTACATCTAGCTTATACGTAGTTGTAATATCATTTAAAAGGTTATGTTCTGTTTATTGAAAGTCAGAGGTTCGTTAGCCAACCGAACGCGCAAGTTTGGGCTTTAGTGCTCTGCTCTGTGTGGCTGTTACTTAGTCACCCCTCACCCACGTGGCACGAGCTTGGTACGCTTCGTTATTGGCAGGCAGACTTCCTTCTCAGTAATCCTATTAGCAACTGTGTTTGGATTTTGGCTGTCTTACAAGTTTCATTGATCTGACTGCGTTAACTCATTGAAAAATTATTTGCTTGTTTATCTTTACTGCCGTGAGGCGTCGTTCCGTCTATAGTAGGGGCCTCTCCAAAATCCTGCACTAAATTCTGTATTTCTCTATTAATTAGGCTACCATTTACGTTTCTTTTGGTGGGACTTGGGTGAAATCCACCTTGTTGATAGAGCAGGAGCAGCGTCTGAAAGTGGAGCCGAGTCCGAGCTCTACTGAACGGCACCACTCAATCCATCCGAGCCCACTACAACTTGTCAAAGAAGACTTGTACATCACGACGATGTATTATCCGTGTGTTAATCATTGCGCTGCTAATGCTGCTCTTCATTTTTTTTAAATTTATATGTCATGTAAATCTTCGAAGTGTTAACCGAATAATGTTCCAGTTGAGTAATTAGAAGATTTTTTACAGAAATGTGTTTTCCAGGAGTGGCTCGCCCAACTAAATGGTTGTTAATCTTACTCGTTGTATGCAATGTTGGTTTTGAACTGGGTAAATACTATTTAAGATCTGTTAATTTAATGAAAGTTCTCACTGAGTGTTTATACTATTTACGACGCAGTAATTAACATCAGTTTTGTCTGGTTATATCTCTTGTGTGTCTTTCACACTTCCGCTATCGGACGGTATGGTAATTTTCTTGTATGGTGTTTGTTTGCGGGGTATACTTCTATCCTGGGTTGTAAATTTCGAAGTTCCTTTCGAGACAGAATTTTTAACTCTTTTATTGTACTGTTAAGGTTTGATGATTGAATTTAATCTGTTTGCCGTTAATCAATATGAGACAGATTTATGATTGTAAATTATTCCGTTTCCTTGTAGTCAATACCACTGGATGTGATTTTCCAGCTGATCTTTAACAAATGTAACTTAGTGTGCTCTGTTAATATAAGCAGAATGTTCACAACGCGAATGATGTTCACTCTCCCTTTGGCCCAGTCTTTCCTACCACAGACAGCCTGACCCGTTTATTGCGTACAAAATCGTTTAATTGTATCATAATTTCCTATGTGTCGATGTTGTCACGCCACTTCTACACAGATTTACTGTATCTCATCTCACCTTTTTTTTCACATTCTAAATTGGAATTACTTACAAATGGACATGTCCTGAGTTCATTTCTTTACTGATTTATTTAACCTGGCAAGATTAGGATCTCTGTAACATCTAACCAGTCAGTATACATAATTAATTTTTATTATATTACGGCAAGCGGGTTATACTAGCAAATGAAATAAATTTACAACAATACAGGTAGAACACACATACACACACGTTTTATACAGGGTGTAATATGAGGCTATCGCGAAACTTTCAGAAAACGTTGCTCACACGTATGTGAAGGAAATGTGACGTATGGACAAGTGACAAGAAACTCTTTATTTCCACGTTAGAGGTGGTTCCTACAACTTGCTAGTACATTATCATGGAAAATTCGCAGGAAAAGAACCTATCACCGTAGTATGAAACACTTTCACAAATTAATCAAAAACTTCCCTCCGTTAGCAAGAATACACACATCAGACCGCCACCGCATAGAATTCCTGATGCTCTGAGTTCGTTTAGGTCCCGCGAACGAGGAAACAAAGGAATTGGTCCAGGTCTGTCTATCCACCTCTTAGGTAATCTGTTATTTGGAGGTCTAGAAACATTAACACTGAATCGAAAAAGTGCTCCATCGTACATGAAATTTAAATTTTGCCATTCTGTCGCACTGAGAAAGGCATTTCTTCTAGTAGAATAGGTAGAGTCTTCTCTATTAAACGATGGTAATATTAATGATTGACAAAAACCACCTCAGCTTTATGATTAGACATTTATTACCTTATAATCTGTTTCGTTCGTAGAATATCTGCAGGTTGCTGAGATGTGATAATACAACTTGGCAATCTCAAGATGTTCTACGAACTAAACCAGTCGTAACACAATAAATGTGTAATAATTCTGCTGAAGTGGTTTGTGTAATACTACCGAAAACCTGAAGATGTTCTACAAATGAAAGCGGTCGTAACACAAAACAAATGTGGTGGTTTTTACTTTTCACTAACTGACCCTACAATGTTTTACAGTTACTAATATGAATGGGAATTGGATATACATCAAGATATGCTTCTCCTTTCTTTCTCTGTCCATCACCTCTCCCATATCCATGTTTGTCCATCTCCTCTACCTCCATCTCCGCGTCCACCTCCTTCTCGCGCCTCTATCTTCTTCTACCCTCTCTCTATGTCTATTTCCTCTCCCTTCCTGTCCATCTCCTCTTCCCCTCTCTCTCATATTGAGCCTTGTTTAGTGTTGTTCCCAAAGAATCCTTGACTGGGCATTGAAGTCGCTTAAACTGAATTGGAAAAACGGCTGGAATCATTGGTATTGTCTCCTACTGCTGGAACTGTAAGAGATACTAGCTTCATCGACGGTATTTCGCAACGTTTTATCTGCAAAGAAATAGTATTACAGAGTTTCGTGTGATTGATAACCCGCAGTAGTAATTCTTGTCACATGCCTATAAGCAATAAGTACACCTTTACTGTTTTCTGTGAAAATCGGCTGTGAGGAAGAAACAAAACACTACGTAATCGTGTGTACTATTTTTGGAAACTACACATGAGGAGAAAGAATAGTTACGGGATAAACAGTTTGTCTAAACCTTTAAGTGCCCTGATTTTCTAGTTAAAATCATTTAAAGAAAGGAAACCAAAACGTGCATTTCCACACGCAGCAGACTACAATATACTGTTTCTCACACTCTGTTATAGCAAAACACCTGTACATTGCTGTTTAAAAAAATATTTGGCCTGTACCCAATACACATTTATTACAGTACTACGTAAAAATTTCGAGCACATAACTCAAGAATTTTTAGAGATATTTTGAATCTAAGACTTGCACTATAAATATTAAGGAAATGGGAAGTGCTATTGATGTGCGGTTTTCCTAGAAAAGATTGATAGTAAGATGCACGTACTATTAGTCATTTAACAGGTTGCAGTAGTACATAGAAGGTCTATTGTTTGCGCAAACATACATTTTTCCAGTGGAACAATGCCTATTGACATGAAAAAATAAAAGAAGGGTAAATCTGAATGTGAGTGGTGTTTATTTCAGGATTCTGGCGAGAGTCGTTTACGACATATAACTTTTTAAAATGTTTCCACACTGACACTTGTTAATGCCCTTCAACCTGAGCGGTTACTAGGTACGGTGTTGTTATGTTTTCTTCCAGTGTGCTTATGTGTTGCTTTAGTGCCTTGCGTCACGATGGTGTGCTGGCAAACGCCTTCTCCAGCACACCGGTCGGCACGTGGTAACAACTGTACCCGTCGATAACGCCCACTTGGCACCGTGCATATGGACCGTCGCCACCGGCCGCGCTGTCTCAATCGCTCGTTCGCTCAAGCTCAGTTCCTCAGTACGTCGTATCGGGACTCAGTTCACATCACACGGTAATACGTCGCACTGTGCTTTAGTCTTCCATAGTGATTGTCACAGCCTCACTCCTCAGCTAGCTGTGATGGAACGTTAATCACTGTATGTGGTTGTGAAATAGACACACTCAAGGTTCAGGAATTGGTGCAAGTTATTTGACTGCAGTTAGCCATATAACTTCAAACTGGACATCTTTGAAGTTAAGTACGCAATTGTTTCCTGTAACAAACCGCACTTTAATCACGTGTATATTTTGAGTTGTAGTGAGAGGAATCCGGACACCGACTTATCATATCAACATATCGTCATCACGGCAGGAACCACAAAACCATCACAGAACGGCACTGCCACAACATTTAGTGAGTTATTGTGTGAGAGACTGAGCAGTAACTCGTGTGTGGACGACGGGATTTACCTCTGCAGAAACAGCCGACATGCTGATGGTGTTTGGAGAGTGTAGGAAGACTGCAGTTAGTTTTTGCATGGTATATAAGGCAAAGATATCACAATAGACGCCAATGATTTCGGCCGGCTCCTCAACCAAATACGTGGAACAGGTAGTGTAGCACCTACACAACGCAACAGGAGGAAACAAGTGACGACATATGAAGGAGTGGGAGGGAGGTGATTTATGTTCTTTCTGTTTTGCTGTTGATCCGCACTTTATGTCAAGTGCAACCGCATGATCAAGTGGCATGAACCAGGCAACTGTCCTAAGCCTTCTCCATTCTTGTCATGTTCCTCCCCATCATGAGCAGCGTGGAAATGATTACGAGAATCGGGTTAAGGTCTGTACATGGGCATTAAGAGAGGATACTCCAGATGTATCATGTACCTTGTTTAGCGGTGAAGCCACTTTACCAATCATTGCCAGGTAAACCGCTGAAATATCCACAATTGTTCAGTTCAAAATCTCCGTTGGCTTCGTCAGGTGGAACGTCGGTGTCCGTGGGGTGTAAACATGTGGGATAGTGAACCTTCAGCTCATACACCAGATTTCTGTATGCGGAAGACTGAACGCACGCGAGTATCGCAGTATCCTAACCGACCGTATCCCTCGGATGCTAGAAGACGTTCTTCTGCAGACCAGGAGGATCCTGTAGTGCCATCATGATAGCTGTCCAGCTCATAGTGCACGAAATACTACAGCATGTCTTTACGGACTCTTTTCAAGTCGTTGGATTGAACGCAGAGGACCTGTACCTTTGCCACCTATTTGGCGTCTGTAGACGTTTTTCTGTGCGGAAAGTTGAGAAATGCTGTCTACAACGACAGACCACATTCAAGCGACGATATTCAATGACTAATTGTAGGAGATATTGCGGATATCCCCACAGATATGCCAGCACGTGTGCAGCGGTTGTTACACATCAGACGGGAAGCGTGTACCGCCGCTGCCCGGTGATCATTTTCAACATAACCTGTGATGGTCAGTTGTCTCGTTACTGGACCGAAACTAGTGTGTGCAATTGTGTTGTTCTTCAGCGTGTGCATCCACAGGTATTGTACAAGTGCCGGTGTGAGAACTTTTCAAAATACAACACCTCGTAAACGGCTCGCCCTTCAATCCTGGAACGAAAACAGCTGACATTGTAATTTACGCTATCTTGAATCTGTTTATGTAAACAGCCATCGGTCCATTTAAAAGTGTACGTTTGCAAAAAAATACACTTTCTAGATATCAAAATCTATTGATAGACGAGCCATTCCAGCGCCTGACTACTAATCCGTTATGTGAAAACCGCAAGTCAACTGCACTTTCGATTTCCACAGTATTTGCGGGGCAGGTGTTAGGTCCTTAACCCTGCGTATTTCATGTCCATCTAAACGATTATCAGAGTATCGTGTAAATACTTGAAGCAAATCGATCAAGAACTTTTCGAGATTTTTGGTAACAACGTTAAAAACGACTTGCGTTTATAGAGTAGTGCAGATTTTAGAGATTTATTTACTACTCATATATATTAATAAATATGTAGCCTGTATAGACCTGAACTTTTATTAGAGGTTCGTGTAAAAATATGAAGCAAATCAGTTTAGAGATTTTTGGACCCTTTTCTAAGAATATTTCCCGAAGAAACTGACACTATACCGGACATTTTTTTAGCAGTGTTGAAAAACCATTTGTCTTTATGTAGTAATACAGATTTTATAAGTAAATTTGTAAACCATTTATATTAAAAATATGTAGGCCATATAGACCTGAACTTTTGTGAGAGTATCATGTAAAAATTCGAAGAAAATCAATCGCGAAATTTTTCGATACTTCTCTGACAATTTTTTCCAGTTACTTGGTGTATGTATACAGTGTGTGACTGGTGTAATCGCAGCTGTTTCTATTGGTGATTGAGGACTGTGTACTAAAGAACATTACTTCAGTATTTGCGTCATTTGCAGGCTAATAATTGCAGCTATTAGAAGTCGTATGTTTTTAGATTGGGTAGCACCTCCAAGTACAAGTGGCAAGAGCAAGCCATTAATATTTACTTTCCCCTGAGCAGTAGGTCAGGTGCATAAGGGGTGATAGTGATGATGTGTGGACGCAAAACACAGTGCACTAGGTGGCGCAGTTACTATCGTTCAGAAAACATTACGTGGTAAAGGTCCTGATGTATTTGTTGAAGACTGTCCGATGGAGATTATTGTGTAAAAATTTGGCGCCAATCGGTAGAGAACTTTTCGAGATTTTTGCTAACAACGTTTCCGGTTCCGATTACGTGGCTCAAATGGCGCTGAGCGCTATGGGACTTAACTTTTGAGATCATCATCCCCCTAGAACTTAGAACTACTTAAACCTAACTAAACTAAGGACATCACACACATCTATGCCCGAGGCAGGGTTCCAACCTGCGACCGTAGTGGTAGCGCGGTTCCAGACTGAAGCGCCTAGAACCGCTCGGCCGCTCCGGCCGGCTAACAACGTTTCCACTTTATATAGTACATACATATTTATATACCATATATATGTCAAAATGTGTAGCCTATGTCTTCCTGAACGTTTATTACTGTATCGTGTATAAATCGGAAGTAAATCTGTCAAGAACTTTTCGAAACTTTTGGTAAAAATATTAAACAAACACTTTTTTATATATTGGATCACCGCGTAAAAATTTTAACTGCATCGGCCGATAATTGTTCGAGATTTGTGGTAACCGTTAAAATTCATGGTGAAACCTTCATCCGTTGTTATAAGCACAATTCGCAGTTTGTTACTAGTTTCGCTCAATGATCATTATCGAGCTTAGCTGGCATAAACAGCAGAAAACTTACCTCAGCTAAGCTTGAAAACGGTCATTGGACTAAGCTAGCAGCGAACTGTGCAAAATAATGGACATTATTATATGGCAGCTGAATACCCCACCTGCAAACATACATAAATTTCTCGTAACAACAGTAAACATGACTTGTGCTATAATACAGGGTGGTCCATTGATCGTGGCCGGGCCACATATCTTACGAAATGTTCGTCAGACGAGAACACTGGAAAGAACGAGACTTGTCTAGCTTGAAGGGAGAAACCAAATGGCGCTATGGTTTGCCCGATAGATGGCGCTGCCATAGGTCAAAGGGATATCGACAGCGTTTTTTGAAATAGGAACCCCCAATTTTTATTACATATTCATGTAATACGTAAAGTAGTATAAATGTTTTAGTTGGACCACGTTTTTCACTTTGTGTTAGATGGCGCTGTAATAGTCACAATCGTATAAGTACGTGGTATCACGTATTGGCAGCGATTAACATTAGTGTCCGCTGTGGTGCTCAACTTGATAAATGACGGAATGCTTCATTTCTACGTTGAGCGCGAGTGGAAAAACATGAATCCTAACAAACAACCATTAACTACGTCGGCCCAAAAGTTATCAGAAAACCTTTTTTTGAGGAGTTGATTACACAATTTCGTGATGACTCTCGACGGCACATACGTGCTGAATGTGAAAATTTGCAATTTGGTCAGGTTGAAATGGAGCCTCATCCATGAACAACGCATTGCGCCATAGTGAGTATTGACACTGTTGACTGGACGATTAACATATAGTGAGTTATGCAAGACCGAAATTTGTTTGCAGACTTCATTCGCCTCGAAAATTTTAAAATTCACATGAGACGCTTCCACGGGGAGGAGACGGCCTCAGATATTCGGAGTTGCGACAAGCTACGTGTTAAGAGAGAAAAACTGTTGAGTTCGTTAACCTTTTCATTGCTCTGTTGGAACAATGGAATATTACCAGAATTCTCTAGATTGACGCATTTATTAAAACTTTCTCTCCACGGAAAGAAGCTGAGAAGGATAGTGATCCTATTATCAGAGAGAGGATTTACTATACAAGACGAAGACTGGATGCTGTTTCAGAAGAATTCTACCAGTCACATCTAAAGACAGCAGCACATCTCTGTCCTCCATTATTGAATTGGGTTAATGGAGTGATTTCGGCCAAGTTCGATTGGATCCAAAAGGATACACGTTTTCGGCAGATGTCAAGATTAGATCAGTCTGTTACGACAACAGTCGTCGCATTAAGATACAGCTGCACGACGCTCCGTTGTTAGTTTGACGGACGATGCGACGCTGTCTATATTAAATAAGGGATTCAATTTTCCACCTTCACCTAGAGCGCCGCTTTTAATCAGTTTTGTGAGTGGTGTTGAAGAATCCGTGCGGCGCCTTCCTTCGGATGCTGCTGTCGAAATGAGAAGGGAAACTTACTGCACTTTTTTGGAATCTCCTCCTCAACGTACTAACTTCAACCGCTGCGCAAAGGACTGCACCACGAAATCTACGAGAGGATGCTGATGTGGTACTGTGCTCACAAAGATAATGAAACCGTTTTGTTACCCCCATGTGAGTATGATGATAAGATGCATGTTTTATTTTACTCTACCTATATGAGGATTGATTACGATCCTACAGGATGTTTGGGAAAACTTCGGCACTATTATATTCCTCCTCCTTACCTCAAAAAGGTCGACAAGAGGTTAAGATCACAATGTTGTACGCCACAAAAAATTTATAAGGAAACTATTCCATTACGTCCAGTAGTGAGCAACATTGGGGCGTCTACATATGATTTAGCCGAACATCTTGCTTCGTTGCTGAGATCGTTCGTGGGAAAACGCCCATATCACATTCATAACTGAGCTGACTTTCTCGATAGACTAGGGACTCTTAGAAATGGCTCACAAGGCTCTGAGCAGTATGGGACTTCACTTCTGGGGTCATCAGTCCCCTAGAACGTAGAACTACATAAACCTAACTAACCTAAGAACATCACACACATCAATGCCCAAGGCAGGATTCCAACCTGCGACCGTAGCGGCCGCGGGTTGCAGACTGTAGCGCCTAGAACCTCTCGGCCACTCGGGACGGCCTAGAGACTCTTCGTCTTAGCAGTCCTGACCGTTTGGTTAGCTTTGGCGGACTATCTCTTTTTAGAGGGTTCCCTCTCGCAGTTTCTTTGGCACTAATCATCACAAAGCGAACATAACTGCTTCGTTCCGGTGGTTTCTATCCTCAACCTATTTTATGTTCAACAAAGAATAATTTGAACAGACTGACGGCGCCGCAATGGGCAGCCTTCTGCGTGCCTTGGTCGCCATCGTTGTCATGGAGGATCTAGAGTGCAGAGCACATGAATCTGCTGCCCTTAAACTAAATATATTTTGGAGGTATATGCATGATACTTTTGAAATTGTGGCCACTTCGAAAACTGACGGTATTTCTTCACCACCTGAACTCCATTCACAACAACATTCGGTTCACCATGAAAGTAGGGAAACATTGTTGTCTGCCTTTCTTAGTTGTCTTGGTTAGAGGGAAGAGTGATGCTTCCCTGCGACTTTCAGTTTATCGTAAACCCACTCATAATTTTCGTATTAGCAAGCGTTGTCATCAGCCGTCGCAAACTATGAGCCTGCGTAAAACAGACATACACGATGCTCGCATTGTCTCATTTCTAGATACTTTATTTAAAGAGCTCGCAAACCTAAAGACAGTGTATAGAAGGAAAGGGTACTCCACCCAGCAGATTAACAGGGGACTGTCTGTAAATATCAAGAATCAGGAAGTGGATAAAGGGAAGGACACGCCGGCAGAATTTCAGCTTTTCTTACTTTTGTAGGCAACATCTGCTTTAAAACAGCAAGAATTCTCTGGAAACTTCAAGTGAAAGTGGTTTTTCGTGCACCATCTAAGACTGCAGATCTTTCGGGATCTGCGAGGGATCACTTGTTGTTGCGGAAGGCCGGAATTTAAAAAAATATTTTGTAGTGTGGTATGGCTTACAGAAGACAGACCACACGCACTGTGAAAGAACGGTAAAGTGCACATCAAAGCTCCACTTGCCTTTTGCAAACAAGCAAGTCTGCTGTCGTCGAACGCTATATTTCCACTGGTCATTCGATGGAGTAGGCTAGAACCATGATTCTGACCACAGCTGCACCATTTTGGTACTCCATTATTAAAGAATCTGGGAAAATATTCCTGGCGGAAAATTTGCTAAACTGTGGTAGTGGCAACCTATTGGACAGTGCTTGGAACTCCATCCACCACACGATATTTTCTAATCGGAGACGACAGACTGGATCAGCGTCGGTGGCGAGCGGGAACACAGAGAACAGCTTTGTTCCGCGGTTTCCACCGGCGAGGGCGCTGCCGCCGTGAAGTGTGTTCCGTCTCTCAATTTGAATTATGACGCATACGCGGAATACTCGCAGCGTGCCAAATAGAGCAGAACAAAGTAAATATTCGTCCGTCTTCGGTGGCTCACATGAAGATGATTGGCAGGTGAATAGTCGAAACATGGTGCGATGAATTAAAAGACGAGCGGCTGCAAGCCGGAAATTTGTTTGATAAAATCACATAAATCTACACGTTCTGGAATATCAGCTGCTGATAGTGACCCCACACGCCGTAAGTATTACGGATACAACAAGCTGGCACTTTCCAGGCAGTCTTGGGGTAAACATTACCTGCTGCAGCCTACTGACTTGCATTGACACTAAGTTTCCCGTCAACTGCATAAAGAAGTTCCTCCTGCAGTTGAGATATCTTCGACCTTGGCCCTCTATGTCGTGGGTAGTAGGCTGAATTGTCTCACGCTCCCTCACACTGAGTTTCACACATTTCGCGCAAGAAAACGTTTCATGTTATAATGGTAAATTATATTTGTGTGTGTTTTCCGCGATTAATATGTCTGTGAGGGGAAATGGAAAATTAGATCCAATGCGGAACTAAAGCGTTTCTGGATCCGTATCCATGGAAAATATTTTCCTCGTATGTACGTGGGGAATATTGCCTGCCTTCCCGTTACACCCTATATTCGTACATCATAATTACAACAATATGTGTGGATTACGGTGAGACATAATTCTAAGTGCTACCAGCAGTGGGCATGCCGACTGTAGTGGCTGTGCGGTTCTAGGCGCTACAGTCTGGAGCCGAGCGACCGCTACGGTCGCAGGTTCGAATCCTGCCACGGGCATGGATGTGTGTGGTGTCCTTAGGTTATTTAGGTTTAATTAGTTCTAAGTTCTAGGCGACTGATGACCTCAGAAGTTAAGTCGCATAGTGCTCAGAGCCATCTGAACCATTTGAAGCGAGCAATGGGCATGAAGAAAAAGCGGAAGGAGAGAGAGAGAGAGAGAGAGAGAGAGAGAGAAAGAGAAATGTAATACCACATATTACACGAATTTAAGGGAAGAGGCAGTGCATGACTCAGAGAGAATGGTAAAGAGAAAGAAGAATCACTGGGAAAGGATGGGACAGCCGTGTGGGTATTCAGAGGTGCAGAGAACAACTCATTTAATTCGTTAGCAGAGACATGAAAAGCAGTTTCCAATTTTGCCTTTCCGACCCCCAAACTACGTAGATTCTTCCATATAGTCGTCGGCGTTAGATCGCTGCATACAAGGGAGCGAGCGTGCCTGATGTTAGCATTGCGAATGCATTGTTGCAATCTGTTCCGTAGCTTTGTATATTCTTCGAAACCCTCGGGTTTCGGATCTGCCTTGAAACGCCTGTGGGCAGCATCCCTATTATTCATCATTTGACGTAATTCAGCTGTCAGCCATGGAGCAGGGGATTTTCTTACGCGGATTGTGCGTACAGGTGCATGTTTGTCGTAGAGGGCAGTGAGTTTATCACCAAGTTCATTAATTTTGCCGTCGATTGCAGGTTCTCTGATTATTTGATGCCATGAGATTTCTGAGCAATCGGCTGTTAGAGCGTCAAGGTCAATACGTTTCATGTTCCTACAAGTTATGTAACGCGATCTGATCCTTGGGGGCTGCACAGAGTGGGCCAGGAATATTACGTCATGTGCTGAGAGGCCTGGGGCTGAAGTTTGACCAACATCTCTTACCAGAATGAGATTTTCACTCTGCAGCGGAAGTTTCAACATCTCTTACTTTGTCAGTCTGTTTCGTTACTTTTGGGTGTCATCGGTATGTGGACGATATTCTACGTCCCGTTTAGTAGCTCATCATGGGCATCCGTCTTAGCTTACATTTCAGCAAGATAATGCCCGCCTGCACACTACAAGAATTTCTACTGCTTGTCTTCGCACTTGCCAAACCCTACTTTGGGCGGCAAGGCCGACGGTTCTTTCCCCAACCGGGACCCTTTGGCGGATTATGGACAGCGTTTCCCAGTCACTTCGGAATATTGATCATCTACCACACCAACTGAACTGAATTTTACATGACGTCACTTAGAAGGATATCCAACAACTGTATCAGTGTCAATCCGAACGCCTGCTTACGTTCGGTCCGCAGTTGGACTAGCGTGTAATCGGCGTGCTGAATTTGTGAAGTAAACCATCCAACTTCTCAGAAATTGTACACATTTGTTTGTCCGTACATTTATATCACATCTGCCACTTTTTATCGGATATTTTCTTCATGATGCGTCTTCTTTTATGTTTTACAGAGTATGTATCCCTGAAAAGAAAATTATTTCATTTCCTCAGACCAGTACTGCACCAAAAGAATAATACGACTTATTTGTTTCTTGCCGAAAGGATTTACAACAAGGAAACAGCAAGAGACCTTCTTGTCAAAGAGATGCCAAATATTTTTACAACAGGTTGAACTCAGGCCATGAAACAAGGAGCTGACCGCTTCACCAATACTCGATGTGTCTTCCGAATGACTCCTTCGCTAACTTCACGCAATAACTGGCCACGCTACAACATTAAAAAAAATAACTTATTAAAACCCAGAAATAACAAGCTTGCAGAATGAGATGTAGAGGGTAAACACTTTCTTAAATATTTAAATCCCAGAAGTAACAGAGCACTGAAAAATTTAAAATGTTAACAAGACAATTGCCCTTGAAAATACAAAAGAAATAACATTAACCTGCATCTACAACAACTACATCATGATCCGCAAGCCACTTAATGGTGGGTGGTGGAGGGTATTTCGGTTCCACTATCAGATCCCTCCAACGCTGTTTCACTCGCCGATATTGAGTAGGGCGATTGATTGTCGGTAAGCCTCTGTATTGGCTCTAAATTCTCAAACTTTCTCCTCGTGCTCAATACGCGAGATGTATGTGGTGGGAGGGGGACGTCATATGTTGTCCGACTCCTCCTGAAAAATGATGTCCCGAAATTTCAATAGTTAATTTCTCCGTGATGCATAACACGATGTAATGTCTCTTGCAGCGGTCTCTCCGCGATATTTTCAGAAATTTTATAAATTATATAACTCAGTACATATCTCTAAATATCTCTTTTTATCTTAGCGATTATCAGTGCAAAGTAGTTTCAAGCCCAATTATTCCTTGGAGCGTCCATTTACTCCATGGAATAGCTTCTCTGCTATCTATGTTTTCTCTTACGGAAAGAAGGGGGGACTTGTTGCCGATTAGTCGTGAAAGGAGGATGTATATGTATGTATTGTTGAGCTAGTCGCCATCTTGATGAGATTCTGTATGAGAAGGAATTTAATACATGAACGAAACTAAAGTAAGTGTGTTCGCGTATTATTTAACTGTTTATTATTGACAGCGTCTGCTTACTGCGCTGTGTTGCACGGGATCAGTGGGGAACGTCTGATTTACACTGGACGAACCTGCCGTTTTGTATGCTCAAGATATCCAGTTACTTCAAATAAATAGGCTAACACGGTCTTACCAGCAGATCTCCGGTCTTCCCCATGTGATCACCGAAAGTTAATAATTATTACAAATGTTTCAAGGAGATCGACTGACAATTTTCGTCGCACCGAGACTTCGAAAATGCTTCACTGCCTTATGGAATTTAAGTTAAGCTCAATTTAATCAGGACTGAACAGTATTGAACTGTGTGAATGTGATAAGCCTGCTTTGTCAATGAAAATTCCCTTAATATACGCATGTTTTTACTATCCTGATCAGTGAAGCTAAATCAGGCCGGTGTGAGAGAGGTTTTTAAATTTTAGAAATATTCAAACCTGTCTTGTAACTTCTGCCAGTGGAGTTTGTTTAGCATTTCCGTAACGCTCTCTCGCCAGCTAAACGATCCACTTGGATCTTCTCTATCTCCTCTTTCAGTCCTACCTGATACGGGTCCCAGATGGATTAACAATACTCAACAATTGTGCGAACAAGCGCTTTATAAGACACTTCTTTCGTGGATGAGTTACAATTCCTTAAGATTCTTCCGATGGATCCTAGTCTGGTATCTGCTTTTACCACTACCTGTTTTATATGGTCATTCCACTTAAGGTCGCTCTGGATAGTTACACCTAGGTATTTTACGGCAAACGCTGTCTCCATCTGTTTGTCATCAATAGTATAACTATACAGTAGTGGATTTCTTTTCCAATGCATGCGCAATATCTTACATTTATTTACATTCAGGGTAACTGCTAGAGTCTACATCATTCATCAATTGTCTGTAGATCGTTCTGAAAATTTTTACTATCTTCTGGAGTTGCTACTTTGGTATAAGCAACTGAATCATCTACGAATAGCCTTAAAGAGCATACGACGCTTTCTACTAGATCATTTACATATATTGTGAACAGCAACGCTGCCATCACACTTACCCGTGGTACTCCGGATATTACCTTTACATCTGACGATGTAGTTCCGTTAAGAGCGACGTGTTGAGTTCTATCTGCAAGAAATTCTTGAATCCGATAGCAGGTCTGCTCCGGTATCCCGTAAGCTCATATTCTTTTCATTAAAGGGCAATGCGGGACGGTATGAAATGCCTTACTGAAATCAATCTTAACTAATAAAATCAGTGAGAGCCACAGAGCAGAAGTTACTGAAATTACAAAACCAGAAAGTGAAAATTGAAAGTCTTAACTTTTTTATTTCTTAATTCTGATCTGCTCAATAGCGCTGTAGTATACACTACTTCTTATATGCTAGAACTATTGTTATTTACGTTGAACATAATAAATGTTAAAATAAATGAGAAACATTCGTGATGAGTATTAATCAGTCATAATTAAGTGATTTTGATAGGACACGTAGACGATCAGTGACTTTCGCTGCTTAGCCCGTCCTAATCCCAGCATGATGGAGACGCTTCCGCCAGCTGCTGCAGTAGCTGCCCCGCGTTCTGTCTGCTGCTGTGTAGCACTAGCCTTACCTGCCATCCCCAACCCTTCATCCCATTTAGGAGAGAAGTTGCAGACACACCACCACTGCAGCGTTTTCCACGTGCTTCTCTTTTAGTCCTCCCGCTTTAGCACAGAAAGCTCCTGCCTCTGGTTCGCAGGTAGCGGTACGAACCATTCTCTTTTTTCTTCTTTTGGGTCTCTCTAGCTGTCGACAGAACCGTCCTCGCAGTAGAGCGTAGTAATGGACGGTGAATTCCGAGTACTGTACAGCCATTTTTACTCAATCACTGCTGGGGCAGAGTCTCATCAAGCACTATTTGTAATTACGGTTACTTTCCGAACGGAGTGAAATTAACTTGTAATATTTACAATAACTTCTAACGACCGTAGGAACAGTACTGACGCGAGGGTGCGACCCCTTTAAACCTTGAGACATTTTTAACGTTCAGGCATTTGCCCTGTAATCTATGAATAATCATGAGGAACGTAACGCTGGTATTTTACAGAAATATGTTTCAAATTGCTTGACCACCACAGTCCTGAGATTAGATTTAATGAATGAAATATTTATGTTCTTCGTCAATGCAATGTTCCGCGACAAAATAAGGCTTAAATACTACATTACTGAGTTTAAATAATTAATATGTTTCACCAACATTTAGGACTTGTTCAAAGTGAATAATCTACATACCTGAAAATAACTGAAATATGTACAATATTCAGAAAACACAATGACAAATATCTAAAAATTATGAAACGATATCACTGGAATGTGGAAGTATAGGTTGTTGCTGAAAGTAGATTCACTGTGATATCGAAGGAAAACTGCACAGCTGTATTGTTGTGATAAAAGAACCAATTATTCGATACATTAGGGTATACTGGCACATTGCAGAATATTCTATCACACTCTAGTCAAAAAATTTATTACAAACAAGCAGATATTAATCAATTTCTGGAAGCCGTGCTGAGATTGTGATAAGCAGCTATCCTCGAACAGATACTGCCATCTATAGGGTACACACACGAGTGACGTGGGGAAAGCACATGGCAATATGTAAGAACTGTGAATTTGCAACAAACTATACACCATCATAGTTAACATTACATTGCAGGTACTGATTACTTATTCACAGCAGATGAGTATGTTGCAGGTTACTGTATACTCATTCTAGTCCAAAATTACTAGAGACCAATAGTACTTTAAATATAGTTCTGAAAGAGATGCTGAAACTGCGATAAATAGTTTTCTTCGAACAGATTCTACCATCTACAGGGAACATGCAGAAATGAAAACAGTGCTGCATGTTTCACTACCATACAATGCTGTACTCCAGACGTACATCCTCAGTAATTTCTTCCTCAAATTAAGGCCGGTATTTGATATTAGTAGATTTGTCTTGGCCAGAAATGCCTTTTTTGCCATAGTGAGTCTGCTTTTGATGTCCTCTTTGCCCCGTCCATCATTGGTTATTTTACTGCCTAGGTAGCAGAATTCCTTAACTTCATTGACTTCGTGACCATCAATGCTGATGTTAAGTTTCTCGCTGTTCTCATTTCTACTACTTCTCATTACCTACGTCTTTCTCCGATTTACTCTCAACACATACTGTGTACTCATTAGACTGTTCAATCCGTTCAGCAGATCATTTAATTCTTCTTCACTTTCACTCAGGATAGCAATGTCATCAGCGAATCGCATCATTGATATCCTTTCACCTTGTATTTTAATCCCACTCCAGAACCTTTCTGTTATTTCCATCATTGCTTCCTCGATTTACAGATTGAAGAGTAGGGGCGAAAGGTTACAGCCTTGTGTTACACCCTTCTTAATACGAGCACTTCGTTCTTGGTCGTCCACTCTTATTATTCCCTCTTGGTTGTTGTACATATTGTATATGACCCGTCTCTCCCTATAGCTTACCCCTACTTTTTTCAGAATCTCGAACAGCTTGCACCATTTTATATTGTCGAACGCTTTTTCCAGGTCGACAAATCCTATGAAAGTGTCTTCATTTTTCATTAGCCCTGCTTCCATTATTAGCCGTAACGTAAGAATTGCCTCTCTCGTCTCTTTACTTTTCCTAAAGCCAAACTGATCGTCACCTAGCGCATTCTCAATTTTCTTTTCCATTCTTCTGTATATTATTCTTGTAAGCAGCTTCGCTGCATGAGCTGTTAAGCTGATTGTGCGATAATTCTCGCACTTGTCAGCTCTTGCCGTCTTCGGAATTGTGTGGATGATGCTTTTCCGAAAGTCAGATGATACATCGCCAGACTCATATATTCTACACATCAACGTGAATAGTCGTTTTGTTGCCACTTCCCCCAATGATTTTAGAAATTCTGATGGAATATTATCTGCCCCTTCTGCCTTATTTGACCGTAAGTCCTCCAAAGCTCTTTTAAATTCCTATTCTAATACTGGATCCCCTATCTCTTCTAAATCGACTCCTGTTTCTTCTTCTATCACATCAGACAAATCTTCACCCTCATAGAGGCTTTCAATGTATTCTTCCCACCTATCTGTTCTCTTCTCTGCATTTAACAGTGGAATTCCCGTTGCACTCTTAATGTTACCACCGTTGCTTTTAATGTCACCAGAGGTTGTTTTGACTTTCCTGTATGCTGAGTCTGTCCTTCCGACAATCATATCTTTTTCGATGTCTTCACATTTTTCCTGCAGCCATTTCGTCTTAGCTTCCCTGCACTTCCTATTTATTTCATTCGTCAGCGACTTGTATTTCTGTATTCCTGATTTTCCCGGAACATGTTTGTACTTCCTCCTTTCATCAATCAACTGAAGTATTTCTTCTGTTACCCATGGTTTCTTCGCAGCTACCTTCTTTGTACCTATGTTTTCCTTCCCAACTTCTGTGAAGGCCCTTTTTAGAGATGTCCATTCCTCTTCAACTGTACTGCCTGCTGCGCTATTCCTTATTGCTGTATGTATAGCGCTAGAGAACTTCAAACGTATCTTGTCATTCCTCAGTACTTCCGTATCCCACTTCTTTGCGTATTAATTCTTCCAGACTAATGTCTTGAACTTCAGCCTACTTTTCATCACTACTATATTGCGATCTGAGTCTATATCTGCTCCTGGGTTCACCTTAAAATCCAGTATCTGATTTCGGAATCTCTGTCTGACCATGATGTAATCTACACTCCTGGAAATTGAAATAAGAACACCGTGAATTCATTGTCCCAGGAAGGGGAAACTTTATTGACACATTCCTGGGGTCAGATACATCACATGATCACACTGACAGAACCACAGGGACATAGACACAGGCAACAGAGCATGCACAATGTCGGCACTAGTACAGTGTATATCCACCTTTCGCAGCAGTGCAGGCTGCTATTCTCCCATGGAGACGATCGTAGAGATGCTGGATGTAGTCCTGTGGAGCGGCTTGCCATGCCATTTCCACCTGGCGCCTCAGTTGGACCAGCGTTCGTGCTGGACGTGCAGACCGCGTGAGACGACGTTTCATCCAGTCCCAAACATGCTCAATGGGGGACAGATCCGGAGATCTTGCTGGCTAGGGTAGTTGACTTACACCTTCTAGAGCACGTTGGGTGGCACGGGATACATGCGGACGTGCATTGTCCTGTTGGAACAGCAAGTTCCCTTGCCGGTCTAGGAATGGTAGAACGATGGGTTCGATGACGGTTTGGATGTACCGTGCACTATTCAGTGTCTTCTCGACGATCACCAGTGGTGTACGGCCAGTGTAGGACATCGCTCCCCACACCACGATGCCGGGTGTTGGCCCTGTGTGCCTCGGTCGTATGCAGTCCTGATTGTGGCGCTAACCTGCACGGCGCCAAACACGCATACGACTATCATTGGCACCAAGGCAGAAGCGACTCTCATCGCTGAAGACGACACGTCTCCATTCGTCCCTCCATTCACGCCTGTCGCGACACCACTGGAGGCGGGCTGCACGATGTTGGGGCGTGAGCGGAAGACGGCCTAACGGTGTGCGGGACCGTAGCCCAGTTTCATGGAGACGGTTGCGAATGGTCCTCGCCGATACCCCAGGAGCAACAGTGTCCCTAATTTGCTGGGAAGTGGCGGTGCGGTCCCCTACGGCACTGCGTAGGATCCTACGGTCTTGGCGTGCATCCGTGCGTCGCTGCGGTCCGGTCCCAGGTCGACGGGCACGTGCACCTTCCACCGACCACTGGCGACAACATCGATGTACTGTGGAGACCTCACGCCCCACGTGTTGAGCAATTCGGCGGTACGGCCACCCGGCCACCCGGTCACCCGCATGCCCACTATACGCCCTCGCTCAAAGTCCGTCAACTGCACATACGGTTCACGTCCACGCTGTCGCGGCATGCTACCAGTGTTAAAGACTGCGATGGAGCTCCGTATGCCACGGCAAACTGGCTGACACTGACGGAGGCGGTGCACAAATGCTGCGCAGCTAGCGCCATTCGACGGCCAACACCGCGGTTCCTGGTGTGTCCGCTGTGCCGTGCGTGTGATCATTGCTTGTACAGCCCTCTCGCAGTGTCCGGAGCAAGTATGGTGGGTCTGACACACCGGTGTCAGTGTGTTCTTTTTTCCATTTCCAGGAGTGTAATTGAAATCTTCCCGTATCTCCCGGCCTTTTCCAAGTATACCACCTCCTCTTGTGATTCATGAACAGGGTATTCGCGATTACTAGCTGAAACTTGTTACAAAACTCAATTAGTCTTTCTCCTCTTTCATTTCTTGTCCCAAGCCCATATTCACCTATAACCTTTTCTTGTACGCCTTCCCCTACAACTGCATTCCAGTCGCCCATGACTATTAGATTTTCGTTCCCCTTTACATACTGCATTACCCTTTCAATATCCTCATACTTTCTCTATCTGTTCATCTTCAGCTTGCGACGTCGGCATGTATACCTGAACTATCGTTGTCGGCGTTGGTCTGCTGTCGATTCGGATTAGAACAACCCGGTCACTGAACTGTTCACAGGAACACACCCTCTGCCCTACCTTCCTATTCATAGCGAATCCTACACCTGTTATACCATTTTCTGCTGCTGTTTATATTACCCGATACTCATCTGAGCAGAAATCCTTGTCTTCCTTCCACTTCACTTCACTGACCCCTACTAAATCTAGATTGAGCCTTTGCATTTCCCTTTTCAGATTTTCTAGTTTCCCTACCACGTTCAAGCTTCTGACATTCCACGCCCCGACTCGTAGAACGTTATCCTTTCGTTGATTATTCAATCTTTTTCTCATGGTAACCTCCCCCTTGGCAGTCCCCTCCCGGAGATCCGAATGGGGGCTATTCCGGAATCTTTTGCCAATGTAGAGATCATCATGACACTTCTTCAATTACAGGCCTCATGTCCTGTGGATACACGTTACGTGTCTTTAATGCAGTGGTTTCCATTGCCTTCTGCATCCTCATGTCGTTGATCATTGCTGATTCTTCCGCCTTTAGGGGCAATTTCCCACCCCAAGAACAAGAGAGTGCCCTGAACCTCTATCCGCTCCTCCGCCCTCTTTGACAAGGCCGTTAGCAGAATGAGGCTGACATCTTATGCCGGAAGTCTTCGGCCGCCAATGCTGATTATTTATCAAAATTTACATAGTGGCGGGGATCGAACGCGGGACCGAAGACGTTTTGATTACGAATCAAAGACGCCACCCCTAGACCACGGGTACCCATCCTGTTTACAGGATTACAGCAGTTCCTAACGTTATTGGAGGATGTCATTTCGGTATCTCTATTCTTTGGAGGTTTTCTTTCTTGACAGTAGCAATAGCGACAGGAAATTATGCAGATTTTTGTGACCTTGAAGCTACGTCATATAACTTTATTAAGCGATTTGTGATGTAAATTTTGCTGATTCCTGGACGGGTTACTCTTGTAATCTATAGAGTGAGCTCTCGGGGAGGATTTTTTTTTTTTTTTAATTACACGCAGTCATAACGGATAGGTAATCTATTTTATAAGAAGAGATGGAGGATTTTATCTCCACCACAATATGTAAATTTTTCCGGACTTCGAGATGTCATAGTAAAAATATGACAAATCAGAATTAATGAAATGTTCCGGGTTATTATGTCGTTGTCGAATGGACTTCCCCTTAAAACCCGAAGTTTCGTTCCCCTTCTGCGGAAGACATTTTCAAGCTGGGTCGTAGCTTCTTTGAATATCCGATTCACAACCTGGCTCCGTAGATAGGAACGAAACGTCGGGTTTGAAGGTGAAGTCCAAGTGACCACATCGTAACAGCACGGAACATTTTATTAATTGTGACACTTCCAGCCGTGAAAGTTTATGTTGTAACCGCGACAGGAACAATCGCGGGGTTGCCGCTAGCAAAAACGCGGCGGGACAGAACGGGAGCGGCCCGCGAACAAACAACACGGACGAACGGGAATGGAAGGAAAAGCACGATGGCAGACAACCAAACAAGACATAAAGATCAACAACAATGTATTAAACAATGGGGTCACAAGAAATAACCTCACGAGATAAAAACAACGTCCGCTCGTAAGCGGGAAGGAAGCACACGCAACGTAATTACGATGTCTGTAAGCGAGATATCAACCGACTTAGAACGAATACCAAACTGCCTCGCTCAGTTTTTTTTTCTTTATTGTGATTTTGATACCTTATAAACAAGGTAGGCCGGCAGTGGCCTATTTACGCGGCTCTTCGGCCACAGGAAAGACACACAGTACAACAGGTTGGTTCACTTGGTTCTGAGCACTATGGGACTTAACTTCTGAGGTCATCAGTCACCTAGAACTTAGAACTAATTAAACCTAACTAACCCAAGGACATCACACACATCCATGCCCGAGGCAGGATTCGAACCTGCGACCATATGGAGGACAAAAACGGGAGACAAACATAGTAAAAACAAGCGAAGTCGTTCACCAAACTACTGCTCGGATAAAAAGAAAGAAAGTTCAACACTGCACACAACGGAGAATACAGAATGTCACACGTGAACAGAGGAACTTGGACGGAGGGACACTGATGCACCCACAGGACGACAAACACGAGCACTGGGCGACGATATCTGGCGCACGGTCCGCAGCTCGTGATCATGCGGTAGCGTTCTCGTTTCCAGCGCAGCCGGCACGGTAGCTCAGCGTGTTCGGTCAGAGGGTTAGCTGCCATCTGTATTTTAAAAAAAAACTTAGTTAATGGTGCAACAACGAACGTAAACGGATGTCTTACGACTTCCGCCCCGAGCAGATTCAACGAACAAAAGCGAACAAAATTAGAGTTAAAAAATAAAAAAAAAGCGCATGGGGTCCCGGGTTCGATTCCCGGAGCGGTCAGGGATTTTTCTCTCCCTCGAGATGACATGGTACTGATTATTTATTCACAGCAGATGAGTATGTTGCAGGTTACTGTGTCTTTCATCATCATTTCATCGCCGAAGTGGCGTCAACTAAAAACGGGTATCCCGGCATACAATGCCGTACGATCATTTCATTTTATTTACGACGCACGAAGACGCAGAGTTCACACAAAAAGCCAGGGCCCTGCCAGAGGAAGAGGTGAGGGTAATAAGGAGAGGGAAGGGGATTGATGCTAGTGGGAGAGAAGAAGGGAGGTGGAGGGGAGAGGGTAGGGAGGTGGTTGGTGGCCCTGTGAGGGGGGAGGGGAGGGAGGGAGGAAGAGAGGGGGAGAGAAGGGGAACAGGGTACCCTGGAGGAAAAACACAGGGGGAGGAAGGGGAGGATCAAAGTTGGTAGGAGGGGTAGATGGTGGGGATGAGGGCATCATAAGGGAGGGGGAGTGGGCTAAAACCACCTTGGGCAAGGGTATGAAGTGTGGCGAGATGGAGAGCGGGTGGGATGTGGGAGTACAGGCGCGGCAGCGGACGGGGGTGGCAAAGAATGGGAGAGACAAGCGGGCGAGGGGGATCAAGTTTGTGGTAGGTATAAAGGATCTCGCTGAGCGAGAGCCAGCAGCCTAAATACAGGACAGGGTATGTCGTTATTGGCCACTTGGACCACGTGCTCCACAGTGGCGCCCTCTCGTTAGACTCGGGGCCACGAGCGCTTGCAGCCACGGTTTACGGCGCGAGTGTTCCAGAGACCTCTCTGGTGGACATCGAGTTCCATGCTGTCTGGAGCGCATTCGAAACCCACGGTGCGCAGTACCAGAGTTTAATGGAAATTTGTTGTAAGTTCTGTGGGACCAAACTGCGGCGGTTATCGGTCTCTAGGCTTACACACTACTTAACGTAACTTAAACTAACCTACGCTAAGGACAACACACACACCCATGCCCAAAGGAGGACTCGAACCACCGCGAACTGTGGCAAGGCGCCTTAGAGCGCACGGCTTTCCTTTGTGGCTGTGCCAGAGTTTACATTTTACAATTTGGCGTATATTTGCTGTTCTCTTTCAGTAGAGTAAGGGGCCAGTCTGTGGAGTTTCAGTCCATAACGACTGAGGAAAAACGCTAAACAAGAATCTACAATACAATCAGTTACCAAACATACTGTAACTGAATTCGCACGTATCTACCTCCTCTCACACGTTCTGCTGTGTTAAATGTATACGCTGAGAAAAGCAGGATCACATGAAATTGTGTTTGGTCTTCACTCCGGAGACTGGTTTGATGAAGCTCCCCAAGCTAGATTATCCTGTACAAGTTTCTTCATATCTCCATAGCTACAGCAGCCTACAGCCAGTTGAATCTCCTTCCTGTAATATATCTTCGGTCTGCCTCTATAAATTTTCCAATCATGTCTCACTATTACCATATTATTTATTCTTTGTGCCCTCAGTATGTTCCCTATCGATCCATCTGCTATTTTAGACGAGTTGTGCTATAGAGATTTTTAGTCCTCGACTCGCTTTAATTCTCTTACTGCGACTAAACTTTAGGATTTTTGATGACATGAAATTTATAATAAAAAGACTAAAAGACTCTGTTAGTCTGTATCTTATATTCACATTACTCTATGGCTGTCGTCAGCCTAATTGCTGTCCAAGTAACCATACTCATCTACCACTTTGTGTCATTTCCTGCCCTAAGACCTTAACCGTCATCTGATCTGTCTTGGCTATACTTTTGTTGACATCCTTCTTTAACATGTTTCAAGACCCTATCATGTGATTTTTCAAGACTTTGCAATATCTACAAGAATTTCCACGATATTGTCAAACCTTAAAATTTTTTTTTATGCTCCCTGACCATCGTATTTCCATTTACAAACTTTTCCCTTGTTTCCGTTACCGATATTTCAGTGTACAGATTGAACAGCACAATGGAGAGCTAAAATCCTTTTTTTCTTCTCAGTTACTGCTTCCAGATGTCCTTGGACTCGCATCACAGCGGTCAGGTTTCTGTACACGGGTGCATGTTAAAAAGTAATGCCTCCTCCGTCAAAACATTTGAAACAAACAACAGTTATTAACATTCTATATCTTTATTATTAATATCTACATATTTGCATACTTCTGCGGCTAGAGGGCTCCGAATTGTACCTTGTAACATGGCAGTGTGAAACGTACCTGCGACAGCGCGCGATAAGCACCGCGCAGTAGTCAAGTTTCAAATACGAACAGTTCGTCCTCACATGGGACACCCTCCCCTTCAGCATGATAATACCTCACCACTCAAGAGCGCTGCAACAACTGCAACAAACCAACGCCTTGACTTGACTGTCATCGGTCATGCACCAAACAGACCCGACTTGGCCCCTTCCGGTTTTCATTCCTTTCCAGAACTTAAAAAGCGCCTTCAAGGACTGCAATTTGACAGTGACGAAGCGATGGAAGCAGACGTGAGGTCGTGGCTCTGTGAACAGAGTCCAACGTTCTACGGTTACGGCATCAACTAACTAGTCTCTGGTTGGGAGAAATGTGTTCATCCCCAGGGTCACTGTGTTGAGAAGTAAATACGTAGATATGAAGGATAAAGATGTAGAATGATAATAATGTTTGTTTCATTTAAAATATCCCAGCGTTTTCACAGAAATCATTCGGTGGAATTACTTTTCAGCACGCCCTCCTACGTTATCGTCGTTTCGCTCACTGTATTTTATGAGTAAAACCTTTTGAATCCCTCAGAGTTAATTCCACATATCATTGTCAAATGATTTTTTCAACTTTCGCAAATGGGTGGATGTAGGAGTACCATAATAGGAATGAGTACATTCTCACAATATATGTCATTGTCAGCTGTTGGCCTCCACAGCTGAGTGGCGAGGTCAGCGAGTTACCATGCAGAGAACCTGGGATCGATTCTCGGCGGTGTCGGTGTCTTTAACCGCTGGGAGACTGGGTGTGTTGTTGTCCTCAATATCAATTCACCATCAAAGTGCAAGTCGCCGAAGTGGCGTCAAATAAAAAGATTTGCACTAGGTGGCTTAACTAACCCAGATGTTGTCTAACGGCCATTAAACCATACGATGACTTCATTGTTCTATCCATTGTCAGCTAAAGGAAACGCAGCTATACTTCATCGCAAATCGAGAACATCGGGCTCGGAGAACAGGAGAACACGACTGAACTCATTGTCAGTGACTTACAGTATGAAACATACAGGGTGACTTGCGGTGATCACTGGAAAGTTTTAACATAGGTACGTTTGCCCCATGTATGCATGTGTTTGTCATGTTTAGTGAAGGACATTTTATTTCATATTTTTTTCCATTCCGTGATACATTTCATCAACATCCGTATTCCACCTATTAGAGGTATACAACCACACAAGAAAGACATAGTCAAATGGTTTAAGTTAAATGGAGTACAGAATATAAATTCGTTAGTGGAAACCATAATTAACTCACATTGCCATGACTGATTTGAAAAAGTTTACAATATAGAGGACGTTTTTTCTACATCAAACAACCAAATATCTAGAAAACGACGCATTGTACGAAAAATAAGTTCTAGGTGAAAATTAATACCAGTTGTTGCTGTTGTTGTCGAGGTGGTCTTCAATCCTGAGACTGGTTTGATGAAGCTCTCCATGCTATTCTATCCTGTGCGAGCGTCTTCACCTCTCAGTACTTAATGCAACCTACATCCTTCTCAACCTGCTTAGTGTATTCATCTCTTGGTCTCCCTCCACAATTTAAACCTCCATGCTGCCCTCCAATGCTAAATTTGTCATCCCTTGATGCCTCAGAACATGTCCTACCAACCAGCCTCTTCTCCCTAATTCTATTCAATACCTTCTCATCAGTTATGCGATCTACCCATCTAATGTTCAGTATTCTTCTGTAGCATTATATTTTTAAGGCTTCTATTCTCTTCTTGTCCAAACTATTTATCGTCCATGTTTAATTTCCATACATGGCTACACTCCATACAAATACTTTCAGAAACGACTTCCTGACACTTACATCTATACTCGATGTATAACAAATTATTCTTCTCCAGAAACGCTTTCCTTGCCATTGCCAGTCTACATTTTACATCCTCTCTACTTAGACCATCATCAGTTACTTTGCTCTTCAAATAGCAAAACTCATTTACTACTTTAAGTATCTCATCTCCTAATCTAAGCCGGTTAGAGTGGCCGAGCGGTTCTAGGCGCTACAGTCTGGTAACCTCAGAAGTTAAGTCCCATAGTGCTCAGAGCCATTTGAACCATTTGATCCCAATCTAAATCCCTCAGCATCAACCGACTTAATTCGACTACATACCATTATTCTCGTTTTGCTTTTGTTGATATTTATCTTATACCCTCCTTTCATGACACTGTCCATTCCGTTCAACTGCTCTTCCAAGTCCTTTGCTGTCTCTGACAGAATTACAGTATCATCGGCGAACCTCAAATTTTTTTTATCGTCTCCATGAATTATAATACCACACTCCGAATTTTTCTTTTGTTTCCTTTACTGCTTGCTGAATACACAGATTGAATAACGTCGGGGAGAGGCTACAACCCTGTCTCAATCCCTTCGCAACCACTGCTTCTCTTTCATGCCCCTCGACTCTTATAACTGCCATGTGGTTCAAATGGTTCAATTGGCTTTGAGCTCTATGCGACTTAATTTCTGGGGTCATCAGTCGCCTGGAACTTAGAACTAATTAAACCTAACTAACCTAAGGACAGCACACATCCATGCCCGAGGCAGGATTCGAACCTGTGACCGTAGCGGTCGCTCGGATCCAGACTGTAGCGCGTAGAACCGCACGGCATTCCGGCCGGCTGCCATCAGGTTTCTGTACAAATTGTAAATAGCATTTCGCTCCCAGTATTTTACCCCTGCCACCTTAATAATTTGAAAGAGAGTATTCCAGTTACCATTGTCAAAAGCTTTCTCTAAATCTACTAAGGCTAGAAATGTATGATTGCCTTTCCTTAATCTTTCTTCGAAGATAAGTCGTAAGGTCAGTATTGACTCAGGTGTTCCAGTATTTCTACGGAATCCAAACTGGTCTTCCCCGAGGTCGGCTCCTACCAGTTTTTCCATTCGTCTGTGAAGAATTCGCGTTAGTATTTTGCAGCTGTGACTTACTAAACCGATAGTTCGGTAATTTTCACATCTGTCAACACCTCTTTTCTCCAAAGGTCTCTTTAATTTTCAAGTAGGCAGTATCTATCTTACCCCTAGCGAGATAAGCCTCTACATCCTTACATTTGTTCTCTAACCATCCCTGCTTAGGCATTTTGCACTTCCTGTCGATTCAATTTTTGAGACGTTTGTATTTCTTTTTCCTGCTTCGTTTACTGCATTTTTATATTTTCTCCTTTCATTAATTAAATTCAATATTTCTTCCGTTACCCAAGGATCTCTACTAGCCCTCGTCTATTTACCTACTTGATCGTCTGCTACCGTCACTACCTCATCCCTCAGAGCTACCCATTTTTATTCTGTTTTACATTTTTCCACCATTCCTGTCAATTGTTTCCTTATGTTCTCCCTGAAACTCTGTACAACCTCTGGTGTAGTCAGTTTATCCAGGTCCCATCTCCTTAAATTCCCACCTTTTAGCAGTTTCTTCAGTTTTAATCTACAGTTCCTAACCAATAGATTGTGGTCAGAGTCCACATCTGCCCCTTGAAATGTCTTACAATTTAAATCCTGGTTCCTAAACCTCTGCTATACCATTATACACTCCTGGAAATTGAAATAAGAACACCGTGAATTCATAGTCCCAGGAAAGGGAAACTTTATTGACACATTCCTGGGGTCAGATACATCACATGATCACACTGTCAGAACCACAGGCACATAGACACAGGCAACAGAGCATGCACAATGTCGGCACTAGTACAGTGTATATCCACCTTTCGCAGCAACGCAAGCTGCTATTCTCCCATGGAGACGATCGTAGAGATGCTGGATGTAGTCCTGTGGAACGGCTTGCCATGCCATTTCCACCTGGCGCCTCAGTTGGACCAGCGTTCGTGCTGGACGTGCAGAGGGCGTGAGACGATGCTTCATCCAGTCCCAAACATGCTCAATGGGGGACAGATCCGGAGATCTTGCTGGCCAGGGTAGTTGACTTACACCTTCTAGAGCACGTTGGGTGGCGCGGGATACATGCGGACGTGCATTGTCCTGTTGGAACAGCAAGTTCCCTTGCCGGTCTAGGAATGATAGAACGATGGGTTCGATGACGGTTTGGATGTACCGTGCACTATTCAGTGTCCCCTCGACGATCACCAGTGGTGTACGGCCAGTGTAGGAGATCGCTCCCCACACCATGATGCCGGGTGTTGGCCCTGTGTGCCTCGGTCGTATGCAGTCCTGATTGTGGGGCTCACCTGCATGGCGCCAAACACGCATACGACCATCATTGGCACCAAGGCAGAAGCGACTCTCATCGCTGAAGACGACACGTCTCCATTCGTCCCTCCATTCACGCCTGTCGCGACACCACTGGAGGTGGGCTGCACGATGTTGGGGCGTGAGCGGAAGACGGCCTAACGGTGTGCGGGACCGTAGCCCAGCTTCATGGAGACGGTTGCGAATGGTCCTCGCCGATACCCCAGGAGCAACAGTGTCCCTAATTTGCTGGTAATTGGCGGTGCGGTCCCCTACGGCACTGCGTAGGATCCTACGGTCTTGGCGTGCATCCGTGCGTCGCTGCGGTCCGGTCCCAGGTCGACGGGCACGTGCATCTTCCGCCGACCACTGGCGACAACATCGATGTACTGTGGAGACCTCGCGCCGCACGTGTTGAGCAATTCGGCGGTACGTCCACCTGGCCTCCCGCATGCCCACTATACGCCCTTGCTTAAAGTCCGTCAACTGCACATACGGTTCACGTCCACGCTGTCGCGGCATGCTACCAGTGTTAAAGACTGCGATGGAGCTCCGTATGCCACGGCAAACTGGCTGACACTGACGGTGGCGGTGCACAAATGCTGCGCAGCTAGCGCCATTCGACGGCCAACACCGCGGTTCCTGGTGTGTCCGCTGTGCCGTGCGTGTGATCATTGCTTGTACAGCCCTCTCGCAGTGTCCGGAGCAAGGATGGTGGGTCTGACACACCGGTGTCAATGTGTTCTTTTTTCCATTTCCAGGAGTGTATAATCTATCCGATACCTTCTAGTATCTCCAGGACTGTTCCATGTATACAACCTTCTTTTATGATTATTGAACCAAATATTAGCTGTCATTAAGTTATGCTCTCTACAAAAGTCTACCAGACGGCTACCTCTTTCATCTCTTACCCCCAATCCTTATTCATCTACTATGTTTCCTTCTCTCCCTTTTCCTGCTCTCGAATTCCAGTCACCCATGACTATTAAATTTTTGTCTCACTTCACTACCTGAATAATTTATTTTATCTCATCATACATTTCATCAATTTCTTCATCATCTGCAGCGCTAGTTGGCATATGAACTTGTACTACTGTAGTAGACGTGAGCTTTGTGTCTATCTTGGCCACGATAATGTGTTCACTATGCTGTTTGTAGTAGCTTACCTGCACTCCTATTTTTTATTGATTATTAAACCTACTCCTGCATTACCTCAATTTGATTTTGTATTTATAACCCTGTATTCACCTGACCAAATGTCTTGTTTTTTCTGTCACCGAACTTCACTAATTCTCACTATATCTAACTTTAACCAATCCTTTTCCCTTTTTAAATTTTCTAACCTACCTGCCCGATTAAGGGATCCGACATCCATGCTCCGATCTGTAGAATGCCAGCTTTCTTTCTCCTGATCACGACGTCCTCCCGAGTAGTCCCCGCCCGGAGATCCGAATGTGGGGCTATTTCAGCTCTGAAATATTTTACCCAAGAGGACGCCATCATCATTTAACCATACAGTAAAACTGCATGCCCTCGTGAAAAATTATGGCTGAAGTTTCCCCTTGCTTTCAGCCGTTCGCAGTACCAGCACAGCAAAATCGTTTTGGTTAGTGTTACAAGGCGAGATAAGTCAATCACCCGGACTGTTGCCCCAGCAACTACTGAAAAGGCTGCTGCCCCTCTTCAGGAACCACACGTTTGTCTGGCCTCTCAACAGATACCCCTCCGTTGTGGTTGCACCTATGGTACAGGCATCTGTATCGCTGAGGCACGCAAGCTTCCCCACCAACGGCAAGGTCCACGGTTCATTGGGCGGGGGGGGGGGGGGATACCGGTAGAGGGGACATTTTTTTGTGCTACAGCTGGCCATCCCAAAACCATCCTTCCTGTCCTGCGTGGCCGAGGTAAGCTTTGTCTTTTCAAATAGGAACACGTGCTCCCTCACCGACACCACCCTATTTGTAATGCATATTCGGATTCTACGCCAAAAAAGTACGTTTTAGTCAAAACATTCTTTCCCATGCGTGGTAGATGGCTCTGTAATCGAGAAATTGAAAGTGTTCCTTTCTTAGCAATTAAGAATTCTTCACTTTCGATTCTATATTACATTTACGATGCAAATGTAAATCTTAGTGAGCTACCGACTGATATTTATGTTTAAAATTTACTTTAGTGTTACAAATGTGATTGTACAGCACAAGCAATACGGCTTACCATTGACATTTATGGCCAACAGGCTACTTCAGTGGTAAAATATTTTTCTGCTTCCGATGTGGCTGATTGTGGCGAATCCCAAAACACCCGAATGCTTGATTTCAACGGCCGCCCTCGAACTCCGCAATTAGGGTGACTGATTTCGGTGCGTGTTTCCATTCAAGTGCCGTAATCCTCGCGCTAATAGTTACACACCTACCGGCAAAATATAAAAAACAACAACTGTAAAAAAAAATGTAATATCCGTCAATTGATAGTGACAGGGTTCCTTCTTTGGATACTCACGGAAATCAAGTGCTCTATGGTGAGAGGGAAGGGGACAGCGAAACCAAGCAATGAGAGGCAATGGTATTATGGTATTCACAGATACCACCCATCTCGTTGGGGATCTGAAAACTATTACATCCATGATCTTATTCCTGGATAACGCTAAACGGAGTCTTTAGTCAGACACTGAAAGGACGTACCACATTTTACTGTAAAACAAAATTTGCAACACTAAAGTAAATTTCGAGGATAAATATCAAGCGTTAGAACCCATAGGTTTACATCGTAAATGAAATATGGAATGATATGCGTCGGTTTTTAATTGCAAAAGCAGGCACACTTGGTATACGTCGATTACAGCGCCATCTACCAGGGATGGAAAGCTATGGTTTAAGTAGACCGTACGTATTTTTAGTGTAGAACTCTAATATGGAATAAAAGTGAGGGGCTCCCATTTAAAAATACACAGTGGATGCCGCCCATGCGGGTGGGATGGGAAGGGGATGGCCAGTTGTAGCACAGGCATATGTCCGCCTTACTAACATTAACTTTTAGCTTAGAAGATTTATTTCGTACTATGCTTCATTTGGAAGGATTTATTTGTCTCAAGTTAAAAGAAACACGCTCTAGATGTGCGTCATATGATTATTTTGAGGTTCATAAACGTTATGTTACCACTACATAAGCAGAGTTCAACTAAACAACTAGCAGTTCCCCATATAGTTCAGAAAACTCTGTCATATATTATCCTTTAGTTGTTAATAGAATAAAATTACAATACTAGCGTTTTACTTTGACAGTGCTTTCCACATAACATTCTGTAAGTCGACTATACAGGACGAAAATATACAGAACTCATTAACGAAAGAAACCATGGGTTCCTCTAACGTCTGTTCCTTAAAATGTTTATTCCATTGAGGTAAAATTTTCTTTGGTTCTTTCCAAAGGTTCGTATATCGAGTTAATAATTAGAATCTACATGGTCAGTTACAGTACTACCACAATCATTAAATATTATCAACTGCATTATAAACATTCTTGATAATCAGCAAAATAAATGTGCTGTTTGAGACTTTCCCGGCATGAAAACAGCAACAGAAAAAGGTGTATTTTGAACCCACTATATTGCTGTATCCACGCTGTTATTAATGTCCATTCTATATCAGAATTTTTTCTTCTTAGGCCTCCAGTTGCCACCCGCTGGCCGATATTATTCCGTTTCTCCGAAGCACCCGCAGATACAGTAAATAAAACATTGTTGCTTTTGCCATACCTTCATCCCTTCTGCTTCCCGGCTGTTAGTTTCCACTTCGCTCTTTTGTCTTTCAGCGAGCACTCTCGCTATCAGAGTGTTGAATAGAAACTCTTGCATTACGCAAGGAAAACTTAGATGCGTGTTGATACACCGACGTTCCAAGAACTCGACCTTTGTTCTGTGTAATTCACGGGGAAGCGCTGTCAGCGAGGGTAGACGGCAATTAATTCGTCCACCGGAGGGCTCCGTGATTTATCTTCGTTGGTGGCCGCCGTCTATGGTTATCTTCCGTCCTGCTACAAATTTCGTGGTCAGCGAAAAGTGTATTGTGCTGCAGCACGAACTGATATTTAAAAGGAAATGCAGGTTGTAGGAATCCTCTAAATTACGAAACGGATGAATGAAACTTGTCAAGAATATGTATATAATATAGCGATAATTGACTTCCAGGGTACTGAATAAGAATGAGGTTATTGAAATGCTGACTGAGTTCCAGTTTTGTAAAATAGTTGGAGAGTTTCCGCATTTTAATATCAGGATACTGAAGATGTAATCACCTTACATGCAATTAAAATACTAAGCTGTTTTTTATGATGGGTGTCCAATAGGTATTATCTAGTATCTCCTTCCCTCATACTTCTCTTCCATATTCGAAATTTCTGATTGACGATGGACGACCATGGAGCATTTATTCACGTAACCTATTCTCTTGCTTTCTGTGGCCGATATGTTTCGCATTTATTCCACCGTAGTATGTCCAAACTCTTCAATAGTGCACTTTTGGTCACTAATATCTGGATGAACACAAATGAAACAATTTTTCATCGTCTTTCAAAAGAAACACCAGAACTAGGACTTTTTGTTAAGTCGACCTTCAGACTATGGGAATAGGAAGCCCCTTTCGTGAAACTTTATTCCGGGAACGGAGATACATGGTACAAAATACGAACAGGGTGACTCCACAGTTCCCGCTTATGGGTTTATGCAATTCACAACATCTCCAAATACCATATCCAAGATTTTCATATTCTCTTAGTCACTTTTTTGCAAACTATTAGTCCTACAGAAAAAATGGACAGGACCTTCTTACAGAAAATTTAATGTAGTTAAGTAGTGTACTGGGGTACGTCTTCGATAGAGGTCGTAGTTTTCGAATTAGTCAAGAAAAATATACAAATGCGACCTTCAAAAGCGTTTTTTTCTAGAATAGCTCGAAAACCGAGGCCCCCAACCAAAACGTTTCACAATACAAAATCTAGCTACAATTAATTTCCTTCAAGAAACTCCTGCTCATTTTCTTCTGTACGACTAATATTTTGCGTGTAGCTATCAAGAGAACGTGAAACCCTCGTGCATGGTTTTCGAAGGTCTTGTGGATTGCATAAAAGCTATTGATAGGGGAAACTGTATCACCATATGTACACTATATGATCCAAAGTATCCGGACACCGGGATGATAATGACCTACAAGTTCGTGGCGCACTCCATCGGTAATTCTGGAATTCAGTAGAGCGTTGGCCTACCTTTAGCATTGATGGCAGCTTCCACTCTCACAGGCAAACGTTCAATCAGGAGCTGGAAGGTTTCTCGGGGAATGGCAGCCCATTCGTCACTGAGTGTTGCACTGAGGAGAAGTATGGATGTCGGTAGGTGAGGCCTGGCATGAAGTCGGCGTTCCAAAACATCCCAAACGTGATCTATAGGATTCAGGTCAGGGCTCTGTGCCGACCAGCCCATTACAGGGATGTTACTGTGATGTAACCACTCCACCATATGCCGTGCATTACCAACAGGTGCTCGATCCTGTTGAAAGACGCAATCGCCATCCCCGAATTGCTCTTCAACAGTGGAAAGCAAGAAGGTGCTTAAAACGTCAATGTAGTCCTGTGCTGTGATAGCGCCAAGCAAAACAACAATGAGTGTAACCCCCTCCTTGAAAAACACTACAACACTATACCACTACTGCCTCCGAATTTTGCTTTTGGCATTACACACGCTAGCAGATGACGTTCATCGGACATTCGCGATACCTGCACCCTGTCATTGGATCATCACATTGTGTACCGTGATTCTTCACTACACACAACGATTTTCCAGTGTTCAATCATGCAATGTTTACGCTCCTTACACCACGCGGGGCGTTGTTTGGCATTTACCGGCGTGGTGTAAGGCTTATGAGCAGGCGCTCGACCATGAAATCCAAGTTTTCTCACCTCCCGCCTAACTGTCATAGTACTTGCAGTGGATCCTGCTGCAGTTTGGAATTCGTGTGTGATGGCCTGGATAGATATCTGCCTATTACACATTACGACGCTCTTCAACTATCGGCGGTCTCTGTCAGTCAACAGACAAGGTCGACTGCACACTTTTGTGCTGTACGTGTCCCTTCACGTTTCCACTTCACTATCATATCGGAAACAGTGGACCTGGGGATGTTTAGGAGTGTGGAAATCTCGCGTACAGACGTATAACACAAGTAACGCCCTATCACCTGGCCACGTTGGAAGCCCGTGAGTTCCGCGGAGCGCCGCATTCTGCTCTCTCACGATGTGTAATGACTACTGAGGTCCGTGATATTGAGTAATTGGCAGCAAAGTTCACCTAATATGAAAAACGTACGTTTTTGGGGGTGTCCGGATACTTTTGATCACATAATGTAGGTATCATTTGTTTCATGCAAGCGTTGTGGGCGAATGGTTACAACCGTCAAGTAGAGTCGCGTCCATCACACAAAAATATCTGCATCAACAGAAACAGAAGTTGGGAAAGATGATCCTGCTTATCGTAACTAGAATCACTAGTGCCAAGAATTCACTAGTGGTTTCATTCCTAGTGATACTACTTTGTAGGAGCTTAATGCTTTAACCTTTAAAAGGGTGAACGTTTAGTAATGTGACTGTGTACGTGTGTGTGGTTTGAGGTGCTCGTGCAACTGACAAAGGGTTAGGGTTTTTACGTAATTGTAATAGAGGCTTCTGGTAGAAGCACGAAAACAATATAAAATGGAGCTAGACAATGTAGAGAAAGTTCTTCCAGTTGAAGAGGTAGTGGCACTGTGTGTGCCAGCTTCGCTACGGAAGGATCCATTTGCTTAGATCCTAAGACGAACAGAGAATTTGGAAAATTAGATAACGAAAGAGATATCTGAGTTGAGGAAGAATCACAAGATCATCCCAGAGGTTATTCAAACTCTTAAAAGTAAAGTAAACAAATGATAATAATAAAAGTAAGTCATGAAGCACTGACTGATAATGAATCGATACTGCCGGGGAGTACGACCATAAGATACAAGAATAGTTTCTCGTACAGGAAGAGAACTGTTTAGACGTTCGGACGAATGCAAAGGGTGAAGAGATTGTGGAATGTATAACCGAACAAGTGTAAAATGTGGTTACTAACATCAGTATGGAGTCAGATCCGAATACGAATGCCCTTTAACAGTGACTCGTCAAAATTGTTCAAATGGCTCTGAGCACTATGGGACTTAACATCAGTGGTCATCAGTCCCCTAGAACGTAGAACTACTTAAACCTAACTAACCTAAGGACATCACACACATCCATGCCCGAGGCAGGATTCGAACCTGCGACCGTAGCAGTCACGCGGTTCCAGACTGAAGCGCCTAGAACCGCACGGCCACACCAGCCGGCAGTGACTCGTCCAAACGACGGAAAGCTTCGAACTGATTAACCAAGGGTTGACTAGCGCGCGGGAGACCAGTGAAGGTCAAAATGAACTGTGTGGTTCCGCGAGAGCAACATCTAGTCCCAGCACGGAATGGCTTTATCAAGATACATCAGCGACGAAACCGAATTTTTTGCAGTTTGTGTATGGCGCGCTACCTGCAAGATCAACTTACGTAACAATGTTTATGGAAGAGAGCCTTTAAAGCATGACCACACTGACCGATAAGAAAACGCTTAACCTGATAGTACTCGTAAGGGGGTTTGTATGTATTGTATTGTATGTTAACCGGGGGCCCTAGGAACGACGGAGAGGCTCTGTTCCCGCCGCAACCGCAATGGTCCACAGCCCCACGACGACTACCGCAGTCCGCCGCCCCACATCGAACTCATGGTTATTGTGCGGTTCGGCCCCCGGTGGACCCCCCGTCTCACACCAGACGAGTGTAACCCCTATGTTTGCGTAGTAGAGTAATGGTTGTGTATGCCTGCGTGGAAAACTTGCTTGCGCAGTTATCGCCGACATAGTGTAACTAAGGCGGAATAAGAGGAACTAGTCGCATTCGCCGAGGCAGATGGAAAACCGCCTAATAACCATCCACAGACTTGCCGGTACACCGGACCTCGACACAAATCCACCGGGCGGATTCGTGCCGGGGACCAGGCGCCCCTTCCTGCCCGGAAAGGCGTGCGTTAGACCGCACGGCCAACCGGGCGGGCTAAGGGGTTTAGAGGAATACATAAGCAGTCGGGAATTTGCACTCAAAAGATAAGCTATATCACAGGATTCATACAGGGAGATGGAGCCCCATGGCCTGCTATTATGACACATGTTAACCTATAGCGGATTCGAAAAGGCATTCCTTTCTATATACTGGTCTCAGGTAGTGAAGCAGAGACTCTGTGAAAGAGAACTCCTATTTCGGGAATCGCAGTTTAATAAAATAATTTGAAAAACTCTGAAGAAAAGAATTGGTGTGAGTCGATGCCTCATAAATTTACTCAGAACTACAGGAAAGCTAAATCATGTATGTCGGTCGAAGCTGGAGTATATTTTAGCAGCATTAGACACTACCGGTCAGATCCAAAATGATCTGGCACTAAGACACGGGCAACGATCTTATCAAGGAGGAGAACAAAGTACAAGCAGTAGATATGGGTATGGATGGTGACATGATCTAAATGCCCCGTATCTCAGCCAATATAACAGTCGCCAAAATGGATATTCGAACCAGAGCCAAGGAAATGCGAATAGGGGTAACAACCTTCAGGGTAATAGGAATGATTATAAGAGACTCTAATGGAGATTCAGTCCCAGTTATACCCCAAACAAGAATGACTATTGGCAAAATATTCGGCAGCAGCAATTGCCAGCAGGTAACAATCATTCGATGTCCGAACCACCCATAATCAAAAAGATCGTTGACAATAATGGTCATCAGACTGACCAACGGACGGTAAACTAAGCTCGACATTGTACAGCCCAGGAATACTGGTCATGCAATGAGATATGAGCTTTGACGTAAGATATAACAACAGTGTAGATGTGAGGCAAGGTGTCTGCTCTGTACTGGAAAAAGACGCCAGTGTTAATTTAATTTCAAACAGTTTCTTTTTTTTTTTTTAACAAGGTTACAGGGCGAACAAAGCTACATAGCTCTCAGGTGCATAGTTTCGAAGTACTTGATGTACTAGCACTGGGTCGAAGAATGTGAAGATATAAGCACATTTGGAAATAAAACTTGAAATTGTAGCAATAATATGCACGTTTCTGGTATTAGAAGGGTTAATTGTCAAATTTATCTTGCGTCTTGATTTCATCCGAGAAAGGGACACAGACACAAAATTTTCTACGAGTAAGGTATCATTCTTGATGAAAGATGCAGAGATTCCAGTAGACCTACTGTGGAAGGAGGATAAGCATGATAAATACCGTCGAGGCTTTCGGACTAACTACAAGGATCGAGACACTAAAAACACGTCAGCACATCCATCAAAACCTACATATTTCGTAGGAGAAATGACTCAAGTTCCAAACAAAGTACAAAGACCCAGAAAATTTATCAGAATGTCGAAGAAAACAGTCGTTCAGTATCTTGAGTCTGCATGAAGATGTGCTTGAGGAGAAGGCATGAATAATTCATAGTGAAAACTGTCAGCTTCATTTCTATAGAACAACAGTCAAAGTCGTAAATTTCAGTTTTATTTACTCGTCGACTAGTTCAGTTCGAGACCCAAATTCATATCATTCAGATAGTCAAAATGGTACTCCCTAAAATATAAGAACCATGTCAAGATAACAATTACATACAACAAAGTGTGAATGAACAATTACAGAACACACAGAGGACTATTAAATTGGACTTTGTCATATGTATATGATTGTTATTTTGGGAAATATCATTTTGACTATCTGGATGATTTGAAAATGGGTTCCAACCCAAAACGAGTCATAAAGTATAAAAGTAATGGGTTAGATAGAGCAGCAATCAGTCGTACAACTAAGTTGCTTTAATATGACATTTATAGTCAGAACGCAGATCAGATTTCGACCTGTGTCAGGTCATTACCAATGCTAAAACAAAATGAAGAGTATATATTACAATGTGATTTACAAGAGTTACAGGGTCATTACAAATGATTGAAGCGATTTCACAGTTCTACAATAACTTTATTATTTGAGATATTTTCACAATGCTTTGCACACACATACAAAAACTCAAAACTTTTTTTAGGCATTCACAAATGTTCGATATGTGCCCCTTTAGTGATTCGGCAGACATCAAACCGATAATCAAGTTCCTCCCACACTCGGCGCAGCATGTCCCCATCAATGAGTTCGAAAGCATCGTTGATGCGAGCTCGCTGATCTGGCACGTTTCTTGGTAGAGGAGGTTTAAACACTGAATCTTTCACATAACCCCACAGAAAGAAATCGCATGGGGTTAAGTCAGGAGAGCGTTGTAAGTTCGTGCTCAAGTGAGTGCTTACACAGTTCAGCCATTACTATCGTAAAATTATATGTTGGTTTCACAGTACACATCGGTTTTGCGTATGGCGCCCTCTATGAGCTGCGCCTGAAATTTACAGCTTTGACGACATTTTTTGTTATATTTATGTTGTATAGTAACTAAGTAGTAACATGAAATTATTATGAGTAAAACTATGTAAAATTACAATTCTTACTTTTTCTCATGCCTGTAATGTGCTGGATGTTTAAAATTACTATAGCACGTAACAGTGCCAGTTTACGCCTCATGGGCTAAAATTAATTATAAAACTGATATGGCTACGTAAAGTACGTTATAGGAAGTATTGCGTATTTTGTCGGAAATCTGATCCGCGTTGTGACTATAAATGCCATATTAAAGCAACTTAATTCTACGACTGATTGCTGCTCTATCTAACCCAGTATAACCACAGTCGTTGCGTGCACCCATCCCATGGAGGGCAACCTGGTATAAAAGTAATATTTGCAAAATTGCCTGCTTGTATTGATTTATGCAAGTTTCTGCCCTGCAATTACTTCAGCATGTTGGACGTTCGTGAACAGTCAGCTTGCCATATTTCCAGATGAAACCGTTTTCCATTGATTTTACAGGATCCTATGGTCACAGAGAGGACCAAACTTAACAATACTGAGGTAATTACAATTAATATGGTTACATAGTAAGATTGTTTCTGGCACATTTTTGTATGAGGAGGTAAGAAGATTTGTATTATTATATATTTGTGTATATCGTGTTTCATTGTTCCTCACTGTGTATTGTCGGGATTAGCTTTTGTCCTGTGAAGCCTACAAGAAATAATCATTGGTTCTGAAGTTGAATAAGTGTTGAAATTTATTTAATTACATTGAGGTACAAATACAAAGCAAAGAGAGTGAGACAGGATTGTAGCCTTGTCCCGATGTTACTCAATCGGTATATTGAGCAAGCAGTAAAGGAAACAAAAGGAAAATTCGAGTTAGGAAATAAAATGCATGGTGAAGAAATAAAAAAAAAACTTTGACTTTCACCGATAGCATTGTAGTTCTACCAGAGACAGCTAAGGACCTGGAAGAGCAGTTGAACGGAATGGACGGTGTCTTGAAAGGAGGACATAAGGCGAACATCAACAAAACAAGACGAGGATAATGGAATGTTGTCAAATTAAGTTGGGTGTTGCTGAGGTAATAGATTAGGTAATGAGACATGAGTTTAGCAAAAAAATGGCTCTGAGCACTATGGGACTCAACTGCTGAGGTCATTAGTCCCCTAGAACTTAGAACTAGTTAAACCTAACTAACCTAAGGACATCACAAACATCCATGCCCGAGGCAGGATTCGAACCTGCGACCGTAGCGGTCTTGCGGTTCCAGACTGCAGCGCCTTTAACCGCACGGCCACTTCGGCCGGCTGAGTTTAGCAATTAGGGGAGCAATATAACTGATGATAATCGAAGTAGAGAGAATGTAAAATGTAGACTGGCAATGGCAAGGAAAGCGTTTCTGAAGAAGAGAAATTTGTTAACACCGAGTATAGATTTAAGTGTCAGGAAGTCGTTTCTGACAGTATTTGTATTGAGTGTAGCCACGTATGGAAATGAAACATGGACGATAAATAGTTGTGTATTGCTACGATATGTTGATTGCCCAACATAATGAGCCACTAACTACCAATCCATCCTGTGGGAACTGCACATTAATAGCACTTCTCATTCCCGCAATATTGTCAGCGCAAATTTTTGGTGGTGCACCCTGTACATCTACTAAAGTGCGCTACGGAGTTTGTGAATCTATACGGGAATTTCAGACTACGACGTACAAATTCTCATATGGAATTTCACATTAGCAAACAATATTTACAGTGAGTTCCACAAGAAATAGAATGCCGTTATCTGTATGAAATAAAAGACAAAAAAAAATGTTCGTCCGAAGCTCGTGGTCGTGCGGTAGCGTTCTCGCTTTCCGCGCCCGGATTCCCGGGTTCGATTCCCGGCAGGGTCAGGGATTTTCTCTGCCTCGTGATGACTGGGTGTTGTGTACTGTCCTTAGTTTAGTTAGGTTTAAGTAGTTCTAAGTTCTAGGGGACTGATGACCATAGATGTTAAATCCCATAGTGCTCAGAGCCATTTGAACCATTTTGAAAAATATGTTCAAATGTGTGTGAAATCTTATGGGAATTAACTGCTATGGTCATCATTCTCTAAGTTTACACACTACTCAATCTAAATTATCCTAAGGACAAACACACACACCCATGCCCGAGGGAGGACTCGAAACTCCGCCGGGACCTGCCGCACTGTCTATGACTGCAGCGCCTTAGACCGCTCGGAAAGAAAAGAGACTATTATAAATATATGTTCACGTGAAAATACAAAAATTTTAGTAATTGCACAATTATATAGCTGTTAATTCAGTGTTTAGCTCAGTTTCCATATTATCAATTATAGCTTGGCATCTTTGCCCTCTCTCCGTCAAATCACACAAGTTTCCTACCTCTAAATATCGTTTGACTAACTTCGCAGGAAATGTCTTTGACGTTCTAAGAATTTTAGCAGCAGCTCTATATGAAGCTTCGGTCCCTTTAGATGGTTTACAAGCAACACTGCCTCGTGACGCTTCAGACATTTTCCACTCATTTTAAACTGTGACCGACAAAACAAAACATTCAATTCTCACTCTATTTATCTATTCATTGTGCAAAATCGCATTGATTACAGATTCCAACCCACTGCCAGAGAAGTCACTGAGGTTGTTTCATTTACAATTATGGTCTACACTTCCTTGTAGAACTGACTGTACTTCTTAACTTCTTATATATGAAAATACTGTGATGTAACGTGGTAGACTTGCTAAAGTACTGTACACGCGAATTCTAAGATGTATTATTTGTAGAATGACGTGGTCGGAATACACAATGTGCATATTACACTCATTGTTTTTGAGCACCCAATGCTGTGACTCTGTCAGTTCTGCTAATACTGTGTGGGGAGCCCCTCTGCTGTTTGCCAACTGATGTATAGGTAGACCATTAACCACTAGCTTCTCTGTTATTACAGCGGTAATAAAGCAATATTGAAACAGAAGACGCATTGTTCTCCACAGTTCGTCACTATTTGTTACTCTGTCACACAAATCATTTTTCTTTAGCCTTGCTTCCATTATTAGCCGTAACGTCAGAATTGCCTCTCTCGTCCCTTTACTTTTCCTAAAGCCAAACTGATCGTCACCTAGCGCATTCTCAATTTTCTTTTCCATTCTTCTGCATATTATTCTTGTAAGCAGCTTCGATGCATGAGCTGTTAAGCTGATTGTGCGATAATTCTCGCACTTGTCAGCTCTTGCCGTCGCGGAATTGTGTGGATGATGCTTTTCCGAAAGTCAGATGGTATATCGCCAAACTCATATATTCTACACACCAACGTGAATAGTCGTTTTGTTGCCACGTCTCCCAATGAATTTAGAAATTCTGATGGAATGTTATCTATCCCTTCTGCCTTATTTGACCGCAAGTCCTCCAAAGCTCTTTTAAATTCCGATTCTAATACTGGATCCCCAATCTCTTCTAAATCGACTCCTGTTTCTTCTTCTATCACATCAGACAAATCTTCACCCTCATAGAGGCTTACAATGTATTCTTTCCACCTATCTGCTCTCTCCTCTGCATTTAACAGTGGAATTCCCGTTGCACTCTTAATGTTACCACCGTTGCTTTTAATGTCACCGAAGGTTGTTTTGACTTTCCTGTATGCTGAGTCTGTCCTTCCGACAATCATATCTTTTTCGATGCCTTCACATTTTTCCTGCAGCCATTTCGTCTTAGCTTCCCGGCACTTCCTATTTATTTCATTCGTCAGCGACTTGTATATCTGTATTTCTGATTTGTACTTCCTCCTTCCATCAATCAACTGAAGTATTTCTTCTGTTACCCATGGTTTCTTCGCAGCTACCTCCTTTGTACCTATGATTTCCTTCCCAACTTCTGTGATGGCCCTTTTTAGAGATGTCCATTCCTCTTCAACTGTACTGCCTACTGCGCTATTCCTTATTGCTGTACCTATTGCGTTAGAGAACTTCAAACGTATCTCGTCATTCCTTAGTACTTCCGTATCCCACTTCTTTGCGTATTGATTCTTCCTGACTAATGTCTTGAACTTCAGCCTACTCTTCATCACTACTATATTGTGATCTGAGTCTATATCTGCTCCTGGGTACGCCTTACAATTCAGTATCTGATTTCGGAATCTCTGTCTGACCATGATGTAATCTAATTGAAATCTTCCCGTATCTCCCGGCCTTTTCCAAGTATACCTCCTGCTCTCGTGATTCTTGAACAGGGTATTCGCTATTACTAGCTGAAACTTGTTACAGAATTCAATTATTCTCCCTCCTCTTTCATTCCTTGTCCCAAGCCCATATTCTCCTGTAACCTTTTCTTGTACTCCTTCCCCTACAACTGCATTCCAGTCGCCCATGACTATTAAATTTTCGTCCTCCTTTACATACTGCATTACCCTTTCAATATCCTCATACTTTCTCTATCTGTTCATCTTCAGCTTGCGACGTCGGCATGTATACTTGAACTATCGTTGTCGGTGTTTGTCTGCTGTCGATTCTGATTAGAACAACCCGGTCACTGAACTGTTCACAGTAACACACCCTCTGCCCTACCTGTTATAACGTTTTCTGCTGCTGTTGATATTACCCGATACTCATCTGACCAGAAATCCTTGTCTTCCTTCCACTTCACTTCACTGACCCTACTATATGTAGATTGAGCCTTTGCATTTCCCTTTTCAGATTTTCTAGTTTCCCTACCACGTTCAAGCTTCTGACATTCCACGCCCTGACTCGTAGAACGTTATCCTTTCGTTGATTATTCAATCTTTTTCTCATGGTAACCTCCCCCTTGCCAGTCCCCTCCCGGAGATCCGAATGGGGGACTATTCCGGACTCTTTTGCCAATGGAGAGATCATCGTGACACTCAAATACAGGCCACATGTCCTGTGGATACACCTTACGTGCCTTTATTGCAGTGGTTTCCATTGCCTTCTGCATCCTCATGTCGTTGATCATTGCTGATTCTTCCACCTTTAGGGGCAATTTCCCACCCCTTGGACAAGAGAGTGCCCTGAACCTCTATCTGCTCCTCCACCCTCTTTGACAAGGCCGTTGGCAGAATGAGGCTGACTTCTTATGCCGGAAGTCTTCGGCTGCAAATGCTGACGATTTATCAAAATTTACGCAGTGGCGGGGATCGAACCCGGGACTGAAAACGTTTTGATTATGAATCAAAGACGCTACCCCTAGACCACGGGTACCTAGACTACCCCTAGACTTAGAACTACTTAAACGTAACCAACCTAAGGATATGACACACATCCATACTCGAGGCAGGATTCGAACCCGTGACCGTAGCAGCAGCGCATTTCCGGACTGAAGCGCCTAGAACCGCTCCCCCCCCCCCCCCCAACGGCCGGCTACCACTAAATCATCATATTACATTATCATTCACTGTCATTTTCCTTTTTTCATCTCTTTTTTCTATTTGGAATATTCTGTGACGCCATTAATTCATACACAGCGTAAGTATTCCACTTCACGAAACTACTGTACAAATTTAGCCAACTTCGGTAAAAGAGTAACACATAGGATTATTGTATGTGATAAGGCAGTTAGGATGACCTCCAACTGTAGAGTAAAACTTATATGGTACATTACATGTGCCAAATAAGAAACACAGGAGAGGGCAAAATTGTGACAACCACACTATCGATCTCATAAACAGATCAGACACGTAACTGAACATGGTATTACCAGGCTGGAGACCACTACAGAATGGATCGTGTGTTTGTTTCCTGTTCAAAGCTGTTTAGATACATACTTGACTTTTCAACTAGTCTGTTGTGGAACATAATCACGCTGCTTCGGCAATTATTGTATCGTGACCCGCTATTGGTGGTACCTTCGCCTCTGAAAATCTAAATCTGTTACATTGCAATGTTGATTTACCAACCTCGTACATTTAGAGCCAGTTTGTTCAAGCTTTGCTTACTGGAAGACTTAGCATGGACGATGTGTTGAGGACCTGATACTGAGTTTATGTTTCAGCTGAGGCAATGTCACAAGCTGGTATAATCTCTAACAGCATTTCCGCCTTCGTTCCACAAATTTTTTAGAATATGATGGCCTAGATATCCACATCCTCACATATATACGTTATCGAGCTATCTGAAATATGGACTCTGGCATTGTTTCTGAGAATTCCGTACCTCATACTGTTATTACCTTTCGTCGTGTGTTTGAAACCTGTCCATGTGCTTCCGTTGTATATGTAATAATTTTGGTAAGAAACAATACATTCCTCTTTCCTTCCTTTCCTAACAAGACAACTGTGTTATGTGTGTAGTACGATCATTTTGGTGTGATTTATTGCAGGTTTTTATTTTTTCAAGACATATTTTCCACAAAGGCGACTGCACAGACTGAATACACACTTTGCAAATTTGCATTTGTGTCGTAACATCGCTGCTGAAGTATTTTTTTAGGATATTGCGAACAATAGTATCGGAGAAACGCTGTCTATAAAGTTTGTAGGGAGCTTTCTGACTGCAGACAGTGGTTATTTACATTGTCTTTAGTAAGCGTGTGACATTTGTAATATTAGCAACAATAGGCATCAATAACACCACTTATATTTCTTCTACACGTTGAATTACCTCTGTGGCTCCAAAAATGATGTTTGGGAACGTGTTTGTAACATTCCACCCGCATAGTGGTTAGGAAATCTGTTACGTTTGATTACAGTGCACTTGTGTGTGACTTTAGTGCACTGCACCTTGTTATTCAGAATGCGTGTGGCAGTCTAAGCAGCAGGTCCTGGGTGGACGATGGGATTTACCAATGCATAAAACTCTGAAATTCTCATCGTATGTGGAGAGTGTAGAAAGAATTCAATTCGTTCTTGTACGGTTTATGCAGCAAGTTACCCCAATTGATGTGAACCATCACGGCAATTATTTATCCATCTCTTCAACCCGTTGAGTGAAAGTGGTATTCTAACAACTAGACAACGGACCAGAAGGGAAAAAGTGACGACAGAAGAGGAGGAAATTTATGTTTTTAAGGAATTACCTCTGTGCTTCCAAAAATGATGTTCGGGTACTATTTAAAAACACTGATATATGTACTCTGAGTGTGAGTTCTGTGTAGTTAAATGCAGTCTCTCTGTTTGACTACTTATCTAACATGTATGAGTAGTTTAGGGACGTCGAGTTTCTAGGCCTAAGTCTGATCACAAAAATGTTACAACGAATTTTAGGCCTATTTCCTAAAATGTAAACTGTTGAAATCTCCATTGTGGTACATACTTCAGAATTTTGGACAATGATTTCATGAATATGTGGATATGTTGAAAGTAAATCAGTTGTCTTTTCATTTCAGACGTTCTTATAATATAGTGACATAACCGAACAAGTGCAAAATGTGGTTGCTAACTTCAGTATGGAGTCAGATCCGAATACGAATGCCCTTAAACAGTGACTCGTCAAAATGGTTCAAATAGCTCTAAGCACTATGGGACTTAACATCTGTGGTCATCAGTCCCCTAGAACGTAGAACTACTTAAACCTAACTAACCTAAGAACATCACACACAACCATTCCCGAGGCAGGATTCGAACCTGCGACCGTAGCGGTCGCGCTGTTCCAGACTGTAGCGCCTGGAACCGCTCGGCCACCACGGCCAGCTCCTCAGTTGCACTCAGGATAGCAATATCATCAGCGAATCGTATCATTGATATCCTTTCACCTTGAATTTTAATTCCAGTCCGGAACCTTTCTGTTATTTCCATCACTGATTCCTAGATGCACAGATTGAACAGTAGGCGTGAAAGGCTACATCCTTGTCTTACACCCCTTTTAATAGGAGCACATCGCTCTTGATCGTCCACTATTATTAGTCCCTTTTGACTGTTGTACATATTGTATATGACCCGTCTCTCGCTGTAGCCTACCACTACTTTTTTCAGAATTTCGAACATCTTGCACCATTTTACATTGTCGAACACTTTTTCCAGATCGACAAATACTAGGAAAGTTTCTTGATTTTTCTTTAGTCTTGCTTCAATTATTAATCGGAACGTCAGAATTGCTTCTCTCGTGCAACCTCAGTTTTCTTTTCCATACTTCTGTATCTTATTCTTGTAAGCAACTTGGATGCATGAGCTGTTAAGCTGATTGTGCGATAATTCTTGCACGTGTCAGCTCTTGCCGTCTCCGGAATTCTGTGGATGATGCTTTCCCGAAAGTCAGGTGGTTTGTAGCCAGATTCATCAATTCTACACACCAATGTGAATATTCGTTTTGTTGCCGTTTTCCCCAATGATTTCAGAAATTCTGATGGAATATTCTGCCTTATTTAACCTTAGGTCTTCCAAAGCTCTTTTAAATTCTGATTCTATTAATGGATTCCCTATCTCTTCTAGATCGACTCATGTTTCTTCTTGTATCACATCCGACAGATCTTCCTCTCGTACAGGCTTCCAGTATATTCTTTCAACCTATCTGCTCTCTCCTCAGCATTTAACAGTGGAATTTACGTTGCACTCTTAATGTTACCACCCTTGCTTTTAATGTCACCGAAGGTTGTTTTGGCTTTCCTGTATGCTGAGTCTATCCCTGCGACGTCATTTCTTTTTCGATTTCTTCACATTTTTCATGCAGCCATTTCGTTTTAACTTCCCTGCACATCCTAATTACTTAATTCCTCAGGGACTTGTATTTCTGTATTCTTGGGTTACCCGGAACATTTTTGTGCTTCCTTCTTTCATCAATCAACTGAGCTTTTCTTGTGTTACCCACGGTTTCTTCGCAGTTACCTTCTTTGTACGAATGTTGTTCTTTCCAACTTCTGTGATGGCCCATTTTAGAGATCTCCATTCCTCTTCAACTGTACTGCCTCCTTGCTGTATCTATAGCCTTAGAGAACTTTGACTGTATGTCGTCATTGCCTGGTACTCTCGTATCCCACCTCTTTGCTTATTGATACTTCCTGACTAATGTCTTAAACTTCAGCCTACTTCTCATCACTTATATGTTGTGATTTGAGTCTACATCTACTCCTTACAGTCCAATATCTGGTTTCGGAATCTCTGTCTGACCATGATGTAATTCAACTGAAAACTTCCCACATCACCCAGCCTTTTCCAAGTATACCTCCTCCTCTTGTGATTTATGTACAGGTATTCGCTATTATTAGCTGAAACTTCTTACAGAAATCAATTGGTCTTATATTCTCTCTCATTCATTGTCCATAGCCCATAGTCTCCTCATCCTACAACTGCATTCCAGTCCGACATGACTATTAGATTTTCATTTTCCTTTATATACTGTACTACCCATTCAATATCCTCTGCATCTTCAACTTGAAGAACGACCCTGTCAATGAACTATTGATAGAAACACACACTCTGCCATGCCTTCCTATTCATAACGAATCCTACTCCTGTTACACTATTTTCTGCTGCTTCTGATATGACCCTATAATCATCTGACCAGAAATACTTGTCTTCATTCCAATACACTTCACTGATCCCCCACTACATCTAGATTGAGCCTTTGCATTTCCATTTTAAGATTTTCTAGTTTCCCTACACGACTCGTAGTACCCTATACTTCCGTTGACTATTCAGTCTTTTTCTCAAGGTAACCTCCCCCATGATACTCCCCACCCAGAGATCTTAATGGGGACTATTCCGGAGTCTTTGGCCAATGGAGAGATCATGATGACACTTCTTCAATTACAGGCCACATGTCCTGTGGATACAGGTTGCATGTCCTTAATGTTGTGGTTTCCATTGCTTTCTGACTCCTCATGCCATTTGTAAGAGGTCCGAGCAGATGTAATTTCGATGTATTGCTCATGCGCTGCCTGTGATATGCAAGGTATAAGAGAATCTCTGACCAGAGAGCAGTGTTGACTGCAGTACGAACTGTGTAGCTGTAGCAGTAAGTTGTTGCTAGTGTGCAGTCTGCTCTGGTCGGGTCTGGTGTATCGTGTTGGCTGGGCCGGTCGCGGTGCAGCGATGCCGGAGCCTGAGTATTATTGTATAAGGTAAAAAGCAGCCTCGCGCATATGTAGTAATGTCATCTCAAGTCCCATGTAAATATTTTAAAAATCTCGTAATAATAATCCTTCTCATGTAAAGTAATTTTCAACTACCATTCGTTTCAATTTAAAGAATTTACTAATTTCTCCCATCCATGATCATCCCGATTGTTGCAAAAGAAAAATCAGTTGCTTCCTTTCATAAATGACAAATCTATCGGCCAGCATTGCACAGGGCCGTACCAGAAAACATTATTTTAAGAGCAGATATATATGCGTTATCCGGCGACTTCACCGAGGTAACAATTTTTTATTTTTTATTCAGAATGATCTTTCAGGGCCATGACGCAGCACTGCTGACGTCCAAAATTTACCAGGTTAAATTCACAGTCAATTATTTAAAAGTTATAAGTGAGTGACAATTTAATTGAGAGGTTAGTTACATTGTATTATCACCAGGTTACTGAATTTATTTCTTTTGTTGGGACGTTACACTGAATGTGAACGACATAATTATAATATTTTACTGATGATAGGTTTAGGAATTTTTCTGTTTTGAGGTTACACTAAACGTGAATATTACTTATGTTAATAATTTATGTTGAGAGGTTGCGGTGAATTATTTTGTGGGGCGTTACACGTTGATCATTTCTGATTGTTCCGCCTTTAGGGGCAGTTTCCCATCCTTAGGACAAGAGATTACCCTGAACCTCTGTCTGCTCCTCCACCCTCTTTGACAAAGCAGTTGGCAGTATGAGGTGGCGTCTAATTCCGGAAGTCTTCGGCCGCCAACGCTGATTATTAATCAGAATTGAATCAGCTGTGGAAATCGAAGCCGAGACTGAAGACGTTTTTATTAGTAATCAAAGACGCTAGCCCTAGACCGGAAACATATCCAGCACCTTTAATTTTTTTTGTTTCACTTCAATGAACTCCTGTTAGGTGCACCTTATTCATTTCTTGTGTTTCAGTCAGACAGACTGTAGAGATGCTTATTGTCTGCTTGTTTTGAAGACTGTTTTCCTACAACCTTTGAAGAGGTTGTTACGTAACTATAAATTTTGAAGCATTATCTACCTTCTCTTATAGAAATCTGATGTAAATATTTCAGCAATAGGAACCAGTGGAACACCAATTTGTATCCTTTTAAGAAGAGATTGTCATTTGTTACAAATTTAAATTTACATACTTCTTAGTCCTACAGATGAATCGGTCCTCTTCAATCAACCTAAGGTGGGCAGCACGATATATATGTGTGGTGGTTGATAGCTTTACTCGGTTCACCTGGTAGCTCCGCAATAGTATTACTGCCAGACAAAGTATTAGGCGTGTGAATAAAATTTTCTCTTCCTTCGGCCGACCTAGGCTCATTCTCGATGATAATACGCCTTGTTTTCCTTCGATGGATGTTAAAAACTTCTTTCTCCGATCAGGGGTTAAACACTTCACCACGACACCAAATTACCTTTAACCTTCGTTTGCAGAGCAGGTTAATTGTAACCAATAGTCCTCTCTGACAGTTTTCGACTGTGAGGCTCAAACTACATGGGTTCTCTCTTTGCCATGGCTGTACCTGGCCTTCAGTAGTGTCAAACACGAGTCGCACAGAGATACCCCTGCTTCTATCATATACGCCGGTCCCCTTAATCCCTCTTTATCAAATATCTGGTCCGTACATGATTTGTTGCCAAACGATATTAGTCCTGAGTTAAATGGTTCAAATGGCTCTGAGCACTATGCGACTTAACTTCTGAGGTCATCAGTCGCCTAGAACTTAGAACTAATTAAACCTAACTAACCTAAGGACATCACACACATCCATGCCCAAGGATTGACTGTGTCATTCCACCAAGCTGTTTGATTCATCCTACCTTTACACACTACTGTTGCAAGACATTCTTTAGCCACATCTAGTACTGTGTCCCTGTACCTTGTCCATTCCTTTTCCAATGACTGTAATTGACTACATTCAACTAACTGGTACCTTTCGGAGATCACTGTTATGTACTTGTGCCTGATTTCTTTATCCTGAAGTTTCTCCACTCTTATCCTCCTACATATGGACCTGACCTCCTGCACTTTCGGCCTCATAATCCCAATTTCACTGCAGATTAAATAATGATCAGTGTCATCAAAGAATCCCCTGAATACACGTGTGTCCCTCACAGCCTTCCTGAATTCCTGATCTGTTATTATATAGTCAATGACAGATCTCGTTCCCCTGCCTTCCCAAGTATACCGGTGAATGTTCTTATGTTTAAAAAAGGAGTTTGTGATTACTAAGCCCATACTGGCACAGAAATCCAAGAGTTGTTTCCCGTTCCTGTTGGCCTCCATATCCTCTCCAAATTTACCCATAACCTTTTCATACCCTTCTGTTCGATTTCCAATCCTGGCATTAAAATCACCCATGAGCAGAACACTGTCCATTTCCTTTACTCTAACTACTATATCACTGAGGGCCTCATAAAAACTAGCCACCTTATCTTGATCGGTCCCTTCACAATGCGAATATACTGACACAATCCTAATTTTCTTGCTAGACACTGTCAAATCTATCCACATCAGTCGTTCATTTACATACCTTATTGCAACTACGCTGGGTTCCATTTCTTTCCTGATGAAAAGCCCTACACCCCATTGTGCTATTCCTGCTTTGACTCCTGACAGGTAGACCTTGTATTCTCCCACTTCCTCCTCTGTCTCACCCGTTACCCGAATGTCACTAACAGCTAAAACGTTCAGCCCCATCTTACTTGCAGCCTCTGCCAGCTCTACCTTCTTCCCAGAGTAGCCCCCATTGATATTAACAGCTCCCCATCTCTTTACCATTTGTTTGCCAAGTCGTATCTTAGGAGTCCCTGGTTTGTCAGTTAGAGGTGGGCCTCGGTCACCCCCAAAGGTCCGAGGCATTTAACTCTGATTGTTGCCAGCATCATATTTAAAGTACCAGGGATGCAGGTTGCTAGCCTTACTTGCCCCGAGTCCCATTGAGTTTTACCCCTAACGGTTGAGGGACTAACCAGTGGATTTGGTAGCCTTTGCCGTATGAGCACAAAGGTGACCACGATTCAGAATATGTCCGAGATGCCCAGCCTTATTCCAAAGTAATTGGTATCCCGACTGTCAGGACCACTTACTTGGCCACTCATACGTTTCCCGTGGTTCATGAACTAGGACATGACTACAGGAACCCACACCATGTTAGTCATGGTGCATGGGGGCTTAACTATTTATAATGAAAATTATTTTTTTTTTTTTTTTTTTTTTTTTTTTTTTTTTTTTTTTTTTTTGTAGCTGTTAGTCCGATTACGCAGTCTCGTAAACGGTTGGCCCTGACTAGTTTTTGTACGCAATCTGACTGCATAGAACAACAACAAAGAATGAAATGAAAATTTTCGTTAACACAATTAATGAAGTCCCCAGCAACTATAAAACCTACGAAACCAAAACACAAGTGTAATTGTTCTGTGTGTGGGAGTGTGATTCAACGTACACATCTGGCACGGTTCTTCTTCAACAAGACAAGAAATTTTAAATACCATTTATACTGAAGTAATTTAAAAAAATAGAAATACTATAATTGCGCAAGAAAACCAGAATTACACTCTAATACGAGAACACAAGCCAGATACTTTGTTGACTGAACCTGTAATGATGCATTATTTAAGACACTGAAATAATAAAAAGAAAAGGAAATTTTTTATTTTTACCTTCATATATATTGACGAAAAGCACTCTGATCATTACAATATCTCCATTAGAACAACTGCATAAAACATGGAACAAGCACTCTCCACTACGACTACTCGACAAGAACTTTTCGCTACGACATCTCAGCAAGCACTCACTACTACGAGTTCTCAACAAGCACTCTCCACTACGACTTCTCGACAAGCACTGCCAGTGGAGGCGACTGAATAACACTCTTTGGCGCAATCTCTGGCGCTGTGGCTCAGTGTAGCCACCTTTCATATGTCCTTCCTCCAGGGGCCAGAATTTGATGGTATTTTTGCCAGCATTGGTGGTGAAAATACCACCAAATTCGTCCACAAAAATACAGACAAAAATAAAAGATAATATTAATACGTAAATATCACATAATTAGATAAAACTTTGGCTTTGCACTGACCTTTCAATAACCGAATATATAAACTACAGTAAGCAATACCAATTCCTTCATACATGTGACTTTACATAATAGTTTACACAATACACAAAAAAACAGTTTATACAAATGTTCTCATAAAATGCTTTGAATGATTAAAAAAACAACAAGTAGTTGATAGTTCCAGCAGTAGCACCCAGCAATGGTCAACAGGTGCAAATACCAACAAGTGACATCATTTTAGTTGAAGCAGTCCATCAGTGGCACCCAGCAATGTTGAATAGGTGCAGACACCAACAAGTGACATCTTTCAGCAGAAGCAGTTCCATTAGTGACACCCAGCAATGTTGAACAGGTGCAGACACCAACAAGTGACATCATTCAGCAGAAGCAGTTCCATTAGTGGCACCCAGCAATGTTGAGTAGGTGCAGACACCAACAAGTGACATTATCTTAGTAGAAGCAGTTCCATCAGTTGCACCCAGCAATGTTGAACCGATGCAGACACCAACAAGTGACATAATTTCAATAGATGCAGTCCATCAGTGGCACCCAGCAATGTTGAGTATGTGTAGACACCAACAAGTGACATCTTTCAGTAGAAGCAGTCCATCAGTGGCACCCAGCAATGTTGAGTATGTGTAGACACCAACAAGTGACATCTTTCAGTAGAAGCAGTCCATCAGTGGCACCCAGTAATATTGAACTGGTGCAGACACCAACACGTGACATTATTTCAGTAGAAGCAGTTCCATCTGTGGCACCCAATAATGTTGAACAGGTGCAGACACCAACAAGTGACATCTTTCAGCAGAAGCAGTTCCATTAGTGGCACCCAGCAATGTTGAACGGGTGCAGACACCAACAAGTGACATTATTTCAATAGATGCAGTCCATCAGTGGCACCCAGTAATGTTGAAGAGGTGCAGACACCAACAAGTGACATCATTTCAGTAGAAGCAGTCCATCAGTGGCACCCAGCAATGTTGAACAGGTGCAGACACCAACAAGGGACATTATGTCAGTATAAGCAGTCCATCAGTGGCATCCAGTAATGTTGAGCAGGTGCAGACACCAACAAGTGACAGTATTTCAGTAGAAACAGTTCCATCAGTGGCACCCAGCAATGTTGAACAAGTGCAGAGACCAACAAGTGATATTTCAGTGGAAGCAGTTCCATCAGTAGCACCCAGCAATGTTGAGCAGGTGCAGACAGCAACAAGTGACATCATTCAGCAGAAACAGTTCCATTAGTGACACCCAGTAATGTTGAACAGGTGCAGACAGCAGTCCATAACATTCACTATCACTAATCACACTCTTCGTCAGAGTTTATCAGCAGAAATTAAACATTTCGAAGTGGCACCAATCACCTAGAAAAGGTGCAAGTAACAGTCCATAATATTCACCATCACTAATCACACAGTTCATCAGCAGAAATTAATCATTTCTAAGTGTCACACATCAATGTTGAAGAGGTGCAGGTGTGAACAACAGTTTGAATGCACACACCATTGCTTGTACAAAATTATTCTCAATGCTCTTACACTAGACATACAAATTATAACAAACACACAAATGATGTCAGATAATTGTCATATTAACTATTACAAATACACAAATATCAGTAAACCTATAATATTTATGGGTGTCAGTGCAAGCCATAACAAACAAGTAGAATTATATTTAGGAGATAGTTTGGGACCAATTATCTGGGATTAGGGAAGGAAAACACACAAAACACACTCACTCATCTTTCATCCACATTGAGTACTACTGTGTAATTGAATAGTGTTAACTGTGTAAATGCAATTCTGTCAAAGGTTTGATGTTCGACATGTGTATCAAGTAGTAGTGGCAGCAATATATAACAGTCAATAACAGTTAGTCAACGTCATAGTCATCATGTCAAGACCAATGTTTGCCAAGCCAGATCAAAATGTACGGCTGCTGAACAACTGTCAGTGAGCCAAGATATGCAACTGCTTCCTCTCTAAAAAAAAAAGTATATACTGCTTAGTGATTTAACAAAGTGTGTGTGTAGACTATCTTCCTTCTACTTGAGTGTTCTAGTCTGCCATCTTCATCCTCCTTGTTCCATATAAACCAACAAAAAAATATGTTCCTCACTTACTTTACCTCTTATCCACCAAAACTCCAATAATCATCAGCATCACATAATCTCAATACTTCAATAATACCTCTTACGTCGATACATATAAATCTTATCATCAATATCATTTACCTTACCTCGTGTCCACCAAAACTCCACTAATCATCAACTTCACATAATCTCAATACCTCAATAATACCTCTTCAATACGTCGATACATATAAACCTTATTACCAATATCATTTCACTTCCATAACAACTCTTTCCTCCAGTCAGTCTCCTCGAACAAGTACAGATAAAATTCTAGTGCAAACTTCAATTCATCATCCCATACAATCCGAAGACATAATGTCCACACACAACCTCTGTGTAATCCATGTGACCCAAATCTTCTACTCATTATGAATCATAAAATACATTTTGGTTACCTTGTCCATCATTAAATAAAAGAAATGCATACATGACCTCTAACAGACTTTAGTTCGAATGACTCTCAGTAATTAAGTACGATTACGGAGTGTGAATGATCATAATATTTCACAGTGTGTACACCACTTCAAGAATCATGGCAGAAGCAAACATGTGGAGTATTTTTTGTGTCAAGTGTCACTTCCTATTTCAATTGCTCACGAAGAATGCAGTGTAATAACTGTCAATGGTCTAACCCTAGTGTTTGTATGTCATGTCGTTAGCTTCCTTCCTATTAGCACAAATTTATACAGATTCCATAAAACCTCCAGCTCATGTGACTTCAACAAAGTTCCTTGTACTAATGTCGTTCGTCGAATTATAGCAGTTCATTTTCAGATCGTAAAAATACAAGGCACTGAGTGTAAGCAAAACATGCAATAGCGAGTAAATATACCAGTAGAGAACAGAATGTCAACAAGTGGATGCAGCACAATTCCTACAACGAGGCTCTGCCAAGCGAACAATAATTAATACCATAGTGTAACCTGAACTCTATGTTCGTACACAGTATATCAGCATTTCTATATATAGCAATTAAAGAGTAGTTATGACAACAAAAGAGAAATGTGTAAATATGCAATCCATACGCACAGCAGCAAATATATATCTTACACAATAAACAGGTCATTAGCATCATATCAGCATAAGCAAATAAATGTTCATATGTAATCTTAACAAGTAAACATCAAGGCGCAAGCAGATAAATCACAAAGTGTAACTTACATACATAATCACAGTCAGCACAATTAATCAGGTAACAATTATAATTTAAATAAATAAGCACAGCATGCACATAATAAAAAAAATATGACGTCATTGAAAAAGCAGTGCAGCCAAGCGATGCATAATATACAAAAGTAACAACCCTGTTCATTAATCAATCATTGTCAAAATCAGTAAACACAAAGTATAAATCACGTAATCGCGAGCAGCAAATTACGTCTAAAGTACGTACCTAAGTGGAAATATGTTACCTGAAAAATAAACTCAATTAATAGTTACCCTTTTTAGTTTATTACTTTTTTCTTCGATATTATATTCTTCCTAAAATTTTCTCCATAGCAAGTCCTCTTAACGTCGGACACACACAGAGTTAACCTGAAGTTCTTAAATATTTTTCACAACCGTATCCTGAAAAATACTGAACGTTAATAACATAATTCATCAAGTCACTATAGCTTTATACTGACTTTAGTCGGAGAAATTTGACTGTGTATTTGTTTACAGCTGCCAGTGCATTTACACCGAGCGCTCGATCAGCTGTAGGCGCGTGACGTAGGAAGTAATTGTTGGCGGTCAACGACTGCCTTGTGTGGCGCGCAGACTTGACTGTTGCTTTGAGTATGTACCGCCGCCGGAATGCGGCGCGGTATCCATGCATTCTCCGTGTGTTTACATGTAACTGTTAGTTTCTCTAAAGTATGTCATTCCACAAAAATTTTAACGTTTTATATAAGAAGTATTCCCTTAGAGCGTCGAGATTTAAGAGTTTCTACTTCAACAGTGTTATCATGAATAATTTTGCGAATTCTATATGGACCGTTATAAAGCAGAAAAAATTTGCGACACAAGCCTTTTCCTTTGTGAGACAAACGATGAGACTTAATTAACACCTTCTGACCAACTGACAAGATTTTTAAACGACCAGGATGTTTAGCTGATTTCTCTCTTCTAGCAGCCGCAGATGCAATATTTCGTAGAGCCAGGTTGACAACTTCAGAATGCCGCAGTTTCCGTCTAGGTGGAAAAGGAACGATTTCAGAAATGCGATTTGTCGGTGCTTTATTTTTTAATATCAATATAGGCGGTAAAGAAGTTGAATCATAAGGGAGTTCATTCAGAATGTTTTTAAAAATATGAAGATACTGATCCCACGTTCTGTGATTCTGTTGACAATAAAGACGACACAATTTATTGATTTCCTTCATCCATCTCTCTGAAGCGTTAGATTGAGGGTGAAAAAGTGAAATGAAAATTGGTTTAATCCTACGACGCCGTAGAGTACGAAGCCAAATTTTAGAGCGAAACTGTGATCCATTATCTGATATAACCTTATCAACATGACCCACTTCTTTAAGAAAATGTTTGATGAAAGCATTAGATACTGAACGAGGTGTTGCTTTGCGTAAGGGTGTAAAACACACATATTTTGATGTCAATACCACTGCTACCAAAATGTACGCAAAACCATTAGTAGAACGAACCACTGGACCGAACAGATCGACTGCAGCCATATCCTTTAATTTCGCTGGAATGATAGGAAACAACGGTGCTCTGTGAGAAATAGTTGGCGGCCTAGCCTTTTGACATAATTTGCATTTGGCTAGAACAGATCGAATACGTTTTTCCATATTACTGAAGTAGCAATTTTCTCGTAATTTATGAAAGCATTTTCTGGGACCAAAGTGTGCATAACTGAAATGTGTGTACCAAATCAATTTATTGACCCACTCATCAGGAATACAAACTAACCAAACAGAGTTGTCGACCGATATCCGTTTAAAAAGAATATCATTGTGAACTAGATAATGCTGTTTAATCGCTACGCTTTCCTTTCTCCTCCACTTCTCCATAATGTCCTTCCAGATTAGATCCTTATTTCGCTCCTTAGCGATGTCCTGGAGCGAAGACGAAATAAAATTCTCAAACGCAACACCTTGAATATACATCAAACAATAATTGTTTTCTTTGCAGTCCTCCTCAGCACTTTGTTTCAAACCCATCGGTGCACGTGATGAAATATCAGCAATAATATTTGAAGAACCCTGTATGTAAACAATACTAAAATCAAATTCCTGTAGGTACAGCGCCCATCGTGACAATCTTCCATGAGTTAATTTTGTTGACATAAGAAATTCCAGGGCTCGATGATCGGTGTAAACCTTAGTACGTCTGCCGTACAAAAATATGCGAAATTTTGTGAAAGCCCAAAGAACAGCCAAGGCTTCAAGTTCTGTAATCGAATAATTCTTTTCTGATTTAGAGAGAACACGACATCCAAATGCAATAGTCTTCTGTACTACAACGCCGTTTTCTTCTATCTCTTGAAATAAATGTGCACCTAGGCCTTTGTATGATGAGTCCGTCGCCAAACAAAAATCTTTAGATAAATCCGGATGTGAAAGAAGTGGAGCAGCAACTAAAGCATCACGAAGTTGTTCAATTCTGACTGAGCTTCCTCATCCCAACACTAATTAGATTTCTTTCCAGATAGTTCACATAAACGAGGTGTGGCCAAATTGTCCAATCTAACAAAGCGTCTAAGAAAATTACAGACACCAAGGAAACTACGAACATCACGTTTTGTGGTAGGAACAGCATAATTACGAATAGCGTCTAATTTCTCTGGATCAGGAAGAATACCTTCTGTAGAAATAATGTGACCAAGAAATTTCACCTGAGAACGACCATATTCAGATTTTTCTAAGTTCACAGTAATGCCAACTCTTGCAAAGATACGTAATAATGAATCCAAAATTTTGTTGTGCTCACTCCAAGAATGTTTAGCAATAAGAATATCGTCAACATATGAAGTAATATTGTCACGAAGATAAACAGGTAAAATTTCGTTTAAAATACGAATGAATGCTGCTGAAGGTACAGAAAGTCCAAACGGTAATTTCCGAAATCACTTTTGGGTAAAATAGTCATACCCGGTTATTCTTTAACGATTCTCTAGATAGATTGATAGTCGAAGAGTTGTTTTGACAGATGCAAAGAATAGTAAAAGAGTAGGCAGCGGTGCAGAAAACTAAAAGGGAAATAGCACCACTACAGCTCGGGACCCTATGCACGCTACGGCACATATTCACTTAGTGTAGTGAATCCCCTGAGGACTTTAATAGCCGCACATAATTTCCAGTTTGTGACTTAATGGCAACTTTGGCGGAAGTGCGTACATAAATTGATCTAACCGTGAACATGGATGTATGTCATTCTTAGAATTACGAAAGATCTTAAATTTCCGAACAGTCAAAAAGTGTTTATAGTCAAAGTTTTCGCCTCGTGGCGACAAAGACCTACCGCGACTGTTCCAGTTCGAAAGTCGATTATTGTCAGGTTCACGCGCCTGGCGCTCTCTTGTTGCATCCCGTAAATGAAATAAATTATTTTCTTCAAAGCTCTCTGCTATCTGTGATTCTAAATTTTTTCTGCTGTCTTTTCCTACAATTTCGCCTTCGATTTGTTTGACTTGCTTTCGTAATGCCTCAACTTCCCTTTTAACGCGTTCATTAAATCTTCCCTGATTTTCAATATGTTTATTTATGTTCTGGTACTCTTCGGTTTCTGCAAATGGTAATGGAGCTGTATCATCCGAATCTCTGTCCCCATTTAAACTAAGACTTGTCAGTTTATCTGAAATCTCCTCAACTCTTTCCGATAAATCACCTATTTGTTCTTTCTGTTTATTTACGTCTTCCGTAAGTGTCGCGGCTCGGGTTTCAGTATTAACACATTTGGTAGTTAACTGTTCATATTGTTGTGTTAGGTTATTTATTCTGTCATTTGGTACGGATTCCTCGATTCTCTCAAATATTTCCTCCTTATCGTGTGCACGTTGTAAATTTAACTCTGAAAATTTTTGTACTATCACGCGATCTCTTTCTTCCTGTTCTCTATCCTGTTCCCTTTGTCTAATTTCTATTGAAATTAAAGTATTATTGTGAGCATTCAAGATCGGTTGTACTTCTTCTCTAATTTCTTTCTTTGATTCATCTTTCGTGAGTCTAATCGTGTTGTCAAAGTTTCCATCTTCGTTTTAATTTTCCCTATCTCTGTTTTTAATTCAGATTGGAAAGTTCCCATCTGTGATCCCAATTTTAATATAGCACCCATCAACTGCTCCATCTCTTCTGTCGTTAATCTCGTATTCTGAAAATTTTTCGATTGAGAAAAATTTCGAATTGGTCCCGCACTATCTTCCCGACTTATTAAATTGTTTTCAACTTCATTATTCATCACACTGTTCTCCTGTGCTGGCGAGTTCGCCATGTTAACAATTTCGTCATTCTCACTATCCATCATTTTTGCCTTTTTTTATCGATCGCATAATAATTTACAAAACATACAAAATTCGTCACTATACGAAAATTACACAGAATGACACTTTATCTCCAACAATACCATTCGCACGAAATACTTCCCGACAGACACGCCTAACGAACAATTAGAACCTTCACAATTGCAGAAACTTGTCAGACCTGTATACAAGAGATTAAAAATAAAATTCTGCCAATATACCATTAAAAGAATGACAATTAACAAATCTACTGATGCAATATAGCCTACAATTACTAAACTACAAATTACTACAACAATACTACTGCCTACTATTTTTACAATCAGAAGAATTCCAAGGGACGATCCGAAGCAGCGGTCGCCACGTGCATGGGGGCTTAATTATATAAGTAAATGCAAATACTTTTATGGTTTATAGTAGCTGACTGTCCGGTTACGCAGTGTCGTAAACGGTTGGCCCTGACTAGTTTTTGTACGCAATCTGACTGCATAGAACAACAACAAAGAATGAAATGAAAATTTTCGTTAACACAATTAATTAAGTCCCCTGCAACTACAAAACCTACGAAACCAAAACACAAGTGTAATTGTTCTGTGTGTGGGAGTGTGATTCAACGTACACATCTGGCACGGTTCTTCTTCAACAAGACAAGAAATTTTAAATACCATTTATACTGAAGTAATTAAAAAAAATAGAAATACTATAATTGCGCAAGAAAACCAGAATTACACTCTAATACAAGAACACAAGCCAGATGCTTTGTTGACTGATCCTGTAATAATAAAAAGAAAAGGAATTTTTTTTTTACCTTCAAATATTTTGACGAAAAGCACTCTGATCATTACAATATCTCCATTAGAACAACATCTGCTGTCTAACCCATCAAACAACTGCATAAAACATGGAACAAGCACTCTCCACTACGACTTCTCGACATGAGCTTTTCACTACGACATCTCAGCAAGCACTCACTACTACGAGTTCTCAACAAGCACTCTCCACTACGACTTCTCGACAAGCAATGCCAGTGGAGGCGGCTCAATAATACTCTTTGGCGCAATCTCTGGCGCTGTAACTCAGTGTAGCAACCTTTCAATGGATTATTTTTCGTATTCCAACAGCGTTTAATCACATTTTCTCTTGCTTATTTGTGAATTCTGCATATTATGTGGCTGTGAGTTGAGCACAATTTTCAGTGCACAGTTTATGTCGGATAAACTTTTGACTATCGTTTATCTCATTGTTTCGTTTTATTTGACGTCCAAGAAATTTGAGTTTGTTCCGTTTGTGTGTGTGTGTGTGTGTGTGTGTGTGTGTGTGTGTGTGTGTTTTCAAGTTTGTTTAGAGTGGTGAATAGTGTTTTCTTTTGGAGTTCCGCTTGGACATTAATCATTTCCAAAATAAAATATGATAATAAAATCACGTTCCTTACGCCATATTTTTCAGATTCTATGTTCATACTTTCGTTACTCAAGTCATTGTGGAAAAGGCGTATACTTGACATGGGATGAAAGGAAAAGCAATACTAGTTTCAACGTGAAACGTTCTTATTTTAACCGGTGATAATTATTTTAGATTTCATATTAATTACGAGATGATTGCATATGTGTATCCGCCAATATACTGATTTACTACTATTTTATGATATTTAGTAATGTATCCAGTTTTTAGTAGACTGTAATGTCTACCATGGAAGGTGAGAGAAGAAGCAAAGGAAATTAATTTTTGCGTGAAGCTTACTTTGCTTGTGATATGAAAACTGAATGTGAAGACGAGGTGAGGTACAGCCTGCACAACCACATGAGGATTTATCCCTTCTCCAACGACAATTATTTCATTTGTACTCGTATGTTTACAGGATTTAGCGACGTGAGGTAGTTTCTTTTGAATTGCAAACTGCTTAATATTTTAAAGTCATGAAGCAATGGTTCACCCACTATTGTTATAATTTAATTGTCCATGTATTTATACATAATTTTGCTGATGGAAGCAACAATGACCGAAACATCATCATTTGACACTACGACGCAGTCTGCTAGGCACAAGTATTTTTTAAATCTTTTTTGTCTTTCTTCAGATTGTCCTTCTTGCTACTCATTATCTGTGATAGCATTTCCCCATAGTATGGTTGTGCTAGTAAGACTGCTAACAAATGCAGCATTTCACGAAATATTCCTTCTTTCCATTTTACTTACTATTTTCGTCCAAGAAGCCATGTGCTCATACGCACAATACTTATTATACTACAATCACCAACACTCTACCTTCCATTCGAAAATAAACGGAACCACCTGTAGACTTATCCATTTCCTCGTCCAACCTGGCGACGCCGCACAAAATGTCTTCATATTCCTCACCTTTTTTCTCGCACCTGCTCCAACTCCGTTACGCACACGTCGTCTGCAAAAGAGTCCGGGTTAACGCAGCCTGCCTCCTTTTTTTCTCCCTGTTTCCTTTCTCGCCCTTTTGCTGTGTTATTTCTGGCGCTGCATGCGGGAAAGCCTTTCCCAACCGCCAGACTCGGCCGGGAGACGAATGCCTGTTTTAATATAACATGAAAGTGGAGCTTCCAGGCAACTTTGTCCCTCGCGCAAACACAGAAACGCACGATTGCTAACACACGCACAGACGCTCATACAAAAACACAGACGCACGCTCGCGCTCTTATCTTTACATACCGCGGCGGCGTCGGCTCGTGGCATCATCTCCGTGACAGCGGAAATGAGAGAAACACAGTAGCTGAAATGGCAGTATGAATGAAACATCAGCCTCCTCGGCTGCGCGGTCGATACCTGGCGCACGTTGCAACCGCATCGAATCAGCGGCCTGTCTTGTCATTAGGCTCCCGATCGCATTGGCTGCTAGTGAATCCCGAATCAGGCATTTTCTCGTAGCCACGGTTCTTCTGGATAAATATGATGTCAGTAACCAAGACAAACGGAATCTTTCTAGTTCTTCCAGGTATGACAGCTGATTATCATTCTTCCACCGATTGGGAAAGAAATGCGTTAAGTGCGAGGGCGCATATCGATAGTTATTATAGCCTGTCGGTAAACTGAAGAGCGAGCGAGCTTGTCCGCACTCTGCCAACCCAGCTACGCCACAAGGCGCTTCTACAGGCTGCTTCACAACGCAGTACCGCCCCTGCCGTGGCGCGAGCTTTAAATCTGTGGCGACCCCGTGTACGGATACGTCTCGGCTGCGTTTATTTTTAGACAAGTGCATTAAGACCATAAACAATACAAAATAAGATCCGAAACACAACATTATAGATTAAATAATATTAACATAAGAACGGAAGTCAGCAGTCGACTACAAACATAAAACCGAATGCCTGTTCATGTGAATGTATGTTCCTCTATTGCTATTCGTAAAACGAACCCCATGTAATGCAATCAATCTGTAGAATTGAAGGCTTCTTCTTACTTTGTGTCTCTACTGAAAGGTAGAAGTTTTCTTTGAAGAACTGTATTGAAACTTAACCATTCTTGCAACACGAACAGTGTTTAAAAAGTAAGCAGAAATTTATAATTTTGTTTGTTGTAGTTGTCCGATTTGCACTACTATTTTGTAACTGTCTTCGTAAACATGTATCAAAAATATATGTACAATGTTATGCATATCGGATATTCGCTCTCTTGTGAGCTGTCAAAAGGGTTACATGTGTTTTGCTAGCATCAACGATTATTTATTTTGTATAAAAATAGATTAGAGACTCTGTATTAAATTTTGTTGTAAGAGTGGAATAAAATGTATGAAATTTTTTTAATTGTTAAATATTGGTTTTGGTGAGCCAGTTATGAGTAAACCAAGGGCATACAAGTGGTATAAACATTTCAAAGCAGGTCTTAAAGTGCAGCGGTTTTACAAGTATGGATGCGATTAAAAGTGCACAGTTAAAAGATCTATAAACTATCCCGAAGAAACAGTTCCTAAGGTGTTTTGGGAACTGGAAAAATATAGTATGTAATGCGGAATATTTTGAAGAGTATAACATTGCTGTAGATCAACAAATAAAGTTCATACCAAAAAAAAAAATTTATATGTAAACCCACCTAGTATATCAAGCTTTCTGCTTAGAAGGCCAGAATCGGGCTACCTGTTTTGAAGGAAATTTCAGCAGTGTTTAGAATAGCTATTGCGCACGTGTTTTAAGCAATATCAGGTGAACAGTGGCCAAGATAGAGATTTAGTGTTCCATAAGTATCAAAGGTTTTACGTGATTTTGAAACTGTCTACATCGATTGGTTTCCTCTCAAAATCATTACATCTCCTTCGTGGCGATGCCAGTAAACCATGCGGCTTATATTCGCGATCCACCCTTACGCGTCCTACTGGGTGAGGCTGACGTTTGCATAAATTGCAACCCTTTTTATTGGGACTGGCAATATGAGCCAACAGTTATTTTTGTATGGCCTCTTTAATGCACCCTGTAATATCATTAGAGACGATCGAACGCTCGTTACTCCGCAAATACCTCCTCTTCTTCGTATTCTGATATTTTCTTGCAATGCTAGGCGATTATCCATCACTTCCGGATATCGAAGTATATCAGTAAGTATACAAAGTTAACTGACACTGGCACGCCGATCTACACCGCTACACAGGTAACGGGCAACAGATTTTGGGTGCCCCTGTAGTCCGGTGGCATGAAAGGCCACTTGCCCCACCACAGCACTGCTCGCTCTTGAGTTTACAGACAGACTATCCGCTCGCCTATCTCTGCTCCGAGATTTCTATGAATTCCCTGACCGGCTGAGAGAGGGCATGGCTGGGGAAAGCGAGTTTAGTGGCTCCGCCGGCTAGGAGAAAGACGTTGTCGATTGCGGTGACAAAGGTCGGCTTTTCTCGTGGGTGCTGGCTAGTCACACCAGGAGTCGGGTTGGCCTCTCATTGTCTTACATATTGTACAGTTCTCGTCTCAGAATTTTGAAAATCTGACACCCATTTTACAAGTTGACAAACCCAATGAACGTGTCTCGATTTTTCTTCAGCCTTGCTTCCATTAGCAACTACAACGTCAGAACTACCTCTCTGGTGCCTTCAGCTTTGCTAAAGCCCAACTGATCGTAATCTAACAGATCGCTAAATTTCTTTTCTGTTCTTCTGGGCACCCTTGTCAGCAACTTGGATGCATGACCTGTTAAAGTGATTGTGCAATACTTCTCGTGCGATACTTCTCGTATTTGTCAGGTCTTGCAGTCCCCGGAATTGTGAGGAAGACAATTTTCCGAAAGTCAAATGGTGTATCACCAGTTTCATACATTCTGCATACAAACATGAATAGTCGTTTTATTGCCACTTCCCCCAATGACTTGAGAATTCTGATTTAATCTTAAGTCTTCCAAAGCCCTTTTAAATTCTGATAGGGGAACTCGGAGCAGAACGGGATAGCGGGGCACAATGGGAAATTGCTCCTTTCTAGACTACACAGTGCTGCAACCTGTCGTATGGGCATGTAATTATTTCTCCGAATGGAAGGGAAGTTAGGGCAGCGATTTTTATTTAGTTTGAAGTGCGAGATCTGAGTTAATTGTTGTCCGTCACGTTACCGCTTGCGTTGTCCTAACGTTTGGTGAATTTCAACGCCATGTAAGCTGTTAATTGTTAATTATGTACCATAAAATGACACATTCCCTTAAAGTTCATGGCATTCGTTATACTTTAGTTATTTAATGCGTTTAAATACGTCAGTTATTGCACCCCATAAAAGTTGTTAACCTCAAAAGTGCTCTTGGGGTGGAATGGAACGGGGCAGAATGATATAGTGTCCCGTACATGAAAAAGACTGATAGACAGCAAAGGGATGCAGAAGCGATGGAAATGGCAGTTTCAGCCGTTTCATCTTCCCAAATGGGATTTTTAAAAGTATCTAAGCAGTTCAACGTACCGAAATAAACATTGGGAAGATATGTGCCTAAAGCTATGAATAATCCTGACTACATTATTGACATACAGATGGAAAATTTAAAAAGCTGTTCACTGCAGAACAAGAACATGAGCTTGTAACATATCTCAATTCAATGGAAAGCAGACTTTTTGGTGTAACAATGAAAGATCTCAGATCACTAGCCTATCAACTAGGCGAAAGAAATGGCTTAGAACACAGATTTGTCTAGCTGGACAAGACTGGATTAAAGGCATCCTACACTGTCTATTCACAAGCCAAAAAATACTTCTGGTGCTCGAGCAATGGGATTCAACGAAGTAGTAGTTTCACAGTTTAACTCTCCCAACCAGCTATGTTCGCCGAACAACTCAGCTTTCCAGATATCGGTCGAGGCTGTCCTTCCAATCCCACTAATCTATCAAAATAATCGGCAGACCATAAGACGAAAAAGAAAAACCGTCGTATTGACAGATTCGCCTTATAACAAGGAACTGCAGAATTCTGTCGCACGTAATGTAGGCCCACAGAAAGGAGGAGGGTGCACAAACATAACAATGTCAGGACAGAGACGTCAGGTGCAATGCAACTTAAGGCAAAAATATCAAACTGTACTCCCAAAAAAACCATAATACAGGACATCAAAGACCTTAAGAAAAATAAAAGGAACAAAATGATGGAGAAGAGAGAATCAGAGAGAGAGGTTGCTGTCTCTACTGTGGGGACTTCTACTCCGGCTGGGTTGCATGCCAGAGGTGTTTCAAGTGGGAACACAATTCATGTGCTGCCATAGACAGTGAAGATGAAGAGGAAATACTGATTTGTGACTATTGTCTAAAGATTACTAGTTAGTGGTTTGGTGGTTATTAAGCACTGCACATTTTTCAGAATGATATTAAAATATATTCTTATTTTGCAGAATGACTGTTTAATTGTTTAAATTACACATTCCTTAGTCTGAATTGCCTTTTATAAAACATTTTGTCATAGTTTAATACGATATTCCTAATAAAAATTCAGCGTTTATGCAATAATGTAACATGAAATAACCTTATCCCAATCTGCCCCGTGGGTGGGTCGGAACGGGAAATATGCAAGACTTTCTTCGAAAATTAGTAAAAAATACAAACTGTATTGTTTTAAGTGATTTTAAAATAAGATACATTAGGTTACAATACAAGGTTTTTTTTATAGCTTTAAGAAGTGTTTCCTTGTGATCGCTTATTTTATACAAATTGTTAAACATTAAGTATCTCGTTACGCCTCGAGTCACCCCTGTTAGTACTGGATTCCCTATCTCTTCGAAATCAACTCCTGTCTCTTCTTCTACCACATCAGAGAAATCTTCCCCCTCATAAAGGCCTTCAGTGTACTCTTTCCACTTATGCTCTCCCTTCTCGTCATTTACCAGTGAATTCTCGTTGTATTCTAAATGTTACCACCTTCACTTTCAATTTTACCGAAGGTTGTTTAGACTTTTCTACATGCTGAGTCAGTCCTCCCAACAATCAGCCCTTTTCGATTTCTTCACATTTTTCATGTAGCCACTTCGTCTTAGCTTCTCTGAACTTCATATTTACTTCATTCCTCAGCGATCTGTATTTCTGAATTTTTATACATTCTTCTTTCGTCGAACAATTGAAGTGTTTCCCTGTTTCCCGTGCTTTCTTCGCAGTTACTTTTCTTGTAACTGCGTTTTCCTTTCCAGTTTCTGTGCCGGCCGTTGGACTTTCCACTCCTTTTCAGCTGAACTTAGTATTTCCGTATAACACTTCATTTCGCATTGTTTGTTCCTAATTATTCTCTTAAAATTCAATTCACTCTTGATCACCACTAAATCGTAATCTCAGTCTATATCTGCTCCTGGGTACGCCTCATGCTCCAGAATTTCGAAATCTCTTCTTGGCCGTGGTGTAATCTACTCGAAAGCTTCACGTTTCCTCCTTCCTTTTCGAAGGACGCCGCCTCCTACTGTGATTCTTGGAAAGGGTGTATTCGCTATTACTATCTAAAATGTATTGCAGAATTCAGTTAGGCCTTTAGGTCTATCTTTCCTACTACCAACACATGTTCTTCCTCAACCCTTTCTCCTACTCATTCCCCTACAACCACATTGCAGTCGGCCATGACGATTAGATATCCATCTGCATTACGTAATGTATTACTCGTCCAGTACCCTCACATACCTTCTCTATGACTTCATTATCTGCTTGCGACGTTGGCATGTATACCTGAACTACTGTCGTCGGTTTAGTTTGCTGTCGATACTGATACGAACAGCCCAATCACTGAACTGTTCACAGTATGTCACTCTCTGCCTATCTTCCCATACATAACGAAACCTACTTCCATTGTACCATTTTCTGCTGCTGTCAATATTACCACTTACCCGTCTGACCAGGAATCCATTTCACTTCTCTGACCCGCATTATATCTAGTTTGAGCATCTACTTTTCTTTCATATTTTATAACTTATCTACCACGTTCAAAATTCTGACATTCCACGGCCCAACTCGTAGAACGTTATCCCTTCGTTGGTTATTCAGTTTTTTTCTCGTGGTCACCTCCCCTTGGCAGATCCGAATTGGGGACAGTCTGGAATCTATTGTCAATAGGGAGATCATCAGGACTTTTTTCAGTTACCGGCCACATATCCTACGGACACACATTATGTGTCCTTAATGAATGCATTTTCATTGTCTTCAAACTCTTCATGCCGGTGATCCGGTGATCCACCTATTAGCGATAGTTTCCCCACCCCAAGTGTAAGAGACTGCCCTGAACCTCTGTCCGTTCTTTCACCCTCTTTCACGAGTTCGTTATCAGATCGTGTGTGATTTCTTATGCTTTAAGTCTTGGGGCAACTTTTTTGATGATTTTTATTCAAAATTTAAGCAATGGCAGCGTTCGATTACTAGTGAAAGGCGCTACCCCTAGATCACAGGTGACCTTCCCCGGCCTTGGTACATCTGTTTTATTCCATTTGAATATAGCATAATCCATTAATGCTGTAAACTTGTTTCTGTGCAATTCGAATGATCTAGGGTTTCAGCGTAACGGTCTATTTGTATATTTCTTTTAAAATAGGATTCTCTTAATTGTAAAAGTCGTCTTCTGTGTAACCTTACCAAGTAGTGATAGTAGATAAATTGCATAGCGTACTGGTTAATCCCCGAAAAGGGCGAATCCAGTTTTATTGTTTTCTAATCGTCTCAAGTAATTACAAAAATTGGCACTATGAGTTAAAATGCCTTCTGCGCCTCCTGTTGTCATTTTGGAATTTTCTTCGTTATTTATCTGTTGATCTTTTAATTAAATTTTTTTCTAACTGTTTTAAAAGGTATCAATAAAATTTTGTGCGTTATTCCTGGCAAATAAATTTATTGCTGTCCGTTTCCACTCCATTTTATTCGGCATCTGATATTCTTCTATGAAAGTTACCATCCTTTCTCAGGGCGTCCTCCATTCCCGACTCCACTCAAAGTTATTTGGTTTGCGTTCTGATAGCAGATGTTATTTTCTCAGATGATTTTTGGCTGGCAAGGCGTGATAAGGTGGTTATGTAGAAGTCCTTGGAACATTGTTACCTCCCCTGCGTCTCATTGTAACGCTGATGTTGACCCGCCTGTTGGATGGGGGCATTAAGCTTGGAGACCACATTTGTCCTCTTCGGGAACACTAGGCTGTGTGACAGAATTATGTTTCATCCTCCTCTTCCTAATCACCACATAACGCAAACATGAGACAACACCATACAAAACCTCATTATCCTCAGATACATTCAGCAGACAGTAGAAAAAGCAGAGCCATCAGTGGAAAAGACGTAAGGTGCGAGCTGTATGCGTGCCGACTAGGGACGCCATCCAGACGCGCAGTTAGGCAGCAAGACGTATGGACACTGATCGGTCTAGGATGAGGATTGTATCTAATAACGTTGGATGGGCGTCAGTTGCGTGTCAAAAACGTAGAAGTGTGACAGTCAAGCCTCCTAATTACCTTTCAGATGCTGAGTCGGAAGGAAGAGCGTGCAGTCTGTCAAAAGTAATACGTCTGAGGTACTTATAGAGTGAAGCTGTGTAGAACGTGGGAACAAAGATATCGACACAATTTCCTGACATAGCGTACGTCAGAACTGTAAATGCGTAGATAAGTATGAACTGAATATATTACATCCAATATTTCAATTATATGTGTGTACTGCTCAAGAATGTCCCATTTCATGGTAGCTACTTTAGGCCCCTCTTCAGTGATCTACTAGTGTAACATAATCTCTTAATAATCATGAAGATTTAAGTGAATGAATAGAAAGGAACAATTAAAGTTGAAATTCAGTTATTGTTTGATATTCATCAGATAATTCTGTGTTATTCCTCAGTGAATGGAGGAGACTAAGGGTCTTTCAAAATAATCTGTACATGTTAATATTTACATTTCAGTTACGACGGTAAAACTCCTTAAATTTTGGCGCCGGCCGGTGTGGCCGAGCGGTTCTAGGCGCTTCGGTCTGGAACCCCACGACCGCTACGGTTGCAGTTTCGAATCCTGCCTCGGGCATGGATGTGTGTGATGTCCTTAGGTTAGTTAGGTTTAAGTAGTTCTAAGTTCTAGGGGACTGATGACCTCAGATGTTAAGTCCTATAGTGCTCAGAGCCATTTTAATCATCTTTTCTTAAATTTTGGCCAACAACGTAGACATACACTGTTTAATTTTGTTGAAATAAGTAAATTTCCTCTCACTGCTCATGTGTACAATTCTAGGAGTGTGCAGACCATCCACACAGAAAATCACACTAGATGGTTATGCGACGACGCTTGCCTTATTGTTTTTGGCGTCGTTATCAAGTGGGAGGACAGTAGGCATCGGAAAACCTCAAAGGGAAACAGCTATATCGTAAATTATTGGTACTGCCCATACAAAAGTATAAGAAAATGCATTTGGAACTCCAATCGCAATTCCTGGAAGAAAACGTCGCAGTTTACACGAAATCGTGTTTGGTAAAAGTTCTGTTTCAAGAATGTGCGACAATTCCGCTTCCAACATTGTATATCTCACATAGGAATCATGCGAATAACGTTTGTATCCGTACAGAGGTAACAGACTGTCGTTTTCCGTCACTCATTACGTGAATGGAGCGGGAGAAATAATGTATAACAATGGTACAAAGAAAGCTCTTCCGGGCCTTGTAAAGTAGCTAACTGAGTATGTATATTCATGCACCTGCATTGTGTCAGCGTTGTGGAACTTCATTTTCAGATATATTTTTTCAGTAATGTTAGAAACTAAGTACAGTAGACTGGCATTAGACCGGCATCAAACGGTCTGGAGTGCCTGGTGGTCCGGCTCCCATTGGAGGATTAAACAATTTTCTCCCCTAATCACACCATATTATATGCCCCCCCCAAAAAAAAGTGTTTTAAATGAATAACTATTACTCTACCACTTCATAATTGCCGTTTTGGATGAGTGGATGGGAGCGCTGTGAGCTGTTTCCGTACACTGGTAATCGTTGTTCTGAAGGACGCGTCAGCGATCTAGTCGGGCTCAATAAAAATGTAATATGATTCGAGAACTGCACTTGGTGTGTGGCAACGGATAAAACAAACTTAAATCTGCACTGTGTTAACACATTTTTCTGTCGAAAGACAACAGAAACGAACGTAAGGAAAACAATCTTTCCTTTACGGCCTAAAAATGCAGCAGAGCATGTAGGAGACAACGGATTTCTGTTATATATTCACTTTTAATATGATCTTTTACACAAAACCGTCGAAAACGAAAATAAAAATGTTGTTTTACAATCCAAAAATTGAAGTGAAAGATTCATACATTAGAGATTAATAGGCACTTTTACAGAGATGCATACAAAATTAAAATTAAACTGTTGTTTTACGATCTAATAACTTGAATGTGTAGCAGATAAAAAAAAACACCTTCGGTATTAATACGTGAATCTATAGGAAAGCGTAAGAAATGATATTGAAATAGAGATTTCGGTACACGAACTAACAACTAAATACTGACGAACAAACATAGAACTGGATTTGCTGTTGCGTAATTTTACAGACTAGTGTGGAAATATCAAATGTGTTTTATAATGTAATAGTTAACGTGTAAAGCATTAGAGTCTGTGTAGCTAGATGCGGCCTAATAAGTGTACACAATACCTTTAGACCATGTAAGGGCGGAACAGTTTTGTACTGCAGCTACTGCTCTCACCATAGCAGTTTCTAACGGTTGTAACCTCCCCACAAAAAATGTCAATGAAAATGGAGCCAAGTGTAACCTTCACATAAAAAATGTTAATAAAAATGTTAATGAGCCAAGTGTAACCTCCCAAAAATATAATTAAAAGAATTTGAGCCAAAGAATAATAATTAAATGAATTTTTTAATATGGTAACCTCTGAACAAAATTGGCTCCCATTTATTTTCTGTGTGCAGAAATACATTCACATTTAATGTTACCACAAAATTCTTTTCTCATTTAATGTCAAGTTCGAAACATAAAAATTCCTAAACACCAAAATAATAAAAAAGTTTGGTAACCTGATGAATTTTATGAGGACAGCAGCGCTGCCCTTCGGCCCTGTATTCTGAATAAAAAACGCAAAAATACTTACCTCAATAAAAATTGCAATTATATCTGCTCTTAATTAGATATTTTTTGACACAGCTTCGTGCAATGCTGGCGTATATATTTTTTTTGATTCTTGGTTATTGGAAGGATTGATCATGTATTGGAAATATTCTTTAAATTGAAATGAATGCTTTTCTTTAAAAGAGTTACTTTATATTATAAAAATTATTATTGGGGCATTTTTTGGAACAAATTAAATTACAATTAACATACATTATTAGATATGTGCAATGCTGCTTCTTTACCTTCTACAACAATACTCATCCTCCAGAGTCCTGACCAGAGTCGCGAGCAGAGCACACAGCCGACGCATGCCGACTCCCGCCGACTCACGCAGACTACTACACTACTACTACTGTCGACTCGCGCAGACAAGCGCAGACTAGGGACAAGCAACAACTAACGATAAACTACTCTCTGGTCAGAGATTCTGTCATGCCTCGCCCATCGCCGGCGAAGCATACATCTTACACGGTATTAGGAAAGCTTTTACGTATTTATCGACAGAACTGAACTACGTTATTTATTAACACTTTTTCATCTGAGCATACTCTCCGATAACGTATATTTCTGCGATAACTATGCATTTCAGCAGACACCAAGAATACGCATCAGTTGAAATATAATACAGTATCAGTATGACTTGAGCGTAGAGCGCCGAGCGGCCTGGGTCATTCGGATATTGTTTAGTATTGTTGGGCACCTTCGGTTACGTCTGCACGTAAACGAGATTTAGTTCTGCGCTCTGTATAGGCAATTGTGAAACAAATGGGTAATACATAGTTTGTAACACCAATGAATGTACTCTAAGTTATAATAAAAATCACAAAATAATATTAACAGTGTTCTATAGTTACCCTTCCTCTGCAGTAATAGAGCGTACAAGTTGTCGAGTTTTGGGAGAAATGTGTCGGCCCTAAATTTTTCCCTTCCAGCCAGAAAAACTTCTTCAGAGTGAGCTTCTTCGTCCTCATGAAGTTTGCGTTTTCGAGATCTTTTACAGGTGCATTCATAGTCTACATCAGTCATCATCAGTCACGAACTCGATGGATTTATTAATATTTACACTTTGCAAATTCATATTTACACTATTAAATCTCTGGAGTATGTCCTTCCTATCTGTCATCATGAATACTGTTTATAGTCCGCTGATTTTATTGAATAAAGCTAAAGCCTCATTTCGCAAAAGTGGTTTTTCAAACGTATTATTGGCAATATGTGTGAGGTAATTGATAACGCCCTCCCAGTTTTCATGCAGACTTCCACACGCATCCTCTCTCCCTCACCAACGTGTCTTTCATACCCATTCTATAGTTTTGCGTCCTGGTTTCATGATAGAAAGAAGTTTATCCCAGTGCTGTGTAGAAGCAGAGAAAAAATTACAAAGATTTTGCACTACATTGAAAAATGAACATGCTTCCCGCAAACAGGTTGCAGCACTAGTGCCGACTAAATTCACAGAATGGGCTGCGCAATGCTCATAATGCGCTTTCGGATATCGTTCTTTAATGCGTGCCTGCAAACCAGTGTAGGTTCCTTGCATTGCCGTATGACTCGCCTCTACAGTCAGTAATATCAATGGAAATTATGGACAGGACTTCTAGGACAGCCTCAGGTAAGTTTTCCAACTTGTGTCTCGGATTTGGTAAAAATAGAAGGAAACGTTAAACAGTTCCCCATTCTCGTTCACATATCTTACTATCAAAGATAATTGATCAATATGTGAAATATCCGTAGTAGAATCTACTATTATAGACAAAAAATTGCCCTGTTTTATTTCACTTACAGTAATTCTTTTAATTCGTTCAGAAAGAAGCTATATTATTTCATCACAGATCGTTGAAGAATGATAAATTGTGTGTTCCTGCCCTGGATTTCCAAATCGTTCAATATGCTCTGTGAGAAAAGAATCAAACTCGGCTATAAGTTCAAGAGACATCATAAACTGACCATTATTTAATAAATGGAATCTTTCAACGTGTCCACTTAGGGGAATCCACGACTTGTTATCTTCTTCAGTACTGCAAACACCGTTTTCAACACACTGCTGCAATACATTTTTTTTCTGTCTGTACATATGACTCGAAATGGTTATCTATCGTTCCAAGTGACTTTTTTCTTGTTAAGGGTGATGACTCAGAATTTTTGTGTTCAAGTGAATTCTTATGATGAGATAAAATATTAGAAATATTTTCCCAGTCTTCAATACCATTAGTAGCAAACGCGGCCGTACCTCCGAACAATTTACTTGGTGCGCAAGAAACAGCACCGGTGCAGTAGGAACATACTAGAAAAACACACAAAGTTGATCCACCATTTAAACATTTGTGGTAAAATATATTTTTGTTCAAATATCTGGTTTTATCGTCTATTGATCATCTTGAATTAGAAAAATCATCGTTAGAATTTTGATTAATGCCACGTTGTAAGAGAATGTTGACTGTTGAATCATTGACATACAAATCTGCAGGGTCATCGCTAATGAGGTTTTTATTTTTGTAATGTCTGACTCGACACCATTGCAGTAACGCTGACCAGTCTCACTGCATGTCTTTGGCTCTTGAGCGCCAACCTGTTCAAAAGGAATAGGCCAAAGACCAACGTAACAATGAAGCCCCACAATATGGTGCAACGTTCATCGTACAGACGAACGTTATGCACAGTGACTGGAGTTGAAGATCCCCACACACGGCAGTTCTCTGTGTGTGAGAAAAATGAGCTCCCTCTGTCCGTAGTAAGACCCAGGGCGACCACTCGACACTTCTGTCACTGCGAAGAAGTGGAGAGCAAAGTCAACTTGTCGTTGTGAGTCGTTTTGGTATAAGCTGCTGTATGATAAGTGTGGTGTCACCGCCAGACACCACACTTGCTAGGTGGTAGCCCTTAAATCGGCCGCGGTCCGTTAGTATACGTCGGACCCGCGTGTCGCCACTATCTGTGATTGCAGACCGAGCGCCGCCACACGGCAGGTCTAGAGAGACTTCCTAGCACTCGCCCAATTGTACAACCGAATTTGCTAGCGATGGTTCACTGACAAAATACGCTCTCATTTGCCATTACCAGTTACTATTGATACTGTAATCATGTACCGTCAAGAGCGACGCTCATCATTAATGGATTAAAGTTAAGTATTCCACCAGCTACGTCCGTTTTTCTAAAGTCTAATTTCCTTGTCCTGTTCCAGACCTCACGCCAGCCTGCGTGAGCTAAAACGCGTACCTTTCTGCTTCCTCTAGTACCCGGTGTAGGCTCTCCTGCCAACCCACAACAATAAGCACCTTGTACAGATATCACTTGGGAATAGTTCGAAGCACCTTCTGTACAGTGTACCACGGGATGTGAAAGTGTTGTGAAATAGCATGCGCAGTGCCTGACAATCGAGAGTTACGTGCAACATTGTCCACTACCTGTGGTTCAACCGGTCGTCAGCCTCTTCCTGGAGTTGATTTGAACTTCTTCATCATGCCCTTCACAGTAGGTGCAGAAAGTGCACTGCAACTCGTCAGGTGTGTAAGACTATGAATCACGATGACTGAGCACGGCACCTAGTGGCCATAGTTGGAACTGGACGGCGGTGCTGTGATGCATGGAACTCAAGCACCCCACACTCTGGACATAATGCTGCCATGTTTGGTACTCCTGCAGTAATTAGTTTCTGTAATACAATATATTAAATACAGAAAGTTTAATTATAACCCCCCTCCCCCCAGTGCTTACATAATCTCTCAATATATGCTTCTCATTTTTCATAAAATAACTCACTAATAGTAAAACAGCAATAGATTTGATACACAACAACGAAGTCACGCAGCAGATTGGAAGATGAGTCATAGTGACACATGTAGATTTAAGTCTTGACAGACTCTCATCAAATTTGAGAAAGAATCAAATGAGAAACGTTAGGCAACGTATCACAGAGGAATTTTTCTATCAAATGGTCAGAAAAAGTGTCTGCCCATATGAATAGATGTATTCATGAAAGAAATTAGAAGAGACACAGCTGCAAGTAAAAGAAGTATTTTACAATAAAATAAATGACTGTGAAATCAGTGATGAAGGTCACAGAAAATAATAATTAGTCTGGAAAAAATTTAATATCAAGTTGTTGTTGTTGTTGTTGTGGTCTTCAGTCCTGAGACTGTTTTGATGCAGCTCTCCATGCTACTCCATCCTGTGCACGCTTCTTCATCTCCCAGTACCTAATGCAACATATATCCTTTTGAATCTGTTTAGTGTATTCATCTCTTGGTCTCCCTCTAATCATTCTTCTGTTACTGTATTTCTTTCCCCAATTGTTCCCTTACGATCTCCGTGAAACTCTGTACAACCTCCGGTTTAGTCAGTTTATCAAGGTCCTATCTCCTTAAATTTCCACCTTTTGCAGTTTCTTCAGTTTTAATCTACAGTTCATAACCAATAGATTGTGGTCAGAGTCCACATCTGCCCGTGGAAAAGTCTTACAATTTAAAACCTGGTTCCTAAGTCTCTTTCTTACCATTACATAATCTATCTGAAACCTGTCAGCATCTCCAGGCTTCTTCCATGCATACAACCTTCATTTATGATACTTGAACCAAGTGTTAGCTGTGATTAAGTTGTGCTCTGTGCAAAATTCTACCAGGCGGCTTCCTCTTTCATTTCTTAGCCACAATCCATATTCACCTACTACGATTCCTTCTCTCCCTTTTCCTACTCTTGAATTCCAGTCACCCATCACTATTAAATTTTCGTCTCCCGCACTATCTGAATAATTTCTTTTATTTTATCACACATTTCTTCAATTTGTTCGTCATCTGCAGAGCTAGTTGACATATAGACTTGTACAACTGTAGTAGGCGTGGGCTTCGTGTCTATCATGGCCACAATAAATGCGTTCACAATGCTGTTTGTAGTAGCTCACCCGCGCTCCAATTTTGTTATTTATTATTAAACCGACTCCTGCATTACCCCTATTTGATTTTGTATTTATAACCCTGTATTCGCTTGACCAAAAGTCTTGTTCCTCCTGCCAGCGAACTTTACTAATCCCTACTATATGTAACATTTACCTATCCATTTCCCTTTTCAAATTTTCTAACCTACCTGCTCGATTAAGGGATCTGACATTCCACACTCCGATCCATAGAACGCCAGTTTTCTTTCTCGTGATAACGACGTCCTTCTGAGTAGTCCCCGCCCGGAGATCCGAATGGGGGACTATTTTACCTCCAGAATATTTTACCCAAGAGGACGCCATCATCATTTAACCATACAGTAAAGCTGCATGCCCCCGGGAAAAGTTACGGCTGTAGTTTCCCCTTGCTTTTAACCGTTCGCAGTACCAGCAAAGCAAGGCCGTTTTGGTTAATGTTACAAGGCCAGATCAGTCAATCAACCAGACTGTTGGCCCTGCAGGTACTGAAAAGGGTGCTGCCCCACTTCAGGAACCATACGTTTGTCTGGCCACTCAACAGATACCCCTCCGTTGTGGTTGCACCTACGGTACGGTTATCTGTATCGCTGGGGCACGCAAACATTCCCACCAACGGCAAGGTCCATGGTTCATGGGGGGAGGGGGGGGAATCAAAGATGGCTAGCCCAAAATACCGATGCAGTCTAACTCTCCTCTGTCTATTGGCAGGAAATTCAAAAACTGGCAGGAAAATCGAAATTTTTTCCTGAGACTGTGAATCATGGGATTTATGGAGGGGTAGTTGCCACTGACTGAGCACTAGACTGTGGCTCTTTCCAGTTTTGTCAATAACTGCTGGATGCACAGAGGATATTTTCACTATTAGTTCAAAATGGTTTAAATGGCTCTGAGCTCTATGGGACTTATCTTGTGAGGTGATCAGTCCCCTAGAACTTACAACTACTTAAACCTAACTAACCTAAGGACATCACACATATTCAGGCCTGAGGCAGGATTCGAACCTGCGACCGTATCTCGCAATTAGTCTCCTGCCAGTCTAGCCAAAAGCACTTTATGGGATAGATGGGTAATAATAATAGGATAGCAATCTATCAAGTGCAGCTTGCCAATCTACAAGTGAATAGCTCCTGGGAGGAATATAGAGACTGGTAATACTAGAACAGCGAACCACTGTCCCAATGAGACTATAAATTCGTGTTGCTATAAATAGGAATCTCGCACAAACGTCACTGCAGAATGAAACACACTTAAATCTATTTACAAGTTTAAAGTCGCATCCTAAGCTACATAAATACGGGAAATACAGACTATGACCTTTTTTTCGAATGTAGTGCTCATTACCCCACTGGAACACGGCCTCTCAAGACAAATAACTGACAAGTAACCTCTAATATAGACCTACACTATATACCGACTGTATTGTGTACCTGAAAGGGTGGGGGGTGGGGGGGGGGGGGGGCGGAGCAACCAGAACTTGTCTTTGTAACTGCCACTCACAACAGCCTTAAGCTGTGGTTTCCAGCTGCTGATACCTTATGACCCCTCCTGCCACTGGCTGTGTTACAAAGTGAGGCAAGCAAACGAGACTTGGTCTAACAGCACTTCCACCCCTGACATAGACTCATAAGTTAAAAAAATTCACATTACCCAATCCTAAATGGGGATGTTGTTTTGTCAATACATCTTGTGCTTCTCAAGCAAAATGTAGATTCTTCCGTTTTATTCGAGTTGTTTTCGAAGACAGAAGAAATCGGGCAATAGACGCGGCTTCACATCGCTAAAGTATTATTACTTGTGTGGGAATCTTGTTCATCACTGTGGCATAGGCTATATTTTCTCCAAGTATTCTTTCGTCAGGTAGAAAGATCTATTCCTATCAGCTCAATATGTGCCACATCGTGCATCACAAGGCTAGAATATTAAACTCATTTTTGGTTCATGACAGACTGCTAAGAGCATGCTGCACCTCTGTCGCAGGATCCCTCCTCACTTTTGAACTCTCTTAAATTAACAAAATCCTCATCACCTATGAAGTCTCTCAAAGCAGCAGCACAGGGAGTTGTAAATATCAGGTTTATTCTATGTATCACTTTATAAATTTGATAATATAGCTGAATTTATTATGACGAGCATCTCTCCCTATGTTAGTGAGAGATTGAAACTCCGTTAAAAGATTTTACCACAACGAAAGGACGCCTCATTATCACTCCAACTCCCGAATCATAACTAGTACACTCGCCATCGCTTCCAGCCACCTAGTGGCATATCATTGTTATCAATTTGATTGAGCAATTAATTAAATTGATCATGACACTCCCTTTTCATGATGAGTAATTTTTTCCACAGTCGGAATACACTCGCTAGGTAACCATTACAAACACTTCACTGAAGTATCCGGAGGCTTCACATAGGCTAGGCACTCACTTCCTCCAATACAAAATTGGGTGTCATCCATAGGCTAGGCAATTACTTCCCCCAATACCAAAATGAGTGATAAACAGTGCCCAATAGCTAAAGACATCCAGTGCCAATTGCGTTCCCACCCTTGGTTGCATTGGTGTGCTGGTGGAAGCAGGTCACCTGGAACTCGAATCCTGGTATATCGCTTCTGAACTAATCCTTCTGCGACCCTCGGTCTATAGCGGCAGTAGTATGCATCGCCCCTGTCTCCATACCCAACCTCCCCACTGGGCCGCCTGTGAACAGCCGCCACCGCCACCACCAGGTCGCGAATCCCCATGCATCTGTCAGGGCTCTACTGCTACCAGCCAACAACCAACCGCTCGCAGTGCCAGAGAATTGTCAATTACTACAGACTCGCAAAACTTGTCCTATATTTCTCAGAAGGACTACTTGCTTAAACATCGCTGGGATAAATACTTGGATGTTGGGTGGGATGATTCGCCTTATCCATCATGCAAACCGAAATGTTCTGCAATGTTTCCGAAATATCCCAGAAAGGCAAACTCAGAGAGCAATAGCAAATGTGTACGAGCTTGCGGACCTCGGTTTCCCTCAGATTACAGCCCTATAAAAATGTTCTTATTAGCCGCTGCCAAACTGGTGGATGGATGCTTCGAGAACTCACATGGGTCCTCTGGAGGGAATCTAATGTTCTTTTCAGGAACACATTTGAGAACCGACGTATGGAGCTGATTGCAGAGGGATATATTTCGTATGTGGAACACGAAAATAAGAAACGTAAAATTAACACTCATGTGGGGATTCTATTTGCGAGTGGAATAGGGGAGGAAATGACAAGTAGTAGGAAAAGGTACACTGTGCCACGCATGTTACTATGGCTTACAGGGTACACATATAGATGTAAATTTAGTCCACCTGTTAGGTTTTCAGTTCATCCTCTTATAAACACATAGAACTCATGAAAGACTTCTGTTTCTTATTTATAAGGAAAACAAAGAGGAAACCACCGCTGCTGATTGTCTCCCTGTAGAAGCCTTCGCATTAAGTCCTAATTTTCTCACTGCAGTCATATCATGAGACGTATATGAGGGGTTGTAATATGTTTGGCAACAATACTTAGAAGGGACTGTAAAGAGTTAACCTCTCAACTCATCTTTTGTCAGAGTATCGTTTACCTGCTGTATTCTCACGAATCCTCCTGTTCTCAGTATATAGCATTTGAATCCATCTGATCTCTACAAGTAAAAGGTATTCCCCGCCAAATTACCGACCATTGCTAATTATCTAGAAATCTCATCACATTCCGACAGCACTGTTTCTGTTAGTTAGAAGGCTGTCTAGACCTCCAAACGTAACTAACAAGGAAGAGAGTTACCACAATGAGAAATGTAGCACACTATTGTACAGGAGTAAATTCACAACCTTGCAGAGTATACATTGACTACACAAAGAAATTCCGAAGTGTAACACCTACAATTCATCGATATCAAATGACTATGTATAAATATCCCCCTGCACATGAGCGAATCTCCTTTATCGTATTTCTATTATCACCCTGCCAGAAATATACAGTATAATGGTGTCCAAGTCTTCGTTGACAGTACAGTCTCTCTCTCTCTCTCTCTCTCTCTCTCTCTCTTCCCCTCTCTCTCCTCTTGCTACTTTTTTTAATATCCAGTGGAGTAAAACTACGAAATACAAAAACTTCGCTAACCGCACCTGGCAGAGAACTCAATAAGATTTTACCGTGGCTCTCTCTTCCGATATATCGGAAAACAAATACTGTTTGCGTGTTGACATCAACCATATGTGGTGATCAAATTAAATATACATATATTGGTCCACTGTAGCAGGTGGCCAATGATCAATGTCGCTTCCAGGACCAGAGAAGAGTTCTATCTCCTATACTGGAGGAAGGCCATATCCCACAGACTGTGAATCACAGTGAGAGGTTTCTTGTGCTGTTGTTTCATGAATAGGTTGATACATTGTTTTTGCTGTAACACACTGAAGCAGTGTATGACTACAGCTATGTACACAGCCATTAATTTTGTTTTTCTAAGTTAAGTCCCATAAGATTTCACACGCATCTGAACATTAGAACATTTGTTTTTCTACAATGACTTCGAAGTCTGTGTCGGGTGCTAAGTCGACATTAACAAGTTTCGATCCATTGGCTCTCATGGAAAGCTACACATCGCATTGTGCAGACTCTGCTGCCCCCACAACATTGGGTGGTTGGGATGAAAGACAGCGGTGGTGGTGGTGAAAGACATGACGATGTATGGAAACTGGAAGAGTTTACAGCATTGTGGACCGTTTCTGAACAGTTATCCAGAGGTGATGCCTTCCACATTTATTCTCATCTTCCACAGTGAGTGGGTAGCAGATTTGTCAGTGTTTCACTTTTCGAAGAGTTCATGACTTACAGTACATAACCATATGTGGAACAAGGGGTATTGCGTGGGACTTAAGCCTATTGAGTGTGGATAGTATGAACCATCAATTGTCATTCCTACCACTGCAGGAGAGGAATGATTTTCATTCACCCGGGCGAGCATGTAAGTACCGTCTTCATACCACATTTTTGTCGCATTTTCTTCAACTTTACGTATTCTCCACCAAATTCGCCATTTTACCAGGTTTTCCGTATTTTCAAAGCATTCACCCAATTACTCTAGGTCCGAACCACCACGCTCGACGAGTTATCCTGTAAACGAAACGTGTCTCGCTTCTATTTCGTCATACTATCAGCCAATGTCATAGCAGCAAGGTTCCCAACTTCTGTATCATTGCCGAACAACGTTCTCCATTAATTTGCGAAGCTCATATACATGTGGACATATATTGTGCCCTGTTACACTACCTACATTAAATGACAGAAATACTGTTCCTTGGTGCTGGAAATAATCATCAGCAGAGAGTAGGTGCCAAAACTACCTTCCTTAGCTGAAACACTTCATAAATTCGGTAAGAGTTTATTACGAATTTCCATCTGACCCTTATTGGACGAGAATCACAAAGTATTCAGACACTCTTAGTACAAAGTAGGAGATTGAAAGATCTCTCCGCACTCCGCATAGCCTTTGACCAACTCCCCCTGCAACAATATCGTCAATTTTATTTGCAACTGACCTGACGTAGGAGGGTACTATACCCTCTACATTACACGTTTTGTGAAGAAACAGAGAGAGCTGAGTCCATAACTTCTGTTCAACAAAGACTGATCGGCACCAGTCTAACTCACTGCACCAATACAAGTGCAGAAGATCTCTCCAGAAGTGTGCAGGTTGAGGAGATAAGCACCACTCATTGTTTAATAGTTGATATGAGACTATTGTTGTGATGTAACAGACAGATCAGAAGAAACGTGTGGCTTACGCATGATGGAGCTTGTGTGAAACATTTTACGTAAGTCATCTGTGCTGCCAGTTGTGCAGTACTGATCTAGTGTCTGGAGTCAGTAGCAAGAAGTTGTTCGTAAAAAAAAAAAAATGGTAGAACAGAAACACATGCACTCCTAAGTCTACACGTTTCTGCAATTAAAGACGCTATAACGTAAAAGCCATGTGGTTTGCGAAATATTACTCGTGCGCAATGCAACATTTTTAATACTCTAATGCACAACATTATGTTCAAAATCTTACATACATTCACTCTACAGGTTTTCTATCCGACTCACTACGGTGACAAATATAAAATAACAAAACTACTTCCTTGCACACCAAATAAAATCAACGGTTCTTTGTGATATATGCACAATATGGCTTTCTAGAGGTGTATAGCGCCCATCGCCCGCATCCGACTACATTTAGGAAATTATGCTATACTCGCATCAGTCCTGTAAAATGATCGTCATAAACGGAAAATGCAGCTTATGAGTAAATAGACAACTGCATAGCATCAACCTTTGACATGCGAAATTGCACGCCATGCTGCACTGACTTCGTGAACAGGACAACTGCCAAGCAAATGAACACATCGTTTGAAGTGCCTCATAAATCTTTGTCAGTGACTCAGAATCAAGGAAGTTATGAAACTGATGACTTGACACATGTTCAAAAAGGGACTGGGGAATGGTGTAGGTTTTATGCGTCTTATGAGTGTTAATTTTTCGTTTCTTATTTTCGTGTTCCACATACGAAACATATCCCTCAGCAATCAGCTCCATACGTCGGTTCTCAAATGTGTTCCTGAAAAGAACATTAGATTCCCTCCAGAGGACCCATGTGAGTTCTCGAAGCATCCATCCACCAGTTTGGCAGCGGCTAATAAGAACATTTTTATAGGGCTGTAATCTGAGGGAAACCGAGGTCTGCAAGCTCGTACACATTTGCTATTGCTCTCTGAGTTTGCCTTTCCGGGATATTTCGGAAACACTGCGGAACATTTCGGTGCCGAAATCCATCAGTTTACTGGATATGATCCGTCACACATTTGTGGGAAGTCCTCTGTTGGCTGTACTATGGAGACACTTGCTGTTAACGATTGTATGCAGGTAGCGCTTAAATTCATACCCAGAACAGCTCTCTAGGACATCATCCAAGGCAGCAGTTATCTTGTAGGTAGTCCTACCACCTCAGTAGACATACTGCAGGAAGTTGTTATAAAAACCATGTGGCAGTTTTTCTGTAAGGTTGTTGTTAGAAGAACCATATGGTCGTGATTGGTAGAGAGTGAAAAGAAGCACACTGTATAATAATAAAAACTGTTTGTTAGAGTTTAAAACACTTACGCAGGAACATGGGTAAATTGCAATGAAAAGCACAGAGAACGTATTCTTGTACCGAAGATAGATACGAACCCCCCGCCCATCACGATAGTGCTAGCTTATATGCTAATGAAATCAACAGGTTGATAGCTACAGAATTACAATTTGAAATTCACTTAACACAGATACAGTGAAAAAGGGAAGTAATAAAAATTATGTACAGTTATCTTGATCGCAGCAAAATCCTTTTATTTATGAGTGGTAACTAATGTTTTATGTGATCCGTAGTGTTCTGTGCAATATTTCATTGCTATTTCATAGCCGGCCGCACTGGCCGAGCGGTTATAGGCACTTCAGTCCGCTGCGGTCGCAGGTTCGAATCCTGCCTCGTTCATGAATGTGCGTGATGTGCTTATGTTAGTTAGGTTGAAGTAGTTCTAAGTCTAGGGTACTGATGACCTCAGATGTGAAATCCCACGGTGCTTACAGCCATTTGAATTAGAACTACTTCATTGCAATAGCTGCTTTTCCCAACATTTTTAACAAGAAAATGAAAAGTCTGCCTATCAGCCACATAACAAGGTGGATAACGTAAACTTTAAAGACAAAAGTATGGGTATAGTTTGGCAGCTGCTTGACAATCACCTGAAGTGGGCGATGGTTTACCGAAACTGTTGATTGATTAAGTGTGTCACATGATATATGGAATGAAGACAGTACTGTGAAATCGCCTTTAGCAAATTTATTGAGGTTGTATTAGTTGATTTCCCAGCTTCCAGGAAAGACGTGAGCTCTAGGAGTAAAGCAATACACAAATATTTACGAAAGCAGGAACATCTAAAAGGAATAGTCCAAATGAATCGTAAGTCGATGGATGTGCACAGCAACATATGAGGAAATAGTGGATATGATTACACTGCGGTTGGGTATGTATACAACCTGCAGTGGCCCCCTTTTTCGGGACCAGGAATGTCACCAATGTAACGTAAACTTCTACCGGAGAACCCTCACACGAAGCACAAACATGACAGCAAATGCCAGTGCTGCATGTAATTTGGTCTACCTCCGAGAACCATTAAAGATTTCAAACGCCATTGACGAAACGCAAATTTTAATGTCTACAGGCTGGTACGGCTTCAACATGTCTTTTAATTATGGCCGTGTAGATGCAACTTACGCTCGTGAGTCTAACTAAACATACCGAGTACTGCCCATCGCGAGATTGATAGGCACCTAGTCCTTTTGCGGACACTTGACAATGTAGGGAATGTGCAGCATTCCATAATTACGGTTTCGAAAGCTGTAGAAAGAAAACCACTGCTCAGAATGACGTCAGATTTAAGCAGCATATTATTTATGCACGCGAAAACATCATCGAAAGAAAAACAAATAAACGAAAATTTTAGCAGTAGATGACGCTGTAAGTGTCTTAACGTAAGTGAGGCGGGCTACAAATGATAGCTGAATGACAGTAGGACGTCTGTCTTTTGAGTTAGACATTACACCATCCCTACTATTCAGACTACATGATGGCACAAGTTCGACAGCCATCAGTTATGAGACTGTGACGTAAGCCCGTCTACTACGGCGAGATCGTACCACATCGGACAGGAGAAATAGATTTTCCACTGCCACGAGGCAAAAACGCATAAAAGCAAAATGATATAGGTTTATAATTTCCTTGAGTCTGGCCGCTGACCGCTGTGTCTGAGCGGTTCTATTTGCTTCAGTCCAGAACCGCGCTGCTACTACGGTCGCCGGTTCGAACCCTTCCTCGGGCATGGATGTGTCTGATATCCTTAGGTTAGTTAGGTTTAAGTCTAGGGGGCTCATGACCACAGACGTTAAGTCCCATACAGCCTAGAGCCATTTGAACCATTTTGAAGTCTGGCGCAAGACATGCTCAGTATGCTGGGCACCGTTGAAATCGAGGGAACAGCACGTTCCGCAACAGACAGAAGTGTCTATGGGTCCACGTTAAGAATGCATTGGGCAATGCGAACCTTCAATGCTCCCTGGCTGCAGCACTGAACACATCTTTCAGACAACCCCATAGCCCGAAGTCACACGGTTTAAGATCGAGCGTTTTGGACGAACAGGCTGTAGGGAGGTGGCAGCTGATAATTCTAACATTTCCGAAATGCCTCTGCGTCAGCCGCTTCAGTGGATGTGCAGTACGCGAAGCAGCACCACCTTGTAAAACATTGTTGCTACACATACACCCTCCAAGTTGAAGGGTTGGATTGCGGTTGGTACGCAAGACTCTAATGGCTTTCACTAGTGACGGTAGAGGTAATGGGACCCGCAGGACTCACCTAATCGAAAAAATATCGCTCTACGGTAAACGAGGCCATCAGTCCGCTTCATCCAGCCACTTTTGCAGAACGAAGTGGTACCGGTTGATGTGCCTGCGGATTTTCTGTTGTCCATGTTCTGTAATTCTGTGTATTGACATGTTTTTAAAATAGAAGTGGGCTTCTCACACACACAGAATGTTCCATGGCTACTCGTTGTGTACTTTCATCCGAGAAAGAAATTTCACAGCAAATGTTCAAATGGCTCTACGCACTATGGGACTTAACATCTGAGGTCATCAGTCCCTTAGGCCTAGAACTACTTAAATCTAGATAATCGAATGACATGACACACATCCATGCCCGAGGAAGGATTCGAACCTGGCAGTTCAGAAGAAAGCTATAGCTCAACCATGTTTGATTTTTTGTGGTCAGCGATTTATGATGTTTCGTAGGAATTTATGCATCGTGCTTGTAGGAATGTCCAACGTTCATGCAATTCGATGTGCAATACATGCTTGCACACCATCGCTCGACCCCTCCCGCCTTACTTTGGTGACTTCTTCGAGAGACGTCGGATCAACTGCTTTCTTCCCTCTGCCACGTTGCACTTCAAAGGAATATGTCTTTTTTAAATTTGTAATCATTTTCTCCAGACGCTTACCAGACACCTTTTTTCCATATTCTTGGGTGTCTACATCTACAGCTACATGTACATCCATACTCCGCAAGCCACCTGACGGTGTGTGGTGGAGGGTGCCTTAAGTACCTCTATAGGTTCTCCCGTCTATTCCACTCTCGTATTCTTCGTGGAAAGAGAGATTGTCGGTATGCCTCTGTGTGGGCTCTAATCTCTCAGATTTTATCCTCATGGTCTCTTCGCGAGATATACGTAGGAGGGAGCAATATACTGCTTGACTCCTCGGTGAAGGTATGTTCTCGAAGCTTCAACAAAACCACGTACCCAGCTACTGAGCGTCTCTCCTGCAGAGTCTTCCACTGGAGTTTATCTATCATCACCGTAACGCTTTCGCGATTACTAAATGATCCTGTAACGAAGCCCGCTGCTCTCCGTTGGATCTTCTCTATCTCTTCTATCAACCCTATCTGGTACGGATCCCACACCGCTGAGCAGTATTCAAGCAGTGGGCGAAGAACCGTACTGTAGCCTACTTCCTTTGTTTTCGAATTACATTTTCTTAGGATTCTTCCAATGAATCTCAGTCTGACATCTGCTTTACCAACGATCAACTTTATATGATCATTCCATTTTGAATCACTCCTAATGCGTACTCCCTGATAATATATGGACTTAACTGCTTCCAGTTGCTGACCTGCTATATTGTAGCTAAATGATAAGGGATCTTTCTTTCTATGTATTCGTAGCACATTACACTTCTCTACACTGAGATTCAATTGCCATTCCATGCACCATGTGTCAATTCGCTGCGGATCTTCCTGCATTTCAGTACAATTTTCCATTGTTACAACCTCTGGATATACCACAGCATCATCCGCAAAAAGCCTCAGTGAACTTCCGATATCATCCACAAGGTCATTTATGTATATTGTGAATAGCAACGGTCCTACGACACTCCCCTGCGGCACATATGAAATCACTCTTACTTCGGAAGGCTTCTCTCCATTGAGAATGACGTGCTGCGTTCAGTTAACTAGGAAAACTTCAATCCAATCACACAACTGGTCTGATAGTCCATATGCTCTTACTTTGTTCATTAAACGACTGTGGGGAACTGTATCGAACGCCTTGCGGAAGTCAAGAAACACGGCGTCTACCTGGGAACCCGTGTCTATGGCCCTCTGAGTCTCGTGGACGAATAACGCGAGCTGGGTTCCACACGATCGTCTTTTTCGAAACCCATGTTGATTCCTACAGGCGCCCAATCTACTAATTGCGCACAATCACCGTTCTTTTAAACGATCACTACCAGCAACGCGCGATCCTTCACGGAGAGAGCCATATTGGTTCTCCTTACGTTTTTTGTTATCCTTCTATGACGTTTCCCGCTGTGTCAATAATATGATGGTAAAATTTGTCGTCTTTTTGCGTAGTGGTTCTCTTCCTAAAGCATTTACAAATTTGAACTTTAATTATAGACACCCCGTATGTAAATGTAGAGAAGAACGGGGAATCATTCTACGGAACAGGCCGCAAACGGGACATCTGCTGACTAAAGGGACTTTGTAGATGTGTAAAAATTTGTGAACCGACGCCGGCACAGTTATGGACACGGCGAAGCAGGTCTCCTGTTCGCTTGCTACTGTCGTCAGCATCTATGGAAAGTAGGTGGAGTACGGTGGGACCACGAGTAAGGTACAAGGTGCTGGACATACACACATCACAGAACACCTAAGTAGGAGACCCGGCCGTACTGCGAAATAGGCTATGTGGGGGGGATGAGTGGTGAAGCAGAAGGTTGGTGCAAATGGTTTTGAGCACTATGGGACTTAAGTTCTCAGATCATCAGTCCCCTAGAACTTGGAACTACTTAAACCTAACTAACCTAAGGCCCGAGGCAGGATTCGAACCTGCAACCACAGAAGTCACACGGTTCCAGACTGTAGCGCCTAGAACCGCTCGTCCACCCTGGCCGGCGAAGCAGAAGGCATAGTACAACTATGGTGAAGGTGGCGAAGAGTTCTCGGGCTTCCAGCCAGGTGGTGGTGTCTTCAAACTCCGACGTTTCGACGAGTGACATACTCATCATCCGGCTGGAAGCCCGAGAACTCTTCGCCAGCTGTATACGCCGGGAAAGCATACATTCACGTTTATGGTGCAGGTGTTTCGGAGCATATCGTTCAATTCACGTTGTAAAAAAAGTGGCCAGTTCCTCGTAACAAGTTAAGAATAGCAAATACTATAATGAAAACAAAGTCAGGTGACGAAAGTTATGGAATAGCATGTTCACATATACAGATGCTGGTAGCATCGCGTACAGAAGGTATAAAAAGGCAGTGCGTTGGCGGAGATGTCACTGGCACTCAGGTGTTTCTTATGAAATCGTGATTATGGTTGCAAGTCAGGAATTAACAGACTCTGTTTGCAGTTTGGTAGTTGGAGCTAGACACATGGGAAATTCCAATCCCGAAACCGTTAGGGAGCTCTGTATTCAAAGGCGCTGCAGTCATGGACTGTGCGGCGGGTCCCGGCGGAGGTTCGAGTCCTCCCTCGTGCATGGATGTGTGTGTTTGCCCTTAGGATTGTTTAGGCTAAGTAGTGTGTAAGCTTAGGGACTGATGACCTTATCAGTTAAGACGCATAAGATTTCATACACATTTGAACATTTTTTTTTAATAACAAATTTCAGGAACTATCCCCGACCACGGTCAACTCAGCGGCCGATGCCCATTAACAACGACCGACGGCAGCGGCGTTATCGTAGAGTTTTCTGTGCCCACAGACAAGCAACACTTCCTGAAATAACTACAGAAATCAATGACGAACGTACGGTGAACGTATCCGTTAGGGTAGAGCGGCAAATTCTGGCGTTACTGCGCTATGGAAGCAGACGACCGATGCAAGCGCCTCTGCTGACGGAACGACGTCGCCTGCGGAGCCTCTCCCGGACTCGTTTTCATATCGGTTGCACCCTAGACGACTGGTAAACCGTGACCTTGTCACATGAGCCCCCGTTTCAGTTGGTGAGAGCTGATGGTCGGTTCGAGCGTGGTGAGACCCCACGAAGTCAATGAGCCAAGTTGTCGACAAGGCGCTGTGGCAGTTGGTGGTGGCTTCACAGTGGTATGGGCTGTGTTAACATGGAATGGACTGTGTCCCCTGGTCCCACTAAACTTATCAGGACTCAAACTGGTTATGTTCTGCTCATTGGAGACCATTTACTGCCATTCATGGTGGTCATGTACCCAAAGAGTGATTGATCATTTATGGATGACGATACGCCATGTCCCCATGGCACAATTGATCGCGATTGGCTTGAAGAACTTTCTTTGCAATTCGAGAGATTGATTCGGCCACCCAGATCGCCCGACATGAATCCCATCGAATATTTATAGGACATAACCGAGAGGTCAGTTTGTGTACAAAATCTTGCTACGGCAACACTTTCGGAAATATGGACGGCTACGGACGCAGCATGGCTCAGCGTTTCTGCAGAGGACTTTCAACGACTCGTTGACTCCATACCACGTCGAGTTACTGCACTACGCCGAGGAAAAATAGTTCCGGCACGATATGAAGAGGTATCCCACGCATTTTTCCACCACAATCTAATTGACGTTAAAAATGCTAACAGTGCTGAATGGCGTCTGAGGAAGGTGGCAAACTGAGTGATTCTCAGTCGTGTCTCGAATGGCAGTTGGTCAACAACTCGTTGTTGGCGCATTCACTTTTATCCAGTAAGTAAACCTGTTGTTACCCATTGTCAGTCTGTGGGACTGTGTTCATATGCAATCTCTTGCCATTCTGACATATCAGGGGTTCCTAAAACTGTGAACTTTTTGCGTTACTCTCCGACTGGGTATTCCTAAAACTGTCACTTATTTGTCGGTCTGTTTGACCGGTGTCCCACTATTACAAGGTTTCTCTCTAGGAACATTCAATGAATTTGATTAAAAGTGGCTGCAGTGGGCTACGATTAATACTTTTATGCTCATAGACGAAAGAAAAAATTTAATAACCCGAAGTTTACCTTTTAATTTTGTTTCGTTTTACATACACATATTCAATTTTACTAAGCAAACTTGTTACAGAATGAGAAATATCAGTATTAATGATTACTTAAAATGCTCCGTATCTATCCTCTTGGTTTTGCTAAAAAAGACATGGCCCTACATTCTTATGTCCCATCGAAAAATAAGAAAGTCCTGCTCACTTCATCAATGGATCATGCTAATTATACTGACGTTTGAAATGGTATCTCTGAAATTACGTCTTCTTGCAATGCCACAAAACGTTGAATTGACACACTAGACATTAAGTGCAGTGTTTATTCAGCTAATCGTAAAACAACAAGGTGGCCATTACCTATTTTTTAACACATGGTGACCATGGCTGGATCAATACCAAGTAATCTTAATGGACTTTTTTGAAGAAAGAGAACCATATCACGTTTTGATTTCCTTAAAGTGTTTCTGTATAGTTGGTCAACGATATCGTGAAATCCCGAGTGGCAATCTCCAATTTGTCTCAAGAGCTACAAAATATTATTTTGTCTGTACAAGAAGAGACACCAGATGAAAATCGTTAGCCAACGCAATTAACTTTAAGTTCGATTTGATGACATTTCACGTGCACCAAGCAAGTTCGAGAAAGGAAAAATTTGTCGATTTTGCCCATATAAAAAAAAACGAGGAATACTGTCTGCGAGTGAATTTCTTTTGAAGAACCAACTTGCTTGGAGTGTTCACGAAAAGTCTGCAAAACTTAAGTGACGGAAAATAAAATAAGCTTTCAAATTTCCTTTTTCTTTACTTCCGGGTATTCAGTTTCCTTACAATGGAATAGTAATTATGGAAAACAATTATTTCAAAACGAGTGCAGTATAAACAAAGAAAACAGCCAATTAAATATCTTTCTAGTATTGAATTTCGAGGCCGGCCGGTGTAGCCGTGCGGTCTGGACGCTTCAGTCTGGAACCGCGTGACCACTCCGGTCGCAGGTTCGAATCCTGCCTCGCGCATGGATGTGTGTGATGTCCTTAGGTTAGTTAGGTTTAAGTAGTTCTAAGTTCTAGGGGACTGATGACCGCAGAAGTTAAGTCCCATAGTGCTCAGAGCCATTTGAACCATTTTTGAATTTCGAAATTGAATTTCTTTCTAGTAGTGTATTTCTATTTATTGGTATTTTGACATTGGTTATGGACCGGAAACTTATTAATGTGTTTATTTACACATCAAATAGTGACAAAAACTATGTGGAAACGTGAAAACGTCAAAAGGGGGAGGAAAATATGCTCTAAATGGCTTAGCGGACCCGAAGATCAATGTTCCATCTTACCGTCGAGTAAAAGATGTTCAGATTAGATGGTTAGAAAAATTGAATTATATGAATAAGAAACGTCAATAACGATCCATGCGTGTTCCTATTTTGGCCCCTACGACATCGTCAGTTACGTTTGCATTGGGGATGGGACCATCGAAACTGGACCGTACAGAAATGGAAACATGTCAGCTGGTCGGACGAACCACATTTCTGGTCATGTCCTCATACTCTGTCGTGTAGGTGCACAGCTTCCCGATGTAAGCATCATGCCGCTATCACTGGTCGGTAGGAACAATATTATGCTCCGAGGGACTTTGACTTGGTCCTCTGTGGGAAGTGCGGTGGTAATCGAGGGCACCGTGACAGCTGTGGACGATGTGGTCGTTATTATGGACCACCTGCATCCATTTTCTAGCTTTTTGTCTGCTCCGTCGGATTTGGCATCTTCCAGCAATGTAACTTCCCTTTTTACAAGAACGAAATCGTGCTATCGCGGTTCGAAGAGCAGGATAGTCAACTCATGCTGATGTCTTTGCCACCAGAGCCACAGGATGGGACACCTATGGGACGGCGCGAGGGTGCCAGATGAACTCCCACAAATAACCGACCTGTTCGTAGACACCTCATGCCACCTGCTGCAAACCTGTCAAGAAATTGTTGGATTCATTTCACACGCACAACAGATACTGAATTTCGTTCCAAAGGTGGATCACCGTCTTATGTAGTCGTACTAGTAGTCGTAGTAGTCTAAGTAATAGGTTTGTTCATCCGTAGATCACTTTTACAAAGATATCGGAAATATTTTGTTATTATAATTTACGAACAACATAACCAGCATAATTTAAATGTAGAGCCATTTACATATTTCCGGGTCTTGTTTGAAAAGGGTAGGACAGGTAGTCCGCAGAGGTCTTGGAGCTGGAACCATCCCGGCATTAGACTTAAGTAATGTAGGGAAACCGCGAAAAATCTAAATATGGATGGGCGGATGAAAATAATAGACTCCATCCTCTAGAATACAGAGCCAGCCTTTTTGAAGCAATGTTAACTCATTCGGTGTATCCCCAGTGTACAATGCTGTTTTACAAAGAAATGTTTCATAATGCTGTTCACTCATTTCTCACTCCCAATCAGTGCATCTACACATCCTATAAGCTTATATTTTCATAATGCAATGCCACGCACACTATGAATTGACGGCAGGAACATAGTGATGATGTCTCGTATCCATTTTCTGTACCGCAACCTGTCACATCCTAGACTGAAAGCAAATGAAACGCTGAAATGAGAAAGAGGAAAAGGTGTTAAAATTACGCACTGCAAGGATTTGGGGTAAGTATTCCCACAAAATAAAAGTTAAGGAAATAACGTAGTATGGAAGTGTTAAGTGAAATGGTACATGCTTTATTATCGGTACGCCTGCGACTGCATGGGCTACCACTATGCCCAAAAAGTAGCCCTTAAAAGTCGGGTTTTTCAGGTGCTAATACCTCAGTTTCAGAAGGGTAAGATCAAGTTCTTTACATAATCCTTGGCCTAGGGACCATTTCTACACCCAGTCGTCCTATGTAAGTATCCTACACTGCATGGACAGTGTTTGAATGTTACACATTTTCTCCAGCGCAGGCAAATAAAACAAATCGGTTGGCTGTATTGCATAAGAGGTGATCTACGAAAGGGCCTTGAGGGGTTTATGGAGGCAGTATTAGTACATGGGTAGTTCCTGAGAGAACCCAAAAAGTCGTATTTATTCCACGTTTTCGGCTTCAGCAACGCATATCTACCTCAGTAAATGGCTCAAATTTTGGAAGTGTATTGTCTTGACATTTATCTACAAGTGCCATCTTCCTGTTCAAATGGTTCTAATGGCTCTGAGCACTGTGGGACTTAACATCTGAGGTCATCAGTCCCCTATAACTTAGAACTACTTAAACCTAATCAATCTAAGGACATCATACACATCCATCCCCTAGGTAGGATTTGAAAAGGAACTGAAAAATGTTGTAATTTAATCTCAAAGATACAAGAAGAAAATTTGTTGGACTGTCATACCAGAGGAATACTCTAAAAAACTTTTTTATCATTGAGAGACAAAGGACTAATATCGAGATTCTATTATTACTTCTAGTATTAACTACCGTTTTGTTCTGATGTGCTCGCGTAAAGATGTACTGTATAGTTTCATGTCTACGTGTTTGTTAAATGAAGGTGTTACATGATGAAAAAAGCGTTTTATAATTTCTGTCAAGATCAAGCCTACATCCCATACCAGTCGAGTACAAATTATTCTGTTAATTCGAGTAGGCGAATTTTAGATGGAGGCGACGATCTTTACGACGGCGCTGCTCAACAATAGAGGTACGTGATTGTGCTCACTACTATCCTTTGGTGGCCGCTAAGATTAATTTCGATGTGTTTTTGACATTCAGAACCTGCATTCTTCCTTTTAGTATAAAAATATGAGTCCGATTGAAAAAGAAATATTCTTAAATTTAAATAATTGCAATTCTTTTACTCAGGCCACGGGGAATGATAGAAAGTACGGGCCTCTACCCTGATTGTACGTTCGCGATCTCCGAGTGTGTTACTACGTAATTATTTTACACAAAAAATTAAGATATATCTTTCTCATCAGATCGCAAGCACTCGTACGCGAATGTACGTACCCTCTGAATGTGCCTAGTCAGTCGTGCGCATTGTTCTAAAGCTCTTATGTTAATATTCTGTGGATTGCATCTCCGCAATTAATTTTTGTTTATGACGCAAATCGCAGTTCACGCGAAGTATTTATTACGCAAGTTTCAGGCTCCATTTAATGCCAAAAAAATTCCGAAGTACGGCTGACTAAGCAAACCGCTACAATAATTCCATATCTCCACAATTACAATAACAAAAAACAATAACAGAGAGAGTGTACGTTACAGTGGCGACCGAGTGCCATGACGATTATTTCAGTAAAAAATCAGTAGACATTTTAGTTGAAATATTTAAGCCATTTTTGCCATCCATTATTGCTATTACAACTCATTGTTTCTGTTGCATGTTACGCGAGCTGCGTACCCAAAAAAAGAAAAAAACTCATAGAAATTAACAATGTTTGAGAGAAAAGTGTTGGACCATTTAATGTTAATTCTTCCGGCTACAAAACCGTCCGAAAAAAAAAAAAAACACGTAAGCTAAGAGCAGCAGCACTACTACGCTTTAGTTGAAAGTAAACGTGGGATTGTTTTTTTTTTATTTTTTTCGACACCCACTGCGTAGAACGCACCAGTTCCTTTTTTCCAAATTCTTGTCCATTTTTTTACGCAAAAATTGCAATAGTTCATTTCCTATTATATGTAAATGCATCACAAGATGGCGGACAAAATTTATTAATTGCGCGCGAAAAAGAAAAGAGTCATTTTTCAGTCTTCTGTTTTGACAGAGACATATTTTACTACGTGAATTTCCTCGGACGAGCGCAAAGCCATCTGTGATTTATTTACGTGTAGTACGAGCTGTAGTGATAGTGAAATTCGGCTGCACGCTGTTCTGAGTTGTGAATCGGCATGGTGAAACTCAGATCTCAAACCAACACCATGGATAGTTCGTCAGATGAGGAAACCATAGTCCAACCTTTACATAACCTTGAGGCAGAAAGTACTGCGAATACTGAAAACACAGTTGCAGCGACCGGCAGTGCTCAGTCGCAAGCGACAGGTGACAACATGTCGACTACAGAAACAGACACGAATACTGACAATAAACAAGACCCAGCAGAACCAGACCTCATGCGCATGTTTAGAGAGATGCAGACGAATTTAATGTCACAGTTTGCAGCTCACGTTACAGCTCAGATAGGTACTGTTAACACACGTGTAGAGAATGTTGCATCACAAATGCACGCTCACACAGAAAATGTTACAGCACTAATGCACACTCACATAGAAAATGTTACAGCACAAATGAACGCCCACATAGAAAATGTCACCACGCAGATAGATAATGTTGCAGCACAAATAGGTACTGTAAATACGCGTTTAGAAAATATTACGACACAAATGGACAAAATAGAAACTGACGTGAAGAACCTGACCGACATGTAAATTTTATTTACTCAAGAGACAAAGACTTATGAAAAATGAATTTTATTGTCCACATGCGAACGAGAAGGCTGTTTATACGGCGATATATTATGTATAAAACAATGTAAAACCCTCGTATAATACAATGTACAAAGAGATAATAAAAATAATTTTGTGTATACTGTACAACATAAAAAAGAAAGAAATGAAGGGGAAGGAGGTAAAAGGAGTATGTAACAATTCTGTGTATAATTATCCAGATGTGATGAGTTTATGTGAAATACGATGTAAAGACAATGTAAAAGATTTTGCGTGTATTGTATGTAAGTTAGTGTGTTTTACGTGTGTTCTGTATATCATAATGTATATGTTTTGTCCTCATTGCCTTGTGTTAAAACTCGCATCAAAACCACGTTTGTAGAATATAGATATGGGAAGAAAATTCTAAAGGTGGCAGGGGTAAAATAGAAGGAGCGAAAGGCTATTTACAATTTGTACAGAAACCAGATGGCAGTTACAAGAGTCGAGGGGCATGAAAGGGAAGTAGCGGTTGGGAAGGGAGTGAGACAGGTTTGTAGCCTGTCCCCAATGTTATTCAATCTGTGTATGGAGCAAGCAGTAAAGGAACAAAAGAAATATTCGGAGTAGGTAATAAAGTCCATGGAGAAGAGATAAAAACCTTGAGGTTCGCCGATGACATTGTACTTCTGTCAGAGACAGCAAAGGACTTGGAAGAACAGTTGAACGGAATGGACAGTGTCTTGAAAGGAGGATATAAGATAAACATAAACAAAACCAAAACGAGGATAATGGAATGTAGTCGAATTAAGTTGGGTGATGCTGAGGGAATTAGATAAGGAAATGAGACCCTTAAAGTAATAAAGGAGTTTTGCTATTTGGGGAGCAAAATAACTGATGATGGTCGGAGTAAAGAGGATATAAAAAGTAGACTGGCAATGGCAAGGAAAGCGTATCTGAAGGAGAGAAATTTGTTAACAGTGAGTATAGATTTAAGTGTCAGGAAGTCGTTTGTGAAAGTATTTGTATGGAGTGTAGCCATGTATGGAAGTGAAACATAGACAATAAATAGTTTGGACACGAAGAGAATAGAAGCTTTCGAAATGTGGTGCTACAGAAGAATGCTGAAGATTAGATGGGTAGATCACAAAACTAATGAGGAGGTATTGTATAGAATTGGGGAGAATTGGAGTTTGTGGCACCACTTGACAAGAAGAAGGGACCGGTTGGTAGGACATGTTCTGAGGCATCAAGGGATCACAAATTTAGCATTGGAGGGCAGCGTGGAGGGTAAAAATCATAGAGGGAGATCAAGAGATGAATACACTAAGCAGATTCAGAAGGATGTAGGTTGCACTAAGTACTGGGAGATGAAGAAGCTTGCACAGGATAGAGTAGCATGGAGAGCTGCATCAAACCAGTCTCAGGACTGAAGACAAGAACAGCAACATACGGAGGTATCTGGAGCGATGAATTATCACAGACCTCGGAACAATATAGATGTAAGTTATCTTTTTATGCCATTTGTGTATCAAAGCAATAAGGTACAGGGTAACTTACAGAAAAGTATTGGACTACCTAAGGTACAAAGGATAAATGTGTGACGCAAGTACACTATAGGTTGCTGAGAAAGTATTGTGTGTTTTTGACGTATCCACACCACGGAGTTTCATCTATATATGTATCGCATGGAAAATGATGTTAATTTTTTTTGGATGCTGCAATTATAAAAATGATTTCCAGCTGTTAATGACAGTTTAGCATACTATATATCATACGCACAGTAACCTAATCTAAGGAAAGTGCACGTAAAGATAGGACTCATGGATAACAACTTGTGTGATCTTACTGTCATACAGATATTTTTTTTTAAACTTTATATACATGTTTGAATGCAAGTACGATGTTGAGATACGATTAGTGAATGTTAACTGAGGCAGACATAACACTGTATCTTCTAACAAAATAAAGGAGTATGTACAAGGTAAGTTATAGTAAGCCAACTAGCCGAAAAAAAATTAGGTAACGCCGAAACAAACAATTATTTGCAGGTGGCGCTCGGCGAGATACTGCGAGACTTCAATCGGCGGAGAAAAGCCACTAAGTTCCATTAATGTCACTATGACGGACGATTGTCATAATAAAACATTACCAAGATCACTGAGAAATACACTACGTGACACTAAGTGACGCCAGAGGATTTTAATAATCCATTTTTTCAGTATGAAAACACAAAGGATGTATGCTGACTTTAGAGGGATGCAGTACACTTAATTTTTTTTCTATGTTTATAATATTTTGTCCAATCTGAGCAAAAGATATTCGATGGAAGGGAAAACTAACACAAACATGAGCACAAAGAAACACCATATACGCAAGCACAGACTTTAGAGGCAGTAGAGCACAGCAGCCAATCTGTTGTTGGTTCTACCTAGCAATTTAAGTATAGTGATTTATTTATGTATGTATTTTCTTATTTTTTTATTTCTTTGTTTATGATGTGTGTACCATACATTGTTACAAACTTGGGTGACGAAAGGATAAAAAAAATCCCCCCCCTTCCCCACATAGTAACCCGCAGGCAGAAAATGAACAGATTTTGCCTCATTAGGAGACAACTTCTAAAAAACATTTATAGTGCGTTTATGTCGTAGTGCTGTTACTTCAATACATAAGTGGATCAGTAGTACGACATAAACTTAGAAAGTGCTGTTGTTCTCAATAGTGTTCTCCTATGCTCTATGAGATGTCAGGCAGTGTCGCGACCGCGAAATGTAGTATTAGAGGTCCGTACACTCTGAGAACACAATCACCTACCAATTTATGTAATAAAATGTTGTGAGCAAAAAAGTACGCCGACATAGTTCCGTATAGAAGCACCGGAAGAAATAACGAACGTGGGCATTTATCATAAAAGACAAGCTAGTGGTATCAAGAGCTACAGTTTTCTTTCTGAACGAACTAGATAAAGAACAGGACAGTGTGTATTTACCCAGTGACAATGAGTTATTCAGTGCCAGTGACTTGTGAGCTATACGCAAACAGGTAAAAGAGATATAGTGAATCGAGGAAGCCTGCTACGGTACGAGTGTTTGTGCACTACATAGGCCAGTGTGCCGTTGCAAGCCAAATAGTGAAGGGCTGTACTTACTTTTGTGCAGTAAACTTAGAAGGCACCCAGTGGTCCCTTCCCACAGCCAAGGTGCACGGCAAGTTGAGACAAGTGAGGTTGGTTTTTCGCAAACTCTGCGAACACTGCACGAGACACTGAAAAGTATGGACCGGGACGCGCGGCATCGCTTTACGGCGGTTGGCCCACCCAACTGCCGAGCTCCAAATGGCGCGCAGCGCGCCATCAAACTGATTGTTTCGTCTGCAGTTATGCGCATCCGACGCATTATTGGCTAACGGCGTAACATAGGACAGTTTAAATGCAAAGCAATAACTGCGTTTAAATTGTCACCCAACAAAGTGCCAAGACATGTAGAAAACAGTTCTCTGACACACTAAATAAAGTCTGACTACCACAGCTCATGATTCACGTTCCACGTTACCTTTGAAAAACGCCTATGCTTATATTAAGGACTAATCCATATGAATTTTTATTTGTTACATGTCTATATTACCCATGACGGGACAATAGTAAAATGCGAAAAGGATATCACTAAGCAGATCCTAGCGTAGAAGAGGGAAGCAGTGGAAAGCACAAGCAACTCTAAGCAAGAACTAACGCCTCTTGCTGCCCCAGACACCTCTGCTAGCCCCACACCCTAGATCTGTACACTCCAATAAATATGTGACTTTCCTGTAATTTTTTTTTTACTCAAGAGACAAAGACTTATGAAAAATGCGTTTTATTGTCAACATGCGAACGAGAAGGCTGTTTATACGACGATATATTATGTATAAAACAATGTAAAACCCTTGTATAATACAATGTACAAAGAGATAATAAAAAAAAATTTGTGTATACTGTACGACATAAAAAAGAAAGAAATGAAGGGGAAGGAGGTAAAAGGAGTATGTAACAATTCTGTGTATAATTATCCAGATGTGATGAGTTTATGTGAAATACGATGTAAAGACAATGTAAAAGATTTTGTGTGTATTGTATGTAAGTTTGTGTGTTTTACGTGAGTTCTGTATATCCTAATGTATATGTATTGTCCTCATTGCCTTGTGTCAAAACTCGCATCAAAACCATGTTTGTAGAATAAAGATATGGGAAGAAACACACTGACAGTGCGGTCCCATTATGTGTGTATAACAGTCAAGTGTTAAGTGTTGGGGTCATAGCTCGGAAAATTGAAATTTCTTCGGACAATTCGCCCAAGAGGGGGATGAAAAGGACTAAAAAATGTTGTAATTTAATCTCAAAGATACAAGAAGAAAATTTGTTAAGACTGTCATACCACAGGAATATTCTAAAAAACCTTTCATCATTGAGAGACAAAGGACTAATTTCGAGATTCTTTTATTATTTCTAGTATTAATTACCTTTCTGTTCTGATGTGCCGGCGTAAAGACATACTGTATAGTTTCATGTCTATGTGTTTGTTAAATGAAGGTGTCAAATGATGAAAAATGCGTTTTATGATTTCTGTCAAGATCAAGCCTAAATCCCATGCCAATCGTGTACAAATTATTCTGTTAATTCGAGAAGGCGAATTTTAGATGGAGGCGACTATCTTTACGACGGCGCTGCTCAACAATAGAGGTACGTGATTGTGGCCGCTAAGATTACTGTCGATGTGTTTTTGCTGAGACATTCAGAACCTGCAATCTTCCTTTTCGTATAAAAATAGGTGTCCGAATGAAAAAGAAATATTCTTAAATTTAAATAATTGAAATTCTTTTACCCATGCCATGGGGAATGATAGAAAGTACGTGCCTCTACCCTGATTGTACGTTCGCAATCTCCGAGTGTGTTACTACGTAATTATTTTACACAAAAAAATTAAGGTATATCTTTCTCATCAGATCGCAACCACTCGTACGCGAATGCATGTACCCACTGAATGTGTCGAGTCAGTCGGGCGCATTTTTTAAAGCTTTTCTGTTAATATTCTGTGGATTGCATCTTCGCAATTAATTTTTGTTTATGCCGCAAATCACAGTTCACGCGAAGTATTTATTACGCAAGCTTCAGGCTCAATTTAAAGTCAAAAAAATTCCGAAGTACGACTGACTAAGCAAACCGCTACAATAATTTCATATCCCTACAACTACAATAACAAAAAAATAAAAAAACAAAAACAATAAAAGAGAGGGTACGTTACAGATTCGAACCAGCGTTCGTAGCAGTCGCGCGGTTCCAGACTGAAGCGCCTACAGCCGCTCGGCCACTGCGGCCGGCTCTTCTTCTTCCCAGAAACCATTACTCTTTATCGTGAAACACCGCGAAAGCGTAGTTTTTCGGCAGCAAACCAATCCGCGGATTTCAAGACAGCACACAAAGTTGCTGAAATTTTTGTGAATTATTAAAATCCCGATCTCCAGTAAACTTGAAAATTTTCTTAACATCTTTATCTCTTTACGAGATGCAAAGGTTCAAAACCACCCTACATCTACACGCAAAATAAACAAATAAAGTTTATAGAAGTAGGAGGTTATACCCATAAAATGAACGAATGATGCATTACTTAGATTTTTCGGGTACAAGTCGTCATAATTCTACCCGAAACCTTCAAGACTTGTAAACTGACGGGTGTACCCATGATGAATTTGCGGTAATTTTTCGAGTATAGTTCCTGAAATTTATACTCTTTGTTGTCAAAAATTGTAAACTGACAGGTATACACGGGATGAATTTGCGTATTTTGTGGGCAAATTCGACAAACTTCTACCCTGAGTCGTAAAAAAATTTAGTTGACTGACATACACACTATGTATCTATATAGGCCAAATCTTTACTTTGTGCTTACACATATATGCCAAAAGTGGTACTGTAGTGATCAAAATTAGCTAAAATAGTTCCTAACGTGACTGAAAAATGACAATAATTAGAGAAAACTCTAAAGACTGCTAATCCAGTGAAATAATCCTAATTACTTTTCCACTGTATTAAGATATAAATCATGCGTCAGGCATTTTCGTTGAATTGCGATCTGTGTACAAAGCATCCATAAAAGTGGAAAGCAAACGATTTTGTGTTAGCCTCATATTAAGTGTACTTACTTGTGGTATATACTCGTGTATATGTCAAGGTATTGAAACAAAAAACTGCCAAAAGTTTAGTGACCTGTAGAATCCGTTTTATATAAACAGCACACACAGCGGTTGCAGAGACTAGAAGGGAATGCGTGTAAAAATGCACCTGTTGGAGCACGAACAGGACGTTCCTCTTCAAACGACTCTGATAGAACAATGGAGAACCAGTTTCTTCAATCCTCTTTCCGTCTTCCTCGCCGAAAATTTTGGTATGCGAAGGTATCGCTGTGTTTTTGTGCTCAAACAGAGTAGCAGAGACACAATGACGGTGGAACAGAGAGCACAGTTTCAGTGGAAGAGAAAGAACCAGGAGACTACAATGTTGGGAGAGAAAATCTAGGCAGTGAAAGAGAAAGAGATATGGATGAGGCCAATAGCAGTGGGTCCACAGAATAGGAGATACTGATGGTCAGTGAGACACAGTGGCAGTCAGAGAGAAAGAGAGAAGAGTGCAGATAGAAACTATTGGAATAAATGAGAGGGGAGAAGAGGAAAAGAAAAAAGACAGATAAATGGGTGTAATAGCTCTTTGTGATCATGACCCTCCCATACTGGCGAGCTTTAACATGGAGATGTAAGGCAAGATGCATTTTGGTCCGGAATTTTAGGTACATGGTTTTAGGGGAAACAATAACTTTGACACCCTGAATTTTTAAGTTGCCGAGTTGTGGTGAAGCCAATGGGAGTGAGAAAGAAAGACAAAAGGAGGCAATGCAATTATAGTGGAGATAGCGACAGGTTATACTGCAAATATCAGTGGGAGAAAAAGGAGACGGTATGAGAGAGACATGTGTAGACAATGGCAATGAGACAGAAAGAGAGATGTTGAGTATGAAGGCTTAACTACTAGGAGAGACTGGGTAAAATGGTTCTGGTTTCAAAGAGCGTGGATATGTTCGCATGCCAAACATTTCGTAAGCTATACGGAATGAGGATTTAGGCAGCAGGTTCCACACATTTTCAGTCAGCGTCTCTTAAAGAGGAACATATTTGCCTCAGTGTGCTTCGTTATTATTATTTATATATGTCACAATGTTTACCAGACCCCTACTGTATTATATGAATAGGCCTCCCGTATGTTGCATGTACTGCTTATCAGGAACTTTTTAAGTGGTTTTTAAACAAGTTTGTTTTAGTAACCTCATTACTCTCCTGTGATAATTTATGGTACGGTTTTATTCTTTCGTGCAAAATACTGTTTTGAGCTTAATGTTTGTTCTTTCTTGTCCACTGTATGTTGAGTCCAGCTCTTGGCCCTAATAATGAACAGAGTTATTTGCGAAGTAATTATCAATGTTGTTTCTGATATCTGCAAGTGAATGGTAAATGTACTCACAGGGTATAGTCCAAATCCCCACTGTTTTGAACAGATCTTTACTATGAGGTGTATTACTATGTTGTTGTCGTTGTTGTGGTTGTGGTCTTCAATCCTGAGACTGGTTTCATGCAGCTCTCCATGCTACTCTATCCTGTGCACGCTTCATCTCCCTGTACCTACTGCAGCCTACATCCTTCTGAATCTGCTTAGTGTATTCATCACTTGGTCTCCCTCTACGATTTTTACCCTCCACGCTGCCCTCCAATACTAAATTGGTGATTCCTCGATGTCTCAGAACATGTCCTACCAACCGATCCCTTCTTCTAGTCAAGTTGTGCCACAAGCTCCTCTTCTCCCCAATTCTGTTCAATACTTCCTCATTAGTTATGTGATCTACCCATCTAATCTTCAGCATTCTTCTGTAGCACCACATTTCAAAAGCTTCTATTCTCTTCTTGTCTCAACTATTTATCGTTACTATATTAAATTCATATTCTTATAGACCTTTCCTGTTGTTTGAAAACAGTGTTTCTTTTTGTGGCATTGTTCCGTAGCTAGGAACTGTATGTTGATATGAATAATTCGTAAAGAAATACAATGGCTGTCACACACTGATGACAGGAATCTAAGAGCGTAAAACGCAGATGACGTGTTGTTTAGAAGTATCGTTGTGTGATCACACCTATTCTACTAAGAACCTACAATCGTCTCGTGTTTGTTAGGCGGTCTATGGAGGTGCCATTTACATTTAATTTAATAGTGTCGTTTTGCCTCTTCAAATTGAAATCCATAGCATTTGTTATCTTTAAGTGCATGTCACGTTATTTCATATGGATCAGTTGTAACGTGTCTTCAAGTTTTCATTTTCTTTCTCTAGAAAGAGTTCATTTGTTTCCTCAGTGAGTATAATATTGCTATCATCGTCAAAAGGAATTTTATAACCTAAGACTAAGGCTACTGAGAGGGTCATTAATGTATATTGTTTCCTCAGTGAGTATAATATTGCTATCATCGTCAAAAGGAATTTTATAACCTAAGACTAAGGCTACTGAGAGGGTCATTAATGTATATTATCAAAATTATTGGACTTCAAATTCTATCCTGAGGAACTCTTACGATTATGTATTTTTTTGTGACAAGTGTTTTATGAAAAGCTTACAAAATGGTTCAAATGGCTCTGAGCACTATGGGACTTAACATCTACGGTCATCAGTCCCCTAGAACTTAGAACTACCTAAACCTAACTAGCCTAAGGACATCACACAACGCCCACTCATCACGAGACAGAGAAAACCCCTGACCCCGCCGGGAATCGAACCCGGGAACCCGGGCGTGGGAAGCGAGAACGCTACCGCACGACCACGAGCTTCGGACGGAATGCTTATACTTACTTGAGTTATATATTACCTCTAATCGTTGTACTTTATCTGTTAGGTGGGGTCGGAAACAATCAGTAGCTACACCTCCTATTCCCAATGCTTCTACTGTTTTGGTATAGTCTTATGCTCATTAGTGTCAAAGGCCATGGGGGGGGGGGGGGGGAGAGCTAAACCATGCATGAGACACATCTGTCATCGTCAATAGCATTAAATACATTTTTAGAAAAATCTAATGTAGTTGCTACTACACTTACACCATTTCGTAAAACTAACTGTAAATCACTTAAAAATTTGTAATATTTCAAGTAATTTATTGATATGATTTTCATAATTGATTCTATTATTGTTGAGAATGGTGACAAGGGGAAATGTGTTGCTAGTTTTCTATGCCTTCCACATTACGTTTCTTTAGAAGACGTACAATTCTTGCCGAAATATGGATATTTCTCTGATACGAATGAAAGTTTGATTACGTTTAAGGGAGCTTGTATACTCAGTATACATCGTTTCAACATACATCGGTGCTTCACCTCATACTACTGGCTTCATTTTTTAGCTTGTGTCCGCATTTACGGATATCATGCTCCGTGGTTCATAGCAACATCACTGTACTTAGTGCGTGCATAATTTTTGCGGGTGATACATTGGTTTTTGGGAGCTTTTGCAGCAATTTCTCTCCAATACTTGAAAAATGCTCATTTACATGGTTTTCGATATAGTATATTATGTTTTTGTTCAAAAATGGTTCAAATGGCTCTAGGCACTATGGGACTTAACATCTGAGGTCATCAGTCCCCTAGACTTGGAACTACTTAAACCTAACTAACCTAACGACATCACACACATCCATGCCCGAGGCAGGATTCGAACCTGCGACCGTTGCAGCAGCGCGGTTCCGGATTGAAGCGCCTAGAACCGCTTGGCCACGGCGGGCGGCTATGTTTTTGTTACGCTCTCTTTAATTCTCTTTTAGTGTGTTCCCAAACTCATTCGCGAGTCCCTTGAACCGTACGTTATTTCATCATTAAATGGATTATTGTACCACTTCACCATAAATATTTTTATACTCACGATATAAATGTGGGAAATTTCGCTTATTATGACTCTTATTCATGGAACAGATTTAATCAAGGATTCTGGATGGCTTCTTAGTACCTGGTGTTATCCACATGTGCTTGTGACACATTTGGTTTAAATGTTTTGCCTCAGCAGCGTATTTTACAACATAGTGGCAGTATGCAGTATTTATTGTCATAGTGGATCAATGTACAGTGTTTTGTATTACAGTTCCAGTAGATAAACACGCTATCTAATGAATGAGTTCTTTAGAGCTTACGTTGAGAGTTTCTCTTTCACAATAATTCATGTGGCACATACCAGCAAGACAATGGCAATCTACGAGTGACGTAAGATGTGGAAAGTTTCTGGGAAGAGTAATAGGTGTTAGCACTACTCAGAACTTCACACTCACTTTTCATATGGTCCGTCATAAACAGTTTCTGGTTGATCTACAGTCCTCCTGCAATCGTCTTTGCTTTTCATGGAAAGGCATGAAATATATGTTTTAAATATATTTCGTAGGAGCGCATTATCGTCTTCTTCAACAATACAGCATGCAGTTTTGTGATGTGGGAACTTCAAATCACAAAGAAATTTTTAAAATCGGAATTGTGCTGTTGCTATGGACTTTTTCCTGCTATCATGCTCGTAAAATACAGGTCAAGTTGTCCTCAGGCAGTAGTTTCGTTTGTGCACCAAAGCGATTGAGTAATTATGTTAATGATTGTATGCACCTGTTTTCCGCTGAATCGTAGAGGTGAGTTACAAAGCAATATAAAGGCAGACTACGAGCCATAGAGCAAGTTGGACTACTTATTTTTTCAAATACTTTCCACAGGTGTAAAAAGTTGTAATAGACGTAATAACATCCCAGAACCTACTGATAATCTAATGTCAGACCTTTAGTCTGGTAGTCTGGTAGCCATCTACTTTGCAATCGAGTAATCAAATTCGTGTTATATGTGTTACAATATTCCTGTTTGTAATGTAATTTATATCAGTAATGTATAAAAATCGGTGGCGCAAGTTTTGGTTATGATATTGCAGCACTTTCATTTCTCCTACGCCGCGGGAAGGTCATCACTCTTTCATGTGGAAGAACTTTGTTTCACGACTGCAAAGTAGCAGGAGCTCTTTTTGGTATGAAAAAGTGTTGCTCCTCTAGCGCAGGTAGCTCATAACACCGTCCTCATTCGCCACTCACCCCCTGGTCACGCCGCCACCTTCCAACCTCCGGTGGCGAGGAAATTGCGGCCCTGGTAACCGCGTTACTCCCCGGCCGTGTGGTGAAGCACCGCCTGATGCCGGTGACGTCATTAGCAAATCCTCCAGCGCCGCTGTGCTTACCAGCAGCACACTCCGAAACATCGTCGGTGCTTGGCACGCCTGTGAAATAGGTGTCGCTATGTAATATTCCACGTGCTTTCCCTTACTCGTTTATGCCTCGTCAAGTAGATTAGTTTCGAAAGCTTGCTACAAAGGCGTTCTGAAATGTAACGCCGCCAAATTATTTATGTGGGAACTTGTAAAGCCTGTTAAATGATATAAACTTTACTAATATTTTACATCTTTATTCTTCATGTCTACATATTTATTTCTGGCGGCAAACGCATTTCTCCAATCATGAAACGAGTTTGTTGATACTGTCACAGTAGAACGTCTGACTTTGTTCACAGAGCCACGACCTTACCTCTGCTTGCGCCGGCTCATCACTATCAAAGATAATTTCTCTAAGGTGTTCTTTAAGTTTTGGAAATTGATGCTCTATTGTTTTTGGTATCAAATTGGTGAACCCAGCTTTTACGACCTGTCGCCATATTTATTGAACCGATCTCCCTTGCGCTCGAAAAGCAAAGAAATTGTTGAGAGCTGTCCAGGCTCTTATGCTTCGTGTGATGAGTGAGCATTTGAGGCACCCACCATGTACACAGTTTTCTGTACTGAAATTCTGCAACGCTGGTCTATACACACACTTGTGATACGCCACTCTTACCTGAGGTAAGCTGCAAAGTACTAACACGAATTCTTTACAGACGAATGGAAAAACTAGTAGAAGCCGACCTCGGGGAAGATCAGTTTGGATTCCGTAGAAATACTGGAACACGTGAGGCAATACTGACCTTACGACTTATCTTAGAAGAAAGATTAAGGAACGGCAAACCTACGTTTCTAGCATTTGTAGACTTAGAGAAAGCTTTTGACAATGTTGACTGGAATACTCTCTTTCAAATTCTAAAGGTGGCAGGGGTAAAATTCAGGGAGCGAGAGGCTATTTACAACTTGTACAGAAACCAGGTGGCAGTTATAAGAGTTGAGGGACATGAAAGGGAAGCAGTGGTTGGGAAGGGAGTAAGACAGGGTTGTAGCCTCTCCCCGATGTTATTCAATCTCTATATTGAGCAAGCTGTAAAGGAAACAAAAGAAAAATTTGGAGTAGGTATTAAAATCCATGGAGAAGAAATAAAAACTTTGAGGTTCGCCGATGACATTGTAATTCTGTCAGAGACAGCAAAGGACTTGGAAGAGCAGTTGAACGGAATGGATGGTGTCTTGAAGGGAGGATATAAGATGAACATCAACAAAAGCAAAACGAGGATAATGGAATGTAGTCGAGTTAAGTCGGGTGATGCTGAGGGTATTAGATTACGAAATGAGACACATAAAGTAGTAAAGGAGTTTTGCTATTTGGGGAGCAAAATAACTGTTGATGGACGAAGTAGAGAGGATATAAAATGTAGACTGGCAATGGCAAGGAAAGCGTTTCTGAAGAAGAGAAATTTGTTAACATCGAGTATAGATTTAAGTGTCAGGAAGTTATATCTGAAAGTATTTGTATGGAGTGTAGCCATGTATGGAAGTGAAACATGGACGGTAAATAGTTTGGACAAGAAGAGAATAGAAGCTTTTGAAATGTGGTGCTACAGAAGAATGCTGAAGATTAGATGGGTAGATCACATAACTAATGATGAAGTATTGAATAGGATTGGGGAGAAGAGAAGTTTGTGGCACAACTTGACCAGAAGAAGGGATCGGTTGGTAGGACATGTTCTGAGGCATCAAGGGGTCACCAATTTAGTACTGGAGGGCAGCGTGGAGGGTAAAAATCATAGGGGGGACCAAGAGATGAATACACTAAGCAGATTCAGAAGGATGTAGGTTGCAGTAGGTACTGGGAGATGAAGAAGCTTGCACAGGATAGAGTAGCATGGAGAGCTGCATCAAACCAGTCTCAGGACTGAAGACCACAACAACAACAACAACAACAACCTGAGGTCTGTGCCTGTGTTATCCGACGTTTTTCTTTGATGAGTTAACCAACCCGATTTCAGTAAGTCTTCGTCACACACGTTGACGTTACCATCACCGTTTCCTTTATTACGAGCTCGAACAACCACAAAATGGCTCTGAGCACTATGGGTATTAAAATCGGAGTTCATCAGTCACCTACAACTTTAACTACTTTAACCTAACTAACCTAAGGACATCATACACATCCATGCCCGAGACAGGATTCCAACAACCACGTCACACATTACTGATGTCAGTACAATCGTCACCCTATGCACCTTTCTTTCGTGTACGGGTTTCAATTGGAGAAATTTATTCCGTGTTCAGAGAAGCGATTACAGGATGGTGTTTCTCAAGCACCGACATAGTTACATTACACACCGCTACAAATAGGTGCCGACTTTACATTTAATATCTCAACCGATTTTGAGAACAGAATAAAAAATTCTGGAGAATTGCTGCTCAACACGCCCTCATAGATTTCATGGAGCATAGCATAGGTGTAGTTTCACGGTTGTATCATCTGTGTGGTACCGTATTAGAGAAAAATTTCAAGAACGAAAAGGAGCGCTAAGTTTACTCGGTTCTCGCTCTTAAGTGATGTGTGAGAATAAATATTTGAATCATTTCATGGCATAACTTATTAAACTCTTGGTTTCTGGGACCGCAAAGTATAGATTTTTATAATCGTTGACTAGTGTTATTTTTGGTTTACAAGAATAATGTTATTTTCACTGTTTAAATTGACATTCATAATTTCTGCTTCTTTGCTTCTTTATTAGTTTATTTACGTGGTTTTTATGTTTATTCTTCAATTATTAATATTTATTAATGGTTTAATTCAGATTGAAAAATGTTTTTTGTGTATTTACGTTAAATATAATTTGTATTATTTTGGTCGTGATTATCTACATCCTGTTTCTCTGTTTTTGCTGGTGCAATAGGTCTTTCTGTTTTGCCACCGTGGGACAAATAAGCCAAAAAGCAGCTGCTCATTATGTAAATAAATTAATATGTTAAATGGTTACTTATAAATTATCACGATCCCTTTAAAATTAGTACAGTCGTCAGAAAAGGTGATGGCTTGTCTGCAATGCTTTTTTTCATAAGTGTGTTCCCTGAAAAAATTGAAAAATTTAAGAAATATGACGTAGTCTCTGAAATTCTTCCAGGAGCAGCAGCACAATTTGTCCTCTCGCAAAGAACAGCAATACCAGCACTAAAAACACGTTGAAGAATCGTTGCAGATAACTCTTCTTCAAAACGTAAATTTATTCAAAATATTTAATAATAAACGTCGGTCCTTCAGAAAACGGTTCACCATTTTATCTACACGAGTTGTCTGTTAGCTGAGAAAGACGCAGGCCTTTCTTGTAGTAGGGATCAGTAATACCTGAAGCGATGTTAATTCGGATATGCTCTACGAAATTTACCGGAGACAATGATTGCAATTATCTATTGCCCATAGAAAAGTAACTTTTAAAATGATATATAATTAAAATTTAGACTTCCCAGGGATTTAATGGTGCTGCTTGTTACGTCTACTATTTTTTTTCCTTGTAATTCTAACCCGTAGGGATAAAGGAGCTGCTACAGCATGTACTGTCGACCATTTGCTGCACTCACATGCAAGTGGTGCAACATGTTACATCGCTTCACTAACAGTAATTCAGACTCGGTGAATATCTTCAGAGTGAATGTTTATGTAAACACTGACACGGATGAAGCAACAAGGTAGTTTTTAAAACTTATACCGAAGCGCTAAATTCCATAATTTCGAAAACATTATTCAAGAAAAAGGATTACGGAATCTGCGATGGAGGAAAGAATACCCAAAATGGAAAGATAATTTGAATTAGTGAAGAGCATTTACCACAGATTTAGGATATCAAGGAAAGCATACGTAATGCTTCTCTAATTAGCTGAAACAGAACACCAAGATTCAAATGAATTCCTAGAGTAAATTTGCTATCTGGAGAAAGTATACGAGATCGTTTGACCCAACATGGAGCGTAGATGCCTGCTAATTAAAATGGAATGATGAAATGTATCGCATCACAGAAACAAAAGATGAGAGTTTAAGCCTTTGGAAAATTGTACAGAAGGAATTTTAATTGATTAACAACAAAGACCTTCAAGAATATCTGGGAAAAGTAATCACCAACAAGCTGGATCGGAGAAGTGCACTTCGGAAATGCAGAAGCAACAGAAATGGAAGTTAATATTCGAATTCATAGGTAGCGACTGCACGAAAACCAGTAGAGGTACTTTTTAAGGAAGGATAAATATGATAGGCTAAAAATATGAAGAAATGTTAGAGAAAAACAGCTAATGAGAAGGAACGGATGAGACCACGTGCGAATGAACCAAAAAACCTATGTCATAAAAGATGAAGAAATGTTAGTCAGTAACAGAAAGCTGACGAAACTCAATTGAACACGTGATGCTTCGGTGGCTGCGAGGAAAGGAAGGAAAAGGGAAAAATAGGTAAAGAGTGAGAGAAAGAGGGATTTATCACTGCAGCTGTCGCATATTTTAAGGCTTGCCAAAGGAAAAAATATTTTATTTCATAAAATTCTTTCGTTCATTTCTAATATAAGCAAGTGTTGAATCTTTCCAAATACATCTGTAGGCTGTGCGTAACAGCGACGTCATTAGGCAGCCATTACTGTAATTGACTACACTTGGCTTCTACGTGAAGTTGAGGGTTATCACATCACCACAAAGCTGGCACAAATGACGGGCATTACTATTCTTCGTTGGCAACTGAACATTATTTCATGCGAATGAAGCTGTGAAACAACAGAATATTACTGTCTATGCTTGGAAAATTTTAAAGAACAGACTAGTGCGTCCATTAAAAAGAGGCACTGCGAAGTATGAATGAAAGTCAAAAGCTTAAATGGGATGGCAATAACATGCATAGAAACTAAGTCTGAAATGTCGAAAACAGCGATGAAGAACCTCGGGATGTTAGGTCTGATAATACGCAAGAATCCCACCTTTGTAAGACTAAAGATTTTGATCAGTGCGGGCTCGAGATTTGGGATACAAATCGCGTGGATAAACGACGGCAGGATATTGGTGACAACCGAAAATGGGAAGACAAGACTGCAACATTCTTCCAATACCTGTATAGTTCGTTGTTTCACTATTACTTCACTACTCTGACAGGGATTTGACTGAGATGATTAATTGACTGTCTTAGTTTCATTTTTATGTAGAAGTTTGTTATCATATTGCCGTTTTTACTCATCATTAGAACCATTTACAGCGCACTTTCTTTTTATTCTGTTTATCTAGCTTTCACTAAAGTAGCATTCAGATTAATGTAGCTCTGTTTGGTGAGTTTCTGTTCCTCACCTCAGTCGGCTATTTAATGACTGCTGTCAAAGCCTGGAGGCCTTGGCTGTAAAGTTTCGCTTCTACCTGAAGATACCTACCACTTCCACTTACGTGAACCTATGTGTCCCCCACCGCAGAGGTCGGCCATGGATTTTTCCTCTACTCTCGCTGGCTCAGAGACGCTAATGTCCACCAGCTCGTAAGTTATGGCCATTCTCATGTACGACTGTGATGGTGTTATTCTAACGCATTACGTTCCTCCACGGCACAGTATTACTATTCGGTTTCGGAGCATTACCTGCGACCAGCTTTGCGAAAGAAGCGGCGACACTTCCTCCGCAAACCACCCATCATTTCGCACGACAATACGCGGGCGCATACAGCGCAAGCCTAGGCTGCTGTGTTCGGTCGATGGGACTGGGAGGTACTGTACCATCCACCATACTCCCTGGATGTAAGTCCTTGTGACTTTGATTTGAATCCGAAGATGAAGGAACCACTTCATGGCATTCGCTTCAGAACTGTTGCAGAGATTCGACAGGCAGTAGACCGCTCCATTCGCACCATCAACAGAACAGGCTCTGCTAACGGTATACTACGCCTTCCACATCGCTGACAACGGGTTTTATAAAACGCTGGAGACTACTTTGAAGGATAGTAACAGGTGCAAACGTGTAACTCTGCTGTATCGGTTGTGAATAAATAGTTGCCACAATTAAGTTCCAACCCTCGTATTTATAACTGGTGGCACTAACATTAATTTTATATACGGTAGTCCTTTAAGTGCGAAATTTAAACGGATGCTTTCTTCTTCAAACGTGTCGCTACTTCAGCTTGCTTCTTTCCAACTGATGAACAGCAGTCACGCGCCCAGAGACATATTTGCAACGAAATCCCCAAACAGAGTGATTCGTACCTGTCAAAGACCTACACCTGGCTTGTCCGTCCATGACACAACTTTCATGACATACTTGGTAGAATGTCCTAGAAAGCAACCGAAACAAACTACATACCGAAACTTTAGTTGCATTGATTTATCTGAGCTTGCAACAGAGGTGTAAGAATAGTTCGTTGGAGGTCCTATGTTTACTTCTCAGGCATAAACGAAAAACATCATTAATTTGCTAAGAAACGTACTCAGCTGTATGACAAATGTGCTCACCCAAAGGCCAGAGAAGTGAGAAGGAATCCTGCAGTTTGGCTAACAGAAGAACTAAAGCAGAACATGAATCTCAGAGACGCTGCACATTGGGCATATATACCACATCTCTGGCCTGAGAATCATATTGCTTACACACAGAAGCGGAACAGAGTTAGTCTAGCTCTAACAAATGCAAAACTCAGGCACATCCATACGTCAGCCAGCAATAGAAATAGTCCAGCTGTCCTATGGAAAAATCTTGGTATAGGCAAGGTAAAATCTGCAGATTTTCCCATTGTCCCAGCTGAAGAACTGAACTGAACTAAACTGGCATTTCACATTACTTACAATCACAATTGAACCACAAACGAAACTGGTGCATTAACATAACACTCGTTTATCTTACTAGTATCTCTCCACCAACTACCTTTCCTCAGTTACCGACTAACTTCTCCGAAGATTCGTCTACCTCCTCATTATCGGGTAAATTTTCAAACAAGGCGGATATCCCTTTTAAAACACCGACGTTCACTCAGCAGCGGAGTGTCCCCTTCAAACATTTGGCTCAACGCATCGGCCATCTAAGCTATGCGAGCCTCTAAAGTGCTTCATGGAAAACTGTGAGGCAACAATGCAGACTACACAACGAGCTGTTCTATCTGTATTCCGAAGCCTGGCTAGAAGCCAGGTCAAACCTTGTTGTCTGTTTCGAAATTAAAACTTTTATGGTCAAGATAGTAACAGAATTTCTCTGGTCCAAACTATACCGCGAGGGCTCCAGTTCATAGACCGAATATTTCATCTCTGTTTCCGTCAAAGACCTCAAGGTGTAAGCAGTCGACCGTCGCTCTCATTCCTGCTCCGGCAGAAGAACTGCTGCTACGCCGACATTCGATGCGACAGTCTGAAGCACAAACTCTTTCTTAAAATCCGGAATTCCCAACACCAGCGCGTTATTAAGTTCTCCCTTGAGTGCGGTAAGAACTGCTGTTTACCAGCTCCAGGTGGCTCTTTTTCTACGACTTGGTTTTAACGGAGCAGCAACCTGTGTGAAATTTAGAATAAATTTTCGAAAAAAAAAAAGATTATGCCGAATTATCTGGATACTCCTGTCTTATTCTTGGGAGACGGGCTGTCATGAACGGAACTGGTTCTTTCTTGTCGATTTTCACACATTCAGCTGCCACTAAGTGTCCCAGAAAGGAAATCTCAGAATGTATGAAGCTGACCTTAGGTGGCTTTACGGTCACGCCCACCTCCCTCAGGCTCTTCAACTCTTGAATTCAACGATGAAGATGTTCCTTGATCGAGGTTTTTCTCGGAGGTCTTACTTGCAATGAGAACGTGGTTCAAGTAATTATATACAAACTGAAAGTTTAGCTCTCCAAATACCGAATGCAATAAACCGGAGAGGAGAGCAGCGCTGATCGCTAACCGAAGGGACACACGGTTAATTCATAAAGATTCCAATCGCTGCAGAAGCTGTAAAAGGCTTGGAACTTTCCCTCAAGGCTCCTGATAGTAGGCGTTATTTACAGTAAAGTAACTTGATCTCGCGAGCCACTAGAAACAGTCTCGAACATCAGGCAATGGGACTGATTCTAACACCACCCTGGAATTTAACCTTCACTAATCAATGAGTGGGCACTACCTTAACTTCCTCTCTTTAATAAATTGGCCTTTCAAGTGAATTGAGAGATCTCAAACTATTAGAAAGATGTAAGAACACAATCAACTTCATTGTTAAAACCTGGAATCTTCACAATCTCTTCTTCCTGATTTAGGCAGTTAATACGTATAGTTTTCAATGGGTGCACATTATCAAAGAGCAAATACAAAGGCCTAAATCCAGCATCTCGGAGGGATGTGCATATTTAATTTTAAGTTCTGGTGGGTCACTGAACTACGATATATCGTCCTTATTGATGGCATCATTATCAGGTACAATAGCAACAACTTCAAAGCTTATGCTCTTCTGTTTCAATACATTATTTTTAAGGACAGTCGAAAGAGCACTGGCCTGCATGACTTTAACAGGCACAATATGACGTAATGCCGCGTATGGGTAGGTGAAGGGCCTCATCCCACCATCCTCCAACTAATGCAGAACAGTTATCTTTAGCTCTCGCATTTTGACTAGGGCTAAGAGATAAGGTGATAGCCATACAGGGGCCAGATGCATCCGGTGGATGTTAGTTTCTATCTTACTGGCTACTCCTGCTCTCTTAGTGAGCACCTTTGGGAACTGCTCTGATGACTCAGGATGCGTCGAGTTTGCTTAGCTTTCCGATGATATAATTGTATCTCTTTCGCACACACTTCCACAGCATGAATACCATGTTCTCGATGATCTTTGCACAACCTATACTTGCTCTCAAGGCAAAATTTTAAAAAGAATCTTTTTCACCATAATCCAAAACGCAGCGAGGTTTAATTATGGAATCATAACCCAAACTAATGCTTGAAGATAGGAGCTTGGCAACTAAGAGATTGACCAGCCAGGAAAGTTTTGAGACCTTCACATCAACTCGTGTCTTTCCCATTAACGTCAGTTCTCCGCAGTTCACCGCCCTGCATCGTTCCCTAAGTGGCAGCACGGTGAAGAATTTACACAGATAATTATGTCTTTGGTTTCACCGACAATCTATCACTGAAGAACCACTGCCTGAGTCAGGTAAACTGCAAACTCATTCCCACGTAATGAGCGCACAAACTAAAGGAAGATCGCGATTACCTCCCTCAGATTTATTATAGGTCCTTGACGGTCTACCATATTTGCCGTCACAGTCAGCTGCTATTAATACTTGGCACTCTGCGTATGCATTCCCTACTGAAGTGTCTGGTTGGTGTTAACGAAAACACACTACGAACATGGTACTCCCTGTCTACTACATTGTTGCTTCGAACGGATAGGCCTTGCTGCTACGACTTCTCTTTTTATCCTGCAGCCGAAAACCCTCCATGGTGGCAATCAGCTAATTCAGTTCCTGAAAATTGGCAGGATTACCGGCAAAAACGACACTCGAACTATCCTGCGGACACATCCACTGTAAGATATTATCAATAGCATTTCTCTCGGTAGTTTCCGACACAGAGCCAGCCTGCTGCTGCGAATTTCCTTTACATACTGAGGAACGGTGTCATTGCAACCCTGAACTCTAAAATAATACACTAATGGTCATTAAAATTGCTACACAAAGAAGATACTAGAACTGACATGTGATTACATTTTCACGCAATTTGGGTGCGTAGATACTGAGAAATCAGTACCCAGAACAACCACCTCTGGCCGTAATAAAGGCCTTGATACGCCTGGGCAATGAGTCAAACAAAGCTTGGATGGCGCGTACAGGTACAGCAGCCCATGCAACTTCAACACGATACCACAGTTCATCAAGAGTAGTGACTGGTGTAATGTGACGAGCCAGCTGCTCGGCCTCCATTTACCAGACGATTTCAATTGCTGAGAGATCTGGAGAATGTGCTGGCCGGGGCAGCAGTCGAACATTTTCTGTATCCAGAAAGGCCATTACAGGACCTTCGCGAGATATACGTAGGAGGGACAACATAATGCTTGACTCCTCGGTGAAGGTATGTTCTCGAAACTTCAACTAAAGCCCGTACCGAGCTACTGAGCGTCTCTCCTGCAGCGTCTTCCACTGGAGTTTATCCATCATCGCCGTAACGCTTTCGCGATTACTAACTTATCCTGTAACGAAGCGCGCTGCTCTCCGTTGGATCTTCTCTATCTCTTCTATCAACCCTATCTGGTACGGATCCCACGCTGCTGAGCAGTATTCAAACAATGGGCGAACAACCGTACTGTAATCTACTTCCTTTGATTTCGGATTGCATTTCCTTAGGATTCTTCCAATGAGTCTCAGTCTGGCATCTGCTTTACCAACGATCAACTTTATATGATCATTCCATTTTAAATCACTCCTAATGCGTACTCCAAGATAATTTATGGAATTAACTGCATCCAGTTGCTGACCTGCTATTTTGTAGCTAAATGATAAGGGATCTACCTTTCTATGTATTCGCAGCACATTACACTTGTCTACTCTGAGATGTAGATTGACATTCCCTGCACCATGCGTCAATTCGCTGCAGATCCTCCTGCATTTCAGTACAATTTTACATTGTTGCAACCTCTGGATATACCACAGCATCATCCGCAAAAAGCCGCAGTGAACTTCCGAGCAGGCCGCTGGTGGCCGAGCGGGTCTAGGCGCTTCAGTCTGGAACCGCGCAGCTGCTATGGTCGCAGGTTCGAATCCTGCCTCGGGCATGGATGTTTGTGATGTCCTTAGGTTAGTTAGGTTTTAGTACTTCTAAGTTCTAGGGGACTGATGACCTGAGATGTTAAGTCCCATAGTGCTCAGAGCCGTTTGAACCATTTTGAACTTCCGATGTCATTCACAAGGTAATTTGTGTATATTGTGAATAGCAACGGCACTACGACACTCCACTGTTGCACACCTGACATCACTCTTACTTCGGAAGACTTCTCTCCATTGAAAATGACATGCTGCGTTATGATATCTAGGAACTCTTCAATCCAATCACACAATTGGTCTGATAGTACATATGCTGTTACTTTGTTCATTAAACGACTGTGGGGAACTGTATCGAGCGCCTTACGGAAGTCAAGAAACACGGCATCTACCTGTGAACCCGTGTCTATGGCCCTGAGTCTCGTGGACGAATAGCGCGAGCTGGGTTTCACACGACCGTCTTTTTCGAACCCCACGCTGATTCCTACAGGGTAGATTTCTAGCCTCCAGAAAAGTCATTATACTCGAACATAGTACGTATTCCAAAATTCTACAACTGATCGACGTCAGAGATATAGGCCTATTATTCTGCACATCTGTTCGACGTCCCTTCTTGAAAACGGGGATGACCTGTGTCCTTTTCCAAACCTTTGGAACGCTACGCTCTTCTAGAGACCTGCGGTACACCGCTGCAAGAAGGGGGGCAAGTTCCATCGCGTACTCTGTGTAAAATCGAACTGGTATCCCATCAGGTGCAGCGGCCTTTCCTCTTTTGAGCGATTTTAATTGTTTCTCTATCCCTCTGTTGTCTATTGCGATATCTACCATTTTGTCATCTGTGCGACAAACTAGAGAAGGAACTACAATGCAATCTTCCTCTGTGAAACAGTTTTGGAAAAAGACATTTAGTATTTCGGCCTTTAGTCTGTCATCCTCTGTTTCAGTACCGTTTTGGTCACAGAGTGTCTGGACATTTTGTTTTGATCCACTTACCACTTTGACGTCAGACCAAAATTTCTTAGGATTTTCTGCCAAGTCAGTACATAGAACTTTACTTTCGAATTCATTGAATGCCTCTCGCATAGCCCTCATCACACTACATTTCGCTTCGCTTAATTTTTGTATGTCTGCAAGGCCTTGGCTATCTTTACGTTTGCTGTGAAGTTCCCTTTGCTTTCGCAGCAGTTTTCTAACTCGATTGTTGTACCACGGTGGCTCTTTTCCATTTCTTACGATCTTGCTTGGCACATACTCATTTAACGCATATTGTACGATGGTTTTGAACTTTTCCACTGATCCTCAACACTATCAGTACTTGAGACAAAGCTTTCGTGTTAAGCCGTCCGGTACTCTGTAATCTGCTTTTTTAATATTTCTATTCACGACTGAAATCATCGATGCAGTAACCGCTTTATGATCGCTGATTCCCTGTTCTGCGTTTATTTTTCATATAGTTCGGGTCTGTTTGTCACCAGAAGGTCTAATATGTTATCGCCACGAGTCGGTTCTCTGTTTAACTGCTCAAGGTAGCTTTCAGATGAAGCACTTAAAAAAATTTCACTGGGTTCTTTGTCCCTGTCCACCGTTATGAACGTTTGAGTCTCCCAGTGTACATCCGGCAAATTAAAATTTCTACCCAGAACTATAACATGGTGGGGCAATCTACTCGAAATATTTTCCAAATTATCGTTCAGGTGCTCAGCCACAACAGCTGCAGAGGCAGGGGGCCTATAGAGACATCCAATTACCATGTCTGAGCCTGCTTTAACCGTGACCTTCACCCTAATTATTTCACATTTCGGATCTCCGTCAATTTCCTTCGATACTATTGCACTTCTTATCGCTATAAACACGCCTCCCCCTTCACTGACCAGCCTGTCTATGCGGTATACATTCCAATCTGAGTTTAGGATTTCATTACTGTTTACGTCTGGTTTCAGCCAACTTTCTATCCCTAGTACTATATGGGTATTATGACCGTTTATTAATGAGAGCAGTTCTGGGACCTTTCTACAGACGCTCCTGCAGTTTACTATTAACACATTAATATTGTTATTCCCTGTTTCATTTTGCCCACTCTTACCTTGCCGCGTCTCAGGAGGCGTCTTGTCGGGCCTAGGGAGGGAATTCTCTAACCTTCTCCAAATTTGGAACACGATTTCCTCAAATCGAGTGTAACTTTCCTTCTGCACGCTAGCCCGCCACCTTTCACCTCCGTAAACACGAATAAACACATTCACCAAGTACAATGTCGCGTCGTCTAGATCTTACGACCAGAAAAATCGCAAATTAGTTGACCTGAGCATACCCTAAATCTCTCTTATGGAACAGCACAAAGTCAAAGCAGACGCACTGCAGAACTCGTTTACAAAAACCGATCACACTAACTTTGTGATCCAAAATCCGATCGAACTCTAAAGCAATTTCTCCATTCAGACTTATCGACGATATTCGTTATCCTGACTAGATCTACGATCAATTGTCTTTCCCTAGGTGACTGTTGCTCATGATGTATGACTAGAGCTTTCACAGAGAAACTCTCGTGTAGGACTGAACTTCTAGCACCTAACAAGCAAAGGGGAACCAAATTTTGAGAATCAGTTCACCATTCCATTGCTTTTAATAATTAACTACTTATTCTTCTGCACCCTTCGCTGCGTCGAGGATGTAAATGTTGGAGCACGGCCAGGGACCTTGGAAGAACACAGGGTCCGAACAAAGTCACAAGATTTTTCGAGAAGCGAATGCTCACTATCTGCAGTTGCGGTAGCACAAATGCAGCATGTAATAGTCCATAGCACCTGATTGACAGCGACCATGGACGAGTTAACATTCGGCGCAATCTGGAGTAACTTTGGCTGAGAACTATTATTTAATCATCCAACCAATAGTTTGTCCCACATCAAGGAAGAATCACGCTGTCCGCGCGTTGCTGTGCAGCCTGTGTTTCTGTCCACCAACGGCCGCCACTGCGTCCTAAACGAGAAGCGGCCGACTCTCTCATAGCGCAGCCGCGGTCGGCGCTAAGAACCCTCTTAGGAGGGAGGAAGTACAAAAACGTTCGGGGCAATTAATGAATACAGAAATACGTGTCACAGAAAAACGCAATAAATGGAAAGTGGAAGCAGGCTGAGGCGAAATGGCTGCATGAGAGATGTTAAGAAATCGTAAAAGAAATTATTGTCAGATGGATTGACTCAGCATATAGGAAAGTAAGAACAACGTTTGATGAAATTGTGAGCAATGGCGATAATACTGAAAGTGCAGCTGGAACTGCATAATTAAATACAGAGGAGAAAGCTGATAGGTGGGAAATATACGCTGAAACCCTCTATGAGCACAACTTGTCTGACGACGTGATGAAAGAAGAAAAAGGACTCAACAGGGAAGATATCAAGTTTGGTATCAATCGGTTGTTCAAAATTCTGTTATCGAAAGACGAATACGAAGATGAAATGACAACAATAAGGCACATTGCAAAAGTGAATAACTATCCACAACACTTCGTAGTTAGTGTATATAAAAACACAGCTAACAAATATAAAAATACGGTGATGCCTTCCAATAGCATGGCTTCTGAAGAAAATACTAAGCTTATTAGTTCACCACACTATGGAAAAAAGAGTACAAGGATAGCTACTGTCTCCAGAAAGTGCAATGTGACCATGTCTTTTGGAACCAAAAATAACTTAGGTTGTATTTTGCAACATAGTGTAGACAAAAAGAACCTGTTTCAAGTTTCTGGATTTTGTAATACTGAATGCCTGGACTGTGTGGCCTCTTAGGTTGGCCAAGCGGGAAGGACGCTAAAAATTAGGTCTTGGGAACTCATCGCGTTGGACAGAAATTATGCCACGGAGAAACCGAGTATGGCTGCTCATTTACGTACAACAAAACTTAAGTTGCCAACATTGACATTTAATGTGAGGTGGCTGCCTAAGTGTGAGGATGACATGTTCCTCGACCTCTTTGAAGAGCTGTAGATCATTTGTCGTCACAAAAATGTCAACTATAGCCTGATTAACGATCGGCTCTTTATGAAAAACGTGCAGTTTTTTGGAGTTGTTTGAAAACTTATTGCTGAGATGCAACGAATGATTGCACCTAGAGTGTACGAAGTAGCTACTTTTTTTACTGTGATTTCATTCCAAATGGTTCAAATGGCTCTGAGCACTATGGGACTCAACATCTTAGGTCATAAGTCCCCTAGAACTTAGAACTACTTAAACCTAACTAACCTAAGGACACCACACACACCCATGCCCGAGGCAGGATTCGAACCTGCGACCGTAGCAGTCCCGCGGTTCCGGACTGCAGCGCCAGAACCGCTAGACGACCGCGGCCGGCGATTTCATTCCCCTCGCCCAGATGGGCAGGGGACGGCTGGCAGCGGCACTACCCGCGGCTCTTCAGCCGAGTGATACAGATAATAAAAGAGACGAATCACGAGGCATATGAAAGACAATAAAGGGGGACATGAGAACATTGTAAGGGGAGGCACTGGGGGTAAAGTATACACGTACACGGAGAATGTCATGTGGGACAATTACAAAAGTGCACATAAAGTTAAAAAACACAATGGGCGATGTGCGTAGCACATAAAAAGACACTGAAGCCACACGCACAAGTTAAAAATTGGGCACAGTATTAAAACACATGAAATCAACTCTTTAATTATTATTTTTTATTTATTAAAAACCGACCTACAGCATTTTCCCTGACAAAGACGACTCAAACTTAACCTATTCATTTATTATCCACAACACACAACCCCCACGCAATCTGACAGCTATACAGTGACAACATGACTTCCAATTATTAACACAAACGAAAAGCCCTGAATTGCAAGAAGTCCTAACAATATCACAGATCCTAAAGATATGAAATTAAAGAAATACGAAACTACCTCCAGCTCGGTTAATTGCCGAAACTAATTTCAATCACGAATCCATATAGTGGAAACCCCATACTTTTTCATAAGTCACTTACCTCACAGAAAATCTTCATAAAACAAACTACAGCAGTTCAGTAAGTAGCAACAACAGCCAGCTAAATTGAAGGATTGTAACTACTATAGACTCTAGCTACTAGGAGCTATGTGGTCAGCAAAATAAAGGTTTTGCTGAAGAGCAAACAACGTATTTAGAAACTTTTACCTTATTCATGTTACATCCAGTTCCCAAAATTACATAGCTCTCAATATTTCCACTACCCAATCATTATCAACCATACATCCATTATCATACCTTTCGTTGCGTCTCATTTTACAATGCATGTCCTACCAACACAGAGTCTCCACTAAGAATATCATGTTTATAAACTTCCCTATCCACTTGCTAACTGCTAGTCCGTCCAAGCACAGAATCTCTCGCCTAGGGTGCAGAGCGCTGTCAGCGATATTAACACAGTCCATAGCGCTGCAATCATACAAACAGGCTACTTACGCATTCCAGAACGACGAAGCTTAAAAAGCATGGTATCAGACGGAGAAACGTAGAATAAAACACTGCCGAGCGGGACTTGCCGAGGGAGAGAAGATCTGAGAGAAGACGAAGGTTCAGCGGGGGATGGGGGGCTGGAGGGGGAAGGATGAAAAGAAAGGGGCGGTCGTAGGGTCGGGTGGGGGACGGGAGTAGCTCCTACCGTCTTGCTAATATGTAGGAGCCATTAACGTAATACTGTACAAGCATGATGCTTGTAACATTGAAGCTGTACAACGTTCTCCATGCTACGGTAGTTAAGATGCACGTACGTTGTTAATAACAGAAATCAGTATATTGGTTTTATTGCATTTATAATTAAAATTTGTTTGTAGTGGCACAGACATTAGGACCCTCTACATCTGTAACGAAATGGCAAGTCACACCAACTATCTATCTTGTTGACATTTGTCGCCATCTATGATGGTGGTATGTAAAGTAATGTTTAAGCCGTGTAGGTTATGCCACGAGTTGTAACTGTTCATACTATCGGATGGCTATGTACTTCTTGTACTTTTTAGCAATGATAATGGTTAGCCACTAGCCGAATGAAAGCTGCAAGAACAGGTCGACAGACAGCTGTGCTCTATCATTTGAAAGAGATAGTGTATCTAGTATTAGAATCACAATTTGGGAGAGTTTTAGACGACTTAAGGCCAAGTAAACCAGAAGGGATGCATAATATTCCGTCAGAGTTTTAAAGCTACTGCGGAAAGTGCTACAAATCGACTGGTCACGTTGATGTGTAGAACGTATGAGACTGGCGATGTACCACCCACACAATTCCGAAGACTGTAAGAGCCGAGAAACGCAAGAACAATCATACAAACGGCTTACCTCTAGCATCCAAGTTGCTCACTACAATAATATGCAAAAGAATGGAAAATAAAACTTTGGATCTTATGGGTGACGATCGGTTTTGTTTTAGGAAAAATAAAGGTACCAGTGAGGTAGACCTGAACTTATGGTTGATACTGGAAGCAGGAAAGAAAGAAAAGCCAAGACTCCTTCATAGGATCTGCCGACATGGAAAAAGCGTTAAACGATGTAAAATGATGAAAGGTGTTAGAATGTCTGAGGAACGTTGGTATAGGATACAGGGAAAGAGTAAAGAGGGAATAATAAGAGTGGAAGACCAAGGACTAGTGAGCGTATTAAGAAGAGTATAAGACAGGAACGTAGTCTTTCGCCCCTCCGTTTGAGTCCATACATTGAAGAAGTAATGAGGGAAATGAAAGAGGGGTTCAATCCGTGACTCGTAAATTCCCATGCAGAGAGCAGAAGACATTGTGCTCCTGACTTGTTTTTCCCCACAGCCACTTTAGGTGGCATATTTCTGTATAGCTCTAAAGTGAACAACACATTTATCATGGAGATCACTATCTAGATGGCGTTTTACAGCGTGTCTTAGGGGCCTCACGTAAACTATGAGAAGTGCTTTTGTGTCCCAATATAGATCATTTCAGAGTTGGAAAAGTTGTTGTATTACTTCAATTGTTGTTTTGAAGACCTGAGGCTTCCCTGAAAGCTCTGTAGGCATAGGGATGACACCAACTGAGGGTTCCGTTGATAGTGTCTGTTGTACAGTTAATACGGAAACTCACTAATCTGTATGGCTGCCATCGCTGTTCACAAAAGATACAACACTGTCGAAATGTATTGGCTGGGTGACCGAGATTTCTCTCATGCCCTTGCCCCTGCTGTGGCTAGAGGCGTCCAACAGACAGATCCAGGTGGGAAGTTTTTTCTAGCATCTATGGCCGGATACATTGTTTGCACACCAGCACTCTTTCCCTGGCAAGTGCTTCGAGATGTTCTTTCCTCCAATGGCTGCATGTGGCTTCCAGGCCCAAAACGTATACTGCATGATTTACTGTTAAATGGACAAACTGGCGGTTCGTTCTCAATTCCAGAAATTACTATTCGAAAAAGAGATGCCGTAAAGCTCCCTCATGCGTTAACAGCGTATATGCTCCCGTCAGTGCCTGCTCATGCTGATAACTTCCTGACATTTCACAATAATGGTGCCTTGGTTGTAAAGTCCACATTGAAGTGTAGCCTTGAACATGGGTAATAGCGAGAGAGTGACTCAACCACAGTCACAGGTCAAAGAATAATTTTATATCTGATCTAATGATGCAGTTACGTCGGCAGTTAAAAGTTAAGAAAATGCGTACCAGCCCCCTTCCTCGCAAAGCGAATGGTCCTATAGTGTGAGTCCACATCATCACAGCAAAAAAGCTAAGTCATTGCATGAACAACCAGTAAATTGTGTGGGATATGGTTCAAATGGCTCTGAGCATTATGGGACTTAACTTCGGAGGTCATCAGCCCCTAAAACTTAGGTCAACTTAAACCTAACTAATCTAAGGACATCACACACATCCATGCCCGAGGAAGGATTCGAACCTGCGACAGTAGCGGTCACGCGGTTCTAGACTGTAGCGCCTAGAACCGCAAGACCACACCGGCCGGCCTGTGTAGGATATGTACTTAAGTTATGAGTTGAGTGAACACAGATCTCAAACTCAGGGAGGAAGGTCTTTCACGTGATGTTATATGGGTGGAAAATGCAGTTACATTTGACGTGATCCACCCAGTGGAAATGAGCATTTGGCGTCATTGGCCGGGCGGGGGGGGCGGGGGGGCGGGGGGGGGGGGCATAGGGGGCAGGTCCGGCCGCTTAGGTGCAGGTCTTATTACATTCGACGCCACATTTGGATTGGGCGACCTGCTAGCCGGATGGGGATGAAATGATGATGAAGACAACACAACACCAAGTCCCTGAACGGAGAAAATCCCCGAACCAGCCGGGAATCGAACCCGGGCCCGTAGGACGGCAGTCCGTCACGCTGACCACTCTGCTATCGGGGCGGACATCCACCCAGTGCTAAGAAATCAGAGCGAAAATTTGAAACAATTTTCAAGAACTTTGAAAGAGACATGCCAGTGCGTAAAACATGCAAATAGAAAAGCTCTGGAGTGTCAAGAACACATTGGACACGTTACAGCAGTATAGAGCAGGACAACGATTCTTGGTAACAACTTCTTATACCCCAAAGTGTAAAGCTAAGAGATTCTTGAAAAAGCTTCGAGGACAATATCTGTTAGACTTCACCTATAGATATTAAGTTACATTTACCAACTAAAACGTCGACAGTCCATGATTGTCAGACAAAATCTTTATGGGTACTGTTCACACATTACCACAAGTACTTCCACCTTCATTGCAAAAGAGAAGCTGCCATATGAACTTAAGTCTTGTGATAAATAAAAGAGTATTGAGCCAGCACGGCTAGCAGCACGGTCTAGCGAGCTTCTTCCTGAGTGGGAAGGTGCGCCGGTCCCAGCCACGAATCCCCCCGGCGGATTAGCGTCGAGGTCCGGCGAGCGTCCAGCCTGTGGATGGTTTTTAAGGCGGTTTTCCGTCTGCCTTGGCGAATGCGGGCTGGTTCTCCTTATTCCGCCTCAGTTACGCTTTGTCAGCGATTGCTGCACAAACAGTGTCTACACGAACGTGTACACCATAATTACTCTACCATGCAAACATTCGGGGTTACAGTCAAATCCTGGGTTCTGAGTGGTTCGGCGGTGGGGTTGGTTGACTGCAGCGTCCTATTGTGGGGTTATGAACCACTGTGGGCTACCGCAGGGCGAAGCCTCACCGTCCTTCCTAGGTCCCTGGTTCTATACACAGTACACAATAGAGTATTGGTTGGATGTATTTATCTTTAAGCTAAATCGGGTGACAGTATTTTCATTACTTTTCTATAGTGTGTCATTTTATTTTACGATGTACCATGCTCCTAAGAAGGAAGAGAAATCGTGAACTTACTTTCTGTCCGCAGCTCGTGGTCGTGCGGTAGCGTTCTCGCTTCCCACGCCCGGGTTCCCAGGTTCGATTCCCGGCAGGGTCGAGGATTTTCTCTGCCTCGTGATGACTGGGTGTTGTGTGCTGTCCTTAGGTTAGTTAGGTTTAAGTAGTTCTACGTTCTAGGGGACTGATGACCATAGATGTTAAGTCCCATAGTGTTCAGAGCCATTTGAACCATTTGAACTTACTTTCTCCGAGGTGATGTTGACGATGACGTACAAATTTGCCAGGTGCTACTAATTTCGGAACAAGGGATACTCACGTTTTTGTGGAAATACCAGGTCTCAGACAGTTTATCAAGGAGTTAGCGACCGTTTGTCCATCTCAAATGGTACAAAATGACAGGCAGTCAAGTGGAATCCAGCTTTCTTTGTTGTAAATGGAAGCAACAGAATGCAAGAGGATAATATCAATACCCCCAAAATACTTTCAGTGGATTTTCAGTCACTGGATTTACTCCATTTTGCAGCCAGCCACGTTAGTAGCTAATTGCTATGAAGGTAGAATGTTCACAGGTGTGCCGCAATTTGAATTGCAGCAGAGTGGATTATTAAAGCACTCCGTCTTCAGGCCACGAGTGGCCTATCGGGACCATACGACCGCCGTGTCGTCCTCAGAGAAGGATGCGGGTAGGAGGGGCGTGGGGTCAGCACACCGCTCTCCCGGTCGTTATGATGGTATCCTTGACCGAAGCCCCTACTATTCGGTCGAGTAGCTCCTCAATTGGCATCACGAGGCTGAGTGCACCCCGAATAATGGCAACAGCGCATGGCGGCTGGATGGTCACCCATCCAAGTGCCGGCCACGCCCAACAGTGCTTAACTTCGGCGATCTCACGGGAACCGGTGTATCCAATGCGGCAAGGTCGTTGCCAGAGTGGATTATTGATTAATGGAAATAGGTGTGACATAGCAATTTGACTTTCCCGCTGCGATTAAGGTAACCAGTATAATTACAGGTATACGACCAACGTTGTTTTAGCTGGAGAAACCTCTAAGTGTAGTACCTATACAAAACCGAAACTCATTGAATAAGACATTATTACCCCCTAGACTACAGACAACAGATGAATAAATTATTTCGGAAGAAGTGCAAATTTCGGTAGATCAAAACCTATAGCATGCACGGAAATATCGAGGGAAAAGTAGGCCAAATGTCATTACGACAATAAATCAGCTACAAATCTTATCATGATACCTGTACTAATTTGTGTAGTTTTGAACAAAAGGAAAAGTGGAAAAGTAATCAGGTAAACAAAGCGATCGTTAATGAATTCCACATTGAATGGATTCACGTCAGCAAGTGAGAAATGCTAGAAAACATGTATTAAGAAGCAAAGAAGGAAAATAATGCTAATCTACTCTAAGATATTTATTGCTGATTCAAGGAATCAGAAATTGAGAGTAAAGCAGATTATGAATACAGTGACGGAAAGAAGTCGCAAGACTAAAACCAATTAATGTAGGGTAATGAAATATCAGGGATACAATTATCTAAGGAACATATTTAAGTGAATAACATTGCATAATCATAGGTTAATTTAAGTACAAGTTAAGCCATTGAAAATTTGAAATGCTGGTACATTAATAACAGGTGTAACTGACAGAACTTAAATCAAGCACGCAATCGTGTGTGCATTGTGCTGCTCATGTGCCAGATGTCAGTTTTTGGGGTGGAGCTCCACGCCTGTAGCATTTTGTCGGTCATTAAGGAGACATTTAATACTGTTTGTGGATGACACTAAAATAGTATGATGATGCACACAAGGCAACATGTCGAGCCAGTAGAGCATATTGGATTACAACAGCGGTATGTGTGCAAACGTTATCCTGCTGGAAAACACCCCCTGGAGTGATGCTCATGAATGGAAGAACAACAGTTCGAATCACCAGGTTTACGCACAACTTTGCAGTCGAGATGCGTGGAATAACGACGAGAGTGATCTTGCTGTCATATGAAATCGCACCCCAGACTGATCCGTAACTTATCTATGGAACGATTAGTGCGTCTGCTCTTTCTCGTGCCCGCGCCTTGCCACTGTTCGATTGGTCGCGATCGCCTATTTAGGTGCGCACGGAACAATTAAAAGGGTTTGGGTTGGCGCAGCAGCGAGAGGCAGTGGAAGTTACTCTGGTTGCCAAGAGAGGGCAGTGTCACCGTCAGTCACCGTCGTGCGAGTACTGACCGTAAGAGCCCGGAGTTCGTTTTAGCCGAGTACAGAAGCAACGCTCATGAGTGGATGACGTGGCGAGAGACATCACGCTATTAGCGGAAATGGGGCTTCATTACGTCTGGAGATCAATGCAGCCGTGCAGAGGCCTGAATACAATCGTCTGCATTCTATCACCGTGCCAAGGCTTCTGTATGCCACTGCCTCCTTCAACTGTGTTAATTCAGTTAGGTAAGCTGATTCCCCATCCAGGATCGTTCTTGTATTACTAACATTTGGGTGGCCCTTTACAACTTTCACGTTGAGCTGTGGTACCTCAGATGTGCTGCCGGTTTTGTGTGTGAGGCTCCTCGCCCTCTGCCGGACCATTACGTAAACTAACAGAAATCTTTTCGTATCTCCCAGCTTCCTCCAAGTATACCTCCTTCTCTTGCAATTCTTGATCAGAGTATTCGCCATTATTAGCTGAAACGTATTACAGAACTCTATTAGTCGTTCTCCTGTAACCGTAATTCTACTTCTTTCATTCAACCGTATTTCAGTCTCCCACGACCACTTGACTTTTAGATTTTCATTTCTATTTACATACTGAACATCCCGTTCAATATCCTAATATACATTCACTATCTATTCTTCTTTGGCAGTATGTGTATCTGAAACATTGTTGTTGGTGTTGGTTTGCTGTCGGTTTTGATGAGAACAGCCGTATCACTGAATTGTTTGCAGTCAGTAACTCTCTGGTCTACCTTTCTATTCACAATCCTGCTTCCATAACACCAATCTCTGCTTCTCTTGATATTACCCTATACTTACACGGCGAGAAATCCTTGTCGTATTTCAGTTTCAATTTCCTGACACCACTGTATCTATATTGAGCTTCAGCATTTCCCTATTCAGCTTTTATAGCTTCCCTACATCATTCAGACTTCTGACATTCCACGTCTCGATCCGTAGGACGCTATGATTTCGTTGGCTACTCAATATTTTTATCACGGTCACCTCCTCCTTGGCAGTCCTCTCCAGGACTGCTTCCAAAATGGTTTAACGTATGCCTTGTAGTCAGATATCTTCCTGACAGTCACAGTATAGCTGTTACCCGAATAGTCACAGCAGAGCGTTGGAGCTTGTAGTATTAACTGGATTTGGGTACTTACAGGCCAGAGTGATTACTGGTCTGATATAGTCAGAAATATATTTGCAGATTAGGAAAGCTGACTACAAAGTGTGCGTAACATTCGATCTGTTTAGCTCTACAAGTTTTCTAGTGTTCACTTAAGGCTTAGGGGGTTTCCAGTGTTAGTAACTGAAATGCTAGAACCTTAGATCTTGCTGAAAAACAGTGATATAAGCGATAGTATATAGTTAGTTGGATGACTGCAAAATTGCATTGAGAAAAGTGTACTAGGACCAAGCATTTATTGTTGGTATGTGACTTGATTTACGGTTGGATACGGATCTGAATTATTCCCTATATCCTGACTACTGTTATTGTTCAGCATTGTCCGCGGTAGTTTAGAGCTCGCTGTGTTTTGCATTGACAACTATCGCACTCTATGCAAATTGAGTGTTTGCTGTGTATATTTGAAGGGTTAGCACACACTAAGATGATAACGTGGTTTCTTTGCTTGTATTGTGGATTGATTTGTGGTTGGCACTTAGCGGGAGTGACTTACTTTGCAGAAATATTGACTAAACAGGTATATCCAAAATATGTTTGTGACCAGTGGGGCTCCGAGTAAATAGGGTACAGCGATCGTTAATTACTTCATGCAGTAGTAGCAAACTAAAGTTGCAGCAGCTGACACTCAATGGACCTCTATAGGGACATGATGCTTGAGATGTGCAGCTAATGTAACACCGAGTCAGCGATATAATCTTAGTCGACAAGATACTATCTCTGTTTTCTATCCAATATATATCGTACAATTTCCTTTCTTTCCATTTATTTATCAAAACTTTTACTATGGACAATTTCTATCAATTCTAGCATCAATACGAGTTATATGTTAACTTGTTGGTTTATTTTCATCCAACAAAATCTCTCGAAATTTTATTGTCGTTTTAGGAGAGATAATAATAAATTTTATCTCCGAGCTTTTCGCGTTAATGCTACTAACAGTAAGCTACTAACGTCTTTGGATTCCTACCCTTTCTCTTCCAGACTTTTAGGCATCACGCCTTTATGTTATTAGTGTTTTAATTTATTACTTCTTTTCCTTCTGGGAGTGTATCTTATTTTGGAGAAAACTGTATATACCGGTACTTCAACTGAAATCTCGGAAACTATTTGTATTTGGTTCGCCCACCGAAGCTATATTGTATCGTTAAGTGTGTAGCAGAATAACGACGGCAGTTCATGAGTGCCAGGAACGCTATGTTTCCTTGGACAATGATGAAAATAAAAAGTTTTTGACGGATGAGAGCACCGCCATTTTGGGCCCTGAACAGTCCAACCAAAAGTAAGATATTGACAAATGTCGTTCCACTATCTTTCCCTAATTTAGTGATCATTTGCTTCTTCATAGCTGAAAGTAATTATCATATGGAGATGCGTCTGCAGAAATGTTTTCAGTGGAGTAGTATTTAACTGTAACCGGAAAGATATTGACAGCCCACACTATGCGATCACAGTTTCAAAATTTTCTGGCGCTGGTTGGGAGAGTGGATGGGCCAGGGGAATGACGAAATAGTTCCCGCTGCTGCGATAAACACTGTGTCCGGGTGTCGCATTGCTTAACGCAACTGCATAGTAGGCAGGAGATCCCGTGTTCGAATCCCAGTACGGTACACTTTTTCGCTCCTCGCCGCTAATGCCACCCAAAGTCCTTTCCTTCCCTTTCCTTCCTCTTCCCTCCGCCTTCAGTTTACATACCATAAAACCACACCGCCTCCACGACACAAAAGTTCTCTAGACACGTCAGCAATGGTGATATCTCACTGGAGGATATAATTTGGTATGGTTTAATTGACGATTAATTTCATCGACTTTGAGAATATTATTCGGATCGAGCTTTGTGATACATTAAATAGTCCGTAAATTTGAGAGTAGTTCGAATTTATTGTCGGAATGTGTAATGTCTTTGGTTATGGTGCTCTCGCTTTGTCAAAATGGCTGGGCGGAGTGGCCATTCGTTCCTACTGCACAACTTGTGGTAGGCTAGAGGCAAGTCTCAGTTCTGCATCTTACTTCAACTGACTCGATATTGTGGCACACAGAAAACTACTCTGATCCGCCAATAAACGTTTCACAAGACATCTGCGGTGCGGTACGTCGCTACATTGGTCTAATGCGTCACTCATCACTAAGAGTTTCTGTGCATTGAGATTAGCCGAGAGTGGACATTCAAGTGATGCCATGGAAGTTCGGAGAAAGTAAAATATCAAATGGTTCGGTATACGACTGAGTGACTCGGTGATACGAACATTTTCAGATTGAACGATAGGGGTAGCGCCTTTGATTCATAATCTAAACGTCTTCGGCCCTGGGTCGATCCCTGCCACTGCCTAAATTTTGATAAATAATCAGCATTGGCGGCCGAAGACTTCCGGCATAAGAAGTCAGCCTCATACTGCCAACAGCCTTGTCAAAGAGGGCGGAGGAGCGGATAGAGATTCAGGGCACTCTCTTGTCCTAGGGGTCGGAAATTGCCCATAAAGGCGGAAGAATCAGCAATGATCTACGACATGAGGATGCAGAAGGCAATGGATACCACTTCATTAAAGACACGTAATGTGTTTCCACAGGACATGTGGCCTGTATTTGAAGAAGTGTCATGATGATCACTCCATTGGCAAAAGATTCCGGAATAGTCCCCCATTCGGATCTCCGGGAGGGGACTGGCAAGGGGGAGGTTACCATGAGAAAGAGATTGAATAATCAACGAAATGATAACGTTCTACGAGTCGGGGCGTGGAATGTCAGAAGCTTGAACGTGGTAGGGAAACTAGAAAATCTGAAAAGGGAAATGCAAGGGCTCAATCTGGATATAGTAGGGATCAGTGAAGGGAAGTGGAAGGAAGACAAGGATTTCAGGTCAGATGAGTATCGGGTAATATCAACAGCAGCAGAAAATGGTATAACAGGTGTAGGATTCGTTATGAGTAGGAAGGTAGGGCAGAGGGTGTGTTTCTGTGAAGAGTTGAGTGACCGGGTTGTTCTAATCAGAATCGACAGCAGACCAACACCGACAACGATAGTTCAGGTATACACGCCGACGTCGCAAGCTGAAGATGAACAGATAGAGAAAGTATGAGGATATTGAAAGGATAATGCAGTATGTAAAGGGGGACGAAAATCTAATAGTCATGGGCGACTGGAATGCAGTTGTAGGGGAAGGAGTACAAGAAAAGGTTACAGAAGAATATGGGCTTGGGACAAGGGATGTAAGAGGAGAAATACTAATAGAGTTCTATAACAAGTTTCAGCTAGTAATAGCGAATACCCTGTTCAAGAATCACAAAGAGGAGGAGGTATACTTGGAAAAGGCCGGGAGATACGGGAAGATTTCAATTAGATTACATCATGGTCAGACAGAGATTCCGAAATCAGATATTGGATTGTAAGGCGTACCCAGGAGCAGATATAGACTCAGATGACAATATAGTAGTGATGAAGAGTAGGCTGAAGTTCAAGACATTACTCAGGAAGAATCAATACGCAAAGAAGTGGGATACGGAAGCACTAAGGAATGGCGAGATGCGTTTGAAGTTCTATAAAGCTATAGGTACAGCAATAAGGAATAGCGCAGTAGGCAGTACAGTTGAAGAGGAATGGACATCTGTAAAAAAGGCCATCACAGAAGTTGGGAAGGAAAACATAGGTACAAAGAAGGTAGCTGCCAAGAAACCATGGGTAACAGAAGAAATACTTCAGTTGATTGATGAAACGAGGAAGTACAAACATGATCCGTGAAAATCAGGAATACAGAAATACAAGTCGCTGAGGAATGAAATAAATAGGTAGTGCAGGGAAGCTAAGACCAAATGGCTGCAGGAAAAATGTGAAGACATCGAAATAGATATGATTGTCGGAAGGACAGACTCAGCATACAGAAAAGTCAAACCAACCTTTGGTGACATTAAAAGCAACGGTGGTAACATTAAGAATGCAACGGGAATTCCACTTTTAAATGCAGAGGAGAGTGCAGATAGGTGGAAAGAATACATTGAAAGCCTCTATGAGGGTGAAGATTTGTCTGATGTGATAGAAGAAGAAACAGGAGTCGATTTAGAAAAGATAGGGGATCCAGTATTAGAATCGGAATTTAAAATAGCTTGGGAGGACTTACGGTCAAATAAGGCAGAAGGGATAGATAAAATTCCATCAGAATTTCTAAAATCATTGGGGGAAGTGGCAACAAAACGATTATTCACGTTGGTGTGTAGAATATATGAGTCTGGCGATATACCATCTGACTTTCGGAAAAGCATCATCCACACAATTCCGAAGACGGCATGAGCTGACAAGTGCGAGAATTATCGCACAATCAGCTTAACAGCTAATCCATCGAAGCTGCTTACAAGAGTAATATGCAGAAGAATGGAAAAGAAAATTGAGAATGGGCTAGGTGACGATCAGTTTGGCTTCAGGAAAAGTAAAGGGACGAGAGAGGCAATTCTGACGTTACCGCTAATAATGGAAGCCAGGCTAAAGAAAAATCAAGACACTTTCATATTATTTGTCGACCTGGAAAAAGCGTTCGACAATATAAAATGGTGCAAGCTGTTCGAGATTCTGAAAAGAAAAAAGTAGGGGTAAGCTATAGGGAGAGACGGGTCATATACAATATGTACAACAACCAAGAGGGAATAATAAGAGTGGACGATCAAGAATGAAGTGCTCGTATTAAGAAGAGTGTAAGACAAAGCTGTAGCCTTTCGCCCCTACTCTTCAATCTGTACATCGAGGAAGCAATGATGGAAATAAAAGATCGGTTCAGGAGTGGAATTAAAATACAAGGTGAAAGGATATCAATGATACGATTCGCTGATGACATTGCTATCCTGAGTGAAAGTGAAGAAGAATTAAATTATCTGCTGTACGGAATGAACAGTCTAATGAGTACACAGTATGGTTTGAGAGTTAATCGTCGAAAGACGAAGGTAATGAGAAGCAGTAGAAATGAGAACAGCGAGAAACTTAACATCAGGATTAATGGTCACGAAGTCAATGAAGTTAAGGAATTCTGCTACCTAGGCACCTAGGCAGTAAAATAACCAATGACAGACGAAGCAAGGAGGACATCAAAAGCAGACTCGCTATGGCAAAAAAGGCATTTCTGGCCAAGAGAAGTCTACTAATTTCAAATACCGGCCTTAATTTGAGGAAGAAATTTCTGAGGATGTACGTCTGGAGTACAGCATTGTATGGTAGTGAAACATGGACTGTGGGAAAACCAGAACAGAAGAGAATCGAAGCATTTGAGATGTGGTGCTATAGACGAATGTTGAAAATTAGGTGGACTGATAATGTAAGGAATGAGGAGGTTCTACGCAGAATCGGAGAGGAAAGGAATATGTGGAAAACACTGATAAGGAGAAGGGACAGGATGATAGGACATCTGCTAAGACATGAGGGATTGACTTCCATGGTACTAGAGGGAGCTGTAGAGGGCAAAAACTGACCAAAAAAAAAAAAAAACGATAGAGTGAGCACACTGCTTCGAAAAATAATGGCGGAAGAGCCTCCCCGAATTCAGTTGTCACATTTATCATCTGTGAAAATGAATAACAAAGTCCGGTGATTAAAAGTGTATGAAAATGGAAACGACGGCCCACAAACCCAAGCTGATGAGCACCTAATGGACAGGAATTATGCAACCCGTGTCGCAGTGCACGGCAGCAGCGCACCTGACGCACCCACGTTGATGGTCAAGCGGTCAGGCCTCCAGTATCCCTCCGCCATTCTCCCTCCCCTCCCCCCCCCCTTCCCATAGCCGCCCACGGTTGCGCACCCCGTCCTTTATGCGTATAAAGTGCGGACGTGAGCAATAACCTGTGCGTGAAATATGGCCCGTGGCCGCCCGTCGCAGGTCCGCAGTTGCTGACGGATGACGTGCCTGATGCGATTTTTAACGCTCGGCCTAATTTATTGGACGTGAGCGCGCATCGTAATGATCGCAGCTCTTTCGTATTTGCTTTTGGCCAGTTTTTTGGTCTCTGAGCGGTACACCGCACGGACTGAGTTCCCCCTCATGCGACACCCCTGATGTTTGGCCGCTGGTACAGTATTGGCTGTTTTACTTTATTTTGTTTTTCAGTTCCGTGGACTGTATCGTCTGTATGTTCTCTTCGGGTGACAGCTGGAAACCAGGAACGCTTGGAGAGCCGTGGCACTTGCAAACGTAAACATTATATCACGTGACTAGAGAACATAGTTCCATGTTGTTGATGAAATTCACATTATCTGCTCGATACTACTTCCTGGAAAATGAAATTGTTCCATGTACATATATGTCTACGTATATACTCCGCAAGTCACAGCACGGTGAGTGGCGGAAGGCACCTCATACCACTACTAGTCGTATCCTTTCTTGTCCCACTCACAAATGGAACGAGAAGACTGTCTATATGATTCCGTAGGAGCCTTCATTTGTTTTCTTCCTGGATCTGGCGTGCAATGTATGCTGGCGGCAGTGGAATCGTTCGTTTTAAATGCTGGTTCTCAACATATTCTCAATGTTCCGTGGAGACAAACCTTCCGTCAAGGGTTTCCCTCTTGATTTCGTGAAGAATCTCCCCAAAACTCGCCTGTGGATTGACCCTATAGGCAACAAATCTAGCGGCTTAGACGTCTTCCTTTAATCCGACCTGGTGGAGATCCCAAACACTCTAACAGTACTCAAGTATGTGTGCACTAGTATTCTATAAGTGGTGGACTTTACAGATGAACCATACTTTCCTATAGCGCTGCCAAGAAACCGAAGTCGAACGTTCGCCTTCCCTACTATTGTCGATACGTCTCGTTTCGTTTCATAATGTTTTCTAACGTTACGCCTACATAATTAATCGACGTGGCTGTGTCAACCAGTACACTACTATTGTTATATTGGAACATTTACGGATTTCTTTGTACTATTCGTCTGCATTAACTTATAATTTCCTACATTTACAGCAAGCTGCCATTCGTCACACTAGCTGGTAACTACACTACTGGCCATTAACATTGCTACACCAAGAAGAAATGTAGATGATAAACGGGTATTCATTGGACAAATACATAATACTAGACTCACATGTGATTACATTTTCACGCAATTTGAGTGCATAGATCCAGAGAAATCCGTACCCAGAACAATCACCTCCGGCCGTAATAACGGCCTTGATACTCCTCGGCACTCAGTGAAACAGAGCTTGGATGGCGTGTTCAGGTACAGCTGCCGATGCAGCTTCAACACGATACCACAGTTCATCAAGAGTAGTGGTTCAAAATCGCTCTGAGCACTATGCGACTTAATTTCTGAGGTCATCAGTCGCCTAGAACTTAGAACTAATTAAACGTAACTAACCTAAGGACATCACACACATCCATTCCCCTAGGCAGGATTCGAACCTGCGACCGGAGCGGTCGCTCGGCTCCAGACTGTAGCGCCTAGAACCACATAGCCACTCCGGCAGCTCCAAGAGTAGTGACTGGCGTATTGTGACGAGTCAGCTGCTCGGCCACCATTGACCAGAAGTTTTCAATTGGTGAGAGATCTGGAGAATGTGCTGGCCAGAGCAGCAGTCGAACATTATCTATATCCAGAAAAGCCCGTACAGGACCTGGCACTTGCGGTAGTGGATTATCCTGCTGAAATACACTCCTGGAAATGGAAAAAAGAACACATTGACACCGGTGTGTCAGACCCACCATACTTGCTCCGGACACTGCGAGAGGGCTGTACAAGCAATGATCACACGCACGGCACAGCGGACACACCAGGAACTCCGGTGTTGGCCGTCGAATGGCGCTAGCTGCGCAGCATTTGTGCACCGCCGCAGTCAGTGTCAGCCAGTTTGCCGTGGCATACGGAGCTCCATCGCAGTCTTTAACACTGGTAGCATGCCGCGACAGCGTGGACGTGAACCGTATGTGCAGTTGACGGACTTTGAGCGAGGGCGTATAGTGGGCATGCGGGAGGCCGGGTGGACGTACCGCCGAATTGCTCAACACGTGGGGCGTGAGGTCTCCACAGTACATCGATGTTGTCGCCAGTGGTCGGCGGAAGGTGCACGTGCCCGTCGACCTGGGACCGGACCGCAGCGACGCACGGATGCACGCCAAGACCGTAAGATCCTACGCAGTGCCGTAGGGGACCGCACCGCCACTTCCCAGCAAATTAGGGACACTGTTGCTCCTGAGGTATCGGCGAGGACCATTCGCAACCGTCTCCATGAAGCTGGGCTACGGTCCCGCACACCGTTAGGCCGTCTTCCGCTCACGCCCCAACATCGTGCAGCCCGCCTCCAGTGGTGTCGCGACAGGCGTGAATGGAGGGACGAATGGAGACGTGTCGTCTTCAGCGATGAGAGTCGCTTCTGCCTTGGTGCCAATGATGGTCGTATGCGTGTTTAGCGCCGTGCAGGTGAGCGCCACAATCAGGACTGCATACGACCGAGGCACACAGGGCCAACACCCGGCATCATGGTGTGGGGAGCGATCTCCTACACTGGCCGTACACCACTGGTGATCGTCGAGGGGACACTGAATAGTGCACGGTACATCCAAACCGTCATCGAACCCATCGTTCTACCATTCCTAGACCGGCAAGGGAACTTGCTGTTCCAACAGGACAATGCACGTCCGCATGTATCCCGTGCCACCCAACGTGCTCTAGAAGGTGTAAGTCAACTACCCTGGCCAGCAAGATCTCCGGATCTGTCCCCCATTGAGCATGTTTGGGACTGGATGAAGCGTCGTCTCACGCGGTCTGCACGAACGCTGGTCCAACTGAGGCGCCAGGTGGAAATGGCATGGCAAGCCGTTCCACAGGACTACATCCAGCATCTCTACGATCGTCCCCGTGGGAGAATAGCAGCCTGCATTGCTGCGAAAGGTGGATATACACTGTACTAGTGCCGACAATGTGCATGCTCTGTTGCCTGTGTCTATGTGCCTGTGGTTCTGTCAGTGTGATCATGTGATGTATCTAAACCCAGAAATGTGTCAATAAAGTTTCCCCTTCCTGGGACAATGAATTCACGGTGTTCTTATTTCAATTTGCAGGAGTGTATATTGTTTCGCAGGGATCGCATGAAGGGTGGAGCCACGGGTCGTAACACATCTGAAATGTAACTTCCACTATTCAAAGTGCCGTCAATGCGAACAAGAGGTGACCGAGACGTGTAACCAATGGTACCCCATACCATCACGCCGGGTGATACGCCAGTATGGCGATGACGAATACACGCTTCCAATGTGCGCTCACCACGATGTCACCAGACACGGATGCTACCATCATGATGCTGTAAGCAGAACCGGGATTCATCCGAAAAAATGACGTTTTGTCATTCGTGCACCCGGGTTCGTCGTTAAGTACACCATCGCAGGCGCTCCTGTCTGTGGTGCAGCGTCAAGGGTAACCGAAGCCATGGTCTCCGAGCTAACAGTCCGTGCTGCTGCAAAACGTCTTCGAACTGTTCGTTCAGATGGTTGTTCTCTTGCGAACGTCCCCATCTGTTGATTCTGGGATCGAGACGTGGCTGCTCGATCCGTTACAGCTATGCGGATAAGATGCCTGTCACCTCGACTGCTTGTGATACGAGGCCGTTGGGATCCGGCACGGCGTTCCGTATTACCCTACTGAGACCACCGATTCCATATTCTGCTAACAGTCATTGGATCTCGACCAACACGAGCAGCAATGTCACGATACGATAAACTGCAATCGCGATAGGCTACAATCCGACCTTTATCAATGTCGGAAACGTAATGGTACACATTTCTCCTCCTTACACGAGACATCACAACAACGTTTCACAAGGCAACGCCGGTCAATTGCTGTTTGTGTACGAGAAATCGTTTGGAAACTTTCCTCATGCCACCACGTTGTTGATGTCGCCACCGGCTCTAATCTTGTGTGAATCATCTGAAAAGCTAATCATTTGTATATCACAGCATCATCTTCCTGTCGGTTAAATTTCGCGTCTGTAGCACGTCATCTTCGTGTCGCAGCAATTTTAATGGCCAGTAGTATATGTCTAAGTCATCCTGCAACCTCCTACAGTCTCTCAACGACGTCTCCTTTCCGCACGGCACAGATCCATCAGCAAACTGCCTCTAATGGCTGACCACCCTGTCAAACGATGATTTATGTATACAGAAAATAATAGCGGTCCTATCGCACTTCCCTGGCACCCTTATCTCTTTTAACACTCGCCGTCGAGGAAAACTTACTGGGTTCTATTATTTAGTCACTGACAAATATGAGAACCTATTCCATGTGCTCGTAATTTCGCTAACAGTCTGCACTGGGAAATCATTTCAAATTCCATCCAGACACCTACAGATATTGAATATGACTGTTGCCTTTCATCTATGGTTCTGAAGATATGTGGGATGAGGGGATGCAGAGTTTCGCATTAGCGATATTTTTTAAACCAGTGCTGGTTTATGGACGGAAGCTCTTTCGTCTCAAGAAAATTTACTATAGAAGATATGAAAATATGTTTCAGAACTGTTCAGCAAATCGATGTAAATGAAATAATTTTCCAGTTTTGCGGGTCATTTTTTTGATACTGCTCTCTTTTTGCTAGTTGCTTACGAAGTTGCGCTAGGTGACAGATTTGCGATGAATGCAAACTAACTGAGGGGCCTGTTAAACGAAAGTGGGATACATCTGGACCCGGCGACTTATTTGTTTTCAACTCTTTCATATGCTCCTCTCCGTCAGCAATACCTATTACTGTGTCATCCATACGGGAATCTGTATGAGATTTAAAACTTTGGCTTTTGTTTCCGCGTGTTCTATTGCCACACTATGCTGGTCAGCGACTAACTTGATAGAAGCCTCCGATCCGTTTAGCGACTTTACGTAGGACTGGGATATTATCTTGGGTTCCGGCAAAAGCTATTGCTAGGGTGTGACAGTGGTCATTGCTGTACGCGTCACCCATCTAGCATTTTGCAAATCAACTAATTTCTACTGACTTTGCCAGTCGTCATTTGCTCGTTATTTTTTGAACCGAGAGTGCAACTGGTCGTTTGCAAATTCTAAACTTTCACGGCCAGAAAGATCCGGATTAATAAAATATTCAGGGCTATTATGCCGTATTCGGATGGATTTCCCATCGAAACGTTTCGTCCCCGTCTATGGAGATCGTTTCCAAGGAGGATCGTAGCTTCTTTTAGTGTCCAATTACGACAATCCCACGCTACAGACTGTAGCATAATTCCGTTTACATGTCCTTCAGCGTAGTGGTGTGATGTCACATGCTTTAAATACCCGGCTGCTATTGGCCATTGTTGATTGCCTTTCTCTACTGCTGTTGTCACCGATGGTGGAGAACTCATACAATTTCCTTCAGCACCGGGATCCCGATATCATTCAGTGTCACGCCCTCGACCGTCCTACTGAAATTCTTGAGTATATAATAATCTCTGTAGCCTCTCTGTATGGCATTTCATAATATCCGTTTATGCCTACCAGTACTGGAGTCCTATCAAAACGAATGTGGTTGTCTTCTGGCTGCAAAGCATGTTACTCAACACGTGTTGTGTCAATCTCTCCTTTCATACAGTTGCCCTTGTGGTCTTCTGGTCTTTTCTGACAGTTTTTTGTAGTACCGACGTATATTCTACACAACTGCACGCAACCTTAAAGATTCCGGCTTTTTGTTGCGGATTGCGAGCATTCTTGGCGAATTTAGTTATAGAGCTTTTCTTTATGGAAAACTTCGAGGAGCACACATTGAAACCTACCAACAAAAAGCCGAATATCTGGTTCCGTTACGTAGACGATACATTTGTTTCATGGAGGCATGCCAGAGAGGAGCTACGTCGTTTTCACATGCATCTGAACGCGATTATTCGAAGATTTAGTTCTCTGTGGAGGAGGAGTTCTAGTTTTCAAGAATGAAAATGGTAGGTTCGGCCACACAGTATATTGAACACAGATCATTACCTACATCATGGATCGAACCACCACCCACAGCAAAAGCGAGGCGTCATAAAAACTTTGGTGGATAGAGCAAGGAACATCTGTGATCAAGAAGATACTGACGCTGAATTAAATCCTCTTACCAGTGCATTGCTTAAGAATTGTTATCCGTACGCTGAAGTAAAAAGAGCGCTAAGATAGTCGCGCAAACGTCATAATGATGCACAAGCGCTTGTGAAATCGAGTTTCCAGACTTCCGTTAAGGACTTCGCTTTCAGACAACAGTGCCACATCCCGAATAATTCCAGAATCGTCGCCTGTGTCCCACATGATCATGATAACCGACCACCTGTGCCCCTTCATGCTGATATCTTTCCAGACAACAGTGTCACGTTCTAAATAATTCCAGAATCGTGCAGAAGAGATTGAGAAGCATGATAGTGAACTCATACTGCTACACCGACGGAAAAAAACAGCGACACCAAAACCAGTTAATATATGTAATGAAATTTCGGGAACACATTTTCTCGGTGACATGTTTAAGTGACTAAAAGAGGCATTGTGTTGTACAGATGTCAGCTTGTGGGATGGCGTTCAATGCCTGTTCCACTTTTTCGGCCAATACAGGAACGGTTAATGATATTTGTGGATGATTCTGGGGTTTATGTCACATATATGATCGACTGGAGACAGGTCTGGTGATCGAACAAGCCAAGGTAACGTGTCGACACTATGTCCAGCGTGTTGGGTAACAACAGCAGCAACTGGGAGACGTTTATCCGGTTGGAAAACATACTAGGAGTGCGGTTCGTGAGTGGCAGCGCAACAGGTCGAGTCGGCAGATTGACATATAAGTTTGCAGTCAGGGTTTCCAAGATAACCACGAGAGGGCTCCTGCTGTCATACAAAATCGCACCCCAGACCATGACCTCAGGTGAACGTCCAGTATGACTAGCACGCAGACAAGCTGGGTGCAGGCTCTCAACTGGCCTCCTAACCAACACACGCCAATCATTGGTAGAGAGGCAGGTCCAGCTTTCATCAGAAAACTTAGTAGACCATCTGAAGTCGCAAATGGCGGTGGTTAGGAATTAGTGGAATGCACGATAGAGGGCTTCTGTCTCAGAGCTCACCTCAAAGTAACAACAAAAAAACAGAAAAAAGAAGCAGAAGAATCTGCTGAACTCCGTCCTAAACAGGCCATGAAGGCCCAACGGTACCTACCGGCGGCCGTCTCATTCTCAGCCTCCAGGCGTCACTGGATGGGGGATGTGGTTACAAGGCCAGAGCCAGTCAAGTGGCTTCATAAGGGTTGAGTCCACCCCACATGCCGACAGCGCTTGGCAGACCGGATGAGTATCCAAGTGCTAGCCCAGCCCGACAGCGCTTAACTTTGGTGATCTTACGGAAACTGGGGCTACCACTGCCCCTAGGACGTTCGCTTTTCCTTGAAGTAACCTAGTAGTTGTGTCACGACGGGTGGGTCAGTGTTTCTTCCCACTAGCACAGGTGTGCTGCCGGCAAACACCGTTAGAGATGATTAACACTACGGCCAACTGGGAGACCTAAGTTGGTACGGCCCTCTTACGGTGAATAGCACACCTATTATGCCGCGACTTCTAGCAAAGATACGTCTCATGACCACAGGGGGTTTCGGGCTATGTACTTCGAGCTCTTCCGCGCTGTCCGGTATAACAGAATATCTTCATAACATGAGAAATATGTACCACAACCGTTAAGGGACCACTATATGGTCTGCCACCGCCTTGCTGGAACTGCTAGTTAGGGAACGTCTACATGGAGTTCTGGAGCAAAAGCCGCGCTGCGTTCTGAATGGGCAGCGTTCGGAAGTTTTCGAAGAAGATTTCTCCTATTCGACGGAATTCAAAACTGCGTAAAGTATCCATTCCCAACGATTTGCTTAACCTAATAAAAGTGATACCATTGACTATAGCAGTATCAAACTTCTGCATGACGTGAGGACAATGTTGGAGACGTGAGTTCCCACTGGCCATGGTTGATGCAAGCCTTCAGATTGGCTCAGACGTAATATCGGCAGCATCTCGAGCAAATGGACTGCGGAGAGCAGTTTTTATCATGATTCGGGTTTTGGGATTAGTATGGCTTTCGCCATCCAAGTTGCCGACTCGGATCTTATTTGGAGTTTCAGAGTCGTTCAGCGCTCATCTCCAGTTTGTGAGGCAACTAGATTTACGTTTACATGTCCTGTGTTGCTGCACAAGTAATCATAATTTGTCAAAAAATCATGACTTTGACGCATTCCACTTTCATTTCAGTAGATAGAAGGCCTCTCGTCTACATCCACAATTAATAATTAGATGGAAGCCTGACAGCTACGATTCACTAGCAAGGGTCACCAACCAGCCAACCTGTTGTGCTTTCTTGAGCATACCTTATTATCATATATGTGAATCATAGAGAGGTAATCTGTGTACTGAAAGGGATACTAAAGAGATACTCTGTATATACCACCGTGTATATATAATTAATTCATTGTATATAATTAATGATTCTTATCACGAGATAAAAATATATCGTTCAAATTCAGGATTAAATGAACTCTTTTGGAAGCCGTATGATAATAACGAAAATAATAGCGGCGTGCAGCATACATTATATGACGATTATACAGGGTGAGCATTAAATCTTTCCTTGAGTACATAAATACTCTTCTGAAGAACTGTGCTACACACCGTCACCGGTACGTCAATTCGAATTTAGCTCATAAGGTTTCTTATGGATTCACTTAAGTTCCTCTGTATGGTTTTTATCCAATGATACCTTAACTCATGTAGTTATCGTGGATACACCTCTACATGTGGTCTGAAAGAGTCTGGTTTCTCACTCTCCTGTTACACTTAACGTAATTTAGGAGTGCTGCTTTCATGATGACGTTCCTGCAGGAGAAGCTGCACTGTATTTCGTAGTTGCACGAAACACAGGCGCCTAATATAGTTTAGCGACATCAAGTGCCCATCAATCAAGTGCGAAGAGCATCAAAAGAAGGTATAAAAGGTGTAATCTGGCAGTGTAGGTGAGAAAGTTAAGAAGTGGTAGATCTACAGTGAGTGACGACACAGTTAATACCATTCGTACATGGAATCGGCCGAAATCGATGTATCGCATTTTCTGAGAAACACGGCATCCTTTAGAGCACGTAGTGAAGATCTTACACAAACGGCTGATTTTCATGAATACAAAGTGTAGCTTCTGCAAGCTTTGCAGCCATATGTTAAGCCAGAGATATAGAGTCTGCTAGAGACAAGTTACAAAGAAACAGAGCTTACAGTGACTAACGTAACGAAATATGTTGTCCGATGAAGCGACTTTTCACATCCACAGAAAGTAAAGACTCATAAATGCCAGCTTCTATGACTCGTAGTATCCACATATCGTCGTTCGGCAGAGATATGACTTTCCTAAATTGAAGGTGTAATATGGTTTAATGCACAGCACAAAGATTGGATACTTTTTCAGTGAACCTACCATTACAGCAACAGTTTACCTGGACACATTGGACCCTTATGTTGTGTCTCACTTACAGGAATTCTTACAATGGGTAGCGTTTGAGGAAGATGGTGCGCTGCCCCACTAGAGATTACTTGTAGTTCTTAGGTGACACGTTATAGGACAGATGCGTCGATAGAGAGGGCCCAACATCAGGGCTACCACGTCCAGAAGATATAACTCCTACTGAATTGTCTGTGGGGTTACTTTAAGGGTAAATTTATCACTTGACCATTTCCTGATGTGCAAACTCTTACGGCACGAATAGGAGATAATATAGTGACGGAGACGAAAGACATTTTGCCAAAGACATGGACAGAAACAGAGTTGCGCTTAGCCTTTGTAAGAGGGAAAACAGCAAACCTGGAATTGCATCAGCAAAAAACTCAAGAAATTAAGCTACCATTACCAACCAACCGCATCGCTGCAGCTAGCAAAATTCCTTTGATATATTTATATTTTAGTTACTGAAAGACTTTATTTGTGTGTGTATCTAAATAACAAATCAAAGAATTCCATGTAGCCCTACGGTAGCTCCTCGTGTTCAAACTGTTAATAAATGAAGACTGATGTACACAGCCCGTAAGTGATAAACTCATAAGAATTACATTAATTTTTTCCCTTCCTTTGAAAAACATTCTTTTATTAGTAACGCAGAAATACGGATATTGAGACATACTCATATGCCGGTATTGACAATTTCTTGTTATCATTTGAAACTTAGCACCCCGCCCCATCCTCCATCCAAAATTATATAGTAGCAGTATGTCCGACATGGTCTGTATGCTATCTAAGTCTTGAGAAATAGAAGAACTGAAAGAAAATTAGATTCTGTAATTTAGGGAGAGCTCTTCAGCCGCCACTGCGAGTTACGTAGCTCACTGTATCATGAGGGTGGGGTTTCCTTGTGGGAGACTTCGTGCTCATTCTGACATCTGAGCACTGGCTGTACAAGGTGCACAATGTGCGGCGTCACCGCCAGACACCACACTTGCTAGGTGGTAGCCTTTAAATAGTTATTACGTTGGACCCGCGTGTCGCCACTGTCAGGATTGCAGACCGAGCGCCACCACACGGCAGGTCTAGAGAGACGTACTGGCGCTCGCCCCAGTTGTACAGCCGACTTTGCAAGGAAAGGTTCACTGACAACTAAGCTCTCATTTGCCGAGACGATAGTTAGTATAGCCTTGAGCTACATTTGCTACGACCTAGCAAGGCGCCGTATTCAATTGATATTTATTATGTGAAGCATGTATCATCAAGAGCGATGGTTTACAATTGTGGATTAAAGTATTATATCAACTACGTACTTTATTTGCAATTCTCAAGATATTGTCCTGTTCCAGACCTCACGCCAGTCAGCGTGTAATTAAACGCGTGCATTTCGGCCTCCTCTAGAAAAACAGTGTTGGCTCTTCTGCCAACAATGCACAATGTTACGCTTTCGACCTCGTTCTGATCGCTGGTTCTCGACTGTGGCACATTCCATTTCTGAGGTCATGCAGGGGCAGGGATTTAACGTTCCGCCAGGTAATGCCACCGAAACCTTATGAACAAAATACTGCCTTATGTACTGTTACTCGTCTGCTATGTGTGTGGATGTGTATGTCGAACCGTTGCGCCATCGGTAGGTCGCGTCACGGTCTTGGGAAAACATCATGACCTTCGGAAGGGCGTGGCTCCCTTGGCGCTCGGAGGCACGAGGGTAGTGAACGTGAGTCAGGGAAGGGGAAAACAGTTCACCCGGATACTGGAAATTTGTGGTAAGTTCCTGTGGGACCAAACTGCTGAAGTGATCAGTCCCTAGGCTTACACACTACTTAATCTAACTTCATCCTACTTACACTAAGGACAACACACACGTCTATGCCCGAGGGAGAACTCGCAATCCGACGGGTGGAGCCGCACGAATCGTGGCAAGGCACCCTAAACCGCGCGGCAGTTCGCATGGGATGAGGGGGCCGAGTTGTAGCCTGGCGGCGAGGCGAGTAGTGTGCCGGCATTTGACAGCTAGAACAAGTTCGGCAGTTAACAGCCACAGGTCCTTAGCGAAACAGCGATCCCAGGAGGACTGCCAACCATTATTACCTGTGTTGCGGTCGGCTGCAAACCTCTGGACGTTTGGGGCGCGTAGCGGGGGAAGGAGCGTGTTGTGTGCTTCTGCGATCGACCAGACATGGAGAGGAACGCCGGACCGCCACTGTGTTGAAGTGAGTAGGCTCTACGTTGTCCTTCCTGGATCGATGTACGGAGATGTCTGGCGAGTTTCCGATTTGATTTATTGGATGATAGTGAGCCGAGCATCGGCAGTAGAGGCTAACTGTAGCTATAATTGCCATCTCCTGTACCCGTACTGTTTAGTTCGGTAGTTCTCTGTCTGTTTGTACGATATTCACATCCATTTACGTATCAGATTTCTGTTTTTTTTTTCTTAATCTTATGGGACTTAACTGCTAAGGTAAGCAGTCCCTAAGCTTACACAATACTTAACCTAAATTATCCTAAGGACTAACACGCACACCCATGCCCGATGAAGGACTCGAACCTCCGCCGGGATCAGCCGCACAGTCCATGACTGCAGCGCCTTAGACAGCTCGGCTAATCACGCGCGGCAGATTTATGGTTATTGACCGCGTTTCTGTCTCTAGGCAGGTAAGTTGTATGTGCAGTCTTATGAAACTACTGAACTTTTTTCTTTATGTCATGCTCAATCTGAGTGTTATTTGCTGTAAGGCGTCAGATTTGTGGTGGCGCGCCTTTGTGTATCAAATAGGTTCATTTCATGTGCCACGTCCTGCATGTAGTATTACTGGGGCGCGCAATTTCATCTTTTATCGTATTGGGTATTTATACTACCAAATACAGATAGGCCCTCTTAATCTTAATTATGAAGTCTCTCTTGGTAAACACTTTATTTGCGTCTGTTACTACATGTTGTGTGTGGCTGTAACGTTATTTATAAGATTATGTTCTGTCTGCTGTTAATCAGGAGTTCGTGGATGAGGCGCGAGTTCGGAACAATTTGTGGTTGGCGGTCGAACTTCTGTTCTATAACTGTATTAGGAACGGTGCTTAGCTCTGGCCGCCTTATAAGTTTCATTAATTTGATTCTGGCAGTATGGCTCTGAGCACTATGGGACATCTATGGTCATCAGTCCCCTAGAACTTAGAACTACTTAAACCTAACTAACCTAAGGACAGCACACAACACCCAGCCAAATTTGATTCTGGTAACTCACTAAAACATTATTTACTTATTTATATTATTGCTGTAATTCTGATTGTCGTGCAGCGGCGTTCGCTCTATCGCAGAAGCCTGCCCCAATTCCTGCACAAAATTCTGTATTTCTTTATTAACTAGGCTACCATTTGTGTTTGTCTTTTTGAGACTTGAGTGAGATCTGCCTGGTTGACCGCGGAGGCGCAACGTCCAAAAGCGGAACCAATCTAAGCTCGACTGAGCGGACAGCCGGTTGCAGGTGACCCACACCACATAACTTCCCGACCCAACTACGCCTTGCCAATCAAGGCTGTATAGCACGCTGACGAATTCGGGTCTTCATCATTGCGCTCCTTCTGCCCCTCCCCTTTTAATTGTTTTCAGTTTTTATCTTACGTACATTTTTAAAGTTACAACCGGCAAATTTAATCAATTTAGTAATTACTAGATTATTTACATAAATGTAATTTTACATAAATGTGGTTTGACCAACTGAATAGGTATTAACCCAACTTCTTCTATGCACTTTTCTTTTTTTTTTCTTTTTTTTTGTGAAGTGTTCAAATACTAGGAGGTTTACGACATGTTAATTTAATGTAGGTTTTCACAGACTATTGTACCATTCACGACCAGACACGTATCATTAACTGGGTCTGGTTATTTCTTTTAGGCGCCTTGCGCACCTCTGCTATCCGGCGGTGTAGTAATTTTCTTAAACGGTGCTTATTCGCTGAGTATACTTCTGTTTTGGATTGTAAAGCTTAATGTTCTTCCGAGAGAACTTTTAGCTGTTTGATTGCACTGCTACAATTTTTGTTACTGAATTTAATGCGTTTGTTGTTAAACTATCTGGGACAGTTTTATGATTATAAATTAGTGTTTCTTACTAGTCAATGCAACTGGAGGTGTTTTACTGATATGTGTTTAAGAAATCTAAGTTCCGTGTTCTGTTACATTAAGGAAAATATTCACAATATGTATGAAGTTCACTCTCCCTTCGGCCCTATCCTTCCTACTACAGATAGCCTCACATGTGTACTGCGTACCATACGTGTAATGGTGTTTTGACTCAGAGTGCCGTGCTGCACGAATGCGCTTACAATTGTTACACATTCTACAAATGTGTGTATGTATGTTCCACGTCTCCTAGACCACTGGATACATTTCAGTCGAACTTGATACACGTATCACTTACACTCTGGAGAGGAACGTTGTGACGCTGAGAAGTACCTATATATCTAAGGGATAAGACAGTTACAGACGGCCTCCACTCATTCCGATCTAACTATGTAGGTGTAGACCTGATGTGGAGTGAATTCAGAGAAATAGTATCGACGGCAGTTGAGAGATATGTATAACACAAATTAATAATGGATGGTACTGATCCCTTTGGTACAGAAAAAGGGACGGAAAACTGTTGCAGAAGCTGCGATTGAAGCATGCCAAATTTAAAAGAACGTAAAATACCAAAGGTGATGAAGGTTGACAAAAGCTCGAAATATAGAGCGGTCTTCAATAGAGATGCTTTTAGTACTTTCTGTAATTAAATTTTGTCTCGAAATCTTGCGTATACAAAAGAGATTCTGATCATATTTAAAGTACACCAGCGGCAAGACTCAGACAATACATGCCTTTGCCACGCGGTAACAATAGTGACATCACTAATGACAGTGCCACCAAAGCAGAGTTACTAAACACGGTTTTACGAAACCCCTTTCATAAAGAAGATGAAGCAAAGACTTCAGAATCAGAATCTAGAACCAACATCAGTAATTACAAGAAACTATCGTCATTGTAGCGAAACAGATTGAATCAATAAAGACAAGGCATCTGGTCCAGAATGCATTGTAGTCAGGTTCCCTCCGGTGTATGCTTATACAGTAGTACCATACTTAACTAACATATACAACAGCTCACTCATCGAAAGATCCGTACCTACAGACTAGATAGTTGGACATGTCACGCCAATACCCAGTACAGGAATTGCGGACCCATATGAATCACGCCGAAGAAAACGATAATTTGACAGACAGTCAATACGGATTCAGAAAATATCGATCTCGTGAAATACAATTAGCTCCTTACTCTCACGATGTAATGAGCGCTGTCGACAGTTGTTGTCAAATTGATTCCCTATCTTTAGATTTACAGAAGGCTTTCGACACCGTTACTCACAGCGACTTCTAATCGAATCGTGTGCTTATGGAGAATCGCCTCAATCGTGCCACATGATTAGTTAGTTCTAGTCAGAGAGGTCGCAGTTCGTAGTAATTGACTAAAAGTCATCGAGTAAAACAGAAGTAGTATCTGGCGTTCCCAAGGAGGTGTTGTATGCCATATGCTGTTTCAAATCTACATAAACGCTATAGGAAACAATCTGAGTAGCCCTTTTAGGTTGTTTGAAGATGATGCTGTCATTTACCGTCATGTTAAGTCATCATATTATCAAAACCAGTTGCAAAATGATTTAGACTAGACGTCTCTACGGTGCGAAACGTGACAAATGACTCTAAATGATGAAATGGGTGAAGCCATTCACATGAGTACTAAGAGAAACCCTATGTATTTCTATAACACGGTGACACACACAATTCTAATCGCTGTAAATTCAGCTAAGTTCTTAGGGATTACAAGTACGAAAAATTTAAACACGAACTATTACACAGGAAATCAAACAAGAGACTGCAGTTTATTGGCACAGTACATAAATAGCGCAACAGAGTTATTAATAAGGTTGCATTCACCACTCTTTCCACCCTCTTAGCCCCTTTTGTACAATCCTGAAATAGGGCAGAGAGTGCTACTACCACGATACGTGAATTGGGGTAGCAATCATTAAAGCGAAGGTGTGTTTCTTTACAGCAGCATCTTCTAGAGAAATTTTACCAATTTTCTCCTCCGACTGCGAAAATATTTTATAGACGCTCGTCTATATAGGGAGATATAATCAACATGATAAAATAAGAGAAATCAGAGCTCGCACACTAAGATTTCTGTGCTCGTTTTCCCAACGTGCAGCTTGGAAGTAGAACGGTTGAGAAATAGCTCGGATGGGGTTCAATGAATCCTCTGCCAGACACGAAACAGTGAAGTGTAGAATAATCATAGATATAAATGTAGCCCACTACATGCCAATGGCCAGACTTTATCCAACAAGTATTTGAGAGTGCCATGAGCTAATAACATGCAACAAACCTCAAATAATTTCAAAGCTTCGCTAAAAATATTCTCATAGATACCTCCCACAGATTGATGAAAGGAAAAAAATGAATCGTTTATTACATTTATGCTGTTCATGTTGTAAAGCTGTCGCCCCAGGCTAGACGATTAAATTTATTACTTTTTTACTATTAAATATAATATCGACGCATTGTGCAGACAGTCTTCACATAAAACACTGAATGTATCTGCAAAGTACAACCAGTAGTTCAAGAGGCATGACGTCATAAAAAATGAAATACGTTAAAAGCTGTTGAATCATGCATGACGTATTTATTTAGTACATCTTTCCTAATAACTCTATTCGCAACACATTTGCAGACGGTATTCATAATTGCTGCTGAGTTTATCTATAAAATTATTGTATGACATACGTTTCCGGAGATATGACTTCACAAAGACTGAGACGTGTAGAAACTTGCCACATCACGCATGAAATTTTAATACTTCTGTAGTTTTAATTCGTTTGGTAACACATTTCACAGACCTGCAAATTACGTCACTGTACGACACACACAATATGACGTCGTAAACACTGAGCTGAATAAAAACGGAACTGCAGGTCGAAATTAACTGGGGGTACAGTTGACATATTTGTACAAATGTGCTTGAAATAAACATAAGTGAAATGTGCATACTTTGATGAAACAGTGGTTAAAAAGCTCCTTCTAAACACTGTTAGTGATTTAGGCCAGACTTGGTACACATGTTACTTAGTGTCTGACAAGAAATACGGTGGTGGAAAAATCATCAGTCTTTTTCCTGGAAGGGAGTGACGGAAAGAATAGGGTCAGGGAAGAGGAAATGGAGAGTGAGAGACAAGGAATGAAGAGATGGTCAAAGAATGGAGGAGGAGAAAATGGACAGAGGGTAGAGGAGGAAGAGGAGGTGAAGAGAGAGAGGGGGGGAGAACTAGTGGGATAGGAGGACGAGATAGACAAGGAGTGAAGGAGGAGGGTGAAATGTGCCGTGGAAGGGTGGAGATAGGCAAAGATGGGAGGGGGATGTGGAGAATGAGATGGACAGAGACAGGAGATGAGGAGATGGACAGGGGAAGAAGAACTTGGAGAATGGGAGGAAGAGATGGAAACAGAGTTTGGGAAAAGGAGATGGGCAGAGTGAGGACAGGACGAGATGAATACATAGTGGGGAGAGGAGGAAACTGACTCAGTGAGGAGGAGGAAGGTATGGATGGGTGTTAGGAGGAGATTTACAAACAGGGGGGGGGGGGGGGGGTAGAAGGATATGGAGAGAGAGTTGGCAATTTTGATTTCGAACATCTAGCAAAATTTTACACTCTCTAAATCGTTTCATGTAGATAAACCCTATAAAAGTGTCTTAATATTTATTTTTAAAATAATTATTTTGTTTTTTTAACCCGATTACAGTACGTTAACTGCGAGCAAATTTTAGACTGTGGCGTTTGATATTTCCCATTCAGTTCAGTATTTATGTTTTATAATACAGACGAATTAAACTGCTTCAAGTTTGGCAGGTCGCTTTACATTCGTAAGCTGTGTAAGAGGTCTGTATCAACCAATTAACTTATTTTAAATTGAATAATTTTTCTTATTTTCACTGTGCGCTGCTGTTTGTGATTGATATTAGCACCAGGACGTTCTCATATGCAGTTTGTCTCTCCGAAATGAATAACACTCTCACCAGTAATGTGCTGGTGAAGCGAAAACTGCTTTGGTGATGGGTCATTAACAAAAGATGTATCGGTGTGGGTAATACTAGATATCAGACATCAAGCAAACAGTAGGGTAGTGTATGGGCTTTAAAAAATTGATATGATCCGATGAATTACAGGATTCAATATTGCTTTGTGAAGGATTCCGTAACAAGACCACATTCTGCGACGGTTATGCATCGTTTTGTGTGGTCGAATACAATTATAAAGTTTTCTAGAAAAAGTTGGGGTTGACTAAGATATAATTAAAACAGTTTTTAAATGGAAGAAGATAAATTAGAAAGAGGATTACAGAAATAGCAATATTTATTATAAGTGATAATGAAGAGATAGAAGAGCTGTTCTTAAATCTGGAACCTAGTAAGTTCCATAAACTTCTCTTCGTCAGAAAAATATCAAGGAGCTAGCTGTGAAAGTTCAGCATCGGAACTTTCATCTGAACATAAAATTTATTCCGTAACCGTAGTTGTTAATGATAAACAGCAGGGACTTTGGCAAAGTAAAGAAAATGAAAAGTAAGTCCATTGTGTGAAAATCTTACAAAAAGAGCAAAAAATTTGTTATGCTGGTATACGTGTGGAGAAAGGGTAGCAGCTACCTAATATATCCGAAGAATCAACTTAACTAGACAAATAACAGTCATAGGTTAATGATGCTAGAGCCATAGAAATGAAAAGATTGTTGTGAGGTGATTCAGAAATTCCTAACTTCCTAATAAAAAAAACCATGAAGCTTCTTTAAAAGAACGAGAAGCTATTGAAGTACAGATACGATAGACCAAAACAAAAAGAAGGAATCATTAAACACATTAACTGATACCATACGGCAAACACTTTTCTTTTAATGTAGATTGGGACGCAATCGAAGTGTTTCACAATGTGTCACTCCAAGCCATATGGAGGATTCAGTACTTCTGAAGCCCAGAAATCTAAACGGAAAAGTTTCACTGCGATGCTTGGCGAATTTAACCAAAATATATGTCTTTCAGAGCACCTTCAGTATCTGGAGACAACTATTTATGCTCCATACACTTTGGTTGTGAAAAAGACAGCTGCTGAGTTCATCATTTCAGAAAAAAATAGTTCGATAACGTATTTCCTTTCATGAAATACTCGAAGTAGCCATGACGTTGAATTAACACATTCCACATGACATGTTTTACATTTAAACAAGCGACTATTGATTCGGTTAACATGAAATACTTTCACTTACATTTTTTTCTCTCGTTATTGTCAATTGTATGAAGGACATACTTATAAGTCTTCTTCAGTTGTGCCATTTATTCCAGTAATAAAGTCAGTGTTCGTATGTAGCTGCATTGCAATCAGGTATGATGTCCAGGTGTTCAAAGCCGCGTTTTGTACCTAGCGATGTAACTATACAGCATTGGCATCGAGTGGGCTTCTATTGGACGTCAAAACAAATTGTGATTGATCTGAGCGGATATATGGACAATGTCATTGGAATTCGTCGAAATTCGTTGGTTGAGGAAGTAAAAACTGGGAGGTTGCAAAAAGGCAGTCGAAAAGCAAAGTTTCCTTCGATATGGAAAACGTTCCTCTGGAGTGGGCCTGGCTCCGTCTTAGTTCAGTAAAACAAAGATTTGTAAGAAGTGCTTGAGAGTGAAGTGGACAAAAGGAAAGAAAATCCGATGGAGTGTCTCGAACTTCGTAAAGAAGATCTCGCAGATTTACGCCAGAGATTTCACAAAGTCTGTTAAGTAACGGCATGCCTCAGCAAAAAAACGACAAGCAAATCTAATTCTCTGCATAAAACATCGTTACGCAAGAGAAAGGATAAGTGTAAACTCTTTCATGTCAACAAACAGCCGTGAGAACGAAAATCCATACGGTTTTTACATTTTCAATAACATTTCAGGTCTTCGTGATATCGAAGAAAATAATACGGGCTATGGAAGCTGGCGAAAAACATTCTGTAGTAGTAATCACATGGATTCATATTGTTTAAGAAGAATTTAGAAAGCAACGAAAAGGGAAATAGATAACTGTGTGCATGTATTGCCAATATTTTTAAAATATGCTTTTAATTCTGTATTAGGGTGTCCAAAGACTCTGCGGTAAATGTTTTTGAGATAATAGAATATTATTAACCGAGTCTTTTAAGAAAGAGGTCCAATGCTTGGCTAACAGATTTATTTCTGTTTTTGAGTGTAAGAACTTACACCTCACAGCAACTTAATCTATAGCAACTGTAGAAAGTGACAATCACCGCCTCATTGTATTCATAACAATACAATCCAGCTACGAAACTGAACAGTGGGTTCAGTATGATTTGGCTGTATTAATCTGTTTTGTACCTCAACATTCAGCTCATTTCTAAGAATTTCTTAGACTGCGTTTCCTGATAATATCTAATTTAGTACATGCTTTCACAAGAATTACGATTATCTTTTCAGACGCATTAACTTTGTCTCTCTATCGTTTGATACAAATCCCATTCTCACGGACTTAACATAGTACAGCATCTGACACAGTATCATAAATTTAAATTTCAGCACCCTTCCCAACAGTAAATATTAATTTTTTGTTAACAGCGCCAGAGATGTATTAGAATTTTACAAAGTCGTTCTTTTATCCTGTTTTAATTGAAAATTTTTAATATTACACGATCGAATCCACTAGATACCACTACTTATATATTCCTAGTGCAGATTTTGGTGTTATCCGTGCCACAGTAAGCACAGTAAGCTGAGATCATAAAGAGGGGTTTGAAGCTTTCCTCACGAACACACTAACTGGGTTGATACATAAGTTCGTATCGTTCTTCCACAAGCTTACAAACGCCCAAATTACATATACCAGGGACTTTAAACATCAACCATATATTCTCCTTCACTGTTCACAAAAGTGTTTCAACGTTGGGCAAATTTTGGATTCCGCAACTGTAGACATCACGCAGTTTTGAGGCGAAAAACTGGTCGAACCATGTTTTCAGCCCATTTTTGTACGGAAATGAAGTTTCTTGAAGAGCGGAAAAGCTGAAAATCGGAGGGCAGAAGACCAGGTGAATAAGGTGGGTGCGGAGTTATTTCTCAACCGAAGTACTGTACAGTCCTTTTTGTCAGCCTCACAGCAAGCGGGCGGTCGTTATTGTGGAGTAGCACAGCTTCACGCGGTCTTCCTGGTCTCTGTTCTTGGTATGCATCTGCAAAACGTCTAAGTTCGTTGACGATAAATGTCAGCTGTGACACTTCTTCTCGTCACATGATGCAGGATAGGAACCGTTGATAATGAGTCAATTGATTAAGAGCAAACACAGTTGCACATATGGCCATCTGCTGATTTTCGTGATTCTGGCTTAGGGCATGCGGTACCCACACACCCAAGTTTTGAACCTTTCCCACTGCATGCAAGCAATTTCGCACGCTGGTAAAATGATCACAGTTCATCATATTTGCCAATCCACGGGGACTCTGACGTGGATTATCGTTGATAAACGCGTTAAAAAGTTCATCGAACTCCTGAAGTCTTCCTGAACTTGCAGTCACTAATGTCAAAACGATCCTGTGTAAAACGAGTAAAACATTTTCTTGCCGTGCTCTTTATAATAGTATTAACCACACACATGATGTATCAATTCCCTCCGCTGTTGTCACCCCTCTATTCCAATCACACAGGACAACATGTAACTGTTTCGGTACCTCCACTTCGCATTTCATTTTCTAGCGTCCACATGCCCACTCACTATCTTCAGATGAGGAGATGGCAGTTTGTAAACTCAAATAGCAACATTGAACTACAAATAAAAATGGCAATCCTTTAACAAACCCCAGCAAATGGACTGCCAATATATAAACAAAAACGCTACGAACTTATGCAACAATCTAATAATTAGCTGGTTAGCGGGGGAGGCTACATTCCAAAACCGAATTTTAGAAACCTTTACCGGTTGTTAGATGAATGACCCAAAAAAATCGTGTAAGTTGTGATCCATGCGGGAAAAGGGAGAGAGAGACAGAGAGTGAGAGAAAGGAATACATTTTGACCTTGCTGCAAATGTACAAACGGTTCAACGATTCTTTTGGGACACATAACTAATGTTAATGTTCACTCCATATCTCGTCTTTACTGAGGCTAAATTCACTGTGCGGCTTGTCAGCTACCTGTGTCCCCAACATGTGGCCGTGAGGTAACACAGATACAGCACTGTTTTGTGAGAGCTGTGGCTCTGTGGCATATGGCAAATGTTAGCTACATGCTCCAGAAGACTACAAGTCTCATATCATCGCCTTCTGCATCCGTCGCTATTAATTCCTGACCAGCCACTTAGCTTCAGTACTGGAATGCGGGAGGAAGCATGACCGCTATATGCTGTATGCTGTGTCAGTAGCAGAATTATTTGAAGAACTGCGATGAGAAATGAGGGCCATAATTTGTCAGGAGGGGTAATAGTAGGTCACTAACTTTCTAGACGCCTGCGTTATCGCCTCAGTAGTTGGAAGTTACTGGCTGTTACTTTTGATATGAGAATGCTTCTAAGTTAGTAGTCACTAGCTGAAAACCTATATCTAGGATAATGTATGTTAGTGCCTTCAAATATGCTGGAATTAATTTGATTCTTAGGGTTAATTTGATTCTTAGAGGAAAATTATTGGAATGCATGTTAATTAGGTCGTAATCTCACTTAAAATAAACGTTTTCGGAAGCACTGAAATTATTCCTAGAAGCGATTTACTTTTAACGGTAATAAGAAATCAATGGCTGAAATACATCCTGAAACTAACACTTTTCGACCGTGGACTGTAATTATGAGCCAAGGATATTTCCTGTGCATCTGTCACACAAGTCCTGGACTCGTACAGCAACGACCTTACCTTTAACGTTTAAGGAAAACGCATTTATGTACACGTGTGAATGAAGACTCATCAGCCTGTTAAAAAAGACGGGATATAACAATAGCAAAGACAGGTCGGGGATTACGGAAGGTTACGGAGAGGGTGGGTATGGTCGGTGTCTGAATCGAGTTGAAAATAGCAGGAACGATGAGGACTTCATTCACACATTTAAATACGAGGAAGCAGACGTAACCAGCTGTTGGAGGCAATGTGTGACCTTAGATAACTGAAAGTACAACCATCACAAGCACGTACGTTTACTGTAAATGTAAATGACAATGGGGAAACACTTAAAAAGAGTATTAGATGGTCTAAGGAGAGAACTATGTAGGCGTAGACTGCATACGCCTTGAAATATCAGCTGACCGTTACACATGTTGAGGTAAAATGCGGGCCAACAAAAACGTATCAACTACAATTCCGAGACTATAATAAGGCAAATTGTGACGTAATTAACACAAAGAGATGATGGGGAAGAAACTATACTCGCGAAGTACATAGAGTGATTCCACCATGGTGTCTCAAACTTTTAGACATGCTGGAGGAGGGTAAATTGTAGTATATCAATATGGGACCCTGGTCCTGAAATGATTGGTTCGAAAGTTATAAGCGAATGTATTTCTCACACCTATGACAATAGATCTATTTTGCTGCAAGCAATTTTCCTTCCGTCTTTTGGGAGGAGGTAGTATGAAGAAAAACAATATAAACGTGTACAGTTAAATATTAGCTGTAAAGTGCATATCTTAAGAGCTATGGGAACAACTTAACAATGCTCATATATCTTACGATATGCATTGTAGAGGACATGTCTACTAGACTTTTTTTCGTTTTGATCCATACTACATCCTCCCAAAATACAGAAAGCAGAGGAATTACAGTAGAATATGTACATTATCAGAGGTATCAGGAAGATTCTGGCATTTAACTTTAGACTATATCGTTTCCGGATCAGGATCCCTTACCTCATGTTGTTACTTCTTCGCTTTTCCATCACCCCTGAAAGTTCATAACATCATCATGAAATCAAACTGTATAGCAGATTCCCAAAATATGTCCATGTGCTTACTGTGTGAAGTGGCTTACGACAACTCTTCGGTAATAAGAGGCAAATATAGCTAGCTGAAGTAATTGCACAAAATTATACCTGGGCAAATATTTGTTGGCGTTAGGTTATAAGAGACTGTAGAGCTCCTTTCGAGTAGAGACACTACATTGACGGAGATGAGCGGAAATATTTCGCTTTGTTAATGAGTTATTGGTCTTGAAGCCATACTGCAGAACTGTTCCCGGGGTAGAACTGTGTTTTAACGGTGAGACGAGATCCATCGGAATCGATCAAACTTGTGTCAGTGGAACAGCATTTCTTTTATGTGGAAGTCCTATACCCCTTCGAAAATTTTCGGTATGATGTATGTAACAATGTAAAGGAGACTATTGATCTGATGCAATTACAATTTCATTGATAGACATGAGTGTCAATTCTATCTTAGATTGTGACAGAAGTTGAAGAAACGAAATAAAATAGGGGCGCTGCTTGGGACTTAAAACTAGGTTTTATTAGGTTGGTATGCTAACCATTACACTATCATAGCAGTAGAGTTAATACAACTTCACAAGTTATTCTAGTCGATTGCCCTCACTTTGTGTCACAAAGTTTAAATCATATCTTCAGTTCTATCATTACAGAAAATAAAGGCTATTGTAATTCCATCAGATTATTGCAACAACAGCACCTCAGGTACAGTCAGGATATCCCAATTACTTTCAAATCTTGCGCGCTGTTGCAGCACTCGAGAGCCTAGGCAATACTGACGATTTAAGAAAGAGAAAATGGGCTGAAAGTGTGGTTTGAAGTTTTAGTAGGGGTTGGGGGCATTGGACTAAGGTATTCTGTCATGTGTGGTAGCCGCACTGATATGCTGGTGTAAAGTGTAGCACATCATCCTCGTAAGCAGGAGACATGAGTTCAAGTCCCACGTGTAACAAAATGTTATTTTTTCTGCTTGTATCATTATCGAAGGGAAAAGGGACTGATGCACTTCCCTAACGTTTTCAGATGCTTGTGATCGCCTTGATAATCCATCATCGATTTCGAGTTTCAGTGAAGCACGAGACCATTAATGATGTTAACAACTCATCCACTGCAGCAGAGTAAGGGCACAGTCCTAGGGCGAAAACAGAGTTCCCTAATCAATCTTGTATTCATGTATTTCATGTAATGCATCATCGAGAGGGGTAAAACAGTAATACAGTAATTTCGAAGTGTATGACAAACTTAAGAATGTGTACCATTTTGTAAGAAGTAGTCACTCCAAAAGCGTAACTAAAGTTCCACTGAACACTGCGAACATTAAAGCCTCGAAAGTTCAAGTGTTAAGAGACGTCTTTGGAAATCTTTTACCCAGGTGTTCTGCAGCGGATAAATGGACACATTGTGGTATTATATAGGACATTTAAAGTAAACTGAATGACTAATACTAACTGCTACATAGTTTGGTGTTTCATCAGCCAACGCATTCAAAACAGCCCGAAACCTGCCTGATGCAGATCAATTTTGCGAGTGATTATTTCGAGACTAGCTAAGGTGTTGTAAGGGCCATGTACCCTTACACGTAACACATGTAGCATACATTTTATTGTAATTATTCTTATTACGTTTTAGTCATTTCCTTTTATATGGAGTATGGCTAGAAGTCGATGATAGGTACTTGACAGCAGGCCAAAGAATACATAGCTGTTGAGGGCGTAAGAGATGGATTTTGATGACAGCCAGCAATAGGCTACAGAGAAACAGTGTCAGAGGTGCCCGCGTTGGTAGAGTCTGATGATTGAATTTGTGCGGGAGCGTGACAGAACCTGACTGCAAAATGAGGTTTCGTATCAGCCACGCTACCTCGAGTTTCGGATCTAATGCAGTAACGTCTTTTGCGAATGCTTACTCAGGGATAGTCAAATGAAAACCATGCAGATGGACAAAGGTAAGTAAACGTATTTCAAAAGTAATTGCTATAGCTGTTAATATATTTAGCCCTCTGTCAGAGAAGATGGTCAGCGTCTTCATTAAAAATACTTACGGTTCCATTTAAAACATGACTTTATCTGGTCGTGGAACCCTTCGTCAGAAGCAAATCGACGTCCACGGATGTCTTTCTTCAAGGCTTCAAAAGTGTGGAAATCACATGGCGAGGGATAGGGACCGTATGGAGGATGCGTTAGTTCTTTCCAAACTTCTGCATGTAGTCGAAACGACATTGACAACTTGTGGGCCCGCTCTGTACAAAGACACTCGGGGTCATCGATTTGCTTCGAACACAAATGTGCATGCATGCATAAAATAAGGGTTCCGCAGGCAATCGCTGTCAGTTTTCCATGAAGGCATTGACAGTCTTGTCTCATAGTAGCGTAAATGTATTAACAATTACGGTGATCCTGTTATTAAATAATAAACAATATACTCGCTTTTTTCATTTACCTCGTTAATCATTTGACTGCCCCTTATGTTGTATGTACGCGGAAAAATGACCACTTCCGCAACAAGATTTCCAAATGGCAACAGCAACAGTATCTGTCAGTTCGAGAGGGAATCAGAGAAATAAATAACACACAACTAAACAATTCTAGAGAATCGTACCTAAAAGTATTTCTTTTCCTATTTCCTGTTGTACTCGACAGCATAACTTTCTATATGCCACCTGCAGTCGATCAACTTTGCCTTATTCCGTATGACTATTCACTATTTTTCCACTCAGGAAATGTACTGGGGTAATCATTTTTAGTGTTAGTTACTAGTGGAAAGAAATCTAAATGACCATTCAAGAAACATAGTTTAAGTGGCATGCTACATCTCATGTGATGGTATGATGTCAGTGGTTCCTCTACACTGTCATGATATTTCTCTGCCCTACTGTTGCGCTGCAGCTGCTTTACTTGTCGTGGTACAGTTAATGGAAAGACGTCACCATCCACTGGCGCAAGAAGCATAAAGGATGTAGGACAGGACGTCAGTTGCCACACTTTGAATCCACCACAAATAGGCAGAACTGTGACTTCACTGAGGCAGCGGGACGGCTGTTGCGACTTGGGTCAAGGGAAATGACGCCCTTTCAAAAACAGTGTTAGTCTGAGGCGGCACAAATACTGCTAGTTTCAGTCAAGCGGAGTCACGTATTCGCTAACCTGCAGGACTACATGCCGTTCGTTAAGTCCCAGTACCGCTGGGAGCTGAAATGGTGCCTTCCATCCACAATGCCACCTATTGACTGACTTCCACCAATAACAGGCTCGTACTTGAGGGACTTCCGCCTACAGAAGGCTCGTACTTGGGGGACAGTGGTTCACGCTTGAGTCTATCTATCTACTTTATGTAGGCATATACCACAACTTTCCGTGGGCAAACTCTACTGTTGCTGGTTCGCCGCGTGTGAGCAAACTCTACAGCTGTCAGACGGTACACTGCATTCCATCCAGGGGTCCACAGGTCGTCTCTACAAGTTGTGGTGCATCCTGCACTGAGCTGTGTGCAACATAGCTTACTGTGATCAAGGGAGCATGGCACAATTATCACTTACTGTTTACTTTTAAAATATTAACCGTGTGCAGCATCTCACACGGAGAAACTGAAGTATAGCAAGATGTTTTTCGACAGTGTTACATTTAAGGGTCCGTTTCGTATTTCATGTCTTTCTCCTTTTGCGTTTTACTGTATTGGATGGAAGTCTAAGTCCAGTAAGGAGAATGTTACCACGTACGAGGCTATAAAAATCTTCAGGGAGCATGTAGCCCATTTAAACGCACATAATACAGAAATCCATAGATCGCTGAATGCTGCAAGAGAGCATAGACGCCGGCCGAAGTGGCCGTGCTGTTAAAGGCGCTGCAGTCTGGAACCGCAAGACCGCTACGGTCGCAGGTTCGAATCCTGCCTCGGGCATGGATGTTTGTGATCTCCTTAAGTTAGTTAGGTTTAACTAGTTCTAAGTTCTAGGGGACTAACGACCTCAGCAGTTGAGTCTCATAGTGCTCAGAGCCATTTGAACCATTTCTTGAAGAGCATAGTCACTCGTCCAGTTTCACTGCTTCCATGTAGGATTTGGAGGTTCCACAACCTAAGATGTTGGACGCTTTCCTAAGGGGACCGCCGCCTGAGGTCTCACCAAAAGTTCAGGCAGAATTTCTCAAGGACATAGACAGCGGCATCTAGGTGGCCACGACACTCGAGGGGAGAAATGTGCAAACAGGTGCGCAGAAAGAAGGAACGTCTCCTCTGCTGACGTGAGATCTTACCAATTGGACGTCCAAGTCACATTCAGAGATGAGTGTCGTTAACCGCAGTGGAGAGATGTGGGAAAGTGGAGCTCTGGCAGCAAGACTACCGAAACAAGAGGCGAGAAGGGTAGGTGCAAAGTGCGAATAATCTGTCTGGGAATGGGAACTCCACATTGGACAGACGGTGTTACAGCAAATTTTGATGCTATGAAGACGTATACAGAGGTGGAGTGTTGCTTATCCGACGTAGTAGATGGCTGAGAGCATAGATTTATTTAGACACAAGTTCTTTTACGTACAGTGTGAATGTGCCCCTTGAGCTAGAGGCAATTAAAAGACCCCCGATGTAAGTTACATCGAGTAGGACATACTGATGTATGGTAACCAGTTTCCGAGACATTAACGTTTCAGGCTGAAGCAAAAGGGTTCTGGGAAAAATACAGAAGTATTTCTCCATGTATCTGAAGGATACTGGGTGATCCAGGGGTTAAATTTCTGTAACAATCGTGCAGAAATTTGTCCCAGTAAATTCACAGTGGAACTCAGTGGAAGATTGTTCCAACTAGGGAAAGCTGTTGTCACTGTCGTAATGCCACAACGTTCTTCCTCATGAAGAACGAACCGGTTAAATGGTTAAAATGGCTCTGAGCACTATGGGACTTAACTTCTAAGGTCATGAGTTCCCTACAACTTGAAACTACTTAAACCTAACTAACCTAAGGACATCAGACACATCCATGCCCGAGGCAGGATTCGAACCTGAGACCGTAGCAGTCGCGCGGTTCCAGACTGCAGCCCCTAGAACCGCTCTGCCACCTTGGCCGGTGACGAACCATTTGAATAGCTTGCAAACCTTAAGACAAAATTCGTGTGCAAAGTGGTGTGAGGTGCAGGGAAAACATAGTGGGTGAATGTTGGGCATTAGAGATGGAAAACAAGCTCTATGAAAGAATATAGAAGCAAAATGGTCGTTCCACTTACAAAGGAACCATACCATCATTTCCCTGGTGTGATACAGTGAATGCACGTAAAACATCAATTAGGGTGATTATATGCGGATTTCAAACATCGTTCTCCGAACTGTGAGTACAGTCAGCTAAACATTATTCCTCCTATGTCAGTATGTATGAAGGGAACGACCTGTCAAAGTATTGCGTGTGGTGGAACCACTTGAGAAAAACGATGAAATGGAAGTGTTGTGATATTTTGCACATATCGGTGTTGTACAGCCACAGGAAACAGATGCTGAAAGAGTGGTACCTGTCAGTGCAGATAATTTAGGTGAGTGTTATGTAAGTTTATCAAAAAGGCTATTAACTGACACATTAAATTTTGTACATGAGGATAATGAAGACATGTCAAGTTTGTACTCAAACCGTAAACAAACTGCCAATACGACTACACTATATGCGAAAGATGGACATATTGAAGGAGCAAAAGAAAGAGAGAGAGAGAGAGAGAGAGAGAGAGAGAGAGAGAGAGAGAGAGAGAGAGAGCAGAGAGGAAGAGAGTAGCAACGGAGAAGTTGTTGTTGGAGTTCTACGATATGCTTAGTTCTTTTGGACCACTGCCAGCAACTCTGGCTATTCACCACAGGATTACAAACTAAAATAATTAAGCTCTTTACTGTGGCCTTTTAGGGTGTCACATTACCTAAAAGTAGTACTAGAAGAGTACTTGAAACATAAATTCAATATTAACAGTCTTCAAGAAATTCTAGACCATGGGGAGCACCTATCTTTATAATACCAAAAATTTGTAGGATGGCACTAGAAATTTACATTGTGTTGTAACTATTATTGCTTGAATAGTAGGATTATTACCGATAAATTTCCAATATGAAACATTACAGGAACCCTGAATAATTTGGAACAGAGTAAATATTTGTCCATGATAAATGGATGTCAGTAGTTAATTACAAGTAGTGTCAGAGGACTGACCGAAGACTGTATTTGCCATTGAAAAATGTTAAGTTTCAGACTTAATGTTATGTTTCAAACTTAATCAAATGGAGTATTGAGGATGCTGGAACACAGTAATTTATGGTGTATCTACATGAAGTTACTGTATTTGCAAAGCAAAGAGCGAACATTCACGATGGTTGAGACAAATTTTCATTGGTTACGTTCGTCATTTCTGACTCTATCCATGAAAACCGCCGTTTTGTGTTGTAGGATATAAATTGCTTAGGACACATATTTAGCCACGATAAAGTAAGTACAGATTCAAGATTAGTGTATGTAATACTAAGATTCCCAACATCACAGGCGATTTAAGAATTACATTCATTTGTAAGATTAGCTAATTAATATACAAAGTTTGTAATTGGGTTTGCTGATAGAACATGAAAACTTTCGTGTTAATTGGAAACAGGGATAAGCTTTCAGTGGCCAGCAAAATGTCAACTCACGTTTCATGTTTAACAAGTAGTCCTGTGTTGATCTTCACAGATCAATGCTTCATAAGCATAATTCATTTTATGATGTGATGCTGGCAACAAAACTGGAGATTGTGTTATAAGTCATGAAGTGCAGGGTAAGGAGCACCCAGTCACTTACACTTCATGGCAATTGAACCAGGAGGGAAAAATTAATCTGAGATGTAGATGTTGAGCTTCATATATGGCATGCAGTGTTTCAGATGTTACTTGCGAAAAGAAATTTGTGAAGTTGAAATATTATGTAGTGTCAAAGTGGTTCTTAGGTGTGAAGCATCAGTCAAGTAGACTTAGATGGCAAGCAATGAAATTAAGTGAATTTGACGCCAAAGTGGTTCACATCCAGTAAGAAATATGGTAACACACATGGGCATAAAACGAAGTTTGTTGTAATACAGACAATGGATCATAGCCTTGGTGAATGGTACAGAGAGCATGCTTCTGGTATTCATTGCAGGCTTTTCACAAAGAAGCTGTAATTTGCCCTGACAACAGTGCACTAATTAGGTGAAGAACACAGGCGTACAAAACGTCCACTAATGTGTAAGGAACAGTATGTCATTCACACAATCTGGAAATCAGAGTCACTCATATGTTCCATTACAGAAGTAGCCATAAGTGACTATGCCTTTCCAAATGTTCAGAATGGATATTTTAGGACCATTTAAATAGAAACCAGAGTAAACCACTACATATTGACTATTATAGTTCGTTTCTCCTGCTATGTATCAATGATTGCTACTCCATATCAACAGGCAGTCATAACCACACAGCTGATGGTAAGTAAGTTGCTACTAAAGTCGGTGTTCCATTGATGATAATCATGAATCAGAACACCAGCTTCATGACAAAGCTATTGAAGCATCTACACTCCTGGAAATGGAAAAAAGAACACATTGACACCGGTGTGTCAGACCCACCATACTTGCTCCGGACACTGCGAGAGGGCTGTACAAGCAATGATCACACGCACGGCACAGCGGACACACCAGGAACCGCGGTGTTGGCCGTCGAATGGCGCTAGCTGCGCAGCATTTGTGCACCGCCGCCGTCAGTGTCAGCCAGTTTGCCGTGGCATACGGAGCTCCATCGCAGTCTTTAACACTGGTAGCATGCCGCGACAGCGTGGACGTGAACCGTATGTGCAGTTGACGGACTTTGAGCGAGGGCGTATAGTGGACATGCGGGAGGCCGGGTGGACGTACCGCCGAATTGCTCAACACGAGGGGCGTGAGGTCTCCACAGTACATCGATGTTGTCGCCAGTGGTCGGCGGAAGGTGCACGTGCCCGTCGACCTGGGACCGGACCGCAGCGACGCACGGATGCACGCCAAGACCGTAGGATCCTACGCAGTGCCGTAGGGGACCGCACCGCCACTTCCCAGCAAATTAGGGACACTGTTGCTCCTGGGGTATCGGCGAGGACCATTCGCAACCGTCTCCATGAAGCTGGGCTATGGTCCCGCACACCGTTAGGCCGTCTTCCGCTCACGCCCCAACATCGTGCAGCCCGCCTCCAGTGGTGTGGCGACAGGCGTGAATGGAGGGACGAATGGAGACGTGTCGTCTTCAGCGATGAGAGTCGCTTCTGCCTTGGTGCCAATGATGCTTGTATGCGTGTTTGGCGCCGTGCAGGTGAGCGCCACAATCAGGACTGCATACGACCGAGGCACACAGGGCCAACACCCGGCATCATGGTGTGGGGAGCGATCTCCTACACTGGCCGTACACCACTGGTGATCGTCGAGGGGACACTGAATAGTACACGGTACATCAAAACCGTCATCGAACCCATCGTTCTACCATTCCTAGACCGGCAAGGGAACTTGCTGTTCCAACAGGACAATGCACGTCCGCATGTATCCCGTGCCACCCAACGTGCTCTAGAAGGTGTAAGTCAACTACCCTGGCCAGCAAGATCTCCGGATCTGTCCCCCATTGAGCATGTTTGGGACTGGATGAAGCGTCGTCTCACGCGGTCTGCACGTCCAGCACGAACGCTGGTCCAACTGAGGCGCCAGGTGGAAATGGCATGGCAAGCCGTTCCACAGGACTACATCCAGCATCTCTACGATCGTCTCCATGGGAGAATAGCAGCCTGCATTGCTGCGAAAGGTGGATATACACTGTACTAGTGCCGACATTGTGCATGCTCTGTCGCCTGTGTCTATGTGTCTGTGGTTCTGTCAGTGTGATCATGTGATGTATCTGACCACAGGAATGTGTCAATAAAGTTTCCCCTTCAATGAATTCACGGTGTTCTTATTTCAATTTCCACGAGTGTATGTCGTTTGTTACATAATTTTAAGTTGAGAAATGGCCCATTTCATTCTCAGGACAATGAATGGATGGAACAGACAGCTCAAAAGATCGGTAAGATGCTGAGATATTACGTCAATTGCCATCAAAATCACTTGGATAGTTTGTGAATACCCAAGCTCCATACAGCCAGGCAGACTTAACCGAGCCTACTAAATTAATATCGTAAAAATATTTCTGTGTGATAAAATTTGGAATAGTTTATTGCACAGAATGTACATTTCCAAAGCTTTAGCAAGCTGTGTAGCTTTTCAAACTGTGTTATGTGTCTCTTCTGCTTCTAGCAGCCGGCCGGTGTGGCCGAGCGGTTCTAGGCGCTTCAGTCTGGAACCGCGCGACCGCTACGGTCGCAGGTTCGAATCCGGCCTCAGGCGTGGATGTGTGTGATGTCCTTAGGTTAGTTAGGTTTAATTAGTTCTAAGTTCTAAGTGAATGATGACCTCAGAAGTTATGTCGAATAGTGCTCTGAGCCATTTGAACCGTTTTGCTTCTAGCACATCGGGAGCAACAATTGTAAGGTGGATACTGCATTGATAATGTTTTATAAATTGCCATAACCACTCATAAAAAATGGTACTTAGAAGCCATCTTTTAGTTGTCATGAAAAACAATGAATACAGGTAAGGGGCAGCTCTGTTGGAAACCTTGTGCCCTTTGATTCTTCAGTTTTGTATCAGACATCCAAATTGCATATGTTGTTAAATAGTTGTTTTGTGTGGCCCTTTGTGTTCTAATTAAAAAGTGGAAGATGGGTCATAAACCAAAAAAGTTGGTACTTGCTGTGGCCCAGAAACTGTGGGCTGTAATGCGATAGGAATCAGGACTAGTAACCTAAACTACTGCTTTGAAGACAGGGGTACGGAAAGAGTACTGTCAGACACGGGAAGGTAAATCAAGTTGAAATTTAAATGTGATGTGCTTCCCAAACTAGTGAATGGGAATAAAACTGAGGAAGACTATGCTGAAAGTGCGGTGTCTTCCGATCAAGATACTGCTAGGGCACTTATATGAGCTGATGCCAGTGCTATTGAGATTAGCTACTCGCGCGAGTTCCACCAGAGCCACAGGCGGCGCTGCTGATGAAGATATCGATTGTGCCTTGGCCAGTTGCTGGCCGAGTATAGTCCACCAATGACCGGAATGAACAGAAGTCTATTCAAAAGGCAGAGGAACAGCTCTCGCCTACTTGGTTATAGATCATTGTCCAGGGCTGACATAGGCATGGAACGTCATTTAGTAAACTCTTAGAATTGAACAGACAGTTTTTGTAATCGCATTTGCTATGTACTCTGAAGATTACCTAAGGTTATTTACACTTGACCATTGAGGGCCTTTTTTGTGTTGTATTACATACAGTATTGCAGGCTTCAATATTCAACTAGTTACAAAGGTATGTAAACCTTTTAACTCATTTGTATGACTTTCTTACCAATTTGTTGGACTGTTACAGAAGTTCTCCTATCCTGTTACCTAACCCTGGGGCATATCTGTGTAATCGTGACAGGGAGAAATTGCCTTAGCGGTGTACTGCACCAGAAGCCGTTTCACGAACCCACAAGCAAATAGAAAGAGATAACCCAAAATTCTATGCCCGTGATAGTCGGTTGGTTTGGTGGAAAAAAGCTGCTCGGTATTCGCCAGATTACCGGTAATGGATAAGCATTATTTTGTGACAGAGAGGTGGTGTTATTAGTGAACGATGCCCCAACGAAGTTATCTGACTAATAGGAACTTTCAGCTACGAGTGTGGTTTAAAATACAAGATACTCCCTACAAAGTTATTTACTTCAAGGAAAGGAAGCTTCGACAAGTGAATACAAGAAAAGTAAGGTACAAGTAATCATACTGGTTTTGCAGTAATTTAACTGGATACCACAAGCCTTCATTAATAGGTAATTCTTGAAAACCTAGAGGTTTGGAAAACCTGAAAAATCAGGAACCACTTCCCTAAATTACACTCATCAAAAGAAATGCTGGATAAATTAAGACATCTTTAAAAACGTAGTGCTAAAATGAATTCGTAGAATTGAAGGAAGGTAATGTTGACTTCGTTGCTTGTGTTGACATGCGACTCATTGCTCTACAGACTAGCATCAAGCACGTCAGTACGTAGAATCAACAGGTTAGTGTTCATCACGAACTTGCTTTTGCAGTCAGTGCAATGTTTACAAATGCGGAGTTGGCAGATGCCCATGGATTAGCACGGGGCAATAGCCGTGGCGCGGTACGTTTGTATCGAGACAGATTTCCAGAACGAAGGTGTCCCGACAGGAAGACGTTCGAAGCAATTGATCGGCGTCTTAGAGAGCACTGAACATTCCAGCTAATGCCTCGCGACTGGGGAAGATCTTGAACGACGAGGACACCTGCAATGGACGAGGCAATTCTTCGTGCAGCTGACGATAACCCTAATGTCAGCGTCAGAGAAGTTGCTGCTGTACAAGGTACCGTTGACCACGTCACTGTATGGAGAATGCTACGGGAGATCCAGTTGTTTCCGTACCATGTACAGCGTGTGCAGGCACTATCAGCAGCTGATTGGCCTCCACGGGTAGACTTCTGCCAATGGTTCATCCAACAATGAGTCAATCCTCATTTCAGTGCAAATGTTCTCCTTACGGATGAGGCTTCATTCCAACGTGATCAAATTGTAAATTTTCACGATCAATATGTGTGGGCTGACGAGAATCCGCACGCAATTGTGCAATCACGTCATCAACACAGATTTTCTGTGAACGTTTGGGCAGGCATTGTTGGTGATGTCTTGATTGGGCCCCATGTTCTTCCACCTACGCTCAATGGATAAAATGAGCTCAACATGGAAGGTAAGCGTTTCGGGACACATGTCCACATAACATATTTTATATTTTCTTTCTTTGTGTGTGAGGAATGTTTCCTAAAAGTTTGGCCGTACCTTTTTGTAACCCCCTATATATATGTGTGTGTGTATGAGAACGATTCGAAAAGTAAGGTACGACTGCATGCAAAATGGAAATCACAGTGAAAATCCAAGAAGCCTTACACATATGTAAGGCAGTGTCTTTGGTGTGCCTGTCGATCACGTCATGTCGCTCTGTTCCGTTCTGAACACAGAGTGAAAACTTCTACTTAAACAGTGCCTCCCATTAAGTGTGAGGGCCTGACGAGAGATTTCGCCTATTGTCATGCAGCCCACATAACATAACTCCCATGCATCGCCTTCTTCAATAATTTCTCGGCTGCACTCTGCAGGGGCAATGAAGGAGCACATGCAGCGGTTTCTATGGGAGGTGTTTGGTCACCCATAATACAGCCTGTATCTTGCTCCCCCTTAGTTTCATCTCTACTCACATGAACCAATGGCTACGAATACAACTTTTTGACACAGACAACAAGCTGTTGACCTGTGCAGACAGTTGGCGGAAAGCACAGGGGGCTAGCTTGTTTGACAAGTGTATTCGAAAATTGATACAACGCTATGCAACATGTCTAAGTCGGTGTAGCGACTATGTAAAGTAGTGGCAAGTACGAGAAAATAACTGTTGAAAATAAAACAGTTTTTATTTATACGGTGGTTTCCGTATCGCGTCCAATCGGACCTAGCTTTCCGAATAGTCCTTGCGTATAGATGATTAAATTTAAAAACTAATTAAATACTGCCTAAGAAAAAAGACCATGAACGCGAGAGATAGGACCAAATTATTTTCAAACTTTGGATTGCATTGTGACATAGCTCACAAGCTACAATTTAAATTCACAACATTTTATTGCAGTCCCCTGCAACAAACAAATAGCTGGAACCAATAAACATAGATAATTACAAACGCTGTTAAAAAAAGGCACACCACGCCCTCTCCCCACATATTATGCCAACAGCGGTCACCTGGCGAGACATGAACACACTGATTATAAAGGCTGGTGCAGCAAACTACTGAAACAAGAAACTAGCACTCATGTAATAGCAAGCACAATAATTTCACAAGACTACAAATCATCCCAAGCTTGGGATTGTAACGCTGTGGCAATAACTATAATTAATGAAATATTTTCGTAAGTAATAAAATTTCAGACACAACTTTAAACGAAATGTACATGACGCAATTTAATGGCCCCACAGAATTACTGAGCTGCTACTTTAATTGAAAACTAACTAAGAGCGACTATCTGATAGCAAACATCTAAGGAACGGTAGCTGTGATAGGCTAATGGGCCAATGTTATTATAGACGACTCTACTGCCTTAAACTCTGCCTTCTTAAGATAACCCCGTAATACAGAAATCACACAAAAGCCCTAAAAGGAACTTTACACACGTGTAAAAATAAAACACATTTTTGAAAAGCAGCCAGCATACTGACATACCAATTAAGATAACACCGCTAAAGCTCACTGCCCTCAGGAGCAGGGCAAAACACATTACACAGTTACAACACAAATAGTGAACAAAGTTTTACAGCCGTTTAGATGCTCAACTTTATCAAACCGAAACATGGACTAACCTTTTGTGGCCGAGCTGTTCTAGGCGCCTCAGTCTGGAACTGCGTGACCGCTATGGTCGCAGGTTCGAATCCTGCCTCTGGCATGGATGTGTGTGATGTCTTTGGTTTAGTAAGTTCTAGGGGACTGATGACCTCTGATGTTAGGTCCTGTAGTGCTCAGAGCCATTAGAACTAACTTTCTTTTAATGCAAAATTCCTTCTCATTGTCGTACCTCTAAAGTCGCTTAGGATTGGCCATATTCAACCTCCCGAGAGCCACCGACAGCCGCCGCCCAGTACGGTTACAACAGCATACTCGATCCACTGCAACGAGGAACTTTCTCCACACAGAGCGGCGTCTGTTCATGAAAACCGCTATACGAATGCTTAATAGCACATCACATTATTGTTCGGGTACCATTGCTCCCTGTTAGAAGTCTTGAAGTCTACTTGGACAACGCAGCATCTCGTGCCTATCGTAATCTCAGATTCTTAAATTTTTTCAACATTTCGCGGCCCTGTCATCAACTGTATAAATATTAATTTTAATTTTAATAACCAACAGCCTCAGTTGCACTGTTTACCTAGAATTTACCTACGTTTCAGTCGGCATACCCCAACCTTCTTCAAAATAAAGTAACTATCGTTTGCCCACAGTGGATATCGTCAAGCTAAAACTACAAATCTATAAATTATCGTCAGACTGTAAAAACTTATCTGAAACTGCCTCAGCCCTACTTCGAGGCCGCGATGCGGCAGCCACGAGTGCTGTACTTGAAATGACCGTAGCGTCATGAGGCCTGCCTAGGTGGACACAATACCTTGCGCCTGCGCATAAGCTGTGTGACAGTTATTTTTTGGGACAAGACGTGAACCTAACTCCTGCCCTAGAATTTACTAGTAAAATGAAATAAAAGGTATAGCTGACGAAAAGGGCGTATGTGTTATACTGTGCAGAACGTACTTAGATCGACTGTCTTAACTTTTATGAAGTACTCGTTGGTCATGATATGAGGAAGACATAATGTGCTTAAAAGATATGGCCTGTCTAGGAAAATTTTGTACTAAAGCACGAAGTTTAATCACCTAAAAAGAACTTGGGAGTGGTAAGGATAATATAAAGACAATATCGTCATTATTATGACTAGGTATAGAAATTTTTGAGACGTAAATGTTAAGCACTTTCTTAGCTATGGTTACAACACATGAACATCCTATTGACTCAGCACACAAACTGTCATGATTGTACTTATGAACAAGTGTATATCTAATCTGTAACATCCGGCAATACAAGCCATAGAAAATAGATGGTCATTGTTTAAGATTAGTAAATTGGACCTGAAATGGTCTAGAGTCAAGTTAAAAATTAATGCATGTGCTTGATTGAGCTTCTTGACGAAGTTATGGTTATGAGTTTCAGAAAACACTAACGTAGGGGATAATGTGGCGGTAATGGGGTACTCAATTTGCCTTCATGGAGGGGATCCACACACATACTGTAAAAACTGTGTGTGGAACACTTTTGATCATAATTCGGGCCTGGTGACCACTGCCGTTGAACTTAGGGAATGAGAGCGGAATTATGTTTAAAGCTAAAGTGTGAATTGGCGAATATCGCTCCAGTCAACACACTTAAAACAATTGACTGACTGAGGTCAATTATGCTCAAAGCTAGAGTGTGACTTGAGGAACATCGCTCCGGTCACACACTTAAAACAAATGACCGCAGACGTCAATATGTACTTGAAGAATTAGTGTAAACTATGGGAGGATGACGGGAAAATGGTAAAATTATGATGTGATTTGGCGAGCAACCCTCCGAGGATAACTTTAAATGTCATTGAGGAAGATCAATTCAAAGTGATCCGGGTAGTCAGAACCAAAACTTCGTATCCTATAGATTGTGACAAGGTGACGTTACCCTCTCGTGATACTTATATGGATATGACTGCCATTAATTAAGTCATATCCACTGTTTTCAGTAAACAAAACTTGCACCATTTAAGTTAGGTCATGGAAAACATAAAAATTAAGTATCTCACTGAACTCGCACACGGTATCAGGTCCGTTGGGTGCGGTATCCAGAACTTTTATATTTTATTGTTAACCTCTTCCATCAGGTGCTCTCTGCAGTAATTATCATACCGAAGGCTGTATTTCTCTGGGAATATGTGCGCTTCTAAAATGTATTTCGTAGAAATGGCACATTTGGCTAATATAATACTGATCACCGTTACTGCATTTAACTTTGTGTGCTTCTGAGCTAAGAAACTTGCAGAGACCAGAACCAAATTTATGCGAAAGACCTGATATCACTGTGTTTGTGTTATGGAAGCCTATCTTCACGTTAGCTTTTCGTGACACTTGATCATTACATACCACGGCAACGAATTTTGTTTCCACCTTTCCATTGTTTTTCTTAGTTAATGAGTTGTTATTAGTATTTCGTGAGCGCTTCTTTATCTTTATTAGTAACACCTCCTACTTGGGTGTATTAGTTACTGTAATCTGTTTCCAAATCTCTTTTTCTTTGTTGATTTCCTCTTGCTTAAAGAGGCGTTGAATCGTAGGTTCAAAAATGCTTAGTCATACAGTTGTGCATGGTACGGATGTGAGTTGTTTGTAGTGTCTGTGCACGTCAGTTTCCTATGTATCCCACAGACATAATAGTCCTTTTACCTACTGATGATCGAGTCGAGATAATTATCGCAATATTTTCGTTCTCACTCAAGGGTAAAAAATAATTTTCTTGTGAATGACCTCTAATAAATTTGTGTAATGACGTATGACAGATTTAGTTCCTTTGAAAATAATTAGAAAGCCTTGCGCACTTCATTTGTAGTAAAATGTTTTGTCGCATAACGTTCTGTATTTCTGAAATGAACGTGAGATACAGGTTATTAATGAATATTTCAGATAAGGAGACAGTTAGAATTTTTCCCATAGTGAGCCTGTCCTTTTGGTGATATACCTTTCCATTAAAAACAAGTTAATTATAAGGTTATTGACATATCTGCCAGCGGAACTGCTTCACCTACACTAATTTTCTGATGGAAAATGAATTTTCCTTTACAAAATACATACACTTTTTGATTGGGATATTTGTGTATAAGTCAGTGATATTAAGAGATACTAAAAATGCACTACTTGGGATTTTAATTTCTGCTAATGGTTTAGCCAGCTCAAAACTAATATTTATGCAGAACTACTGTCGCAAAGCGTATGCTACTTCTACGTTTTTTATTCAGTAAAGTGTTTAGCTCATAGTTCGGAGACGTAATAATGTTAGCAAGCGCATTGATGGATTTTTCTTCCTTATGCATTTTAATTTCAGATTTTAAGCATGGGATACTGCGATTCATCGTTATAACAGACTTCTTATCGCTTTGTGTAAATACGAACATGGAACTATCTATTTCCCCTTTCTAGATATTACGGAAGTTCTTTTTGGGATCCTTTTTACTTTCGATTTGAGTTAAAAAAGGAGTCTGTTTTCGTACTTTAGTCGCTGTCAGATATAGTACCAATTTTATTGCAATTATAAGCCATATTAATGGTGGGTTTTATGCATTTATACTTTTTTATTGAGGTTATTCCAGGTCTGTATGTCATTATTAGATGAACTCTTAGTGTTATGTTAGCATATTTTTTATTTTAACAGCGGTATTAATTGGACTGAATTTATTCAGCTTAGCAACTTCAGTGGCTCCTTTTCGTTCCTACATAAGATCTTTAATTGTGTTTTGCTTAAGCTGAGGGCAAATATGCTACTATGGGTTATTTCCAGTATTACTTATTCGACATAAGTTAACGAAATTTGAACGAGGTTAATAAGTCTATAGTAGTACTTAAGTACTTTCTGGGCTTCTTTTTCATTCGTCTTCCTACATTCAATACACACATTAAATATCATTTTCTAGTGTCATTTCTAAATGGGTTCCATATGCTTAGTCACAAACCATTGAATATCTTGCCGTATGTGGATAAATTGACATAAAGACAAAATGCTACGTAGTCGCAACTGTAATGAACTCGTGAATTTCTTTGTTTAGTAAACCTGATAACTAATTTACTTAAAAACTATTATTTTAAATGATATTAATTTAACAAACATTGTCAAAGGTACATCAACAAGTTTTGTAATACCTTGCTTTTTTCATATTTTTCTAGTAAATTTTGGTTTTTATCTTTGATTCTCTTCCCTATCCTTTCAACCCGATTCAGCTAGTAAACTATGAACATGATTTGCATGCTGACAGAGCCGGTAAATTCATGAGGAACTCTTAAATGTCACTTGCTGCATTGTACTATCTGTATAGCAGTCCGTCAGCATAGATTAAAATTATATGAAACTTAACTTGATTCATTAAAGACATCATAATTATGACACAGGGCTTCGTTGGTGTAATGGGAATGACCTCACATGTCACCGCAATCAACGCAGCGGCCTCAGGTGCAGGTAGAGTATTGTAAAAGCTGCTGCGAGTGTCTGGATATCGACGACTGTTCAGATGCGCTTGACTATAAGATGGGGCACTGTGGTTTCTGCATAGTGTGAACTTGAAAACACCGATAGTATGAGAGATTTCAGTCTATCGTAGTGTTATCATTGTACTGAGAAATAATAAACAAACACTACTCAAGGTTTTTGTTTGTTATTTGTAGGCTAAGATCAGTCCAAACATAAACATATAAATGGTCGCGCCGTTCTGAAATCTCGTGAAACAATCCACTACGAGATAAATGTATACAAAGCTTTGTGGTTTTGTCATTCTTTGGGCATGTATTGGCGGCATTTCAGCTGAAAAATGGGTTGGTTATCTGAAAATAGTGACTTCTTGTCTTTGTTCAGCAAAATGTACTGAAATGTACAATTTTTCTCCAAAATTCTAATTCGGTACTCTACGACACGACTGATAGTAGAGTTTAAATTATTTCCTGGCTGCCGGAGTGAAACGCGTACGCTACAGGCCGGAACACAATGAAGAAGATCTTTGGAGACGGAAACCACGGATCGAGCGGTGGGACATCGCGTGGGGTCGCAACCGGCACCGTGCCTCTCTGGCTTTTATTTCAGGCTGCCGCGGCCCTGGGTACGGACTGCCCGTGCCCCCTCTGTTGCGCGTCTGTTTGCTGTAGGGCCGCGGCCACCACTGTGAAGCGGCAGGGAGTACACCCAGAGGACGGGCGACGAATGTGCCGTCTGGCGAGGACAAATGCCAAGACAGTAAGAGCACGCGCGGGACCGGGGGGCCAGCGGGAGCGAACTGGAGACGAAACTGTAAGCCAGGAGAGGGAGGGCGCCCCGTACTACGAGTATGTGACATACACGCTGAGGAAGCGTGAACATTTCCTTGACAGGAATAGCTAATCTCAGAGGCTTACAAAATACTAAAACGCTATCACATTTCAGCAGAGGCTGTCTCTCGAGTTCATTTTTAATGATTTAGATTATTAAGTTCTTTCTCTTTCCTTTTTATACTGCGTTTTCCATGTGCAGTATTTGCGTCCGATCAAACACGGCCGTTGAACAACGGTCGCGATAGTTAAGCGGAAATATCATCTCACCTTCTTAACATTTCTGCTGTTACTGCTAGTCAGTGCTACAATAAAAGTATTATGGCCGCTGACTCACTGCTTTACGTTAACTCAATCAGCTTGTAAGAAGGAGATCTAGGACGTTATCCTTTCGAGTCGGTTGTTCAACTGCCGGCCGTAATTTGTGAATAAGCTATTTCGAACGATATCACTTGGTATTTCAGGTGTACAGTCGATAGGTTTGAATTCAACCCCTTCCCCCACTACGCCTGCAACACGGTGAGGTAATTTTTGCGTGATATTCTCTTACCTGTAGTCGAATGGCGCTATGGCTCTACGACTAGGGAGTGGTGATTGGTCAATTTTTGCCATACCAGTCTTAAACGCTAAACATCACCCAAATTATATCTAATTCTGAATTTATACTAACCAGTATTTATCGTGTTAGTGCTTTCCATCTATATAATATACAAAATGTGATCAAAAGTACCCGGACACCCCTAACACATAAGTTTTTCATATAAGGTGCATTGTGCTGCCACCCACTGCCAGGTACTCCCTATCAGCGACCTCAGTAGTCATTAGACATCGTGAGAGAGCAGAATGAGGCAGTCCGCGGAACTCACGGAATCCGAACGTGGACATGTGAATGTGTGTCACTTGTGTCATACATCTCTACACGAAATTTTCACACTCCTTAAGATCCCTAGGTCCACTGTTTCCGATGAGATGCTGAAGTGGAAACGTAAAGGGACACGTACAGCACAAAAGCGTACAGACCGACCTCATCTGTTGGCTGACAGAGACCGCCGACAGTTGAAGAGGGTCGTAATGTGTATTGGGCAGACACTTATCCAGACCATCACACAGGAATCCCAACTGCATCAGGATCCACTGCAAATACTATGAAGTTAGGCGGAAGGTGAGAAAACTTGGATTTCATGGTCGAGCTGCTGCTCATAAGCCACACATCACGCCGCGCCAGTAAATGCCAAACGACGCTTCGCTTGGTGGAAGGAGTGTAAACATTGGACGACTGAACAGTGGAAAAGCGTTGTGTGGAGTGACGAATCACGGTACAGAATGTGACGACCCGATGGCAGGTGTGGGTATGGCGAATGTCTGGTGAACGTCATCTGCCAGCGTGTGTAGTGCCAACAGTAAAATTCGGAGGCGGTGGTGTTATGGTGTGGTCGTGTTTTTCATGGAGCCGGCTTGCGCATCTTGCTGTTTTGGGTGGCACTATCACAGCGCAGGCCTACTTTGATGTTTTAAGCACCATCTTGCTTCCCACTATTGAAGAGCAATTCAGGGATAGCCATTTCGACACAATCGAGCACCTGTTCATAATGCACGGCCTGTGGCGGATTGGTAAAACGACAATAACAGCCCTGTAATGGACTGGCTTGCACATAGTCCTGACCTGAATCCTGTAGAAAACCTTTGGGATGTTTTGGAACGCCGACTTTGTACCAGACCTCAACGTCCGACATCGATACCTCTCCTCATTGCAGCACTTTCTCCAAGAAACCTTCCAGCACCACATTGAACGTATGTCTGCGAGAGTGGAAGCTGTCAGCAAGGCTAAGGGTGGGCCAACACCGTATTGAATTCCAAAATTACTGATGAAGGTCTCCGTGAACCTGTAAGTTATTTCTAGCCAGGTGTTCGGATACTTTTGATCACATAGTGTACATTCGTGTTAGTATTTAAAATTTCGTGGAAGCTCACTTTTGGTAGCAGACTGCTTTGTGTTCGTTGTAGTACGCTTCATTATTATCGTTTATATATTAGTTTAGTTCTGGAGCATTTTTATGGACGTTTCCGCTGTTAATTAATACAACATTAAAATTTACTTCATCCGTCATACCATTACGAACACTATGCTGTGCACATTATGCTTACTTGCGTACGCGGTCCTGTAAAGTTTTAGAAATGCGAACGTTCCCCGCATGGACTGTTATTACTCACAGATATATTGCTTAACAATTGAGAATCCGGCTTGTTACTCCAATACCAACTGGTGATAGCTCGCTAATAAGTGCGTCATTGCAAAAACGTGTATTTTTAAGTGGACATTTTACTCATGTTAACCATATACATTAAGACAGTGTCTTAAAAAGCTGTACCACTGCATCCAATAACTGTATTCTTTACGTGTCATCTGTACTCACTAGGAGCCTATCATGTATGACATGCATCATAGCTGATATTCAACTCTCTCCAAAATAAGTGAGCAATATTTTATCGGACCTGTGCTTCATGGGTGCAGTGAATTTACAGAGAACATTGTCCAAGGCACAGAATTTCTCCGATAACTCTTGTTTGTTGGAATATGAGTGAATATTTGAATATTGATCTTTAATGTTGATTAGCACTTTAGTTTCCGCAAACGACGTCTGTAAACAGATATAGGGGATACGAGAATCATTTGAGTGACTTATCAAGACTGCAATGTATTCCGCAAGTAGTGGTCGGTCTATCAGATTTATTCACATTCTGCGAAGCCTGTAGCCGGATTCCATTCGATACATTCCGACTAGAAGTGCTTTCTTGTCTAGACGCCGTAAACTTATGATATTAATCGACACTCTGGCAGCCACAGGAGAATGATATGCTTCGTTTAGCTGTGTAACATGTCGATGTACGAGATGGCTTCAGTTCCGACTACATGAAAGAGATTAGCAATGGTTTTATGTGCGTTCCTCATTTGTCTTCGTAGACACGTAGTACGTAGCGCAAGACACGAAGTGGACATCCCATTTACCTTAGCTTCTAGATGAGTGCAAGGCGACGTTTAGTCGCTAGGGACAGGTTCCCTGTCGACAACAACCTGTACCTGGGTGCTACTTATTCACTTATATATTTCTAATTCCCTTACGGATCACCGGTTTTTGAAGAATATCTGGCTATTGATTTCGATCTCTAAGGAACATCTCTGGACCTGAAGTTCACAGATGGTCAGTATGGACTGAAATTAATAACCTGACAGTATTAAAAAGATATTTGACGTGCGTAACTGAAATAAAAAAGTACGTAAATATCTTCTTGGAACACTGGGATGATATTGCTGCGACTATATCGCGAAATCAATATAATTTTAATATAAATTAAATAAATACTACTGTGGATAGACAAAAACGTGATCAGGTAATATGTCTGCTCTCCGCATGATGTTCTTTTCTTTCGCCAGATTAAAGTCGTCATTACGAAGCTACAAAGTTGTCACATACTTCTAAAAACTCAGCAAGAGTTAAACATCAAGCTTACGCTAGACGAACCCATTTCGTTGCTCGTTATCAAGTTTCAGCCATAACATTACACACAGTACTATATACGAGACTCATGTCAAAATTATCCAACAAGAGCAGTGTCTTCATGAATGTAGTCCGAGGTTTCTTTCCGTCGTTAACTAGGCGGGAAATAAGGTTCATGGCTCTGAACACTATGGGACTTAACAGCTATGGTCATCAGTCCCCTAGAACTTAGAACTACTTAAACCTAACTAACCTAAGGACATCACATAACACCCAGTCATCACGAGGCAGAGAAAATCCCTGACCCCGTCGGGAATCGAACCCGGGAACCCAGGCGCGGGAAGCGAAAACGCTACCGCACGACCACGAGCTGCGGACGGGAAATAAGGGCTTGATGGAAAATTACTTTTACCCATTGTGCTTAGCGCATAAGAATTCTCTGCTTTTAAATATTCTTATTGCTAAGACCGTCGGATGCTATGATAGCCAAATTAAAATCAGTGACCTTTCGAGAAACAAAAACTGGAACAGAAAGAGATACAGATGCCAATAATAACTGCGTAACAAATTTTCATATTTGAATTTCATGTCAAACGATGATAAGTTTTATGGCGAAATTGATCAACACAAAAGACATACAGTCTACCACAAGGATCAAGAAATTGTCTTAAATAATTATTGATATGTTCGCAGAACACATTAATTTGTCTTTTCTAGTCGGAATCGTGATGTATTCCGAATAGTTAAATAAGAGTAGTGGATGTAAGATCTGTACAGATTGATAGACACGGTTAAATGCACTGAAGAACCAAAGAAACTGGTACATATACCTAATATCGTGTAGGGCCCACGCGAGCACGCAGAAGTGCCGAAACCTCGACCAATGTTTGAAGTAGTGCTGGAGGGAATTGACACCATGAATCCTGCAGGGCTGTTCAAAAATCCGTAAGAGTAGGACGGGCTGGAGATCTCTTCTGAACAGCACGTTGCAAGGAATCCAAGATATGCTCAATAATGGTCGTGTCTGGGGAGTTTGGCGTCCAACGGAAGTGGCTAAACACAAAAGGGTGTTAATGGAGCCACACTGTAGCAATTATGGACGTGTGGTGTGTCGCATTGTCCTGCTGGAATTATCCAAGGCTGTGGGAATTCACAATGGACATTAATAGATCCGAGTGATCAGAGAGGATGCTTACGTTTTTGCCACCTGTCGGAGTCGTATCTAGACGTATCAGAGGTCCCATTTCAGTCGAACAACACACGCCCCACACAATTATAGAGCCTCAACCAGCTTGAATATTCCCCTACTGACACGAAGAATCCATGGTTTCATAAGGATGTCTACATACCTGTACGCGCCCAGCCGCTTAATACAATTTCAACCGAGACTCGTCCGACCATACAACATGTTTCCAGTCATCAACAGTCCAATGTCGGTGTTGACGGTCCCAGGCAAGTCGTAAAGATTATGTCGTGCAATCATCAATGGTAAACGAGTAGGCCTTCGGCTCCGAAAGCCCATATAGATGATGTTTCGTTGAATGGTTCGTACCTGAAACTTGTTGATGGGTCGTCACAGAAATCTGCAGCAACTTGCAGAAGGGTTGCACTTCTCTCACGTTGAATGATTCTCTTCAGTCCAGTTCTTGCTGGACATTTTTCCGGTAGCAGCGATGTCGGAAATTTCATGTTTTACAGTACTCTTGATTTTCACCTATTCACGGTACACTCGTGAAATGGCCGTACACGAAAATCCCTACTTCATCGCTACATCGGAGATGCTGTGTCACATCGCTCGTTCGTAGACCATAACACCGCGTTCAAACTCCCTTAAATCTTGACAACCTGCAGTTATAGGAGCAGTAACCGATCTAACAACTGCGCCAGACACTTGTTGTCTCATGTAGGCGTTGCGGACCGCAGAGACCTATTCTTGTTCTTCACTTATCTCTATATTTGAATACGCATGTCTATACCAGTTTCTTTGGCACTTCGTTGTACAAACCTTGAAAAATGCCTACGTCCGTGGTTATACTACGAGAAGACCAATCATAGATCAGGTAAACAGTCCGATTTTGCAGCAGGCATTATCTGTAAATACACATGGGAGAATAGTGTAATTCCCTCTGAAGCAAGACATGTAACACAGTTGAAGCAGGATATCAAAATACAGTAACTTTTGCAACACATCACCTAGGCGACATCCGAATATTATTGTGTAATCCACCAATCAAAAGGAAATGTCTCAACTATGTAGTAATTACATTCTGCATAATTTTATTTTTGCGTTTTCTACTGATTTTTGTATTTTTTATGTTTTCAGCCCTTTCCACCTCTTATAAACAGAATCAAGAATATTAAATATACGCCCCATACCATTTAGAAGCACTGATATGCCAGTATTATTAGCCATCAATCGAAGTAAATTAACACCATACAAGATTTGAATACAAGAATTTGAAATGCATTACCAAAGTCATTTAGATGCACTGATTTGTCTGTATTATCAGCCATGAACTTAATTAAATTTACAGCACACTTGATTTTAGTCCAGGAATTACAAATGCGTTTCAAATGTTGTTTGGATGCGCTGAAATTACTGTACTCTTAGCCATAACTCAATTAAATTTACACCATACTTAATCTGCGTCCTATGTCAGGATGTAATCCTGACTCAGGGCTTGTCTCACGATATGGGAATGAAGTCACTAGTCCATTTGTGGTAGAACTACATGCATTTTGCCACACTTTTCAGTTAACACATACATACCATGTACGTTATTTCCTTTATCCATTTATGATGTCATGGTGCCCATTCCTTTTTCTAAGGTACGCCTCTTTCCCAATAAGTTACACAACCAATAAGGAAACACGTCCATATTTGGATCTCCCAGCCACAACAGACTATGTCAGTGACCAATCATATATTTTCCAACTTATTCATAATCCATGCTCTTTGCCGATCTGAGATATTGTAAGCCAACAGATATTTAGATTTCTCTAGCAAAACCCACTTCTTTGCCTTTTGTAACTCCATCTTCAGCAATGCCACCCACATGGCCAGAGTGTTTATAAGCTGAAAGAAACACCTTTTCCTCCTATTCAGTCGCATTACACCTTTTTTTCCCTTTTGGCCTTTTCCCGTGCCAACGCGGGTTCAGCCGTGTTATTACGGATTTGGCAGTGTCAGTAGCACAGGGTGGCCAGATGCCCTTCCTGCCGCCACCCTGAACACCTCAGGACGTAAATAGTGTACCCTAGTGTAAGCCATGGAATAGTGTGAACATGTTCAAACGTCTGAGGCGCGTAACTGAGGCGAAACGTTGGGAACAGCCCAGTATTCACCTAGCCGGATGTGAAAAACCGCCTAAAAACCACATCCAGGCTGGCCGGCATACTGGGCCCCGACGTTAATCCACCTGACGGATTCGATCCCGGGTCTGTGCGCCTACCCGAGTCCAGGAACAAGCGCATTAGCTCTGTCGGCTACCCTAGCGAGTCAGTCGCATCCCACTCTGTTATCGGCATAGATGTGAATTACATACGCTACAAAATCCCGTAAATTAATCCATTCATGCACTGTCGAACTGCAATGCATGCATTACAAATGAAAAATACATTAAACTATTCAGTGTCATTTTTACTTGAAATATGTTACTTCAGTTACCTTTTTACACAGGTGACAGACAAATAACAATGCTTCCAACACTTAATGTGCCGCTGACGTAATATTACTGCGTAGGCGGGAATGGGAATGTGGGACGGGTGTTATATTACGTCACGTCGGTTATGATGTTTTTCCAACGTGTCAAACTTATATTTACGGCTCCCGCAAACGCCTGTCATGTCTGCAGGCTTCGTAGTTTTTGCTGGACGGTAGTAGTGGTATCACGGGAAAAATTCGTCGTGTTTGAAACATTTGTTATCGTCTCTTGTAGGTGGTTGCTGACGTTCAGTTTCTCTCTCGTCCGTGTATGTTGTATACTGTTGTGTTGATTTTGTGTTAAAACGTGCAGTGAAGAGAAGAAACGATTGAAACAATTTATCTGTGACGTTGATGGTGAATATGAGAAGAAATGCGAGCCTATCAATCTAGTGAGTGTAATGTTTGTATCAAACTGTACTTTCGATGAACACCGCCAAGCATTTAACTGTGAGTTACAGATTAGTCGTGTAGATGTACCACTATCTTTCACCCTAATTCCTATTCCATTAACGAATGAGGCGCGTGAACAATTGACCGCCGGTAAAGCTCCGTATGAAATGCAATTTCTCTAATTTTCTAGTTTACTCTTTGCTTTGTTTTTGAGTTTTGTGTTTTTCTTTAGAATTGAATGGGCTCTAATAGAAATTTAAACATAAAGATCACCTGTTTACTTACCAGGGTATGTATCTGAATACGAGAACTCCTCTTCAATTATTTTTATTTGATAATTACTATTAATTTGAACTTTTACCTGTGGACTCAGATTTAACATTAGCATTGCGAAAATATGTATATTTAACTCTCCTGAGGTAACAGGAATGATGCGTCACCCAGTGATAGTTTGTTTCTTTTGGTAAGTTGGCAATAATGGTATTTTTCTGGCAGGCTCGTTCATTCTTTCGTCATTGTCGTTTAAATCAGTCACTGGTGTGTCGTGCTGCTGGTCAGTTGTGTTCAGCTGTTACTTGAGACTGGATAGTACTTGGGGTTATAGGTCACCCCTGTTACCATTTTCGTAGGTGAAACGTATTTGCCAGATTTCATAAGCTTTTCGAGTATGAAATCTGTAAATGTGAATCATACAAGGTTGGAGGACTTTGTGAGAAGTGTTTTGGAGGAAGACAACGACAATTATAAATACAATCTGAACATAGTCCTGAGTTTGAAGCTACGACGTCAGAAGATGGTGGTGGTGATGAGGAGAAGGTATCATCAGCAAACACAATAAAGGGTAAGAATAGATTTTTATGGCCTAAAATATCGCCTAGGAGAGGTAAACCTCAAAGTAGGAACACTGTAAAAATTACTAAAGCTGCTAACTTTGCTCAAAACGTTGACTCAGAGGTAGATGCTCTCGAAATATTATTAGATAGAAGAATAGTTGATATGATTGTAGCTCAATCAAATGAGGATATCCGAAGACAAAAATGTGCATCTACTCACAAGAGGTATCTTGGTGATACAGACAAGGAAGAAATATGTGCACTAATGGGATAGGTTTATATGTCAGGTAGCAGAAAAGATGGTCATCTCAACAGTGAAGAAATGTGGTGTGGCTCATCTGTGTACAAATGTGTTAAGTCTCAAATTTCTTCTACATTGTATGAGATTTGATGATAAGACCAAGAGAAATAAGAACGACAGATTTTCAACTATTCGTGAGTTCTGGACAGCTTTTGTTAGTAACTGCTGTTCAAGTTATTCTTCTCATATGTATGCAACAATCGATGAGCAGCTTTTAGGACTTAGTGGCAAATGCCCATTCCGTGTTTACATTGCTTCGAAACCAGATAAATATGGCATCAAAATAATCACAATATGTGACGCCAGAACATATTATATGATAGATGCTATTCCATACATTGGGAAGGAGAACAGAAACACAAATGAAACTCTGCCAACATATTATGTGATAACTCTGTCCGTAACTAATCGTAGGACTGGTCGGAATATCACTTGTGACAATTGGTTCACATCTGTACCTTTAGCAGATATGTTGCTGAAAGAGTATTTGACAATTGTTGGTACGTTGAGGAAAAATAAAGCGGAAATCCCACCAAGTTTCCTACCCAACAGAAAGAAGACAGTGCTATCATCGTAATTTGCTTTTCACTCCTAAAAAGGGAAAAATCTTTTGTCCTTTTGTCTACAATGAATAGTGTTCCTGATGTTTACCAGACCACAAATAAACCTGAGGTTATTCAATTTTATAGTAGTACGAAAAGTAAGGTCGTCGAGGAGATGCGCAAGACTATAGGCGTATATCTCTGGCATAGATCTGTTGTAGAATTTTAGAACATGTTTTTTGCTCGCGTATCATGTCATTTCTGGAAATCCAGAATCTACTCTGTAGGAATCAACATGGATTCCGGAAACAGCGATCATGTGAAACCCCATTGCTTTATTTGTTCATGAGGCCCAGAAAATATTAGATACAGGCTCCCATGTAGATGCCATTTTCCTTGACTTCAGGAAGGCGTTCGATATAGTTTCGCTCTGTCGCCTGATAAACAAAGTAAGAGCCTACGGAATATTAGACCAGCTGTGTGGCTGGATTGAAGAGTTTTTAGCAAACAGAACATTGCATGTTGTTCTCAATGGAGAGACGTCTACAGACGTTAAAGTAACCTCTGGCGTGCCACAGGGGAGTGTTATGGGACCATTGCTTTTCACAATATATATAAATGACCTAGTAGATAGTGTCGGAAGTTCGATGCGACTTTTCGCGGATGATGCTACAGTATACAGAGAAGTGGCAGCATTAGAAAACTGCAGCGAAATGCAGGAAGATTTGCAGCGGATAGGCACTTCGTGCAGGGAGTAGCGGAACAAACACTGGTAGCAGTTACTTCTGTAAACTATCTGGGAGTGTGCGTACGGAACGATTTGAAGTGGAATGATCACATAAAATTAATTGTTAGTAAGACGTGTGCCAGGTTGAGTTTCAGTGGGAGAGTCCTTAGAAAATGTAGTCCATCAACAAAGGAGGTGACTTACAAAACACTCGTTCGACCTATGCTTGAGTATTGATCATCGGTGTGGGATCCGTACCAGGTCGGGTTGACAGAAGAGATACAGAAGATCCAAAGAAGAGCGGCGCGTTTCGTCAGAGGGTTATTTTGTAAGCGTGGTAGTGTTACGGAGATATTTAGCAAACTCAAGTTGCAGACTCTGCAAGAAAGGCGCTCTGCATCGCGGTGTAGCTTGTTGTCCAGGTTTCGAGAGGGTGCGTTTCTGGATGAGATATCGAATATATTGCTTCTCCCTACTTATACTTCCCGAGGAGATCACGAATGTAAAATTACAGAGATTCGAGCGTGCACGGAGGCTTTCCGGCAGTCGTTCTGTCTGCGAACCATGCGTGACTGGAACAGAAAAGGGAGGTAATGACAGTGGCAAGTAAAGTGCACTCCGCCACACAAAGTTGGGTGGCTTGCGGAATATACATGTAAATGTAGATGTAGATGTGTGGATGTGTTTGACAAAAAGGTACATGCGTACTTTGCTTGGAGGGGTACACGACGCTGGTCACTTCAGATATTTTATGGAATATTGGACCTGGCAGCCACAAATTCTTTAATTCTGTTCCTTGTAAAATTGACTGATGACCACAGCAGTTGAGTCCCATAGTGCTCAGAGCCATTTGAACCTTGTAAAATCACAGCGAAAGTGTAGAGAAAAGATTTTAAAAAATCTTCGACTTAAACTTGGTTCACCACACATGAAACGGAAAAAAAATTTGCCACGAGAGCTTTCGGAAAATAAACTTTCACTCTTAGGAACGAAAAGAACGAAGGACCCACAAGACCAGGAAAAGAGGGTTACAAAACTGCAGAAGCAAGCAATATATCATGTATGCCCTAGAGTTAAAGAGAGAAAAGGGAAAGTAGCTGGTGTAAAATGTTGCACTCCTGCATGCAATGATCATAGAAACGAAATTTGAATGACTTGTTTCTCTTAAAGAACAACTTCCTAACAACTGTTACCCAATTACAGTTGAGTGTTTCGTTCTGTAAGTTTTGTAAAGTTGTAATTATAGGCAAAATAAAAGTCTGGGGTGACGAACCACCGCTGTCACCATTGAAAGGAGTGTTATTCATGTTACTGACGGAGGGTTAAAGTAGAAAGGCCAATAAACCGAAAAATGTTTTGAAATTCCAAAATAATGGTTCAAATGGGTCTGAGCACTATGGGACTTAACATCTGAGGTCATCAGTCCCCTAGAACTTAAACTACTTAAACCTAACTAACCTAAGGACATCACACACATCCATGCCCGAGGCAGGATTCGAACCTGCGACCGTAGCAGTAGCGCGGCTCCGGACTGCAGCGCCTAAACCGCGTGGCCACCGCGGTTGGCTGAAATTCCAACTACATATTTGTAAACACGAGCTACAGCTTCCCAAAGCCACAAATTTTAGCCTGTCAATAGTTACTGGCTGCTATGTTGAAGACCAGAACCGTAAATGCTAAACTACTTTCTGTGAGATTCCTGCGCATATCAGTAAAAATATTATTGTAGGCAGAAGTTGACCTCTACATCACAAGAAGTTGCATGTGCAAATTTTAACGAACATATGTGTGACAGTGTCAAGTTGTTCATTCGTACCTTCACCACAAAATATCTTCTTTACTGAACGATAGAATCCGTAGTCGGTGTTCTTGTTTATGACAAGGTTCAATTCGTTCTTTTCATCTACTTTCAGTTTTCCTTTAGCATGACTGCGATATATCTGGAATATCTTAACGATGGACATTGAGTCTGCCAATGGAAGACACGTGGCTTGTAATTTTGTTGTTGTAGTCGACAATTTAAAGAATTTTGTCTTAATGTTAATGAAATCCTGCTGCACGTTTGTTTCATTTAAATGTTCCTTGTGCCTCTGTGATACTTACGGTATCATTTGGCGAGAAACAGTGTGCTGCCTAAAATAAAATAAGTATTTGCTTTAGAATTAAATATAGAAGTAGTAATTTAGTCGATGTTAGCTGTGCACCAATCTTATTTCACGTCAAATTTATGGCACCAAAATTTTCACAATAAAACATTACCCCTTCCAATGAGGTACCCCATGTAGTAAGTATGAGTCCTGAGGGGGTAACGGTTACTCAGTTAGACTCCTCTTGTAAGGTCACGTATGTACTGTATTCTGTTTTTCGCTCCTGGCTGAAAAATGAATTAGAGTCTCTGAACTGGAAATATTTTCTGACTTTTAACTGTGAAGTAATAATGGAAGTTAATAAAAAGCTTTTACTACCAGTTTTCAAAGAGACACCATGAAAAACATATTTGAAATAAACTTCCTGGTTATTTGATAGAAAATGTTTCGAGTTGCATTTTCTTTTCAGTGGAAAACTTTGCCTTTTCTCTCTGCTGCAATGGTCGTCTCAAATGCAACTGCCATAGAAGTTGTTCATTGTTGACTTTGTCACCTGAATAAAGAAAATCATGTTTCGATGCGGTGAAATGAACAGGTCGTCGAATAAATATGTAAGCACTGTATTTCACTTCACATTATTTATATTAGATCAAAATCGAATATTATTAACAAATTTGTTAGAAAAGGGAGCGATAAAATGTTTGTGTCCTCCCTTCATCCAGATACACCACAGACATCTTGTTTTCTGCCGACTAAGTACAATAGTTACAGTCACATCTCTGTCATCTAACATATCTGTTATGCAACGCATCACTTTATTTTTCCTCTTACGTACATCATTTTGGAAACATCTAGCAAGTCCCATTACACCTACCCCATAACATGGGCTATGGATTCACATACATAACACAAAACACATATTTCCTTTTTTTTATTTATACGAATTTATACATTACGTTATTTCAAGATGGAAAACGTGCAGCCTCTGCTTTCAAGACCGAAGGGTTAGCAACCTTTATTTTGACCATTCAGTAATTGGTATATTTGTATATAACTCCAAAATATACTATCTGACTATGTTGGGAATCTCGTTTTTACCAGATTATTTATATGTAACATATTTCACCAAAAATTTTCTTACACTATATTAAAATTACAAAAAACTAATTACTTTCTAAATACAACGAAAATATCACAAATTTTGTTTCACATAATGTCCTCCACTTCCACATTACATTAAACATTTATCAATCTTTATTTACATTTATGAGAACTGCGTGTCTCTTCTTTAGTTTGCAACAAAAATTTGCCCCTCTTTTGCCCTCTGTTTTTCTATTGTCGTTGAGTTGTCGGTGTGAACTGGATCTATTGTTTGAAGTTTCTTGCAGCTATTGCTTTCTCTACCAAGCAGAGCATTATTCGGGTGCATGATAGAGTTTGAACAGTTCGTAGTGTCCACTCAGGATAACTATTTCCCTTCGTCTACGAATTCCGGATGCTACGACAGTCTTCCTTGTATCGTGAGGCTGAAGGACCCCGCTGGATCAGATACGTCTCGATGATATCTTCGTCGCCGTTTTGGTCTGTGCTCACCTTTCTATGAGTACACATGTGCCACTGTTCCTCTTATTCATCACGGCACTGCAGATTCGTTCAACTTTCTGCGCTTCAGATGACTATTCATTTTGTTACTACTAACTTGACTCGTCGCAAAGCACTATTTTTTAGCTACTAAATGCCAACTCCACGTATTTGAGTTACAGTGCACAACTTACGTAGCACTCTTTCACACGTATTTGCACATTCTAATACGTATAATGTCGTGTAAGGTTGGTTTTCACAGGTTTACAAGATATACATGAACAAAAATACAAACACACGAAACAAATAAAAATGGTACAAGCACGGTTTTAAAAGAATCTTGCCTGTATTTTAAATCGAGGTTCCTGGTAATTAATTTTAACTGACAACTTTGCTTTTAGCTCTAACATTTTCTCCTTTTTATTACTTTGAGTGAAGAATTTACATCTCAAAATCTTAACATCCCCAATAACAATCTGAAAATTAATATTATCAATACAATGAAGCGCAACTTCACCACTACATGGGGTAAGTGAAAGCATAGGAATTTCATCAAGCAACTTTTCTCTAAGGTAAACATCATGCATCTTCATGTACTAGTATTTGTTCTCACAGACAACTTACCCTTCTCAAAAAGAGAACAGGTGAAATAGGTGTTCTAAATCCATGTTTTGCTCACAGTATAGTGTTTCTTCTGTTCCTATACATGTCTTACAGCACTTCGTTTAATGTCTATATTTTTCACTCAGCTCATCACTGTTGAAACTGTCCTCTTATGCTACAAACCGATATACGTGTATACATGTTTTCATTGCAGTTTATGTTCAGGTTCACCTGTAACTCTGTGTTTGAACACAGTGTTCAAGTGTTTCTACTACGCTAGTTTGGTATTACTATTCGTACACTATGAACATAGGTTTTACTTTACCCTCAAATGTAGCTTGCATAACCGTGAATGAATTTCACTGGACATAGCACTAAAAGGTTTATGTAATCGCTTAACGTGCATGATAAGTTGATGTGAGATCCACTGTACTCCTTATTACTCTTCAGGTGGCAGAACTACACTCGCATTTACCTGTTTCAGCTTATTGAATGTAAACCGATCTACTTATCCTTCTTTCCATGAATTAACTGACACAATAATACATAAATTATAAACTAATAAGAGGGGGTGGGTTCTTTGGTACCTTCCACCTCCAATTCAATCCTTCCGCCAAGTGGGATGTGTTACTTTACATCATTGCCTACAAAGTTCTTTTTACTACATAACTTCTTAATTATGGGAAACTGCTCATTAATTAGTCGGCCTGTTCATTCACACATACACACTCATAATGTGTAACTCAGTACATTTAATATTTTTGCTTATAGCGTTCCATCTTCACATCCCTCTGAGTGTGTGTTTATCAATATTTCAAACTTACCTGCTCTCTGACAGTGGTTCGGCAGCTGCACTTTATTTGTGTAAATAACGCTTATTTGCTGAAATGAACATTAACTTACATTGCATGATGTAGGTTATAGTTATGCAAAGCTTTTGTCATTTTAATTACATTTGACTAATTTAATTTTCTGCTTAATTTCTGTTCCTTCCTATGCAGTAAATTAGTTTCTCGTATTCATTTTAATGTAGAGGTAGTTTTAAATAGAGTATTGTAAAGTACTGTGTAATTTTTATAGATAAAATGGTTGTAGTTTTATATAAATAAGTAGCTGTAGACAGTGTAATACAAGTTGCACTTCATTTTTGTACTGTTACTGTATTCATTAGCCTGTTCCTCTTCGTAGCTTACTATTTAACTTTTGTTTTATTTTTTACTTCAGTTTAATAGCAACCCTTCTGTTACTAGTTCTTTCCTCACACATGACCATAACTCTCATGTATAATTTTTTTTTTTTTGATGTAGCTTCTTACTCTTAGATATCTTTCTTCTTGTTCTTAGTCCTCCGTCTACGTTTGGTCCTACTTGTGAAGGTGGTTTTGAAGCCTGTCACATGATGATGTGGCTAAATGGACGTGTCATAAGATAAAATATTTCACACCAGAGAAATATGTGTAGAACATACGTAATAATACGAGTTATACATGTTTATTTTTATGGTTAATACATTAGCTAGCGATATGGGTTATCAAGTGTACTCTTTGTCCCTATAACTAGTTGTTTATGCAACATGGAAATCTTGCTGCTTCACTTGTCGAATTTCCTGTAATTTTGTCTTACGCAAGTGTCAACGTTTACCTAATTCGGTTTGTTCACAGCATTTCCTCCGTAAAATTAAGTCTTACTTTGTCTTATTACTAGGTAATGTTTGAAAGGCTCAAATGGTTCAAATGGCTCTGAGCACTATGGGACTTAACATCTATGGTCATCAGTCCCCTAGAACTTAGAACTACTTAAACCTAAGTAACCTAAGGACATCACACAACACCCAGTCATCACGAGGCAGAGAAAAATGTTTGAAAGACATACTATGTCTCTTACATTCAATCATTGTTTATTAAGTGTTGGGTATAGTGAGCATGCGTAAAAATGGGCACTGCAGACTACGTCAAAATTGGAAGGAGAAGTGGGGGGAAATATATACCACCCACTACTCAGATAACTCCTCTCCTCACGCCGCACCAAGCGCAGGCTGCCAGATTGTATTGTTGTCGTTCGTATTCACTCTTTCCAAAAGTGTATTTAGCAGACACCTAGTACATTGTCATTTTGCTTTGAATGGAATAACAAAATTTTCATAATATAATTAAAAGAATCTTCGTACTCACTTTGGATTACAACTAGTCTAACATTCATTATAAGATTCTCACATTTGTTTCAAGAGTGATATGAATATTTTGCGTGTAGTTAAGTGAAAATCTATGTTGTGCCACATTCTAGAAGTGTTTTCAAGTTTTACTATCTGATCGACTCTCCAAATTTGTATAGGGATTACCGATTATTGTATTTTCCGTAAGGGCTGTAGACGCTGAAATGGTTGAGGTGCACTGACGTCTTATGTTTAGTATAGTAATTCTTTGATATTTTTATGTGCATACAGTTTACTTACTTTCTCAGTTTTGGGGTTGCTTATCAAAAAGAATCCAGGATGTAGTATGAGGTCTACAGTTTATAGTCCTATTTAAAATAACAGCCATTTTTCGTTAAGCTTCTTGTGTGTGGCAGATTGAGGACGTGTTCGCAATAGCGCCTTGTTCGAGATGGAAAGTAGATGAGCGACCCATTCATTGATTATACTATTTTTCCAAGCTTTTGCCTTTGTTTCTAAGGTTATTATTAATGTACCAGCTTTTTCTTCAAACTGTATCTCCTTCTCAGAAAATTGAGGTAAGTGTTTAATCCAGTAGTCTAATTTATACTTCTTGTACATTAATCTGATTGGTTTAAAACCTACTGATAATGTGAAAAATCTCTTATTACCATACTCAGATCGACTGTGACTTCTCCTCAGTGGTATTTTTGGAACTTTATTGCCTCCTATTCTACTATCTTTCCTCGTCATTTGCGTTTTTTTATTACAAATTCCTTTTCTATCCCCCACTTGATCCGATACAGACGAAGCATGTAGCACCCGTAACATACTTTTGTGCGTGCTACTGGTACAGAAACTGAAGTGTAAACTTTCGCTCCATCAGTTCTCACCGAAATGTTGTTACCTTGAAATAAAAATGTAAGTTTTTGTGCTTGGGCTCTAACACCAGCCTTAACTCTGGCAGTAGTTCCTTCCACTCTTTCCTATGACCCTCTAAATACGTTTCTAACAACAACAAATTTACTCCTAGCTAAGCCCATACAGCCTGTAGTTCTGTTACTTTCCCTTGTGCTTTCCAACCACTATCTTCCACGGACTGTAGCCATTTTGTCATTACTACTTACTAATCTAAGACTTCTACTTCGGTTTGTAGCTCCCTGATATTCTGATTAAGTTTCTCTTCTGTAGCTCTGTCATACTGCATTATTTCTCGAGTCAGCTATCGTAGCAGTCGTGTGTTGTTCAATACGTCCTTCTCTAACCTTGTAATCTGCGTAGTGTGCCAGTCACTCATGGATTTGTTCCCTTTTGGCCATTGCTTCACCTCTTCTGCGAGGTCCTTCACCCTTCGAATGCCTTCCTCATCAGCAGTGCCAAATACTGTTTTTGTAAAAGGACTTACAGCGTCGATCTTTCGCCTCTTTCTTCGCGTATGTGGATTACCCACAGGTACCTAAGTGATCGCACTACTTAATATCTCGTACGCTCCATTGACTTTCTACATTCCCCAGAACTTCCTCTAAGTATCCCGTGCCGTTCCCTTACGGAATTTTTCGTATGCTTGTTGCCATCTTCTCATCTCGTTATGCTTCACCCATGCGTTGAATACCAAATGTACCATCCAACGGTGACTTCTGAACATTAGGCCTTCCTGCTTCGTGAGCAGCACTCTCCATTCCAGGGATTGATTCGGCAACGCTTCCACCCCGCTGAAGATCACTATTCCCACTACGAACTCCAATATCTCGCCTTGTCTGCAACTACAGGGAGGGATATCTATTGCTTTCCACCCCCTTAAATTCATTGCTGCTCCGCAGCTGCTTATAGTAATTACACTAAATCTATACCTGACCTAAAATACATTACATGACTAACTCCTAGCCCTAATCCACACAGATTCCTCATTACCACCTCATTCACAACCGCTTGTTTCTCTTCCGACACCTTTCACCTCACTCTCCTTCCGGGTCCACGTCTCCTATCCCTGGAATAACTTCTGGACTCCCTTGAAAAGGTTTCAACAGCCTTACATGCACAATTGTCGCTCTTGTCGGCAACTGGATCTTGACATTTACTGGTGATGTAGTCTGTACCAGTTACGATGGTCCCTGACGCTGACAAAACATTCTTTGTCTTTCACTCTGGAGTATATGAAGTTGATAGCATGACCTACTAATCAAAGCTTGTACTTTGGCTTTCTTGCCGTGCCGCCAACTGTTACTACCTGTTTCTCCAGTGCTCGTGTATTTTCACTCCGAACTCAATTCCTAATATCCCTAATCACTCTGAAAATTCCTTAACTTACTCTCCAGTCTTGTCTTTCTCGAAGGGTGACGGCATTTTACGACCATATACTACTTCATAGGGCGATAATCCTTTATTCGTAGAGTAATAGGCGGAGAGGACGTAATTCAAATATAAATCCCAGCTGGTGTAATATAAGTCAACATAATAACTTAGTATCTTCCTTATTGTCCTATGCACTCTTTCAGTTCTTCGATTGGCTTCTGAGCCGGCAGAAATCACCCTCAACCTCTTCACAATCAATAACTCACACAATTCCTTGAATACATCTGACGTTAAGTTCGTTCCATGACCTGTCATTATTATTTCAGGCACTCCGAACTCTAGTATCCCATTATTCACAAGTGATCAATGGTTGTATGTCCTTATTCCCTTCAGCTTTTTTACTGAATGAATCCAAAACATTAATTCCAAGAAGTCCGAATAGTGCTAATTATTAAGGTAACCTCTGCAATGGCAGTCTTGTTCGACACAAATCCCCTCTCTACGTGCGCTGTACGCAATTTCAAACATACCACTTTAAGACCATCTACCTATCCCTCCACTAGTACCTTTCTACTACCCTTCTGTTGATAGATCTGCAACCTCCATACCCGCTATTACGTGATCATGAGCTTCTTGTAGCACCCTGATCCTTAGCTTCGCTGGTACCACTACACATGGCCCCAATGAGCAATCCACCCTGCTTAAAGTTCTGCTTACATTCATCATCCGCTGTATGTGCAGTTTCCCATTTCTTATGCTCATTACCCACAATATATAATACTGCAACTTTGCTACATGATCCACCTGCGTATCAATGCTTCTTTGCAGGTTTATTAATCACTTCGAAATAACATTCAGTTAGTCGTACCGTCCATCTCGTCAATATTCTAGAAGTATCTTTTAACCCCAACAACCATTTTTGGCTGTGTGATCTGTCATTAGTCTAAACTATTTACCATACAGATGACATCTGAAATGTGTGATTCCATAAATAAGGCATAAAATTTCTTTATCGAATGTGGAATAATTTCTTTCTGCGGAATTTAGTTGTCCTAATGCCTAAGCCAGCAGATGTTCTACGCCATCTGCACCTTGTGATAACACACAGCCAAGTACATCGTGTGATGCATCACATGATAAAACAAACTCTCTATTAAAATACGGAAGTACCAATGTTGTACTCAATCTTAATGCATCTTTCAGTTCCTGAAAAGCATACTGGCACTCTTCTCACCGCGATAAAATTAGTACACTCTTTTCAGAACCGCGTCAATAGTCTGGCAATACCTGCAAACCCTTTTATGAACCGGAGGTAATAGTTAACGACTTCTAAGAACTATTGCAACTCCTTTATAGTTTCTCGTACAGGGCATTCACGTACAGCTCTAATTAATCTTGAGTTAGCCTTAATCCCATTTTTACTTATGATATGGTATTCTACCTCTGCCATCACAAAATTACACTTTTCTGTAGTTCGCTGATTTTAACATTAGGAATACTTCCGTTAATAGCTACGTATGCTGTTCCACATCACACCCGTAGACGATTATGTCATCAAGATAGACTAAACAGTGCTGCCGCTTTAAACGTCTGAATACCCAATCCCACAACCTCTGAATCGTTGCAGGTGCATTTTTTAATATGAATGGCATTCTTGTGAACTAGTAGTGCACCCAGGGTGACGAAAACACTGTTTTGGGTCAACCTTGCGTTGCAGCCTGCATCTGGTGGTAACCACTCTTAAAATACATTGTTGAAAACATTTGCTGTTCACTAAATGGTCTAACGTTTCTGTGAAGCTTGGTAAAGGGTAAGCGTTCGGTATGGTTTTCGCTTTTATATGTGCGTCATAACCAAAAATCCCTGTTTTCCTGTTCTGCCCATCGATTTTTTGGCACAACGAGTATTCCTATCCTCCATGTACTACTGATTTCTTCAGTCACTCCATTTGTCAGCTGCTGATCGATGAATTCCTCCAAAATTGGCTGTAAGTAGCTAGGTTTCTGTGAAGTCTGCCGTAGACTGGTGATTCGTTTGTCGTTGGTATGCAGTGCTGTGTAATAGGCATAGCTTGTAATGACCCTTTTGGAACAAATAAATCCTTAAATTCCCAAAAGTAATTTTTCCATCCATTCTCTATTGCTTCCCTCTAAGTTCTTCACTTTCTTCGTAATGCATTTGCAATGGCATTCAGCGACTGTCCATCGTTGACACCCCGCGGATATCCAACGATTAACAACCCCTTTATTAATCCTGTGCACTCTGCTCTAAAATTATCTGTAAGCACAGGTTCCCTCTTTTCATACAATACCTCTTTCATCCTTTTCTAACAGTTCCACCGCACACAAAATTCCTGCCAGCAAACTAGACTGAACACTGAGGCAAAGTGATCTCCCAGTGACCTTAGGTACTCAGTTGAGGGAATCAACTCTTAATGTTATCGTTTGTGGTTTAATCGGTTCCTCTTTCGGGCAGACACCCCACATTACTGTCCTACACTGGCTTCACCTAACTGATACATTTTTCCATCAAGTTCTACCTTACGTTGCCGAAGATCGATTACGGAACAATGCTGATAACAGAAATCTAGTCGTAGAATCATGTCGTAGCCCTCACTCATGAGTGGAGAACCTCACACATTGCTTAACTGGAACAGTATCTAGACAAAAGTCTATGTTCACTGATACTAGTGGTGTGACATCTTCGTCCCGCACTACACGCAGTCAGTACCGTGGTGGGTCCGATTGCTTATATTTCCCCAGATCACTACTGGCGACCGATACATGAGCTCTTGTATCAAATAATATTCTTCACCTCTTTGTTCCCACTGTCCCTCTTATCGCACAATCCGCCTCTGCTTACGATTTAGTAGCATCGAACCTTACTGGGAATGACTGACGGTGGACAGGGGTTCTTGTCGGCGTTGAACCCACTACTTTCTTTCCCGGTCCTGTACTTCTAAAAGTATTACTTCCTCTTTCTATATTCACACCACTATGAGACTGGCGACACTGCATCTTTAGAATCCTCATTAGACCACACCTGATTAACAGCAAACACTGTTCGTTTACAGTGCATTCCAGTAGACAAATCAGCCTCCTACCACACTACAGCTTACCACACTGCTGTTTGTAAATCCGTCGGACCCCTGTCCATACACATCTCGACATTTCCGAGTCCAACCTTATTAAAAAAGGATGAAGCGCCCTCTTCTAAGATTCTAGCAAAATGATTTCATTTACTGCAGCATCCTGTCCTGCTTCGTAGGTACAAGCATTAATTTACCTTTCCTACCAGCAAACTGTTACACAGTTTTTTTTTCACTCATTAGCCATAATTGTTCCCTATAGTGTCTCGCAGAATTTCCTTTCCTCAACTCTAAACTAATTTTTCTTTAAATTCTTCAAATATTGCCGCTTCCTTAAAATATTCTGAATATCTAACTTAAGGTTTTGCTTCCGTGTTAGTGTCAGTTTCGTTTCATTCAATAATGCCTTATCAGACCGACCTTCCATCTCAGTCGGATTATTGACGTCTCCAACATAGGCCCCCACATGATCGGTTGCATTACCAGAAAAAAGAGCAATTAAACTTCTGACTAACATATGTACTCCCCACTGTGGCGACTGCAGTTCCACCAACCCATGCAGGTCTGTGTTATCTGCTCTTAATTGTGTTACTATTTCTAACAATGTACTTACCTCGCTCGCTCTGACACAGCTCGTGTTTGTGGTTCTGAAGAAACTTTGTTTTGACGACTTTAATTTTGAGAATTAAACTTTACAAGACAATAAAACAAAATACATGAATTTAATTCTTACGTTTAATCATGAGCCATTTCGACTCTCAGCATTGCCTAGCCTCTAGATCTTACATGTATAACAGTTTACAGGAACTGTTACTGTGCATGGCACTGAGTGGCCCTCAAAATTACACTATGCACATCTAACAGGCAGTAACCAATCAGGACTCCCATTACCTCTAAAAATAGAAAAATACACTGGTTATCTACTTACAGTATTATCTGTTTTGGAAAATGAGCGACCATTAGACCTTATTTCCATGACTAAAATACAATAAAATTGTTTTGGAATCACCATACTGCAGGCTGTTGGTTCAGTTGCTCTACAAAGGCGACTTCAGTGATCTGAAAATAGTGTTAGATGACCCATGGATTGTCACCTCTGGAGAGTGAAATGAGACATCAGGACAACATTACGTTTGTTTAATCAAATGCTTTATAGCAGTCTTCAGCCATAGTACATCAGGATCAACTTGGTGGAGGCGTCCAGTTTATTCTCATGTGAAACAATGGACGTCTGGTATTCCTGACAGCACAAAGAGCAGGGTCGAATGTGGCGTCACTGGAATGCTGCTGCCAGTGATGTCTCTGGCTGCGACCCTGATGACAGTGCGGCAGTCCAGCTGACAGTACTGCGGAGGCAGCCGTGACCTCCCTCCAGCAAGAGGGTAAGCTATCTACAGTATTGTGGCAATGGCTGCTCTCGTGACTCAGGACAGAATGCGAAATCCTGTGCTCTAGAAGAGGACCCTGTACAGCATTCTGGGATGTTAATCAGGGTGTCACAGGCTCGTGGTGTGGGCTGTGATGGTGAGACGAGTATACCTTAGTACACGAATGGCTGAGTACTTAAACGCTGTAGATTATGTTCGTTTAAGACTTAAGGGATGTGTTGTGGGTTGGCAGGAGAGCCAACACCGGGTTACTAGAGGAAGCCGAAAGGCACGCGTTTTAGCTCACGCAGGCTGGCGTGAGGTCTGGAACAGGACAATGAAATTAGGCTTTAGAAAAAACGGACGTAGCTGGTGGAATACTTAACTTTAATCCATAAATGGTGAACGTCGCTCTTGACGTTACATTATTCACAATATCAATAGTAACTGGTAATGGCGCCTAGCTAGGTCGTAGCAAATAACGTAGCTGAAGGCTATGCTAACTATCATCGCGGCAAATGAGAGCGTATTTTGTCAGTGAACCATCGCTAGCAAAGTCGGCTGTACAACTGGAGCGAGTGCTAGGAAGTCTCTCTAGATCTGCCGTGTGGCGGCGCTCGGTCTGCAATCACTGATAGTGGCGACACGCGGGTCCGACGTATACCAACGGACCGTGGCCGATTTAAAGGCTACCACCTAGCAAGTGTGGTGTCTGGCGGTGACACCACAGGATGCACTCTAAGCACTTCTATAGCGGCAAGTAGGGAAAGGCTTCCATCCTTCCACCAGCATATTGCAGTGTCGGCTGTTGCTACACCACTCCCAAATCGTTCTGCTTTGCAACAGCTTATCGGCCGTGTTTTGTTTCACAACGCGTCACGCTTGCCTGCCTGAGACTGGCTCTGTTCTGCCTCACTTCCACTCTGGGCTACATTTCGACCTAATACGATCGATACGCTATAGAGCCACCCACATATCTGGGAACATGTTCTGTATGCTTGGCCTTCGTTAACAGTCTGCATTGGGGTAATGTGACAAAAGCTTTTCGAAAACCTAGGCGTATGGAACCTGCCACTTACCCTCCATCCGTAGTTCGCACTACATCATGTGCGTAAAGGATAAGCAGTTTTATACAAGAATGGTACTTTCTATATCCGTGCTGATTCGTAGACATAGGTCGCTACGAAGCTTATTATTTTCCAATTCCGAATATGTTTTTCAATCCTGCAGGTAACCGATGTTAAGGATATTGATCTGTAATTTTTGCACCCATCTGTTACACTTCTTATATACAGGAGTCACCTACGCTTTTTTCTAGTCACATTGAAACGGGCGAGAGATTCGCTATAAATCCCAGTCATGTGATTGGACACTGCTTTGAATACTGATTATGAAACCCAATTGGGATTCCATCCAAACCTGGCGACTTGTCTCTATTTCAACTCTGTCAGTTGTTTTCTACGTCGGAGATTTTGATTACTGTGTCTCCCATACACGACACTGCGCTAAGGTCAAACGACGTTAATTTTGTACGAGTCTCTTGTTTGAACGACGTCCTAAAAGCAGAATTCCTAACTTCGTCTTTCGTTTTTCTGTCTTCAGCTGTCACATCAGACTGGCCAGTGACGGACTGTACGGAAGTCTTACGTGCATCGGGTTTTACTTAAGCTCTAGTTCTCGGAAAGATCATTTGAAAAGGTATGACGGTGACAGTTGTTCAGTTGATTATGTGATAATTTTCGCACTTGTCGTTCTTGCTAGCTTGGGAATTGTGTGAAATATCTCTTCTCGAACATCAGGTAGTATATCGCCAGTCTCATGCACTCAACACACGCCAACTTGAATAACTGTTCTTTTGCCACTCCTCCTCTCACCCCATCCCACTACCTCCCCCCCCCCCCCCCCACACCTCCCCACCCCCGTGCTGTAACCTCAAGATGGTCATATTTTGTTAACACTCTAACCAATAGCTATTGCACATTAAAAGTGTATAAGTGCCAGCCCTTGTTTTTTAGTTATGTTGACTGCTTGTGGCACCAGATCTGTGTTTTATGTATTGCTATTCAAATATTCTTGTTTGGTAATGCATTGTAGAAGCCGCATTGATGAGTGATGTGTTTGTGTGACTTGTACCTGTGTATTATTATTTGGATCCAAGCTGTCAAGTAATCTGGATTTTATAGTAAGCTAGTCAGTATTTCATTTGCCATGCTGTCGGCCAGTCAGTGGTAATTATTACTTGGTGTTAACTACAGAAAATGGCAGTTTAATTCTTAGCTGTCACTAACGTTTTCTTGGAAGTACCACTGTTTTTAATAAGATAGATCAGCTCCTATCGTTACATACTGTTAGAAAGAACTCATACCTAAAATTTACGCTACTTTTTGAGCCGTGGTGGCTCATATCGATAGTGCCACTCTGGTGGTTTATCTTTCCTGCAACGGTCAGGGCGGTAAGCAGCGCCCTCTGGGGCCTACGCGAGGAGTAACGAGGCGTGGTCCTGCGTGTAAGGGGTGGGGGGGGGGGGGCGGTTGCTCCGGGATGTGGTGGAAGACGGTTGTCGGGTAGACGTTGCGAGTGTGGGACCGGACCTATCGCATGGAGTTATACAAGTTGGCTCTGAACGGAAGGCGCCGTAGAAGCAGCGGAAAGCGGGCGTCCTGTAATTTGTGTGAAGGAGTAACGATTGGACGTCCCAGTGGTTCCAGAGAGTTGCAGTGGCTGCTTTCGGAAAAGAGAAATACTAAGAGCTTGTGTCTACGCTCTTTTCCGTACGATGTTGCTGCTTGCCGTTAGAAACGGATGAAAATATGGGGCTTATATTGACTATACGGGAACTGGTGAGGTAAAATTACATTTGTGATTCTCACTTGTACTGTGACAATTTAGAGGCGAAAACTGGGGTGGTTTCATGAGGTCTGGTTCTTTGCTGTGCAATCAATGGAGCCAGTTATTTGGGGCAACTGAGGGAGCGCCATTATGTTGGTTTAAGTGATACGTTCTTCACGTTTTGTCTATGACTTAGCGAACCGAAATCGTGGGGGAGTACACGTGTGAGTAATTTGCTATTGTATTGATGGTTATGTTGTAATGACTGTCCTCTAGTGTGTTAAATCACGCGCTGATTTGTAGCCAGTCAAAGCAGAAGTTAACATTGCTACTTGCTTATGTGCTACTACTGTTCTTATGATCGGCGTTGTTTGTCTTTTGATTGTGGGTGTGCTCACGTTAAAAAATATCACGGCTACTATTCATAAGGGTTGTCTAGTAAGGAAATTGCTTAAGCTTATATCATATGCTGGTCTGTTTGCCTATCACATTGGCTTTGTATGCAGTAACTGAAGGAATGTGTATGGTGGTTCAAGATTGTATGCTGACTAGTATTTGAACTGGTGTTGAGGTTAAGGGCGAGATCATCATCCCGCGAACCCGCACGCTGCGCGTGGTTAAATGTTTCGCTATTGGGGAGCCGGCTCTCTGTTCTTGGATTTTGTAGGGATACGGGGTGAGTGCATCACCGTAGTTTTTCGCGTGCTAAATTGCGGGGTGTCAGTGCCGTCCTAGGGCTAGACTTGTGGTGTATGTTATGTTGAAAGGGAATTAACTGTTACTTAAAATCCGTCTTGATTGCAAATTTTTTTTTTTTTATTATTCATATGACCGGTTTCGGTTCATTCAGAACCATCTTCACATTTTATGTGACCTAGCATGTGAAAGTTGCTGAATTGGACGGGTTACTCCTGTAACTTAAATATCAGATCTGAAGATGGTTCTGAATGAACCGAAACCGGTCATATGAATAATAAAAAAAAAAAATTGCAATCAAGACGGATTTTAAGTAACATTATAAAATCACTGATTGCGGTTGTCCCATAAGACATTATGTCTGTTTTTGCAAAGAAATTAACTGTACCAAACATAAGGGAGCTTTAAGTTTGCTTTAGGTCTGTACATGGAATGATGTTGATATTTTGTCGATTGCGGCAATAACGTCCTGTGTGGGGAGATCCTGTGAGGGACTTGTATTGTACTGTTGCAGTTCAGTCCATATGAAACGTGCTGCTTAAAACTTGGGACTGCAGCTCTCTGATGTTCTGTACTACTGTTTAATCTTAAATGTCTTGGATGTAATATGGTTGTCGAGGATTATGTAATTAATTTTGATCGCTGGTTCCTTAAAGGAAGTATTTCGTTTTAAAATATGTGCTCGGTCAGAGCCTATTTAAATATGATTTTAACTCCTCATTCAAATTATCTAGTCTTGCTTTCTTAAAAGGCTTTCAGTTAAATGATTGCTATTTGCCTGTTTAAATGTTTGAGTGACTTAAAGGAAAAGAATATTATTTTGTAATTCGTGCTGATTGTTCCTTTTAGGTAATACCTGACTAACGTGTTGAATAAATGAGTATCTAGTCAATAGTGATGCACTGTCCTATTTCTAGCCTACCCCTTCCACACCACAGCCTATTGAGCTGCTTTGTGTCGAAATTGGGTTCAGAACACCCCTCTGACCTGACACCTCACTTCGTATTTTTGTATTTAATCTGTAAATTAAGTGGTCACTAGTTGTAGGTATGCACCTTCTTTCTTCTGGAACTGAATTACGTTAGTATTTGGGAAAACATAGCTAAGTTATCCAACTAAGGTTTTGACTTGTATATGCTGTATGAAACTGATGTCAGTTTAGATACCTTCTCTTCCTGAGCTATAGTCAGTGTGTTTCAACCGTCAATTGAGCTGGATTTCATGTGCGTTTCCATGAAACTGTTAAGCTTTTATTCTTGTAGCACGGTGTCATTAGAAACCGTAATATGAAGCAAGTGTATGCGACGTTGAATAGTGAAGGAAAGTCAATATTTGAGCTTTGGTATCCCCAATCGTCTGGTAATTAACTATTTATAGAATAAATATGTAAAGTAATTTATGTCAAGTATCTTACATCTTCCTCTCGACTCCTACGACAACACATCATGGGGATGGCACGTACATGTTTGTTGTACGTATGTACTCATTGAAATATGTTCCAAAATGCCTTTGGTTATAAAAATCCTCTATAATAAGGCAGTTGCTTCAGTTGAAAGGAGGCCCGTGTTGGCAGGATCTCTTGCATGGACATTGGTGATTCTTAGTGCCTTGGTAGACGCGTCAGCAGACAACAGGTATGTACATGTTGATGATATAGCATTGCATAGCTTTTGCATAAGTTAAAAGTTTAAACACTGATCAAGGTCATCAGAGCATCGATGTCATATTGTTAATGAACAGAAAGAAATAAACCATGACTCAATGAACAATAAGCCGCTAGAGGCTAAGTATTAACATGTGAACTATTGATTTGAGACTGTTAATTTTTAGTAGATGTAAGACATCGGACTTAGGGAAGGCAGGAAAAGGTGTGAACTGGGCCTTACTCAGTTGCTGTTGGTTGCTCTGTTTTTTTTTTTTTAATTAGATACATTTTATTGGAACAAATTGCATATAATTATCAAATTTGACTGTTATGACATTAACTCATTAAAAATTCTTTAGACAAATTGCATTCACAGCTGAAGGCCTTATTGACAATCGTCACAATATGACGAAATCAAGGGAGAAGTGGGCCTCAGACAGTGCTCCAAAGATCGGCCTGGGAAAAGTCGCTCAATTTCGTAACCGACAAGATAGGCGGCCGAGAGTAGTATTCACTTAACCGGATTGCAACTCAAATTAGTGACAGTTTAAACGTAGACTAAAACTCTTGCAAAATCTACCTAACGTCTGGCAATCAGCACAATGTTGGAATAACCCAGGCAAGGCGGAATTGGCGGACAGCACTGCGTCTTCAGAATCCGGTGTCTAGAACATCCAGAATCAGAAGGAGCCACTACGACCAAGGGAGTCCAAAGGAACAAATATCAGAACCTCAAAGGAGGTTGTAGAACTACAAGCCCTACTCGAGAGCAGCGTCAAGGCCAGGAAAGGTACACTGCCACGAAAATACGCTAACCTCCAGGGCACGTAACTGGAAGGCTAGCAGCCACTAGGCAGAAATGTACCGCTGGTTGAACTTCACCAATAAACGCAAGGAATTCAGTAATTAATAATAAGAAGCGGAGGACAGCTAACTAATCTCGCCAAGTCCTAACACTCCACTCGTAGCTGTTCGTCTGAGCGACCATGCGAGCAGCAACGCGCAAACAAATGGCGTGATCTCAAAATACTGGAAGTTTCACTACTGGGTTAATGCTGAATAATCTCAAACGTCGTGGGTCCGGTGGACAACGTGGTTGTGGCCCTCGAAACTGCAGCCCCTCGATCTGGCAGTGCCTGCTTGCCGCCAGCAGTCCCGACATATCCTTGCGCTGCCGGACCCCACTGCTGCTCTGTCCCAACCGAACTGCCCGAGACACTGCAACCCGGAAAACACTTCACGTTCATCCAAAGATGGTACCACGGTACTAGATATCGATAAACGCTGCTGCTGTCAAGCAAGCACAGACAACGCTAGCAAACGTAGTGGCGCCAGTAGACACAAGAAGAAAACGAGACGCCACTATCCCTATTACACGATTCAAACCTACCAACGGCACCAACGCGAGCCGCTCACGGCTCAGGATGTTAGAATTAAATGTAACTAAGGTAAACAGTAAGTTTTTTCCAAATAGGTTTGACAGAAAGTACTGTACGACATTGGCCTCTCGGCACGTATAGCGAATCTCTCGAACCGCAAAAACACCCATAATCTGGAAAAAGCGCTAGTGAGCCTTGTAGATGAGGTTAGAAGAACAGACCAGCCTAATTAGACCAATGACCTTAACATCAGATTGCTGCAGAATTCTTGAAAATATTCTCAGCTGAAACAAAATAAATTTCCTGCAGGTGGAAAAGCTTCCGTCCACAAAACAGCGTGGCTTAAAGAACTGCTCATACTGAAGAACGCAGATGTCGTTTTCTCACGTGATACCCAGAAATACGTTTGCGCATAGGCCAGCTGCACACTGTTAATGAAGGTCCGAGCATGCGAATCAGGTTGCCAGCTGGCTCGAAGACTACTTAAGTAATTGAATTCAGTACGTCGATCTCGACGGCGAATTTTCATCACTGACACGGTTATCGTCGGAGTGCGCCAGGGAAGTCAGATGGGACCAATCTTATTCTGCATATACTACTGGCCAGCTGCCCACGCAGCTTCCATATGATACCACAGTTCATCAAGTGTAGTGACTGGCATATTGTGACGAGCCAGTTGCTCGGCCACCATTGACCAGACGTTTTCAATTGTTGGGAGATCTGGAGAATGTGCTGGCCGGGACAGCAGTCGAACATTTTCTGTATCCAGAAGCGCCCGTACAGGACCTGCAACATTCGGTCGTTCATTATCCTCCTGAAATGTAGGGTTTCGCTGGGATCGAATGAAGGGTAGAGCCACGGGTCATAACACATCTGACATGTAATGTCCACTGTTCAAAGTGCCGTCAATACGAACAAGAGGTGACCGAGACGTGTAACCTATGGCACCCCATACCATCACACCGGGTGATACGCCAGTATGGCGATGACGAATACACGCTTCCAATGTGCGTTCACCGCGATGTCGCCAAACATGGATGCGACCATCATGATGCTATAAACAGAACCTGGATTCATTCGAAAAAATGACGTCTCGCCATTCGTGCACCCAGGTTCGTCGTTGAGTACACCATCGCAGGTGCTCCTGCCTGTGATGCACCGTCATGGGTAACCGCAGCCATGGTCTCCGAGCTGATAGTCCGTGCTGCTGCAAACGTCGTCGAACTGTTTGTGCAGATGGTTGTTGTCTTGCAAACGTCCCCATCTGTTGACTCATGGATCGGGACATGGCTGCACGACCCGTTACAGCCATGCGGATAAGATGCCTGTCATCTCGACTGCTAGTGATATGAGGCCATTGGGATCCAGCACGGCGTTCCGTATCACCCTCTTGAATCCACCGATTCCATATTCTGCTAACAGTCATTGGATCTCGACCAACGCGAGCAGGAATGTCGCGATACGATAAACCGCAATCACGATAGACTACAACCCGACCTTTATCAAAGTCGGAAACGTGATGGTACGCATTTCTCCTCCTCACACGAGGCATCACTACAACGTTTCACCAGGCAACACTGTTCAACTGCTGTTTGTGTATGAGAAATCGGTTGGAAACTTTCCTCATATCAGCGCGTTGTAGGTGTCGCCATCGGCGCCAACTTTGTGTGATTTCTCTGAATAGCTAATCATTTGCACATCACAGCATCTTCTTCCTGTCTGTTAAATTTCGCGTCTGTAGCATGTCATGTTCGTAGTGTAGCAATTTTAATGGCCAGTAGTGTATTTAAAAATCACTGTCATTCTGTATGTCTATAAATAATCTGGCGGAAGGGGTGAGCAGCAATGTGCAGCTGTTTGCCGATGACGATGTGCTGTACGGGTAGGTATCGTCTTTGAGCGACCGTACAGAATACAGGATGACTTAGAGAACATTTCTAGCTAGTGATATAAATGTAGAAAACTGAGTTGCCGCACATCACTAGAAAAAACACTCACTTTATGTCAAATACAGCATTGATTGGGTGCTGCGTGACACATTCACGTCGATTAAATATCTAAGCGTAACACTGCAAATCGATATGAAATGGAACGAGTATGTAAGCCTGGCAATGCTGGTAGTGAATAATCAGCTTCGCTTTATTGGGAGCTATTTAAATGAAAACGAGACACATGGATAAAAAGAGGCAAACTGTTAGTTATTTCAAAATCAGTCGTCATAACTGATGACACATCTGCCACATTATGAGACAAGTCAGTCAACGCCTTCAGGGATTTGCCTACAGAGCCAAGATTGTGCTCATGCGTGCAGCTCTTCATCCGAAGCAAAACCATAATCACGAATGTGTTTCTTCAGAGCTCCTAAAATTTTGAAATCCCACTGGGAGAGATCGGGAATGTATAGAATATATGTAAAGGCGCTACAGAGAAATTTCTGCAGCGCACTCGTAATAACCTGCGCAGTATGCGGGCCCGTGAACTCGAGTGCAAATCCCTGGAGGTAAGAAGACGTTCTTTTCGTGAAATACTATTGAGAAAACTTAGAGAATCGGTATTTGAAGGTGACTACAGAACAATCTACAGCTGCCAACGTACGTTTAGCGTAAGAATTACAAAGATAACATATCAGAGTCTGGGTCTCATATGTAGGAATACAGACAGTGGTCTTTTCCGTCGCTCTGTTCATCAGTGGAACTGGAATGGACACGGCTAGTAGTGGTACAATACATCTTCATATTGGGCTCTAGAGTTTATTCCCCATCAGACAGCTTCTTCATCCATTGCTACTTGCTGGAAGTGGCCGTTAAGGATTCTCTTTACTCGAAAAGCGTCAGTCTCCGGTCAGCAATGTTAGGAGAAGGGCTTATGGCTAGAGCTGAATGGCAGCATAGGAAAGACTAATGGTGAAAACTACGATGATCAGTACAATTTAAACTACGTTAAAACTCTGTCATAACGAGTTCAAATGCAACAAAATGGTAAATATTAAGTGAATCATGGAACATTTAAAAGTGAAGATTTGAGGATATGACTCTGATGATGTAGCAGGGTCTAGAGATCATTAAATGCGAAAGACAGGATTGTTAGATCCAGTCCAATAACGTGAGTGCTTATTGTGATCACAGTGTCTAAGAGTAAAGGAAATGTCTGACATATGCATGACACAGTATACCATCACACGTAATAAAGGACACTTTTCAGCCTAATTACTAACTGTCCATTTGTTAGTGAACAGAGTGCACTCTTCCACTTATACCGATACGTTGGGAACATCCATAAGTGGCGACTCCTCTCGACGTATCAGAAATCCGTGTGGTAGGACTGACCATTTCAATGCCAGTGAGAACAATTCAGTTTACCCTCAGTGATTAGGTGGCACGCCACAGGCGGACGGTTGATTTCAGCGAAGGCATCATATTTCCTCTCACTTCTGCACGCTTCTCAATCAATAACACGTGGCTCCGTGATTGCATCTGCAGCCGGCGCTATGTACGTGGACGTACCACCATGAAACAAAGCGTATCGTGAGGTCACTGTTGACTGCTAAATCACTTATTTCACTCTGCGAAATGTTACGTGTCGCGACAGCCAGCAGATTATATTTTCTTTCATCAGTAATTACAAGTGGAGGAGGTTTTCTGGACGAGCTGTTCTTGATTTACAGTTGGTGATATTCCTGCTGTTCACTAAGGAAATGAAGACAAATGACTAATTTCATAGCACTCGTGAGTTACCCAATACTACAATTCTTGTAAGCGACATACATCTGAGAAGAATCTCCAGTACTTCTGAGTAGTAGATTATTTCTGTTTTCTCTTATCTCCAACATCAGCTTTAGAACAAGCTGTACCTCGCCAAAATTATCTATTACAAATTCTCATTCGCCGTTGCTTTCTAGTCCCTGCCTGAGTAGCACAGACAATATCACTCCGTGCAGACAGCTCTTAAAAGTAACCTTGACTTTCTGCTGCACAACAGCGTCAAGCAAAGTGACACAGCTTGTCATGTAACAACCGAAACGAAACGGTATGCCCTGGCAAAACAAAGGTATCCGGACGCCCCTATACACTACAGAATAGGCCACTAGAGATCATGAAAGATAGACCTCCCAGCACAAAAGTAGGTCGAGCAGCTCCCATAAGCCACACATTTCATTTGTCAATGATAAGCGACACTTGAGAAGGTGTAAAGAGCGAAACCACTGGACAGTGGATGACGGGGAAACAGTGATTAGGACTGATGAATCATGACATATCCTGTGCCAGACCGAATGAAAATTTTGGTTTTGGCTAATGTCTCGAGAAATATAACTGCCATCATTTAAGACCCAACAGCGAGGTATAGATATTTTGCTACGTCTTTGTGGTGTTAAGTATGGCTACGATGTGGTCTCATTATTGAACATAAAAACGCTAAATGTGGAATGATATGAACACAGTTTAATGTAATGTGTACTAGGAACAGTAAAGAAATAATACCAGTATGACAGTTCACCCTGTCGTAAAGTGGCGTCTGTGACACAATTCCAGAAATGTATTGGCCTAACCAGAGCCGCAACTATAGCCGATAGGGCAAATTTGGAATGATTTAAAACGTCGTCTTCGCTCCAGACCAGGGACTCTGGTCAATACCTTTTCTCTTGTGGCTCTTAACGTAGAATGGAGTGCCATTTCTCAACAAGTAATCCATCACCTCACTGAAATTGTACACAGCAGAGCTGTAGCCATCATAAAAGTAAAGCGCATACGCGCCCCGTGTACACTAATAGGTTCAGGATTATTTTAATTATATTCTGTGTAGGAAAGGCTATCCCCAGAAAAGAACAATTTAGATGAACTGAAGGAAACCATACCAGAGACTGACAATACATCTGTCATAAGAGTAACTAAGTTTTAAAATGGAACAGCCTAAAGCGAAAAGTATTTTCATTAAACTGACAGTGCTTTAGGAAGCTTTAGTACTCTCGCAAGTGACTGCAATATTTACTCTAAACGAAAACCTTTCATATATGCTTGACATTATAAAGGAATAGGGCGAACTAGAGTAATATCGAAACAGAAATAAAACGTCAAACAGCGAATACTGTTAATATTAGAAATGGTAAAAGATAATGCCATTAATTACTGGATATCTCCATTAAGAACCAGGATGGTGGGCATTCCTGTAGCATATTTTGGAAACCGACAAATGCTGATAATGTTTTTAACGCTTCTGTATGCTTCATAAGAAGGCTCATTTTTTCATAGTGTATACAGAATGTTAAGGTTACCACTGCTTGCTGAAAGTGTAGAACAGGAATTGGTAACATGAAAACAGATCACGGTAGCTAATGGCTACTCTCAGGAATTAGTCGAAGATCTTTGAGGAAAACTAAAAAAGAAATTAAGTGAAGTTAAGAAAAATGGCGTTACCTCAGGCCAATGCAGAAAACAAAACCTAAATAAAAATACGTTCCCATGATACGTAGAGGGAAGTTACCGAACAAAATTAAACATCATTTCCGGAAGTCATACATAACTCCTGCATTTAAAACTTTCAATATGCTTAAGTCAATGCGAAGACACAAAATTGACATGAGTGATCAATAATACAACAGAACAGATGTTTACAAATCAAAGTATGGTGACTGCAGTGGATTGTAAGTGGAACAGGCACCTAGGTAATTTTTTTACGAGATTTAAGTAACACATTACTACTTACATCAAAACCACTTTCGAATATTATCTCAGTCACGAGGCACAGTATTAATGATATTCGTCGTAACATGACAGTCTTACACAACGTTCCCAAAGGGAAAAGTTTAAGTATCTTAGCAAATCTACAAATTTGGAGTTGTAAAAGAAGATCTTGGAATAATTTATTGAATGATCAATTAGAACTTAATGAAACACTTTTTATAGTATTTTGTAATGTCTTTTGTGATTTGTTTTTACGAAAATGATGTAAATGTACAATTTTATGAAAGATGATGTCTTCCCTTTCGCTCAGACACTGGAACTGTGGTTTGATGATATTCATCATGACACTATATCCTCAACTATTATTTTATGCACTTACGTCACATATCACGTTGACATTGGACGACCCACTATTATGATGTGACATTTACGGTAACATTCTGTATTAGGTATTTATTAATTTATGAAATGTATAGAAATATTAAACTTAACGACACGACAATTTTTGGACTATGCTATTCGCTCGTTTTGTCCCTGTCAGTTCCTATTTCACAATTAGACCTCGAACACTGTGCTAGCGCCTAAACAGCTGCGTGGTAGTATTTGTATAGCTTTTATGACTGTTACGTTTTTTTCGTGACTTTTATGAGTAGAATAATTTTATTATGTAACAAGTTTATTTTTATTGCATTACAAAGAAAGTTTCATGATTACGCTATTTAGTCCTGCGATGTTGACGTCTGTCTTTCTGATCAAAACCTCTAGCAGCTAAACGTTGGCCTACATGGTGATAGCGTAAGTACTGTGATTTGTATAAAGCCAGATCAGTGATTTCTTTGTACAGGTGCTCTACTTTCAACGATGTGTTTGTGATAGTCATGAGTGGAACACTTGATGTGCCTTTGTAGTTCCTTCAACTGTCCTTAAATATACCCAGGTACCTAAAACAGCGTCTGGTTGTCGAGATTTTGTGTTGTCTTCCTACTACGGCATATATACTTTTTTAGATATGTTTTTATAATACGAAACTGCTTCCTTCTTCTGTGTTAAACGATATATTGAAGGTATAGTGGTTCTTGTTATGTTTGTTAAGATGGTTTATACTTTATTCAGATTAACTAAAGACTATTATAAAAATAAGTGTAACGTAAACAGATTTAGAATATTTTTTGTAAGTTTGCAGTGTCACATCGTTTGATCGTTATTTTGTCTTTATACTTTATATGGCACAACGTATTTTTGTTTTGATACAGCACCACAGCGTCGTCTTGTGGCTGGTTGTAACGTCTATGATTTTGACTTGAGAATCTCAGTCTTTATTCACCTTAAGTACGAATATGAGCATGTATAACCGGCGAAACATTTATGTTTTATGTAATACTTACTTTATGCTTGACTTGCTTATGTTCTACTGTGGTCGCGCTTATGAAGTATTGTTCTATGATAAGATATGGTATAATATGCGTTTTAACAAGGTACAGTCAAATGTACTGCAGGATGTTTGTGATATTCTACGGTTTCATCCATGTTTACGTAAAACTGTATCACGCCTCTCTACATAATTGGTCTATGCTGGAAACGGCCATCACAATAAATGCTGTGCAATAGCAAGTTTGGCTGTTTGAAGTTGTACTTCTGCTTCTACAGTTTCTACAGATTCTAGGCTAGCTCCCCCCTCGCTCTGTCTAAGTCCTCCTCTTTCCTTTAATCATCTCTTCCTCTTCCCTCTCTCTGTCCATCCCCCCTTTCCTTTGTGTCTCTTTCTTCCTCTTCCACCGTCTATTTCCTTTCCTCCCCTGTTAATATTCACATGGTCCTCCTCTGTCTGGTCCATATGCTCCTTTCCCATCGTTCCACCTTCTCCTCCCTCCTCCTCAGTGCTCAACACTCCTCGAAGTCCTTCTCCTACTCTCTCCAACTCCTCCTCCATTCTGTCTCCATTCATCCCCTCTCCTCACTTTCTCTGTCCATCACCTTCTCGCCCCGCTGCTCCCATCTGCGCCTTTCGCCTCTACCTACCCTCCTCCCATTTAAACAGTTCAGTCTTCCCTCTCGAACGCCTTCTCACTCAATGTATGTCCAAATTCTCATCCACCGCATTTTTACATCACTTTCCTCCTCCCTTTCACCGTCTATTTCCTAATCCCTCCTCTCTCTGTCCATCTCTTCCACTCTTTTCTCTCTCCCCTTATCCCTCTAATAGGATGTTAGTGACTGTTACTCCACAATATTCACTATAAGTAGCAAGTTTCGTCGAAATCGATCCAGGGACTTCAGAGGAGCTTTTTACCAAGGCCTTTGCCTTCGTACGCCAATGTCACTTGTATGTCATATATGTAAAATATATTTGACACATATTTGTCAGATACTTCATCTTTCTCTAGTGAATTTCACCCTGCATTTTGATTCCACGCAACTCATTATTTATGATGTTACCTCTCCTGACCTATGGGTCGTAAAATGATATAATTTTGCAACTATTTTCAGTAGTGTGGATTAATACTGTCTGTAAAATGCAATTTCATTAGATGAATGACGAAAATGTATTGAGCAATGAACTCGTTTCCTTTCATCAATGTGCGGTGGTTGCTTGCGAAATGACGATTAGTTAACTTTTTAAATTATGTATAGTTTTTTTGCAAGTCACTAAGTGCTCTCTTTCTCAAACACTTCCTGGCCTATGGCTGGGTATTTGCGAGTCGTGGGTTACACATTTTTTCACAACCACCTCCACCTCTACGGTAGGTAAGTGGGTCTTACCTCCTCAGTGATTCTTGGCAGACAGTAAGTGATACGCGTAAAAAGTTTGTCTGAATTACGTACAGTGATTTAGGAGATGTGTAGCATACACACATATATAAATAATTATAACATATATGGATGTGCTGTAACTCGAAGCAGATATTCAAAACGGCTTCCTAATTTGCTAATACTGTTGATTTAACATTACCTTTACCGTATCTCTTTCTAAGCCGCAGCTACCTAAAAACTAATGTTCACTAACAGCGGTGACAAATCATAAGGTCTGTGTTTAAATGTGATCATTAATAAGTGTTCCGTAAGTTTCTTCTCTGTATTTTTATAATACAATGGGGTATCATCTCCATACATACAGTCAGCGTAGCACGGGTTTGCTACTATTACTAGGTCTAAGCTGCAAACAATTTAAAGTGCTGGTCGTCTCAGTACACAGAAATTGATTGAGGAGAACATATCAACGGCAGATCGTCACAGATACGACTGTTGGCTGTGCTGGGCAGAACAGCTACGTGGCAAAATAATCGCACAACCAAACGGCCGAAAAGGATGTCGATTGTCTCTGAAAAACATTATTTCATCGCTTAATTTCGATTGTTCAGTTATTTTGTAGTGGTACATTGGAGAACTTGATGAACGACAAAAAGAAAGCAACTTTCTTCAATTAATTTCCGAGAATGTTTCGAATAAGTTTGTTTACTACGGTTTGTAACCCTACACATTACTAGCAATCAATAATGGACTCAACAGAAAAAAATCTTTCCATTGTGCCTGTGTAACATTCTAGCGCGGCTGTAGGTGGATACCGAGAGAGCTCTGCCTGGGATATATAGCCGAGAAGAGACAGTTTAACGACGGTTTTTGAAACGTCCGAGCAACTAATAACCTTGATATGCGGCACTAGCCGTCCCTGTTTTGGTAAAAGTTACGAAAGTAGATGCAGACGACTGTAAACTAGCAACACTATTTTCTGTAGTTTCAAGCCCATCCCTGTGACTCAATACGGTCTTCTACAAGCAAAACTCAAATTCCTATTTTGAAAAGTCATGTGGCGATACAGAGAGTGAACTAACAGACTGATGCTTAGTATTCAGCTACTAACGGTAAAAGTGGACAACTGATAGAATGAAGTTTGATGGTCCACATTATAATTTGGGATTACTTTCCTATCAGAAAAGAACATAACTTAGGGTACATAAATAATATACCACAAGAAAACAGTAGAATGATTGTGAACTGTTATGTGTCAATACTGAACGGAAATGAAAAACACTGGAAGAAAGTATTGTAAAAGGAATTCGAGTCTCAGTTGGAACTGCCCTTTCGTAAATACCGAGCAAAAAAGGAGATGATAGGAAAGGAAAGGGCAATCCACGCCGCCAGCTTTTGCATCCCGCCTGGAAGGCGTGTGTGTCTGCTCCTGAATGGGTAGGCCGAATGTAGGAAGTGAGTAGGAGCAGGTGAGGTAAGATTCTCGGTTCAGCTTTTTAGGTTACAACACTTTTACTTAAATTTGCGCACAGATGAGGTGCGAAGCCGTTCATCAAATCTAATAGCTACTAGTAGTTGGATTAACTGTTATTGAAGTAACGAAGTCCCCCTATGAAGTAGAAACAATGTCGCTAGGTCGTCTGCAAATTGGTTAAGCAACTGTGACAGTTCACTTTGTTGCTGGTCGCTCAAGTATGTAGGTTCGGCTACCTTTTCGACAATATTTTGCTTAGTGTTCTGGATATCTGCACAAAAGCATCATCCTTATCATTTTCACTCTACACTGAGAGATTACTTACCTCCATTATTGTGGGACGGTCAGGGGGCATTGCGCTAATGTGGTGACAATAGTTCGTGCACACATCAGGCGTCCTGATTAACACCAATTCTATCATCTTATCATGGTATATTAAGGTGCAGATGCCCCGTGCCAGGTCAGTTTTTCGCATTCATTTCACGGAGAGCATCTAAGGCCAGGATACAGGGTACGGCGAGATTTCTATCTACCAGGAATGAGCGTGTAAATGCTTTTATTCCAGTGTTAGCTCGACCTACGCCTCGTTTCTTATTAACTGCCCCTTCCCTCGTAGGGCTCCTATCACTCTACGGTTTTCTACTGCTAAAATCGACAGCTTCTGATCTTGTCCACACAATGGAGCAATTGTTCATAAATCACGGATGTGCTCGCCCTGATGTCCAGAATCGCTGTTATTAAAATATCATTAATTTTACCCTGAAAGGCAATTTCGTGTCATCCGTACTTCGCGGTCGCGGTTCAGTTGTTAGTTCGTCCTTTAAATGGTGGCCATCATTGTACCTCAGCATACACAAATTTACATTCCCTGCGGCCCCTACTCCTTCACTCCCGACCGACTGGAAGGGGCCTATAGCGGTCTGCCATTTGACGGCCTGTCTCCCGCTGCAGTTGTCGCATTTGCGAAGTCCACAAACGTCACGCTCTCGTTTTGAGCACATGACTTCCTCTGTGTTCTGGATATCTGCACCCGGGCATCTCCCGTATCATTTTCACTCTACACTGAAGGATTACTCAGCGCATTAGGGTTAGTTGGATGCGGCGGTGGCGGTGGCATGGTATAACGTTTATGTGATGGATCGATACATTATTACTTAACGTTTTACTTTTTCCCCGCCAGCCTGCCGGCCCTGGGCGTTGTCAGTGTTTGTTGACAGTGTACATGTTTCTCTGGGGGAAGTTGGTGTTACCCCCTCCTTCACCTTTCCTTTCACGGTTGTATTGTTCATTGCCGTCTCTACTCGGTGTGTAAGTAGGTCGTGAATATTGGTTTCCTTCCGCATGGTTAAGAGCCAGTTTCTGTTACTCGTTTGCTTGTTAACGTCCCGCTTGCCATTTATTGTACTCTTCACCATTAGAAAAGTAATTATTTTTCGTGAACCCGTTCTTTCTACTGCTGCTACTATTCGACTGTCGTGATTTATTGTTGTTTTCATTACTCACCGTATTGCCATATTCGTTTTGACGTGCATCTGCTTGGATTATGTCCAAAGAATCTAGTGTTGACATAAATTGTTCTAAGTCCATATCTGGAAAATGAACGAGTTTTTCTCTAATGGCAATGGGTAGTTTTCCGTAAGAATTCTCAAGACATCTCTTGCCAACATCGGCTCATGCTAATAGCGCTTCGCATTAAAATATTTCTCAAAATACTTTCTTAAATTCCCCAGGCGGGGTTTGAACAGTTCGGCATTGTAGACCTATTTTCTTAACCGTTCTTGTAGAGATCGGGACCAGAACCTAGCAACAACTTGGATTTCAAAATCAGAAAATGATGCTCACTGTTGGGCCGTTTCTAGTGCCCAGAGCGCTGCATCTAATGTTATAAAGGATGTGAAAACTGAATCTTCTGCCTCTCTGTCCATGAGAGTGGCAAAACGTTTTTAAAACTTTTTATAAAGACGACAGGATGAACAGTCTTTTTCTCATCATTGTATGTCTGAAATTGTCGATGTTTTATTAACGATCCCTCAAGTTTTACTTGGGCAAGGGTTTGTAATACGCCTGAATCTGCGACGTGAACAATGCCGGTAAAAGTAGATGGAGTCTGGCTTAGCTGACTCCCGCAGACAAATTTCTCTTCATGCCGTATATTAAATGAAAGGTTGGCCCACTAGTGATTTTGCAGGAGTGAGTCGTGTGTTACGCGTAGCTCCGCCGCAATCTACGATGTGAAGGGCGTCTACACCCAGCTCATCTTTTCAAAGTCACGCTTGTCGAGGCGTTGGCTTAATTTTTGTGTGAGGTCATCAAGCGCCCCGCTGATGACCCGTATTCGCTCCTCAAGCATGGCGTGGAACATTTGATTGTTGATTTGCCACATCCGTCTCCTGAGACATATGTGGAAAGATAGCCTTATTTCGTTCTTCTAAGAGGGCGTTTAAGTTTTGAACAAGAAGAGTGTCACGCTGTTCTCCTCTTTTCTCACGTTTGTTAACTTCTTGTTGTTACAAGTCCTTTACCTGACCTAAAAGTGCTGCTTCGGGTTGTCTGTCCCGGATATGTAATTGTGCCAACAACATTGCAAGAAAATCCGGACTAACACCTGCTGCTACTGATGCAGTATCAGCTGATGTTGTGACATCACTCATCGTTTCTGGCCTTATTTCATGAACATGTGTGCTCACTTGAGCTTGTTCAGTATTTTCACTAAAATCATGAGATGTGGCTCCCTGTTCTGGTTCTTTTCGAGGAATTTGCGAAAGGGTATTCTCACATGGGTCTGCTACTTGGAGTTCTTGGACACTATCGTCCACTTCCGTATCAGGTAGAGCCTCACTAACGGCACGTTTCTCTCTGCGTAGCCCACCCACGCTTATTCAGTGACAATATACACAAGACGCACACCAAAAAACAAGAAATATAACGAGAAATTGTGTCACAATGTACTAAAAAAAGAAAGACAAAATAATTATAAACTTCTACTTAAATAACTAAAGGAAAGAGAAATTAAGGCTATCATTAACTAAAATTCTTTCAAACTGACTCAAAACATGACTCTGTGCATAAACTGAGCTAGTATACCCATACAGAACTTTCTGCAAGTGTAGTGCAAGTCTTACCTGTACTGAATTGTTAACTATCAAAACACTGTAAAATTCTCTTATGATCTATTCTCTGAAGGTAACTTTGCGCACTTTTTACTTTAAATTGCTTTACACTAATCTATCAAGCAAATTCGTATTAAACATGCACTGCATTAAACAATCTGTGTCAGACACTCAAACTGAGCACATCATTCACTGATTTTAGTAAATGAATCGTTTTGACTTCACCGCAAAATTATGCAAATGTAAGTTCATTAGAATATGCAGAAAATTTAAATTTTTTCACTGTGCAGAGTGCCTGGACCCCCTACTCATTTATGTCTTTTCCTCCACCAGACAGCAGCACTTGTATTTGCACTCCTACCATCTGTAGTTATTTTATTGTTCTGGTTATTCTTTTCAACGCTACAGCCACTTCTCACACATGGATACGTTGCTTGTATGATTTTGATGGAAGTGGTGCATGAAACACTTTATTTTAACAACGTTAAAATATTTAACACACGGAATTTCTACATAAACAAAATAAACATTTACATCTAAGTTTTAGTCTGAGACTCTGAGTTTAATCAAAAATTTAATACAACTGTATATCTGTTTGTATATCAGTTCGGATATATTTATGTACGTTTTTCGAGATAAACGCTTAGGGCTCCAGTCGTGGTGTTGCTTTATGTATAAATCGGTGATCGTGTCCCACGCTGGGCGCCATTGTGGTGGTTCTTTTTTATGCATGTGTATTATTGGTATTTATATGTTACGTAAAATTGGAGTTAGTATTATTCTGCCTGCCTCACAACTGAGAAAATATTTACGCTAATAACTCTATTACGGTACTTCTCGCAGTTAGTTTGCCCGACACGCTGTTTTTATAGTAAAAGACACCATCAAAAATGAATATTCCAAATACACAGCTGCTTAATTATTTTTTGTTAAATTGCGGTGCTTTAAGCGGATATCAAAATAATTTATTGAAATCACGTTAGATGAATATGGTTTAATAGTAGAAAAACTGAGTGCTAATACCTTTTCAAAAGAAGAACCACTAATCCAGAGAAATCTACATCTACATTTGCTTTTATTATATGTCAAAATAGCAAAATATTAAAATATTTATTATGACTCTGGGCCGTTATCATTAGAACAATGGCGTTGACCTCTGTGCCAAAGTTCCCCTACAAAATTGGCAAAAATTAATCAAGTAATTCAATTCATGAAAATATGAGTTGTTACAGTAAAACGTTAACGACAGCTTTAAGTAATATTTGGGTTATGTTTAGTCTAAATACTACATGAAACTTACACGATTTCGTGCCTCGTCACAAAATGGTTTCTTACACAACCAAGAAACAAAAGGGAAGTGTATGCGATCCTTAATCAAAAGGAACAGAGATTATAAGAACAATCGTAGATGATATTAGTTGATTACATAGTCTTTTCGATTTTTTGTGATAATAGCTTTTTCAATACGATATCAGTTTTGTTATATTTGCGAAGTTCTTCAGTATTATTTTTTAACGCTGTGTGGTGCACCGCCAAATAGCATTATGATAACGTTTCGGATAGATAATAACGACATATCTGTATCAACACTAATAACAAAACTGTAAAACCGTCGTGTCAGGGTTTTTTTTGTCTGTTGGAACACGTAATTTCCAATACTACTTGTCAAATTTCGATGGGGTTTTCATGAGTAGTTTGAGCGTAGATTGGGGTACCAAACAGGCCTTATGTCATCAAAATCGGATGAAGAAAAAAAAATGACATCGTAATTTAAAGTTTTATCTAAAATCGTACGTTCAGTGCAGGAGTGCGTTTGTCTCCCTCAGTGAAACGAATATCACGGCTTAGTACACCTGAGAACCAATAGATGGTAGTGCTAGCTTCGTAGGATACCAAAGAACCAATATATGTCACTGTTAGTTTGTTTCAACTCACTGAAAAATGTACAAGGTGACTATAAGTAAAGTTGAATTTTGAAACCGCTGTAGAAATAACACCACTGGTCAGAATGATGTCAAATTGCATCGGTATATTATCGGAGAAGGGGAAAAACGTATGGCAGAGGAAAAATAAATAGTTACAAAATGTAGCAATGGCCCTGTAAGCGTCATAATTTAAGAGCGGTCGTCTACAAATGGCAAATGAATCATATAACACTGCCCTTGGCGTACGTTTGACGTTAAACGAACTGTACTACTCAGTGTGCATCAGTGTGCAGGTGTGATACCGTTAGTTACGTAAGCTCATCCAGCACGGCAAGGACGTATCACATCGGATGGGAAAAACCTATTTTTAATTGTCCTTAGGCCAAAAACCGCATAAAGAGCGTCAACAAAAATCAAATCAGATTATTAATTTCCGTGCGACTGGCGCAAAACATGTTCAGTATGCTGTCCACCATTTTATGCAACAAGTTGAAATCGAGAAAGAACATGTTCCACAACTGATCGAAATGTTTCCGGTGTTACGTTCAGAAAGTGCTGCCCAACGCGTACCTTCAATGCAGCTAAGTTGGCAATCGGAACACTGAACACAACATCTTTCAGATAGCCCCACAGCCAGAAGTCACACGGATCAAGATCAGGTGATCGGGACTGCCAGACTGCAGGGAAATAGCGGCTGATAATTCTAGCATTTCCTAAATGGCGCTTCAGCAGCTGCTTAACAGGATTTGTAATGTACGGAAATGCGCCACGTTGCCTAAAAAGATCCCATCCACACTTCCACGCTGTGGGAGAGCAGGAATGACGTGGTTGCGCAAAAGACACTCATAGCACTTACCAATGACGGTACAGGAAGCAGGACCGGAAGCACCTGTCTCTTCGATAGAATATGACCCTATGATAAATGATGCCGCAAACTGCCACCACACTATGACCTTTTCAACACGAAGTGGTAGTGGTTGATTTGCGTGTGGACTTTTCGTTGCCAATATTCGACAATGCTGTGTATTGACATACCCTGTCAGATGGAAGTGGGATTCGTCTATCCACAAAATTTTCCACAGCCAGTCATTGTCCACTTTCACGCGAGCAAGAAATTCTAAAGCAAAGATCTCTCTTGCTGGCAGGTAAACAGGTAGCTACTCTTACAGGTGGGTAATTTTGAATGACTACCAAAGAAAGATGTTTCGTAGGATTTTACGCACCGTGCTGACGGCTGTGTCCAATGTTCGGGCAATTCTCCGTGCACTACACGTTTGCACACCACCACTTGTCTCCACCTGCATTGCTGTGGCCACTGCTTCTACTGACGTCGCATCATTTCGTTTGTGCCACGCGGTGTATCCGCGCGGTCTGGGCGCCTTGTCCCGGTTCGCACGGCTCCGCCGTCGGAGTTTCAAGTCCTCCCTCGGGCAAGGGGGTGTGTGTTGTCCTTAGTGTATGTTAGATTAAGTAACGCGTAAGCTTAGGGATCGATCGCCTCAGCACTTTGGTCTCATAAGACGTTTCCACAAATTTCCAGTTTTTTCCAATTCCTTTCCTCCCTCTACAAGGCGGCACACCAAAAGAACCCGTCTTTTCGAATTTCCGCATCATTTTCGGCAAACCCACGGCAGTCATCGGACCAACGCTTGTTTCCAAACACTTCAGTGTCCGGAACTTCTGCAAAGCGACGTGTGCGCAGTTATCATCCTTGTAATACAGCTTTACAAGCAGAGCGTGATCCTGCATTGAGACAGTCATGACGAACGTCGCAGACGCGAAAGAAGGAAAAGCCGTGTACCCGGCGCTTTTATACCAAATTCAATGGGTCGCGCGCATGACACGTATTGTCATTTACATATTTTGACACACACAGTGCCATCTATTGATCAATTTTGACACTATTTTTTTTTCTTCAGCCATACGTTTTCCCCCTTCTCCGATAATCTTCTGCTGCAATTTGTCGTCATTCTCCCCAGTGGTTTTATATCTACAGTGTTATGAAAGTTTAACTTTAATTATAATCGCCCTATATATATTCGGAAATAGACTTTAGTGACAGAACTTAAGCTCACCGAAAATGTATTGGAACGAGGCTTTAAGTTATTTACCTCCCATGCGAGCGAGTTCTTAAATCCCGAACCAATCTTACCCCTAACAGTTAAGCATTTTGCTTCTAAAGTATACGATTCTCAGAGAGCTTTTATTACCCCACGATCGTAAAGAAACCACAAGGCTAGACCGTCAGTGTTGTAGGTGTGGACCTCAGTGACAGTTGCTGTTCGTACAGCCAGCCCTACGTTGCTCTCTCCCGTGTTAGTGAAGCAAACAAGCTGTTCGTACGTGTCCCCGAAATAATACTTCAGACGTTGTATAAAACAAGTTTTGTAAGTCATAAATAAAATACACGTGAACGAAGTCTTGGGCACAGCTACAAATAAATACCTGGGCAACACTGTTTTTCAGCTGGGGTTTCATATCAGCTTCCAGCGACGCAAGGTCATACTTTCCCTTGCCTTATTTGGTTCCAGAGAATTGACTAGCATGCTACGAGATTTTAGTATTTCTAATAATAATAATCTGCGCCCCTCGCCCCTCCCTTAATTGTATCCTGATTGTTCAAAGTCACTATACAACGCATATTCATATTTCACAAGAGGACAACAAAGACTATATTTATCTAGTATTTGAGTATATGATGCTGGCCTGTGGTCTAGGAAAAGCGTCGTTTACTTGTAATCCAAAACCACTCGCATCCCGGGCTCGAACCCAGAAACTGGTTAAGTTTCGTAGAAAAATGATCAGAAATGGCGGACGAAGACCCGTGGCGTAACAAGTCACCCTCGTTTTACCGGAAACCTTGTCAGGGAGGGTGAAGGAACGGATTGAGTTTCAGGACAGTCTCCCACTCTTAGGGCGAGAAACTGCCCTTAAAACGCGGAAGAATCTGCAACGATCAACTGTACAGGGTGAGTTGCAGACACACAACGTGTATCCAAAGCACATAAGGCCTGTAAATGAAAAATTTTAATGATTCTCTATCCGTTGGCGAATGACTCCTGATTAGACACCCATTCGGATCCCCGGCATTGGGCTGCAAAGACGTAAGTGGCCATGTGAAAAAGTTTGTACAGTAAATGAAAGAATAATGATTTACAAGAGGGGGCATGGAACTTCAGAATTATGTACGTGTATGGAAGCTAGAAAATCTGAAAGGGGAAATGCTGAGGCTCACTCAAGATACATTGGAGGTCAGTGAAGTGAAATGCAAGAAGACGAGGATTACTGTCAGAAGAATTTAGTGTAAGATCAACAGCAATGTAAAATGTTATACTTGCGTAGGATTCGTTGTGAATAAGAAAGTAAGGCAGATAGGGCAGAGAGGTCTCAGCAGGCTCGGCAACAAAACAACGAAGCGATAGTTCTGGTACACATGCGGTAATTCAATATGTATATGGTATTAAAATCCAATAATCACGCGACACTGAAACGCGGTTGTAAGGGAAGGAACAAATGAAACAGTTCCGGGTGAGTATCAGATTCACAACAGAAATGAGCAACGAAAATTAATAACTGAATTCTGCAATAAATTTTGGATGATAATAGCTTATGATCTCTTGAAGAAGCACAACATGAGGAGGTATACTAGGATAAAGACCAGGAGTCACGGCCAGATTACATTGCGATTACATCACGGTCAGACAGGGGTTTGAAATAAGGTGTACCCAAGTGCAAATAAAGAGTCCAATTACGATCCAGTAATAATGAATACTAGACTCAAGTTTAAGATATTCATAAGTAGAACTCAGTGGAGAATGAAGGGGGACAATGAAGTACTGAGTAATGATGATACGTCTTCGAAGTTAGCTAAAGATGTGGATATTGTGATATGGAATGCCGGGGTAAGCGGTCCAATTGAAGAAGAGTGCGCATCTTCAGAAAGGCAATCACAAGATTGTAACAGACGAACATACCTACAACAAGGGTATTGGGTAACAATACCAATAATTCAACTGCCCGGCGAGAGAATGAAGTAAAAAGCGTTAAGGGGAAGACAGGAATACATAACAAAATAAATACGTTAGTAATAAAAAGCAGAAAGTTCAAGGCAGAAAAGGCGAAATAGCAACAAAGACGAAGTGTAATAATCGATAAAGAAATTATCGTCGGAAGGACTGTCTCAGTCTATAGAAAAAAAAAAAAAAAAAAAAAAAAAACCCTTCGGAGAAATTGAAAGTGGTAACTCCACTGTTGAACGCAGAGGAGACTGCGGGTAAGTGGAAAGAATACACTGCAGGCGTCTATGGTGATGAGGAGGAGGATGTGGAGGAGGACTTCTCTGATGACGTGTTGCAGAAGGAATTAGGTACGATATCGGAGACATACTGTATCCCATCAGGATACCGGCCAAATAAGGCAGGAGGGAAAGATAACACTCCATCGGAATTTCTAAAACCTTTGGGGAAATTGGCAGCCATACGACTATCCAAGTTCGAGTCAGAATCTGTGAGATTTTCGACGTACCTTAAGAGTTCCGAGAAAATTTCATCGGCAGAAATCCAAAGAGAAAAAAGTCAGATACGAGCGAGGTCCCATAAAACTTACCAGTTCACGCTTCCAGGATGCTGACAAGAATAGTAAAGAGAAGAATCGAAATTAACACTGAGGATACTTTAGATGGCGATTAGAATGACTTCAGCGATGGTAAGGGCACGAGAGAAGCATAACAGAATCAAAATTGAAGAAAAATCAAGACACGCTCTTGGTATTTACTGACATAGAAAAAGCTGTCGACAGAGTGAAATGGTACAATATGTCAGAGAAAATCAGCAGTTGGCTATTAGGAGACGGGTGGTATACAACATGTAAATGCACCAAGAGGGAACAATAAGATTGGTAGATAATGAAATATTCGAATTAAAAGTGTGTAAGACAAGGATGTAGTATTTCGCCCCCCCCCCCCCCTACCGTTCAGCCTGTTCATCGAAGAAGCAATGACTGAAATAAAAGAAGGGTTTAAGAGTGAAGTGTAAATTTAGACTGGAAGTCAGGCATTGGAGAACATCAAACAAATAATAGAGGATGTAGGTTGCAGGTGCTTCTCTGAGATGGAGGGGTTGCCAGAGTACGGTAATTGGTGGCAGACCACATCAAACCAGTCAGAAGACAAATTACTCAAAAATAAATGAATAAATAAAAAGGAATTTGAGAACGTGGGAGAAATGTATGACTTGGAACCAACGTTAATCATAATTCCATGCCTTTATGAGACTTTTCTAGTTCACACTCCCAAAAAACTGACAAAAGGAAGTAAGTTTATTGCTTACTACATTTTCGTTGTTCATGCGGTAAAACCGCCACATGAGGCATGGTCTTTTAATGTATTACTTCTTTATTAGTAACTGCAGTCGGAGCTCTTTTTGCTGACAGTGCTAACATATATCACTGAATGTAAATGCCTCTTTCCGCTGCTGACAAGCCAATTTTGGGTTTCTAGGTACACATTTGCATACTTCTTGAGTATGACACAGCATACCAATTAAACACAGACCCAATCAAAATCTAAGTGAGTAGTATTTTACTAATTCGTCTCAATAGAGGCACCGTTGTGTACAGATACTCAATTTTATTAAAACTGACTTTCGTCGTAAGGTTTTATTTCATTTGTTGTGATACAGTTCACAATTTTCGTTAGGTTTCCTTTAGTATTGTTAAAACAATAGTAAACATGAGAAAAATTAATAAACAACGATATATACGAATTCTCTGATGTTATCTATAAGAGTCTGAACATGCACATGCGGCCGGCCGGAGTGGCCGTGCGCTTCTGGACGCTACAGTCTGGAGCCGAGCGACTGCTACGGTCGCAGGTTAGAATCCTGCCTTGGACATGGATGTGTGTGATGTCCTTAGGTTATTTAGCTTTAATTAGTTCTAAGTTCTAGGCGACTGATGACCTCAGACGTTAAGTCGCATAGCGCTCAGAGCGATTTGAACATGCACATGCAGTTTATTGATTACATGCATGTAGAAAACTTGTTCTGTGTTAAAGCTGTCAAACAAGGTAAGAAGAAAAATAAAATGCCACTACCAGACGACAGCTAATGTAGAAAATACTTTTACGACGTATTTTGGCACGATGCGCTCTCCCCATTCATACTGCAAAAGTTTCGAGATGCATCTGCTGCCTGGCTGTCTATTAAACCTGAAAAGATCAAAATGTCGCAGAAGTTAGCCCTTTTTTCACATTCGACTACTTTGGGTTGAGAAGTGAGGGGAATTAAGTTAAAAGTTCCATTAGATTGATAACTTTAGCAGACAGCAGAACTGTGTTTTAAAAAGTGTAGCAAAGAATGTACTCGAACTCGCGACATCTTATCTACAGTGTGCGACGCTTACCATTACACTACGAGCTGAGAGGTAGCTATAATATCTCAAGAACTCAAACACAATGCCTCCAGAACTTCTGCATTCCACAGCGCTGTGAGATAATGCATATGGCCGGGTCTAGACTTATGAGAGACAAACAGTGTCTGCTTTTCTTTTGCAGTGCACGATGTTTTCAACAAACAGATAGCGCAATACAGTAGATCAAGGGGACAGGAACACTCCTATTTAAATATCGGCATCCTACACTGTTGACAGTACTGTGTAGGTGGCAGTTACGTGACTTTATTTCGGTGATCTCAAAATAGAGTGGAATGTATGCACTGGGTAGCCGAGGCAGCTAGTTCATGGTAATTCGGTCAACCAAGTAAATGAATTTGCTGAAGATGCTGCAAATTACTACAAGCAGCCTGTGTGACAGAATTCTCATCCAGTGTGGCGCAACGGCGTTACGGTAGAAAAGCAAGGGCCAGATAAGAGGATGTGGTGACCTGTTGGACTGACTTGAAGTTCATATACCTATGGTCTGGGTTCAATCCCAACTTTTGTAAATGATTTTAGATAGGGAGAGACAGATTTCATTCTCTTCTGGCTACACCGAGTGAAGAAGATATAATGGCATTGTGGTTTGAAATTCACATTAAAATGATATTCGTTCTCTACCAAGTAGACATTAGGTTCGACCACTATAAAGTCTGACATGTAGTAACTGTATCACCAGTAACCTTTCTTATACTAGTTATTTATTTCTAGTGACGAAACAAATGCTATGTAGGCTTATAGGACAGTTATTCCATCTTTTATCTGACCTTCCGTATGTCGATAAAATTGGTTCGGAACAGGGAATGCTACTGAGACCACCCATAATGCGGAATTTGATTTGTTCGTGACAATACAGCTCGGCTACAATTTGTTGTTTGTTCAAAACTGCAGATTGGTTCAAATGGCTCTGAGCACTATGGGACTTAATATCTGCGGTCATCAGTCCCCTAGAACGTAGAACTACTTAAACCTAACTAACCTAAGGACATCACACAACACCCAGTCATCACGAGGCAGAGAAAATCCTTGACCCCGCCGGGAATCGAACCCGGGAAAACGCTACCGCACGACCACGAGCTGCGGACAACTGCAGATTCCTCAACATCTCCATATATTGCACGTGAATGGGTTCGAATCCTGGCCCGGCACTAAAGATTTCATTACGTATTATCAAGTCCTAATATGAGAACACCTATCTGCTGGTGGATAATAAATTCGATTTTTGATGTATTTTCATTCGTTGTCAACACTAACGATATCTGACGGTTTTGACTCCCAGTGAGACACAGAACTATTTGCGAGATCACTGTAAGTTCAAGATGTTATTCCGAGCTGCTGGTGGAGAAAAATTCTGTAGCTGACGTCTCTTTGTGTGTAGTCAAAAACGATATTTGTGGGGCTCTATTCCCAGTCAGCACTGAACTCTTCGTCATATTATTTCTAGTTCAAACATGCTCACGTGTCGCTGCTAGTGCAACAAACCGATATTTAACGTTCGTTTTCTCTAGAATATAACAGCGATAGTTGCCGGGTTGGAGTCCTGCGAAGGAAAAATTTAATGTTTCGTCTCGTCATTTCAGTTAAAACATCTAGCTACTGCCGAGAAATTCCGAAATGTCACAGTTGATTGTGATTCGATATAAATCCGATTACGTTCTTGGTTCGAATCCCTTTCCAATACATAGCTTTACCTCAGCGGCATTTCAAGTAAGTCACTTGTTAAGAAGCAATATTTGACATATCTCGTAGTTCGTTAACAGGGACAATAGATGCTTGGTAGGAATTCGCGTTCTTTAAAAATGTCTGAGTTATGTAATTTAAAGTTGATATTTGCTAACTTATACTGTCTAAAATCGAGTTACATCATTCTGTGTATGCCTAATCAGGAATAACTGTTAGGTTCCGTCAGTCAAGAAATCTTTGCTTAGTCTGCATGACCTGGGTTTGAATCCATATGCAGAACGAGACGGTTCGTCGCGTCATTTGAAGTTCAAAGATATTCTCAACAAGCTGCTCATGCTCATGAATAACTTAAATTTTTAATGTCATTTAGAGTTAAATAATAAGTACGGTATGTTACTTTGAAGAGGAAATCATGAATACGACGAACTTACTACTTTCATTACCTATCTATCGTAATAATGAGAGTGGTAACATTTTAGGTACGTCAATTATTGTAATAAGTGTGAGCTTACGAGTCTTAAGGACAGTCTTATCTGTGATAAGGTGTTCCCTGATATATGTAGTATTGTGGTATTACTTAACATCTTGAGTTATTGCGATACAGAGCAGTGTTTTCTAGTGGTGACTTGTTGGAACCATTTTCAATAGTCAAACGACTGTACCTAGGAGCGATTAGAGGACCTGGTAGACAGCTGCGTTATGTGGGTTGCATGCGAATCAGGCGAAATGCAATTTAAGTCGTTCGGATACTTTTGAGCACGACTGTACATGCATAAGTATTTCATGGCACAAGATACAGTTCAGGAGATATACACATACAATGACCTGCTTGAAAACGAAACTGGAGGCCGAAATTTACAAGAGACACAGGTGAAATATGAGTACACATTTTTTAAAATGAAGTTAGGTATAAGTAAAATATTTTGACAAGTGCGTGTGCGGGCAAATATGCTGATAATAAGATAACAGTAAACCCCTGAGTCCTTCTAATGACCCATAGACCCACTTCAGTACAACTTGATACACGTATCAGTTACCAGTTGTAATAAAGTAGTGTGGAATAAAAACCGGCAGCCAGCTATTGTGGTAGGATGACAACGTGGAGGGAGGATGCTGGAGGAAGAGATGGAGAGAGAGAGAGAGAGAGAGAGAGAGAGAGAGTGAGAGGGTGGCAAAGTGTAGAAGTATACAGGGGGGGGGGCAAAGAGTAGAAGTATACAGGTATGGATGACGATGAGATTAACAGGGAAAAGGTGAAGAAGGAGATGGACTAATAGTGCTGGAATATATAAGAGCCCAAGTAAGTTCTGGTACTCTGCTGGTGAACCTACGAAGGAGGCGGTAACGAACCTTCAAATAATAATAAGTTTGCAACCTTTTCGGACCTATTCCATTGCGCAAAGCAACGCAAGTAAACCATCGCAGCTAACCTCACACGAAAAACATATTTCAGTAGTGAATATAAATTTTATTGGTATACCCACCCATCTTATACTGCGGTGTTATACTGGCCTTCCTTTGAACATTGAACTCACATGGCTTGCAGACCTCCAGAGACCGCACTTAGCCGAAGATAACCGAATCACCAGAGACATAAGACTGAGGCTTTGGCTTAGGAAACAGTTTGTGAAAGTGTGTTTACAGATATATCATGGCACTGGTTACTGCACAGTCTCAACAGCGGAAATAAAATGAAACAGTACAAGGTACGAAAAACGTAACATGTAGTGTGAGCAAATGATAGAGCCGATTAAAAGGCACCTCTCACGGGGAATACAGCCGTATAATTCTGTGCTCACTGTTTCAGCAGTGATGGAACAGTAAAGAGGCAGGAAATTACGAAGAAAACAATCACGTTGTTGTTAAAAGATCGCATTTTTTATTTTTTACAGCTGAGAGACGAATGACCTTCAGAATGAATGCAATATATGTATCAGGTACAAGAATAATAGCAGTTAGTGGAGTCATTGATGAGGAGTAAGTTGCTCTTCCAAGTAGGTATCTGTATTCCTCCCTGCCCTTATTTTAGCTCACCACTGCCTTTTATGTCTTATCTTACACATTTTGGAACAGATAAATAAATGACTGACTGGCAAACAAAACGGTTTCACTTAGCCAATATGATTCGAAGTTCTCGGAATGTTTGCTTGTAACTCTAAGAATTGGCGAGTGCAGTTTGCGAGAATCCTCAGGGAACTTCAAAAAACACCACAGTAAGTCCCACGGGACTCCAAGAAACCGTTCAGTAAGGAATTCCACATTACGTATCAATCTGGCTCAGCTTCAAGTATTTTACATTTCTGTACAGCCCTCATTGACACAGAGAATTATTCTAAAACTCTTGAGGGACATCGCTTCAACTGAAAATAAATTCAATTGTTCATATTTCGAATGAAGCAAAAGTCAAGAAAGAGCAATGGACATCTGACGATTACATTTTACGGTCCAATTTTCGCAAGCTTATCTGAAATATCTACAGCAAGCATAGAATGATAGATCTTTCCATGTGTCTTCAATTTCCTCGCAGTACGATGCTGACATGATGGATTATTTATCGCTGAAGAGAGTGGAGACCACTGCTAGATCTGTGCCTACTATATGACCGATAAAAACACATACGTGCACCAGACAACAAAACTGACATTTCCTCACTTCATGATATAACTACGAAGAAAATTGAAGATTATAATAGAAAATGGTCGACTAGGATTTATGAGACCTCGGATTTGGAAAGGATGACGAAAGAAAGTTTGCATCCTGTTTCGAAAAAGCCACCGTAAGCAAATCAGACGTCATAGGAAATTAAGTTAGAATGGCCGGATGGTTATTTGAATACAATTCCCTCTGAACTTCCGGGTCTGACCGATGGCGACACATCGCTTGGTCACAGTTACCAAGACACCTAGACCAGCAACGAGCATAATGATGTGAATATTGCTGCCGCCAGCCGCATGAAAAATTGCATGACCCTACAGAATGCTCTTACCTATTAGCCAAACCGTCTCCAAAATGGATGGATTAAATTTCAAAGGGCCGTTCCCTGGGACACAGATAAAGATTGCATCCATAAATATTGATGTACTGAAGACATTAACAGTATGTATTTAAGAAGTCTACCGCGTAGTTGAGGCGTAGCGTCTTTGATTAGCAATCAACACGGTCTCGGTCCTGCGTTCAGAACCCGCCACCGAAAATAGCTATTAATCATCGGCATTGGCGGCCGAAGACTTCCAGCATAAGAATGACCCTCATTCTGCCAACAGCTTTGTCAAAGAGGGTGGAGGCGCGGACAGAGATTCAGGGCACTCTCTTGTCCTTGGGATGGGAAATTGCCCCTTGAGGCGGGAGAATCACCAGTGACCAACTGCATGAGGATGCAACAGGCAACGGAAACCACTATATTAAAGACACATAACTTGAGTCCAAGGTACATGTGGCCTGTAATTGCAAAAGTGTAGCAATGAACTCTCCATTGGCAAAAGATTCCGGAGTAGTCCCCCATTCGTATCTTCTGGAGGGGACTGCCAAGGGGGAGGTGACCGAGAGAAAAATATTGAATAAGCAACGATAGGGTAACGTGCAACGAGTGGGGGCGTGGAACGTCAGAAGCTTGAACGTGGTAGGGTAGCCAAAAAACCTGAAAGGTGAAATGCAAAAATTCAATCCTGATATAGTTGGAGTCATTGAAGTGAAATGGAGAGAAGATAAGGATTTCTGGTCAGAAGAGTATAGCGTAATATCAGCAGCACCAGGAAATGGTATAACAGGAGTAGGATTCGTTATGAATAGGAAGGTAGGGCACAAAGTGTGTTACTGTGAACAGTTCAGTAATGGGGATGTTCTTGTGATTGTCGACAATAAACCAGCACTGACAACGATAGGTCAGGTATGCGTGCCGACGTTGCAAGCTGAAGATGAAGAGACAGAGAAAGTATATGCGGATATTGAAAGGCTAATGCAGTACGTTAAGGGGGAAGAACAGGTAATAGTCTTGGGGAAATAGAATGCAGTTGTAGGGGAAGGAGTAGAAGAAAAGGTTACAAGAGAATATGGGCTTGGGGCAAGGAATGAGAGAGGAGAAAGACTCATTGAGTTCTGTAATAAATTTCAGCTCATGTCAGCGAATTCTCTATTAAAGAGTCACAAAAGGAGTAAGTCTACTTGGAAAAGGCTGAATGATACGGTAAGATTGCAGTTAGAATACATCATGGTCAGGGATTCCGAAACCAGTACTGGACTCTAGGGCATACCCAGGAGCAGGTATGGACTCAGATCACAATGTAGTAATGATGAAGAGTACGCTGAAGTTTAAGAAGTTAGTCGGAAGAATCAATGCACAAAGGAGTGGGGTACGGATGTAATAAGGAATGACGAGATATCGTTGAAGTTCTCTAAGGTTATAGACACAGCAATAAACAATAGCACAGTAGGCAGTACAGTTGAAGAGAAGTGGGCGACTCTAAAAACCGCAATCACCGAAGCTGGGAAGATAATTACTGGTACAAATAAGGTAACTGCGAAGAATCTACGGGCAACCGAAGAAATACTTCAATTGATCGATGAGAAAAGGAAGTAAAAAAGTGTTCAGAGAAATTCAGGAATACAGAAACTTGAGTCGCTAGGGAATGAAATAAGTAGGAAGTGCAGAGAAGCTAAGACGAAATGGCTACATGTAAAATGTGCAGAAGTCGGCAAAGAAACCATTGTATGAAGGACTAACTCAGCATACGTAAAAATGAAAACACACTTCGGTGAGATTAAAAGCAAGGGCGGTTACTTTAGAACTGCAACGGGAATTCCACCCTTAAATACAGAGGAGAGAGCGATAGATGGAAAGGGTACAATGAGGGCCTCAATAAGGGGAGAGATTTTTCTGAAGTCATAGAAGAAGGAGGAAGAGTTGATTGAGAAGAGATAGGGGATCCAGTATTAGAATCAGAATTTGAGAGAACTTTGCGGGACTCAAAATCAGGTAAGGCAGTAGAGATACATAACAGCCATCAGAATTTCTGAAGTAATTGGGGAAGAGCCAACAAAACGACTGTTCACGATGGCGTGTAGAACGTATGGGTCTGGCAACACATCATCTGACCTTTGGAAAAATATCATCCACACAATTCCGAAGACTTCAAGGGCTTACAACTGCGAATATTATCGCACAATCATCTCAACAGCTCATGCATCCAAGTTGCTTGTAAGTATAATGTGTTGAATATTGGAAAAGAAAATTTAGGATGTGCTAGATGGCGATCAGTTTGACTTTAGGAAAGGTAAAAGCACCAGAGAGGCAATTCTGACGTTTCGGTTAATAGTGGAAGCAAGGCTGAAGAAAAACCAAGACATTTTCATTCGATTTGTCGATCTGGAAAAAACCGTTCGACAATGTAAGATGGTGCAAGATGTTCGTAATTATGAGAAAAATTGAGGTAAATTATAGGGAGAGACGGGTAATATGCACAAGAGCGAAGAAGGAATAATAGGACTGGACGACCAAAAACGATGTGCTCCGATAAAAAAAAGGTGTAGCACAGGGATGTAGTCTTTCGCCACTATTGTTGAATCCGTACATCGAAGAAGAAATGATGGAAATAAATGAAAGATTCGGAGGTGGAATTAAAATTCAATGTGATGGGATATCAGTGATACGAATCGGTGATGACATTGCTATCTAGAGTGAAAGTGAGGGTCTAATGAGCACAGAATGTGGATTGAGAGTACATTGAAGAAAGACAAATGTTATGAGAACGCTTGTTAAGACATCAGGGAATGACTTAATTGCGATAGAGGGAGATGTAGAGGGCAAATAATTGATGATGTAGGTTTTAGGTGCTACTCTGAGATGAAGAGGTTGGCACAGGAGAGCAATTCGTGGCGGGTCGCATCAAGCCAGTGAGAAGACTGATTACTGCAAAAATGTATCTATGAAAGGTGTCCAAGAAGAATACCACTAACACGGACTTACCGATGACTGAAAATAAAAATGTTTCGTCCCACGGATGCTACTTTAACAACATGACAGTGCCGTATTTGCCTAGATGTGTGTCATTTTCCTTTGCTCTGACTTTTATGGTGATGGTGATTATGATGATGATCATGCGGAGACCCCCAAAACTGATCTGATTATTTAAACAGTTTTATGTGTACACAAACTAACAAAATGTGCTTTGAGCCTCTTCCAACAACAAAATTATGGAAGTCTATTGCTCACATTGTAGTTAGAGACTTAAAAAGCCATGGAAATATTTGAAGAGATAAAACAAATGGCTCTGAGCACTATGCTACTTAACTTCTGAGGTCATCAGTGGCCTAGAACTTCGAATTAATTAACCCTAACTAACCTAAGGACATCACACACATCCATGCCCGAGGCAGGATTCGAACCTGCGACCGTAGCGGGAGATAAAACAGGTGGTGAAGAAGATGTGTTGTTCGGCGTCAGTGTCATTAGAAACGGTCGCAACTTCAGATTGCCGCAGCATAGTCAAGGACATCAGTCGTACACTTTCAAGGTAACCATCCTGGCACTTGCCTTAAGCGATTTAAGGGAATCATGGATAATCTACGGGGTTTTCAAGTGCCTCCCTCCAGTGTGTTGACGAGGCTCGCTTGTTCTAGAGCAGGTGGAACTGACAAGAACTGTTTATCCATGTTGGTGAACATAGTATCCGATGAACTAGTGTAATTTTTCTAGTTAGCAATACTAGTATGTCTGAAACGTACTACAAAGAAATTACAGCACTTAAATATCCCTGACTCAGAAAGTAAGGTACAGTACAATGTTGTGTGGCATAAACACTGCGAGTTGATCAATATAACTGATCTGTATCACTTGTAGACCCCTATTACATCGATCATTACTAGTTTATTGGTCTGTTTTCTCCAAGGCATTTGAAGTGAAAGTGGAAGAAATGATGAGAACAAATAGCAGCATCAACAAAGTCTTACACGTATTTTGTATTCCACATTAAGTAATGTTTGACAACCAGTAAGGAAAGTTTAATACAATGAAATTATAACATTTTAATGAGTTCAGTATTTAAAGTTCTCTCACCATTTGTCCAGTAAACAACAAAATAACGATAGTAATAGAACATTTGATGAACCCCATAAATGCGCATCTAATCTGTAGACCACTCGTAATACATCCGCACCTGTGATGCAATTGTTTCTTTATTCTTTTGGGCCGATTTTATATGTTATTTTGTTAACCTACACATATGGTTTATTGGTTTGCATTTTCAAGCAAACGAAGGGAAATCGCACTAACAATAGAACATTGCTGTAATTTTCGAAAAGTCCTTTTACATGTCAGGAATATACTGTAGTAAATAACAGTTTCACACATAGTACAGAAAAAAACTAGCATGACCAGAACTCGAACTTGGGGCCCTTGCCGCAGCAAAACAACGCTCTACATTTTCCCCACGAGAGCCCTGAGCGACATCTCTTTAAAGTTGCGCTTCTCCTGTGCTTCGTTGGCCAGGTGTTACCGTTTAAACACGTTCTCCTAGACTACAGCATATAGCGCTAACTATATAGGTGTTTTGGTTGATACTCTTTCGATGTGCAATGTTTGGTACCGATCTGACCACCCGACATCTGGAGGTTTGGGTGTCAGCCTGGATGGTACGTTTCCCCCATGATCACGACACACTGTCTGAGTGTGAGGAGTGGAAAACTGTGAACGTGCCACATTTAAATGCCAATACATTCACACTGTATAAGTCTGGTTTTATATTTCACATTTATCATTAACACAGATCAGAAACCAAACAAATTTCCATTATTATTTAAATACTTTTAACACATTGAAGACAGACACAGACAATTTCACAGAATTTCGTACTCAGGTTTCCAAGTAATCGTCGGTTATTTAGCTACATAACCGAAAATCGTCTCTCTCACACACATATATTGATTGAAATATTTGTAACCACATTATGGAGACGTGGAAGCTCTACCTGAGGAAAGCAATGCAGACGTCCTGGACAGTATTAAAGCAAAACGGATTTGTCATTCAAACAGGATTTACCTTTCAGGTAAATCACTTACACGTGCACATACAGAGGGGCACTTTCCACTGAAAAGGCAATTGGTCTCGAAAACAGATGTTAAGATTGGTAGTTTCCTCAGAATCTGTAGGAAACTATACCTGTATTTCTTTCAAGGCCACAGTGAATTCTTTACACCTCACGTCTTCTTTAACGCCAGTAATCTTAGATAACAGGACTATGTCAGAATATGTACCTTCTACAACGCAAACGCCAGCAAATTAGATATTAGTTATTTCATTCCTTGTGATTTCCTATTGAAGAATTGTTCAGTCAAATCCCCTTACAATGCGTGTTCTGCAATCCATTCCGGACATTCTCATTGTTTTTCCTGCTTTCCTTTATCCTTCATAATCCAACAATAGTGATTTTTAAATCGAAAGTTCATTCCAGGCTTGACCTTTGACTTCAACACCGTATTTAAAAGTGATATATAAAATCTCCATATTCTGTTTTCACTTCCATTGAAAAGTGTTGCAGTTGACAGAGGAATAACGCGTGCGACTCCAAAAATTTGCCATTCGTACCACCAATTTCTTCACGTACTGCCTACCAGCAAATTTTGCACAAAGTTCTTGTTGATGTAGAGTACAATGAATCCTGTTGCCAACTAAACCTTTAAATTATGTCACATTGTACTTTAATGTAGTTTCATAACATATTTGTAATACCAGACGCTTATGAAACGCTATAATACACGTAGAAGGGCCAAATAAACTGATACACCTGCCTATCATCGTGTAGTACCCCGTGAGCACACAGAATTGCCCCAGCACAACGTGTCATTCACTCGACTAATATGTGACGTACTGCTGACGGAACTGACTCCATGATCCTGCAGGGTCATCCATAGATAGATAAGAATACGAGGGGGAGGAGATATCTTCTGAACAGCACATTGCAAGGCATCCCAGATATGCTCAATAATGTTCATGTTTGGGGAGTTTTGTGGCCAGCTGAAGTGTTTAAACTCAGAAGAGAATTCCTGCAGTCAGTCTGTAGCAATACTGGACGTGTGGGGGAATCGCATTGTCCTGTTGGAATTGCCCAAGTCGGACGGAATGCGCAATGGACATGAATAGATGCAGGTGATCAGACAGGATGCTTACTTACGTGTCACCTGTCAGACTCGTAATTAGACGTAGTAGGGATCCCATACCACTCCTACTGCACACGCCCTACACTATTACAGAGCCTTCATCAGATTAAACAGTCCCCTGCTGACACGCCGGGTCCATGGATTCATGAGGTTGTCTCCAGACCTGTACACATCCATCCACTCGATACAATTTTAAACGCGACTCGTCCGACCGGGCAACACACACACTTAAAAAAAGTTTTGCATCACCCCGGTTCCCAGAACATCTGAAGATAGACGTTGACTGTGGATATTGTATCACAGACACAGTCCCTTTGACTGTTCAGAGATGTGACTAAACCCTCCCAATTATGTAAACAACCACGCATGAGCAGATCCTATCTGGCGGAGGGGGTCCGACTTACGATCAGTTCCAGTCATTCCACCAGGAGGGAGGTACACGGCTCGTGTTGTCTGTAGTTCAACTATGCGTAGACTGTCAGTACCGCGGTTCTATCGCGTCCGCATTATTACTTTGTGCCATGAAGGGCTCTCAACAAGGGAAGTGTCCAGGCGCCTCGGAGTGAACCAAAAGCGATGTTGTTCGGACGTAGAGGACATACAGAGAGACAGGAACTGTCGACGACAAAACTCGCTCACGCTGTCCAAAGGCTACTACCGCAGTGGATGAGCGCAACCTTCGGATTATGGCTCGGTGCATCGCTGACAGCAGCACCACCATGTAGAATATTGCTTTTCGTGCAGATACAGGACGTCGAGCTACGACTCAAACCGTACGCAATAGGCTGCACTATACGCTACTTCTTACCTGGCGTCCATGGCATTGCCCATCCTTGCAGTGTCTTCATCCAGACAATCGTCGGAGAAGTGCTCGGGGCAACCCGGTCAAGTTGAACGCCTTGGACACAGTGTCCAGCGAGTGCAGCAAGGTGGACGTTCCATGCTGGTTTGGGGTAGCATTATGTGGGGCCCACGTACGACGAAGGTGGTCTTGGAAGGCGTCGTAAGGGCTGTATGATACGTGAATGCCATCCTCCGACCGATATTGCAACCATATCGGCAGCATATGGACGACAATTCGCGCCCCCATCGTGCATATTTCGTGACTGACTTCGTTAAGGATAACGAGATCGCTCGACTAGAGTGCCCAGCATGTTCTCCAGACATGAACCCTATCGAAAATGCATGGGAAAAATTGAAAAGTGTTGTTTATGGATGACGTGACCCACCAACCACTCTGAGGGATCTACGCCGAATCGCCGTTGAGGAGTGGGACAATGTGGACCAACAGTGCCTTGATGAACTTGTGCATAGTATGCCACGACCGGCATGCGTCAATGCGAGAGGACGTGCTACTGGCTATTAGAGGTACCGGTGCGTACAGCAATCTGAACCACCATCTTTGAAGGTCTCGCTGTATGGTGGTACAACATGCATTGTGTGGCTCTCATGAGCAATAAAAAGGGCGACAAAGATGTTTGTGTTGATCACTATTCCAATTTCCCCAGGTTCCGGAACTCTCGGAACCGAGGTGATGCAAAACTTTATTTGATGTGTGTATATGCGCTGCTGACCGTATTCTGGCTGTTTGCATATCTGTATATTTGGGTACGCATGCCTATTACCAGTTTCCTTGGCGCTTCAGTGTATAACGAGAATTTTCATTTCTGTCTTCTGTCATTCCTATTCATAAAGCCGGCCGGTGTGGCCGTGCGGTTCTAAGCGCGTCAGTTTGGAACCGCGTGACCGCTACGGTCGCAGGTTCGAATCCTGCCTCGGGCATGGATGTGTGTGATGTCCTTAGGTTAGTTAGATTTAAGTAGTTCTACGTTCTAGGGGACTGATGACCTCAGTAGTTAAGTCCCATAGTGCTCAGAGCCATTTGAACCATATTCATAAAGGTCTGTGATAATAGATCGCTCAACTGCCTCTCTTATTGCAAATAGTCGCTGGTCTAGTCAACATCCTTTATATCACCAACAAACAGTGCTAACAGTACGATTCTGTCGAACTGAAGAGAGAAGTTCCGCGCGAAAAATGCCACACCTCAGCGCTAAATGAAATTTCACTCTCCTCCGGCTACTTCCGAGGAAGGCCGAGCAACACCGAATTACAGGCCGGGCCTTGACCCTCTCGTCTTTACGAAAGCTGTTGTGTGTGTGTGTGTGTGTGTGTGTGTGTGGCGTCTTGTCTGTAACACAACGAGCGGGGAACACTACCTGGCGGATCTGTCAGTCGATGTATTCTAAGTTATCTTTCTTTGTTCTTCAAATACAGTTGCCTTTTTATTTTGTTCCCGTAATCTTATTACTCCGTACTCGATCGTGCTTGAACTTATTTTTCTCGAGTTTGTCTCCAGTCAGGGTAATGCTGTAAGAAAGTGTCTTCAGCGATAATCTTCTGTATTGTTTCAACAATTTACATCAGTTGTGAAGGTAAATCCAATTATAAATAACTCATAACTTCAAATATAACATTCAGTATTTCTGACTGCACTGAACTCAAGATTTTAGATTTACAGTCTTCATTAGTCTTGAGCGTCCCCGCTGTAGTGTGTCTTATTTTTCTAGGGTGTTCACGATACCTTCGTGGGACGTCACCAAAGCATAAATGCCCATGTCCAGAAAATACTAATGCGTCAACCACGCCGCACTATGTCCCTGCTGTGTTAGGATACTGCTGAGGCACCATCTCCACAGATCGCAGTTCGGAGTACATACTGTGCCCTTTTCCCAGCACATAAACGGATTTTAAAAGACACAGCCATCTTTCGCCAGAATGAGCGTCTTCAGCATATAATAGGTCATTCTCACGAATAATCCATGTTGTATACTGGCTAGTATACAAGGTGTCTCCGTAAGAGCGTGCAAAAATTTAACAGGACGCAGTGGGTGCTGCACTGAACAATTTAAAGTACGGAACCTGGTGTTGGAGAAGTCAGATTCAGGGGATAACAGGAATAAAATCTCATTACTGTGCGTTTTTTATTTACATTCGGTACAGTTCCCTGCAAACATCATCTCTGGCACAGTGAACGTAATATTTGTACGGTATCTTACAAGACGTGCAGAAAGTGGTGACCATCAATCTCAATGCAAACATGACATCGGCGAACAAGTTTCTGGTGCACCCTGACAAATATCCGTGGTATGTTCAAATTACATCACAGGCAGCTACAATTCTGGTAACTAATTTCATCTTCGTTTCCTCTGGGGTCTCATATACAGGTGACTTTAGATATCCCTACAGTAATTAATCAAGGGGATGCAGGTCAGGTGACCTTGGATGCCATGGAATAGGACCTCACCTTCTAATCCATCGGCTAGGAAATACTTCACTGTTACTGCCCCATTGTATTTGAGCGTACGTCTATGAATATCATTGAATAATGAATGGGTCTGTCGTTGATTCATAGGACATTCTGTAATGGGACAATGTAAATATGTTACAACTGAGCCATGTTATGGACAAGTAAAGTAAACAAAACTTGCATCATAATTTCCTCTTAATGAGGCTTGTCCTCTGGGTTTCCTTGTTAGAAATAAAGAATGTTCACGTAGATAAACACCACAGTATGTATAAACTTGCAAGCACGTTGGTTGTAAATATTTTGGAAAACATTAATGCTAGACAAAGCGGTAGACAAGTTTACTTCCATTTGTCCTTAAGTTGGCTTCTTCGACCCCAGGTTCTCTAACTCAAATGCCTCAGTGTAGCATTCTCTATGTCCTGTTACATTTTTGCACGCCCTTAGGTAAACACCCTGCACAATTCAGTCAATGGATGCTATTGATCATCATTTCTTGCCTAACAGATAAACTGTGCATCTTCTTAATATAGCAAAATTAGAACGACTGAGGGATGTGCAGAGTATCGACCCCACAGTCGACAACAATTTCAAAACAGCGAAAATAAATTCATCAACAACTAAAGCATAGAATAAGAAAACGATGTAATACTTCAAATAATTTAACACCATGCTAAGCAATTTGATCGTAGGATTTTTGACGCCGCACAGAGAATTAGCAACAATTTGGAGAACGTATTTACCCTTGTGAAACTAGACCACGACCTATTAGATAAGATGGGAGGTATTTTTATAGTGTTCGATACATTCCTATTATTTATGGAGGTCCGACACCTTAGGTACCGAGAGTACTGGAAAAGATTGGGTACAAAACTCACGCTGTAGGTACGTAATCATTCGAAGTAATCAAGAATATTACGAGAGACGAAAAATCACTGCTGTGTCATTTTTGGACAGTGAACGACAGAATGGTGGAACAATATAACATCGAAGGACTACTGCAATGTGAGACTCACACAGTAACACTAACAGTGCATAATCAGGTTTCTTATTTGTAAGGATTTTAATACAAGTCAGACGTATATTTTCCATGTGGAAGCAGAGAAAGAATAATCCACGTTTCTTAAACATGCAAATACCTTTCCATTTCTCATGCTTGTTCTGGAATTCATGCTGCTCTCATATACCACGTGTAGGAATGTCTCAAAAGGGCACTACGCTGGATTTGTGGTCAAAGGTAAGTCGATCATCTGAGGCTCTCTGAAAAAGATCTGGAAACGTAGGACAAAGACACGTTGGCCCTAAACTTGTGTTGGAGATAGTGATGGGACCGGACTTCACCGCAGCTGCCGGAGCACCCATACGAAGCAGAAGGTCTGCGATAGACAGAGAACTTTCGTTATTTCAGATCTCTTCTGAGTTTAGCTATTAGGCTCATGTTTCCTAAACTGACTCATCAGATTGATAAACTCTTCTTCCACGTGGCCCTCAGAGTTAGTGATTTCATTATTTTTATCGCCCATTACATAAAAGAGTTGCTTTGAGTTTCAGAACGATGTGTTTCCGTTTGCATGCATAAAGTGTTTCGACAGTCGGTATGCCAATTCATATGCTGTTCCTGCGGTCTCCTCTCATGCACGAATTTTCCAACTGTTTACTATTTGTTACTCTGAAAAGCTTGGTGTACTCGTAGCTTTCTGGAAAGGAGGATCTTTGTAAAATTCGAGATCTTGCATATCACTTGATATCTAGTGCCCTCTAACTCCTTTTTAATACAAGACAGAAATTAATCAGGCGAGAATATGAGTGATAGTGACCAAATACGGTTACTCTATAACAGGGTGCAAGAATTTATGGTTACGTGAGACAGTTTCAAAGTGGTTCATTTAGTTATTCGTAGGAAATCGATGCTTTCCTTGTGTATGGTTCAAATGGTTCAAATAGCTCTGAGCACTATGGGACTTAACATCTATGGTCATCAGTCCCCTAGAACTTAGAACTACTTAAACCCAACTAACCTAAGGACATCACACAACACCCAGTCATCACGAGGCAGAGAAAATCCCTGACCCCGCCGGGAATCGCGAGAACGCTACCGCACGACCACGAGCTGCAGACTCCTTGTGTATACGAGACGAAATGAGACTGATCATTTGGATCCTTTATTTGTAGAATAAGCTGTTTATTATACGTCATACGTCTTGTTGATCAAGCTACTGATTATATGCACACCGATAAGCAAAAACAATATGATCGCTCCCCACCAAGAAGTTGTATGTTACATTGTGGCATTGCGGGCTCGTGCCACGGTAACAAAAGATTAAAAGTTTTGTAAGCTGAGCAGACACAGATTGGGTATCAGCCTAACGAAGATATGAGCCTAATAGCGAAATCCACCGAGATAAACGACTTTGGCAAAGGGCGTATTATTATTATGCAAACCCTGTGAAAGAGTATCTCTGAAACGCCGAAGCTGTTGGAATTTTCACGTGCTGCGGTCGTGATCATCTACGAAAAGAGGTTGAAGGACAGTGAAACTACCACTAGGCACTAAATGGTTAGATTTCCTCAGATCTTCACAGTACATAGGGCTCGGAGGCTTGTCTGCCGAAGGCTTGTGTGCTCTGTAAAGTAGGATCTCCTAGGAAAGGGCACAGTACTGGTCCACTCACAAATGTTTCGGAGCACGCCGTTCGTCGTATGTTGTTTAACATGGAGCTCTGCAGCCGACCGTATCTAAGTGTTCATATGTTGAGCCAACGACATCGTCAGTTAAATATGCAGTAGGCACGTGACCATCGCGATCGACCGTTGATAAAATGGATCGTCTCGGCTCTTCGGGTGAATCACATTTCGGCCACACTAGGGCGATGCTCGTTTCCGCAAACTTTGTCATTGAGGTGAACGGCGGCTCGAAACGCGCAGCGCGCCTCTGGCGCAGGCTGGTGAGAGCAGTATTATCCTGTGGGAGACATTCTCCTGTGCTTGCATAGGACCTGAGGTAGTAACCGAACACATGCTGACAGTTGCGAACCATCTGCATGCTGTCATGCTTGAAGTCCTTTCGAAGGCGATGTCATCTTTCAGCAGTGTATTGGTCCGTGTCTCAGAACCAGAAACGTGCTGCAGTTGTTTGGCGAGCCTTATAGTGAACGTACGCTGATGTCTCGGCTACCAAATTCGCCTCATGTAAATCCTATGGAAACCATATGGCTCGCTATCGGGCGCCTTCACCGCGTACGCAAATTTGTGGCCCATTCCTAGGCATCTGATGCCACATACCTCCACAAGCCTATCAACAAACTGTCGGATTCCTGGTAAGCAGCATCAGTGATGTATTTCGTTCGAAAGACTAACAAGGTATTGAACAGGTGGTCATAATGTTTTGGTACATCAGCGTATATGTATACAAAATTTGACGTCGTGAATTAGCTCCTATAATGAGACGCGTTTTCATCTCGAATGTGTGATATGTCATGAAAATGCGTGCATTGAGCTCAAAGACGTATATACTTGTTTTTTTTCTTTTATCTCATTACACTGTAAGTGTTGAAGATTTGTTTCGCACTTGTTCATCACATGGCATCTATGTCGGCAGCTAAAACCTTATTTATTGAAGTGAATCTAGTGTACGAAGATTTAACTTTTAATTTTGTCAAAGAATTGGTAAGAGAAAATTTATTTTAAGAGAAGTCAGGATTAAGTAAGTTCATTACTTGATCACTTGATACGAGGAATAGTATTGCATTGCTTTTTTTCAGCTTTAATAGTGTGAAGCAGGGACGATTAAGATTAAATGAAAGTACCAACTTTGCCACTCACTCCACAGTGTTAGCAGCACGCATCAATTGTTATTAGATACAGGACAATAGAGCTGACAGAATTGGTCGTCATTGTGCTGAAATTTTACCGATGTACACTACAGTAAGTTAATTAACTTAAACTTCGCTGCTATTGTAAGTCAGATGCACTTTACGATGTAAGATGTGATAGTATATTCATTATAAATCTGTTGTACTTATATTTCATTATTAGTCACACGTGATCTTGTCTTTAGTATCAGTTCATGTGGATCTCCACACAGTACCGATCAACGGTGCTTCTGTACTCAACTTACGGGACAGCTATTCGCAAAACCGTCTGCAACCTAATTAATGAACCACTATCGAAATTAGACTACTCATATACATTTACATCTATATAAATAGCAATTCAGAATTAAATGCCTTGCAGAGGGTTCATCGAACCACCTTTTACCTTTTTCTTTACCGTTCCACTATCGAACAGCGCACGAGAAAAACAAACACTCTGATCATTTCACACTCTGAGGAGAAAGTTGGTGATTGAAATGTCAAGACAAAATCCTGCTGCCGCGAAAAATCCCAATTCGTGTATCCGTGGCACACTCTCACCTACTTTGCGATACTATAAAACGAGCTGCCCTTTCGATGTCGTCCGACAGTCCTGTCTGATGCGGATGCCACACCGCACAGCAATACTCCAGAAGAGGGTGGACGATAGTAGTGTAAACTGTCTGTTTAATAGAACTGTTACATTTTCTGAGTGTTCTGCCAATAAACAGCAGTCTTTGGTTTGCTTTTCCCACAGCATTATCTGTGTGGTCGTTCCAGTTTACATTATTTGTAATTGTAGTCCCTATATATGTAGATTTGTGTGATTGGCCGTTGTTACTGAAGTTTAGCGGACTCTTTTTATTGGTCATCTGGATGACTTCACATATTTCCAGATTTAGAGTCAATTGCAACTTTTCGCACCATACACATATCTTGTGTGAATTAATTTCAAATTCTTTTAGATCATCTGATGACTTTACACGACGGTATATGACAGCATCATCTTCAAACAATCTAAGAGAACTCCTATGATGGTCTCCTGAATCCCTTATGCAGATCAGGAACAACAGAGGGCCTGTAAACACTTTTTCGATGAATCAGTTATTACTTCTGTTTTACTCGATGACTTTCCGTCAGTTGTTACGAACTGCAGCCTTTCTGACAGAAAATCAAAAACTCAGTCACATAGCTGAAACGATACTTCATGAGCATGCAATTTCATTAGAAGGAAGAACTGCGTCAAAAACCTTCTGGAATTCGAAAAATATGGAATCAATGCAACAACCCCTGTCGATAGCACTCATTACTTCGCGAGGCTAAAGACCAAGTTGTGTTTCAAAAGATCTATATTTTCTGAATTCGTGTTGGCTATATGTCAAATAACCGATTTCTTTGAGGTGATTCATAACGTTCGAACACGGTGTACGTTCTGAGATCCTACTGGAAATAGACGTTAAGGATATGAGTCGGCAATCCAGCGGATTATCATATATATTTTCTTGGGTATTAGTGTGACTTCTGTAGCTTTCCAGTCTTTGGGCATGGATCTTTATACGAATGAGCCTTCATATATTATTGTTACGTGTGGAGCTATTGTATAAGCATCCTCCGAAGGGAACCTAACTGGTATGCAGTCTGGAAGCCTTGCCTTTCTTAAATGTATTAAGCTACTTCGCTCCACCTAAGATATCTACTTCTAAGTTACTCATGTTATACTCGATTCTGGACCATTTACTTCCTTTCCTTTTGCTAAGGAACTTCGGAAAATCATGTTTAGTAACTCTGCTTTAAGGATGCTGTCGTCAATAGCATCATCGTTGTAATCGAGCACTGAAGATGTTGATTGCATCTTGCCATTGGTGTTCTTTACATTTAACCAGAATTTCTTTAAGTTACCTGGCAGATTTAGAGACCGAGTTTCGTTGTGGACAATATTAAAAACAAAGCGCAATGATGCTCGAGCTAAACTCCAAGCTATTGTAAAAATTCGCCAATATTGTGATTCTGCGTTCTTTTGAATTTAACTTTCTTTTTTCGTTGCTTCTGCAATAGTGTTCTGACCCGTTTTGCGTAGCACGAGGGATCAGTACCACCTCTTACTAATTTATTTGGTGCATATAGCTCAGTTACTGTCGATACTGTTTCTCTGAAATTCAGCCACATTTGTTCTAGGCTTACATAGACTAGAAGGAGTAAAGACTGTCTCTTAGAAAGTGTCAAGTGCATTTTTAGCTGCTATTTTAAATATATGTATTTTGCGTTTATTTTTGGAGGGTTTAAATGTCCTGTCTTGTGTTTACTAAACCGTGTATCCCTTATTTAGTCAGGATTATTTGTTGCTAAGAGACCAAGTATTTTTTCGCCCCCATTTTCACTTCGACTGGGCTCCTGAACTAAATAATTTTCTGAGAAGACATTCAGTACGATTTCAGACGATGCCTTATGCCTACTAACGTCTTTCAGCATGAATTTTTGCCACAATATCGAGAATAGTTTGAAGTCATCAACAACGATAATAGTATGAGTGAAGTAGCTATGTAACTATTTGAAATGACACTCAAGATTATTTGAATATTGTCACCTTAGTCGGCGGGTGGGGGGGGGGGGGGCATGAGGAGTGAGGGGATGTCAGTGAACGGGACCACTTATTAATTTATTCCGGTGGACTAAATTTATTTAGTAGCAGAATTTCCTGTGCGTTCTTGGACGAACATGGTAAAAAGATTAAAAAGGAAAAAGAACATTAGGTTGTGTTTTCCTTTTTAATACGAATTTATTAAAATTACCAGCGATGCATGAAAGAGAATATTTCACGCATCGGACTAACGGGTATTTAAATTGTTTAGTGCGTTTGCGAGATAGTGCCTCCTCTAATCTTTTCTGCCCTGTCCCACAGTTGCGTAGAGGACACCAATACATTCAATAAGCATCGGGCTCATTACTCTCACAACACGGAGAAGTGCCACTCTCTGGGCATTGACGAACGTTGTAGACGGGCATTTTCTTCGTGTGTTTGGACGAGTTAAAGGGAACGTTTCCCACAATGGGCCACAATTTCATTTTAAGATCTGGAAAAATTTCACGATAAGAAAATAGATATCGATTGTGAACATGTTACGCTATCACCTAGCACAGAGTGCCAGTGAACAATTATAAGAGAGGACGTGACATTGTGCCGTTTGTATTGCCACAAAAACACAGGTCCTAGAACCAGTACCGGACAGAACAACCTTAATGACTTGCCCCATGAAACGACACGTAACACACCGAGATTAGTAATGGTGCATCTACACCCTTCAAACATAATTGGGGTAGTCATTTATTATGCACCTGTCGCATGCAAGAGTCATCAGAAAATTGTGGAGTTAACGGTGGAAAGAAATCCATCGATAATGAAGATTCACAAGGGGACAATAATGATTATTAAGTTCGCTGAAGGCAATAGAGGTTTACTGAAGATGTAAATAAGATCATGGATAATCAAGCTTTTTAGGCCACAAATCTTTCTGAATAACGCGCAAGGAAAATTATAACACTGCAGCACAGAATTCTGAAGAGCCGCAAATCGAAGGGAGAGAAATACATTTCCCATCTCAAACGATTCACTGAACAGACAGAGCCCGAAACCGGACACAAAGTCTCATATCGGCAGAAGGCTGTACTCTCAAAATAGCAGGAAAAGCAGTTTAAGCCATGTTTGAATAGAAGTTAAGTTTTTTGGGAAACGAACGTTCGAGTGCCTTCCCGTGAAAATTGGTACCATTGTAACTGTGAAAGATGGTAAGGAGAAAAACAATAACGAACTATGGGATCAATTTGCCCGATGAGGATGGCTAACACTCCAGATTTTTACAAGGAGCCAGTAGCGAGGTGCTCCGAGCCATGATTTGCTGGCAGCAAGGAAACTCCAATTCTCCATTGAGTCGCCAGTAGTAAAGTAGCACCGTTACAATAGGGATTTTTTTGTAAGGGTGTAGCTGTGGTACAGATGAGCTACTTTACGTACAGATGTCTGAATCCGATGGCCAGAATATGCAGGACTTCACAGGGATACAGTTGACATTTTTTCTTGAGGAAATTAGTAAAGAGAGGGAATGGATACCCATAAAACAGAATTTCATCACATGGAAGGAATAAATAAAGAATCACAAACCGAATTACAACAGAGTCGAGAAAGTAATGTAACTAGCCCACAAGTACGAGATCGACTTACGAGAGCAGAATTAGTTAACTGATGATTTATCTGAAGTGTTTTGTTGACCACCATATGATATGTATGTGTCTACTGCGCGTTTCAGAGAAACTAACTTACCGCTTAAAGCAGCCAATATCCTATCAAAATGTCAGATTCAATGATGCCGCGAACATAATGAGGAGGATCTCACCCTGAGCAACTGAGTAGAGTCACACACGTTGCATATTCTGTAGCCAGTGCTAATATGTAAAAATAACTATTATAATTGAGCAGGATCAAGGTAATAGTGAAGATTCCACTATCAATGGAAATCTAGGGGTAAATACATATACTTGCAGTACACCTTAATAGAATGATGACTAATATGTATACATGTACCTAACATATCTCACTCACTTCGTAATTCAAGCAGTGTTATTATTCAGTTCAAATGATAGAAGAAACAAAAATAATCCAAATGGTGAAACTACCACCCAATATTTAATTCATTATAGTAAACATCTTTTGAAGTTGGTAAGGGAATTTCCTGTGTTCTCGGTATGCAACCATGTAATGCTGTTCGAAGACGAACAAATGACACGGGAAACAGAGCGTAAGTATAATGAACATCCAACTGACAGAGTAGCCAGCTTCAGTGGGTGACGACCTTGGATCACCTACAGATGTGAGTACGCAACGGTCCGGACTGATCTTTACCTGGAGATGGATGGCTGTTCTCCATAAACAGGGGCAGTAGCTGTCAAAGACACCAGCCACTAACGGCTCAAGTGAGACCTAGCTTTACAGCCAGCTGTACAGAATCTGTACTTTGCTTCACCGCTAAGAAGAACAGGAAGTGTACCTGCCGACACTAACCATCAGACAACTGCCTGCATCTTAAAGACGGTGGCTCATCTTCTACTAATCGCTTCAGAACAGTATAAACTGATGGTTGATTTCAGTGTCAGGATGCAATGCTTTTGACGTTAACTCATCCGCCACAACTGCAGAAATACCAAACAGTCTATGACTCCATCTGGAACATCAGCCATTGCACCTGAGAAAACTTACACAGCTATATATATATATATATATATATATATATATATATATATATATATATATATATATATATATATAAGGTTTAAGATACTGAAGAGCAAGGTAAACATTGGATATATTACACTACACATCATCATCAACACAAAAATAAAATTACAGAAGAATCATATTGGAAGCCAACCTGCTCTTCCATCGAAAAGACACATAAGAGATGATATATTTTCAAGGCTTCCTAGCAGGGCAATATTGTCATACATGTCGATAAGGACAAAACCGATACTGACCAGACGTTGCAGAACGTGACTTGCAGCGTTTTATTTCTTCGTGGAGCCAAAAAGATGTGGCTGACGTCCTCTTCTTAAGCGCATTCGCATAATGGGGATTGTGAAGAAACCAGTATGTTGTAGATACTTCCCACAACAGCGGTGGTAGAGTATGAGGCACGTTATAACGTTCATGAATCTTAAGGGGTTTTGATTTTTCTCGTGGCGGAAGTTGTGAACCGGAAGCATGTTCCTTTCGTCATAATCGTAGCCTTTTTATTTGGAGATCTCTTGCCCTTCTGTACCCCACTTTTCTCTGATGACTCATTTAATAATATTTAAAACTTATGTGGACGGAAATTAAAAAATAGATTTATAGACACTGAATGAGAGATGAGAATATGTAGTTGAGAATATGGTCATTGTAGATAATATTCATCACAACCCCGTCGATGGGTAGCAATAGATGTCGTCATATTTGTGTTATAGAGGTGTACTTTTTATTTGTACCCCAGCATTCCTTAGAGTTCAAGCGTATTTACCTTAAATGGCCTAATGGTGCCAGCGACTTAAGTTGCTTGGCAGTCTATTTTTCTCACGTTCCTTAACTGTCAAAGCTCTGTCACTCAACACACACAACATACGACAGTGAATGCAATGCTGAACATATACTGATCTGGTCATGATTAAAGTACAATCCTACGTCCCATGTCGCCAGTTGAAGATCATCTGCACATATTGTATCACTTTACATAATTTTGATCACAAAATTAAAATTTTGCTTGACCGGTTGCAAATGGAAATATTTCAAACTTGTGCATTAAGTAACTGTTTGTCCATTTATAAATGAACTTTTAATTGGTGTCACAGTTTTCAGTGTAACGATTAGCTAATCATTCTGTCTTTCACTGGTTTATGAAAGATTCTTGAACACTGTTGGCTACCATAAATTCTTCGTGAACACCACATATCAAATCTATTTCTACATGATATTTTTCGCTAATATTTTTGTATTATGCTGCATACATTTGACGTTTCAGTGTGTTCGAATAATTCACATGAACGTTTCTCGAAATAAGTGCGTCCAGTTGCCTTTGTTTTGGTCTTCAGTTTTTTGATTATTGCATTACCTGTTTCGAACCGCCTAGGATTCAGTATCAGAGGGTACATATTTATGAATTGTCTGCATCAGTGGCAAGACGTATAAACTAAACGTGTGAGTACTGAGAGTAACGAGAGTTATTCACATTGTGAGACAGGCTTTGTTGCCTTATCTACAATGATTAGTAGCCGTTGGCTGGATGTTGGAGTGCGCTGTACTAAGGGAAACGAAAAAAAAAAAAAAAAAGGAAACTGTGTTCACTAACATCCAACCAACGGATACTAATCACTGTAAGTAAAGCAACAAAATCTATCTCATAATGTGAATAATTATTGCCACACTCAGTGATTACATGTTTCGTGTACAGATCTTGCCACGGCTACACGACTTCCACACTGCTGTAGACGATTAATAAAACGTATGCCATCTGATGATGAATCGCTAGGAGGTTTGAAACCGGTAATGGAATAATAATAGAATTTAAGAACAAAACAAAAGGCGACTGGTTGAAGTAATTTCAAGAAAACATTATTCATCACAATCGCAGTGTTCCTCATATATAATGGAAATTTTTAAAAAAATTAATATGACTATTTACGATGTTTGTCTTAAACATAGTGAAATTAATGATGTCTCTTATACTACGTAATTTACGATATGCTTCATAGTCACTAAAGTTATATTTTTCTTTCGTAAGCCATTAACCTCACTACATGAACTACATATATCTGAGTTTTTCTCAGGATTTCTCGGCGGTATTGACTAAACGTGTGCTAGCGAGTGTTCTGTCTAATTGTTTTCCTTTGTTTCTGTTACAATATTTCGGCAACAAACCCAGTCGGCACCTTTAGGTGATGGGTGTCGATCGTCGAAATTTTGTGCAAAAAAAAAAAAAAAAAAATGGAAAGAACAACTCGACTGAACACCCTGAAGCACACCATTGATTATACGGCCAACTACCTATCGAACAGTGTTTCCCTTGTTCTTATATTCAATTTTCTCTTACTACAGCCATTACAAGTAATATGTGTTCCCCAGACAATTCTTCATATCTTTGAGTTCTAAGCTGCCGCTGGTGCTCCTCCAGGTGTTAAGCAAAGAACTTTTGCCAACCACATGCGGCAATCAGGCGTTTGTGTTCCGTTGGTTAAGAAGATATGTAAAACATTTTTGTTTAACGTTGTGAATTTATTCCAATCCCATTTTCACAAGCACGATAAATACTCAGATATGATGCAGAGGGCGGAGCAAGCATTCACAGTAAACACCTTGTTATAGTTCATACATTAATTGCATCATAGGAGAGGTGTCAGTAGTTCGTACGGCAACGCTAACGTAGGTGTTGTTAACATTGTGAAGAAGTATATCAGGTGACGTTTCAATCTCTTTTAAAATAACTCTCTAGCATTATATACTCAGTTTCAAGGCAAAATTATTGAAACTCTACGTTTCAATAGGAAAGTTAGTGACGAGGAAGCGAAATCTTCCCGTGTAATAGTTGTGAACAATTTTTTTAAAATATGTATTTCTATGAAGTATGTGACATAAGTCATCAATCAAGAAGGAAACCCGGCGATACACTATAAGCTGTGACAAAAGTATTCTACATATTAGGAGGAACAAGCGGAATTGACGTCGAAACGGAATAAACGGTTGTATACAGATATTATACATAAAAAATTTAAACTATTACATTTTTTCATAAAACAGTTAACGCAACTACTGCTGTTAAAATATGCTACCACATTTGAAACAGCTTAAGTTGATGACTTCTTAGCTTCATACTCTGCTAACAACTATGATGCGCGTGGAATATGGAACTTTCCATTGCACTAGTTATTAGGGCCCCTTCCTGTTCGATTCATGTATGGAGCGCGGAATGAATCATTGCTTAGACGTCTCTGTACGCAATCTAACGCTGCTCTCATGAAACCTGCGGAGAGATACATATGGGGTTGTACCATATTCCTACGGTCTTCACTTAAAGATGATGCTTGAAACTTTGTAGTCTCTCTTAGGATACGCATCTTCATGTTTGTATGGATAGTTTTCGTCTGTCTTAAGCTGCTAATTCATATACTTCAGCAACTCCATGACACTCTCCCACGAGAAATACCTGTGACCAATCGAGTGTTGTCGTTCTTTATATATCTTCAATGTCCCTCTTTGGTCCTAATTAGTAAGGACTCACACATTTCAGAAATATTTTACAATGGGTTCTTCTTTGTACTCCGCATTTCCCTAAAATTTTACTGACGAACAGAGATCTGCCACTTGCTGTACCTGCGACTATGAGTTTGTTGTATTTGATATTCCTAGAAACAGTTGTACCAAGGTATTTGTGTTAGTTGACGGAGTTCAGTTGCGACTCGCTGATATTGCAGACATACGATACTATGTTTTCTCACCTTGTGGAGCATATAACACTGTACTTTAGAACATTTATCCCAAGTTGGTAATCTTTGTACCACTTTGAGCCCCATGTATATTTCTTTAATAATTGCACAAATTTTACCCAATCATTGTAAATGATCGCATTATCTGGGAAGAGTCTGAGTGGCTGTTAAACTGATCTGAAAGGAACCTTATTATAGGGTATGAACAGCATGGGCCCGACACACATCCCTGGTTCAATTCTCAAATAATATCTACGTATATCTGTCTACGACTCTCCGTCCGTGATAACGTGCTAATCCTCCTGTGTACTAGACTTGTGTGACGAGGGCTATGTTCTGCTGAGCAGATTTTATCTTCGGGAGACGTATCATATGGTACGGTTGTAAGAGAGGGTAACTCAGTCGCAAGTTTGGTACACAATTTAATTGTGGTTTCACCTTGCTCTTAAGCTTTATTCCATTTCAGTGATTACAGACGCTTTTCAGCATCGCAAACATTACATCAATCATCCTTGCTGTGGTGCCTGAATTAAGGTGGAGCAGTACTATAGGATTTTCTTTTGTGTAGGAATATTAGAAAACTGAGCTTACTGTATTATCTACGTCTACATTCACGTGGGTACTCTGCAAATCACACTTAAATGTCGGGCAGTCGGTTCATCGAATCACCTCCACAATATTTCTTTATTATTAAAATCTCAGGCAGGCGAGCTACGATTTCTCTTGGTTTATTATGATGATAGATTCTTCCTACGTAGGTCGACCTCATCAAAATATTTTCTCATTCAGAGGAGAAAGTTGGTGATCGAAATTCCGTGTGAAGATTCCGCCGCAACGAAAAACGCTTTTGTTTTATTGACCTCAACCCCAAATCCTTTATCATGTCAGTGTCACTGTCTTCCCATTTCTCGGTAGTACAAAACGTGCTACTCTTCTTTGAACTTTCTCGATACACTCCGCTAATCCCATCTATTAAGGACTAAACACCACGCAGCACTACTCCAAAAGAGGACGGACAAGCATTGTGTAGGCAGTCTCTTTAGTAGATCTGTTGCATCTTCGAAGTGTTTTGCCAGTAAAACGTAGTCTCTGGATCGCCTTCCCCACAATATTTCCTATGCGTTCATTCCAGTTTAAGTTGTTCATGATTGTAATTCTTAGGCATTTAGTTGAATTCACTTCCTTTTGATCTGACTGATGTATCGTGTAACCAAATGGAACTATATGGTTCCAGGGATCTTCTCAAGTCTCAAACTTCTATGATTTACGTATGCGTACTGAAGAGAGGTAAGAAATTTTTTAGCAAAGCCAGGATTCAACCCCTCGTCTCCTGCTCTCTAGCCAGATACGTCAACCACTACGCCACTCTGGGACTACGGACTACAATAATATGACTCCCTCCTCAGTCAAAATTTTCATTCATGACTCAGCCCACTTTGTGTTTGCCCAAAGCTCGGACAATATGGCAAAGACTCTCCAACTGAATTGGAATAGCATCTCAGCATAGAACAAAATGGGGAATCCTTCCTGAATCGTAGGTACAGGTGCTTCAACCAAATATAACAACATGGTTCCAGAGACCTTTTCAGCTCTCAAACATCTATGACGAATAACTGCAGAATAAAGTGACAAATGAAAATTTGCATCAAGACTGGGTGGGATTCGCACCCAGTTCTTCTGCACACTAACCAGATGCGCTAACCACTACATCACCCTAACCCCGCGGCTTTGTACAAATGCATGGGCTACCCTACCTTGCTTCCCACCTCAATCCAGATTTCCGTTCACACCTCACCCCACATGGTATATCTTTAGTCGCTTTAGCCCGCATATAGCATCACAGGTGACTGAGACTTGAAAAGCTCTCTGGAACCATATAGTTTAATTTGATTAGAGCAACTTTGCCTGGGTATCAAGCAGATCATCCGTTTCGTTCGATGCTGGAGTGTGTGTGTGTAAAGGGAGAAGGAGGGGGGTTGATATGAAGTGGGCTGAAGCATGAATAAGTATTGTAATTTAGGATTACTCAGTGCAACTGTGAAAAGTCCCTATGCCAGGGTGCCGTAGTGGTTAGCGCATCTGCCAAATGGCCTAAAGACCATGGTTCGAAATCCTGTCTTGGTACAAATTTTCATTCTTGCCTTCAGGTCTGTATACATACATCACAGATGTATGAGACTTGGCGCCACATAGTCTCATTCGATGAAATCAGCTATACCTGAGTTCCAGGCAGGATCTCCCACTTTCTGAGATGCTGATGTGCTACTCCAATACAGTCGGAGAGGCTCTGCAATGCTGTCTGAGTTTAGGAGGAATACCAAGTGGGTTAAAGCGTGAATGCGAATTTGGACTGTGAAGGAGGCCATTCTAGGTTAGTCCGTCCAGCTGTTAATCGCTACTGTGCCAGAGTGGTGTAGGGGTTAGCGCCTTTGCCTAATGAGAAGGAGGTCGGTGTTATAATTCTGGCCTTGGAACAAATTTTCATTTGTCGTTTCGCTCTGCATGTATATATCATTTCTGCTTTTGCTTTACTACCTTCAGTTCAAGGTACTCTCTCGTCTATGAGCTATAGGACACTAACTTTGGTACTACTAGCAACCATTACATATGACTAGAATTTTCTGACGTTTTGTGAATGATCTTTCGATAATATTCTGCTACGCTAGAAACTGACGGCTTCACGCATTGCCATCTTGAAATTCAAACGCCTCATACGTCTTTTACTCAGCATCGTTCTCATCTTTTGCCCTATGCATTGTCTTTCACCTACCATGTAGGAGCCTCTGTTTCTCTACAAGTTTACTGTCAAGGGCTGTATGTTGTGGAGAGACCTCTCATTATGAAATGTTCTACTATGGACGTACCTATTAAGTACAACTTTAGTTTATCTATTTAACTTGAATGAAGTGGCCATCAGTGTCCGCTGGATTAAACACATTCAGACTCTCTGGCTACAATTATGTACAATAACATTTACCTTATCTTAGATGGAACAGAAGTATTTTTTACCAATCTGAACCTGAGCTCCCCATTTGTGAGCGTACAACATTTTCGTTATGGCAAGTGTTGCCAACTGTTGGTCATCACTATGAAAATATCAGCACGTTAATGTAGCAGTGCGCAGCAGCTCATGACCACCGGAATACACTCTCTATTCCAGTGCATAACCGAGTATTGTTACTGTTATTTTGCATGGTAATCATTGAATGATCATTTTACTATTAATTAAAATACGGAGTATTTCGTTAGAAGTTATTTCAGTCTATAAAATTATGCCAAGTGTACAAAGTATGTTTTAAAAGTGGGTACATATTTTTCCATAGATCTTGCATCTAAAATCATTGAATCATCACCTACGACAGTTCCCACATAAAGAAAAAACTTCCGTCCTTTAGGGAAAAAAATCAGATCTGAAAGGGTTAAAAAGCCCATAGCAACGCATGTGCTTTTCTTCAAAGTAAAATAGCTCATAAACCTCTTCCTTGTTTCCGATATATTTTAATCATTAGGCCACAGGAGACTTCTGACGAATTTACCAGCTTAATTTTTTCTGATACGGTTTCATATGTTGCTAGTTTGCTAGTGTCAACATAGAATGAAAATAATTGCGCTATGTTTGAGGTGTCTGAAGAGTTGTGAATTGCTATAACTGTTAGATCCTGATGTACAGGTTGCCTGTGTGTGTGTGTGTGTGTGCCGTACTGCAGTTTGATGGCACCAGCCTTTACGTCCGGCCTGCGGTCATGAAATATTCGCTGCAATATTAACATTGATGTGAACACTGCCTGCACGGAAACTGTGTCATATTTTACAAGTAATTACCACTCTTGTGTACCCCTCTCTGAGCGGTTCTCACGAACATGCAACATGTCATAAAACATATTGACGTCAACTGAAATAACCAAAAGTATAACTAAGAACATAGCTGTCAAAAGAGCGTAGACTCTCGAAGGTATAGTCTCTGACGATAGACATAGTAGAGCTCCCCATCCCACCTTACTGTTAGTTATACTACAGAGATTACCTTTTAGACAGCTACCATTATCCTAAATAAAATAACCTTTTAAACAAATGTACAACTTACCACTACTAAAATTCAAGGGGAGGAGTTGCCTTGTATCTCAGCCATATTGGTTCAAATGGTTCAAATGGCTCTGAGCACTATGGGACTTAACATCTATGGTCATCAGTCTCCTAGAACTTAGAACTACTTAAACCTAACTAACCCAAGGACAGCACACAACACCCAGTCATCACGAGGCAGACTCTCAGCCATATCAAATCAACCATTTTCAATTTACCTTTGATAAGGAAGTAGTAACATTAAGACAATGAAACGTTTTTGTCATACGTTTACAATTTTTCCTAGCGATCTGACATTTCTTAAACCTCGACTACTAAAATTGTAATTCTAAGAAATATTTTAATATTGACCCGCTTTGTGGGCATATTTTTAGAATAAAAATGTCATAGTTGCATTTATAACGCTGCCAGAAATCCAAAAAGTGTCACTTCATGGAAGTGCACAAAGTCAACTGAAAGTTAGAATTTAACTGCTGTGGCATGAATGGGTTCAGGGAAAAGGCGCATTAGGCTAGAAAAAACAAATTGTGTTTAAAGTTTTATTGAACTTAAAGAGGCTTTAATAATTTCCTGCTCCCCGCACTCATCAGTTGCTTTCGCTGCATCTGTCTTAGATTCCTCTGCCACATATATCTAAGCAGCTTGGAGTAAAGAATTATATTTCTGAATTTTTTCTGGATATCTTACCAAGTTCATAATGGCTTAAACGATTCCCTCTGCTATTACCCACCCTCTAGTAGTATCCGTGACATACGCAAACCTAATTTTGAATTATATTCTTTCTTCCTCGACTGCCAGATCTTTCCTTAATTATTTTAGAAGTCGATCTCCGCAGTTATTTGGCGAGAAGCAAAAAACACACTTGTTGCTTTATTGCTATAGAGAACAACTGAATTCAAGACAACGAACAATATAACATATGCCTTGTTGCTTTACTGCTATAGAGAACAATTGAATTCAAGACAACGAACAATATAACATATGTCTTACAGTTCAAATCAATAAGAAAAAAAGTTCCCTCTGCTTCGGAAGTCAATGAAGCCAAGTCAGAGCGCAAGAAGCGTGTCTTACTCTGCAACCTGCCGTGTAAACTGACATGTAATATTTTTAGGTAAGGGTTCTGTCCAAAACTGTTTTATATTCGCATAAAACATTCTTCAAATCATCATAACCACCAGCAAAAAGAAAAATCGTATTTTCGTCATCTTCAGGGTGCCTTCTACCCTTAAGATGTGTTGTCCTGCTTCCCGGTTGTGTACATACAGTGTTTCAATAAAAATTTCTCCCTGTGTTTTTTCAAGCATGTGTACGGGTTGGTATGGCTAATTTTCTGTGCATGCAACAGTTAATGTATTCGGTACATTCAGTGTTAAAATTTTTACATGTTTGATGTACTTAGGAAGTCTTATGTACGTAATTTTTTACATACCTAAATGCTGGAACTGTTCTTGCTTATTAATCGTCATGCACATTACACATATAGCCTTTGATCCATTCAGTCTCCTTCAGACTTGGTCGGGGTATTCCATTTGGTTTTCTAAAGATCTGTCTCTTAGTTTAGGTTGTTTTATTGGTTCTTGCACATTGTTAGTGGTTTATATGCTCTTTCCATCTTAACTGGTATTGTTTTATATGGCGAACTTTGTTCTGCATATTCCGTTTATCTCTAACGTCATCATTGTCTTTTTGTTTATTGAAGCATATCCAGCCTCGTATCTGAGGATGCTCCTTTCATATGCTTCTGTTCTCGCTTCAGCTGAGTATCTCTGTGGACTTTCTTTTCCAGCGTCCTGAATAAAGCTCCACAGAAATACGTGAAAAGACTTAAAATATTTTTTTATTTCATTATTATCACTATACTTCATACTGCGCTCTAATAATGTAAATAATCACATTCATTGCTCTATGATCTGAAACTTCCTGGCGGGTAAAAACTGTGTGACGGACCGAGAGTCGAATTCGGGACCTTTGCCTTTCGCGGGCAAGTGCTCTACCTACAGAGCTACCAAAGCACGACTCACGCCGCGTCCTCACAGCTTTACTTGTCCGCGAAAGGCAAAGATCCCGAGTTCGAGTCTCGGTCCGGCACACAGGTTTAATCTGCCAGGAAGTTTCATATCAGAGCACACTCCGCTGCAGAGTGAAAATCTCATTCTGGCTCTATGATCTGTTTATCAGTTTCGATCTTAACTGGTTTCGCTGGCGTCCAGAAATGCCACTGGTTATTCTTCGTCATAAACACTGAAAGATATCTGTTGATTAAATCATTTCGATTACTATTTTTCCATATCTATCACGGAAGATCTCTTTAGCATTATTTCTGACAGCTGGCTGGTCGATTTCGATATCAGTCTACTAAAGGGGCATATTTAGGTTTCACGGGCTAGTGGTTATTGGTTATCTCAGCCAGTGTAAACGTAGGGTGTGATGGTGCCATGTGAGCGCGCTGTATTTGAAGGAAGGAAGTGAGGCGGTTGCAATTAGGCATTAGTTAAGAGTCAGTTGTGTGGAAGCCGTTGTACTGAAGTAACCAACCTGTTGTTGTCAGATGTGCGCACTCCTAAATGGGCTTGACATGTACCAGGCGAGGTGGCACATTGGTTAGCATTTTGTGTGCCGCCTGGAAGGCGGCGCGTGGGTAGGAACAGATGCAGGAAAAGGCTATACACGTCGGTACTGCAGTATGAATTTAAATCACCTTTACTCTAACAAGAAGAATACATAACCTTGCCATGTGGTCCGAAGTGTCCCAGCCGTCTGCTCTTCAACAAATGGGCAGAATCTGGAGCGGAGCTCGTGGAGCTTTACCGCTCCGGCTAGAGTGCGCTGTCGTCGGTGTCTCATAGTGCCAACTTATGAAACTATGCCGTGGCATGGTTGCTATGGATTCCACATCCCTCCCACCTAAAATGATGCACTGTCATTGAGTATGGCTTCCGACGGCGGGTGGAGGGACGCAGGGCGGCGCAGCCGAGGGTGCCGACAGCAAATAATGCCGAGGCGCGCTGTCCACCCGCGACCCCGAACAGCGTCCATCGGTTCTGCCACCTTTGCGGAGGAATACGGCGGCAGCAGCGGTGGCCGTGGGGCCGTGGCGGCGGCGAGAGGCGTCTGTCCGGTGCAGGTAAAGGGCGACGACGGCAGGCGCTTCCCAGCGGCAGAAAACCGAGGATAGCACAAACGAATCTGGTTCCGGTGTCGCTTGATAGTGCCAGAGGGACCAGAAATGACAAATAAGGCGCGGACAAGCTGGCGAAGAATGCGCCCCTGCTCCCAGCCCTGCCTGCCAGAGAAAATGCGACACAACACCAAATCATGCGTCGCCAAGCCAGAACGATGCGAGCAGCGGGAGCGTGCACTGGCGGGTGCAATAGCTGCAGGACCTACCGATGGGCACCGCCATGTAGCAATTCCGCTGGGGAACGGGTGCCGCGCGGCTGAGAGCGATAGGAAGCAAGGAAAGTCCAGAGCGCGCGCTCGCGAAAATGCGTGGCGCGCAACTTGCTCATCTGCGACTTAAACGTACGCACAAAGCGTTCAGCCTCGCCGTTCGACTGGGAGTGGAACGGGGCTGAGGTCAGATGGCGAATGCCATTAGCGGCACAGAGCGCTTCAAACTCTGAGTACACCAATTGGCGGCCATTGTCGGAGACAATAACTTCAGGAAGGCACTCAATGAAAAAAATAGACGTCAGAGCACGAATAGTACTGGCAGATGAAGTACGAGAAATAAGTCCAACAACAGGAATGTTGCTATAGGCATCAATAACTGACAACCAGCCAGTGTCCCAGAAAGGACCCGCAAAATCAATATGAACGCGCTGCCAAGGCGTAGTAGGAGTTGGTCACGCGAGGAAGCGCTGGCGGGAGCAGATTAATGCTCCGCGCAAGATCGACAGTTAGCAAGCAAAGTATCAGTTTGTTTATCAATACCGACCCAAGTGCAGTGATGACTCGCTAATTGCTTCGTCTCGAGCGGCTCTAGGAGCTTCAGTCTGGAACCGCGCGACCGCTACGGTCGCAGGTTCGAATCCTGCTTCGGGCATGGATGTGTGTGATATCCTTAGGTTAGTTAGGTTTAAGTAGTTCGACGTTCTAGGTGACTGATGACCTCAGATGTTAAGTCCCAAAGTGCTCAGAGCCATTTGAACCATTTGAATCGCTTCGTCAGCACTATACACCAATGACTAGCGTGCAGCAATCGGAGAATTTCCGACTGCAACGAATGAGGTACAACCACACGTAACTGATCATTGTCAGTTTGTAACAAGATAACACCGTGGGGTACAGACAAATTGTGACGTTGCACAAAGTAACGTCGAACAAGTGGATCTCGAATCTGCGTAGCAGTTGGAGGCCATTGAGTACGAATATACTGCAAAAGAATCTGCAGAAAAGCATCGGCGGATGTCGCGGAAGCAATGCGACGAAAATCCACCGGAAAACCATCAGCTAAGTCCTTATCATGCGAATCAATAAACATGCAGGACGCTTCGTCAGGACAGATAGGCAGACGAGACAAAGCATCAGCATTGCCATGCTGCGGCGTAGGACGAAACAAAACTTCTTAATTGTAGTTAGACAAAAACAAAGACCAACGCTGCAACTTTTGTGCAGTACGGGCAAGAACTGGCTTTGACGGGTGGAACAACGACGTCAAAGGCTTATGGTCGGTGACCAAATACAACTTTCCACCGTACAAAAAATCATGAAACTTAGTTACTCCATATACAATAGCTGAAGCTTCTTTCTCGATCTGAGAATAGGTTTGCTGGGCAGAATTGAGCAACCTAGACGCAAAAGCGATCGGGCGATCGACAGAATTAATATGGTGCGAGAGAACCGCTCCGATGCCGTGAGAAGATACATCGACAGCCAAAAGAATTGTTTTAAAAGGATCGAAAGGAATCATACAGCGATCACTCAACAAAGCAGATTTGAGCTTGTGGAAAGCAGCGTCACATTCCGAAGACCAAACAAAAGGAGCGTTCTTACTCCGAAGGCGATGCCATGGCGCTGCAATCTGCGCTGCATTTTGTATTAATCGAATATAATAACTGATTTTGCCCAACACAGACTGAAAATTTTTCATGTTCCTGGGTGCTGCCAAGTCTCTAATCCCACTGAGATGTGACGGCGAGGGGTGGATACCCTGTCCGGTAATCATATGTCCTAAATACTGAATCAGTTTGAAAAAATTTGCACTTGGCTCTGTTATACTTTAGTTCCGCCTGCAAAAATACAGTAAATAAGGCACGCAAATTCTGCAAATGTTCGTCAGCGGTGCGACCTGATACAACGTCCAGATAATTGGAATAACCAGGGACAGTGGCACAAAACTGCTGCAAGTAAGACTGAAAAATAGTGGAGCCGAAGCACAACCGAACGGAAGGCGGCGAAACTTGAACAATCAAAGGTGGGTGTTGATCACAAAATAGCGATGCGACCGTTCATCGAGCAGAATCTGAAAGTATGCGTCCCGCAAATCAATTGTGGAAAAGAATTTTCCCACACCAAGCTTATCAAAAACGTCTGCAGGACGCCGTAAGGGAAACGTAGCTACCACTGTCTGGGGATTTACTGTTGACCTGAAGTCAGCACAAATACTGAGACGACCATTTGGTTTATTCACCAAACTATAAGCGAAGCCCATGGCGAAGCAGAAACAGGTTCAGTGACACCACTGTCTTACAAATGCGTATAAGCTCAGAAACTACGGCGTCGCGCAGTGCGTGCGCTACCGGACGTGCGCGCCGATAAATTGGCATGGTATTGTCTTTAACTAAAACATGCGCTGCAAAGTCTGTGGCGCAACCAAGGCCATCAGATAAGAGTTCAGCGAAATCATCGCATAGTGCGCCAACACTGTCTGCATAGTCACTAGCGTTGATGCAAACTACATTGTCCTGATTTGCGAGGCCAAAAAGTTCAAATACGTCCATGCCAAAAATGCTCGTAGCATCACTAGACCGGAGCACATGGAAAGACACTGTACGGGTCGTTGCGCCATATGTGGCTAGCAAACTACACACTCCAAGCACTGAGATTTCCTGTCCAGTAAATGCAATCAGCGTGGAATGCGAACGACGAAGCGGGGGCGAACCAAGCAAGTCATACGTGGATTTTTTCAGTAGAGAAACTGACGAACCAGTGTCCAGCTGCATGCGAACAGAACGTCCACAAATGTTCAAAGTAACAAAAAGTTTCCTCGCATCGCGCTGAATGCGAGAGGAAGTGTCCGGGAAAACGTAATTCACACGACGAGCTGTCGAAGCACGGGAAGCACAAGGCTTTGAATAAGTGGCATTCAAATCCATAGGCTGATGTGAATCATGATCATGGCGGTTGCCGTTGAGGTGACGCCCCCGCGAGTCACACAAACGGGAGACAAGTTCGGAATTAGAGTTTGTCTTACTGCACACAGCTTGCACATGTCCTTTCTTATTACAAAAATAACACTGTGCTTGAAGGGATGGGCAACTGTTCCTTGGGAGGGCACGAAAGCAGTTCGGACATGATTTCAGTTTCTGAGAGGGTGCCTGGTTTGAACCATGTTGACGTGCGTGCGAGCGGCGCGGCGTGGCTGACGGGCGGGAGGGCACGTGTTGTGCTGCGCTAACTGTACGCACACCCGGGGTCACGTCGAACGCGGAAGTAGCCATGTCTAATGTATCTTGTCTGTCCAGCAATTTGAGGATTTGCTCGCGGATTCAGATTTCTAGACTTGCGCTATTGGGTGGGGAATTGTAGAACGCTCCTAGATAGGTCACGAGTGCACTACACAAAGGAAGCAGCTTCTCGGGTAGCAGAGTACTTGTGGCGTGCACATGGGGGTTTTCTAGGCTAGGCAGTAGTGCGAGGAGTCCTGATGAACACTCACCAGTCAACGTGCAGGCAGGGAAATCAGGACGCGCTCAGTGTAACGACACTTCAGCTACCAAGATATTAGCAGTAAATTTTCAGAGTGATCGGAATAAAATTCCTGAATTTACTGCCATCCAGGAAGCGTGTGGCGCGCATATTATTCTCGGGACTGAGACCTGGCTGAACCCTCAGATAGGAAGTTCTGAAATATTTAGTGAGGGCTGGAACGTGTATCGGAAAGACAGATTAGACACCGTAGGAGGTAGTGTCTTCATTGCAGTTGACAAAAGTATTGTGTCTACTGAGGTCGAAGTAGAGTGTGATTGTGAAGTTATCTGGACACGTTTAATAGGGCTAGGGGAAATAAAGTTAATTGTGGGGTGTTATTACCGGCCACCAGGTTCCACCGTTACAGTTCTAGTATCATTCAAAGGGAGTCTACATTCTGTATCGCAGAAGTACCCGGATCATGCTATATTAGCCGGAGGCGACTTCAACCCGGAGGCGACTTCAACGTACCTAGTATAGACTGGGATGTCTATGGATTCATTACAGGTGGTACAGACAATCCGTCGTGTGAATTACTTTTGAACACATTATCCGAAAACTGTCTTGAGCAGCTAAATCGACAGCCAACGTGTAATGGAAATATTTTAGATCTGGTAGCCACGAACAGACCAGACCTCATCGACGGTGTCAGTGTTGAGACAGGGATTAGTCATCATGATGTTATCATGACGACTATGGTTACGAAAGTTAAAAAGTCGGTCAAGAAGGCTAGGAGAGTATTCTTACTAGAAAGAGCAGATAAGCAGTTGTTAGAATCCCACGGAGAAAATGAATCGACTTCATTTACTTCCGGTACGATGGACGTAGAAGAATTACGGGCAAATTTTAAACACATTGTAAATCACGCATTGGACAAGTAGGTGCCGAAAAAGTGGGTTACGAACGGAAAAAAAACCACCGTAGTTTAACAGCGTAATTCGTAGAATGCTCAGGAAGCAAAGGCAGTTGCACTCGCGGTACAAGAAAGATCGGGAAAATGAGGACAGGCAAAAGTTTGTGCTGCTGTAAAAGGAGCGATGCGCGAAGCATTCAACCACTACCACCGTCATACCTTAGCAAAAGATCTTACGTAAAATCGGTAAGCGGGTCGAAGGCTTCAATCCACTCACAGATCAGTCTAGCCTGGCAACGGAAGACAGCAAAAAGAAAGCAGAGTTTTTAAATTTAGCATTTGAGAAATCTTTCACGCGGGAGGATCGTACAAACATACCGCCGTTTGAGTCTCGTACAGATTCCCGTATGGAGGACATAGTGATAGACATCCCTGCGGTTGTGAAGCAGATGAATGGGTTGAAAATAAATAAATCGCCAGGTCCTGATGAGATTCCAATTCGGTTTTACAGAGAGTATTCTACCGCATTGGCTCCTTACTTAGCTTGCATTTATCGCGAATATCTTGCCCAACGTAAAGTCCCGTGTGACTGGAAGAAAGCGCAAGTGACGTCTGTATATAAGAAGGGTTTAATGTCGGTTTGCTGCAAGATTCTCGAACATATTCTCAGTTCGAATATAATGAATTTCTTTGTGACAGTGAAGTTGCTATCCGTGCATCAGCACGGCATTGGAAAGCATCGCTCCTGCGAAACGCAACTCGCCCTTTTTTCACATGATATCTTGCGAACCATGGATGTAGGGTATCAGACGGATGCCATATACCTTGACTTCCGGAAAGCGTTTGACTCGGTGCCCTGCTGCAGACTCCCAACTAAGGTACGAGCGTATGGGATTGGTTCCCAAGTATGTGAGTGGCTCGAAGACTTCTTAAGTAATAGAACCCAGTACGTTGTCCTCGATGGTGAGAGTTCATCGGGAAGTGTGATAGGTCTGCTGTTGTTTTCTATCTACATAAATGACATTTTGGATAGGGTGGATAGCAATGTGCGGCTGTTTGCTGATGATGCTGTGGTGTACGGGAAGGTGTCGTCGTTGAGTGACTGTAGGAGGATACTAGATGACTTGGACAAGATTTGTGATTGGTGTAAAGAATGGCAGCTAACTCTAAATACAGATAAATGTAAATTAATGCAGCTGAATAGGAAAATGAATCCTGTAATGTTTGAATACCACATTAGTAGTGTAGTGCTTGACACAGTCACGTCGATTAAATATTTGGGCGTAACATTGCAGAGCGATATGAAGTTGAACAAGCATGTAATGGCAATTGTGGGGAAGGCGAATAGTCGTCTTCGGTTAATTGGTAGAATTTTGGGAAGATGTGGTTCATCTGTAAAGGAGACCGCTTATAAAACACTAATACGACCTATTCTTGAGTACTGCTCGAGCGTCTGGGATCCCTATCAGGTCGGATTGAGGGAGGACATAGAAGCAATTCAGAGGCGGGTTGCTAGATTTGTTACTGGTGGGTTTGATCATCATGCGAGTGTTACGAAAATGCTTCAGGAACGCGGATGGGAGTCTCTAGAGGATAGGAGGCGTTCTTTTCGTGAATCGCTACTGTGGAAATTTAGAGAACCAGCATTTGAGGCTGACTGCAGTACAATATTACTGTAGCCAACTTACATTTCGCGGAAAGGCCACAAAGATAAGATAAGAGAGATTAGGGCTCGCACAGAGGCATATAGGCAGTCATTTTTCCCTCATTCTGTTTGTGAGTGGAACAGGGAGAGATCAAGCTCGTTGTGGTACGAGGTACTCTTCGCCACGCCCCGTGTGGTGGATTGCGGAGTATGTATGTGGATGTAGATGTAGATGTGGTGATCCGCCACATTCTGCGCAGTAGCGTCTCTAATAATTATATCTGCATATGAGCGTCCACACGAGCAAGTAAACTCACAATCAGAAGTTAGTCCCTGAAGGTCTGCTACCCAAGCTGACCACGCCGGAGGCGAAAGAATTTGTAGCGTGCAGCTCCCACATTCACACTGTCACGAAAGTAGGAGTTCAAAGCATCAATCACTTCGTCGTAAGTTTAGATTCTGGGCAGATGGTGGGAAACAATTTCGCGAACACACGGTACAACACAACACCCGCGTTGGCAATTTAAAAGCAAGCCGCTCTATAACTGGTATGTTGTATGCTGCGAAGTGTGCCTCGAGCTGGGCGATGTATTCTCGCCAGCGTTCAACATCAGGATTGAAGGCACGAAATGGTGGCGCCGTCGGCGACGGCGTCGGTACAGGCGGAGGCGTCGGAGGTGCCGAAGTAGCTGCAGTTTGTAGTGTGACCAGGCCATTTATGGCAGCAAGCAACTGCGTCATATGCTGAGCCTGAAAACGTACAAGATCGGTCAGTGAAGCCTGTTCCTGTGCCAAAGCCATGGTTTACACAACTGAAAGTCTTATACTGAGGCTAGCACGAAAAGAAAGCATTACCGAGCAAAAAAGGGAAATGATAGGGGAAACCTCGTCGCCAACTATTGTATCCTTCCTGGAAGGCGGCGCGTGGGTAGGAGCAGGAGCAGGAGCAGGAAAAGGTTATACACGTCGGTACTGCAGTATGAATTTAAATCACCTTTACTCTAGCAAGAAGAATACATAACTTTGCCATGTGGCCCGAAGTGTCCCGACCGTCTGCTCTTCATGAAATAAGCAGAATCTGGAGCGGAGATCGTGGAGCTCTACCGCTCCGGCTAGAGTGCGCGGTCGTCGATGTTTCATAGTGCCAACTTATGAAACTATTCCGTGCTATCGATACCACGGAGCACACTGGGCTCTAATTCGGCAGGACTGCAGTTCAAATCCTCGTCCGGCCATTCTGATTAGGGTTTTCCGTGATTTTATAAAATCGCTTCAATCAAATGCCGGGATGGTTCCTTTGAAAGGGCAAGCCCGACTTCCTTCCCCATCCTTCCCTAATCCGATGGGAGCGACAATCTCGCTGCTTGGTCCCGCTGCCACGAATCAAGCAAGCAAGCAAGCATGCTTGCCATGTAGTGGAGCGCGTATTGTTATGAGTTTGTCAGTGATAAGCAGTTTCGCTCGAGAACTGCATATTATTGTGAGGTAACGCGGGCAGACAGTGCTGTACTGAAAGAGGCCGTTGGAAGTTGTTTCTATCGGTGAAGTCGTAGGCTGATAATTCTGTTGCCACCCGATTGAGGGGAGTACGTGTTATTGGTAGTGATGTTGTGAGTGGTTGCGATATTAGTTTTACGAGAGCAAGCTAAGTTGTTGAATGGATTTTGATAATCGCATGTTAGGCCTTTCTTTACATTCTGTTCAGCCATCCGAGATTAGATGTTGCTACATTCTTTTCCTTGCAGCTTGGATTGTGTTTAGTGGAAGTGTGACTGGTTGATTTTTCTAAGCATGTACCACAGTGACGATTAGGCTGAGCTCAATATTCTGCATTGGTTACATTCGTGTCCTGTATTTAACCCACAACAGGTAGTTAACTCACCGTTCTCATTCACCAAACAAGCGGGGAATACTTCTGTATCCTCTTAATATTGCCAACTTCAGAGTCAAGCCTAATGTAGCTGTATTAGGTGTAGCAGGTGCTACGTGTTGTATTAATTAATGTAAGGTTTTGTTGTAGTAATTATTCTAGTAAACAAGAACTCTATTAGTATTTTCCAGTTTATTGGTTAGATTAATGATCCCATATCATGTTGTTTCTAAATCAGTAACTATTAAGTGACGAGTGTTAGAGTGGATTATCTACTTTTGCTACCTCAGCACGTCTAGGAGAAGTCACAGATTTATGTTAGGATCAGTTTTATAAAAATGAGGTCCGTCTCGCTACCTAACGGCGAAGTTACGTCTGCCGACTTCTTATGTTACTTTTTTAAGGAAGTGTGGCATTTTCAGTCCATGTATGTGATTTACTATTTTATTAACATATCTAAGGATAGGAACTGGCCGGTGGCAGCCTAAAGAGATTGTTTATATATCGAACCCCACCATAACATCACAAAAATACTATATACTACGCAAGTACGCAATACATGTAGGCCTATTTGTGTCTGTCACACCGAGTGTCGATTTAGTCTGGTGCTCATCATTGATATAGACACCTCTGTTTAAGAGATGCCATACAAGATGATCATATTGTTTTCTCTTGGTATTTTACTTAAATTAGGAACAGCTTCAGGTAAATACACTCCTGGAAATGGAAAAAAGAACACATTGACACCGGTGTGTCAGACCCACCATACTTGCTCCGGACACTGCGAGAGGGCTGTACAAGCAATGATCACACGCACGGCACAGCGGACACACCAGGAACCGCGGTGTTGGCCGTCGAATGGCGCTAGCTGCGCAGCATTTGTGCACCGCCGCCGTCAGTGTCAGCCAGTTTGCCGTGGCATACGGAGCTCCATCGCAGTCTTTAACACTGGTAGCATGTCGCGACAGCGTGGACGTGAACCGTATGTGCAGTTGACGGACTTTGAGCGAGGGCGTATAGTGGGCATGCGGGAGGCCGGGTGGACGTACCGCCGAATTGCTCAACACGTGGAGCGTGAGGTCTCCACAGTACATCGATGTTGTCGCCAGTGCCATAGGGGACCGCACTGCCACTTCCCAGCAAATTAGGGACACTGTTGCTCCTGGGGTATCGGCGAGGACCATTCGCAACCGTCTCCATGAAGCTGGGCTACGGTCCCCCACACCGTTAGCCCGTCTTCCGCTCACGCCCCAACATCGTGCAGCCCGCCTCCAGTGGTGCCGCGACAGGTGTGAATGGAGGGACGAATGGAGACGTGTCGTCTTCAGCGATGAGAGTCGCTTCTGCCTTGGTGCCAATGATGGTCGTATGCGTGTTTGGCGCCGTGCAGGTGAGCGCCACAATCAGGACTGCATACGACCGAAGCACACAGGGCCAACACCCGGCATCATGGTGGGGGGAGCGATCTCCTACACTGGCCGTACACCACTGGTGATCGTCGAGGGGACACTGAATAGTGCACGGTACATCCAAACCGTCATCGACCCCATCGTTCTACCATTCCTAGACCGGCAAGGGAATTTGCTGTTCCAACAGGACAATGCACGTCCGCATGTATCCCGTGCCACCCAACGTGCTCTAAGAGGTGTAAGTCAACTACCCTGGCCAGCAAGATCTCCGGATCTGTCCCCCATTGAGCATGTTTGGGACTGGATGAAGCGTCGTCTCACGCGGTCTGCGCGTCCAGCACGAACGCTGGTCCAACTGAGGCGCCAGGTGGAAATGGCATGGCAAGCCGTCCCACAGGACTACATCCAGCATCTCTACGATCGTCTCCATGGGAGAATAGCAGCCTGCATTGCTGCAAAAGGTGGATATACACTGTACTAGTGCCGACATTGTGCATGCTCTGTTGCCTGTGTCTATGTGCCTGTGGTTCTGTCAGTGTGATCATGTGATGTATCTGACCCCAGTAATGTGTCAATAAAGTTTCCCCTTCCTGGGACAATGAATTCACGGTGTTCTTATTTCAATTTCCAGGAGTGTAATTTTCATTCAGACTACCCACAAGTCTGTACACAAGTATTCCAAGCATTTTCAGCATGTATATTAAAGAGACTGTGTGAAAGAGGATACCGTTATCTAACTACTTCGTTTATTTCATCCATATTGTACCGTAAATATTTTCTTTCTTATATATTGGCCATATCTGAGCGATATCCAATTCTTCACCAGCACACACACACACAAACATACACTCACACACACCCTGATCAGCCAGAACATTATGACGACGGACCTGTTATCGATATAGACTCGTCACACACTCGTCTAGGCGCTAGAGCGTTACCTGGCGAGGAATGACTGCTAGTCGGACAGAAGCACGGTGCATGTAGTATTACTGAGCGTTCTGTCCGTATGTAGAATGGGGAAGGCGCGCAGTTTATCGAGTTTGACTGAGGGCAGATTGTGATGGCCCAGAGGCTCGGCACTAGCATTTCGGATACTGCACAACTTGTCAGTTGTTTGAGGAGAGGTGTGATTTCTTCAGAATGTCGCTAAACCGAGGTCAAACTATGTCCAGACGTCGTGGGATTGGGCGGCCATCCCTCATTATAGATGTTCGGACACCATATGCTGGGCAGACGTAAAACAGCGGGCGGCGAACTGTTGAGGAGCTAACATCAGACCTTAGTGGCGGGGAGAGCACAAGTGTGTCTAACCACACAGTCCACCGAACACTACTAACGACGGGCCTCCGCAACAGGCGATCCACGCATCTGCCAATGTTAACACCGCTACATCGGCAACTGCGAATGAAATGGGCATGTGCCAATGGCAATGTACGATGGTACAGTGGCAGAGCGTTACATGGTCTGATGAATCCCGATACCTTCTTCATCATGCCGATGGAAGAACGCGAATTCCTCGCCTTCCAAAAGAACAGCCCCATGACACCCCTACTGCGGGATGGAGACAAGCTGGCGATTGCTCGATTATGCTCTGGGGAGCAATCTCATGCGCGGCCATGTGTCCAGGGGAGCTCGCGCACGGCTCCACGACGGCCAAGGATTTTCGTACACTGATTGCTGACCACCAACACCCCTTAGAGACGCTCATGTTTCCCGACAGCAGCGGCATCATTCAGTAACGCAATGCGCTATGACAAAAGGCCAAGAGCGTGATGTAATGGTTCGAGGAACACAGCGACGATTTCCAGTTGATATGCTGGCTCCACAGCTCCCCAGATCTGAACCCGATCGAACACATCTGGGATATGATTGAGCTCGGCGCCATAGCTGATCGTCCCCCTCCTCGGAAATTACGGGAGTTATGTGATTTGTGTGTGCAGATAGGGCTCCAACTCCCTCTAACACACTACAAAGGCCTCAACACATCCATGCCAAGGCGTGTCGTCGCTGTTATCCATTCCAATTGATTAGTAATGGACATAGTTCCGGTTGATCAGTGTTTATCTACAGGGTGAACGTTAATAAAACCGACAAACTGCATGGACGGATTCCTGACTGGAAACGGAAGGAAAAAGTCCTATGAACATCTGTCTGGGAATGCATTGTTGCTACGGCAGATGTCGCTGATGAATGAAAGTTTCTCTGAGCATACGGTTAGTCTGTAGCCAACAAATGACGATTATGCAGGTTTGGTAAAGGTTGCTTCATCGGTAATGAGGACTGATGACAGAATACCCACAACTGTAATGTTTTGGTGCAAAATCGATTGACGAAGTGGGAAGAGGAATTCCACTTTATGCAACACACCTTTTTCCGGTTTTGCTTCATCCAGACATGTCTCAGTACATTTTGTGCTATCTTCAGTGGGTTACTTTTTATTTCCTAACTGTAAAATCGTTGTTTCATATTAACATTTAGCGAAACTTTTGGTGCATAATATTTGAAATTGTGAATGACTATTATGTACCAAATGTTTCACTAAATGTTAATATGTAACAAAAATTATACAGTTTGAAAATAAAAAAATAACCCGCTGCAGATAGCACATAATGTGCTTGAACATGTCTGAGTGAAACAAAACAGAAAAAAGGTTATTGCATAAGGTGGAATACCTCTTCCCATTTCGTAACAAACAAGGACATAAGAAGAAGAAGTTCACCACCACAAGATGACCATTGACAAAGCGCTTCCCGCAAAGGGAAATGCCCTGCTGGTAGTCAAAAATGGTTCAAATGGCTCTGAGCACTATGCGACTTAACTTCTGAGGTCATCAGTCGCCTAGAACTTAGAACTAATTAAACCTAACTAACCTAAGGACATCACACACATCCATGCCCGAGGCAGGATTCGAACCTGCGACCGTACTGCTGGTAATCCCTTGACTCTTTGTAAATGATGGGGATAGTAGCGGTTTTCATGTAGGATACATGTTTGTGGGTTGACTTGGGGGAGGCGATAAAACAGCGAAGTCATAGGTCACATCGGATTAGGGAAAGATGGGGAAGGAAGTCGGCCATGCCCTTTCAAAGGAACCATCCAGATATTTGCCTTAAGCGATTTAGAGAAATCACGGAAAACCTAGATCAGGATGGCCGGTCCTCCCGAATGTGACTTCAGTGTGCTAACCACCGCGCCACATCACCCGGTCATGATACATGTAATCGTACTTTGACTTGTTCAAAATGTTCAAATGTGTGTGAAATCTTATGGGACTTAACTGCTAAGGTCATCAGTCCCTAAGCTTACACACTACGTAACCTAAATTATCCTAAGGACAAACACACACACCCATGCCCGAGGGAGGACTCGAACCTCCGCCGGGATCATCCGCACAGTCCATGACTGCAGCGCCAAGACCGATCGGCTAATCCCGCGTGGCGTACTTTGGCTTGTACTGGAGTTCTTCTCCTGTAGGAAAGTCTCCAAAACTGGTGTTTGTACAGTCTGCTGCCTCCGTACACGTTCACGTCTGAAAGGATCCATGATCGTACAAACTCCCGAAAATGGCTTGATGTGATGTGGTTGGTGTGTCTGAGCGAACTTGTTTGGTGTAGCCGTGCTGCCTCTCGACAGTGTTCATCTGCTTGGCTGTACACAAATACCATATCGGCTTGTTCCCGAGATGACTACCGCACCATTCTGCAGCTTACAGTGCAAAACATCTATCACACTGCCTGAAACACACAAGGAAAACACAGTCTGAAGAACTTTCATTCCTTAGCGCCATCAACCGTGGCAACGATCCATTTTCAAGCACATGTTCATAGGACCTTGTCTAATCCATTTCCAGTCAGGAATCCATTCCTTCAGTTTGTCGGTTTCATTAACGTTCATCCTATATATATGTAGCCCCTCATAAGGGTGCATTTATGTTGCACATCGCCGCTCGTTGCTCGCTCGCGATTGTCCGGCGATGAAACAATGGAATATGCCCACGGAATCTTATCAGCCCATTACACCGTCAGCATTGCCGCTCGACCCACTGTTCGTTGCGGTTCTTGCCAGGTGATGGTATCAAACTGTGTTTCACATCACGACCACTACTCTACGTCCTGATACTTCAGCAGCTATTGGTTGCTTCAGGGTCACTCCAGCATTGCTACATTTGTCTCCGCTAGCTGTACGGACTTCCGGCGAGCAGTGAGGCTTCAGCGTAAATCAAATACGGCTCCCAACTAATGGCGATATGGTGTGTGCCACAAACGACCAGCGTGGTGGCAGCAGCGAGGATACAGCATAAACTTAATCGAAGAGTCGTCAGGCTCGTTTTCTCTGCTGTTTCGGCAGATATTTGCAGTTTCGTTTTTGTAATGTGTTACCAGATACAGGCCGAACAAATACAGCTCATCAAGTCTCTCATGCCATCATCAATAGAGACCGTCTGCTTTTTCCCTATGGTAACGAAATGACTTTAAAAGCGGAATTTTACGTGCATGTTCGATAGTGTTGTCCTAGATTAGAATAGTGCGATAACTGTTTGCTAGATGTGTTTTAACACGAACATCAAACGCGATGAATAACCAATACTCTAGAAGAAGCGGAGTGGCGCTGCTGCAAGTTGGTAACAGTCAAGCACAGGCAAGGACCACACGAGTCACTAATGGGGTACTTGTTGCTGGTCATGTTTTGATGATCTTGTTAATATTTAGCTGGAGTCTGCCCAACAAGCACAACTCGCCACATCTTTCATGCAACGGACATAGTCGATGGAAAGTGTCAGTTTATTTCCCAAGACAACAAAGTAAGTGTTATAGGGGATTTTGTACCTTCCGTTCAATAAAGTGGTCGCAAAAAACTGTGATGTGAAATTACATTTTTCAGTAGCAAAACCGAAACCGCAGATATCCGTCAAAAGATGAGAGATAATGTGCCTGCTGACTCTTAGGAGTGACACCCTGCATGCTGGAATTCAGTATGGTGTTGGCTCACCCTTATCCTTGATGATAGCCTCCACCCTCGCATGCATACGTTCAACCAAGTGCTGTAAGGTTTCTTGGAGAGTGGTAGCCCAATCTTCACGGAATGCCGCAGGGAAGAGAGGTATCGAAGATGATTGGGGAGGCCTGGCACGAAGTTGGCGTTCCAAATCACCCCAAAGGTGTTCTGTAGGATTCAGGTCATGATTCTGTGCAGGCTAATCCATTAACGGCATTTTATTGTTGTGTAACCACTGCGCCACATGCCGTGCTTTATGAACATGTGCTCGATCCTGTTGAAAGCTGCAGTCGCCATCTATGAATTGCTTCTAATAGTGGGATGCAAGAAGGTGCTTAACCCTTTAACTGCTCTGGACAAGTTGACGCAAGCGCCTTTGTACCTGTCCCCTGTGTGCTCTGAACGTATCAGCGCGTAGACACGTTTAGATTACCAGGTAGAAGGACTGGTGGCACGCGTAAACCCGTTCAGAGCACACAGCGACAGGTACAAAGACGCGCACGTTAACACGTCCAGAGCAATTAAAGGGTTAAACGTCAGTGTAAGCCCGTGCTGTGGTAGTGCCTTGCAAAACAACAACGTTTGTAAGCCCCCTCGATGAAAAACATGACCCCACTATAACGCCACCGCCTCCGAATTTTACTGTTGGCTCTACACACGCTGGCAGATGACGTTCACCGGGAATTCGCCATACCCACACCTTGCCATCAGGTCGCCACTTTATGTACCGTGATTCGTCACTCCACACGTTTTACCACTGTTCAATCGTCCCATGATTACGCTCCTTACACCAATAGAGGAGTCGTTTGGCATTTACCGGCGAGATGTATGGCTTATGAGCAGCCGCTCGACCATGAAATCCAAGTTTACTCAACTTCCGTTTAACTGTCATTGTATCTGCAGTGCATCCTGATGCATTCCGGAATTCCTTTGTGATGGTCTTGATAGATGTCTGCCTATTACACATTATGGCCTTCTTCAACAATCGGCGGTCTCTGTCAGTCAAGAGACGAGGTCTGCCAGTACGCCTTTGTGCTGTACGTGTCACTTCATGTTTATACTTCACTGTCACACCGAAAACAATGATCCTAGGGATGTTTAGGAGTGTGGAAATCTCGCGTACAGACGTATGACACAAGTGACGCCCTGACCGCGTTCGAAGTTGTTGAGTTCCGTGAGCATCCCATTCTGCTCTCTCACGATGTCTAATGACTACTGAGGTCGCTGTTATGGAGTGCCTGGCACTCGGTGGCAGCAAAATGCACCTAATATGAAAAACGTGTGATTTCATGAGTGTCCGGGCCCTTTTGATTACATGTATACATAAAACAATACAGACAGACTTCGAGGTGTTTCTAGAGGGTGTATTGAGGAACAAATTGAAGGTAAGAACACTTGCCCAGAAACGTCATCCAACGACGCTACAGATAATCGAAATTACAGGCGCTTGTGCCTGCCGATAAGCCTGTTTTTCAGTAGCAAATGTGACCTTGTACACTGACAGATTTCGGTCAGAACATCTAGCAATAGACCTAGACTCTACATGGTACGGAACGCGTCCATTCATGCCACAACAGCACAGTAGAGACCAGTAACAGCATTGGCATTAGAGATGAAAAGACAGACATATGCCATAGAAACACAGCGTCGTTTGTGATTTCTCTCATGCTGCTGAGCAGCTTCATGGACTACTTCACTTAATCCGAGGAGCGCGATATGCATTTCGTTTACGATGCGACGAGAAAATTTTGCAGATTTGTGGTAAGGTCTTATGGGACCAAAGTGCTGAGGTCATCAGTCCCTAAGCCACTTAATCTAAGCTACTTAATCTAACTTAAACTAACTTACGCTAAGGACGTCGCACACATCCATGCACTCTAGCGATTCTAGGCGCTCAGTCCGGAACCGCGCGACCGCTACGGTCGGGGGTTCGAATCCTGCCTCGGGCATGGATGTGTGTGATGTCCTTAGGTTAGTTAGGTTTAAGTAGTTCTAAGTTCTAGGGGACTGATGACCACAGATGTTAAGTCCCATAGTGCTCAGAGCCATTTGAACCATTGGAACCACATCCATGCCCGAGGGAGGACTCGAACTTACGACGGGAGAGCCGCGCGAGCCGTGACAAGGCGCCATAGAGGGCGTGGCCCAGCACGGCTCTGTGGCGAGAGGGAAGAGGTACGCAGCGTTACCGATCTACAGGCAATGATATCAAATACAGACTACAGCCGCACTATTGTATGTTTGCGGTTGTTTATCAGCGTCCAGGTTAAATAGGTGGTTTCAAAGAAAGTCGAATGGCAATGGTGACGCTCGAAGCATACGCACGTTACGTTTCGAAGAGGACATTTTAAAGAGATATGACACAGATGTAAACAAAAGCACGCACTCTGTGGCACACAGATTGCAAAGTAACCATATCGCATCTGGTGGGTGAGACATGAGGAGTGAGGGCGTCCGATCCATTTTCAGGAGCCACAGGTGCTGACGGCTTATGATTTTCCATAAGATGTGGAGTTCGGATAGTGGTGCAACACAGCCGTATTACGCTGCATATGCCATTTTCAGGGACAAGACGTCCTTCAAACCCGTGTGTTTCACGCACACAGTTGTCATATTTTGGTGGACTAGGACAACCAAGCCACCAACGGAAAAGTTTACCATAAATTTATGGGCTGTCATGCTTCACCTTTACTTTATTGGCCCCTCACTGCTTACTCCTCGACTCACAGGCGATTGCTAAGCAATATTTGTGGGACAACTACTGCCGGTATTACTTGAGGAGAGGCCACCTGCTATTAGTCGACGTACGTGGCTCCGGTGCACCCACAAAGAAATCAGTCTAGCTACAAGAATACCGCTGGGAAAGATGCTGGGAGATCGCTAAGCTGCTACAGGTGACTCTGTAACTTGGGCGCCTCGGTCACCTGACCACAACCTGGTGGAATTTTTCTGAAGAACGTGGTGTAAGAAACGCCAGTAGACTCAGTGGAAGACTTACTTGAAAGGATACTGGCAGCGTTTGAAGATATTCACACCATTCTCGGTACCTCGGCGCGAGTGCGTCAGTTGATATTAGGCGGTTGTCAGGCGTTATACATTGTTGGAGACAGACATTAACAGCAACTTCTATAATTTTATTTAATTTCTTGTAACAGTGGATAAACATCACTGGTCACTCCTTCAAAATCGTTCTGTGTTGTTTATTTCATTGAATAATTTCCTTTTATTTTGTTTGCATCAGTATAACCTTTCCTTTACATTAAATAAATGTACTGAATTCTCGAAATTCTTATTCCAGTAGAGAAGACGGCGACAGCTGCTGGGTATGCTCACACAAGCACCTGTAATTTCGACGCAGTCAGTAGCTATCTGTTACTTCCCGTATACCGAAAGACATCGTAGTTTTTAGAGAATCCCAGGAAAATAATAAGCTGCGAATGCAGATTCAGTTGTAAAACATTCATCCATGAAGCCCACAGAGCATCGCAATCATAGGAGACAAGCCCATTCTATGCAAGAGCTCTCTCCATCTTCTCCACTGGTGATTGTAGCATTCCTAAGTGATCACTGAATAACAAAAAACACATGTCTATTGTGAGTCTTTCCGCCCGCGCTCCAACTGCGTTCAAGGTTAAGTTTCTTCTCCAAGAAGTGGATCAGAGGCAGCTATAACTTCGGAGCTCTGTAGCGTCATTCGATGACGCTTCAGTTTTTTCGGCAAGACACCTTCTACAGCTCGTTGAAGTTCGTACTGTGCTGCATACAATGTTCATAAACTTTAATCCTAGGACCAGTCATACTTACACTGAAGCGCGAAAGAAACTGGTATAGGCGTGCGTTTTCAAATACAGAGATATGTAAACAGGCAGAATACGGCGCTGTGGTCGGCAACGCCTATATAAAACAACAAGTGCCTGGCGCAGTTATTAGATCGGTCACTTTCGCTACAGTGGTGGATTATAAAGATTAAGTGAGTTTAAACGGCTGTGGCCGAGCGGTTCTAGGCACTTCAGTCCGGAACCGCGCGGCTGCTACGGTCGAAGGTTCAAATACTGCCTCGGGCATGGATGTGTGTGATGTCCTTACGCTAGTTAGGTTTAAATAGTTCTAAGTCTAGGAGACTAATGACCTTAGATGTTAAGTCCAATAGTGCTTAGAGCCATTTTTGAGGTTGAACGTGGTGGTACAGTCGGCGCACGAGCGACGGGGCACAGCATCTGGAAGGTAGCGATTCAGTGGGGATTTTCCTGTACTACCATATGACGAGTGTAGTGAGAATATCAGGAATCTGGTAAAACATAAATCTCCGACATCGCTGCGGCCGGAAAACGATCCTGCAAGAACGGGACGATAGACATTTGAAGAGAATCATTCAATGTGACAGAAGTGCAACCCTCCAGAAAACTGCTGCATATTTCTATGCTGGGCCATCTACAAGTGTCAGCGCGTGAACCATTCACTGAAACATCGTCGACATGGGCTTTCGGAGCCAAAGGCAGACTCTTGTACCCTTGGTGACTGCACGACACAAAGCTTTACACATCGCCTCGGCTCTTAAACACCGGCATTGGACTGTTGATGACTGGAATCATGTTTCCTGGTCGGACGAGTCTCGTTTCAAATTGTATCGAGCGGATGGACGTGTAGGGGCAGGGAGATAACCTCATGATTCCATGGAAACTGCATGTATTCAGGGGACTGTTAGAGATGGTGGAGACAGTGAAATGGTGTGGGGAGTGTGCAGTTGGTGTGATATGGGACCCCTGATACGTCTAGATGCAACTCTGACAGGTGACACGTACCTAAGCATCCTGTCTGAGCACCTGCATCCGTTCACGCCTATGATGCATTCCGACGAACTTAGGTACATTCCAGCAAGACAATGCCACACCCTACATCTCCAGAATTCCTACAGAGTTGCTATAGGAACACTTTTCTGAGTTTAAACGCTTCCTCTGGCCAAGGAACTCCTCAGACATAATATTACTGAGCATATATAGGCTGCCTTGCAACGTGCTGTTCAGAAGAGATCTCTACCCCCTGGTATTCTTACGAATTTGTGACAGCTCTACACGATTCATTGTGTCAATTCCCTCCAGCACTCCCTCAGACATTTTTCGAGTCCATGCCACGTCGTTTGAGGCACTTATACTAGCTCGGGGGTACGTACACGATAATACACAAATGTATTAGTTTCTTTGGCTGTCTGTGTATTAAGCAGTCATTAGGCAGTAGAATGATTTCGGAAATCCAACATTGCTGATGCAGTGGAAGGTATAATTTATCTGTAAAAGTAACTACGAACTTAAGGAAAAGAGCAACTAGGGTTCCACAATTTCGTACATTTTCCTAAAATATATTAACTTGCATCACACTGTCATATAGGGTGACTCAAAAGTCCGGTAACATTTGAAAGCTCGAAACTCCACGGGATAAAGTAAGTAGACCGGTAAAAATTTACACACGTGTTTGAAATAAAATGAGGTTTTATTGAATCCCAAAAAAGTGCACATGGTGACCAACAGATGGCGCTTCATATGATACAAATAAGTAATTAGCATAACAAATTACTTTTACCAAAGACGATTTTCTTTATAATAAACGCTGTACATGTTGGCCATCACTCAGCAACAATACCCGTAGTCGAGTACATCAGTAGGTATGATGATGTCATGCAGCATCCGTATTGAGGTCGAACGATCACTGTAGAACTGCGACTTCAGAAACCCCAAGGACTGATAACCACACTGAATGAGGTCTGGAACCTGGGGTCCCAATCATGATGGAAGTGGCGGCTCAGCAAGTGATTCTAAGCAAACGATGTGCGCAAGAGATCTCTTGCATGTGTAACAATATGAGGTCGGGCGTCATCCTCCATAAAAGTCGTTCTTACCAGTAAGTGTTTATCAGAGAGCCAATGGCGAAGTCATCCTGCGACACATCCTCGTACCTCGCTTCTTCATGTGGTATCACTGACGTGTTGCTGTCCAAAGCCATCTGCTGGCCTGTTTTCACTCTGTTTTTTTTGTTAAAAAAATGAAATTCGATGCATGTTTATAAAGTTTACCTCTCTACCTACATCATTCCGTGAATTAGTGCGCTTTCAAATGTTAACGGACTTGTGAGTCACCCTTTACATACAGGTTGGTAAAAAACAGTCTGAAAAGCTTGTAAGGGTGATGCACGGGAGAGTGTGCTGAAAAATAATTGTTAACAAAAAAATTCGATACCTTGGACCGAGATAAATGGTATTGTGTACGGCTTATCCACATTTTGTAAAATGACTGTGTCGACGCTGTGGCCTATTTTACACCATATTTTAGATCTATGTGACGATGCTATGCTGAGTGTATTGAAACATCCCCTTAGAAAAATAAATGAATAACTGTGCTGATAAACCTCTTACATTATTTGCTTTTCAAACAGCTGAGCAAAACTGATCAACACTAAACTGACACTCAATATTTTTAGCGCGACGCAATCTGACTCCCAAAAATCCCTACAAAAGAATGACCCTGACTAACAATAACCTATACCTTTCATGAATCACTTACCTCACAAAAATCTTTGTTACTCGGACTAGTGCAACACAGCGAGATCCAATACTGCCAGCTAAATAAAAGATTCTAACTACTGAAGGGACTAACTACTGATAGGCATAGTTAGCAAAGGAAAGATTTTGATAAAGAACAAACAATGTGTTTACCTTAATAGTATTCAAAACACATTATATATATATATATATATATATATATATATATATATATATATATGTACCACTGCTGGCGGCTCACCTCCAACTGCACAATGCTACGCGCTGTTAACAGCCAACTGCCCAACACTACAATAACAATGTTCCAACAATGCAAATCAGCCACAGACTGCACACAGCACAGCCAGTGATTTTCATATGCAGCGCTACATGGTGTTACCAACATAAAAGCCTAAACAGCCTACTTACAGTATCTATATGTTTTGACGATGCCATTACGGCTCTATCATATTAGGACACGGTGCAAAACAAATCTGAATATGCTCATTACTGACTGAAACCGGTCATCGTCAAAGGAATTTATATTGTGATGAAAGATTGCAATAAAAAAAATAAAAAATAACATTTGACAGTATTGGATCACTGTTCACTTTCGCGACTATGCCGCAGCTAGTGGTACAGCTATTCGACACTAAAAAACTTCGACTAGCCATCAACTACAATTGTTATACACTCCTGGAAATGGAAAAAAGAACACATTGACACCGGTGTGTCAGACCCACCATACTTGCTCCGGACACTTCGAGAGGGCTGTACAAGCAATGATCACACGCACGGCACAGCGGACACACCAGGAACCGCGGTGTTGGCCGTCGAATGGCGCTAGCTGCGCAGCATTTGTGCACCGCCGCCGTCAGTGTCAGCCAGTTTGCCGTGGCATATGGAGCTCCATCGCAGTCTTTAACACTGGTAGCATGCCGCGACAGCGTGGACGTGAACCGTATGTGCAGTTGACGGACTTTGAGCGAGGGCGTATAGTGGGCATGCGGGAGGCCGGGTGGACGTACCGCCGAATTGCTCAACACGTGGGGCGTGAGGTCTCCACAGTACATCGATGTTGTCGTCAGTGGTCGGCGGAAGGTGCACGTGCCCGTCGACCTGGGACCGGACCGCAGCGATGCACGGATGCACGCCAAGACCGTAGGATCCTACGCAGTGCCGTAGGGGACCGCACCGCCACATCCCAGCAAATTAGGGACACTGTTGCTCCTGGGGTATCGGCGAGGACCATTCGCAACCGTCTCCATGAAGCTGGGCTATGGTCCCGCACACCGTTAGGCCGTCTTCCGCTCACGCCCCAACATCGTGCAGCCCGCCTCCAGTGGTGTCGCGACAGGCGTGAATGGAGGGACGAATGGAGACGTGTCGTCTTCAGCGATGAGAGTCGCTTCTGCCTTGGTGCCAATGATGGTCGTATGCGTGTTTGGCGCCGTGCAGGTGAGCGCCACAATCAGGACTGCATACGACCGAGGCACACAGGGCCAACACCCGGCATCATGGTGTGGGGAGCGATCTCCTACACTGGCCGTACACCACTGGTAATCGTCGAGGGGACACTGAATAGTGCACGGTACATACAAACCGTCATCGAACCCATCGTTCTACCATTCCTAGACCGGCAAGGGAACTTGCTGTTCCAACAGGACAATGCACGTCCGCATGTATCCCGTGCCACCCAACGTGCTCTAGAAGGTGTAAGTCAACTACCCTGGCCAGCAATATCTCCGCATCTGTCCCCCATTGAGCTTGTTTGGGACTGGATGAAGCGTCGTCTCACGCGGTCTGCACGTCCAGCACGAACGCTGGTCCAACTGAGGCGCCAGGTGGAAATGGCATGGCAAGCCGTCCCACAGGACTACATCCAGCATCTCTACGATCGTCTCCATGGGAGAATAGCAGCCTGCATTGCTGCGAAAGGTGGATATACACTGTACTAGTGCCGACATTGTGCATGCTCTGTTGCCTGTGTCTATGTGCCTGTGGTTCTTTCAGTGTGATCATGTGATGTATCTGACTCCAGGAATGTGTCAATAAAGTTTCCCCTTCCTGGGACAATGAATTCACGGTGTTCTTATTTCAATTTCCAGGAGTGTATTTTAGAACAACTTCAAAATCGTACTTAGAGCGTTACAGATCAGTAATCGACCAAGTACAAGCTTCATTTCAGCATTTGAAAATATCTGTCATTGCCGGGCGAGGTACTCTTCTCTTTAGCAGCTGCTTCATTCTCGCCCAGTTGTCGGCTGCACGATTCATTGGTCGTTCTATCAGCAGCAGCATCCTGCAACTTACAATATGCATTCTGCAACATACACTGATGGAAAAAAATCTTACCACAAAGAAGGAGTTGTTCGACATAAACGATACTTAGTAGACCTGATCCGAAAGATGAAGTCTGTTCACATTTCGCGCCAAACGCTTAAGGGTGGTGCTACTAGCGCCACTATTAGGGTGAAAATCAGGTTTGCTTGAAATACTCACTGTAACGGTCGTGAGCGTTAGTTACTTTTGAGATTGGACATGGTAAGTTGACGTTAGCAACGAGTTGCTTTAAGACGACAAAGACGCCATTATCAACACCTCATTGAGTTTAAAAGAGGTCTCGTAACTGAGGTACGAGAAGCTGGATGTTCCTTTGCGACAATGAAGAAAGACGTGGCAGGAATACAGCCACTGTACATGACTGCTGTCAGCTGTGGTCACGAGAATGTACGACTTCCAGAAGACCGGTCTCTGGACGGCCACGTGGGGTTCCTGAAATGAATGACCATGGTGTTTGTTGTGCGCGGCGTACTATATCTCCAGCAGAAATTTTAATAGCAGTTTGCACCGCACTGACAAACGTCTGGTCTTAGGATGCCGCGAAGCTGGTTCACCGCGACTCGCCAGCCACTACGATTGATGAAGTCTGCCATACAGGTGAGATAGTATTTATCCCTCAAGTAGGAGCGAGCATTCTTCTTACGTTAACGGGCGCTCAAAGTACTTTTTACTATATACAGATCAATCACATATTCACCACTTCAGGGAACCATCCCCCCCCCCCCCCTAATGAACCATGGACCTTGCCACTCGTGGGGAGGCTTGCGTGCCTCAGCGATACAGATAACCCGTACCGTAGGTGCAACCACAATGGAGGGATATCTGTTGAGAGGCCAGACAAACGTGTGGTTCCTGAGGAGGGACAGCAGCCTCTTCACTAGTTGCAGGGGCAACAGTCTGGATGATTCACTGATCTAGCCTTGTAACTCTAACCAAAAGGGCCTTGCTGTGCTGGTACTGCGAACGGCTGAAAGCAAGGGGAAACTACAGCCGTAATTTTTCCCGAGGGCATGCAGCTTTACTGTATGGTTAAATGATGATGGCATCCTCTTGGGTAAAATATCACGGAGGTTAAATAGTTCCCCATTCGGATCTCCGGGCGGGGACTACCCAAGAGGACGTCGTTATCAGGAGAAAGAGAACTGTCGTTCTACGGATCGGAGCGTGGAATGTCAAATCCCTTAATCGGGCAGATAGATTAGAAAATTTAAAAAGGGAAATGGGTAGGTTAAAGTTAGATATAGTGGGAATTAGTGAAGTTCGGTGGCAGGAGGAACAAGACGTTTGGTCAGGTGAATACAGGGTTATAAATACAGAATCAAATAGGGGTAATGCACGAGTAGGTTTAATAATGAATAAAAAAAATAAGAGTGCGGGTAAGTTACTACAAACAGCAACTGATTGTGGCCAAGATAGACACGAAGCCCACGCCTACTACAGTAGTACAAGTTCATATGGCAACTAGCTTCGCAGATGACGAATAGATTGATGAAATGAATGATGAGATAAAAGAAATTATTCAGGTGGTGAAGGGAGACGAAAATTTAATAGTCGTGGGTGACTGGAATTCGAGAGTAGGAAAAGGGAGAGAAGGAAACATACTAGGTAAATATGGATTGTGGGTAAGAAATGAAAGAGGAATCCGCCTGGTAGAATTTTGCACAGAGCATAACTTCATCATAGCTAACACTTGTTCAAGAATCAGAAAATAAGGTTGTATACATGGAAGAATCCTGGAGACAGTAGAAGGTATCAGATAGATTGTATAATGGTAAGACAGAGATTTAGGAAACAGGTTTTAAATTATAGGACATATCCAGGGGCAGATGTGGACTCAGACCTCAATCTATTGGTTATGAACTGTAGATTAAAACTGAAGAAACTGCAAAAGGTGGGAGTTTAAGGAAATGGGACCTGGATAAACTGACTAAACCAGAGGTTGTACAGAGTTTCGGGAGAGCACAAGGGAACAATTGACAGGAAGGGGGAAAGAAATACAGTAGAAGAAGCGTGGGTAGCTCTCAGGGTTGAAGTAGTGATGGCAGCAGAGGATCAAGTAGGTAAAACGACGAGGGCTAATAGAAATCCTAGGGGAACAGAAGAAATATTGAATTTTATTGATGAAAGGAGATAATATAAAAATGCAGTAAATGAAGCAGGGAAAAAGGAATACAAAAGTCTTAAAAATGAGATTGACAGGAAGTACAAAATGGCTAAGCAGGCATGGCTAGAGGAAAAATGTAAGGATATAGAGGCTTATCTCGCGAGTTGTAAGACAGATACTGCCTGCAGGAAAATTAAAGAGACCTTTGGAGAAAAGATAGCCACTTGTAAGAATATCAAGAGCTCAGATGGAAACCCAGTTCTAAACAAAGAAGGGAAAGCAGGAAGGTGGAAGGAGTATATAGAGGGTCTATACAAGGGTGATGTACTTGACGACAATATTATGGAAATGGAAGAGGATGTAGATGAAGAAGAAATGGGAGATATGATACTGCGTAAAGAGTTTGACAGAGCACTGAAAGACCTGAGTTGAAACAAGGCCTCGGGAGTAGACAACATCCCATTAGATCTACCGATGGTCTTACGAGAGCCACTCTTGACAAAACTGTACCATCGGGTGAGCAAGATGTATGAGACAGCCGAAATACCCTCAGACTTCAAGAAGGATATAATAATTACAATCCCAAAGAAAGCAGATGTGGACAGATGCGAAAATTACCGAACTATCAGTTTAATAAGTCACATCTGCAAAATACTAACGCCAATTCCTTACAGACGAATGGAAAAACTGGTAGAAGCCGCCCTCGGGGATGATCAGTATGGATTGCGTAGAAATGTTGAAACACGTGAGGCAATACTGACCTTACGACTTATGTGAGATGAAAGATTAAGGAAAGGCAAGCCTACGTTTCTAACATTTGTAGATTTAGGAAAAGCTTTTGGAGATTAAGGAAAGGCAAGCCTACGTTTCTAGCATTTGTAGATTTAGAAAAAGCTTTTGACAATGTTGACTGGAATACGCTCTTCCAAATTCCAAAGGTGGCAGTGGTAAAATGCAGAGAGCGAAGACGGCCGAGGTGGCCGAGCGGTTCTAGGCGCTAAAGTCTGGAACTGCGCGACCGCTACGGTCGCAGGTTCGATTCCTGCCTCGGGCATGGATGTGTGTGATGTCCTTAGGTTGGTTAGATTTAGAAGTTAAGTCCCATAGTGCTCAGAGCCACTTGAACCAACAGGGAGCGAAAGGCTATTTACAATTTGTGTAGAAACCAGATGGCAGTTGTACGAGTCGAGGGGCGTGAAAGTGAAGCAGTGGTTGGGAAGGGAGAAAGACAGGGTTGTAGCCTTTCCCCGATGTTATTGGAACTGTACATTCAGCAGGCAGTAAAGAAAACAAAAGAAAAATTCGGAGTGGATATTAAAATCCACGGAGAAGAAATAAAAACTTTGAGGTTCGCCGATAACATTGTAATGCTGTCAGAGGAAGCAAATGACTTGGAAAAGCAGTTGAACGGAATGGACAGTGTCTTGAAACGAGGGTATAAGATGAACATCAACAAAAGAAAAACGAGCATAATGGAATGAAGTCGAATTAAGTCGGCTGATGCTAACGGAATTAGGTTAGGAAATGAGACACTTAAAGTAGTAAAAGAGTTTTGATATTTGGGGAACAAAATAACTGATGATGGTCGAAGTAGAGAGGATATAAAATGTAGACTGGCAATGGCAAGGAAAGTGTTTCTGAAGAAGAGAAATTTTTTAAAACCGAGTATAGGTTTAAGTGTCAGGAAGTCGTTTCTGAAAGCATTTGTACGGAGTGTAGCCATGTATGGAAGTGTACCATGGCAGATAAATAGTTTGGACAAGAAGAGAATAGAAACTTTCAAAATGTAGTGCTACAGAATAATGCTGAAGCTTAGATGTGTAGATCATATAACTAATGAGGAGGTATTGAATAGGATTAGGGAGAAGAGAAGTCGCACGTCGCATATCCCATGTGCTTGTTGCAGTCCCACCGAGCGAGGTGGCGCAGTGGTTGGACACTGGACTCCCTTTCGGGAGGACGATGATTCGATCCCGCGTCCGGCCATCCTGATTTAGGTTTTCCGTGATTTCCCTAAATCGCTCCAGGCAAATACCGGGAAGGTTCCTTTAAAAGGGCACGGCCGACTTCCTTCCCCGTCCTCCCTAATCCGATGAGACGGATGACCCCGCTGTTTGGTGTCTTCCCTCAAACAATCCAATACAATTCTTGTTGCAGGCCCTGGCTGTAATGCCTGGGCACTTTGGAAATGAAACGGATCCATTCCTTCATCGTATGCAAAGCCCCAGACGTAGTGCAGGGGGACATCAAAGGCACAGGATACACCACACGTACTTGGTAACGACCTGCGCTGCTTCCTTCCGAGAACGGTTTCTTGCACCACAACTGTCCGCGCTCGTCGTTGGCGACCATCATCCGATTTGTGCACATGGAACGAGCCGCACATTCGGCGATGCAGGTGGCGAATAATGTACGGCTCAGCATCTCTCAATTGAAATACAATAGCTCGGCTTCTCGTCCATTGCACTGGCCGCTTCGTAAGTCGACTGCGTATCAACCATTTCTTGGTACGTGTAGCTAATCATGTTACTCCCAACTCATCCAAGGCATGAATGACGACAGTTTCCGTGCGCTCCACCCTTGTTTGTATAGAACGTCCTCTCGTGGCACTTGCGACCCAAGTTTCCTGTGTTATTATTGATCCTTCTGTAATGTCCGATGTGCCATGTCAGTTTGTTAACATTTGTCGAATCACGCTGTATATTATAAACGTGTGCCAACATTATGAGCTAGAGCATTTTGGGTCATTATTTACATTAACCTATTCTGTTAAGGTGAACAATTTATAAAATTATTATAATAAACAGGAATATTTTCACGATATATTTTTACAGACATAGCAAATTTTGTTCCATTTACTTTGATTGTCTCTTCCTATCAAACACATTTGATATGCAAGCCCTCTGTTACCTTTCTACCATCATCTTTATGCTCGTGTTCCTGCTTACATTGTGAATTATGCTCGCTACACTCAATGACTTGGTCAGTGCTCTTATCATCCTTGTATGAATACTCTATTTGGGCATTTCGATTCGGCTTGGATAGCTCATAAGTTTGGCAGCAATGACTTTTTTGCGCAACCTGAAGAAGAAAAATGCCTCCTGTACTACATAGACCACTGACACGTAGAATCTATCGCAAGAGATTAGTTTTATTCTGAATGTGGGAAAACTAAACGAGAGATGACCAGGAGCACGGAGTACTTCGTACGCCAGCGTGACACTCTCACTTCCCAGATTCACACAGGCGCCCTACAAGTGTTCGACAATTGACAGAACATAATCTCCACGATATCGGAAGCAATAGTGATTGAACAGCATTGCTCAGACCTAAAGGAGGATCTAAAATGTCAAAATTTAAACTTAATTATCTTTTGGCGTACTTTATACCTCAGCGCGCCGGCTTGTTGGTTAATGGTAGACCCAAATCTGTCATCAAAATGTCGTGACAACTGTGTTCGACACTGTGCCCAGGCAGGTTAGAGCTGTTGATACACAGCTAACTCCTTTCCTTTCATCTGTCTTCTGACTCGTTTGACCTCAGACCACTTACAACGTACGTCCTCAGTTATTTTGTAGATGTATTGGTATCTTTGTCTTCTTCTACAGTTTTTATCCTCTACGGCTGTCTCTAGTATCATGGAAGTTATTCCATGATAACAAATGTCCTATGATCCTGTCACTTATTTTGTTAGTGTTATCCTTATATCGTTTTCGTTGCTGATTCTCCAAAGATCCTCATGATTTCTTACCTCATCTGTCCACCTAATTTCTAACGCCCGTCTGTAACAGAACGTCTCAAATGCTTCGATTCACTTCATTTCCTGTTTTCCCAAAGTCCATGATGCATTAAGATAAAATGCTGCGGTTCAAACATTCATTCTCATAAATTATCCGCGCGGGGTAGCCGCGCGGTCTACGGTGTATAGCCACGGGCCGCGCGCGGCTCCCCCCGTCGGAGGTTCGAGTCCTCCCTTGGGCATGGTTGTGTGTGTCGTCCCTAGGGTAGGTTAGTTTAAGTTAGATTAAGTAGTGTGTAATGTTAGAGTCCGATGACCTCAGCAGTTTGGTTCCATAAGACCTTACCACAAATTTCCAGAATATTCAGAAATTAACTCCTCAAATTGAGACCTATATGCTTTTATGTCTCCCTTGCATCGTCCGTCATGGGTTATTTTGCTGCCTATGTAGCAGGATTTGTTAACTACATCTATTTCGTGATCCGAAATTCTGATGTTAAGTGTCTCGCTGTTCTCATTTTTGCTAGTTCTCAGTACTTTCGTGTTTCTCCGATTTATTCTCAATCCATATTTTGTACTCATGGAACAGGTGTTCCATTCAGCAGATGCTTTAATTATTCACTTTCAGTGACGATATCAATATCATCGGCGAATCCTTACATCGATATCTTTTCACCTGAGATCTTAATTCCACTCTTACACTTTTCGTTTATTTCATTTACTGCTGCTTTGATGTGTTCATTCAACTATAGTGGCGAAAGACAATATCACCCTCTTACATAATTTTTAATTATACAAATTGCAAATTATTTGTATTTTCATATAGCGTACCCCTATTTTTCAGTGACTTTCGAAAATCGTGCACCACATCCTGATTTTTCTTTAGTCTTGCTTCTATCCTCAGCCTTAACGTCGGGACTGCCTCTCTGGTGCCTTTAGATTTGCTAAAGCCAAACTGATTGTTTACTGAAATATCCTCAACTTTCTGTACATTATTATTATCAGCAACTTAGACACATGATCTATTAAGATGATGGTGCTACAATTCTTGCGTTTGTCGGCTCTTACAGTCTTTGCAGTTGTGTGGATGATGATTTTCTGAAAGTGAGATAATATACATCGCCAGGCTCGTGCACCCTTCACACAAACGTTAACAGTTGTTTTGTTATCACTTCCTCCGGCGATTTTTAGATATTCTGATTCCAAAGCTCTTTTATATTCTTCATATAGCAGTGTATTTTGGTATTCTTAATAACGCAAAGTTAGTGGCCGGCAGACTGAAAACATTCTCTAGCTGCGCAATAGCCACCGTGAAATATATACAAACGTGGTACTACGACAACTGCGCTCAGTGAGCGAGCCGTGGGCCTACCCGGAAGGGGTGTGGCACCCGCTATCTTGTTATCACGGCGCCCATGCAACTTGCGACGGGTCCGGTTAGTAGCGCCTGGCGGCCTACCCCGTCAGGCGCACGTGGCAGCAACTTGCCCGCGCTTTGTTTCTGAAGTGCGTCGGCCGCCAGCCGGTCTGACTTGGCCCGCGCCACACGCTCCGCTCCTGCATAAAAGTTGGCGGGGCTGACTGGCCGAGTTGTGGAGCGGGGAACAGCTGCCAGGGGCTTAATTAAAGTGGCGCGCTTAACGCAGGTGAGCATGGCCGGAGTTGGATGCGTGGCCACAGTCGTCGTGGTAGCTCCAATACTGCAGGCTTTTTACTACCGTAGACTGCATTCGTTTCCATTCGTACACCTGCATCTCTTTCTGCGTGAAGGTACGTATGATGTTCTACATAAAATCTAATGATGTGGCAATGGTAGCAATGCTTCAGACACCTACCCAAAAATATTTTGAAATTTGGTTACTTTCTCGAAAGTAATATTAGTCTTATGTGAGAGGACATAGATAACGTCTGTGATTCCCACCATAATCTCGTTCTGTAAACAGAAATATTTTAGCTGTGTGAGTTATCACTGTTGCGTATATTGGACGACAAGAATACTTTTTCAAATTATTCGTCCTCGTTGTGGTAGCTGATTGCCTTTCTCTTGTATTATAAAAATTGCACCTTGTACTAAACACAACCTCGCACAATAGGTAACAAAAGCTGTGATGCAACCCTTATGTAGAAGGGTTGTTCATGTAATATGACACGTGATGGACATGGCTATTAGATATTTTATCTGTTGTATAAGAATTTTTCATTTACATTAATGAGTGCTTTTGATTCGCTCAAATAATAGTTAATAACAAATCTTCGTTAATGTGACTGTTGTAAGAGATGTAACAGATATTGAATTACACTGCCCGAAGAAAAGGAGGAAACTTTGTACGCCCGGAGAGACGACGTCGATTTTGATCCGATGAAGGCATATGCCACATGAGGGATAGTAGATGTACTGATCATGGTTTTTATACGTCGTCCGCCATCAGAGCGGGTAGTCGTACAGCGCCATCTGCGTCTACCATTTAATAGGGAATGTTCACAGGCAGATGGCTCATTGTAGTGCAAACGTGTGAAGCAAGGATGCACTCATACCAAGGAGACGCAATCCTGCTTCCTACAGCTAACGGAGCGAGTCTGAGAGGAGACAAATTAAGGCCTTCCTAGTGGAGGGTTGTTAGACCAATTTTAGCCCACACACTGCCAGTGAAACTCTTTGTTCTTCGCAAGACGTGCAGCAACTTATCTGGGTAGCACCATCTCTGGGCTTATCTCCAGTCAAGCACATGTGGGATGTGATGAGACGAGATGTGACTCGTGCGACTCGTCAACCAGCAACTCTTACAGACCTACGCGAACAGGTCGATTAGGCGTGGTATAACGTATCGCATGACAGTATATACAGTACTTACAGTACATACAGGATGTTTCCGACAGATTTAGTGACAGAATCAACAACTGCATCGTTGACTCTGGAGGATATTCCATGTACTAATGTGTCTGTTTCATCATGGTGCAATATCTGGACCCTAAGAACCATTTCTGCTATTAATATGTAAATGTAATCGTTTTATGTACTACATATGCACTGTTGAAATAATAAATCTTGTGTAAACTGGGAACCTGACAAAGGGTGTTCAAATTTTTTCTGGCAATGAACGTATGTCCAGTATAAAATCAGTCCCTACGTACATACGTTTTGTACAAAAAAGAACGTGTAACACACTTAACGGAAAATGAAGACGGGATTCTCATTACGAGAAAATTTTAAATGTATTCCTGTTAATTATGCATTACCTCCCAATGTTAATTTCTTCCACGCTACTAAATTTGCCAACCATCTCCTGACAACGACTAACGAATGACAGTATCATTTACTAAATCCACCACTAATCTCTTAGCAGCTAGTTGTTAATTCCATTTTCCTATAGACGGAAAATGTGCTATACATACCCCCAAATCACTGTACATAAATGTGTCGTACATATTAGATTGTCTGCGGAGTTTTCTTTACAGCTTGTCTTATTTGTTGTAATCGATTAGTATTTGGGTTTAATTAGAATATTCACAAATACTTCAAATTCATCCAAACTGAAGATTCCTTATTGGAGCAAAAAGAGTGGAGACGAAATCTATGTGATAAACGTGCATGATTAAAAATTGTCCAATTTACTAACTGAAGATATTAGTAGATTTGTTACAGGGATGAAGTTTACTGTGTCTTCACACCGTTTACGAAAACATCAGTTGCATCATCACTCTCTGAAAACTCAGTTTCAGCTCTGGTTGACAAATATTATTTGGCGAACTAGCGAAAACTCTGTTAAGTGGGTGCTTTCTGTAACTAGAATGACGCTAACATACATGAAACTGTCATTATGTTGGTGATTACATAAAACGTGTATTCATTACATAAAATAAATTTTGCTTCACGTAATATGTATGAACAGAACTTAAAACCTCACTGCGCTGACAGTACTCGGATATTCGGTGCCATTAAACATTGACGCATAAAATATTCCGCTATATATCTTAAAAAGTCGAATATATCTTGTTAGCAAGTGGATATTTATCGAAGAACAAAAGTAAAGCGCGCATGATTGAGCAAAATCCGCTGATTCACTTCACGAAATAACTCATACAGTCGATAAATTGAGACCGTGTTGCACAAAAAACGCAAATCAAGCGAACAGTTATACACACCAACAAGAAACGTTGCTCGTTAAAGGAACAAACACAACCGACTAAATACGCAAAAACAATATTTCTGCTAATATTACGTATCAGTTGACGCACTTGTCCAAGCAATTTTAAACTAGTTTATGTACTGAATTTATCTGCTTGGGTGGAAATTATATCATTGCACTGATCGTGTAACGTAAATTACAAACATGCCGATTTTTTACGTGATGTTAGCCACTGTATAGGTAAGAAAACAAGCACAGCTTTAGTGTTTCAGATGGCAACTAATTATTCAGTTTCGAAGCTCTTAGTTTTATTAGTTTTGTCCACCCAGCTGAAGTATTAGAGAAGCGCATTGTTGTTTCTATGTTATATATTCCAGGAACGCAGTCAAACCATTAAAAATGTCATATATACCACCCTAATAGTTTTCTAGTATTTTCTTTTCAGTTTCTCAAATGTGGATGTACCAGTTTCGATTTACCACCGGATTTCAACATGTGGTACAAGCCTGGCAATTCAGAGATCCAGAATATGTCTCTTACGTGAGGCTCACTATTAGGAATTGTCTACTATTTTCGAAATTTGACATGTGTAAAAGCATGTAGTCAATTCGGAAACGGCTCTCGTGTACTTCGTATATGACAAAATTTTTACATTCAGTGGTCATAATTCTGTTATTTTTTGTAAATCTGAGAGACATATTAAAGGTATGAGTCACATACATTCGTAGTGCTGACAGAGAATAAAAATCAAAGTTTCATGCACTGGATTACGAAACAGGGTGTGGAACCAAACCTGGAGCTGAGTCACATGCAAGACGATCGACGATAGGCACTGCACGCATATGGAGTTTTAATAGATAACACACCAGTAGCCAAGTATCCAGAGGATCCTATACCTTCGTTTCAGAACAAAACCACACAAATAGTGTTTGCATAAACAAAATAATGTTAGCATGATTCACGTTTCTCCTTCGTACGATAGCTGACATTTCTGTTTAGAGAAAGAACTTCCGGGTTTAGATTCAAAGCAAATGTTTACATACTTCTGACGAGAGAGTAGTTGTAAACAGCAAACACAGTCAAAGACGACGAAAAAGAAATACTCCTGAGAAAGAAAGAAGCAGGATCAACTGATAGCAACTCTCAGTAAGGCCAACGAAAATAGTTCCGTATATACCGTGTCAGTGGCACAGTAACTTCATTGTACTGGCAAACCACTGGTAAAAGGAAATACGCTACAATGATAGTAAACATTTTTTATCAAATTCAAATGCGTATCCCTTTGCTGTTTTCCAGTCTATAGACGATAATTTCTACAGACGGAACTCTCGGACCAAGGATGTCGTCCTCTACCCCTACATCTAGATACACATGGCCACTCTGTCAATCACACTTAAGTGCCTATCAGAGAGTTAATCGAACCACCATCATACTAATTCTTTAGTATTCTACTCTCGAAAAGCGCGGGAAAAACGAACTCGTATACCCTTCCTGCCGAGCTACGATTTCCCTTATTGTATTATGATGATCATTTCTCTCTATGTAGGTAGACGTCAATGAAATTTTCTAATTGGAGGAGAAATGTGGCGTAGAAATTTCGTGAGAAAATCCCACCGACAAGGAAAACGCCTTTGCTTAGCTTTCCACCTTAAACTCTGTATCATGCTAGCGACATCCTCTCTCCTTTTCCCCCCTTTTTTTTTTGGGGGGGGGGGGTGGGGCATCGGTCTTCTGACTTGTTTAATGCAGCCCTCCAAGAATTCCTCTCCTGTGCCAGCCTCTTAATTTCAGAGAAGCACTTGCAATCTACGTTCCCAATTATTTGGAGGATGCATTCCAGTCTCTGTCTTTCTCTACAGTTTTTGCCCTCTACGCTCCTTCTAGTACCATGGAAATCATACCCTGTTGTGTTAACACATGTCCTAAAATCCTGGACCTTCTCCTTATCAGTGTTTCTCACATCTTTGCCTCTCAGATTCTGCACAAAACTTCCTCATTCCTTACCTTGTGAGCCTACCCAATTTTTACATTCGCTTGCAGCACCACATCTCAAATTCTTCGATTCTCTTCTGCTCCGTTTTCCCCACATCTCATGTTTCACCACCATACAATGCTGTGCTCCAGACGTACATCTGAAAAGATTCGTCCGCAGATTATGGCCTATGTTTGCTACTAGTAGACTTCTCTTGACCAGAAATGCCGTTCTTGTCAGGTTTAGTTTGCTTTTGATGTCCTCCTTGCTCCGTTCGTCATTGGTTATTTTGCTGCCTAGGTAGCTGAATCCATTATCTTCAACTACTTCGTTGCCATCAGTCCTGAAGTTAAGTTCCACGCCGTTCTCATATCTGTTACTTCTCATTACTTCCGTCTCTTTTGATCTACTCTCAGACCATATACTGTACTCTCTAGATTGTTCATTCCATTCAACATATCATGTAATGCTTCTTCACTTTCATTCAGGATAGCAATGTCATTATCTCACACGGGAACCTTTCTTTTATTTCCATCATTCCTTCTTCGATGTACAGGTTGGTCAGCAGGGGCGCAAGGTTATATCGATGTGTTACACCATTTTTTATTCATGCACTTCGTTCTTGATCGTCCACTCTTATTATTCCCTCTTTTCTTGTGTACATATTGTGTATTACCCGAATCTCCCTATAGCTTACCCCCATTTTTCTCAGAATTACGAAGATCTTACACTATTTTACACTGTCGAACGCTTTTTCCAGGTGCACAAATCTATGAACGTCTCTTGATTTTTCTTTAGTCTTTCTTCCTTTATCAACCTAAACGTTAGAATTGCCTCTCTGGTGCCTTTACCTTTCCTACAGCCTATCTGATCTCCAAATAACACATCTTCAATTTTCTTTTCCATTCTTCTGAATACTATTCTTGTCAGCAACCTGATTGCATGGGCTGTTAAGCTGATTGTGCGATAATTCTCGGACTTGTCAGCCCATGCAGTCTTCGGAATTGTGCGGATCATATTTCTCCGAAAGTCAGATGGTATGTCACCAGCCTCACACATTCTACATACCAATGTGAAAAGCCGTTTTGTTGCCACTTCTCCCAATGATTTTAGAAAGTCTTATGGAATGTTATCTATCCCTTCTACCTTACTTGATCTTAAGTTCTCCAAAGCTCTCTTAAATTCTGATTCTAACACTGGATTCCTTACCTCTTCCATATCGACTCCTGTTTCTTTTTCTATCACATCAGTCAAATCTCCCCTCTCATAGAGGCCTTCAAGAAACTCTTGCCACATATCCGTTCTCTCCTCCGCATTTGATAGTGGAATTCCCATTGCACTCTTAACGTTATCACCCTTCCTTTTTATGTCACCGAAGTTTGTTTTGGCTTTCCTGTATGCTGACTCAGTCTTTTCGACGATCATTTCTTTTGCGATTTCCTCACATTTTTCATGGAACCATTTCTTCTTAGCTTCCCTGCACTTCCTAGTTATTTAATTTCACAGCGACCTGTATTTCTGTAGCCACTACTTCCCTGAATATTTTTGTACTTCCTTCTTTCATCTATCAACTGAAGTATATCTTCAATTACCCATGTTTCCCTCGCAGTTACCTTTTTTGTACCTACATCTTTCTTTCCCACTTCTTTGATTGCTATTTTAGAGCTGTCCATTCCTCTTCGACTTTGCTGCCTAATGAACTATTCCTTATTGCTTTATCTAGAACCTTAGAGACCTTCGAGCGAGTCACGTCATCCTTTAGTTCTTCGTATCCTACTTCTTTGCATATTGATTCTCCTCTTGACCTTCAGCCTACTCTTCATCACTACTACATTGTGATCTTCTGCTGGGTTCTCCATACAATTCAGTACCTGATTTCGTAATCTCTGTCAGACCATCATGTAATCCAATTGAAATCTTCCCGTATCAGCCGGTTTTTTCCAAGTGTACCTTCTCCTCCTGTGATTCTTGAACAGAGCTTTTGCTATTGCTAGCTGAAATTTACTACAGAACTCAATTAGTCTGTCTCTCTCATTCTTTTACCAATCCCATATTCTCCTGTAGTCTTTTCTACTACTCATAGCCCTACAACTGCATTCCAGTCCGCCATTGCTATTTCATTTAGTCTCCCTTTATCTACGGCATTGCTATTTGAATATCCTTATATACTTTCTCTATCTCTTCATCCTCAGCTTACGGCGTCGTCATGTATTCCTGAACAATCGTTGTCGGTGTTGCTTTGCTGTCGATTCTGACAAGAATAATCCTATCACTGAACTGTTCACTGTAACATACTACTTGCCCTATCGTTCTATTCACAACGAATCCTACTCCCGTTAGACTATTTCCTGGTATTGTTGATATTGTCCTATACTCGTCTGACCAGAAATCCTTGACTTCTTTTCATTTGTTTCAATGACCCCTACTACATCTTGATTGAGCCTCTGCCTTTCCATTTTCAGATTTTCTAGCTTCTCTACCATGCTCAAGTTTCTGACATTCCAGGCGCCGACTCATAGAATATTATCCTTTAGTTGATTCTTTGATCTTTTTCGCATTGCCACCTCCCCTTTGCAGTCCCCTCCCAGAGATACGAATGGGGGATAGTTCGGGAATCTTTTCCCAATGGAGACATCATCATGACAGTTTTTCAGTTACAGAACACATGCCAGTTACAGAACACATGTCCTTTGGATACACGTTAAGTGTCCTTAATGTAGTGGTTTCCATCGAATTCTGCGTCCTGTTTCCCATGCCTCGGACAAGAGAGTGCCGTGCACCTCTGTCTTTGACAAGACCGCTGGCGGAATTTTGGTGACTTCTTATGCCGGAAATGTTTGGTCACCAATGCTGATTATTAATCAAAATACGAGCGATGGCTTGTTTTGAGCCCCGAGCCGCCGCCGTTTTGACTATTAATGACAGACGCTACCCTTGGGCTACTGGTGCTTTCCAGTGTATGTCGATAATACAAAACGTGCTGCTATTATTTGAACTTTCACGGCACACTCCGTTACTCCAATCTGTTAAGGACCCACACCACTCAACTGTACTCCAAAAATCCACCGTTCAGCTGTACTCCAAAAGAGGACGGACTGCGCAGGCAGTCTCTCTAGTAGACGTGTTGTAACTTCTAAGTGTTCTGCCAATAAGACGTAGTCTTTGGTTCGCCATCCCCACAACGGTTTATATGCGTTTCTTCTCCAAATGAAGTTGTTCTTTATTGCAATTCCTAGGTATTTAGTGGAATTTGCAGCCTTTAGATTTGATTGACTGATCGTCTAACCAAAGTTTAACGGATTCCTTCTAGCACTCATGTGAATGACCTCACTACAGATTTCTTACCTAAATTGGTTTTGATCGTCTGATGACTTTACGAGAAGATAAACAATAGCAACATCTTCAAACAACCTCGACGGTTCTCAGACAAAGAGAAGGACGTTGGCGACATTTTAATTGGTTGGCATATTGGTAGTACGGTAAAACAGGTTCTGATGGATTTTTTTGTTTAAGTTACATACATCAAGGCCAAACTTGATTGCTTTATGACTCTCTCCCACTTCCTTTAAATTATTATCATGCTGATTGATTCGTGATCCCTCTTCTGTGATTCCCCCTCCCCCGCCCCAGCCTTCCCACACCCCCTCCTGTTCCCCTCGCTCCTCAACAATTTTCACCCTTCTCTCTCGCCGATACAGGCACACTTTTGATATCAACTTAATTTACTAATCAATTAAATTGATCAGCTAACTACCCACTCCACTTCCGGAAAATCCTCTAACGCTCCCACCCCACTTCCCTCGTCACCTCATTTGGAAGAAGACTCAGCCTGTGCTTGAGAGGAAGGATCGCATGACAGAAAGTACAACAATATTGCAGAGGGTATAGTAATATATTGCTTATTGATAAATTGCAGCCGGCCGAAGTGGCCGTGCCGTTAAAGGTGCTGCAGTCTGGAACCGCAAGACCGCTACGGTCGCAGGTTCGAATCCTGCCTCGGGCATGGATGTTTTTGATGTCTTTAGGTTAGTTAGGTTTAACTAGTTCTAAGTTCTAGGGGACTAATGACCTCAGCAGTTGAGTCCCATAGTGCTCAGAGTCAATTTTTTTGATAAATTACAATTCTCGGGTGTTGAATCACTCTTTTATTTGGCAGGGAAAGCTCATTGTTTTCAGATGTTTCGAAAGGCGCAGGTCTTGTAAAATACATCGAAAAGAAGTAATTAAATAGATCGCCTTTTCTGATCATGCAAGGAACAGTGTTGCGAAATCGATGCCAACGTAACTCACTACACGTAATGATAATGTTAGAAAAGTTTCGATCGCACCTTTGTACCGAACTTACGACAGCTATGCAGGATGCCTCACGTATTCCTGAGTGCAGAGGTTGGGAGAGTGGCGTGCAGTGCAGTAGAAAACTCTGTCCTGTTCCACTACCCCAGACAGAATGGACCAGAGGTGTTCAGCTTGATGTACGGGCTTCGATTGAGCTATTTCATAAAATTGTCACAGGGGTTTCACGAAATGTGCTTTTTCTCCACCCATGACTTCCCTCAGTAACCAATAGCAACAGAGCATTCATCCGAAAACTGGGGAGAGGCAATAGGAATGTGGGAACACTGCATCAGGTCACATGTCTGTGATATCAGGGGATGTAAGATAAATGTGCTTTCGATGGCAGACAGCCAGTAGAGCGACCATAAAATGCCAGAAGCAGCTTAGATCCTCATCTGTCTGCATTGCAGAAGACGAGCACAAGTAAGTACTCATTATATGTCTTTGCTGCTATTACTGGAGTTCTTCCTCATCTTTGTCTGTGGATGCTTTTTGTTTCTTTTTCTTATTTTTTCAGTGGCCTCTGGTTTGTCTGGACTGGCAGTGAGATCCAGCAATTGCGGACCAGCAGCAACCACTGTCACGTCATCAGGACTTGCAGCGAACTCCAGCTTGTCCGGACCAGCAGTGGCAGTATCACAATGTGATCCTGCAGCGCACCTGAATACATGTTGGAGCAGGACAGTAGGTTGCTATTATTCATCTCCCTCATTGATTTGTGTGATGAAGAACCCAGAAAGTCCCTGACTCTAAGAACAACTGCGATGGAGAACCTAGACCACATGGCGCAGGCCAGTATCTGTCACCAACATACGTCTCACACCAGGACATTCTGCTGTTACTGCAAGGACTGATTGCTGATTCATGGATGAGGAGCTGCTGATTCCTCCAAGTGTTCCACAGCTTGTCACTTCAACTGACAATTACCAGCTTGTATAGTGCATGTATAGTGTGCACAAAGATGATTTAGAACAGCGAATCTATACGGTGTCAAAAGAAGGAACACCCTTTAGTTTGAAAGATGTACACAAAGAATTTAGTGCATACAGAAACAGTTGCTTCGTACCCCTCTTATTTGCAATATAGCCACGGTAGCTCAGTTGTATGATGATTGCACCATAGTGACAACAATATTGTTATTTTTAAAAATGCACATATTTTTTATATAAAAACCCATTGCACACCAAAACCTGATGTCTTTTTCAATTCAAAAACTTTACCAACAGCCTTACAAATTAACATTTCTTATTTTATTTTGAAAGCAACAAGTTTCGGTAGCTCATTTTGCCATCTTCAGGCCCCATACGCCTTTTTAGAATCAACGAACTTATCATATAGCGCCATAAAACTGGATATCGTGAATCAGTTGCTGTCACTCTTTCGCATTATCAGCTGCACAACGATTGGGATTCAGGATATCTAGTTTTAAGGCGCTGTATGATAAGTTCGTTGTTTCGGAAAAAGCGTATAGGACCTGAAGATGGCGAAATGAATTGCTTTCAAAGTAAATTAAAATATCAGAAACCGTGTGGCTATTGGTAAAATATATTTAATTGGAATGTAAGTACCAGCCGGTGTCCCCTGGCCATAATGCACTAACAGAGATTAAAACCTGATGTAGTCAGTATTATGGCACGGTGACTGAAGCATCAGCACTTTACTGCAAGTTGCTGGTTCTGTGATGGTGTGGAAGAAGATCAGAAGAGGAAGAAGAAACTGAAAAATGGAATACTCCTACCCAGTAATATACGAGCAGTAACTGAACGTCATTCAAACTGTGGCAAGACAAATGTTCTTGTGTTACTACTAACACACCAGGATGGAGTCTGTTTTGAGTATGTATGTGTATTTTCGAAAACGCTGTTCCAACCCATGTACCAGGTACTTGAAAAGATACTGCAGGGTGTATATGGGTTAACGTACACGACACTCAGTCAAATTCCCCACCAGAAAAGTAAAGCCAAGCGCAGTGCTCGTAGCTGTCTGGAAAACCAAGATCAAATTCGACTATATTTCTGTTTTGGCCATCAAATAGGTTTTGAATTATTTTATTTGAGTCAGACATATTCCAGGAACACAAAATAGTTGATGCGGGATAATGCTAATCACATCATAGCTTTCAAATAAGACAATTGGAATCTGAAACACGTTCAGCAGGTGCATGTATTAACTGATACGCCATTCTATGATATTGTAGAGATAAGTGCAGACTACTAGAATCAGGCACAGGATGTATTTCTCGTTGTTGATAGATAAAGAAAATTGAACGACGGTTGGTATAGATGGAAATTCCTGGAATTTCTGTATATATATATATATATATATATATATATATATATATATATATATATATATATATATAGCTATGAAGAACGTGATGATTATGTTAGTACACACTGCGCCATGGACAATGATGCTGTTGTTGGTTTCATTAATCATCACAGCGACACTAGTGTAGACAATGCATTTGGTGTCAGTTGTGAAAAGCCCTACGTGGTGAGCATGCAGCCTATAACTTTAAAAGAAAAAATATACCAATAGGAAATTTCATCCAACACCAGGTTTACTGAACTGTATTTTCCTAAAAAGCAAAAAAACAATTAAAAAATCTAGAGATGTATGGTGAAATACAACGGCTGACCGCTGTACAAAGGAAAGCATAAAACCAACGAATTCTAATATACAGAGAAACTATACAACCAATATTATTATATGGTCGGTATGGCAGTGGTGATGGTATCGGCATTCAAAAGAGTCAGCAATTAGCCCCCTCAGTACATACACTACAATGACCCCAATGAGGTAATAGATGAGCTACAACTGCCCAAGGCAACAGTTGGTGTGGGTAATACTGCTCATTCGAATGAGGTTGCCTCAATAACTTGAGAGCTTAGAGAGAGAGAAAGAGAGAGGGAGGGAGAGAGAGGAATAATCGAATGAGTATGGAGACAGTAGTTTGAAAACTCCACAAACAACAATCAAAACATAGCCTTGTAGGTATGTTATGATTGAATGTTTGGATGACTTACAACATTCTGATCTTGCAGGAATGAGCGAATATTCATGTGAGGATAATGGATTCATATATATTTCAATGGCTATTGATATATACTCCAAACTTTACTTGGCATTACCTGTTATAACAGAGGTGGGGAGAAATTCCGTGTAGGTGTTTGTTGCAAACCGGGATGAACTGATTCGCAGACAGACACCAAACTGATTACAGTGGAGAGTCTTACATTACGTGTTTCAAGACTATAATGCAGTGGTGGAGCATACATCACTACTCGCCATTCACCCACCTGGAGCCGAATATCGTGGAACATCTGAACAGAACAATAAAAGGTCAAATGTCGATGTGTTTTAATCTACGTGGCTAATGCAAATGGACAGATATCTCCCCAGTAATAGTTGCACAGTGTGATCGACCGAAACATCGCATAAAATATTACAACAAGCAATGTTCGTGATAATGAACTCACGTATAAAGTGTACTATTGTATTAAAATACTCAGTCTACGTAAACAGAAATTCAATGTGGATTATTTGGTATGTGTGTCTCAAAACACAAGGCAACTTTTGGGAAGTCATACCTCCCATACTGGTGTATTGTGAGAACAAATTGCAGAAGTTAAAGGACAGCAGTGCCACTGAAATTTCAGCATGCTTTTACACTACGGAAATTGTAGAGCATGTGGTAAATCGTTGAGGGAATAGAGCTATATAATGAGGTGCACAGAGCACAACCAGCACAGTAGTATAATATCCGTGATAGGAGACGCATTATAGGAAGCAGTGGTATTCTCGACAAACTTCCCATCGAGTACCGCATTCCTAGGTATGATTACTGTGGACCTGGTAAACAGTTTGAACCTCACGCTGCAGGTCGAATTTTAGCTGATAAAGTCAAATCAGTATGTGTGAGAAAGGCTATTGGTGTCCCCAGGGCCCACGCCACTCTTTGGAGGGTTCGTGCTTGGCTACCACCGGGCGCCAGCCTTAGAAACACTTTTTTCCTTCCGTAATGTATGTCTCTCCTCTTGCTATCCTTTTCCCCTCCCTTGGGGAACATGTCTGGGGTACTGTTGGGAATGTTCTGCATTCTGTCACTGGCTAGCGATCAGTCCCAACTTTCTTTTTGGCTCCATTTCCCTTTCTTTGTTTCCCTACTCCTCTCGTTCCTTCGGCGTTTGAGGATCCTCTTTCCTCTTTTTCCTCCGTGTGCCCTCTTGCAGGCCGGCCCACGCGTCTGACTCGTAACAGGTGACTGGGTAACGTCTAATTTCCAGTTCAGGGAGGGGTGATTGTCTGAGCTGTAACCTTCCCAAATTGCCCATCGGTCCCTCCATCAGGTGTCCGGGAGGTGTGACCTGAGGTGTGAACAATCACCCAAGACGGTTGCACTCCGCTATGAAGGTGGCCCCCAGTTGGAAGGAGCGTGCCATCGGTAATGCTGGCAATCATGGGGAATTTCCTTGCGATGAGTTAATCATCCCCTCTATCGATGTCGACGAAATGTAAACGTAATGAGGCTACTGATTCGAAGACCCTTCCCATTACACCACGGTTCCTTATGGTATCACGGCCAGTCCTCCGCCGCGGTCAATCCGTTTATTATTCAGAAAGGTGTTGATGCCACTGCATTCCCTGTGAAATCCTGCTCTAATTTACAGAATGGCACTTTGCTTTTGGAGACGGCTTCAGATTCTCGAGCATAACAACTACTTGCTGCCTCGCTTCTCTACGGTTACCCTGTTCGTGTCGTGGCGCATAGAACGTTGAATTCTTACTGTGGTGTAATTTACACCAGGCTGCTTGACGGTCTAACTAAGGCTGAAATACAACCTTACCTCTCTGTTCAGGGTGTCATTGAAGTCCATCATGTAATGAAAAATGTCGATTTCTCCTTGGTGCCCACCGCACTCTTTTCCTCACCTGTGAAAGGGTGGTGCTGCCAACCAAAGGAAAGAAGGATATGAAATCATCACAGTCCGACCGTACATTCCGAATCCGATGCGCTGCTACCAGAGCCGTCGGTTCAATCACACTAGAACGTCGACACCCAGCCACATGAGTAACCTGTGGCAAGTATACACACAAGGGCGAATAGCTGCCTCCTTCTCCCAACTGTATCAACTGCTATGGCGGCCATGCCGCCTCTTCCTGGGATTGCCCCGTGTATCTAGATGAGTGGGCTGTTCAAGAGATTCAGGAAAGGAAAAAGTGTCTTACCCAGTAGCTCGCAAGTTACTGGCTAGTCGCAAACCCTGTGTTCTCCCGTCAGGCACCTATAGTTCATTTCTCGATATCTATCGCTCCAAGAAGGACATGGCCATACAAATACGCGATCTCAAATTTGGCTCTGAGGTTGTGAAGTCACCCAGTGTCAAGGTAACATCGCTTTGCCACAAACCGCTGTGCAACAAACCGTCCAGAGCTCACCTAGAGGGGCGAAGCTACCCACTACACTACCGGTAGGTAGGAAAAGCCAGAAAGGATACCCCTGAGACGAGTTCCTCCATCCCTCCAGCCAAACAACACTCAAGTCTTCCTCTAATCAGAAGAGCTCGGAGAAGTCTGCTAAAAACAAACGGTCTTCTCCTTCACCAACTCAAAGATCCTGCTTGACAGTGTCACCACGTTGTCACTTAACCTGACTGGCCTCTGTCTCGCCGGTGCGCACCACCAATCGTTTCTCAGTGTTGGACTCAACAGATCGACCGCACAAGCATTCCGATGCTTCTGTGGCCCCATGGAGCACGAGCCTCCTGCTCCTGTGCCCTGTAGTAGCGACTCACCACCGGCTGTCCCTCGCCAGCCACTGAGTTGACATTCCTACATCTCTTCCTCCTCATGACTTTCCTCCAATGGAACGTTCGTAGCCTTCTGTCCCACAAAGAGGATTTATGGCTGCTTCTAGCATTATAGCATTCCCTTGTTCTCTGCCTTCAGGAAACGAAACTGCGCCCTCAAGACCGCTTTGAGCTTTCCCATTACTTACCAATTCGTTTCGACCTTCCCCCTAAGGACGCCATCCCATCTTATAGGGGCGTTATGCTGCTCATGTGGAATGACATTAACAGTCAACACATCTTTAAGCTGTTGCTGTTCGACTTTTTCTTCCCCACCTGATTATCTGCCTCTGTACCATTCATGTACCTTCGTCCTTCTATGTCTCCAGGGTAGACTTCTTTCAGCTTACTGGGCAGCTACCCACCCCATTTTTGCTACTCGATGACTTTAATGCGCATCATTCTCCCAGGACCTGCCAGAGAGATGCATTCTTGGGTGATCTTCTTAACCAACTCAACCTCTTCCACCTTAACACTGGAGCACCCAATGTGCTTTCTGACTCCATGCACACCTACTCCCATTTGGACTTATCCTTTTGCTCTGCTCAGCTTGCCCTTGGCCTTGAGTGGCCTGTTCTTTCCAAAGCCTACTCGAGCGACCGTTTCCCATGTTCTCTTCGTCTGCTGACTGCCACTCTATCTATATTCATGCCCAAATGGCAGCTTAATAAGGCGTACTGGCAGCTCCACACCTACCTGGTGACGTTCGCAGAACAAGATTTCCTCAGTTGTGATGACCATCGGGACTATCTCACCAACAATACCCTTACTCCTGCACAACGTTCCATTCCTCGCACTTCCTCTTTACCACGTGTCTCAGTCCCTTGGTGGACTGAGGTATTCCGCGAGCCTGTGACACCTGCTGGAGAAATAGTTTCCTACGTAGTCTTTACACTTGGGGCTCCCGTGGGCATTTATACAAAGTGTGTGTGGGTTCGGTCTTGTCGGACACCTTTACTCATGAAAATGGTGTGCCTCATGGTTCCGTCCTGAGCGTCATCCACTTTTCTATCGCCATCAATCCTATAATGGGCTGTCTCTCGCCAGGAGTCTCTGGCTCCCTTTTTGTCGATGATTTGTCATATATTGCACCTGTCACACTGAGCGGCGTCTTCAGCGCTGTCTTAATCGCCTTCACTCCAGGAGCACCGCCAATGGCTTTCGCTTTTCCACTGACAAAACCTTCTGTATGAATCTATGGCGGCGCAAATAGTTTCTCCCACCATGTCTACAATTTCGGCCTGTTGCGCTTCCATTCGTTGACACTACGAAATTTCTGGTGCTCATGCTCGATAGAAAACTCTATTGGTCCTCCCATGCCTCTTACCTTCCAGCCCGCTGTACGCAGTCCATCTTTGTCGTACGTGTCCTCAATGGTACTTCTTGGGGGGCCGATCGAACCACCCTCCTCCATTTTTACCGGTTCCTTGTCCTCTCGAAACTCGACTATGGGTACTTCGCTTATGAATCGGCACGCCCATCCCTTCTGCGCCGTCTGAATACTATCCAACATCATGGCATCCGTTTGGCCACAGGAGCCTTTTACATCAGCCCAGTCAGTGTCTTATGCTGATGCTACTGAACTACCACCTCCCTACCGCTTTGACTTTCTCCTCAGCAGGTATGCATGCCGTTTGTCGGCCATGCGTGGCCACACCACCTATGCTTCCTTCTTTGATGAATTCTTAGATCGTCAGTATGGGGCTCGTCCTTCTTCTCTGTTACCTTCTGGAGTCAGCTTTCGACACTTGCACCGGCGGCTTAATTTCACGCTACCTGCAAGTGTCCCAGTGGGTGTGAACCCTTCACCACATTGGCTCCGTGAAGCGGCCAGTGTTAACCTAGGCCTTCGTTCGCCTCCTAAGGACACTACTCCTGCCTCGGTCTATCGCCTTGAGTTTCACGTCCTTCGCATGGAACTTACCGATAATACATTTGTATACACAGATGGCTCTCGGACTGACCGTGGGGTCGGGTGTTCCTTCGTCATTGGCACCCGTGTCTTTCGATATCGGTTTCCGGCACACTCCTCAGTATTTACAGCCGAGATTTTCGCCAATTGTGTCCTCTGCTCAGACTCACGCAGTGCCTTCCAGGTCCTCTGTGCGGTGTACACCGCTCACTTGCTCACTCTTGTACAGTGCACTCTTGGTGGAGCCAATGTCATATTCCTATGGGTCCCTGGTCATGTCGGTCTGCCAGGAAACGAGGCTGCTGACGCTGGTGCCAATTCTGCAGTCCTCGTACCTCCGCCCGCGAGTACCTCTATTCCCTCCGGTGGTCTCTGCGTTGCCGTCTGTCAGGAGGTGGTGTCCTTTGATCTTCGCCAATGGTCCTCCCTTCACGGGAATAAGCTTCGGCTTATTAAGCCTCTCCCGCCGGGAAGAGGTTATTTTAACTCTGCTGCGTATTGGGCACTACCTTTTTAGCTATCACCAATTGCTCAGTGGCGGTACCCCACCACTTTGTACGCATTGCTCACAAATTTTAACTGTCCGCCATGCTCGAATGCCGTTTTTTTACCAATTTACGTTCCAGCTTGGGTGTACCATCTCCTTTATCAGCCGATTTAGTGATGGACGAGCGGGTTGTCGACCGCGTTTTACTTTTTATCCGCCGAAGCAACATGGCGAAGGATATTTAATTTTTAGTTTTGGGCCTACATTTTTGTATGGTGTTTTTTTCGAGCTTTTTCCACTTGCCTTGTTTAGCTGTCTCCTTTTCTCTCCATTGGGACAGACATATAGTCGTTTCCTTCGTCTGTGTGTTTGTGTTCTGTAGTTTTGACTTGGACACGTATGGCCCCAGTTGTTTTTTGCGCTCTAAAACAAAGCAAAACAAAACAAGGCTATTGGTATAGGACAGCACATTGCAGCGTTTGTAGTTGATAAAACCATGTGTAATAAAATTAAGTTGCGTTTGGATACGAATTTCAAGCAAGTTGTGAACGCTGCACGTTGTGCGCTGAAGAAGAAGAAAACAACTAAGAAGTAGAAGAAGGGGTAATCAAAAACCTGTAATCTGACAGCGATGTATGCAGCTAAAAGTGTCCCGAATCACAAAAGGACTGCCAGAAGCACATTGGGTTCTGCCGATACCCAAGACATCAGGTGCAATTATCCCCTTCCTCATTCCTGACCTTAAAGGCCACTCAGTGATAGGTTCACTGACTGGTGGTGCTGCAGCTGTTGCCAGAACAGTCAAGAATGCACAGAACTCTCCGGGGCAGTTAGAGTAAGCAGGAGCACATAACCACGTGATGGAAGCAGCAGTCATTGAGAAAGAACCATACCTGAAACCGTAAAAGAAAGGACTAGGTCTCTTCATAAATAAAAAGAACACTTAGCTATCCTACAAGATAGACCGGCTACAAATTCAGCTCAGTTCAAGTATGCCAGGAAAAAAATCAGTACTCCAGAATTCTTTGATGTGTTCTTGCACGATACACTACCGAAGATGTGGAAATCTGGAGAATTTGGAATTGTGATTTGAGACGTTCTCGCGGGACAAGGAACCCACTGCGTGCCGTATGCCAGGAAATATACAAATAAGGTCTACAATTTCGACTCGTTTGGTGATTTGCAGTCGCCAGAAGACTTACAACGATACCTCACCGACAGAAGACATGTGTTCCACAATTTTCATCGCCAGAAAGACTTTAATACCTACCGTACTTACGTGAGCATCAATGCATCATGTTCCTCCTAATGTTTACGAAAAAGTCTGTGTAGAAGAAGATGCATGAAGCATCAACCCGTCATTTAGAAGTCCAGAAGCAATGTCATGTAGTCTGACTTCAAAAGATCGATCGCCAGTATTAGGCGGAAATTATTTACGACCTATTTTTTAAGTAATTGGGAGTAGAGGTTTGCTCTGTTTGGACTGGAGACTTATAACAGCACTCCAAATGTCGCAGAGGCAAACAATATACTTCTTCTACAAATTAATTATGGCAAAAAATTCTGGAAATATAACGTGGTGCGTACGATGTTGACGATTTAAACGACTTTTTAAGTCTGGAAAAGGGATTGGGCTGAGTGCAAATATCAATACACTTAGGTCTGATATAAAGAAGTCGATTGACTCTAAGCAGAAAGGTTCAATAGGACGGCTACTGGGTCTTACAAAAGGACAGATTTTGAAGAATGATCATAATAAATTCTACAGATCACAGAGTCTTTGTATTGTCAACAAAGAGAAGATGAGAGTAAGGTATAAAGCCAAAGTGCATACCGCACAGCACGGCACTTCAGAACAGAACAGTAAGGTGATAACACTTGCAGACTACGAATTTCTTAAATCAGTAGGTCCGAAGCCACACAGGGCTTCATTGTATATAGCCCAGTGGAATGGGGCGAGTGTGTTGTGCGCCAAGAACACTTCTCGCGTAAACCTTATGCATCAACTGCATTTAAGAAGAACGAAGAAATTAGGATTGTCATCCAGCACCAAGACGCCTTTACCCTCCCACTCAGTTCTTGATTGATCATTTATGAAAAGGGATGGTACTGCTCCAGACTTTAAGGACTCATCTGCACGTGAAAGCGATAGTAAATTTTTTTCTCGGAGTCAAAGACATGATATGAAATGCTATTCTTAAACAATATGCGGTTGCGGTGGAAAATCATCAAGTGTTTTAATATTGTACTTCAGCTCTGACTCCTCTCGCGCCACTTAGTGTGGTGAGATAATCTGTTTCCTTACGGACGAATTTTGACATTGCTCCGTAACTTCAGATATCTTATTACATGTTAAGCATACGAAGATTTAAAGAGACGCTTCATTTATATTAATATTCTGTCAAGTAACAATCATTATTTATATGTAATTGCCAATTCAGAATTTATGTGATTTCTTGTATATATATTTTATTAATCTCTATCAATTTTTTCTCATTTTAGTACTTTTAAAAATTATGTAAGCGGCTGCGACATGGCAGAGGTTTGTGTACAGTCTGATGGAAAACTATAAAGTCCTAGCATAAAAGAACCACAAGTCAATCTTCACGGCAATTTTACTGCAAGAAGTCCGATATTGCATACGGTAATTCAAAAATATCCGCCACTTATGCCATTGTCTCCACGCTAGACAATGTGTGAGTATATAATATTGTTTAATCTTAATACTTTGAAACATTATTGATTATCTGATCAGTATGAAACGGAGCCTTTGTTAGATGATGAATGTCATTTCGTTCACAAAACCGGTCAAAGCACGTGAAGTGAACTGTGGTCCGTTTACCGACACAAGTACTTCTGGCTGACCTTCTATGCAAAATATGGAGGACAAAGCTTGAATGTTGCTACCTGATGTGGTAGAAGCCATAAGCACTCCAAATGGGAACTTGCAAAAAGAGTCTACCACTATGAAGCAACATGTGTTTCAAAATCGTCCTGGAAAGTCAATGTGCACTCGCTTTCGTGGGGACTGTGTCTTAGGACAAGCTGAGAATGTCTGTGGCGGAGCGGATTGGTCTACAGCGCAGGCGCGAAACTGTGACGTCATGTGTTTAATGTGTGCGTCCGTGCACTACCAAGTATAGTACCAGCGCGCTAACTGTTTAGTGCGTACAATTCCTCAATGTCCTTGGAGGAGCAATCGCTACACTTCCTTTTGCAACACATCGGGACTAAGCACACGAAATTTTCCAGTGTCATTTTGAACTATCATCACACCCTGTTGTACTGAAACTCTTCAGATTAGCGTCCGCATCCGTGGCCTGTACAATTTTTGTGCAGTGCAAGGGGAAAAATTCCAAAGATTCAGAGTCTTACTCATCGATGTGGCAAGAAAATGCGGCAGATGTAGCAAAATCATAGTCTGGGCCAGCCATAAGGCGAGATAAGGCGTCTGCATTGCCATGCTTTGCAATGCACACCATTTCATACTGATACTTCGAAAGCAACGAAACCAAACGTTGCAATTTTTGAGCTATTTGTGTAGGAACCAGCTTTGACAGATGAAACAAGGACAGCAAAGACTTGTGATCTGTTACAAAAAAGAACTTGCGATCAAACAGATAGTGATGGAATTTTGTAACGCCATACATAATAGAGAGAGCCTCTTTTTCTATTTGTGAGTAATTGCACTGAGTTTATGTTAACAACTTTTAGGCAAAAGCAATAGGTCTGTCTTGTGCATCTATTGTTTGCGAAAGCACAGCGGCGCTTCCGTAGGTACAAGTGTCGACTTGCAAAACTTGGCATGGTCAGAATGCACTAAATATGTGTCACTATGCAAGGCATTTTTGAATTTCTGGAATGCGTCGAATCACTCTTTGGTCCAAACGAAAGGCTCATTTTTCCAACGCAAGTGATGCAATGGAGCCGTGATGTGAGTATTATGTAGAATGTCATTTTGCCTGGTTCTGACTGTAGTTCAGACGCATTGTGAGGAACAGTCAGGTCACGGATTGCAAGCATATGAGATTGGAGAGGGTGCACACCCTGCCTGTGTGTTGCGTGATCTAAGTACTGTACTTCTGTTTGAAAAATTTCACACTTTTTGTGAAGACACTTGAGTTCTCCTTCTGCAAAAAAGAGTACGCAAATTGGCGATATGTTCCTTTGGTGTACATTCTGAGACGACAATATCGTCTAGGTAGTTTGAACAAAATGGCACTTTTGCAGTCAGCTGTTCCAAGTAACTTTGTAAACTGGCGGGTGCGGTAGCACTGCTGAAAGGCAAATGTAAATACTTCAACACTCCTTCGTGTGTATTTACAACAAACTCTTTCTGTTACTTAATATCCTTTGGGATTAGCAAATAGGCATCATGCAAGTCTATCTTAGAAATTCAACGTCTTGGACCTAGCCTGTCCATGTGTTCTTCAGTGTTAGGTAACGGGTAAGTAATATCTACTATCTGCTGTTTAAGTGCAGACTTGAAGCCAACACAAATGAAAATGTGACTAGAAGGTTTAGGAAACGAAATGAGAGGACTCTCCCACTGAGTAGTTTGAATGGGAGCAGTTACACCATTATCTAGCAATTCTTTCAATCCAATGGCTACATTCTCTCTTAAAGCAAGTGAAACGGGGCGAGCTCGGAAAAACTTAGGCTGTGCATTGTCTTTCAATGTAACGTGGGCTACAAAGTTATTGGATTTTTCCATTCTTTCTGAAAATAGTTCAGGAAATTCTGTTTGGCTCAAATGCAGACACGGAAAATATATTGTCTTGGATGCTATGTCCAAATAAATCAAAGGCATCCCAACCGAATACGGTTCTAGGCTCTCAGTCCGAAACCGCGCGACTGCTACGGTCGCAGGTTCGAACCATGCCTCGGGCATGGATGTGTGTGATGTCCTTAGGTTAGTTAGGTTTAAGTAGTTCTAAGTTCTAGGGGACTGACGACCTCAGCTGTTAAGTCCCATAGTGCTCAGAGCCATTTGAACCATTTTGAACCAACCGAATATGTTCTCACTACCTTTCATTTCAACAGAGTATGAGATTTGTAAGGGGCCGGTAAACTATACTGTCCAACCATTGGAATTTCTTGTCCGTTGTAAGCAGTAAGGTACTTGTTAAATTTAGAAAGGCGTAATAAGCCTAGCTCTTCTTTCGTGCACGATTAAGCAAAGTTACTAAGGCACCGGTGTCTAACTGGAATTTCACACGGCGACCAGCAATTCGTAATGAGACAAATAGTTTGTAGGAACGTCGTTGCACATCACTCTGGAGAGAATGAGGCACAACCTTAATCCCATTTTTGTCAGGACCTGTCTTAGGTTTCGAATACACAGCATTCACTGCATGTGAATTATTTTCTGGGAGCAGGTAAAACTGGCGTTTTTGTGCCGTTGCAAACAAACTGCTTGGACATGGCATTTTCTTCCACACGAGTAACACGTTGCCTTACGTGATGAGCAGTCTTGTCTTTCATGGCGAGCAATACATATAGATATAGCTGTCACTGAATTTCCAGGCTTGTTTACATGTTCATGTGGGTGTCCGCGTGTCTGTCTACACGCTTGTTGTTGTGGCTGCTTGGAGCGGTCGTGAACGACAGGCGACTCGACCTGACAAATCGGGGCCTGATCAAACTTACCGTCTGCTATGGCACCCCAACATATTGCTCTAAGATTTGCAAATACTTGGGGAGTGATGGATCAGATACTTTAAGATCTGCACCCTTATTCCATCATCTGGGACATTGAATGTTATTGTATCAAGTAACATTCAATCACAGTAAAAGTTGCCACAACTACACTTAAATTTACTCTTACTAGTCATGACCGGCTTTTTCTGCAAGCGAAAGGACTGATATCTAGTTGCAGATACTTGGACTTAATGGTAATAGAATCAAGTTAATGAAGCGATTACTGGTTCATAGCTGAGATCGTCGAGAGATGCGGTTGGGTATAGTTTTTGTATTGAAGTGAACACTGGGGACGCCACAGTCGACAGGAAGTATTGTAACTTTACAGTACCTTGAACACAATGAACTTCACAATGTGCTTGGAAGTGAATCAAGTATTCAATACATTCCTCTTCCGTTTCCTTAAATTGCCAGAACGATGCTATACTGGTCGGCGGCACTCGTTGGGCTGGTTGGTTCGTCGGTTGTAGTTGTGCGGGTGACGCTGCATGAGCAGCCTGTGGCTGTTGCACCGTCGCCACCAATGTAGCAACGTGTTGGTTCTGAAACTGAAAAACTTATGTTAGATCCACCATATTGGCCGTCCGCGACTGTGGCGCGTGGGCAGGGGGATGGAGGGGAAGGGGAGTTCATAACTTGCACAAATATATTATATCAAAAATCAGGCAATGCCTCTGAAAAGAAAAAAAATTGATTAGTTCTGTGGCTCCCCTCCTCGAATACATGCATACACACGACAGCAAATTATCAAATAGGAACAGTTGAACATGATCGCCCCTGCATGCTAAAACACAAGAGAAGCAATCAAAATCTTCGACCAAGTTGACTATCTTTGATCGCCACTGAGTTAGTCTCATTCACCACTGCTGATTCTTGTACTGCAAGGGAGACGGTGTTGTTATGGATGGCCGATATCCTCTTTCTACGACACAAATGCACACAGGAATTAATGTGGTTCTATATATACATGAACAGATGCTTGAACGTTGGCTTAACTGGAATAGAGTCAATGCCTTGTGGTGCAGGCTCGTCTGTACTAGTCATCTTGCAGACAGTATCGATAATCTTCTTATTACAAACTTCAGCCTCACTCCTGATTAAGTCCCACTATAGTTACTCATCTGGTCGCTAATTACTGTCATAGACCATGATGAACTGAGTTTACCGAAAGATACGAAACTGCATCAGTGGGTCATTGAGGCTCTACGGTCAGCTGTGGCGGTCTAAATACTTGCTATCGAAAGGCCGTTGGCGGCATGTTGCTTGTTGGTGTGTTTCTGGCCACTCTTGTGACATGCACGCTTGATGCAGCACCTACTGTCCAACTTCGCACTACATGTTGGCCGACCAGTGTGTTGGCGACAGCTTATGCCAGTACGTTACTTATGATGCTGCTGCTGCTGCAGAAACGATGGTAGTTAGTAGGCCCTAAGAAGGTGACTGCGAACTGTGGGTCGAAGGACATCAGTTTGGGGATAATGTGATAAAATGTGAGATTTTCCAGGAAAAGGGTGAGTCTCTGAGAGAATTATGGCAGTCCAGTTTACACATTTGGGTTTTAAGAGTGAGGAAGAAATGTTCTGCTAGTTCATATCAGTCAGGCTGGATGGGTTCTGCTTGAGGTATAGTAATGCCATTTTTGACACGAAAAGTGGAGAACTCCATAGATGGAATTTGGGGACCATTCTTTGTACAATGGTGTCATGAAGTCTTTCAGTGAAAAATATGTGATCTATGGTTTGAATAATTTAACTAGTTTATGTAGCAGGCATACAGAAACAAATGGAAAACTGCTACCTGTATCCATTTTCATGGGGAAAGAGTGGTTTATGAAATGTCTTGGGAAATCCAAATGAGGCCAGGATTTAGCTTTGGCAGAATATAGCCAAGGAAAGAAATGGTGTGAAGAGGCAGCCAGCTTACTCTGGCAGATGGTGAAAGAAGATATAGTTTTAATAAAGGCAGTCTCTGTGCCACAATGATAAACATGGTTGTGGGCTAGATGTTTAGAGAGCACAGTGGCACAGCTCCTAATGTGAAGAAGCGACAAACTACACTGCTGGGGGGATGTATGGATGACTACCCACTTGCAGTGTTTTTCCCCTTGGAGCAGAAGCACGTTGTTCAGTGTTGAGAGAGCTCGTTCTGATGGTGCCATTAAAATTTTCTTTCCGGATGTCGTACTTGTTTGCAGTATGGTTCGCATACGTGGCGTACCAACCAGAGGATCTCTCTGAAGGTTATGTCCTTCGTGGTGTGGCGTGCAACGAGCTGGGAGTGTCGAGTGCGAGGTTGCCCATGGCTTCTTCTTCAGCAAAGTCCAGGTGGAAACGCACTTTGGGTTCCTTGTCTAACTTTGAATCCTGACCAAGGTGTAGACAGGAAAGTAACTCAGCAATCGCCTGTTGTTTGGTAGATATAGAATGTCATAACTCTACAGGAACAAGGCCTGCCGCTAATGACGGCGTCTAATTTTGGTGAGGATGTCGGCTAAAATCTTGAAAAGAGGAAGCGGATGTTTATGCCTACCATGCAATTAATTATGGAATTTCTTAAGCCAAAAGTGAAAGATAATTTGTATGGTTAGTGAGTAATGTAAATTGCCTACATACAGATAATCATGGAATTTTTAAGCCTAAAGTTAAGGCTGTTGTTTCATTTAAAATCTGGTTATAAGCTTCTTTTGAAATTGGCTATAATTTCACTGAGCAGCTGTGCTTCAGACGTAAAACCGATTGTGTATCCCACATTTCAATCATTAGGGTCAAGACCACATCCACCCTGTAGTATGAAGCATCTTCTACCAGAATAGAGAGATTTCGGGGGATCATATTTTGTGAGGCACAGAGGACGAAGGACAGTCTGATGAAATGGTTCAGTGATAGTGGCCTTATGGGAAATAAATGATCGGTAGTAACTGTTCTGTCCAACACTGATTTCAGCTGGCTGGTATTGGTACCAGTCAGCCGGAGTGGCCGTGTTGTTCTAGGTGCTACAGTCTGGAACCGAGCGACCGCTACGGTAGCAGGTTCGAATCCTGCCTCGGGCATGGATGTGTGTGACGTACTTAGGATAGTTAGGTTTAATTAGTTCTAAGTTCTAGGCGACTGATGACCTCAGAGTTAAGTCGCTTACTGCTCAGAGCCATTTTATTGGTACCAGCTGGAAGTATTTCTACTGTCACACTGTACTGAGGTTTGGGTTGGGTTATGGAGGCACAAAATATGTGTCCAAGATATACACCTTCAAGAGCAAAGAACAACTCTTCTCCTTGCTGCATTTCAGAACGGCCTTTGTAGGATTGTGAACAGAGCATCCAAATTGATGGCCAGGTCCTGGGAGCCTTTACCTGCAACGAGATATTCGTCTAAGTAATTTTCTGTTCCAGGTACCTCACAACATAGATGATCCATATATTGCTGAATATTGTTGAAATATCGTCTGGATTCAGGCCATACCAAAGGGAAGTCTGATGTAATGGAAGAAATCTGCCGGTAGTGTTCATGAATAAGATTCTTTATCTAACAGCAGTTGGAGGTATGCTTCCTACAGATAAGTATTTGCAAACACTTTAAACCAGCCAGATGGGCCACAATGTCCTCTACCCTCGGGGTTAGATACACATCCATGAGTGGCTGGGCATTGTTGATCATCTTGGAATCTTCGCATATGCACAATGTTTCAATTGGTTTTCCAACTATGACAATGGCCGTTATCCATTGGTGACTGGAGTGAGGATGCCTTCATCGTGTAGGGGCTGAAATTCCCCATGGAGCTTACTTCTCAGCGTTAAAGGAACATTTGTATGCTTCAAAATCTTCGTAGTGGCCGATAGAAGGAGGGCTACATGAGCTTCAAAGTCCCCATAATCCTAAGAGGATTGTAAAAATACAGATCTGGATTTTTTTAAAACAGTCATTGAGGTATGGGTTTGTACCCAGGGAGTTGACTGTGGGGATGGAGTCATGAATTTCTAATCCAAATGCAGGCATTGAAGGCCTCAGGGCACCCACCTACAAAACCCTGGTTATGATATTGTGCGATCAATAGTGTAGTTTCGCCATGAATTGTCCATTAATTTTTGTAAGGGCATTACTATAACCACATTGGGTGTCAAAGGGTTTGAGAGGAGGTTCCTGGTTGTATAATATGATTCCTAATAGACAATGGTTGACACGGACTCTGTGTCCGTCTGCAAGGAGATAATACATTATTGATTTTGACAGTTAAAGAAAGAATTTCTGTAGAGTGTAGGAACGCTGATTGTACACGGTGGCTGGGTACAGTTCATCTTTGTTGTCTGCCCCAATATCAAATGTGTCCATGTGTAGGCGAAGTTCTCTGTCATCTGCAAAGCTGTTTACCCCAACATTACTAAGATAATATTTGTTACATGTAATACGAAATGGGGATGGAGCGGGAGGGGGTCTCAGAGGTCCAGAAAGAAAGTAACAATTTAATTTGTCATAAAGCAATTTTATTTACTTCTTATACCAATGAGAAAACTTAGAACTGCTTAGACATTATGTTTGTATACTGGATAATAAAACATGAAGTAATAATAGGAACAAATTCCACAGATCATAAAATTGACTTTGTATAATCCTTTCCAGCAATGTTCATAATTGTGTTCCCTTATAAAAAACAGCTTTTTATTTTCAGATCAGTGCATAAAGCGTACTGAACTTACTGACCCATTCTGAAACACATTTTTCACGCAACTTGTCTTCTTGCTGTGTTTTGCATTGAGGTGTTTGTGCATTGAGAGCAGATTACAGCTGATTTTTCCAGATTTCATCTTGGCAGCATAGGTGACACCGTTCACGTGTTTCTGGCTCTGCTGTTGATGGTGAAGGTTCCACAGTGCAGCTAAGGTTAAGTGGTGCGATGCATTCCATTACCATTGTTACAGGCTTCTGAAACCTATTTAAATTTAGAGCCCGTTTGTCTACATGAGGCGTTATAATTTATAGACCTAATTCAGTAAGAAAAACTTTTCTACGATTTAGCAAATTGTTTTTCCAATTTGGAAAGTTGAGAAGGAATACTGAATATTCATTTATTTATGCTACATCAATGAGTGTGTAGGAGAGTGAAATAGGCAATCCTCATGTTCCTCTCTTTGTGCTGTAATGTCTTTCCGTCTGGTCTATAGTATCCCAGGCACCCTTTGTAGAATTGCAAAATAGGTTTATATTTGTCTTTTTTGAGTCTTCACTAATCACTTCCTCATACTGATAAGTCGAAAGAATCAAGAGCAGTCGCCTTACTTTCTCATGGGCGAAGGTAATTGGTGGCTGCTGTATCTGACGGTCAGTATATTCAAAGATGTATGAGCGTACACTGCGGCCAATTGTAGTCTTCAGGTCTTCAGGTATGTATCGTCTGTTCGGCCGCAGGGTGCCAACAAGTATGAAGTGAAAATCATTCCATGCAGTCTCAACAAGCTCCACTGAAGTGTACTATCGGCCTGATTTCTCAGTAGGTTTTGTTTGTTTCTTTACAATATCCTGTGGTCCATTTAGATACTGTGCAATTCCAGTCTTTCCAGTATAGACGTCCATACTGATCACGTATCTAGTCTCAGAATCAGACAGCACTCTAATTAGAATGCCGTATTTATCCGATTTTTCTTATAGGAATAGATTGGATGGGTGCTTACCAGGGAACAAACACAACATCTAATCCACTCTGGTGTGAAGAGCAAGAATGAAATATAAAGGAAGTCAAGAATTTAAGTTTTCAAAAATATCTTTCATTGGAACAAACTTCTCAGTCTGGTGACAAATTTTTCTTGTATTCTTATCATCACACCTCAATATTTTAGTCACTTCAAAAAATCAGTTCCGACTCATTGATCCATAGTACAATTGTTCGTCCTGATGCAAAGACTATAAATCTTCCACAGATGCCTTATTGTCATTATTTGAACCCATTAGTAGTAAGAGCCCTATATAACAGAACAACATATCTTCATCAGCGTGTTGAACAGCTAGTCGAGAAGCCTTTTATATGAGAGCACTTTTATTAGATTCATAAGAAAAACGAGCTCCACAGACTCTTTAGCAGGCCCAATTTTCCTTGTTAGCTTAGCTGCGTTCTTTCCAGCACAATATTTTGAACAGAATGCCAATATTCTCAAGATGGCATACTGCTATCGACTTCTAGCAATGAATTTATCACAGTTAGTATCATCACCATGTGGTGGTTTGGGTTGAACTTCATCTTCATTCCCAAATGGAGAATCAGTTTCACATAAATACGATTTGGTCAAGACTTCTTCAAACACTCTTTCAACAGAACTGTCACATGAACGTCGTCTATTAATCTTACTTGCTCAGCAGCAGCAGAGACATCGAAAACAATGAAAATATGTTTGAAGGTAACAACGCAAAAGTTTATTTTTCTTTTTAAATAATTAAAACCAAAGTCTCAACCTCATTAAATGCTTCCTTCCTATTACCGACCGGAGGGGATGATTAAGGCGCATGTGGAATAAAATCAAATAAACGAATTTTAATTAATTTTAATCAGCAAATTCTATAATCACTCTATTGTAAATACAGTAATGAAGAAATAGCTTTGATTTCAAGTTCATATGAGGAAGGGTATACAACATATAAATATTGAGTCAATAGGCCTATGAAGGCCCCCAACTCGCCACCCACACCCTCCGCGTTTTGTTGGTAATGCTAAGTCAAACAGAATTCGGCCCTACGTCCCGATATCCGAAAAGAGGTGCAATTTTCTCGCTAGTAATGGTATTAATATCACTTATAACTGATAAACCACTGATTGCTGGAATGAAACTTTTAGAGGCAATGCCAGGGGGTAATGTCTTTGCCTGGTCTATATAAATCTGGTCGGGAGGACATCAATCAGTGGGTTTGAAGACGGCGTGTTTCTCTTGTTGCAATCATTTGGGAGGAGTTCTGTACCACAGACAAGCACCTAAGCGGTTGTTCGAATGTCCAGATGATTGGAAGACAAGTTTCTGTAGATGGGTCTTTGAACTTCAAGAGATCAGTTGTAAGACCATTATGTGAGGCAAGCTCATAAATAATATCCCTAATCAAGGACGCAGCATCTCCTTATTTGCACTCTGGGTTATTGCATTCATAATCGCAGTTGTGTGGTAAAGACTGTACAAGGACTATCCTTTCTTTTTAAGGCTCTCCTTGGTGACTGTAACAGCTAAAAATCATGTAGCAGTTGCCGCCATGTGCAGTTGAGATTGGGAGTATTAAAGTAAACTGCTCTGTCATACGGCAGGGCACTGGACTCCGCTTCCAGATCTCTTTGTCGTTAAAGTTGATACATGTCTGGGACTGCATATGCCAAAAAGAAAGTGCGTCGCTAATCGTCACCTGAGATGCAGTGAGCCAGGCAATGCTACTCCAGGCGTGAAACGTTGTTTTCAATGGTTTAAACTACCTGGTGAACTGCTGGAAATTTTGTGACACCGACTGAATATCCTTGATCATGGAGATATTCTTGGAGATGTGAAACGAGATTTCAGAAGTCAACGTGGATGCGGTCGCCAGATGCTCAATCGGGAGTTCGTGGTGCGCTGCATCTGCTGCAGTAGTATCAACACATGGGCAGAGGGATCCATTGGTTCCATCTTGCTGCAAAAAACGTTTTAACGAGTGTATTGTCAGGAGGATAACACTATAAAGCACTCTGCTCTATCTGAATTTGAGCAAACACATGAGCATGATATGAAAGAAGAAAAAAGTTCTCCCAAATGCTAAATGTTAATTTTAAGAAGGTACAAGGGCGAATTTGCTCCTAATAATCACTGTTGCTTATCTCTCACATGCAAAGGTCATAAAAGGAAGTAAAATAAAATGTAGCAAGTAGAATGAATGTGCAACGGTAACTAACAACACATCTAAGTATATCTAGATATCTAGACGATATAGCCCTGCTGCCTTCAAGTGCTGATAACGTAAGAGATACTTTAAGCGGAACAGACAGGAAGCTGAATGTATTCTATTTTTTTTAATCAAATACTGGTAGCACGACCTCTCCCACATTAACTGAAACGAAATGCAAAATGAATCGGCCGGCCGGTGTGGCCGAGCGGTTCTAGGCGCTTTAGTCTGGAACCGAGCGACAGCTACGGTCACAGGTTCGAATTCAGCCGCGAGCATGGATGTGTGTGATGTCCTTAGGTTAGTTAGGTTTAAGTAGATCTAAGTTCTAGGGGACTGATGACCTCAGCTGTTAAGTCTCCTAGTGCTCAGAGCCATTTGAACCAAAATGAATTACTTCTAGAAATGCATTAATACCTCTGGCGAGTGAAGGTCAGTTACAATTGTCACTGAGCCTAAATTCATTAAACACATAATTCATGAAAGTCAAAGCCCTTGTAAGGGGCTGCCTATGCCCGCCGTGTAGCCGTTTGAAAATTGAACTGGAATAAATTTACAAGCCTGCAAGTCTGTCACGACGACAGAGTCCCAATCATCTTCATCTCTCGAGGTCACAAAGTAGAATGTGATTGGTAGAAATGTTGTGTAGGCAGCTCTCGAGTGGGAAACCTTACTGTTGGAATATTTGCGGAATCGGAGACTAGCCCAGAGGAACTCAGACTAGTGTGATATGGCTCGAGTGCTGCCCCAAGTACTAGTCTGCGCTAGAATACACTAAGGCCTACTCACCACCATGTTTCAGGTGAAAGAGAATTGGTCTGTGAGGACAACGACCTGTAACGACAGTTAGGTCACGTCCTGGTGGACGTCTGAGGATGGCCATGTGTGTCATGGGAATCTGTCGACCATCTATGAAGCACTGGTGTGATATGGTTTCTGACACCACAGGCCTTAAATCTGTGTAAAGTAAGAACTTCACAATCAGAAGATCATCGGAGAGAATGGGAGGAAGCAGATCACCAGAAAAGACCCATCCTTAAACCTCACGTCAGGTTCAAGCTGATGTTGGAGTAACACTCACGTATAATTACTTTATAGCACCAAAGAATGTACAGTGTCTTTCAGCACATCGGTGACGAACTTTCAGGAATGCTATGCGTGATCGGAAGCACTGCTCTGGCGTGATTGTGACAAGACGAAACACATGAAAAGAAGGATACGAATAGGGTGCAGAATCATGTAAATTATGCTTACTACAGCTAAAAGGCTGGGACAGCTTTATCCAATGTTCACGGTAGATGGCACGGTGTACACAGCAACGTCAGAAGAGTAGCATGAGGACAGTCTTTGCGACCGCGATCACTGAGAAGAATCATTTCGTCTGCCGACGGAGTAGAAGTAGAACGTTCCTTTACACGAACGCGGAGATAGCTGATATGCATCGAAGAGGGGCTGCTGCTTGCCGTGAGCGAAGTGCACGGCAGTAGTACACCAAACATTAGTCTGCGAGGCAAACTCCCTGCCACACGCATCCATAGGAGGTTCTCCAAAAGGGGATCTTTCAGCGAGGAGATGTGGGGCGGCGAATAATTTATTGAAAAAAATCTAATTGCTGTATAAATGCTTGCATGTTGAATCAGTTTCTGGCTTTTAGAATGTTGTTAATGCTGTCTTTCGCCGTTCTCAACACTGGTTCTCTATTTACTTTTTTAGCACCCAGAAAGTGATTTAACAAAACGTGAAGCCAGTACTTAGAGATCCTAGTGCCCACTTCATCTGAAAATACCATTATAGCTGCAGCTTATAGCTCTGAGGAATTAGGAGATTGTCCGGGATTTCTAATCAAAAACGGTTTTCCAAAATAGTTGAGTATATTCTGATATTCACTGATAAAAAACGCAAGTATCCCTACAACCTAACTAACAGAGCAGTTCAGAGTCTAATGCGCTGATGCAACTATAAATGTCAGAATTAAATGTTAAAAAGAATGCTCGCCATAATTTGATGAAAATATTTCATCAAATGGCACGCTAAATATTTGGTAGAATGTCTGTCCCGCGACGGCACGTAAAAATACGACAATACGCAAACTGAAGCTAGATAATGAAAATCATCCCAGAATTAACCCTTCACTTGAAATGATTTCATGGTTCCGCATATCTCTAGTAACTTAATACGGCACCCGAGGCTATTTGTAGCAGTGACACTGATGCGACGCGACTCCCGACACAGATGGCGTGTCATTCAGTGTCTGGAGAGAACTGGGGCCTTGCTTCCTCGCGCAGCGTTCTTATATATAAAGCCGCGGTGCGGACGGCTAAGGGAACGCCTGATCAAATCCGCTCTCCCGACTAGCCGCTGGGCTAGTAACGCACCACTTCAAGTTACATAATAATTTATAGCTTCTTTTGCTGATGGCCGATAAAGCTCTTAATTTAAATGTGCATTCAGCACGCAGGTAAGTATTGATAATAAAATTTTGACGTGGCTAAGTTAAATATTTTAGGCGAGAGAATTAATTAAATTACACTGAACTGGCCCTTTTGAGATCCGCTATCGCTATAATTTTATAGGTATTCAAAAGAAACTTTTCACATCTTCATAGTCATAGCGGACCTCCAACCTATTTAAATCTAAACATCCTAGCCTTATTTATTAGCCTACTTAATCTATCTTGCTTCCTTCAGTTTTGAGATGAAAACCAGAAAATCATGAATTTCCACTAAAGTCTTAATTTGTGATATCCAAAGTACTGTTTTTATTAAATCATTATGAAAGATGAATCTAAATATAAATTTTGAAGTCTCTAGCTCTTTTCTGTTGCGCCAATGATTTTTTCAGAAAAACGTCCAAATTTCGAAAATGGCTTAAGTTATCGAACTGATATTTAACACACATTAATTTAGTATCATTCCTGACATGCTAGAAAAGTTTTAGGTCATTTGCTTGATTTTTAAGGTATTGCGCAACATTTGTGACGTCAGAGCTAGTTACAGCAGACTGGCTGGCACACAATGGAAACTGATGTGAATTTACTACAGCGTGAGTAGGCTGCTTCCCTACAGAGAGACAACAGTGTTAGCGAACAGCAGCAATGGTTACCAACGAGCAGACTATGTTGAGAATTTTTTTTGGAAATTTGTGGAAAGGTCTTATGGGACCAAACTGCTGAGGTCATCGGTCCCTAAGCTTACGCATTACTTAATCTAACTTAAACTAACGTTCGCTAAGGACAACACACACACACACAGCCACACAGGGCCGAGGGAGGACTCGAACCTCCGACGGGAGGAGCCGCGTGGACCGTGTCAAGGGGCCCCAGACAGTACTGCTACCCCGCACAGCCATCTGCTGAGGCTGCTACAGAAAAGTCCCAGAGCCTGTACACGTGCTATCGCCAGCCATGTCGCCATTTCACACAGCAGTGTCTGGCGGATCATGCATGACATCTTCACGCACCCGTATCACATCCAACGCTTGCAGTTACTAAAAGAAGATGATTTTGCACCAGAAGTGGACTCTTAGTGGTGGTATTCACAGATGTGAACACCAGATCATTTTCGAGCCACCATGAAATTCACCAACGAGGCGACCCACGTATGCGGTGGAAAGTTCAACCCACATAACACCCACGAGTGTTCCGAGGAGAACCCACACGCAACAAGAACCCGTGATGTTCGAAGACGGCTTTCCATTTAAGGGGGGTAGGATGTCAAACGAGCCGACTTCGAGAAGGAGAGGCCCCACAGGATATTTTAATTTTCACTGTCTATACTTTTACAAATAAATTCATAAAACTTTGTCAGCATGACCAGAAAGGATTAAGGATTTACACTCATAGCAGTGTAAGCTCAAAAACACGAAAAAATAATAATTTTGAAATGTGAAATTTCATGATCTTTTTTCACTTACTGTTGGCTGCATCTGTTGCTATAGGTACACATTTCTTTATAAGTAAGAGAGATTCTTCGATGAATTTTGCACAGCTTACAAACCATACTTACAGGTGTATGAAACTCTAGAATTATTTAATCTATGGAAACATGAATGGGCTGTTACGTTTTAAACTTCGTGTTTAGAGAAAACTCGAATTTTATATATAATTATCTCAATTTTTACCGCATTTTTTAATAGATTTGGGAAATTCTAGAGTTTCATACACCTGTAAGTATGGTTTGTATGCTGTGCAAACGTCATCGATGAATCTCTCTTACTTATGAAGAAAAGTGTACCTACACCGAGAAATGCAGCCAATATCAAGTGAACAAATGATGAAACTTAACATGTAAAAAAAATTTGTTTCGTTATGTTTTTAAACTTCCTCTGCTAAGAGTGTGAATCCTGAATCCTTCTTAGTCATGCTAACAAAGTTTTATTAATTTATTTGTAAAAGTATAGACAGGGTAAATTAAAATGTCCTGTGGTGCCTCTCCTGCTCCAAGTCGGCCCATTTCACGTCCTACCCCCCCTTAATGTATGGGCGGCATCGACAGAGACCACCTTGTCCACTGTACGTGTTGCCCTAACGTTTACGGTTCTAACCTATGTCATCTTTCTTCAGCAAGTATATCCGCAGTTATTGGAAGACGCAAACGTCCCTGCTGATGTGCGTCGCCACCTGAAGGCAATGTGTCGCCAACACTGTATCGGCTGGAGTGGTTCGGTGGACTGGCCAGCAAGATCGCTAGGCCTTGACTACTTCGTCTGGTTGAAAATGGTTCAAATGGCTCTGAGCACTATGGGACTTAACTGCTGTGGTCATCAGTCCCCTAGAACTTAGAACTACTTAAACCTAACTAACCTAAGGACATCACACACATCCATGCCCGAGGCAGGATTCGAACCTGCGACCGGAGCGGTCACGCGGTTCCAGACTGAATTGCCTAGACCGCACGGCCACACCGGCCGGCTCTTCGTCTGGGGATACGTGATCGCACTGACGTACGAATAGCCCGTTAACGGTTTTGAGGAACTTGTTCCATGCATCGTCACAGCTGATGGAGAAGTCCGAGAGATGCCTGGTATTTTCGAGAACATCTGATCTTGTATGCGCCAGAAATCTCAGACGTATATAATGGTCAAGGTCATAATTCCAAACACTTTCTTTCATTGTTGGTTTTTGGTCCTTATTTCCCGGTACCTGCTGTACTAAGCATCTTCTTTATGTCTGTCCTACCTTTTGCCCCTCCTTTACTGCCCCAAGAAAGCGTTTCCCTCCATGCACTGCTATGTGATTCTTCATCACGCAGGTGTACTCTATCGCTCTTGAAAGTATCTAACCGCTGTGCTGAAACACCCTTCTTCGTACAAGAAAACTCATCTGAACCCAGAAGAGAGAACTGCACAACAGTTAATAAAATTTGATCCTTTGATTTGTACAATGATTCCCGCCTTCACATATATAACCATTTTCAATGTAACAACGGCCCATGCTGCATACAGCCTAAGTCAAAAAACTACCAACATGATGATGATAAATATTAACGCCTCAATAAACACAATTATGCTTTGAAAGACCTGCATCTACATTGTCATGAAGGATGAATGAGAATGAGTCATATCAGCTAGCCAGGACTGTGAACTAAATTATATAGTTCAAGCACACAACCTTAGTAGCAAATATGCGCCAGCAAAAAGAAGGCACCTTTACTGTTCATTCTATGGTCCTGAATAACAGCGCTTCAGAGTATACAACTAGCCCAAAATACCGCTCATGAATATTGTTATTCAACATGTAGCTGTTCCACAATGCGTGAATATATTTTATCTTCCACAGAAAAAGAGTTTAACATGAATATAAAAACTGTAACTGAAGAAACTAATTTAATATTAGGCCACGAGTTAGTACCTGATTTGAAACCGCTGTTATGTAAATATATTAAAATATTCTCTTACACAGATGGAAAGAAAAAGTTGAAAAGTGCTTAGGTCCGCATTGTGATTATCTCCACAATGTTCCACCAAATTCAGCGCTTTTCACAAGAGCAAATGATTCCTATGTAACTTTAATAATATCAGCAATTCCATGTGAAACTTACCAGTGTAATGAAATACACTGAACGCACTAAATGAAAATACCTTCAGAACGCACATGGATAATAATGATGCCGGGGCCGTTGTCACCGAGCGGTTCTAGGCGCTTCGGTCCGCAACCACGCTGCTGCTGCGTCACAGGTTCGAATTCTGCCTCGGGCATGAATGTGTGTGATGTCCTTAGGTTAGTTAGGTTTTTCTAAGTCAAGGCGACTGATGACCTCAGATGTTTAGTTCCATAGTGCTTAGAGCCATTTTTTGATAATAATAATGATGACCTACCAAATATTCTGCTGACATGCATAAACGTTACTTGTTACAGTATGTAGTGATTTTAATAAAAGAAATGATTTCAAGAATAAAAGGAGTGATTTTAATAGAAAGAAAAAAAAGTGGAAATTTTCGAGAAAAGTATTAACTTGAACGTTGTAAACAAATTGTGCTGAGCTTCCGCCGAATCAATACTAATGATGTTATTTACTAAACTAACTGGTAATTCCTATCAAGTTAACATCTCAACGAAAAAAATTGATAGCGCAGTTTCATTGCAATAAACATCTTCTGTACACGCCTTAAATTTGTTCCTGCCTCTCGACTTACCTGCAAGTACCCTAACCGAAGCATTGGATGAAATAAAGGTAGTGGCGTCCATGTGTACTGGTACTGAGACGTTGTAACGTAACACTACAGTTTTATTTTCCAATAAACCATGCTCCCACGTTTAGAAATAAATTTGAAGCTAAAATGTAACAAATACAGTCACTGAAAATATTTCCAAAGCGATATATTTTCAGTAGAATACTGCACAGAACCGTTAGGGAAGTCTAAAAAGTAACGCCAAATTGGGAAGTCTAACAAGTGCACCAAATAGTGATAAAATTAGTGTATTCCATATCTGAGTCACATACGTTACATACATAAATTGAACGAAAACATTTTATTTAGTGCATAGGAACACAATTGTCATATGCTAGCTAAAATAAACTAACCCATCAGAACACACTGGAGAAGTGGGAGGTGAAGGGAATTAGCATGCAGTTTCAAATACACTCAGATTGACAAATGAGCAGAAAATCTGTGAATTGTCGAGATGCAACTGAAATAGCACGTATTTGCTTAAAATGAGCAATCACGTTTTGCAATAATGGATTTCAAACGACTGTCAGTTACACTGCCTGACTATACATAAGTAAGTCAATCACATCAAAGAGGACAATACGAATGGAAATGTCGGCTTCAGTTAGAGAAAGAAGTTTCTGGGAATCTGTAGCATAGCAGTGAGTGGAAGTGAACCATGGAAGTGTGGAACATTTGCAAAATTGACGAGTGTAGCTTCCTAGATATGGTACTGTAGAAGAGCATTGATTGTTCCATGTGGTTACGTATGAATCAGAAGAAAAGGAATATGTGGAACACACTGACAAGAAGAAGGGACAAGATAATGTGTCAACACATTAGGGTATAAGAAGAGAAAATTTTAGGCAAGGCAGAGATCGAATATATCCAACAAATAATCTAGGATTGTGAGCTACAGGAGAGAAGTCTTGGACTGGCTCATCAAATCAGTGGAACGGCCCATAGCTCCTTGCCCTAAATAAAAGAAAAATCCTAAATAGGAAACATAGACCATAGATGAAGTTCATATGTAACTTGTGTGTGTCACGTTTGTGTCGACACAATTTTGGTAAAACAACGAGGAATTTTCACTCTGCTCTAGCGTATTTTTTTTCCACACCGCTTAGTCATCCACATTCGTATTTCTTTACATGTGCAATAAACTTGTGGAGGTTTGTGACTTGTAGACTGTGAAAGAGCTGACTCGCCAAGTAACTGTGCTTACTCCGTTGCGGCCAAGTTTTGGCAGAAACTGTCACTTGCAAAGGCGGCCAATTCGCGCAGCTGTACCAACTTAGCAACTAATTACCGGAATTCGTCTGGGTAGGGTGGGGAAACCGCGGCCTGGGAACCGCCCACCAGCTTCCAGCGGGGAGCAAAATTCGTAATGCGATTACCGCGGCCGCGCTGAATGCTGCCTGACAAAACAACCGCCCCACCGGCGGCTGCGGCCGGGTGCGCGGTGCCCGCCGGCCTTGTCAGTGACAAACTCCGCCTCCTGGAATTGCGTTAGCCTCGCGACACCTGCCGACCGGCCGTCTGCGACGACCACCGGTCACTTTCTGGTCCACCTCCGTAATTCCCTTACACTGTCAGTGAAATGTGTTTAAGGCAGCACTTGATAATCTTGTATTACACTCCTGGAAATTGAAATAAGAACACCGTGAATTCATTGTCCCAGGAAGGGGAAACTTTATTCACACATTCCTGGGGTCAGATACATCACATGATCACACTGACAGAACCACAGGCACATAGACACAGGCAACAGAGCATGCACAATGTCGGCACTAGTACAGTGTTTATCCACCTTTCGCAGCAATGCAGGCTGCTATTCTCCCATGGAGACGATCGTAGAGATACTGGATGTAGTCCTGTGGAACGGCTTGCCATGCCATTTCCACCTGGCGCCTCAGTTGGACCAGCGTTCGTGCTGGACGTGCAGACCGCGTGAGACGACGCTTCATCCAGTCCCAAACATGCTCAATGGGGGACAGATCCGGAGATCTTGCTGGCCAGGGTAGTTGACTTACACCTTCTAGAGCACGTTGGGTGGCACGGGATACATGCGGACGTGCATTGTCCTGTTGGAACAGCAAGTTCCCTTGCCGGTCTAGGAATGGTAGAACGATGGGTTCGATGACGGTTTGGATGTGCCGTGCACTATTCAGTGTCCCCTCGACGATCACCAGTGGTGTACGGCCAGTGTAGGAGATCGCTCCCCACACCATGATGCCGGGTGTTGGCCCTGTGTGCCTCGGTCGTATGCAGTCCTGATTGTGGCGCTCACCTGCACGGCGCCAAACACGCATACGACCATCATTGGCACCAAGGCAGAAGCGACTCTCATCGCTGAAGACGACACGTCTCCATTCGTCCCTCCATTCACGCCTGTCGCGACACCACTGGAGGCGGGGTGCACGATGTTGGGGCGTGAGCGGGAGACGGCCTAACGGTGTGCGGGACCGTAGCCCAGCTTCATGGAGACGGTTGCGAATGGTCCTCGACGATACCCCAGGAGCAACAGTGTCCCTAATTTGCTGGGAAGTGGCGGTGCGGTCCCCTACGGCACTGCGTAGGATCCTACGGTCTTGGCGTGCATCCGTGCGTCGCTGCGGTCCGGTCCCAGGTCGACGGGCACGTGCACCTTCCGCCGACCACTGGCGACAACATCGATGTACTGTGGAGACCTCACGCCCCACGTGTTGAGCAATTCGGCGGTACGTCCACCCGGCCTCCCGCATGCCCACTATACGCCCTCGCTCAAAGTCCGTCAACTGCACATACGGTTCACGTCCACGCTGTCGCGGCATGCTACCAGTGTTAAAGACTGCGATGGAGCTCCGTATGCCACGGCAAACTGGCTGACACCGACGGCGGCGGTGCACAAATGCTGCGCAGCTAGCGCCATTCGACGGCCAACACCGCGGTTCCTGGTGTGTCTGCTGTGCCGTGCGTGTGATCATTGCTTGGACAGCCCTCTCGCAGTGTCCGGAGCAAGTATGGTGGGTCTGACACACCGGTGTCAATGTGTTCTTTTTTCCATTTCCAGGAGTGTATATTCCATTTAAGCGCGATAGGTGAGGTATGAATTTTTATGATTTTAAGTTGCCGTTTACATTCAGGCCCGAAGGGTATTATTCGAAATTAGTTAGGGGGCTATCTCTTACAGAAAGGGTGGTACGGCGGTGAGGATGAACCTGAAATACCATCAGTTTTTTGTCATCATGAAAATAATTTCTTTAATGTTTTTGACCAACCTATCAGAAAAAAAATTAGAAAAGGAGATAGGTCAGTTCCGTAAATAAACATTTCAATTACGGCGAGTACATTGTTGTCAGAGTTACCGTATCAAATTTGCGTGGGAAATGAAGTAACTGGATATCTATATAAATAATGAAACTGAAGAAGCCAGTCGCGGTACACCAGGCAGGTATCTCACCTCAATATGATATTGTTGAAGAAGCTCATTAAGTAGTTGAGAAATGTAACTTTGTAACAAAGTGAATCGTGAAACTTGGGATATCTGTATGAGACGAAATTGAAAACACAGCAATTTTATGCTACGGAATGTAGGTAGAACTGATGAGGATGAATGAAGTCCATGGAAATATTATTTAGCTGAGAACATGTGTCTGAGGTAGGAATAACAGGAATATGAAATGCAACCGGTGGGAAGAACGAAAACGAAAATCAATAGAAAGTTATCTTTATTGTAAATATATTCAGTTTTATTTGTTATCGGACGATGATTCTAAATTATCTAAAACAAGCTTGCTACCTATAGGAAGATTCAGAGCATTATAAGTGCCGTATTAACTCAATTCAGCCAATTGGCTCCACTTGGACCCATTGCAGTTTTTAGATAATTCGGCAACACCCACTGAAGCCCACTGGCTCCATATGGTACTTTTTCATTCTAGTGTGTAAACTGCATCCCTACGCGGTGGTACCGAAAAGGTCGTGATTACGAAAGAAATTTCTTCAAAGATGTAATAAAGTGATTGAATGGGCTTGATACATCAGGAGTTCTGCCAAGGAAGTTGAATTAATTTTGTGGAAAGTCTTGTTTGTACGTTATATCAAAAATATGTATTTGGAATGCATGAAACGCGCTTCAAAATTTGTATTTTTTTTTCAGAGGAATACTTGTATGACATTCAGTATTTTCCCTGTGGGAATATTAGTTGTCTAGCTGTAGGTCTGCTAGTGAGGTTATGTAGCAAAACATTACCGTGCGAATGTACTAATTATACTTTCCTTTGTAGATGTCAAAATTTTCAGCAGAGGAGATTCTGAAGATTCCTATGAGTGGAGAAGACTCTGATATTGATGTACTGCAGGAAGATTGGAATGGTATAATAATTGAAAACAAGGTGGAAAGAACACAAAGAATAACTGAAGTCTTAAAATTCAAAGAGGGAGGAGCCTAGCATTTGTTTCTCAGTTGAATCTATATCTCAGTCTTCTGATTCTGATATCAATCAAATGGAAATTGCCCTCAGGGGTTCCCAACATTATTGTAATTGTGTTAGGGGTGAAAGATTTTCCATTGGCTGAAAGATAGAATAAACTAGAAAGCAAAATAATAAAAGAGTAGTTTGATGGGCTACTATGATTTTTAATTCAAACTTGACACATCATGTTCTGTAATTTTTTCTGCAATTCCTGAGTTTATGACACCTATGCAATATTTCAACTTTTTTCTAATGATAAGAAAAAAAATATAGCACATGAAACTAATTTGTATGTCACTCAGGAAACCGTAGACAGCCGAAACACTGATCTGTGTTCCCATTGAGTTCATATGGACCTTTTGGAAACGAACTGCCCTATTTAAAAAATTGCAATCCTATTTTGTGTGCTACTAGAAGGGTTTACAAGTAGAAAAGAACGTTGTAATGCTACATTAAAGTTGTTCTGGAAAGGGAGTAATACACATTAGGTGGCCGAAATATTCGACCATGAGTATACACGGTGAATCCGAGCTCCACCAAAACGATTTCTAAGGGGTTCAGAGACATTTTCTGAGTGTTGTGGTGTTAGGGACCTAAGGTCTCTGATGGATCGTTACAGAATAGTTTTGTAACAATGCTCTATTCAGTTTGGTACCTTATTTATCTTTATATCTGTGAAAATATCTTCACTGCAGAGAAAAAGAGTAATACGTTGTCACCAGATGGTAGAATACAAAACACGTGGTATTGCAAAAACCCTCAGCTATTACGTGGTTGGCATTACTACTGGAACAGCTGAGTGGAGTTAACGTTGTACCCCCACCCATTGTATTCAGTGAACTCATGCATGTGGTACAAATCGGCCAGCTCTTCTTCAGCAGACCTATCCACATAGCTGAGTATCACTGTCAACGTCCATTTCACACTGTCCTAATGAAAAATCGAAGATAGTACCGAACGCTACTAAATACAAGCTTAGCAGGAACAGTAATTTTCGCATCGATGCTGCCAACAGAAATCAATTCCTTCCTTCTAGACAGTATTACCTACAACTTAGCTTTACTCATTATTAACGTAAACTTTTAGCTTCTTGTGTTCATTATCTTGTGTCGCTGTAGCATGTGTTTCAGAACTATATCTATAATCACGTATGGAACTACTACACGATTACTTTGTGGAAGCTTTGGTGATCTGAGTGACGTTATCTTATGGTGTAGTGCAGTAATGGAGACAGTAATTCATCGCATCAAGTGATGGTGGCCCTTGTCATATCGGTACGAACGATATTGATATTTTCTTATCGGGGTTGGTTAGTTCCTCGTACATATGACTTGATTTTTTGTGCTGAGTGATATCTATTTGTAAAATCATTCCATGAGTATCTCCATCAAGACTAAGGTTGATGTTGTGGACAATTCTGCTGTGTCGGAAATGCGAGATGATCAGTGTAATACTGAATAAGTGCTATCAGAGTAGAGAATAGTTGTATCCCCTACACAACAAGGATATCTGGGTTTGAGTTTCACAGTGCTTGTTCAACTTTTCTCTCAGTGTGATCACAAGCCTGATAAAAATTTACTTTGCATGTCCTGTCTTCCAATGATGAATGCAGATAAACAAATGCATATGTAAAACTCACGTGTTTGCGGATGTGCCAGCCAATAGTCTACAGTGGCGCGTCTCAGCCGCCTGATTATCCGTTTGAAGGAAATGTTCATTGGAAAAACGAAGGAACAGAACGAAAATTTGAGTGAGGAGATTAAGAAGCAGAATAAGTGAACTGACATATCATTAGAATTCTTTTACGAGAGATTTTTAGGACAATGCCGAAAAGGTCTCACACAAAATTCATGGTGTATGGGGTTCTATTGTTGAAAAAGTTAAGATCAGTGCTATTAAGATTCAGTAAGAATTGAAATCTGAGTACAAATCCAAACTGGAAAAGGTAAATGGTAAAATAGGTATTGCAGAAGCTGCACAGGCTAAATTGCAATATAAAGCTCTGACACTTGAGAACAAAGTATAAAATATTTTATCCTGGCACTGAAAATACACCATAGAAGACAAACTAGCGGAACCACAGGGGATGGCAAAACCGTTAGAGAGCAAGTTTCAGAACACTGCGGATCCTTCCACTAGTTACAAAATGCGCTGGAGTATTATAACTAGTTACAAAGAGGAAAATCTGAGTTTAAAAGATTATGTAAGAGAACTCACAGTGTTAAGGAGATGCAGAAAAGTATTGCGATGGCAGTATGCATTCCGGTAGTGGACAAAAAGGAAATTAGGTCACTTTTAAAATTCAAGCAAGGCTAATATAAGATCAGTAGACATCATTGGGGTATAGCAAATAAGTTACATGAGTATTCTGCGCAGTGTGAAAGTTAGACCAGGAAGGGAAGTATGGGATAAGTGCTATTACTCTTCGTCACACAGGGGTGAACAGTATTACGCAGCTCATAAGAATGAATAGGACTCTAGTTCTGCTTACTACTGAATGACGTATGGTCGAAATACTGGTAGGAACATTCACGAACGCTCAGCTTGGCAGGAGATGGAAGGGTTTAACTACAAGCAGTTCTAATCGATGTAAAAGTTTTCAGTATTTCATAAGTCTTCTAATAGCATTCACCCTGGGACAAGCTTAGAACAATTCCATTGTTTGTTCTCACTCACATGGCCATGTGGCTGTAGAATGCATTTCAAGTGTGGTTATCTAAAAGGTAAGCCCTTATCGAAGATCAGGCCACTCACCTGCAAGTCTAGAACTTACCGAGAGTTCTGCAAAACCTTTTTCTAGCGAAGTAGATACAGTTAGCACACGACTGAGTAAAGCATGCTATTACTTTATAAAACCGTAATCAATCCAGATTCTCCGTTCTCCAATTGCCAGAATCTGACCTGATTTTGCAGTGGACTCTATATCTGTATAATACACAGAGTCCAGCAGAGTTAATCAACATCTGTTTGACAAAACTGCTGATTCATCTTCGACATGTCTTCTTGGTATCACATTTGAAAGGCTTTGTAAGTGAATTTAAGAGGCTTGTACAGGTATCAGAGTATGACACAGGTGAAAACTCTTGATCTAATTAGTGGAAGGAACAAAAACATCATTTTCTGATGTTGCGCAACAGAGGTCATAGCTGGAATGGAAATAACATGTGTAAGAGTATGGCTGGTTTGAATGTAGACATCAGCTGTACCACCAAGACGATAGGATAAATAATAGTTATTGACCAGGAAGGAATCGACATAGGGGAAGTCCTGGTTGGAAAAGATGGAACAGGCAAGATTACAGGAATGGTGGATGCTAAGGAAAGAAGGAGTAGTCATTGGGTAGTGGTTCTGCCACATGTAGTGATTTGATCACCCACCCTGAATAATCAACGGGAATGCAGACCAAATTCATGCAGTGGCCTGCGTCCATGGTATGTGATAATTTTGTTGAGCAAAGCGAAATAGCTATGACATGTAAGATAAATTATGCTGATGTTGAGATTGTGAGGGAAACTGTTGGAGGACACAGCACATAGAAAAAAATCCAGCTGTGAATCCTCTGGCACGATTTTCTATTGGGTTAGCAGCTTTCGTTCATGTGGACCGAAACAGTCCTTCTGTAGTCAGTGAGACCGCATTCCAGAAGTGTGAAGACGTGGATGGTTGCCTGATCATGTCACTGTGAGGGACAAAGATTAAAGGAGCAAATTTTACGAAGAGTGTAGAACTGAAGAGGCGGACTCACGCAGCTTTCACATGTCAAGATGTTGAATTTGTGGGGAATTTATCACAAGTATCATTGATAAATGTTGTAGCGATACTTGTAGACAGTTCTGTGAATACATACCAAACTGTGCTACAATTTGCTGGAGTGTCAGTGATACTGCGTGGTAAGGGGGATCTGAAAAGTTGAAATATTGTGATTGTTTTTGTAGGAATGAATTAGATATACTTTGCCTGAGTTTGTCTTGCAAACTAATCATGATGTAATAACTAATTGTTAGAGTAATCCAAGATCTGCATGGGCTGAGCAGCGTCGAATTGAGGATTTCACTTTTACTAGGGCATAGTGTGTTGACTGCGATGAAAAGACATCTGATACTGACTGAATAGAGTAAAGTGATATACTGCAGACAATGCTGACGAATTTCTTGTTGCTCGAAATGCTTTTAGGGATTTTATGAACTAAAGAAATTCTATGTAAAACTGTAACGCACTACCTCAGCATGCAAGGCGAAAATAGAGTAGGAGATTGACATGCTGGTAAAATAACAGGGTGAGATGTGAGCACTTATAAGAGACTCCTCTTGGTAATGCTAGAAAGGGGTAGCCCATTTAGATGAGTTCTGAATTCCAAACACATTAATAGAATAATTCTACCAGGGGAAGAGTGACCAAAGGTCTTAAAAGAGATATTACAAAGATTTGACGGTGTACAAATGTTGTTCTCCATTGACTTATGTGGCAGATTTTGATAAATAATGCAGTACCCTACCACCTACAATATACAGCCTTTCTGTCTATTGTTACACGATACGAGTTTAAAAATCTTGCTGTCAGAATAAATGTAGCCTCTGCTAAATATATACTTTGGTTCAATACGATTCTTGCGAGTAAATTGAGGAAACGAGTGTAGCTCTTCGTTGGTATTCTAATAGCAGAGAAGTCATAGACTGTCAACAGTAAGCTATTAGATTATTTTGGGTGTTTTTAAACTCGACAGTATAGCTGTTAACTTGCATCTGTCGCAATGCGAGTGACAATGCACAAAGCTCTGTGTTTATATTGTTTAGCACATAGACTTCTACCTAATGCTGAGAACATTAAAGTACTTTGAGTATTTTCCACAACTCACAACTCTCTTGGGCCTGACATTCAATATAATGATTTACTGGTTTAAATGTCAACGCGTCGATTGTTCGTCTCATCGGGGAAAGATGAGACATGGAACTGGGACCAAAAACCCGAAAGTGAGTTTGACAGTGTTTTGAATGTCTTAGAAGATGCATCAATTATTTCACACCTAGCGCTAAATAAGAGTTTTTGTATTACGACTAAACTTTCATGGACAGATCTTGGGGCTGTTCTCTTTAAGGAAACAAAGAAAACCAGAAGACTCTTTGGGAAAAACGATTTCGTTTTGCAAGTTGTATGCTTTCCGCGGGGCGAACGCTCGTACTTGATCACTGAACTGTACACGCTTTTTCTTGTTTGGAAGTTCACGCAACTTTGTTCATGTCTGAGCAAACGACAAAGATCTGTATTGAAATCCATGCCTTGAAGACTCTTATGTCCACTAAGTTCACGCAAGACGGGTTGTCTCGTTTGGGACTGTCCCTAAAGATGTTCAACTTAACGATCGAGCACACCCCCTGTAGTAGGAATGTTTGGCAAAAGCGATGTGAAGTTCATCCAGTGCATTAGTACATGTGATGAAGGGAATCGACAAAGATTATAATTTCAGTCTATTCCAAGTAATAAACGTAAGTTTGGAGAATTGTGTTACTTCTTCATTTGAACCAATGGCATATGAAGAGAATAAAAGTCATTTATTAAAAGAGATTGTAGGTAAGTGGTTAGATGGGAGATGGGTAGCTCTCATATTATCAGTGATATACATTCTGCACAACTCTGTGACACGTGGTTAAGATTGTATCGATTACTGCATGTTCATTTAACGTAAGAAACCACAGAACTTGCCATAGCTTGCGTGGTTCACATGCCTCAACCACGCAGATGGTCGTACCATAGGTAAAACGGACGGATAACTGTGAAGAGGACAGACAGACATGTAGTACTCAGAGAGAGACCGCAGTTTTTTCAGTAGCTGCAGCGGGCCACAGTCTGAATAAATGAATGACCTGTTCTAATAGCATCAACCAAATGGCCTTGCTCTGTTGGTACTATGAACGGTTGTAAAAAACGATTACTACACTTGTTACTTTTCCGGAGGACAAGGAGCACTTTCTATGGTTTCATGATAATGGTATCCTCTTGGGTGAAATATTTCAGAGCTAAATTTGTTCCAAACACGTATCTCCACGGTGGGGCTGCGCGCGTAGATGCCATCAAGAAACAATAGAACTTACCTTCTATGAGTTGGAGTGTAGAGGTTAGATAAATTAAAAAATCGAACTGGATAGTTTGAAGGGAGATACACAGGGGATTAGTGAAGTTCGGTAGCGAAAGGAACAGGGTGCTGGTCACGTCAGTAATACCCTAGAAATACAAAGTCAAACAGTGGTAATGCTGCAGTTAGTACAGTAACGAATAATGAAATTGAAATGCTGGAAATCACCTATGAACAGCTTAATGAACGATAAGTGAAGTTCGCAAGCGGCAATATGTTAAAAATACGAAGGCAAGTAGTGGTAATGCATGTTAACTAACACCGCACGTGATGAAGTGATTGAAAGTACGTACGAGGGGATAAAGGAAATTATTCAGATATTTATGATAGAAAAATTTTTAATTTTAATGTGTGGCTGGAACTGAATATTAGGAAATGAAGAGAAGGCAAAGTAGTAGTAGGATAACAACTGAGGGAAAGGAATGAAATAAACTGCCTGATAGAATTTTGCACAGAGTGTAATTCAGTCATTGCTAACACCTGGTTTAAAAGGATTGAGAATCACAAAGGAAGGCTGTACATGTGTAGAGGGCCTGCAGACACAGGTATGTTGTAGACTAATTATATAATATATATACAAAGATGGTATCTGTCCTTTCGGAAAGGTTAAGGCTCACCGGCCACTTGACCATCTTCTTCTTCTGTGCGAATGCACAAACAATGCCTGAAATCCTACGGGAATCGGCAACGCGCTGCGAGTAATGAGTATAATGGGCGGTAGCACTATGAATGTAGTGCGGGACAATACGTTGAGAATGTGAGTTTCACGGGAAACGTGCCAGAGATAAATCCCTGCAGTCGCACTCTGCTCTGTGTCCTCGGTGGCTCAGATGGATAGAGCGTCTGCCATGTAAGCGGGAGATCCCGGGCTCGAGTCCCGGTCGCGGCACAGATTTTCATCTGTCCCCGTTGACGTACGTCAACGCCTGTAAGCAGCTAAGTGTGTTCATTTCATTGTAGTTTCAAATAATTATATAATGGTTGTTGTGTACATAGTTCCGCGTAGTCAGCGCGTACACTTTTCCCCTAGAGCGCGCCCCGCTAAGCACAACAGCGCAGGCGCAACGCTCGTCTGTCTCCGCTCTACGAGATGGCGCTGCCATAAAGACGGACCAAATTCTGCTCCCGCCGATCCGCGTATTAATATGTAACGCAGCCAATGAGATTGATGCTAACGTAGAACCTTTTCTCCTCGCGGATCAAACTCGCGCAGTGGTACATGAACGCACGAGGTATTATCACGAGTGTACAGACCTCCGATTAGTCAGTCTATATTTGTCTGCACACCAGTCCGCATTAGTCTGTACCAGTCTATAGTCAAGTTTCAGTCTGTCAAGTATCAGAGATATGTGAGAATAAGATTAACGTACCAAGACCAAAGGAACTTCAGATTGTCAATTGTAAATGTTGTGGCGTAACAAGCTAGCTACGCCACACTGAGAAGGGAGCTGAAAGGCACGCGTACACACACGCCGACTGGCGTCAAGTCTGGAACAGGATACGTTATGACTGCTATCAAGAAAATACGTAGCTTTGGAATATACTTAACTTTATTCTTTGTTGGTTTACAACGTTCTTCTTGAGACATTTATACTATAACTCTCAAACTAGGTAAGGCTAATGGCGCCTTGCTAGGTCGTAGCCATGGACTTAGCAGAAGGCTATTCTAACTGTCTCTCGGCAAATGAGAGGAAGACTTCGTCCGTATTGTCGCTAGCAATGTCGTCCGTACAACTGGGGCGAGTGCTCGTCCGTATCTCGAGACCTGCCTTGTGGTGGCGCTCGGTCTGCGATCACACAGTGGCGACACGCGGGTCCGACATGGACCGCGGCCGATTTAAGCTACCACCTAGCAAGTGTGGTGTCTGGCTGTGACACCACAGTAAACAGCATCCAGAATCAAGTTACGTAATGTCTATGCTTTTTATTATTTTAATAAGTGTGTGTGAAAATTAATCAAGTTCTGTTTAAAGTTGGTCATCGTCACTCTGCTACTCTAAGCGTGCAAGTGGCATTTCTATCGTCTGGTCTAACGGCAGAAGATAAACACGCCACGATAAGACCACGAGACATATTGCTGACACTCGCCTACTTCGTTAGAGCGACAAGTCAAATAATCTGATGGTGTGTGTACCGAAGGTCTTACAGTACGCACACCACAATGGTGAAGCACAGACTTGTAGACTAATTATATAATAATAAAACACAGACTTCGGAACCAGATTTTAAGCTTTAGGGCATATTTAGCGGCCGATGTGGACTCTGGCCATAATCTATTGGTTATGAACTGCAGATTAAAACTGAAGCTTCTTAAAGTAGCAGGATACTTAGGAGATTACAAATGGATTGATAAATTAAAAGAACCATAGGTTGTAGAGGCTTTCAGATGTGGCGTTAGGCAACGATTGGCTGAAAGAAGGAAAGGAATACAGTAGAAGACGAATGTGTTGCTTCGATTGATGAAATAATGAAGGCAGCAGAGAATCAAGTAGGTAAAAAGACAAGGGCTAGAGTAAACCCTTATATATTACAGGAGATGCTGAATTTAACTCATGAAACAAGGAAATAAAAAAAATAAATCAAGAAAGAGGGAATACAGAAATCTCAAAAATCTGAAAGACAGTAAATCAAAAATGGCTAATCAGAAATTCTTAGAAGACAAATGGAAGGTCATAGAATAATTTGTACCATAGTAAAGTTAAAGAGATCTTCAGATATAAGTGAAGCGGTTGTGTGAATATGAAGAACTCTCTTGGTATGTTAGTACTGAGTAAAGAAGGGAAGGTGAAAGGTGGAATGAGAGGCCATACAGGGGAAGTGGAAGCAGTGTTATGGAAAGAGAAGAGAAAGTAGCTCAAGATGCGATGCGAGATATGTCACTGCTTGGAAAATTTGACAGATTTCATCAACACCCAAGTCGAAACAAGGCACCTGGAGAAGACGACATTGCTTTAGGAGAACCATCCATGACAAAACTATTCAACCTGGTGTGGAAGATGTATGAGAATGGCGAAATCCCCCGAGACTTCCAGAAGTATGTACTAATTCCAGTACTAAAGAAACCATATGCCTAAGTGTGGATATTACCGAATACTGACGTACTATCAGTTCACTAAATCATGGTAGCAAAATACTGTCACGAAATATTTACAGAAGAATAGAAAAACTGAGAAAAGATCGGTTAGGGTTCTGGAGAAATGTAGGAACACACTAGACAATACTGAGCCATAGACGTCTCTTAGTAAGTAGGTTAATGACACGTAAACTTATGATATAGCCCTTGCAGGATCAGAGTAAGCGTTTTACAACGGTGAGGAAAGCACTCTAAAATTCGGATGGTAGTGGGGTAACATACATGAAGTGAAATGTTATTTACAACTTGTGCTCAAGTCAGACGAATGAAATGAAAGGGAATCACTGGTTGACAAGGGAGCGAAACAGGATTATACACTATTTCGAGTGTTATGAATGTGTACATTGAGCAAGCAGTAAAGCAAACGAAAGGAAAACTAGGAGAATAAATTAAAGATCCGTGAGAAGATATGAGAAGATTGGCATTTGCTGATGACAATGTAAGTTGCTACGTCCTTGGGGGAGAACGCTGTGGTGGAAGGTGCCTTGAGGTCACGTCGAGGACATTTCAGGATTTCATAACTTCGCCTTTCAGATGTAAGTTTCTGCCTTGTCGGTAAACTAAATAGTCTTGCATCCAACTTAGGCTATCTTGCAAAATTCATGAAGTCACCTTTACGATTATATGCCTTTCTTGCTGTGCTGTCATTTTCTTACATTGGTTGTACACGTGTTCAGCCTGCTCAGATGACATAATAGCTCCATGTTTGCTGTGGCACTGTTAACGACTCTTTCTTACTAGAATTTTATCTGTTTATCGACCCATTTTGCGCTGCCTCTGGTGACGCTGGGGAAAATCAATGAAACTTGCTGGCAGCACCAAGTGTACTGTTTTTCTGTGCAATAATTCCGTCAGAGACAACAAAGGACTTGGGAGAGCTGCTGAATGGACTGGGCAGTGTCTTTGAAGGATGATATGAGGTGAACAACAACAAAAGGAAAGAAGAGTAATGAATGTACTCGAATACAAATCAGGCAAGGCTGTGGAAATTAGATTAATTTAGAATAAGAATATTGCTACTTGGGCAGTAAAATAATTATTATGATAGCCGATGTACGTAGGATGTTAAATGTAGACTAGCAGTGCCAAGAAAATCATTTATGAAGAAGAGGAACTTGTTAACATCAGACATAAATTTAAGAGATAGCAAGTCTGTCCTGACGGTACTTGTCTTCAGTGTAGCCTTGTGTTGAAGCGAATCAAGAATAATAAGCAGTTTAGATAAGTGTGGTGCTATAGAAGAATGCTGAAGATTATTAGGATAGCTCACATAACTAAGGCGTAAGAAGTGAACAGAGATGTGTTTGCAAGAAATTTATGGCACAACTTGACTAAAAGAAATAATATATTGACAAGACACACACTGAGTCATCAAGGAATCATCAATACGATTTTGGAGGGAAGTGTGGGGAGAAGAAAATTATAGGTGGTTACAATAAGCAGGTTGAGATGAATGTTGGTTGCAGTGGCTAGTCGGAGATGATGAGGCATGCACAGGATGGAGTACATTGGATAACAGCACTAAACCACTCTTCAGACTGAAACCCACAACGACAACAAAATTTTAATATCCATTTCCTCTTGTGTGGACGGTATTGTCTTACCTATCTTGTCCATGAGCCTTTTAATTAATGTTAAAGATTTCACTGTTATCTGCAGGTTGTATAAATTATTTCGGGTGTGAAATAAGTAACCTTGAACTACGAGCCACCACATTCTACCTGCACGTAAAGGTCGTGCATATTGTGTCCATATTGGTCATGGGAGTAAAGATAGTTTTGATACCGAATGCTTTAATCCATTGGCGCATGTCTATTTTATGTCGATATAAATCTTATTTACTACTCTAATGATGCTTTAATTTATTTAATTTTATTAAATGGCACGAGATGGGATTGAGCAGTATCACTCATAGCAGTAGTGAGAGGAGTTTGAAGGAACATAGCACCATATGCAGGCAACCAAGGGTGTCAAGCTGAGGATGTAGATGCGACATCTCACAGAAGAGCTAATCAGAAACAAATCTAGTATAACCCTACATAGAACAAGGTCGTGATCAAATCACAACATACTCTCCTGCTCTAAATTTTGTGTCATCGTTGGAACTCACCATTCGGTACATCAATCGTTTTCCGGGAGATTCACCAATCAGTGCCCACCAGACTGCTCTCTCCATTGGAGGTACATGTGCGCAGTTGACGTAACATTATATGCGCACCTATCAACCACATGTATATTGTGATACAAGTGAAACTTCAAACCTACATCTACATCTATACTCTTCAAGCCACCTTATAGTGCATGGCGGAGCGTACTTTGTGTACCACTATCACTCCCCTTCTATTCCAGTCGCGAATGGTTTGCAGGATGAACGACTGGTTGTAAGCCTGTGTGTGGGCTCAGATCTCTCTAATGTCATCTTCATGGTCTGTCTTTTCACATTGTTTACGTAGAAGGAAGGAATATAAAGGCTGATTCCTCTAGGAATGTAGGCTCTCCGAACTTTACCAGTAAGCTAGAAACTGAAGCAGAAAACTTGTCTTGCAGCGTGTGCCAATGGAGTTTGCTTAGTATCACTCTGACGCTTTCGTGCTTACTAACTGGACGTGCAACGAAACGTGCTGCTCATTTTTGGACATTCTCTGTTTCCTCTATCAATCCTTTCTATCCCAGACTAACGACCAATGTTCTGTAAGGTATCGTCTATGTTAACGGACTACACTTCCTAAGGATTCTTCCAGTGAATATCAGTCCGACATCTGCCTTAACCGCAATTAATATTCAGTTAAAATCGTTTCTTGCGCCTATTCCTACATATTTCATTGAAGTGAATGCTTGTATGTGATCATGCAACAAATGTTATATCTGTCAGTGTATTCGCAGTACGTTACAGTTGTTTATGTTGAGGGTCGATTGCCACTCTCTGCACTAAGCGTCCGGCCTCTGGTGGTCTGCCGAATTTCCCTGCAGTTTTAGAGCCTTGAGATATCTCAGCAAACAACAGCATCATCCGCAAAATGCGTCATGGAACTTAGGGTGTTATCTACTAGGTCCTTAATACATATTGTGAAAAGTAATAATCCTATAACACTCTCTTGGGGCACACCCGGAATGATGTCTATGTCTGAAAACTCCTCTCCATTGATAATGACACGCAGTGTTGTTTGCTAAAATCCGTTCATTTCAGTCTCACAGTAGGTCTGATATTTCGTATCCTCGTGTTTTGTACATTACGTGGCAGTGCGAAATCGTATCGAACGCTTTTCGAAAGTCGAGGAACAAGCCTGATCACCGGTATCCACTGGTTCCAGGGTATCGTGGACGTACAGAGACAACCTGGTTTCACATGATAGTTGCTTTCGGTATCCATGTTTATTTCTACGGGGTCGATTTTCGGTCTCTAGAAATTTCATAATACGCAAACGTAAAACGATTCCCAAAATTCTACAACAAACTGACAGATACATAGGCATGTAGTTCCGTGCATCTGTTGGACGACCCTCCTTGAAAACAGGAATGACCTGTGCTTTTTTCCCAATCATTAGCAACGCTTTGCTTCTCCAGAAACCGACTGTACACTGCTATTAGAAGAGTGCCAAGCTATTTCGCATATTCTACACGGAATCTAAGTGGTATTTGGCGATCACCTGCTTAACCAGTCCTAATTACCTGAGTCATGGTCAGCTATAATCTCCTCTTAAAACTGTAACATGACCTGAACAAATTTGCAAAATATTGGCCAGGTTCCCCGTCAAGTGTTCCACCAAGTTTGCTGTTGAGGCACGGGGTCTCTAATGCCATACCATGACTTGATTTCATCCGCCTTCACCACTTAACCTCAGCCAAATTATTTCGCATTTTGAATGTGTACTACGTTCACTAGGTGTTATCGCAATTTTTGTTGCCATAGACTCACCGCCGCCATCAGCGTTCAACCTATCTTCTAGTCGGAGTTTATCACTTCGTTGCTATTGATATTTGATCTCAACCAGCTATCTGTCTCTAGCACTAGTTGACCAATGTACCCCTTTAAAAACGCGGCTTATTCCGGGAACACTTCACAAGTGCCTATCCGGTTAACTAATACTATATTAATATGTGTAGTGAATACCGTATGATAACTTAAATATAGAGTTCCTTCCATCATGATAACAGAACACTTGCCAATAGCCCACTCAGGTTAACAGTTGTTGTCCATCCTGCAGACATTTCCAAACGGACTTCCTCATCATTCAGTGTATAAAAAATTTGCCTGTGACAGGACTATGTTCCGCATCAACCTCGGTGTAACGCATTTGTATGTATTTTTGTTGTAATTTTAAAGCGGAGACCCTATTTCTCACATTTTCGTGAAATAACAGAAACGTAACACTAAGGCAAAATTTTCTCTCTGTTTTCATGTTTCACTACATTATAACTAAAGCTTAATTCTTTATGTTTCACGCTCATTCCGTAAGGATGCAAACTATGTTATCAGTTAGCTATTGGTTCACTTTCTTTTCCTGAACTGTGCTTCATTTTCACTATCCTTCATTCTGGTATTACTTTTTGTGACTGTATTTTTTTATGAATCTGTAATTGAAGTTTTCTATATGTTTAGTGAGGCATGCAGTCACCAGTCTTAAATAACTAAAAGGCTGTGATTTGTTCTGCAATTGTGTCAGACGGACACAACCGGTGCATTTTCTTTTCGTGTTGGAGGTAATGAAAGGGGTCTCAAATATCTTTCAGTCGCTTAATCAAATTCATAATGCATATCTGACAAAAATCGCGATTTAGCACCCATTCAGTATAAATAAAGGCATAAAAACTCACACAATTTAGTGCACATTTCGCACCTGTTCAATCCGTATTTACTCCATCTACAGCCGTTTGCAAAACGTAGCTGGCTATGGTCGCTGAGAGCCAAACTTACCGTAATGTTTTAGTGAGTGTATAGTGTTAATTCTGTGTCAATGTCTATGGCCTACAGGTTTCCAGGCCTCGTGGAAGCCAGTGATACTACTCATTGTTTCGTGGGACACTGTGCTGTTGATTTGGGATGCTGCGTGCGCATGCCGATGCTACTTAGCTCTGCCCCTAAAGGAGTTTCAGGCTTAGTTCCCTTTATTTCTTACTTATTTATTGTTTTCGTTGGCAGCTGATAATAGACTTCACTATGATTTACTGGTTTAATTTAGTCTTGCAATCCAAAGAATGCAAACGTGGATTTCCTACGGAGAATCACATTGTCTTTCGCAGAATGACTGATTTAATTTTGAGTCCTCTCAAGGTTGCCAATTGTTTTGTCATTATTAAATTTTTAAGACGCAGTTTTGATGTTCCACATTAATATTTACTTAATACCAAGGAAATGAGTACTGTATGTTCTCGTTCTTAATACGTTGTGTACCGAACGAGGTGGCTCAGTGGCTAGCACACTGGCCTCGCATACGGGAGGACGACGGTTCAATCCCGCGTCTGGCCATCCCGATTTAGGTTTTCGGTGATTTCCCTAAATCATTTCAGGCAAATACTGGGATGGTTCCTTTGACAGGGCACGGCAGACTTCCTTCCCCATCCTTCTCTAATCCGATGAGACCAATGACGTCCCTGTTTGGTCTCTTCCCCCAAATTCACCCAATACGTTGTAGTGACTGCGGGATGTCGCGTTAGGCCCGCGCCTGTCAGCGACCAGATGATTGTAAAACGTCAGCTGAGTTCGTTCTCCGGCCGCTAGGTGCGTTGTCAGTTGACTGCTCATTGCTTAGCGGCAGACGTTCGGTGCCGGGAAATTTCTTTGCTTTTTTTACTTTTCCTCTGTTGTTGATTGAGACTGTACGGTCAATGCTGAGTGGGCTTATTTAAATGCATTTTTTTTTCTTCTTTTGCTATGTTAGGTGTAAGCCACATTTTGTTTCATTAGAAATAAAGCGTTGTGTTTAACTGTGCACACGGTATTCTTTCGCATATTGACACGATATTGGTTCGCTGGTCTCATCAGAAACATTGGCGACCCCGAAGTGATTATAGCCGAGAAGACCGTTAAATAAACCTCCCCGGAAGCGGAACTATGGAACCGGAAGTATCTCCAGCTATCTCCAGACTAGCGGTAGGTCTCCCGTCGTTTTGGCCATATAATCCGGCGCTTTAGTCTGCTCAGTAACACGTGAGCTTCCTGTGTGATGGAGTAATGGCGGATGCAACAAAGTTTGTGCTGGTGACAGTCGGCTTAACCATAGATATGACAGTGAGGTGCAGGACTCTTTACGTGCTGGCCCATTTCAGAATCGTCCCCGAGTCACAACGCTGAACTAGTTCGTCGAGTTTCCGAATCCCACAAAAAGCGTGTGTGGCAAGTCGTCACACTAGAGGATATGGGGTAGTGCAACCCCTCACATATCTCCGACGTCTGTAAAGCAAGTCGACGCGCTTACTGTAAACGGTATAAGTAGGCTGTTTAGGTTCTTATATTGGTAACGCCACCGCCACGTAGCGCTCTGTATGAAAATCACTGGCTGTGCTGCGTGCAGTCTGTGGCTGGTTTGCATTGTTGTTGGCTATTATAGTGTTGGGCAGTTGGCTGTTAACAGCGCGTAGCGTTGCGCAATTGGAGGTGAGCCGCCAGCAGTGGTGGATGTGGGGAGAGAGATGGTGGAATTTTGAGAGCGGATGATCTGGACGTGTGTCCATCGGAGACAGTACATTTGTAAGACTGGATGTCATGAACTGCTATATATATTATGACTTGTGAACACTATTAAGCTGGCAGTAGTGGCACTCGCTGTATTGCAGTAGTTCGAGTAACGAAGATTTTTGTGAGGTAAGTGATCTGTGAAAGGTATAGGTTAATGTTAGTCAGGGCCATTCTTTTGTAGGGGTTATTGAAAGTCAGATTGCGTTGCGCTAAAAATATTGTGTGTCAGTTTAAGCACAGTCTTGTATAATTCTTCAAAGGGGTGTTTCAACGGTACGTTGCTCCGCATGTTATGGAGTACCAGGCTATGAGGGTGCCTATTCTGCATTTTTCCGCCAAGGGCACCGAACGGTCTAATAGTCGAATTAGAGTCCCTGCATTATTTAGTATGCATTTCGGCAGCGATACCGTTCGGGTCTAGAGAAACGAAGCGCTGTTGTCGGTTTGTGCCGTGCAAGCAAATCAAAAGCAAGCGGCCGCAGATCCGTGGATGCGCACTGCAGCGCGCACAACGTCTACATCTACATCTACATCTATACTCCGCGAGCCACCTTACGGTGTGTGGCGGAGGGTACTTATTGTACCACTATCTGATCCCCCCTTCCCTGTTCCATTCACGAATTGTGCGTGGGAAGAACGACTGCTTGTAAGTCTCCGTATTTGCTCTAATTTCTCGGATCTTTTCGTTGTGATCATTACGCGAGATATATGTGGGCGGTAGTAATATGTTGCCCATCTCTTCCCGGAATGTGCTCTCTCGTAATTTCGATAATAAACCTCTCCGTATTGCGTAACGCCTTTCTTGAAGTGTCCGCCACTGGAGCTTGTTCAGTATCTCCGTAACGCTCTCGCGCTGACTAAATGTCCCCATGACGAATCGCGCTGCTTTTCGCTGGATCATGTCTATCTCTTCTATTAATCCAACCTGGTAAGGGTCCCATACTGATGAGCAATACTCAAGAATCGGACGAACAAGCATTTTGTAAGCTACTTCTTTCGTCGATGAGTCACATTTTCTTAGAATTCTTCCTATGAATCTCAACCTGGCGCCTGCTTTTCCCACTATTTGTTTTTTGTGATCATTCCACTTCAGATCGCTCCGGATAGTAACTCCCAAGTATTTTACGGTCGTTACCGCTTCCAATGATTTACCACCTATGGCATAATCGTACTGGAATCGATTTCTGCCCCTATGTATGCTCATTATATTACATTTATCTACGTTTAGAGAAAGCTGCCAGCTGTCGCACCATGCATTAATCCTCTGCAGGTCCTCCTGGAGTACGTACGAGTCTTCTGATGTTGCTACTTTCTTGTAGACAACCGTGTCATCTGCAAATAGCCTCACGGAGCTACCGATGTTGTCAACTAAGTCATTTATGTATATTGTAAACAATAAAGGTCCTATCACGCTTCCCTGCGGTACTCCCGAAATTACCTCTACATCTGCAGATTTTGAACCGTTAAGAACGACATGTTGTGTTCTTTCTTCTAGGAAATCCTGAATCCAATCACAAACCTGGTCCGATATTCCGTAAGCTCGTATTTTTTTCACTAAACGTAAGTGCGGAACCGTATCAAATGCCTTCTTGAAGTCCAGGAATACGGCATCAATCTGCTCGCCAGTGTCTACGGCACTGTGAATTTCTTGGGCAAATAGGGCGAGCTGAGTTTCACATGATCTCTGTTTGCGGAATCCATGTTGGTTATGATGAAGGAGATTTGTAGTATCTAAGAACGTCATAATACGAGAACACAAAACATGTTCCATTATTCTACAACAGATTGACGTAAGCGAAATAGGCCTATAATTATTCGCATGTGATGTATGACCCTTCTTGAAAATGGTAACGACCTGCGCTTTCTTCCAGTCGCTTGGTACTTTACGTTCTTCCAGCGATCTACGATAAATTGCTGATAGAAAGGGGGCAAGTTCTTTAGCATAATCACTGTAGAATCTTAAGGGTATCTCGTCTGGTCCGGATGCTTTTCCGCTACTAAGTGATAGCAGTTGTTTTTCAATTCCGATATCGTTTATTTCAATATTTTCCATTTTGGCGTCCGTGCGACGGCTGAAGTCAGGGACCGTGTTACGATTTTCCGCAGTGAAACAGTTTCGGAACACTGAATTCAGTATTTCTGCCTTTCTTCGGTCGTCCTCTGTTTCGGTGCCATCGTGGTCAACGAGTGACTGAATAGGGGATTTAGATCCGCTTACCGATTTTACATATGACCAAATCTTTTTAGGGTTCTTGTTTAGATTGTTTGCCAATGTTTTATGTTCGAATTCGTTGAATGCTTCTCTCATTGCTCTCTTTACGCTCTTTTTCGCTTCGTTCAGCTTTTCCTTATCAGCTATGATTCGACTACTCTTAAACCTATGATGAAGCTTTCTTTGTTTCCGTAGTACCTTTCGTACATGATTGTTATACCACGGTGGATCTTTCCCCTCGCTTTGGACCTTAGTCGGTACGAACTTATCTAAGGCGTACTGGACGATGTTTCTGAATTTTTTCCATTTTTGTTCCACATCCTCTTCCTCAGAAATGAACACAAAGCGGCTAGCAGACGACACAGGCTCGCTATTCTTCCAAGTACCGAAAATTGCGTTTGCGTTGCCATAACACATGACGCCGCATTCCATCGAGCTGACGTGTCCGCCTTCGTCGCCCCTACCTTCTCCTTAACAGTATCAGGCGCAGTATATCCATTTCCATGATTATCAGCAGAAATGCATAGAAATTTTTACAGTTTCTCTGACCGCATACATGCATATTAACGATAGCATATTTGATTGTATTCTGCAGATTGTCGTAAATGCCGCATTATGTTGTCTTATTCTCATTCACACTGACATCGTGTTTTGGATTTTACGTTTCGGAAAATGAGTTAGGAATAGTGTGTAGTACCACATTGTACTAATACATCTATAAAAACGCCCGAAAAAGTGATTCAGAGTGTTTCAACGAATAAGAAGATAAACAAAATGTGGTTATAACTCGCTCCTAGAGATCCAAATGATTAAGTAGACCCCTTCCCTATATGATATGTCAACGATTTCGGCCTTAAAAATAAAATTGAAAAAACGCATTTTCGCGAGCTCCTGCAGTTCGTCGAAGTTTATAACAAGCATCTCTTGAATTAAATGTTTCGTATATGTTGCTACAGTCTAAAAATATTACGGCTGAGATCTCTCATCTCTGTCTATTGTGGTTGAGGATTTGATCGCAGATAAATACCTGTGACAAGCAAGATTATGAAGATGATTGTTGCTAGACACATTCCCTGTAATTTAAGTTGTGCTCATAGATTCCTGTCTAACCGCACTCGGAATTCGCTACATATTCTGAAAAAATGGTGAATTACTTCTGACAAGGAAAAATATAAAGATCACTGTCGGTTATTTCACTAACAGCAATTTCATCTCCAACAATATTTCCTATTTTAAACACACAGAAATCACGAAATAATTACTGAGGAAGTGCGCTCTTACATGTAAGTAATAACGAATATTTCAGAAAAATCTTAACTTAGACGAATAACCATGTCTCAGAACGTGTTGGATATATGAAGAGGAAAAATAAATCTTTTCGTCCACCCACGCGCGATCCTGTGTCCTTTCGTATCGCATCCCGCGCGCTAACTTGGCCGTGCCAAACAACAGATCCCCAGTCATCAGTACTTGTGGTGTTGTGTAGAGCAACGTAGGCTGACTTCGTTGTCAAATTGGTGCTGCGTAATTCATAAATGCGTGATTGTTTGGAAGGTTTCAATATCAGGCTTCACATAATTGATTTCCATTGTTACTTGAAAGTTGTAAACACGTTTCGATAGTTACTAATTAACCCATTTGTGGGAAAAAGTATACAAAGTCACTAGTAACGTCAGTCCACACTCATGTAATATACGTTAGCACAGCCGATGTCTTGATATTTAATGATCCTTAAACTCTTATTTGCATAAAAATAACACATATTTTGAGAGAATATCGACCGAAAACACTTTTTTGGTGGATGTAATCATTCAGAGTAACAACCTAACCTAATCATATTTCTAACAAAGGAAAATAGTCAATTATGAACTCGCTTTCCAACCGGATGCGTCTTTTGGTGATTCTTTATTAATACGACCACTAAATCCAAAGGTAAAACCGCTAAATATGTTTAAAATAATGGGTGTACAGAAACCACAGCTCACCGATCGACAGGACCAGACCGAAATGCAAAACCTCTCGGTACAATTGTAAAATCGGTGGGAGGACAAGTCTCAGAAGCTGACTAAATAGGATATTTCGATAAAGAACCGAAAATGACGTAGCTTCCGAGGCTAACCGTCTACACCGATCGGTATGAACGACATAGTGCCCCAGTGCAGCTGATGGCTGTCCCGGAAACCCAGACGGAGGTGCCACTCGACGCCATGGGAGATTTAGCGGACCGCATACAAGACGCGATTGTGCCTGCCGCCTGTCCGCACACAGCCGCGAGAAGCAGCGGTACTACAATGCAAGCCGAGCCGGAGTACCTGTTGAGCGGAACTGAATCCCTGAACAAGCGAATGGACGAGAATCTCATGGACAGTGTAGACTCGCGGGTCGGACGAATGAGTGATCTGCTCTCTGAACTTTCTTCAAGGGAAAGAATCCTCCACAGAACATATAGTTGATCTTCGTCTAACCGGTCCTTTAGCGACTCAAAGCTGTCGGAAATGTGCTGGTACCACCAGTGTTTCGGTGAGCTAGTACACAAATGCCACCTACCTTGCACGCACGTCAGCCAGAAGCGGCAATCGGAGGTTGGTGGTTCTGGGTCTCCATCCACACGCCTTTTCGTAACTGACGGGCAGACTGGACGCAAATTTCTCGTCGACACTGGTTCAGACCTCAGTATCTTGCCACAAGATAAACGAAATAAATATCAACCGACCACCATGTTCAACCAATAATGCCGTTACTGCTACATATGGATTACAACATGTGGAATAACTGGATTTAGGACTGCATCGAGTCCTGGCGTGGAATATTACTGTGGTTGACTTGACGGGACTGATCATTGGTGCGAACCATCAGGCTCATTGTCAGCCTGCTGGAAACCGCCACCTGGCTATCTTCTATAATATATTATCACCATGATTGGTTATTTAATTAAGATATTCTTTATTTATTTATTATTATCAGTAAATATTCTTTATGTGTGCCGTTATTTTAATTATTGGTTAAGTTATTGGTTTTAATTGGTTTAGCTTAGTTCATTATTTTCTTTTATATTTTTTCTCCTGAAAACTTCGCTTTAAATACCACAGGAGAACAAGAGATGTATTCCACAGAGGCGATCTCGCGATAATTCCTCGTCGTTATCTGCTCCACCTGAAATCTCTAAATGGTTCAAATGTCTCTGAGCACTATGGGACTCAACTGCTGAGGTCATTAGTCCCCTAGAACTTAGAACTAGTTAAACCTAACTAACCTAAGGACATCACAAACATCCATGCCCGAAGCAGGATTCGAACCTGCGACCGTATGAAATCTCTAAAACATTTACTCTCTACTCACATCGTTCGGCACAACTGTGTGCTGTGTTGTTTGATGAGTCTGGATGTTATGTCCAACAATTTAACAAGTCAAAGTGTAATAACTCGGAAATAATCTCTCGACGAATTAGGACCGTGCAAAATGCAGGTTCGCACTATCGTTCCAAACTTCACCTCCTAGGGATCTACGTCTCGTAATATCTGTATCGTGATAAATAACGAATTTCGGTATGGAGATATACAAATCTTGAATACTTGATGTTACATTTTATTGGATTTTATTTTGTGCGAAAAACGTTTTGAATATTTACTATATACCGTAATGGCGCCTCACAACTATACAATATCTCTCTTCCTCTCACACGTCTGACCTCTCCATTTCCTTCACGAATAGTTCCTAAAACAAAATCGTTGCTTCAGAAAGACACAGAGATGTATTTTTTACACGGAACGCCCGATTCTCGTAGTCGGTACATGCCGTTCATCACAATATAGTTTAGTCGCGTCCGTAGGACTTGCCATAACACGGCTTGTCTAATCCATATCGATCCATGAGACTTGCCTTGGGGTGTCGCTGAATCAATGCGTCATCGGCTTGCCTAATTCCTGTCAACCCACGAAAATTGCGTTGTGATATCAATCCATGAGACTTGCGTTGGAGTGTCGCTAAAGTAATGCGTCATCGGCTTGTCTAAATCCTGTCAACGCACGAAAATTGCGTTGGAGTATCGCTGAAGGAATGCGTGATCGCCGCAAATAGGCCATGAGCAGCAACACTGCATCAACTGCCCAAAGGGGGCGATATGTAGCGGCCATGCAACTGTTACAACGCCATGAATGCGCGCACAGTGTCGAAGGATTATAATCATACTCTGACCACCAAATGCTTCTCAGTGCATTAGCCTGTGCTAAAGCGTAAACATAGATCCCCGTTGCCGAGAAAATACTCCAAAAATAATTAGACGGTGCTAAAGCATAAACATAGATCCCCGTTGCCCAGGAAATACTCCAAAAATAAAAGCACCGTTACATACTTTGTCGACATGGCAGCGATTTATAATCCCTGCGTTGAAAGGATTGCATCACCACTGCTTTAACGAGTGAGTTGGCGCAGTGGTTAGCATAATGGGCTCGCATTATGGAGGATGGCGGTTCAAAACTGCTGCTTTCCCTACCTTGATAACACCCTCCTCTATTCGGAGGTTCAAGAACAGCATGAAAATCACCCGTTAGATGTGTTCACAAGACTTCATGAGTTTTGAGTCGTCTGGAATACAGCCAAGTGCGTGTTCGTCAAAGCAGAAATCACATTCTTGCAACACCTTATTTCGTCCGAAGGGTCACGCTCGCTGCCAGAAAAGATTGAGGCTATCCTCAGCGAACCTCGTTGGAAACGAACAAGGAATTGCTTTGATTCTTAGGGGGTCTCAAAGCTTTTATCGTTGCCACTATCCCCATGCAGAAGAGCTCCTAGAACCTTAAACCTCAACAGTAAAAGGCTGCAAAACTAAGGGCAAAGTGCCCGTGCGGTATACCCAATCAATGTGAGAAGCCTTTGAGACTGCTAAACGAAGCATAACACTATTGGCACATCGTCCGTTGGAGGCCACTCTCGCGCTTGTATTTGGTGCGAGTCAGTCAGCCATCGGTGCCGCCCTACAGCAATGTGTGAACGACGCCTGAGGTCCTTCGCCTTTTCCTCCAGCAAGCTAACTCCAACGCAGCAACAATACAGTGCGTATGGTAGAGAATTGTTAGCCATCTACACAGGTATAAAATCCTTTCCTACACAGCTAGAGGCCACAGTCTTTACAATATATGTGTATACCATAAACCTCTATCGTTTGGATTCGGACAGAATGACGATAAGGGTTGCTCACGTCAGTATAATCAGCTAGAGTTTATCGCAGTTTTCTACGGACATTCGGCGCATTTCGGTTCTGAATAATATGGTAGCGGACGGTTTATCCAGCGTAAGCCCTGTTACGCAGATGGTTGACTTGACAAAAATGGCCAAGGCCAAACATTCCGACTTGGAGCGTCGTGAGTCCCTGGATGACGCTGCGTCAGACTTAACAGTTGAAGCTTTTTAAAGTTCCATCCTCAGGTATAAGAGTTTATTGCCTTGGCAAAACCAGACTGTTCGTGCCATCACCACCATGTAGGTAATTATTTCAAACTCTGCATTGTCTGTGCCACTGGGGCATTTAAAGGCGACGTTGAAACTAATCTGCAGCCGTTATGTCCGGCCAGGAGTGGAGAAGGATTGACGAAAGTAGGCCCGCACGTGTACGCAATTTCTGTGCAGTAAAACAGCACAGCCTTCGAACTCACCCGTACTCAGCTTCGCCGATATGATGGAAAAATATGCACATCTAATTTATGTCGTCGGGCCACTGATCCGCTCTGAAGGGTGACCGTAGTTACTAAATGTCCTGTATTGATTTACGTGTTGGCCAGAGGCGATTACAGTCTTCAACAAAACTCTAGCGGCCACGGTGGGTTGCAGGGTTTGTGTGCCCATTCCGTATAAATGCAAACAATGGGCTACAACTCGAATTTGACTGATTTACAAAACTGAGCAACATCTGAGGAACTGTTCACCTGTCTGCCACGAGTGATAGCCAACGATGTCGTGGTAGAACTGTGGCGCTATTCCCTGAAAGCGGTCCTAATGTGCCACGAGACGAACTGGACGTCTCCCTTGCCACTAGTTCCGCTGGGGCTTCGGACAGTGTGCAGGCCAGACCTGGACACATCACAGGCTGAATTAGTTTGCAGAGAAACCTTACACCTACTGGGTAAGTTTGTTGACTCTACGCAATTCATTGATGACCTAAGAGAATCGCACAAATTCGCTCACTCCAGCAAACCGACAAAATGAGCGCCAAATTTGTACATAGGAATTAAGCAGATGTACACATGTGACGCTACGCAGGTTCGGAGTTAAGGCAGCGTAAACGCCTTCGTATGCCGCCCAGCACCGAGTTGTCACCAGAGGTTATAAAACATTTGAGATCACGTCACTGGAAAACGAAATACCGCCTATATCGACCGTGTCAAGCCTCCGTTTGTCGATATCCGCCCCCATCGGACCAAGCCACACCCTTCAGCTGTTGCAGAGCAGCCAGCTCCAGGACTGTTGACGACGACGCCTGCTCGCAAGACGCGCTCCCGGCAAAATACATGGACGACACCTAGGGCAACGCAGAGATCGATGCACCGTTCTCCCGTGTGGTGGGCGGGGGTTGGGGGCTGTGTGGAAGCTGCCAGAGGTCGCGATCGGCTCACGCTTGATAGTTGATAGCTAGCTATCAGCTGATTGCTAAACTTCAGCTGAGATCGTGCGCCAGCCCGAAGGAGCACTTGTATTTGACTGCCGTTGATGGCTGGTCATGGTGACTCTATGGCTGATAATAAATGCAGTTAACTAAACAGTATTTCTTTTTCTTTTACGGAGTTAGAGTTACGCCACACTATGTATCATTAGAAATAACGTGTTGAGTTTAATTATGCACACCATCTTCTGCCGTATAAGGATACGAGATTGATTCGCTGGTCTCGCACTTATAACCAGTTACTGCGTCTGTTTTTCTCGAAGTACAGACAGACTACCCCACAAATTAGTATACACATAATTTGTATGCGTTCACGATACGTAATTGTGCACCATGTTTTCGATGCAGTATTTTCAGCTCGAGTTGCTTAATATTGGTTCACTTGGCCATATCACGACCTCACGGCCATTGTATTCCGTAACTGTGATGGTGACACTAAACTGTTTGTGTTACGAAGAGAGTTTCTATGTTGCATGATCGTCGGTTGGAAATTCCCTCTTTGTGTAGGCACGATGCATATCAGAGACTCGTTAAATGTTGAGAGAGTTTGGTTTCTGTGTCAATGTATGTGTACAGGAGGCGACGTTGTCGCCGTCATCGATGTCTTCGTCGTCGTCTCCCTCCCTCCCCACCTCCCTTCCCCTCTCCATATCCTGGCACCCTGGCAGTGCTAGGTTTGCGTAGCTAATACACATCGAGGTTCAGAAAAACGTTTACAAACCGAAATGGGTCATCGGGTTTACAAACGGGACAAGCAATCACATAGGAGCTGGGATTCCCAAACGCCACAAGAGCGTTCTACAGACATGAAAGAGCGTTGTTATACAAACACAGGCGGAGCGTACGGACAACTTCACCAGGCACGCCGCGGAAGCGTTGGGAGTACCGTGATATGGCTGAGATGCATCTGATTTACAGCGCGGCCAAATGCAATGGACGAGATGCTGTGCTATTTATTGTGTGAAATACCCCTATAGAAAGGGGCCGTGCCACACATTATTCGCTAAATTGCATCGCTGATAGTGCGGTATCAGCTTGTTGCATGTGCAGAAGCTTGGATGATGGCCACCAATGACCAACCAACAGCACGGACAGATGCGGCGGAAGAAAACGTCCTCGGCGGTTTAGGCGCTTCAGTCCGGAACCACGCTGGTCCTGCGGTCGCAGGTTCGAATCCTGCCTCAGGCATGGATATGTGTGATGTCCTTAGGTTAGTTTGGTTTAAGTAGTTCTAAGTCTAGCTGACTGATGACCTCAGATGTTATTTCCCATAGTGCTTAGAGCCATTTGAACCATTTTGAAAACGTCCTCGAAAGGGTGCAGTGTACGCCGTCAACAAGTAGACGACGCATATCCGGCGCTACTGATATCCACCAGCCCTCCGTCTGACGCATTGTACACGACGAAGAACTGCACCCGTTTTATTTCCAACGCGCCCGGGACTTGCAACCACTGGATTTCAACAAGCGCATCGGATTTGCGCTGTAGATTCTGCAGGAATCCGCTGCAGACCGAAGCTTCACAGAGAGTGACCTCTACACCAGTGAGGTAGTTTTCCCACTCCAAGGTGTGATGAACAGCCACAATCCTCATACTTAGACGGGTATCAACCCACATGCCACACGCACGCATGCCTCACAATGCAAATTTACCTTTAATGTGTGAGCTGGCATAGTCGCTGACAGTTTAATTGGCCCGTACATTCGCCCGGACCGACTGGATGGTCACACGCATATCGCATTCCTGCGAGAGGTGTTGCCGGAAATTCTGAATGATATTCACATGCCTGGACGGAGCCCCGTTGCATTCCAATAGACAAGTAAGGGCACATCTGCAGCCAACGTTTTTCTGCCACTGTATTGGTCGCGGTAGGCTAGTCGCATGGCCACCTCGATCATTCGATCTGCCCCCAATCGATTCTTTTCCTGACGGCGTATCTGAGGGACCTTGTGTATGAAACACCTGTTACATCGCCATAGGTCTCAGTGTGCAGGCTTGGGGCGGCAACATGCTGTGTTCGAGACACACTAGATATCTTCGAGAGGGTGCGCCGTCTCACGCAGCACTATGTTTTGCGTGCATTGATGCATCGGCATAAAACTTTGAGCATCCCCTGTGGTGGGCGTCCATTTCCACCATGTGACTAATTAACTGCAATTCCATTCAGCAGTAATGAATGATGATTGCGATCTCCGGTTCTTGTGTGGTTATTGATCCTTGTACTGATCCATGTTGTATGCTCGATGTGCAATGTCAGTTTGTAAACGTTTTTTGAATCATCTTGTATATGGACATGGTTCAGTCTGTGTGAAGTATGTCACAAGTACGAAATACGTTTATGTTAGCGCAAATTGGTTTTGCTTCATTAATCATGCTTAACGAACCTGACTGTTATTCAAATGGATACTTTACCACTTTGGAAATATTTTTCCTGGCTGTGAGGTTTTACCTTATTTATTAAATAGCACATGCTTTTGTGCATTCGCCCAGCAAAATTGTGGTATAGGCTACTGGAGAACTGACTGTTATGTTTATCTGGTCCTGCCAGCACAGTAGGGTCACACATGCACACTATTACTTTCATATCAGATGATGCTTGCTGGAGCTGGAATTCCAGGTAAGTGCAGATTTAAGACATATCTAGGAGACGTTTTTGGCTGTCAGATTACGTAACTATTTTTACATTACAGTAATGAAAGTAGTATCCTTCTGGAATTCAGTTGCTGGTTTAATAAATATTGTCAGATGCGATATAGTTTTCACAGTCATCGGTACAGGATGAAATAAACAATGTTTAGGCATGTCAGCAGAATGTTTATTATTTCATCATCTTGTGGGAAATAACAGTATGAACACCATTCTTTTATGTCAATAGTTGTAAATGTCTTTCAGAGAACAAATTACTATATTTCATTATTCTACTACGTTTGAATCGTAAGCAAATTTGATAGTGCTTTGTTACATGTGAACTAATTTTTGAGACTGTTATATAGTTACACGAAGAAGCGTGACGGCTTTTTTCTCAAACGGAAATTCTAGTAGGTGCTAGGGACAACTGAAGTCGTGTTCAATTCGGAGTGCTTCACGTAAGAGAAAACAATGCAATGCGGAGAGTAGTTAGCCAGGAGAGTGGTGAAAATATGACAACAGCTACCGCCTGCATTAGTACTGCAACGTTCATTCCTTCGTCCATTGCGTTCAAAGCATTCTGAATTCAAACTGACTTGTGTAACGGATTTCCGACAGGATCCACTTCCTTTATGACGGAATTAGGCTACATCAACGAAGAAAAATTACGTGCATGGGTGAAACATACTTCAGAAATTCACGCCACGGGAACCTGTAGTGATCAGCCCTCACAAAATGTTATAAGGTATATGGCACTGCGGATTTATGATTCTCCAAATACACAACCCTCGGACACAGTTGTTTTGTAACCATTGAAAATTACTATAAGCAAACATGTCACTGATATGGTTTCAACAACATACATTTCTTTCTTTCCTTAAACGATAGTGGGGAAAATCAGTTACAGTCTCAGAGGCTTTGGTGGGGCGGGACGCGAAATTTCCCGCACTGTCGTCTGGAAATTCCCGAATGATTTCTAAAACAGCACGGAGATCACTGTGTGACTAACTTCCGCGAACTACAACGGGTAGCAGGGAGGAATGGGATGCAGCAAGAAGTGAATTGTTGTCTCCCAAGAAGCCAGATCAGATAGTGGACTAACTGCCGAGGTGGAGGTAAGAGTCACAAATATCGACACCTATTTAACACAGCGAGGTTGCGGTAGGTTCAGTTTGATCCCGTTCATTTTGCTTCGTGAACAGTTTCTTGTTCTACAGTTGTAGATAGTTGAAGTTCTTGATAGCTGTAAAAACTCAACTCCTCTCCTCTCTGCGTACCATCACTCATCCAACAGATGTCCTTGCAAGAAGATGCATGCACACGAACGCTAAGAGGGCAATTATAACCCTTCCGCAACTGAGACGTAACACTGTTGTGCCACTTTCATGCCATTTCTGATTATTTTTAATGAAGAATTTTTGTTTGTAGGTGTACTTTGGTCGATATGGACAATGAAAAACGAGAGGCTCAGCGTATACGTCGTTGGCTGGTTGAGACATCAGACAGTAAGGACGACGGTATGACAGATGAGGGTGGAAATGAAGATCATGTAATTGAGCAGAGTCATAGAAATAACACTGAGCAAGTTGCAAGTGATGGCAGTGACAGTAAAGGTAAAATACCACTATGTAAGTTGCAAAATACTACTCACAGTCCAGTGTTACGAGAGATAATTGAACGATCTGAAAGTCAGGGACCCAGATCATTTTATTTCTGTAGACATGGAAGCACATGGTGCAATAATCCACCTCGACAACAAGGTCTGACCCATTCTGGAAATATCATGAGACAGATACCGGGATTGAGCTTGGTAGCGAAATCGGCAGAGTCGCGTTTGAATGCTGGAGGCTATTTTACAATGAATACATGCTTGCTGTTACCTTTTCCAACAAAATCTCGCAAACTGTAGAAAGGAAAACAACTTGTGAAGTGTTTATAAACCACTGTTTCATGAAGGAAATAAGCATAAGCAAATTGAAGGCTTAGAAAAGCTTAATGTTCATTGCGGTATTTTACCCATCTGGAAGGCAGAACACAAATGGCCTTTGAGCTTCAGACGATAGAGGTGTTGAAGTATTTCGGTTGACAATGGCATGGTGCCGTTTTCAAATTATTTAAAGCTGTTCTCGTTCTGACGACAAATCCACACGTGAAGAAAGAAAACTATTATTCAATGTAGCACCAATACGTCAAATATTTGAAATGTTCGTTTAAAACTGCGAAGAAGCCTATTTCCTAGGCGAATGCAAATTTAGACAGTACATGCCATTGAAACCAGCCCAATTTGGGGTAAAATTATTGGCCTTGACAGGCGTAAGAAATGTCTGTGTATGCGGGAAGGTAGCCAGCTGGACCGGTTTCACTGAGCAATAAACAATTCGATTATGTCAATCGTCTGGCACAGCCCATCTAAAACACTGGCAGTAATGTGATTTTCGATCATGGCTTCATGAGCTATGAACTAGAGTCACTTGTGTTCAAAGAACACAGCTGACTTCTTTGGGAGCAGTGCTTAAGAACGAGAGACAAATCCCTCCGGAATTTTACAAAACTCGCGGCACCGGATTCCGTTCATCTAAGTTTGGTACCCAAAAGGATGTTACACTCCTATACCATACACCGTAGAAAAATAAAGTCATCTTGCTCATATCTGGCGCTCTCACATACCTTTCCTGCTATTTTTTCTATGTAATTTTACGCATTTTTGGATGTATATTGCTTTGGTAATTCTTTTTTTCCACGTTTATCCAGGAAATATAAACAAATATTATAGGTGAAGGTGGGTAAGAGGAATTATTCCAAGATAACTCAGGCTCATTACAAAGTTCTGCAAATACTCGTTACCTCATATTGTTCGTTACAAAGAGAATTTTTTTTTGTTTAAGTCACAAATCAGAAGGTAGATCACATATACATAGGAGGAGCACGCAAGAGTGGTCTTAGAAATCAGATTTTGTATCACAGATTCTGAACCATGGTGTGACGCACAAGGGGACCTGGCACCGAAGGTAGTAGCGTTGTGTTTCTCCATGGACGCGCTTCCCACGTGCATCCTGCTTCTTGGGGCAAACTATGCATACTCTTGTCAGACCTCTTCTTCGCTGTTGGTTTCAGTGACTTCTGGAAAATGTCTTTCTGTTAACCGAAGAGGGTGGGACGTTAGTCGTGGTCGCCCGGGCTTAGGAGAATTGACGCTCCCTTTGTACTCTCCAATTATTTCTTCCGAGAGGATTAACATAAATTCTCGAGTGTCCTTTTTCCCTCCATATTTGCCATACGAAATTAAAGAATTCTACACTGAAATTTCCAGCAAACGGACAAAAATTTTCTTGTAGTATGTTTTGCCTTGCTTTCCGGGTATTGGATACAATGCCATTTTCTGATCTTCTCGAGCCACACCTCCCACTGTGTCGTTGTGGTCAAGCACAAGCTTTGCATTCGTTATTTTGTTTGACCTTTTCTCAGTCTCCACCATATCCGTAGTGAAAATAGTTGAAAGAAGTACCACGTCTTTCTTGTCTTTCCAACGCAGTGCTGAGACTTTTCCTCGTCTTTTACCTGCGGTTTCCCTCTTTCGCAATTTTTTACTTCGGAGAGATCGTGGTATTACATTCCGGGTCTTTCCGGATCATTTTTACTGTTCCATAACTATCAGTAGACTTCAGAATTAGGACATCTGTAAACTGTCTGCATGCGTTAAAGCTGTCGTTAGACAGTAACTTTGTTTTAGGAGCGGTTCTACGATTGTCAAAACAACCTGTGATGACATTGCAAAATCCTTAGTCTCTGCATCCACCTTTGTGTAAATAATTAGGGAACACACATATCACGTAGACGATTCACAAAACATGTAGGGTATTGTTCCAAAATGCTGCCTCTTTTACGCGGGTTTAGTGTACCCAATCCCGTCGGCCCTTGTATAAAAGTAGATTTTCATCCACCGTAATTTCCCGTTCGGGAAGATCAAAAGTTCTGAATTTACTTTAAATGTACGGGTAAAGTGATCAAATTCTGTTAAGCTAGGGATCTGGGTGTTTTGCAGCATCGTTTTCGTTATCATAAAAATGAATATACTTTTTAATTTTGGAAAATCTCTCGTAATACATTACGTCATTGAAAAGCGGAGTTGATATGATTGTCCGCTGCGTCCAGTACATCTGCAGTTCTCGTTTCTGAACAATAATTTTCACAATGGTTAGCATAAGGAAACTTGGAAATTCTTCGTATGATGGTGGCAAAACAATACATCCGGTAGTTGAAACACATTGGATGATGTATTTAAATGTTTCTGCCTGAATCATGTCTAGCAAATCCCTATCAAAAATGTGTTCAAATATTTCAAGTTCATCATTGGCAAAAGGAATCGTACAATCGGTATTAGCACTAAACGTAATCTGGAGCACAATCATTATTGTGATCAATTGCTTGTCATAATCTCGTTTGAGGCCAAAGTGTATCGGTTTCCTCCTAACGTTCTTCCTCACTTTACGAAAGTTCAGAAGAGTCATCAGGAGATCCCACTGATCCCTCTCACTCGAATAATCACTACCCACTTTAGAAGACTGCAGGCACACGTAATATTGGAACATCTGCATCAAAATGCTACGAAACAACACGGTAATGTTGCTACAACTTCACGAGCACAAGCCAGTACCAATACACTGTAACAAAATGTGAAACTGCAAAAACCGCTAACTAGTGACAGCAGGTCAAAGAAATAACGGCAGGGAAAGAAACTATAATGTTTATAATCGAAATGTTCATGCAGGGAGGCGTAATATTGGAAATCCGAGTTATTTCTGGATACTATTTTTCGGAAAAACAGTTTAACCCGAGTTATCTCGCGATAATCAACAGGAGGCTTGTCTTCACCACAATTCTCAAACTTATGAATAGAATAGAGACAAAAAGAAAACAGAGATAAACGCGTTTTGTAATTGAACGAAGTTGGAAGAGACGTTGCAGATGAGCTACCTGCGACATATGTAAGCTGCAAATCCTAATAATGGCCTCAGACAGTGTTGAATGGAATACCGAATATTGGTGGTATAAACTGTGATACTGTTCAACTATCAAATAACGATATCACCCAAAAGCGTGATAATTTTATGAGAACATTTGGCCGTATACTCATAAGTGAACACTTGAGTGCCCAAAAGTAAATACCTCAGTTGTCGCGCACTTTGCGTAAGAGAATCACAGAATTCATTGGAGAATCAGCCACAGTTCCAGGTGTACGAAGAAAATGTCAAAGTGTTCCGGTGCCAAATTGTCAATAATACATTGTTACGTGCTATCGGCGATGTGCTCCGGCGAGAGATGATTAATACCTTGTAAGACTGATTGACTATCGATTTGGTAGTTGCAGGCGAATAACCTCAAATACAGTTAAAAAAATTCGCTTTAAGAGTGATTTTTATTTTTGTTTTTTGATAATATGTGATCTAAATTGCTGCTGAAGATGACAAATTTTTTTTGATTTTGTGTTCAATTGGAATAATTAAACATTTGTTCGTATAACGATGTTGTCTAATGAAAATCTCTCTAATTAATAATTAATTCGTAAGTTCAATTCCCGTCCTTTTTTAAAAAAAATACCAATAAATCCACAAAATATGTGAATGAAGTACAGGCTCATCATGATTCTCCACAACCGCGCCGTGTTAATGAATACAAAACATAAAGGTGAAGAAACGGACAACTTGTTTCTCTTTATGACTCTGAAGTGGAAGATAATCTGTAACGAACAAACTTTGATTCTTATATGTGAGAATTCTGTGACAGGTCCGTCTTTTAACAAAGCATCGGACAATTTTTGCTCACTTAATTGGGATAAATGCAGCACATGGTTCCATGAGTATCTTGTACGAAATGAAAGATAAAAAGTTCATCTTTAATGGTAATCGTACTTCGTACCCACCTCACCCTATGGAAGAAAGTCGCTTTAATCCTCATACTGTGTTGATGTGAGTAAAAGTTAAGACTGGATTACTGATTGTTTCTGTGTTTTGTGTTTACATAAAAATGACTCTTTTCTGTCAGTTTAAGTATCGATGGTATCGTTAAATTACAAAATTTTCCAGATACGTCACATGGTAACTGTGTATGACAATCAAAAGCAGTCGCTCTACCTGCAAGGACTATCTTCATTTGGACAAAACTAGGACTAATTCGTGTCTCTAAATGGCTGAAACAGTCACCCGATCTGACAGATCCAGTTGCAAGGACAACAAAACTTTGATTTTCAATATTTCATATAATTCTACATAGAGTTTAAATACAATAATGTAGAAACGTAAGGCGAGCGTAACTTTGGCATTAGGATCACTGCCAGGTGACATTACTCGATGAAGTTTGGAACATACAAAAATGCTGTACTATAGTACAGCATGTAAGTGAAAGGAATAGCAATCAGACGCACAGAAACGACACCTTTATACCAAGACAGTAACTGGAATGAAGTCACTGCGATCCGTGATGCCCCACTGGACATTAAAATAGAGGAGACGTGATGGAAGGTGTGTATTTTAATAGGTAATTTTCTTGTTTCTGGGCGACTTGGGACGCGCACGTGGTATCTGTAATCAGACATTCCTCGTTGAACACAGGCATCCAAATCAGGAACGCCTTGCTATTTTTGTAAAGATTTGTTACTGTCAGTGTTAAGGCCAGGTTCTCATTCAAAATTGTCGAAAATTCGACTTTTATAGCATTTGTTTAAAGGTATATGTGTATAGAATATTGGGATGAAGAGGCTTTTCAATCCGTGCGTTACAACAGTTTCTACAATCCATCGTTCGAAAGTTTCACGGCCGCCGTGGGACGCTCTCGGCCGGAGACACCTGGCTCACGCAGAAAACTTGTCGTGCCGTGGCGCTCATCACAAACTGATTTACATTGCAGTGGGGGTGTCTACAGCCTCTTCCCGCCAGATGATTTGCTATAGCGATGCACTGGAGGGAATACCCAAAATTGTAACGAATATTTCAGCGCTTGTGTTTTGGGAATGGTTCCTAAGCATTTGCATTGTGCCTATCAGACTACTGGATGTGTCAGTTACACAACTGCAAACCTATTCAACTCACGATACTTCTCATTGCTGGAGATAATGAACACGCTGAGAACTGCTGTTGGGTTCAAACAAACAAATTCGCCCAAAAAGCTGACGAACAACGTATGCAGACTGCCGAACGGAGCATATCCAGTTCAGCCCGATCAGCTTTTCTCGCCAAGAAGTGTGAGGGAATTTCTCTCCAGGAATAATTCTCGTTAGAGGAAGTGCTGATATACTCTCCTGGAATTACAGACTAAACCTAAGTAATGAAACACTTTTTTGTCAAATTTTGGTCAAAATTGATCAAAATGTAATTTTTGGCGCGCCGCATTGGATCAGCCACTTTGAATTTTAAGATATAACTTCAAATTCGTGTTTAGCAATTGTGAAAACCCTTATATCTCAATTTTGGTTGACATTGTATGAAACTAATTCTTTTATTCTGCCATATTCGATCCGCCATTTTGAAAGTCGCAAATTATCTTCAGATCTGTGTACAGCGACATCAAAAATATATGATAACATTTCGTTTTCATGCAAATTGAACAAACTGTCCATATAAAAGTTTCACCTAAACATTAAACGGGTCTTTCTTGAGAAACGATCTTTCAGAACTGCGTGTAGCATGAAATAAAAATGGGTTCAACCTATTAACTTCTGCCTTTGACCCCCGAAACGTAAACACTTTTCTTGGTTGCTGACACTTGTAATACATGAAATTTGTTAATAATAACTATTTTTCGTAAAGCCATAAATAGTGAAAAACTCACAAAAATCGACTCAAGGTTCCAGCTAGCATCATATCATTGAATGTAAGGTTATTTCATTGTGGATGGGTATAAGGTCAGTGTGGTATCGACTGATATCCATTTTGAATCTGTTGTGGCGTAACAAGCTAGTTACGCCACTCTGAGAAGGGAGCCGAAAGGCACGCGTACACACACGCCGACTGGCGTCAAGTCTGGAACAGGATAACTATTGAATGGTAGCAAGAAAAGTACGTAGCTGCTTTATACTTAACTTTTAATCTTTGTTGGTTTACAACGTTCTTCTTGAGACATTTATACGATAACTCTCAAACTAGGTAAGGCTAATGGCGCCTTGCTAGGTCGTAGCCATGGACTTAGCAGAAGGCTATTCTAACTGTCTCTCGGCAAATGAGAGGAAGGCTTCGTCCGTATTGTTGCTAGCAATGTCGTCCGTACAACTGGGGCAAGTGCTATATCGTATGTCGAGACCTGCCTTGTGGTGGCGCTCGGTCTGCGATCACACAGTGGCGACACGCGGGTCCGACATGTACTAAACGGATTTAAGCTACCACCTAGCAAGTGTGGTGTCTGGCGATGACACCACAGATTCCATGTAACACTTGAACAGCTACAATGCACGCATTCTGCGTATTTCAGACTCGTACGCCCTTGATCAAATCAGAATAACGTGTGCAATTTGTGTTATTTTTTAATTAAAAATCTGAAACAATGTGTAATGTATGGTCGATCATAACCCCCAAACAGATACTTTGTATGTCTTTTCAGTGTCTGAAAAAATTTCCAAACTTTGCCTATTGTTTGCTCATTCGAATGAGAACCCGGCCTTAATGGATTTGAAAAAACCAATCGAATTTGAGCTATAGTACGAGGGCTTCTGTGTTAGAGTAAGTGTTAATGTTGACTTACATTTATCTATTTCTTATTGTTCATGTTATGTAATTGCAATTTGTTATGTAATATTTTCTTGTTGCTTGATTAGCCTTCAGTGGTGAAAATTGGTAAGTGGAGCAGCGTGAAAAAATTCTTTTGAGATGAATTTTTTAATTCAATTTCTTGAGAAGAGTTTTTATCTAGAGGGTAATTCAGTTCATCCTACATTATTGTGCACCTCCCATTACCCGATGAACATTCTTATTCATGAGAGACAAATTTAATGACAGCCAAGTTTACATTTCTTGTATTTAACAGTTGGCCTCGACGTGGCCTACCCCCCCAGTATCGTGCCGCACAACGATCGCACTGCGAGAAGAAAATCGAAATGCTCAGAACGAGCTGCGACACGAGAAGCAAATGTCACCACCAAACGGCGGCCGGACGTAGTAATACCTCCCGGCCCTCACAGGCGAAGGTACGCAAGAGAGCGAGACAAATGCCTCAGTTTCCCCCCCGGAGCCAAGTGCGTGGACGAATACGTATATGCCAAGTTAACATAGAAGGATACACGAGGACAAAAGGAGACATCCTCACAAAGCTACTAACAGAAGAAAAAATTGATGTGCTGACCTTGCAGGAAACACATCTATCAGAAGAAAATATCTCGAGACTTCTAATACCAGGCTATGAAATTGTGGGCTATAAAGCCCATAATAAACACGGTATTGCAATACTGATCAAGAAAGAACTGGTTGATAATATTGAGGAAACTATGCACCACGAATTTGCCGTGGGAATCAAACTAAACGATATGACTGTGTATAACGTGTACAAGCCACCTTCAGAAAAATGGGAACAACCTGTTTTACCTAACCCACAACACCCTGCAGTCATAATTGGCGATTTTAACTCCCACCACCCCAGATGGGGCTATCAGTCTTGCGACAAAGAAGGACTCATGCTGGCAGACTGGGCAGATATAAATAATTATACATTAATATACGATGCAAAAGATACCCCCACCTTCTGTTCAGGAGCGTGGGGCACAACATCAACGCCCGATCTTTGTTTTGTCTCATCTGGAGAAACTGGAATAGCACTTCCGTCCAAGAGAACTGTACTGAGCCGTATTCCTCGGAGCCAACACAGACCAGTTATTATAGACCTTGGGATCCAAATACCAGTAATAAAGAGCCCCCCTATAGCCCGCTGGAACCTCAGGAAGGCTAACTGGGTTAAGTTTAAAGATACCATTGAAAATAATGTAAACAGAATTCCCCCAATTCCAGAAAATTACGACAGATTTACGAAGTTAATTATTAAAGCGGCACATAACTCAATACCAAGAGGAGCGCGGAAAGAATACATCCCATGCTGGACAAAGGAGTGCGAACAACTACTCGATGAATATAACAAAACAGAGAATCCAGAACTAGGATAACAGCTCATAAGAGCTATGGACGAGGAACGCAAACAGAGATGGCAAAAGCGGATGGAACAAATGGACTTTACGCACTCCTCACAGAAGAGCTGGAGTCTACTGAGGAAACTTGGCGGAGCACAATTCAAGGGACGGAACATCAATAATAAAATGACCCCTAACAAGATATGCTCTTCTATACTACAAACATCCAGAATCCATGCCTCCGCCTCGAAGAAAAAAGAACTGCACCAACTGATGAACGAAGAGCTAGATGCAAGCGTGGAGGAAGCAGGTTTAGCGAACTGGGTAACACAAGAAGAGATAAATATAGCACTAAAGAAAATGTCACCTGGTAAAGCAGCTGGCTGTGACGGCCTTCTTCCAGAATTCTTGAAGAACCTCGGGCCAAAGGGAAGAGCATGGCTGTCTTCTCTTTTCTCTAATATCATAGATACCAGCCGGTTACCAAAGCCATGGAAAAACGCACAAGTCATAGCCATCCAGAAACCAGGGAAAACAGGAGAGAATGCTAAAGATTATAGACCGATATCTTTATTGTGCACCACTTACAAGCTGTTTGAACGAGTCATCCTAGGCAGAATAGAAAGTAAAATAGAAGCTGCTCTTCCCCCAGAGCAAGGCGGTTTTCGAAAAGGAAGAGATTGTTGCGAGCAAGTTCTCGCCCTAACCACTTTCATTGAAAGAGGTTACCAAAACAAAAAGAAAACGGGCATGGTATTATTAGATCTCACTTCAGCATACGACACCGTATGGACAAAAGGGATACTGTATAAACTGTCAAAAGTCGTGAAATGCAAGAAGATCATAGATCTAGTCAGAAATATATTGATAAACAGGAGATTCAAGGTATCTCTGAATGGGAAAACAAGCAGCTACAGGACACTACAAAATGGTCTCCCCCAAGGGTCTGTGCTGGCTCCATGCCTTTTCAATTTATACATAGCGGACATCCCAAACCTGGAATCTCGTTCTTATATGTATGCAGATGACATCGCTATCGCGGCTCACGCCAACACTTTCGAAGAACTGGAAGAAATTTTAAACAGGGATCTGGAACGACTACAACAATATTATGACAACTGGCACCTCAAAGTAAATCCGACTAAATCCGTGGCATCAATAATGCACTTGTGTTACAAAGATGCAAATCGTGAGCTAAAAGTGCAAATAAAAGGTAAATTGTTGAAAAACGATAGAACGCCAAAATATCTGGGTGTTAAGCTAGATCGCACTCTCACATATAAGAGCCACCTGTACGAAGTCGCCCAAAAAATGAAAGCAAGAAACAACATCATAATGAAACTGGCAGGAACAACCTGGGGATTTTCCACTGAAACTCTACGCACATCAGCACTGGCACTTCTGTATAGTGTAGCGGAATATTGCGCACCCGTCTGGGCCCGCAGTAGGCATGTCAGATATATTGATGTGCAACTTAACGAGACAATGAGGCTCATAACAGGAACAGTAAGACCCACCCCGAAACCTTGGCTGCCAATATCGAACCACCCTCGATTAGACGTGAAAGAGCAATCCAGAGGTACACAGAAAAGTTCAGGGACCTACCTCCTCCCCCTGACAGATTGATGTCAAGAAATCCCTTCTGGAAAGAACTCAAACAACAGATTGATATCGATAACCTGTGGAAACAGCAATGACAGGAAAGCAAAGTGAATAACAGTTTCCTTATTGAGGACCCATCTCAACGAGTTCCAGGCTTCCAACTCCAACGTAGAGTGTGGGTAACTCTAAATCGTCTGCGGACAGGTGTTGGTCGGTGCGGATATTTGTTGAAAAAGTGGGGTTTCTCCCAGGACCCCAATTGTGAGTGCGGAGGGAGTCAAACCATGCAGCATATAGTTGAGTGCGACGTACACGGACTTAAGGGAGGAAATCTGATGGACATACATGTGATAAGTGACCAAGCACTTTTGTGGCTGGAAACCCTGAAAATTTGTTAATGTTAATTTAAATTTTTATGTTGATGTTTGTAAGTGTATCACGCTTTGCCTGTAGCTGAACGAGAAATAAAAACACCACCACAATTCTCTGAATTTAGAAGCAGGTCCGAAACTGAGACCGGCTTTGCTTCTTTTTCTTTTCTATCTACAAGAGCAATTGCAAGATGCTTTTCATTGTGACACAGATAAGCCTAATACAGGAAACACGAGTTTTCACTTTCAACAGGCCAGTTAACACAGCTGAATTTAATCATTAATGTAATTAAAACGGTTCTTAAGTATGTGAGGTCACCGTCAAAGGTCATGGTCTGCAACGGGCTCCCATACTCTCCAAGAGATAGGTAGGGAATTAGTCTGGTAGTCGGTTTAAAAGAGGATGGTGAAGGAAATCGCCTGTGCCAGTAATCAAAGGAACCATCTCGCCGTTTTATGGAAATCACCGGAAATCTAAATCTGAAAGGTCGGTCTAGGATTTGCACTATCACTCTCCCAAATGCAGCTCCAGTGTGCTGACCGCTATCCCATTCCTCTCGGTCATTGGCAGTAGGTACTCGTTAGCTAAAAGTTACATGATGCAGCACATGTTGTTTGCGTGAGATGAGAAACAGCCGACATTTTCACGTCTCATGATTGTTTCTTTCATTTCCTCTTCTCAGATTTTGTGGCATGCAAATTTATTGTCTGAATTTCATAAGTATTTGAAAGAATTTTCGTTTTTTTCATAACTTGTGAAGTCCATTATCTGATCTATATTTGACCGATACAGGCAAAATATTGACTTTTACCAAGATGAGCACTTGACATTAAAGCTGTAGTCCTTTTTCAGCACAAAATTCGAGCGCTTTCCAGACGTGGATATTAGAAGTTGTTCTGCCTATTGCCCAAGCAGTCACACGGTCACAGATAGGTTCTTTCGAGTCAGCAGCCGCCAAATGGCGAAGTCCGAAATGTATTGATTGAAAGTATGTATTTAATCGCATTTTCCATTTATTTTTAAATCTAAATTACTTTCTAATTGGAAGTAATGAAAACCTCTCGAGTGATCTCTCTGAAGTTAATGTCATTTCTGTGTATGAAGCGATTTCAGGTGCCGACCGTGGTGGTCGAGCGGTTCTAGGCGCTTCAGTCCACAACCGCGTACTGCTACGGTCTCAGGTTCGAGTCCTGCCTCGGGCATGTATGTGTGTGATGTCCTTAGGTTAGTTAGGTTTAAGTAGTTCTACGTTCTATTGGACTGATGACCTCAGATGTTAAGTCACATAGTGCTCAGGGTCATTTGAACCATTTGAACCGATTTCAGGTACGTTTCCTTTCGAGTGAAATTGCCGTGCCTCACCGATCAGTTTACATCATTTGTTCCATAATGATTTCTGTGTTAGCATACAGTGGTCCTATCAGAGGGTCTTGAATTAAAAATTGAAATAGGAAGAATTATGGCTAATTTAAATAATACGGACAACAGTCAGGATAGCTAGGCCCACAATAAAGGACAAATGGCTGAATTGCTTGTAATTTCATTTTATCAAGTCAGTAATTCACAGCAGCTCCACATCAAGAATAAGGAGACCCTCCTTCCGGCCACTACTTTCGGAGTGGATGCCACTTGTACAGAATGTCTGTAAAATTCTAGTTTCAAAGCGCTGTAGAAATAGAACCAGTGCTCAGAAGACATCAAAGTAAAACACCATATTATTGACGCAAGGGGAAATGTCATGGAACAAAAAAAATTACCAATAGATGGCACTTGAAGGGTCCTAACGACAATGAGGTCGGCTACAAATGACACATGAGTTGCCACACGACGGTTATGGTTTTTAATAATAAAATGGAACATCTGCAGTCATCCTTTCGATGTAATTTATTATACAGCTACCAGTTTCAGTCATCCAGTTTGAGTTGAACATTGCACTATCTGTACCATTCAATGTAAGTGACTGCGCTAGTTCGGCAGTCAAAAGTTATGACATTGTTAGTTAGGTTAGCGCATCCACAACGGCACCGTCGTACCACATCGGATGGAAAAAAATCGGTTTATAGCTTTCATAGGCCAAAAACCGCACAAAAAGCAGGATGATATCGGCTTCTGCGCGCTGAGAGCGGTGCAAGACATGTTTAATACGCTGTCCAGCGTTTTCTGTCACAAGGTGAAATCGACAAACAGCATGTTTCACATTTCGGAGTGTCTCTGGGTTCACGTTCAGAATGTGTTGCTCAGCTTCTTTCATAACTGAAGCAGCCAACACAACATCTGTCAGATGATGTAAGAGCCAGAGGTGACACGGATGAAGATCAGTTGATCTGCGTGCCCGGGCTGCAGGGAAATAACGGCTGACAATGTTAGTGTCTACGAAATGCCTCTCCAGCAGCCACTTCAGTGGCCGCACAATGTATGGAGAAACGCTGTGCTGCATAAAAATGATCCTACAACACATCCTTGATGGTCAAGGGATGAAATGATGTTGGTGGGCTAAAGACCCTCATAGCGTTTCACAGTGACTGTACAGGCAACAGGAGCAGTAAGACCAGTTCCGCGAAACAATACCGCCCTACAATAAAGGATGCCACCAATCCGCACCACACCGTGTCACCTTTATAGAGTAGAATGGTATCGGCTGATATGTGCGCGGATTTTCCGTGGCCCATATTCGGCAGTTATGCATTTCGACATGTCCTTGAAGAGGAAAATGGGCTTCGTCTGGCCACAGAATGCTACAAGGCCATTCACGGTCCACTTTCATAAATTCCAGAGCGAAGTTTTGTCTTGCTGGCAGTCCAGCAGTAAGCAATTCCAGAACACGGATGATTTTTCATGGATACCAATGCAGGACGTTTTGCCGGCCGCGGTGGTCTAGCGGTTCTAGGCGCACAGTCCGGAGCCGCGCCACTGCTACGGTCGCAGGTTCAAATCTTGCGTCGGGCATGGATGTGTGTGATGTCCTTAGGTTAGTTAGGTTTAAGTAGTTCTAAGTTCTAGGGGACTGATGATCATAGATGTTAAGTCCCATTTTGCTCAGAGCCATTTTTGCAGGATGTTTCGTAGGGTGTTATGCATTGTGCTCGCAGGCATGTCCATCGTTCCGGTAATTCCCCGTGCACTCCCTATGACACATTGCACTTCAAAAGCACCTGTCTTTTCTAATGTTGTAATAATTTTCACCAGACACATATCAGACATCAAACCAATGCCTTTTTTCATACCCTTGAGTGTTCGGAACTGTTGCAGGTCTACCGGCTCACAGTCAACGTTTTTCTGTGTGTGTGCATATTCTGTCGCTTACAGTCCCATGTATTTGTCAGATTCTCGTTAAATTTAGTTGGTTCCAAGACGTTTTCCTCCGTCAATGACGTGCTGCCCAAATTTGAAGTCATTCTGAATAGTGGTTCCGTCGCTACAACGTTTTGAAATTGGAACTTAAATTATGTACACACTGTATATTTCCTCTATTTTACAGGTCGTTGTTGTTGCTCTCTTTTCTGGCAGTCACTTCGTTTTTGTTTTTATGACTTGACTCATCTGGTTAGCGTCAGTGCAGTTGACGCAGCAGATCCAAGTTCGCGATTCACTCCGCCCTCTGCAGTTCCGGAAGTGGGTCAGGACGTGGAAACTGCTGTGCAGGCGAGCTTCTTCTCGGCGTAGGACAAGTTCGCCGAAGACATAGATTAAATCAGTCAAACTCAACGAAAGGCGGCGGCAGTTCCAAGGTCTGATACGGGAACCCACACTGCATTCGAAGGGCAGCATCCGATGTAACACACGTCGCGATCTAGTGAGCCCTTATGTGTTTGCTTTTAGCGATTAACAAGGGCAAGTAAGACATTCCAGAAAATACCGTGTCACAAATGAAAATCGTAACGTGAGTCATCCACATAGGAAATTTTATTGTAGTCACCGTGAACGCACAGAAAGATGTACTAGTAGTACATCTTGAGGTGACGACTACTTGTACAAATTTATTCACGAAAGAATTAAACTTTTAAAAGGTTAAAAATTTCCTATTAATACATGAAGTTTTAATGGTCAAGTGCAAAATTAACTCACAATAGATGAACCCCAACAACGTAGAAGAATTTAAAAGGGTGGCTTACTAATTTAAGAAATGGAAAGAATCAAGTACTCTGATATATGTTCACGCATTACCTCACACACACACACACACACACACACACACACACACACACACACACACACACACTTTCAGTCTTTATCAGTTTGTACTAATCATGAAATGTCAAAATTTCAGAGTAAAACAAACCTGATGAAAAGCATTTGAAATGAGAAAGAACCAGTCTCTCTGTTACCTCTCAAAATAAGTGCATTAATAACGATAAGAAGAGTAGTTATAGAACTAGTACTAGTTGCTTGAAGTCATGACATTGTCATATGCAGTAATCATATATGTAAATGAATCGGTCACCTAAAATACGCTGTATTGGTAGTGCTGCCATCGGAAGCACTGCGCATTCTCATATTCTTTCGCCAGAGAGGAAGAAACTTGCCCCATAAAGCAGAGATCTTTTTTAAAAAATTATTTCACTCTCACGTATTAAGCCATCTGAAAGAAATTGTTACGATGGACACTGAATTATACGAATAGAATACATAAATGCACATTTATAGATACAAGCGCCCACGCTGTCACAGTTGTGTCTATAATAAAGTGTTAACAAATAACGTTACAAGTAAATAAGAAAGGTTAGATTTATAAACTCATACCATTTTTGAAATTCTAACACAGGTGTAATATAAAAATGAAATCACTCGTCAGCCAGAACATTATGACTACCGACCTACAATCGATATAAACCCATCCAGGCGATAGCAGCGCCACCTGGCGAGAAATGACTCCTAGTCAGACACAGACAACGTGAATCAACAAGGTGACAGTTATTAAACCACATGATATAAAATTATCATAATTTTTGAACGGTTTGCGTTAGGATTTGAAGCTGCAAGGTTGGTCGTGCGGCATTATGGGAATTAGTATGCGCTGTATCGTTTGGTTTAGCGACGAAGCCCACTTTATTTGGATAGGTTCGTCAATAAGCAAAATTGGAGCATTTGGGTTATTGAGAATCCAAGTCTCTTAACCCTCAACGAGTGCTGTTTGGTTTGCAGTGTCCAGTGATGGAAAAATGTGTGCGATGTTCCTTGATGGCACGATGACTATCGAACGGTACGTGAAAGTTTAGGAAGATGATTTCGTCCCCATCATCCCAAGTGACTCTCATTTAGACAAGATGTGTTTAATTCAAGACGGAACTCGACCCAATAGAAGCAGGGACAGTATTTTATGTCCTGGAGGAACACTCTGGGAACGGCATTCTGGCTCTGGAATACCCAGAGGCCACTGGCATAGGCCTCGATTGGCCGCCATATTCTCCGGATCTAAACATATGCGACTCATTTTTGTGGGGCTGTATTAAAGAGAAGGTGTACAGCAGTAACCAGAAATCATTGCTGAGCTGAAAACAGCCATTCAGGAGGTCATCGACCGCACCGATGTTTCGACACTTCAGCGGATCATGCTGAATATCGCTATTCGTGTGCGCCACATCATCGCCAAAAATGGCAGGTATATCAAGCATGTCGTAACCAATATCCGAATATCTGTAGTACTGTTTACATGTTGAATAAAGTGTGTGCACTACATATTATTTAACTAATTTACCTGTCTCTCATATAGTTCGGTAACTGTCACCCTGTAATATCAGTGAACGTATCGTACGTGTGTAGAATGGGGGAGGCGTACGATCTGTCTGAGTCTGACCAGGGCAGATTGTGATGGCCCGGAGACTCGGCACGAGCTATTCGGAAACTGCACGACGCGTCGGGTGTTCTAGAAGTGCTTTGGTAAGCGTCTTCAGAACGTGGACAAACCAAGGTGAAACCTCGTCCAGATGTCGTGGGTCTGGGTGGCCACATTTCCCTACAGATGTCGAATGTCGTATGCTGGGCAGACTGGTAAAACACGAAAGGCAGCGAACTGTGGAGGAAATAATATATGACTTTAAAGCTGGACAGAGTACAAGTGTGTCTCAACACACCGCGCACCGAACACTTCTAACGATAGGCCTTCGCAGCCGACGACTCTTGCATTAACACCACGACGTCGGTAACGACGACTGAATTTGGAAAGAGACGATCGTCAGTGGACATTTCCTGCCTATGATGACTCCCCCACACGCTACGTGATGGTAATTCAGGTCACCACCTATTATAAATGGAGCCAAGCTGCCTTACTATTTCCAGCAATCTTCTACGATACCTTAGTGGGAAGCTTTATAAATCGAGACAACTGTAAAAGTTTTGTGAGTAGACTGCATCGTCTGAGAAACTTTCGATATCGTTATTTTTGACACTGTGGGGGTATAGTCGTTGTGGCAGTGAATTTTTCAGCAATACAGTAATATTGCCCTTTCCATAGAGATTGTCCTCCCTAATTAAGGACCAATAGTGACAGTGAACAGTCTGCTATGACCTGAACCATGTTTCACATCACAGGATAATATCAGGCTGAATTATGAATAATCATTGTTGCAAGCTATCTTTGTTGAAATTTATCGATCTAGCGTTCACTGCAATACTTTTATAGACATCATAATTTATGCTGAAAGTGAATGACATACGACTGGTACGAGCTGGTGGATATCGTTAATCGTTCATAGCATTGTTGTATAGCATATACAGAAGGACAATTTCTATAACATTTTATTATCTTACCGAAGACTTCAGCGTGAACTGAAGGCTGTCCTTGGTTTGGTGCTTGTTGCCAACCTCTGGGCAACAGGCTGACAGGGATTCTGATTAATAGGTGCGGCTGGTTCTTGCGTGGGTTATAGCAGTCTGTGGTACTGAGACCGATTACATATATTATTGTCTTTGCTTTATTTTCACTTGCTGCCGGGGCAGTCGACGAGCGATGTTAGTCTGCTGAGGCACATTTACATAGTTTATTCCGTAACTACGTAATCCCTGTTGGCCCTGAATGCTTGGCGGGCAGCGGCGAAAAAAATTCTTGTTTTCCGAATTCGGAGCGCCGACGTTTAGTGAGGAAGCAATGAGCGCTGCAGGCTTGTAATGTTGTTGTATGCCAGTAACGCATGGGTAGGTTGGCATACGAGCAATGTTCCTCAGCGCATCCCTGGATTCATTGTTATTGAACATTTTTCTGAACTCGTTAGCGTATATAATACTCAGGGCAGAACCGATCCGTGGACGGCTGTTGCCCCCCACAGTGATCACTAATAACAATGAGAGAGGAGTAGGATTCAGCAGAATGAGGCCCACTACATTTCATTTGGGGCCGACATTGTTTACGGATTTCTTTTTTATTGGCTCTAAGCACTGTGGGACCTAACATCTGAGGTCATCAGTCCTTTAGACTTAGAATTACCTAAACCTAACTAACCTAAGGACATCACACACATCCATGTCCGAGGCTGGATTGGAACCCGCCACCGTAGCAGCAACGCGGTTCCGGACTGAAGCTCCTAGAGTCCCTCGGCCAAATAAGGGCAACTGAAGTATTGACAGATAGTTGGGACATGAAGTTAGGATTTACAGGATATCTAGCTTTCGGAAAAGGTTGAGATTCGAAGGTCTAGAAGCAGATCTACAGATAAAAAAAAGTTTCAAATGGCTCTAAGCACTATAGGACTTAACATCTGAGGTCATCAGTCCCTTAGAAGTAGAACTACTTCAACCAATCTAACCTAAGAATATCACACTCATCTATGCCCGAGGCAGGATTCGAACGTGCGACCGCAGCAGCTACGGAGTTCCCGACTGAAGCGCCTAGAACCGCTCGGCCACAGCGGCCGGCGATCTGCAGATACAGAATTAGTTTTTTACCATATATCTTCGTAAATATGGGAACACCTATAACGGGAAAGACAGACTGCACGAGTGCCAGAATATCGAGCTCTTCAAGTTCTGTATCTATTTCTCTTATTTCTCCCACTCTGTGAACAACAAAAGAAGGAATGGAAGCTTCCATATTTTTAGAGGTCCATACCAAATATTTGACTAAAACATTTGTTTTGTCTGAAGTTTGTAATTCGACCTGCACTTTCGTTTTTTCGCACGCAAGACTTATTAACCAATGGCATTCGTGAGTTCTGGTAAGGAAAGATGCAAGAATTTCTCTAGAGGTGTACGATGCAAACATCCTACGTTTTTTTCCAAACGTCCCACATAAACTAAGTACGGCCAATTCTCTGTACGTTTGTAGTAGTTAAGAGACCAGTGAGTAGTTATAGTTACCACGGAATGTGCTGGTAAAAGGGCGTTGGGAGCGGAACCAGAAGCCTCTGTTACAATAAAATCTACTCGTTTGAAGTGATAGGAACTAATGAGATTGGCTGACCTTCAGCAGTGCAGGTTTTTTCATTCCTTAAATCCAAAAAAAAAAATGGTTCAAATGGCTCTGAGCACTACGCGACTTAACTTTGGAGGTCATCAGTCACCTATAACGTAGAACTACTTAAACCTAACTAACCAAGGACATCACACACATCCATGCCCGAGGCAGTATTCGAACCTGCGACCATAGCGGCCGTTCTGCTCCAGACTGTAGCGCCTAGAACCGCACGGCCACTCCGACCGGCCCCTCAAATCCACACCAACCTCCGTTGCATGTTTCTCGGGATGAAAAAGCTGGGAGGATCTTGATCTGCTCTTCATCAGGGTGTATTCCGGATTCACTCAGAATGATTGCTAACGAGTGGCCGACAACGTCCGTCGTGTTGTCCGGAGTAGTTCCTGGAGGTGCTGTAAATGGATTGTAGCCGTTGGGTAGCTGGTTATTGTCGACCTTGTTCGGTGGGGGCATCGAAGTCACCAACCTCTTCACTGTATACTCAGCCGTACATGGCGGTTCTTGTTGCCACCAAAAGGTAAATCATATTTTAAATTGTGCTGTAGATAACCACTACCAAACATAACATCCATAAGCAATCCGTATGCACACGGTATGAAGAAGCCTTAACTTGTTCGCCAGAGTTACGATTTCGCGGAGGTAACAACATGTCCGTTCCCTCAAGTGGGACGTGGCAGTGGTCTTCCCAAAATAAGTAGTTCTGGAGAGCGGACGGACATTTCCGCATCGCTTTCTTTCTTATTATTTCACCTCGTGCCATATGGTCTACCGGAGCTAATTAGCTTTTGAACAGTGATATAATGGCCTGTGGGCTGTTAGCTTTATAACTTGCGTTATTTAAGTCAAATACTTCTGTGGCTGCAGTGCGTGCCAGCAGTTTTCTTTGATCTCCACGTGAGTTGTTTCCCTATGGAATGAAACAGTTCTCATCTCTCTTTACAAAAAGGAATGGTGTCCTGGATGGACTGGGGTAATTCACCACATCACTGAAGCTGTAGAACGGTCTGCATAGCACTCAGAGGATGGGACTACATCGGAGATTTTCACGCCTGATTACATTTCACCTGCACCGGCGCTCTCGGTGTCCTCTGACGTTGACGTTCGACGTAATACACAGTGAGTTAAATCGATCGTACGTTCCGATGGCACCGTCGGGAAACTGTTGGAGTAGCAAACACTTTTGTGCTGCATAGTATTGTCCACGCACAATACTGTTGAGTTGCTATTTATTTACAAATTGGCCAGGTGCGAGTAGAACTCACGCACTGTGGGTTCCGTACAAACTTAATAAAGTATATAGACAATTTATCCATTCCAGGAATAGATGATGCCGATGATTTTTGCCTGTTATCGATACTGTTACTGGCAAGATATAGATCCAAGGGATTCCAAGAATTTCGAGAGTATTTTCATTTGTAGTTATAAATCAGACAATTTTTTTTGGTGTCATATAATTACAAATGAAGAGTTTCGGACGTTTCCCTTCATTTACAGTATGAAAAGATGCTCCTTGCTAAATTTCATGATTCTACACTGAAGTGTCAAAGAAACTGATATAAGCATGCACATTCAATTACAGAGATATACTATGTGATCAAAAGTATCTAGACACGGTATAAGCATGCACATTCAATTACAGAGCTGTAGTATGTGATCAAAAGTAACTAGACACCAGCAAAAATATACGTTTTTCATATTAGGTGCATTGTGCTGCCACCTACTGCCAGGTACTCCATATCAGCAACCTCAGTAGTCATCAGACATTGTGAGAGAGCAGAATGGGGCGCTCCGCGAAACTCACGGGCATCGAACGTGGTCAGGTCACTGGGTCTCACTTGCGTCATACGTCTGTACGCGATATTTCCACGCTCCTAACATCCTTAAGTCCATTGTTTCCGATGTGACTGTGAGGTGGAAACGTGAAGGGACACGTACAGCACAAAGCCGTACAGGCCGACCTCGTCTGTTGACTGACGGAGACCGCCGACAGTTGAACAGGGTCGTAATGTGAAATAGGCCAACATCTATCCAGACCATCACACAGGAATTCCAGACTGCATCAGGATCCACTGTAAGTACCATGAAAGTTATTCGGGAGGTGAGAAAACTGGGATATCATAGTCGACCGGCTACTCATAAGCCACACACCACGCCGATAAATGCCAAACGACGCATCATTTTTTGTAAGGAGCGTAAACATTAGACAATTGAACTGTGGAAAAACGTTGTTTGGAGTGACGGATCGCGGTACACGATGTGGCGACCCGATGGCAGTGTGTGGGTATGGTGAATGCCCGGTGAACGTCATCTACCAGCGTGTGTAGTGTCAACAGTAAAACTCGGAGGCGGTGGTGTTAGGGTGTGATTGTGTTTATCACAGAGGGGCCTTGAAAACCTCGTTGTTTTGCGTGGCACTATCACAGCATAGGCCTACATTGATGTTTTAAGCACCTTCTAGCTTCCCGCTGTTGAAGAGCAATTCGGGGATGGCGACTGCATCTTTCAACACGATCGAGCACCTGTTGATAAATCAAGGCCTGTGGCGGAGGGGTTACGCGACAATAACATCCAAGAAATGGACTGACCTCCACAGAGTTCTTATCTGAACACTATAGAGCAGCTGGACTCCGTGCCAAGCCTCAAACAGCGACATCGACACAACTCCTCAGTGTACCGCTCCGTGTAGGATGGGCTGCCATTCCCCAAGAAACCTTCCAGCACCTGACTGACGGAATGCCTGCGAGAGTGGAGGCTGTTATCTAAGCTAATGGGGGCCAACACCATACTGAATTCCAGCATTACCGATGGAGCGCGCCACGAACTTGGAAGTCATATTAAGCCAGGTGTATGTAAACACCAGATTACTGCGCTGCGGTCGGCAACGCCTACATAAGACAAAGAGGGTCTGGCGCAGTTGTTACATCGGTTACTGCTGCTACAATGCTGGTTATCAAGATTTAAGTGAGTTTGAACGTCGTGTTATAGTCGGGCGGTGAGAAACAGCATCTAGGAGGTAGCGATGAAGTGGAGATTTTGCCCGTACAACCATTTCACGAGTGTACCATGAATCTCAGGAAACCAGTAAAACTACAAATCTCCAACAACGTTGTGGCCGGAAACAGATCCTGCAATAATGGTACCAACGACGAATGAAGAGAGTCGCTCAACTGGACAGGAGTCCACATTTCGGCAGATTTCAGTGCTGGGCCGTCAAAAAGTGTCAGCGAGCGAAACATTCAACGAAACATCATTGATATCAGATTTTGGAGCTGATGGCCCACAGTGTATCCTTGATGACTGCGCGACACAAAGCTTTATGCCTCCCTGGCCCCGTCAACACCATATTGCACTGTTAATGACTGGAAACATGTTACCTGGTCGGACGAGTCTCGTTTAAAATTGTATCGAGCGCATGTACGTGTACGGATATGGAAACAACCTCATGATTCCATTGGCCCTGCATGTCAGCAACAGATTGACAAGTTGGTGGGGGCTCTGTGATGGTGTGGGGCGTACGCATTAGGATTGATATTCGACACCTGGTGCGTCTAGATACGACTCTGACAGGTGACACCTACGTAAGCATATTTTCTGATCACCTGATAGCACTCTTGTGCATTTTGCACTCCGACGGACTTGGGCCATTCCAGCATGACAATGCGGCCCCCCATACGTCCAGAATTGCTAGAAAGTGGCTCCTGGAACACGCTTCTGAGTTGAAAGTCTTCCGCTGGCCACGAAACTCCCCGGACATGAACATTATTGAGCATATCTGGCCTGCCTTGCAACGTTCTGTTGAGACGAGATCTCAACCCCCTTGTTCTCTTATGGATTTATGAAGAGCCCTGCTGGGTTCAAAGAATGAGTTTCCTCCAGCATTGTCTTAGGCATTGATTTGAGGGGAAGAAAACCAATGTGCACTCCGTGTGCATACCGGGGGGAGTCATTCCAGATGTGTGAAGGGTCCTTCGGATGCCATGAAGGCTACAGGGTGCACCCATCTGCAGGTGGTCGCTCATGTCGGCACCAATGATGTGTGTCGCTATGGATCGGAGGAAATCCTCTCTGGCTTCCGGCGGCTGTCTGATTAGGTGAAGACTGCCAGTCTCGCTAGCGGGATGAAAGCAGAGCTCACCATCTGCAGCATCGTCGACAGCACTGACTGCGGACCTTTGATACACAGCCGAGTGGAGGGTCTGAATCAGAGGCTGAGACGGTTCTGCGACCGTGTGGGCTGCAGATTCCTCGACTTGCGCCATAGGGTGGTGGGGTTTCGGGTTCGGCTGGATAGGTCAGGAGTCCACTACACGCAGCAAGCGTCTACACCGGTAGCAGGGGTTGTGTGGCGTGGACCGGGCGGTTTTTTAGGTTAGGTGGCCTCGGGCAAGTACAGAAAGGGCAACAGCCTCAAAGGGTGCGGGGCAAAGTCAGGACAAGAGGGGGCCAAGCAGCAATCAGTATTGTAATTGTAAACTGTCGAAGCGGCATTGGTAAAGTACCGGAACTTCAAGCGCTGATAGAATGCACCGAAGCTGAAATCGCTATAGGTACAGAAAGCTGGTTGAAGCCAGAGATAAATTCTGCCGAAATTTTTACAAAGGCACAGACGGTGTTTAGAAAGGATAGATTGCATGCAACCGGTGGTGGTGTTTGTCGCTGTTAATAGTAGTTTATCCTGTAGTGAAGTAGAAGTGGATAGTTCCTGTGAATTATTATGGGTGGAGGTTACACTCAACAACCGAGCTAGGTTAATAGTTGGGTCCTTTTATCGACCTCCCGACTCAGCAGCATTAGTGGCAGAACAACTGAGAGAAAATTTGGAATACATTTCACATAAATTTTCTCAGCATGTTATAGTATTAGGTGGAGATTTCAATTTACCATATATAGAATGGGACACTCAGATGTTTAGGACGGGTGGTAGGGACAGAGCATCGAGTGACATTATACTGAGTGCACTATCCGAAAATTACCTCGTGCAAAAGAAAAGAGAACCGACTCGTGGAGACAACATCTTGGACCTACTGATAACAAACAGACCCGAAATTTTCGACTCTGTAAGTGCAGAACAGGGACTCAAGTGATCATAAGGCCGTTGCAGCATCCCTGAATATGGAAGTTAATAGGAATATAAAAAAAGGGAGGAAGGTTTATCTGTTTAGCAAGAGTAATAGAAGGCAGATTTCAGACTACCTAACAGATGAAAAAGAAATTTTCTGTTCCGACACTGACAATGTTGAGTGTTTATGGAAAAAGTTCAAGGCAATCGTAAAATGCGTTTTAGGCAGGTAAGTGCCGAGTAAAACTGTGAGGGACGGGAAAAACCCACCGTGGTTCAACACCATAGTTAGGAAACTACTGCGAAAGCAAAGAGAGCTTTACTCCAAGTGTAAACGCAGCCAAAACCTCTCAGACAAACTGAAGCTAAACGATGTCAAAGTTAGCGTAAGGAGGGCTATGCGCGAAGCGTTCAGTGAATTCGAAAGTAAAATTCTATGTACCGACTTGACGGAAAATCCTGGGAAGTTCTGGTCTTACGTTAAATCAGTAAGTGGCTCGAAACAGTATATCCAGACACTCCGAGATGATGATGACATTGAAACAGAGGATGACACGCGTAAAGCTGAAATACTAAACACCTTTCTCCAAATCTGTTTCACAGAGGAAGACCGCACTGCAGTTCCTTCTCTAAATCCTCGCACAAACGAAAAAATGGCTGACATCGAAATAAGTGTCCAAGGAATAGAAAAGCAACTGGAATCACTCAACAGAGGAAAGTCCACTGGACCTGACGGGATACCAATTCGATTCTACACAGAGTACGCGAAAGAACTTGCCCCCCTTCTAACAGCCGTGTACCGCAAGTCTCTAGAGGAACGGAAGGTTCCAAATGATTGGAAAAGAGCACAGGTAGTCCCAGTCTTCAAGAAGGGTCGTCTAGCAGATGCGCAAAACTATAGACCTATATCTCTTACGTCGATCTGTTGTAGAATTTTAGAACATATTTTTTGCTCGCGTATCATGTCGTTTTTGGAAACCCAGAACCTACTCTGTAGGAATCAACATGGATTCCGGAAACAGCGATCGTGTGAGACCCAACTCGCTTTATTTGCTCATGAGGCCCAGAATATATTAGATACAGGCTCCCATGTAGATGCTATTTTCCTTGACTTTCGGAAGGCGTTCGATACAGTTCCGCATTGTCGCCTGATAAACAAAGTAAGAGCCTACGGAATATCAGACCAGCTGTGTGCCTGGATTTAAGAGTTTTTAGCAAACAGAACACAGCATGTTGTTCTCAATGGAGGGACGTCTACAGACGTTAAAGTAACCTCTGGCGTGCCACAGGGGAGTGTTATGGGACCATTGCTTTTCACAATATATATAAATGACCTAGTAGATAGTGTCGGAAGTTCCATGCGGCTTTTCGCGGATGATGCTGTAGTATACAGAGAAGTTGCAGCATTAGAAAATTGTAGCGAAATGCAGGAATATCTGCAGCGGGCAGGCACTTGGTGAAGGGAGTGGCAACAGACCCTTAACATAGACAAATGTAATGAATTGCGAATACATAGAAAGAAGGATCCTTTATTGTATGATTATATGATAGCGGAACAAACACTGGTAGCAGTTACTTCTGTAAAATATCAGGGAGTATGCGTGCGGAACGATTTGAAGTGTAATGATCATATAACATTAATTGTTGGTAAGGCGTGTATCAGGTTGAGATTCATTGGGAGAGTCCTTAGAAAATGTACTCCATCAACAAAGGACGTGGCTTACAAAAGACTCGTTCGACCTATACTTGAGTATTGCTCATCAGTGTGGGATCCGTACCAGATCGGGTTGACGGATGAGATAGAGAAGATCCAAAGAAGAGCGGCGCGTTTCAAAAAAAATGGCTCTGAGCACTATGGGACTTAACATCTGTGGTCATCAGTCCCCCAGAACTTAGAACTACTTAAACCTACCTAACCTAAGGACATCACACACATCCATGCCCGAGGCAGGATTCGAACCTGCGACCGTAGCAGTCGCGCGGTTCCGGACTGCGCGCGTAGAACCGCTAGACCACCGCGGCCGGCCGGCGCGTTTCGTCACAGGGCTATTTGGTAACCGTTATAGCGTTACGGAGATGTTTAGCAAACTCAAGTGGCAGACTCTGCAAGAGAGGCGTTCTGCATCGCGGTGTAGCTTGCTGTCCAGGTTTCGAGAAGGTGCGTTTCTGGATGAGGTATCGAATATAATTTTTCCCCCTACTTATACCTCCCGAGGAGATTACTAATGTAAAATTAGAGAGATTCGAGCGCGCACGGACGCTTTCAAACAGTCGTTCTTCCCGCGAACCATACGCGACTGGAACAGAAAAGGGAGGTAATGACAGTTGCACGTAAAGTGCCCTCCGCCACAAACCGTTGGGTGGCTTGCGGAGTATAAATGGAGATGTAGATGTAGAATTTAGTTCATGCCACGTCGTGTTGCGGCACTTCTGAGTGCTCACGGGGGCCCTATACGATACTAGTCAGGTGTAGCAGTTTCTTTGTTTCCTCAGTGTAGGTCAGCGGGAAATACCCTATACGTTTTGATGAGTGAGTTTTCTAGTATCACAATGTGTGACGTAAGTAGTCGAATCTTTCGATTTCATTGACTTGATAGCTGAAGCGCCAAACTGCTCCAGGAAAAAAGATCTTAGTAGACGGACTGTTAACACCGGCCAAAGAAAAATTTTTGTTGAAAAACTTTTGTTTACTTTGATAGCTGATCTTTATAGATTTTTATGAGCTGAATCCTAATATAGCTTCAGTTTTTTTGTATCACTCATAGTTTTCCAGCAATATGGTTTTTATTATGTAGTGTAAAACTCCTATGCCATACAGTAAATGGGGAAATTAATGAAACGGTTTGTTACAACATAAGCATGGTTTGTATTTACAGTAAGCTACTTGAAACAATGGTTTGTGTTAATAAAGGTTCAATTCTGAGCTGGAATTTGTTTGTATTTTCTTTCTCTTGTTACTTTGAAGCTTCTTGTGTAGCTTTTTCTACGATCAGTCGCTTGCTGAACATCTCGGTGAAGTGACCGACAGTACTACCCCATCATGTTGGTGTTCCAGTGGCCTTGGTAGCGTTTGTCCGTCACTAATTTTGGATGAATCAGTAAACAGCCTCCAGTTTTTCTTTTTGTTTTTTCACAATGTCTGTAATGTTTCTTTGGTAATTTTTAATCACAAATTCACCACAAATACAACAATCTGTCAGCAGAGTTCTTGCAGCCACGATTAGACATTGTAATGAGCACATGTACAGGAAACGGGGAAGTGAGGTTAGGTTGATAGTAAACAAAACACCATATGTTAACACAAAAATAGAATTTACCTTTTTTTACCAGCAAGTGGTTTCAGCAGTGCTACCAACTTCGTCTACATTCAATACACCTCATTTTTAAATTATTTTAACTACATAAAAGCTGTTGAATTCTTTACAAAATTTCTTAATTTAATAAATTTAACTGTAAAATGTGAAGAAATTGTAAGTGATCAGTTTTTTAAGTATCGTGTTTGGATTTCCCACCCTAAAAAACATAAGAATATGGTATTTTCAGCAAAAAAGTTTTTCATATTTGCCCTGTGTAATCAGACAAAAAAAAATAAAAAAAATATTTTTTCTTGTTATATAATTGGAAATTGAGAATTTGCAGATTACTCTCTTTACTCGCACTGTGAAGCGTTGTTTCTTGACAAATTTTACGATTCTAGGTCAACGAGAAGCACCCTATAGGGTTTGAGGAGTGAGTTCTCGAGTGTCAAGATTCGTGACTGAAATGGCCGTATAATTTGACTGCACTGTCTTAGAAACTTACTCTCTTAACACCCAAAAGATACCATAGAGCTTCATATATGCCATAAATTTGAATTTAATACGTCAGCTCATTCCTGAGAAAAAGGTTTGTTCAAATGTGTGTGAAAACTAATGGGCCTTAACTGCTAAGGTCATCAGTGCCTAAGCTTACATACTACTTAACCTAAATTATCCTAAAGACAAACACACACAACGATGCCCGAGGGAGGAGTCGAACCCCGCCGGGACCAGCCGCACAATCCATGACTGTAGAGCCTTAGACCGCTTTTTTTTCTTTATTGAAACAATCATGCAAGCACGGCTAATTCAGCTCGGCGAAAAAGGTTTTTTAATCATCGGACAGACAGTTAGACAGACAGATAACATGATATCCTACAAGTTTTCCGTTTTCTTTTGTTTTTTTTTCAGAATAAGTCACGACACCATATAAATTAAAAAACGCCAATAGGCGTTTGGTGGCGTAGAGGAGTCTGTACATACTATAAATTCTAAGGTCAACCTTCAGGCTTATGAATAAATGTATACCTAACAATAACTTCTGAGACAATGAAATGGGCACATTCCAGCGTCTTCAATGATTGCACAACAGTTTCCTCGTCAATTAAATATAATGAGAAATGAACTGTAGGATTGTGTATAATTCTTCCCTTTATTTAATCAATGACGCAATGAGTGTGGACATGAGAGGGAAATGTAATTAAACGAAATTACGCGTAATTATACGCAAAATTCCGGATGTTTTCGGAAGCTTTGACGCGATAGGAATTATGTTATCTATGTGAAAAACTGTGAGTGTAAGAAACACAGTTGATGAGCTGAGAGTTCATAGCGAGAATGGGAAGTCCTTGGATAGTCGGCCATGAACGCAGAGTCCATTTCTGCATAAATTTTAGTTTAAAGAAAGAATAACAGAGTACGATTGCTTGATAATGTTGCAATACGTTACTAATATTTTGAGGAAGATATTTCATTTCGAAGATCGACGAACAAGTGAAAGCGCAGGTGATAAAAACGAAAGGAGAAAAGAAGACTTACAAACAAAGATTTATATCTAAATCGCTAGAGTCACACAAAAAGCAGCTCTTTGATGGTGGGTGAAACAACAAAGAGACTGGACAACAGCGGATTGGACACATGTAATGGTGTCCAACCAGCCTTAACGTTGCCTCTTTTTAAAGGATGGAATACGTCGAATACACTAACAGGGCAATGAGACCGTTAGTCTGCAGTGTGTGTAAGAGAGTGAAGGAAATGTAACTGAGGACGGAGGTTATTATCTGAGAGTGAATTCCGTACGACGAATTGGACTCGTTCATGCAATTACCGTGAAAATGAACCAGAATGGTTATTTAATCATTGTAGGTGACCTAGTGTCCCCTTTTCTTCTATGTCTTCCATATGGGTGTGCTGTGCACAAGATCTCTTCCTAGTGTGACGGACAGGTTACAGGTGTCCGTCATTGGGTCCGGAGAATGGCCTCACTCGTCTGGGCATTGAGAGTTCGATCGGCGGGCGAAGGAAAGAACAAGCAGTCGCTCAGGGTGGTCGCAACGGGGGGCATGGTTTACAGGAAGTTCCTTTATTACTAGATCAATCTGGAAAGGAATAAAGTACGCACCATCATCTTCTGGACGCATTCTGGCGTCGACCCACACAATATTCCTAATTGGAGCAGCGGCTGTGTCCGAAGGCTATGAATGAAGCTAGGAAGTAGCGTGAAGATGAAGTGCTCAGGAGCGGCTACCTGCGGACAACGCTGCACTATAGCAAGTCGGAACTGCGTTAACTGCAGCTGCCGGTAACCTGGAAAAGGTTTGCCGCATTGCCAGGATTCGATGGGCATCTCAGAAGCGTTGAACATCGGAACCCGGAAGGTTCACAAGCTGTAGCCTGGTGGAAGCTGTCCGAGCCGCCACGAAATCCCACTGAGCTTTTTGGTAAAAGTTTTCTAAATCCAAGATCACATACATTCTAACATTCTCCGTGGTGTCTGTTAGTTCTAAGTCGTGTCGCCCTACCGCAACGACGCTCTGAGCGTGTTTTTCAGGGAATTGACTAGTTTGAACCTGGGACTTGTTGCTGCTAAGGAGACGCCAGACCACACATGACGTGTAGGGTTCAGAAGAGTTCAGTGAGACTAGCGATGATATAATCAAATACTTAATGATTTCAGTGTCAGCTCCACTGCACTCCATGCAAAAGAATCTTACTACTAACTAAATTTAGTGGAAGGGGTTCAAGGCTTTCCTATTTTTAGTTAGCTGGTAAAATAAAGTCGAAAAGGCAGTTAAGTTTACCACTGTAAATTTAATTCTACGCCCAAAAAGTTGTTTATAAATTGCCCTATTGATAAAAGGAATAATTTTAATACCGGATGATAAAAACCAACTGCGTTCAACAAAAATGTGAACGAATATTCCCTGAATGGGTTTCCTAGTTCTACAATATATCGAAGGATGACGTATGCCATATCACATCTATAATCTAAATTTAAGTTTCATAAAAGAGAAAACTATCAAAATGGTCTACAGTGGCCCTCAATCGTCTTTAATTACTTATCTAACTTGTCATAAATTACAGTGGCTGATGTGGCTTCTCAATAATCATACAACAGAAAAATCATCGCGTTTCAGATTTTAACTTCACGTAGCAAATGTGAATACCACGAGATGTAATTGACGATCGACGCTAGCATTACGTAAAAAGGGGACGTAACAGATGAGACTTCTGCAGTTCTGAGTGAAGCCTTGTGCGCCCAAAAATGCGGCATCGCGTGCGTTCATTACCTTGTCTGTGTTCGTCAGGAGGCGGCAGCCGGCACAGCTCCACGCACCTCGCCGTCTCGGAAGCAACTCTCCCCTAACTTCTCCTTAGTACACTTTACCGAACTTGGTTTAAAAAAAAAACTGTCTGGCTGTGTTTTCAACTGACCAATCAGGGTCCCAATGTTAATCTTAAGCTCCGCCTACAAAAATTCTGTCTTTCCAATGAGAAACGTTATACTTTTCGTGGTGGGGCAATGATTTTACGTTTGCAACGTAACAGAAACGCGAAAAAGTCTCACGCTAAAACTTGCAGCTGGTGTGGCCCTATTAGTGTTATCGTAAGATCTATCTGTTCTTCTGGAGGGCTCTATGTTTTAACATGGGCTGGGGGAAGGGGGGGGGGGGGGGTCCTGGCGGTTACTTTTCGTGGTGAGGCAATGGTTTTAACGTTTGCAACGTAACAGAGACGCGAAAAAGTCTCACGCTAGAACTTGCAGCTGGTGTGGCCCTTTTAGTGTTATCGTAAGATCTATACTGTTCTTCTGGAGGGCTCTATCTTTTGACATGGGCTGCAGTGTGGTCCTGGTGGTTGACTGGCGATGTGGGTGTCTGTCTCTTATCGTAGGGCCTTCTAGCCTAACACAGTTCTGCTCTCGGCTTCTGTTCTCGTTTCTTCCCTTGGAACTGCGTCTGTTCATGGTGGGAGGGTGTGACATGCATTTAGGTGTTCTTGTGTTAGTCTGTGGTATTCGATTTGCTCACTCGTCGATCGTATTACTTGGATTTATTTGATGTCAGGATTTATTCGGAGCTATGTGGCATACTGCTGGATTTGCTGATCATGTCAGGGTTTTCATGGAAGGTGGTGGATTTGTCTGACACCTTGCATATCACCACCCTTCGAACTTAATTTTTGCACTGAACGTAGGCAATGATTGAATCGTTGTCTAAGTCAGTCGAAAATGTTTCCTTTATCTAAATTTTGTTGCCTACTGTTCAGCCACGTTATCCTGGTTCTATGCTAGTTTGTATTATTAATTTATATTTTTATATTGTTCCACATTATTCTCGAAAATATGTTAATATTGACAAGAGAAGAATATTTGTATGCTATTACATTGATAATTTTTTTATTTTCTTTCAATATTTAAGTGTGAAGTTTGTTTTTTGAAGAAGTTTACTATCGAAAGTGAGGAGTCTTTTACATCAATTGTCTTAGAAGAATTGTTTTTTTATATATAAATGTAGTAATTAAGTAAAATCTATTCCTTACACATTTTCTAATTATCATGTACAAGTAAAATGTTTTCGTTTCTGGACACTCATTTCAACATTGTTACACTAACAAATAAGAATTAATCCCAAGAATTGCTTTGACAAAGAAATACACATACACAAGTAATGAGGTATTATCCTAACAAACGGTACAAATATTAAAAAAGAGGGAAACTTCCAACAAGATAATTTTTTATTCTTTGTTTTTATGAGGAGAAAATAAGTAAAATATAGATATTCTTTTATTTTTATGAGGATAAAATAAGTGGCATATAGTTTTAGTGTTTATTATGCCTTATTTTTGTTATTTATATACTGTCCATTTCAGAACTAATGACTTATTTTTATCGATAATCTACTTTTTTACTTAAGTCCACACTCAATGACTGTTATTTTGTAGTTTATCAGCTGTCTGGTGTGCTTAACTTATTTAGTTTTTCACACATTTCTTTTGCACAATTCCTACATCACATAATTTTATTTCACACATTCACACAATCCTATGAATGTTTAAGCATGAGGTTGGCGAATGTTTTTGCATGAAGGTGATGGACTTGAGCGAGATGTATGTGGGCAAGTATTTGATGTACAGCCTTCTTTCGTCATTCCTTGTTGGCTTTGCAAGTGTGTGTTGCTGTTGTGGAGGTCCTCTAATGTAATGCAGCTGTGAGTGCAGAATCTTGTGATTTACTGGCTTTGCATGTGTGAAAGTCATCGTTATGTGTCGCTGAAAGCGGTCGTTTTCCATTGTAATACTTCGCAGACGACTAGTTTACAATAGGATAGGGATTTGGGAAGGTATGTCGTCTATTCTTCGCCCATCTTCTTTCTTGGCGTCAATCTTGTGAATCTTCAACTTCTGTTCTTCCTGCTTTTTCTCTGCTTCTAACTTGATTCTTGGTTCTTCTCTGGGTAGGATATGGAAATATTTATTGATAACTAGTCGCTTTGAAGCTCTCCTCTTAGTAACTGTTTGATAAATTGTTTGGGTGTGTCAATTTTACTTTGTGGAAGTTTCGTGCATCAGTGTGCTGTTTAATAGCAGTAGTGTGACTTTTACACATATTTTTTTGCCAGTGGTGGCTTGCCCAAGTGATCTTCTCGTTGGTCCATTTTTTGGTTGCTCCGCTGAGTGGGGGCCTGTGGGGCTTACGAGCAGTGAAAGTCCGGTGTTTGCTTGTCTGTCCTTGCACCGTTCGCTGACCTTTCCCTTCTCTCGACGCTTATGCCTTGTTGGAATCGTATCTTGCTAATTACGACCTTTTCTTTCTTGCAGCTTTCTTGCAGCTGGTCCTTGCTGGAGATTTTACAATGGTTATTACAAAAAGTTTTACTTATATTCATCTAACATATATCTAGTACCTACATTGTTTTACGCCTTTTTAAAAAGCTTTACAAATTTCGGCGCCCTTTCCATGTTGCAATTCTAAGATATTTTGAGTCTTAACTTCTACAAGAATCCTCAAATTGGTTTTTTATTTTTGTGTAGTGTCGTGGCGTATAGCATTTTAGTATTTCATGCTGTTAGACTATCTACACTTCATCCTTTCACCTTAATCTATGCTACTATTGGTGTTATTTTTGTTTTTGTTTTTATTGAAACTACTTTCTTTTTTCCACCTTCCTCTCTCTTCATTCTTCTTTCTCCTGACGATCGCATCTGCAACATAAACTTGAAATATTGTGCTAATTATTTACCAGTAATAAAATTAATATTCAACCTTTTTGATATGTCTCACATGGTGAAGTCCTAAAGTTTTGCCTGTTTTTGGGTTCATTATTTCCACAGCATTATCATGAGCAATACGGCTAATTATGACAGGTCCTTTGTATGCAGCATAAAACTTATGTATTTTGTGTTTCTGTTTGCTGGAGAGATGGTGTGTTTTTACAAATACTTTCTGGCCTACTAGGAATGTTATTTTAATTGCTGTTCTATCTCCACCTTCTTTTCTTTTAATGGCTGCATTTCTGATGTTGGAGAGTGCTCTTGCTGTGACTTGTTTGTGCTGTCTACGTGGTGCAATAGGAAATCTAACATTTTCTCTTGTTATGTTTGAGGGTTCAATATTTTTAAGTACAGTAACTGGAGGTAGTAGTGTAGTGCTATGTGGCATTTCATTTATTACTTCTTGAAAAACTTTAAGGTATATATCCCAAGTGTTGTGTCTTTTGCCTGCATATAATCAGCATAAAGTGCCTATGTCCTTCATAAATCGTTCTGCTGGATTTACACTAGGTTTGTACTTTGATAAGTAGATGGGTTTTATTTTGTGTTGTTTTAACATGTTCTGCCATTTCACTGATTTGTATTGTGGCCCATTATCCGAAACTGTTCGTTCCACTCGACCTACTCGTCTGAGAAAATCTTGTCTAAGTGCTTTACTTATAGTAAGACCTGTTGCCAATTTTAATGGTGTCAAGGTAACATATTTGGAAGTAAGTTCCAAAACGACAACTATGAAAATATATCCATTTTTTGTGCATGGGAGGGGCCCATCAAATCTGTTGCAGCTATTTGTTTTAATGTTTTAGGGATTATTGGAAACAGGTGGTTTGGTTTGGAATGTGACGTGTTTAGCCCTCATACATTTTTTGCATTTGACTAATACTGTTCTAATTCGTCTTTCCATATTAGGAAAATGGCTTGTTTGTTTTATTTTTAAAAAGCATTTCTTTGGTCCAAAGTGGCCATTACTTAAATGTGTATACCATATGTAGTTATTAATTAGTTCATCTTAGATATAAATTTACCATTCATTCGTTGCAACATTTCGTCTAAAAAATAAAACATTGTTTTTTACGAGATAGTGCTGTCGAATGTCTGGAAAATCCTTACTTCTCCACTTGTGTTTGATTCCTAGTATTTCGGGATCCTTGTCCTGTTCTTTGCCTAAGTTTTTCAATGCTGTCATAATGTAGTTTTCGAAAGGCACTTGTTTCATATAGTACATTGTAAACTGGTCTTCTGCTGCTTTCAAACCTATGTTATTGGATGCATGCTGTGGACATCATGATAAAGCATCGCCTAATACAATTCACTGGGGTTGGTATGTGTGTAATAGTGAAGTCAAATTCTTGTAGTAGTAACATCCATCTGGCTAACCTCCCATGAGTTAGTTTGGCGGATAACAGAAATTCTAACGCTTTGTAGTCAGTGTATACTTTTGATTTTCTTCCGAATAGGAAGTATCGAAAACGTTGGAAGGCCCATACAATGGCCAACGCTTCCAGCTCCGTGACTGAATAGTTTTTCTCGCTTTTTGTGAGTACCCGACTTGCAAATGCAGTTGTTCTATATGATCTTAGCCCTGCCTGTTCGTATTCTTGGAATAAAACAACTCCTAAACCTGTTTTCGCGCTATCAGTGGCCATACAAATATTTTGTGTTAGATCAGGATGTGCTAAAATCGGTGCTGTTGTTAGCGCGTTTTTCACTTTTAAAAATTCTTCATTGGCTTGTTGATCCCATACCCAGGGCGTGTTTTTTCCAGTCAATGCACATAGGCGTGGTGTTGCGAGAGAGTCGATCCAAATAATTTTTTTATAGAATCCGGTGAGACCTAGAAATCCTCTGAGAGTTTTATTATTATATGGAGTACAGAATTCTTTGATTGCCATTAGTTTTTCTGGGTCGGGCATTACCCCTTTCTCTGAAATTGTATGTCCTTGAAATTTGACCTCTCCCCTTACAAATTTGGATTTTGTTATATTTACTGTGACCCCATATTCTTTCATGATCCGTAAAATCTGACTTCATGTGTCGTTGTGATGTTCCCAAGAGGGTTCTGCTTTAATCACATCATCAACATAACAAGTAATATTTTGTCAAATTTCTGGACTGAGTATAGTATTAAATCCCCTAATAAACGCTGCTGATGGTATGTGTAAACCAAATGGCAATCGTTTAAACTGGTAACATCTACCGAATACGATAAATGCTGTAAATTTTCTACATTCTGGGGCCAATTCTATTTGCCAGAAACTACTCTGTAAATCAATTGATGAAAATATCTTAGCACTGTGGAAGTTTTGTATCAATTCCTCTAATTTTTCTGGGCGATCTGTCACAGTGATTATGATTGTGTTGATCTGTCTGGAATGAAGCACTAACCTGATGCTCCCGTCTCGTTTTTGTACAATTTGGAGCGGGCTGTTATATGTGAAGGTAGCTGGTTCAATAATATCATCATCTAACGTTTTAGATATCTCCTGGAATACTTTATTCCTGTAGCTTAATGGGATTGTATAGGGTGGCACTCTAAATGGTTTGTGCTGTTTTACTTCAGACTTGTACTGAAAGTGTTTAATAGTGCCAATCTTAGGTAAAAATACATCTGCCTTATCTGGTAAAATACCCTGTAATTCTCTTTCACTGTGTTCCGAAATACCTTGATCTTCTGGCAATTTTTCGTCGATTTCTTTATGGACTTCTAACATGAGTTGAGGCGATTCCCCCTTTTGTGCGTACCATTCTAATTCTTCATCCTCTATATCTCACGTCATTCTTAATTGTTTGTTTGTAACTGGTATTTCTTCTAATTTTAGCTTTTGCTCAAAGAGAGTGTGACATTCCCGAATGTTACGCTACCTCTCCCCATATCTCTTATCGCACGTCTCTCATTTAAAAAATCTGCACCTATAGTCAAATCTACAGTTAGTTTAGGTATAATCAAGGAGTTGGCTTCGATCTTTTGACCTTGACACGAAAGAGTTAACCTTGTTTGTCTCGTAACTTCCGCAGCATTGTTTCTAATAGGGCCTCTTACTTGAATCTTATGTGTTTTCAGAACTGGCAATATCTCATTGGCATTACTCTGCATGAATAAATTTTCTGAGATCGCAGTCAGTTCACTTCCGCTATCAATTACAATATTGACTGGGATATGCTTTAGCATGGCCTTCACAATTGGTTGAATTTGAAAGGGTTGGTTCTTTTCTACTTCTTCTTGCATCAACGAATTCTCCACTGAATCTTACATAATATTTTCAGGAATTTCCTTTGTGAATTCGAACTTTCTGTAGGATAAGCTTCGACTGCTACTTCTCTCTCTTTTATTTCCTCTTCTCCATTTCTTCCTTCATTTACGCTTTCTTCAACATCCTCTACTTTTTCCTCATCCTCGTCTATCTTCTCCTTCTTCGTCGTTACATCCACATAATCGCATCTAAATGCTCTAATTATCGCTTCATAACTTCCTTCATTATACACGTTGGGTTGTGTGCCCACTAGTAACTTATTTTCAACTTCTGTCGACTGTGCATTATCCTCATTGAATTCGCTTTCCCTGGTTTCCATCTCAAATAACTCTGCAATACTCATTATTTTGTCCTTTCCGCCTACATTCGTTGCGCATGCCTCTGGTAATTCATCTTCCTCGTCAGTATTCTCCCAATTAATTTTGTCCCAACACGATATTGTTATTTTCTTGTCTTCGTTTTCATCTGGTCTCTGCGGATTTGTTTCTTCCTTGTCCTCTTCTCGCGACAAGGTATTTAATTCTCTGTTCCAGATGCTGCAATTGTCATGGGTCGGTGCGTCATTCCCTTTGGCATGGGCGCTTAGCTGTCACTTCGAACGTTTTTCGGGGTTTGGTGGTCTTACCTCCACCTCTACTATCTTTATTCTCTTTTCTTGCTCCGCTTGTTGATGTTGGTTTCTTTGTTGATAATTTGTCGGTCTATTGGCGCTCCAATACCCGTTCCGGTTGTCGTTATTCCCTCTGTAATAATTGTTGCCATTCCTGGGTGAATTATAGTTATTGCCATATTCTCTTCTAAATCCATAACCGGTTCTTTGTTGAAATCTATTGTCGTTTCTTGGTGCGAAGTTATCACGTGGTTCGTATTTATTGTTTCTTTATTACTGTGTCTTGTGGATTCCACTGCTTTTTGCTTTCGTTTTCACGTGCGCTTCGTCTTTTTCTTGCGTCATCTTCCGAAAATATTAACTACAGTTCCCTTAGAATACCTTTAAATGCTTTGACGTCATTGCCTCCGCGACCTACTAATGATTGCTGGCATTTCAATGGTAACTTCATCGTGCATAATTTAATCAACTCTCCGTCACTGTACGGTACATCTAAGCATAGATTTTTCTTTGCCATTAATTCGAAAAATTTCACGGGATCCTTCTCTCCTGAATTTTCAAAATATGGGTTCTGTAATAATTCTTACTTCACTCTGTTCTGTGCTTCGCTGGACCAATATCGTGAGAGAATCTTCTCTCTGAAATCTTCGTACGATCGGCATGTCGCTGCAACATTCTGCATGGTTTCTGTGACTGTTACTGACATGTGTGCACATATGAAGTCTAATTTGTGTGCTAGCGTCCAGTGTTCAGGTAATCCTATTCGGAATTGATCAATGAAAGTTCGTGGATGTAATGAGTTTCCTTCTCGAAAGTGTTGAAATTTTCTGACTGTGAGGAAATGATCGTTGTCGTACTTCGTCATAGTTCCATATGAAATTCGCGATTCTTCGCCACTTTTGCTTCTGATCATTTCTCCCGTCGTTCTTTCCGGTTGTGGTAGATCCATTGGACATTGTCCACTGTAACTTTCGCGTACCCTTGCGTAGTATCGTTGGAGTGGTACGCAATAATTTTCTTCCATCGGTTGTAAACGTGTAGCTGAATGCATTGCACTGTACTCTTCGCGACCTGGCTTTCCATTGTCACGTATTGATTCGGTATCTTGCCTGGCTAACCTTGCCGCTTCATTGCACGATCCAAACTGTATGGAAACATACATTTGTGGTTCTGCATGTGCTTCTGGTGCCGTTTGTTCATCAAGAATTTCGAAACGTGTTTCTTGCGGTTCAGGCTGTCTGATTGCACGTATGTTACTTTCCGCCTGTGATTGGAATCGAAAATGCATGATATCTTCGTTAATTGCTTGTTTTTCCGGTGCTGTTACAGATACGGATGTGGTTGCAGACTCAGTGCTATTCCGATCTTGTTCACTATGCTCTTCAATGGTTTGCAACAACTCTGTTCGCAGTTTCTGAAACTGTTGCTTCGTTTGCGCTTCTATTTTGACTATGCGGTTATCATATCTTTTCAGCGCTGCTTTTGTGATACGTTTGTGTAACACACTGTTTTCAACAGTTTCACGCACTGTACCTGCTGCTTGTCTAGTAATTACGTTTATCTGTTTCTCTAGTTACTTGACTTCTCCCTTGGTGTTGTTACGTAATGTTTTGATCTGGTCCTGAATGTCATTACGCAATGTTTGTACGTCCACTTGTACCTTGTCAATGTCTTTTCTCAATTGATTGTGACCTGTTATTAAGTTTCCTATCACTTCTCGAGATTCTTTTGCCTCGTCTTCAATATGACTTAGATGTAACTGAATTTTTTTGTTTTGTTCTTTAATCTCACGCGTTTGTCTCGTGGTTTCTGCAATTTGTTCCGTCGTTTCTGCATTCTGAATTTTAATTTGATTCGTAATTTCTTTATTTTGTCTTGTCATGGTTTCCGTCATTAATTTTAATAATTCTGCCAGATTGGTGGGTCCTGTTGCGTTTTCTTCCGACGTCCTACGCTCTGTGTTTTCGCGCTAGTGTTGGTTTGCAACCTATTGCAATGAACTGTGCGGTGACACGTTTCTGCTCGAATTCCTTGTACTCTTTGGTGAGGGAGCTCTGATTACTTGTACTATGGGTTCTACGTATTCAAGACGAAATTTAGAATCCTCATCGGCTGTCTCTCTACTTTCCTGCTCCTCTGTCGTATGCTGACTTATGTTTTCTATGCCTTGACGTACACTATCCTCGTTATGGTGCGTAATCTGTCCTATTTCTCGCGATACTGCATTGTCTGTTGTACTGTCCTCTATTCTCTGTCCATTTTCCTGCTGGGTCTCTACCGCAATTCGGTCAATGTCTCGATCTGCCATTGCTAATATTTCCGAATCCCTTATTTTCTGTTTTAAAAGCAATTCACGCGCCCAACTTCGCGTCAAAATGCGCTCATACGATCTCACGCGTTTCATAAAGTTTTTGCGCACACAACTTGACAATCCATTCACTTACTAGTTAGATCAAAACCAACTTGTCAACGATGTTTCCGCCACCTGTGCGTTTGCATTAGAGAGAAAACTTAATACTAACAATATTAAAATTCATAACTAAATTATGCTCTTGTCTCTGCTAGAATGTCTCACGCTCTATTGAATACTTTGTTACTAGCTATCGCTGCAGCTACTGTTTTCGACTATTTATAACTTAAGGAAAAAAATTTTTGTCACAAAAACTTTTCAACAGGATATTTTTCTAACCTAGTTAGGCATGTGGTCGACCTTCAATCATTGTATTTTATCCTGGCAGGGTCGCCATTCTCTAACATTCTGCGTGGTGTTTATTTGTTCTAAGTCATGTCTCCCTACCACTTTCGCACAACGACGATCTGAGCGCGTTTTTTTAGGAAATTGACTAGTTTGAACCTGGGATCTGTTGCTGGTAAGGAGACGCCAGACCACACATGACATGTAGAGTTCAAAAGAGTTCAGAGAGACTAGCGATGATACAATCAGATACTTAATGATTTCACTGTCAGCTCCACTGCACTCCCTGTATAAGAATTTTAATAATAATTAAATTTAGTAGAAGGGTTCAAGGCTTTCCTATTTTTAGTTAGCTGGTAAAATAAAGTCGAAAAAGCAGTTAAGTTTACCATTGGAAATTTTATTCTACTCACATAGTATGGTTCATAAATTTCCCTATTGATAAAAGGAAATATTTTAATACAGGATGATAAAAACCAAATGCATTCAACAAAAATGTGAACGAATATTCCCTGAACGGGTTTCCAAGTTCTACAATGGATCGAAGGATGACCTATGCCATATCACATCTATAATCTAGATTTAAGTTAAGTTTCATAAAAGAGAAAACAGTCAAAATGGTCTACAGTGACCCTCAATTATCTTTAATTACTTATCTAACTTGTCATAAGTTACAGTGGCTGATGTGGCTTCTCAATAATTATCTAACAGAAAAATCATCGCATTTCACATTTTAACTTCACGTAGCAAATGTGAGTACGATGAGACTTAACTGACGATGGACGCTAGTACTACGTAAAAAGGGGATGTAACAGATGAGACTTCTGCAGTTCTGAGTGAAGCCTTGTGCGCCCAAAAATGCGGCATCGCGTGCGTTCATTACCTTGTCGGTGTTCGTCAGGAGGCGGCGGACAGCACAGCTCCATGCACCTCGCCGTCTCGGAAGCAACTCTCCGCTAACTTCTCCGTACTACAATTTACCAAGGTTGGTTGAAAAAAAACTATCTGGCTGTGTTTTCATCTGACCAATCAGGGTCTCAATGTTAACCTTAAGCTCCGCCTACAAAAATTCTCTCTATCCAATGAGAAAAGTTATACTTTTCGGGGTGGGGCAATGTTTTTAACGTTTGCAACGTAACAGAGACGCAAAAAAGTCTCACGCTAAAACTTGCAGCTGGTGTGGCCCTTTTAGTGTTATCGTAAGATCTATCTGTTCTTCTGGAGGGCTCCATCTTTTAACATGGGCTTTAAGGGGGGGGGGGTGGTCCTGGCGGTTACTTTTCGTGGTGGGGCAATGTTTCTAACGTTTGCAACGTAACAGAGACGCGAAAAAGTATCACGCTAAAACTTGCAGCTGGTGTGGCCCTTTTAGTGTTATCATAAGATCTATACTGTTCTTCTGGAGGGTTCTATCTTTTAACATGGGCGGAGGGGGTGGTCCTTGTGGTTGGCTGGCGACGTGGGTTCCGTCCCTTATCGTAGGGCCTTCTAGCTTAACACTGTTCTGCTCTCAGCTTTTCGTTTCTTCCCTCGGAACTGTGTCTGTTTCCCGGTGGGAAGTTATGACATGCATTTAGGTGTTCTTGTGTTAGTCTGTGGTATTCCATTTGCTCACTCGTAGGTCGTATTACTTTGGTTAATTTAATGTCAGGATTTATTCGGAGCTATGTGACATGCAGCCGGATTTGCTTATCATGTCAGGGTTTTCATGGAAGGTGTTGGATTTGCCTGACACCTTACAACATGTTTCTTTATTTTCAGCAGCTGGTTGCTACAGACTTTGCTGACATCTTCGGGTCTTCACAACTTATGGTACAAAACGCGTTTACTGCCACTTGGAACAAAGACTTTGAAGTCCTGAAGATGACAGGAAAATCTGTCGAAACCAGTTGTTGAAAATAAAGAAATATTTAAGCAGTCTTGGCTGTAGAAAGTTTTCTTTCAATTTTTTTTATCAATTAAAGCGAATTGCTACTTCTCAGTTCTCAACTTGAAAACATCCGAACTCTGAGCTTCGTTGCCGAACTATCGCGGCCAGTAAGTGGACGAGCGTGCCCGTCCGTAACGCTCTTACGCCCAGGGGCGATGGGCACGTAGCTGATTGATCGTTCGTGCGTCAGCGCCTCATTATAGGAGTCATACCGCACACTTACGTAACTCCGGAATCGGTTAACAGGTAGCGCATGTCATCAGCCAAAGACGTTCAGAGACGGGGGACTGGACCTATTGGGCCTTGTAATTCTTCAGCTTCGCAATGTCTGCTCCGTGATGCAAGACAACAGCCGCGTTGTTTCACAGGACTGCGCTCTTGCGTTCCTAGTATGAAAAACACTCAGGAATCCGACGACACTTCGACGGGCCTTCTAAATTATCGGATAACAATCGCATAGAAAACGCCTGGGACTACTTGGTACAGCCGATGAAACTTGGTGACCAACGTACATGGAATTTGTTACTTCCATTTCATTTTATAGTCAGTGAGGGGGTTGAGCTGGATGTGGGACACAACAGGAAACTAGTGGACAATATTACTCGCCGAATTGAGACCGCTATCAAGGCTACATACGGTGTTACATAGTATTATCTTCATGTCTCCTGAGCGTCACAAATGCTATATATGGCGTGCTGAATTGGGGAGAAACATCATTATAACAAGATGCATTTGCTATCCGACGTAGTGAAAGAAGCCCCACGACCCTCAAGCAACAGTTGAAACAATAAATGTAGCACTTAGTTTTTTTTATCTTTGGTTTTTTTATTCTTTTTTCAGTCTTTAAGCCTTCTGACTGGCGGGTTTGATGCGGACCGTCACGAATTCTTCCTCGACCGGTCTCTTCATCTCAAAGCAGCACATGCAACCTATGTTCTCAATGATTTGTTGCGTATATTCCAATCTCTATCTTCGCATATAGATTTTACCCTCCACAGCTCCCTCCAATACCATGGAAGTTATTTAGTGAAGTTTTAATAGATGTTCTGTCGTCCTCTCCCTTCTTCTTGTCAGTGTTTTCCATACATTCCTTTCGTCGCCGACCCTGTGCAGAAACTCATCATTAAATACCTCATCAGCTCACCTAATTCTAAATAGTCTTGTGCAACACCACATCCCAAATGCTTCCATTCTCTTCTCTTTCGTTTTTCCCACACTCCTTGTTTCACTAGCATACAATTCTCAGCTCTAAACGTACGTTCTCAGAAATTTCTTCCTCAAATTAATGCCTATGTTTGATAGTAGTGGACGTCTCTTGGCCAGAAATGCACTTCTTGCCAATGCTAGTCTACTTTTTATGTCCTGCTTGCTCCGTCCCTCATGATTTATTTTCCTGCCTACGCAGCAGAATTCCTTGACCTCATATGCTTGGTGATCAACAATCCTGATGTTAAGTTTCTCTCGGTTCTTGTTTCCTCTACTTTTCATTACTTCCGTCTTTCTTCGGTTTTCACTTAGTTCATATTCTGTACTTATTAGATGCTTCTTTTCATTCGGCAGGTCTTGTAATTCTACTTCACTTACACTAAGGTAGCAATGTCATCCACAGACCTTATCACTGATATCCTTTCACCTTACATTTTAGTAGCACTCTTGAAACTTTCTTTTATTTCCGTCATTGCTTCTTCTATGTATAGACTGAACAGTAGGGTCGAAAGACTATATCCCTGACTTACATCCATTTTTAATCTGAGTATTCCTTTATTGGTCTTCCAGTCATATTGTTCTGTCTTGGCCCTTTTACTTACTGAAATTACCCGTATTTACATATAGCTTACAGCTATTTCCCTCAGAATTTCAAGCATCTTGCACCATTTAACCACCAACTCTGAAAATACACAGAAATTAAAATTTTATACTTACGACGTTGTTATTTATGCTGTACGGAAGCGAGAGTTGGATAAATGGAAGGAAAGGGGACCGCTAGGGCAGTGAAGGCCACAAAAAAGGAATTAAATAAAGGATGGAGGGGTTGAGTGAGTTGACGTACATGGTATTAAAGTGTATGTAATTGAATACTTCGACGTAGTCGAACACATATTAATACAGCCTACGCAGCACAGAGCAGACATACAGCCCAAGGAAAGACGAGACATATATATCGTCCAAGGAAATGATGGACAGAAAGTTTCAGAAGATAAAACAAGCAGACGTCTAATGCCTGTGTGTAAGTCGATGACGTCGACCTGATTTCGTTAACAGGTGCATGTCTTGTACAATGAGAGTATTATGTACATGACGTACTGAAAAGTGAAACGAAGTACCGGTACTCATCTAGTGGCTCAGAATATGGCATTTGCGTACAAAAACCCTCCGACAAGATCGCAAATTTTCTTTATTGATAACCGGTTTCGGTTTCGGCTCCTTACTGAGCCATTTTCAGACCAATCTAAAATTTCGTTCAGTGTGTGATACTCATTAAACAACGGTGCATTTTTAGAGCTAAGTTTCCCTACTTACACTAAAAATCTTAAAGTGACAGTCCTACTTAATTATGTAATGGACACTGTAACAACATTTGATTTGTGAGTGTATGCTTTCCCGGCGTATACAGCTGGCGAAGAGTTCTCGGGCTTCCAGCCGGGTGGCGGTGTCTTCAAACAGCTCACGAGACGCAATCAGAATGCTCTGACGGAGACACGAACGGCGCCCCCGCTTCCCCCTCCACCTCGCCCGCCGGCTCCTCTGGACCCAGCCTCCCGCGGCCAGGTGGTGGGGGGCACACCGCAGGTATAAAGGGACCGGCATCCGCAAAGTCTCGGCACTTCGCCAGAAGATGATGAGTATGTCACTCGTCGAAACGTCGCTGTTTGAAGACACCGCCACCCGGCTGGAAGCCCGAGAACTCTTCGCCAACATTTGATTTGTGATCAACGTCTAAAATTTACATAACAAATTAAGATTCCCACTTTAGGATTTTTAATTTAATTAGGGCGATATATCTCCAAAAATTAAGACGATATGCAATGAGTGTCACACACTGAACGACATTTTAAATTTATCTGAAGATGGCTCATTAATGAGCCAGAACCGCTAAGTAGTAAAGAAAATTTTCGATGTTGAAGTAAGACTTTTATCCACACATGTTTTAAATCGGTACATCACGTATCTCCCTACTACCAATGGCAAAAAATAACATACTATGGGTTGCAGGTATTCATAATGTCTCATGCATTAGGGTGACTTACTTTAACGTGATCAAAAAAAAAAAAAGAAACAATATCGTTGAGCGCACTTTTTATGTCCAGAACGCCGCAAAATTTGTTATCAACCATTCGGAGGAGTATTATTTTAATAACGGTTTATTGGTACGATAGAAAAACGTAAAAATTCATACCTGTAACAATAACATGTTGATATTTTCTATTTTTGTACTGAAAAATTAGAATGACGTCACCTTCGGTTTCTCTTCTGTCTTTGTTGTATCCACTCCTTCATATTCTCCTCATACTTTCTGTCCATGTTACAACTGTATTCTTATTTCCGCTAACTTGAAAGCTTTCTTGTTGTAGACATTTTCGATGAAACCATTTACTCTTTCCATTTTATTAGCTGTTTGATCTGTTGCGAACGTTTCCTGTCCATTCTGCTGTGTGCTTTTACCAACAAAATTTAATTTTCTAACTCGCTTGATTTCACTCATTTCCTTTATATCTTCTTTGGTGCATTTTGTATATTGCCCATGAATTATAATTATTTTACTTCAAATAATGATAACAAATCTATCAGCTGTTCCTTCCAGCGTTTATATCTGATTAAGTGTTTCTGTCTGTTTCTACGGGAGTATTTCAAAAGGTTGCTGAAAGAGTTTGGCACGGTATCGTAACTCAGCCCAGCTTCACGCGTGGGAGTGCGAATGAAACGAATTTTCAAAACCGTCTGGAGATTGGTATTCATCCACCAAAACTTCTATTTCGGTATCAGTTTGCGATAACACCACACAAAAAGAAGAAAAATATTTCCTTGCCCTATCACATGTTCTTTTATTCCAGTAACTATTCATAGAGAAATGAAATTTTTACAGGGAATAACAGTCTGTATCACAATGGAATGCAAACACAAACGCAAAACACAGACATTCAAGCAGAGATGTATGTATATGTTACAGACAAATCCCATTTTTAGTTACACTTTCTTACTTGTTAGAACTATACTGTACTGAATACGTTTGTTGCAACTGCTAGTCAAAACTGAACCTGTCGTCAAACTTGTTTTGAAATAAAAAGCGTTTTTAAAAACATGTCTCGGAGAAAACTGCTTCGACCAAGGTCAATTTTCATTTAGCTTACACGTGACGCATCAGAATGAATCCGACTGAGCGGGGTGAGTGATCGACATGTTGCACGGCTGCGGACGTCGATCACGTCTTCTGCTAAGCACGTATAGATCGACTCACACCCTTTTCTCGTGGTGAATCTAAATAAATAAAGGTGATGGAAAGGAGATTTTTTTTAAAGAGACCCAGCCTGAAAGAGGCCTAGGATGTGTTCGTAGCGTTTGAAACGCACTTTTGTAAGGAAAAACACAACGTGTGTACCTCGAAATAACACGATACTTTTCCTTTCTGTAACAAGTAATGTAAACTTACTTGTTCATTCTTTTTCATGTCACGTCGTCGTACGTCCGACTTGTGTATCTGCACAATGAGTGTACTAAGCTTACCACTTAGTGCACGAATGAAAACAAAAAACCTGTGAACTGTCTTCTCAAGCCCAGGCTGTCAAACAGACATTCTAAATATATACGATCCTTGCCTTGTAAGCAGCTAATATCAGGTGCGGATCATAACAAAAATGATTAGAAATTTTGCTGTGACGTACCTACAATGCATGCAATAATGAAAGTAGAAGTCTGGGGTGTATTCTAGGAAGAAAACACAGCTATTTCCATTTTTATTCTACATATAATTTATCAACTGTTGCTTTCAGGGGTCAAGTGATAAACAACAATCATGTCCAATTACTTTTGACACTCAGTAACAAAATATTTAAGTCTAGGACATATTGAAATGACGAGTATTAAAATGGTTATCTCTACACACGAATATTTTTTATCACAGAAAAGAGTGATTATTAAAAGTCCTCAACAGCTCATTTAAATCTATGTTGTCGTTGCTGGCCAATTCACAGAGTTGGTGGAGAATAAATTTACTTTGTGAACCAAAGAAATAAAAACCTCTCAGGTACGCAATGCGAGGGTAGGTTAGTATACTAGCTTTTGATATGCAATGGTAAAAGCATACGCCAGTTGGAGGGGGCAAAATCTAGACTCAACATTTACTGTGGCCTAATGCGTGATAGCACTTTACCAAACAGCATCTGCAACGGCGTTGTCACCGTGCTGGATCTGAAACGCTTAATCCCTACTTTGGCCTTGAATGAATTCACTCAGTCGCAACTATCCTGTGTTCCGTAGAACAGTAATCTTTCCCTAGCCGAAAAAATGGCTATTGCACACTCGCTATGGGTTGGAAGTATGCGCACAATTTCTTTGTCCACAAAAATTCCCGCAGGTATAATTAACTACTGCTTCGCTATCTGTCGTCACGATACGTGGAGCGCATCCTCCTCACATCGCAGAAAGCAAAGCTCACAACACCCTCACTTATTTCCACACAGTTTTGTTGTCCGCTGCGAGACGAGAGAGAGAGATAGAGCCTTCAGGTCTCAAAATGCTTTTATATAATGGGGATCTCCCCACCGTGTCGCGTCTCCATCGCCAACCATGTCTCCCGCCAGTCACCGTCTCGCTAGCGCTGAATACACATACATTTTTCTTGCTGTGTCGCAGCCTAGCCCTGTTAAAGACGTACAGTGTAGTGTAACGACACAAGTTTTGTATAAATGATTTTCTTTTGACATATGGCCATGTGCAGACATCGTCACCTACGCCAGTTACAACACACTTCAAAATTATTTAAATTCTTTTTAAATTGTCTCTGAATGGTTCCTGAACGAAACTGTAAAACATCATCATTCGAGTCGTATGCGCAGAACTACGTCGCTCAGTCCAATTTGTACGTGCAAACTTTTTTCAATTTAGATGTCGTTTTGTTTCTTCTCACAAATTATATTAATGCAAGTTATCTGATTTAACAAATATTAGAATCACATTGAATAAACTTTCCAGATTCAAACTCGCGATGAATGTTGTCACAATTAATAATCTTGTCAAATAAATTAATAATTCATTACCATAATTCTTCATAAATAAATTCTCGGAACACGTATTTGAACTTTTGTAGTATCCATTAGTTTATTATCTTCCTACATATAGACGTGAAGCTGAGCCTTGACAAAATAGGACTGACCATTTACAACATTATTAAACTTTCTATGACATCATTGTTGTAGAAACATTACAAGTTCTAATCTTTTCCAGTTTTTAGAAGCACGACGCAACAACTCGGTTTCAGGATCTTCTGTTGCTCTTTGGCTGTCGACCCGCGACGTATAGTGGCCAGCAATTTTCTCTCTGGTCTCGGCAGTGAAGATGCTGTCTATGTTCGTTGCGCCGCTCTCTCCATACACGAAACATAAAAAATTAAACACAAAACTTTAGACAATTCACAACTACTACAAATATTACAAAATACAGAAAAAAATACTAAATTAACTTATATTCACCTGCAAACTGGGCTGACACTGGTGGATGGGTGACGCTTCAATTTCGCGTCCCGCTACATACCCCACCCACAAGCTCAGTTTGTCAGGTTTTAACCGAAAATAAAACTTCTTCTACATACAGTATTTAACTATTAATATTATACATTTTTCTGACAATTTCCGTAATCTAAAGTCCTTGCTCTTAGATAGATTCAATCCTTTTATGGCAATATTGTTGGGACTATTTATCATTTGCTTTTAATTGTGCTATTATGGTAATTCACAACCGAATAGATGTAGATTACTTCTTTTCATTTAATAGTTGCTAGTAAATAATAATTTAGTACGTTCTTTAACGTTGTTACATTAGGACAGAGCGTTCAATTTGTGATAGGTTAGTTTCAGTTTTATTCATTTACTAGAGTTATTCTTTCTAAAATGTATATTACTAATAAGTTTCTCACTATAACTAATAGTACTATTGACTTTACGTCGTTCTTTTCCCTAATGCTAAATTTATGCCTGAGGTCAAGAAGAAATCAAGCATAACTTTCTTTAGAATCTCGGCACGGCTTTCTTTACCTTCGGACACTTTTTTGGGTAACGGCAATTTATTTAGGAGAAACAAGCGAGAGAGCCCAGTTTGGTGTGTTCTACATTAACACTATTACAAATCTCTATTAAAGGCACTCTGCTATGTTCTCCTGAGCCATATAGCTCTGGACGCCCATGGTCCCTAAAATTATTAACCATCCCCTTTGGTTCCTTCTACCCAAGTAAATATGATATATACAAAATTCCTTCAGATATAATAACAAAACTTTCTTCCATATATTCCCCTTTTAGTTATCTTACCCTTTTTGAAGTACCTGTAGATTATTGTAAAACACTTGTTTAAACTTCCTGTCATTTCTTTACAATAACACGTAACTATCACGAAATACTTAATATGAATTAAACTATGAACACTTGTCCATATGTAACGTATACTAAATATTAACTTATTTAGGAATGAAGGGTCTCATTTGATCGACACTATATAATCCTTTAATTACACCTGATGAAGGTTCCATAAGAAGTAACGCTTTGGGATGTACAATCTTATGAACAACAAATGGACCTTCAAAGATAAAGAAGAATTTTCTACATTCCTTATTGATCTTCGAACTTTTAGGATGAGATCGTACTAATACAATGTCTTCCTTTTCTCGTTCGGATGGACAATTCGTAGAGTAACATTTTTCTTTCCTTTACATAATACGGCAATTTACTACTTAGGACTCGTATTAGATGACTTTCAATAATTGGTTCTTCAATTAATTTAGCACAGTTTAAATGCCATTCGAAATAATTCCTATAACCTCCCCACCGTTTAGAATATTGAGAACGGTCTAACAACTCTAAAGTTAAGTGTTGTTGTTTTCCTCTCGAGCAATAATTTTGTTTAAACTGCTTAACAAAATCATCCCAGTCCCTAAATTCAGTTCTATGCAGTACTGCCCATTCCGCAGATTCTGCTTCTAAATGTCCTATTACAAATTGAATCCGTTTTTCAGTACTCCATTTAGGAGTTAATGAAGTTTCAAAAGCTTTTATAAAGATTATAGGGTGAAGTTCGCCTCCTGGTTGGAATACAGGAAATCGACTTGCTACATTTGAATTTGTTGTTATATCATCCCAACATTCTGCGAGAGACATAGGTAGATTTTGTTTAGATTGCAGAGACGGAGTTGCGTCGGATTTGCTTGCCGCGATTTCTTTATTTGTGTTGTTGTCGTCCGAGCTAGCAAACACGATGCGACTGTTGTCTCTGATTACGTTATTACATCTACTACTTGAAATGTTTTCATTATTATGTAATTCCCATAACCGTTTAGTAATTTCCTGTATTCGCATTTCTGTATTGGATACGCGGTTAGCTAATATCGATTCTTCACTGTGTTCACAATGTGAACGCTCTGTACCTTCGTCAATGTTGTTATCTTTAGAAGTCTCAAAGTTACTGCATATTTCGGTAATTAAAAATTTCATGTTTTCGATTTCAGTATGATCTTTTTCTACTCGATGAGTTACTGTCTCTAATTCTACATTATCTATTGAAGAAATCTCTACAGGTTTGGTAGAAACCTCTATAATAGATTCTAATAATTCTCTACGAACAGTTTCTGTTTGCATAGAAAATTCATTTCGTAACTTACCGTTATTTTTCTCTATTTCATTTACAACTAAGGCATTGACATTATCTAGTCTCTTGGTTAAGTCAGTAATATCATTTGGCATGCGAACTTTTTCCTCGCGAGATTCCTGGATATGTTCTTCTAACCTTTTACAATTATTATCAGCAATCTTATTACTGAGTCCTACTAGTTTCTCCTGCATTTCAACTTTAGAAGCCTCTATCTTATCACTTAATTCTCGACTGGTTTCATTAAGACGTTCCTGTAACCTGTCTGCAGATTTTGTTAGCACCTCTTTTAATCTAGCAATAGATTCCTCGTTAGACTGTATTAATTCCTGTTTTAATTTAGCACTAGATTCTTCGTTAGATTGTTTTAATTCCTCTTTTAATCTAGCAGTAGATTCCTCGTTAGATTGTTTTAATTTAGCGCTCACCCTAAAAAGGGATCTCATGTTCCTATCGGACAGGGATTGCTCTTCGTCTGACATTTTACTTCCCGACATTATTGTAAGATGTTAGCTAGTTACACACGCAGACTTGTAATCAACAGTCCTATTAAAGCACACTCCGTATGTACAACACTCCACTTCCAACTTAAAACAGACTCACCGGACACTAATATTGCAGTTTGTAATTCTTGTTGATCAGTGTGCTGCTATGGGCTGCAGAAGTAAGAGCCGCCGATGCAACCGCTGAGATGCTGCGACATCTCTTCCGCAACCGGCAGGACGCTGAGCCGGACACCGGAGACGTCACTGGCTGCAACCACGCCCGGCCCCACAGTCGAGAGGCGAAGCTCTCAGCAACACCTCTAATACCAGCCGGAAGAACGCCCCCCCCCCAGCTGACGCACTGGGCCTGTTAGTTTAGGGGGAAAAAAGTTGTCGGGGTTCGCAGCATTCAGCTGCTGCCCAACAGATGCGCCTTCTCGTGGAATAACTGCGTGACCGTACTGCTTGGCTGCGTTCCGTCAGATGCCCACACCCGCGAAGTCGCTGCTGGCTGTGAAGGCTCCACGAAAACACGCGTTGACTTCCGAAGGACTCTTGATGTTTTGTTTCGTACCTGTGTGTCTTAGTTGCACACAAGTCCTGTTTATAAGGTCGCCACGGTGTAGTGTAACGACGCAAGTTTTGCATAAATGATTTTCTTTTGACATATGACCATGTGCAGACTTCGTCACCTACGTCAGTTACAACACACTTAAAAATTATTTAAATTCTTTTCAAATTGTCTCTGAATGGTTCTTGAACGAAACTGTAAAACGTCAGCATTTGAGTCGTGTGCGCAGAATTACGTCACTCAGTCCAATTTGTTCGTGCAAACTTTTTTCAATTTAGATGTCGTTTTGTTTCTTTTCACAAATTATATTAATGCAAATTATCTGATTTAACAAATATTAGAATCACATTGAATAAACTTTCCTGATTCAAACTCGCGATGAATGTTGTCTCAATTAATAATCTTGTTAAATAAATTAATAATTCATTAACATAATTCTTCATAAATAAATTCTCGGAGCACGTATTTGAACTTTTGTAGTATCCATTAGTTTATTATCTTCCTACATATAGACGTGAACCTGAGCCTTGACAAGATAGGACTGACCATTTACAACATGATTAAACTTTCTATGACATCATTGTTGTAGGAACATTACAAATTTTTAATTTTTCCAGTTTTTAGAAGCACGACGCAACAACTCGGTTTCAGTATCTTCTGTTGCTCTTTGGCTGTCGACCCGCGACTTATAGTGGCCAGCAATTTTCTCTCTGGTCCCGGCAGTGAAGATGCTGTCTCCGTTCGTTGCGCCGCCCTCTCCGTACATGAAACATAAAAAATTAAATACAAAACTTTAGACAATTCACAACTATTACAAATATTACAAAAATACTTAAAGAGCACTAAATTAACTTATATTCACCTGCAAACTGGGCTGACACTGGTGGATGGGTGACGCTTCAATTTCGCGTCCTACTACAACAACCACCTTAGGTCCCCGCCTTATTTACATTAAACGGAATAATGTATTGTTCTGGCCTTATCCCTTTCTGCAATGAAGTTTCTCTTTTTCTTGCTAAATGGGAGTTTTAGAATATCATTAATCACCTGCTCAGTTCGTCTCCTAATTGCGTTTCGCTTTAACTTGTTTATTCCATGTCATTGTAAAAAATGGTTCAAATGGCTCTGAGCACTATGCGACTTAACTTCTGAGGTCATCAGTCGCCTAGAACTTAGAACTAATTAAACCTAACTAACCTAAGGACATCACTCACACCCATGCCCGAGGCAGGATTCGAACCTGCGACCGTAGCGGATGTCATTGCCCGTATTGGTAGATATTGTTTTGATAGTTTTTGGTACATGAGATTAACTGCAATTGCCTTTTGTTAAAATAATATAATAATTATTTTCTGAGGATCTCATACTACATCGTACTGTCGTTATGGGTCAAGCTCATGTAAGGCCGTAAAATCTGGACGATTTACAACGTTTGTTTTGTGGAGCGTCAAGCCGTTTTCAGTAAACATATCAGACTACTTATTACGAGGACCGTTCCGAAAGTAATGCCTCCTATTTTTATTCATGAGATCTACAAGAGATACGTAAATCACGACAGCACAGCTAAACGGAGCAATATTTCAGCTACAGACTGTCATTTTACTCATATTCACCACCGTTCATTATGCACTTTTACCAAGGATGAATCAGAGCCTGTATCCTTCATTTGTAAAAATCAGAACCAGCTGAGGCTAATTCTTTCCTTACAGCTTTGACAACAGAATCCGAGACTTGAAAATGTTCGGCACGTAGGCCATCTTTCAGAGGGCCAAAGAGATGGAAGTCTGGAGTCCGCTTAGGCAGTGTCGTGTTGCAGCGTGCTGAATTGACAGTGTCTCCAGACTGCAGGATTGGTTCAAATGGCTCTGAGCACTATGGGACTCAATTGCTGTGGTCATCAGTCCCCTAGAATTTAGAACTACTTAAACGTAACTAACCTAAGGACATCAAACACACCCATGCCCGAGGCAGGATTCGAACCTGCGACCGTAGCAGCCGCGCGGCTGCGGACTGGTGTACCTAGAACCGCACGGCCACCGCGGCCGGCAGGCTGCAGGACTCCAAAAGAACCACACACACTGGCTATCTCAGAAAACTGTACACACCACTTTGTTTGCAGACGGCTCTGTCTTGAATTTCTTATTTGACGGAGAAATCGCACGTCCGTGTTCCCTCGACTGTGTTTTGGATTCCAGCTCGTAGTGGTGACAAGACGTCTCATCTCCGGTGATGACGCTATTCAGAAATTTGTCACCTTCTGCTTCATACTGGTCCACCAGGTCCGACAAATTTCGACTTGATGAGATTCTTATTCTTCCGTAGGAATCCGTGGAACCTATCTCACACAGACTTCGCGGTAACCAAGATGTTCTAACATTGTTTCCAAGGCATTACAACCGACATTCATCTTTGCACACTATTGTCTGGTCGTCATCCGCCATCAGGATAGATGAGTTGATCAAGGCGCTCTTCATTGTGAGATATGGCAGCTGTGCAGGGCAACCAGGCCGTGGCTTGTCATGAACATCCTTTTCACCACTACCTATCACCTCACATTGATTACGTCTTTTGTATCGTCTGCATACAGTTTTAGCAAGCGTCGATGGATATCAGTCGGTGAAATTTCTTCAACAGAGAGGGATTAAATCACACGTAGCTGTTTTATACGCGCATCCATATCACACTCCATTCTGGAACACGCCTCTGCTGGCGCCAACTACCACAGAACAACGTAACCACCTGCAAATCAAAGAGGAGGTTAGCACTACACCAACGACATCTGGCGTGGAAATCCAGAGTCACCACAAAGAAATAGTAGGTTTTACTTTCAGAGCTACAGTGCTACATTTTTAATGAATGATTATTATCAGTAACCTTTTTTACATTAACACTGTCGACAAGCCAATGTGACAGTCCTTAAAAATGTTCCTTTAGTATATGATTATACTGTTCACTGTTTTTTTTGGATTACTTCCTCCAAATAAGTTCTACTAGTTAAAACCAGTTTTATCTAATGTTCAGACTTAGATCTAATTTAACATAAATCTAAAACTTGTACGTAGTGTTATTATCAGTGATTGTTATGTGCCACGCCCTCCGTCGATACTTCTATGATCCAGTGTGTGCTCTAATATTTTACAGCTTTTATCTCCATTTTACAGTCGTCCCGTTTTTGTCTGTTCTCTTCCATGATGTTCCCCCATTTTTATATCCACGTACGCCATATTTTCTCCTTTATGTTATTTTAAAAGTCTTCTATTGTATCATTAATGTCTTTCGGCTGCAGAGGAGCGCGTATGCTGCTGCCAGTCCGCCCCAGATAGGCCATTGAAGTACAATAAAGAAAAAAAATATAAATCGAACCTGTAGAGTAGTATATTCTAGGTATAGCTAGGAAATTCTAATTGTGACTTAAGCTTTCAGTATAAACAAGTTTTGTCTAAAGGAAATGCGTACTAACTAAAAACCGCTTCTAAGTGCAACATTTGCGACGAAAAACATAAAACGTAACAACCATTCTATTTCATAAACAATTTAAGATATTGATATGAGGCTTCCGGCAAATGACAGTAGGCACAGGAAAAGGGTACATCCATGCGGAGAAAGGCTGGTGATTGCATTAGTTTGAGTTTCATTCTGTTTCATTGAAAGGATTGACATAATTTCAAAATACTTCATTCTATAATTTGTAAATAGTTCAGAACGCTATCAACACCGTTCAACGAAAAATGCGTTTACCAAAAATTTGTACTCTGTCGCCTTGCATTTTTGCGTGAACAGTAATTAATAGTTTTGACCAAAGAATTGAAAACTAATTTGCAAAAGCAGCAGTTTAAAAGAAAAGGCAAACTGATGCACAGTGATTTACTTCAGATCATGATTCCTGTAATGCAGCCAGATCACAGTCATGTTATCAGTTGTGAGGTAATAATTTGTTGTAGGACCTAAATGAACTTTTGGACAGAATGTTAGGAAGAGTTTTCTGTTACTGAAATTTCATATAAATTCAACAGATACTTTCTTTGTAATAGAGTACATTTAAATTATGTAACTGTTAATAACTCTGAGAATCCTTGTGAATCATTCTCTTTAAGCAGTGTAATTTACAGACTGTCAGATGCATTTGAGATTAATTGAAATCATATTCCTAAAAAGTAATCTGCACAAATAAGAACAAGCTGAAAAGTAGTCTTGCTACACGGATTATACCTCACAAGGCGAAATCAGAATTTAGATGTCACATAGGTTTTACATTTGATAAGGATAGAAGTTTAGTGGTAATCAAGAAACTAAGTAAGAGCCTGATTACATTTATTTATTAAATTGAACTCTGTGTAAGCTAACTATGTTCTCATCACCGCAGCAAGACACAATCCAATAATTCACAGTGTTACAAAATATTCAAAACTTCAGACGACCGTTCACCAAGACACTGTTCACCACAACAAATGACTTTCATGTTACGTATGCTCTTACCACGTAACAAGTTTCTAGTGACCTGTTACACACGAACATTTACGGAGGTTCTGTTATTTGTGACAAATAATTATTGTCACCGTATTCCACTTGAACGTTCCGACGCGTGTTGCCTTGGTCGTACCCTGCCAAATGCTCGTAGCGAGTTACAGCAACGGTTTGGCGGCTGCTTATCCAGTACGCGCTTCTTGTAGGTTCCAAGTATTCCACCAATAAAGACTAAGTTAAATTGATCTTCTTATTTACGTTTTTATTTTATGAAATTATTATTAACCTTCAACCAGCGCAACTATTCCGAATGAGAGTTTCACTCTGCAGCGGAGTGTGTGCTGATATGAAACTTCCTGGCAGATGAAAACTGTGTGGTGGCCCGAGGTACTGGCAGAACTGAAGCTGTGAGGACGGGGCGTGGATCATGCTTGGGTGGCTCAGTTGGTAGAGCACTTTCCCGCGAAAGGCAATGGTCCCGAGTTCGAGTCTCGGTCCGGCACACAGTTTTAATCTGACAGGAAATTCCAGCGCACGTATTGTTGACGGTAGGGATGGAGAGGCATACCGATGTTCAACTAATAAATATTTACTAACAACAATGTACTCCTTCGCGCCACGTAATTAAATATTTCGATTTCAATTTGTTACGTACACAAAGGGCATACGTTCCAAAACCTTCCATCAACGATACGGACGTTCTTTAACTTTTAATTACAGTTAACCTAACAATTAGTATAAGGAGCTGCTTTACACTTTCGCAAGATATCCTCCAAAAGTACAACGGGAATTCAGATACTACCAACATCAAACAGACCTTTGACCTCAGGGGAGCATTAATTTCTGGGCAGGTAAAGTCCCACAGCACGTGAGATTTTGTTAAAAGCTATGTTGGAGAAACAGTGATAGTAAACAAATCTATATTAACTACCCGATTAGGCCATCTGATCGTGTTTAGGTGTCACAGGAGTATTTACAGCAGCCTATTTGGGAAACGTTTTACTGCTAAGTCAAATGGAAAGTATCCTTCTCTCAGTAGCAGAATGCGTTATACGCTGAAGCGCCAAAGAAACTGGTATAGGCATGCGTATTGAAATACAGAGATATGTAAACAGACGGAATACGGCGCTGCCATCTGCAGCGCCTACATAAAACAACAGGTGTCTGGCGCAGTTGTAAGATCGGTTACTGCTGTTACAATGGCAGGTTATCAAGATCTAAGTGAGCCTGAAAGTGGTTTAGTTGGTGCAAGAGCTATGGGATTCAGCATTTTCAAGGTAGCGATGAAGTGGGAATTTTCCGTATGAGCATTACACGACAGTACCGTGAATATCAGGAATCGGGTAAAACATTCAATCTCCGACATCGCTACACCCGCGAAAAGATCCCGTAAGAACGGGACAAACGACGATTGAAGAGAATCGTTCAACGTGACAGAAGTGCAACCTGTTGTAGCCTGCCTACTCGTCGAATATGAGGTATCTAGGAAACCTGCTTTCTCGGATCGGTAGGGTGCGTTCAGGTGGCGCTTATGTCGTCTTCATGTAGAGGGTGCTGCCGTCGCGTTGTCATCCTGGAGAGGGGTCGGTCAGCATGCAATTGGTGGACGTCATGTGACAGTCCTCTCTGCACTAACGTTCCCGCCTGGCGTGCTGGCGCTTGACTTTACGCCGGAACACAGTCCTTCCGCAAATTGCTGCAGATTTCAGTGCTGGACCGTCAAGAAGAATCAGTGTGCGAACCGTTCAACGAAACACAATCGATATGGGCTTTCAGAGCCCAAAGCCCACTAGTGTATCATTGACGTGTGCACTACGCAAAGCCCTACGCCTCGCCAGGACCCGTAAACACGGATATGGGATTGTTGGTGGTTGGAAACATCTTAACTCGTCGGACGAGTCTCGTTTCAAATTGTATCAAGAGGATAGGTGTCTACGGGTATGGAGATAACCTCGTGAATCCACGGACCCTGCATGTGAGCAGGGAATTGTTCAAGCTGGTGGATGCTCTGTAATGGTGTGGGGCTGTGCAATTGGAGTGATGCAGGATCCCCGATACATATAGATACGACACTGACTGGTGACGTAGGTAAGCATGCTGTCTGATAACCTACATCCAATCATGACCACTGTGCATTCCGATTGTCTTGGACAATTCCAGCAGGACAATGCGATAACACACACGTCAAGAATTGCTGTAGAGTGGCTCTAGGAACTCTCTTCTGAGTTTAAACACTTTCGTTGGCCGCAAGACTCCTCAGACATGATAATTATTAACCATATCTGGGATGCCTCTCAACGTGCTGTTCGGAAGAGATCTCCCCCTACTCGTAATTTTACGGATTTATGGACAGCCCTGCAGGATTCATGGAGTCAGTTCCGTCCAGCACTACTTCATATATTAGTCTAGTCCATGCCACGTGGTGTTGCGGCTCTTCTGCGTCCTCGCGGGGGGCCTTACACTATATTAGACAGGTGTACCCTTGTCTTTGGCTCATCAGTGTATATTCAACAGTATAATACGTTGACATAAATCATTAAATTATGTGCACTGTCGTCAACAGGACCCATCATTCTTTGTGAAATTTGCTCTACGGAGACGACAGTGTACGAAAACTATTTAATTACTTCAATGAATTCCGCAATTGTTGATATTGCGAGTGTCATTATTGATGGCAGTAGCTAAGGAGGGCTTTAATTTTAATTGACAATAATGCTACATTGAATTTTTAGGCTCTTGTATATAACGTTCTGATCGGTAAAGATAATCCAGCTATTTAAACCGGCTATTAATGAGGATTTAGCTGTTGCCAAGTCTTAGCGGTTCTGTAATGTGTCTGTCTTCATCTTTTGCTACATTTAGGCACGTACGAGGCGCGTACAATAAGTAGCGCAAGATACTTTTTCTGAATGCAGTGGTTTTATTAAAGGTCCAATACACCATGTTATTCCCCACTCTTTCGGCTACTAAGCCCTGTTTTTTAGCATAACCTCCGTTGAGTGCGTCGGTGTTACGTCACCTCACTGGGATGGCCTGTACGACCACATGGTATCTCCCTGTTAGTCGACGTCGGAGTCAACGTCTTACACCATCAATAGCCTCCCCATCGTCCCTGTATTGCAAACCACAGAGTGCATCCCTCATCGGGCCAGACATAAGGAATTCAGAAGGTGCGAGTTGCGGGCTGTAAGGTATATGAGGAACAACACCCAAATGAAGTTTTGTGAGCTCCTATCGATCGTGCAGACTTGTGCGAGGCCTTGCGTTACCATGGAGAAGGAGAAGGTTTTTTGGCGACGGCCCGATGAAGACTTTTCTTCGATTGTATTTCAGAGTTGATTGTTCGACCATGAGGGAGGGAATCAAACAGAATAACTCCTTCAGAGGCTCTGATGAACATCGCCATGACTTTACCAGCTAGGAGTGCAGCTGTGAACTCATTCTTCGGAGGAGAGGTGGTGTGGTGCCACTTCATGTCTTACCGTTTTGATAGTGGTTCGAAGTGATGAACCCATTTTTCATTGCTTATGAAGATGTCCAGCAAAAAGTGTTACCATCAGCCTAGTAACTAGGAAGGAATTCCGCACAGATGGTCCTTCGTTGCTCTTTAAGATATTTGAGTCGTGGCGGCTGGCGCTATGGTGTTCCACTTGCATCGCTGATATCGATATTCGGCTATCTATGACTGCTCCCCCCGGGTGAACGTGTGACGGGACAGTCTCCGGTCAGCGTCCAGCGAGCCAATTTGCTAGAAAACAAGCCGGCGTCCCTAACCGTGGCGCATGGGCCTCACCGTGCTCGCCGCCCTTGTCTTTTGTAGCACCGGATGTACGGTGTTGATCATTGGGCGCCTTGACGTGCAAAATTGTGGTGGGTTCGTCGTCTCGCGGTGAACTGCTTCCCATCTCGTAATTGGCATGCTCCAAGTTACGTATGACTTTTATTCTGGGTTTAACTAAGAAGATTGTTGAAACTTATTGTGGCATTGGTAGCTGCCGGAAATGGTTCTGAACTTGGTCCCACAGTGGCTATTTTAAGGAGGCTGTTGTTCCTCATTTCGTTTCTCATCATCTGTGGAGTGGTTTTCATGAAAGTTTTAATTTCTTTTAGGACATAATGACCGCTTGGTGACTGGTTGCCGCTGTGTACGCGCCAGGCAGCCGTAGAGTTAATGCTTTAATCATATTTCACGACAGTATTTGGTACGTTTATTTAACGTTGAAAGTGCCTTAAGGTAACTGGAAGTGATGTCTAAGTTTCCTGCTAATTTAGTGGGAGACGGGTGATGTTAGAGTATTGCTCCATAAGAATTTGGGTTCATGCTTATTATATATTCCAGTGTAACTCTGACTTGACCTTGTTTTCATTGCAATCTATTTTTGCTGCAGTCCATTTGTTAAGTCTGCTCGTTCTCTTGGCGTCGGTGCGGTTATGGATTCTTGTCAGGACACCTCATTGTGAGGCTGGTCGGACTATATATAAATATATACCGCCTGCTAGTGAGCCTGCGCGCAAGCCGTGGGGAGTTAACGCCCGTATTGCCTGCCGGCCGTAGCGTAATTGCTTCCAAATACTGCTGTGGGGCTTAACGCTATTCTCTAAAGTTAAGTGAGGCCACTTGTTACTATTAGCGTTTCTGTAAGTTATTTTACTGGTTTGGTTATTACTAGCCATTCTGATTACCACTTACCTTAATCTTGTGTGTATCATTAATGAATGTGAAACTTGTCATTTTTCCTGTGTGCCAGTTTTGCGACCTTGGTTGGCCCCCTTTGCATTTTTAGTATAAGCATGTTTCACTGTGGACCTTCATGTGGGCAGTTCAGGTTTATTAAGCCTTAAGACATTTTTTTTATGAAGTTGTACTATTATGTGGCTGTGTAACTTTGGGTTGGAAGTGTATAGGGTTACTAGTCTTTGAGATATGGTTAAACAAGAACGATTGTTTATGATTGATTATTCACCGTGACTTCTATCTATGATTTTTGTTGCGGACGCAAAATATGATTTTTATTCATGTTTATGTAATTCAATTGAGGTGAAGATGTGTATATTGTATCAGTAAGAGGTCAAATTTCCGAACTGAAGTTTATAATAAAGTCTGTTTTGTGTCCAAATTTTAAAACAATCACAAGCTTGTCCATCACCAGTGATCTAGGGCTTCCTATTTCCTTTCAATAACTGTGGTGAGATTGTAATTTTTGATTTTCTAAGGAATTGATTAGTACCACGGCTCAGTATTCTATTAGGCGGCGAGAAGCCAAGCGGGTACACGCCTCTGAATATCCCAAGTGGTACACGAGTGTATCAGCACAACTAACGGAGAAATACGGTTGAGCAACGACGTGTTTGATTGCGATTCGTCGATCATCTCGAAAGAGAGTGTCCGCACGTTCCGAGATTACAGGAGTCACAGTTTCGTGCGGCACTCGGGAAATAGGACTGGTTTGCGTGAACTCGTTGCGATGGTGACAGTCACCCAACGATTTGCGTACTCTTTCTCACTGACAGATCTCCTCAGAAATTTCGCCAGCACCTACGAATATATGCGGTGCCCTTGTTTTCAGCCGACAGAAGCTCAATGACAGTTCTCTGTTTGGGACGCACCTCCTTTACAGAGGCCATTTTGAAGGTTACGATAGCGCCACAACCTGCTGAAACTTCAGGTGCTGAAGCAGGTATGTTCCACGATGATCCACAACTAATTGCGCACTTTTGCAGCCGAAATTGGACAAGAAAAGTATAGATTGTTACATACTGAACACCCCTTGTAGTATTATCAGTGATCTTTCAATAAAGATGATAAAAAAGATTGAAACTGCCCCAAGACAAGAAGGAAAAGAAATGAAACGTCATGAGTGGGAAGGGTATGTGGTGTTATTTACCTGAACACAAAATCGAGTCCACTTATCAATATGACATTGCACCTCATATGGCTCGGATTCATGTAGTGTTGCATTCGGAAATATCTGGGGACAGTGCCTCAACCTCACGTAGATAGTTCATAGAGATTTGTGCCATTCATAGACGAGCGCTGTCCTGTTGGAAAAATGGCACCACGGTAATGCAAATGAGATGCAACGCATGAGGACACACAATATACGAGAGGCACCATTGTGCTGTTAGAGCTCCGGTAATCACTGCCAGCCGTAACCTGAAGTTATACCCGATGGCACGCGGCACCATGACGCCAATACTGAAAATCAAAATGGCTCCAAGCGCTATGGGACTTAACATCTGAGATCATCAGCCCCCTAGACTTAGAACTACTTAAACCTGACAAATCCAAGGACATCACACACATCCATGACCAAGGCAGAAGTCAAACCTGCAACCGTAGCAGCAGCGCCGTTTCGGACTGAGGCGCCTAGAACCGATCGGCCACAGAGGCCGGCTGCCAATACTGACACTGTTGTGTCTGTGTGAAAGCTTGGAAGAATTTTTCCCGCTTTAGAAGCCAATGATGATTATCCGGGGTAGAGCAGAACGGCAGTCCCTCTCTCTCCCTATAGATTAATTCTATTTTCCTCAATACTTCAAACACCTTGCTTCATTTTACGTTGTCGTTCGCTTTGTCCAGGTCGACATATCATATGAACGTGTCTCTATTTTTCTTCAGTCTTCCTTCCATCACCAACCGCAACGTTAGAACTGCCTCTCTGGCGCCTTTACCTTTCCTAAAGCAAACCCATCGTTATCTACCACGTCTTCATTTTCCATTTTTTTGTATATTATTCTTGTTAACATCTTGGATATGTGACCTGTTAAGCTGGCTGTGCGATTATTCTCGCACTTGTCGCCTCTTACTATCTTCGGAATTCCATGGATGATGTTTACCCGAATCTCTGATAGTATATCGCCGGTCTCCCACATTCTACACACCAACGTGACTAGTCATTACTTTGCCACTTCCTCCAATGATTTTAGAAATTCCTGTGGAATATTTTCTACTCTTTCTGCCTTATTTGATCTTAACTCTTCGAAAGCGTCCCTATCTTTTCTTTGCCGACTCTTGTGTCTTCTTCTATCACGTCATCAGAAAAGTGTCCGCCCCTGGTGGTTGAGTGTTCAGCGCGACGGAATGTCATACCTAAAGGCCTGTGTTCAATTCTCGGCTGGGTCGGAGATTTTCTCCGCTCAGTGACTGCGTGTTGTGTCCTTATCATCATCATTTCATCCCCATCGACACGTAAGTCGGCGAAGTGACGTCAACTCGAAAGAGCTGCACCAGTCGAACGGTCTACCCGACGGGAGGCCCTAACCACACGGCATTTCCATCAGAAAAGTTCCTCCTGGTACAGGCCTTCAGTGTACGCTTTCCACCTGTCTACTCTTGCCTCTGCATTTAAGAGCTGAATTCCCATTGAACTCTTAATGTTACCGCCCTTGCTTTTAATTTCACCGAAGGATGTTTTGTCTTTTCTCAATGCTGAATAGGTTTCGATTTATTCGAACCGCTACGGTGGCCGGTTCGAATCTTGCCTCGGGCATGGATGTGTGTGATGTTCTTAGGTTAGTTCCGTTTAAGTGGTTCTAAGTTCTAGAGGACTCATGACCGCAGAAGCTAAGTCCCTAGTGCTCAGAGCCTTATGAACCATTTATTGGCAGTTTTCATGCAGTCATTTAGCATTAACTATCCTGCACATCCGATTTATTTCGATCCTAATTGGTCTGTACCTCTGCATTAATGAATTTCTCTGAACATTCTTATACCTACTTCTTTTGTCAAAGAGCTGAGGAATTTCATGTGTCATACATGGTATGTCTGAAGTTGCCTTCCTTGTCTCAGCGCTTTTGTTTCCAATTTCTGTGATTGCCCTCTTTAAAGATGTCAATTGCTCATCAAATGTACTGCCTCCTGAGCTACCCATTGTCACAGTGTCTACAGCCACAGAGAACTCCAAGCGTCTCATTGCGGACTGGTTCATCCTTACTGGCCTCTTAAGCCTGAACTTCCTCCTTATCATTACTTTAATGTGATATGAGTCTATACCTGCTCGTCTTACAATCCAATACCTGATTTCGGAATCTCTGCCTGACCATGATTTAATGCAATTGAAATGTTCCCGTTTCTGTGCGGATGGTCCCGGAGGAGGTTCGAGTCCTCCCTCAGGCATGGGTGTGTGTGTTTGTCCTTAAGTTAATTTGGGTTAAGTAGTATGGAAGTTTAGGGACTGATGACTTTAGCAGTTAAGTCTCATAAGATTTCATACACATCTGAACATTTCATTTCTTCCCGTTTCTCTTGGCCGTTTCAATCTATAAATTCTCCTTTTGTGGTTCCTAAATAGAGTATTTCTTGCAGAACTCAATCAGTGCTTCTCCTCTTTCGTTTTTATTAGCAAGCCCACATTCTCCCGTAACCTTTCCTTTTATTCCCTCTCATAAAACCACAATCCAAGCCCCCGCGACTATTAGATTTCATCTCCGTTTACGACCTTTATTACCTGTTCAGTATCCTCATATACTTCCTGTATCTCTTCAGCTTTTGCTTGCGACGTCGGCAGGTATATTTCAACTATAGTTGCCGGTGTTGGTCTGCTCTGTATTCTGATGAGAACAACCCTATCGCTGAACTGTTCTCAGTAACTCACTCTCTGTCCTACCGTCCTGTGTATAACAAATCCTACTCCCGATGTAGCAGTCTCTGCTGATTTTCATATTGTCGTATACTCATGTGATCAGTACTCATCTGACCACAAGTATTGTCCTCCTTCCATTTCAAGTGAGTGACACCCACTGCATCTAGATTGTACCTTAGCATTTCCTTTCTAAGATTTTCTAGTTTCTGTTCCATGTTCGGACTTCTGACCTAGCCTGTTAGCAACACTAAATACGAATAAAATAATACTGTGTGGCGACCGTCCTACTTCTCACAGAAAAATACATTTCAAATCACACCAGCCAATGGTATCTAAATGTACGAAGTTGTTCTGGCATCGGACCATACTTATTGAATGCCTCACATTTCTTTTTCCAGACAACGTCCGTCTTCTCTTTTGGAAGTCCTGTTTCTTTTTTATTATGATGTTTCATACAGTTAGTTGTAAATTACGTTTTTGCTAAGAAGAAGTCATTCGTTTGCGCTATTTAAATAATCCAGACGGTTTTAAAAGGAGGGCTGTGGTTTTCAACGACTACGGTAACTTTTTGTGACAAATTTCTTTTCTTTAAAAGATGACGCAGTTTTCATTTGACTTTTAGTTTACGAAGAGGTCCTCGTCAATATATAAGAGGCTTGCATTGTAGCTACTGAGAGACTTTTCTCCATAGCTACCCACTGCCATACACTAGTGATTGTGGTTTGTGGTGGCAAATAGCCCCTGGTCTGATGCTGTTAGTCAGGAAGTGTGGTCGCGGTGCATAGCAGTGGGTGAGTGTGACGAATACAAATCAGTGAAATATGGAGTACTAAATACTCTTAGGAAAAGCTATGTACTCTTGACTTATGAACTTTACCGTACATGTGAAAATGCATTTATTGTTTCATTCGTTCGACGTAACACGAAACTTGAGCGATTTCGTCATTCAGCGTGTAATATCAAACAGATCAATTTTTAATCTCTCAACGCGTTATCGTTTTACCGACGATCGACAGAGACATAAAGAAAAAAAATTGGATATGCTCAAAGACAGAAATACTTGAAACTAATAAATGAATAATCGAAGGGTACACTACAGTGACTTCGAATAAACATCTCGCAGTTTCTTCGTGAGTGTAACCCTTTGTATAATTTTTGCACGCTTTCTTCAATTACTTCGCTAACGCCGAATTTAGTAAAGTAACTTCCATTTTTTCCCAGCTTCGTTTGAACAGTATTATCTTAATACAATATTATTAAACTAGCATTGGGCCCGTGGTGTTACCTGCAGTTAAATATTTTGCGTAACGTAACGTTAATGGCAGTGCGAATGGAACAGGTTGAGGACTGTATAAGAAAGTATATTCACTAACAAAGCAACGCTCAAAAATCATAGAGAATATATATTTTTCGAAGTGTTCCTCGTCGTGCATTATTTTGAGACACCTGCCAGCCACAGTCACTATTTCCACCCACCACAGTATGGATGAAACCCGGTGAGAACTCGACCACAGTGCACTGAATCATGAATCAAACAATAAAGCATTTTCACATATATGTTTAAGTTTGTAAGTCACACATTATTTAGCTTTACCTAAGAGTATTTATTTCTTCACATTTGGGAGAAATTTTGCTCAACACACTAACCACTATCACACACCGCGGCCAAACTGCATTATTAACAGGATAACTCAATTCATAATATCTTTAATGCGGTATACGTTTGTGTGCCTGCCACATGTACTCTGGTACTCGTTCCCCCTCCCATGCCATATACTCGGACTCGATCAACGTAAGGTTTCTCAGCTAGCATTGTATTCTGTACACCCGAGAGTAACGAATGTACTTAACAAAATGTTGGTAACTTCTGTTCGAATTATTAGCGTTTGGAAGAATTAGGCATTTATTGGTGGTTATAATGTAAACCGCTTCTGAAAATCATTTTGATATAATATCACGAATATTAAACACCACGAAAGTACTTATGAAGTAATTCGAATAAAAATTAGCAAGGGCCTAATGAAGTCATTTATTAAGCAGAGACACATGCCGGAGGTGACTTGAGTTCACGATCGGTCCACTGACATCAACAAAAAGCCGAGGGAAGGTATTAAAAAATTTCGCCGCACAGTGTTTTGTATTTGAGCGACACTATTGTCACAACGGATAATAAATTTAGCAATAAAGAGGGAACGTGTAGCGCGCACTGCCGGGGCAAACACCAGTAAAAGCTGGTATCGAGGGCACATAACTTTGTCCATTGTTTGCAGACGACGGGCGTTGCATTCAGAGACTTGGCAGTAAAAGCAGTGAAATATCCCTGTTCGAAAATTACTCTCCAGCCAGGAAAAACAGGCAAACAGGCAAATAGGCGAACAAAATAAAACGAAAGCGACGGGAGGCTGGTATTTGTTTTCCTGGTTCCGTTAACTACAACAGTAGATGTGCGTTAAACGCTACGCGAATATGACAGGGGGGCCGCAGTAGGCAGTGTACTAGGCACTTTCTGCAAAACAACTGAAAGCGATGTTTAAGATTTTAGGTTGTAAGCACGGAAAACACGTATTTGCTGGTCGTAATGTCTCGTAACAGACTGCAACACATTTGTGCCACATTCGGCATCCCAGCGTTAAAGTCTACTTTTCCTTCAATACTGTCAGCGTGCTGCCAATGGAGGCAGTTTCCTCCCTTAAAGTCAGACGAAATGGGAAAATGTGACAATAATGCTTAAATGACAACATTTTCACATCACCATTACCTACATCCCAATCGGTTAACGCACTCTTCAGTTGGATGTTCCATCTTTGAATACCTGATTCGAACTGTGGTGGCAAAAGGAACTTTTATCACAGTTACCTTGTATGGAAATTGAGAAGAGCAGATATATGGTCAACAGGCTAAGTTCCTTTCTTGTGGTTTACGATTCAGTACCCTCCCCAACTAATCACAGTGGGACGCCATACTGATCCATGTATCAAATGTAAACCAATGGACGAGGTGGATCCCTTGTTTCTAAATGCCAGCACCGGGTCTTACAGTCTCCTACCTTTCTGATTGGACACTGCAGTCTAATGCATCAATCACAGTAACAGATGCAAACACTGATAGATGTAAGACCTAGCACGTGGAATCTTGAAGGTGTTGTCCTACGCAGTGAGCTACGCACAAAATACCAGAGCAGTATTACATCATCGCATTGTCAGGTTTTTTCTGGCACAGACTCTCTTTCACTAGTAACTTGCAATATATGAAGTAGAAAGTTATGAAATACACCCAAAGAGACCGTGTTACCTGTTTAATAATGATTCGTATTCGAGTATGGGTGAAACTGATAAAACATTCATTCTGCCTATTTCATGTAAACGCGACATGATTCGATACAGTTAATGCTGAAAGCAATGTAACCATTATTAGCCGTAATGGTTACAACTTCTGCCTAGCAAGCTGAAAAGATTCGGGTTCGCGTCCCGGCCGCAGCACAAACTTTAATTCATTTCGTCTGCTACGATCATTATCGTACATAATAGAAAGAGACTTAAATGTGTCAGGGAAACATTTAATCATAAGATTGTTTATAATTTTGAAAATTACTGCAGGCCGCTGTGACCGAGCGGTTCTAAGAACTTCAGTTCGGAACATCGTGACTGCTACGATCGCAGGTTCGAATCCTGTCTTGGGCATGAATGTGCGTGATGGCCATAGGTCAGTTAGGTTTAAGTAGTTCTAAGTTCTAGGGGACTGATGACCACGGATGTTAAGTTCCATAGTACTCGGAGCCATTTGAACCATCTGAAAAATACTGTTTCCTGTGGACACCAAACGACGTCCGAAGTACATAAATCTAATTAACTCATACTTACGGAGATACCAGTATCAGGCGTTCATCAAAGTATTTCGACTATGCGAATCACGATGTCATAAAAGACATGAAAATTGTCGGTAGTGAACTAGGTGAAAATGTTTCATTTGTCTAAACTACGTACTTCCTGTGGGATCGATTAGTACGAGGATTGCCCAGAAAGTAATGCACCGCATTTTTTTTCATTCTACAATTCTTTATTGAACATAATGAGAATTACACACACTAAAGAATGGTGTTTTATGTATACATCCTATTTTCCACAGAATCTCCGTCCCGTTCTATGGTCTTCCTCCACCGCGAAACAAGGGCGTATTTGCCCTGTCGGTACGAAGCCTTGTCCTGGTGACACAGCCAGTGCTTTACTATGTGAATCACCTCCTCGTCGTTCTCAAAATATCCTCTACGAATGGCATCCTTTAATGGCCCGAAAACCTGGAAGTCCGAGTGTGTTAGATCAGAGCTGTCAGGTGTGACAGCCGTGGATGGCCTCCCCGCTCGTTGCCAATCGTGGATATCCGCCGAACAGCCTTCTGATGACCTCACCCTCCGTGCCCAGCAACTAACAATACTTCTGTCGACAGCAGATTTTCCATACGCCTTGCACAAGCGTTTCTGAATATTCCCCAAAGTTTCTTTCTCTGTAGTGAGTAATTCAATGATGGCAAGTTGCTTGTGAAGTACATCACCTAGAGACGTCATTTTGAAACTGTACTGCAGCTACGCTATCTATCTGAAGTGACGGAAACTTGACACACTCAACCAGGGGACTTCAAACAAAGTATACGTAACGTTCCGCATTCTTAACATTGTTTTCGGATGAGAAAACAAATGCGATGCATTACTTTCTGGGTAACCATCGTAGTATTTTGTAGGAGGCCTGTTTCAGTCACGGGTAGCTTTCGTAGACCGTTCCTATAAACAAATATTTTGCATTAATTATTGACTCAATCAAAGGAAAAACAGAAGAAGTCTGTAGTTCTGCACGTTACATATTAAGCCACCAAAAGTCATTTACATGTCGTCCAGTGTGTTTTCAAATTGGCTCAAATGGCTCTGAGCACTATGGGGCTTAACTTCTGAGGTCATCAGTCCCCTAGAACTTAGAACTACTTAAACCTAAAGACATCACACACATCCATGCCTAAGGCAGGATTCGAACCTGTGACCGTAGCGGTCGCGCGGTTCCAGGCTGTAGCGCCTAGAACCGCTCGGCTACTCCGGCCGGCCAGTGTGTTTTCCACTGCGATATTGTGACACCTGATTAAAACATACGTCTCAATAATAGAGCCTATCCCTCCTGCAGGCACCTAGGAATACTTCACAGTTTGTCTCCGTACAGGTTCACTTTTAAAATTCTCTGTACACTGAGAGGTGACGGCTTAGACGCACCCTTTGCAGTTTTATTCACTCGTGTGTCAATGTCGCACCACTACGTGACCATGTTACAGGATGAGGCGAAACAGGAGGGCTGAAAAATCATAAGCACGTTCGTTGCTTCGAGTCACGACAAATTTTATCGAACAGTTTTGGAGAGTGAGTAATGGTTCGAACCCGTACAAGAGTGATATAACTGTGGTGGCGCACTATAAACGGGTGCGATCATGTCCATTGGGGATGCACCCCACCGTGTGATTGGAGAAAAATTTAAAAGTCCCCGGGTTTCAGCAGTATCAAAAGTTATCAAGATTGCCTTCCTGTTTCTCATTGCACCGTATACTGTCGAATTCGACCGCGGAACGTGTGGAAATGAATGACCCAAGGAAGGGGGTGATTACAATGACGCCCTTGAAGCCATCTCTGGGGCTCTTTCGTGTCGATTCCAAAAGGCTGTGTGTCTGACATGTGTTCCTCGGCCACTCATTGGAATATCGCATGATTCCGACTCTGGAAGTCGCGGTTCTGTGTTTTGATCTCTATCGCACAAGCCTCAAAAGAAGGAGTGAAATGTGAGTGATAGTGTCTGTGATAACCTAGCAATCGTATGACATATTCTTGGTGGCACTGGGAACACTTGTGACGAAATTTGGAGCCTTTTTGATATCGCCTTAAATGGCACGTGAACTTCTGAGAGGCCGCCTTTGTTTTTCCTCATGTGTCGACACTTTGCTGTTTGAAGCGTTGTCGAGCCAGAGTGTGACACCGCACTTTGCCACGAGTTTGCACCATTACAGAGGATTTTTAAAGGTACCTTTGAGCTAAATTTCAAAATCGTGTGTCGCAATATGAGGTTAGGACTAAGTGTCCCTTTAATTCTGTTATGCAGTGTATGCAAGTAATCGTAATGGTTTCCCTCATCAATGCTTTTTATCAGTATAGAAACAGTGTCTGTGCAGCGAATTACTGTAACTGTTTCGGAAGTGCTCTCTATTTTCCAATCAGGTTTCTGTGCGCACAGTCCGTACTGGGCGATGTTCCTCACTACTTACTGATTAGCGTGACTTCCTTCTACTGTAAAAATACTAATTACAGCTGGAAGCTCGTGTAATAGCAGTTTACAACGTTTTATCTCTATTCTACTTACATAAAAGTCTTTAAGTAGCCACCAGAAGTGGAGAGTTCTGGAAATATCTTCGAACTTAGTCGTTTACTGGCTGCTTTTCTCATATACAAGCCCTATGAGATGTCAAAATGTTGGTGTACCGGAGGAAAAAGGAGTATCTCCGATAGAAACGAATTCTTAATAAATGATATTCTGATGTGTATGTATCCATCATCGAAGTGTGTCTGCCTCTAACTGTACCATCATTCTCCAGCATCTTTTCAATCCAGAGGCTCCTTTCATTCCATTTTTGATTACATTGTATCAGACTAAATCACAGTCAACAACTTTCACAGGTTCAACTTGTATCACTCTCTCTCCAGAGCTTGCTCCAGACGGACATCAAAAGGCACTGTGCTCACTAATACGGCAATCTCATAAGCATTTTATTATTCGCTGTAAGGCAGTGTAATAAGATTCTTTCTAGCCAAACTTTTCTCAGTGGCGTAGGCAACTGTGAAGTTGTGTATAGAATGAAACGATGCTATTACTGCTAGCAACTGGAGATATTCTGTAACTTTATATAGTTTGGTGCTTTCTGACTGGCTACTAGCTCTAGCGGACGCTAGAAAAAGGAGTATGGCAACTATGGCGCTTAATGACCATGATCTCTCACAGACGTCCATTCGAAACACCCTCCTGCCGGTTAGCAAGTAAACAGTTTTCTCAAAACTTGAAACTGACCTTTTCACCTCTACGCTCCGTTTATTCACGCAGGTGGATAACTCACTTTCATCTGAAAAAAATGTTTTCGGGCAGCCATTCCAAATCCCTCCTCGCTGACTTGCTGTACGAACGAATCCCGTCAGTTGTAGGGCTTTACTAGCACCACATTATTACTTCGGTGTCCTGTAACAGCGTGTAACCAGAGATACAGAGCCGCGTTCCTAATGGCGAAAAACAAACGTGGAATGAAACCACAACATATGTGTACGACCTTTCGGCTACGCAGCGCCCCGCATATACGAGAATATTTTGTGTGTTAATGAGGCATGACTTTGGACTGGTAATTATAACATCTTTGCAGCTCGTGAGTGACTATTTTTGCGGTTCTGCGTAACAAAGCACCTGAAAACAACTCCCCGTATAATTTAGGTACATATGTTAATGTTTATATGAATGCTTGGTCTCGCGGCGATGTAAAGTAACAAAATATTCTCGGACGTTCAGCCGCGTCATGTTATTAAAATCCTACGAGCTTTCGACCCAACTCTACCGGGCCAGTGGCTAAAGGTACATAAGTGTCGTGTCGTCACTGCCTCCCTTATTCAATTGCTACCATTCGTTTCTAATTGTAAGATTCGCTTCGCCGCACGATCCGTCTCTAAACGAACATTTAGAGAGGATTACATGACGTGCTCATTTTTAATTGAGGAATATGCAAGAGAATTCCTCAAGACTTGTCAAAAAGTATTCTGTGCACGGAAGGAGAGGTATACGAACAATCCTCCGCAAAGGACTGGAAATAAGGGAGTCTGAAAAATTTAATGCCATCAAAATTCTTTTACTGTCTTTTTGAGCCTGAGGTCATCCAGTTAAGATCGCCACCTGGTGCTACTTCGTGGCAAACTAGTAGATGATCCTAGAAGCAGGACTGAAGACGCACCCACGCATGCACGATACGGCAGTAGTAGGTTGGCCTCTCGTGGTAGACTGTGTATCGAAACCAATAGAAATTATCAGCTATGCTGGTTCTAACGTTTGTATACTAAGCACAGCGCATATATCGAACAATTCATTGACACCGAGCGAGGTGGCGCAGTGGTTAGCACACTGGACTCGCATTCGGGAGGACGACGGTTCAATCCCGTCTCCGGCCATCCTGATTTAGGTTTTCTGTGATTTCCCTAAATCGCTTCAGGCACATGCCGGGATGGTTCCTTTGAAAGGGCACGGCCGATTTCCTTCCCCATCCTTCCCTCACCCGAGCTTGCGCTCCGTCTCTAATGACCTCGTTGTCGACGGGACGTTAAACACTAATATCCTCCTCCTCCAATTCATTGACATTTCTCTCTCTCTCTCTCTCTCTCTCTCTCTCTCTCTCTCTCTCTGTGTGTGTGTGTGTGTGTGTGTGTGTGTCTGTACCAGGATCCACATCTATATACACAACACAATTTCATAATTCTCTCAAAAATGGGGCTTACTGGAAGTAGTTACGATCCCCCTGTTGTGAACCAGGTTTTCCCTTTGTTGTAAGGCAGATGCTGGAATTTAGAATCCCAAATCGAGACTCCTATCTTGCTTGGTATCTCGCTGCAATGTCCCTATATCTCCACTGGGTCATTACGTGAACGCCATCTCCATCCTCCGGGGTAGGGATTGAAGGGTACTGAAAAATAGCTGCGTGTAATATAATCCGACGATTACTGTCTATTGAGACGAAAGCGATAGTGATACTAATTGTGAGAGGTAGGACAGAAAAATAAACCAAAAGAACATCTTTAAAAGACTGTCAGAGTTTCCTGTTTCAACGTACGTCTAGATCGACATGATATGGACTTGAATCCTTGTTTCATTGAGGGAGGATATACTACGGATCCTCTTTTCAACGATAAGAAATTTCAATGTAGGAGCTTGCTGTAAAGGGCTGTTACACGAGGTCATTTACTTACACGTACACTGACGGATTGCAGTAACCATAATTCCGATGTAACGTATTGCAGTTCTGTAGATTTCTGTGGTTCGCTCTCCTACATATTTACAACAGCATTCTTCAAGATACTACGACAATAATAAACACCTCAACTCATTCAATAGCAAAATGGTTCAAATGGCTCTGAACACTATGGGACTTAACTTCTAAGGTCAGCAGTCCCCTAGAACATACATCCATGCCCGAGGCAGGAATCGAACCTGCGACCGTAGCGGTCGCGCGGTTCCAGACTGCAGCACCTAGAACCGCTCGACCACTGCGGCCGGCCATTCAATAGCATCCCGTGAAACTGCATCTTGCGTGTACATACCGGAATGAAGAAGCAATCTGTTAACACTAAGAAACGAATCACATATATAGTTATTACTTATGTGTATATAAAATTCAGAATATGTTTCTCCTGACAGAACATACACAACTGATGTGTTGATTTTTCATAGAGTTGTATTAAGTTTCAGTTTTCCTATATATTATTGGAAAATAAAATTTGATACAATATTATGCAGATGTTGTCATTTAGGCATAATCGACGCTAATGCCAAATAAAATCGCAACACCAAGGAGTTGTGCAACAAATGAAAGTTGGTAGGCATTTTTCTACAAATGAAAGATGACGTTAATTAAAATTTCGAACCAGTCTCACAAGGGAGGCGCTAGTAGTGTCATAGTGTCAATATGGGGACGCAAATCTGGTTCACTTTACATTCATGGTCGTGAGCTTTACTTACCTTTGAGAGTGGACATGCTGAGTTGAGGTTAGTCAAGAACGCCTTTAAGGCGACAAACACGCCATTATCAGCACCTCACTAAGTTGAGGAGTGTCGTATAATAGGGCTACGATTAGCTGAATTATCCTTCTGCGACGCTGCAGAAGGACTTGACAGGACTGTAGGCACTGCACGTTATTGCCAGCAGCGGTGGCCACGAGTCCTCAGAAGACCAGGTTCCGGACTGCCAGATGGCACTACCGACAAGGAAACTATTCGTGTTCAGGATACGGATTCTGCCCCATTGTAATCTATCTACAGCATCTGTCAGAGCTGTTGGCACCCCAGTGACACAACTAACGCTTACAAATCGGTTACTTCAAGTATAGCACCGAGTCAGACGTCCTGTAGCATGCATTCCACTTACCCCAAACCACCGCCCTTTGCGACTTCATTGTGTCAAGCGAGAGCTCACTAGTGGGTTGGGCGGAGGTCTGTTGTGTTTGCTGATTAAAGCTAGTTTTGCTTCGGTGCCAATGATGGCCGTCTTTTGGTTAGCATGAGGCTAGTTGACATCCTACAACCAGCCTGCCGGCGCGATAAATATAAAGGAGCTACAACTGGAGTTATGGTGTGGGGTGCGATTTCATATGACTGCAGGAGCACTCTTATGATTATCCCATGCAACCTGACTGCTAATTAATACGTCTGTCTTTTCATGTGACCTATTGTGCTGCCACTCATGAACAGAATTCCAGGGGGTGTTTTCGAACAGGGTAACTCTCAGCCTAATGCCCTTGTTGAAATTCAGCCTACTCTATAGAGTGTCGTATTGTTGCCTTGGCTTGATCACCATATTTGTCTCCAACCGAACAGGTGGAACCGGTATGGAGCTCCATCTCACAACCTGACATCCGGCACCTGTGCAACACAATGCATGCTTCACTGGTTATTAACGCACCAGCATTTCGCATTTTTAATGGCTTACCTCGTGCTTGCATTAACCTGTGATCTTGCAGTGTTAATCACTTAAATAACCTAGACAAATATATTTCCGAAATTTCATTACTCTATATTAAATACTGTTTGCGATATTTTTCGTCAGTGTATAATGTTTATGGTGCTAAGAAAAAATAAAAAAAATTCTGTGTAATTTTCCCGATTATATTTCCTCGGTCAGATTTGACTTCTGCACAATTGAATAAAGAGATAGTGTACCTAAAGTGGAAATATTAAGTCGCTACTGAAAATGTTTCACATTAGATTTTTTTTTCCCCTTAACTTTTATTCTCGGAAAAGCAGGATTGTCTACTGAGCCGTTAAAAACACTTCAAAACAGATATGCTACTAGACTTTCTCAAACGAAGATTACCTTCAGTGTGTGGATGAGACTTCTATGTGAAGATTCACAGGGCTGCATACTTCACCACACTCAATAACAGGTGCCGCTTAAAGAAAATTTCTTCATCAGAAACGTACCTATACCGTAGGAGGACTTCAGAGAGACAACGACTGTGATTACTGAACAACGGGGTCGACCCCGCTTCCTTCATTTTCATGACTATAGCTAAGTCCCTCCTTCAGAGAGGACTGTCTTGGTTGAGAACCGATAACATGGTCTCCGTACTCACCTTACCTAAGATTTTTTAAATTTTTTGCTGTGCCAAGAATGAAATGCATAGCTGTGGGTCACATTCACAGAAATGTTTAACAACTTAACGATTAACGAAGCGTGCGGCGTGTGAAGAAAAGGGACGCTACCTAAACTTCCGTTACAAGTAGGGCAGAAAGATGTTAAGAATGGATGGTAACCTCATAAACCATAAGACAGCTATGTGACAACTATGTGACATTCGAACGAATTTTAAGTAGCTCAACATGCTTTTCTTACTTAACTTGCGTTTATAACAGGGTTTTATTGGTTTGAACTGAGCTATGCCCTTTGCGAAATTGGACACATTTTGAACAATCCTGTAGTGATGAATGACATTTCACCATGATTTCGCCGCCCGGTTGGCCGAGCGGTTCTAGGCGTTACAGTCTGGAACCGCGCGACCGCTACAGTCGCAGGTTCGAATCCTGCCTCGCGCATGGATGTCCTTAGATTAGTTAGGTTTAAGTAGTTCTAAGTTCTAGGGGACTGACGACTCCAGAAGTTAAGTCCCAGAATGCTCAGAGCCATTTGAACCATTACCATGATATCCAGACTGTTACCCTGCAGCTTTCATTTAGCGATTTCAGGAGAACCATTTACAAGCAATACATCCATTAAGTCTAGTTTCCACAGATTTTTTTCCTCTCTCACCAGCGAAACATGATCTTGTAAGCGTGTTCCAAGCACGTCAAATCAAACTGGGAAAATATTAAAAGTTGGTTTAGGAGTTCCGTATGGGTTGACGGCGGCAGGCAAACTAAAAGAACCAATTCAGTTCTGTCTTAGCTGTAATTTAACGAGCACCTAAAGAACTACAGAGCTGCCATTTAAAACACACCCACTGATTATCTAGTTTAGAGATTATTACAAATGTGTTGCTGTGGGCAAATGTTTTGCTGTGAGATATTGCATTGAAGTTTAATGAATAAGTGCACGACTTCCTATATGCAATTAATAATACAGGGTGTTACAAAAAGGTACGGCCAAACTCTCAGGAAACATTCCTCACACACAAATAAAGAAAAGATGTTTGGTGGACATGTGTCCAGAAACGCTTAATTTCCATGTTAGAACTCATTTTAGTTTCTTCAGTATGTACTGTACTTCCTCGATTCACCGCCATAATTTCATACTGGATACTCTATCTGTGCTGCTAGAACATGTGCCTGTACCAGTACGACACAATGTGTGGTTCATGCACGATGGAGGTCCTGCACATTTCAGTCGAAGTGTTCGTACGCTTCTCAGCAACAGATTCGGTGACCGATCTCCTGACCTCAACCCTCTTGACTTTCAATTATGGGGGCATTTGAAAGCTCTTGTCTACGCAACCCCGGTACCAAATGTAGAGACTCTTACTGCTCGTATTGTGGACGGCTGTGATACAATACGCCATTCTATAGGGCTGCATCAGCACATCAGGGATTCCAAGCGACGGAGGGTGGATGCATGTATCCTCGCCAACGGAGGACATTTTGAACATTTCCGGTAACAAAGTGTTTGAAGTCACGCTGGTACGTTCTGTTGCTGTGTGTTTCCATTCCATGATTAATGTGATTTGAGGAGAAGTAATGAAATGAGCTCTAACATGGAAAGTAAGCGTTTCCGGACACATGTCCACATAACATATTTTCGTTCTTTGTGTGTGAGGAATGTTTCCTGAAAGTTTGGCCGTACCTTTTTGTAACACCCTGTATAGTTCACCAGCTGCAATTACTAGTCCATACAACGAAGTTAATGTCGGTGGCGCTGCGCATCATGCAGAAACGGCGCAGCTACCGTAACGGCGCCCGCGTGGCCGTGTGATAATTCCCGCAGCATTGTGCACGCCGACATCTGATAATTCGCCATTGAGGCCTGTCTCCGGTAATGACATTGTGGCCGGCAACTGTGGGGCACCACTCGCAATGAGGCTATTCAGCGCGCCGGCGCGTCATCCCGGCTACAAAGGTGCCGGCCGCCAGGGATTGCGCATGCGCGAGCCAACTAGCGACGATTCGTTGCTGTCGGACCGGTGCGCATCTATGCCCAGCTGACCGCAGGTGACATCATTAATAACTGGCCCATGCTCCTACCGGCGACAACGGACGGCGGACGTTTAGCATTCTCGACTGCCGAATGCCTGGGATCGCTCTTACCAGGAAACGTATCCATGTGTCAACAAACGAGCTTGACGAAACTTTGTGGGTGTGTTGAGGAGCAAAATTAGTTTCTGCCCAATCTCTTTTTAAGGGGTAAAACTCATCCAGAAAGGTAATCTAGCATTTTAGGTTCAGAGGGAAGATCTTGGAAACGGTGATATAAAAAATATATTTCTCACATAAAAGTTGATTTGCAATTAATGTTCTTGAAAAGTGTATAATCAAGTTTTGTAATTTTGTAAAATACACATCGCCATCAAATAATTTTGAAAAATGAAAACTTTTGTTTTAACATAAATTAAACCAGCTTTAAGGTCACATACATCCCTCTATAGTAGAGCTGGTTTCTGAAATACCAATTTTAGAAAATAAGCTGTACACAATGTAGTCTCGGATTATGTTCAACATACTTAATTAAAATATCTAAACATTCGTTACCGTTCTGATTACTTATTTTACTTGTATATGTTTTATGTTTTAATTCGTTATTCTACGTATCACAATCATGTTCTTTTGTTTTTTAATCAACTCTGTCACTTACGTGTACTTTGTTAATTAAGAATGATAAGTAACCCATTATTATCATAGAAAATATTTATAATAATGATAAGGAAATACTTAAGACTCGACGGTTTGTTACACAATGCACGCTATCTCAACTAAATTTGTTTACGTAATTTATCCAACGGAGAAGACAATAGAAAATACAATTCAGTACGATTTCATATTGTCACTGGCGATCCTCTACTATTCTGATTTGAACCAGGTACGTTTCAGTACATCGTTAAGCCTTGGCGAAGACAGTTGATTACGTACTAGTATCTGCATCTTGATTATGTTGTTTCTCAAGTGGAGACTGATATCATAATCACTCAATACAATTTGTTCTGACAGACTTTTCACTTAAGTTCTTCAAACCTCGAAACCTGTTTACGTCCCACAGATGTGCCTGTATCATCAAGCTGTTTGGGATAACCAGATGGACAAGTTCCTTGTACTCAGGTACGATGCTCTCAACGGTTCTCTCACACTGAAAACAGCAATGATCCAACAATATACACGCATTACTCCGTCACTGGGAAATAAAACGGTTTCAATTATCTTGTGACCTGGTCACACGTATGGTTGCCAGATTTCGGGGCTGTCAGCAGGACAGTTGGGACTTCAAAAAGATATTCTCGGATTCTCAGTCCTAGCTCATCATTAGTTTCTTTTGAAACTATTAAAAGACTGGTGATCTGTACGGAAAAAGCATTTTGGGGATTCATTCCTGAAGACAACGAACATAATTGTGATGGTCGCAAAGGGTTCGATGCCACAACTACAACCGTGGACTGTACACAGCTTTCGATGTTGGAAGAGCTTGGCGAGATCATCATATCTAGTTGATCTGATTGATTATGATGTTGATCTCGACTTGAGAAACAATATAATCAAGCTAACGTTAATAGTACATAATCAGCTGTCTTCGGCAAGGCCTACCGATGTTCTGAAATAGGCCCGACTCAAATCAGAATAGTAGAGAATTACCCGCGACAAGCTGAAATGTGAAATGGTAAACTTAAAAAAAAGTGAATGTAAGACGTATAATAACAATTTAAAAATAATATAAACATAATTAAAATAAATAACTAGTATAAGTAAAAATGTTGGGATATTTTAATTTGATTCGTTGAAAGTACAGCTTGTGTCACAAAAATGTTGTTTCAATAACCAGCTGTATTACGCATGAATGTTGTTATTGTTGTTGTTGTGGTCTTCAGTCCTGAGACTGGTCTAATGCAGCTCTCCATGCTACCCTATCCTGTGCAAGTTTCTTCATCTCCCAGTACCTACTGCAACCTACATCCTTCTGAATCTGCTTAGTGTATTCATCTCTTGGTCTCCCTCTACGATTTTTACCCTCCATCCTGCCCTCCAATGCTAAATTTGTGATCCATTGATGCCTCAGAACATGTCCTACCAACCGGTCCCTTCTTCTCATCAAGTTGTGCCACAAACTCCTCTTCTCCCCAATTCTATTCACTACCTCCTCATTAGGTATGTGATCTACCCATGTAATCTTCAGCGTATGTGGCTAGAAAGATTCTTCAATTTATGTTACAACAGCAGTTTTCGTTTTCACTTTCTGATGGAAACCACTGTATGGCAACTATTTCATGATTTTCTGGCACACCTACGATAGTATTTTTTAATCTCTCATACACCTTGACTCTAGTGATTCGTCAAGGCTTATTCATTTTCTTTTTTATTTTTAAATTCTTCTGTGATCTTTCTTAGCCTTTCTTTGTAAGAAACAGGCACTTAAATCTAAGTAACCTAAGGACATCACACACATCCATGCCCGAGTCCGGATTCGAACCTGCGACTGTAGCGGTCATGCTGTTCCAGAAAGTAGCGCCTAGAACTGCACGGCCACCCTAGCCTGCTATTATTATTATTATTATTATTATTGTCCAGAGAGAATCCAGTATACTGTTCACTTCTCATGATACACTTTTCGAAAACATGGAGCTCTATAATATTTTCTGAACTCGGTTTCTATTAGCACAGTTTCTTCGACATGATTCACTACCATGAATGGTCACACTTAAATCCGATAATGAATGTCGAAACAGGGTGTATAACCGAAAGTCAAACAAATTTACTCTTATTAGCCTGACTTCCAATGAGTTTAACTATTTCACTCAGTGGCGCATGAAATTAAGACACGCGGATATTCAAGACTCCAACGCTAATAGCTCGGACACTAAATTCTCAAACTTTAATGACTCCCAGGCGCCAAAGACACACAGACGCTAAAGCCGCACAAATGCAAAAGACGTTAACAATACGTGCGTTGGGTTTATATAATAGCTAGGAACATTTGTTAGAAACTCATTAAGTAAAGCCCCAAGCGACTTTGCACTTAATACTCCGTTCCATTGGCTCTTGTTATTATTTTATTTAATTTTTCTTTTTTTAAACCAAGAACTCATGATTTTACATGAAATATGAGAACTGTAAGTGTTGTTTATCGGCTTTCCATTTATAAGAGACACATATAAAAACAGGACAGGTGTTAAGAGACATTAATCATAGTGTTTAGACGATGTCCATTAGATTTCATATTACTTGGAGTCTAATAAAGCAGGTATATGGCAAAAAGATTGAACCATTGAACTGTTATTAGATGACTCCAGAAAATGACATAGAACCATCTGATATTCTCACCAACTGTAAGACGATATACTTCGACTGGTGTGCAAAAATTACGGACTTAAGTGCTGCATGATCTGTCACTGGGAAGTAACATATGAAGGGCTCGGAGAGATATAGTCATAAGCCACAACTTTCACGAAATTGAGGTTTTCATGTTGCGGCATTCTTAACAATGTCTTCTTCACAATGTGTTGAAAAAGTTCCGTGTTACTGCAACAGACGGCAGGCTATGACGGAGTGCAGTTCTATGCTGTGCCATCTGGTGGTAGTTTCAGAAGATACATAGTCACAAGCCACAGCAAAATGGCTCGTGGTTCAGGAACGTTTGAAGTGTCTTCGGGGCTTCAACACATATCTGACACAGACATTAGTGGAAGTGAAGAGCTTTACCCGTTGGATCCTGACAGTGACGAATCTTGGCATCCATCGACCACCAGTTCCAACTCAGATGATGTTTCGGTAACTATATAAAACGGTTTATTTCTGGTGATTAATTTCCTGTGGCTTCTGACTTTGTTTCTCTCAACATTGCCAACGCATTTGACAGCCATCCTGTGTGTTAATGATGAAACTCGATGGGCAAATTTATATTACTGCTTAATGGTGCAATAATGTAGTTTCAAAGGCAATAGATGTGTAAAAAATATTTTCTCATAAATGCGATTTTAGCGAAATTTAATGTTTTGTGTGGCTTATGACTATATCTCACGCAAATTCTTAGACTAGTTTGCTCTTCATATTATAGCTTGAAATAAGTAGAATAAATGAAGAATCACCCAAAAAAACCAAAGACTTCACGGAAAATAAAGCGAAATATTGATCAGTGGAAGAAAATAAAGGAAAACGTCGACGAAATGCTGGTCAGCAGTATAAGTCTTTAGAAGCCCACAAGACTGTTCAGGCTGCTACTATAGGAAGTCCCTGTACTTGTTTAAATAAATACTTCACGAAACCGCTTGGAGAGGAAGAAAACATTTTTCATTTTGGGATATAGGAAACTTTAATGCCCAGAATACTTACCTGATGAGCTGTATGAAAATGGAACCGAAAAAGCGGAGGTTTGTTCACTATTTAAACACAAATGGTTTAATATTTTGTATATTTATTTCATTTTGTTATATTTGTCATAATTTCTTTCAAAGCTATTCAAAAAAGACTTCCAAGAAAATATCATCCTGGGATGCTACATTTTCTCATAATGTGAGGGTATGCGGAATAGAAGTCATGATCTGCAAGGAAACTTTATTAAGGGTTCATGGCTAACAGATACATGCTCGAAGAGTGAGGAATTTACAACATCAAATGAAGCCTGGATTTGCAATGCCAAAAGAAGATGGAAGAGGTTTGTATGTTACTCTGTGCTATAAGTTAGGGATGCACTCAAACTGAGTACTATACAAATATTTCTATTAGGAAGAGGATATAAGCTCATCTTTTTTTACTTTCAGGAAAACATGGAAACTACCCACATAAATTTCAAGGTGAAGCTGTACAAAGTGTTAGAGAATTTCTCAACACCATACCGAAGTATAACAGTCATTACAGTAGGCAACAGAACCCCAATAAAGTGTATTTAGATTGTGAGCTCACAATTGCTTCCTTATTTCGAGATAAATACTCAGAATACTGCAAGGAAAACCAGGTTCCTGCAGTATCTGAAAGTAAATTCAGAGAAATTTTCGTATCTGAATTTAACATAGGCGTCAAACTACCAAAAAGTGACACCTATTCAAAATGTGATGGATTTCTAATTGCAATAAATAACCCAGAATTATGTGCAGAAGAAGTCACAGAAAAGAAACAACAATATGATCTGCATCTCAAAAAGGCAGACAGGTGACAAAATATGATTGCGTCTTTAACTGCTGTGGATAAAGAAAATTCGAAACAGCATCATGTGATAGCAATGGACATGCAGCAAACATTCCCCACACCTAAACTAACAGTTCGCCCAGCATTTTACAAGAGGAAAATATGGACATACAACTATGGTATCCACGACTGTGAGTCAAATAAGGTTTATGTGTTTCTGTGGAGCGAGAAAGATGGAGGACTGGGTTCAGATAAGGTTGGGAGCTGCTTATTGAAGTACTTGGAGATAACTAATCCTCAGACAAAACATCTCCACATAATCACAGACGACTGCAAGGGTCAGGCAACGAATTGGACTGTTACTGCTTTGGAAAGGTCCCTTGTTGCTATCAAAAGATTTGATTCTGTCCAGCATTACTTCCCTGTGGTAGGTCACACCATGCTACCTTGCTATCGTGATTTTGGTCGCATTGAACGGTATGCAAGAAACAGACGTCCAATATTGTACACTCCAGATGAATGGGCAGAAGTTATAAAATCTGCGAGACCAAAACATTTCATTATAACTTAATTAGAAAGAGAAGACTTCAGAAGTTTGGAAAGGCTGAAGACGTTAATCTCAAAACGTATAGAATCCACGTCTGGAGATCCCCACCATTTCAGTGAAGCTACTCAATTTAAGTTAGTCTGAAGATCCCTTCAAGCTAAGAGTAAAGCACTCTTATTCAGACGTAGGAGCTTTCATGTCAGTGGATATTCGTGTCAAAAAGAAAGGAAGGCTAGTTGAATCAGATCCATATCAGCTGCCAATAAAGTACAGAAAGCCACTACCATTTATCGAGAAAAAAAATGATGATGTACTGTCTTTTATGCCATACATACTTGCAGCAAATCAAGACTTCTTTCTCTCATGTACTGGAAATAACGTGAACAATGATGAGGTAGAGGAACTTCCTTGATGTAACTGTATCAATGAAAAAGTAATTTATATATCTGAGATACCTGATACGTATATATTAATGTGTAAAAATTCTATATTCTGCTTGCTGTGTAAGAGTAGTTAAAATAAATCCTTACAAGCTCATACTTTATGTTTTAAACAATTTTTTGGGAGATATAGTCATAAGCCACCGTTGACTACATCTTAATTAGAATCATTCTAAAATTAATACACTCCTGGAAATTGAAATAAGAACACCGTGAATTCATTGTCCCAGGAAGGGGAAACTTTATTGACACATTCCTGGGGTCAGATACATCACATGATCACACTGACAGAACCACAGGCACATAGACACAGGCAACAGAGCATGCACAATGTCGGCACTAGTACAGTGTATATCCACCTTTCGCAGCAATGCAGGCTGCTATTCTCCCATGGAGACGATCGTAGAGATGCTGGATGTAGTCCTGTGGAACGGCTTGCCATGCCATTTCCACCTGGCGCCTCAGTTGGACCAGCGTTCGTGCTGGACGTGCAGACCGCGTGAGACGACGCTTCATCCAGTCCCAAACATGCTCAATGGGGGACAGATCCGGAGATCTTGCTGGCCAGGGTAGTTGACTTACACCTTCTAGAGCACGTTGGGTGGCACGGGATACATGCGGACGTGCATTGTCCTGTTGGAACAGCAAGTTCCCTTGCCGGTCTAGGAATGGTAGAACGATGGGTTCGATGACGGTTTGGATGTACCGTGCACTATTCAGTGTCCCCTCGACGATCACCAGTGGTGTACGGCCAGTGTAGGAGATCGCTCCCCACACCATGATGCCGGGTGTTGGCCCTGTGTGCCTCGGTCGTATGCAGTCCTGATTGTGGTGCTCACCTGCACGGCGCCAAACACGCATACGGCCATCATTGGCACCAAGGCAGAAGCGACTCTCATCGCTGAAGACGACACGTCTCCATTCGTCCCTCCATTCACGCCTGTCGCGACACCACTGGAGACGGGCTGCACGATGTTGGGGCGTGAGCGGAAGACGGCCTAACGGTGTGCGGGACCGTAGCCCAGCTTCATGGAGACGGTTGCGAATGGTCCTCGCCGATACCCCAGGAGCAACAGTGTCCCTGATTTGCTGGGAAGTGGCGGTGCGGTCCCCTACGGCACTGCGTAGGATCCTACGGTCTTGGCGTGCATCCGTGCGTCGCTGCGGTCCGGTCCCAGGTCGACGGGCACGTGCACCTTCCGCCGACCACTGGCGACAGCATCGATGTACTGTGGAGACCTCACGCCCCACGTGTTGAGCAATTCGGCGGTACGTCCACCCGGCCTCCCGCATGCCCACTATACGCCCTCGCTCAAAGTCCGTCAACTGCACATACGGTTCACGTCCACGCTGTGGCGGCATGCTACCAGTGTTAAAGACTGCGATGGAGCTCCGTATGCCACGGCAAACTGGCTGACACTGACGGCGGCGGTGCACAAATGCTGCGCAGCTAGCGCCATTCGACGGCCAACACCGCGGTTCCTGGTGGGTCCGCTGTGCCGTGCGTGTGATCATTGCTTGTACAGCCCTCTCGCAGTGTCCGGAGCAAGTATGGTGGGTCTGACACACCGGTGTCAATGTGTTCTTTTTTCCATTTCCAGGAGTGTATTTTATAGCATGCAGAGAGTTGACTATTTAACAACATGCTTTGCAAGTATTAAGCAAGTGTTTGCAGTAGAAATAAGGTTCCTATCTTGTATTACACATTTTCAGACCTTTGTGGAACTTTAAACTCGCTGTATCTCAAAACTAGTTCGATGTGGCTTATGACTATATCTCTTCGACCCCTTCATATTTCGATGAAACTTGGACCATAATAAAAAGGTCTACTACAGCGTAGTACAGAACGTAAGTGAAAGACTTAAGCAATGAGACGAACAGGAATGAGTCCTACATTCAAAGACAATACTTACACAGAAGTTACCGCATGGCGGTCCCTTGGATGTTACAAAAGACTGGACATTGGTCAATAACACGATGTGTGATCACCACTGACATCAATGGATGTTCTCCAAAGTCTTTCCAGGCTAAGCATAGGGCTGGTAAGGAGTTCACGTAGCAGGGCTTTCCATTTCTCCACCTGAGAAGTTGACAACTGCTGCGTGGCCGTTGGACCATGTTGTGGCGATGTAGCAGTTTTTGAGAACGGCTACTCCAGTTTATTCGCCGGATATCCGATAAATAAACCTGCACTGTTAGATGCGATCAAGCAGAAAAACCCTTAAATTAGAAGTCAGAGCCGAATGCAGTTCTGAAGAGATGCACATCGGGAAGAAGTACGGTATCACAATAATGTTGACGGGTGAGTGTACTGTTTTCAACGATTTTCATGACAGTACGCCTATGAAACATTACGCCTCTCAAACCATAACACCTGTAACACGAAAACGATACGTTCGAGAACGATGCTGGGTACATCACGAGTTCCCAGTTCTGACCATAGAAGGATACTTTCGAAGTCAGTACTCCGACAGAATCTGCTCTCATCTGAGAACAGTATGCTATCCCTACCTTCTTGGTGCCATCGCAAACGCTGCCACCGACGTGCTGGTGTCAACAAAACACAAAGTGCTGGTCGGCAAGCATTCAGTCTTCGTGCGAGTGTGGAGCGTGAGACTGCGTTTCTTGCAGTCCTGTTAAATGTGGTTGCAACTACATCCGCTGTTTGACGTGGGTACTTTCTTGCCTGTTACACAATTTTTCGATCATCTGCTGCAGTAGATGACCATTGTCGACGGGCTCCTCTACTTTGGGCAGCAGTGCATATGATTGGAAACGCTACCCATGCTCGTGAAACTATGCTGTGAACAATACCAAACTCCTAGTCACAATTCGTCCTTCTTCCACTCTTCCGGTTATTTTTCCTGGCTGAAGACATCCAGATGTTTTCCCTGGGCCATGTTGTGTTGAAGAACGCCTCATCAGAACAGTTACAATGCTGTTCGGTGGTGTTCATCATCACAACATGGCGACAGAGCACCGTAACTGTCTCTCATTGTGGGGCCAGTCCAATTTGGCGCTATATTCACGCTGACCTCAATCCACGTGACGCCCATGTTCCTGTACATGTCTGAGAGATCCATGGCAACATGTTCTCGCACTTTCATACATGTAGTTGACTTCTTAATATGCTATGTTTATCTACCTCGTCCTTAGCTTTTCCAGAACTATGTATTTCGCTTTATTTGGAGACCAAGAAAGTTGACATTTGGGTGAAAGTAACGAACCATTTTTGTTGTAACAGTTACTAAAACGGACGTCCGTGGTTTCTACCACCTATGTATTGTACAGGGTCTGACTGTTATTAACATTCTCCTGAAAATGGCATTGAATCATCTCACATTGTCAGGAATGCCGGGAAATCTCGCTCCGAGAAAAGGAGGTCAGAAGACTGGCCCTCTCCGACTGTGTAAACACTCCTTACTCGGATAATGCTTGCACATTTGGGACAGTGATTGTTCCTTCCGGTATTCGATAAACTTACATAGGCTGTGATAAATCGTTATTATTTTTGATGCAGTTTGATCACTATCACGGATAATGGCAATTGCACTTCCCTAGAACACTTCTCAAAACCAATCACACAGCGTCTCAACGGATGTTGATGCACTTCATGCTTCCATTGGAGAAGCGATTAGCGAGGAAATCATCGCGTTTCGCAGTGCAGACTCACAATAACATATTCAACATGTCGATTAATCTACAGAAAGTGACTGCCAGCCCTCGCAGAAACGTCAAAGGGGCCAAACAGAGGAGAAGGACACGGCGACCAAAGAGCCAAAATGGAGCAAGTGTCGGCACCACCCACAAACGAGCTATACTCAACAAAATCTAAGTTGACTGCTAACACGTACGCTACTACTGACAAAGGGTCTTTTATCTCGTTTGTTGAAAGTAAAGACTAAAGCATAGGCAGACTGCTCCTTTTTGCACTAGGCAAACTTATTACACGGGAATGTGTGTCATTGTTCACGTATATAACCAATACTGTGACCTCAGGTTGAAAACAATATTAAAACTGACACAGTTAGTCAAGGGTTAAACCCTTTGACTACCTGCTTTATTTAAAAAAAAAAAAAAAAAAAAAACCACTACTTTCTGGTTTTTTAGTTAACACCTTAGTCAAAAATTAACTGCATGAAGAGAATATTTTCCACATTTCCGTTTTTCAAGGGGTTTGGTGTTAAAACATACAGGATTATTCATAAGTACCTCCAGGATATCAGAAGATGACTGCGCAAAAACCACAAGACATACTGAAAACAGTCACACATCAGTGAACAGAATATCTCTCGAAGCTAGAAATTCACTCTGCAAGTGCTCATTATGGGCTGCGTTTGAGGTGCAGCAAGAGTCGGCTCATGGGTGCAAGTCGTTGAAACGATGTGTCCGGGAAAACGAGAAGGCACCCCGCTTGGCGATTCTGGTAATTGGGCTGTCTATCTGCAGGTGCGACTAATTCGATGTGACTATACGGAGACGAGGATTAACAATAAAACTTGAAGACAACACAGCCTACACGAGCAATTTGTAGTGACAAGAAGTGTAGTTACCACTACTAGGCTTCCCTCTACCAGGTGTTCATTCACATATGGCAATAACATCCAACAAATTCTAGTCGAGTCTCTCGTAACCTATCGTGGGACTCATATATCCCGCTGGTAGTCGTAGGGTAACCGAAAATACCTTGGTTCAGCATCCTCTTTTACAATGAGCAAATTCAGAGGCCTATATTCTGAAGTTCTACACTACTAAAAAAGGCATAATCAGTAATGTTTAAAGCTCCATTACGGAGGACGAACTGATAAATTATATGATGTGTTATGTCAAATTACTGCCAACAGGCGATTTAGTAAATTTGTAAGCATGAACGGAGTAAGGGTAACAAACCCGTCACTAGTTTGTGCTCTAACATTTAGTTCACAGCGGCTCCCACAGTTTGTTTATATTCATTAACAAAGCTATGTCTCCCAGTAACATTACCTTCTGAAAAGCAGCAGCTGCGATTGAAAACAGGCCTTATTTGAATGCATTTAATTCTCCCCCAAACATTTCGAAACACCTTGCAGAATTCGCTCCCCTTCCGACCCAACAGCTGCTCAATGCAAATGTCGGCAGTGCCACCTACGATCCGTTGCAACCAACCTATGCCATGATGGCAATGCCGCAGGCGTCATGAACGGTGGCTCGAGTTGGATCAAAGTCTATATCGCCGTCCATCTCCTCTCATACATCATGCCCAACTACACCATCAGGAGCATATAAATTCTATGAAACTTAGATGGTCTCATCAAACCATGGTGCCGCAGAATCAACTGTAGGAACAAGAACTCTGCATCCCTCTTGCTCCATTGGGTACCATACCCTATTCGCCACAACATCACACACTCAAGCACCGGAGTGAAGTTGGGAACTACATCGTTAATAACATCTTCAGTATAATTATAGCTACGATGTACGAATTTCGTACCAGCGGGTTTCTATTGGGCCCACTCCACTACTACAAACTGATTCTATCCGTATATCAATCCAAAACATGTTGACTCTATTCCACACGTACAGATTTTCTGTACGTTTAACATGAAGTGCACTTTCATCGTTCCTGACTTGTGTCATAATCTTTGAGCAAAACTCAGTCAGATTAAGACTAAGACGAATTGGTATCTAGGTCTCAATACAGTTTTTCGTAGTAACTTGATGCATTTGCTTCATGAAAATGTCTGTTTGTTGAATAGGTGGATGTATCTAGACGTCATTATGTTTGTTAACGTATTTTTCACCAGAGTACTCGTAATGTACGACTGCACCACACCTATACCATATTTGGAATCTCTTTCTTATGGATGTCTGAAAATAAAGTTACACCACTATGAAATTGATAACCTTGTACAGTTAAACATCAAGGAGAAATACAGTGGACAGGAATATGTGACACGTATGTTATTAAAAAGTATATATTATAACTTGATGTTTGCAGTATCCCGAAGTGAACAAGAATAACGCAATCAAATGATGTGCATTTCGGCAGCAGTGACTGAAATAATTGATGAGTTTTGAGCTGCAGTGAAGTTTTACAGCCACCAAATATGAATCTCATGGGGTGTCAGAAGTTATAATGCGGGTCTCCGCACATCTTAGCACTGGCAGCAGAAGCCGTCCAATGGAATAACTTCGGTGCCTTCTCACAGTTTTCTAGGATCTCTGATATACATTTTCAACAACACGGAAAGATCCTCCGCGGAAACTTCGGCGACTTTCATCGGTTTTGTTCTCAGACAATACCGCCGGCGGAGTTGACTGTGGCTACGCATGTAGCCGAAATATAACGACACTTCCAAGTATTCCGAAAGATATCCAAAGAGCTGTAAAATGCAGTAAAGCGTGCCTCTTAACAGCGCCATTCACATCCACTTTAATGTGCTGTTACAGTCTATATTCAAGAAATGTAGTCGACAGCTGAACTCTTGCGATTACCTTACGGATGGATCCAGATACTGAAGTAAAGCTTTCTTCTCTCTGTTCTTCTGAGAATACTTGTTATCACAAGTGAATGGGATTCCACTGTAGACGACCGAAATAGTTAGACTGACTTATTCAGAAACATTCATGGGGCTAAGGAGAAGCTTGTACAGTTTTGCATGTTAAAACAAGCTAAGAAAATATTTCCAGTAAGATTTATAAACAAATGCATAAGTCTCCAAAGGAACTCTGCGATTTAACTATCCTTACATATACAACGTCGCATTGTCAACTTCTATATATTTCACGAGCCGTGTAGAATTACAGACCATTGTACTGTTTTATTGACAATATTTGTTTCTCCAGATCTGCCACTCATGTGTAAACAGTGAAATTTGAAGTAGCTACAAAGTTTGTTCTATTGAAAATGTAAGTATGCGCTTTTTATGGACTTGGTGAACGGTAAATTGAGTATGGTATTATGCAAAATGTCACGTAAGACAGTTCTATGGAAAATGTTTTACTTATAGACGATAACTTCCTGTTGCTATTTAAGTACAATTCCTGTTAAAATACACACATCAAAAAAAGTTTTGCATCAGCTCGGTTCCGAGAGTTCTGGAACCTATACAGAAAATTTGAATGGGATTAAAATAAACATTATTTCTGCAATTTATATTCCTTATCAAAACCACACATTGAATGTTGTACAACCATACAGCGAGACCTTCAAAGGTGGTGGCCCAGATTGCTGTACACACCGGTACCTCTGATTCCCAGTAGCACGTATTCTTGCACTGATACATGCCTGTATTCGTCGTGGCGTACTATCTACAGGTTCATCAAGACACTGTTCGTCCACATTGCCCCACTCGTCAACAGCGATTTGGCGTAGATACTTCAGAGTGGTTGGTGGGTCACGTCGTCCATAAACAGCCCTTTTCAATCTGTCCCAGGCATGTTTGATAGGGTTCATAACTGGAGATCATGCTGGCCACTCTAGTCGCGGGATGTCGGTATGCTGAAGGAAGTCATTCACAAGATGTGCACGAAGGGGGCGCTAATTGTCGTCGATGGAGTCGAATGCCTAGCCAATATGCTGCCGATATTGTCGCACTATCAATCGGAGGATAGCATTCACGTATCGTACAGCCGTTATGGCGCCTTCCGTGACCATCAGCAGCGTACGTCAGCCCCACATAATGCCACACCAAAACAGCAATGAACCTCCACCTTGCTGCGTTCGCTGGACAGTGTGTCTAAGGCGTGAAGCCTGGCGGGTTGCCTCCAAACACGTCTCCGACGATTGTCTGGTTGAAGGCATATGCGACACTCATCGGTGAGGAGAACATAATGGCAATCCTGAACGGTCCATTTGGCATGTTGCTGGGCTCATCTGTACCGTGCTGCATGGTGTCATAGGTGTAAAGATGGACCTCGCCATGGACTTCGGGATGAAGTTACGGATCCTGCAGCCTATTGCGCTCAGTTTGAGTCGCAACACGACGTCATGTACGAAATGCATCATTCAACATGGTGGATATGCTATTAAAGTTCATCCGAGCTATAATCCGTAGGCAGCGGTTATCTATTGCAGGAGCAGCCCTCGGCCGCCTGAGCGAGGCATATTATGGACACTTCCTGTATCTCTGTATCTCCTCCATTTCCGAGCAGCACCGCTTTGGTTCACTCCGAGATGCCTGGACACTTCCGTTGTTGAGAGCCCTTCCTGGCCCAAAGTAACAATGCGGAAGCGATAGAACCGCGGTACTGATCGTCTAGGCATGGTTGAATTACAGACAACACGAGCCGTGTACCTCCTTCCTGGTGGAATGACTGGAACTGATCGGCTGTCAGACCCGCTCCGTCTAACAGGCGGTGCTCATGAATGGTTGTTTACATCTTTGGGCTGGTTTAGGGACATCTCTGAACTGTCAGAGGAACTGTGTCTGTGATACAATAGCGATAGTCAACGTCTATCTTCAGGAATTCTGGGAACAGGGGTGATGCAAAAGAAAATTTATATTTGTATTTTACATAGACAATTTACAGCTTAAACACATTTGAAAAATGTAATGATGGAATATCCAAAGCAGTTGTTTAGAAATATTAATTTATTACTAATTATGATCATGAGACGATGATACTCATACGTCCTTTACTAGTATCTAGAATTTTAACCCAGTTGTGGAAGACCAGAAGTTATAAGGTTTATGACTTTAATGACAGAACACGTTTTCATTTAATTTCTATTGCCAGGTTAGACCATTTTCAGTCTTAAAACTGTCGTACAGAATGGTAATAGCTATTACAGATGTCAGCTTGCGTGCTTTCTTATACACTTATAGTAATTCATAATTTCCTAGTAATAAGATTCACAACAATTCAATGCGGAAAGCAATGCATAACCACAACATTATTTCACTAAACGAAACACTCATCTGAATATCTCTGTTTGTGAAAGCATCTATTTATTTAAATGTAGCAGAACCTTTGGCGCACAATTTCGTACATTGATTCGCTTTCTCCATAATTGCTACTGATATATCTTCACTTTCAGCGACAAAGGAATATCTAGTTATGCTTGCTATAGACTACATTGGTTTATGATGTCCTCAACGCCAATACTATGCTATATTTCCCCATGCATGGAACAAAGCCATGACATTGTTTCAAAGACGTCTACACAAAATTCAGTATATCGGCAGCATAAAACTGATGTTGCTCCTATGTGGATGACGATCAGACTTTTGTGACGGTAAGCGTAAATGAAAAATTGCTAGAACGACGACTAATTTCGCTACCTGATACGGATGTTAACAGGTTCAATTCATGCTGTCTTTTGGTCCTAGGACAAATTTTAAGTACTTGTACATCACAACACTGATACCACAACTACGCCCTACAGCAGGAACAGTAGCGCTTCCTGTAGGAAGATTGCAGACGGAGAGAATAATTGCAAAATCCGATACAGACCATCATTAACGGACGCACACGTTCTGTGCAGGCGGGACAGCTATTACTCCATTATGCGCGCAGTTCTAATTACCGCCCTCGGTGAGCCTGTGTGCCCTGCGTGCCGTCAGCACCCACTACCATATTGCGAGCCGTGAAATAAAGCGAAGTGCTGCGTAAGTACCTAGCAGCACTTACCATTTTGTTGGTAGTGTCGGCAAAGAAGTTGCAAAATCTGTTCCGCTACTCAAAAATCCGTCCAGCCATTTGGAGCGTCCCGCTACGTATCATCCGCCTTCTGAGTACTGTCCGAAGCAACAATAGGTATTAATGTACCGATAACAATGAGGTCATCGGAGATAGAGCCCATGTCCGTTTTCTGTTTCAAATAAGCATCTCGGGTATCGTCCGTATCAGATTTAGGAAACTGCAGACACACAAAATCTGTTTAATTGGGCACAGATTTAAAGCTCTATGCCTGTCAGAACAAGGGAACATTCCCTAGCGCCAGTATCATGAAACATGTCGGCTATGTAGAGGGGACAAAATAATGCAATACGTATTTTTTTCTTTGTGCTCAATTTCACTTTTAATGCGTAAACCGCAGCCTAAAATATAATTTGGCGTATTTGGTTTAGACGGATTACCTTCCAAACATGGAGAGACAAAATGCCTCTCTTATGAAAGCTGATTTGTAATTAAATCATTGAAAACTGTAAAATCGGAATTTGCAGTAGCCTGAAAGTTGGAAAACTACCACACTACCATTAATTAATTTTGAAAAAAGTTGAGTTTTTTTTACAACAAAAACTAAAGAAGCTTTCACACAACTGGTTCCAGACATACAATTTTTGGAAAATAAGCTGTACACAATGTATTTTCATCGTACCTAATTATAATATCTACGACAATGCCCGCCCGCCTTTTCATAAATTTAAGATAAACTAATGGTCAATTTGGAATGAGAATTCGAGAATCTCTTATTGTTTGCCCCAGTGTCCTTTTGACAGGATCAAAATCTGGTAAACAAAGTGTCTGGCCAGGTCAAAATATATTTGAAAGATATTCTCTTTCCTAGTGAGGGAGAAAAATCTTAATTATTGTTAGATTCTTGGGGCTGTCAGTGTGAAGAAACACCATACAGCATCATATCCGAGGATAAGGAAGTTGTTAATCTCGTGATACAAAACGATTCGACTGCACATGTACAATCGTGAGACGTATATGGCTTTCAGTACTGCAAGAACTTTCTGAGGCGTATTTCTGACTGTTGAGTGATTATGATGTCAGTTTCCTCTTGAGGAACAGTGTAGTCAATCTGCGGTGACTAGTAAAGAATCGATTCTCTTCGCCAAGGCTTACCAATGTGCTGAAATGTGTCTGATACATATCAGGATATTTAGAGCGTCACCAGTGACAATTTGAAATCCAGCTGAATTTTGTTTTGTCGCGCAGAACCTAGGATGCTATGTGGCCTCATTCGGCGTGGTTAGACCTACTGTTCGTATTCCAAGTACAATTTACAATCTACAAATAATGATACCAATTTCGCCGGCCGATGTGGTCGAGCGGTTCTAGGCGCTTCAATCTGGAACCACGCGACCGCTACGGTCGCGGGTTCGAATCCTGCCTCATGCATGGATGTGTGTGATGTCCTTAGTTTAGTTAAGTTTAAGTAGTTCTAAGTTCTAGGGGACTGATGACCCCAGATGTTAAGTCCCAAAGTGCTCAGAGCAATTTGAACCATTTGACACCAATTTCTCTTTTCCGTTTTCTGCGCACATGGTTTCTTCTCACCGTTTCATTATATCTATGTACCTTTTCCAGTCTTAGTTATGTTGTGAGGCTGTGCTCGGAGGTGGTTTGATACTACACCTATAGAGTAAACTCAAGCAAGGCTGTAAAAAATTTCATTTCCGCGGCTCCTATTGGAAGATCATCTTTTTCTCTTTCTGCTTAGCTGCACTTATAATAACAGTAACTGCTGCTGTACTGATAACTTTACATGCCCATACATATTTCATTTTTCTGGGTTCTGTGTTTCGGAACTTGCTTTAAAAATGTACACAAACCGTCTTGATCGCAAAAAACATTTACTTTGTGGTAACCGGTTTCGGTTAGTTTTTGACCATGATGGTAAGAAGGTCTGAAGATGGTGAAAAATTTGTCGAAACCGGTTACCACAAAATAAATGTATTTTGAGTTCGAGAGCGCATGTGTCCATTTTAAACTAACTTTTGCCATACCGATCTTCTCTATGAGAAAAATTCCCAAAATTACTTACAAACTTGCACTTTTCTCTAACGAAACTTGATCCTCAAGCGTTACTAATGAACTACTAACTGTATAAGTTTCGTTTCTTATTTACGTACCTATCCTGTAACGACATGACATTCCCTTAGGAAAACGAAATTATTAGTGCGTTCAATGGGTGAACGCCGGCCGGAGTGGCCGTGCGGTTCTAGGCGCTACAGTCTGGAACCGAGCGACCGCTGCGGACGCAGGTTCGAATCCTGCCTCGGGCATGGATGTGTGTGATGTCCTTAGGTTAGTTAGGTTTAATTAGTTCTAAATTCTAGGCGACTGATGACCTCAGAAGTTAAGTCGCATAGTGCTCAGAGCCAATTGAGCCAATGGGTGAACGAAAACATCGGAGCACCAAAAATACAGCACATTACTATACCCTGTAGGGTGAAGAAAACATTTGGCTTTCAGATGAGGTTACACTCGATTCGGAATGGAGAAGTACAGGTCCTACGTGTGTTTAGGAGTACCTTGCACCACCCTTCCTGCAAAATAGTGGCAAGATCAGGTAACGATCGTAGATGTGAATAGTGATTACACACCGTTTTCTCCAAAGCAGACCAAAATGAATCGATAATATTGACAGTGGCAGCCAGGTGTTGAAAAAACCACTCCTGCATGATGCGAACAGTACGAACAGGAGCCTCATCGCCTTGGAACACGGGATGAACAGTGAGGAACAAACATGCCAACATGGGATGGTCCTAATCAGCTAATGTAGTCACAAAATACTTTGCAGTAACGGACCTTGCAGTACGTCCATGGTATGGCTGCCCAAATTACTGAACCTCCATCCGGTTTTACATTTGAGACGTGATTTCTACCAGAAGTTTGAAAGAATGTGAAACAAGACCCATCCGAACAAATGACATTTTTCCTTTGCTCCAAAGTCTAGGTTTTACGGCATCGTAACCACGTTTTCCTTTTCGGGGATTTGCGTCAGTGCTGACCGATTTTGGGACCGGAACTCGCCTTGCTGATGCCAGTTTATTGAGCTCCCTTCGTGTTGTTCTGTTGCTGACAGGGTCCGCGAGTGCGACATTCAGTTCTGCTGTGACTTCTGCCGCTTTCGGTCTCTTATTTATCGATACAATCCTCTTCAAAATCCTTCTGTTACGATCACTCAAAGCTCACTTTGATCTGGGTTTTGAGGGAGCTGATATTTTTCCTCTTTCGCTCTATGCAGTATAAATTTTTCATATTGTGTCTCTTGAAATATCAAACTTTCGGCTACCTTGGTTACGGAGCAGCCACCATACGGCACTAACAGTTTGGCACGCTGGAGATCACTTAGTTCCGACGTAACGTTCTCACAGCTTCAGGGAACACTGTAGTGATCGCTCCTGACACTTGCAACACATTGAGGACATTGTTCGTTATGAAATGCAACAGCACAACCTGCAGGCTCGGCTAGCATCTCCAATAATGTCCAATGATGCGTATTGTCCAATGATGCGTACTTCGGGTTGTTTCCTTTGTTTCTGTCCAACTGCTGTATCATTTCGAACATAAATCACATACTGCAGATAATGTTCGGTGATAGGTGTGGTAGAGTAGAGTATAATATCTGGTCATCTATACGTTTGTATGTGAAGGTTTAATGGCCTACGAAACACGTCAAGAACGGTGTGAACATCCGTTCTAGCTCGTCTGTTAACAAAACGCCTCAGGTTCTTTTTGCATCGCAATTTCATAGAAATTAATACTGCTTAATGTCATGGGTTCGAGTAGAAAAATATTATTGTGTGACATATTTATCGCTGACCATTTCGGGTTAAGTTAATTTCTGCGAATTTACGTAGCTGAGATAAAAGTCAGCGGTTATACGGCAACCACACGAGTTTAATGAAAACTGGTATTGGTCTTAACAAATAAATTAAAATGACACTGAAGTAAAATAAAATAATTGAAATTCAAACTTAGTAAGATTGCCGCTGCTATGTGCCGTTTAATATTGGCAATATGCAAATAAAATAACGTGGCCGTGCAAATGGTTGCCAAAATCATAGGCTCGCGCTGTATTTCGCGATATGATACTCTGAAGAAACGTTATTCGTCTTGTAACATGTAGGGATGCTAAAGGTACAGAAAGAAAGCTTTTAAGAGCAAATAAACACATATATTGAACCAAGTGCAACGTAAGTACACTTACAATGCTTCTCACGTGTTATCCTCGTCTAAGATCAAGCCCAGAGTAAGTAATTACGTAAAATCATTCGACTGTTTCACAATTATTAATATTTTTAATACAGAACAAAGAATAATACACATAGTAAATCGATATTGTTTTTAAATACAATTATGTTGAATGGTAAGTGTTTTATCTACACATTTTTGTGTACACCTTTCATGAATGATAAAAGTCTTTACTTCATTTTACTGTTCGTAATTCCATATGAATAAATATTGTCTTCCCTTGGCAACCAGTACAAGTTGTTATGGAATACAGCTGACCATTAATATGCAAAAGATGATGTCAAAGGGAACCAAAGCCCGACCAATCACTCTAGTTTAATGGCTCATGTAGAATGAAGTCGACTAGAATAAATTTTGTTATTCAGATTGCACTGGTAACATAACACCGATAGACACCAGACATTAGGAGTTACGAGAAGAAGTGCGTGAAAGAGTGACAAAGACTGAGAAATGAGCGACACAAGGTAGAAGCTGCTTCGCTATGTTATGGAATACGTAGCCTAAATAAACTGAAAAGTGTAGAAAAAGAATTGGTAACAGAATTAAATTTGAGATTTCACCTACTACAACATTCTAATTCTGTCAGATGGCAAAGGACTCAGAGGCAGCTGAATAGCGTATTAAAAGAGCTAATGAGATAAACATGAAAGTAAATTAAGGTAATGGACTTGAGTTGAATTAAGTCAAAGCATACTGGTGAAATTAACATTAGGAAAATGAAACTAAGAGCATTAGACAAGTTTTGCTTCAGGGCAAAATAACTTAAGATGGCAGAAGTAAAGAGAATATAAAATGTAGACTAGGAAGCAAGATGTTTTTCGTAAAAATGGAGAAATATATTGTATTCTAATATCACCTCAACATTTACAAAATCTGTCTAGATGTATTTGTTTTGAAAGATAATCAATGAACACATCTGAAAAATAGAATATTTTGAAATAGGGTGGTGCAGCAGAAGACTGAAAAAATCGAGTACTTACTGCAGAGGTAACGAACTGGAGCAAAGGAGCTTAAGGGCGCAACTAGATTAAAATAAGTGTTATGCTGACAGGCCATATGAAGGTGCTGAGAAATACTTAATTTGTTAATGGAGAGCTCTTTAAGTGTAAAAATGGCTGAAGGATGGCAAGGTTTGAAATTGTAAACCAGTTCAAACTGATACAGGGCGTAGTTTCTACTATAGCGAAAAGACTTGCAAAAGATGAGGGCGGGTGGAGAGATTTACTAAACCGGTATTAGGACTATGACCACAACAACGTTTACAGAGATCGTCACGCGTGAATTATGAGTTATTGTCCAATTTCTAGAGGAAATGAAGTCTCTGTAATGAACAATAGTGTGTGCATGGCAAAAGAGTATGTAAAACATTTTTCTTGAGTTTTCGAAATGTTTATTTATATAAAGGCTATGTGATTCACTTCAAGAAATCTTAACTAAGGCAACTCAGTACTGTAAACAGCTGTGAATTCTCAAATTCCATTAAACTGGCATTGGACGTATAATCACGTAATTTTCTTAATATTCAGTAGAGATATTTTCAACAGAGTACTCAGCATTTTTACTGGTCTTACTACCCTCTGCTGAAATCACACTTCTGTTGTAATGTACAGGAAAATGCAGGAAAATACAGGAAAAGGCATGTACCAAGGAAGAAGAACCCCGAAATATATCGTTACAAGATCAGTTATAACCTTTGTTCAAATATAATTAAATAATACCGCGATAAATAATGAAATTCATAAGGGTATGTAAGGTTTTTAGTGGGTTAAGTTAATGGACGCATCAACTGAGCGGTTGCCCAGACTTCAATCGCTTTACGCTGTTGGATAACTATCCGTTGCACAAGGCCAAAATTCGATAAGTTGGGCATGATACTTAACTCAGCGTGATGTCTAGGCCGCCAGATTCGACTGATCTATACGCAATGGAACACATGGGCGACTATCAGGCGCCAGCGCTGGGGTCGCAAACCACCGGCCCGTAATTTTTGGCAATTTGATTATTTCTGCGTAGGTATCCGGTGCCAGACACCTCCAGCCCCCAACCAAGGACTTGTAGAATCTATGAAGTGCAAAATTGCTATTGTATTGTATTAAGAAGGTGAACCACGTAACGACACGATTATCATTACAACACTAAACACTATCTTTAACAACAAAATTACTAAATTTCGATCAGTTAAATTGTTGGCCTCTATACATCGTAACTTTGTAAATTAACATTTCGAACCACTGAATCACTGCCAGCAATCACTGACAGAGGCGCTGTATTCAAATCGCCTAATATAGACGCTCATGCCATCTAGCGGTTGCAATGATGCTATCTGGTTGTAAAAATGTGTGGGTCACGAATCACCGTAAAGTGCTGCTATCTCGTGGTGGAAATGGCGCACAATCTAAGTTACACCATTACTAAATTATTATTAAGAAATAATTCAATACATTATGTTCTATACGAAGACAGTAACTTGTTCTCGAATGAACATTTACTGTTGATGACCGCGAAGCTTTTCCCTGGAATAAATGATGACTAACTGACAACCTCAGCTGCCGACAGGTGTTGTTGTTTTGCCTCGATGTGGACAGCTGAAAATGTGTGCCCCGACCGGGACCTCCTGCTTACATGGCAGACGCTCTATCCATCAGAGCCACCGAGGACACAGATAAATAGCGCGACCGCAGGGACTTATCCCTTGCACGCTTCCCGTTAGACTCACATTCCCAACTGTCCTCATTTCTACATATGTATCATTCGAGAACAAGTTACTGGCTCCGTATATAATGTTAAAGGCTACCCAGCCACTGGCCTTCGTCTGTGCGAATGCGCACAGGTTGCCCAAACTCTTACGGGAATCGCCAAAGCGGGCGCGAGTAATGAGTGGGTGGGCAAATGTCTATAAGGTACAATACATACGTTGAAATGTGGACAGTTGGGAATGTGAGTCTCAGGTGAAGCGTGCAAGGGATAAGCCCCTGCAGTCGCGCTATTCAACTGAGTCCTCGGTGGCTCAGATGGATAGAGCGTCTGCTATGTAAGCAGGAGATCCCGGGTTCGAGTCCCCGTCTGGGCACACGTTTTCAGCTGTCCACATCGAGGTATAACAACAACACCTGTCGGCAGCTGAGGTTGTCAGTTAGTCAACATTATGTTCCGTAGATTTTGTTGAAAAGCGTAGAGGGTTAAAAGGACTGTAAAATTATGTATTGTGTATTATAAACCGCCATGGATTTACAAATAAATGGTAACTATTAAGGGAATTACCGCATATTAACTTATGCAGTGGTATACCACCATTCTTGACAACATTGTATAAGTAGTCAGTACTAGTGGGAGCACAGTGCTCGTGTATAGTGTATGGTTGGTGAAAATCGAGCACTGGTAAAATTAGCCTTGAAAGACTGCATGATGCTACTATTTTATAAAAGTTGCAGCTAAACTGAGTTGTCGTATTGTGGATCATGAGCTCTGGAATCTGCAAGACGCGTACAACTGGAGGACCCGGTAGCATCCAGAGCCACCAACAGTAATCTGTCACGTCACGTATCAGTAGCATTTGTTAAAGACGCTTGGACTTAGCTGATCATTAGGGCCCAGATTTTAATTACCTGAAAGACAGTGAAATATGCAGGCATTTATGACCTAAACCCTACATAAATATGACCTTAAAAATAAAATATGACTTAATACAAGTTTATTTAAAGCATTCTTATTTGTTTATTTAATTTTTTATTCACCATAAAGTATTACAAAATTCACTTCTCAAACAAATGTAAGTATAGTTCTTTATGTCTGTATGGTTTGTGGCTAATTTGAACCTATTTTATGAATGTCTGAATGTTTTATTTTCTAAACACAAAGTACAGGGAAAAGATCATCTATCGAAACAGTGTAACAATGTTTTTATTTCTACGTAGTATTTACAGCGTTTCACATTATTTAATACCGTATGTCAATCTTCAGTATCTGCAAATTTGCACTGGATCACAAGGTGCATTTTCAGGTATTCCATTGTCAGAGATCTACGGTTGTCGCTGAGGGCAGTTTTGTACCTGGAAAAGCTCCTCTACACTTCACAAGACATCACTCGAGATTTTTTGAAGGCAGCCATGTCACTGGAGTTCAGCTTTGTTGTATCTTCAAATGTTGCGGCATTCCCTGAAACACTGTCAATAATTTTGCCCAGTGTATAATATCCACGATTCCGTTGGAGAACACTTTGCAATTTCGTTTTCCCTTTGTCAGCCACATGGCACGAGCTCGACCCAACTAACTTTGCACATGTTGCACAATACTCAGGACCTCACATAGCTGAGTGCCAACAGCTTCCAGTAGTTTGATGGCTTTTGATATCACTGTAAAATTGGCGTTGATGTATGCCAAGTTTCGAGACAATGTATCTGTAAAAAATTCTTTCACTATTTTGATAGCACTTGATTCATCGCTATCAACCTCACAGAAGATTGTCTGTATTTGAGTGTAGTTGGTGCAGTAATACTCAGCAGCATTAAGGCAAGAACCCCATCGCGTAAGAACAGGTTTAGGAGGGAGGGGCGTTGAAGGTGCTTCTTCCTTGAATTTCTGCACCTGTAGTGGAGCCTTCACATAGATTTTCTTGTCACAGAAAATTAATTTGTCCACGTCAAGGTAATTTGATCGCACATCTTCAGCAACGCTGTGCAACGCATGTGCTAGGCATGTGGCGTTCTCTATACTGGGGTAGAGAATCTGAAGCCCTTTGGCTGCTTTAGCCATATATGAAGCACTATCTGTTACAAGCAGCAAAACGTTGTCCTTTTTCACGCAATCCGGCCACAGTAGCTTCAGAGAGTTGTCAAACAAAATAGCAATCGTCGAATTGTTTACTCTATTGAGAGCTTCACACGTTAGTAGAACATATCTACAGGGCCATCAACTTTTAGAACACTAACAACAACATTTGCAATAAATCGCCCACTAATATCTGTAGTTTCATCTCTCGACAGCCAGATCTTTTGCTCAGCAATAGTAATTCGTATTTTGTTGAGCAGAGCATCATAGCATACGGATAAATATTTCTTTCTCAGTGTATATTCATCTGGAACTGGATGTGTTGTGTACCTCTCCAAGAACCGTCTGAAGTGTGGATTCCTCAGCTTTTCCAATGCGATGTTGCAGAACACCATCATCTCACACACATCCCTGCAGGATGATTGCATGGCAGACAATTGACCTGTCTGTTCAAATAACAGCGTTTGCCTACTGTTATTTTCAGCACTTCGTTTCACACAGCTGCTGTGTTTAGCAGTATTACAGTGTTGTTGCACATTAAAGCGCTTTTCTGCACTAACTTTAACTTCAGACAATTTACAAAATTATATTTTACCATCAGTACTAAAGAACTTCTCTCCAAATTCTCGAAGAGATCCTCTTAACTTCACGCTGCCGGAGCACTTTGTTTTAGGCATGTTGAACAAGGCAAAGGCTGTATTCAAACTGGTTACTGGGAACACCTGTGCGACTGCGATGATTATTACGGCAGAAGCCGCCTTTGTTGGTTCTGAGAGCGTATTGTCGACTCTGCACAACAATGTTTTACGTTCGCGAAACGACTGTTGTGTTACACCGGTCTTCTGCTCCAGTCCTGAGATATAGAGCTGGGTACTAATTTATCTGTTTATCTTTCATAATAGGACGTTAAATTTTGTCTCGTGAGCAAAATATTCATTTCTTATTCGTATGTCCCGTAAGATACGAGAAAAACGGTATATGCATTTTTGGCGAAAGCTGACGGAAATATGGCCTATTATATTAAAAATTAGCCACAATATGACCCATTAATAAAATTTGTTGAAATATGACTTTATAAGCACAGTCAAAATACATATTTCGACACTAAAATGCCTAAATTGTGTATAAATTGTTGTAAAATTCAGAAGAAATTATGACTTGTCTTTCAAATCCGGGCCCTATGATCATCAACTGAAACGCCACAGTTTTATTTGGTCTGTGCTACAACATTTAAACAGTATTATTTTCTCTGTAATATAACGTAAAGTGAACTGCGAGTAGGGAAACCATATTAGCAAGACTTGTAAAAGCTATGACATAATCGAAACTGCAAGTTCAGTAATAATAATATGCTTGTTATGTATAAAGTAAATGTTTATCACGTATGTTTATTTGTGTATTTAAAAATCAACATTATTTTAGTTTCGACGTTTTAAATCAGAGATTTTTACAGTGAAAAAAGCTGATATATATTTGAATACAAAATCGTTCGCCTGCATACACTGAGATTTTACATACAAATTATAAACTAACCAAGTTTCCTAATGGATTCTGCGTGTCGCTGTTATCGTTGAGAAAATAACACTACAAGGTAAACTTTATTTCTTCAGAAAACTGCTGTGGCTGGAGGCATCATGTCGTGGGTGTGTATAATTGAGTGGTGAGGTTTCACTGGCTTCGCTTAGCCACGTTGTATTGCGAGAACGTTCTTGACCACTGAAACTAATTATTTGAAGGTTAAATTCATCTTAAACACGCCGTATCTGCATTATGTAAAACTCTGTCACATTATGTTGCTATGGTAAATACAGGAAAATGTAGCTCAGTGGAACTGGCGGCACAACATAAAGCTGAATCCAATGCCGATGAAAATGATTTTGATGACGCAGTTGTAGACAGTATGCACGCTTTAATGCGTGAATATGAATCATGAACTGATGACAAAATTGATAATACTGTGACAAATCCGACAGTTAATTATATAATCAGTTGTATAGTAACATCAACTACCAGAGAAGTATAAGATTTAAGTGCCATGTTCTACATACTGTTACAGAAGATGAATGAAATATCCGCTACATTATCATCTGACATGTCCACAACACATCGTCTCTTAACAATAACATGTCCACCTCATATAATAAAATTCCTGCTCGAAATAAAATTTCCACGTTATGTAATGAATTTTCCACCTAACCTAATGAAATGTATACTAAAAGTGATATACCAGCACAGAATTTTGCCACTGAAATATCCACTAAACTGTCAACATACAATTTAGCCACATACAGCCAAGACCTTAAATTTAAGTTACTGAAAACAAAATTTCATTCCGTTCCGTAAGGTCTCAGCTATGTGTAGTTTACAATAAATTCTTCCTTAAAGGATCTCGTACGGAAAAGTGTTTATGTTTTATAGCCAAACTGAACTACGTGAACGCAGTAAAGAGCTGTTACTTTTTATTATGGTATAATATCGCTTACAGACCCTCTATCAACACATTGTAACAGCATTTTCTCTCTTTTATTAGTTGTAGCGTCGACTTGGCTGATTTCCATGTTACTACTGTTAATTATTTAACAAGTCTTGCCGTATTTTCTGACTTTCCTGCTAGACAAGTAATGTACTAAACGCTATAACCTATATTTACTTCCTGCTCTTTTCCTCTGAAATAACTTACTGATTGAATACAGTTCTATTGGGAGTCCGTTGTCCTATCACATTACTGACAGCCCTGCGGTGTCGGTTTTTGTCTTTTACTCCATTTCTCTATCCACTGATCTATATTTGGACCACAAAGAAATACAGTTTATTACTCGGTAGCTAAACGCTATTAGAACTGGTCGGTTTCGGAGGTTTGTGTGATTAGCCTACACTTTTTGGTTAAACGTATCGGCATGTCTGTTTGTCCTGGGAGATTAATGTGAGGTGTGGCCACCCTTCACCTGTATGATGGTTTGAAATCTAAGAGACACTTTCAAGGAGGTTCATCGATGTCTATTGGAATGGCAGCCCAATCTTCCTCAAGAGGTGACTCTAGAGGTGGTTGATTTTACGTTCCAATCTCTGTTTTTTAACATTTTAGATGTGCATCACGGTTTCACTGTTGTTCATACTGATGGTTCCAAACAGGAGAATTTCCTTGGCTGTTCTGTGGTGTTCCCTGATCATGTTACCCGGATTCGCCTCCCTGCTGAATATACCGTTTTCGCAGCGGAGCTCCACATGATCCTGAAGGCGCTGGAGCAGATGCATCGTGTTCGGGGCGATCGATTTCTTATCTGCTTCGATTCTCTTAGTGCCTTACAATCACTGCAGAACCTATACCCGACTGAGGAGATGGTCCAGCTGATACATGACCAACTGTACTTGCTCCAACGGCGGGGTAAAGAGGTATCCTTCTGCTGGGTGCCTGGTCATGTCGGCATATGGGGCAATGAACAGGCCGATCGGGCTGCCAAGGAGGCCTGCGGAGAGCAGGATGTGGTCCAGTGACTTATCCCCTTGCAGTCAGTCATCGCTGCACTCCACAGGAAGTGCATGGAGATGTGGGAGGACGAATGGCTAGCGGTGACGGCCAATAAACTGCGGTCGGTAAAGTCAACCACTCGGCCGTGGCGTTCCTCCTGCCGGTTGCTCAGGCGGCAAGAGGTGGCCCTCACACGTCTTCGGATCGGGCACTGTCCTCTGACGCATAGCTATTTATTACGGCGGGAGGATCCTCCGTTTTGTGATGCTTGTGGTGTGCCAATCTCTGTCCGGCACATTATAACAGACTGCATTTTATACCGTGATGCAAGGGCAGAAGCACAAGTTTATGGGGATCTGCCTTGTGCTTTAGCTAACGATGAGACATGTGTATCTAGGGTTTTTAAGTTTTGTGATGTGTCTGGACTCTGGGCTAAACTTTTAGGCTGGAGGTTTTAGTGTATTGCAGAGTGGCTGACTCCTCCCCTTCTTCCTTGCGTTCAGCCAGCCACTTCCAGCTGCTACATTGTTTTAGCTCCCTCTACCTTTTTCTTCCTGTGTTGTCCATGTTTTACTGCTGACGCCCTGCTTCATCCCACGTTTCGGTGTGGGTGAGCACATATTTTTCAATGATTGTTCCCCGTGTTTTATGTTCCGTTTTATATAAATGTTCTGAGTTTTCTTCTTGACAACCGTCTCACTCAGTTACTGAACGGGCGCTGAAGACCTTGCTGTCGGGCGCCCCAAAAACCTCTCTACTACGACCCTCTAGAGCTGGTAGTGTTGTTGGAGAATGGAGTCTGAACGAGCTTGACGTGCTAATTCATCGCAGAAGTGTTCTGTTGGGTCCAGCATGAGACCCTGGACAGGCAAGTCCATTTGACGAACGCTATGGTCCACAAAGCATCACCTCACGTCTGCTGCTTTATGACCAGGTGACTGACATGCTGATACTGTGGAATCCTGCCTAGTCGTCAGTTGTGGGGTGTACAGCAAACCTGCTTTCTAGCATCACTGGAAAAACAATTCAAGGAAATCGTATTTATGAGTCTTATTACTCAAAAGTAAATGATAATACTTAACTTGACAATTTCATAGATGTGTAGCAAGCAAAGGGCTACCTCCGACATAAACAAGCTTCGTCAGTATAACAACTCTAATATTGAGCTACATGGAATGACAAGCAAGTAACGAGCTTTGACGCTTCTATTCAGGTAGCTATCCTTGAAGCTTCTGTAATGTGGACCGCAGCCAGTCTAGCGCGGCGATTATGTTCTCTTTGCACAGAGCCCGCTCCTGCCGCCTTGTCGACCTGGAGAGGGGTCAGTCAGCGTGCAATTGGCTGACGTCTTCTTCACAATCCTCTCTGCTCTCTCGTTCCCGACCGGCGTGCCGGCGCTTGACTTTACGCCGTAACCGACACAAATTGTTGTCTCTGAACTGTTCCTTTACAGCATGCAGCACACAATACTCCAGATTGCTTTCGTATGTTGTCACGCTCAGCGTTATCTTATGCACCATATGAGACCTGCAGCCCAACCAAAAAAACACTGCCTGTACAGCGCATCACAATATTAGCATTACACGTGATGACAAATAATCTTCTTCAGGCATTCGCGAATTCCAAACCCTTCCATCGGATTTGGACAAAGTATAGCGAAATTCATAGCTTCAAGTTACTCGCTTACAGTCATCCACGGTCAGCTACTGCATTCAGTCTTTACATCAGCTCAAGCGTCGCTTAGCACTGGACATACGTGTGGCTTATGAGGAGCCGGTTGAACACTGCACCCAATTCTTTTAAAAGTCCTATGCTGCCATTGTGCTAGCTGTACCGCTTGTAGCACTCTGGAACCAAAGAGTGTTTCCTTCCGTTGCTATCATGTGATGATTTACAAACATTGTGCGCAAAGCTCAAACTCCTCTGTTCATCGGTACATGAGATCTGCTTGCTCTTGATTTAAATTTGGTGGCTCTTTTCTGTTTCTGCTTCATAGTCACATCTCCAACAGCAGACTTGGACAGCTTTCCCACGAGGTAAGGCAACTGATGGATATGCTATTCTGTTGATACCCAATGACTGGCATCCACTGACTCATCCTGATGTATCTGGCTCTCGGCTGACAACACAGTATCCCCGGAAGTAGTGATATTTGGTTGTTAATTCCACAGTACATGTGGGTGTCTGTATAGACTTTGTAAGATGTTGTATGTAGCAATTTCCAATTTCTGATATGTATGTAGTACGACATTTCAAGGTGGGAGTGGCCTCCACAGCCCACAGGCATTGTAAAGATACTTGTGAAGGAACAAAGGCTACTATATAATGCATGTGGAAAAAAGCTTGAGAAAGGGAGGCGCTGAGTGAAACACGTTTGGCTGTCAAATGGCCAGTGGATGGAGCCTAAAACGAATACTGTTGCAGCATATTGTCGACAGATTTCTCACAAAAATGAAAGAATTTCTGGTGTTGCCCTAAAGACTGATAGTGTCCAGATCCTCTAGGTTCTCAGAAAACCTGAAAACGGCGATATCAGGAGAGAAGCAGAACTGCTTAACGCTTTTACAAACGTTTCTCTTCGAAGGCTGATATTCTAGTACTGCTCCAGTTTAATTCTCGTACACTATGGAGACGTGTGATATCAGCAGTGTTTACGAAAGGTTGTCACTGAAATTTCGAAAGGCTCTAGGAGCCGAGTGGATCCCCGTTAGGTTGTATAAAAAAATTTAGATTCAAGTTCATCTCATTTTATTTACCGAACGTTTATCGAGCCGTGATTTTGTCCAGTAGTTGGAAGAAAACAAGGTTCACAACCGTCTACAAAAGGGGTAGCAGATGAGGTAGAAGACGTGATCCACAGAACTGTCGTCCAGCTCCACTGACGTCCATTTGTTGTAGTATGCTATAAATTATACTCAGGTCAAAAATAGTGAGATAACTCGAACAGAATAACCTCCTCCATGCTAACCAGCATGGATTCCGCAAATATAGGTTATATGAGATCCAACTTATGCATTTCTCACATGGCATGTGTGTGTGTGTGTGTGTGTGTGTGTGTGTGTGTGTGTTGAGGCTCAACGTCGAGGCCATCAGCACCCTGACACACATTAAAAGAAACGAATGTGGACAAATGTAGCAAAATGGAAGCAAACACGCAAAGGAAGCAGGATAAGATAAAAAATTTTGTATAAGAAAACAATGGAACATGAGAAAAGAGCGTCAAGGATGCCATAGGAAATTTTCACTGGCTGGCCACTTACGTAAAATATGGATCAGCCAGTCATCCTGTGAACACATTAAGACCCTCTCCCTAAAATCTTGGTAAAAACATTAGTCAAGTCACAGACCTTTGAAACCTTAACCACATTCGTTTGAGTATTTCCTAAAAGAGATGGCAGATCCACCGACAAGTCAGCGGTGGCCCGCTGGTCAGAAAATAAAACGCAGTCCAATAAAACTTGGCGCACAGTGACCTGGACACCACAAGTACCGCACATTGGAGGGTCCTCTTGCTGGAGGGTCCTCTCGCCGGAGAATGAAGCCATGCGTTATAGGACTGTGGCCTATCCGAAGAGAAGTGGGGACGACATCGTGCCGTCTACGTGGTTGGAAGGAAGTACACCACACACGCGTTGTGGGCATGACTATACGAAGCTTGTCGTCAGTAATTTCCTCCCACTCATCCTGCCACTGACGCATGACTCGTGAGCTCAATAGCTACATGAGTGCCTGCAGGGAGATGGCACACTGAAATACTTGTGGATCGAGACACGCCTCCTTCGCTACGAGATCTACCCTTTCGTTTCCAGCAATGCGGACGTGCCTCGGAACCCAGCAGAAAATCACCTCCTTCCCCAGCCTTTGTAGTTGGAGGAGGGCATCCTGGTTGGTCTGAACTATTTTATCTGCTGGATACGAACGTTGCAACGAGTGAGGGGCACTTAGTGAATCGGAACAGACGAGAAATTTAGGACAGGAAGAGCGTCTCATCTGCTCCAGTGCCCGCAAGATCGCAGACAATTCTTCATCGAAGACAGTAAACGCTTGAGGCAATCGAACCTTAAGGACACGATCCCGAAAAACAACAGAGCAGCCAACTGAATCCCCGTGTTTCGACCCATCCGTAAAAACAGATACATAGTCGTGGTGCTCAGATAAGATGGAAGAAATTGTTGCATTAGAAACGGAAGCAAGAGTGCAATCTCTCTTGTACCGCACCAAATCTAAAATCTCTCCAAGACGAATTTAACTTGGCACCACACAAATGTTTTTTTTAACAGAAGACGACCTTATGGGTTACGAAACGATGTATGGATGAGCATCATTTGGTGTGAGGGACGCAGAATTATCTCTAGGATGATGGGGAGATGTCAAAAGAAGTAAACGTACCTTCAGGTATGGCAGTTGGATCTGATTTGAGGCCCTTTTGTTCATGCAGTAAACTGATGACTTAAATGGCGAGATAAATTGTTATCTCAGTCAATTAGTGGAAGACGCAGTTTTAAAGAAGCAAATAATAGAAAACTGTCCACGACACAAAATGGAGATAATTATTACGCTGTGACAAAGGTACCAACAAGACTGAGTCAACTAATATACAAATACAGGGGTATGAAATGAAATGGTTCCATACATCCAAAAGTAAGAAAAGCAAGTGGCAGCCTCTTTTTATTGGCAAATTAAAAGGAAGATGCAGTCAGTCTACTAATGTGTAGCCGATGAAATGTTTTCTGATGGTCGGATCTAAAGGCCTCCCAGTTTGTCATTCAAACAGATTTAAGGCCTTACGTGTTGGAGAGAGGGGTGTTGTTGCAGAGAGGGGTGTTGAACTATCTGTAGTCGCTTGCCCTGTTTCTGATCAAGTCTCTCGGGCTGGACGTTCGGGCATTCATTGAGGGTGGGATTATTGGTAGTTGGCAGCAGCAGTGCCAGGCGCTTGACAGAGCCCCTTCGGATTACGGCTGCCTAGGAGGGCAAAAAGTCCAGAGTACACTTGTATGTATACTAGTGGGAGTCGTCTCAGATGAGGAATGGGTTCTTCCGAGGGCCATGAACAATAGGTGTGCAATCGGTTGCAAACGGTAATTCATAACAGTGCTAAAGATGTGTGTCACTTTAGATTGGAAGAAGTACTCTCTTTTTTGAGGCAGCTTGTAGTGCTTCAAGAGTTTCCGCGTAAATTCTAGAATTACTCGGCCTTCAACCGTCTCGAACACACGATATTATAAATATAAGTGTGTGAGAGCCTAATTACTGCGCATCACCTGTCTGTGTGTGCAGGTTTGAAGTTTATTGTGAAACAACTGTAGACGCGGCGGTCGAACGGCACCGACAAGTGCTTGGGGGTCGCGCCATGGAAGCCGTAGTGAAGGAACAAGGAATGCTTATGTATTCAGCGATGTTATGTAACTTTGACGATTGTAGTGACAAAAGAACAATGGAGTTGGAAAAAGACTTTTAATTAATGTTCATGTTTGGACATGGAGAGGAGAAGACGTATGTGTTCAGAAAGGACATGGTTATCAAGCCAACCTTACCTTATATGTAAATCTAATTTGTTTCTAACCTTTGGAGACGCGAGGAGACTCACTTGAAAGTATTTGTTTATGTGGAGAACGAGATTTGTGAAAGTTTGATCTTCAAATATACGTCGTTAGGTGAGAAAAGTAAACTGCGTACGTGTGCTTATTTTTATAAGTAGAAAGAGTCTTGAGAAATTACGGTCCCTAGCAAATACACTTCGGAGAAGAAGAGAAAAGGAGGTTGCAGCAACAAGCTAACCATCGAGGAGAGACGGCTGAGCATCTCAAGTAAGTCGTTCGTTAAAAAAGTGGGAGTTTACACACATACTTTACCCCTTTAGGTCGTCCAAAGCGTTAGAAGCAGTCTAAAGTGGTACAGACAGTCAGTCCTGCGTGCAAGACGAGGACGGGGCTCACTATCTGCATCATCGTTGACAGTACCGACTGTGCAACTTTGGTACAGAGCCGAGTGGAGGGTTTGAATCAGTGAGATGGTTCTGTGGCCGTCTAGGCTCTCTATAGGAGGGTTTGGCATCGAGTTCCGCTTAAAGAATAAAGATTCCACCACCCGCAGTAGGCCGCTACACCCTTAAGCTATGGTCGCAGTTTCGAATCCTGTGTCGCCCATTGATGTTTATGATATCCTTAGGTGAGTTACGTTTAAGTAATTCTAAGTATAGGGGACTGATGACCTCAGATGTTAAGTCCCATAGTGCTTAGAGCCATCTGAACCACCCGTATGCGTGAGCTGTGTGGGGTGGGCTGGGCGATTGTTTAGGTTTGAGGTTTGTAGAAGTGTCAAAACTGGCGAAGAGTCTCAAAGGGTGCAGTGTAGTGTTTAGGTATTACGGCTGTAAACTGTGGTAACTGTGCAAAGAATTAGAGCTCCAAGGACTCATACAATTCAGTGAGGCAGAAACAGTTGTAGGCACTGAATGTTTGTTAAAGACGGAGAAAATTTCAGCTGAAGTTTTTGCCAAGGACGTGACAGAGTTCATAAAGAGTGTTTTAAATTTAGTTGGTGGTGGCGGGTGTGCTGCTGTTAGAGGTAATCTTGTAGTGAAATTTAAGTAGACAGTTGCCAGAGATTGGTAGGGGTACTGATTACGCTCAACAACTGGAATAAAATAGTAACTGGTTCCTTTTACCGAGCCTTCCGCCTCATGAAGTATAGCTTTTAGTTGGAGCCTTATCTAAAAGAAGTATTCGAATCATACAGTTGTAGATGGTGGCGACTGGAATCAACACTCGGTACTTTGGCGACAATACATGTTTAAATTCGGTTGTAGGCATAAAACTCCGTCCGAAATTTTACCAAATGCGTTCTCCAAATATTGACTTTTAACAGAAAATAATCGTGTTTAGATAGGGAGCACATTAAATGATTATTAGCGGAATATTAGTGATCGCAAAGTCGTTGCAGTGAGGTAGAGAACTGTAACATTGAAATCCAGTAAAAGCAAACGCAGTGTATATCTACTTACAAAAGGAGATCGCAGTCCTCTTGACGTATTCGTAAGATAAAGTCTCCATTTACTCAAAACAATGTAAGCTTAGATCACTTGTGGCTTATATTCAAAGAGATGGTATTGACTGCAGTTGAGACATTAACATCAAATAAGGTAATAACAGCCACAGATGAAAGTTTCTGGTACACAGAGCCGGTGAAACTGTAGTAGAAGCAGCGAAACAAACCATGCCAGATTTAAAAGTACACATAATGTCCAAGGCTGGTGTTGCTCCACAAAAAGTCGAAATTTAGATTACACTTCAATGCGAGATGGTTTTAGTAGTTTCAACAACGGAGCTTTGCCTCAAAACTGGCTGGACACCCAGTGAGGTTCAAGTCACATATTAAGTCTGCTGGCGGAAAGACACAATCAGTGAGCTGTAGCAACGGTAATATTACCGATGACACTCAACTAAAATAGAACTGCTACATGCGCTTTTGCGAAATTACTTCACCAAAGGAGATGTAGTAAATATTCTATAACTGGAATGAAGAACTGCCATCAGCATGGGTAACTTAGAAGTAAACACCCTCAATGGAGTGAAGCACCTGAAGTCTCTTAAATGAATGGTAGCCTTCTAGTTCAGACTGCATACAAATTAGGTTCTGTTCAGAGTACGATAGCGCACGTAACAGATCCATAGTTGGTATTGATATACTTATAAAACCGCTCATCGACGGAGGATCCGTATCTAAGGAGTGGAAAGTTGCACAGGTCAGACCAGTTCACATAAAAGGAAATAGGAGTGATCCGCTAAATTACGGATCCGTCTCACTGACGTCGATTTCAAGAAGGATTGTTATACATGTAAGTAACTGTGTTCAAACTTTATGAAACACCTCAAAGAAAACGATTTATTGACACGTGGGCAGCTCGGATGCAGGAAACATCGTTCTTGTGGACCCGACCTTGCACTTTATTCACAAGAAGTAGTGAGTGCTGTCGACAGGGAGACTGAAACTGATTCGGTATTTCTAGATTTCCAGTAGGATTTCGGCATCGTTCCTCACAATCAGATTCCAATCGAAGTGCGAGCTTATAGAGTATCGTCTTATTTGTGCGAGTGGATTCGTGACTTTTTGCTTGAAGGGTTACAGATCGTAGCAGTTGACAGAACATCTTCAAGTAAAAATGAAGATCTATATGGCGTCCGATAAGAAAGTGTTATAGGATCTCTGCTGTTCCTAATCTATACAAACAATTTATGAGACAATCTGAACAACCCTCTTAGACTGTTTGTAGGTGATGCCGCTGATTACCATCTAGCAATGTCATCCGAAGATCAAAACTAATGGCATAATGATTTAGACAAGACACCTCTACGGTGCGGAAAATGGCAGTTCAATCTAAGTAATGAAAAGTCTGAGGACATTCACATGACAACTAAAAGAATCTGTTAAATTTCGGTTACACGTTAAATCGCAGAAACCTAAAGTCTGTCAGCACTAGAGGTTCACGCACTTATTACGCGCCGTCAGGTTTCGTGTTATCATTGTTATTTAGCAGTTGCTGTGAAGGGCCTCCGTGAACTATGAGTAATATTTTTCAATCAACATTCTATCTTTTCGAGCCACATCACTGTCTTAATTCTGAATAATAATCATCAACACTGGTGACCGAAGACTTTCGGCATCAAGAATCAGCCTCGTTCTACCAATGAGATTGTCAAAGAGGGCGGAGGGGCAGCAGAAGTCCAAGGCACTCTCTTGCTCTTGGAGTGGGAACTGCCCCTAAAAGGACAAAGGATCAGCAATGATCAAAGGCCTGAGAATGCAAAAGGTAATGGAAACAACTGCATTAGGGACACACAGTGTGTCACAGGGCATGTGACCTATAATTAAAAAATGTCATGATAACCACTCTATTGATAAAAGATTCCGGTCTAGTCCCCTATCCAGTTCTCTGGGTGAGGACTGCCTAGGCGGAGGTGACAGTGAGGAAAATACTGAATAACTAACGAAAGATTAACGTTCTACGAATCGGGGCGTGGAACGTAAGAAGTTTGAACGTGATAGGAAAACTAGAAAACTGAAAGCGGAAATGGTGACGTTCCATCTAGGCAAGATGGGTTCAGCGAAGTGAAATGGAAGGTAGACAATGATTTCTCGTCATATGAGTATGCGGTAGTGTCAGCAGCTGCAGAAAATAGTATGACGGGACTACGATTCGTTACGAATAGGAAGGTAGGGCAGAGAGTGAGCTACTGTGAACTGTTCAGGGATAGCGTTTTTCTCATCATATTCGACAGCCAACCAACTTCAACAAAGCGTTTCAGCTGCATTTGCCTACGTTGCAGCCAGTAGATGAAGAGATAGAAAAGCTATGTGACGATGTTCCACGTGTAATTCAGTACGCAAAGGGAGATAATAATCAGAAAGTCACGGTACATTGGAATGTGGTTGTGGGGGAAGGAGTACAAGATAGCGTTACGGAAGAATATGGACAGGTTGGTAAGAAAGAACGAGTGGAGTAATTGAGTTCTGCTGTAATCTTCAGCCAGTAACAGCGAATATTCAGTTTAAGAATCACAAGAGGAGGAGGTATACTTGGAGAAAGGCCAGGACACACTGTGAAACTTCGATTAGATTACACAATGTTCAGGCAGAGACTCTGAAATCAGATATTGTATTGTAAGTTGTACCCAGGAGCAGGTGTAGACTCAGATCAGAACTATGTAATGACGAACAGTAGGCTGAAGTTTAAAAGACTAGTCAGGAGGAAGTGGGATCCGGCAGTGCTAAGGAATGAAGGGATAAGCCTGAATTTTTCTAAAGCTTTAGATACTGCGGTAATAAACTTTTGAGTAGGCATACCAAAGACAATGACAGATGATGGAAAGAAAAATATGGGCACTCGAAACTAAGTGTGAGGAAACCACGGGTAACAAATGAAATACTTCAGTTGATCGATGAAAGAAGTAAGTAGAAAAATATTCCAGGAAATTCGGGAATGCAGAATTACAAGTCACTTAGGAAAGAAATAAGTAAGAAACGCACGGAAGCTAAGGCCATATAACTGCAGGAGAAATGTGAAGAAATCGAGAAAGAAATGACTGTCGGGTAAAGTGACTGAGCATACAGCAAATTCAAAACAAACTTCGCTGAAATTAAAGACAAGGACAGTAATGTTAAGAGTGCAACAGGAGTTCCATTTTTAATGGTTAAGGAGAGAGAGGGTGGGTGTATAGAGTACTATGAAGGCCTCCATGAGGCGAAGAACTTGTCTGATGAGGACGTGAAAGAAGAAACGGGGATCGACAGGGAAGAGGCAGGGGATCCAGTGTTAGAATCAGAATTGAAAAGCGCTTAGGACGACTTAAGATCAAATAAGGCAGAAAGGATAGATAACATTCCAACTGAATATCTAAAATCGTTGAGGGAAGTGGCAAAAAATTAACTATTCACGTTGAAATGTAGAATGTATGCGGCTGGCAATGTACCATCAAAGTACCCGATAAACTTCGTCCACGCCAATCCAAATATAGTACTAATCGACAAGTGCGAAAATTATTGCACGGTTAGCTTAACATCTCATGCATCCAAGTTGATGACGAGGATAATGTACACAAGACGGCAAATGTAAGGGCACCAGAGAGCCAGTCCTGAATTTAAGCTTCGTAATGTAAGCTAGAACGAAGAAAATTCAGTAAACGTTAATAGGATGCGTCGACCTGGAAAAAGATTTCTACAGTGTTAAATGGTGCAAGAGGTTCGACATCCTGAGAAAAACAAGGGTGTGATGTAGTGGAAGACGAGTAACATACGGTACGTACAAGAACCAAGAGCGAAAAGTTAGACCGGACGATCAAGACTGAAGTGATCAGACTAAAAAAGGTGTAAGACAAGGATATAGTCTTTCGCCGTATTGTCCGATCCGTATATCGAGCAAGCAATGATGGAAAAAAGGAAGGTTTAAGGGTGGGATTAAAATTCAAGGTGAAGGGATATCAGTAACATTTGATGATGTCATTCCTTGCTCAGTGAAAGTGAGAAAGAATTACAATATCACTTGAACAGAATGAACAGTCTAATATGAAATAATACGGATTGGGAGCATGTGGAAAGACGAAAGTCATGAGAAGTAGCAGAAATGAGAACAGTGAGAAATTTAAATGGTAATTGGAGTCCACGAAGTAGACAAAGGTAAGAAATTCTGCTACATAGGCAGCAAAATAATCAATGATGAACGGAGCAAGGAGGACATAAAAAGCAGACAGCACTGGGACAGAGGGTGTTAATGGCCAAGAAAAGTCTGCTAGTATTGAACATAGGCCTTAGTTTGAGAAATAAATTTCTGAAAATGTACGTTTGAAGAAAAACTCTGTACGGTAATGTAACATGGACTGTAGGTGAACAGGACGAAACGAGAATCGAAGCATTTAAGATGGAAAGAACACGTAGGCTGGAACTTAAATAGTAGCAACACTGCTGTGGAGACACTATGAAATGTAATTTACTATTTTCGCTGGCAGCACACGTGGTTGACGTACCTGCCTTACTTCCGAGCAAATGGACTCGCCCATTCCACGTCACTGGCGTGCGTACAATCGAGGGGAACAGTCACTTGTGAGCGAGCAGTCTAACGTAACAGTGTCACTATGTTTTCGAAACAGGAACAACGGAGTTGGATCAAGATTGAATGTGCCAGAGATCGTACAGCACGACAGTGTTATCTAGAGGCGTGCGGGGAATCGGTATTTCCGTACAGAACAGTGGCACGTTGGGTAAAATCCTTTTACGAAGGTCGGCAATCTGTGGCAGACATGCATCGGGCAGGCCGTCCTGGTGTGTCTGAAGAAGAAGTGCTTGTTATTTTCGCTTTAGTGGACGGTGATCGACGCCATACGGTTCGAGAGCTCGCCCATGAAGCCGGATTAGCGCACACGACTGTGCATCGCTTACTGAAGGAACGCTTGGTCATGCGACAAACTGCATTGCGATGGGTTCCGCATGTTGACGGAAATGCAGAAATGAGTGCGTTACGACGCTGCTCAGTCACACTTGGAGCGCTATGAGCGTGATGGAGAGGCTTTCTTACGCCGTATCGTAACACTGGATGGCACGTGGGCCACATCGTACGAGCCAAAAACGAAAAACCAATCCAAAGAATGGCGTCATTATGGGTCGCCGCGAAAGTCGAAAGTGAGTGAGAGCCCCAGTATGGTGAATGTTATGGTGATTCTCGTGGACTACTGTGATAGTGTTATCCTGACGCATTACGATGCTCCCCACTGACCGTTAATGAACAGTATTACTGTTCGTTTTTGGAGCATCAACTGTGACCAGTTTCGCGAAAGAAGCCGTGACACTTTCTGCGCAACCCACCCGTCATTTTGCACGACAATCCGCTGGCGCATACAGGGCAAGCTGTGGCTGCTCTGTTCGGTTAATGGGACTGGGAAGTACTGTACCATCCACCATACTCCCCGAACTTAAGTTCCTGTGATTTTGATTTGATTCCGAAGATGAAGAAACGACTTCGTGCCATTCGCTTCAGAACTGTTCCAGAGATTCGACAGGCGGTAGACCGCTCCACTTGCACTATCAACAGAACAGGATCTGCTAACAGTATACTACGCCTTCCAGATCGCTGGCAACGGGTCCTACACAACGATGGTGACTACTTTGAAGGATAGTAACAGATTCAAACATGTAGCCTTTTTGTATCGGTTGTGAATAAATAGTTGCCACTACTTAAGTTCCAACCCTCGGTTACGGTAAACACTGAGAAGAAAAAGGGACAGAATGATAGAACATCTGTTAAGACACCAAGAAGTAATTTCCATGGTAGTAATTGGAGTTATAGAGGGAGAAAATGTAGAGGAAAGCAGAGACTGGAATACATCCCAAAAATAAACGAGGACTTACAGTGCAAGTGCTGTTCTGAGATGAAGAAGTTGGCGCAAGGGATTAAATCGTGGCGGCACTCATCATAGAAGATGAATGGCTCAAAAAAATAAAAAACAATCCGGCGGGATACAGCAGCGTGTTAAGGTGCTGCTTCGGGGCGCGGAAGTGCGCCTGCCCCGGATCGAATCCGCACAACAGATTAACTACGAGGGTCGGTATGTTGGCCAGCCTGGATGTTGTTTGTAGGCGGCTTTCCATAGCCCACTAGGAGAATACAGGGTTGACACCCAATTTCCGACTCAGTTAAACAAATAGCTAACGTTTAGAAAAGTTTTACTCCCTTACACATGAATGACACTACACTCAGTCAGTTGAGATACACGGATTGTGTCCCAGAGAGGCACAGGGGTGGCGAAAGGAAGCGGTTCCAACCGCTCTTAAATCAAGTATGTCAAATATATCAATAACCACACCCACCGCGCGCCGATGCAGGACAAAGGCAGAAGAAAAAGAAGATTGCTATAGTGAGTCCGTCTTTACGACGTCGTTGATACATTTAGGTCAGATAGTAGATGATCTTGACAAAACATACTGCCCACAGTGCAGTTCAGTAAGCAGCTCAACAATATCTGTTCCACATAAAAGGAGCAGCTGTAATATCTGGGCCTCACGGCTGCTTGGTGTAAATGTGTAGACTGGACACTAGGGTGAACTGTTATTAGTTCTATGTATTTTTACGAAGATTTAAGTACGGACTATACCCATATTTCTCAATAGTTACATCTATTGTTGATACATACTCATCTGACATTCTAGGCTATCAAATCTGTTTCAATTCTTTATTTGTGGGTATAAAGTTAGAGATGTAACTCCCAGAACCATCAGAACAGCAGACAGCTGTTGATACGTTTATAACTTCATTGGTAAGGACAATGGCTGCAGCGAAGATAATAAAATTAGCAGAATACACAAAACCGTAGCAGAATTTGACTTACGATACCCAAGGGGCTGCCAGTAATAAAGCAGACACCGATTCAGCGACATGGTGCGTTAAACTTCATTTAAATCAGCCAGTATCTTATTAGCACGCCATTTCATCTCATCCAGTACGGTTGTGACGCGTCGTAGAGTTCGTCAACTGCGTATATGGTGCAGTACCCTTTTGGAAATTTCACCACGTACATCTACTTTTGGTAAAACTCTCATAAGAAGATGTTAATACAAGAGGTCACGCAAATAAGACACTTATCTGAATAACGCTCTGTCTCACGACATGAATTTTTTAGAGTTTAGTTCGAGACATATGAAGGGATAGTTTTACAACGATGATCAATCTGGACGTTAAGTGCAGAACATAATATAGAGCTAGATAAGTCACATGGAAGCACTCGTAACATTTCCTGTGTCATGGTGATATTGACTCTCTGTCTCTGTCTTCCACTCACTCACACACACACACACACACACACACACACACACACACACACACTATTGTGGCTGATTATTTACAAGTTGAATTCCTTCTGGTGACATTAGGGGAATATAGTATGTTACTGAAAGCTATTATAAACCGAGTAGATAGGAATGTGGAAGAACAGCACGGGGATACGGGCCGAAACTGAGTAAGTGTATAGATATAATCGTCTTTGTAAAGGACAGATTTATGTAGTCCAGCATCTGGGAACAAACATCTCGGAAACAGCAAAGCTGGTCTGCTATTCGTGTGAAACTGACGTGAGCATTTACAAAAACGATTGACTGACGGGTGACCACTAATAGATGACAAGGTGTGGGACACCCACGCCTCATCACATAAAGCGTTTATCGGAGACTTGCCCACTGTGTAAAGAAGGATAGCTGGTGAACTGTGGCAGATTTGTTGGTAGAGTACAATTTTCGTTTGAGCAAAAATTCTTTCGGAATACACCGTTAGCACATATTCCTGAATATGTCTGTGCGCAGCAAACAACTATCTTCGTGCTGCCATGTTGACCGAACGACATTGTCAGTTACATTTGTACTAGGCACGGGGTCATCCAGGTAGGAACACTGATCTCACAGGAGGTCTAATGTCGTGTCCGGATACATCTTGCAGGTGAACGCCTGCACACCGCGTCACGGACGTCGGGCTCATAACTGCTGTGTTATGTTGCTGGGGGCATGCGCCGGGTTTTCCCTGCGACCTGTGGTAGCTGTGGAAGATATAATGACTGAAATGAACCTTCTGTATCCATTCGTGCGAGATGTCATTCCTTACGGCAACGGCATTTAGCAGCAGGATAACTGTCCGCACCATACGCCAGAATAGTGCTGTAGCATTTCTCGTGATCAGATAATGTACTCTCATTGACATCCAGGTCACCAAATGATCCTGTTATGAAGACAATGTAACACGTCTAGTACGGTATCCGCTGTCAGCTTTACAAACCACTAGCTCGTATCTTATCGATTTGGATGACCAGTGCGTAGACATCTGGCACCATCAGTCCACGGATACCAAGCAAAGGTTTGCGGAAGTCTTGCGACGCAGAAATGCTATTGTACTGCATTCAATATGTGGAGCAGCACGGTGTTGATTTGGGGATCGTAATGTAGTGGCACATCATCGTCGCTTTATCAGTCTAGGCACTTCATGTAACGATATCTGACGTACGAACAGAATTGTTGTGTGAAAAGCATGTGTGAGACCCATAACCTACTAAAAATATGATCTACTTGTGTTTTTTAGGTATCTGTTGAATATGAACAGTACGATGTGGTGCCCCGTTTGCTTGATATATTCCCAGCTGTAGTTTGGCAATTTATTAGAAGATTTGCTTTTCAGTTTAGAATATTTCCTAATCTATTTTATTCTTTTAGCTAGCTACTACTTTACTCTTCACTCTAGAGGATAAAAATCTCAGATGCCACACAGCTGCCGTTCTTATTTCTCTACTTTTGTGAGCATTACTTCTTCAAACGCCTGTCGACACAACTCCTACGTTTTAAGATAAATTCTTTGACTATGGAAAGACAGAGCGGGTGCGCAGAGCAGCAGATGTATTACGCACCATTCTTCAGTTTCCAATTTTCTGTTGATGTCTTATATGTGTATATCTGCTTTATTTAGAACTTTGGCTTCCACATATTAATGTAGATTTATGAGATGTGTTGATATGTTCATTTCGTTTGACTGTCAAAATTTCTTGTCATCAGTGTTTCTTTGGGGATATCAAATACTGAAATGCATTGTCTAATTACGACAAAACGACGAATGAAAAATTAATATGTATGCCAAACCATTACATATTGAAGAAGAATACTCCACGCCTAATTTCATTATTATCATGCTCGTATTCAGTTGCTTCACGATAGCAAGCATAAAAAGCAGCAGCACAAGATTACAAATACGGTAGTGACTAGAACTTGAATTTATGTTTTCAGCTTATTTGGTGATTTAAGTAACTGTATGTAACGACGAGGCATAAGCACGGTCTTTAACGTCCAGATGAAAAAAAAAAAACAGTCTCCCGCAGCGGAAGAATACCGGGTTCACTGCTTAACAATACGCTGTGCCTGAAGCCGCTCTGTTTTGTTGTCTAGCAACAGTCTGCGGTTAGTTAGCGAATCGCTGGGTTTCGTTGGCGCATTCGGAGAATCCAAAGCTTGTGAAGACTGCAGAAGTGGAAGGTAAGCATCCAGTTTGCTTCGTTAGATTGACTACTGATGCAGCTAATTATTAATTAAAACTCTGAGAGCTAAGATGCGGAACAATACACTACGAAACGCGGTTTCCTATGATTTCTGCAGTTCATGACAGGAACTTGGATGCAGCTTGACTTAGAGGCAGTCGGAAATGTGCATATGAGTTATGAGAAAAGTAAGAGGATAAGTGTTAACCAAACTCGGAAATTTGGGTCGAGAGGAATCTCCATCGACACGCAAGTTCCCGAAATGCTTCAACTAAAAGATTTGCATCAGTCAGCCGGGGTGCCCGCAAATGGGGTCCACAGCTTAGTCACAAGCATTATCGTTTTCACCAGTGCCGTAATGGTAATAGTTGCTGTGATATCAAATCTTGGGGCGAAGTTTGAACTGCTTATCTCTACATCGCTTATTACCGTTCGTGTGTGCCGGTCGAACATTCCAGCCTGGGAACGCTTTGCTTTTCGCGGGCATTTCTCTTACCGTCTCAGCTATTATTTCTATACACAGGCGCCATGCTAATCTTCTGTGTATACTACCAACTTTCATATACGTACCACTGAACTAGAAACACGCCTTACGGTTAGCTTCAATAGGTTCTGTTCAAACTTTCCAGAAAATTAATATGGGTAGTACTATACGCCAAGTGTTCTCTCGCCATCTAGGAAGCACTACATCTTGAAATCAATGCCTCAGACTTATTTCTGATAAAACGTGCTCTAGGTTATTTCAAGTAACCATTGAAGGAGGAATTGTTAAGGACCCACATACTAATGCAGGTGCCTCGAAATATTAGAATACCAAATCTTAAATTTATACGTACCATCAACATGGTTAAACATAATTATAAAAATTGATCGTTTATTTCGAAAACTTATTACTATTTTACGCCGATTCGATAATACTCTCTCTAATTTGGTGAACACACACGTGGAACAAACACAAATATTGACACGTAGAGGAAAGTGAAGTAGATGAATGGCGAACACTAACTTTACGTAACGAAGGTTTATTCAGCACTTGCACATACAAGAGCGTGGAGCGAACTGCCTCAGGCCTAAACACATACGGTATATATACAGTTACTGAAAATTGCGGTACAATGATTTCTTGCTATTTGTGGCTACTTCTAGAATGCACTCGAACCGAATATAGAAATTAAAATTTTTCCGTTCAGGTGAGTTTTAACTCACGACCCTCCACGCAACAATCTACTACCAGAACCACTACACCACGGCGACTGCGCTATTCGGTTTTTTCTGCGGCAGTATTATGGTATAGAGAGCTGCCAAAAACCAGTGGTACAAAGGGTTTAAACGAAATCCAGTTACAGAGACGTAGTTTTTACCACCTTAGCCACATCAATAATTACCTGGCACAGGATTACTTTTCTGCAGTTTTGGCCTTCGTGCGACTGACTCATGCACCCGTTATGGCCAGGAGTACCATGATAATTTCCTGTATATGGACTGAAAGAAGAGGTGGAACGTATCTCACCTACAAGAGTTTTCTTTATTGCAACAAATAATGGGTACAATATGTCTTATAGGCAAAGCAGATCAAGATGAAACTAAACACTAAAAGAAGAACGATGAACATTGCTGAAACCTGCATTCTGTTTTGAGATATCGTACTCCGAAAAAGCCTGATATAACTTTGAACTTTCTATACAGAAGTCCGAAATAAAATCAGTCTCACGGCGAGCGTGATATGTCCCACTGCCAACTCACTGACTCCGTCCCACGCAGGTTTGTGTTCAGAGATCAGAGCGAAACCTGGAAATGGATAGGGAAGAATGTGACAACTATCACCAGAACCACCGAATTGCAGATAGACATAAATAACATTCTGAAACCTGACTAGTGCTGGTATCCTAAAGCAAAAACTAACAGCGTTACTTGGCTGCTGGCACACTATGTTCATTACGTGATACCAAACGGAGAAGTTTACTTGCTAGATTTCACACAATTCTTGACAGCACTTTCGTTTATCATCACAACCTAAATACAGAAAGTGGATGCAAAGCTATCTAACGAACTCACTGCATAATTAGCCAACATGGCACTTCACGACACAACGATTCTCTGTTTTAGTAAGAGATATCTTATTTGAGTTGTGCTTGTTTGTCAGCCATGTCAATGCCTATTAATTTTTTTAAGAAAAAGGAGCTGGTAGAGTGCTCAAGAGCTGGTAGAGCACTTGCCCGCGGAAAGCAAAGGTCTCGAGTTCGTTTCTCGGTCCGGCACACAGTTTCAAACTGCCAGGAAAGTTTCATATCAGCGCACACTCCGCTGTATAGTGAAAATTTCACTCTGGATTATTTTCTCTGTTTTAGCGTATTCATAACTAGTTTTCTATCATTTAGTCCCTCATTCCGTAAAATTGCAGTACAAGCGTCCACTTATCTCAATACTTGTTTAATATTTTATGACAAACATTAATCATTCATTATGATGAAAGAAAATGAAAACCTGTGGCAGGCCTACTCGAAACTGTTAATTTTCACTACAAAACAAAAACTAACTTTTACCTTTTCATCTGGCTCTCTGCCCATAACTTGTCTTTCAATATACGTGTCTACACAATATTCGCCCAATCACAGCAAAGCACAGCGTCCGGCTTCAAATAAAGGCACGGACCTTCATTATATTCCAGGATTTTAATGCAGACAAATACAATAACACGCTATGTGTGGTGTCTGTGCCACCATCCACAACCAAGCGTCACGCAGCCTTTCTTGTAGACACGTTTATATCTCGGAAAGTATGTGTTTCCGGACCCAACTGTAATGGACTTAATTTTTCTGTTTTGATGAGTACAACTGCCTTTCAAATAATTCGACAATTTTTTTTTGAACATCCTTCATTGCTCGATATCTCGTTTTCTACTCCTCTACCAAATTTTTTCGGCAATCCGTCCATCACTTACTATTCGTCCACCATTACCTGGCAGCATATGGTCATATGCCTGTACTAGGACCTCGTTCCAAAAATCGGCAGGTACTAACACCCGTAATCCGAAATTTGTTGTTCTGCATAGCTAGCCGTCATGCGAACTGATATTGCAACTTCAGTTGTTGATAGTCAGCATTTGCAGTCTGAATCATCTGCCATCCAGCAAGGCTCTTGCCCAGTGTTTGTAGAACTGCAATTTTTCTACTTAAACTGCCGCCGTTAGCGTGCGTTTCCCCTGGTTTGAGAATTACTTCGTAATTAAATTCATCAAACAGTGTGCCCGTCTTTTTAATCAGGGTTTAAGGGTTCTTTAGTCCTTTTGACCAATGAAGAGCATCGTGATCCGTCACTACCTTAAGTTTTTTGGCTTGTAAGTAAGAGCGATAGTACATGATATCATAGATTACTGTAGCATCTCTTTCTCAATCGTAGAATTATTTTGCTGTGCTTCGTTTAACTGCTGCGATGTGTTGCTACAGAACGCTCTGTACGATCTGTATTCTGTCCTAGGACACATCCAAGAGCCGTATTACTAGCATCACAAAAAAGAATAAATTCTTTTTCAAAATCGTGGAACACAAAACTGGGACCGATGACAGTACTCGTTAAGTATCTAACGCCGTATTACTTTCGGTAGACTATTCAAATTTTTCTCTCGTCGGTATCGAAGGTTTAAAGATCCGGCAATTTCAGAAAAGTCCGTTTAAGAATTGACGCTAATAATTACAGAGACCGATGAGACTTCATAACTGTTTAACTGTCTTCGGTGGCGAAAACTTCTGTATTACTGAGACAAAACGTGGATCTGTTTTCAAATCTTCTTTGCTAATTCTGTGCCCAAGAAAATCTACTTCCGCTGCTGAAAAATACATTTATCTATGCTTAGCGATAGTCGTGCTGTTCTCAGTGTTTTGAATACCTCCTCCGAACGTCGACGTCCTTTGAAAGCACAATTATGTCATCCAGATAGATTAAACAATGTTTTGGTTTCAATCCCCTAAACAAACCATCCACTAATCTCTGAAAGGCGGCAAGTTCATTCTGGAGTCCGGATGGCATGTCATTGTTTTGGAAATGACGTCTCTGGACGGAAAGACTGCCTTTGGTCGGTCTTCTGAAGCTATTTCTATTTGATGATACCCTCTCTTTAAATCTTCATGTCTTTAAATCCGTTTACGGAAATAGTTTTACACTCACCCAAGTAGTCGAGGGTCTCTTATGTTTGCTATCGAATAGTTATCGGTGATAGTTTATGCGTTGAGTTATCGGTAGCAACAGCAAAATCAGTGTTTTTAGTGCGATCTGTTGACTTTTTCGGGAAAAATTACTGGCGCCCCCCAAGAACTATCGCTGTACTCAGTAATACCGTCAGCTACTGCTGGTCGATAAATTCTTCCATTTTCAGCTGCATACACTTCAGAACTCGATATGGGTTCTTCTACAGTAGAGCATTATAACCTGCTAGTAATCTTCTCCAGAATCTAGGAGTCATTGACCTCGATGGCTTCCCACTGCTCTTTTCTCCTACGGTATGCCTCATTGTGTTACCTGTGTCACCTGTAGTTTGTAACAAAGCGGCTATCTGCCCCTCCAAAGCTTCCATCTTTTCGTTCAGAGTCGTTGCTCGTGTTTCTGGCATTTTTGTGAACGTCGTCTGCCATTATATAAGAAAACAAGGAAACTGTACGCATAACAAGAAAAGAAGATAATTTAAACTACATTTAATCTTTATGCCTTATCATAGCAGAACGAGATTGTGTGCACTGCTGTGCATGGTGAGCAATTCTTCCTCTCTCTTGAAAACGCTTGACCACACGGCAAGTAAGGCTCAGATAAATTACGGTATGGACACCTCATGGGCTGCAAGTAAACTTCTCTAGTGCTCCCATGGAACTGAGACAAGTCTGTAGGTTCCTGTGGTCCAACGAACAACTCATTTAACATACTGGGAAGATCCCTAAGCTCAACATGACCACACTAAAACACAGAACAAGAAGACAAGCAAGTATCTGTCGCTCACCACACTGCGTTCTTACGAACTTCAACTCGTAACTCTTGACTACTCGTCAGAGCTGCGTAGATGTTCGCTGCTGTTGTCCTAGATGTGAGGGTGTGCACGGGCATAGACGGCTCTGTCACTGGCAATCGCTTTCTGACACCGAATGTAGGGTTTCGGTCCCCGACTCCTCCAGTCGTCAGGAGATCGCAGGGAGGATGCGCTGGTGAAGCCCTAGTTGCGCTCTAGAACGCAACGGAAAAGTCGTTGTCAATAAGAGATTTACTAGGCAGCAACACAGGATTGTCTCCCAAAGCGCCACTCCTCAGCCGGATCGGCGGCGTAGCGCCATCGTCAGTAGAAGGTGAGCTTGCGATCTATTGGCAGCAGCATGCCACCACACTGGAGCGTCAGGTGCCTGCTGTTTCGTCACGGGACGACCAGCGACCCGGGAACTCCGCCAGCCTCCAGCTCTGCGAATCGATCTCCAAAGTGTACTGATGACACCGAAGACTTGCACTCAGGAGTTACGCCCCAGGTCCACCAGAAGTATTCGCTGGCTCGGTTGGAAGTGACGGGCTCTCAGTCGCCGTTTAGGGAACAGGAACCAGCAGCATCGTTCTCTGCCATAGGGATGGGAAGAGGAGCAGTGGCACTAAACAACTGGAAGGCGGATGACGGACAGCATCCAAGTCACGCATGTTATGCCTCCAGCACGCCTGCAGGTTGATGGCGGCCTCTGCGCCCCCTCATTGTGACCTCGGAAGTTGCCACTGCGGCTGGCAGTGACCGCGTCCTTCCAGCTGGACTCACGGTTCCATAGACCATCGAGGACAGCTAGGCGTGCCGAGGGTTGACGTCCATAGCCTCCCCACACAATGGATAGCAGAAACTGACACAAGAGTTGAGACTACGCAATGGGCAACGCCTTCCGGAAGTTGCCGAGGTAGAACTTGGACCGATTTTTACTCTCCTCTTGTGTAACGTCCTGGGATGTTACAGTTCACTAAAACCTATTGTCTTCAAATTAACTAGTAATAATGAGTGGTTTACCTTCCATTTGTCAACATCAAGGAAGATGAGGTCTTATTTTGTCTGGCATTTTGACGCGAGGTGTAATATGTCTCTGTATTCCGACAGTAGATTGGTCATAGAGCGACTTATTGCAACCACAGCTTAATGTGAACCCAAAAGTTTGGTAAGTGCTGGTTTCCGTCAGTCATTAGAAAGACGCTAAAAAGCTTTAAAATTTATGTTTAATAAAGCTGTCGTTCTGTAATCTTTTTCTTGTTTAGCATCTCACACCTTGGGTACCAGAAGAACCACCAGGTGTCGGGGAAGAAACCATCCTTAAGTATCCCATTGAACATTTCTGTAATTTCATCTGTAATTTCATCTCCCATCAGAGCATAAAATTCTAGACCAAACCCGTCTATTCCCATAGTCTTTTGTTTGCGTGCGTTGATTGTTAAAAGAATTTCTTACGAGGTACATCGTTCTAATGGGCCCTCATTCTCGGTTGCGTTGTAGACAAAATGTTAGTCACATGATCAGAACATCTTCTTGGTGTCGCATATAAAGTTTAGTGAAATGGTCGGCTACATAGTCTTTACAGTCGTTTGAGTATCGTGAAGTACGGCTTGTGCCTCAGTTAGACGATTCAGTAACTTCTGTTTGCTCGTTTTTATTCAGTATTAAGTGCGAAACAGAGGTGCGTTTCGAGTGAACAACACTGTCGTTTCGGGCACGGAAGCGTCTACCATGCAAGGATTGTCGAGTTCAGGACAGGATTTTCGCTTATGTCTACATAATTTTAACAAAATTTCGTTGCAATGTGCTATGTTGGGCAAATGAATCTCTAAGACACATATAGTAATATTCTATAATTGATTTATTCAACTTGGATTTTCCTTGGCATACTGTACGGTAGTTCCCTTCATCTGATGTTGGACGTATTCGATCTACCAATATGAGCGGTTTCTATAAAATGTTTGTCTGAGGAAACATTGATTCGAAACTTTTAAAATAGCCCATTTCAGCGCTGGCTCCTACAAATGGGAGATGTTCAAATTCCAATTACCGTGACTCGGAAGTTAATTGCCGAAAAAATTTGACCCAAATATGACAGGCATAGTGATTGGTGGAACTTACCGGCCACATTTTCATGCTGGTGGTACTGGAAATCAGAGGTTTTGATACATATATACTGTCTAATCTACTCCCACTGTTGTTCACTACAAAAGTGTAGGTTATGAAGTTTTGTCGCAACTTCACCTAGTGTCTACCAGCTGCGATGCGCTTGTTGGAGTTTGTTGTTCTTTACAGAAATTGAAGTTAGGAACTTGGTCTTGCTTTCGTAACACACAGTTGAGTTCTACACCAAGAAGCAAAGTGCGGTACGAACCTGCTAAAAGTGTTAGTATGTCGTTGGTAAAAAGTTGGCTTCTTCACGCCCTGTTACTTGTTCCCGATGGCGCGTTAACATTTACAATCAACTGGGCCTGCAGCTGAACAGTGACACCCATTACATTATCGAGGGCCGCCGTTGTCGTATTCTGAATACCTTCTTACAACAAAATTACGGTGCCACAGCTATCGTCAATGTTAATAATTGCTTCAAATTTACGTATTTGGTTTATTTAACAGTTCGTGACTTTTTTGAGTGAAATAATATCGATGTGTGCAGCAAAAAGATAACCTTAAAAATCCTTAGTTAGATTATGTTTGTATTGAGAACGATATATTTATAATCTTGCATTGATTGTGGTTTGGTAGAAGGAGGGCAAATCTGACAAAGAACTTAAATCCATCTTCGTAGAAAATTTTTTATGGTTACAGGTGCACTGTTCTAGGATGGCAAAGTCGACATGGTCAGTAATACATAGTCATCTTCGACAAATGATAGCTCAGGACGCATGAGAAGAAAAAAGTATAGTTAAATGAATCTCAGATGTCTCTGCCTGCATTCAGTGAGGTGTTTCTCATTAGTGGTGAAGCACATTAAATTTCCCGCTGTATACAGGGTGTTACAAAAAGGTACGGCCAAACTTTCAGGAAACATTCCTCACACACAAAGAAAGAATTTGTTATGAAGACATGTGTCCGGAAACGCTTACTTTCCATGTTGGAGCTCATTTTATTACTCCTCTTCAAATTACATTTCATGGAATGGAAACACACAGCAACAGAACGTACCAGCGTGACTTCAAACACTTTGTTACAGGAAATGTTCAAAATGTCCTCCGTTGGCGAGGATACATCCATCCACCCTCCGCCGCATGGAATCCCTGATGCGCTGATGCAGCCCTGGAGATTGGCGTATTGTATCACAGCCGTCCACAATACGAGCACGAAGAGTCTCTACATTTGGTACCGGGGTTGGGTAGACAAGAGTTTTTCATATGCCCCCATAAACGAAAAGTTGTGGTCAGGAGAGCTTGGAGGCCATGGAATTGGTCCGCCTCTACCAATCCGTCGGTCACCGAATCTGTTGTTGAGAAGCGTACGAACACTTCGACTGAAATGTGCAGGAGCTCCATCGTCCATGAACCACATGTTGTGTCGTACTTGTAAAGGCACATGTTCTAGCAGCACAGGTAGAGTATCCCGTATGAAATCATGATAACGTGTTCCACTGAGCGTAGGTGGAAGAACATGGGGCCCGATCAAGACATCACCAACAATGATTGCTCAAACGTTCACAGAAAATGTGTGTTGATGACGTGACTGCACAATTGCGTGCGGATTCTCGTCAGCCCACACATGTTGATTGTGAAAATTTACAATTTGATCACGTTGGATTGAAGCCTCATCTGTAAAGAGAACATTTGCACTGAAATTAGGATTGACACATTTTTGGATGAACCATTCGCAGAAGTGTACCCGTGGAGGCCAATCAGCTGCTGATAGTGCCTGCACACGCTGTACATGGTACGGAAACAACTGGTTCTCCCGTAGCACTCTCCATACAGTGACGTGGTCAACGTTACCATGTACAGCAGTAACTTCTCTGACGCTGAAATTAGGTTTATCGTCAACTGCACGAAGAATTGCCTTGTCCACTGCAGGTGTCCTCGTCGATCTAGGTCTTCCCCAGTCGCGTGTCATAGGCTGGAATGTTTAGTGCTCCCTAAGACGCCGAACAATTGCTTCGAACGTCTTCCTGTCGGGACACCTCCGTTCTGGAAATCTGTCTCGATACAAACGTACCGCGCCACGGCTATTGCCCCGTGCTAATCCATGGGCATCTGCCAACTCCGCATTTGTAAACATTGCACTGACTGCAAAACCACGTTCGTGATGCTACGTACTGATGTGCTTGATGCTAGTGCTGTAGAGCAATGAGTCGCATGTCAACACAAGCACCGAAGTCAAAATTACCTTCCTTCAATTGGGACAACTGGCGGTGAATCGAGGAAGTACAGTACATGCTGACGAAACTAAAATGAGCTCTAACATGGAAATTAAGGCTTTCCGGACACATGTCCACATAACACCTTTTATTTATCTGTGTGTGAGGAATGTTTCCTGAAAGTTTGGCCGTACCTTTTTGTAACACCCTGTATTGACTGAGAAACTGAAGGTTAAGCTGTCAATTATCTGTTGGGGGAGATTATCCTCCGATCTTCAGCGGAACTATCTTGCCACCAACGTTGATACACTTTGGTTTTGGGTGAAATCGGATCCGTTACCATACGGTCATCATTAGTATCGACTGCTGACCACCTCACTTCATCTGCCACCTCTGTAAGTTTCTTTTTCGCCTTTTGTGGCTTGCATATCAGTTTCTGAGATGTATCGCTTGCTCCAGGGTGTGGAGTATGCTATTTTTCCTTTTCCTGTAACTGGACTCTTACCGACACTCGATTTGTAATTTTTCGCTGTTTTGACTTGCTCGGGCTTTTGCGTATAATTTCCAGCGTTTCAGCTTCTCTTGAAGGACTTGTAATTGGAAGGTCCCTTTACATACATGTGACTCCTTTTTTAATTTTCTGCCTGTATTGGGGACGATGTTGCTGTAACAGGACCTATAGCCTCGGAAACATAATGTGCGGTGTATCACCTCGGGTGGTTAATGCAGTCTTGTTCTGAAACTTCCTGTCAGATTAAAACTGTGTATCAGACCGAGACTCGAACTCGCGACCTTTGTCTTTCGCGGGCAAGTGCTCTACCAACTGAGCCACCCAAGCACGGCTCACGCCCCGTCCTCAGAGCTTTACTTCTGGCAGTACCTCGTCTCCTACCTTCCGAACTTCACAGAAGCTCTCATATTAACGAAGATTCCGCTGCAGAGTGAAAATATCAATCTGGAAACATCACTCAGGCTGTGATTAAGCCAAGTCTCAGCAATATCCTTTCTTTCAGGAGTGCTAGTTCTGCATGGTTCGCAGGAGAGCTTCTGTAAAGTTGGGAAGATGGGAGACGAGGTACTGGCAAAAGTAAAGCTGGGGCGTGAGTCGTGCTTGGGTAGCTCAGTTGGTAGAGTACTTGTCCGCGAAAGGCAAAGATCCCGATTTAGAGTCTCGGTCCGGCATACAATTTTTATCTGCCAGGAAGTTTCATATCAGGGCACACTTCGTTGCAGAGTGAAAATCTCATTGTAGTCTTATCGTCATTCGTTACAACAGACATCGGTTCTCTTGGTGACTCTGTAGCGGTAACACTGGCGATAACGATTTCTTTAACCGTAGCTGAACCGTGCGTCACCTGAGCGTAATATAGTGGAAGCGATAGTGTCGCGCCTGGTGTGTCACTAACAGGAGACGGGTGTTATACTGGCCTCGTGCGTGTACATTCTGTGCTGATGTGATCAGGGGAATTAGGAACTCAACACGTTCTGGGTTGTCCTTCGTACGCTACGAGAGCTTTAAAATCCCTGGTAGTAGCAAATGAGGTAATATGAGAGCTCAGGTCTAATCGGGCAGCATGAACACCATTATTTCCTTTATAATGCATTTTATCTGAGCAGCGTTCTGAGGTAACTATGCAGATGGTGAGAAGTACATCCGCAACACTATTGTCACTGATCTCACAAGCTTATATTGAACAAATTGCTAAATCAGCATCACATAATTGCTGCATTACTCACCTCACCGGAATTATCGTAATACTCGTATTCCGCAGTCATGCTAGTGAGTGACGTGATCCGTTTACAGTCACCATCCTTCCGTAACTTGTCATGAAACGTATTGCTATAATTTCGTAGTGTAGGCCAAGGAAATCATTTTCTGGTACCTTAAACTTTCGGAAAAACCACGCGTCGAATTCCGGGATATGCGGACAGCTAACACCAAAGCTGAAACTAAACTTCAGCGTTGATCGCCGCACTTCAGAGTCCATTTCACATAGCAGATTTAACTTGTAAAGAAAAATTATACCCAGCAGTAGACATGAGCGAGCCGGCATACCTGCTCGTATGGCCGCTGAGCCGCAACTGGACATGACCTAAGGAACAAACACAACGTGTATAGGGTGTTCATTTTAACTGAAAACACTGAAATATCTCGAAAACTGCACATCTGATGAAAAAAGTTATAGTTCCAATATTTTGTCTCGTACGCAGACATCCAATGACATCACACTCGATCCGTGTATGATGCAACTTCGAAATCTTCAATGGCAACCTCCACTTTGTTACGGCAAAATCTACATACGTTTAGTCTGAAACATTTTCTTCGTATCGTCACAGCTGGCTCTGTAATCGTAGGAATATAAATGGACACACAATCGTAATTTATGACATGCGATTAATGGCCTTTGAGTATCCAACCGCTTGTGGAACCACACCCGCGTGCTACGAGGTTAGGATAGGTCAGTATTTCATAATTTCCATTTACAAACCCCTTTCGCAACATTGTATTTGGCGAACAGGCAACTATTTGACACGCCATTGTGGCAACTGCTTGAGGAGAACCCTACTGTACATTCCCAATTAGAGTAAATGTTCAAACGTAGTATCGCAATCTTCAACATACTTATCGATTCACTTTCAGATGACCGTACATAGGACAGAAGCATACGTGGGAATGTCAGTACAGCCGTTTTCGGTGCGCTCGACCACGACTTCACGGCCTCTTGGTACTTCCTGCTACCTCTTGTATTTTAAACACCCCCACAGAAAGAAATCCGGCGACGTCAAATACGGCGACCTATCGGGCCAATTATATGGGCCACCTCTGCCGATGTAACAACCAGAGTAAACACGTTCTAATATCTCCCGTGATTTAACTGCTTATTTAGCTGGACACCGTCATGCTAAAACCAAATACGTTGTTGAACATTCAGGGCGACATCCTGCAATAGTTCTGGTAGCTCCCGTTCCAAAAACGTTCTATATATGCGTCGATTCAATGTGCAGTCGATAAAATACGGACCAATGAATTTGTCCCCTACGATGCCTTGCGATACGTTAATCGACCAAGGGCCTTGACGGTCAACTTGTTGTAACAAGTGAGATTTGTGTATATTCCAGTAATACATGCTATGCCGGTTGACGCTGCCATGATTTGTGAATGTAGACTCATGGGAAAATAGTAGCTCGGCAAATAATGTGGGGGTTGTTTGCATTTCCCGACGTGCACATTCACAAAGCACTAGCCAGTTACGAAATCTGGCTCCACAAAATTCTAGATACAATCACACGTGCTATGGGTAATACCTTTGACTATGGAGTATTGTGACAACATTACGTACCGACATGCCGTAATCGCTGTGTAATTGCCAAGTGCTTAGCCGTGGGTTTTGGGGCACTATCACTAGTTCAGCTATTTCGTTAGCTTCTCTTGAAACACGTTCTCCATGTTTACTTTTGCCGGTGTGTACGCTGCCATCAGACATAAAGGCATTCAAAATCTTTTACGAGAACGAACCAGAGCGAGATTTCTCTGGGACACCCTCGGCGTTCAAGGAAACAGCAGCCTCAAACGTTTCTCCTACATTTTCCGTAAATAAGTATCATTTCAATTTTTTCTTTTGTGACTGCAACATTCATCGTCCACTGGCAGGTCTGTTATCCAAATGATAGGTAGGTGTGCAGGCAATAAACACAGAGCAAGTATTCTAATGTTTACAACCGCTATCTGATCTCCGATCGCCTGTTATAATACGCCGCAGTTCACTACACGGTCACGGTGGCGCGTCGAGTAGTCTTCTGTTCCATATGTCTGAGGAATACAACTCCGCCAATGGGATTTCCAATCTGAAGTTACGAAATACTGGTCTGTCCTACCCTAGCAGCATGGAGGTGAGTGTCCCACGTGCCACAGGATATACAAGGTGTTCCATTGATCGTGACTGGGCCAGATTTCTGACGAAATAAGCGTCAAACGAAAAAACTGCAAAGAACGAAACTTGTCTAGCTTGATGGGGGAAACCAGATGGCGCTGTGGTTGGCCCGCTAGATGGCGCTGCCATAGGTCAAACGGATATCAACTGCGTTTTTTAAATAGGAAGCCCAATTTTATGACATATTCGTGTGGTATGTAATGAAATATGAATGTCTTAGTTGGACCACTATTTTCGCTATGTGATAGATGGCGCTCTAAATGTGACAAACATATGGCTCACAATTTTAGACGAACAGTTGGTAACAGGTAGGTTTTTTAAATTAAAATACAAAACGTAGGTACGTTTGAACATTTTATTTCGGTTGTTCCAATGTGATACATGTACCTTTGTGAACGTATCATTTCTAAGAACGCATTCCGTTACAGCGTGATTACCTGTAAGTATCACATTAATGCAATAAATGCTCAAAATGATGTCCGTCAACCTCAATGCATTTGGCAATATGTGAAACGACATTCCTCTGAACAACAAGTAGTTCCCCTTCCGTAATGTTCGCACATGCATTGACAATGCGCTGACGCATGTTGTCAGGCGTTGTCGGTGGATCACGATAGCAAATATCCTTCAACATGCGGGCCATTGGTATGGTGATTCGACGACCAATCCCCCTGTCATGAAATATGCTATTCAATGCCGCTTCAACCGCACGTGTGCTATGTGTCGGACATCCATCAAGTTGGAAGTACATCTTCATTCTGTCATTCAGTGAAACATTTTGTAGTAACATCGGTAGAATATTACGTAGAAAATCAGCATACATCGCACCATTTAGACTGCCATAGATAAAATGGGGGCCAATTATCCTTCCTCCCATAATGCCACACCATACGTTAACCCGCCAAGGTCGTTGATGTTCCACTTGTCGCAGCCATCGCGGGTTTTCCGTTGCCCAATAGTGCATATTATGCTGGTTTACGTTACCGCTGTTGGTGAATGACGCTTCGTCGCTAAATAGAGCGCGTGCAAAAAATCTGTCATCGTCCGGTAATTTCTCATGTGCTCAGTGGCAGAACTGTACACGACGTTCAAAGTCGTCGCCATGAAATTGCTGGTGCAAGAAATATGGTACGGGGGCAACTGATGTTGATGTAGCATTCTCAACACCCGCGTTTTTGAGATTCCCGACTCTCGCGCAAATTGTCTGATACTGATGATGTGCGGATTAACTGCGACAGCAACTAAAACACCTACTTGGGCATCATCATTTGTTGCAGCTCGTGGTTGAGGTTTCACATGCGGCTAAACACTTCCTGTTTCCTTAAATAACGTAACTATCCGACGAACAGTCCAGACACTTGGATGATTTCACCCAGGATACCGAGCAGCATACATAGCACACGCATTTTGATCACAACAGTCCTACATCAATACGATGTCGATCTTTTCCGCAGTTCGTAAACGATCGATTTTAACACGGGTAATCGGGTAAGCATGAAGCAAATACCGTCGGCACTGGCGGAATATTACATGATACCACATACTAATACGTTTGTGACTATCACAGTGCACTCTATCACAAAGCGAGAAAAGTGGTCCAACTAAAACATTCATATTTCTTTACGTACCTTACGAATATGTAGTAAAAAGTGGGGGTTCGTACTTAAAAAAAAAAAAAACGCAGTTGATATCCGTTTCACCTATGGCAGCGCCATCTAGCGGGCCAACCATAGCGCCATCTGGTATCCCCCTTCATGCTAGAGGAGTTTCGTTCCTTGTAGTTTTTTCGTTTGATGCTAATTTCGTGAGATATTTGGCCCGGTCACTATCAATGGACCACCCTGTATAAGAGCCACTGAGTAGCTTGTCGCAAATTACTGTTGTGTGATCATTTCGACTCCAATGATTACAGCGGCATATGTGGCGAAACGGAGAAAATGCTTCAGAGCGGATGTAGATATTGCCGTAGAATCGGATTCTGCAATAGGAAACAGAAGTTCTCATTGAAGATTAGAAAGTTGCCCTTCTCCATCCACGCAAGACATGGGCAGGTGATCGAGTGTGCCATCTTGGGATGTCTCCCTCCGAGACAAACAAATTGCAGTCATAACTTCTTATTATGTAGTGTGTAGTTTTCAAGATATGTCAATGCCTTCAGTTAAAATAAACCCTGCGTATAATTAAGTCGAGAACGATCGCTTAACTGCGGATGTGTACCACGCTCTAACTGCTATGGAAATCGGCAACACACTGCGAGTACTGAGGATAACGGCCGAGAGGCGCTTCATCAGTAGTGTGCTGATAAATATAGGATTTGTGCTTGATGGGAGGTGTGCTAGGATAGCCCGTGCAGTGGCGCTCTCCAGTCTCTCCCTTTAGTGTAGTGGTCAGTGCGTCCGTCTTGTAAGCAGGCCACTGACTTCGAATATCTGTCCGGCACAAGTTTTTTCAACTTTCGCAATTGATTTAAATCAATGCCTACTGAGAGATAATGTCATTAATTCCTTTGCGTCTTGACCTTAACAGATGCCACGAAATTCCGATGGCCGTCGTTTACTTTACATTCTCGACAAAATCCACGTTGATGATTTTTCTACCGTAAATAGGAGCACACAATATCGTTTACATTATTTGTAACAATACCGGCATTCGCTTTTAATAGCTGGAGGGTGGTGGTACTTTATTGTGTGGTTACGGCTGAGCCTTCGACATATCCATGTGGACGTCAGAAAGACTTGTTGTCGGTGACCTTGCCAGTAAACAGATCTCAATCCAATAGCATCACTTGAATAAAATTACAGGTGTCACTCAATTGATAACTTAATGAATTGAATTTATAAATCATCAGTGGTTCTAGTATACACGGGTGCTGTACCTTATAAAATGAGAAAAAATAGACAGTTAATCGAAGTCCTAAATGAAACAATGGTCACTTTAAAACCCACTTATTACAAATCACTGTAAAATTCTAATGAAACCCAGAGTATCAAAGACAGGGAACGGTTATTGTTATTTTGTTCTTCAGTCCAGAGACTGGTTTGATGGAGCTCTCCTTGCTACTGTATCCTGTACAAGATTCTTCATCTCCCAGTACCCACTGCCACCTACATCCTTTTGAATCTGCTTAGTGTATTAATCTTTTGGTCTCCCTCTACGATTTTTACCCTCCACGCTGCGCTCCAATACTAAATTCGTGATCCGTTGATGCCTTAGAACATGTCCTACCAACCGATCCCTTCTTCTAGGCAAGTTGTGCCATAAAATTCTCTTCTCCCCAATTCTATTGAATACCTCCTCATTAGTTATGTGGTATACCCATCTAATTTTCAGCATTCTTCTGTATCACCACATTTCGAAAGCTTCTGTTCTCTTCTTGTTTAAACTGTCAATCGTCCATGTTGCACTTCCGTACATGGCTAAACTCCACACAAAACCTTTCAGAAATGAGTTCCTGACATTTAAATCTATACTCTACGTTAACAAATTTCTCTTCTTCAGAACCGGTTCCCTAGCATTTGCCAGTCTACATTTTATATCTTCTCTCTATCCTCTCTACATTCTTTAAGTAATCCAAAAGGTTACAATGGAAATAAATTATTGCCGATAACTTGACGTGGATTTCATGATGCGTTACAGTTAAATACTTTAGATTCAACACAGCATTTCGGGGAACAACAAACTTCGGAGAAATCGCCAAATGTTAACCAAGGAGGAAAGCAAGAAATGTTGATAGAATCACTATCATGGACCTACTACCTTGATTGCGTCCACATTGAGCTAACGACTGCTAGTAAATGTACTTGAATGAAAACTATGAAAGTGTTAACATCAATAAGAGATCCTCATAATTTGTGAGTTGTGATCAGTACGGGTGCTCCCCATACTTGAAAGTAACAGTGGTAGCGATGAGCTGTGTTGGTGGCAGCTAAACTTTTAAGTTACTTGGTCTGCATGAGAGACTGCTCTCCCTCAGCTCCTGGAACTGACGACCCAGTCTCTCGTCCTGGATTGAAGGTGTTCTGCCCACATGCCCACAGCATCCCCACAACCATAAGAAAATACCAAACACAGACACAGAAGGTTTTTTGTGCTTGTGAAATAGTGACTTATGCACGATTTTGATCACCAAGACCAAGATGACGAATCATATCCATTCTGACAAGGCAGCAGTATCCCTTCCAACATTCGTTATTGACATAATTAATCAAAAGTGGGTGTCTCTATCGACTGTGCTGAGAGACAGGAAATCTCTCACTCCTACGATCTATCCTATTTCACATTGAAGCCAATAAGGCTTTCTCCACATACGTACGAGTGAGTTTTGTTCCCCCGCTTCAGAATTTACTTCTGCTAGCCGACTGAAGCTGTTCTTAGTGTCTCTTAGTACCGACAAATACAATTCAGTTAGCTTGGTGCCAGTCTAGCAGCTGTTGGATGCTGCGCTCCAAAGCAAAAACAGGCGGATTGGCCCCTTCATCTACATCTAAATCTACATATATATTCCGCTTCCACCATTCGGTGCGTGGCGGAGGGTACCTCGTACCACAACTAGCATCTTCACTCCCCGTTCCACTCCCAAACAGAACGAGGGAAAAATGACTGCCTATATGCCTCTGTACGAGCACTAATCTCTCTTATCTTATCTTTGTGGACTTTCCGCGAAATATAAGTTGGCGGGAGTAAAAGTGTACTGCAGTCATCCTCAAGTGCTGGTTCTCTAATTTTCCTCAGTAGCGATTCACGAAAAGAACGCCTCGTTTCCTCCAGAGACTCCCACCCGAGTTTCTGAAGCATTTCCGTAACACTCGCGTGATGATCAAACCTACCAGTAACAAATCTAGCAGCCCGCCTCTGAATTGCTTCTATGTCCTCCCTCAATCCGACCTGATAGGGATCCCAAACGCTCGAGCAGTACTCAATAATAGGTCGTATTAATGTTTTATAAGCGGTCTCCTTTACAGATGAACCACATCTACCTAAAATTCTACCAATGAACCGAAGAATACTATCCGCCTTCTCCACAAATGCCATTACATGCTTTTCCCACTTCATATCGCTCTGCAATGTTACGGCCAAATATTTAATCGACGTGACTGTGTAAAGCGCTAGACTACTAATGGAGTATTCAAATATTACGGGATTCTTTTTCCTATTCATCTGCATTAAATTATATTTATCTATGTTTAGAGTTAGCTGCCATTCTTTACACCAATCACAAATTCTGACCACCTTACAGATCTCATCTTCAGCCGTCCCGTGACCAGAAATTACCACAATACGGACTTCCTTTAGGTCGCAGTTCATTAATCCTTTCGCTGTTTACTCGTAATTTTCCACTCTGGCGCTGGTGGACACACTATGTTACAAGCAGTCTTTCATTTCCCAGTAGGTTTCTGTGAACTCTGAGAAAACCGTAGAAGAATAGTATCGAAAAATTTCAGATGTGCTGTTACAGATGAATGTTGAAAATGATGTAGACTCACAAAGCAAAGAATGAGGTATTTCTCTGGAGAATCGGCAAGGAAAGGAATATATGGAAAACACTGACGAGAAAGATGGATAGGATAGTAGGACATCCGTCAAGACATTAGGGCCTAACTTCCATGGTACTAGAGGGAGCTGTAGAGGGTAAAACTGTAGAGGAGGACTGTTATTGGGATTCATCCAGCAAACAACTGCGGACGCAGGTTCCAACGGCTACTCTGAGATGAAGAGGTTGGCACTGGAGGTGAATTCGTGACGTGCCGCATCAAATCGGTCAGGCGACTGATGATTCAAGAAAAAAGCTTTCTGCCGTTTACAATGCAAACACAGACGTCGCCCGTCCAGCAGATCTCGGCCAAAACGGAATGAACTGCTCTCAGTGACTACTATCTGCTTTCTACTCATCCCCATGCAGTGGCGGCGAGCACATTTTAAAACGACTGATGTTCTCTAATGGTCTTACACTGGTTCTCTCTCCCCTTTCCTGCTAGCCAGCGACCAACAGGCATCCAATACGATTTCCAGCTAATCGTTTAACCAAACCTGGGGAATAAGAAACTGATGTGGAATTTTAGTAGTTAGATATGACAATCACTGATGCAAGCATTAATCATACTCGATCTCTCGCATCTAGCTCGCATCTAATTTATATTAGAAGCGTTTATTAATGTAATTGGTGTTTGTTTACGATGCATAGCACATTCACCAAAAATACTCGAGTAGCGAAATCTTTATCTCCCTCCAGCGTATGTGGTTCGCACTCTGTCTGGTAGGTAGCTCTGCTGTTGCCACATCTAGCTCAGGAAACGTATGAAACATGTAACATGACAATTTAACCTACTATTAACATGCTTGCTTCAGATCCTAGTTAATGGTTTTCTAAATTCTTAGAAAAAGTTTAACTACCCGATCCACAGCCCGAGGATCGAAAACGTGTACGAAGAAAATATTCACTCAAATCAGATTAATAAAGGGTCATCTTACAGTACCCATTGTAGATTTATGCGTGACTGGCGAGCACCTCCTTCCGGTTTTGTGTTAATCGAGAGCAGAAAAGCTTTTAACCTCTAGTACATCCTATGTGACCTCGCTTTTTAACCGCCTGTGTTCACATAACATAAGGAAACTCGCTATGCTGTAAACCATTGTTTAATCACTGGCACAGACTCTTATCTCTTGCAGATGTGGAGCATTTGTCGATGCTGTCTTGGTAAGAAGAAGAAAGTAGGCACCAGTAAGCCTAAGAACCAGCGGCTTATGAAAACTGAAATGCCACAGGTGAGTTGTGGGTCGCTTGCCAATGAGGTTTATCATCTGACTCGTGAGAGCACACATACATTGTGCTTACTAGCTTCATGTGTTCTTCTAAGTTACACTTAAGGAAACTGAAATTTTTACACAATGAACACCTTGCTCAAACACTACCAAAATGATACTCCACTAGTTTAGTGTCCCAGATACCACAGTTCGTAATATTAGATAGAGAGACTTCGAGTAAAAATGAAGTGATAGCTGGCGCTCCCCAATGGCGTATTTTAGTACTTTGCTGTTTCTAAACAGTAGAAATGGTTTAAGAAAGAATCACAGCAGGAATCTCACATTGTTTCCAAATTATGCTGTAGTTGACCGTCTATTAACGTAATCAGAAGATACAACACAACTGAAGAGTTACTTAGACATAATTTTTGTATGGTACAAAAATTGGGAACTCGCCTTAAATAATGGAAACTGTCAGTTCATCCATCTGTATACTGAAAGAATTCCGTAGCATTTTGGTTACATCTTAAATCACGCAGACCGAAAGGGTGTTAGTTTAACGAATTACCCAGTGATAAAAATTACGAACAAGGTAATCTTCGACGATCGCATAAATAATGTAATGGGAAGGCGAATAAAAGACTACGATCGATTGGTAGAACTATTAGAAGATTCAATAAGACTGCCAACCCCACTATCGTCCATCCTCAGCTACAGTGGTGCAGTGCAGTACGGAATGCTTACCAGAGAGGTTTGACGGAGGACTTCGAAGAAGTCCAAAGAAAGACAGCTCGTTTCTAATTATCACCAAATTGAAGAGAAAGTGTCATTGTTATGATACGCGAGTTGGGGTGGCAAACATTAAAACAAAGGCATTCACCACCTTTCTCCTCCGAAAGTAAAAATATTTAGTTAGTGCAAATTGATCATAATAATAAAATAAGAGAAATCAGAGCTCGCCTGTGATGATTTATGTGTTCGATCTTCCGGCACGCTGTTGAAGAGTGAAACGGTAGATAAATAGTATAAAAGAGATTGCCTGAAGCGTCTGCGGTATATTTGAGCGAAAATTGCGGAGTAGTCTTACAGGTAACGAGGTAGATGCAGATATTAATGTTTATGAGATATGTTAATTAATCTTTCACAATTTTCACGTCTTTTTCGTCATTTTCTGTTCAGAACAAAAAGATTCTTACAATTTAAAAATGGTGTGACTAGGCCTACGTGGTGGCTGTTGGTATATCTAATGTTACAGGGAAATTTTCGGCGAAGATAGCAACATAACAGGTCTGGAGACGTTCTAGCGATACTAACAGATACCTTTCGCACTTTGAGAAAAATCGAAACATTAGTATAAGAGACAAGGGGGCATCGTGCTGACGTATCGCGTAGGTATTTGACTATGGTGCAATGACAGGCGCACGAACGATGAACAAATGATCTCAGGACTACAGCCTCCCATGCAAGGCAGGTACCGGTCCTAACACAATAACTTCAGCACGATAGGATTATACGAATTTTAGGTTAGCTATGCCGAGTATACGGATGACAGCAGATGAAATCCGGGTAGTCATACAGGAATAGCCATGAACAGATTACTGTAAGCTGGGTTGAGATATCGAGGTTTAATGGTTCGGTTAACATTGACACTGTACCACAAACAACAGACTTACATGGTGTGCAGTCAGAAACAACTGTCTGCAAATATCAGATCGACACCAACGTGTGCAGGCTCGACCCGGTGAAAGGTCACGGGGGACGGTGATTCTAGAGAATATTGCCTCTCTCGACGCCTGAAATCGTCTTGTAGGCCGTTAATGGACATGAGAATGTAACTGATGTGGGAGTTGTTGAATGAAGAGTGATTGCTCTCCAGGATTCACGAGGATAACGCAAGGCACAACACTACAATTAACAGCACAAACATCTTCGTTCCTTGATTGACCTGACTGGTATCCTGATTTATCACACGATATGATGGAAATGTGTATACTTAGAGACCAGAACCCAGAATAATAGTCGTCAGGTACACCAGAAAATGATCGAAGGTGACATTCGTAGGCTTTTCGCTTCTATTTCATAGGGTTAAAACCCCAAACTGATGTCGGTGATGGAGATCTGTTCCACATGAAATGGAAGTTTAATCATCTAACAAACGGAATGTGATTAATATCTCAACAAAGATTGATAAATGTCTAACCGCTGATTCATGGTGTGCAGGAACTGTACACGTAAGAAATTCTTATAATAACCCTCGCTGTAGATTATGAAGCATTATAACGCCAAATGCATTGTCAAGGTTGATAACCCACATGCTTGGGTATATTTTACGTCTTATGTGAACACAGGTCAGCATTACTATAGGAAGACTATCACACTAATCAAAACGCGATGCGTTGAAACAAATTAAGACATTTTTGACCTTTCATTTCGCTGGCTTGAATGAAAAAGTATTAAGCAAGTTGTATTAGGGAAACTGCAGTTATTTGTTATGACTGAGGAACAGATCGTTCTTCCAATGACATGGCTTTACTGGTAACAAACATTCCTGCTCTAGTTAATAACATAGTCACACATAAAACTAGATCACCACCGATCAACATTAACTCATGACTGTTAATGTATTGTACAACTTGGAGAGTTAGTATTTAGTTGATTCTCTAGCTTAGTATGCAGATTGACTTATTTTATATGTCTGACGGTTCTCTACGGCGGCTATTCAAAAAGTAAGGTCCGCCCTCTCGCGAAATGGAAACCTCTAAGAAAATCAGAGCCGGCCGGTGTGGCCGTGCGGTTCTAGGCGCTACAGTTTGGAACCGCGAGACCACTACAGTCGCAGGTTCGAATCCCGCATCGGGCATGGATGTGTGTGATGTCCTTAGGTTAGTTAGGTTTAAGTAGTTCTAAGTTCTAGGGGACTGATGACCTCAGATGTTAAGTCCCATAGTGCTCAGAGCCATTTGAACCGTTTTGAAAATCAGAAATGTTTTTTCTTGCAATGGCTAGCTGCACCATCCACCTACTTCTCCCCATAGTTGCCGGCTCCTATGTAGACATCTGTTTTATCTTAACGTTTGCACCAACTGTCCATTGCCTTCGTCATAGGAACCAGCCGTCTGTGCTTTCCAGCAATACTCTAAGCTGGTCTTCAGCTCTTTATCTGTGCCATAATGTTGTCTTTACAGCCACCGGTTCATCTGAGCAGTGATTAAACTAAGGCGCAGTCAATTATGAGCTGTATTGTGGGTGATGAAACACTCCCAATCGAAAACGCGGCAGGAGCAGCATCATGGGCTCTGTGCATAGTGCGGCCGCGAGTTGTCATGATGAAGGAAACGCATGACAATTGTGTTATGTGCGCCTTATTAAATTATGTGAAATCTTCCACCAGGCCCTCATCCTTGGTGGGAGACATTACTTTCTAGATATTCTGACATCGTTACTGAGCACTCAGAACTGATAAGAGCGATGTGCTGCGAACGATGGACAAACTAGAGACCCTGCCCAATAAGTCTGCACAAAGCTTCATCCTATTTTCACTGTGACTTCCATTTCGTGCCCGATCGAACTTTATTTTCAGAATAGCTGTTTTATAGTTCAGAATGTGGCCTGGTGACCTTCTTTTATACGACTGGAACTATAATATGAAATGTATTTTATAAAGAAATGCGGTATCATTAAAAAATTGTCGAACAGAAAAGGTACAAATCACCTTCCCCTCAGCAATATAATCTGGTCAACGCAGCATATTTGTCTTATGCCCATTAATTTTGATACTCAATAGCTTCGACAACTTAGTCCATAGATTCCTGGATTCGGGCAATGAATTTAAGGGGTGAGAGAACTTATACATGTCTCACGTCTTTTCCTATTATTTATTTCTTGTTTGCCAAGAAAATTTCTAGTCACAGACACTTCGTTCTCATAGAAGCTAAGTACACACGCATGTCTTTGTACTTTTAGACCTGGCTTCTTCAGCGATCGGAGTATCTCTTGCCACGTAACATTAACACGTGCATTTTTGCAGGTTTACAGAGGCAATATATGTTCGTTTATTTTGCTGTAATTGCTTAACGATGAGAAGGCTCATTGTGAAGATCACTTCTCCTGTTCCTAATTCCCTCCTGAATCCTAATTGACTTTCACTCAGAATATCTACGACCTTGTCTTCAGATCCTGTCAGAGTTATTCACACGTGAATTTTGTATGAATGCCGAAGTATGTTTAAGTTAGGATACTGTCCACATATTGTTTGATTGACAAATTAGATTCAAGTTGTGGTACTGTCCACATTTCGAGTCCTTCGCCTTCTTTGTTATGGGAATCATGAGACATTTCTGGAAGTCGGTGGTTATCTGTCGGGTATTATGGATGCACGTAATCAGCTGATGAGTTGTTCCGCTTCAAACGCTGTACACGAATTGAAGCATGAGCTTCCACTGTATCAATGGATTGCGCCATTTGGATTTGCTCCTCTACCGTCGTGATACGGTAGTTTTAGGGCAGGTGCTGCAGCGTTGAGTTTCGATGTGAAGAAAGTATGTTGATCTGTTACTGCTTAAAAATGAAACCATCAGATATGTAACTTCATTTTATCGAAGTATTTACGTGCGGAGTACAACGAGGAAACCCCGAAACCGTAACTGCAATCCAGAGCAGGGTGAAATGGATGAGTACTTGTTACAATAAATGCCTCACAACTTGACTCCCCCTGACGTCTTCATTCTTTCAATGGCCCAGTAGGCAAAGTATCTGACCATCTCCTGTTCTCACCGTTTCAGGTGAGTGGGTTACGCCAAGTGCTGAAGTCCTCGACAAATACTCCCTTGGATCAAGGGCCCTCGCTTGTATTGTGGAAACTTTCTTTTGTATACCGACGGTACTGCTTGACTTCAAGAAGTTTCGCGCTGTAAATGTCACATGAGGGAGATCACACACAAAAAGATGATTGAATTAAAACCCCAGAGGAAGATTACTATTTATTACAGATAAAGCCCCTGAATTATCATAAGAATCTGCGTTTGTCAAGTAGCAAAAATTGCGTGATCACGCTGATACTTTCAAAATTAACATATTCCAAGGATCGTCTATAAATTCCAAGAAGTAAACCCGTAGCTCGTACTCGGAACTTTCCATCAGTATTACTTAGGTACAACCGTTCAACGTAAATATCAACCAAGCAGACTCACAAATCAAACATGTTGATCACTGAAACACACCAATATCAGCCGTAACCCAACTTCGAGTATATTACGTACATCATAAATACATCTGATGAGAAGTTTTTCCCTAACTAGCTGTGAATGATCATTAAATGAAAACATCTTTCAATAATAAAATCAGGCCTTGTACCTACACCATTAACATAAATTCACCATGAAAACAAAAGGCAAGACTACAGCTAATTTAATTTTCCATATTTTCGGCATTTTATCGCTGGAATCACTGATAGCGCCTCTGGAGCACAGTTCTCGATTCGCTGTGTAGCCAAAGCTACGAAGTTTTTACAGAAGGTACTTGTCCAACATATTTTTTAACACATTAGGGTTAACGACATTTTCCCAAGGCTGTAGCTCGTCCAGGTCTCAGTGGTAGTTGCAGCCATCATGGTTATTTACCAGTGCACACTACAGAATGCCAATAAATCAGGAATGGCGCTACCAGGCTCAAACTCTTACTTTGTAAACGGCCAGGTCGTGCAGTGACGACACTACTACGAACCTAGAGCGACATCTGGAAGACAGAGCCTCAGTCTTCTGAATGGACAACACAGATAGTTGTTCCAGTTCCGACACCTAAGGCAACGCCTTGGAAGACCAGAGTCGACCGGATCCACGACGTTATCGTCGTGTGTTGGAAAAACGCTAGATATGCTTATTGATGTCCGTTTAGAGTAGTGAACCTACTTGCAGCCAACAGTTTGGATTTCCAAAGAGGAATAAAACCCTAAACAGTCTGTCCATTCCGACCCTGTAAATCTTCGTGCATTCAACAATAGGTAACATCTGTTAACAATATTTACAGACAAAACGGGCGCCTATGATAATTTTGGAATTCCAATTCAGCTACAAAAATGAACAAGTACGCTGTCACATTATCAATACTTTTTACGCTTCTTTCAACAGTGTTCATTCATGTTTCTCCGCTTCCATGTCAGCCGTTAAAGTTACCCCGTTATTGGCCACTTTTCCTGTGATCAGTCAATTTTTTTCCTCACGTTTAATGCCTCACATGTTACGGCAATACTTTTGTGTTAGGCCGCATTACCATTTTCCGAAAATAGAGCAATGATTCTCTCGCTTAAAACAGTGACAAAAGTATTGAAATCTCTTACATTCCATCTATTTCTTGCAATATCTGTAAACACCATCTGAGTCAGTTTTCCGGCAAGAACGACAGCCTAGACTACTATTTACAAAACTGAAAATAAATTAAGAATATGTGCTGTTTAACAAGTGTGGTAACTAAATCGTCAGATCAGTGAGAAATGTAGCTCCAATTATCCGCAATAGCCCAGCCAGTCGTTAACGAATGAGAAGAGATTTCACATCAGAGGTTTTTAAAATTTCGTTCTCATTAGGACCGTTTAAGATCAATGTATGGAACATAAGCGAGTCAAATGGGATTGCGGTACAAATGCATCACTCCTTTATTCATCCAAATTACCTTGGTGCATGTACCTCTAAACGGGGACAAGGTAGTTTCTTATTTAGAATCTGGCAGGATTGTTTTATTCCTCTAGAGAAACCGCAAATGTCGCTGAACTGAGTAAGATGTGTTGTCCAAGTTATTAAAATGTATTTGGAACATAAACGTTTTGATTAAGTCCCCTTGTAAACGTATATTGAAAGAGCGAGAAAATGTGATTTATGACAGATAAAAGTCGTAAGAATGACAGCGAATCAAATCCGAGATCTTTCAGTTTTTGTCTGGTACTTTGCCACTGAGCCACGTAACCACACAAAGTCCAATATTAATTCAGTTTGCTTCACGTTACGAGGGTGGTTTGAAAAGTTCTCGGAATGGAATAGAAAAGAAGAACATACATCACTGAAACTTTTTATATTGCAATGAAGCCTCCTTGTAGATTAATGCACTTGGTTCAACCATGCTCCAGTACCTTGATCCCATCTCGAAACTGAGTTTCCTCCAGACCTGCAAAATAGTTGTCACCTCCGGCTATCAATTCTTTGTTTAAGTGAATCTTCTTCCACCAAGAAAAAAATTCAGTTTTACGAAGAGATGGAAGTGTGACGGAGCCATATCTGGCGAATAAGGTGGGTGTGGCAACAATTTATACCTTATTTCGTGTAATTTTGGTATGGCGACGGCGCATGTGTGCGGGCGCGCGTCATGAGTCGCGGCACCCATCTCGCAGATAATTTTTTCATTTCTAATTCTTCGGTTAAAATGTGATATATCCTTTCAGATGACATCTGGCAAACGTGAGCAATTTCACACATTTCCAATTGTCGATCCTCCATGACCATTTTGTGGACTTTTACAGTAATTTCTGGAGTTGTGACACGTCTTGGCCGACCACTGCACGGACCATCAAATTTAAATTCATTTGTCCACTTGGCAACAGTTAAATATGAAGAAGCAGAGTCCCTCAGTGTACTCTGGAAATCGGCATGAATGTCCTTTGCATTCATACCATTCCTTACGAAGTACTTAATCACTGCTGGAATCTATTTATTCCACCTTCGGAAATCGCTATTCGGTAACAACAACACAGCCACGCCACCGCCTCAGCTCTCTTCCAAGACCAATGACGTAGCACGTGTTTACAGGCAACAGTCCAATGAATACCACGTGAACATCTCGTTGCGCTTGCGCTGACATCTCGTGGTCATTCCGAGAACTGTACTCTCGTACCCTTTGAAGGATGTGTTTCATGTGTCGTCGCATTTTGACACAATAACTCATTTCTGCAGTAAGGAACGAGTTGTCAAACATCCTCGTACCATCTCCTAAACAATGGCCATGGAGAGTGTGTACAGTTCACTTTCGTGTTAACTCTAGACAGATAATTTGAAATCACTGAAGTCTCGGTGGGTGAGGTACTGGTCCAGCACTGTGTTAATTGTTGTGTGTCAGAAAGTGTTTCATACCGCTTTTGAGGGACTGAGAGAGCTTCATACCATTTGTATGTGGCAGAGACTGCTTGGTAACAACGTTTCGTCGCAGAGACTATTTCTTGTCAATGCTACTTGGCAGAGCGACAAGCATACGGGTGTTGTGTGGCAGCGGATGCTTGATGGAAATAACGTTTCGCAATGGGTACTTCTTATCGAGCTTACGTAATAGAAAAAACAGTGTAGCAGTGTTGCGTGGTAGAGGGTGCTTTGTGCAGATGTTCCCTGGTAGGGGACGAATTATAAAGCAGAATGGCAGAGGAGGCTTTGTACCAAATCTGCGTGATAGAAGATGGTTGTTGCCAGTTGTACGTTGTAGAGTAAGGTTAGAAACAATTTTCTGTGTCAGATAGTGCTTCACACCGATGTTGGGAGGTAGAGTGCGCCTAAAGCCAAACTTCCGCGTCAAAGGGTGGTTTAGGTCAATGTTTCGTAGCACAGGGTGCTTCGTTCCATTGTTTCATGGGAGAATTTGCATCGTTCCTATGTTGTGTGGGCTCAAATTAGTGTCGTGAGCTGTCAGAGCTTCGTACCGATGTTCGATGTTGCGTGGCAGACGTTTCTCATGTCACTGACGGCTTGGAAATTTACTTTCGAAACAATGCTTACTGCCAGTGTTGCGTGGAGGAGTGTACTTCGTTCGTAGGTTACGTGGTGGAGGGTGCACTGTACCAGTGTTGCTGATAAGAACTTCGAACCGTTGTTAAGTGACAGAGTTCAGGATGCGTCTTAATGACCTTGTGTACTACAGAACACTTCGTATCAATGTTGCTTGACAGAGAGCGGCTTTGTAACGAAGATACCTTCAGAGGTTGCTTCACACCAATGCTGCATGGTGAAAAGTGCTTCCTAACAGTGTAACTGGCATAAGGTTCTTCATAACTCTCTTTAGAGGTAGTTAGATCTTCGTAGAAATGTTGTTTAGCAGAGAGCACATCGTGGTGATGTTAAACTCTGAAATGGCTGGAAATGTCTCCAAAAAATGAAGCTCAATCTGGACTAACCCTCGAGTCAGCTAGCCGACAAGGATAGCACCTGATACTGATCTCTGTTGTGGGCAGGCGGACCGTAGCGTACAAGCACTGAATAGCCGTGTGTCCGGTAGCGTGGTAGCCTCCATCTCCAGTCTTGGTCAGGAGACTTCACTCGAAACGCCCATTAAATACAGAAAGATGTCTCCTGAGACAGTTGTTGGCATCGCAGCTTCGATGGTATCTTATTTACGATTGTAACGTATAACTTAACGTAGTTCTCAGAATTTTTATAATAACTGTGTGTAGTGCCTCATCAAAACAATTCTTCTAGAGGATACTAAATGCTGCCCATGAAAGCTTAGGACAGATCACCAATTAATATGTAAATTGATATCCCCACTGCTGTTGTGACATTATGTAGAGGCACATACGCGGTACATCTGATGGTACTTGCATAGACTTGTCACGGGCCGATAGACTCAATTACTAAGAAAGTTTGTGTCTATAATACGTAACCCTTTCATAAATATTGTTACGGGTGGTAGCCATCTGTAGTCAAAACACAGCCCTACCTCTTTTCCCTATCATTATCTTCCGCAGAGGTCCGTTTCGACATGCCTACATAAAAACGTCAACTGATGCAGAGATTTCGCCAATTACAGATTTCACGATCATATGATTCGGACTGCCGTCGTACTTTACTAGTCCCAGCGTATTGATAATACGCTTAAAAGTAACTTCGGCAAAACGCATTGAGGAAGGAATTAAGAATGGTTACAGTGTCACAACTGCTGGACGTCACACATTCATATTAATTGGAGACTTCGCATTCAGAGTTTACACCGTTTCTACTATCACTCTTTTCATTTCTTCTAACACAGTTATTATTAAATGCGTTTTGCATATTATTTTAGTGACTGTTTGATTGTCTAAGCATCGGATGTTTAAAATGTTTTAAGGAAATTTATGACTCTATAGGACAGATTGCCTTTTCCACAACATTATCACTCTCTGAATTAATGCTCTGCTGCTGTGTAGGGTATCCAGGGAATAGATCCTGGATCATAGAATACAGACTCCTGTACAACATCACAAGAGCGTTATAACTATGGGGCTGATAATACGATCAACTGTTAATGCAACTTCAGGATGCTTAAATACGAAATTGTATTCATTTGTAAAAGTTTACGCCTCTTCCAGAAAGCAGATGATGTTTTTGTCGGTATCTTGCTGAGGGTTACTAAACGTTCAAATGGCTCTGAGCACTATGGGACTTAAGTTCTGAGATCATCAGTCCCCTAGAACTTAGAACTACTTAAACCTAACTAACCTAGGGACGTCACACACACCCATGCACGAGGCAGGATTCGAACCTGCGAGCGTAGCGTTCGCGCGGTTCCAGACTGTAGCGCTCGGCCACTCCGGCCGGCTAACAGTTACTTCATACGATATAAGACACTGTATCTGGTCTGGAATTGACACACGCGTGAGGTTATTTAGAACCTCTTTCTACGAAGCAAACCTCGCTGAAGCGTTCTGCACCTACTTTCCTTGAAAGAAACTGTTCACAATTGTTTCCATCCCGGCATATACCATTCAGTATTGTATCTCGGCCTTTGACAAACGACTATGTTGTTTCACACTGTGATTTAATATGGTGACAGTAAATTAAGTAAACAATTCTATCTTTATTGTTCATTCAGCTGATACAGCTTCTTTTGATACAATTACACCTTTGTATTTTCTCTTATTATAGGAATCAAATGCTGCAACCGCTGGCATAAATGAGCAACTTAATTTGCAGCCTCACATAAAGAAACCAACGCGTAAAACCACCACTTCAACTAATTCAGGTGGTGACCATGAAAATAACGCTGCAAACCTTGGTAATAAAGAAATAAAACCAGAACAACAGAGTGAAACGGTACTTGTAGAGAAATTTACTGGAGACCACGAAGACGACGCTGGAGCCATTGTCAATGATGAAGTAAAACAAGGAGAGGCCCCTGATATATTAACTGCAGAAGAGCATGATGGTAAACACGATGATGACGCTGGAGCCCATCACCGTGATGAAGTAAATCGTCGACAAGGCTGCGACAAATTAACTTTGGATACGTTTCATGCTGCACACGTTGATGCCTTTGGAGACATCAACTATAAAGAAACACAAGGAGAAAGGAGTGATATCATAACTGAACAGAAGTTTGCTGTTCAGAATGATGATGACGCTGGAGAACTTGTCAACGATGAAGAAAAGATGGAAGGGGAACACGATGGTGACGCTGGAACCCCTGTCATTGATGTAAAAATATATGGTGATGAACATGACGGTAACGCTTGGACCCTCGTCAAAGAGGCAGAGAATTTTGAAAGAGAACAGGACTGTGACGCTGGAATCCCTACTGTGGATGTAAAAATACATGGTGATGAACATGACGGTAACGCTGGGGCCCTCGTCAAAGTGGCAGAGAATTTTGAAAGTGAGCGGGACTGTGACGCTGGAATCCCTACTGTGGATGTAAAAATACATGGTGATGAACATGACGGTAACGCTGGGGCCCTCGTCAAAGAGGCAGAGAATTTTGAAAGTGAGCGGGACTGTGACGCTGGAATCCCTACTGTGGATGTAAAAATACATGGTGATGAACATGACGGTAACGCTGGGGCCCTCGTCAAAGAGGCAGAGAATTTAGAAAGTGAGCGGGACTGTGACGCTGGAACCCCTATCGTGGATGTAAAAATACATGGTGATGAACATGACGGTAACGCTGGGACCCTCGTCAAAGCGGCAGAGAATTTTGAAAGTGAGCGGGACTGTGACGCTGGAACCCCAATCGTGGATGTAAAAATACAAGGTGATGAACATGACAGAAACGCTGGGGCCCTCGTCAAAGAGGCAGAGAATTTTGAAAGTGAGCGGGACTGTGACGCTGGAACCCCTATCGTAGATGTAAAAATACATGGTGATGAACATGACGGTAACGCTGGGGCCCTCGTCAAAGAGGCAGAGAATTTTAAAAGTGAGCGGGACTGTGACGCTGGAACCGCTATCGTGGATGTAAAAGCTGGAACCCCTATCGTGGATGTAAAAATACATGGTGATGAACATGACGGTAACGCTGGGGCCCTCGTCAAAGTGGCAGAGAATTTTGAAAGTGAGCGGGACTGTGACGCTGGAACCCCAATCGTGGATGTAAAAATACATGGTGATGAACATGACGGTAACGCTGGGGCCCTCGTCAAAGAGGCAGAGAATTTAGAAAGTGAGCGGGACTGTGACGCTGGAACCCCTATCGTGGATGTAAAAATACATGGTGATGAACATGACGGTAACGCTGGGACCCTCGTCAAAGCGGCAGAGAATTTTGAAAGTGAGCGGGACTGTGACGCTGGAACCCCTATCGTGGATGTAAAAATACATGGTGATGAACATGACGGTAACGCTGGGGCCCTCGTCAAAGAGGCAGAGAATTTTGAAAGTGCGCGGGACTGTGACGCTGGAACCCCTATCGTGGATGTAAAAATACATGGTGATGAACATGACGGTAACGCTGGGGCCCTCGTCAAAGAGGCAGAGAATTTTAAAAGTGAGCGGGACTGTGACGCTGGAACCCCTATCGTGGATGTAAAAGCTGGAACCCCTATCGTGGATGTAAAAATACATGGTGATGAACATGACGGTAACGCTGGGGCCCTCGTCAAAGTGGCAGAGAATTTTGAAAGTGAGCGGGACTGTGACGCTGGAACCCCTATCGTGGATGTAAAAATACATGGTGATGAACATGACGGTAACGCTGGGGCCCTTGTCAAAGAGGCAGAGAATTTTGAAAGTGAGCGGGACTGTGATGCTGGAACCCCTATCGTTGATTTAAAGACATATGGTGATGAACATGATGGTAACGCTGGAACCCCTGTCAAAGAGGCAGAGAGTTCTGAAGGTGAACACAATTGTGACGCTGAAACCCCTATCGTTGATGTAAAGATCTATGGTGATGAACGTGATGGTATTGCTGGAGTCCTTGTCAATAAGTCACAGAAACTTGAAGATAAACATTATGATGACGCAGGAGTCATTGTCAATGATGCAGAAAAGTATGAAGGTGAATACAATGGTGACTCTAGAAATCCTGTCAAGGATGAAGTAAATCATCGACAAGCCTGTGATATATTAACTGGAGAGATATTGGGTGCTGTACAGGATCACGACACTGGAGACCTTGTCAATGATGCAGAGATGTTTAAACTTGAACATGATGATGACGCTGGAGTACTAGTCAGTGATCCAGAAAAGTTTGGATGTGAAAACGATTGTGATTATGATATATTAATTGGAGAGAAATTTGATGCAGAACCGGATGATGACGCTGGAGACCTTGTTAGTAATGCAGCCAAATTTGGCGATGAACATGATAACGACGCTGGAACCCTAGTCAATGGTGCTATAATATTTGAAGGCAAACACGATGGTGACGCTGGAACCCCTGTCAATGGTACAGAAAAGTTTGATGAACTACATGATTTTGACGCTATATCCCTTCTGAGTGGTAATGTAAAAGAGGAACGAGACAGAGATATATTGATTTCTGAGAAGTGTGGTCCTGGACACGATGATGACGTTGGAACCATTGTTAATAATGGAGTTAAACAAGGACATGCCTGCGATATAATAATTGCAGAAACGCATGCTGGTAACCACGAGTATGACCCTAGTGGCCATAATAATGATGCTGAAAATGAAGCAGGAGCCTGTGACAAATTAATTATACTTAACTCGTTTGGAGATCCCGAGGGTGAGGCTGGACCCTATGATTCAACTGTCGGTACCACCGCCGCCAAGTCATCCACTTCTGCCATAATGAAGAAGAATCACGGACCATCATGTGGTATTAGTTTGTCGGGTCCTCCAAATGTTCGCTTTTTTTCTAAATTCTAAATTGTTATTTGCAATTATTTCCGATTTACATAAATAAAAAATTCAATGTGTTTTTGCAGTTCTTTCATCATAAACAATGGCATTAGTATGCTTTGTGGAAAGAAATAGCCTCATAAGTAACCCGTGTTTTTGCTTAGTGTTCTGTTAGCTCGAATTTCGTGTGTAAAACTAATAGACTTTGTTCTCTAATAAATGAATCAATTATGCATGTACCAGTGCATGGAATACGCCCAGTAATCGCATAACCGAAGTTCTTCAACACAACGGATAGCTGCGACACGGAGTAGACTCACACAGGTAGTTAGTGATATAGGGCGGTTACGTAGGCATATACAGGGTGGAGAAAAATTGTGCCACAAAATTTTAACCCTAGATGATGCCAGTAGGAACCAAAATTACCAGTGTTGTGTAGGTCGACAACGCAAAATTTTTAACTACGGAAATTTGGTGCCAGCACTTTACAGTTCAAAATGCTGAACATACATCTATGGGGATGACAATTTTCCCTCTGTTTTGTGAGTTGGACGATGTCTTGCTCGGATTTACGTTTTGGTAGATGATGATCAGGAGAGCTCTTACCTAAGAAACAGCATAGGCGACGTCAGTCGGTTGAGATACGGTTCATTTTGTTAGCCAGACTTCGTATTGAAGGCCATCGGCCAGATTAATAGACAGTACTACTCGAAGTAAGCTGAGTCATCTCATCAATTTTGTGCATGAAACAGGCATACAACAGAACTACTGTCATGTAGAGCACGACCCGTAAAGGTAATAGTATGATAGTCAGTTCAAACACATAGATTGCATTTAGTAATAAACGAATACATGCATTTACTATACACATAATGGATCCGCATTAAGTGCGTGGGATATTTGAAACGACTGCTATTAGAGCAACAGTTAGCTGGTTAATATTATCGCACTAGTTATGTATGAGTTCATTTACCCGGGAATTGAATTTAGTAATGACTCAGCCTGGGAAATGTGATCGTCCTTGTTGAATATCCTCGTAAAGTTTGATTCGTGTTTCAAGTTAATTACGATGTCGCACCAAGTAAAGCCACCGACAATCAGAACTTACACCTCACTAAAGAAAGTAGTCAGCTCACGCCAGTACACGACTGCCTCGCAGAAAAAAGCCGCATTTACCGCGAAAAAGGATCCATTTGGGTTTTGGATCAGTTTAGTTTGGTATCGTGCGGTACAATTTCACTTGCATCCTGTACCGTGTTTCACAACATTCTGAATCTGGCTTGAATGAAATACCGATCGTCGTGTACAATTTTGTGGATCAGCTGTTCTGTGCCACGCCCGTGCGGGCTTCTCCGATGCGTAATCTCTGATGCAGGCCACTGCTAAAGATTTACGACCGACGACTTGTAACAGATTATCAAATTACGACTGAACACGAATTTTTACTTTCATCCATCCGTTTCCAGATGAGTACTGCATAGTTGCATTTACGATTCAGGCCATTAACATGCGGCTAATGCATTCCTTCTCTGCTCTAGCAAGGGCGCCGCCGATATATCAGCAATTGAAAAGCTTTCTTACATTACATTCAAAAAACACATTTGTTGTTCTCCTAAGAGATTTCATAACCCTGTTTATTCTGTGCTCGTCGTCTAGTTCCATGGACTGCACACCAGACGCGCAGCAAGTAGTCAGCATTCTCGTGGCTTCCGTGCATGCGGTTATATCTTTCCTCGTATACCTTCTCTGTAATAATAAGAGACACGGCACGCACGATAGGCCTGTCGATATTTGTTCCCCACCTACTTTACTTAAACATCGTGAACATCTTTAGCTAACGCCACAGATCTTATGTAGCGAAACAGGACTTGACCCACAACGTCCTTTTACACTACATATACCTGCACTCAAGCTAAAGTTGTCGTGTTATCGTTTTCTCTTGTAATATACAATTTGGACGTATTTAATTGCACATAAATGCCTTCTTATTAAATTTCCTTTTCACATTTATTTTATTTCATATTGCATTATTACATATGTTAGTAACTTTTCTTGTATCTCATTTCGCACGTTGTAGCTTAGTACCTATAATACATAATTGTTGTATTACTTTATACACCATTAATAAGCGTTCCTTAAATAATATAACGAACATATTCACTTGAATTATTGATACTAAAGGTACACATTGATTCACTGTTACCCTCACGGCCAAAAAAAATTATACATTGTTTCCTTTATGGAAAGCTTCATGTCTTCTTTCATTAGCATAGAACACACAAAGTTAGTTAATATTGAAGAACAAGAACATTAGCTAGTGCTATTTTGTGTTTAATCAACAACAGGGTTGTGAATGAACCCGACCTATTGTATAGATCAGTAACCCCAAGATCTGTCTACTCGCATAATATCCAATCCTTCTTGAGTCCATATTCTTCGTACGGCTTATTTGGCTGGACAGTACTGCTCAGCCACTTTAATTTGTTAATGAACAGGAACGAAGAGGTTCGTTAATACCTTCCCCGGAATTTCACCCTGTTATGGTTGCAACACCGTGTTTTTTCTGTCTCTATGTATATTTGGACATACTAACCTTCCCTGTAATATCAATATCTTTATTCCTGTCGAACACACGACGCGACTACATTGTGTCATTTGTCCATGTCCCTCGTGTCACGAGAGTGTCTGTTACTGTGTCCACTCTGTTTACAATGAATAAAGGTTATATTTTGTTCAAACTTTCTCTGCGTTGCTTTCAGTTGAGCAATACTCATGTGCACTCATGACATTATTCCAATTTTTAAAATTATGCATTGCTTTTACCGTATGTTGGTAAGTAACCCATCTCTTTGGTCAGCGAACTTGCACTAAAAGGGTACCTAGCAGCAGCTTAAACAACGGTTCACGGTTTGTTTAAACACTTTCTCCACCATTAGCGATCTTTGTTGTTATTGTGTTAGTTTCTCAGATTAATTTACTGGTATCATCTATCGCTTACACATGTCAGTATTCTACAATACCTTACACTCACCGGTCTCTGAATCGACCAAGAAAACTGCTTTTGAATGTGGTTCATTTAAAGCTTTGTAAGGACCACTATATGGAGAGAAAGACCTGTGTGCCTCTTTCATAACATTTCAGCTGTGCAGTAATACCAAGTCGTCCACAACAGAGTTATTTGTTGTAGCATTTTCATTATATTTACAGAGCCATTTATCTGCTCCTTGTCGAAAATTTTCTTTTACAACATCGTTTAAGTTGTTCCCGTGTACGTTATTATCATCGTCTAACCATTTCAACAATTTCAGCACTATATCGTCTATGAATTTACTGTCCAGTATTTCGATGGAAGATAAACCAGTAGATAAACATGGAAGTTCGTTAAGTATTACTTGGGACTCTGGTACTTCCTGTGCTCAAGTTGTATGTTTGAACGGTATTTTCTAATTAACCAATTGACTTCTTTTATAATACGTCCACAGGGGTTGGGTTTTGGGATATATTTAGACAAGGTTACGTTAATAATTCATGTGTTACGTTTATGGCTCATAAACTGTGGACCATATTCGGTTAAAAGCCTCTCTACCTTTTCGACATCGGTGAAACAATTCCGCATGCAGTGAATTACTGCATCGGTGTTCATATGTTTGATTGGATATTAAGTTGCATATTTAGAACAACATTCAACCCAGTACACGAATAACTGTAATTCCACCTCTACTTTTTCGCAAAGGATGGTAAAAAACCAGTGCTGTTGAATCAAGCAATCCTCTTGGTATAAATTGATACCTAGCATAACCCATACCCTTATTATCCCGTTTTACTTTCGGATAGGTTTGGCAGGTTTTTAACACCCTTGTAACGTGTAATTTTTTTCCTCCTCCTTTTCTACGTAATTCTGTAGCTCTCAATTCGTTCGAGCAATCAATCATTCATGATAGGAAATACAGTCATAGCTCAGTCACTCAAAATGATTCTAAAATTTTACTTGTTAGAATGAAATCAGGCGATGATTCTTCTTCTCTGCAGGCTCGTGCTTTGCGGCAGTCTGCTAATCTGCACAAATAAAATGCCTCGTAATTTTGGGAGCGTTGTATAATCAGTCGGGAAACCTCAGATCAAGCGGATATTTGGCTTTGATGAAGTTTAACCTTCCGAAGAAGCAATGGAGCTCTTGGATTATTAAGTGCAGGTTCGTATCCAGTCTTTCGGAAGTCCCTTCTGATTAACAACTACGCAATATATCGATAAATATCATTAATTCTCAAATTTAAAATACACACCATTTACTTGAAGGAGCCATCTATATATATTTCCATTTAATCGTACAGTTCATATCAGTTATCTTCTGTAATAAATCTCAATAATCAGATTACAGTTCTTCCAAACCAAGCACAGGCTAATCGGCACGAAGACAAACTCGGAAGCTCCCTTTCTTTTTTTTTTTTTTTCTAACAACCACCAGAGAGTACTACATAGAATACTTATGCGCTCATGGCATAGCTATTGTATGAACTACTTTTCGCATGGATTCTGCGAGTATGAAGATAGAAAATTAGTAAACGGCATTCAAGGGTAGAATTGTATCTGAATAATTCATCGAATATAAAGAGATATTACAATTGCCCCTCGCAGCGAGCAAAGTTAATGATAACACACTTTGCGAGCTAACAGAAAAAAATTTGTTGGGTTGTTTATTCAAAAGAGGAATATTTTGAATTCGTAGAATTTTACTATAGAGAGTATGGGTAACATGTTAAGACAATAAGTTACGAGAATACCTAAGCTGTAGCTTTTACATGTACCGGGGTATACCCGCATCCCGAGTACATAACCAGGGAAGATGTAGATTGGTGTAATTACGAAAAAGGTCTACCCATTTGGGAACTGGCTTTCACAGGGAAACCCTGGAAAACCCGGAAGAATAGACCCCAGCTCAGGTATTAAAGAAGATAGGAAAGCCTAAATCCAGTAATTTTGAAATATATAGAAGCTCTATAGATTAGATCGAACGAAAAGTGCCTCATAGCCAAAAAAAAATTTACAATATTGCTCAAAAAAAAATTTTCAAAATTCTTCTTTCGACGATGTAGCCGGCAATCTCGTTGTGAAGTCGATGGAACAGGAACACTGGGTACGGACACCGGATAGGCGACGTACAGCGTTTGGTGGACGCGGCACGGAGGACAGGCGATGGCTTATGGTACAGGATAGAAGCTGGTAACATGCCGTAGAAACAGGAAGATGATCTCAGGAACAGATGGTCAGGTACGTGAACATGAAACAGGTTTAAAGTGGAATAAGAAAAGGTTCTGACTGAATAAATCCCTGGAAGAGAGTGGATTAAGGCAACGAAGTCCATATTTCATCGTTGAACTCAAAATCGGAGTGGATTCTTATATTCTTCCATCTGTACTAGACTGGAATATCCATCAGTCCTGACAATCACGAATTTTTTTGTAGTCCTCAATACCAAAGTTGTTTTGCATTACAACTGCTGATTGTCCAAAACATTGCCAAATAGACTGTGGGCAATTAAATTTTGTCGTAGCTCATATCGAATGTATTCCTCTCAAAAAAATTTTTAATCTAATCTTCGTTTTGCTATAGTCCAGGTGGAAGTAGAGCATTGAATCTGTCCGAGGTTTGCTTCCAATTACGAAATTATGAATAAAATTTAAGTTTACACCTGATGAAAAATTTTAAACATAGGCATATGACACTGACTCCACAAAAGGAATAATTTGAAAAATTTTCATTATTCTTATAATTAATTGATTTATAGATCCACTTGCAAATAAATATCATTAATGATGACGTATGTTCATTTAACAAATCATCCAATCGCAGAATCTTCTTCATCCTCTCATGAACATTTATGGAAATATATTTCAACAATTATGTCCGTAATATGAAACACACAAACTGCTATTCTTAAAAAGTTAGTTAAAATTCTTAAATTAATTCTCCTGGTAAAGAAGGCATAATGAAAAATCTAAATATTATAATAATTTTCTCTCGCGCAACCAGGGAGTTTCTTCAATTGTTTGCAACAGTGACATTATCGACTGTTGCTTCATTTCACAGTTCATTTGTTTTCTTGCGCGAACAGCGCACATCATACACACAGCGTATTTACCTACATATCCCACACTGCTCAAGTTTCACACGCAATTGTCACATAAGTGCCGTGTCTTGAGGAAATGTAGATGCACTTTCATTGTATATCACTGTGGCTTCTGCTCATAGTCCACACTTACAAACACTAGTAATTAACAAATTCTTCTACCTATCTTAAAAATTTTGTGCTAAACTATCACAGGAGTAATCTCACTATCTCTTAACCTATCACAGGAGTAATCTCACTGTCTCTTAACCTATCACAGGAGTAATCTCACTGTCTCTTAACCTAGCACAGGAGTAGTCTCATTGTCTCTTAACCTCTAGACAACAGAAACTTCTTGATATTTATATACACATTCGACTCATAGTCAAATTCCACTCTAAATTCTTCTCCATATTTGGTATCACAGATCTACGATCCTTCAAAAAATTTCTTAATATCATTATGCGGGAATAATCCCTTTATTCTTTTCGATTCGGGATATGCCAACAAGTATGATCCAGGATTTGGTATATTTACAATAACATATGGTCCGGTATAAATAAGATTCCATTTCTTTATGTTCTTCATCAGTTTCGAGGAATAGATGTGTCGCCTCAATAAAATCTTTTCTCCACGATGAAACGTCTGAATCCGGTGAATCCGTTTATCGTATGTCAATTTCCGTTGTATTGCCTTTTTAGTTAAACTGACAAGTGCGCGTCGAATCTTTTCCTCCCATTTTAAATTCTGGTCTTCATACTTTTCTTCCGTTGCCTCCAGGTTTAGGAACGACTAAGAGCGGAGAACAATATGGACTAGTTGATGGCTCAATCAAGTTCCATTCTAACATTCTATTTATCTCCCTTTGAACGGATTGTTTTAAACGCCAGGGGATCGGATAGTGCATGTAACAGTAAGTCTGATGTGGCTTCACTTGTAGGTGACAAATATACCCTTTAATAATTCCTGATTTCTCATCAAAAATCTCTTCATATGCCTCTAACAAATAATGAAGCTGCTGCCTTTGTTCTCCGGTAAGCTGATTTGATTCACTAGCTTTTATCATTGTTGTTTGGTTAAAGTCCTCCTGTTGTATCAAATCCTTTGAAAGCTCCGTCCAACGACCGTTTGTAGTGTCAATTAATTGAATTATGGCACCGCGACAATATTTCTCATGCACCGTTTCCTTTCTATTTAAATCCAGTGCTATCTCTTCTCCATTTAATCTAAATTTAACTATTCCTTCCAAAAAAATCTATCTGACAATCGTACTCCTGCATACTCCCAATACCAAGAATACAGTCCACTAATAACTTCTCCACTACAAGGAACGTGCATTTTATTGCTACATTTCCCATTTTCACCTCTAACTGTGTTTGTATTTTGACATTGGGAGAGCGTGCTCTAACAGCTCCGTTGATTTTGCAGTTCTGTACTGGCAAAATTGGTACCTTCTTCTTCCTAATAATTGTCCGAAAAAGAGCGCCTGAGATGACATTGGCGGAAGCGGCGGTGTCCAATATCACATTCATTGGAACTTCCTCTATTTCAACACATACTTCCGATACCGGAACACTCGATCTGTCATTATGACACGTTATTAAATCCTTTGTTAACTCTTCAGTCAACAGCTCACCATCATTATATCTTAACATTTGTAATTTTACTGTTTCGCCCCTAACAGATCCCCTGACCGCTCCTCCGGGGCACGATGCGGTCATGTTTAGTTTGACTGATTATTGGTCCGATTGGTATTTATCTCTTCAGCTACTTCAGTGATTATCGGTTGTTGTGGTGACTTCGGTCTATATTGTCTTGCTTGATTTGTGTAATTATTGTTGTTGTTCTGCTGGTGTTGGTAGAACTGTCCTGTGTTGCCATACATTGGATCATATCGATTAAAATTCCTACTGTTTCTAAAATAGCCCCTCGCTGCACCATTACTAAAGTTTCCATTATGGTAATAATTATTGTTTGCATTTTGTCCATTTCTAAGTCTCCTCGGAGAGTGTAGTTTGTTATGATTATTGTTACTGCTACCATTACTGCCATTCCCATTCGAGTTGCAGCTCGGATTCGCTTCTGTTACTCCTCTTTGATATGACATTTCTCTTGCCCTTTTATTGTCCTCCTCAATTATATCAATATGATCAAGCGTAGTCATAAATGAGTCTATATCCTTATCATTTATATATAACAGCTGATTCCTTATACTGGTGGGTAGTCTGGACTTGAGTATTCTAAGTATATCCGGCAGAGGAATCGGTACATCCCAATACAAAGATTTATTAATGTATTTCTCAAAATATCTCTTTAGAGATCCTCTAGAAAATGAGAAAGGCTCAGGATATAATACTTCCTGCCTAAGTCTTTCTTGTACTCCAGCAGACCAATATTTTGCTAGAAAAGCCTGCTCAAATTCTTTGTAACATTTACAAGAAGATGTTTGTTCGGATGCCCACAATGCTCCTGTTCCTTGTATATATCCAGATACAAAACTAATCTTTTGCCATTCTGTCCAAGATCGTGGAAATAGACCTCTGAAACTTCGAATAAAGACTGCAGGATGAACATTCTTTTTGTCAGGGTTAAAGATTTGAAATTGTCTCTGTTTAATCATCTTCTCCTCAACGGTACTACGATTCCAAAAATCATCCTGTTCGTACTTTTCCCTGTGGCTCTCCGTTATATCCAATCTAACTTGTGATGTTCCAGTTCTATCTACATCGGATCTTGACGTGGACGGAATGTCACGCGCAGATTGAGAGTTTTGTTTCCTACTTCTCGCTGTTTCTAAATCCTGCTGCGAGAGATTTAGTGATCTTTCGATATTTTCTTTCCAACGCGAGAATTCTTCGCCAAGTTGTTCTCGAACTTCCTTTAACCCTTTGTTAAAAAAAATATCCTCGGAACTCTCTGAAATTGACTGTAAAGCTACTTTCACAGTTTCTTCTATAGTTTCCGAAGGAGAATTTTGCCGCTCTAATGTCATTTCTGAAAACTTTCCCGCAAGTACATTCATTCTATGTTCCACTGTCTCCTGTTTTTCCTTCACTTCGTCAAATTGCTTCTTTAAATTATCTTGGGATTCTGTTATTTCTGGTATCATAGATACGGAACACTGTATGTCCTCTTGAGCTTGTATTACTTGAGGAAACAGTTCTACTTGTTTTTGTATCGTGTCAATTTTGACGGATACATATTCGGTTAGTTCCGCTTTTAATTTACTATTGTTTCCTTGGCATTGTCGGCGGACCTGCTCAATTCGAGCAATAAGATTCTGTTCGGTCTTTTCTGCCTGTTCCTTTATTTCCTGTGTCTGGGTATTTAATCTCTGATCTAATTCGGTAAAGGTTGCTCTTAACTGATTTTGTAATTCTGTTTGATTTTCGGCTAGTTGATTTTTGAATTCATTTTGTATAACGGATAAGTCTCGTTTTACCTCTGCTTGGCCTTAGGCTAATAGAGACAACTGTTGCATAATAACAACTAATGTGTCAACAACAGTCTGATCAGCTGTTGTATGAATGTTTTCTGAACCAGCGGGATTATTTATATTGCTACCGCTAGCCACAACAGTCTCAGAATTGTTATCCGTGGCCTCTGCTCCTGCGCAAACAGCTGAAGGCTGTTGCACGTCACGTTGCTGTTTCAATGACATTTTAAATGCCGCTCTAGTCAATACAATTAAATAACTGTCAATATCAGGTTCTAATCACTCAATACGGTTTCAAATTTACTGTCGTAGACACACTTAACTTTCAAATTACTTCACAGATGGCATAAAGTTCAATGTCCAGATACGAAAATCACACAATACACAGTTCTACAATCTAACTACTATCTGGAAAAAAGTTCTTTCTAAATTGATTTCAAACTATTTTAACTACAGGATAAAAAAAATTAGATTTCTCTGGCCTTGTTCTGTAGTCTCGGTGTTGTCCAATAGTTGAAATCGTTTCTTGGTATCAGCAATCTTTTACTATGGGCACCGAATCTCTCTTCAGATTAGTTACCTCTCGTTCTCGTTGGTTTTCATGAAACAAAAAAATACATATATTATATAACAATCCAAGAGAGTCCTGTCACACTCGCCACTGTAATTTTTTTTCCTCCAATCTATGTACGTAATTCTGTAGCTCTCAATTCGTTCGAGCAATCAATCATTCATGATAGGAAATACAGTCATAGCTCAGTCACTCAAAATGATTCTGAAATTTTACTTGTTAGAATGAAATCAGGCGATGATTCTTCTTCTCTGCAGGCTCGTGCTTTGCGGCAGTCTGCTAATCTGCACAAATAAAATGCCTCGTAATTTTGGGAGCGTTGTATAATCAGTCGGGAAACCTCAGATCAAGCGGATATTTGGCTTTGATGAAGTTTAACCTTCCGAAGAAGCAATGGAGCTCTTGGATTATTAAGTGCAGGTTCGTATCCAGTCTTTCGGAAGTCCCTTCTGATTAACAACTACGCAATATATCGATAAATATCATTAATTCTCAAATTTAAAATACACACCATTTACTTGAAGGAGCCATCTATATATATTTCCATTTAATCGTACAGTTCATATCAGTTATCTTCTGTAATAAATCTCAATAATCAGATTACAGTTCTTCCAAACCAAGCACAGGCTAATCGGCACGAAGACAAACTCGGAAGCTCCCTTTCTTTTTTTTTTTTTTTCTAACAACCACCAGAGAGTACTACATAGAATACTTATGCGCTCATGGCATAGCTATTGTATGAACTACTTTTCGCATGTATTCTGCGAGTATGAAGATAGAAAATTAGTAAACGGCATTCAAGGGTAGAATTGTATCTGAATAATTCATCGAATATAAAGAGATATTACAAGCCTCTCTACCTTTTCGACATCGGTGAAACAATTCCGCATGCAGTGAATTACTGCATCGGTGTTCATATGTTTGATTGGATATTAAGTTGCATATTTAGAACAACATTCAACCCAGTACACGAATAACTGTAATTCCACCTCTACTTTTTCGCAAAGGATGGTAAAAAACCAGTGCTGTTGAATCAAGCAATCCTCTTGGTATAAATTGATACCTAGCATAACCCATACCCTTATTATCCCGTTTTACTTTCGGATAGGTTTGGCAGGTTTTTAACACCCTTGTAACGTTTCTACTCAAAGCTGTAAAATAATAAAACTGTTTCAAATCTATTATACAATCACGAATTCCTAAATCTTTTCCTGTAAACTTGTTTCGGATTTTAATAAAGCAACTCTCTTCCTAATGCTTCATCTAGTGCACTAATAAAAACTGATACGGAAATATTCAGCCCGAGTGGAAGTAAATGAAATTGGTACGGTCTTTCATCGTAGAAAAATGTGGTGTATTCCTTAAATTCTTTACTTTATTTGACCGAAGCGTAATGTTAAATCCATTGAGGCAGAATACTTAGGTACGTTATTTCAAATGTACCTTACAACTCACTTATGATGACAGGCTTGTCTGTTTCTCTTACGGTTTTTTTAAAATTTTTTTAAAGTTCTCGCACCGAGAACAACACAAACACAGCCTGTAGTTTTCTTTACTCCGAATGCACGATTATTATATGCATTAATAGTACGATCGATTGTAGGTTGGTATATGAAGGGGTCGACAGTAAAAGAAATGGTAAGGGACAGATCGTAGTTCTGAGAAAACGGATCACAAATATTTTAATAAAATCTCTTAAATCAGAAATCTGAAACACATAAAAAATCATATTTTTTTCGGGTACAACATTGCTTTATTATAAAGCGTCAGTAAGTACATATTTTTAGTATGTAATACCACCTGGAATTTTTTTTTCAATAGTTCGGAATCTCGTATTTAACATTATTTACTCTATACATTATAGTCTGAACACACTTACATAACATTTTTTACATGAAAACATTTTATTCTCAATGTAATTACTAAAAATTATTATTTTATGTAAAACATTGTTTGATCAGTGGTTCAAATGGCTCTGAGCACTATGGGACTTAACGTCTGAGGACATCAGTCCCCTAGAACTTAGAACTACTTAAACCTAACTAACCTAAGGACATCACATACATCCATGCCCGAGGCAGGATTCGAACCTGTGACCGGAGCGGTCACGCGGATCCAGACTGTAGCGCCTAGAACCGCTCGGCCACCATGGACGGCGTTTGATCTCTTCATTGTTGTCTATCTTTCTTCTTCGTCTTCTTGTTGCTGAAGCGCAATACCGCCTTCTGCTTGGAGTGAGTTGTAGCAATCATGGTATACAGGAGATGTCCATTTTAAGCTTCAGAGAATGTCTCTTAACTTTTCTCTTTTAATAGGGAGAGGTCCAGAATATTTCGGTTTAAGCTCTGTAATTTAAGAATTGCTTGCAGGTCTTCCACGTTTGGATGAGGCAACAGATTCTAGGTAACCACTGTATTACTAAATATTAATGTTGGGGTGTGACTTCGTAGCTCAGTAGAATATACGAGTCGATATCAATTTCTAATACTGAATTTGCTTTGAGCAGTTGATGCTTGTGGTTGGTAGAACATCTGTTTCAGTGCAGAGAAGCTGTATAAATACTCTTGAGTCATACGAGTCACCCTGAATGTCTTCTTTCGCTGGGATGTTCTTAGAACCTCATCCCAATGATCAGGTCCATAAACACTTTGATAATGTGAGGTGACATTATTTTTCCACCTGAGCAAAGTCTCTGTCACAGGTTAGCATGCTGTGTCCAGATTGAGGAAAGGTGCGCTCGATGTATCTGAAACGACCAGACTTTGACAGGCACAGCCAAAACGCCTTTACGTTCCAGTTCTTGTTTTGTCAGCCACAGTTGTCCGAAAACGGAATCAAGTTTTCACCTTTGATGTCATTCTTTTCAAAATACATCATTAAACAATTTGTTATTTCGTCTGGTCCCCTTTAGCTGTTACTTCATCCCAGAGAAAAAAATTTCTTCGCTGTCTGCACAAGACTGGACACTAAAATTATAGCAACATATTTTACTTTATAAAACATTGGCCCAATAGTCAGTTTAGGCGTGAGTAGTGTCTGTTGCAAATCGAACGTAATTAAATCAACATTTTTGTCTTGTTTTGCTACTTTCTTTGTTTCACGTGTTCGAGACTGACCAGCTTTTGCTTTTCGATGGCGATTCAAATGCTTTATTCGCAATGAATGTATTTCAGTTTCGATTTTACAGTTCTCAGCATGCCTCGTTACTATATAAATTGAATCACGCTGTTGACAGGTGTCCATTTTAGGGCTATTGAACCTTATATTGAATTCCTCGGTAGATATTCGTCGAAATTTGTCTATAGAAAAAGAACTTTAGCTTGCCGACTGATATTCCTCGATGGACTTGTCATAACAGAGCTGCATGGAATATTCCATACTTAAGTACTCTTGCGATGAATCTTTTCGAGTGTAGTGACTCCTATACTTTGGACGTTTGTCAAAAATTGCTTTCACATCGTTGATGACACGTTCGTCGACGTGATTACTCTGCTACTCTCAATTAAGTGCCTGGCAGAGGGCTCAATGAACCACCTTCAACCTATCTATCTACCGTTCCACTCTCGAACGGCGTGCGGGAAAAACGAGCACTTAAATTTGTCTGTGCGAACCCTGATTTCTCTTATTTTATCGTGATGATCATTTCTCCCTATGTAGGTGCGTACCAGCAGAAGGGCGGACAGGTGTAGTGTAAGCAGCCTCTCTAGTAGATCTTTTGCAACTTCTAAGTATTCAGCCAATGAATCGCAGTCTTTGGTTTGCTCTACCTACAACGTTATCTATGTGATTGTTCCAACTTTGGTTATTTGCAATTGTAATCCCTAAGTATTTCGTTGAATTTACAGTCTTCAGATTTGTGTGACTTATCGCGTAATTGAAATTTAGCGCATATTTTTTAGTACTCATGTGAATAACTTCGGACTTCTCTTTATTCAGGGCCAATTGCCACACAGACATCTTACCTAAATCATTTTGCAATTCATTTTGGTCATCTGATGGCTTTACAAGACGATAAATGACAGCATAATCTGCAAATAATTAAAGAGGGCTACTCAGATTGTCTCCTATGTCGTTAATATAGATCACGAACAATAGAGGGCCTGCAACACTTCCTTGGGGAGTGCAGGATATTACTTCAATTTTATTTGATGACTTTCAGTCTATTACTACGAACTGCCGCGTTTCTGACTGGAAATCACGAATCCAGTCGCTCAACTGAGGCGACATTCCATAGGCACACGGTTTGGTTAGAAGACACTTGTGAGGAACTGTGTCAAAACCCTTCAGGAAATCTAAAGTATAGAGTCAATTTGACATCCCCTGTCGATAGCACTCGTTACTTCATGGGTATAATGAGCTAGTTGTGATCCGCAAGAACGATATTTTCTGAATACGTGCTGACTATGTGTCAATAAATCGTTTTCTTCGAGGTGCTTTATAATGTTCGTCTTCTTTGGTGAAGTAGTTTCGGAAAACCATGTTTAAGTTCTGCTTGGGTGGCACTGTCATCAGTGACTTCACCGTTGTTATCGCGCAGTGAAGGCATTGATTGCTTCTTGCCACTGGTGTGCTTTATGTATGACAAGAATGTCTTCGGGTTTTCTGCCAGATCCCGAGACAGGGTTTCGTTGTGGAAATTATTAAAAACAACTCGCATTGAAACACTCGCTATATTTCGAACTTCCGCAAAACTTCGCCAGTCATCGAAATTTTGAGTTCTTTTAAATTCGGCATGCTTTTTTTTTGTTGCTTCTGCAACATCGAACTGACTCGTTTTGTATACCATAAGGGATCAGTGCCATCACTTATTAATTACTGCGGTATATATCTCGCAATTGCTGTCGATACTTTCTGTTTGAAATCATTCCATATCTTTTATAAGCTTACTTGATTAGATCGGAAGGAGTGGAGACTGTCTCTTAAAAAGGCGTTAAGAGCACTTTATCAACTTTTTGTGTTACGGTATTCAGCCTAGCACCAATCGCCTTGTGGTTCCTAATCTCTACATTCGTCTCACGGTCGGAATATTTTCTTGGATGAATGGTATGCGTCTCGTAGTGAACCAAAGCGTTGTTCGGACATGTAGGAGATACAGAGAAACAGGAACTGTCAATGACATGCCCTGCTCAAACCGCCCAAGCGCTACTACTGCAGTGGAAGGCCGTTACCTACGGATTATGGCTCGGATGAATCCTGTTTGCAACGGCACCATGTTGAATAATCCTTTTCGTGCAGCCACAGGACGTCGTGTTACGACTCAGACTGTGCGCAATAGGCTACACGATACGCATCTTCACTTCCGACGTCCATGGCGACGTCCGTCTTAACAACAACGACACCATGCTGTGCGGTACAGATGCGCCAAACAACATGACGAATGAACCCTCAGGATTGTCATCGCGTTCTCTTCAAAGATGAGTGTCGCATATGCCTTCAGCCAGACAATCATCGGAGACGTGTTTGTAGGCAACCCGGTCACGCCTTAGACACACTGTCCAGCGACTGCAGCAAGGTGGAGGATCCCTGATGTTTTGCGGCGGCATTGTGTCGGGCCGACGTAAGCCGCTGGTGTTCATGGGAGGCGCCATAACGGCTGTACGACACGCGAATGCCATCCTCCGACTGATAATTCAAGCATGTTGGAAGCATTTTGGCGAGGCATTCATCTTCATGGACAACAATTCGCGCCCCCATCGGGCACATCTTGTGAATAACTTCGTTCTGGATAACGACATCCCTCGACTAGAGTGGCCAACATGTTCTCCAGACATGAATCGTATCGAACATACCTGAGATGGATTGAAAAGGGCAGTTTACGGACGACGTGACCCACTAGCTACTCGAGAGATATACTTCGAATCACCGTTGAGGAGTGGGACAATCAGGAGCAACAGTGGCGTAATGAACCTGCCACGACGAATACAGGCATGCATCAATGCAAGAGGAAGTACTACTGGTTATTAGAGGTACCGGTGTGTACAGCATTCTAGAACACCACCTCTAAAGGTTTCACTGTATGGTGGTACAACATGCAATGTATGAATTTCACGAGCAATAAATAGGGCGGAAATGATATATATGTTAATCAAAATATCCATGGGTGTGCTGCCGGTCTATAGTGTCCAACGGGCACAATATTTCGGCGATCAAACATGTCGCCATCATCAGGTGAACTGACGGACTGAGCTCCTGTGAACGTGCCGGCACGGAGATCCGTACGCTATGGCTGCTCAGAGGGAACTGGGTTCGGTCGCGGCGGCGGCCGATTTAAATACCCTCCGCCCGCGGCGCGCTCCCTCCGCCGTCCGCGCCCCGCGCCACGGTCGCGCGGTGGAACAGATTGCGACGACGTCTGAGATGACGTCGGTGTGATGGCTCTGTCCGCCGTGGTCGTCACAACCATACGTTTGCTCGATTTACTCTTGATTAACCCTAGAACTAAGAACTACTTAAACCTAACTAACCTAAGGACTTAACACACATCCATGCCCGAGGCAGGATTCGGACCTGCGACCGTAGCGGCTGCGCGGTTCCAGACTGTAGCGCCTAGAACCGCTCGGTCGTGCCGGCCGCCGAAGATGGTGCCAGTGAGGCACCGAAATCCGTAGTCAAATAAAATAATTTATTAAATTACGCCTGTCGCCCTTTATTTTCTTCAAGACATACCACTACGGCTACCTTGCAACATTAGAACCTCTTCTTCTTCACTTCATGTATAAAGCAAATTGCCTGTTACGGTACCCATCTCTTGTTTGGTCTTAAAACATTTCTGCTTCCGGTGCATTTATGTCTTAGAGCCTTTACTGATAATCTTTCTGAACACATACGTGTAAATGTACAATCCGTTTTCCCCTATTTTCGTTCATTTTTATATTTAGGTTACATATTCTTAATTCATACTTTGTTTTCTTATTTCCTTTTGCATTTTCCCTTGCACCTTCTTCGACTCTTCTGGTCTCAAGAGCATGCATTCTGCTTTCCTGGTGTCTTGTTGTTCCCCAGGCTCCACGTCCATAAGTAAGGCTTGATCCTGATCCTTCTTTTCTTTTTTTTATAAAACGTCAGATTAGTTATTTTCCTTCTTTTATTCTACAAACTTTTTACGATTATTTCAGATATGGAAGGAAATTGGTCCACGTCATGGTTATATTCGTACGTCGCATCCTAGACACTTAAAATGTTTTGCTAGCTACAGTACTTTGTTATTCAAACTGTTTTAAGCCTTACTGCTTGTCTCCTCTCAAACACCATCGCTCTCATTTTATCTAGCGCCGGCTGCGGTGGTCTAGCGGTTCTAGGCGCGCAGTCCGGAACCGCGTGGGTCCTACGGTCGCAGGTTCGAATCCTGCCTCGGGCATGGATGTATGTGATGTCCTTAGGTTAGTTAGGTTTAAGTAGTTCGAAGTTCTGGGGGATTGATGACCACAGATGTTAAGTCCCATAGTGCTCAGCGCCATTTTTATCTAGCGGCAATGTTAGGTTATAATGTGAAGCTGTCTGTTACAGCTTATACAGAGTGGTCCACTGACCGTGACCGTCCCAAATGTCTCACGAAGTAAGAGTCAAACGAAAAAACTACAAAGAACGAAATTTGTCTGGCTTGAAGGGGGAAACCAGATGGCGCTATGGTTGGCCCGCTAGATGGCGCTGCCGTAGGTCAATCGGAAATCAACTGCGTTGTTTTAAACAAGAACCCCCATTTTTTTATTACATACTCGTGTAGTACGTAAAGAAATGTGAATGTTTTACTTGGACCACATTTTTCTCTTTGTGATAGATGGCGCTGTAATGGTCAGAAACGTATGGCTCACAATTTTTGACGAACAGTTGGTAACAGGTAGGCTTTTAAAATTAAAATTCAGAACGTAGGTACGTTTGAACATTTTATTTCGGTTGTTCCAATGTGATACTTGTACCTTTGTGAACTTATCATTTCTGAGAACGCATGCTGTTACAGCGTGATTACCTGTAAATACCACATTAATGCTATAAATGCTCAAAATGACGTCCGTCAACCTCAATGCATTTGAGCAAGTAGTTAGCCTTCCGTAACGTTCGCACATGCATTGATAATGCGCTAACGCATGTTGTCAGTCGTATTCGGTGGATCGCGATAGCAAATATCCTTCAACTTTCCCCAGAGAAAGAAATCCGGGGACGTCAATCTGGTGAACGTGCGGGGCATGGTGTGGTGCTTCGACGACCACTCCACCTGTCATGATATATGCTGTTCAATACCGCTTCAACCCCACGCGAGCTATGTGCCGGACATCCATTATGTTCGAAGTACATCGCCATTCTGTCTTGCAGTGGAACATCTTGTAGTAACATCGGTAGAATAATACGTAGGAAATCAGCATACATTACACCATTTAGATTGCCATCGATAAAATGGGGGCCAATTATCCTTCCTCTTATAATGCTGCACCATAAATTACACAGCCAAGGTCACTGATGTTCCACTTGTCGCAGCCATCGTGGATTTTCCGTTGCCCAATAGTGCATATTATGCCGGTTCACGTTACCGCTGTTGGTGAATGACGCTTCGTCGCTAAATAGGACGCGTGCAAAAAATCTGTCATCGTCCGGTAATTTCTCTTGTGTTTAGTGGCAGAACTGTGCACGGTGTTCAAAGTCGTCGCCATGCAATTCCTGGCGCATAGAAATATGGTACAGGTGCAATCGATGTTGATGTAGCATTCTCAACACCGACGATTCTCGCGCAATTTGTCTGCTACTGAAGTGTGCGAATTAGCCGCGACAGCAGCTAAAACACCTACTTGGGCATCATCGTTTGTTGCAGGTCGTGGTTGACGTTTGACATGTGGCTGAACACTTGCGCTTTCCTTAAATAACGTAACTATCCGGCGAACGGTCCGGACTCTTGGATGATGTCGTCCAGGATACTGTGCAGGATACATAGCACACGCCCGTTGGGCAGTTTGATCACAATAGCCATACATCAACACGATTCGACATTTTCCGCAATTTTTAAAAGGTCCATTTCAACACGGGTAACGTATCATGAAGCAAATACCGTACGCACTGACGGAATGTTGCGTAATACCTCGTGACTATTACAGCGCCATCTATCACAAAGCGAAAAAAGTGGTGCAACTAAAGTATTCATATTTCTTTACGTACTACACGAGTATGTAATAAACAAATGGGGGTTCCTATTTTTAAAAAACTCAGTTGAAATCCGAATGACCTATGGCAGCGCCATCTAGTGCCATCTGGTTTCCCCCTTCAAGCAAGACGAGTTTCGTTCTCAGTAGTTTTTTTAATGCTTATTTCGGGAGATATTTGGCCCGGTCACTATCAATCGACCATCCTGTATTATGCCATCTGAACGTGATCTGCTTTCTCCTTAATCAGAGCTAGGCATCTACATATAAAATTGCGCTTAGTCTAGTGTAACGATTAAAATAAAACTTTTTTTCTTTTACTTTCAACATTTTCCATTTTCTGTTAACTTCATATATATTGAAGAACGTTGGAGAAATCCTGTATCCTTTTCGTACCCCTTTGTTTATTTTATTGGCTTTGTTGTTATATTTCACATATCCATGACAACTTTGGTGTTTGTCTATAAGTCTCCTAACAGCGTTCATAAGGTGAGGTGGATAACCTCATTCAGCCAAGATGTTCCACAGGAATTCTCTATTCACATTGTCGAATTCTTGCACAAAATTAAAAAAAAGCAAGGTGGGTTTTCATAATGATCTGTCGTATCTCTTTTCCGAAACTTGTTCTACGTATAAACACTGTCAATTGTTGACTGTCCTCCCCTAAAATCTGACTGTTCTTCGGATATTAGCTTTCCTATGATATCTGTAACCCATGCATTCAGGATGGCTCTGGGCACTATGGGACTTAACATCTGAGGTCATCAGCCCCCTAGAACTTAGAACTACTTAAACCTAACTAACCTAAGGACATCACACACATCCATGCCCGAGGCAGGATTCGAACCTGCGACCGTAGTAGTCATGCGGTTCCGGACTAAAGCGCCTGGAACCGCTCGGCCACACCGGCCGGCTGCATTTGGGATTTTGGTATATAACTTATAGGCTGAATAGAGGATGCTTGTACCTCGATAGTTATTACATTTATTGGTATCGCTCTTTTCCCAGATAGATATTACTAATGTTCTCAGCCTGTCTTTCGGCACTTTCTTATTTCTCCAAAAATGACGAAGTATACGGAGAAGTTGTGTATCTAGCAATCACACTCCGTATTTCCACAGTGCCATATTAATAACATCTAAGCTATCGGCTTTCCTATTCTTTGTATCTTTCAGAGCTACCCTCAGTTCACTCATACCAGTATCGTCTCAAACTGTGAAGTGATACATGATATTGGCTATGTTGAACAGAGTTCTAAAAACGTAACTCTAGTTTATTTCGAAGCTTATTACAATTTTATGCCAGTTCGACAGCGTAGTTGTGTGGAGTAATATATCCTCTAACTAGATAAGTGTAGTAGTGGAAGAAACACAAATATTTTGGGATACAGACGTACCAAAACCCACAGTTCTAATATTGCTGTGGAAGCAAATATATGATATCGAATTACAGAGAGGTATTTTCTATCATTCTAGCAACTACACTAATTACTCTTTGCTGCAGCATTTGCTGCAGGAGTAGCATTTGCATTTTCGTCGTGTCAAAACGTATCCATGTATCCTTGGTGGCCAGGGATACCACAATCAAATATTTGCTGATCACGGACTGAAAAAGAAGGCTGAACCTACCAATTTTGTTTGGTTTTCTATTGCGACAAGTAATGAATGCTCTGTATTGGTAGAAACCAAAGAGCAAGATGAAATGAAGGACTTATAAACGTAGGATGAACATTGGTGAAACCTTTAGACAATTTTGAGTATCGTACAAGGAACAAGTCGTACATCGCTTTGAACATACTGTGCTGTAATCAAAATACAGGGTGAAGAAGATATGCTGCACTTGGAGGTCGACAGGCGATTCTTCACCCAGACTCAAAACAAACCAGTATCTAGCAAAATCAGATCGGGTATATTCTGAAACAAAAAAAAAAATCATGTATCAAAACGAAGAGCCGGCAACCCTGTCACAGCGTGTAGCGCGCGGGAGTGTAGGGAGGAATGTGTATCACCTACACGACCTAAACAGCCGTCGTTGCCCATTGAGTTGACTGCTGGCACATCCGCCATAAAACTGAGGTTCGAGAACCCGTCAGATCCTTTTTTTTTTAAATTTTTTAGACGTCCGTTCCCTATTTCACGTGTTTTTTTGCAGGAGATCATTTTGTGATATGACAATAGCCTATCACACGACGGTGGGACCCATTCAACTGTGTGCAGGTTTCTACTAACTATGCAGTGCACAATCATAATTGGCCCCGCCAAGTTCATGTAGCGTGGCTAACTTATAGCCTAAAGAACGATTAATACGTATATATGTTTTTGGTACTGACTGCACCCGATAACCATTCTACTGCTGCTGGTGTTCGTGTGTATATTGCATGACACTCTCAAAGACGCCATTCTAAGAAGAATACTTTTCGTCGCCTCGAGCAACGGTTTCGGGAAACCAGTAATATTCGTCCACAAGTAATGGACGGATACATCCAAAGGACTATACGTACTTTGCAAACTGAGAACAAACCGTTCACCAATGATTGCGGCGAAATACCCGTCATATTGCAACGCTGCTCGAGATATCTCAAAAATGGTTCAAATGGCTCTGAGCACTATGGGACTTAATTGCTGTGGTCATTAGTCCCCTAGAACTTACAACTACTTAAACCTACCTAACCCAAGGACATCACACACATCCATGCCCGAGGCAGGATTCGAACCTGCGTCCGTAGCAGTCGCGCGGTTCCGGACTGAGCGCCTAGAACCGCTCGGCCACCGCGGCCGGCGAGAAATCTCAAAGACAGACTGTTGGAGTGTTGTACGATGAAGAACTGCGTCCATATCCTTGAGGCCCGAAGAGCACATTCGAGGGTACTGTTCTGTGAATGACCATTGCAACAATTGGAAAATGTGACTTCTGACATTATCCCGGCGCATTTCTTCTTCCAGCAATTTTCGGATTTGCAGTCGAATCTAATCAACATTCTGCCACGATATTTCGGCCCAGAGAAGTCCGGCCATCCTCAGGTAAGTACACGAAGTACTGAACAGACCTGATTCAGTCATGCTATTTCTAACGAATTCCGCGCATACGAATCGCACTGGCGGTTTATGGCGCTTGCGTTAGATGATGACATGCGCGAGGCAATCAGGTTGTGTGTGCTGCCCTCAGTGGTGGAGTAACAACAATCTAATCGCTGAGTATCGACTGAACATGTCGATTCCGTTGTGACCGCAGCCTTTTAAAATAGGATTCCAATTTTTACAAGCTGAAGGCCGTTGTTACGATTCATTAAATTATCAGTAAGACGTATTTCCACGGATTCATTAATTACAGGGTCCCTGAAGCTGGACAGCGGTGCTAAAATTTTGATACTATTGTATTGCATTGAATGTCCCATGGAAATTCAATGTTGTGCCACTGCTGATTTTAAAGGCTGCCGCAGACGGGTGCTTCTTTCGCGCTCTACACGTGGTTCCTTGACCGTTCGTGTCGTCTGACCTATACTGTATATGCAGAGCCACACTCACAGCGAATTTCATAAACACCCACCTTCGTCAATTGTAATTCGCCTTTAACGGAGCTTAATAAAGCCTTGCTCTTTGCTGGTTGACGGAAGATGACACTGATATTTTTCTTCCTAAGCAATCTGCCTATTTTAGAAGACACATTCCCTGCATCTGGAAGGAAGGCAGTTAATTTGTAGTCGTTATTAGTTTCCTCAGAGCGTTGCTTCTTGTTGTAATTGTGCCTGACCTTCCGTATTTGACGCGAAGTATAGCCATTCTCTTTAAAAACCTTTTCCAGATGCATTAATTCTTCATGAAGGCTATCTGCATACGAAATTACATGCGCCCGATGAATTAAAGTACTAAGAACACCTGCCGTTTGTGCGGGGTGATGGACGCCTGATAATATAGATGTGTATGTGTGGGTTTTCTGTACACCGAATGACCCAAAGACCCATCATTCTTACAGCATACTAACACGTGCAGAAAGGGTAACGTCCCAACTTTCTTAATCTCCATAGTAAACTTCACATTCTCATGTAAAGTGTTTAAATGAGAAAGGAACTGTCTGCCATGATGCCATACAACGAAAGTATCATCTACGTACCGCCAGAAAACCGTAGGCCTTAAGACGCCAGAATCGAGAGCTTTCTCCTCAAAGTTCTCCATAAAATGATTGGTCACCACAGGGGACAAGGGACTCCCCTTGGCGACACCGTTTCTTCAATAAATTCGTTATTAAATAAAAAATAAGTATAGGAGAGAGTATGTCCATATGGTTCAAATGGTTCTGAGCACTATGGGACTCAACATCTGAGGTCATCAGTCCCCTAGACCTTACAACTACTTAAACCTAACTAACATAAGGACGTCACACACATCCATGCCCAAGGCAGGATTCGAACCTGCGACCGTAACAGTCACGCGGTTCCGGACTGAAGTGCCTAGAACCGAACGGCCACCACGGCCGGCGTATGTCCAAACAAAGCCGTCAAATCATCACTGAAAAAGTTATCTATAAGATGTAGCGAGTCGAATAAAGGCACTTTGGTGAAAAAGGATACCACATCTAAGCTAGTAAATCCGAGCTGCTCAGCTTAACAGTCTTCAAACGATATATGAAATCCTTAGAATTAAGAATATGAAGGCAGCATTTACCCACATACGGCTTGAGTGGAGAGTCCAAACGTTTTGCACTCGAATAAGTAAAAGCACCAATATTTCTATCAACCCTAGTGGAACTCCATCGTCGTGAATCTTGGGCAGCCCACACAGTCTTGGTGGAACAGCATTGTGTGGTCTCAGCCTCTTGATAACTTGTTTAGGTAAAGAGCTATCATTCAAAAAATTTTTTTCTGGAAATACGGCTCGTTGGGCCCTTATCGAATTTTCGGTACATAGAATCACTGAGTTCACTATATATCTTCTCGCAGTAGGCTTTCCTTGTCGAAAGGACGGTAGCATTAACCTTATCAGCAGAGATTACGACCGTACCAATATCTTCAGGGAGGTTGCAAAAAGCAGCTCTTTCCGCTGGAGAGATGTTACTCCGTAGCGGGGCACATTTCAACAAGGTACGACACGATTCCTGCCGAACCTTGTCTTTCGAATACACGACAAGATATATACACATATAGTCATTTGAGGAGGTATTTGAATCAGAAATGTGTCTACGCGAATCATTCTAAACTGTCACACAATAATATAAAATATGGAAGATTACATTTTTTAACTGTTAGAGTAGTTGTTACAAACATTTCAGATTCTTTGGAAATAATGCTGTCATTTACCGTGCACGAATGTCTTCATAAGATGAAAATCAATTGAAAAATGTTTGAGACATTTTTTCTATACGATGTGAAATTGGCAACTGACCCTAAGTAACGAGCACAGTGTGGTTATACAGTCGAATAATTAAAGAATTCCACTGAATTTCCATTGCACCCTAAATCACACAAATCCAAACAGTGTCAATTCAACTAAATACTTATGGATAACAATTAAGAACAATGCAAACGATGACGAAATCATAGGTAATGTTGTATGGAAGGCGAAAGAAGGATAGCGATTGCTGGTAGAACACATGGAAGGTTCAACTAAACTCTTCTAAAGAGACAGCATACACTACGTCTGCCGTCTTCCACCGGGGTAGTAACGTTCGGTGTGGGATCATTGCCAGGATTGATGGAGAACATCGAAAAAGTCCAACGAAGGACATCCTGTTTTTTGTTATCGGAAAATATGGAAGAGAGTGTTACGAATATGCTGCGCGACTTAGGGAGCAGGGGGTTGGCAATCGTTGAAACAAAGTCATTCATCAGCTTTCTCCACTGGAAGAGAAAATCTTTTGTTGCCACCAACCGACATATCTATAAATCGTGATCGGGACGAAATAAGAGATATATGAGCCCGCACGCAGTGATTAATGTTTTCGTTCTTCACGCCCGCTTTTGGAGAGTGGTACGGCGGAGTAATAATGTAAAAGGGGTTACATCAAGCCTTTGTCCAGACATAAGTGTAAATTTACTTAAATGTAAATTTACTTAAGTGTAAATATATTCAAGTATAAATTTCTGAATAGTGTTTCGATATCATAATAGTTGTAGATGAAGAAATAAGTGTTTATGAGATATGTCTATTAAAATATCGCCGTTTATACGGACTTTTTTTTCGGCATTTTCTATTCGGAAGAAAACATCCTTACAATTGAAGAATGGTGTGATTAGGGCTAAATGATGACTGTTAGGTATACCTAACGCTACAGAAAATGTTCTGCGGAGGTTCGGATCAGAACATGCCCGGACACGTTCAAGTGATCCTGATGGATATCATTCGCAGTTACAGAAAGTTCGAAAAATGGTAGAAGGGACATAGGGGAATGATATCGAAGTATCACAGAGACAGTTCGCTGTGCTGCAATGATTGAAGAACGAGAGAAGAGATGGTCTCTGGACAACAGCGTGCAAAAGGGGGACAGGCACGGGTCCTTCCAGACTACACCGACAGAGGAGTGCAAGATATTTAGGTTGGCACTGACGAGTGAACGGATGAGAGCAGATGAAATCCGGACAGTCTTAGCAGGGGTAGTGACACAACTAACAGCCATGAACAGATTAGTGGGAGCTGGGTTGAGAAATGGAGCTTCTATCGGAAGTTCACCATTGATCATTGACACTGTATCACAGAAAACAGGGTTGCATGGTGTAAAGCCAGAAACAACTGTTTGTGACGACAGGTCGACACCGACGTATGCAATTTCGGCTTGGTCACAGCGATTGTGGACTACCTTGCCTCTCCCAACTCCTGGAATCGTGTTGTGGGCTGCTATTCGAGCACGTGCATGGGAATATTTGATCTCTTATGTGAAAATGAATCAGATTTAAGGACACTTAGGCACTAATGGAGGTACGACGTCTAAAAGCTAATTTTTGGATATTTTGCACTTTGACTGCGCTGACTTGAATGCAAATGAAGTTGCTAAAACTCTCTTTTTTTTATAGAATAAGGCTTAAATATGTTAAGAAAGTTGTCTTACAAGTACAACAGGTATTTATCATGTTTCTAATTTAGCGAAGGCATGACATTAAAGATAACATTCCTGCCGTCATTAATAGCAGGGCTGCGCATAAACAAAAAACACTACAGAGTAATGAGTGTTAATGTGTAATATAACTCGGATAATTATTAATCTTTGGGATCTGCAGTTTATGTCCTTTCTTTCCGCGTTTGCAGTTAAATTACAGGGGATGGACCTCGACACCATACAGTTTGTCCTAATATAATGTACAATCATGCTAAGAAGCATGCTAAGAAGTAAAACTAACGAGAACTTTCATTAGGCCTCAATTAGTTAAACCACTTACAACTGAAATATGTTTACTTTTTTATGTTTCCAATAAACAAAAATCCACCGATCATGGCACAGGGATAATAAAACATCTTTGGGCATAAAGAAGAAACAGCGTGTTTACAAAACGGCGGAACCCATACCCTGTAACTCGGTAAATTAGTTTCCGGCAGTTGACTGTCTGGCTTCATATGCACCATGACTTATTTCATGTGTCTAATACTTCTATCTCATCTCATAATATGGCTTGGTGTTTATTTTTATACGACCGAAATTGTAATATGAAAGCTACTTTATCAATAAAATGAAATGTCAATAAAAAGAGTATAATAGCCAAGGTACATGGCACCATCAACATGGGAATATCATCTGTATAATGCAGCATATCCATCCTACGTCTACCAGTTTTAATACACTCCTCGGCAGTTTTGAAAACTTACTCTATGGCTTCCAAGATGCGAACATGGAATGGGGGGGAGGGAGAGAGAGAGAGAGTGCTTATTTTTGTCTCAAGAATTTCTAAGTACACACGAATGTCTTGCTAGTTTGTACCTGGTTTCTTCAGCGTTTTAAATATCTCTTGCCAGATAATATTCCGAAGAGCTTTCTTGTAAGTCAACAGAGGCAATTTAGTAGTTTATTTTGCTGTATTTTGATTACAATAAGAAGCCACAGTGTGAGGATCATCTCTCTTTTAGTTAATCGAATCGTGAATCCAAACCAATCTTCACTCAGGATACGCACCACCTTGTTTTCAATACTTGCCAAAAGTTCTGCTAATTGTCAAATTACGTTTCACTTTCGGCCTGTGAAAATTTCGCAGGTCCTGCTTTCTTTGTTGTTGTAAACACGAGGCATTTCTGGAAATCGTTTGATACCTGCACTGTTTTGCAGACTGACAGTACCAGCTGCAGCATTGTTACGTCTGAAATCCCGAAAACCAATTAAACCATGAAACACGCCCTTACGATGCGAACTAGCAGTGCAGACTTGTTCCTGATAAGAAACGAAAGAAACAGCTATGCATTTTTACCTCTATTTGATGATTAGACCTGATGTGTGCAGTGCAATAAAAAAAATCAGTAACCGTAACTGCAACCCGATTCAGGGCGAAATGGATGGGGACATGTTGTAAAAAGTGCCACACAACTTGTCTCGTCTTTATATCTTCATTTCTACTATTTCCACAGTTGACAAAGTATCAGACCATATTCCGTACTCACCGTTTCGGCTGAAAGAGTTTAACTAAATGCTGATGTCCTCAACGTAATCGCCACTGAAATGGATTACGTTTTGGCGGATGACCTATCTAGGGGCTCTTTCACTCCCTGTGGGAACCTTACTCGTTCGACCCATGGTCCTACTCCGCTTAATGAAGTTTCATGATGTAAATGTCACTTCAGGGACAACCTGCACAAAAAGGTCCAACAATTTTACCCCCTAAGAAAGATCACTATTTATTAATGAATATGCCCATGAATTATATTTTGCATTTGAGTTTGTTTAACTGGAGACAAAGTTTCTGATTTCGCTGATTCTTACATAACTAAGAGACTCCAAGGATTAAAACACGTAACTCGCACTCACAACTTTTCCTCAACATTCCCTCGGACTTCAAGAAGAATATAACAATTCCAGTCCCAAAGAAAGCAGATGTTGACAGATGTGAAAATTACCGTACTATCAGTTTAATAAGTCACAGCTGCAAAATACTAACGCGAATTCTTTACACACGAATGGAAAGACTGGTAGAAGCCGACCTCGGGGAAGATCAAAGCAGGTGTTGACAGATGTGAAAATTACCGAACTATCAGTTTAAAAGTCACAGCTGCGATAAAATTAAAACCATATGGTCAGTCGTAAAGGAAGTGGCTGGTCTGCAGAGACAGGTCGAGAATATAGAATCAGTGCGTAGTGGGGATGTCCGTGTTACTGATAAGTCGCATATATGTACAGTACTTAATAATCACTTTCTGAATATAGCAGGTGAACTAAATAGAAACCTAGTCCCAACAGGGAATCATATAGCGCTCTTAGAAAAAAGTGTTCCGAGACTGTTACCTGAAATGCTCCTCCATGATACTGACAAGAGGGAGATTGAGTTAATAATTAAATCACTAAAGACCAAGAACTCTCATGGATATGACGGGGTATCTAGCAGAATACTGAAGTATTGTTCCACGTATGTTAGCTCAGTACTTAGCCATATCTGTAACTTTTCCTTTAGGAGTGGTCGGTTTCCTGACCGATTAAAGTACTCGGTAGTGAAGCCACTTTATAAAAAGGGAGACAGGGATAATGTTGACAATTATAGACCTATTTCTATGCCATCAGTGTTTGCTAAAGTTATTGAGAGGGTTGTATATACAAGGTTACTGCAGCATTTAAATTCACATAATTTGCTGTCAAATGTACAGTTTGGTTTTAGAAACGGTTTAACAACTGAAAATGCTATAGTCTCTTTTCTCTGTGAGGTTTTGGACGGATTAAATAAAAGGTTGCGAACGTTAGGTGTTTTCTTTGATTTAACGAAGGCTTTTGACTGTGTTGACCACAAAATATTACTGCAGAAGTTGGAACATTATGGAGTAAGGGGAGTAGCTTACAATTGGTTCGCCTCCTACTTTAAGAACAGAAAGCAGAAGGTAATCCTCCGCAATATTGAGAGTGGTAATGATGTTCAGTCCCAATGGGGCACTGTTAAATGGGGCGTTCCCCAAGGGTCGGTGCTGGGGCCACTGCTGTTCCTTATTTATGTAAATGATATGCCTTCTAGTATTACAGGTGATTCAAAAATATTTCTGTTTGCTGATGACACCACCTTGGTAGTGAAGGATCTTGTGTGTAATATTGAAACATTATCAAATAATGTAGTTCATGATATAAGTTCGTGGCTTGTGGAAAATAATTTGATGCTAAATCACAGTAAGACTCAGTTTTTACAGTTTCTAACCCACAATTCAACAAGAACTGACATTTTAATCAGACAGGATGGGCATGTTATAAGCGAGACGGAACAGTTCAAGTTCCTAGGCGTACAGATAGATAGTAAGCTGTTGTGGAAAGCCCATGTTCAGGATCTTGTTCAGAAACTAAATGCCGCTTTATTTACCATTAGAACAGTATCTGAAATAAGTGACATTTCAACACGAAAAGTAGTATACTTCGCATATTTTCATACGCTTATGTCATATGGTATTATTTTTTGGGGTAATTCTTCTGATTCAAAAAGGGTATTTTTGGCTCAAAAACGTGCTGTTCGAGCTATGTATGGTGTAAGTTCGAAAACCTCTTGTCGACCCCTATTCAATAGTCTGGGAATTTTGACATTGCCCTCACAGTATGTATTTTCTTTAATGTCGTTTGTTGTTAGCAATATTATCTTATTCCCAAGAGTTAGCAGCTTTCACTCAGTTAATACTCGGCAGAAATCAAATCTGAATGTGGAATGCACTTCCTTGACTCTTGTGCAGAAAGGAGTGCAGTATTCTGCTGCATCCATTTTCAATAAGCTACCACAAGAACTCAAAAATCTTAGCAGTAGCCCAAACACTTTTAAGTCTAAACTGAAGAGTTTCCTCATGGTTCACTCCTTCTATTCTGTCGAGGAGCTCCTGGAAGAGATACAAAATTAAGCAAATTCCAGTGTACATTTTTGATTTTCTTTATTTAAACTAACGACTTGTCGCCTGAATATGTTTCTTATATTTCATTTTATCTGTTTCTACAATCGTGTTACAATTTCATGTATTGACTCGTTCCATGACCATGGAGACTTCTCCTAAATGTGGTCCCACGGAACAATAAATAAATAAATAAATAAATAAATAAACTAACGCTAATTCTTTACAGACGAATGGAAAAACTGGTAGAAGCCGAACACGGGGAAGATATGTTTGGATTCCGTAGAAATGTTGGAACACGTAAGGCAATACTGACCCTACGACTTCTCTTAGAAGAAAGATTGAGGAAAGGCAAACCTACGTTTCTAGCATTTGTAGACTTAGAGAAAGCATTTGACAATGTTGACTGGAATACTCTCTTTCTAATTCTGAAGGTGGCAGGGGTAAAATACAGGGAGCGAAAGGCTATTTGTAATTTGTACAGAAAGCAGATGGCAGTTATAAGAGTCGAGGGACATGAAAGGGAAGCAGTGGTTGGGAAGGGAGTGAGACAGGGTTGTAGCCGCTCCCCGACGCTATTAAATCTGTATATTCAGCAATCAGGTAAGGAAATGAAAGAAAAGTTCGGAGTAGGTATTAAAATCCATGGAGAAGAAATAAAAGCTTTGAGGTTCGCCGATGACATTGTAAATCTGTCAGAGACAGCAAAGGACAGGAGGGTATAAGATAAACATCAACAAAAGCAAAACGAGGATAATGGAATGTAGTCGAATTAAGTCGGGTGATGCTGCGGGTATTAGACTAGGAAATGAGACACTTAAAGTAGTAAAGGAGTTTTGCTATTTGGGGAGCAAAACAACTGATGATGGTCGAAGTAGAGAGGATATAAAATGTAGAATGGCAATGGCACGTAAAGCGTTTCTGAAGAAGAGAAATTTGTTAACATCGAGTATAGATTTAAGTATCAGGAAGTCATTTCTGAAAGTATTTGTATGTAGTGTAGCTATGTATGGAAGTGAAACATGGACGGTAAATAGTTTAGACTAGATGAGAATAGAAGCTTTCGAAATGTGGTGCTACAGAAGAATGCTGAAGATTATATAGGTAGATCACATAACTAATGGGGAGGTATTGAATAGCATCGGGGAGAAGAGGAGTTTGTGGCACAACTTGACTAGAAGAAGGGATCGGTTGTTAGGACATGTTCTGAGGCATCAAGGGATCACCAATTTGGCACTGGAGGGCAGCGCGGAGGGTAAAAATCGTAGAGGGATACCAAGAGATAAATACGATAAGCAGATTCAGAAGGATGTAGGCTGCAGTAGGTACTGGGAGATGAAGAGGCTTGCACAGGATAGAGTAGCAGGGAGAGCTGCATCAAACCAGTCTCAGGACTGAAGACCACAACAACAACAACAACTTAGCTAATAATCTTCAATCTAAAATTCAACCAGGTAGAGGGACAAAGCAAACTCCTCAGTCACTTCAAACGGCCAAAGATAAACCCTAGCATCTACAGTAACACAGCCTCGCTTCCATTTCGTATATCATACACCCAATGCGCAGCTTTTCCTGATCGCGCCACTGGGACCCAGCTCTAATCATTGGTCAGCCAAGGCTACTATGCTCTTACAAAGGATGCTTCTGCAATATACCAATCAAGGCATTAGCTTTTACGAATTTTCTCCAAACCCGTAGCTCTCTCGGTTCATAGCAGTCGTACTGGGTATTTATCTGTGCAATAGAGAATGCCAATAAATCAGAAAGGGTGTTACGCGTGAACCTTAACAGTACTCCCTAAACGGCCACGTCGTGAAATGATGACACCTTTATAAATCTTCGACAAGACGTGCATGACAGTGGCTCATGTTTCTTAATTTACATTTCAAGTAGCTGTTCGTATTTCCATGCCTAAAGTAACGCCACTGAAGTTCATCGTCATACTGGCCAGTCGTGTTATCGTTGTGTGCCGGAGGAACGCCAGATTTGCTTATTAAGGCCCGTTTAGAGTAGTGAACTTATTTTCAGCAAAGAAATTTGGTCTTCTAAAGGTTAATAAAACAGTACACAGTCTGGCTAGACTGTACTGTGAAAATCTTCCAGCAATCGGCAATAGAAAGAATCTAATGACAGTATTTATTGACAGTATGAATGCCAGCGATATTGTTCCGATTCCGATTCTCCTACAAGAATGACCAAGTACACAGCAAAATTATCAACACTAATTGTACTTTTCCCAAACATATCATTTTATATTTGTTCCCTTCAATATCATCGGCTGAAGTTATCCCATTACATGTCAGTTTCCCTGTAATCAGTCCATCATTTCCCTTTGTTTTGTTCCTTTCACTCAACAGCCATAAATTTCTGTTACAGCTCGTTACCCTTTGCTGACAAGAATGTATTGAAGATATTGCTCAATACAGTGGAAAAAAAAACTGAAACCTCTTGCATTCCATCTATTCCTTTCAGTTTCTACAGTGATCATCAAAGTCATTTTTAAGCCACGATCAACAGCCCAAGTTAGTATTTAGAAAAGTGACTTGTAAATTAATAATATGTAGTGGTTGACACGTATGCGACTAAGTAGTCACATCAATGTCAAACTTAGCTCCAATCATCAGCAACATCTCCGCTATTGAGGAACGAGTGAAGCGAAATTACACATCAGAGATTACTAAAATATCGAACTTATTAGGATAGTTGAGGATTCAAGAGTAGAAAATTACCGTCTCGCACACAGTCAGCAGAATTTGACGTCCAATGGTACCTGTTGGAACGAAGCACCACTTCTTTATGTATCCACATCAACTTGACGCATTGACCTCTAAACAGGGCCAAAGCAGCCTTTATTTAACTAGATGGGGCTCCTTTTGTCGCTCTAGTTAAACCACGTGGGCCGCTGGAGAGAGAAAGAAATATTGGTCAAATTAGTAAAATGTACTTGGAACATATACTTTTGGATGAAGTCCCCATGTAAATCAATATTGCAACTGGGTCGTTAGACTAATCGCGAATCGAATCTGAGGTCTTTCAGATTTTATCTGGTACTTTGCCACTGAATCACCTAGCAACACAAAGTCGAACATTAATTCATTTCGCTTTATGTTAGACTTCACTGTATTCTGGTACCTTACGAATGAGGTGAGTCATATGTCATCCTCTCATTTTGACACAATACTATCCTCATTTCTGCAGTATGTTACAAACTGCGTCAACATCCTCTTACCATCTCCCAAACCTTAGCAACTGAAAAGCTGTTCATTTCTCATCAGAGCTGACACCAGAAAAATAAATCCAGATGACTGAACTCAGACGATATCTATGGCTGCGGTACTGGCCCTGCACCGTGCCAATGTTGCGTTCAGAAAGCGTTTCACACAGCTGTTAAATCACCGAAATAGCGTCACACCTTTTTCGTGTGGCAGAGGGTGCTTCGTAAGAAATTTTTGTGGGCGACAATGTTTCTTAACAATGTCATTTGGCAGAGGGAACAGCGTTCTGGTGTGGTGTGGCAGGGTTCCATCACACCGATTTTATTTGGCAGCTGGTGGATTTTACCGAGTTATCGTGGTAGAAGACGGTATGTAGTAATGTTCCATGGCAGACGGTGCTTTCTACATATGTTACCTGGTTGAGGGCAGATCGTCAAGTAAATTGGCAGAGATGATTTGTACCAATGCTACGTGCTGGAAGGAAGTTCTTAAGAATTATCTGTCCTAGAGTACACTTTGTAATATTTTTTTTGTGTCACAGAGCGCTTCATACTGATGTTGTGGACCGGAATTAGCTCCAAACGAAAATGGCGCTACAGAGGGTGATTCATACCACCGTTACGTGCCACAGGGTGCTTCATTCCATTGTTGGATGCAAAAATTCTCTCCGTTGAGGAGAGTAATATTATAGTCACTGAGAGAAAAAGAGAACTGCTTGCCGAGAAAGCAAATGAAACTCTGGAGGAACTTTATGATTGGTCAATAAGCAGTAAAGTGACACTGAACATAAAGAAAACTAACGCCATGAATTTTACTTTGAAGAGGAAAAATGACAATGTGAGATTAAATATAGATGGCACCTCTATAGACTGTGTAACAAATAAGAAATTTCTAGGAATGAATATTGATTCTCAGCTGAAGTGGTGTTAACACACGAAGGTACTTGCAAACAGAATGTCATCAGCATATTATGCTCTTAGAATCCTATCATCAGTGTGTAACATGCAATGTCTTTTAGTTACATATTATTCACATGTAGACTCAGTTCTTAGCTATGGCATTCTTTTTTGGGGAACAAACGCACAAATTATGAACACGGTTTTCAAACTCCACAAAAGATCGATGAGAGTAATAACCAAAAATGCCAGGCGAGCTCATTGTAAAGATCTGTTCAAAACTCTGGGGATTGTAATTTCTCCATGTGAATACATTTACGAGTCTGTTGTACACATCACACATAACATTGGTAATTACTGCACAAACAGCTCTGTCCACGATCATGCGACAAGGAACTGACTCAACATACATTTACCATGAACATAAAACTCAAAACAGCAGTTTCTACTAATTAATAAAACTGTACAATAAATTACCAAAAGAGTTAAAGAAGTTGCAAAAAAAAACCGATTTAAAAAGGCAGCTAAAAGGTACCTGTTATGCAATACATTTCATACATTAAAGGATTACTTAGATAAAACAGAATAGGGGTTTGATAAAAAATGATATACAAATAATAATAATAATAATGATTATAAAACACCAATATACCACAAAACACCTTCACTTTATGTTTTTTTCCTTCTTTCTTCCTTTCTAGAAATTATTGCCCCCAAGCTACGCTTAGCACAATACTTACACCTCTTCTAATTTCTGAGCTCAACATCTCACTCATTATGGAGGGATGCTGACTCAGGTTTTCAGGATAGCAAATGGGAAGTTGCGGTACAAAAAATGTCCCAGAGATCACTAGTGCATGCATGCGTGCGTGTGCGGGTGTGTGTGTGCGTGTGTGTGTGTGTGTGTGTGTGTGTGTGTGTGTGAAGTGTTATGAAACAATGTATGTATAGTGTGTGTAGTGGCTGACAGTGAGATATGAGCGAACAGTGTGGCATTATATTATTTAATAAGTTATTTGTAAAAAAAAGTTTCGTACCCCCGGAGTAAATGTAATGATTGTCTCTAACTAGAAGTCTCTAAATACATGTGCACACGAATTAGCTTCTTTTAAGTTGGTCTAAACTTGTAAATACTTTGACATGTCCTATATCCTTGTAAAAAGAGATCTACGGATGAATGAAGCTACTGTTACTACTACTACTACTACTACTACTAGATCCGTTGTTGCGTGGCAGCGAATGCTTCATACCAATATTGTATCTCAGAGCGTGTTTCGTACTCACGTTTGGGGGCAGAGGGTTTGACACACCAATGTTGCATGGCAGCGTTGCTTCGTAGCAAACTTACGTTCCAGAGAGTGCTTTGCGGCAGTTTTGTTAGCTAGAGAGTACTTCAGACCAGTATTGCAAAAGAAGGGGTGCTAAGTAGCAATGTTACGTCTAGGTAGATAGTTTGCAGCAGTGTTGCGTATCAATGTAGCGTTTAGAATGAGATTTTCACTCTTCAGCTGAGTGTGCACTAATATGAAACTTCCAGACAGATGTTGCGTTGCCTACAGAGCTTCTTACCAATGTTGCGCGAAAGAGGTACTGGATGTCGCTTATGAGTGGAGGGTCTTTTTCATAGCTAAGTTACGTCACAGATGATGCTGTGTACCATGTTGTGAGATGAGAGAAGGCGTTCAGTAATGCTGTAACGTGACAGACGGTGCATCTTACTAATGGTGTGTGTCGGAGGGCACTTCGTACCGATGCCACACTGTGAAATGGATGGAAATGTCACACAAAGAATGTCGCTAGTGCCGGATGACACTTGAATCAGCTGGCCGGTAAGATGTCGGATGCCACGTATAGTCAAACAGCACCCTCTCCGCCTTTCCCTAACGTTCTCTATCGTTGCAGAGGTCCATTTTGACATGACTACATGAACATCGTCATTTGATGCATAGGTTTCGTCAGTCAAAGATTTCACCATCTTCCGATTCGGATTACCATTGTACTTTATGAGTCCAAGGGCAATGACAAGGCGGTTAAAAGTAGCTTCGGAAAGACGCTTTCTTGAAAGAATACCAAATCTTTCCAATGTTACAACTGTAGTGTTTGGATTTCTGATGGGAGAAAGTGGAACAGATTTCCAAAGGAGTTCCGACTGACAGTCAGGCATTATAATCAGAACCTCACAGGCACGGCAATACCGTATTTATCTGCTGATACCGGCGAGCGACTTTCAAGTAAAACATCTGATCAGTATTGGTATACACATAATGGATGTACGAGTGCAGGTTGTAGACGCATGGCTGACAACATATGGAATTTTGAGTCTGGCTGTGAATCATGCATGGATATCCCAATGGCTCACTCAGCGTATTGGGTCAGAGAGCTGGCTGGTCTCTGTAATAAAAAAAACTTAATGAGGGGATCACCTATGAACTTTCAACGGATGTCATGTGACGTCCGCTACGACTAACGACTAAATAGAATTGTCAATAACGAACAAAATGCAAAAAAAAAAAAAAAAAAAAAATGTAAGGCGACCGCTCGCGATAATCAGAAAATCCTGGATCGAGTCCCGGTCCGTCACAAATTTTTACTGTCGTCATTCCATTTTACAAGGTGATGGTTGTTCTTATTCGCAGTTGCCAATTCATTTAAAGAGCATCTTCTGTCCCAGGCGTCGGTCTTAGTCTCTTCTGCAGGTGTTTCATAGCCTAGTAAGAAATTGGTTTGCAAAAGGGACAGTTGCGAAGCCACAGACAATGAAAGTCGGGCTAATCTGGTGAATCATACATTTAGAAATGAATACACAAATTCAGAGGTCTTGTCAGAAGTTTTCATACATTGTTACACACGGAATGTATCCGCTGGACGAGCACACTTGCTGTTAGACAAATTGAAAGTACACAAGATCGTTCCAGTCACAAACCGTCTTCTGTATGATGACAAGCGCCAGAGAGAATACAGAAATGAACCAACGGGTATCACTAAAACCTGAGAACCTAATCATGCGTTACGCTAAAAGCCACAGCTTACTACACTACATGCCGCTCGGCAGCGCTGTTATCTTGCGGTACAGAGGTACCACTTAACCAGTTGCAACCATCCTTCTTGGGAGTGCTTCAGAAACATCAAGAGTGGTTCCTGGAAGACTAAACCTAAGCAGATACCAGGGAAATGTGAAGCACTAGACATTAAATGGCAACAGCTGCCGTACACTGAACTTCGCGATGTTCACTCCTCTACAAACTGAAACGGAATGGGCTGGAGCGCTACTCTCCAGGGTACTTAAAGGCTCGGTCGACGAGCTACAGTGCACGTCCGCGGTAAGCGAAAAGGTAACAGGGGTGAGTGGCAGCGTGAGTGGTAAAGTTCCACTCCTGACGTTGGGTGCCTCAGCTGGCGAGAATTCTCAGAAGGCGGGAGAATCCTGAGCGCCTCCGACACCGCGAGGGTCCAACAACGATTTGAAATATCTGCCAGAACAGCAAGCAAGATTTCTCCATCTTTGGCGTGTTCTATGTTAATTGAACAGGGAACGCTAAAATTATGCAGCCCCCACTAACCGATGGTCCTCTACGTAGACAATACCTCGGTAGTGTCTGCGAACTTATGAAAATTAGTTTGGTGGTACTAATTCAGTGATCAAGTTTGATGAATTGTTAATTAACTATTCAACTAGTCGGAGTTGGGCATCAATTTATTAGGAATTTTTTATGGAGTTAGTATCTATGATCAGAATTAAAGGAATAATTTTATTTCTGTCTCTTCCTTTGGGGTGAGGACTGGTCTGGTCAGGTGCCGCGGGCTTGCCACGTGATTCAAAAAGTCACTGTATTACAAAACTGCAGAGCTATACACATTAAAACTGGTTGCGGACCTCACAGTCAAAGTCTAAGGTGCTTCAACTTCACACTCTCCTCATGTCTTCTAGCAAAGTCATAACTAATTGCGATCTGAGTAATATTGTTGCAGCAGTTTATTTGTCTGAATATAGGAGGCCAAAGACATTTTAGATAAGTTTCTGGCTCCATAGGAGTGTTTAACTTTTCTACTAAATTTGCACTGTGTGCATCTGTGTAGGATCTGGAGGAAATAAAGGTTGGTTCATAGAAAACAGAGACTGCTGTTGTACATCGGAAGCGCTTTGTAAATATAGGTTTGTTAGTACGATCAACTGATAATGCAATTCCTGGTTGCTTGCAGGAGAAATTGTATTTCATTGTGAAGGTGTACACTTGGTCAGAAGGCATATGCCGCTTTTTATCTTCCTGTGGGATGCAGGACACTTTATCAAGTTTGCAGTTGACAGAGGTGTCAAGGTGTCCACAACTGGTTTCTATTAATCATATCTCGTTGGAGCATTCCATACTTGCTTTTCCTGAAACTGAAACTGTACACCATTGTTCACATGCTGACATGTATGCTCCAACTTGATATCTCGACATTTGAAAAAGATCTTAATCATAAATCTTTCAACGCCTGACTTAGTATGGCATGCACAACAATTATCAAACCATTCTTTCATTACTTTGTAACTCATCTGGCACAGTTTCTGTAAAAACTATTACATCTTCGTACTGTCTCTAATTACAGGAATCAAATTCTGCGGACACTGACACCAATGACTACTCTGAATTGCAAGCAACAGTTTGTGAAGGAAATATTGCTGTGAAATCTGCTGGTAACCACTATCATAACTCTGGAATCATTGAGACTGATGATGAGAAACAAGCACAAGCCTGTGATACACTAATTGCTGCCAATACTGTAGGTGACCACGATGAACAACTGGAGCCAATGACAATGCTGATAAGTATGAAGATGCTAATTTATCTGGAGACCACAATGATGACGCTAGAGCCCATGAGACTGATTGTGAGAAAATGAGAAATAAGTACAAGCCTATGAGACATTAAGGCAACGGCCTTGCCGCAGTGGATACACCGGTTCCCGTGAGATCACAGAAGTCAAGCGCTGTCGGGCGTGGTCGGCACTTGGATGGCTGACCATGCAGCCGACATGCGTTGTTGCCATTTTTCGGGGTGCACTCAGCCTCGTGATGCCAATTGAGGAGCTACTCGACCGAACAGTAGCGGCTCCGGTCAAAGAAAACCATCATAACGACCGGGAGAGCGGTGCATCCTCAACTGAGGATGATACGGCGGTCGGATGGTCCCAATGGGCCACTTGTGGCCTGAAGACGGAGTGCGGAGTGCCATGATACATTACATGTAGCTCATTTTGCTGGCACTCACGATGATCACTCTGTATCCCATAACAATGATTATCAGAAACAGTCACCTCCCTGTGGGACACTAATTGCCGGCAGTTCTGCAGGTGACTACGATGATGACCGCACCATGGCGTACAGAATTTCGCGGCCTGGAATCAGACAATGCTCAGCTCATGGCCAATAGGCGGCGGCACCATCGCCGGTTAACAGCGCAGTAGCAACCACCTCTAAGCAGCTTCCGCAGTAACCTCAACCACTCCAGTCGGCGTACGTACTGCAAATAGCAACCTACGTGCCCATCACGCCATGGTACGTCACCGCGGACTCACCAGAGGCTTGTGTACTCCTGCACGCGCGGACTACTTAAAAGCGCACGCCCCACCACGGACGGAAGTGCGAAGTCAGGCTGGAGTCTTGCGAAGTGTTTGACTCAGTGCCTGTAACTATCGACAACAACAGACTTGAAGGGACAGTGTTGTATGATTGTGATACGGACTGAGTGTACAATTCCGTCTGACAGAGGCTATATTCATATCTTGTATGAACTTCAATTGACAGATTAAACTCGTTTTTCCCCTCACGCCTCCAGTCTTCCTTGTTGCCCCCTTCCTGGGCAATACGAACTGGTGGCGACAGAGGGTAGTTGTTGGTTTAGAATTCGGTTTTGGTATCGTCGGTCCTCCCTTGCTTCTGGTCAGGTGTCTCATCATCTCCGACGAAGGGCTCACTGCCGGCCTCGGTGGTCTAGCGGTTCTAGGCGCTCAGTCCGGAACCGCGCGACTGCTACGGTCGCAGGTTCGAATCCTGCCTCGGGCATGGATGTGTGTGATGTCCTTAGGTTAGTTAGGTTTAAGTATTTCTAAGTTCTAGGGGACTGATGACCACAGATGTTAAGTCCCATAGTGCTCAGAGCCATTTGAACCATTTTGAGTGGCTCACTGTGTGTTTCTTTTCTTCTCTTGGTTTCTGCATCCATTCGTTCCTTTGCATTCGACCCGTTTCGCCATCGCAGTTTCCCAATCTGAGGAAACTTTGACTCTCCAAAAACCATTTAAGTATCAATCTATGCCATGTGCATTAAGCTGCTTCCCCCTACTCAGACAGAATCAGTTCTTAATTTGACGTCGCTGATGCTATAATAAATATTTAGACTCTGAGGCGTTGGTAGCCTATGTTTGTTATAAACTTTCCGGCACAAAATGCCAACCATCACTGTCATGCCGGCAATCGCTCATGGAGTTACGTTGTCTGACCAGCACGTGTAAATTTCTCTGTCCTTGTGGTAAGTCATATGCTGACGCTATGTTACGGGACGCTATTGGTAAAAATGTTACTGACTCACGACTGCTTATGAAGGTTGTAAAGCTGTCACATCGCCCGCCAGAGTACATCATTCGTATAATCGAGTCACAAGAATTATTCGATACCGCTGAGACCGCTGAGACGGAATTGTCGCCGCCCGTGTTAGCCACCATTGACACTCGTCGCTCTCCTCCACAAATACCTTCTGTTTCTATTGTTCACTGTAAAAAACTCACGTCACGTACGCGGCAGCCTCGTCCCGCTGGTAAGTAGCGCTCAATGTTATATAAGGACATCTGTCGTTTTCACTGGGCCAAACGTTTATTTTGCAAGAAAGTTGGCCACATTCAAGAAGTTTGCTCCAAGAAATTCCGCGGCCAGTCTGTCCCGCTGTCCATTTACGGCGACGATGCTGGGTTTCAGCTCCAATCGGTTTCTGACGAGTTGTTTCCAGTTAAAACCTGTAGTAGTGTTTCTGCTGACTGGGGTTGTCTCCAATTGCCCCAGCGTCCCCTCTTTGCTTCTATGGGAACCGAAAACGCTGTTCATGTAGTAGTGTATCCGGAACCAGATTTTACGATTCCACCTGGATACGGGGCTTCGGTGATTCTGATTAATACAAGCATTTTCGAGACTCTCGGATCACATTGCCATCCTGGTCACCTGTTCTTTGCCGATACAACACCAATCTAGCTCTAAGACGGTTCCAGTCACGGTGCTCCACACCTATGGCAGTCCTTAACATTTTTCGACTTAACTCATTTCAGATCTCAGTTAATGTGGAGCTGATTAACTTCCACGACAGCAATACAGAGCTCGGTGAAAAACTGCACCAGCATTTCGGGGACTCTATGGGTAGGGAAAAAGGATATTTAGCTCACATGACCGTGAAGGATGCGGTCCAAGGTTCATCAAGGCTCGGGGAAGTTTCTCACGCTCTTCAGGACTCTGTTAAAGCAGTGTTGCGTTGTATACAGGACCTGTGGGTCTTTACACCCATTTCTGCAAGTCAATGCGCATCGCCCCTTGTCATTGTGCCTGTGTGCTGATTTCAAATCCACTGTTAATGCACAGTCTGTCATGGATTCCTATCCTCTCTAAGTTCTCTAAACCGGTGGTCCTCATGGCCAATACATCCATTTATGGCTTTGGGGCAGTGCGATCCTATTAAATCGGCACCACGGACTTCCCAATTACATTTGCGTCAAAACTGCTTACGAAAACTCAGGTCAACTACAGTCAATTGGAGATGGAGGCCTTGGAAATCGTCTACAGGATTTCCAAATTTCGTCAGTATTTGTATGGATGTAGATTCTATCTGCTGACAGATAATAAGCCCCTTACCATTTTGTTCCACAAAGCCAAGTCGGTATACATCCAGACAGCGTAAAATCTTCAACGTTGTGTGCTTATCCTGGCGAACTATGAGTGCAAGAATCTCTATTGCCGCACTGCTCACCATGCCAATGAGGATGCGTTATCCCATCTTCCCGCTGGTTCAAATATGGAATGTTGTTCTTCTGAGGAGGCGTGTTTTCGCATTGCCCATATTGAGGATACTATGGTGACTTCATTCCTGACTGACAAACATCAAATCGCCGCAGCAAGGGACAAGGTGCTACCCTCTGGATCCTCTGCCAGTATGGTTCTTTCTACTGAGTCACTTCTGCGTTGGGTTTCCCAACATGACATGCCTTCTGTCCACCAGGGGCCGGTCCCTTTACACACACCAAATGAGCAGACCCGTGTGCTATCCTGGCATCTTTCAGTAATCCATGTTGGACTTCCTTCACAAAGGCATCATCCATACAAAGCAGCTGGTCAGGGAGCATTGCACGTGTTTTGGTAGGGACAAAGGCATTGAACACATGCTCGCGAGTTGCAAGGACTGTACTGAGAACTTGTCTACTCCTTCGCTTCCTGTTGACTAGGCACGACCGAATGATCCCTGGCAATGGATACACATTGATTTCGCTGGACTACTTAGGGTCTGCTGTAGCTTATTGCAGTGGATTCATTTTCCTGTTTTCCTTCTGTGGCTCCTCTGACTTCCGCTATGTCATCCAGTACGATCTTTGGCTAGGCGATTATATTCTGTCAACAAGGATTGCCTGCAACCCTTGCAACAGATAATGGCTCACGATTCACCTCCACTGAATTTGCAATATTTTGCATGGCTAACGGTATCACTCATATCCGCTCAGTGCATTTTAAACCACAGTCCCATTGGAAAGCAGAAAGTTTTATGTGAACTTCCAAGACCCTAAGGATAAACTTCCACTGTCCCACTTTAAGAAAGATTCTCTGCTCCTGTTCCTCCCCTCCTACCGTATAACGCCTCAAACTTCAGTGGACCACTCTGTATCTCCTCTATTCTGCACATTCCCTCAACCCTCCTCTCCCCATTACATTCAGAACCAACGACAAGGTGAATTTTCGGGGTTTCATGAGGGTGACTCATGGGCGCCTGAGATTGTCATCTGCTATGTGGGTAGGACTACATACATTATTCAGGATGGAATGGGGCGCCATCAGCACAAGCATGAAAATCAGCTGTACTTTCGCTCTACTTCCGACTCCTCTTATGACTCCTTGGTTACAGAGAAGGCACAGACAGGCGCCACCTCTCCTGACAGTTCCCCTCAATGGATGTCATCCCACCATGCTGGCGCTCCCTGTAGGACTTCAGTGTTTAGCTTACAGCCGTCGCTGCCATCACGACCTTGGAGGCCTGCACCATCTCCACTGTCGGCTCCCATCCTTTCACTGATGCCATCACCACCTCCATCGCTGCAGCGCTTGCGGGTGCCTCTTCAGACATCACGGCCAGTGGTTCCGTTTCTGGTTCAGTCTCCGGTCCTGCTTCCACCCTGCTGACTGCTTCGCAGCAGTCTTCGTCCTCATTGACATCTTCAGAGACACCCCTCAGCTGGGTGGGCACCTCGTACATGCCTCTAACGGATTTTCCTCAATTCCCTTGATGCCCTCGCAGTGGAAGGTCTGTGAAATCCAAGCCTGACTTGCCCAGAACACCCTGCCTCTAGCCCAGATCCCCACCCCATCATCGCCATGGCCACACAGACTACACCAACATGCTGCATCATTCTTCGTAGGAGAAGTGCAGTATCATGAATAATCATACCTTGGCACACAACATTTCATGGTCAGAAATCAGATGGCGTTCAGCTCATGGCAGATAGGTAGCGGCACCAGCTCCGCTTAACAGTACAAGTGCAAACATCCCTAAACAACTTCTGTGGTAGCTCCAGCAACACCAGCTGGCGTACATACGGAAAATAGTAACCTACTTACTATGGGCCAGAGAGTCCACTGGCGACCTGTGTACCCCTGCATGCCCGGATTAGTTATACGCACATGCCCCACCACGGATGGAGTACGAAGTCAGGATGCAGTCTGGCGAAGCGTTTGGACGCACCACTTGTAACTACGGACATATACAGATTTCAAGTGCTTTATTATAACAGCTCAGCATTTGTAGTAAAGCTACTTTTTTCAGCACGGGTGACCAATAGAGTGGAGAATTGCAGTTTTATTGGTCACTCACATTTTGAATTAAATATTAGTTGGAGGATAATTCATAATTTTGATGCAGAATGTTCAAGATTTCCACAACTTTCAGTTTATTGTAAAAGTAATGGGAGCATGCAGAAATATGCAGGCCTGCAGTTAGCACTGAACGAAGTGTATGGGAGGGTGTTGTCCTTTGGAATACTTTTAAAACTTTCGCCACTAGCCAATCCCGCAGCAGAAGTTTTTTCTCTTTTCATTTTTAATCGATAGCGTTCACTTTATTTGTGTTCCTGTAATTCTATACAATTATAAAGAAATTTAAGGGAAGTTATCAATTTGAATAACAGTTCCAGAGCAAAATGTGGTCGTGTACATAGGAACATTTATGCCATTGGAATTACATATGCCCAGTCCAGAAAAATTATGAAAACCATTTTTATTAGTCTCTGTATTATTATTAATGTGCTACTTACAAATAATAAGTAAGTGAAGCCAAATCTAGGAAAAATGTTATCAAGAATCGTTTTCAAGTTTTAAACTTTTTTAAATAAAAGCAATTTGCGATTAACACGGGATACAATCATCAAGATAAATGAAAATAATAAGAATTTCCGGAAATTCAGTTCATTCCCAAACATTATATCTCTGCATTAGAAGACAGTCAGTTTCAAGCTATAATATGGTGCGAGGTCGACGAAGACTGTCTTGGCTACCCTCACATAATGTAACTTGTTTTAAGAATGTTAGTCAGCATAAAACATCATAACTGTACAATTAATAAATGCTCCCATATAACATTCATATATCACACAGCACTTACACGTTCAGATCTTGTAATATTTATAAAAGTGACTCAAAACACGATAAAAGCGGTAGAAAACGTAAAAATCTTCGTTTGGAAGACTATGGTACAAATTACTTCATGTGAGTACTGGAGTAGAACTTCGAGCAGGAGACATCTTCTGCGCTGCTGCAGCACAGAATAGTAAGAGGTAGAAATTAGAAAAAAACAATTGTTAAAACTCATTCACATCGCCAGAGGAAAACTCACGTCATGTCAGAGATAGGAACGGGAGCACGAAGCGAGCCAGTGTGTCGCAAGTAGGTCAGTTCATTAAAACATTACAACACTGTCTGCCGAGTGAGGATACATATTCAGCAGAAAGGGTACTAAGACAAGCATATTCGTTAGCTTGTAAGTCATGTTGGAAGAGCACATAACGAGGAATTAACACAGAAGTAATAGCCTGTTAAGTGGATAAGGAAAGATTAAGGAGAACACAAGTGGCACTACTCGTATGTGATAGCCTGGCGCCAGCTCCATTGAAATACCGCGGCTCTCCAGCTCTCATCATACGATGACCATTGTGACTCTATGATTCTGATACTGCAGTAAACCGTTCCTAGAACCTCGGCACAGCCTGTGAACTAGACGAAAACGTATTGAAAATAAAGTCCTGATGAAGTTCATTCTGCTCATCACCTACCATCTATTGTTGGGGAAAATGATTCTGCTCAGATAACACCAAGTTACAGAGTGCTGCCAGCATCGAACAAGAACACAGAAACCAGCAACAGAGCCCCTTGGGATCTACATTTCTATACGGCTCTTAGGTGCCTACGAGTGATGGAACCTACCAGGGGTAAGGAGGAGATCAACCATCCACACGACTGCTGACACCAGTTACACCGCAGATTGGTCATCAAGGGTCGTTGTAGAATTTGAAATGGAACAGCCGGAAAGTAGCCCACTGTGGTGTTGAGGTGGTTAGCACAGTCGCCTGGGTGTGCTGACATTAGTTGGCTCAACGGTCGTCAGCTAGAATCCAACATACAACTGAATGAGCAAAAGCCAAGTCTGGTGTGGAAGAACGATGATTTGTAAACACTGAGAATAAAAGACTGAACTCTAATGATGTTTTATTAGAACCGCTGACGCTTCAGGGCCTCCCACCAACAATGTTGATTTCTCACAGACGCATCTCCACTCGTCCCTATATAAACTGGTGCCAGAAACGTGCACACCCACGCCATCATCACAGGATTTGTTATCGGAAGTGTTCGACTCCAACGCCTGGAATTTGGAGGTAGTGATTTTCTTCTACGACGTTCACACATCGCAGCAATAACAACTATACGGTAAGAACATAATTCTCTCTGTTTGGTCGTGGCATGGCGGAGTTGTACTGTATCGTGTACATTCTTATTTTGAAATGTAGGGAGTGCCCCAACAGACGTAGCCTGTGAGCGAATCTGACGAACAGATTCTAACAACCGTACCACAACAAAGGTCAAAATTTAATAATGATTTTGGTGTTGCTCACGGTGCTAGATACTGCATTTTCGGGGAACAACTAAGTTATTATGTGGCAAGTGTCATTAGAGCACAGTTAATAAAGTCATTTCATTTAATAATGAATAAAATAGGCTAGGTGTTTCCCACGATGGTCTCGTTGTAAAATCATGGCTCAATCGTCGAAGAGTCTAGGTGGTGATGATTCCAAGTTCGGATGCAAAGAGCCCTACGTTTTGTTCTGCTATATTCAAAAGTTTTGTAGATGCGCTTCACAAAACATTCTTGAAAATTAAACCTTTCAAAGATAGCACAATGGTGATGTAAAAAAGTAATCAGCACTCCGAATTTAAGTTACACTTTTTTTATTGCTTTTGTTGCGATAGCACGTAACACACAAACCATCACTTCACAATACAAAACATACTTGAAATCATCTTCCTCAATGTTATAGTTCACATTTTATAAACTGGCTACAATATGCGTCTTTCCAACGTGAAGTCCAAGACTTCACTTTCTGAAGGTCCGAGTCTTACTAACTAATAATCGCTTACGCGCTCAAAAGTCAGAGTTACAAGTACGTCAAAGATCATAGTGACGAAACAAAGAATACACATCAGAATAATATCATTGCAACATAAACATATCGATGCATCAAAGTATCTCTACCTTAATGAAATCAAATCTGAATGTTGTCTCAGAAATACGTCAACTACTTTACAGAAACACAGTAGAATATTACTGGTATCGAGAGGTTCACATGAGGTGCCGTAATGGTTACGTAATTCATATACCATTACAAGATGAAGGTGCAAGGCATCTTAAACTATCAGAATAATTACCACGGTATAAACGCATATCAGCGCAATGAATTTTTTGGCAGGATAATTGATCTTTTCATTTAAATGTAGTGAGGGCACAGATTTGTTTAATTTTAATCGCTGTGGTGTGAAGCACTGTAACAGAAAGGCGTGTACTGAATTTCGGTAGATATAAGCGCATTGTTAGGCGCCATTGGCAAAGAACGAATTTGTTGGACTTGCTATGTCATAGTCAACTGCAAGTCAAGCGAATGCTGTTTATGAACCACAAAATAAAGACTGAAATTATTTTTCAATAAAAAGACTTTCGTTATAATAATTGTTTTACCCACTTTAACTGATTGTATTAGATACAGTGATTTTAAAGCAGAAACGAGGGTGTGTATGCTTTGGTTACGAGACAGAGCCGGCAAATAGTTACGCTCCTTGAAGTTAAAGGAGCTGTTCGACAATATGTGAAGATTTCCCTTTCAATCAACTCCGCCGCAGCCAAATGCCAACTCAGCAGTTCGTCATTGCTCTACGACGAACCTCAAAGTTTCACGCACGCCGTATGGGTAAGTATGATAAAAGGAAAGAAATGTCAGAAGGAGAAGTAAGCTGACAGATCTAGCAGAAGTAAGTGAGTGCCAGTTTGTATATATGAAAGTGCGACGAACAGCTTACGTATTCAGATTCATGACTTTCATAGGGATCAAACCTAGTAAGTGATTGTGGTGGGTAGCGAGTGATTGAATGCATACAATTTACATTAACCAGCCGAGATTAATCTACTTCGTTGATACATACATTGTTACCATAACGATCACGGCAGGAATTAACGACGACTTTCTGGAATTTACACTACTGGCCATTAAAATTGCTACACCAAGAAGAAATGCAGATGATAAATGGGTATTCATTGGACAATTATGTTACACTACAACTGACATGTGACTACTGTTTCAGGCAATTTGTGTGCATAGATCCTGAGAAATCAGTACCCAGAATAACCACCTCTAGCCGTAATAACAGCCTTGATACGTCTGGGCATTGAGTCAAACAGAGCTTGGATGGTGTGTACAGGTACAGCTGCCCATGCCGCTTCAATACGATGCCACAGTTCATCAAGAGTAGTGACTGGCGTACTGTGACGATCCAGTTGCTCGACCACCATTGAACAGACGTTTTCAGTTGATGAGAGATCTGGAGACTGTGCTGGCCACGGCAGCAGCCGAACGTTTTCTGTATCCAGAAACGCCCGTGCAGGACCTGCAACACGCGGTCGTGCATTATCCTACTGAAATGTAGGGTTTCGCTGGGATCGAATGAAGGGTAGAGCCGCGGGTCGTTAAACATCTCAAATGTAACGTCGACTGTTCAAGGTGCCGTCAATGCGACCAAGAGGTGACCGAGACGTGTAACCAATGGCACCGCATACCATCACTCGGGGTGATACGCCAGTATGGCGATGACGAATAAACGCTTCCAATGTGCGTTCACCGCGATGTCGCCAAACACGGATGCGACCATCACGATGCTGTAAACAGAACCTGGATTCATCCTAAAAAATGACGTTTTGCCATTCGTGCACCCAGGTTCGTCGTTGAGTACACCATCGGAGTCGCTCTTGTCTGTGATGCAGCGTCAAGGGTAACCGCAGCCGTGGTCTCCGAGCTGATACCCCATGCTGCTGCAAACGTCGTCGAACTGTTCGTGTAGATGGTTGTTGTCTTGCAAACGTCCCCATCTGCTGACTCAGCAACCGAGACGTGGCTACACGATCCGTTACAGCCATGCGGAAAAGATGCATGTCATCTCGACGGCTAGTGATACGAGGCCGCTGGGATGCAGCACGGCGCTCTGATTACCCTCCTGAACCCACCAATTCCATATTCTGCTAACAGTCATTGGACCTCGACCAACGCGAGCAGCAATGTCGCGATATGGTAAAGCGCAATCACAATACGCTACAATCCGACCTTTATCAAAGTCGGAAACGTGATGGTACGCATTTATTCTCCTTGCACGAGGCATCACAACAACGTTTCACCCGGCAACGCCGGTCAACTGCTGTTTGTTTATGAGAAATCGATTGGAAACTTTCCTCCTGTCAGCACGTTGTAGACGTTGCCACCGGCGCCTACCTTGTGTGAATGCTCTGAAAAGCTAATCATTTGCATATCACAGTATCTTCATCCTGTGGGTTAAATTTCGCGTCTGTAGCATGTCATCTTCGTGGCGTAGCAATTTTAATGGCCAGTAGTGTATTATTGGCATAATCTAGAGTATCATTTCCGATGAATTGGACTTTGACAGTGTGATTGTGGTGTATGTGTGTATGTATAGGACATACATACGTGTACATCTCATTCAACTTTATTATACTTGATTAGAGAGAGCCCTTCCGGATAGAGTTACATGATCACAATTCCTGGTACACATAGATAATGTACAACGGTAAACACCAATACATAAAAGCACAACCAACAACTTCACACTAATAACAGTAAGGGCAATACAAACTGAAGAGAGTGTGCCAAGGACTAAAGAAAGCATGAGTAGAAAGTAGTTAAATAATATATAATTATTATATTGTGTACTAGTCTCTGCTTGTAGGTTTTAAGTCATGTATTTGCCTGTGAATGTAAGGATATTGGTTGAAGAGGCCGGAAACAGTTTCAGCTATCCACACGCCACCTCTCGCACTCACTTTCATTTACACTAATAGATATTTCTGCCTTTAAATGTTCTATCACAATGTGATATTGAAAGTTATTCTATTAGCATAGATAACTCTATACTGTCTTCTACTAGTGTTTAGTGAATATATGTACTAACGGCAATACTGCTTTGTGTGTATTGTGCCGTCGATTGTGATAAAGTGATATTTTCTGTGTGTCAGAAATTTGGAAAAAGACGGCAAATCACAACACCACAACTAAACAGTCGATAGATGAGATGGATGAACTGTTAGTGTCGTGTGATCCTAGAGCTTCTAGTCTTAATGCGGTTGTACAGGGTGCGGAGCGGGAAATTCCTTACTTGAAATGTGCGGCACACAGCGGCTGTTACTCATTGTTGAGTTGGTTTCAGCGCAATCAAAAGTGCGACACTTAGCTTTTATTTAAGGTTAATTTATCAGCAATCATGCAGCGGGCAAGAGAGAAGCGCGCGATCGCCGTTGCGGCCTACTATTCGATTAGACGTTCGGTCATGAGAACGGCGTGGATTCAGGAAACTGTTCAACATCGCTCCTACAGGTCATGGTCATGATGGAAAGGCATTTCTTATATGTGCAAGCAATTTTATGGATACAGGATGTGTGCAGAAAAAGAAAGCAGGACCGTCAAGAATCAACAGAACGCATGAAAACATCGAGAAGGTTAGGATGTAGATTCTGAATCCCCCCCCCCCCCCCCCCCAGCAATCTGCACGCGAACATGCAGCTGCTCATGCAGTTTCTGAACGCACACTGGGACTAAGTATTTACAAAGAGTTGAAATTTCATCCGTATAAACTGTCAGTGGTGCACACACGTGATTTTGTTTCACGAGAAAAGGCACGTGAAGCCTTGATGGATGAGCTGCCTCATGACGCCTTAGTGTTATTCAGTGAAGAGGCAGATTTTCATTTGTCTGGCTGCGTGAATAAACAAAATATGCGATATTGGAGTGGCACGAACCCCCAAGAGCTTCATAAGCCGCCCCTGCATACAGAACGTATGACTGGTGTGAACTGTCTAAAGTTTGTTAATACTTTGACGCCATTTATGGACATCATAACTAATTCGGGTTCGTGTGAAGGGTACTCAGAAATGGCTGTGATATGTCTCTGATTTGTGACGCATTGTCTAAAAGGACTTATAGCCTAATGACAATTCCGACAGGAATGATGGATTCCTTAGTTGTTCTACTGTAGCAGCTATTTTGTGCCCTTAGAAAATTTTCATCGACCAGAAGATCATTCCAGGACATGTTGTCCACTTGCAGATATATGTGGAGATTTCTTCGGTTTTTGAATTTCAGATTCTTTTGTGGCTTAAATCCGCTGTTGAATAGGTATCACATCATCTCGAGATTCTTTCTTTCTGGTTTTTGGGTTTACTTATGCTTCTTATTTTGAAAACCACATTTTGTTACTCATTCCTCGGTTTCTGTTACTTCGACATATTCTTCATCTGAACTGCCTTGTAAGCATGACCATTCTGGGTCACTGTTCCGTTTTTACACTAAAGCTTTTCTTAGATAGATGTTGTTAATGCTTCGTCAGGAACGTTGAGGATTTCATTTTCTACCATTCTCCTCATCGCGACCAATGTCTTTTGTTGCAGTTAATATTACTGGCAACTCCCATACATTGTGCGGTGCCATTTTGCTCACTCTTGCCATCTCTCTACTAACTGCTGCTCGCGAACTTTGTGCGGCATTAAATACTTCCATATCCTCCTTGCTATTGGATAACGTTCAATTCTCGACGTCCCTTTTCCTTCTTTCACTACTACCAAACCTTTTGATCTCACAATTTCCTTTGAAGTCCTCCGATTGACATTGCTTTTGCCCAAGGTACAGGTCATCGATCTGATCACACCAGCATACAATCTCTGAAATCATATTCACAAATTATGTAATCATTTATACTGTTGTCGGCACTTTCTTCCTCGCCTACAAAAGTGTTAACGTTTACTGTTATGAGCCGCAGCGGGTTCATTGCACTCTATTGTAACGCTCCCATTCTGCCCTGCTGCCGTAATTATTGTTTCCATACGGACAGCTGATTGAAATGAGGTATTCGTTACTGGCTGGCTATCTGTCCGCCAACAACTATACGTTTCACCGCCTGCCTGCCGTGGTTCATTCCTGTGAACACCAGTCACTTCGCTTACAGTGGCCTGCGGTGCTTCGCAGTCGCTCTCTCGTCCACTAAACTTGTTACGTATATGGCTGAAATAGCTCTGAGCACTATGGGACTTAACATCTGAGGTCATCAGTCCCCTAGAACTTAGAACTACTTAAAACTAACTAACTTAAGGACATCACACACATCCATGCCCGAGACAGGATTCGAATCTGCGACCGTAGCAGTCACGCGGTTCCGGACTGAAGCGCCTAGAACCGCACGCCCACCGCGGCTCGTTACGTATACATCGGTATTATTTCTTATGTCTGGGCCGTGAAAACCTGTTGGCCTCAGTTTGGCCCGTAACGTACGTGATCCTCAGTTTCTCGTTGTGCTGCTGTCGTGGTAATGTCGCAGTGCCAGTTCTCTTTCCGGAGTGGCTGAAGTACCTCGACTTTTGCCACTGCCTCATTGATCAATATTAATGCGTTACCTATCCTCAATATTTTGTTTGCTGTCATTGTTAAAATGGTTCAAATGGCTCTGATCACTACGGGACTTAACATCTGAGGTCATCAGTCCCCTAGAACTTACAACTACTTAAACCTAACTAACCTAAGGACATCACACACATCCATGCCCGAGGCAGGATTCGAACCTGCGACCGTAGCGGTCTGCTGTCATTGTGATGAAACCTATGGCTTTTGCCATTTTGACGATAACACGATTACTTCGCCAATTATCTTCTTCTCGATTGTTCCCATATACGCAGAAAAGCTTTTATAATTGCTTCCTACACACCAAGTCGAATTCTTTGGCAGCTGTTTACGTTGTTCCCATGTAATTTCGCATTCGTATCGTCTACCTCTTTAGTTTGCCAGTTTTCGGGACCAGATGGTTCAAATGGTTCAAATGGCTCTGAGCACTATGGGACTCAACTGCTGAGGTCATTAGTCCCCTAGAACTTAGAACTAGTTAAACCTAACTAACCTAAGGACACCACAAACATCCATGCCCGAGGCAGGATTCGAACCTGCGACCGTAGCGGTCTTGCGGCTCCAGACTGCAGCGCCTTCAACCGCACGGCCACTTCGGCCGGCTTTCGGGACGAGGTTTCGCAGAAATCTTTCATGAGGTTTCTGACGTTAATGTCATACAATCTGGCCATTATGAAACTTCGCAATAAAAAATTCTTCTTTTTCTTCTAACCAGTGCTGCTCTGTTAATTTTTGCTTAAATACGTCGAACGGTGTTTAGTTTTAATTATCATCGGTTCGAATCACCCGCTAGAACACTGGTAATTACGTCAGTCTTTTCCTGACTTGTTAAATATTCTGAAAAAAAAACTTTTCGAAATTTTTCACAAAATCCAGTGGGCGTTAGTCAACATGTCTTTCGTCAGGATTAAAGCGTTTCTCCCCCTGTGATACCTTGTTATGAGGTATGCGGTCACTGGAACAACTGGGCTTGCTCTTATTTTCTTTTCAAGGTAGCAAATGGTATCCTGAATTTGTGAAGTGTTTCGCTAACACGTGTGTTCACAAATGTTTAGCTGTTTGCTTATTTTTTCTCAGATACTACCACTGTCTATCTCAAATGGGTGATTTGATTTCTACATACCTCGACAATTTCAGTGTTCAGATGGAAAACGTTTTCGTCCACTTTCGTTACTTGTAAAGGTTCTGTCGTTTCTGGGGTCAGTATGATTTCTAGATGAAACCTTTCGTTGATATCACTAACCTGATCATGCATAGTGGCCATTTACATATTTATGGTACTTATTTCAAGTTTCATGTCTTCGATTCCAGTACTCAAAACATCTACTTAGTCTTCTACTTATTTGATCTGTTTACTGGTTTTAGCGCTCTGTGTTGTCATGAATTCAACTTAGGTATCAGCTGATTGATGTTACTGACACCACTTGCTTATGTTTTCAGTTGATTGTCAACACCAGTAACTCTTGCCTTAACTAGAGTTGTGGTAGTGATTTGTACTTTACTATGATCTTCAACTTATTTAGCCAAATATTTGAATAGGTCGTTCATGTTTCATGGTTTTTCGCTAACCTGATCTTCCGTATACTGACGCTCTGATGCTGTATCATACGATTCTATTGGTTCTTTCTCTATTTGGGATGTACTGAACATATCAGCCGATTAATGTACTTAATCATTGTCATCTATGTAAAATGTGTCATTTGTTTTGTCATTTGGTTCCAGTTTTATTTGTGATGGCCATATCATCTGAGTTTGGTCATTGACGTACACGCGTACGTATTCCACATAAGCCTGTTGACATTCTATGTACACATTTTGGCTACTGCTATCGGCTTCCAATGTCTTGTTTTGTTTGCTTTGATCTACTACTACTTTTCTATCCATTTTAAGGCTACATATGAGTTATAAGTCAGTTTATAATCCTCCTAATATTTTTCATTATTTGTTGTATTGAATATACTGCATGTTTATGCCACTGGACATTCAGTGCTCATAATATGTTGGTTTTACGCTTAATACAAGTACTGCAGGCAGTATTTCAGCGTATGGGCCTGTGCATTGGAGTCACACTATTTCCAAATGGGAAGATTTTTCCGACTGAGCTACACCAGGCCGGAATCAAAGTTTCGGATTACCGCCTTTCTGTTACTGCTTCCATCCGTCCATCCATCTGTCCGTCAGTCTGTCCGTTTTGCTGCCTGCCGCCCTGTCTTTCTTCTCTTTCCTCACTTTGGTGGCATCTGTAGCAGGTAGACAATACAGTCAACCACAGATCCCCCCCCTTTTCCCCAGCCCCCACCGTTACCTCCTGGAGTGCCTCCTCCTGGCTTCTCACATCTACTTACCTCCCCTCCACACAGTCTACTCCAAGTATATCTCTTTCCCACCCTTACTACTACTGCCACTTCACCAACCTCCTCCCACTGCTTCCACCCATTTGAATGACTTTCTCCAGTCCCCACTCGCACTGCTCCGAAAACCCCTGCTTCCCCATCCCATGTCATGGCCTTCCATGCTACAGTCACCACCACAGACCACCCAACCTCTCTTCAAAGTGCCTCCACCTCACATGAGTGGCCGGCCTTCTTCCACCTCCCAATCCAACCACACCCTTACTACTCCTCCCAGGCCACCCCCCCCCCCCCAAAAGAAACTCACATGCCCAAGTAGCGACTTTGCCTCCACCCCTTCCTCCAAGAAACCACTGCCCAACCTTCTTTTTTCCGATCTACCCTTGGACACCACCCTCTACTCCCACATCCCCAGTCCCTGCCCTGAATAGATTCATCCTTTCCAACTCTGATCCAAAATTCCTCAATGCCTGCACGCTGACCCTCGAAATCCGCAAGAATATCCCCAGTGACCCCATTGCTCACCTTATCCTATGAAGTGACTCTGTCCTTACCAATCCCCCTCATTCTCTTTCCACACTGATCTCCTCTGGAAACTCCCCCTCCCCCACCACATCACCTTCGGCCCAGATGTGTCTCTCACACCTTTCCTTACCACCTCCTCCCCCGATCAGCCCATACCCCTCATAATTCGCCAACTCTCTTTGCCGCAATCACAAAATTCAGCCCTGAGGTCACAGTGGAGGAGGTGTTGGTGAAACTCAATGCCCACTGCACCCTGGAAATCCACTCGGCCTGACTTCTCTATAACAACACTGTCCCTACCTTCCTGATGCATGTGTTTACAGAGTCTACATCCTCTATATATCACCTCTTCACTCAGGTACCCCTTATATTCAACCATCACCACACTGTTTACCCATAAAAATCCCTTTCTCAACAATACTACTGCCAACACCGTCTCCTCTACAATGACCATCTCACCCAAAACTGCAAAAGACATCCACCTGCCACCACTGTAAAGATCCCCACTTCTTTAAACAGCGTCCCAACCTCACCTCTCCTCCTTCTTGCAACAAACCCCATCCCACCTACACCTCCAAATACAAGGCCAAACTCACTCACACCAACACGGAGCTCACTGTTCCCGTTCGCCCCATTGATCAGTCCATCCGCCCAGACAATTCCCTCATCACTCCCCCTACAGCTGAAGACATCATCTGGTTTCTGACCACCGTCCTCCAGAATATCCAGCTCTTCCAATGGCCGCACACTCTCTAGCAGAACTCCCTTACCATCTGCTTCGGCTTCCATATTTTGAATACCTACTCGACACACTCCCACACTTAGGCCCACTTCAGCCTCACCCATCTTGACACCTTCGATTAAGCCACTCTTCTCCTTCCTCGGCTCCCTTACACCCCTCCCCCCCCCCCTTCCACAACATCTGCATCTTCTCCTTATATTAAACATTGGCTCCCTCCCTGCCAACAAATAACTCTTCATGCATACCCGGTCCTAGCACCAGGTCGACTCCTTCATTCTTAATGAAACTTTTCTCTAATCACACCATGTTGTCTGTACCTCTCCCTACATCCTTCACCACATTGACAATTCACTTCCCCTTGCAAGAGTTAGGGTCGCTGTTGACCACCTGAAACATATCCCTATCAGGCCACAACCTGTGCTCCATGACCTGACTAGAAACCTCACCCTCCACATCTCTTTTCCCTTTCTCACAATCACCTGTGCTTCTTTCTTGTCTGCCCTGCAGCTCCTCTCCCTTATGGCCTCATTTGTCATGTTGGCTACACCTTCTTCACATATGTGATTGTTGCAGACCTCAACATTCAGAGCTGTGACCCTGCCACCCTTTGGCATTGACATCAGTTCTGCGCCACCCTTCTTCGTGATGTTATTGCCCTCCCACAGCACACCCATCCAGAAAGTACCTCCATCCCAGACATCATCCTCACCTCCCCCAAACTCCTTGGTCGTACCGCCACAGATGCCCTTGAACCCATTGGTAACAATTACCTCCCAGATCTTCTCACCATCTCCAGTGCTCATTGCATCCCTCCTGTCCCCGGCCTGATGCTCTTATGAAGTCTGTCCATAACCACTGCCAGGCCAACTGTGAATTCAATGCCTCACAGATCGAAAGTTATCCACTTAACTTTCACCATTCTGCTGACATCACCCATGCCTTATCCTTCCTCCAGAGAACCATCACTGACGCTGTGGAGACCCACATTCCTGCAAACTTATCTTTTCTCACCACCTCAATCTTCATCCATAGGCCACCCTTCTTCTCCATGAAACCCGCAGGCTGTACTGACCATTCCTCTTCATCCATGTGTGGAATACACAGGCACATACAACTAGATGCCCTAGACCTCTTAACAGAAAAGAAATGCTGGGCCGGGTGCAAGATGTGTACATGACTCAACTCCACCCTCCCTGTCAACTTCAACTCCACCCTCCCTGTCAACTCCTCCAAGTACTGGTCTGCCTTCCATGACCTTACTGGTAGCCATTCCGCATCAGTCGCAAGAAGAGTGTGGGATTCTGGGATCCTGGCCAGCATACTGGAGCGGAAAAATGAGCACTCTACTTGTAATGTAATGCCTCGCAACCAGTCCCCAACTCTCAGAATAATAGTGCTCAGGCCGCTACACAACAAGATGCAGGTCAGTACTGGTCTCCACCATATGCACCATCCAAGAATATTCCAGTGTTACTGCATGGGCAGAGTGCTGAAGTAATGGATGAGAAGCTGCCAGTTCCTCCTAGTGTTCTAATGCTCTTCACTTCAACTTATAATTTCACAGCTACTGCTGCAGGGCGCTTAAATATTGGTGCAGAAGGGACAGTGTACGTTGACTGCGTTGTTGTGTTAGAGATTGAAGATGCATAGAGTTTTACAGAGTTAACTCTGTTGTGGAAAACCCTACATCAATCAGTCTACGGCCTCTGAGTATTCTCCAACTTTTCCAATTTTGGATATTTGCTGTGCTGGTCTGACGCTATCCATAGCATCACTGTACAACAGTGTGACATTTATGTTGAGATCTGCAAGTCGATCAGTTTATCTGCAACACTTCATCTTTAGAAAATTGTTTGCCTGTGGATGGTGCTATCTCTGATGTTTGCAAAACTGAACTGTGGGTTTCTGTGTGTTAAAATTGTGATAAATACATTGTGAACCATTTCTGCACATGTAGTGTGCATGTAGAGGAATTACAACACTGCATCAATACGGTTCCAAATACATGAGAGAAATACATGCTGAATCTGTGGATACAAGAAAGTTTTATTTGATAAATACTGTACTTCTGTGAAAACTGATACATTGATTTTTAACGTGTGTATATCGTCCAGTTTGGCTTGGTAGCCACAAAGTTGTTCCACAATTGTTCCAATGTGTTGAACAGACTTAAACCATTCCCCATTAAGGAAATTACTCTTTTAAGAGCAGTTGATGTGCTGTGATACCAAAAATAAAACGGGAAATGGAGGAGACAGAAGGTAAAAATCGAAAACTGGAATTATGGCGAAGGCAAGTGCCTTAAAAGAAGAAAGAAACTGCAACTGGAAAAAGAAGAAGATACTTCAAATATACAGGCAAGATGTACATGCTGTTTTAATATCAGTGTGTGGTGAAATGTGGCTACCACTGGGGATCAAATATCTATATTTAATGATAATAACGATGGTAAGTGCCCATATGGTTGGGTCCTGGTGAAACAGATAAGAGTGGAAGATATTTGCTGTATTAAAGGACACACGGACAACCCATTTATGTCATTATTCCAAACTGGACATGCTAAAAAAGGATTATTACAATGTATTAAAGTGAGCTGGACTAAATATTGTGCATCAAACAACAAAACAACCGTTTGCAGATCTTGAACCAACGGAAAAACACATTCACTGACCACTTATTGGCAAAAGCTGTAAACATAAAATTCTATAGAGAGTTCCACAAGAATAGTGGGCAGAAGACGTGGTGGCATACACCCACGAAGATGTTGAGTCTCATATATTATGCAAGAAATAAGAAGTAAGATTCAAATCACCGAATGCTTTCGTATAGAAGAACTGCTGGAAAGAATACAGCTAACTGTTAACTTCGTAAAACAGATAGTTCATAGGGGAAAAATTAGTTATATTTTGGAATTCGAGAACGTTCCTTCTTTCCACCTGTCGAATTACCGGTTTGGAAAGAATTAGAATAGTCCAATGCATATTTCAATTATAAGATAAAAATTAAGGTGGCTGCTATTCAAATTGCATCAAACAAAAATGAAGAAAGAGTAGTTTCCTTTGGTTAAATGTATTTGTAGAAAATACCAAAGGCTTTGTACAAGACTTCTCTTTCCGAATTCTCTCTACCCTGACTAAAAGTACAAAGAAAAAGACTCATAATTAGGATGATCTGCGTATATGTGATTTGGTATTTAGATGACCTTGAAAAGTAGCTGAAACTAGGTAGCTGAAGCCGAGGTAGCCCATATTTATTACATACATGAAACATCACCTATCAGAAAAACAAGTTAGGTTTAAATTTATTCAACTGTCACACTTTAATTACCCTGCATATATATTTTCATATCTTCAATGTGGCGCAGAACCCTCTTTATCACACTATTGCCCTTTACGTCTACTAGCCTGTAACTATCACAAATGAACTAAATTTTTGCAGGTAACTGTACTACTATACTGATATTTCAATAGGAAGAATCTAGAAACTGAATACATTAAATCTTCCGTTTATCAATGTGCTTTGGTGCAACTTCAACTAAACCTTTTACGAAAAGTACGTGGAGTATTTAAGAAAAGTAAGCTCACTGAATTATTATGAATTTACTACTCCACGAGATTTACACGATTTTACTAACGAAGGTTTTTCTGTTCGATAAAATAGGACACTCGGAGTATTGTGGTACTTACAATAGGGCCCTGTCTAGGTAAATGACTAACAGTAAAATTCTGATGCCTAACACACTGTTGAAAGAACACATAATTGTTCCTGATCAATAAAACGCATAACTGGTCCATGCAGTTACACAGTCCTCAACTAATGCTTTGGGATAAAAGTCGTAGCCTTGTCGACCTTCTGTAGCTATCGAGAAAAGATGGCATAGGTATCCATGGCTATTGCTGTTTAACAAGCTCTGAAAACTCTCTTCTCAGTGAATTGTCGTAGTGTGGAGCTAGCAAAAGTGCAAAAGTATGCAATGAATAATAATCCCAATTACTTCCACATCTGCCTTTCTTCTTGATTCGTTAGGTTCAGAAGATGTGAACACCCCGACTGCCGGCGTCTGACTGACTCTTGCCACAAAGGACATTTGCAGTTCGAACACCAAATCCCACTTCTCTATTCCTACCAAGCCTGTTCCGTATGGAGAGACTTCTCTGGTAGTTAATAACATTGATGTAAATTGACATAAATAATGAGTACATCATTTACGTAGGTGTTCCATCAAAGATTCAGGTGATACGGAAGTCACATCAAGAAAAACAGACAAAGAAGTTAGATAAGACCAACAGAAGTAACGTCGATAGTAGTTTTACTATTTATGTAGTGAGTTATTTGATGAACATCGACCTCAGAATCCTCTTAACATTCACAAACTAAATACACTCCAGCCGAACTTACTTTCTGTAAAGCTGAAGAGAATGACGATAAATAAGGTGCCCAGAGTCAAGACTAAGTGGAGTCATGTGAAGAAAAGGTACGACAATCTACAGTACATCTACGTGACTAAGCCATCATAAGAAGAAGAGGACTGATAAAAAAAATTGAAACCATACAACAATCTGAAATACGACCAAGAGTGGTGCTGCGGAGCTATCCCCAGTGATCTGTAAGAAAGAAGTTAAAGAGAAAGTAGCAACTATGTGTCCACATGCTATAGTTAGAAAACCACATCCAGCCGGCCGCGGTGGTCTAGCGGTCCTGGCGCTGCAGTCCGGAACAGCGGGACTGCTACGGTCGCAGGTTCGAATCCTGCCTCGGGCATGGGTGTGTGTGATGTCCTTAGGTTAGTTAGGTTTAAGTAGTTCTAAGTTCTAGGGGACTTATGACCTAAGACGTTGAGTCCCATAGTGCTCAGAGCCATTTGAACCATTTTTTGAACCACATCCACGTACATGAGCACTGGGAAATACTAAAATGGACAGGATAAATGAACCTATGCCTGAGTGAAAGACTTTCCATAAGGCGAAGAATTTAGTACATTTTCTAAATATTTGTGTACTTTCGTAAATGTATTACGTCATTATTGTCACAAAGTGACTGTCATTATAGGTAGATCCTTGTATAATAATTCTGTCTGAGTTATTAACTGTATTTATTTTCAGACTTGGCAGTTGATATGTGTCCATAGTCCGCTTTTTGTCCTGAAGCTGGGTAATTTTTATCTAGTTACGACTTACATCTAATAGGTAGTCAATGTTGTTGTTGTGGTCTTCAGTCCTGAGACTGGTTTGATGCAGCTCTCCATGCTACCCTATCCTGTGCAGGTTTCTTCATCTCCCAGTACCTACTGCAACCTACATCCTTCTGAATCTGCTAGTGTATTCATCTCTTGGTCTCCCTCTACGATTTTTACCCCCCACGCTGCCCTCCAATGCTAAATTCGTGATCCCTTGATGCCTCAGAACATGTCCTACCAACCGGTCCCTTCTTCTCGTCAAGTTATGCCACAAACTCCTCTTCTCCCCAATTCCATTGAATACCTCCTCATTAGTTATGTAATCTACCCATCTAATCTTCAGCATTCTTCTGTAGCACCACATTTTGAAAGCTTCTGTTCTCTTCCTGTCCAAACTATTTATAGTCCATATTTCACTACGCTCCATACGAAAACTCTCAGAAACGACTTCCTGACACTTAAATCTATACTCGATGTTAACGAATTTCTCTTTTTCAGAAACGCTTTCCTTGCCATTGCCAGTCTACATTTTATATCCTCTCTACTTCTACCATCATCAGTTATTTTGCTCCCCTGATAGCGAAACTCCTTTACTACTTTAAATGTCTCATTTCCTAATCTCATTCCCTCAGCGTCGGCCGACTTAATTCGATTACATTCCATTATCCTCGTTTTGCTTCTGTTGATGTTCATCTTATATCCTCCTTTCAAGACACTGTCCATTCTGTTCAACTGCTCTTCCATGTCCTTTGCTATCTCTGATAGAATTACAATGTCGTTGGCGAACCTCAAAGTTTTTATTTCTTCTCCATGGTTTTTAATACCTACTCCGAATTTTTCTTTTGTTTCCTTTACTGCTTGCTTAATATGCAGATTGAATAACATTCTGGAGAGGCTACAACCTTGTCTCACTCCCTTTCCAACCGCTGCTTCCTTTTCATGCCCCTCGGCTCTTATAACTGCCATCTGGTTTCTGTAGGATTTGTATATAGCCTTACGCTCTCTGTATTTTACCCTAGCCACCTTTAGAATTTGAAAGAGAGTATTCCAGTCAACATTGTCAAAAGCTTTCTCTAAGTCTACAAATGCTTAATCTTTTTTCTAAGATAAGTCGTAAGGTCAGTATTGCCTCACGTGTTCCAATATTTTTACGGAATCCAAACTGATCTTCCCCGCGGTCGGTTTCTACCAGTCTATCCAACTGTCTGTAAGGAATTCGTGTTAGCATTTTTCAGGTGTGACTTATTAAACTGATAGGTCGATAATTTTCACATCTGTCAACACCTGCTTTCTTTGGGATTGGAATTATTATATTCTTCTTTAAATCTGAGGGTATTTCGCCTGTCTCTTACATCTTGCTCACCAGATGCTAGACTTTTGTCAGGACTGGCTCTCCCAAGGCCGTCAGCGGATCTAATGAAATATTGTTTACTCCCGGGGCCTTCTTTCGACTTAGGTCTTTCAGTGCTCTGTCAAACTCTTCACGCAGTATCGTATCTCCCATTTCATCTTCATCTACATTCCCTTCCGTTTCCATAATATTGTCCTCAAGTTCATCGCCCTTGTATAGACCCGCTAAATATTCCTTCCACCTTTCTGCTTTCCCTTCATTGGTTAGAACTGGGTTTCCATTTGAGCTCTTGATATTTGTACAAGTGATTCTCTTTTCTCCAAAGGCCTCTTTAATTTTCCTGTAGGCAGTATCTATCTTACCCCTAGTGAGATAAGCCTCTACATTCTTACACTTGTCCCCTAGCCATGCCTGCTTAGCTATTTTGCAGTTCCTGTCGATCTCATTTTTGAGACGTTTGTATTCCTTTTTGCCTGCTTCATTTACTGCATTTTTATATTTTCTCCTTTCATCAATGAAGTTCAATATTTCTTCCGTTACCCAAGGAGCTTACTAGCCCTCGTCTTTTTACCTGCTTGATCCTCTGCTGCCTTCACTACTTCATCCCTCAGAGCTACCCATTTTTCTTCTACTGTACTTCTTTCCCCCATTGGTGTCAATTGTTCCCTTATGCTCTCCCTGAAACTCAATACAACCTCTGGTTTAGTCAATTTATCCAGGTCCCATCTCCTTAAATTCCCACCTTTTTGCAGTTTCTTCAGTTTAAATCTACAGTTCACAACCAATAGATTGTTGTCAGAGTCCACATCTGCCCCTGGAAATGTCTAACAATTTAAAATCTGGTTCCTAAATCTCGGTATTACCATTATATAATCTATCTGATACCTTTTAGTATCTCCGGGATTCTTCCACGCATACAAATGATTCTTGAACCAAGTGTTAGCTATGATTAAGTTATGCTCTGTGCAAAATTCTACCACACAGCTTCCTCGTTCATTTCTTACCCCCAATCCACATTCACCTACTATGTTTTCTTCACTCCCTTTTCCTACTCTCGAATTCCAGTCACCCATGACTATTAAATTTTCGTCCCCCTTCACTACCTGAATAATTTCTTTTATCTCATCATACATTTCATCAATATCTTCATCATCTGCAGAAGTAGTTGGCATATAAACTTGTACTACAGTAGTAGGCGTGGGCTTTGTGTCTATCTTGGCCACAATAATGCGTTCACTGTGCTGTTTGTAGTAACTTACCTGCATTCCTATTTTTTTATTCACTATTAAACCTACTCCTGCATTACCCCTATTAGATTTAATATTTATAAACCTGTAGTCATCTGACCAAAAACTTTATTCCTCCTGCCACTGAACTTCACTAATTCCCACTATATCTAACTTTAACCTAGCCATTTCCCTTCTTAACTTTTCTAACCTACCTGCTCGATTGAGGGCTCTGGCATTCCTCGCTCCGATCCGTAGAATGCCAGTTTTCTTTCTCCTGATAACAACATCCTCTTGAGTAGTCCCCACCCGGAGGTCCGAATCAGGGACTATGTTACCTCCGGAATATTTTACCCAGGTGGACGCCTTCATAATTTAACCATACGGTAAAGCTGCATGCCCTTGGGAAAAATTACAGCTGTAGTTTCCCCTTGGTTTCAACTGTTCGCAGTACCAGCACATCAATGCCGTTTTGGTTGTAGTTACAGGGCCAGATCAGTGAATCATCCAAACTGTGGCCCCTTGCAACTATAAAAAAGGCTGCTGCCCCTCTTCAGGAACCGCATGTTGGTCTGGCCTCTCATCAGATACCCCTCCGTTGTGGTTGTACCTACAGTACGGCCATCTGTATTGCTGAGGCACGCAAGGCTCCCCACCAATGGCAAAGTGCATGGTTCATTGGGGGGGGGGGAGGGGGGGAGGTAGTCAATATAAAAAGGAAAAAGTCTTAATTCTTGTAGTTATCTTCATAGGTTGTAAAGGCAAACAGCTAGCAAGTTTTGTAATATTATAAATAAGGGAATTTATTTTTGAAACACCAAAACACCATTTCATTTTAGACAAGTGCCTTCGACCTTGTACACTTAGTTTACAAATGTGTGTGGTTGGATGTCCTTTGTGTCTTTAGAGTATTATATAGTCCCGACTAGAACATCAAGTGCTTAGTGAAAAGCCATACAATTGAATGAAGGTGATGAACAACGAAGACTATTTTAGAATAATAAAATAATCTTGATTCTGACTTATTTAATCATATGAAGCACCAAAAAGAATCGGTATGTACAGTTCTGAAACATAGTTACAATTCAGATTAAAAGAACTCTAAGTGAGAAAACTATGCTAAATGCTGTAACGAATTAATAACAACGCAGCGTTGGGGGTTGATAAAACTGTCTACGTGCAAGTCAAGAATCGCGACGGTATGGAAAGAGTAATGATACACTAGCCCGGAATATGAATGGACATCATTGCCGGGGGAACTCGTTATGCAAATTTTGTATTTTTCACTTTTATGTGGATTTGCAGTTCGAAGAAAGTAGAAGCTTCATATTGCCATGTAGATTGGTGAATGAATGTGAAGTCTGTTGTGGATTGGCAAGACAGCCAACCCACTATGAGAGGAAGCCAAAAGGCACACATTTTAGCTCACGCAGGCTGGCGTGAGGTCTGGAATAGGACAAGGAATTTAGACTTCAGAAAAAAAGGAGGTAACAGGTGGAACACTTAACTTTAATCCATTAATTGGTGAACATCGTTCTTGACGGTACATGTTTTACAGCATCAATAGTAACTGGTAACGGCGCCTTGATACGTCGTAGCAAATGACGTAGCTGAAGGCTATGCTAACTATTGTCTCGGCAAATGAGAGCGTAATTTGTCAGTGAACCATCGCTAGCAAAGTCGGCTGTACAACTGGGGCGAGTACTAGGAAGTGTCTCTAGACTGGTCATGTGGCGGTGCTCGGTCTGCAATCACTGATAGTGGCGACATGCGGGTCAGACATATACTAACAGACCGCGGCCGATTTAAAGGCTGTTGCGCGGCCGGGCGCGAGGGCTGTTTACCGCTCCGTGCAGCTTTCCCGGCGGGCCGGTTAACCTGAGGCACGGCTGGTGAAGTTTCAAATGATTCCTGAGCAAAGTCAAGTGTGTCCTGCCGATCCAATATATCCATCACTTGCTGAATGGAGGGATTGACTAGTTTCAAAATCTGTTCCCTTGTATGAACATCAGAAACGTTCTGTGCAATTGTATCACGTACCATAGTATCTGAACAAGGGAGTCCACATTGACACTCAAAAGCACAATCCCTAGTAAGGCCTTGCAACGTTGCAACCGACTCCCGATTAGTTTGACTGGCCGTACGTTTTGTATGAAAGAAGGTATACCTTTTCGCAACTACATTGACGGATTCTTTGAAATATGCATCTAATGCAGACAAAATGTCTTCGTACGACAGAGTTGCTACGTCGCGTTGGGGAAATAATTTGACTATCACACGGTACGTGGTCACTCTGAGGGATGCTAACAAAAAAGGATGCCGCTCGTTACCTTGAATTCTGTAGGCGGCGAGATGGAATCCAAATTGGTGTGACCACTCCGTCCAGCTTTCCAGTGCAGCATCAAAAGGTCGAAAAGTTGGTGCAACTGCGTGTTGTGGCTGCGTGAGCGGTGGAGCGGCGATCGCCGCATCGTTTTGCATTGCACGTTGACCCTGGACGAGCTGTCCAAGGGCATCCAGCAAGGTCTGCGTCTGCTGGTTCTGTAAGCGATAAAATTCGGACAGTACATCTGGAGATTGTGGCGAAGCCATTACACAAGTAAATCAGGGCAGTATAGTTACGAACGCGAATTGGCCTCGTCGCCAAATGTTGTGGATTGGCAAGACAGCCAACCCACTATGAGAGGAAGCCGAAAGGCACGCGTTTTAGCTCACGCAGCCTGGCGTGAGGTCTGGAATAGGACAAGGAATTTAGACTTCAGAAAAAAAGGAGGTAACTGGTGGAATACTTAACTTTAATCCATTAATTGGTGAACATCGCTCTTGACGGTACATGTTTTACAGCATCAATAGTAACTGGTAATGGCGCCTTGCTAGGTCGTAGCAAATGACGTAGCTGAAGGCTATGCTAACTATCGTCTCGGCAAATGAGAACGTAATTTGTCAGTGAACCATCGCTAGCAAAGTCGGCTGTACAACTGGGGCGAGTACTAGGAAGTGTCTCTAGACCTGTCGTGTGGCGGCGCTCGGTCTGCAATCACTGATAGTGGCGACACGCGGGTCCGACGTATACTAACGGACCGCGGCCGATTTAAAGGCTACCACCTGGCAAGTGTTGTGTCTGGCGGTGACACCACAAAGTCATTCACAGTGATGATGATGTTTGACCAGTTCAGAAGAGATTTTTCATAACCATTTAATTTTCTCTTTGATTTATACTTGGGAATTAAGCATGTATTCATGTTAGTTTCACGTACCATCTCTTTCAGCAGTTGAGCTGGACTAATGTCCGAACCCTAAGACGAGCAACCCGTACCTGTCAACCCTCACCAAGCACACACTCCTTTGCATGACCATCACCCACATTCATCACAAGCAGATCCCCTCTGTCAAGAAACCACACTGCCATCCCGATGCCGTTCCAGAATTGACCCAACCTGCAATCTGACTTCTAAGTAACACATCACTGATGCCCTGAACATTCCTCTTATTATGTACAATGATATTTATCTTATGGCTCACTGTTTGAACTACATGTAAATTTGTCACACTTTTTTCTAATGATAACTCACTGAATCATTCTCAGCTTTTATTTCAAGTTCAAATTGTTATGGAAACAGAAATTTTATGATTTTACCTTCTGAAATTTTCGGATCCAAATATCCACATATTAATTAATGTAAATCAAGGCTGAACGAATGTGGACCCGGTTTTTCTGAGGTTTGCCCTAGGGTCCAACAGCCAAATTGAAAACTCGATATAATTGTCATGATCCACTATAACAATAGTGGTAGCACATTTTTTTCTTGTGTGCTAGTACTCATCTTTAATTTTGTTGTAGATTAAGTAAGTTAATAGTATCGTCTAAGTGATATGTTAAATAGCTAAATCAACAGCTAATAAGAGATGGTCCCACTTTGATTTAAATTTCAATAATTAGCAGGGATTTTTATGAGAATTATTGTGTGACCAACAGTTTTATTCTGTAAAGTGAATGCAGAATAGTGTTTAAGCTGGACGCTGGAAATCTAGTGAATTGTGGACACACGTGTGTAATAATTAAATGGAAAGTGCGGGCAAAACTGTGGTATTAAATTTGATGCCTAGAAGGACCACGGAATGTATGTATCGTGTACCATTATTTTACAAATTGTATGAATGTCGACTACGAATTGTACATTGTTGTGTTAAAATGTAGGGAATTAGGCCCGCAAGTAATGAATGGGAGGAGCTGATATTGCCAGTGAGCGAGCGTTATGCAGAGATGAAATTGCAACTTGCCTCGAATAGTCAGAGATAATGCGGCAACACAGACGCTCGTCAAGGCAATGAACTCTCTGCAGGGCAATTATTCTTTTGGATTAAATGTAATATATGTACTCAGTTATTAAATTTCAGTGACTGTGGTATGAAGTTTTGTAATAGAAAGATATACGTCAAATTTTGGGAAATATAAGCACATTGTTCGGAGTCATTAGAAAAGAACTCCTAGTTTTATGGACTTGATATGTCATAGAGAATTGCAAGTCAAGTGTATGCTGTTTATGGATCATAAAATGGAGACTGAAATTATATTCTACCAAAAAGTTATGATAAAATAGTTGTTTTACATATTTTACCTGATTGTATCAGATACTGTAGTTTTACAGCAGAAACAGGGATGTGTATGCTTTTGTTTTGTAGAAGAGCATGGAAATAATAATGCTGTCTGAAATTAAACGCTCAGTTCGACATTTTGTAAAGCTTTCTTTTCAACCAACTCCACTGCGACCAAATTTACTACGACGATCCATGTAGTATCATACAATCAATATGAATAATTGTCATAAAAGTAACGAAATAACAGAATGTTATAGGAATCACCGAGATTTCGGAGAGGGGAAGTATGCAGAATGATCAATCAAAAGTAACTGACAGTCGATTTATGCTTATGAAAGTACGTCGATCAAATTACTTACTAACCCTAGCATTACCAACAGGAGGGCCTCGTAGGCCCACTGACTCAGTTTTTCTATGTTGTATCCACACCCTTTGATATATGAACTTGAAAGCAAAGGTAATTGTTCGTTATTGAATGTACTATTGAGTCATTACAGAATTTCGGATTAAAAATTTAATTAAAATTCATTTACTTGATTTAATTCTCTGTGGGCCTTAGAAGCCCACCCGTTGGTAATAGCAAGGAAAGATTTACGAGGTTGAGTCTCTCGTTTCAAATTCTTACCATGAAACGAATTTTGGCATTGTTGCCTTCAGACATATTATTATGAAGCGGACCATTGTTATTTTCAGTGTTTCTGCTACTGTTGAACCAGCAACATGAGTAGACATCGTTTACGTGATAATTTCATTGAAAGAGTGCTAGAAGAAGTTTTGAACGAATCAGATTGAGAGGAAAGTGAAGTGGATGATGATGTGGAAGAAATTAGAACTGATTCATCGTCTGAGAATGAAGATGAGGTTGAAGCCAATCCACCAGATGATAATGATATGGAATGTGATAAATTCATTGCAAAAAGTGGACGAGAGTATATTACGAAGCCATCTCGACAATATCGGCGTTCTGTACAAAATATAGTGCGAGAAAGAATGGGGCTAGGACAACAAGGAAGAATTGCGTCTCCGAAAGAGGCTATAGAGCTCTTTTTTACACCTCAAATTATGAATCTAATAAAACTACACTCAAATGAAGAGGCTTCTCGACTAGGTATTCAGCACACCGATGAAGATGAGTTATTTTGTTATATAGGACTCTTGCTAATCATGGGTTCAAATCATGACAATAAGATACCTGTCCAAGATTTATGGTCTTTGCTTCAGGGCCAAAAAGTGTACAATGGATCAATGAGTCGGACCCGATTTTTCGAATTGACTACAATATTGAGGTTTGATGATAAGAACACAAGAGAAATTTGTCGCCAGACTGACACGTTTGCTCCAATGAGGGAAATTTTTGAAAGCTTCAATTCTTCACTTCCATTGTATTTCATTCCTGGTCTACATACAACAGTGGATGAGATGTTGTCTTTGTTCCTTGGTCGCTGTCCATTCAAGGTGTTTCTAAAAGAAAAACCTGGAAAATACGGCATTCTAATTCGAATACTGTCTGATTCTGAGACTAGATATGTGATCAGCATGGACATCTATACAGCCAAGTCAGGAAATACACAGCATTCAAATGGGCCGATGGAAATTGTAAAGAGACTAATATAACCTATTGAAAAATCAGGCCGTAATGTTACCACAGATCGGTACTATACTTCAGTGGAGCTTGCTGAGACTCTATGGAATGATTTTCACCTCACACTTGTTGGCACCCTACAGTCTAACAGACGACACATACCTGAAGAGCTGAAGACTACAACTGGCCGCAGTTTACACTCTTCCATCTTTGCTTATACTGACCCTCAGACACAGAGGCCACCAGTTACTCTTGCATCAACGCTAGTCCGCGAGAAGCCAAAACGACTGCTGTTGATGCTTTCAACTTATCACTCAGAAGGGGTGTTGAATGAAGACTCAAAAAAGACTAACATAAATCTTTTTTATAATTCTACAAAGGGAGGCGTGGACACCATAGACCAGATGGCAAGACACTACAGCACAAAGAGAGGAACAAGAAGATGGCCTTTGTCCCTCTTCTACACACTCATTGACATAGCAGCAATAAATGCATATTCACTCTTCCTAATCAACTTTCCGAATTGGAAAAAGAATTTGCTAAACCGCAGAAGAGTTTTTATCACTAACTTAGGTCTCGAACTAATAAGATCTCAAGTAGATAAACGGGCACAAAATTTCTATGGACTTCAGAAGCCAGTAATAATGGCAATGGAAAGCATCACACAACGGAAGCTCAGCTGTTCTGTAGAACCATCATCCTCAACAGCAGAACCAGGAACACGTGGACGGTGCCACCTATGCTGCCAAGAAGCTGCATCTAAAAAGATCAACTACAACAAGCTGGGAAAGTCAACTGTTACCTGCTCTCAGTGCCACAAACACGTCTGTGGGAAACACTGCAGGAAGACAGTGTTGTGTGAAAAATGCGTTGCAGAATGTGACAGTAAATTTTGTTTGCTTCATGTAGTGTATCGAATTAAAAAAGTCGTTTTTATAAGAAAACACTATTTTGAAACATTATTCCAAAAAATATATAAACTGAATCTCGTGATTTGTTCATTTTATTCCTATTATAATAACATCTTTTATTATCCAGTATACAAAAACAATGTCTAAGCATTTTGAATTGTTATTAGAGGTATCAGAAGTAAATAAACTTGATTTATGATAAAATAAATTGTGGTATTCTTTATGGGCATTTGAGGCCCACCCGTTGGTATTACATGTAACAAAAAATACGTTGGTAATGCTAGGGTTAAGACAGATGATTATCATGGTGATTAAACCCTGAAAGTGAATGTGTAAATACTAGTGTGTAGATAGTGACTGAATCTATACAGTTTACATTAACCTCCTGAATGTTAGTCAGGTTACTGACGCATTCTTTATTACTTTACTGTCACGACATGTATTAACGACGACATTCTGATATTTATTTCGTGGAGAAATCGAAAGTACCGTTTCAGATGAAGTGGACTTTGACTGTGGGCTTGAATTGTACGTGTGTGCGGATAGGACATACATAGGTATAAACCACTTACAACCTAATTACTCGTGGTAATTGTGTACTACAGGCCCTTTCCAGACACCGTTAGATGATCACAATTCCACGGGCACGTAGATATTGTACAGTGGTACACACCGATACACAGACACACAACTAACAACTTCATACTAACAACAGTACGGACAATACAGAGTGTAGGCGAGTTTAGGCTTACTGGTGGACTTGCTGAGTCCAAGGTATCTCTTATGAAACCTACAGAACCTGTTGATATATCTGAATTCAGAAGAAACCGTAAGGAGACATATTTGATTCCGGTGAAACGCTCTATTTGTTATTTACGTGGTCGTAGTTATCCATGCACTAATTTCGTAACATTAACTTGTTCAACATGTAGACGGCATGGTGATGCAGCAGACAGGTGAAGTGAGGGTGGCTGGGCAATTAGCATGCCAAGGAAGTAGTTGAGTCTAATTTCCTACATTATAAGTTGCATTTTTCTAGTTTGCTGTGTTGGAAATCAATATTTTTAGTATAAACAGAAGTTAGTTGTAAATTGCATAAAAATACTAGGTACAAGTTCAGCTTCTACTACTGAGAGTATAACTGATCTTACGGAGCAAGTGTCAGAGTTATCAAAGGAAAATGTTCAAAGCCACTATGAAATAATGGTTTAGTTAGAATATTTACGGGCTGTGCAAGAGCCACAGACGTGTTCGAGTGAATTTAAGCCGCCAGAAGCAGTGTCCCACTTTTCAGTAGATCTTTCAGTAGCTAACCTAATCACACCCTTCTCCGCCAATCAAGACGACATAGCGGCATTCATTAATAAAATATTGTCTGCAGCCGGAACCAGTAATCTGCCAGTGAAACTACACTGAGGATGACCAATTTAGGCCTTACCGATCAACCCAAGGCATACACGATGAATCATAAAACGCTGAGCGATTGAACAATTAGTGGGAGGTTTGCGTCAGAGAAACAGTGGGCAGAATAGTGTTGGTTTTGTTAGAGCAAAATTAATCGGGCTGACACAGAAGGCAAATGAGACTATGCAGACTATTTCGGACAGAATCCGTAAAGCAAATGCGCAAACATATGAGCTGGCAGTAAATCCAGTAGCGGATCGCGTCATACTCAGAGTGGCGGAAAACAGAGCTCTGGAAGCGGTTTTGCGAGTAATTGCTGCAGAGTTTTTCCCACAGTATGAATTGAAAATCCAGAGTATTTGGCTACAGTGCTACCTGTTGGGAGGCATTTGCAGGAACAGTTTAGATACTGCCAATCCGCAATGTTAAACAAATTTTGCTTCTGAAAAGGACTGTTATTGTTGAGAAAGAAAGGGAATTTGAAGAACGAATGCAATGAACCGCAGTGTTACAGCTGTGCGCGTTTTGACCACAAGGCAGACGTGTGTGGGAACGGAAAATAGGTTAACGGAAATAAGAAATGGGTAACGTTAAACATAAACGGTGGTGTTTTGTCCTTCGGAAAACATTTTACTTGAGTCAGAGTACTTGAGACACTGTTGCTGAGACGGGTTGTTGTTAGATGGGCTTTGTAAACGGTGAAGAACGTAGAAATTCAGTCGATACGGGTGCACATATATCTGTGATTTGTCTAGTACGTCGTTAGGTAGGAGAAGACTAGGAACTCTAAACATAATATACGTAGAGTAACCATTAACGATTTGGTGGTCATTGGGGACATCGTAGCTGACTTTTAGGATTGGAACAGCAGAGATTCGTGAGCATATGAAAGTGCTGCCAATTGTGGGTATCCCGCAATTCTCGGACTTCACTTCCCGGACAGGCATCAAGAAAAAATTAATGTTGTACAGCAACAGTTGGTGGATACTTGCTTTCATGAGGCCAACAGTTATAAATATTTCAAGATCGCGTGATAAACCGATTGCTAATGTGTCAGCAACTAAATGACGCAAACGTGCAGCAAAAATAATTAGACATGACAAAGTACCTGCTGGTATAGGGAAGGTGGTTTGGGTATCTATAGAAGGTAACACGCCACAACAGAGATCACGTGTGATTGAGCCAAGCACAACACTGAAGCATTACATTAAATGCATTGTTCTGCTCGAAGAAGTTCTGCATGCGTAGCTAACGTCAATTCGGAGCTGATGATTCCCATGATCTTTGATAATTTGGGGGAAGATGAAGTGAATTTCACGAAAGGATTAATTATAGCGAATTTAGAAATATTCAAGGAAGAGTATGTAGATGGGTTACGAGGAGATCGAAGCATGAGACAGATGGTCATTGAGTCTGAGCTACGCGTTTGCCACCTGAACAACAGCGAAAGGATAGCGATGGAAACTTTGTTGATGGGGTACTCAGATTTATTCATTTCAGATGGTCCACTACCAGCAACGTCTGTCACACAACATCGCTTACCAACAGGAGATAAACCACCAGTCTACAGGAAACGTCGCAGAATAGCGGAACATCTACATCCACTATTAGACGAATTTATAGATGGAGAAATACGTGAGGATATTGTCGAGCAAAGCGATAGCCTGTGGTCAGAAAATACAGTTATTGTACCCAAAAAGTCAGTTTACGGTACTCAAAAATATAGATTTTGTTGTGACTGCTATTATTTGAATGGGAGAACCACAATGGGCGTGTATCCGACCCGAAAATCACAGATACATTAGACAACCTAGGAAGATGTAAATATTTCTCAAAGATTGATCTTAAAAGTGGTTATCACCATCAGGAAGCGTTTCTCGAAGGCAGAGCCATAATAACTTTCACGACACCTTCATGTCATTACCAATATTGAAGAATGCCCCTTGGATAGAAACATTCTCCGGCTACACTCCAACGCTTATTAGGTGGGGTGCTTCGTGGATTGAAACCAAAAATCCATGTGTTATATCTTAACCATACAGTCATGCAATTGACAACTATAGAAGATCGTGTTAAACTACTGGACGAAGTATTTAGTAGGTTGAGGGGAGTGCTCCCTACTCTTTATGTGGAGAAATGCCGTTTTCCTGACGCACCTATGTTATCTTTTCTATACCATCAGCCAATATGGAATAATGATGAATCCTCGACTTACTTCCACGCTACAAGATTTTCCGACGTCTTAGATTATCAGGCAATCATAGTATATTATTGGATCACGCAATTGTTATTTGCTGAGATTTCACAGCCGTCCACTGGTGGCTCTACTTGTTTCGCTAATCTGTATGTTTTCCTGTAGACTGGTGAACTACCGCCTGTTAGTGTCTGATGTTGATGGTAGGTGTTGCTGCTAGTGGACGAACGTGTAGCTGAAAAAGTCGCTACGAAATTGTGTTGGTTTTCAGTGGACAACAAAGTGTCAAGAAGTATGGAACCCACTCAAGGAGATATTCATATCGGATCCCGCGTTAAAATTCCCTGACGCTGAGCGGGAATTCGTACTTGCGTGTGATGTCTCCAGAGCCGCTTTGGGTTGTATTTGAAGTCAGAATATTAATGGGAAGAACATCTGATGGTATAGGCCGCTAAACATTTGAATGAGGCTGGAACTAATTATTCGGCAACTGGGAAAGGAATTTTTGCAGTTATTCATGAGATCTTTCATTTTATTTTCAGCCTGATATTGAAAATGATACTTTAAATGGTAATTAGGATTGAAAGATCCATCAAGTGGATTAGCGAGACGGCCGTTAAAGTTAAATGAGTTTGACTATGAAGTCATAAGACCAGTGAGTGTCTATTGTTTCCAACAATCGCAACCTCTGCTTGAAACGCAAGAAAGTTTCATACACAGATCTGCAAAGTACGGAGCTCACGTTCTGGTTCCTGCAGCACTTAGAATGAAAGTATTACGTCAAGCAGACGACCAAGTGTGATCAGATCATGGAGCGAAAAGCAGAACTGACAAGCGCATAGCATAGAAAAATGTTGGTGGAAAGTGCGTTGGAATAATGAAGAATTATTTCTTCGTATACCGATAGTTAACTACGCAACTTATCTGTTTTTTGTATCCACATTCTATCACTAAATGCCTTCCCTCTTTCCCAGATGGAGGACCTACTCGAAGTGATGCCCGAACCCTGGGATCGACATTCACTCATATCAGGGCACTTGTGCATTACTACACATATATTTCTCGTTCGTCTTTCTATTCAGTCTGATGTACTTAATAAGCTATAAATGTAATTTGTTAATGTTTTAATTAGACATGCTCCCCTATCAATCCATTCAGAACAAAACACGTCTTTTAAGCGCAATACACCGAAGCCACAGTGCCGATGAGAGATACACGGTGGGAGGGGTAGTTTGGCTATAGGGCGCAGAAGGCATTTTTCATACTTTTGGCTTTGCTCTCTCCTCACTTATAGGGAAATTGGATGTTACAGTCGTCTCTTCTAGGAAGTTTAAGGTGCTTTCGCATGGTGGGTTTTGTTTATAACATGTATATTTCTCGAGTTGTAGGAGGTGGGAGTCCGTGCGTTTGACGATATCACAGAAGGGCAAAAAAATCGCTGCTCTTCAGCGCGTTCTGGCGCCGGTACTTCTAGTCAGAAAATCAAACCTGGATAGTGCAGTCTGTAAGAAATTTGGTCTTCTCTAGCTTTATGTCGAGTTCTCAGCTCCAAAAAATGTTTAAATGTTTAGTTTTCGAGATACAAGAGAAAAAGTGATAAAAGTGCGAAAGCTTTGAGGTTTTCTAGTTTTTCGCTGTGAAGCCGTCCTCCTACAGGACAGCAAACATGAAACTCAGATTCAGCACCCCCTACCCAAAAATAACATATACAGAACTGTTGAAAAGAATAACTTTCGAAGTTTTGTTACGGAAACGGATGTTTTGAACACCAACTAACTGGACTATCCGTTTCATTTAAAGCTCGTAAAAATAATATTACTTGATTCCTAAGTATATACAACCATATAACTTTAAAACGTGAATATTATAGGAGCAACGTGGCTTATCACATATTCAAATATGTGTCATCTGTAATCTACATCTACATCTACATTCTACATCTACATTTATACTCCGCAAGCCAACCAACGGTGTGTGGCGGAGGGCACTTTACGTGCCACTGTCATTACCTCCCTTTTCTGTTCGAGTAGCGTATGGTTCGCGGGAAGAACGACTGTCTGAAAGCCTCCGTACGCGCTCGGATCGCTCTAATTTTACATTCGTGATCTCCTCGGGAGGTATAAGTAGGGGGAAGCAATATATTCGATACCTCATCCAGAAACGCACCCTCTTGAAATCTGGCGAGCAAGCTACACCGCGATTCAGAGCGCCTCTCTTGCAGAGTCTGCCACTTGAGTTTGCTAAACATCTCCGTAACGCTATCACGGTTACCTAATAACCCTGTGACGAAACGCGCAGCTCTCCTTTGGATCTTCTCTATCTCCTCCGTCAACCCGATCTGGTACGGATCCCACACTGATCAGCAATACTCAAGTATAGGTCGAACGAGTGTTTTGTAAGCCACCTCCTTTGTTGATGGACTATATTTTCTAAGGACTCTTCCAATGAATCTCAACCTCGTACCCGCCTTACCAACAATTAATTTTAGATGATCATTCCACTTCAAATCGTTCCGTACGCATACTCCAAGATATTTTACGAAGTAACTGCTACCAGTGTTTGTTCCGCTATCATATGATCATACAATAAAGGATCCTTCTTTCTATCTACTCGCAATACATTACATACGTTACAGCGGTCTAAAACTGGCGAAAACTACACAACACTAAGCAGGATGAATATTCTGTCAACTATCACATCAGTTAATGAATACAACATTAAGTTCCTTTCATTGAATCTCTGTGTGGCGTCTCAATTTCTTACAATTTCATTAATATAGCCTACTTTACCTACTTTACATCGTTGTAAATGGATACCTCTTTATATTCGACTTAAGTAGGAGGGAACAGTGATGATGAAACTTCCTGGCAGATTAAAACTGTATGCCGGACCGAGACCCGAAATCGGGACATATTGCCTTTCGCGTGCAAGTGGTCTACCATTTGAGCTACCCATGGACGACTCACGACCCGTCCTCACAGCTTCAATTCAGCCAGTACCTCGTCACCTACCCTCCAAACTCCACAGAAGCACTTCTGCGAACCTCCAGGAAGATAGGATATTGCAGAAAGGTCCCGAGTTCGAGTCTCGGCCATGCACACAGTTTTAATCGCCCACGAAGTTTCATATCAGCGCACACTCCGCTGCAGAGTGAAAATCTCATTCCGGAAAGAGTGATGATGTCTCCTGGTCGGAGTATCTATTAAGTGACCTGCTATAGAGTCGTATGGTGGACAACGTACTAGAGACCACTGAAAATAGTTTCCTCTACACTTTATTGTTTTGTTTCTTGTGAGACATGAGGTTCTGTTTTGCGCACCGTATGTAATTAGTAAGAGTTCCACATATTAAGTACTGTACTTGAAGCTACTTTGAGGATAAGATGATTCTTCATTCACATAGTTTTACTGTGAGTAAAGTACTGTAGATTTTAGAAAATAGTTATATAATGTGTGGGCGGTTACAGCATACTTCGTTAGCACTATCTTGTACCTTGAAAGGGGAGGTGGTTTTTCCATGGAGCGCGCGATATTCTGAACACACGAGGCTCTTTTTTGTGGGACTATATTACAGACAAGATGTACAGCAATAACCGCAAAACCAGCTTATTTGAAAGCAGCTATTCAGGATGTATCGACATCATTTGTTTGGTGACACTTAAAGAGTCATGCAGAATTTCGCTATTTGTCTGCGCAGCATCATCGCAAATGATGGCAGGGAAATTGAAACTGCCGTATCCTAAATCCGTATACCTGTAATGACGTTCACATGTTGAATAATTTTCAAAATTTTGCGGGGAGGTTACAATATATATATATATATATATATATATATATATATATATATATATATATATATATCTACGACATTTGAGCCTCCTTTATGGAAAACTGGTATTTAAGTTACAATAATAGATGAAAAGCTAGTTAAAATTATTTTATTACAAAAAGTAAAATCCGAAATTATTATACAGAAAATTAATTCAATTTAATGAGGAGCATCAGTTAAGCACAACGTAAGGAACACACTTTACGAAAAAATACACTACTGGCCATTAGCATTGATACACCAAGAAGAAATGCATATGATAAACGGATATTCAGTGGGCAAATATATTATACTAGAACTGATATGTGATAACATTTTCACGCAATTTGGGTGCATAGATCCTGAGAAATCAGAACCCAGAACAACCACCTCTGGCCGTAATAACGGCCTTGATGCGCCTGGGCATTGAGCCAAACAGAGCTTGAAAGGCGTGTACAGTTACAGCTGCCCATGCTGCTTCAAGACGATACCACAGTTCATCAAGAGTAGTGACTGGCGTATTGTGACAAGCCAGTTGCTCGGCCACCATTGACCTGAAATTATCAATTGATCAGAGATCTGGAGAATGTGCTGGTCAGGGCAGCAGTCAAGCATTTTCCGTGTGCAGAGTGGCCCGCACGGGACCTGCAACATGGAGTCGTGCATTATCTTGCTGAAATGTTGGGTTTCGCAGGGATCGAATGAAGGGTAGAGCAACGGGGCGTAACACATCTGACATGTAACGTCCACTGTTCAAAGTGCCGTCAATGCGAAAAAGAGGTGACCGAGACGTGTAACGAATAGCACCCCATACCAACTCGACGGGCGATACCCCAGTATGGCAATGACGAATATCTGGAATCGAGCGACCACTGTGGTCATAGTTTCGAATCCTGCTTCGGGCATGGATGTGTGTGCTGTCCTTAGGTTCGTTAGGTTTAAGTAGTTCTAATTTCTAGGGCACTGATGACGTCAAAGTTAAGTCCCATAGTGCTCGAAGCCAATTTAACCATTTTTTTTATGACGAATACACGCTTCCAATGGACGTTCACGGCGATGTCGACAAACACGGATACGACCATCATGATGCTGTAAACAGAACCTGGATTCATCCGAAAAAATGTCGTTTTGCCACTCGAGCATCCAGGTTCGTCGCTTAGTACACCATCGCCGGCGCTCCTGTCTGTGATCTATCTTCAAGGGTAACTGCAGCCATGGTCCCCGAGCTGATAGTCCATGCTGCTAAAAACGTCGTCGAACAGTTCGTGCATATGGTTGTTGTCTTGCAAACGTCCCCATCTATTGACCCAGGGTTCGAGACGTGGCTGCACGATCCGTTACAGCCATACGGATAAGATGCCTGTCATCTCGACTGCTAGTGATACGAGGACGTTGGGACCCAGCACGGCGTTCCGTATTACCCTCCTGAACCCACCGATTTCAAATTCTGCTAACAGTCAGTGGATCTCGACCAACAAGAGCAGTAGTGTCGCGATACGATAAACCGCAATCGTGAAAGGCTACAATCCGACCTTTATCAAAGTCAGAAACGTGGTGGTACGCATTTCTCTTCCTTATACGAGGCATCACAACAAAGTTTCACCAGGCAACGCCGGTCAACTGCTGTTTGTGTATGAGAAATCGGTTGGAAGCTTTCCTCATGTTAGCACGTTGTAGGTGTCACCACCGGCGCCAACCTTGTGTGAATGCTCTGAAAAGCTAATCATTTGCATATGACAGCATGTTCTTCCTGTCGGTTAAATATCGCGTCTGTAGCACGTCATCTTCGTGGTGTAGCAATTTTAATGGCCAGTAGTGTAGAATCAGGAAAGGGCTTACATAATGTAGGAATACTTTTAGTCGGGAAAATGGATTTAAATACGAACTTCCTTTAGAGCAGAAATACCCATTTCTTTCCTGAAAGCTGCAACACACTAAATCTCGTAACATTTACAACGACTTTAATCATCGTAACATTGCCTGTTCCTTCAGAATTGTAACGGTGTCTGAAGGACATTGTAATGTAAGGTACAGACACAGTATAAATTCAACAACAATTGTAATACTCAATGATATACAAATTATATTCAGCTTACCTTACACATGAAAAGTGTCAGAGCTTAGAATGTGGCGCTTTTCTTGCACGACCCATGTACACCAGCCAGTTGCAACACTGAAGCGACACTGTTCTTGCCCGTGACAGAACACGAAGTAGCCTACAACAAAAACTGGCATAACTTCTCTAATGAATACAACTTACGAGGTAGAGATGAGACTTTTTCGTGCTTTTTGAGGCATTTCACTAGAATATTTCAGTGATATAAGCTAAAATGGCCGTTTTTTGACCTGTGTCACTTTTCTTGGAGGGGTGCGATATGTCCCAGTACCTGCTAGTGTCAACAATACTGTTTCAGGTTTTTACGAGGATGCCATTCTTCACCAAGTAAACGTCCTGATACAAAGTAACCGTGAGAGTCTTACATTTCGTCATATAACTACATCTGCATCTACATCTACGTGCATTTTCCGCAATCCACCATACGGTGCGTGGTGGAGGATACCTCATACCACAACTAGCATCGACACGTGGCTGCACGATCCGTTACAGACATGCGGATAAGATGCCTGAAATCTCGACTGCTAGTGATACGAGGCCGTTGGGATCCAGCACGGCGTGCTACAGAAGTACATGTCTCTCAGAAGTTAACAGATATACGATCCACATAGCTCATAAAAGAACCCTCTCACAGATGCTTACGATAGTTCAAAACGTCTTCCCGAACGTTTTCTAACTGCTGTAGGACTACGAATCGAACCAGTACGGGACGTGAGAGTTAAAAAGTGCTGAAAAAATCGGGCTATTGTGCGTACCTGAACGAGGAGATAAAGTTAAATGCGCTATCGGGACGGGCAGGAACATTGGCGCGCCATTGAGCACCTCTTTACGTTCGGCCGACTGCCCTTTACGACGTCCCAGGCACAGATAAGATGCATATAAAACAGGGAATTAGCATAACTCGCAAGCGAATTCCCGATGTGCCAGACGGTTGGCTCGGATTACTGTGGGGAGCAGGTAGACCATAACGACGTCAAAGGTAGTGACGGTACCGCATCTTCTTCACTCTCCTATTTCCTCAACTCGTTTTACTACACCCACTTTCTCCATTTCCGGAACCCGCAATGATATTTTAATTCTTCTTTCACTCCTACCGACACTATTCCCTTACCAAACTACATACGCACACACACACACACACACACACATACACAAACTACGCACAGTCACACATGCACAGACACATCGCCGACAAATTTTATTGCCCTTTAAGCGTTACGACATTGCTTCTACATCGCGCACATGTTGGATCTCGCGTAGCGGAGCCTTTCGCGGCTCCGGTGCCTTTCCTTTCCCCTGACGCACACACGTTCCGGGAGCTCACGCCGGCTATCCCCTCCATCCTCCTTCCGGTGAATCCCATTTGCGTGGCTCGACGGGTGGTTGCAAGCTCGACGCCGTCTGTCGGAGAGGTAACGTATTACCCGCCGTCCAATAGCCATGGCGCCTTCCTCCCGATCGCCTACGATCACGAGCGGCCTCTGGAGCGAAATTACCTCTTCCCCTTCTACTCTTCCCCACTCCTCTTCCACTTTCCCCTACCCCCACGCACCGATAAGCATGTTACGCTGCGACAGTCCGAGTAAATTGGAAAAAATTCTATTGCGAATCTCTGCGCGCGAGCAGCGTTCGCTGGACACAAACACGAAAACGCAGCTTTACCGAAATGTTCATCAGAATTACGTCGAATAGCTTTCACTCAGGGCGCAGAACAAATGTAGCCGACTGATACTAGCTACGCAGGACGAGTTTAGTGATGGTAACAAACAAATCTATTTGTTTCCTGTTGCTTTTGACGGAGATACTTACCGAAAATACTTATTTTGTTTGTGAGTTAATTAAAACGTGTATGCAGTTTCTGACGTTTCTGAGCACTAGTGATGCAATAATTTTTAAATGCACACACTGCCAATTGACTGTATGGTTGCTGATTATACATCCGGCATTTCGTGGGAAGCGTACATTTCTTTTAATTTATGACCAATTACGAGCTTGATATCCCGCAATTGTATGTTAATGACATAAATTCAGTCAATTGAAACTGGCATAAAAGGTCGAGACACGGGTGAAAATCAAATAAATAACAATACAGTGAAATGGCGGTGTGTTCATTAAATAAATTTAAAAAAATGTTTGAATTCCTAAGGGACCAAACTGCTCGGGTCATCGGTCCCTAGACCTACACACTACTTAAACTAACTTACGCTAACAAGGGAACCTCCCCATCGCACCCCCCTCAGATTTAGTTATAAGTTGGCACAGTGGATAGGCCTTGAAAAATTGGACAGAGTACAATCAAAAAAACGGAAGAAGTCGTGTGGAACTATGAAAAAAATAAGCAAAATATAAAAACTGAGTAGTTCGTGTGCAAGATAGGCAACAACAAGGATTAGTGTGACCTCACGAGCACCGTGGTCTCGTGGTTAGCGTGAGCAGCTGCGGGACGAGAGGTCCTTGTTTCAGGTCTTCCATCGGGTGAAAAGTTTAATTTTTTATTTTCAGACAATTATTATCTCTCCGTCCGTCCGTCCGATGCGAGGTAACTGCGCCGCAGTATGGGGACACATAATCAACTTCGCTCTCCAAAATTACAGGACATGTTCAGATTTGCTTGGACTCGAAAACGTTAAAAACATATATTTTGACGGAGCACAGGGAAAAATGTGCGACTGTGAAACTGTTGCATTCATTTGTTGCAGTTTATGTCACAAACTCATATGTTTTCATCAATTTTTTTCGGTTCCCATTGGAGAGGCACGTCCTTTCGTCTACTAATCGCACGGTTTTGCGGTGCGGTCGCAAAAAAAAGACACTAAATTTATTACAGTGAACAGAGACTTCAATGAACGAACGGACAGATCATAACGTTCGGGACATATAGAAAGTAAACTCTTCACTCAAGGGAAGACTTGAACCAAGGACATCTCGTTCCGCTGCTTCTCATACTAACCACGGGACCACAGTGCTCCTGAGCTCAGACTATCCTTGATGTTAGCAATCTTGCACATGGACTACTCACTTAGTATACTTTGCTTATTGTTTTCATAGTTCCACAACTACTTCCTGTTTTCTCGATTGATCTGTGTTCAGTTTTTCAAGGCCTATCCACTATTCCAACTTATAACTAAATCTGAGGGTGGGTGGGTGCGATGGGGAGGCTCCCTTGTAAGAACAACACACACATCCATGCCCGAGGGAGGACTCGAACCTCCAGCGGGAAGGGCCGCGCAACCCGTGGCGTGGTGCCTTACCGGGCAGCCTCTCCACGCGGCCCATTTAAAAATAAAACGTATTTGTTAAGCTCTTAACATATTACGCAGTGGCTGCTGCCACCTGTCATATATATAAATAGAAGGCGGTGTCACGACTGACTGATTCATTCACTGACTCATCATCGCCCAGCCCAGGCCACTAACGAAAGGAACTTGTAATTTGCAGAGTGAGTATGTGAAAATATATCGCTATTAAGGCAATTTTGAAGCTAGAAGTAGGAAAGTTGGTATTTGCTTTCATGTTAAAAAATAATGAGATATTAAGTCGGCATTTTAGGAAATTCAACTCATAAAGGGTGAAACAGAGAATGAAAAGTTGTTATGAAAATATGTTGGTATTAATGTAATTTTGAAATTACAACTACAAAAATTGGCACTTGGCTTGTTGGTCAGAAATAAAAAGATACATGTTTCAGGCGTTTTGCAAATTCAGCCGCTAAGGCCTTCCAATGGGAGACGACAAGTCTTAGGAAAATCTTTCAAAGATATTACGTGATTCTCCAAGTTCTTTTGGCGTATTTGTAGATCGAACAGTCCACGGGCGTACTCTCCCGGTTCGTAGTGTCCAACAGGTACAATATTCCGGTGGTCAGACATGTCACCATCGTCAGTTGCGATGAGTAACTAGGCTTCTGAGGACGCGCGGCCATGTAATAGCCTCCGAACCTCCGAGAGCCGCTCCGTCCGCGGTCTACCTACACGAAGAGCAACACTGACCCAATAAAGAAGATTCAGAACTAGATTAGGGCTCTTCTCAAGAGCGTGTATTAGCCAGAGGAGGTCTCCAAGAAACTGTTACCCCAAGGACCTGTACGGACAAGACTTCATGGACTTTAGGGGCCCCACATATTTGCTGGCAAAATTTTTGGAGGAAATACGAAGCACATCTGTAGGTAAATACACACATCATATTCGCAATTCTGTGTTATTTGTAAAAGTCTCGACAGCTTCAGCGTCAAAGACTCAGATATCTTGCTGAGTTTTGATGTCGTTTCGTGATTCACCAGGGTAGCTCTGCGATGTTCATTGGAGCTTATTGGTCAGACATTCGACGAGAAGACCAACAACCTTTACAGGCATGTTCTGCCCTCCAGGAATTTTTTATTTCATTGAGGATAGTACTAACAAACGAAGGAGTCGCAGGCCACTCTCGCCTGTAGTAGCAAATTCGTATATGAAGTAGATCGAGGAGTGATCCCTGGCGTTATGCAAAGGAAAACTTACATGTTTTTCCGTTATGTGAATGTCACATACGCGGCCCTGATATAAGGGACGAACTCCTTGACTTTCTTACGCATTTGTACTCCATACATCCCAACATCAAAATCACTATGGAGACTGAAGCTGGAGAAAGATTACCATCCCTGGACGTCATGGTCAAGATAGAAGTGATGGCACCCGGGGCCGCGGTGTGTATCCTACTGAAACGCACTCTGACGTGTATTTTCATTGAAACGCGTATGTACTGTATTTAGTACAGCGATGCCGAGGCATGACAGAATCTCTGACCAGAGAGTTATTTATCGTTGCTAGTCTGCGCTTGACTGCGCGAGAGTTGAGTTGCATGTAGGGAGTCGGCAGGTGCAGTCGCGGTCGAGTTGCGAGAGAGTTCAGTTGTACGTAGCGAGTCGCGAGAGCATGTAGTAGCACGCGCGAGACAGTCGGAGTTGTGTGTGAGGAGTCGGCGGGCGCCGACATGGGCCTCTGGTCAAGATTCAGGACGAGGTATATATTTTAAATAAGGTAATGAAGCAGCATTGCGCTCATCTGATAATGTAATGCATCTTAAGTGTAATTAATTTGTTCAAGAATCGCCCCAATAATAATTTTGTTTTCAAATCAAGCATTTTAACAAAACAAACATTTTATTGAAAGAAAATTTCCCATGCATTTCCTTAAAGAAAAAATTTACTTAAAGTCAAAGAATAATTGCGATGCATTTCCTCCAAGCTATGGCGAAAAATAAGAGCAGATGCAATTTTACTGGGGTAAGAACAGAGCCTAAGATCGACATTTCGGTCTATTTACGTTTTCATTGTCACTGAGATTTCATTTTTTTTTAATTGACTTTCATTTTTGTGGGGAGCTTACACATGGCTCAGATTGCTAGTTCTCATTTATTGTCACAAAGTTTTGTTTTGCTGGGAGGTTACACTTAGCACGACTTTCATTGTCATTCAAATTTTTGTCATTTGAAAATTTTTTGTGGGGAGGTTACACTTGGCGACACCCGGTCCAGGATCGTATTTCGTTGAGAATCTTTTGCAAAGTAGTCACATTTTGCTCTTATTTGCTTAAATATAATTAGGATTTGGCGCAACGCTTTTATTAATTTTATGACTTTCTTTCATCAGATCATCGGTAATTCGTTGCTCTGTTGTATTTGTGTGTTGCTTTTGCATTGTGCTTATTTGTTTTGTGAATAATTGTGACTATTGTAAAAATGCCGCACAAGACTGTGAATAGTGTATCGCGAGGTATAATGAATGAAATTACCGACTTAAGCAACTTCACCGATTGTACTAGTGACACGCAGTATAATGATGACAATCCTGCGTTCACTGACAATCAGTGCGTTCCAACCACTCATGATGATTTTTGTCTTAATGATGAAGAGACGAACTCGGTTATGTCCTCTGTTGATTTGACGACAATCGATGACACGGGGTGCCGGCCGAAGTGGCCGTGCGGTTAAAGGCGCTGCAGTCTGGAACCGCAAGACCGCTACGGTCGCAGGTTCGAATCCTGCCTCGGGCATGGATGTTTGTGATGTCCTTAGGTTAGTTAGGTTTAAGTAGTTCTAAGTTCTAGGGGACTAATGACCTCAGCAGTTGAGTCCCATAGTGCTCAGAGCCATTTGAACCATTTTTTGATGACTCGGGGCGTTCTGTTGTAATGAGCGCTGCCCAGATTAACACACCCGGTTTGGAAAATTCAAGTGACGAACAGACAAATTTTTCTAATGAAAATGAACAGGATACTCAAAATAGGACGGATTTATTTAATTCCGAAATAGTGACCGACAATGTACATTCGACTGGCAAACCTTTTTGTAAATTACAGAATGACCAAATGGTCACACAAAACGCGACAATTGTAGGTACACAATCAAACCGTACAGAGAATAGAGCCGGTAAAATTGACTTTGAACAAATTATGGCAAGATTGCTACAACAACACAGTGAAAATCTTAAACAACACTTTAATGAAAAATTAGACAATAATAATGAAGTTCTCAAACAACTTAGTGAACAGGTCAGACAACAGAGTGAAGATTTCAGACAACTTAGCGAGCAGAACAAACAGTTTAATGAAAAATTAGACAACAATTCCAGACAGCTTAATGAAAAATTAGACAACAATTCCTGGCAGCTTAGTGAACAAATTAGACACGTTGCCGCGCAGTGTCATGATACTAAGGTACAGTTACGCGAGGAAATTGAGGCTTGTTCAAGAAAAAGCAGCGAAGAAATTAGATCTGTTGCCCAAGAATTAAGGGATATACAAACAGCTACAAAAGAAACACTTAGACAGGCAATTAGTACAGTCGGTAAACAATGCTCTGAAAAAGCTACACAATTACGCGACGAGTTTGAAACAATGACAGCAGAACTTTCGCGCACAATGGACGCAAAGATAGACGCCAAATTCGAACAACAGAACACTCAAATTAACGAGCGCTTTAATCAGCACATACAAAACAGTGATACGCGTTTCCGCAAATTTATTCAGGATCAAAATAAAGTAAAACGTCAAGTCATGGAAACAATCACTGTACAGAGGCAAGAAGATAAACGTAAGATGTTTGCGAATTCGAAGGCATATGTAGACAACAATATTGCTACAGTGTCCGACGAAATTAATACCATCAAACAGTTGGGCACCGAATTACGTGATGAAATTTCTGATCTTAAATCAAAAACAGATACACACACCGCAGATATTCAGACAGTGACAGACAGATTCGAACAATTAGAACTAACACAGGATTGCGATGTCATCAAAGCTGACGTTAAAAAACTGAGCGAAACCACACGTAAATTACAAAAACAGATTAATGCTTCTGACAGTAAAAACGATGATCAGGCAAAAATACTGACTGAAAAATATGATGAATTGGCCAGTCGTATTGATGTTACTGAAAGTAATAATGACAGCAAATCAGACGATAATTCACCAGTTTCATTTAACCAAACACCTGAATTTCAAAATTTACAGCAGACAATTAATGAGATCGATTCGTCTAACAACACGTTGCGTAGAAAATTGTCAAGTTTACAACAAGAAGTAGCAGAGATAAAAAGTATTTCAGTTAATAACACATCACAGCAGACGCCACTTTGTGAACATTTGTCAGACTCACACAGTGCGTATAATTTAGGTAATCAGCAGAGAGTATACGACTTAGATTCCGAACAGACACAGACAAATAGATTCTCTTACAATCATGAACCTGTTCCGTCATACAGAGACGATAATTTCGATTACAAACACTTTCTATCAGTAAGAAAATTTAAAGTGTTTAAAAATGACAGAGCACAGATTCATCCGCTAGATTGGATACAACAATTTAGCTTTGCTTTTCCACCGACTTGGCCCATTACGCATAAACTTGAATTTATTTGCAGTTTTTTGGAAGGGGAACCGGCAACTCGTATGAGACCGATCGCGAGGCAATGCTATTCAGTAGAAGAGTTTCAGATCGCTTTTCTATCAGCGTATTGGTCGAAGACGACACAGCGCGGAAATAAAGATCAGTTAATTGGTTTACCGAATTATGAGAACACAAATTTTCCCAGTGTCACGCAATTCTTTGAGCACATGGTCCAACAAAACCAGTACCTAAGTGAACCATACAGTGAATCTGCACTCATTCAATTATGTATTTCTAAATTGCCACGATCGTTAAGAGTGTCACTTTTAACGGGTTAGCAAACAGAAAATATTTCGGCATTTAGAGATCTGTTACAGCTTCTGGAAGTGCAGCAATCGGATTATTCCTTTGTAAACAAAAATATTACATATAATAACCAAGGTCAACAAACTTACAGTAATTACGATCAGTTACGCTATTGCAATAGGAAAGGTAACAGACGCTTTAGGAACGACAACCACCAGAACTTTAATAGCAGACAAAATTTGGATTATCAATATCATCAAAATTTTCAGCAGCAGGAACCACATTTTAGTAACAATAGAGTTTTTTCACAACAACAGCAACAAAACCAGCCGGTTAGCATACCTAACCAACAATGTAGTACACAAGGACAACCTAACTTTAATGTTTCGCCGCGTGGACGTATAGTCCCAACTGCAACAAATAGTAACGCACGCCGGCAAGGAAATAATTACGTGCAGAAAACACACTACTTCAATTCCTACCGCAATGCACTGTATAGGAATGACTATTACGACAGACGTAAAAATAATGAGGGCAATTTTCAGCGTACATCTAACAACAGTCGGTCATACCAACAGGAAAATTATCCACAAGAACACATTCTCATGAATGAACCCGACAGTAAGTGTCATCCAGAGCGTAATACGTCTGGGAGAAATAATAGAACAGTTCAAATAGTCGAAATGCCACAGAATCGTCCTGACAATAATAACACGTCAGATAGAATTTCACTAGATACAGTACAGATCGCATCTTGCAGTAACACATGCACTACTTTAGACACGCAGAATGTTATTCACGAAAATGTAATTACTTTTGACGATATCAGAGACACTCTTTTGCAGGAAAGACCAGTTGTTCAGAAAACCATTTTACATCCTGTCATCGAAATTAAAATTGGTTCATCGAAATTTTCAGCAGTAATCGATTCCGGATCACCTATGTCAGTTATAAATGAGGAGACTTTAAACGAGTGTAACAAAGAGAATACATATACTACATTACCTTTAGGCAAAACGAAAGTAAAAGGAGCAGTATCGAGTAAAGGAGTAGACGTTAAATTACAGACGCATTTATCATTTTGTATTGCAGGTCACAAATTTCACTAAAATTTTGGGATTGTTCCTTTATTGACAACAGACATTATTTTAGGTACGAATTTTCTGGTACAACACGACGCAGTTATTGATTTTCAAAATTCCTATCTAATGTTGAAGGATGAAAATGTCCAATTGGCTTTAGAATTTCAGCACAGTTTATCTGCGGAAGAACAAACAATTAATCGTACAGAGGTCATTTCTGCGTCACGTAACATAGACTGTAATTCCACATTGTTCACTGATACGTACGTACATAAGTATAACACTCCAGACGAAGCTGAGTTAGACGTAATGCAGATGATTTCCGATAAAGTTAAACAACGCAGTGCAAATACAAACGACGAACGAACGCAATTACACAAAATTCTTTTACAGCAAGCTCCAGTTTTGGACAACATTCCTGGTACTATGTCCGGTTTTATGTATGAATTTCAAGTCAAACAGCACGATACATTTAAAGCTAAACATTATCCCATTCCGCATATCCATAGAGAACAAGTTAAGAAAGAATTGCAGGATATGCTTGACCAAGGAATTATAGAACCAGCAGTTAGTCCGTACATAAACCCGCTCCATATTGTTAAGAAAAAGGATGGCTCACTTCGCCTCGTACTTGATTCACGTCACATTAATGACATTATTATTAATGAAACAGATCGACCACAGACATTAGAGGAACTTCTACAGAAATTTCACGGTACAGCTATTTATTCCACATTAGATTTGAAATCGGGATTTTGGCAAATTCAACTTCATCCGAATTGCAGAAAGTACACAGCTTTTCTCTGTTTTGGTGCCTGTTATCAATTTTGTAAATTACCGTTCGGCTTAACTATTTCCTCTGCAGCTTTTATTCGCGGTTTGAACACAATACTTCCGACAGAACTTAAGGACAGAATTACGACGTACGTAGACGACATTCTTATCGCAGAAGCTAACTGGTCTGAACACAATACGATTCTTGAACGACTGTTGCAAACTTTTCATGCACAAGGACTCACAGTTAATCTCAATAAATCGCACTTTGGGAAAACTTCCATAAAATTTCTTGGACACGTAATTTCAGCAGAAGGCATTGCGCCTGATCCGGAAAAACTTCAAGCTCTACGTGACATTACTGTTCCTACGACAAAGAAACAATTACGAGGTTTTTTGGGCTTAATTAACTTTTTTCGCAAATGTATTCATCACTCTGCTTTAGACACACCTAGATTATGCCAATTAACAGGTAAAAAAGCTATTTGGTCCTGGTATAAGCAAGCACATTCTGAATTCGTGAACCTGAAACATGCCTCGTTGAATGCTCCACTTTTATCGCCCCCAGATCATACCAGAAATTTTTCCATTGCCACCGACAGTTCTAACACCGCTTTAGGCGTACATATTTTTCAGGAAATTGAAGAAGATGGCTCTACAGTAATTAAAAACATCGCATTTGCAAGCCGCATCTTGTCGCCTGCTGAACGAAATTATTCTGTTACAGAATTGGAAACATTATGTGTTGTATGGGCTTTCACGAGATTTCGGCACTTTCTTTATGGCAGACACACCACCGTCTACACGTACCATAGAGCTATACAATTCTTACTTTCGGCTAAATTCACTCACGACAGATTAAGCAGATGGAAACTTTATTTACAGGAATTTAATTGTACGATTGTTCACATTCCCGGCATACAAAATGTTATAGCAGACGCACTATCGCGTTCTCTCTGCAACAATCAGCAAGACATAGCAACCAACTTCTGCGAAGCAAATTTCAGCGTTATGTGCATTCAGCAAGTTGCATTTGAAAATTTTGTTTCGTAGTCATTACAGGACATAGCAAAAGAGCAAAATAAAGACGTGTGGAAAGAAATTAAACACCTTTGGCAAGATAAGAATAATGTTACGATTAGAAACCATTACACTGTACGCAATGACATTCTATTTCGCCGCTCTCATCCTGACAGCAACAATTGGTCATTATGCATTCCTGACGAACTGGTTAACAAATTACTATGGTATACACATTTAAGTTATGCACATTACGGAGCCAGAAAATGTTTTCTTATACTGAGACAGAACTGTTATGTTGTCAACATGGAGAAACGTGTACGACGAGTTTTAGCGTCATGTAACATTTGCCAGAAAACTAAGTCAGACACCACTTCACATATTCCTCCATTATATCCCATTATACCTGTTAAATTAAGACATGTGGCCGCTGTAAACATTTTTGGTCCGATTCCGAGAACTTACAGAGGTTTTTGCTACATCTTTGTCGCTGTCGAACTCACTTCAAAATTTGTTACTTTCACTCCGTTACGCAAAGCTACTGCTAAAACCGTTTCGAAAGCATTCGTAAAACATTTTCTATTTCATGTAAGGCATGTGATGAGAGTAATTTCCGATAATGGATCACAATTTCGTTCTGCTATAAAGACACGTATGTTACGAGTTAGAAACATTTCTCCGAGCTATATATCCGAGTACCATGCTTCTTCGAACCCCTGTGAACGATTAATGAAATAAATTGGTAAACTGTGTAGAATATACTGCCACAAAAAACATATTGATTGGGACACACACATATTCTCATTCCGAGATGTAATTAATTCCATTCCAAATGAGTCCACTATGCTATCGCCGACTGTTATACTGAAAAATGTTGAACCACCAAACAAAATTACAGTTAGTAAATTTTCCTACATCTCGTCGATTACGACACCACAAAATAATTAACATTGCACTGAACAATATCAAACGTGCCGCAGAGCGCCTGAGAAGACAGCAAAAGCAGGTTTGTACACGCCGAGACTTTCACGTAGGACAGAAGATATTAGTACGTACACACTGTTTATCCAGCAGAATAAAAGGTAAGTGCAGTAAATTTGAACTTCTATATGCAGGTCCATATCGGATTCGCAGCATTCCTCACCCCAATGTAGTACACGTCGAAACTCTGATAACCAGAAAAAGTAAAGGCAACCACCATGTCTCTAACATTAAACCGTTTATTGAATGGAGACACTTTATGGTTCAACACACTGTAATGCCATTTCCTAATTTTTTATGACCACTTACGCAATTACATTCACGTGAACACTTACTGATGATTATCGTATTGTTTCTTGGCAAGTGCCCGGCAAAGTAAGGTTAGCAGGTCGCTCTTCTTGTCGTTACACATCAGACCGTGCATATTTTTCCAGATGAACTTACACATTTTATGACCACTTATGCAATTATATTCACATGACTACTTATTGATGATTATCGCATTTTTTCTTGGCAAGTTGTCATCATTTTTTATGTATGTACGATTGTTTCATGTTTGTTGATATGCACTATGAAATGGTTAAGATACAGCAAACACCAGTTGACTTTGACATTTTTTTTCCCTGTGATATCTCAACATCGTGACTGTTTTACATTTTTTTTGTTGCTGCTGCATTGTGAAATTCTCTGTACATTTTTGCCTTTGAACACTGTCTATGCTTTTGACATATTACGTTTTCTGTCATGTTATGCTGTATGCTTAATTATGTCACCATAAACCAGTCATTATTTGGTGGGTATATGATTTAAATGCAAGACATTAATCTTTGTTCATCATTTTCAGAAAGAAATAACGTGTAAAGGAAATAAATTAAACAGAAATGGGAATTTCAACTACGGAATAGACGAAAGAAGATACAAAAACCTTATGAGGAAGAGTAAATGGATCAGAATTAACAAGAACTAACAAGAATATACTATACACATCGTAGAATAGCAGTCTTAACTAATTTTTTCTTTCAGAATACAAGGCGATTGATGCCGGCTGTCAGACAGAACTGCACATCTTAGTTTTAGTGATGAAATATGCTAGAGACAAGGAATAGTTATGTTATGAGTAATGAAGTGACTTTTTTGCAGATGATAATGAATGCTGATGAATAATGATGAAGAATATGCTACTATGAACAGTGAAGTTTTTCTTTACAGGTGATGATAATAATGAAGTTATGATAATATAAATAATGAAGTGATGGATAATGAAGTTTCTTTTCTTTACAGATGAGGATGATGTTGAAGTTTATGTATTTATGCTATGTAGTTATTTAAGTATTTGTTGCAGTTTGTTTTGACAGTACGTTTTATATCGTATGGTATGATGACTGAAGGTTTTGGAAAGGACAGCTATGGAACGCATTTTTTATACACATTTCACTACCTGTTAATTCGAAGTTCACTACTTTTCAGCATAGTATGCGTTTCTTCTTTCAGTTCAATAATCCATTTTGTACTTTTTCCAGGAGAAGCCTTTCATGATACTTACTAAACTTGTTACTTATTAAACCTATACTAGTACTTGCATTTTTTTTAGCCAGTTGTGTCACAACCTTGCTACAGCTGACTCATGACTCATGACGTTACACATTTTTCATTTACAGGAACAACCCAGAAGCAAATTTTTTTTTCTTTTTCTCTTCTTGCTTTCCCTTATAATTACCCAAAGCAATGCATTGGTAACTAACAAAAAAAAAAAAATGGGGGGTGTGTATCACCGGTTCCAAATAATGCTACCCATTTAAGAGAGTTCTGAATAATACTGAATGATGAACAATGTTTTGTACTATTCAATACTTGCTGGCCACTGAGTGCCAATAATTAGTGTAACCAAATGAATTATGTTAATACAATACCATCCATTAGCTCCTGTTTTCAATGATGACTTTTGATGTTTTGCAACTGGCCACTGAGTGCCAATAATTAGTGTAACTAAATGGATTATGTTAATACTATACCATTCATTAGCTCCTGTTTTCAATGATGACTTTTGATGTTTTGTAACTGGCCACTGAGTGCCAATAATTAGTTTAACTAAATGAATTGTGTTAATACTGTGCCATTCATTAGCTCCTGTTTTCAATGATGACTTTTGATGTTTTGTAACAGGCCAATGACTGCCATAATTAAAAATGTTGTGCTATTCAATACTTGCTGGCCAATGAGTGCCAATAATTAGTATAACTCAATGAATTATGTTAATGCTATGCCAATAATTGACCCTCCTTTTCAATGATGACTTCTGATAGTTTATAATTGGCCAATAAGTGCCAATGTTCACTATACTCAGTTAATTTTATGAACATTATTCTGTCATACTAAATATGCTTTGTAACTGGCCAAGGACTGCCACTGTTTATAGTAATACGATTGCCCGTGATGCCAATAATTGCTATAATCAGTTAATTTTATGAACATTATTCTGTAATACTAAATACATGGTACAGAAATGTTCAATAAATGGGCTATGAATGCCGCACACTACTAATGTAATTCTCAATGAAGACTACTATGTGACTTAATGTCCTTCACCTTCTGAGCTAACTACCCTGAATTACTGCAATATCCATTTGTCCTGTCCATCCTCATGATCATGGAGCACTATATTTGGTTTTTGCACTAATTCTACGTTGGTGTGCCTTGTAAGAGCGTGGTGTTGACACGACATGCTGTCCACCACCGTCAGCGATGAAGACGTTATTATGGTCCCACTGTTTGGTGTACCTGATGTACTGCCAAAATGATAACAGGGAATATTACTACGACATTTCAGTGTCTTGGATACGCTGATAAATACTTCTGGGAAAAGAACTGCAAATTGCCTCACATGGTGTTGTATTTCTGTGGAAAGATATGGACTTTCATTGCAGCTGCGTGCAACCTAAGTGCTACAACCATGACGCAATCCTTCCCATTCCTTCCCTAATTCTTGTAAAATGAAAAAGTCATATACAGTGCGTGTGCACTTCCTTTCATTTGTTAATAAGATCAGTTATCCTGAAATTACTAAAGACTTCTATAGTGCATGTGCACTTTATTACACTTCTTGATTTGTTTGTTTGTTGTAGAAAAATACTAGAGAGTACTGCAGTGCATGTGCACTTATGTCACTTGTCAACATGATTTTTTACCATTGCGTTTATTTGTTATGAAAATGCTAAAGAGTTTTTCAGTGCATGTAAACTTATGTCATGTGTTAATATGTTTTGTGCTGAACGTCAGTATCTATGCACTTATGTCATATGTTTTGTACTCATTGTCATTGTCTGAAATATTTTGTACTCGGTGCATGTGCACCACATTTAATTCATGTACCACATCTGAATATTCTGTAAATTGTATAAGTTAATTAATTGAGAAAAAATTTGTTGCTCATGGCAAGTCCAAATGACTCACCATCGCTGCCAAATTTTTGCCCCCCCCCCCCCCCCCCCCCCCCCAGTGGAGGGTTATGAAACGCGTATGTATTTAGTACAGCGATGGCGAGGCATGACAGAATCTCTGACCAGAGAGTTATTTATCGTTGCTAGTCTGCGCTTGACCGCGCGAGAGTTCAGCTGCATGTAGGGAGTCGGCAGGTGCAGTTGCGGTCGAGTTGCGAGAGAGTTCAGTTGTACGTAGCGATTCGCGAGAGCATGTAGTAGCACGCGCGAGACAGTCGGAGTTGTGTGTGAGGAGTCGGCGGGCGTCGACTTGGGCCTCTGGTCAAGATTCAGGACGAGGTATGTATTTTAAATAAGGTAATGAAGCAGCATTGCGCTCTTCTGATAATGTAATGCATCTTAAGTGTAATTAATTTGTTCAAGAATCGCCCCAATAATAGTTTTGTTTTCAAACCAAGCATTTTAATAAAACAAACATTTTATTGAAAGAAAATTTCCCATGCATTTCCTTAAAGAAAAAATTTACTTAAATTCAAAGAATAATTGCGATGCATTTCCTCCAATCTATGGCGAAAAATAAGAGCAGATGCAATTTTACTGAGGTAAGAACAGGGCCTAAGATCGACATTTCGGTCTATTTGCGTTTTCATTGTCACTGAGATTTCATTTTTTTTGAATTGACTTTCATTTTTGTGGGGAGCTTACACATGGCTCAGATTGCTAGTTCTCCTTTATTGTCACAAAATTTTGTGTTTGCTGGGAGGTTACACTTAGCACGATTTTCATTGTCATTCAAATTTTTGTCATTTGAAAATTTTTTGTGGGGAGGTTACATCATGCAGATACTGCCACCGCCTTTCGCAGAGGAATGGTGTACAAAAAACACTAGCACAAGGGGCGGATACCATTTCTGACTCGGAGTGTCTGACCCAAGAGCTGGAACACCTCAGAATTGTATTATGAAAGAACGGGTACCAAACATGGTACATTAGGCGCGCTGTCAGCCCCGCCACAACTGTACAATATGTGGTGAGGGAAGCAGTCACCGAGGAAGAGGCAGCCTCTATGTTTGTACCGTACACTGGCTCACTATCGGGAAAAAATCGGACGCATATTCTAGAAGCAAGGAGTAAAAAATGTCCTTTGATCCCCCAATAAAACACGAGCATTATTGGAAGGCGTCACGGATGATATCGGTTTGCGGAAGGAGGGCGTATACCAGATTCCATGTACGGGTTGTAAGATATTTATTGGACAGAAAGTGCGCGTCGTCGAAGGTCGTTGCCGAGAACACCAGAGGCACAATCGATCGATGTGTCCCAACAAATCAGCGGTTGCAGAGCACTGATTGTCAGAAAATCTTTCGGGCTCAGAGGCGGTGGTCGAACAGTAGAATTCCTTAATCCTGACGTTTTGTTGCCAACTGCAGGAAACGTCTTCGGGGGTGAATCATTGGCTCAACGACTCATCCCATAAGATGTAATAGCATGAATGATCACAGGTTTGCTCGACCCAAGGCAAATTATCACCAAAATGCGGTATGAAATGAAGTGGAATTTGCTTGAAGACAGACGCAAGCTATCCCCAGAAAATCTGCAAAGTATCATAAATTAAAACATCCGGGCTAAGATGCCATGGTCGAACAGTAGACATTATTGCTCCTCGCGTTTCGTTGCCAACTGCAGCAGCGTCTTCCGGGGTGTGTCGTTGATTCAACGTATGTGCTGGATCCTCTTGAAAATTGCGTTTTTCGGTTCAGAAATAATTGCACGGTGTTTGAGCCACACTTCTTCTCAGAATTCATTTTGGAATGTATTAATGTTTTTATTTTTTCTTTCTACGGTATTAGTGTGCATTACTGGTGGAGCGGATGCACGGTCTATTGCACCATTGGGAGTGAGGATGCCATAGTGGTGCCACAGAAATTGATTAGTGATCCGATAGTGGATCTTGGCACGATTTGAATCATGCCACCGATACCTGTGGGTATCTTGCGAGATAGCTATGGGTTGTCCGAATTGTCAACGCCAGAGGTGTGTTCACGTTCGAGTATGGTTGTTTTTCTCACTGAGGTTCGATTAGGGTTATCGCCAGTAGAGCGATGCGTTCTCGTTGATGGTTTTCGAATGTGGTTACTCTTACAGTTAATCACCTATTGTGCGATACTTTTCGCTGGTGGTACTTTTTTGTCTGTGGTTATCGCTTGTGGATTATTGCCAGTAGAGCGAATATGTTTACCTTGAGGCGCGTCATCGGCAAAGTTTTGTATTATGTGGTGTGAGAATGTGGAGTGCGAATGGTTGTGGTACGTATTTAGACGGATAGAAAGGTAATGGCAGATGGAACCAAATGAAAACGGAAGATACAGATCACCAATACAGCAAAGAGACTAAAGTACAGATAGCGGTGAGCAGTATTTGGCCCAGATTCTGTGCCAGATATCCGCATCTCCGTCACCATCCCAAAAGTTGGCGTCAGGACAAGTATCAAAGTGCAGAGTAGCGGAAAGCAGAAAGAGATGAAAGTAACTAAACTTGGTAATGGGTAAAGTAATTGGAAGTAAGTGCTGCATGGTGTAAGAGTGCTTGAAGTATGAATGTCCAGACTGTGCCGGCTTTGCCCATTGGGGTGCATGTGTGGTGTTTGAAAAATGGCACAATGCTAACATACACGACAGCAACAAGTCTTCACAAGTAGGAAATAATTGATTTATGTTTTTTAGGTGAAAGATTAGTTGTCATCATGTTTGGTACATTATTTAAATGAAATAGAGAAGTAAGGCACTTTTTTCCATTAATAAAGTTAATGACCATCAGTTCCTATTTTTCTTAACATTTTCTATGTACGTTATTTTATAAAATTTCATTGCGAAAACACGGCATTGAAATATGTGCTAAGGTTTGTACAGAGGACTACAGTATTCCAAATGGCGACCGACTAGTACACCGTGGCTGGACGTTGCTCGGCACTGTGTAGGAGCCCATGACACAAAGTGGGATTTGGGGCGCGGCTGTCAGCGTGACATCACAGCAGGGGCGACATCCCAGGCCTTTCAGCAGCTGTGAGCTGCCACCCTAAGGAAACAGAGCCAGCGGGTGTGATGACACAGGGGCAGCTCAATGGCGGCGGAGTGGTGGACGGAGTCCTGCTTGCCCCATACACTTGTATCAGAGGAGATTGGGAGTATCTGCATGGCTGCCTCGTCTGCAGCTATCACGTAATGCAGGCACGCCACTGGGGGCCACTGCTATCTGACACAACTGACGTGAATGTAACGCCATTGTTGACCAGAGAAAAGGGACTGGAGAGAGCCAAACTAAGCGACTGATGTCTCCAGGGGCTTGGGACCACACTGAAAACTGCTGCTGGAAGGCTGTCTCCAACTAGAGCAATCGTTTCCCAACTGTTGCCCCTGGTCTGTCAATGGTCCAATGCCTACCTGTTGGTGCCATCGACTGGAGACAGGACCTGCCCAAACACCGTTACCACTACCGATGATGTTACGTTAAGGTGTAAGACTTCTCGTAACACCAAATCACCTGCTACATCTGCCACATCCACCCTGTTACATACTTCTTGTGTGTAGTGCTGATTTTATTTGTCTGTCTAATCTTAAGGTTAACTTTGGGACTCCCTAAAGACCCCTGTGAATGGAGCAGTAGCAGACTTATTATATGTTTGTGTTTTTTAATTCATATATTTCTGTTCCACGCTTTATTCATTTTGTTACATTAAAGGTAATCTTCTGAGGGACAGCACCATTTTTAAATGTGTACTAGCTACAAGATCAATCTCATCTACAGTCTAAGATTGACAAAACATCACACATAACAAATACACTAATAATCAAACTACCTATTGAAATTTACTAATGTATTTACTTTGTCATTTTCATTTCTATAAAGTCTCAGTATGTAGTACATGTCATTTAATTTATGTATATTTTGTCTTAACACCATTAACTCTTTTGTACTAAGAGAATTAGTTTTGCTGAATGCTCACATAGAATTTGTCATATTATTGTTTCCATAGGAGACTGAATTCATGCTTTGGCAGAGGTAACAAAATCTGTGAGGCAGAGAATGCCCAATGCTCAAAGATGTTTATAGTGATTTAGGAAACCAATCATCCCTGACCTCAGCTTCGATTTGAAGTGGTTAGTTAAATGTCTGCATGACCTTTTAATCACTGAATCATTGTATTTATGGTCAGGGGTGTATGTCAATACCTGAGAGTCCACAGGAACAATTTTGACAGCCAGTAAATTAGAAAACGTCTGCAGACATGCAGCAGTAAGTAAAAACTCACTCCATGACTCCTGGTTGAATGAGGTCAAGACAGTTTTGAATGGAAACCTACAGCTACGGATAAAGATATGGGAGGATAAAGGTTAGGGACACTGTACCGTTATGTGTCATATCCAATTACTACCTTATCGACATAAACAACTCTCAAACAGGTAGGCCTTTGGCAATTACAATTTCAGTTAATTACAACACAGGCTAAGTAAAGTAACAGGCCTCTTTTAAAAGGCAAAACACCGGGTGAGCATTGATAAATAAGGCTTTCAGATAACCCATTTCATGAAATAGCTCTTAATTTAATTAAAAGGGAACAGGCAGGCATGCAGTAACGAGAGTTTGAGTTAAGTAAAATTACCAAACAAAAACAGGCAGCCCTTCTATGTAACCACTTCAATTAACTAAATTACCAACCAAAAAACAAGCAGGCTTTCAATGACAGCAGCTTCAGTTAAGTTAAATAATCAAATAGAAAATCGACTGGCCTTCAATAACTACAGCTTAAGTTAAGTAACATACCAATTAGAAAACAGGCAGAATTTCTTTAATAACAGCTTCAGTTAAGTAAAATTACTAAATAGAAAGCTGAAAGACCTTTGGTATAACAGCTTCAGTTGTGTAAAATTACAAAATTCAAAGCAGGCAGACCATTAATAATGGCGGCTTCAGTTAAGTAAAATTACCAGGTACAAAAGAGGCAGCCTTTCTTTAATACCACCTTCAGCTGAGCAAACTTACCAAATAGAAAAAGAGGCAGGTCTCCAATGTAAATAACTTAAGTTAAGTGATATCAACATATAGAAAACAGACAGGCATTTTTTCACAACAGATTCACTTAAATGAAAGCACATAATAGAAAAAAGTTTTCTGTTTGGCTATTTCAATTAACTGAAGCTCTTATCATTGTAGGCTAGTCTTTGTCCTATGTGTTAATTCTACTTAAATGAAGCTGTTATTCAAGCTGGCTAGCCTGTTTTGCATTTAGTAATTTTCTTTAATTTAAGCTTTTATTAAAGCAGCCCTGCCTGCTTTCTACTCATTATTTTTACTCAACTGAAACCATTATTAAAGAAAGCTTTCTGTTCTCTATTTCATGGTTTCATTTCACCGAAGCTATTATGACGGATTGTCTGCCTATTTTCTATTCGGTAATTTCACGTAACTGATGATGTTATTACTGAATCCCTGCCGGTTTTACATTTTGTAATTTTTTTTGACTGAAGTGGTTATTATTGATGGCCTGACTCTTTGCTGTTTGGTGCTTTTACTTTATTGATAATGTTTCTATTAAAGCCCTGCCTGTTTTCTATTTATCTATTCTACTTTAGTGAAACTGTTATCATTGAAAGGTTGCTTGTTTCTGTCTGGTAATTTTACTTAACTGAAGCTTTTATTATTGAAGCCCGGCCTGTTTTCTATTTGGTAATTTCATTTAATTTAAGCCGTTATCATTGAGAGACTATCTGTTTTCTTCTAACTGTATTAAGAGCTGTTTAATAATATAGGTTAGCAGAAACCATAATTAATCAAGGCCTCCCTATTTTATGGCTCTATAATTGAGATATAATTTCTTGCTATGAATTAAATTGTGAATGCCTAAGTCCTATGTATTTCCGAGGTATTTATGTCAATAAGGACACCTGATGGTTAATGGCCCTAGTCTTTCACCTTACGTCTGTTTATCCATAACTTCAAATTTCGACTAATAGCATACCCTGGCTGTGTTCTGTTGTCTGTGTTCGGGGTCTGGAATTGTCTACCCTTTCTGTAGTCATCTGTCATTGTCTGTGACATTTTCCTTAGAGTGTAAGGATCCCTAACGGTCTGTCGAGGATTGTATTAATCTATTCCGTTGTTTGCAGGGAGGTGGCTTGCTATGGATCCAAGGGGCTGCCCCGGAATCTGGTAAATAAAGAAGGAGCACTTTCAGTATGAACTTAAGAGTTTCAGAGCCTTGCAAGGACTGTAGTATTCCCGAGCGGGCGGCCAGATTTCACTTTGCGTTTCGACGAGCACCATTGTGGAGGTAGGTGGTTATCTCAATAATATTACCACAGCGCTGGATGAGGTGCAATGGAACCTGTCCTTCCTGCGGGACAGTCAACCTACCGTTAGGCAGATTTGTAGAATTCAGGCCCAATTACCACATTCGGGGAATTGTGTGACAACTTAGCCACCCTGTAGTTTCCAGGGTGATGCAGTAGAGCGATCGAGCGAGGGATTTGCAGACCCAAGCATCGTCCTTAAGCCTGGAAAGTCAGAAAGTGGGAGGAAGTCCAGCAGCTACCATCACGAAACCGTTCTTTGATCAGGCGTCCAGGGCCGAAGGTGTAGGTAGATTTCATGTTAATCATTTTGCTAGACTACCCAACCCAATTCTGTGCCTACTGAGTCGTATTTCAGAGCGTTCACTCGGTATCTTGTGCCGTGTCCAGCAATGGTTGCGGCTGTTGGTGCAGTTCGAATTTCATGTGGATGCCTAGGGAATCAAATGTTCAAATGTGTGTGAAATCTTATGGGACTTAACTGCTAAGGTCATCAGTCCCTAAACTTACTCACTACTTAACCTAAATTATCTAAAGGACAAACACACACCCACGCCCGAGGGAGGACTCGAACCACCGCCGGGACCAGCCGCACAGTCCATGACTGAAGCGCCCCAGACCGCTCGGCTAATCCCACGCGGCGCCTTGGGGATGCCTCACCATATGATATCAGCATTACTTTATGCCTTGTTGCAAGGTACTCTGTGGGATTTTATATCTGAGGTCCTGATGCGGTAGGGCTCAATAGTACAACTAAGGAGACTGATTGTCGATAGGAAGCTCTCGCCACTAATGGGGAACATGCTTGAAAATAAATGTTACAGGCGACTGTAGGGAACATTTGAACCACTGAGCCAGTGCGTCTAACCACCTCGGCTGTTAGTATGTTGGTTTCGGAACTCAATACTGTGTAAAACATTTTGGAGGCATGCGTCTTGAGGATAGGTCGCGCTTGGCTTTTTCTTCCCGCTCCACAACCTTCCAGGAATTGTAGACAATATTTGTTCCATTTAATTCTTGTCACGAGCACGAGCTGCTACCCCCGTAAAACGACACCAGGTGAATAAGGGGTCGGGGATTGCTTCCGTCAGAGACTTGTGCCATGGTGAGCGTGTATTAAAGCTCTCGCAGGATCAGCCCTCCCTTCAAGCTGCACCTGTCTAGGATAAGAACACTTGCGCACGCTGTTGGTTTCTGGTAGCTCCGTGTCTTGTTGAATTATAGTTGCTATTTGAAGTTTTCCGTTTGTAAATTATCTTCTGTGCACCCCTGCCCTCAGAGATGGCGTGTGGCCAGTGGGTGAGAGCTGTCTCCGGTCGGTGAGGTGCGCTGTAGTTTTTTTTTTTTTTTTTGCACTATGGGACTTAACACCTGTGGTCATAAGTCCCCTAGAACTTAGAACTACTTAAACCTAACTAACCTAAGGACATCACACACATCCACGCCCGAGGCAGGATTCGAACCTGCGACCGTAGCAGTCCCGCGGTTTCGGACTGAGCGCTGTAGTTTATCCATTTATAATTTCTCATGGCCCATTACGCTCTCGCTTGTTAAGGATGTAGCGCTCAATTTGTTGCTCATATGTGATTATATTCAGAAAATTGGATTGGTTTTCGACTTTCCGAGCCGGACCTTCTCCTTTAGGTTATCGCCTAGTGACAAAATAGCTTTTTGCTCTTGTCGTTGCGCAAGTGTGGGGGATTAGGTAAATTGTAACTCCGGTGAATTTTATGAGGCCCATCTTAAACCGGGGCTGGCAGGTTAGTCGTTGAATTTATTAGGGGAGTTTCCCGATGTTTCCTCTAATAATCTGTGGATCACTAACGCCATACAGTAACACATACGCTTGACTGACGAACTTCCGGTGCGACAGTCTCCTTTTCGTCTCTCACCACACAAAATGGAAATCTTGAGACAGAAATTGGCGAATGCATTGAAAGAGGTGATCATTAGGATGTCTGCACATCCCTAAGCGTCGCCGATTTTTCTCGTTCCTAAAGCTCAGGCCACGGCTAGAGGCAGTTGGTTGATTACAGACTCCTTAATGGAAATGTTGTTGTAGAATATGTCCCCTTCTCGGATCTTCGCTACTGCTTTACCTTGTGAGCTAAGTGCTTCACTGTGCTTCATCTCAACCAAACCTATTAACAGATTCCTCTTGCCCGGTAGTCTAAATACGTCACCGCAGTCTGCACTGATTGGAACCTTTGTGAGTTGAACCAGGTGCCGTACGCCTTGTCCACGGGGGCGGCTTTTTTGTCTCGTTTGTTAGATCATATCCTTGGCGACATGATATTATCTTGACTCTTCAATTACCTTGATGATGTTGTCAGTAATTTGAGGATCATATTTCTCATCTTCCGGAGGTCCTCTCCAAGTTTCTGGATGAGCGGTTGACAGTGACGCCGTCCAAGATTACACTTGCTAGGAAAGAGGTGTCCTTTCTGGGCAATTTAATTTCCTGGAACGGCGTTAGGATTGACCGGAACGAACTAAGGTACTGAAAAAATTTCCTCAGCTACGAAATAGGAAGGAGGTATCCATATTTACTGGGATGCCGAATTATTTTCGTCGTTTCGTTCCTGATTTTCTCCAGATGGCGGTTCTCCTGAATAGCTACATACGAAGGCGAGAAATTTGTCTAGGGTAATAGTGAACAGGAGCATTTTGAAATTATGAAGACCGCTATCACCAAACCGCCGGTCTCAGCCGTCCCGGATTTCGGCAAAAGACTTTTCGTTGAAACTGATGCCTCCAATGCCGGTATTGCTACCGGATTAAGGTATATGACGCCCATTTTCTTTCGCGTCTAGATGGTTGTCTGGTCCTGAGATGAATCACTCCTTCTATAAGCGCAAGGTGCTAGGTGTGCTTTTCGGTTTAAGTTTCAGTTCTATCTTGAACATATGGAGTTTGATCCCCATACGGGCAATCAGGCCCTTAAGTTGGTCGAGGAGGAACCTATGCACAAACTCTTTATCTATTATGTAAGGAATCTTCCTCGTTCCAGCAAGGAGAAACGATATATTCTGGAGATTGTTAAGGCGTTAAATAGATTTTTAAGATGAATCCCTCGTCATGAAGTCACGGTGGCCTTTACTATTGCCCATCTGACCAACATCTTCAAATGGTTAGGACCCTCTAAGGATATTGCTAGTCATAACGTTCCTGCATTTATTTCGTAACAGTTTCAGCATTTTTGCTTCTGTAACGATGTTAAGCTCCTAACCACCATGCCATGTTATCCCCAGGTATCTTTTGCCGACGGAGTGAGACTCAACCTTAACTGAGCTTTGATCATTTTCCATCGTAGCGAGTAAGTAGGATACCACCTGATCTTGGCTCAGGTTTTCATGTAACACTGTTCGGAAATTTAACTTAACTGAAGCTGTTGGGTGCATACCAGACAGATAAATATTAGCACAACAAGGTTGATTATGAGAAAACTACAATAACTAAGCCAAACGATATACCGACGTCTCAGCAAGATACCGTCTCTACAACAAAGGCGAAACGCACGATAGGAAACTAGGCTGCCAAATCCAATTACATAGCCTCAGCAATTGAAAATTTTGAGATGCAGACGCCTCCTAAGACCATATAAAAATGGCTGACATCGAAATAAGTGTCCAAGGAATAGAAAAGCAAATGAAATCACTCAACAGAGGAAAGCCACTGGACCTGACGGGATACAAATTCGATTCTACACAGAGTACGCGAAAGAACTTGCTCCCCCCCCCCCCCCCCCCCTTCTAACAGCCATGTACCGCATGTCTCTAGAGGAACGGAAGGTTCCAAATGATTGGAAAAGAGCACAGATAGTCCCAGTCTTCAAGAAGGGTCATCGAGCAGATGCGAAAAACTATAGACCTATATCTCTGACTTTGATCTGTGGTAGAATTTTAGAAAATGTTTTTTGCTCGCGTATCATGTCGTTTCTGGAAACCCAGAATCTACTCTGTAGGAATCAACATGGATTCCGGAAACAGCGATCGTGTGAGACCCAACTCGCTTTATTTGTTCATTAATTCCAGAAAATATTAGATACAGGCACCCAGGTAGACGCCATATTCCTTGACTTTCGGAAGGCGTTCGATACAGTTCCGCACTGTCGCCTGTTATACAAAGTAAGAGCCTACGGAATATCAGACCATCTGTGTGGCTAAATTGAAGAGTTTTTAGAAACAGAACACAGGATGTTGTTCTCAATGGAGAGACGTCTACAGACGTTAAAGTAACCTCTGGCGTCCCACAGGGGAGTGTTATAGGGCCATTGCTTTTCACAATATATATAAATGACATAGTATATTGAGTCGGAAGTTCCATGCGGCTTTCCGCGGATGATGCTGTAATATACAGAGAAGTTGCAGCATTAGAAAATTGCAGCAAAATGCAGGAAGATCTGCAGCGGATAGGCACTTGGTGCAGGGAGTGGCAACTGACCCTTAACATAGACAAATGTAATGTATTGCGAATACATAGAAAGAAGGATACTTTATTGTATGATTATATGATAGCGGAACAAACACTGGTAGCAGTGACTTCTGTAAAATATCTGGGGGTGTGGGTGCGGAACCATTTGAAGTGGAATGATCATATAAAATTAATTGTTGATAAGGCGGGTACCAGGTTGAGATTCATTGCGAGAGTCCTTAGGAAATGTAGTCCATCAACGAAGGAGGTGGCTTACAAAACACTCGTTCGACCTGCACTTGAGTATTGCTCATCAGTGTGGGATCCGTATTAGGTTCGGGTTGACGGAGGAGATAGAGAAGATCCAAAGAAGAGCGGCGCGTTTCGTCACAGGGTTATTTGGTAAGCGCGATAGCATTACGGAGATGTTTAGCAAACTCAAGTGGCAGACTCTGCAAGAGAGGCGTTCGGCATCGCGGTGTAGCTTGCTGTCCATGTTTCGAGAGGGTGTGATTCTGGATGAGATATCGAATATATTGCTTTCCCCTACTTATACCTCCAGTGGAGATCATGAATGTAAAATTAGAGAGATTAGAGCGCGCACGGAGACTTTCCGGCAGTCGTTCTTCCCGCGACCCATACGCGACTGGAACAGGAATTGGTGGTAATGACAGTGGCACGTAAAGTGCCCTCCGCCACACACCGTTGGGTGGCTTTCGGAGTATAAATGTAGATGTAGATGTAAATGTAGATATAATTGACAGAGCGATGACGTTTGCAGTTCCAGAAGGTATGTCGAAACCGGCACACGAGAGAAAGGTACTTATCTGGCTTTCGATGACGTTTGGCAGGGTGGTCAGCTAAAACGAATCCTGCTAAGTACTGCTTTACGAGGGGTGGGGTTTCGGCCACAGCGTAAAAGAAACACGTTATCACTCCGGCTCAGGATACACCATCGGCTCTCCGAATTTAAGATATACTGTTAACAAACCACCAAGGCCAATATCGTATCAGGAAAAGTAAACAACAGCTACAGTTCAAGGAACCAACTCGTAGAGAAATAGATCAGCTAAGAAATCGCAATGATAGCAGCAGACCTATTGGTATCAATAAGCAAATGAGAGTTAAAACCACAAAATCCAACAGCTAGCTTAAGTTCACGAATCGAAGCTGAAGCTTGTCGGTTCCAAAGGGGACCCAGAATTCAGCATGGCGAAACTAACTTCAAATTTCTCATTGGTTTGCCACTTCCCAGAGCTGGGTAGTCAGGCTACGTACGGAGACGGCACTCGATTTCAGCCGAAGATTCAGACTGCCTACAAATATGCCCAGTAACGCCTCACCAGACTCCCTTCCCAAGACGCTTGTGCAAGTGCTTGCGCTCAACAGGCGGACCTCTCACACCGCCCTCCTCGCTCCGTTACCCCCCCCCTCCCCCCCCCCCGAAAGCCCGCGCTACAATACAGCCCGTCCCTATCGACAGGAAATAGGATTTATACTAGCCCTCGTCTTTTTACCTACTTGATCCACTGCTGCCTTCACTACTTCATCCCTCAAAGCTACCCATTCCTCTTCTACCGTATTTCATTCCCCCATTCCTGTCCATTGTTCCCTTATGCTCTCCCTGAAACTCTGTACAATCTCTGGTTCTTTCAGTTTATCCAGGTCCCATCTCCTTAAAATCCCACCTTTTTGCAGTTTCTTCAGTTTTAATCTACAGTTCATAACCAATAGATTGTGATCAGAGTCCACATCTGCCCCCGGTAATGTCTTACAATTTAAAACCTGGTTCCTAAATCTCTGTCTTACCATTATATAATCTATCTGAAACGTGTCCGTATCTCCAGGCTTCTTCCATGTATACAGCCTTCTTTTATGTTTCTTGAACCAAGTGTTAGCTATGATTAAGTTATGCTATGCGCAAAATTCTACCAGGCGGCTTCCTCTTTCATTTCTTAGTCCCAATCCATATTCACCTACAACGTTTCCTTCTCTCCCTTTTCCTACTACCGAATTCCAGTCACCCATGACTTTTAAAATTTCGTCACCCTTCACCATCTGAATAATTTCTTTTATTTCATCATACATTTCTTCAATTTCTTCGTCATCTGCAGAGCTAGTTGGCATATAAACTTGTACTACTGTAATAGGTGTGGGCTTCGTATCTAGCTCTCCACAATAATGCGTTCACTATGCTGTTTGTAGTAGCTTACCCGCATTCCTATTTTCCTATTCATTATGAAACCTACTCATGCATTACACCTATTTGATTTAGTGTTTATAACCCTGTAGTCACATGATCAGAAGTCTTATTCCTCCTGCCACCGAACTTCACTAATTCCCACTAAATCTAACTGTATCCCTTTTTAAATTTTCTAACCTACCTGCCCGATTAAGGGATCTGACATTCCACGCTCCGATCCGTAGAACGCCAGTTTTCTTTCACCTGATTACGACATCCTCTTGAGTAGTCCCCGCCCGGAGATACGAATGGGGGAGTATTTCACCTCCGGAGTATTTAATCCAAGAGGACGCCATCATCATTTAATCATACAGTAAAGCTGCATGCCCTCGGGATAAATTACGGCTGTAGTTTCCCCTTGCTTTCAGCCGTTCGCAGTACCAGCACAGCAAGGACGTTTTGGTTATTGTTATAAGGCCAGATCAGTCAATCATTCAGACTGTTGCCCTTGCAACAACTGAAAAGGCTGCTGCCCCTCTTCAGGAACCACACGTTTGTCTGGCCTCTCAACAGATACCCCTCCGTTGTGGTTGCACCTACGGTACGGCCATCTGTATCGCTGAGGCACGCAAGCCTCCCCATCATCGGCAAGGTCCATGGTTCATGGGGGGAGGGCAAAGATCTTAGTGGCCGCAAAGCAGAGGAACATCACACGACAGATCAAGTAGTGGCGCCAGGAATTCGAAAGGTGACGACAGCAACCCCACAATGGCTATGTTTTTTTGTTTTTGTTTTTCAGTTTGTTATTTCTGGTGCATAAGCTGTCATGGTCCGCCATGTTATTCTCAAGGACTCAGTTACAGTGACAATTTCTTCTGCTCCATGTCACACTAATCTCTTTACTGAAGTGAGACACTCCCCATGCTGAAATTATTCGATGACGCCTAGGTAGTGTTGGGGTGGCAACCCACTCTGTCACTTTAACAACACTGCCACTCAGACTAACATTAAATTTTTTAGGTCATGATATCGGTGTTCCCTAGATGTGTACTGGGCTACAAGATCGACAAAATATCACACACAACAAATACGCTAATAATTAAACCACCGATTAAAATTCACTGATGTATTTATTTTGTCTTGGCATTTGTATATAGCCTACTATGTAATACGTATTATTTAAATTACGTTTATTTTGTGTTAACAACATTTACTCTGTTGTACTAAAATACCTAGCTTTTCTGAATGCTTGCATAGAATTTGTCATGTTATGGTCTCTAAGGGAGACTGACTCACTGTGAATGCTTGAACAGGGCTACCAAAATCCCTGCGACAGAGAATGTTCAATGCTCAGCGATATTGTATTGTGGTTAGGGACGCCAACCATCTGTGACCTCATATTCGGTCTGAGTGGGTTAGTTAAATGTCTGCATGATCTTTTAACATTTCAATCACTACATTTGTGGTCAGGGGTGTATGTCAAAACCTGAGGGTGTACAGGAGCAATTCTGACACCCAGAAAATCAAAAACGTTTGCAGGCACGCGGCTGTGAGTGTGTGTATGACCCCTGGTTGAATGAGACAAAGACATGGTGTGACTGCCTTTTTTGGTTGGAAAAGCTGTCATGGTCCGGCACGTTATTCTCAATGACGCAGTTACAGTGTCATAATTTCTACTGCTCCATGTCACACTAACCTCTTTATTGAAGTGAGACACTCCCCACACAAATGGCTCTGAGCACTATGGGACTTAACAGCTGATTTCATCAGTCCCCTAGAACGTAGGACTACTTAAACCTAACTAACCTAAGGACATCACACACATCCATGCACGAGGCACGATTCGAACCTGCGACCGTAGCGGTCGCGCGGTTCCAGACTGAAGCGCCTAGAACCGCTGGGCCATTTCAGCTGGCACTCCCCACCACAGAAATTATTCGATAACGGGGAGGTAGTGAGAGTAGGCACGCTTCTCTGTCACTTTAACAACGCTGCCACTCAGATTAATGCTCATATTTCATGTCAGTGTTCCCAGTACTACATTTGGTATGTGTAGTTTATAACTTTTTACGTGAGGAAATTGTGGGCAGAATGTCCATATAACAGCATCTGTAGCCGGTAGAGAACTGGAACCCGAGGGGTCATAGTGGAGGCGGTGGAGAACAGTGCTCGGAGCACTGTACTTGCTGAGGGACTTCGGCCGTGGCACTCCCCTGTCCCCACTTAGGGTCGGAGCAGGAGGGTGCCGGTTCGGAAAACCTTTTACCTGGGCCAGGCGATGCATAGTCCAGGTGGCCAGTTGCGGAAAGTGGGTGGAGGAAGCCGTTTAAGAGAGACTAATGTAATATAAGGTTTTGTACAAACACTGGGAGGGTCATGAGACTCCAAACATTCTCATGTTAGAAGCTGGGACGAAACAGACATAACAATAGGTGCAAGTCTTTAGTGGTGGCAAGACTGTCAACTCCTATGACTCCAGGAAGTCGTCAAGTTCTTTTAGAGAGCGGCAAGAACATATATTACACGGGCACGATTGTGTCGGAAGCCTGACAGCCTTTACCTTGATATTGGAAGTAGTCGGGCTGAAAAGATTATATCTGCCCTTGAATAAGTGACTGTGACCCTGTCTGGGTAGTTGTTTTTTTCCGAGACATGGCCATGTTTACCCTGAGAATGACGCCTCCTTAATCTAAAATCTTCTTTTTTCAGACAAGAGAGATCTTGAGTTGCTTAGCATATGCAAAGCAGAGGCTTGCTCCCCGTGTGTGGGAACCCCTGTGCTACTTCTTGAATAGCTACAAGGACAACAGAACAGTCACGAGGGGGCATTCAATGAGTAGTGCGTAGTTGGATTGATTCGCAAAACCTAGAGGCGTTCATTTTTTTGCTCGTTTAGTGCCTATACCAAGGCCTGGTGGAGAGTGATTGTGTTTCTCTGCGTTTTTCGTCGTCTGGTCCTGCCCTGGTGGAGAACTTCAGGTCTTTCCCTAGTGGGTCAAACTTAGCGTCTGCGAGACTTGTGGTGGACTAGGAGCAAGTGACAGTTCCCAACGGTTACCAATAGTGGAACTGCACATCATTTGAGTCATATCGTGTGTCACGGGGGTGAACTTATTTGTCCTGAGTCGGCCGTCTGACATTTCACAACTCCAGCACACATCGTCATGCCTGTGAGTCAAATTGGTATGGCTAGACAGGCAACGGGTGCACCTCTCACCGAAATCTGAAGGAATTTCACAGCTCTCCTACGGAAGTTTCCTGTTTTCTCACAATCACAACGTCAAATTACATAAATAACAAATTTTCGGGTGCGCGTCAGAACATTGCAACTGCTGCAGCGCGAAACTCCTCGTCCACAACGTGCAGTTTTCTGCTGCCGCCTGAATCAATATGAAAGGGTAAAATATTGCCTCACTGGCGCAGGGTCATTAAATGGTATTCACAGCTCCCTGTTCGCCGATAAACCATAGTTTCTGGTGTATTTGGTCATAGCTTATTCCATTTTCCTTCCCCATGAACCATGGACCTTGCCGTTGGTGGGGAGGCTTGCGTGCCTCAGCGATACAGACGGCCGTACCGTAGGTGCAACCACAACGGAGGGGTATCTGTTGGGAGGCCAGACAAACGTGTGGTTCCTGAAGAGGGGCAGCAGCCTTTTCAGTTGTTGCAGGGGCAACAGTCTGGATGATAGACTGACCTGGCCTTGTAACATTAACCAAAACGGCCTTACTGTGCTGGTACTGCGAACGGCTGAAAGCAAGGGGAAACTACAGCCGTTATTTTTCCCGAGGGCATGCAGTTTTACTGTATGGTTAAATGATGATGGCGTCCACCTGGGAAAAATATTCCGCAGGTAAAATAGTCTCCCATTCGGACCTCCGGGTGGGGACTACTCAAGACGACGTCGTGATCAGGAGGAAGAAAACTGGCGTTCTACGGATCGGAGCGTGGAATGTCAGATCCCTTAACCGGGCAGGTAGATTAGAAAATTTAAAAAGGGAAATGGATAGATTAAAGTTAAATATAGTGGGAAAGAGTGAAGTTCGGTGGCAGGAGGAGCAAGACTTTTGGTCAGGTGAATACAGGTTTATAAACACAAAATCAAATAGGGGTAATGCAGGAGTAGGTTCAATAAAGAATAAAAAAAAATAGGAGTACGGGTAAGCTACTACCAACGGCATAGTGAACGCATTATTGTGGCCAAGATAGACACGAAACCCATGCCTACTATAGTAGTACAAGTTTATATGCCAACTAACTCTGCAGATGAAGAAATTGAAGAAATGTATGATGAGATAAAAGAAATTATTCAGGTAGTGATGGGAGACGAAAATTTAATAGTCATGGGTGACTGGAATTCGAGAGTAGGAAAAGGGAGAGAAGGAAACACAGTAGGTGAATATGGATTGGGGGTAAGAAATGAAAGAGGCAGCCGCCTGGTAGAGTTTTGCACAGAGCATAACTTCATCATAGCTAACACTTGGTTCTAGAAACATGAAAGAAGGTTGTATATATGGAAGAATCCTGGAGATACTAGAACGTAGTAGATAGATTATATAATGGTAAGACAGAGATTTAGGAACCAGGTTTTCAATGTAAGACATTTCCAGGGGCAGATGTGGACTCTGACCACAATCTATTGGTTATGAATTGTAGATTAAAACTGAAGAAACTGCAAAAAGGTGGGAATTTATGGAGCTAGGACTTGGATAAACTGAAAGAACCAGAGATTGTACAGAGTTTCCGGGAGAGCATAAGGGAACAGTTGGCGGGAATGGGGGAAAGAAATACAGTAGAAGGCGAATGGGTAGCTCTGAGGGATGAAGTAGTGAAGGCAGCAGAGAATCAAGTAGGTAAAAAGATGAGGGCTAGTAGAACACCTTGGGTAACAGAAGAAATATTGAACTTCATTGACGAAAGGAGATAATATAAAAACGCAGTAAATGAAGCAGGCAAAAAGGAATACAGACGTCTCAAAAATGAGATCGACAGGAAGTGCAAAATGGCTAAGCAGGGATGGCTAGAGGTCAAATGTAAGAATATAGAGGCTTATCTCACTAGGGGTAAGATAGATATTGCCTACAGGAAAATTAAAGAGACCTTTGGAGAGAAGAGAACTACTTGTATGAATATCAAGAGCTCAGATGGAAACCCAGTTCTAACCAAAGAAGGGAAAGCAGAAAGGTGGAAGGAGCATATAGAGGGTCTATACAAGGGCGATGTACTTGAGGACAATATTATGGAAATGGAAGAGGATGAAGATGAAATGGGAGATATGAGACTGAGTGAAGAGTTTGACAGGGCACTGAAAGACCTGAGTCGAAACAAGGCCCCAGGAGTAGACAACATTCCATTAGAACTACTGATGGCCTTGGGAGAGCCAGTCGTGACAAAACTCTACCATCTGGTGAGCAAGATGTATGAGACAGGCGAAATACCCTCAGACTTCAAGGAGAATATAATAATTCCAATCCCAAGGGAAGCAGGTGTTGACAGACGTCCAATTGACAGAACTATCAGTTTAATAAGTCACAGCTGCAAGATATTAACGCGAATTCTTTACAGACGAATGGAAAAACTAGTAGAAGCCGACCTCGGGGAAGATCAGTTTGGATTCTGTAGAAATACTGGAACACGTGAGGCAATACCGATCTTACGACTTATTTTAGAAGAAAGATTAAGGAAAGGCAAACCTACATTCCTAGCATTTGTAGACTGAGAGAAAGCTTTTGACAATGTTGACTGGAATACTCTCTTTCAAATTCTAAAGGTGCCAGGGGTAAAATACAGGGAGAGAAAGGCTAATTACAATTTGTACAGAAACCAGATGGCAGTTATAAGAGTCGAGGGGCATGAAAGGGAAGCAGTGGTTGGGAAGGGGGTGAGACAAGGTTGTAGCATCTCCCCAATGTTATTCAATCTGTATATTGAGCATGCAGTAAAGGAAACAAAAGAAATATTCTGGGTAGGAATTAAAATCCATGGAGAAGAAATAAAAACTTTGACGTTCGCCGATTACATTGTAATTCTATCAGAGACAGCAAAGGACTTGGAAGAGCAGTTGAACGGAATGGACAGTGTCTTGAAAGGAGGATATAAGATGAACTTCAACAAAATCAAAACGAGAATAATGGAATGTAGTCGACATAAGTCGGGTGATACTGAGGGAATTAGATTAGGAAATGAGGCACTTAAAGTAGGAAAGGAGTTTTGCTATTTGGGGAGCAAAATAACTGATGATGGTCGAAGTAGAGAGGATATAAAATGTAGACTGGCAATGGCAAGGAAAGCGTTTCTGAAGAAGAGAAATCTGTTAACATCGAGTATAGATTTAAGTGTCAGGAAGTCGTTTCTAAAAGTATTTGTATGGAGTGTAGCCATGTATGGAAGTGAAACATGGACGATAAATAGTTTGGACAAGAAGAGAAGAATCTTTCGAAATGTGGTGCTACAGAAGAATGCTGAAGATTAGATGGGTAGATCACATACCTAATGATGAAGTATTGAATAGAATTGGGGAGAGGAGTATGTGGCACAACTTGACAAAAAGAAGGGACTGGTTAGTAGGACATGTTCTGAGACATCGAGGGATCACAATTTTAGCATTGGAGGGCGGCGTGGAGGCTAAAAATCGTAGACGGAGATCCAGATATGAATACACTAAACAGATTCAGAAGGATGTGGGTTGCAGTAAGTACTGGGAGATGAAGAGGCTTGCACCGGCTAGGGTAGCGTGGAGAGCTGCATCAAACCATTCTCAGGACTGAAGACCACAACAACAACAACAACAATATTCCATTTTAATAGAATTGAGCCTCACGGTGGAATCGTGTAATGAAAGTCAGGTGGCGTTGTAAAAGGGATTAATTCAGGTAATAATTCGTATAGCTTTCACCCCAATAAACACGTTGCCAGTCAAGCATAATTCTTTTCTGAGTTGTCTTAGTCATTTTTTGTAAGAGGTATTATCTCTTTGTAGTTAGATTATCTTTGTAAACTTAAATGCGCCACTGTTCTCATTCAAAAGCTCTCAACTATCCACTGTCTTTATTTTATTTTATTTATTTTTAATACATGGGTACACCAGCAATTAAGGATTCAATCTTATTAAATTAGCTAATTTTGTTATTAATTTGAGCTCTGAAAGTGACCACAGACATAGGCAGCAAACGTGCCATGACTAAATTCACTAGTTTCGTAAATAAAAACTAAGAGTGTAGCTCACGATTTGAGGGTTAATGGGAATATAATACTTTCCTTTATGTAAAGACAATAACATTTAGCATCACTCCGAGATATAATTATGGTTAAAGCAAGCGACAACTTGGAATTTCTCTTGTCTGCTTCCGGGAAACCCTTGGTCTAGGGTGATTCGCGTTTAGCACGTTTGGCAAGTAGGTTGTCTTAGTCGCCGCCTCTACAGTTGCACCCGTGTCTCCCTTGCTTTTCGCTCAGTGTTACGTGAGTACTTACGTGCGTCGCATTGCTGTTTGTTGTATATGGTATGGTGTTCGTGCAGACCTTCCTGATGTGGTGTTGTTTTGTGACGTGATGTCCAACATACTACCCATGATTATTACACGTACGATACTGCCAACTTGAGTTTTGATATATCTTTAGAGATAGGCTGGTTGCTGCAAAAGATAGGTACAAATGAGGTACATACTGCATACTTTGATTACTAATTACATGTGTTTTTGTTAAATTTCTTGACAGGATGCTATTACGTCATGGTTCTCAAGTCTGCTGTACTCGTGATGATTTCAGTAGCATGCTTCGTTTCGACAACGCAGAAGTATTCTGTAAAGATTTTGTGTTTCTTAAACTTCCGCCTGAAGTAGATGACAGGTTTTGAAGTTCACGAGAATGCTGGCCTGCTCAGCGCTGCTTACGGCCCTATAATGGTGTTTGATCGGTAGAAATGGTGATTAAAAACATTGATTCTCATATGCTGTATGTTGTTATCGATTTCATATTACTTATGGAGCCCAGGAAGGAACTTGCTTTATTTGTGATCGGAGCGCCTACCTCCATATCAGTTGTCCGCATCGCGTGGTGGTATTAAAACCAGCTAACGAATAGCATGTCCGGAGTACCACAGGGAAGTATGATAGGACTGTTGCTGTTTACAATGTATGTAAATGATCTACTAGAAAAGGTCGCATGCTCTTTAAGGCTATTAGCAGATAATGCAGTTGTCTATACAAAAGTATCAACGCCAGATGATAGTTCGTAGAACGACCTGCTGGCCCTGGCAGTTGACCCTTAACGTAAATAAATGTAACACATTGGGCATACCTAGGAAACGAAATCCACTACTGTACAGCTACACCACTGATGCAAACTGCCATCAAATATCTAGGCGTAACTATCCAGAGCGACCTTAAGTGTAATCACCACATAAAGCAGATGGAAAATCAGACACCAGACTCAGATTAATCGAAAGAATCTTACGGAAATGTAACTCATTCATTAAAGAAGTGGCTTATAAGGCGCTTGTTCACCTGATTCGTGAGTATTGTTGATCTATCTGGGATCCCAATCAGGTGGGAATGATAGAGGAGATAGAGATAAAATGAAGAGCGGTGCTTTTTGTCACGGGATCGCTTAGCTGGCGATAGAGCGTTACGGAGATGCTAAACTCCACTGGCAGATGTTACAAGAGAGGCGCTGTGCTTCACGGAGATATTTACTACTGAAATTCAGGGACACCACTATTCAGGAGGAGTCGGAAACTCTTTCCTTTCCCCCACATACATCACGCGTACTGACCACTAGAAGAAAATTCGGGAAATTAGAGCCAATGCAGAGGCTTACCGATAATCATTCTTCCCACGCAGTATTCGCAAGTGGAACATGATTGGAGGGATCAGATAGTGGTTCCGAAAGTACCCTCCGCCACACACTATTAGGAGGCTTGCGGAGTGAGATTTAGATGTGGAATAAAAAATGAATTTTATCGGATCTTCTCTCACTGGGATCTGCAGCTGAGTCAACTCGGGTTACTGAGAGTCAAAGAGGAACTTTGAAGGACAATGCTCATGATTTTACCCCACTGGCTTCGCGTAGGGACATAATGCCAACACTCCCACGATGGCGGTCCCGGTTATTGAAATCAAGCGTCACTAAACGCACGACAATGATACAGACTACCATCTTTTCCCTTGGTTCACCCTTTGGATGGTCCTCCATTGGAGGACCATCTTCTGCGTCCTGATGTTGTGCAGCAAACCAAGTGGCTACTGATAAGTCAGCTGGCGATTATCGGGTCATCGAGGCCACCCCGTCAGCGCCACCTGTTAAGGAATCTGTTTCTAGCCCTAACTTGTCTCGACTGGCCCGATTGGGTACTTCTTCTACTGCTTCCCAAACTATTTCTACATCTTCCATCGCAGCCTCCACGTCACAATCTCTTGATGAGCATAACTTGACTGATTACAAAAGGCAAGACGATCTCGTCATTACTAAACATATATCCAAAAGCAAGCCCCTCTCCATCAAAGCACGGGATATTGAGGTCTCTCCCTCTCAGTCTGGAACGGATTTCCTACATGACCCACCCACGCAGCCACATGAGGTTGCAGCAATTCCGAGGAGTTGCAATAAACGACATTTACAACCTGAGAGACGCGACACGGAACGAGAAAAAACAGTAGAAGATGAGGGAGGTGTTCACACTTCGTCTCCCTCCTTTTCGTTCATTGATTCAGCCATGTTCAGTGGTACATAGTTCCAATAGATAATGATTTCGTACTTTTGTAATTTTCGTTCCGATTAAGTTGTCTACGCAAGCAATTAATTTTCTCACTTTCAATATTAACACTATTTGCTCTGAACTCCGGATTGCTACTTTGCGGCAGTTTATGTATGACTGTGGTGCAGACGTCATTTTTTATAGGATAATGTCGTTTGATCAGTTTTAAATTCTTGAGTTCTAAAACCTTTTCTGTGTGGTTTTCCAAGTTTCTAAGAATACTGCCTTGTTTTCTAAGGGAAGGAATTGCATTACGAGATTTGGAAGTTCTTGATGATGGTAGGTGTAAGGGATGGACATTTTGTGATTTCACTTCTTCTCTATTCCCCTTCCGACTCTAGTCATTCTGTGGAACGTTCAACTTTCTACAAAGATGAAGTCGTTTACTTACTTCATAGATTCGCGCACAAGGATTCTACAAGGTAATGACATTGATTGTGTTCTCCAGCTGGTCGATCGGTCTCCTAACTTTAGGTTCAGTAAAAAACTGAACGACATGGTGCGCTCTTTGCATCTACGTGATGCATGAGATTGTCGATGTCTTACACTTGTCCGATACACTTATTTTATACACTTATCCGATACACTTATTTTACTGCCCATCCAGCAGTCGACTTGATCGTTGTACCTTTCTTATTCCTTGAGCGGGCAGCTTTTGGGCGTTGATGTGATACTCGCTTCTCTTACTGATCACTGTGCCGTATCAGTCACATTTAAATGTGTGCAGCAACTGGTAAAATTGTATGATATTCTCTGGATGTTCAGTATAGTATATCTACTAGACCATTCAACAGCATTCAGAAAGTATGGGCCGCCTGCTTTTATGCCATTGAACGGTACTTGCCTATTCTGGGATGGTGGACACTGCATGTCAAACGACAAATTCGTAAGGCTTTCGAGTATTTTGTGCCGTGAAGGCGGCAATCGTCAGGTGGACACAAGAATTTTATTACTCCGTATTTTGGTAACTGAATATTATTGCTCCGTATTATGTTAACATGATAGCGCCAGCTGTACTACACTACGGGTTCTCGATGTGCCGCCAATTAAAGTGAAATGGCTACAGTTAAAACAGTTTTGGATGGAGGGACTCCGGATGAGATCTCAGCCACGTCCCTTTTTACAAGATGAGCTGACTTCGTTGTATCATCTTATCTTACATGGTTGTGCTAGAAACGCGTTTGCATTGCATCCCTCGCTGACGGCAATGGTCGAGTGTCAACGTCCCAACTTGACATATTCAGTTCAATTTTTAGCATCACTAAATTGTAGATGCGCACATTCTGGTTGAAAACTGTCCTGACGACTTTTACCCTTTGCTAGATTGCGTCATGACCTATAAATTGAATGACGTTTATCTGAGTGATTTCCGCGAAGACGAAATGCACTGATGAGCGAAAACATTGTGACTATTGCCGACAGCGAGGTTTTATCCTGCCTGGTGAAGCTGAGGGTACGTGACTCTGGTATATGAGCGGAGCAGAGACGAATGGGAAATAATTCTAGGGACAGTAAGTGGCACAAATGTAGTGTTGAACACGGTGTTCTGCAGCAGAAGAACCCTACGTGTTCCCATTTTGACGCAACAATGTCGTCAATTACGATTACAATGGAGACGGGATCATCGAGAGCTGGCCATAGTGGCCGAGCGGTTCTAGGCACTTAAGTCTGAAACCACAAAACCGCTACGGTCGCAGGTTCGAATCCTGCCTCGGGCATGGATGTGTATGATGTCCTTAGGTAAGTTAGGTTTAAGTAGTTCTAAGTTCTAGGGGACTGATGACCTCAGATGATAAGTCCCATAGTGCTCAGGGCCATTTGAACCATTTTGAAAATCGAGATTGGACAGTGCATCAATGGAATCGAGTCGCCTGGTCGGCTGAAACTCGTTCATTGTTAAACAAGGTCGATCGTCGCGTCCAGATTCGCCATTATCCAGGCAAACAGCTAATTCATACATGAAGGCCGGTGGGAGCAGTATTATGTTAGGGAAGGCATTCACCTGGAGTCCCTTGGGAACTGCGATAGTAATCGAAGCTGTGGATTTTGTGCACATTATTAGATGAAAATCTAATAGCCATTTTGTGGACTGGAATGCAGTTGTAGGGAAAGGAATAGAAGCACATGTTACAGGAGAACATGGGCTTGGGGAAGAAATGAGACAGGAGAGAGACTAACTTGGTTCTGTAATAAATTTAAGTTAGTAATAGCGAATACTCTGTTCAAGAATCACAAGAGGAGCAGAAATACGTGCGAAATGCCGGATGATGCGGGAAGATTTCAATGAGATTACGTCATGATCAGACAGAGAATCTGAAATCAGATACTGGATTGTAAGCCACACGCAGGAGCAGATGAAGACGCAGATCATATTGTAATAGTAATGAAGAGTGGGATGAAGTTTAACAGATTAGTCAGGAAGAATCACTACGCAGAGAAGTGGCATACGGAAGCACAAACGTATGACGAGATACACTTGATGTTTTCTAAGCTTATAGATACAACAATAAGGAACAGCTAAGTAGGCAGTACAGTTGAAGAGGAATGGACATACTTCAAATGGAAAGTTACTGAAGTTGGAGAGAAAAACATAGGTACAAAGAAAGTATCTGCCGAGAAACAGTTGGTAAGAGAAGAAATACTTCAGTTGATCGACGAAAGGAGGAAGTACAAAAATGTTCAGAGAAATTCAGTTATATGGAATTATAAGTCGCTGAGGAGTGAAACAAATAGGAAGCGAAGGGAAACTAAAACGAAATGACTGCAATCAAAATTGGAAAGAAATCGAAAAGAAAGGCTGACTCGCCATAGACCTTCGGTGAAATTAGAAGTGAGAGTAGTAATAATAAGAATGCAAAGGGAATTCCACTGTTAAATTCAGAGGACAGAGCGGGTACGTGGAAAGCGTACATTGAAGGCCTCTGATGACTGATGTCTGATGTGATAGAAGAATAGTTGATTTAGAAGAGGTAGGCGATCCAGTATTAGAATCTAAACTTATGGGAGGTTTAGAGGACCTAACATCAAACAAAGCAGAAGAGATGGATAACGCTCCGTCAGAATTTCTAAAATAATTTGGGAAAGTGGCAACAAAACGACTATTCACATTGCTGTATAGAATGTACGAGTCTATCGGCATATCATCTGGCTTTCGGAAAAATATCATCCACACAATTCCGAAGAATGCAAGAACTGACAAGTACGAGAATTATTACACAGTCAATTTAACAGCTAATGCATCCGAGTTGTTAACAAGAATAGTACACAGAAGAACGAAAAAGAAAATAGAGGATGTGTTACATGATGATCAGTTTGGCTTTAGGACAGGTAAAGGCACCAGAGAAGCAGTTGTGTCGTTGTGGTTGATGATGGAAGCTACCTTAAAGAAAATCATAGAAACGTTCATAGGATTTGTCGACCTGGAAAAAGCGTTCGACAATGTAAAATGGAGCAAGATATTAGAAATTCTGGGAAAAATAGGTGTAAACTGTAGGGGCAGACGGGCAATTATAATATGTACCATAGCCATGACGGAATAATATGAGTAGAAGACGAAGAGGAAACTGCTCGGATTAAAAAGGACGTAAGACAGATATGTAGTCATTCGACCACTCTGTTCAATCTGTGCATAGAAGAAGCAATGAAGGAAGTAAAAGAAATGTTCAGGAATCGAATGGAAATTCAAAGTTAAAGAATATCAGTGATACGATTCACTGATGACGTTGGTATCCTGAGTGAAATCGAAGAAGAATTACACGATTTGCTCAATAGAATGAAAAGTCTAATGAGTACAGAATGTGGATTGATATTGTTGTTGTTGTCTCCAGTCCTGAGACGGCTTTCATGCAGCTCTCCATGCTACTCCATCCTGTGCAAGCTCCTTCATCTCCCAGTACCTGCTGCAACCCACATCCTTCTGAATCTGCTTTGTATATTCATCTCTTGTTCTCCCCCTACGATTTCTATCCTCAACGCTGCCCTCTAAATTGGTGATCCCTTGATGCTTCAGAACATGTCCTACCGACCGATCCCGTTTTCTAGTCAAGTTGTGCCACAAACTCCTCTTCTCCCCAGTTCTGTTCAATACCTCGTCATTAGTTATGTGATCTACTTATCTAATCTTCAGCATGATAAGAAAGACGAAAGTAATGAAATGTAGCAAAAATGAGAGCAGCAAAAAACTTTACATCAGGACTGGTCGTCACGATGATGATGAAGTTAAGGAATCCTACTACCTAAGGCTGCAAAATAACCTTTGATGGATCGAGCAAGGAGGACAACATAAACAGACTTGCATTGGCAACAAGGGCATTCCTGGCCAAGAGAAGTCTACTGGTATCAAACATAGGTCTTAATTAGACGAATAAATTTCTGAGAATGTACGTTTGGAGCACAGCTCTGCATGGAAGTGAAACATGGACTGTGGCAAAAGCAGAACAGAATAGAATAGAAGCATGCGAGATGTGCTGGTACAAAGGAATGTTGAAAATTATGTGGGCTGATATGGTAAGGAATAAGGAGGGTGTGCGCAGAATTGGAGAGAAAAGGAATATGTTTAAAACACCGACAAAGAGAGGGGACGGGCTGATATGACATCTGATAAGACATCAGGGAATGGCTTCCATGTTATTGGAGGTAGCTGTAGAGGAAGACAGAGATTGGAATACGTCCAGCAAATAATTGAGGCCATAGGTTGCAAGTGCTACTATGAGATAAAGAGGTTGATACAGGAGTAGAATTCGTGGCGGGCCGCATCAAATCAGTCAGATGATTGATGGCTCAAAAAGAAATTACGGACGGCATGCAGCCCCTTATGCTTGATGTCTTCCTCAACAGCGATGGCATCTTCCAGTGGAATAACTGTCCCTGTCACAAGGACAGAATAGTGCTTCAGTGGTTTGAGGAGCATGATGTCTTGGCCACCAAATTCGGCTTACGTGAGGCCGATGAAATGCAAGTTGGACGACATTGGGCTCCAGCTCCGCGCCCAAAAACCAACCGCCCGTAAATCACGGGAAGTGTGTGACCTCTGCGAGGACATCTGGTGCCACAAACCTCTGGAAAGCTATCAAGTAATTATCGAATCCATGGCATGCAGAAACACAGCTGAATTGCTTTCCAGAAGTGAACCAACATGCTTTTGAGTAATTGGTCATTATGTTTTGGCTCATCATTATATATGGCGATGTTACTGGGTCTTAGACAACAAGTGAACTGGACTGGATGGTATTCTTAAGGATTTTTCTCTTAATTTGTGGCCTCCCGTAGGTTATATAATAACGTCGATGGTCAAAGAAGGGATTCGGAGTGGCTTGCTTCCCGTTGCTTTCGAAGAAGATAAAATGGTACTCATCGTAGAAACCAAATGTCGACCTGATCTTGCCTCACGTCGTCCGATTACGCTCCTAAACCTCTACCACACAAGTGCCGCTCGAGCCATAAACACCCCTCTCTAAGCTGCTAGACAAAGTAATTGCCGTTCACCCAATTTGCGTGCCTGGACGCGCGATTCTGACTTCTGTTATCCAATGTCGAGATGTCGTTTCGCTGTCTTTACCCACTAATATCTTGGGGCCTAGCTTTTTCTCGACTCACTTACTTCGACTGTGTCGAACACAGTTTTTAGTGAGTGTGTTAGCCGCTTTATGTTTTACTCACAATGCATGACAGGTGTTAGCGAAGCTCTTTACTGGTACCCATGCCCGGATTTAGATCCAATGGGCTCTACCCCTGACAAACATCTTGCCATGTCACTCTTAGCTTTTTTCGTGGAACCCTTAATTTGCTGTATTGTCATGCAACTACGTAGCTGGACTATACCGGGGGAGAGATTTACAGTCCAGGCGTACTCTGCTCACCTCATGGTTTCAGTACGAAATGTCAGCGACATCTCCGGGATTACCCGTACCTTGAATTACTTTGCAGCCTTGCTGGAGCTCACAGCAATGATCGGAAATCCACGTTCCTATTGTTCTGGGGCTTTAACGGAATGGTAATTCCTTGGGGGTCGATCGCTAATTCAAGGTTCATTGTGGGCGGCAACTTACCAAAATGACGGCACTTGACTGGCGATAGATTACGATTCTTGTTCAGGAAGCTATTCTTGAACACTTAACGCCGTTCCTTCAACCTCCTTGACCAAGTCGTAGTCTTATAGACCTATACATTCTGCAAATTATGTTACATTGCAGAGATATCCCTGCATCCTGCGATGATGGTCCGCAGACACAGATAACTACGTAGTCAATTACTGTGGCGATGACACATCTTATGAGTTTGGTATGAAATAGTGGCAAGGCCCATCGACCTTAGAGTTAGGTTTTCCCGGTATTAAAGGGAAGACTTGGATCTTGCTTCTCCGACGTAGTCTTAACATGTACACAGGTTCCGTGCTCCATTACAACTCTTTAATTCCCTACCTGCAACCGGACATTCTGACTCCTCCCGTCGATGCCATAAGAAGCGACACATCCACGTATATTTTACTATTGTCCTTTCTCAGGTGCCGTTATCTTTTCAAATATGTATCTCACTATCGTGGTCTTACTATCCGGTTGGGATGAACCGTTTTGCCAGCCCCTTGTTGAAATAGCTTACCCGTTAGCATCCTGGAAAACTGTCTGGTCTCGTCTTAGTTTTCGTACATTATCGCGGAGACAATTTCTTTGTGGTAAACGGTCATTATTCGTTTCATTTAGACTGGCAACCATTTTCTTCGTGCAGGCCTTCGCCCGACTGATCGGTGTGGCGAATGTCATCACACTGATACCTTAATTCACACGGTTGTATCTTGTGGACCGGATCATTTGCTGTGTATAAGTGAAGAATTTCCTTTCGTTCCCTATGGCCTGAATTTACTTTTTAAGATGGTATTCTTAATCATCTGGAAGTATCCTTTTTCTCCTCAGACGAAAGCGAATACGATCGTGTGACTCCTGGGTTACTATGCACACTAAATTGTTAAGGAGAGAAGGACCTTGATCACCGTGTCTTTCACCAATATCTGGAGACCGTGCATTGGAAATGGGTGAATTTAGTAAGCTTTCTCTTGTCTTTAGTTGACAGTGTTACTGGAGTTCTCATATGGTCTTCCATTTCATCCTGTTTCTGGTGTCCATTCACGTGGAGCCTAGTTTTGTTCACTTTTCTTATACACGTGTCAAACCATTTTCGGTATCATTTTCCCTTGTACTCTCTATATTAGTTATTTGATTATCATTTTACAGCTTATGTTACATGATGATTTTGACCTTCTTCGTCTGAAATTTAGTGAAAGTACCAAGTCTATCTGATAATAAACCGAAAACCTCGTCTTTGACTGGTCATCAAAACGTCCCATTTTCTAACCTTGCCACTACTTACATTTTACATAGAAATCGTCAGAAACAGCGGACGAAGAAGTCACCGTATTTATGCAAAAATCTCTTAGCAATGAGAGTGGAGGAGCAGACAGAGGTCAAGGACACTCTCTTGCCCTTGGGGTGGGAAACTCCTCCTACAAGCTAGAAAATCTGCAGCGATCAACCTTCGTGGGGATGCAGAAGGTAATGGAAACCACTGCGTTAAGGACACAAAATTCAATCCACAGGGCTCGTATCCTGTAATTCGATAGAGATGATCTCTCCACTAGAGGCTGATTCGGATCTCTGGAATCTCAATGTGGAGGTGACCACAAGAAAAAAATTGAATTACCAAAGAAAGAGTAACTTTGTAGGAGTCGAGGCACGGAATGTCGGAATTTTCAACATGGTAGGAAAACTAGAAAATCTGAAAAGCAAAGCACGAAGGTTCAATCTAGACACAGTGGGTATCAGTGAAGAAAAGATGAAAAGGATTTCTGGCCAGACGAGTATAGGGTAATATCAACAGTAGCAGGTAGTGGTATAATGGGAGTAGGGTTCGTTACGAATAGGGAGGTGGGGCAGAGAGTGTATTACTACAAACAGGTGAGTAATAGGATTGTTTTCATCAAAACTGACAGAAAACCAACACCGACAAAAGTCGATCAGGCACGCACTGATCAGCCAGAACATTATGAACACCTACCTAGTAGCTAGTATCTCCAACTTTGGCACGGATAACAGCAATAGTATGGATGCAATGAGGGCCTGGTAGGCCGGTGGAGGACGTTGCACATCACATCTGCCCACAAAAGTCTTCTAACTCTAATAAATTCCGGGGAGGGGGGCGATTAGCTCAGACGCCACGTTAAATCACATCCTAGGCGTTTCCGATCGGGTTCACATCTGGAAACTTGGGGGACCTACTATGTCCGACATGTGTAATGAGGGGTGGCCGTCCAACTTCACGATGTCTCGACGTGATTTCTCCTTGTTTTCGCCACATGTTGAATATTCTCACTACAGCACTCAATGAAATCCCTACAAGTTGTGAAATTCCCTGCGTTCCTCGAACTACTCCATCACACTGCTGGCCTTGTAACATGACGCATTATCTTCTTGGAAGGTGCCACTGCCGCCGGGAAACATGACCGTCATGAAGGTTTTATGTGGTCTGTAACCAGTGTACTATACTCCTAGACTGTCATGGATACCACGTGAACGTTCCCCACAGCATAATGGAGCCACCGGCAACCTTTCGCCGTCCTGCAGTGCAGGTGTCAAGGTGCTGTTCCCCTGGAGGATGACGGATTCGCGCCCATCCATGGAATGCTGAGGACTGTATCGGGGTTCATGAGGCCATGGAATGCTCTGCGACTGCGCGAACATCCTGTGCTGATGTTCATGTGTCCATTTCAGTCATAGTCGCTGATGTCGTGGTGTTAATACTAGCACATTTTTAGGTCGTCGGCTGTGGAGGTCTATCGTTAGGAGTGTTCGGTGCACGGTGTGTTCATACCTTTACTCTGCCCAACATTAAAGTCTGATGTTAGTTCCACCACAGTTCATCGCCTATCCTATTTTACAAATTTGCAGAGCCTACGATGTTCGACATGTATAAAGAGGGGTGACCACCCAACCCCGCGATGTCTGGACGTGGTTTCATTTTGGTTTCGCCAGCGTTGAAGACACTCACCATAGCACTCCTCGAACACCTAGCAGGTCGTGCAGTTTGCGAAATGCTCGTGCCGAGCCTCCGGCGTTTGTGAAGCTTTGATACCTCTTGCGTCTATCCCATTGTAAGCACAGACAGCACACTCACTGATACTGCATGCCACATGCATGTTTATGAATAGCAAGGTGACGCTGCTATCACCTGGACTTTTTTTTTGTGGAGGAGACCAGACAGCGAGGTCATCGGTCTCATCGGATTAGGGAAGGACGAGGAAGGAAGTCGGCCATGCCCTTTCAAAGGAACCATCCCGGCATTTGCCTGGAACGATTTTGGGACAACACACCTGGACGGGTTTACATCGATAATAGTTCTGTGGTCATAATGTTCTGGCTGGTCAGTGTACATGCAGACATGCAAGCAGAAGAGGAAGTGATACAGAAAGTATATGAAGATATTGAAAGGGTAATTCAGTACCTAAACGGAGATGAAAATAAAATAGTGATGGGAGGTTGGACTGTAGATGTAGGGGAAGGTGTAAAAAGATGGGTTACGCAGAATACGAGCTTGCTAGTAGGAACGAGAGAGGAGAAGGACTATTTCATTGTGCAATAAATTTCAGTTAGTAATAGCGAATACTCTGTTCAAGAATTAAAAGAGGAGGACGTATACTAGGAAAAAACGCAACATGCAGGAAACTTACATTTTGATTACATCATCGTCAGTCATTTCTTAGATTGTAAGATGTACCCTGGATGATATATAGACACAGATCACAATTCAGTAATGATGTAAAGTAAGCTTAAGTGTTAGAGACTGGTCAGTAAGAATCAATGCGCGAAGAAGTGGGATGCGAACGAAGAGATACGCTTGAAATTCTCTGAAACTATAGTTACTGAGGTAATGAATTTCACATTAGGCAATTCAGAGGGAAAGGAACGGACATCTATATAATAGCGAAATCCAGAAGTTGGAAAGAAAAACATTGGTACATGGAAGTCAATTGCTAAGAAGCCGTGGTAATAGAAGTATTTCAGTTGACCGACAAAAGAAGAATTTTAAAAAATGTTCAAGAAAATTCAGGAATATAGAAATACAAGTCACTTACGAAGGATACTGCAGAAAGCCCAGGAAAGCAAATGCTAAATAGATACTTGAAAAATGTGAACCAATGGAACAGGAAATGTCTGTCACAAGGACTATCTGAGCATATTGAAAAGTCTAAACAACATTCGGAGGAATTAAACCTAAATTAGGTGTGCAATTCGTATCCGACTCTTAAATGCAAAGGATAGACCGGAAGGGTCGAAAGAGTTCGTTGAAGGACTCTTTATGGGTTAGCACTCGTCTAATGACATGATGGAAGAAGAAACAGGTCGACAGTGAAGAGATAGGGGATGTAATAGCAGAGTCAGAAGTAGAAAGAGCTTTGGACGACTCATGGCCCAATAACACAGAATGTATAGATAACATTCTCTTAGAATTTATAAAATCATTGGAGAAGTGGTGACAAAATGACTATCCACGCTCGCGTGTGGACTATGTGAAACTGTAAATATCCCATGATAATTTCGAAAAAACATCATCCACACAATTCCGAAGATAGCAAGATCGAGAATTATCTCACAATCAGCTTAACAGCTCGTGCATCGAAGCTGCTGCGAAGATTAACATACATAAGAAGGAAACATTAAGACTGGAAGATGAAGAACGAAGTGCTCGGATTGAAAGGGGTTTAAGTCTAGTCTTTCGCCCTACTACGTCGAAGAAGCAATGACGGAAATAAGTGAAAGGCTCAAGTGTGGGATTAAAACTGAATAAGAAAGGATAACACTGATCAGATTCGCTGATGACATTGATACCCTCTGTAAAACTGATGAAGACTTACAGAATATATTGAGTGCAATGAACATTGCAAGACGCAGATCACAGTATATGGATAGAGAGTAAATTGAACAGAGACGAGTGTACTGAGAAGTAGCAGGAATGAGATCTTCGAGAAACTTAACATCCTAATTGGAGATGACGAAGTCGAAGATGTTAAGGAACTCTACTACGTAGAAGTAAAATAAACCGGGATTGATGGAGCAAGGAGGCCATGAAAAGGACACTAGCACAGGGTAAACTGTCATTTCTGGCCAAGGGAAGTCTATTAATGTCAAACATAGCTCTTAATTTGAGGAAGAAACTTTTTTAGTATGTACGTTGGAAGCAGAGTATTGTATAGCAGTGAAAGGCGAACTGGGGAAAACCGGAATAGAGAAGCATCGAATATGGGGCTAGAGAAGAATTTTGAAAATTAGGTGGACAGATAAGGTGAGGAATGAAGTAATTGTCCGCTGAATCGGCCGGGTAAGGAATGTATGGAAAACGCTGACAAGAAGAAGGTGTAGGATGAACATTTGTTAAGACATTTGGGAGTAGCTTCCAAGGTAACAAGGCAGCTATAGAGGATAAAAGTTGTAGAGAAAGACAGTGATCGAAATGTATATAGCAAATAATTGAGGACCTAGGTTGCAATTACTGCTGTTAAATGAGACGATTGGCACAGCATGGAAATTCGTTGCAGCTTCAAACCATACAGGAGACTTCTGATGAGAAATACGAATGGACAGCAGACTCCCACATGTTTTACCTACGACGCACGACAGACACTTTATGACCGTTCCATTTCATATAGCTACAAAATGTTACATCCGCGTTAAAGAATGAATTGACCGATTTCTCCTATGTCTCACTGATTTTATAATCATAGGATACTACAATTCCTTATTCTGTGAAACGCACAGAAATAAAGAAAGGAGGTAGTGGCGAAAAGTTAATGATTACCAGAACTTTCACCAGAGTACAACATCTAATCACAAAGTACTTTTCATTTCCACTACCGAAACTTCCCTCACTCTTTGTCAAAAATCGTAGGTACAACATACCGGGCTCAGCACATATCTATCATAGTAATCAACGTGACAGAGTTACTGGAAGAAACCTGACTCGCAGTAGGAGATAATTCTTCAGAAACTTTTTCAATAGTGGAAAATAAATAATAACTTGGAAACGGTCCTGTAGCCACCTTTCATTAGTCCGGTAGCCGATTTTCACTAGTATTTCTCTTTCCTTCCTTGTTTCTCATTTCTCATAATTATCATAGTGGAGTGATTGAATGAATGTGGTTGTGTGGCACGTTGCTAGACGGTGGCGTAGTCTGCTGCAGAAAATCTGCGATAGTCGTACAGATTCAGCAGCAGTTGTACTGAATAGCCAACTCTCGTAGTGGTCAAGTAGGTAAAGAGGTTTTGTCTACTTGTGAGAAATCCACCTACGTTAGGTTGGTGGGGGAAATGGCATCTTTGGGTTTTCCGGGCCACGCGGAGCGTGGAAGAGGCTGGAGAAGAAGCGGGAGGAAGTCTGCCGCCGGTACGGGAAGCGTCCACAGCTGTGCTCCAATCGAAGGAGGGTGAGTTACACTGACCTCGTGGCGCGTTGTTACTTGGCGAGAGGAGAGCTGTTAAGCTTTTGGTCTCGCTTTTCAGCTCTGAACGATTGCTTTGCCTATGTATCGAGCTTTTCGTTAATGTTTTAGGAATTAATGTTATCAGAAATTGTGTACATGCCTCCTTTTTCATGTCTTAGGAATAAATGATATTATCTACAATTTTCTCTTGCATTCCGAGGCTACGTTTTTGCACCAAAGCCACTCACCACGTAGCTTTCCTGTTAGCACATCCAACGCGTTTCCTTACGCACAGGTCCAGTGATTAGTTTCCCCTTTTATTTCAAAACAAATGCTATTGATTAAGTCTTATTTTCAGGTGTGTTGGTGGGAGCTGATCTTCTGCACAGTGTTCTTGCATGTGCTATTTTATTTTAAATGGTTGATTCTCATGAACAGTGAACGGGAAATACTATTAATTACATCGCACCCCCCATGTGCGATATCACGACGTACGTATTTTTATGAGTTTTTGGTCTGTGATCAAATTAATTTATTTTCCGACTCGGCCAAACCTTTGATTAGTTGTACGGTTAGAGTCGGTGGTGACCCTAATCTTCTCAGGTTAATTTCACAATCAATAAGCATTTCGATTCCCATTCTTAACGTAATAACCCGTAGAAACTAGTTAGTTACAACTTTAAAAATTACGTAAGTTAATGGACAGTTTTGGTTAAAGTCAGTTACACTTAATCATAATAATAACAGTGGCGATGTTGACGGTAACGATTAACTTTTAAAAAAACTCTACACAACCTAGAAATGGTTGATTCTGCTTAAGTTAATAGTCAAAGGAAGAGGAAGAGGGAAGCACTGAAAGGCATTGTACATCTGTTCTGTAAATAGACATAGGGTCTTTGATAATAAAATAAGTATTATTATTAACAAATGTGACGCACTTTTACTAAAAACCAATTTCGCCTATGTTACTTAGTATTGCAAACTACGATCATGGATAACGAAAGCTGTACCACATTCAAATACTCAGTCATTTGTAAAGATATTTGGCGAGAATATTTCATGTTATATATCACATACGCAGTGACAATACTTGCATTATCAAGGCCGACAAATAACGACTTGTATGGACCAAAATGTTTTTAGTTTCAATTCTAAATTTACATTATATTTATGGTTAGATTCTACTTGTAGTACGGTTTGCTTCCCATGTAAGCATATTTTTCTCATAATCTTTGGAGTTGTTTGATACTAAGCACTGAAAATGGGATTCCATGATTAGGAATTTGTGAAATGAATCAGTGTAAACTCTCAGTTCTGTGTTTTGTGTTTATCTGAAATAGCACTAACTGTTTTTCAAACGTATGTGACACTTTACGAGATTACTTTTCTTATGTAGGTCGCACGTCTGGCACTTTCCGATGTTTTAATCCTGAAACTGTTCCGAACTGTGAGTTTATCATCACGCACGGCAAACTTTTCGACCTGCTGTGAGGTATATTGACGTGTTATACTTTTATGCTGGTACAGTCAAGAGCAAATATGTAACAGCAACAAAATGTTATATTTTCTGATATATAAGTCTGCCAGCGTACAGAAGCTAGTAATATCAAAGATATCAATAGAACATGAGTCGAATAACTGTGAATATTGCTAACTCTGGCTATTACAGATGAGTACAAAATCACAAAGGTAGAATATTAATGCACACTGTACTCTTCCATGCTGCTGATTATAGCCTTTATTGGCCTTGGTGAAGCTTCTGGACAACGTGTCCCGCACGTCGTATGATTATAAATCTCTCATCTGTCTCGATTTTCTGTAAAAACACGAGCTGTGCATATCCATTGCCTGATTAGCGTGCCTGGATACTGCGACCTACGAAGGAGGGAAAGAAGCAAGATCAGGGTTTAACATTTCATCGAAAGCACGAGACAGAAGTCCTGTGAAATGATTACTTGTGAACACATTTTACTGGCCTGTTGCGCTGCCGTCTTTCTCCACATTATAAGTAACAATACCTGCCAAAAATCGTTCCCTTCGAAACCAGCGAAGAGTCAATTTCCTTATCAGAACAAGGAAATCCCTATGTTCCAACGGCCCCTACTATAGATACGATGTGAACCCGGTAGGATATCTATACATTTCTTGGAGTAATTTCACATTAGTTTTCCAGGAAATGAACTTTCAACGCAACTTTATCAGTCCTCTCGCACCCTGTAACATCAAGTGGTTTTTTACTGCAGTGGCTAACTATACGCTTTCTAAATTTCGAGCCCCGTATTCACAAGTCCAATCACTTGTTTTGTGTTTCTTTTGTTGTCGTGATAGTGTGTCATTTCAATATTTCTTGGAGTATCTCAAAGTAAAATGTAACTGTTGAGAAAACAATTGGCATTTCGAATCTTTTTAAAAATCGGTAGTATGATCACAAATGTTGGATAATCTTAAATACTTAACAGCAACTGAAAAATAGGAAGACAGAACATTCGAGTATTAAAAGTTTTGCTCTGATTTCTACTTTTGTGCTTCAAGGGTGGCAGAACATTCATTAAAACATTCATAGTATAAGAACTTGGGGCACCAACAACAATATGTT